>NW_027555847.1:412349830-414812330 GCF_003287225.1 Phascolarctos cinereus
TTTTTTTCCTCTGAAGGATTATCCTCAGTTTTGCTGGGTAGGTAATTCTTGGTTGTAATCTTATCTCCTTTGCCATCTGGAATATTTTATTCCAAGCCCTTTCATCCCTTAATGTAGAAGCTGCTAAATCTTGTGTTAACCTGTATGTGTTTCCACAATACTTCAATTGTTTCTTTCCGGTTGCTTGTAATACTTTCTCATTGACCTGGGAACTCTGGAATTTTGCTAGAATATTCCAAGGAGTTTTTCTTTGGGCATCTCTTCAGGAGATAATTGCTGGAGTCTTTCCATTTCTATTTTACTCTGTGGTTTGAAAACATCAGGGCAGTTTTCCTTGATAATGTCTTGAAAGATGATGTCTATGCATTTTTTTATCATAGCTTTCAGATAGTCAAATAATTTTTATTATCTTTCCTGTATCTATTATCCATGTCAGTTGTTTTACCAATGAGATATTACACATTGCTTTCTATTTTTTTCATTCTTTGGTCATTTTGTTTTAACCATGTATTGATTTTTCATAAAGTCATTACCTGACATTTGCTCCATTCTAATTTTTAAGGAAGTATTTTATTTACTCAGCTTTTGGACTTCCTTTTCCATCTGGCCAATCCTGCTTTTTGAGGCATTTTTCTCCTCATTAGCTTTTTGAACCTCTTTTGCCATTTGGGTTAGGCTATTTTTTAAGGTATTATTTTCTTCAGTATTTTTTGGGGTCTCCTTTAGCAAGCTGTTGACTTGTTTTTCATGATTTTCTAGCATCACTCTCATTTCTTTTCCCCGTTTTTCCTTTATTTCTCTTACATGCTTCTCAAAATCCCTTTTGAGCTCTTCCATGGCCTGGGACTGATTTGTATTTTTCTTGAGGGCTTTGGATGTAGGTATTTTAACTTTGTTGCCTTCTTCTGGTTCTATGTTTTCATCTTCTTTGTTACCAAAGAAAAAATCTGTGATTCTGACTTTTTTTGGCACTTTCCTCATGATTGCAGTCAATCACTTTAAACTCTTTGTTAAGGTAGGGGTCTGCTTAAGTGTTGAGCATGTACTGTCCTAAGCTTCAGGGGTTTTGTGCAGCTTTTCTCAGAGATACTTCTAGGGACCTATAAATTTTCAATTCTTCCAAGGTGCTATGATCAAGGTCAAGGTTTTTACTCCTTTCCTGCCCTGTGCTTTGGTCTATGAGTGACCACAAGCACTCTTTTCTGTCTTGAAACTGTAAGGGGGATTCTCTCTGTTCCACCACTGAAAGCTGCACCCAGCCAGCTCTCCTCCTTGTGCCAGGTCTGCCAGCTAGAACTGTGACCCAGATCCACACACTGGCAAAGCAAGAGAATCCTGTCTTAGCACCATCAAAGAGATCTTTGCAATCCCTCTCTGATCAGCCACTCAATTCCCCCTCAGTTTGTGGGCCAGAAGCTCTGGAAACAGCCACCATATTGGGGCCACACTTGGGGACTGGGCCTGCCACCAACTTTCTCTCTCTCCACAATCACAGATTTTTCCCACTTACTTTCTAAGTTGTCTCTAGTATTTGTGAGTTGAGAAGAATTAAAACCACCACAGTTGCCTCCAATTCAGTCCTCTAAGGCTTTCTTCAGGTTCACTGAGGCCTGGTTTGCCTGTATATCCATGCCAAACTGTGCTTCTCTCCCCAGCTGGCATGATATATGTTTCTGATCAATCATGCAGGTTGTCTTGGGATAGAAATTTGTTTTACTCTTTCTTTTTGTGGGTTCTGCTGCTTTAGGATTTCTTTAGAGCCATTTTTACAGGTATTTCGAGGGGCTTAGGGGAGCTCAAGGAATTCACTGCTTTTATTCAACCATCTTTGCTGTGCCCCACCTCAAGCTTTTTTTCTTGTAGATGGATTTTGTTATTATATTTTCTAACTCCATGTAATATTTTTTGATAATTTAGTTTAATGCTGATAAATAGAATAATTTATCTGGAATTGCCATTTCTATCATATTGGCTTTGTCTACCTATGAACACCTAATATTTTTTTCTAATTGCTTATATCTGACATTATTTGTGTAAAATGTGTTTTGTAATTGTGTTCATATAGTTCCTGGGTTTGTCTTGGCAAATATTTTATATTATCAACAGTTATTTGAAATGGAATTTCTCTTTCTATCTCTTGCAGCTGAACTTTGACAGTAATGTATAGAAATGCTGATGATTTGTTTGGTTTATTTTATATCCAGCAACCTTGATAAAGTTAGTTTTTTCAAGTAAATTTTAATTGATTCTCTCAGATTCTCTAAATATAACATCATCTGCAAAGAGTAATAGTTTTCTTTCCGTATTGCTTATTCAAGAGTGGGAACTTGTGGCCTTGATACTACATGTGGATGTCTAGGTCCACACATATGGCCCTTTAACTGAACCCAAATTTCGTAGAACAAAGGGCATTTATCTATGACAAATCTGACACTCTCTGTCTATGTATACTTCTTCTAATTGTCCTTGTATTAGTAACGTTCTTAAGCATTACAAATATTATCTTTCCATATAAAATAAAAATACTATAACTTTATTTAATCTCATGATTTCTCTCTCTCTTTCTTTTCCTTTTTTACCTTTTTAAGTTTACATTAAATATTGTATTTCAAAGTGATTTATTTCAAAATTCAACTGCGCTCTTTTAATTAAGAACCCTTGAAATTCTTCTATTTCATTAACTTTCAATTTTTTCCCCTGAAAGATTATATTCAATTTTGCTAGGTAGGTGATTTTTTTTTCATGAGGTAATTGGGGATAAGTGACTTTCCCAGAGTCACACAGTTAGTGAGCATTATCGTGTGTGAAGCTAGATTTGAATTATGTCCTCCTGACTACAGGGCCTGGGCTCTAACCACTCCACCACCTAGCTTCCCCCTGGGTAGGTGATTCTTGGTTGTGACCCTAACTTCTTTGCTTTCCAATGTATCATATTTCAAAGATTTGAGCTCTTTAATGTGTAAGCTGCCAAATTCTTTGTAATCCAGACTGCAGCTCCATGATACTTGAATTTTATTTTGGATGCTTGTAGCACTTTCTTCTTCATCTGTGAGCTCTGGAATTTAGTTATGATAATCCTGTTAGTTTTCCTTTTGAGATCTCTTTCAGGTAGTGCCTGGTGAATTCTTTCAATTTCTATTTTCCCCTCTGGTTGTTTTATATGAAGGCAGTTTTCCTTGATAATTTTTTGAAGGAAGTTCTCCTGGCATTTTTATAGCTTTCACATAGTCCAATAATTTGTATTTTATCTCTCCTGGATCTATTTTCTTTTTCTTTTCTTTTTTTTAAAATTTATTTATTTTTGGTTTTCAACATTGAAGTCCACAAGATTTTGAGTTATAATTTTCTCCCTATCTTGTCCCTCCCCTCAATCCAAGATGTCATGTGTTCTAAATAGTCCTTCCCCTAAACTGCCTCCCTTTTATCTCTCCCCTCTTCTCTTATCCCCTTCCCCTTCTATTTTGCTGAAGGGCAAGATATATATGTATACTGCATTTCCTGTATTTCTTATGTCTCATATGCATGTGAAAACAATTTTTAACATGTTTCTAAAACTAACATAAACAACATGATAATCTCAATAGATGCAGAAAAAGCTTTTCACAAAATACAACTCCTATTCCTATTAAAAACACTACAGGGCATTAATGGAGTCTTCCTTACAATAATAAATAACATCATAAACCTTCAACAAACACCATATGTAATGGGGACAAGGTAGAAGCATTTCCAATAAGATTGGGGGTGAAACAAATTTGTTCATTGTCACTACTGTTGTTCTATATGATACTGTAAACATTAGCTTTAGCAATAATAAAAGAAAAATAAATTGAAGGTATTAGAACAGGCAAAGAAACAAAGCTATCACTCTTTGTAGATGATATGATAATATACATACAGAATCCTAGAGAATCAAGTAAAAAACTACTGAAAAGATAAACAACTTTAGCAAAGTTGCAGGATATAAAATAAACCCACATAAATCATTGGCACTTCTATATATTACCAACAAAGCCCAACAGCAAAAGACAAAAAGAAAAATTTCATTTAAACTAACTGTAGAAATTATAAAATATTTAGGAGTCTACCTCCTGAAACAAACCCAGGAACAAAATAAAGACAATTTCAAAACACTTTTCACACAAATAAAGTCAAATTTAAATAATTGGGAAAAAAATAGTTGCTCATGGATAGGCTGAGGTATTATAATAAAAATGACAATTCTACCTAAGTAAACTTTCTTATTCAGTGCTGTCTCAATCAAACTACCAAAAATTATTTTAAGGAGTTAGCAAAAATAATAAGAAGATCCATTTGGGAAAAAAAGGTCCAGAATATCAAAGGAACTAAAGAAAAGAAAGGCATAGAAATGTAACCTAGCCATTCCAGATTTTAAGTTATATTATAAAGCAGCAATCATCAAAACTGCTTTGTGCTGGCTAAAAAATAGAGTGGTGGAACAGTGTAATAGATTAAGTGTGCAAGACACAGGAGTCAACAACAATAGTAATCTATTATTTTATGGACCCAAAGACTCCAGTTTTGGAATGAGAACTCACTGTTTGACAATAAGTGCTGGGAAAACTAGAAAAGATTATGGCAGAATCTAGGCATAGATCAAAATCTCATATCATATACGAAATTACAGTCAAAATGGGTTCATGATTTAGATATAAAAAGTGATACTGTAAGGAAACTGGGAGAGGAAGGAATAGTTTACCTATCAGATTTATGGAGAACAGAAGAATTTTTGGCCAAACAGGAGATAATGAACATTAGGAAAAGCTAAATAGATAACTTTTATTACATTAAATTAAAAAATTTTTAACAAAGCCAAAGCAACCAACATTTGAAGGAAAGTGGAAAATTGCAAAAGAATTTTTATAACCAGTGTCTCTGAGAAGGGACTCATTTCTAAAATATATAGAGAATTAAGTCAAATTTGTGAGAATGCAATTCATTCTCCAATTGATAAATGGTTAAAGGATATGAATAAGCAGTTCTCAGATGAAGAAATTAAAGACACCTATAGTCATATGAAAAAATGCTCTAAATGATTATTGATTAGAGAAATGCAAATCAAAACAACTCTGAGGTACCACACCACACCTATCAGATTAGCTAACATGACAAAAGAGGAAAATGATAAATGGTGGAGAAAATGTGGTAAAATTGACACACTGATGCATTGTTGGCGGAGTTGTGAAATGATCCAACCATTTTGGAGAGCAATTTGGAACTATACCTAAAGGGGTATAAAAATGTGCATACCTTTGATCCAGCAATAGCACTTCTAGGGCTATATCCCAGAGAGATCATGCAAATGGGAAAAGGACTCATATGTACAAAAATATTTCTATTTTTTCATTCTTCTTGATTTGTTTTATACTGTGTTAATTTCTCATGAAGTCACTAGCTTCCAATTGCTGAATTCTGATTTTTAAGGAAGTAATTCCTTCAGTAAGCTTCTGGACTTCCTTTTCCATTTGGCCAATTTTGATTTTTAGGGCATTCTTCTCCTCATTAGCTTTTTAGATCTCTTTTGCCATTTGGGTTAGACTATTTTTTAAGGTTTTATTTTCTTCATTACTTTTTTTAGTCTTCTATAGAAACCTAGTGACTTATTTTGGATAATTTTCTTGCATCACTCTCATTTCTCTTCCCAGTTTTTCCACTACTTCTCTTCTGTGTTTCTCAAACTCCTTTTTGAGCTCTTTTGTGGCTTGGGACTGATTTTTTTTTTCTTGGATTCTTTGGATATAGGAGCTTTGACTTTATTGTCTTCTTCTGGTTGTATATTTTGATCGTCTTTGTTACCAAAGAAAGATTCTATGGTCTAAATCTCGTTGGACCTTTGCTCATGATCCCAGCCAATTACTTGAGGTTTCAACTCTTTGTTAAGTTAGGGGTCTGCTTCCAGTGTGGAGAATGTACTGTCCCAAGCTTTGGGGGTTTTGTACTGATCTTTTCAGAGATACTTCTGAGGACCTGTAAATTTTCAGTTCTTCCAAAGTGTTATGATAAGGGATGAGGTGTTTATTCCTTTCCTGCTCTGTGCTCTTGTCTATGAGTGACCACAAGCACTCTTTTCTTTCTTGGAAAAGTGAAGAGGATTTACTCTTTACCACTACTACAAGTTCCACCACACCATCATTCCTCCTCACCCCAGGACTTCCACCCAGAACTGCAACCCAGATCAATGCACGGGAATGCAAGAGAATCCTATGCCAGTACAGAGATCCCTGCCATCACCTTGTGATCAGTCACTTTATTTCCCCTCAGTCTGTGGGCCCAAAACTCCAGAAGCAGCTGCCACCTCAGTGCTATGCCAGGACTGGGGCTGGGACAGAGATTCTCTCTCACTGCAGTCTGACAGATATTTCCTAGTGACCTTCTAAGTTGTGTTTGGCATTCATGGGTTGAGAAGTCTGGAGACCACCTTACCTACCCTTGATTCTGTCTTCTAAGTATGCTCCAAGTTCACTGAGGCCTCGTTTGCCTGCGCGCCCGTGCCAAACTGCATTGCTCTCCCTGCACAGCATGATATACCTTTCTGATCAACCATCCAGGTTGTCTTGGGCTGGATGGAAATTTGTTTCCCTCTGTCTTTTTGTGTGTTCTGCTGCTCAAAAATTTGTTTAGAGCCATTTTTACAGGTATTTGGTGGGGTTTGGGGAGAGACATCAAGCAAGTCACTGCTTTTACTGTGCCATCTTGGCTCCACTACCATGGATCTATTTTCTAGGTCAGCTATTTTTCCAATGAGAATTGCCACATTTTATTGTACATTTTTTTAAACTTTTTGTATTTTGTTTTATGGTATATTGATGTCTCATGGAGAAATTAGCTTCTACTTACTCAATTCTAATTTTTATATAATTATTTTCTTCGGTGAGCTTTTATACTTAGCTTTCCCATTTCACCAATTTTATTTTATAGAGTTATTTCTTTGGTAAATTTTTTTTTATATCTTTTACATGCTATTGACTCCTTTTCCATGATTCTTTTGCATTGCTCTGATTTCTTTCCCAATTTTTCTTCTCCTTCTCTAATTTGCTCTTTAAAATCCTTTTTAAGATCTTCCAGGAGTCCTTTTTTGGTTTGATACTAAATTACATTTTCTGAGGCTTCACATACAAATATTGTGACACTATGGTCCTCTTTTAAGTTTCTGCCTTCATCCTCCCTGTCACCATAGTAACTTTCTATAGTCAAGATTTTGTTTTTGTTTTTATTTTGTTTTGTTTTTTCCTCACTCATTTTCATTTTGCCTTATGTTGTGCCTTGATGTCTTTATAGGAGAGTTAGTCTCTAGTCATGCACTTTCTCAAGCTTTTTTGTGCTAGGGGTCAGGGTCTTACAGTTGGTTTTCAGTGGGCATCATGCCCTGTGCAGCTTCCTTTCACTAGAGGGTAGGCTTCCCTTCTGGCTTGTACTGGGTGGGAGTGGAGCATCCTTGTTGAAGTCCCCTGGATGTTGACTTTAGCT
This sequence comes from Phascolarctos cinereus, assembly GCF_003287225.1. Lineage (NCBI taxonomy): Eukaryota > Metazoa > Chordata > Mammalia > Diprotodontia > Phascolarctidae > Phascolarctos > Phascolarctos cinereus. Next base: position 412,357,319 of record NW_027555847.1, read on the forward strand.
GCTTATCTGCCCCAAATTTGGAACCCTGCTGCTTGTTGTGGAAACAGGATCTCTTTGCTAGCAGTCCAAAGGGGCTGGATTTCATTGTTGGCCAACACCAGGGCAGGAGGTCACTGCTGCTCAGTAATGGCATCAAGGCCTTACTGTTGGCTTGTGCTGGAGATGACGTTGCAGGGGTGGGCCTTGTTTTGCTCTACAGACTGCTTACTTTCTTAAGGGGCTGCTGGCTTATAGGAGGACAGAGCTTTGTTGGTAGATTGCCGCAGACTTGAAACCCTGCTGTAAGTCTGGCTGCTGCTGCTTTGGAACCTCTTTACCCTCCACCCACAGTGATTCAGTCCTTTCTTGCTATGCTGGTAAGCTGCTTTCCTGCTCTTAGATCCATTTGGAGGCCTTTTCAAGTTGTTTGTAGGGAAATTTGGGAGAGCTTCAGAGGGTTCCACTCTCACTCTCCCATCTTGGCACTGGAAGTCCCATATTGAAAATATATGTTGAAGGTATATGTGAAGAGTTCATATATTTTTGTAATGCTACCATATTGATCTTTCTGTAAATACTGTGTGCTGTGCAATGTTTGCTGCATCTATATACTGACATTGCTTGATCCCTCTGCTGCTATCTGCTGAGTATTGTCTTGGATATTATTTATCTGTTTCTCTCTACTCAAGACATTTCTTCTCTTTGGAATTATCATTTTACAGGGCACTCTGCTAGTGGCCTAATGTCTGGTGATCAGTGCTCCCTTCTTTTAATCTCCAGGTTTTGTCTCTTCAGTACCTCCTGCCATTAACCTCAGTTTCACTTGGAATGTGGTGGATAGAAAACAAATTTCTGATAAAAGCAAATTGACATCTACTTAATCATAGCTAGAAAATGTAACCCACCACACCTAGCTAAATAAAAATCAAACTGCCCCCAGGTTAAAAATAAATATTTTCTTTTAACCCCATCTTTCTGGGGATAAGCTAGGCATCCTTTTTTCCCCTTACATTTTCTGGCATTATTTCTAAGAAATAAACAATAACAACAACAACAACTTCTTAGGTTAGGCTAGGCATGCAAAAAAATTGACCCCTTCCCCCAAATAAAAGATAAGAGATAAAAAGTCATTATTCTCTACGTACCTTACCCACTTTGCTGCCTTTATAATATATACAAGGAAACAGCGAAACTTCTTAACTTCAGTGGTATACTTTGGCCATTGAACACTTAAGCTATCTTCCTTTGTATGTAAGAAGATTTCACATTTCAAATTGCAATTTATTTTTGGTCCTAATAGGAAAAATATAATAATTTACTATTTTTTACTTGAGTATACTTTCTAGCTTTAAATTAGGCTTTTCAATTGTTTAAGGAAAGTCAAATGGATAATTTGATTGTCTCTGATGATATTGTCTATCCGGTATTTGAGTCTGCTTATTTGACCTATACTTGATCTAGGATTACTGAATTTTGATGAACATATAACCTTTAGGGACAATGCCAACATGAGCGGTAAATGGCAGCTGTGGTTGCTTATTTTCAAATGAGTGCCCTATAAACATATTTATTGCTGCTTCCAAATCCAATGAAATAAAAAAATAATAATAATTATAAGAGAATTGAAAAGATAAGATGCAAAAGAAGCTTAAAATTTTATATGCAGTACAGATTCTTCAAAATAGTTGTTTAACTGTTTTACAACTCATTTTTTGTTCCTCTTTCTTACTTTATGTTTTTTTTTTAATATAGTGACCGTATTTCTAAGGAATTGAATGTGATCTATTTATAACTCTCTTCTGTCTTACAGATGTGTGCCAAGTTTTCTAATACTGTGGCTGCAGAGATCCAATTGAAATGAAATTAAATAGTTTTTTTTTTAATTTGGAGTTCAATGTTATGAACAATGGATCAGTCTAAGATGAAATAATACCAGAATATTTTAGAGAATTTCAGAGATCATGTACAAGCCACCTCTTAGTTCTTAAAATTTGATTAAAATTTTATTAATTTCATGGAAATATTTAAGATAAAATATATTTTCTTATTCATACATCTGCATTTATAGCTTTGAATATTTTAATGTAATTCCACAATTTGTATACCACAATTTATGTATTATCTTATATTGTTAATAACATATAATTTACCTACCTTTATTTTTCATAACAAATCATCTCCTCCTCTCCTTTTGCCTGAGGGAAATTGATAACTAAAAGAAGTTATAGGATTACCTTAGAGATTTTTCCTTCTTTTTTCTCCCTTCCTCCCTCCCTTTTTGCCTCCCTTCCTTCCTTCTTTCCCTCTTTCCTTTGTTTTTTTCTTTTCCCTCCTTTCTTTATTTCCCTTTTTCATTTCCCCCATACTTCTCCCTTGTCCTTCCTCCATTCATTTCTTCCTTCGTTTCCTTAGTCCTTCTATGACCACCTTCCTTTGAACTTAACTTGTATTAAATAAGTAGTTCTTCTCACCAAGTTCTCTATTGCTTAAATACAGCACACTTCTGGAATTACACTGATCTCCATGATATAGGCATATCCGTGAAATGTGCTTGTGACTACAGAAAGACAAATAAGAACAGGGAAGGGTTATAAAAAAAATCATTCCATTTAATTTCTGTAACAAATGGGCCTCATAAAAGGGAAAACCCACAACTTCCACTCCAAACAACATAATGTCAGTTATTCCAATTGACTTCTATTGTTCTTCCTTTAACAAAGCATAGACACTCTACTGTTTCTTCTTATACTTTAAAACAATTGACTTAGGTGGTGTAGGTTATGTGGAGGAGACAAATTCTTTGGAAGTCTGGGGTTGTAGTTCATATCCAAAAGGTCACATGTCTAGCACATCTACAAAAGTGAAAGGAGTCATTCATTGGCTCATGCATGCAATAATGAAATAATTATTAAATGTCTACTATGTGAAAGACACTGGGCTAAGTCCTGGAGATGTAAAAATAAGAGAGTATAAAAAAGGCTGATTATTATGTTTATATAGGTAATGTTCTACTGTGACAAACTCATATATGTTATATGCAATGCAATCTCAGAAAAGAAAATGTATCAATAGCTAAGAGGTTTGAGACAGATCAGAAAAAGCTTCACAGAGTAGATGATATCCAATTGCACTCTTGAAGGATAATCAGGAATCTGAGTAAGTAAGAATTAAAATTTAAACAGTTTAGTATTATGAACATATAGTCTTGTTACTACTACTTCCTGCACTCTTACATGCTTTCTTTCTCATGTTTTTGCTTTTGTTTGTAAAAAAGCATATAGCACAGTTTAAACAGTTAATAAAAAAAACTAACTTTCACTATTTCATGTGAAAAAAATTCAATATTCCATCTCTGTAACACCCTAAACCATATGTTTTAAGGGGTTTTTTCTTTTTATTTATTCATTTTAATATAATTTTATTTTACATTCAGTTTTATATTCTCATATTTTCCACATGAACTCCATTTCTACTTGAGAAATCAAAAAACACAGAACTGATTATAATACATCATTCAAAGCACATTTCTGCATTAGACAAGTTAAATTAAAAAAAAAAAAGAAGAGCAGAAAGAGGGAAAATATGCTTAAATCTGCCCGCAGAGTCCATCTGTTCTCTTTTCATAAGAGGATAGTACTTTTCAACATGAGTCCTTTGGAATTCTATTGATCAGAGTCAATAAGTTTTTCACAGTTAATTACTTCACAATATTACTGTTACTGCATAAAATGTTCTACTGGTCCTGTTCATTTAATTTTAAGCCAGTTCATACAAAATTTCCTAGTTCCTTTTTTGAAAAAAAAAAAAAAGGAATTCTTTTCTACACCCAAAGAAAGAAATATGGAGTCTTAATGCAGATGGAAGCATACTATTTGCTCTCCTTTTCCTTTGTTGTTTTGTTTCATTGCTTCATTCTCATGGTTCCTTTCATTAGTTGTAATTGTTCTTTACATTGTAACTAACGAGAAAATATGCTTGGACATGAATATATAAGTAGAGCCTATATCAGATTGTGTGCCATCTTGGTGATAGGGAAGAAATGGGAGGAGAAAATTTAAAATTCAAAATCTTATGGAAGTGAATGTTAAAAGCTAAAAATTAATTAATTATTAAAAAGAAAGAAAAATAAAAAGCATCTCTTCATCATCATTTCTTGCAACACAATAATGTTCATTACATTCATATACCATAACATGTTCAGTTATATCCCAAATTTATGAACACCCCTTAATTCATAACTATAAAAATAAATTTGGCTCACTCCTTATATATTTTAGAAAGGATACCATTTATTTGAGATAATTTCTGTGAAAATTGTGCTACTTTTTGCCTTTTTTCTAATTTTAGCTACGTTGCTTTTGTTTTATGAAAACAGTTTTAATTTTATATAATCAAAGTTATTCCTTTTATCTTCAATAAACTTTTTTTTGTCTTTTTATTCTTCAAGAACTCTTTCCCTATCCAAGGTAATTTCTTCCATAGTCTACATTTCTTTTTTTGGTAAGCCAATTGGCATTAAGTGACTTGCTTAGGGTCATATAAGTAGTAAGTGTTAAGTGTCTGAGGCCAGATTTAAATTCAGGTTCTCCTGACTCCAGGGCCAATGTTCTATCCACTGTGCCACCTAGCTATCCCTACTAATTTTCTTATGATATTATTCTCTATTTCTATATAATTTACCATTTTGGACCTTCTCTTGATATACACTGTGAGATATTAGTCTATGCCTAATTTTTGCTAGGTCAATTTCCAGTTTTCCCAACTGTTTTAGTCAAATAGTGAATTTTTACTCCAATACCTGGGATATTAATATTTATCAAAAACTAAGTTATTTTGCTCATTTGTTTCTATATATTGTGTACCTAATCTGTTCAACTGATCAATCACTTTCTTATGCAGTGCTTAATTGTTTTGAAGATTGCAGCTTTTCAGTGAAGTTTAAGATATGAAACTTCCAGGTCTACTTCTTTCATCTATATTTTTCATTAATCATTTTTATATTCTTGAACTTTACCCCTCAAATGAATTTTGTTATTTTCCATAGATCTTTAAATAATTATTTAGTAGTCTGGCATTGCATTGCATAAGCAAATTAATTTGGGCAGAATTTTTTTTTAGCTTAGCCTATTCATACTCAATACTTTCCAAGTATTTATATTTGTCTGTATTTTGTGAAGAGAGTGATTTGTTATTGTGTCCATACAATTCGTTTGAGTGTGTGGCCAAGTAAATTCCCAAATACTTTTTATGGTCTGTAGTTATTTTAAATGGAATTTATCTTTCTTCCTCTTCCTATTAGGTTAATTTTGGTGATATTAGAAATGCAGATGATTTGTATAGGTTATATCCTGAAAATTTACTGTATTTCTTTATTGTTTTGATTAGGTTTTTTAGCTGTTTAGATATCTCTATGAAATCATCTAAAATGATAATTTTGTTTATTAATTGTCAATGCTTATTCCATAAATTTCCTTTTCTTGTCATTACGATAGCTGGCATTTCTAGCATGCTATTGAACAATAAAGAAGATAATTGACATTCTTACTTTATACCTGATCTTCTTAGGAAGGCTTCTAGCTTATTCACACTTCAGATAACACTTGCTTTTGGTTTTAGAGAAATAGTATTTATCATTTTAAGGAAAATTTGTTTAACTCTATGCTTAATTTTTTTTGTTGTTGTTATTTTAAATGAACGAGTACATTTTTGGTAAAAAAAATCTGCAAGAATTGAAATAATCATGTAATTTCATTATTTTGTTGATATAATCAAGTACAATAATGCTTTTCCTAGTATTGAACCAGCCATGAATTCCTGATATGAATTCATTCTGGTCAAGGTACATGATAACTGTGATTTTTTAAATTAATTTAATTCTAGTATTTTATTTAACTTTCTTCAATATTCAATAGAGAAATTATTTTATAATTTTCATCCTCCATTTTACCTCTTCTGATTTAGGTATAAAGACAATTTTTCTGTCATCATGGAAGGAATTTGTTGGGACTTCTTTACCTAATTTTTAATCTATTGGATGTAATTTTTCATTAAATGTTTGGTAGAATTTATTTGTAAATTAATCTATTTTTGGTTTTAATTTTTAAGGAGCTCATTTATGACACTTATTTTATTTTTCTAGGGGAGGGCTACTTAAATATTCTAACTCCTATTCTGTTCTTCTGTAGAATTTATATTTTTGTAAATAATCATTCTTTTCAATCATGCTGTCAGTTTTACTGACATAGAATTGCACAAAATATCTCCTAATAATAGCTTTTATTTCATATTCGTTGGGTGTCAATTCATTGTTTCATTATCCATACAGGTATTTTAATTTTATTCTTTCCTTCTTTTGTTGAATTAGCTCTTGGTTTACCTATTCTATTTATTCTTTCAAAAATACTCCCTAGTTTGAGGTAACAATTCAATGGTTATGTTACTTCTTTATTTTGATTTTTGGTATTTCTGTTTTGGAGTTTAATTGGAGGTTTTTAATTTATTAGTTTTCCTTTTTTTCCCCCTTAGGTGTATGTCTAATTCCTAGAACTAGATAACCTGAAAGGGTTAAATTAAGTTCCTCTACTACTATAGTTGTACTCTTTTTCTTGTAATGCATTTAATATTAGAAAAAAAAGAATGCTAGGCCATTGTGTGAATATATGTTCAGTGTTAATATGAACTGATTATTTATGTTACTATTTAGCAAAATGTTGTCTTCTTTATTATCTGTTTTAATATTTTTTTCCTTTGAGATCACAATTGCTACACCTACCTATTTAATTTCAGCTGAAGAGTAATAAATTCTGCTCCATTCCTTTATTTTTTTCCTCTGTCTTCTCTTTCAAATGTGTCTCTTGTAAAACAATTTCTTAGATTCTAGTTTCTACATCGTTCTGCAATCCTCTTCTATTGTTTTGTATGTCTGTTCATCCAGTTCATATTCACAATATGATTGCCAGCATTGTATTTCTCTCTTCTTTTATCCTGCCCCCTCCTCTGAAGTCTTTTGCTTCTGACCACTGCCTTCTTTAATTTACTTTCTTCTTATCATAACACCTCTCTATCTCTTACCCTTCTCCTCTATTTTCCTGTTCAGTAAAATTAATTTTTATTACCAAATATGTGTATTTGTATTCCTCAGTCTTCAAATTAGTTCAGAAGAGAGTGAAGCTGTAATAATACCTATTCTCCTCTCCCATTCTCCACTCCATTGAATATTTTTCCCTTGTGTGCCTTATTTATGTGATGTACTTTTCTTCATTCTTTCACTCCTTTCCTCACATTCTTTGTGCATCAATCTTTCTCACCCTTTCTATACAGCCTTTTTGTGTAGATGTTTTCATGTCTTTGTCTTCTGTCTTTATATTGAACACCACTGTTCATCAAAGCTTTTTGATTGGTTTATTTTACTTTTTTTTCCCCTCAAGTTTCATTCTTTCCATTGCACTTTATGTTGTTTTGTTCTGCTTGTTTCTTGGGTTACCTACCCTATTCTGAACTCTGCAAATCACTGTTCTAGTTTTGGGTCGGTTTGCATGTGTGTCATTGAGTTTCCATTGACTACTGTTGGATTGAGTCCACTAGAATGTTTTGCAAGTTTGTAGTGACTGATCTGCTGCTTCTGCCTTGGTTTTGTTCTCCCGCCCTAGTTTATTCCACTGTAGGCTTATGTGTGGGGCTAAAGGTTAGAATTAACTCCCCAGTTTGCTCCTGAGTTGATAAATGAGGCTATGTTCCTGGAATATGTTTCCTGAGCCTTACAGAGATAGGGCCTCAGCTCTTTCATGATTTATATTCTTCATCCTGGAACTGTCATGTAGGACTGGATAATTGGCAACAGAGATGACAACTGGCATTTGTTCTCATTCCTAATGCTAGCATAAGGATATTTTGGATTTCTTTCTGCCCTGATGTTTCTTTCCCTGTGGTTCAGTCACCATAATACTCTGGGTGTTCTCGGAAACTGGCCTTATTCACTCTGGGGTCTTCGATTGCCATATCCAACACTGTCACAAGATTCTATTACATACTGTCATTTACTTGCTATATTTTGGAAAATATATCTTTCTAAGACTTTAAACTCAATAAATCAAAACTTGAACTTAAGATCCCCCCTAACAGAAATACAACAAAATGGAACAAAAGCAATATATATGTTTTCCTCCTTTATTTCCTCATTACTTTCTAATTTGTTATGTCATTCTTATGGTCATTCAAATTCAAATTTCTATCTTTCCACCAAAATCCTTTAGTCACAAAGTGTTATGAAGCCTAGTCACCTCTCAAATCTATTCCTTCATTTCAATCATAATTATAGCTATTGCAGTTTATTACTTTGTTATATCTCAGGGAAGATAATAGATTATCATATAGATATTTCACTAACTGTAAGTAGTCTCTGGCCTCTATTCAATCTATACTACCTGGAGCAGCTACAATAATTATCTTTGCATGCTACCTTGATTGAATAACTTCCTTACTCAACAATAACTAATGACACATAACAGCTTTGCCAGTAAACTCGCAATACTTTATTCAGTTATTCAAAGCCATGTATTGCTTTTTCCTACCCCCACCAGCTTTATCTATCTTTCTATCTTTTATTATACATTGCATTGGTAAATTCTGAGTTGTAAGCTTTTTATAGGTTATATTCCATTTATGTCATTTTATAGATGAATAAACTACTTTAAAAAGGTTAAATTTGTAGTATAATACTATAGAGGTGCTTAGGGTCAACTCTGTAACTAGAATATCAGAACAAAATTTTGTAAATATCGTTGAATTCATTTTATCAGAAAAAAAATGCTATAATCCTTTTTCCCCTAGTTTCCTTCTTTCCTTTTAATTTTGTTTCCATTTGGTTTTGTTTTATGCAAAACATTTTAAATTTAATGCAATTAAAATTATCCATATTACCTGCTATTATCTTCTCTATCTCTTGCTTAGTTGAAAACTCTTTCTTTATCCAATAATATGAAAGTTTTTTCTATACTCCTCTAATTTGCTTATGATATCTCCATTTATGTCTAAATCATTTACTAGTTTTGAGCTTTACTTGGTTCATGATATGAGATGTTGGTCTATGCCTTGTTTCTTCCAAACAACTTTCCAATTTTCACTACAGTTTTTCTTGAATAATGAGTTCCTTCCTCACTACCTGGGATTTTTGTATTTATGAAAAATTAGGTCAATGTGATCATTTACTCCTTAATACAGTGTAGCTAATATATTCCATTGATTGAGCACTGTCTTATCCAGCACCTGATAGTTTTGATGATAATCATTTTGTATACAGTTTCTTTCCTTCCTTTTCTTTTCATTGATTCCCTTGATATTTTAGACTGTTTTTTCTTATAGATCAATTTTATTGTTCCCATTTTTTAATGCTTTCCCTAGCTCTTTAAAAAAACTGATATATTGATTAATGACACTGAATATGTAGCTTAATTTAGCTAGTATTTCAATTTTTATTATATTGGCTCAGTCTACTAGTGAATGATTAATATTTCTAAAATGTTTAGATCTGTCTTTGTTTGAAAAGAGTTTTGCAATTCTGTACTTGCGTATGTGTTGGCTGTTAAACTTTCACTTATTTTATACTGTTTGCATTTTAAAATTAATCACTCTCTCTCTCTCTCTCTCTGTCTCCCTCTCTTGCTTCTCTCTCCTCTTCTCTTTTTTCCCTTCTTCCTTCATGTGAGGTTTTGTGTTTCTTTCATTTCCCCCCGATATTTCCTCTACGGCTCCTATTTGATTTGTAATATCATTTTCAAATTTTTAATTTCTTTTTTTAGCTCTCCTAATAAATGTTGTTGGGCTTATGTGCAATTTGAATGTTTCCCTTAAAGCTTTCATTGTGGATGATTTCATACCATTGTCTTCTGAGTTTGTCTTGAATAGTGTATTTTTCTGGTTGTGTCATTTTTTATTGTTGTTTGATCCTTGTTTCAGTCTATTTCTTGACTTTTTACTTTATGTTAGATTTGGGTTCAACTAACCTTTGGAATGTTTGCAGATGAGGAATCATTTTAAGGCTCCAGGCTTTAGGCTTTTTCACCCTGCTGTCTTCACAGCTCCTTCTGGAGGCCTTCTGGAGGCTGCTTCCAAAGTGGTAGGTTCTAGGGATGGGTAAGGTCACTGATTTTCTGGTCTGTATTCAGGTCCTTAGCCATCTAGGGCTCCTGCTCCCTTATAACTGCAAGTGATCCCCTAAACCCTAGAATTGTGTCTTGTAAGTGATTATGGGTAATGGAATTGCTAAATTTTGCCCAGTCCTGCACCCATTGCTAGCAAAGGGATTCCCTCAAATATTTTTCTCAACATGTGTTCAATAGCCTTCATGATTCTGGTTGACAAGAGCTCCCAGTAGCATTTTCCTATTGCTGCCACAATTGTTTCCAAGTCACTCAGTTGTTTTCACAATCATCCTGTGATCAGAGGTAGCCACCACCACCCCCCCCCAGTTCCATAGACCTCCATTTCTATCTTTTTAAGTTCTCCTGGGCAAGAAACTGTCTTACTCTGAACTGTTGTTGGTTAAATTACATTAAAATAATTATATTTTTCATGTTACTCTAAAATTGTTCAGATGGAAATATTGAGAGAGCTCAGCTAGAATGCTCCCTTATTCTGACATTTTGGCTATGTCCTCCTGATTCCATTTAAATGATTGAAAAAATCTTATTTTTTATGTCAATAACCTTAGAACATGGAAAAGAGAATAGAATGACATCTGCAGACAAAAACAATTCTGCTTTATTTGAAACCACAAAACTGACAATTAAAGAGATAAGAAGATGCACTTGGACTTTTTAAGAAAGAGACAGTGGGGGAAATGAGGTGTTACAACTAAACAGTTCAAACGATAAGCCTAACAAATTATTTCTCTAGCCTGCAGTATCAGAATAAATTATAGCCATGTCACTCTTCATGGAGAACAATAGATCTCAGGAATGAAATCCAAATGGAAAAGAGAAAATCTTAGGGTATTTATTTCCAATAGAGATTTTTAGAAATGATTTTTCAAACCTACATCACTTGAATCTGTAATGTTAAGCACTTTGAAATAGAATTCATTTTTTCACTGAGTCAAATTTAAATTTATTACCAAATAAGTAAGAAAAATACTATGTGGCTTTAACAACCTTTAGTGTGTCCTGGAAAGACTTGTATGTTCTGATGCTGAGTGAAGTGAGGAGAAGCAGGAGAACATTGTACACAGTAACAGACACATTGTGTGATGACTACTATTGATAAATTTAACCCTTCCAAGTAATACAAGCACTTAAGACATCTCCAAAAGCCTTATGATGGAAAATGCTATCCACATCCAAAGGAAGAACTATGGAGTTTGAATTCAGATTGAAGCATACTATTTGCTACTTTTTTTCTTCTGTTGAGTTTTGTCTCCTCTTTCTGGTGGTTCCTCCTATTGATTCTAATTCTTACTAACAACATCACTAATGTGAAAATATGTTTAATAAGAATATAAACGTATAGCCTTTATCAGATTGTGCACTGTCTTGGGGAGTGTGATGGGGAGGGAGAGGAAGAAAAAATTTTAAACTCAAAAGCACATGGAAGTGATTGTTGATAAATCAAAATACATTAATTAAAAACAAAAAAAAACAGCAAAAAAAAAATGAACAAACAACCTTTAGTGTGCCTATGGTAGAAATCGATTCTGGAGCCAGCATTTCTTAGCATTTAATGATCAACTGTGTTTCTTTGACAGATAGTTCAGCCAATAACTAATTATAACTTATTACTAACCTTAATTATATGTATGCATTTCAACTTGCTCTCCATTAAATGATAGACATACCTGCTTATAAAAACATAAAATTTAGATTTGAAATGCACTATATTTCATAATAAACACATATTTCATTTTTCTAGCCTATGATGGTATACTACCAGACATTGTGTTTTCAGGCAGGCATAGCAATATCACACATTTCTTTTCTAGGACTTTGTCATATTCTTAACTCAAAATATGGTTCCTTCATTCTGGAGTACTAGGAACACTTTAACAATAGAATCTAGGTATTCTAACATGCAATTATGTTTGCATATTCAGAGAATTTCACTATCCTGGAAATAAACATGATTTTAACTAAATGCATACTTTGAAGATAATCAGTTTTATTAAGACCCCATACCTAAAATTCTACTTCCTCATTCAAAATAACAAGTGACAATATGTTACGGGTTAATATCCTGAAACTTTTTTTTTCTTTCTCTTGATGAATGGCATTAAGAATCATCAACTCCTAGAATTCTAGTGATAAAAAAGACCAAAAACAGTCTTCTGTTTCAATTACTTCATTTTAAAGATGAAGAAAATTAGGATTAATGAGATGAATTAAGGATCACACAGCTTGTCAGTAGAAGAGTTGGAACCAGAAGTGGAAACTTCTAATCTAGGAGTCTTTCATTATATTTGAAAACTGTTATTTTATTTGATGTCTTACCCACACATACACACACATAATAAAAATTAATAATGTGAATGAGATTTTCACTTTGAGGTGATAGATGAATCTATGATTTCACCAATGTGGATATTTTCTCTAGTAATTCAAATGACAACAATATCCTCTTGTAGGTGCACCCAGTTTGCAGGAAGCCTTCCTCCTTTTCTTTTGACTTGATGAAGATACCAATGCCACACACAAAATATATTAAGCCACTGTCCCTGTATTTTGCCACATAATTAATGCATCATTTTCCAAACAAATCTTTTTTTGTTGACACAATTTGAATTGTTTATCTTTTTTTTTATTTCTTTATTGTTCAGGGCATAAACCAACCATGACCCTCTCCATGTCCACTGGGTAATTATTGATTTCAATTTTTGATGAATAAACACACATATACACATGTTGATAGAAAAGCTGTATAGATCAATCATTCAACTGGATATTATACTTTGTTAAATAGTTATTTTTTTTACTTTTTTCTTATATAGATAATTATACATTAGTATTATAATAGATTTCTCAAGAGGCCTTGCACTGTTTATGGCTTTGATACAATTGGAAAAATTATACATGAACCCAAGAAAATATGGAAGACCTCAACATGTATAGAACATCTTTCCTTGACTTGGATTCTGAAATAGGTCTTTTCCATGAAAAGGGAAAGAAAATTTGTTAAACATCCATCTTCCTATTTTGTGCCTCATTTGAGATTCATTAATTAATCAGAAAAATCACTAAAATAGCTTAATATTTAGTCAATATTTTAAAGAAAATTTGACATAGTAATGGATTTTAAACATAGTAAAGATAAAATTTTAGGGTGGCCTTTTGATTTACTAAAGGGATTTTGACTTTATCATCTTCTCTGAGCACTCCTTCATCTCATTGATCATTTCCTTCCAGAGCATCCATTTTAAGGAAGAGCTAAGGCTTGCCATGTTTACTCCTTCTTTCTTTTCCATCCTTTGATAGTGATTGCTGAACTTATTTTTTCATCATGTCTCATTAACCTTCTCACTTCAGAAGATATTTTTGACACTATATCTCAGTCTCATTGTCACCTGAAAAATTTAAATTTCCCTATTTCCTCTTCAGACTGGAAGTTCCTGTTACCCTTGGAACCCTTTTCTTTGGTTGTTTAGCTACTCTCTGAATGTCCATTATGCTATTTATTTTCATTCATTTATTTATTCATTCAAATATATATATATATATATGTATATATATATATATATATATATATATATATATATATATACAAACATTCTTTAAAATTTTGAGCTTGAAATTCTCTCCCTCCCTCCTACTCATCCTCTACCCACTGAAAAGGTAGGCAATATCAATTATACATGTGAAACCATGAAAAATATTTTTATAATAACCATTTGGAGGGGGAGATTAAAAAATAAAAGAAGTAAGCATGGTTTAATCTGCATTCATATTTAATCAGTTTTCTCTCTAGATGTGGATAACATTTTTCATCATGAGTCATTTGTAATTGTATTGATCAGAGAAGCTAAGTCTTTCACAATTGATCATTATTGCAGTACTAGGATTACTATGTAAAATGTTCTGGTTCTGCTCAATTCCCTTTATATCAGTTTATAAAAGTCTTCCCAGATCTTTCTGAAAAGATCATATTTGCCATTTACTTTTAGCACAATACTATTCAAACACAATAATATACCACAACTTGTTTAACTATTCTTCGAATGATGGGTATACCCCCAGTTTCAAATTCTTTGTCACCATAATATACTTCTATTAAAATCTATAGTACTTAATAAAGTTTGCAAACTTTCGGTTTTCCCAGAATTCTGAAGCAACAGCCATGTGACCTACCCTGAATTGTGTGAGTGTTCAGCAGGTCTAAATATTGTACCATGAAATATTTTTACCTCAGGCTTATTATTTATGTGAAATAATTCTGTTATTCTTCTCTACCCAGACTTCCTATTCTTTCCATGAATTAATCTAGCAGAGCATTTTTTTTTAGTTTGTACCAAATGATCCTTGACTCAGATGACATTCTTCTTTTCAGGCTAACTAAATTGTTGCTTCTAGAGAAAGAAGACGGATTCAACACAGGAAAGATACCTCATTCACAATTTTTTCTCTAGTTAGAATTATCTCCTTTGCTCCCCATTTTCAATCTTATTCAGCTCTGATCTTTAGCTCAATTCTTAAATTATTTTCATTTTAAATCCACTTACAGTCTTATTGCTTATCCCTTATCCCTCCAATTTCCTACATCACTCTGAATTGCATGCTGATTACAAACAAACTGTTTTGAAAATGTAAAAGGACTTAAACTGTTATACAGAATAGTAATTTGCACATATTATATATTTAAATACATATGCGTATTCATATATATCATATATAACATGTATGTATGTAGTATATAGATATGATATAGCTATGGATGGTCTAAGAAGGATCAGCTTAGCAAAATTCAATGAAGTCATCATCAAGTTTGGCAAAAGGGTCATGAGTTTTTTTTAAGTACAGAAATTCTAGAAGATCATGTACTTAGTTATAGAGGGATTATGGTCTGTCTTATGGAAGGGGATATCTTTGACAATAGACTCTTACAGTATTGAAGTAGGCATATGTATCTATTCCATATACATATCATATACATATATGTGCTGATATGCATTATACACACATGCATATGAACCTATAAGAGCTATTGCCATGTTTCTAAATTTTAGGAATTTAATCAGGAAGTCATATGCTATATACAGGGAATGTTTCTACCTCACCACATAATTTTAAAATATATAAGGTAATATTTATTTGCAAGTACACATAAAATGATGTCTTGCAGGGGCAGCAAGGTGGTGCAATGGAGAAAACATCAGCCCTGGAGTAAGGGTATCTGAGTTCAAATCCAGCCTCAAATACTTACTAGCTATGTGACAACAGGCAAATCACTTAACCCTGTTTGTATCCAAAAAAAAGTTACTAGTCAAAATTTTGGGGGGCAGCTAGATGGCACAGTGAATAGAGTACTGGACCTGGATTCAGGAAGACCTAAGTTCAAATCTGGCCTCAGACACTTGACACTAGCTGTGTAACCCTGGGCAAGTCATTCACCCCATTGATTCACACATAAAAAAATCTCTCTTGCCCTAAACATAAATTATCCCCTAATCACCTCATTTCCCCCCCTATATCCTATGCCCATTTCCTGGCTTTTTAAATTGAGCTCTCTCTGTGAGCACAGGCTTCTTGTGCTTTGAGACTGAGACCCGGTTACTGGTTTCATTTGGGATCTCCTTTGCTGGCGCCTGGAGGCTGCAGGGAGTCTGGCAGCTTACCTGGTGCTAAGCTGAGGTCAGCAACACTGGAGTTCTTTGAGTGGGGGTGGGGAGTCTGGCCCCTGGAGCATGCCTGCTCACCTAGGCTTCTTTAAAACACTCTATTAGAACATTATGCTAATATCTGTTTAGGAAAATGATCCCACCCATTGTCACTACTACTTAGTTTATCATGTCCAACTCCAATAATATTCATTTCAAGTTTGTACGTTTCTACAATCTTGTTTTAATTTATATTTATATAGGGTATTATTATTCAAGATCCATTACTGTTTATTTGATCAAAGCTACCTAAAATGGGACAGGGTGTTTTTGTTCATTCACATCAAATGAATTGACATTGCATCATATATTGTGACCTTTGTTTTTCATTTTCCAATCATGATGAATGTTGGCCTATTTGCAAGAGACATGACTCAGAATAGAGTGTGCAGAAAGAGAAATAAAGCAAAAATATTAAAAATATACATGATAATAATAAGCCTACCTGAGTATAAAACTTGTTTTTACTTAAAAATATTTGTTTGCATTTATGCAAGTGATGGATAGGAACAATAGACCAGTCATTTTCAGATAAGTAACACTAAAACCAAAACAAAACAAAACAAAGACAACCTGTATAGCTCAAAGATTTTCAGTATGCCTGACTTGAAATATGCTGATTTTATTTTTCTCTTTTATTTTTTCTTTCTTAATTTATTCTCTCTTTTCATTCCTGTAGATTCCAAAAGAAAAGAAAACAAAAGCAATTACATGATTCCAAATTATTAGAAGGAATATTAGTTAATTATTAAAACTAGTATATTCTTCTAGAAACATATTGGTGTTTCCACTTCCTACATCCCCTCCAATAGTGACTTCGAAAGGTGTTTCTTGAGACATTTTTAATGGAAAATGGTAGCACAATTAAGTTAACTCAGAGGTGTTTTTATATTTTTTAATGAACAGACCCAATGTGTTATGGTTACCTACCTGTTAGTAACAGCAGTTAGAATTTTATGTAGTGCCCCAGGAATCTCTCACTGACCATTCACTTTTAAATATATTTATCATTGACTTGGAAAAAGGCATATCTTCCATGCTTAGCAAATGAAATAATAGATATATGGGAGGATATTGAATATGCTAAATGCTGGAATCTGAATCCCCAAAGATCTATTCAGGCTAGAATATTTGTCTTAATATAGTAAGCTGGAATTTCTATTCCCATATTTGGATAAATCTGAGATATCATTAGTGTAGCTATCCCTCCAGTAAAACTAAGATGAAATGTAATAGGAATTAATCTAAATCTTTTACAGGTCTTTAATTCCAGAAGTAAAGAACTAGGGAGACATAGGTAGATAAGTATTTTTTGATAATTTGTGGGAGATTTTATTGTATTTCCAGGTTAGAGTGTGTCTACAATGTAACAGAAAAGGAGAAAAAAATATAAGCATCCATGCATTAAGAAAGACATGGTGTCCAAAACAAAATTTGATGCACTGACACATGGCCAGTGTTGCTTACATCTCAGGATGGTAGATGATTCAGCAAGCCAGTGACAAGCCCTACCTCAGCAAACCAGGGGGAGGTCCTGAGCTCTAGGTAATGGAGCAGGAAAACAACAACACCATGACTTCCAAGACCCACAGCATAGGCAGAAGAACGAGTAGACACCAGTTCAGAAAACTGCCATGTATGCCAGTGTTCTCCAACAGCAAAATCTCCCATGCTTTAGCAAAACTCCAAGAAGCACAACTTCAGGAGGCACAGCTCCAGGCTGGCACACATCCCCAAGAAGCCAAACATTAGAGTGTTTTAAAGAAGCCTAGGTGAGCAGGCATGCTCCAGGGGCCAGACTCCCCACCCCCACTCAAAGAACTCCAGTATTGCTGACCTCAGCTTAGCACCAGGTAAGCTGCCAGACTCCCTACAGCCTCCAGCTGCCAGCACCTGAGACCCCAAATGAAACCAGTAACCGGGTCTCAGTCTCACAGCACAAGAAGCCTGTGCTCAACAGAGAAAGCTCAATTTAAAAAGCCAGGAAATGGCCAAACACTGTGAGCAAAAAGCATAAAAAGTACAATGACCATAGATTCCTCTTATGGGGACAGGGAAGAACAAGGAACAAATTGAGAACAGGATAACATTGTCAGTATACTCACATTAGAAACCTAAAAGTGGCATATGAACTGGTCTCAAGGCCAAAAAGCCATCTAGGAAGAGTTCAAGAAGGATTTTAAAACTCAAATAAGAAAGGTAGAAGAACAATTGGGAAAATAAATGGGCAGTATGCAAGAGAGAATAAATAGCTTGGAAAAAGGACAAAAATTGACTGTGGGAAAAAAGTCCTTAACAACACAATTGCCAAATTTGAAAAAAAAAAGTACACTGAAGAAAACAATTCTTTAAAATGTAGAATTCACCAAATGGAAGAGAAGACAGAAAATCTCATAGAAGAAAACAATTCATTAAAAATTGGAATTTGGCAAGTGGAAGCTAATGACTCTAAGAGATATCAAGAATTGGTCAAACAGACACAATAGAATGAAAAAATAAAAGAAAGCATAAAATGCCTCATTGGTAAAGCTACTGACCTGGAAAATAGATCCAGGAAAGATAATTTTAAAATTTTGGTCTAATCTCCAAAAGTTTCATGATGTAAAATGCTATGCACGTCCAGAGAAAGAACTATGGAGTTTGAATGGAGATCAAAGTATGTTATTTGCTTTTTTTTTCCTTCTGTTTTGTTTTGTTTTTTTCTTTCTTGTTGTCCCTCTTATTGGTCCTAATTCTTCTTTACAACATGACTAATGTGGAAATATGTTTAAAAGGAATGTATATGTAAAGCCTACATCAGATTGCATGCCAACTTGGGGAGGGAGGCAGGGAAGAAGGAGGAAAAAATTTAAAGCTCAAAATATCATGAAAGTGATTGTTGAAAGCTAAAAATTAATTAATTATTTTTAAAAATGGTCTACCTGAAAATCTGATCTAATTAAGGGAATGTACTTGGAGAAAAGGAAAGGATGAGGCAGACAAGGGTAAATTACATTACAGGAGAAACATTATATAAAAAAAAAAAAAACAGCCTGTGGAGCATCTTTCAGGAAATCATCAAGGAAAACTGCCCTGAGGTCCTAGAACCAGAGGATAAAATAGCCATAAAAAGAATCCATTGATCACTTCCTGAAAGAGATCCCAAATTGAAGACACCAAGCATTATTGTAGTAAAATTCCAAAATTATCAGGTCAAAGAGAAAATACTGCAAGCAACCAGAAAGAAACAATTTGAATATCATGGAACCACAGTCAATAATACAGGACCTTGCAGTTTCTACATTAAGAGATAAGAGGGTATGGAATCAGATATTCCATAATTAAAAGGAGCTTAGACTACAATAAGGATAAACCATCCATCGAAAATCAGAATAATCTTTCAGAAGAGTAGATGGATATTTAACAAAAAGGAGATTTCCAAATCTTCCTGATGAAAAGACAAGAGGTCAAGAGAAAATTTGATATTCAAATACAAAATTCAAGAGAGACATAAAAGGTAAACAGAAAAGAAAAAATAATGTCATTAATAAGGGTAAACTGCTTACATCCCTACAAGGGAAGATGACACATTTAACTCTTGAGAACTATATTGTTGTTATGACATTTAAGAGGGGTATACACAGACAGAGGATATGGGAATATGTTGACTTTGATGTAATGATAAAAATCTAATTAAGTGGTGAAAATGGATTGCTCTGGGAGAAGAGGAAAGGAGGAGGCAGACAAGAGTAAATTGTATCACATGAAAAGGC
Source organism: Phascolarctos cinereus (assembly GCF_003287225.1). Classification (NCBI taxonomy): domain Eukaryota; kingdom Metazoa; phylum Chordata; class Mammalia; order Diprotodontia; family Phascolarctidae; genus Phascolarctos; species Phascolarctos cinereus. Next base: position 412,376,903 of record NW_027555847.1, read on the forward strand.
ACAGAAAGCTATTATAATAGAGGGAAAGAAGGAAGAGGAATATGAATTGTTCAAACTCTCCTCTCATCAGGTTTTGTTTAGAGGGAATAACATAATCAGTTAGATATAGAAATCTAACTTACCCTATAGGAAGTAGGAGGGGAAAGGGAAAAGAAAAGGGAAGAGTGAACAGAATGGGAGGGAAGAAGTATTAAAGATAAAGGGGAAGAAAAGGGAGGAGGCTGATTGAAGGCAGGGGAGACTTAGGGAGGCAGTGGTTGAAAGCAAAACTCTAGTAAAGAGGGAAAGAGAGAAAAGTAGAAAGAAATGTATAAATACAGGAGGTGGTAATAGAATGAAGAGAAAGACAAAGAAAGTAATTAAAATTGTGAATGTGAAAGGGATGAACTTTCCTATAAAATGGAAATGGATAGCAGAGTGGATTAAGACTCATCATCCAACAATATATTGTTTACAAGAAGCACATTGAAGCAGAGGGATATACATAGGTAAAGGTAAAAGACTGGAGAATAATAGGATATGCCTCAGCTGAAGGAAAGAAGGAAGAAGAAGAAGAAGAAGAAGAAGAAGAAGAAGAAGAAGAAGAAGAAGAAGAAGAAGAAGAAGAAGAAGAAGAAGAAGAAATTCAAATCTCAGATGAAGCAAAAGCAAAAATAGATCTAATTTAAAAAGTTAATGAAGGAAGCTACATCCTGCTAAAAGGTACCATAGACAATGAAATAATATAATTACTGAACATATATGTACCAAGTTTTATATAATTCAACTTCTTGGAGAAGTTAAGGGACTTACAGGAAGAAATAGAAAACAAAACTATACTAGTGGGGTACCTCAACCTTCCCCTCTCAGAACTAGATCTAACCACATACTAAACAAGAAAGAAGGTAAGGGGATAAATGGATTTTTAGAAACTTTAAATATGATTGACCTCTGGAGAAAGTTGAGTGGGGATAGAAAATAATTTATCTTTTCCTCAATGGTACATGGAGCCTACACAAAAATTGACCCTGCATTATGACATAAAAACCTCACATACCAGTACAGACAGGCAGGAGTATTAAATGTATCCTTTTCAGATCATGTTCCAATAGAAATTAAATGTAATAAAGAGCCACGGAAAGATAGATTAAAATTTAATTGGAAACTAAATAATCTAATCCTAAAAAATGAGTGGGCCAAACAACAAATCAGGGAAACAAACAATAACTTTACCCAAGAGAATGACAATTATGACACAGCACAACAAAATTTATGAGATGAAGAAAAAGAAGTCCTTGGGGGAAGCTTTATATCTCAAAATGCTTACATGAATAAAATATAGAAAGAGGAGATCAATGAATTGGGCCTGCATCTAAAAGCTAGATGAGGAATGAATTACAAATCCCCAATTAAATAACAAATTACAAATTTTGAAATACAAATGAGATATTAATAAAACTGAAATTAAGAAAACCATTGAACCAATAAATGAAACTAAGAGCTGGTTCTATGAAAAAAAATAGATAAACCCTGGGTTAATTTGACTAAAAAATTAATAAGAAAACTGAATTACCTTCATCCAAAGTAAAAAGGGTGAATTCACCACTAATGAGGAGGAAATCAAAATAATAATAATGAACTATTTTGCCAAACTGTATGCCAATAAATTTGACCATTTTAGTGAAATTGATGAATATTTAGAAAAAAATATATAACTTGCCCAGATTTACAGGAAAGGAAATTAAAAAAGAACCCCATTTCAGAAAATAAAATTGAGCAACCCAACAATGAACTACCTAAGAAAAAATCTCCAGGGCCAGAAAATACACAAGAAATCTGCCCTGATGTAGAAGAACCAGAGATAAAATATAAATTCAAGGAATCCGCTGATCACCACTTGAAAGAAACCCCAAATAAAAACTCCTAAGGGTGGTGGACAAAATTCCAGAACTCCCACTTCAAGGAGAAAATATTGCAAGCAGCTAGATAAAAAAACAATCAAATACTATGGAGTCAGTCAGTATCACAAAAGATTTAGCAGTTTCCACACTAAAGGAGCAGAGGGCTTGAAATATGATATTTCAGAAGGCAAAGATGCTAGAATTACAAGAAAGAATGACCTACCCACCAAAAGTAAATATAATCCTTTAGGGGGAAAATGGACAGTTTGTGAAATAGTGAGCTATCAAACATTCGTGGTGAAAAAATCTACAAGTGAATAGAAAATTTAACACTGAAACTAAAGAGAATCATAGACTAAAGAGAATCATAGAAAGAGAAACTAGAAGGGATTCAATAAGGTTAAACCGTTTATATTCCTATTAGGGAACAGGATACATGTAACTGTTAAGAACTTTATCATTACTAGGGCAGCTAATAGAAATAAACATAGACAGAGGGCATGATTGTGAGTTAACTATGATGGGAAGATTTTTAAAAAAAAAAGAAAGGATGATTATGAAGTATGCACTGGGGGAAGAGGAAGAGAGAGGTAGAAAAGGGAAAAGTATCTCACACAAAGGATGCCTGAAAGGAAGAGTTTCTATAGTGGAGAGGAAAATGAAGGAATAGCAGGCAACATTTGAAAGTTACTCACATCTGATTTGGCTCTAAGAGGAAATAACATATACACTCCATCTTACCAATCAGGGAAATTGGAGGGGAAAGAGATAAGACAAGAAGGGGTGGTAGAAGGGAGGGAGGATTAAGGGGGAAGTTATAAAAAGCAAAGCAGATTTTTAGAGGCACAGTGAAAAAAAGAGAGAGAAAGATAAACAGAAGAAAAAGAGGATAGAGGAAAATTCAGAGTTACTAATCATAACTGTGAACGTAAATGAGATAAACTCAACCATAAAACAGAAGCAGATAGCAGAATGAATTGAAAACCAGACTCCAACAATATGTTATTTATAAGAAACACACTTGAAACAGAAAGACACAAAGAGTAAAAATAAGGAGCTGAAGCAGAATCTATTATGCTCCATCTGAGATTAAAAAAAATGGGTAGCAATTATGTTCTTAAACAAAGCAAAAGTAAAAATAGACCTAATTAAAACACATAAGCACAGAAACTATTTCTTGCTAAAATAAATAAGAGAAAATGAATTAATATCAATACCAAACTTAAATGTACCAAATGACATAGTATCGGAATTCTTAAAGGAAAATTTCTGTGAGTTACAGGAGGAAGTAGACTTTAAAATTATAGTGGTAGAGTATCTCAATTTTCTGCTTTAGAACTTGATAAATCTAAGTCTATAGTAGACAAAAATTAAGTTAAAAAGATAGAAAGAATTTTTAAAATATTTAGAGATAATATATCTCTGCCGAAAATTGAATGGGATTCTAAAAGACTATGTCTTTTACTTATCTGTTTCTGTCAACGTCACAAAAATTAATCATGTATTAGGGAATAAAAAACACACAACCAAATGCAGAAAGAAGAAATATTAAATGAATTCTTCTACAACCATAATGAAATAAAATATTTTTAATAAAGAACAATAGAATATAGATTAAAAATTAATTAGAAACAATAATCTAAACCTAAAGAATGAGTGGTTTAAAGGGAAAAAAAGAAACAATGAACAATTTCATTAAAAAGAATAACAACAATAAGACAACATAACAAATATTTTTGATATGCTGTCAAATTAGTGTTTATAAGAAAATTTATATCTGTAAATGTTTACATTTATGAAATAGAGGAAGAGCACATGAATATATTTGGCATGTGATTAATTAAAAAACAAGAAAAAAGAACAAGCTGAAAATATATAAATAAAAACCAAATTGAAAAACCTGAAAATCAAAAGAAAAATTAATAAAATTGAAAATATTAAAACCAAGGAAATAATGAATAAAAATAGGAGCTGTTTTTTTCTGGCAGGGAGCAATAAAATAGATACACCACTGGTTCTGCTTCTGGGAGCCAAGATGGCAGAGTAAGAAATAAGTTCACTCTCACCCTCCCTTACTGACCTCTGGAAGCCCAGAAAATATCACCCCAGGAAAAAACCAGAAACAGCTGAACCAGTAGAAAGATAGGGTACAGGAGTCTGTAGGCTAGGAAGCCTGGGGGATTGATGGGAAAGCCCCTCTTGCTCTGGGAGAAGAAGATTAGTACAGAACTGAAAGTGTTCTAAAAAGCTATCAGAAATCTCCACCTCAGCATAACAAGGGGAGATCCTGCACCCCACGGTGGTGGAGCAGCCAAGCACCAACACCTGAACCCCAAATACCTCAGTATGGACAGAGGAACCAGTGGACACTGGGTTGGAAAAACACCATATGTGATGGAGTTCTCTGGCAGCCAGGTCTCCTGGTGCCTCAGCAAAACTCTGGGAAGCACAAGTCCAACAGGTAAAGCTCCAGGCTGAGAAACATCCTCCAGCAGTGAAACATCCCTGTGCAAGGCCTGAGTAAGCAGGAGCCAAAGAAAGGAGCATAGGGGCCAGGTGAGCAGGCATCCTCTAGGCACCAGATTCCCCAATCCTACCCCTAGAGCTCCAGTGTTGCTGATTCTAGCCCACCACAAGGTTAGCTTCCAGAACCGAACAACGTCCAACTGTTAGCACCTGAAGCCCCAGCACACAAAGCCAGTGACCAGGCCCCAAGCTCCCAGCACAAGAAGCTTGGGTCAGTGTCCCCTACTACCCAGCAGGAAAGCTTAAATTTTTAAATGTCAGGAAATAAGCAGACATCATGAGCAAAAAGAAATGTACACTGACCATAGGTTCTTATGGGGACAGGGAAGATGAAGACAGAAATTCAGAAGAGGAAAACATTGTCTGCATACCCACAACCAAAACCTCAAAAGGGAATATGAACTGGTCTGCAGCCCAAAAAACCTTCTTGGAAGAGATCAAGAAGTATTTAAAAAGTCAAATAAGAGAGGTAGAAGAAAAATTGGGAAGAGAAATAAGAGGTATGCAAGAGTCAATAGCTTGGAAAAGGAAAGACAAAGATTTATTATAGAAAACAAGTCCCTAAAAAAATACAATTGGCCAACTGGAAAAAAAATATACCGAAGAAAACAACTCCTTAAAAAGCAGAATTGGGCAAATTGAAAAGGAGGTACAAAAACTCACTGAGGATAACTTCTTAAAAAGTGAAATGGGCCAAATGGAAAAGGAGGTACAAAATCTAATAGAAAAATAGTATGAAATTGCCAGAATCAAAAATGAAAATTGTGAATTCACCGCCAATAAAAATAAAACTAAAGGCTTCATTAGGGGCCATTTGCCAATCATATTCCAATAAATCTAATCATCCAAGTAAAATAAATGAATATTTAAATAAATGTATATGTATGTTTCATGTATATATATATATATGTATATTATATATATATATATATATATAGAGAGAGAGAGAGAGAGAGAGAGAGAGAGAGAGAGAGACAGAGACAGAGACAGAGAGAGAGAGAGAGAGAGGAGAGAGGTCCCAGATTAACAGAATAAACAATATTTAATTAAATTTCCCTAAGAAAGATAAACTGTACATACACTAACTGATCTCCATAAGAAAAAATCCCCAGTATCGGAGTGACTCAAAAGTGGTTTCAGAGAAACATTTAAGGAATAATGAGTTCCAACACTATGTAAACTATTTGAATGAGAAAAAAAGGGAAGAGAATTGTATAAAATTACTTTGATGACATAAACATGGTCTTGATCACTCGACTGGTTGTAGCCAAACAAAGGGAAAGAAAAAAAGCTATAGACAAATTTCTGCAATGAATATTAATGCAAAAAATGTTAACAAAGTACTGGCATGGAGATAACTGCAGCATTACATAAAGCTCGTACATTATGACCATAGAATTTATGTTAGGAATACAGAGCTATTTAAATAATAGTAAATTATAAGCATACTTGACCTTTATAATAAGAAAATGAACAAAAAAGATTATCTCAATAAAGGCAGCAAAATCTCTTGACAAATTTCAATATTCATTCAGCATTAGAAAGCATGGGAATAAATACAGATTTCAATAAAATGAAAAGTAGTATCTATCTAAAAGGGCAGTTAGGTGGTATAGCATATAGAGTGCCAAACCTACAGTGAGGAAGAATACTCTTCCTGAATTCAAATCTAGCCTCAGACACTTACAATCAGTGTAATCCTGATTACATTCTGTTTGCCTTGGTTTCCTTATGTATAATATGAGCTAGATAAGGGAATGGCAAACCTCTATAATATCTTTGAAAAGAAATTGCCAAATAGTGTCATGAAGTATCAGGCAGAAGTGAAAATGACTGATCAAAAACTTTTTTTTTCAAAAAAACATCTCCAAGCATTATCTGTAAAGGAGAGAAACTAAAAGACTTCTGTAAGACCAGGGAGTGAAGCAATGATGCCCATTATCATCATTATTATTCAATATTGTATTATAAATACTAGCTATAGCAATAAGAGAAGGAAAAGGAAATGAAGAAATCAGAATAGGAAATGAAGAGACAAGAAAATCTGAAAGAAGCACTAAAAAAACAACAACCTTGGAATAATTAAAAACTTCAGTAAAATTGGAGGATATAAAATAAACCACATAAATCATCAATATATCTACACATAACTAAAAGTCTGACAGGAAGCGATAAAAAAAGAGAAATTCCATTTAAAATAAATGGGGACAAGAAAAATATTTAAGATTTTTCCTGACAAGACAAACCCAGGAACTGCATGAGCACAATTACAAAACACTTTTGGCACAAATAAAGTACATCTAAGCAACTGAAGGAATATTAATTGCTTATAGATAGGCTGAGGCAATATAATAAATTGACAATTCTACCTACATTGATTTATTTATTCTATTCCATATTAATCAAAACATCAAAATATTTTATAGTTAGACATAATAATAACATATTTCATCTGGAAGAAGAAAAGATCTGTAACAAGGCAATCAATAAAAAAAAATGTGAAGGAAGATGGCCTAGCAGATCTAAAACTATGATGATGGGTCATCATCAAAACAATCTATTACTAGCTAAGAAAAAGAGCAGGCAATCAGTGATGGAGAAGATATCAGAAAAAAAAACATAACAATATATGACCATAATAGTATTGGGGGGGGGTTAGACATTAAGGGGTTATATCATAAGCAAATTAGAGTAGTATGTGAAATTTTATCTTTCAGATCTATGGATGGATGAAGGAAGAATTTAAGACCAAAGAAGAGACAGAGTGCATTACAGATATAAAATATACAATTTTGATTACATTAAGCTAAAAAAAAATTGTTCATGCAAAATTGATACATTCAAGATTAGAAGGATAGCAGGAAATTAAGGGAAAATTATAGTAAGTTTCCCTAATAAAAGTTCTCCAATAAATTCTGAAATATATGGAGAACTGAATAGAATTTATAAGAAAATTTGTTATTTCCCCAACTGCTAAATGGTCAAATGATATAAGCAGGCAGCTTTCAGAAGAAGAATTCAAAGCTATCTATACTCATATATAAAAAAATGCTCTAAAGGAGTATTGATTAGTGAAATGCACATGAAAAGAATTCTCAGGCAACTCTTCACACCTTTTAGATTGCCTAATGTTTAGGGGAAAAAAATAACAAATTTTGAAGGGTATGTGGAAAAATTCGGACACTAATGCACTGTTGGTAGAATGGTAAACTGATTCAATCATTTTGAATAGTATTTTGGAACTATTCCTAAAAGATTATTAAAATGTGCATAGCCTTTGACCCAACAATATCACTTCTAGGTCTGTATCCCAAAGAGATCAAATGGAAAAAAAAATATTTTTATGTAGAAACTATTTATAGCAGTTCTTTTTGTGGTGGCAAAGAATTGGAAATTGAGGGGATGCTCATCAATGGGGGAATGGCTGAACAAGTAGTGGTATGTGATTGTGATGGAACACTGTTGTGCTGTAAGAATTTATGCCAAGAGATTTCATAAAAAAAAAAAAAACAATCCGGCAGCACTTATATGAATTGATACCAAGTGAACTGAGTAGAACTAGTAGAACACTGTACATAAAAACAGGAATATTTTATAATGACCAAATGTAAATAACTTAACTATTTTGATCAATGTATTGATCCAAGATCATTGTAAAGCACTCATAATGATACAGACTATCCACCTCCAGAGAGAGAACTGATGGATTCTGCTGAACAGAGGTTGAAGCAATTTTTTTTCTTTGTCTTTTTTTTAAACAGAGCTATTATGAAAATACATTTTATGTTATTTAACATGTATAAACTTTATTAAGTGCTTGCCTTCTCAAGGATTACTATTAATAAATTATTTTATGGAATTTGAAAAAAGTAACAACTTTTACCTAGAAGAACAAAAGGTCTAGTATAATAAGGGATTCAACACAAAAAAATGTGAAGGGAAGTGGCCTAGCCAAGACAAGATCTCAAACTGTATTACAATTGGTCATCATCAAAACACTTTATTACTTATTAAAAAAGAAAAAGAATTGTGGATTAGTGGAATAAATGAGAGAAAAAATAAAGAACAGTAAATGACCGTACTACTCAAGGAGGCAGGAAGTGAGTAAAGGAGATAATTTGAAACTCAAATAATTTTTTTTAAATAAATCTCATTCATTTCTTACATTTGATGCGAAATATTTAATGAAGTAAATAAATAAACACATACTAGAGGTGAACTCAGAATTGACCAAGAAAACAAGAGAGGTACAAAACTATACTGAAAAAAAAATTCTTCAAAATTGGAATTAATCAAATGGAAGCTAATTAATTTATGAGATATCAAGAAACAATAAAACAGTCAAAAATTTAAAAAAAAAGAATAAAATATGAACTCTTTCCTTGGAAGAAACTAACTAACCTGGGAAATAGATGAAGGAGGGCTTATCTAAGAATTGTTAGACTACCTGAAAGCTTTGATAAAAATAAAAGAGCTAACTTCATAATTAAAGATTTTAAAGGAAACATGCCTCATTATCTTAGATCCAGAAAGTAAATTAGGAATTGGAAGAATCCATCAATCACCTCCTAAAAGAGATCCCAACATGAAAACCCCCAGGAATGGTATACCAAATTCCAGAGTACTAGATGAGGAGAAAATATTGAAACTAGACAGAAAAAAAAAATCAAAGGTATTGGAGCCACAGTTAAGAAGACAAGACTTACCAGCTTCTATATTAAAGGAGTATAGGGATTGCAATATGGTATTTTGGAAAGCAAAGGGTCTAGGATTACAACCAAGAATAATTTACCCAGGAAAACTGAGCATACTCCTGCAATGGGAGGAGGGGATATTTAATGAAATAGAGGAATTTCAAGCATTCCTTATAAAAAAAGAGTTAAAATAAATTTGGCATTTAAATAGAATATTAAGGAAAAGCATAAAATGGTAAATATTAAGGGACTTAAAAATTTAAGGTATTTATATTCTTATATGGGAATATGATATGTGTAATTCCCAAGAACTTTATTATTTTAGGGCAGTTAGGACATACAAAGAAATTATGGATAAGAGTTGATTAGATTGGGATAAAAAATGAAGAAATAAGAAAAAACAGATGCATTTAGATAAAGGGAAAGGAAGAGATAGTATGGGGAAATTTTTCTCACATAAAAGAAACATGGAAAGAAAAGAATTTTATAGTGGAGAGGAAAATCAGAAGGATTACAATCCAACAATATGTTGTTAACCAGAGACACACTTGAAATTTAAAGACACACACACACATGGGGAGAGAGAGAGAGAGAGTTGAAATCAAAGCCTAGAATAGAATCTACTTTTCTTCACTCAGCTGAAGCAAAGAAAAAAAAAGCAGCAAAACAAACAAATTAAAAAAAAAACACCATTGGAGGAACAATCATCATCCCAAATAAAGCAAAACAAAAATAAACATAATTAAAAGAAATAATCAGAAAAACAACATTTTTTTTCTTAAAGGTACCATTAATAATGAAATAGTATTAAAAATTTTCAGCAAGCACTACATATTGTCCTCATTTCTCAAATATATAGAGAATGTAGTCAAATGTATAAAAAAAATCAACTATATGAACAGCCAGTATTCAGAAGAAGAAAACAAAACTACCTATAGCCATATAAAATGATCCAAATTATTATTGATTAGAAAGAAAAATATTACTTAAAACAACTCTGATGTATCATCTCACATCTATCAGAAATAAAAAATTTTGGAGCAAATTAAGAAAAAGAAGTATACCAAGAAATTGTTGATGGAGTTGCAAACTGGACCAACCATTCTGGAGAATAATTTGGAACTATGACCAAAGGGTTATAAGACTGTGCATATTTTTTGACCCAGACATACAACTAGTAGGTCTATAACCAAAACAGATCAAAGAAAAAGGAATAACCTTTATGTAGAATAATATGTATAACAGTTCTTTTTCAGGTGTCAAAGACATGGATATTGATAGGTTACTAACCAATTGAGGAATGGCTGAATAAGTTGTGGTATATGATTTTAATGAAATACTATTGTGTTATAATAAATGAGGGGATTTGTTTCAGGAAAAAAAAAAAGAAAACTGGCAAGACCCATATAAACTAATTCAAAGTGAAGAGAGAAGATCCTGGAGATTATTGTGCACAGTATCAGCAGAGTTGTCATGATGATCATCTGTAAAAGACAAGGCTACTCTGATCAATACAGTCGTCCAAGATAATTTTTTAAAATGATGAAAAAAATGCTATCCACCAGAAATAAACTCTGAGTATAAATTGAAGTGCAATCTTCTCATTTTACCTTTCTTGCATTTTTTAAATATAGCTAGTTTGGACATACATTTTGCATGATTTCACATGTATAATGTGTATCATATTGTTTACCTTATCAGTGAGTGGTGAAGGTGTGGGAAGGAGGAAGAGAATTCGCAACTCAAATTTAAAAAGAAAAGAATGTTAAAAAAAATAAAATTTTAAAGCATAAAAAATAGGATTATGTTATGATCATCAAAAACTACTCTAAGAATTAGGGTGATAGATCAATGGAAAAACATTAAGTACACAATATACAGAAGCAAATGAGGTCAATAGCCTAGTTTTTGATAAACCCAAAGATTATAGTTGTTGGGGGCAATAATGCATTATTCAACAAGAAATTGCATGGAAAATTGGAAAGTAGTCTGGCAGAAACTTGGCATAAACTGACACCTCATATAGCATACCAAGATAACTGCAAAATCCGTACATGATTTAGAAATAAATAATGATATCTTAAGCTGATTATGGGAGCACAAAATAAATTACCTGTCAGATTTATGAACAAGGAAACATCCATGACTGAATAAGACATAGAGAGGATCATTGGAGGTAAATTACATAATTTTGAATATATAAAATTTAAAAACACTTTTTTTCACAATTAAAATCAATGCATTCAAAAGTAGAAGAAAATCAGAAAATGAAAAAAAATTACATTATTTCCATCATGGAGGTCTTATTTCTCAAATTCACAGATAAATGTGCCAAATTTATGGGGGAAAAAATAGGAGCCATTATTCTCCAATTGATAAATTGTCAAAGAATATGAACAAAAATTTTCCAGAGGAATAATAGCCATCCATAATCATTTAAGAAAAGTCACAAATAATTAGAAACATTCAGTTTAAAACATCTCTAAGTTACCATTTCATACACATAAGTTTCACTAAGATGTTAAAAAAATAAAATGACAAATCCTAGAAAGGATATGGTTAAAATAGGTACATTAATGCACTCTTCTTGGAGCTGTGAACTAGTCCAACTATTTTGGAGAGCAATTTGGAACTGTGGCAAATGGAATACTAAACTGTGCACACTCTTTAACTCAGCAATATTGCTACTTGGTCTGTTTTCCAAGGAGATTGAAGAAAAAGGCAAAGACTCATATGCATGTACACACACACACACACACACACACACAATAATTGCAGAAGATCTTTTTGTGTTCACACAGAATTGCAAATCAAGGTGCTTCCCCTCAATTGGGAAATGGCTTTACTAATTATTGCATATGAATTTGATGGAATGCCAACACATTTTAAGAAATGACAAATGGGATAGTTTCTGAAAACTCTGTGATGACATATCAAGTAATTAAAGGTAAAATGAGCAGTACCAGAAGAACAATCTTCAGAGTAACAACAGTAGTGAAAAGATAATCAATGATGAAAGATTTAGTAATTGATCAATACAATGATCTATTACATTTTCAAAGGATTCATGATGTAAATTACTATCCATCTTGTAACAGAGAACTGTTGAACTCAGAATACAGGTGAAAGCATACTGTTTTTGTTTCTTTGTTTTCCTGATTTCTTTTTTGAAACATGGCTAATATGGAAATACATTTTGAATGAATTCATATGTATAATAAGCTGAGCTTCCTAGGAAATTTTATTAAAACTATACTTTTATTGACTTATTAAAGTCATTTTCATATTTTTGATTAGGGATATTTCTGGCCCTAGGAGAGATAGATACATGGTTCACTGGACAGAGCACTGGGTCTAGCATAAGGAAAACCTAAGTTCAAATACAACACTTGAAACTTATTCCTAGTAAGTAAACAATCTGGGTAAATCCTTTAACCTATATTTTCATCATTTTCCTCAACTTTAAAGTGTGGAATATCATATCACCTATATGCCACAGTTGTGATTCTCAAACGAGATACTACTTGTAAAATATTGTAAAGTGCTTAGCACAGTGTCTGGCACAAAATAGATGTTTAATAAATGAAAATTTTCTTCCTTATTTGACTTGTTTGAATCTTCCTAAACAAAATAAGATACATATATATTATCAATATCCTGGATCAATTTTTCTAAGTCAATTGTCATATTCAATGGTATTTACAAAATGAATTTAGAATTTCATTATAATGAATTACATGTTAAGTACAATCATCAGTAGTCAACACATCAGGAAGAAAATAATAAAATATTTTTTCATAAATTCTAAAGAAAAATGTTTTAATCCATAAGAATCATAGTAATATTCATTTCCCACCTTTAAGATTTTTCAGTGAATTTAGCATTTCTAAGTTAAATGAGTCATTTTCAGGTTTTCCAATTGCAAAAACAGTTCTTGAAATATTTAGCCTACAGATTTTTAGGATAATTGACCATCCTTTGAATTTAGTTTTCTATTTTCACTGCTTTCAATTGCTTGGGGGTAAAGAGTCAGATTCTTTTAATGGAAAAATACATCTGACCAGTGATTTGCATTTTAGACTGTGTTTGATTAACAAGTTCAAATGAAGACTTGGTAATATCCAGGCTTTGAGTATCATCAAATCAATGATTACAAGTCTTTAACCTACTAAGAAGATGACAATTAATGGTCCTTCATTTTCATTTCTTTTCTGTTCCATTTTTGTAGGTATATATAGACATTGACATTTCCCTCTGTTTTTAGATATTGTTTCACCTTAATTATCTTCCTGTTACAGCATTACTCCTTATAAATGAGGAATATACTTCAAATTTTGTGATCTTTTATTTGAATGAGTGATAGACTGCAGTCAAACAGATGAAGTTTTTATTACCACAACACTTTTCACAATGGTGCTGTTGAGATTGTTCTAGCACTGCCAATAAAACATTCTCATTTTTGGAGTTTAACATTCATCAATTTAAATTTGCTCCAGGCAGCAACTAGACACACAAAGTCTCAAGGCAAGAAAAGCAATTAACATATTTCATTTAAATTTTTGAGAGATATCTGAAAATGGGAAAAGTGGAGTTGAAAAGATAGTTAATTTTATTCAATTGATATTTATTTTATTTAAATCATCTGCTTTTACTTAAAAAAAAACCTCAGAGGTGCAGCTAGGTGGCACAGTGAATATAGCACCAGCTGCAGACTCAGGAGGACCTGATTTCAAATCTGATCTCAGACCAGATGCTCGACACTTACTAGCTATGTGACCCTGGGCAAATCACTTAATCCCAAATACCTTTCCAAAAAAACCCAAAATCTCAGGACCTATCTATACTCTTAAAACAAATTAAAAACTTTTAGCCCATAAAGAGCTTTTCTTTCTATAAGTAATATTAACCAATATTTGTCATATTAGAAATTAAAATGTTTTGAAATTATTATTAAATTAGTTTTGACCTAACAGACTCCCTGACAATGTCTCTGTAACCCCCAAGCATATTTACACCACACTTTGAGAACTGCTCATTTAAAAATATACATCATTCTACTTTATAGAGAGGTTAGCCCAATTTCATAAAGTTAAATGAAATTTTAAGAAGTAATTTTAACAAAGATTTATTGGGAATGGACCTGGTTTGGATCTTAACTATGATTTAGTTTAATCTCATTTTAAGAAAAGTAACATCTAGAAAAATGAGGTGATTTATTTCAAGGTCATAGAGAAAAGGTATAGCAGTGTCAGGCTTTGAATCACATGTTCTTTGACTCATAATTTCATGCATTTTCTACTGTACTTGGAAAAAAATAGGACCAGAAGAGTAAAAATTATAGAGCATGTTGGAGTGGGAAGGGACTTAGACATTTTTTTCTATTCAAACTCTCTAATTTTGTAGATGATAAAATTAAAGTTAAATAAAGATTCAACAGTAGTTAAAGTGACTTATTCCTAATCAAACAGATGATAAGTGGGAGTCAGTATGTTGGAGTAGGTAGGATGCTAAACTTGAATCTTGACATTGAGAAGATGTAGGTTAGAATTTACTTCAGACACTCACTCTAGGAAAGTGATTTCATCCTCCTGAGCTTCAGTTTTCTGTCTTCATCTGAAAAAATGGAGATAATAATCACACTTATCTCTTAGATTTGTTGTGAAACTCATATAAAATGATGTATGCAAAGCATACTTTTTAATGCATATAAATCACAATATTCTTATGCATTTTTAATCTTTTTTTTTTAATATGTCAGGCTTTAAACCCTAGCGATCCATGCTGAAATCAAGGGCTCAAGCTCTGGAAGGAACTACCTAATTGGAAAGCTTTTGAGTGTAGTCATGATGACAGATTTAGTCTGGCAAAGGTCCAGTCTAGGCAAATACAGAGAAATTCATGATTGAAAAACAAAACAAAAACAGGGCCAGTGAGGTTATGTGACTTGCTCAGGATCATACATCCAATTAATTATTATTAATTTATATTTGAGATGGGAGTAAATTTCTAGTGTTGCTTATTTCATGTTTACAAATTTACACATTATGTGCTTATGTTGGAGCGCACTCTCCTCAGGCTGAGTGAATGTGTAGAAGGAAATTAAAGGACCTTTCTTCACTACACAGTGAGTAAATAGGAAACAACAATATCATAACTTTTCATGCTCTAAAGGTTCTTACATCACCTCAAATCTCTCTTGAAGCAGTATCACCAAACATTCATGTGGCATGATAGATAACCTGCTGACATCTGACAGTGCATATGCACATGTTCCATGTACTGTGTCATCACTGACCAATGAGAGCCATGCCTCCCCAATTCTATATAAAATGGAATACTTGATTTCTATGAACTCTAAAGGCCCTCCCAGATCTAAGGTATTGTGATCAAATTCTTTATTTGTATTTAAAGAAATAAGGAAGATCATTCTGCAGAAGTATGTTTAATATTTCTCAAATGATTATGCATTCAGACCACTCACTGACTGGAAGAGAAAAATGAGATAAAAGGGAAAAAAGGTAGTTAGGAAGAGAAAGGTACTGAAATATTGAGAAAGGAGTGTGAAAAAGAGGAAATATTACATTAAGAGAAAAGATATAGAGAGATAGGGAGACAGAGAGATAACAACCAAAGATTTCTATCTAACTAAAAAGAAACCATACTTCTGTACCAAGGATTGTACGGCCTATAGGAAATGATTAAAATCTTTGGATTTTAATGTAGCATTCTATTATGTAATTGTTTAGCCTTATAAGACCTGTAGACTAGTTCTGCACACTATAGAAACTTACATGTCAAAAGAAAAATTGTAATTTTTAGCTATGAATTATGTTGCTTCAGGTGAGCAATGGCACAGAACTTCAGAGCAAATGATTTAAAACTCATTTTATCCTAGCATTTTCTATGGTATTTTTAGCAGTGTATCTTCTTTCCTGACTACTTTCATCTTAGTGTGGTATCAATTAATACTAATTTAATTAGTAACTTTTTTTCCCTGAGAATAACCTTATTTGTTTGCTTACAGAAATGACTTGGGGGAGAGAGGCTGTAAAAAAGTCATGTATGGAAATTTAAACTTTAGCATTTCTTCATTGCTTTCTATATGACACTTTTTATTATTAAGTATTA
Organism: Phascolarctos cinereus; assembly: GCF_003287225.1. Classification (NCBI taxonomy): domain Eukaryota; kingdom Metazoa; phylum Chordata; class Mammalia; order Diprotodontia; family Phascolarctidae; genus Phascolarctos; species Phascolarctos cinereus. The sequence continues at coordinate 412,393,131 of NW_027555847.1, forward strand.
CCATATTGTGTGTTTAATAAACTCATTTTGACCTTGGGATAAACAAGATATCAACTTAAAAAAATTAGATGATAACCCACTCCAACTTTCATCACATGTAATAAGACACAATGATCTACAATTGAGTTTGTTAACTGGAAGTTCAAATATGTGATTTTAAAAGATATGTTGATAACCATATTCTAATACAATCAGTTCCCTTGGGTATATTTTATTGCATGCATTTTAAAATATTTTTTCAAAGCTGTCTTTGGATCCATGGACAATGACACAAAACATATTAATAAGTTCTCTTAAAAAGGTCAAGAATATCAAAGGATTTAATTTAAAAAATGCAAAGGAAGGTTGCCTAGCAGTACCAGATCTAAATCTGTACTATAAAGCAGCAATCACCAAAACTACATGGTATTGATTAAGAGATAGAGTGGTGAATCAGGGGAATAGGCTAGGTACACAGGACACAGAAGTCAATCACTATAATAATCAACTGTTTGATAAACCCAAATATTCCACCTCCTGGGATAAGAACTCACTATTTAACAAAAAACTGCTGGGAAAACTGGAAAAAATTATGGCAGAGACTAGGCATAGACCAACATCTTACCTTGTATACTGAGAAAAGGTCAAAATTGGTATATGATTTAGACATAAAGAGTGATATCATAAGCAAAAGAGGAGAGCAACGAATCATTTATCTATCAGATCTAGAGAGAAGGTAAGATTTTATGACCAAACAAGTGATAAAGAACATCATAAAATGCAAAATGGATCATTTTTGATTACATTAAATTTTAAAAAAAAGTTTTTGCACAAAGCCAACGCAACCAAGAATAAAAGGGAAGTAGAAAGCTGGGAAACAATTCTTACAGCCAGTGTCTGATAAGGGTCTCATTTTTTTTCCATTCTATTATTAATTTGTTTGTTTATAGTTTTCAATATTCATTTGCACAAGATTTTAAGTTCCAAATTTTCACCCCTTCTCATCCCTCCCACCACCCCAAGATGGTGTACATTCTGAATACCTCATCCCCTAATCTGAACTCACTCATTCCCTCTCACCTTCCCCCTTTCCTTTCTACTGTAAAACCCTTTTCTTGCCTGTTTTATGACATAATTTACCCCATTCTACCTCTTCTTTTCTCCTTCTCCCAGTATAATCCTCTCACCCCTTAATTTTATTCTCTAGATGTTACCTTATCTTCTTCAACTCACCCTGTGCTCTCTATCTCTCTCTCTCTTCTCTCTCTCTATCTATCTATCTATCTATCTATCCATCTATCTATCTATATACATACATATAAATTTTTCCCTCCAACTACCCTAATACTGACAAAGGTCATATAATTTACAAATATTATCTTTCCATGCAGGAATATAAGCAGTTCAACCTTAATAAGTCTCCTATGACTTCTCTTTCCTGTTTACCTCTTCATGTTTCACTTGTTCTGGTCTTTTCATCAAGAATGCTTCAACGTTGCCTATTTCACTGAATGACCATTTTTCCCCTGAAGAATTGTACTCAATTTTTCTGGGTAGATGATTCTTGGTTGTAATCCTATCCCCTTTGTTCTCCAGAATATATTTATTTTTTTTTATGTTTCAATATTCTGGGGAGCATAAGAAAAAAGTGGACTTCTGTTATTTTGCAATTAGATTAATTGTAATTCTAAAAGTATGAAATATTTTATACATTTTTAGATGAGGTCACTATACTACTATTTTTACTTGACTTTTTAAATTTGTTGCAATTGATGTCTTGTGATTCAGACTAATGTGTACATATATGTAATGTAAAGATGAACCACTTCAATAAGAATGAAAATGTGACAAAAATGATATTATAATTCCAATTAGAGATTCTAATTAAATCAGTCCAGCCAAACACTCCATTTTTTAACCCCATACATGATGCTCCATTTTCCCATCTCTTATCATTTTCACCAACAATAGTACCTGCCTACAATTCACTCCCTCTTCAAATCATGGAATCTCTGGGTTAACTTTGCCTAATTTTATTCAATAAATTTCTCAATTACTTTGGTGACTTAAAAAAGTATAATGGGAACCAGCAAACTAATTTTATTGCTATTTACAAGTTACAAAAATTGACAATTAGAAAACCTTCAATGACAGTATCATATAAGTCCAGTCTGCAGATAATACAAAGGATAATACAAAGGAGGGATACCTAACAGATTGGAGCAAACATACAAACACACACACACACACACACACACACATGATATCTGTATTATACTCAGAACAATTCTACAAGGGACATACTATTTTTTTTAATTTTTTATTTATATAGATTTGTTTATTTTTAGTTTTCAACATTCACTTCCACAAGTTTTTGAGTTCCAAATTTTCACCCATCTCCCCCCTGCCCCCCAACCCAAGATGTCGTGCATTCTGAATATCCCTTCCCTAGTCTGTCCTTTCTTCTATCTCTCTCCCCTTCTCTTATGCCCTTCCCCTTCTATTTTCCTATAGAGATTAACAGACTTCTGTACCCCATTTCCTATATTTCTTACTTCCCTGTAGCATGTGAAAAAATATTTTTTAAACATGTGTTTTTAAAACTTTAGGTTTCAAATTTTTTGTCTTCCTCCCTCCCCACTCACCCTCATTGAAAAGGCAAGCAACTCAATATAAGTTGCACATGTGCAGTTATGCAAAACACATTCACACTAGACATGTTGTGAAAAACTAACTCTATTTCCCTTAATCCTATCCTGCCCTCCCACTTATTCTATTCTTTCTTTTGACCCTGTCCTCTCCTCAGAAGTATTTCTTCTGATTACCCCTTTCCCAATCTGCCCTCCTCTCTATCATCCCCCTGCTTCTTGTCCCCTTCTCCCCTATTTTCCTGTAGGGTAAGACAGATTTCCATACCCAATTGAATGTGTATGTTATTCCCTCCTTAAGCCAAATCCTATGAGAATAAGATTCACTCATTCCCTCTCACCTTCCCCTTTCCCCTCCACTGTAAGAGACTTTTCTGTTTTTTTTTGAGATAATTTACCCCATTCTACCTCTCCCTTTCTTCTCTGAGTATAATCCTCTCTCATCCCTTAATTTTATTCTCCAGATATGACCCCTTAATCTTCAACTCACCCTGTGCCCTCTATCTATCTATCATATACATATATATAATTTTTTTCCTCCAACTACCCTAATACTGACAAAGGTCTCATGAGTTATAAATATCATCTTTCCATGCAGGAATGTAAACAGTTCAATCTTAATAAGTCTCTTATGATTTCTCTTTCCTGTTTACCTCTTCATGTTCCACTTGAGTCCTGTATTTGAAAGTCAAATTTTCTATTCAGCTCTGGTCTTTTCATCAAGAATGCTTGAAAGTCCTCTATTTCACTGAATGACCATTTTTTCCCCTGAAGGATTATACTCAGTTTTGCTGGGTAGGTGATTCTTGGTTGTAATCCTATCTCCTTTGCCTCCGAATATTATATTCCATGCCCTGTGGTCCTTTAATGTAGAAGCTGCTAAATCTTGTGTTATCCTGATTGTGTTTCCACAGTACTTGAATGTTTCCTTCTGGCAGCTTGTAATATTTTCTCCTTGACCTGGGAACTCTGGAATTTGGCTATAATATTCCTAGGAGTTTTCCTTTGGGGATCTCTTTCAGGAGGAGATCTGTGGATTCTTTCAATTTCTATTTTGCCCTCTGGTTCTAATATATCAGGGCAGTTTTCCTTGATAATTTCTTGAAAGATGTCTAGGCTCTTTTTTTGATCATGGCTTTCAGATAGTCCAATAATTTTTAAATTCTCTCTCCTGGATCTATTTTCCAGGTCAGTTGTTTTTCCAATGAGATATTTCACATTGTTTTCTAATTTTTCATTCTTTTGGATTTGTTTACTGTGTCTGATTTCTCATAAAGTCACTATCTTCCAATTGCTCTATTCTAATTTTTAAGGAAGTATTTTCTTCAGTAATCTTTTGGACTTCCTTTTCCATTTGGCCAATTTTCTTTTTAGGGCATTTTCTCCTCATTGGCTTTTTGGACCTCTTTTGCCATTTGGTTAGGCTATTTTTTAAGGTGTTATTTTCTTCAGTATTTTTTTGGGTCTCCTTTAGCAAGCTGTTGACTTGTTTTTCATGATTTTCTTGCATCACTCTCATTTCTCTTCCCAGTTTTTCCTCTACTTCCCTTACTTGCTTCTCAAAATCCCTTTTGAGCTCTTCCAAGGCCTGGGACTGATTCATATTTTTCTTGGAGGCTTTGGATGTAGGAGCTTTGACTTTGTTGTCTTCTTCTGGTTGTATATTTTGATCTTCTTTTTCACCAAAGTAAGATAATATAGTCTGACTCTTTTTGTGCTGCTTGCTCATGATCCGCCAATTACTTGAGTTTTAAACTCTTTGTTAAGGTAAGAATCTGCTTCCAATGTGGAGAATGTACTGTCCCAAGCTTCAGGGGCTTTGTACAGCTGTTTTCAGAGACACTTGTAGGGCCCTGTAAATTTTCAGTTCTTCCAAGGTGGTATGATAAGGGGTGAGGTGTTTACACCTTTCCTGGCCTATGACTACAAGTGCTGCTTTCTGTCCTGTAACTGTGAGGAGGGGTTTCTCTCCACAGCCACTACAAACTCCACCAAACCAGCTCTACTCCTAAACCCAGCACTGCCGCCCAGAACTGTGGCCCATATCCAAAGAAGGGCAAAGCAAGAGATTCCTGCCTCAGCACTGGCAAAGAGATCCCTGCAATCCCTCTCTGATCAGCCACTGGATTCCCCCTTAGTCTGTGGGCTGGAAGCTTAGGAAGAAGCTGCCTCCCCCCAAGGCCATGCTCTTGGGGAATGGAGCTGAGACTCTTCCTTCCTTTCTCAGCATGGACAGAAACAGACTTTTCCCACTGACCTTCTAAGTTGTCTTTAGCGTTGGTGGATTGAGGAGTCTGGAAACCTCCACAGCTGCCCATGATTCAGTCCTCTGAGGCCTGCTCTAGGTTTGCTGCGGCCTGCGTGCCCACCCTGTGGTCTGTGCTCCCACCCCGGCACAATACACCTTTCTGATCAATCATCCAGGTTGTCTTGGGCTGGAAATTTGTCTCACTCTGTCTTTCTGTGGGTTCTGCTGCTTCAAAATTTCTTTAGAGCCATTTTTTATGAGTATTTGGAGGGGTTTGGGGGGGAGTTCAAGCAAGTCAGTGCTTTCACACTGCCATAGTGGCTCTGCCTCCCTGGGACATACTATTATTGCCCCCATTTTGTAGATGAAGAAATTGAAGCTGAAAAAAAAAACCATATGATTTTCATAGGGTCACATAACTATTGAGATTTTTTTTTGTGACTTCAGGTTTTGAGACACCTAAATATGTTGAATCCAATATCATATTAACATAATTTATGATATATGAGGTTTGAAGTAGCCATTTGTGAAATTACAGACTGAATCTTTTTTTGTCTTTATAAGACACAATATTATCATATTTGTACATAGTTGTTTCTTTCTTCCCTCTTAGACTGTCCTTCATGCTGAATTCCTTAAAAAGAGAGAATGACTTTTGCCTTTCTGTATATTCTCAGAATTTACCATAGTGCTTGGAGCAAACTAAGAATTTAATAATCTGTTACTGACTTATGACTTAATTAACCAAATATTTCTTGAGTCCATTGAAATGTCCTATTATTTCAGCAATGGCTGAAGAATGGTCCATGGATAGGTAGGAAAAGGAATTTGTGATATTAAAGTACCCACTTGGCTTCTTCAACAACCTGGAGAACATCATTATTCATACTGTAAAGACAAACAATTTTTATTTTATATAAATGTTGAAGAGGTTTAATCAAAGTAATAGCAAATACTTCCTTTTAGAAATCAATCGAATATATGTTTATAAAGTGAACTAAAAGATAAATTATTTAGTTATGTTTAATCTAAAATAAGAATAACCAGAGTAAAGCAAAATAGTCAAAATTGGTTGGTCAATTTAAATTGCAGGATAAAGTTAAACACATACACCAAAAAGTAGGGAAAAAATATTATCTCTAGCCTCAGAAAAGCTCCATTTTGAGTAAATATTTGATCAATATAAAATATCATGAGTAAAATAATATATAAATTAATTATATGTGCTAAGAACCAAGAAGCATGAGGTAGGGAACACCTCTCCACTTAGGGAACTCCTCATCATGGATGCAATAATGTATCTTGACAAACAGCAAAAAAAATAAAAAAGAAAAGAAAAGAACATAAACTTTAAGGATTCAAGAATTTTTTATGACATAAAATTGAAGAACAAAAGCAAGTATTAATTCATTTTAAACTCAGCTTTGACCCCTATCTGCCAGTAAAAATATAATTGATCATACACTATTTCATTTTGATTTTATATCTCTGCAGCTTAGCAAAGAACTTGAAACAGCTCTTAATCAATGAGCCTATCATCATCTGATTCTTGTCTGTCTATTTTTCCTGTAACTATAATATGATGTATTTTAGCTAATACTTTGCTAAAAACTTTATAAGCAATTATTCCCTGTCCCAAAAGTGAATTAACTCTGTTAATAAGGGGGAAAAGTCAGTAAAAATATAGTAAGCCTTACATGATGCATTGTTAAGGAAGCAATGCTGGTTTTATATCCACCATTTCCTTTTCCAAGGTGTCCACTAACCATTCTTTTAACTAAAAATTATAAAACTTAATAAGTAATTAGAATCGAGCACATTAGTCCATAGGTTACAGACTTCTCTCTCCTTCTACCTCTCCCTCTTAATTTTCTTTTTATTCTCTTAGACATAAACTTCTTATTAGGAATTTATTTTCATTCCATCCAGTCCAAAGTTAAGAAAACAGAAGAAACATAAGTTACACAGCTCTGCTTTCTGTTTATTGATGATTGTCATTGTCATAGGACTTGTAATGAGAAAAAATTCTTTCCATTTTTAGTTAAATATTATTCTACAATGCAGCTTAAGGCAAAACAAACAAAAAAAACCCTTTTGTCATTTTTTTTGCATTATTTTCCTTAGCTTTCTTTGCTTATTTAATTGGAGTTGGAAAAATTCTGGGGGTAAAAGGAAATCTTTCTTCTCACTTCTACCTTTAAGAATCTCTAGCTTCCTTCAAGATTTAGTTCAAGCAAATCCTGTTAAATAAAATCTTTCAAAATGCTCCAGCTACAAGTACCCTCCTCTTCTCAAATCATCTTTTTATTCTATGCTATATGTGCTTTATATAATAGAGATACATACACACTTACATATCATACCCTCCAATAAACTTATACTTTTTTCTTTATAGTAGTAACTAAAGTGTCTGTTACTTGATTCATTGTTTCTGAACTTTAATACTTTTCACGCCATTTATCAGGACTTTGCTAAGCTTTTGTAACCCTCAGGGCTTTGAACATAACATGCTTTTTAAATATTAACTTTGTTGGTGGGCCATTAGCAAATAAATTAATACCTAGCCATTTGAATTATCAGCTAAGAAACTGGACTTCAACACTCAAGTCATATTCAACTACATACAAATACTCAATGATTATGTAATAATTATGCAAAAGTTTGCTAATCTCAGGAATAGAATTAGTGATAAGATATTAAAGAATTTAAATGTTTTATCTGCAAATATAGTATAAACTACAAATAAATAATAAAGTTTGGTACAGAAGATACTGAAGTTCAAAATATATATATATATACATATATACATACATACATATACTTACATATGCATATAAAAGTATATTTCATTAAATTAATAATAATAATTAATTTAATAAAGTTCAACTCTCGCATATCATCCTGGAGTAAAGATGACACAGTTCTTTCAGACAATGCTGTTAGAGCATAAGCTCTGAAAATTTTATCAGGTTTGGAAGGCCTTCAGTAAGGTGTCATTAAAGGTCTGGTTTTTATTTTGGCTTTCTGAGAATTCACCTTGGTAAATCCAGATAGACCCATCACCAATGATCTGACCGTTTTAAGATGGTGTGCAGGGCTTTGGCAGCTAGAGACAAAGAAACTTACAAAATACACACAAACACACAACCATATCTCACACACACACACACACACATGCATACACATGTATGTGTGTGTGTGTGTGTGTGTGTGTGTGTGTGTGTGTGACATTCTGTCGTACTGAAGTATTTTAATTAATTGAATTCCGGCAGTCTTGATTTAAAAAAAAAAAAAGAGGACAGAAGGAAATTGTACCTAACTGATTAGATAGCTCATATTTTCCTTAAAGGTACAAATACATACACTGATTTTATTGTAAGTTCAAATGTTATAAGAAATGTCAGTGCATGAGACATTTGGTTATCTCATATCATGGAGTTCATATGTATTTTAATAAACACAAAACTATAAATAGTATGAAAGCTAAGGTTCCAACAAACATTTAGATGATTATGGCAATTCAGAGAGATATTTACAAAGAATGAAATATAAATACTCATATTAACTATGAGGGACATATGAAGAAAAGCACTATCTGCATACAGAGAAAGAAGAGACAAATGGAATTATCTATAGGAGAATTTCACACACACACACACACACACACACACACACACACACACACACGCCTAATAGTACCTCTTCCTAGGGTGAAGTTGGAGAAGGGGGTGGCAAGAAAAATAAAGGAAAAACCATACAAGATAATTTTGTGCATTTGAAAGAAATAACAAGTTTTATATAGTAGATTTGCAGTTTAATATGCAATCATCTTTTCCATTGTACTATGTCATGGAAATCATTAGTTTTATTCCATAATTTAAAAAATTGAATTAAATTGCATTTTAAAAATAATTAAATATTGTCCTCATATTAAATCAGAACAGGGTTTGATATTTGACGACTCCAATGAAAACCTTGGAATAGGTGAAGATGCTGAAAATGTGTGCTAAGTACTTTAGTTCACAGATTAAAAAAAAGAGAAGTAAAGGAATCAAAAACTACAAGAAAGTCATTTAAGGCTCAACTGGAAGGATAGCAACAGATTAAAGATAGATAAAAAGATAAGCAAATCTGCAAATGTGTGTGTGTATGCGTGTATGTCAAAATACTATTAACCATCAAAGAAAGAGCTGGTCACTCTCATTTCTATTCTAACGTTATTATCCCAGAAGTAATAATGCAGAAAGTAAATATGGCTTTAAAGGAAATAAATATGAAACATATACTTGAATGAGTCCAAGTAAACAAAAAGCAATTCCATACTAAATTTGAAGGCTTTGAAAGGTCAGTCATCAAGATATTTAGAGGAGGGAGTGATTCCAAGACATTCAGATCCATTTGTGATTTTTTTTTCTATTTTGGCTTTCCCTTTCAAAGGAAAAATTATGAACCTGCCCATCCTTTTTGATGTTTTATTTTTAAGTCATTCCATAAGTTCATCTTAGAACACAAAATGGGGCAACTTTTCTTATTTTATCATGGATTTGTACTTACCCATTGTGTCCTACTTGTGTGCAATACTAACACTGTGGTTACCTACCTATCATCACTCATTCTTGAGAAACAAATAGCTCACATACTGTTGTTATCAAAACAATTCCTTGAGAAGGTTTCTTCTTTTTTTTCCTTCCTTCCTTCCTTCCTTCCTTCCTTCCTTCCTTCCTTCCTTCCTTTCCTTCCTTCCTTCTTTTTTATTCCTTCCTTCTTTTTTCTTCCTTCCTTTGTTTTTCTATCTCCTTATTCTTGTTCTTCTTTTTCTTGTCCTTGTTCATTTCTTGTCCTTGTTCTTCTTCCTCCTCCTCCTCTTCCTCCTCTTCTTCCTCCTCTCTTTCTCTTTCTTCTTCTCTCTGTTTTAGCCTGCCTTTAATATATGTTCCTCTGTGTTGTTCTTTGTGTGATATTCATTTTCAATTCTTAAGAGTCAATTTTATAACTCACTGTGCTAAGTAATAGTAAAGGTATAGAAATAATCTTGAACCATTCTCGCAACTGCCTCAAATGGTCAAGACCAGTCTTCTTAGGTCATGTACTATATTTAATTTTAGGCAGCTAGGTGGCATAGTGGATAGAGAACTTGGCCTAAGGTCAGTAAGACCCAAGTTTAAATCTGAAGTCAGTACTAGTTATGAGACACTGATCAAGTTAACACAGTTTCCTTCAGTTCCCCTACCTATAAAATGACTTGGAGAAGGACATGGCAAACCACAACTATATTTCCTCTTAGTCTCAAGGGTATGACTGAGACAATGTCAGGTGGCATTCAAATATTATAGTTCATATATGTATTTTTCCATATTATTTTCAGTTGAGATGTAATAATGAACTAGAAAATTAGCTTCTAGTAAAGGACATTTACCAAGTTATAATAATAAGAAGAAATATCCCCCTAAAAAGTCTGGACACATTCTACTAAAATATACACAGGGTTCAAGAGGGAGTTGACTCAAGCTAACAGCAAATATGGTGAAGGGTAACTCACAACCACATGATCGTCTTTTTCTCTGGTATGCAAAATGTTTACTATACTTATTGATGTTTTCTTTGAAGAGCCTGAAATCATTCTTTCCTATTGCATGCAATCTAGCTTTGCCTACTTATGCAGACATTGCCTTCAGATGTTCAGACAGTATGATGAAAAGAATTCTAAAATTATACAGGCCCTTAGAAACCTACTAAGTATTCTGTAAGTTAAGAGGTAGATCGAGTGTCAAGGCAGGATCTGAGGACCTTATCTCTTCCTACATGATTTATAATAATATATGATAAGATAATAATAATTTATAATAAGGAATATAAATCTAGCTTGTTTACTTTTCTACTGCTAGACACTAAACTCCTTGATTTCAAAATATCTTGTTGCTTTTATACAACCTGAGAGGGTATGACCAAATTCCTTAACCATTATGAAAAAATTTACAGTAAACTAACTCCAAGTAAAATGTCCGAGATTGCTAGGCCTTCTTCATAGTCAATAAATAAGTCAGTCTAAAAGTGAACAAAAGTTTATTAAGTGCTTACTTCATATCAGTAGTAAATGCTAAGGATATAAAGCAAAACAAAAACAAAGTATAAATTTAGATGTAGAAACAATACTCAAGTAACAAAGTAAATAAGGTACATATAAAATACAAATATATATATATATGTATATATATATGCATATATATGTATAGTGCACATGGGAAGTACTCTCAGAGGGAAGGCACTAACAATGTGTGTGTGTGTGTGTGTGTGTGTGTGTGTGTGTGTGTGTACACTGAAAAAAAAAAGACTTCCAAAAGGTAGGGCTTAAGTTCTATCTTGAAGGAAACCATCAAAGCCATGAAGCAGAGGTAACTTAATTGAATTCAACTCAGTAAACTTTTATTTAGTACCTACTATGTGCCAGACACTGTGCTAAGTGCTTTTTATTGTTGTTGTTGTTGAGTCATTTCAGTCATGTCCAATTCTGACCCATTTGAAATTTTCTTGGCAAAGATGATGAAGCTGTTTGCTATAGTCTACTCCAGCTCATTTTACAGATAAGGAAACTGAGGTAAACAGGTTTGAGTGACTGGCCCAGGGCCACACAGATAGTAAGTATCTGAAGCCAGATTTTAACTCAGGAAAATCAGTCTTCCAGACTCCAAGCTGGTCTACCCACTGGGCCATCTAGATTCCCCTACTTGTATCAAGTGCTAGATATACAAAAAAGAGACAAAAGAAATTCTATGCATCCTCAAGAGCTTACATCTACTGAGAGAGACAAAGAAACCTATGTGCAGGAAAAAAGTGGGGAAAAAAAACTTAACAGAGGTAAAGCATTCAATTGAGATATATTTAAAACTGATAAAATTATTAGGACTAGGGGAAAAGCCAAATGGCAGAGTAAAAGCAATGATTTGCTTGAGCTGTCCTCCAAAACCCTCCAAATACCTATGATAAATGTCTCTAAAGAAATTCTAAAAGAGCAGAACCCATAAAAAGCAGAATGAAACAAATTTACAGTACAAGACAGCCTAGATGGTTGATCAGAAAAGTATATCGTGCCGAGCGGAGAGAGGAGCAGTTTGTCATAGGCACTCAAGCAGGGCAGGCCACAGCAAACCTGGAGCAGGCCTCAGAGGACTGAATCACAGACAACTGTGGTGGTTTACAGACTTCTCAACCTAGGAATGCCACTGAGGGGGATTGCAGGGATCTCTCTGCTTTGCCCTTGCTTGGATCTGGGTCACAGATCTGGGTGGTGGTCCTGAAGCAAGGAAGAGCTCTGGCACGGTGGAGCTTGTAGTGGTGATACAGAGAAATTCCTCCTCACAGTTCCAAGGCAGAAAAGAGTGCTTGTGATCACTCATAGACCAGAGCACAGGCCAGGAAAGGAGTAAACACCTTTCCCTTGATCATAGCACCTTGGAAGAACTGAAAATTTACAGGTTCCCTAGAAGTATCTCTGAAAACAGCAGCAAAAAAGCCTCAAATCTTGCGGACCACTACCTTAACAAAGAGTTTATAACTTAAGCAATTGGCTGAGATCATGAGCAAGCAGCACAAAAACAGTCAGACCATAGAATCTTACTTTGGTGACAAAGAAGATCAAAACATACAACCAGAAGAAGACAACAAACTCAAAGGTGCTCCAATCAAAGCCTCCAAGAAAAACAAAACAAAACAAAACAAAACATGTGTATTGCTCCCAGGCCATAGAAGAGCTCAAAAAGAATTTTGAGAAACAAGTAAGAGAAGTAGAAGAAAAACTGAGAGTGATGCAAGAAAATCATGAAAAAACAATTCAACAGATTGCTAAAGGAGACCCAAAAAATACTGAAGAAAATAACACCTTAAAAAATAGCCTAATCTAATTGGCATAAAGAGGTCCAAAAAGCCAATGGGGAGGAGAATGCCCTAAAAAGCAAAATTGGCAAAATGGAAAAGGAAGTCCAAAATCTTACTGAAGAAAATGCTTCCTTAAAAAATTAGAATGGAAGAATTGGAAGCCAGTGACTTTATGACAAACCATGACACTGTAAAAGAAATCCAAAGAATGACAAAAAAAGAAAGAAAATGTGAAATATCTCATTGGAAAAACAACTGACCTGTGGGGAGGAGCCAAGATGGTGGAGTGAAAGCAGTGACTTGCTTGAGCTCTCCTTAAACCCCTCCAAATACTCATAAAAAATGGGGTCTAAATAAATTCTGAATCAGCAGAACCCACAAAAAGACAGAGTGAAACAAATTTCCAGGCCAAGGCAACCTGGATGATTGATCAGAAAGATATATCGTACCTGGGCTGGGAGCACAGGCCACAGAGTGGGCACGCAGGTTGCAGCAAACCTGGAGCAGGCCTCAGAGGAATAAATCTCGGGCAGCTGTGAAGGTTTGCAGACTCCTCAATCCACCAATGCCAAAGACAACTTAGAAGGTCAGTGAGAAAAGTCTATTTCTATCAATGCTGAGAAAGGAAGGCAGGGTCTCAGTTCCATTCCCCAACAGTGTGGACTTTGTGGGGGGGCAGCTGCTTCCCAAGTTTCCAGCCCACAGACTGAGGGGGAATCCACTGGCTAATCAGAGAGGGATCTCAGGGATTTCTTTCCCAGTGCTGAGGCAGTAATCTCTTGCTTTGCCCTTGTTTGGATCTGGACACAGCTCTGGGCAGAGGTGCTGGGGTGAGCAGGAGAGCTGGGTTGGTGGAGTTTGTAGTGGCTGTGGAGAGGAACCCCCCCTCACAGTTAGAGGAGGGAAAGGAGTACTTGTAGTCACAGGCCAGGAAAGGAGTAAACACCTCACCCCTTATCATACCACCTTGGAAGAACTGAAAATTTACAGGGCCCTACAAGTATCTCTGAAAACAGCTGTACAAACCCCCCGAAGCTTGGGACAGTACATTCTCCACATTGGAAGCAGATTCATACCTTAACAAAGAGTTTAAAACTCAAGTAATTGGCCAGGATCATGAGCAAGCAGCACAAAAAGAGTCAGACTATATTATCTTACTTTGGTGAAAAAGAAGATCAAAATATACAACCAGAAGAAGACAACAAAGTCAAAGCTCCTACATCCAAAGCCTCCTAGAAAAATATGAATCAGTCCCAGGCCCTGGTAGAGCTCAAGAGGGATTTGAGAAGCAAGTAAGGGAAGTAGAGGAAAAACTGAGAGTGATGCAAGAAAATCATGAAAAAAGAAGTCAACAGCTTGCTAAAGGAGACCCCAAATAATACTGAAGAAAATATCACCTTAACCCTAAACCAAATGGCAAAAAAGGTCCAAAAAGCCAATGAGGAGAAAAATGCCCTAAAAAGAAAAATTGGCCAAATGGAAAAGGAAGTCCAAAAGATTACTGAAGAAAATACTTCCTTAAAAATTAGAATAGAGCAATTGGAAGATAGTGACTTTATGAGAAATCATGACACAGTAGAACAAATCCAAAAGAATGAAAAATTAGAAAACAATGTGAAATATCTCATTGGAAAAACAACTGACCTGGAAAATAGATCCAGGAGAGAGAATTTAAAAATTATTGGACTATCTGAAAGCCATGATCAAAAAAAGAGCCTAGACATCATCTTTCAAGAAATTATCAAGGAAAACTGCCCTGATATAGTAGAACCAGAGGGCAAAATAGAAATTGAAAGAATCCACAGATCTCCTCCTGAAAGAGATCCCCAAAGGAAAACTCCTAGGAATATTGTAGCCAAATTCCAGAGTTCCCAGGTCAAGGAGAAAATATTACAAGCTGCCAGAAGGAAACAATTCAAGTACTGTGGAAACACAATCAGGATAACACAAGATTTAGCAGCTTCTACATTAAAGGACCCAAATATAATATAATATTCCAGAGGGCAAAGGAGATAGGATTACAACCAAGAATCACCTACCCAGCAAAACTGAGTATAATCCTTCAGGGGAAAAAATGGTCATTCAGTGAAATAGAGGACTTTCAAGCATTTTTTGATGAAAAGACCAGAGCTGAATAGAAAATTTGACTTTCAAATACAGGACTCAAGTGGAACATGAAGAGGTAAACAGGAAAGAGAAATCATAAGAGACTTATTAAGATTGAACTGTTTACATTCCTGCATGGAAAGATGATATTTATAACTCATGAGACCTTTGTCATTAGGGTAGTTGGAGGAAAAAAATTATAGTATGTATATGTAGATAGATAGATAGAGGGCACAGGGTGAGTTGAAGATTAAGGGGTCATATCTGGAGAATAAAATTAAGGGATGAGAGAGGATTATACTCAGAGAAGAAAGGGAGAGGTAGAATGGGGTAAATTATCTCAAAAAAACACAGAAAAGTCTCTTACAGTGGAGGGGAAACAGGGGAAGGTGAGAGGGAATGAGTGAATCTTATTCTCATAGGATTTGGCTTAAGGAGGGAATAACATACACATTCAATTGGGTATGGAAATCTGTCTTACCCTACAGGAAAATAGGGGAGAAGGGGACAAGAGAGCAGGGGGATGATAGAGAGGAGGGCAGATTGGGAAAGGGGTAATCAGAAGTAAATACTTCTGAGGAGGGACAGGGTCAAAAGAAAGAATAGAATAAATGGGAGGGCAGGATAGGATTAAGGGAAATAGAGTTAGTTTTTCACAACATGTCTACTATGGAAGTGTTTTGCATAACTGCACATGTACAACCTATATTGAGTTGCTTGCCTTTTCAATGAGGGTGAGTGGGGAGGGAGGAAGAGAGAAATTTTGAAACCTAAAGTTTTAAAAACATATGCTTAAAAAAATGTTTTCACATGCTACATGGAAATAATAAATATAGGAAATGGGGTACAGAAATATATCCTGCCCTACAGTAAAATAGAAGGGGAAGGGGATAAGAGAAGAGGAGAGATATAGAAGAGAGGAGAGACTAGGGGAAGGGATATTCAGAATGCATGACATCTTGGGTTGGGGGGAGGGGGGAGATGGGGTGAAAATTTGTACCTCAAAAACTTGTGGAAGTGAATGTTGTAAACTAAAAATAAATACATTTATATTTTTTTAAAAAAGCAAAAGAAAAACAACTGACCTTGAGAGTAGATCCAGTAGAGATAACTTAAAAATTAAGGGAACTATCTGAAAGCCATTATCAAAAATAGAGCTTACACCGCATTTTCCAAGAAATTATCAAGGAAAACTGCCCTCATATTCTTGAACCAGAGGGAAGAATAGTAATTGAAAGAAAACACCAATCACCTCCTGAAAGATATCCTCAAAGGAAAACTTCTGGGAATATTGTAGCCAAATTTCAGAGTTCTCAGGTCAAGGAGAAAATATTGCAAGCAACCAGAAAGTAACAATTCAAGTATTGTGGAAAGATAATGAGGATAACACAATTTTTAGCAACTTCTACATTAAGGGATCTCAGGGCATGGAATACAATATTCCTGGAGGCAATAGGAGATAGGATTAAAACAAAGAATCACCTACCCAGCAAAACTGAGTGTATTCCTTCAGGGAAGAAAATGGTGATTACAAGAAATAGGGGACTTTCAAACATTCTTGATAAAAAGAGAAGAGCTGAACAGAATATTTGACTTTCAAATACAAGACTCAAATGATACATGAATAGGTAAACAGGAAAGAGAAATCTTAAAAAAAAAGAAAAGTTATTAAGTTTGAATTGTTTACATTCCTGCACGGAAAGAAGATATTTGTAACTCATGAGACTATTGTCACTATTAGGGTAGTTGGAGGGAAAAGTATATGTGTATGTGTATGTGTGTGTGTGTATACATACATATATACATGAAGAGCACAGGGCGAGTTGCAGATGAAGGGGTGATATCTGGAGAATAGATTTAAGGGGTGAAAGAGGATTATAAATGGAGAAGGAGAAAAAGAGGGGTAGAATGGGGTAAATTATCTCATATAAAGCAGACAAGAAAAGGCTTTTGCAGTGGAGGGGAAACAGTGGAAGGTAAGAGAGAATGAGTAAATCTTATTCTCACAGGATTTTGCTTAAGTGAAGAATAACATACACATTCAATTGGATATGGAAATCTATCTTACTGTGCAGGAAAATTGTGTCAGAAGGGGACAAGAGAGCAGTGGGATGAAAGAAGGGAGAGCAGATAGGTAGAAGGGGTAATCAGAAGCACATGCTTCCAAATAGGGACAGGGTCAAAATAGAGAATAGAATAAATAGGAAGGGTGAGAGGTTGAAGGGAAATATACTTAGTTCTTCACAACATGTCTACTATGGAAGTGTTTTGCATGACTACACATGTATAACCTGTATCAAGTTATTTGCCTTTTCAATGAGGGTGGGTGGGGAGGGAGGAAAGAAGAAAATTAGGAACCCAAAGTTTTAAAAACACATGTTAAAAAATTGTTTCCACATGCAACTTAGAAATAAGAAATGTAGGATATGGGGTATAGAAATCTATACTGCCCTATAGGAAAATAAAAGGGGAAGGGGATAAGAGAAGGTGGGCGTGAGATAGAAGGGAGGGCAGATTAGGGGAAGGGGTACACAGAATGCATGCCATCTTGGGGTGGGAGGAGATAGGGAGAAAATTTGGAATTCAAAATCTTTTGGAAATGAAAGTTGAAAACTAAATATTAATAAAATTTTAAAAATTAATAAAAAGAAAAAAAAGAAAAAATGTTAAAAAAAATTCTTTTCACAGGCAACTGGGAAATATGATATACAGGCAATGGGGTATAGAAATCCATCCGGCCCTACTGGAAAATTTAAGGGGAAGGGAAGAAGAGAGGAGGGGGCAGAGATAGAAGGGAGGTGTGATTAGGGGAAGGGGTATTCAGAATACATGACAGTTTGGGGTGGTGGGAGGGATGAGATGGAGAAAATTTGGAATTCAAAATATTGTGGAAGTAAACATTGAAAACTAAAAATAAATTTTAAAATTTTAAGAAAGAAAAATAAAACAAACAAAAAATCATTAGGAATAAGTAGAAAATAGTAATTTACTCAATTTATTCTTCCCTCTCACACACCTTTACAAATAAAATATGTATCTACTAATATTGTAAGCATCCTCCAAGCTATAGTTAGGAAAATGCTAGGTTTTTGAAATGACATTCTATAGTAAATTGCACTTCTAACAGAACTGACTAAAAGACATTGAAGATGTAAGATCCCACTGAGATTGTTGCTTATTGACCATAAAAATAAACATTTCATTTAATGGAGCAAAACACTAGCTTAATTGCTGTACTCCAATAATGAGAGTGTTTCCCCTTTATAGATCAAAATGATTTAAATCTCCTTGAAGTGCACAACCAAAGGAATTCTATTTTATAAAATTCTGACTAATAATATCTGAGATACAAAACGTTAAGTCATACTTGCCAAAGACTTTCTATATCTCTCTTGGAGAAAATCCACCACAAGGATCAATTTGAGCAAGGTTTAACCCTGTGAATGGCAAATACCACCAGTTGTTTTGGTTTGTAGATGATGTTAGCCTAATAGCATCTACCTCTTGTACATTTCATTGCTTTCTCATGGAGATCCCTCATCACTCCAAAGGATTTAGCATATTTTTCCACGTAGCACAAATGCAAAAAGATAAAAAAAAATCCAGTGTATTTTACAGAATGTAATTAAATTAAAAAATAACTATATTTCATTGAAATATATAGCTTGGATAGACATTGAAAATGCACAACTAGTTTGACACAGAATTAAACAAGGGCAAGAGAGACAACTAGATTGTTTTGAGAATTGTTGAAATCATTTTAATGCTCCTAAGCTTTTCCCTGAAACACAGGTTTCTTTTTTTTGTAAATGCCAATATTCCTATTTTAGGTTATGTGTGTGCTATAATGCCAGATATTTCCATATTAGTCATAGTTGTGAAAGAAGAAACAGATCAAAAGGAAAAAAAAAAAACAGAGAAGAATAAAGTAAGTAAAAAAAAAAAAAGAAGCTGCTGTGATCTGTATTCAGATTCCATCAGTTCTTTATCTGGATGTGGATAACATTTTCCTCCAT
Source organism: Phascolarctos cinereus (assembly GCF_003287225.1). NCBI lineage: Eukaryota > Metazoa > Chordata > Mammalia > Diprotodontia > Phascolarctidae > Phascolarctos > Phascolarctos cinereus. Next base: position 412,412,000 of record NW_027555847.1, read on the forward strand.
GAGTCCTTTGCACTTATCTTGAATCAATGGTTTCTGAGAAGAGCTAATTCACCATAGATGATCATCACATAATATTGTTGATGTAGTGTATGATATTGTCTGGTTCTGCTCATTTCATTTTGCATCAGTTCATACAGGTCTTTCCAGATTTTTTCCTAAAACTACAGTTCATCATTTTTTTAATTTATCCTTCCTGATTTATTCATGGTTACTGAGAACATTTTTGCTTGCCCTTTTGGTCCTCTTTTTTTTATTAATTTCTTTTGATTTACAAAGAATCACTTCCATAAGCTTTAGAATTTTAAATTTTTCTCCCCATCCATCCTGACTTCCCTCCCAAAGACAGAATACAATCTGATACAGGCTATATACATACACATTCCTATTAAACATATTTTTATGTTAGTGATGTTGTAAGTAAGAGTTAGAACTAATCAGAGGAACTACCAGAAAGAGGAAACAAAACACAATAAAAGAAAAAAAAATCAAATAGTATGCTTCAATCTGCATTCAAACTCCATAGTTCTTCCTTTGAATGTGGATAGCATTTTCCATCATGAGGCTTTTGGAGATGTCTTAGGTCCTTGTATTGCTGAGAAGGGTTAAGTCTGTCAATATTAGTCATTGCACAATATAGCTGTTATGTGTAGAATGTTCTATTGGTTCTGCTAACTTCACTCAGCATCAAACAATACATTCCTTCCAGGTTTTTCTGAAGTTGGCCTGCTCATCATTTCTTATAGCACAATAGTATTCCATTACATTCATATATCACATTTACAGTTATGATTACTTTCTGTGTTTTTCTCTCCATCTCCCCCTCATTTATGCTTTTCTTTCTCCTTTCATCTTTTCCTTCCTCATTAATGTTTTGCTTTCTGCCACTGACTCCCTCAGTCTCACCTCCCTTCTATTAGCCCTTTCCCTTTTCTTCCCCTTTACCCTTAGTACTTTTATGCTCCCTTCTATCACCCCTCCCTTTTCTTTCCCCTTTTCCCTCCTACTGCCTATAAGACATGTTAGATTTCGATACCTAACTGATGATGTTATTCCCTTCTTGAGACAAATATGATGAGAGTAAGGTTCAAACAATGCCCATCTCCCTCCTTTTTTTCCCTCTGCTCTACTAGGTTTTTTTGCCTTTTCCTGTGATGTAATTTATCCTTGTCTGCCTCCTCCTTTTCCTTTTCTGTCAGTACATTTCCTTTGTTAGATTAGATTAATCCACTTAGTTGGATCCATTCAATCCACTTCATTACATTTTTTTTATCACTACATCAAAATCAATTTATACCCACCCCCTTTATGTATAGCCCTTGAACATGGTGCAATAATAATACAGTTATCAAGAGTTACAACTGTCATCTTCCCTTGAAGGGATGTAAATAATTTGCCCTTATTAATAGCATGTTATTTCTTTCTATCTCATTTACCTTTTTATGTCTCTCTTGAGTCTTGTACCTGAAGATCAAATTTTCTGTTGAGCTCTGGTCTTTTCATCAGGAAGGTATGGAAGCCCCTATTTCATTGAATATCCATCTCCTCCCCTGAAAGATCATGCTCATTTTCGCTGGGTAGTTGATCCTTGGTTGTAATCCAAGCTCCTTTGCCTTGCGGAATATCATGTTCCATGCCCTATAGCCTTTTAATGTAGAAGCTGCAACGTCCTGTGTAATCCTGACTGTGGTTCCATGATATTTAAATTGTTTTTTTTTTCTGGCTGCTTGCAGTATTTTCTCTTTGACATGGTAATTTTGGAATTTGGCTACTATATTCCTTTGCGTTTTCAACTTGGGATCTCTTTCAGGAGATGCTCGATGTATTCTTTCTATGGCTGTTTTACCCTCTGTTTCTAGGACCTCAGGGCAGTTTTCCTTGATGATTTCCTGAAAAATACTGCCCAGGCTCTTTTTTTTTCATCATGATTTTTCGGGTAGACAAATAATTTTTAAATTGTCTCTCTTGGATTTATTTTCTAGGTCAGTTGTTTTACCAATGAGGTATTTTATGTTTTCATCTATTTTTTTTTATTCTTTTGTTTTTGTTTGACTGGTTCTTGCTCTTTCATAGAGTCATTAGCTTCCATTTGTCCAATTCTAATTTTTAATAAATTATTTTCTTCTATTAGATTTTGTACCTACTTCTACATTTGGCCAATTTTATTTTTTAGGCACTTGTTTTCTTCAGTGTACTTTTTTTTCCCCCCAGTTGGCCAGTTGAATTTTTTAAGGACTTGTTTTCTACAGTTAATTTTTGTCCTTCCTTTTTCAAGCTATTGACTCTCTCTAGCATACCTCTAATTTCTTTTCCCATTTTTTCTTCTAACTCTCTCATTTGACTTTTAAAATCCTTCTTGAGCTCTTCTAAGAAGACTCTTTGGGCTTACAGCCCATCTTTCTTCTGGTTCAGCTGTTCCAGGATTTTTCCTGGGGTGATATTTTCTGAGCTTTCAGGAGTTAATAAGGAAGGGTAAGAGCAACTCACCTCTTATTCCACCATCTTGGCTCCCGGAAATAAGTGCCAATATTCTTATAGTATTACTGTTTGGTATGAGAAATATACACATTCAGATTTGAGTTTTATTACCTGAATTTGAAAATCAGCCAAAAGACATTGGACGAACACATATTCGGCACTTGTATGCATGAGAGCTTATTGCAACAACTTACAAAGAATTGCAGAGAAGTCCAAAAGATACCATTAAAAAAAAATAAAGACTTAATGAGGGAAAAGAAAGATGGGTTACTTACGTTGCAATAATGAGGGCTAAATGGTAAGTAGCCTGGGTGTTCCATTTAGTAAGCTTAAAATGTGAATAATACTTGAGGATGATTCCTAGGCTGAGTGAATCCTCTGTGATATGTATATCTGAGCAAACTGACAAAATTATATTGGAATGGAAGATCGGAAAGAGCTATCACTGACATTAAGTAGAAGGAATACATGCAATATATACATGCATATATGTATTTTAACACAAGGTTCACTAAAGATCCCTAAGAAGCTTCATGGGAGACTTCCTGTCAAGTTGATATCAAAACACTATCAGAATCTTTGCAAAAATTTGGGTCAATTAAACACGTTTCTCCTTATATGCCAGCTAGTATACCTATGAGAAAAGAAAGTTGTATCAGTTTGAAATTATCTGTTTTGATGGAGTCAGGCTGATACTTTGAAGTAATCACTTCTTAGGTTTTTCAGTGTTCTATATTTTTTTAATGAGCCACCAAAATCTTTATAGAAATTTAAGATTATGGTTTTTGTAAAATATATTCTCTCTAAATTAAAAACAAATGGAGATAATGTCTGCCCTTCTCCAGTTCTGTGGTAGTCTTCCCATTTATTCATGATATTTGAAATACCAGAGATTGATATTTCTAAATATCTGCCATATCCACCATTTATGCACTCTGACTTGCTTGCCCCTCACATAGAATATGTCTCTTGTACTTCAAAACCTTTTTTTGAACATTGTCCCATATATAAAGAATGCAAAAATGACTGTATTCCTTCTTATTCATGTGTACTGACCACACATTTTTTGGTGGCAATTGCACCCAATAATTTTTATAATGAAAAGTCCACCCTGGTTCTTCAGTTGCTAATATATTACCTATATTTTAGTTTACATTTATAGATGTTTTTATCATTAAAATAATGTTTTACTGTATTAATATAATGAAGAAAGATTTAATTCATCTGAATATTGCTTTCCTATTATGAATCGCTGAACAAAAAGAGTGGCAAAGTGTAGTTGATTAATCTTTTCTTTCAGTATTTATTTATGCATTGATTTACTATTTACAGAAAGCTCCTATTGAAATTATTTTCTTAAAGGTTTTTTTGTTTTGTTTTGTTTTTGTTTTTGTTGTAATCCTTAGCCATCTGCTTCTCCATCTTTCCTGGAATATACACCTGTTCAAAACATCTGTACTTTTATAAAATTCTCTTGTAAAATAACATCCATTAAAGTCAAACTTTGGAGGGGGGGTTACAGAAAGACAGGCACAGTAACATACAGTTCTAAAGATCTATGAATTGGTTCAACCATTATAGAATTCATTTAGAAATATGCTAAGGAAATAAATGTCTGTACCTTTTGATCCCAAATTGACACTACTAGGCATAAATAATCAGGAGATCAATGATAAAAATAAAGGCTCTATATATATCAAACTGCTTTAGCTATAATTTCAATATTGGCAAGAACCAAAAATCAAGTTGATGTCTATTTATTGGGAAATGGCTAAAAAATGAAGTTACATGAATGTAATATAATATTATTATGCTATACAAAAGGATTAATATAAATACTAAAAGGAAACATTGGAAGAAATTAACTTATACAGTGAATTAAGCAAAAAAAACAGGAAAACAATAATTTATGTGACAACAATAAAAATATAACAGTAAAAAGAAAAATTAATCCAAACTCAATGTAGTTTTGATGATCAGTTTTGCCCCTGAAAACTAGAAGAAAAAATAATCTTTCCCCTTTTGTAGATATGAAAGACCAATACTGTTGTGGATCATTGCATATTATACAAAATTTGGTTACTGTGTTGTTTATTTTTATGTGGGGGAGAGAGATAGAGAGAGAGATCAGAAAATGAAGGTGATATCTTTTTATGACTATCAATTAAAAAACAATATTATAACACATGTAAAGTTATGTGATCTCAAAATATTTATAGAGTTTCTAAAATATATTCAAAATTACACTGATTTCCAAACATATGATAGTATTCTAAGAGGTATATATAACACTCAAGCAAATGATATTGAAGTATGTCAGATGGTGGTACTTTAATTATTTGTTTCTTTTTGCTATCCTTCCCTCTCTGACTGATGTAATAAGGCATACCAGAAAGATGTCTCTGAGAATCAGTCAAATACTGTATCTTTTCTTCCCTATTGGAAAGGTGTGTAAATATGTATGTACGTGTGTCAGTTGCCTTCTCTATGCTAGTCACTGAACTGTCTCTTAAAATACCTATGATAATGGAGTTAAAATAGTCACTATTTAAAAGTGCTTACTATGTGTCAAGTACTGTACTAAGTGCTTTAGAAATATTTTCCCTTTTAACACTCAAAAAATAAATTTGTGATTTGGGTGAGATTATTCCTATCATTTCCAGATGAGGAAACTGAGATAAACAGATGTTAGTGGACCTGCCCAGGTGACACAACTAACATCTGAGATCTGATTTGAACTCAGATTCTCCTGACTCCAGGGAAGGTGCTATATCTGCTGTACTACCTAGTTGTCCAAATAATTTTTATATACCTTTGCTGACATTTTCCCCTCTTCATCCTCCCCATATTATGTTATCAATAATAATAAAAGAAAATACAGGTTTATGAACACTTGGGGTTGAATTTTCCATTAATACTAATGATATCATTGAATAATTTGTTTTTGTAGCTTAAAATTTGAGCATTACATAAACATTGAATGATAATTACTGAAATAATATCTTCTCCACTTTAGGTGATTCAGTTTTCAGTGAAAAAAAAAGAGGAATGATACAAACAAGGAAAAAGATCCACTAATGTCATAGATGAACTACTTTTAGACTTACAAAATAGGAAGTTGGGAAGTCACAGGAGCAGAAAATGAAAGACCTTATTGAGACTAGAGGTATTCTGGGGAGCATAGCTGGCATGTAAACCCGCCTGGGCATATCTGGATGTGCTAATATAGACTGTTAAATATATTTCCTTTGTTCATTTGGCTGTCTTCCAAATGAGGGTATTGCTGGAATGGGCCTGACTGTGCAAATTTGAACAGCAATTCTTGTTCTGAGACATATTCAGCAAACTCTCTGTCACCATCAAATGTCATTTTTCTTTGGGGGAGGTATTCATTGTCCTAAAACCAATTCAAATTATTTTTCCAGGTCTTTTGGTTACTGAATCAACCCAGGTGCTTCAGAGCAACCATAGATCCAAAGGAGCTATCAATGATATGATGTTAAATAATTCATGTTGTCAGGCAGGTTATACAGAAATGTTGAATTAAGAAACAATCTGGCAATAAATATATCACATCTTTTGTTTGTTTGTTTGTTTGTTTGTTGCTGTTTAGTAATTTCAGTTATGTAGAATTTGTCATGACCCCATTTGAGAGATTTGGTTTCGTTTTTTTTTTTATTTGGCAAAGATTCTAGAGTGGTTTGTCATGTCCTTACCCAGCTCATTTTACAGATAAGGAATTAGGCAAACAGAGTCACAGAGCTTGTAAATATCTGGAACCAGATTTGAACTCAGGAAGAAAAGTTTTTTTTTTTTTTTGGTAACTCTAGCTTCAGCGTTCTAACCATTGCACCCCGTAGGTGCCTCATACTACAGCTAATGGGTAAGAAATAACATATAAGGTGTTCCAAAATTTTAATGCAGGGGCAGTTAGGTGGCACAGTGGATAGAGCACCAGCCCTGAAGTCAGGAGGACCTGAGTTCAAATGAGGCTTCAGACCAAACACTTGACACTTACTAGCTGTGTGACCCTGGTCAAGTCACTTAACCCCAATTGCCTAAAAAAACTAACAAAAAAAATTTAATGCTGCTTAAACCTTTAATAGGTTAAAATTACTCTAAGACTTTTGGTACTCCCTGTGTAAATATTGGGCAGATAAATTTAAATATACTAAAGTACAATTCTTATGAATGGAAGCGGATCATAGAATGCCCATTTTGTAAAGTTCTGGGGTAATATCACAACAGAGATTTTTGTTATTACTTAAACCATTTACTAAAAGCCTGCTCCCAAGGGCCATCTCCAGTCATCCTGATAGATATGTTGCCACTGGACCCAGATGGCTGCAGAAGAGAAAGTGAGGCTGATGACCTTGCACAGCCTTCCCTTACTTATCTCTCATTCACTTTCAAGTCATGGCATCATCTTCCTGATGTAAAAAAAAAATTAAAAAAAAAAAGGACAAGTGAACTGAATGACCTAGAAAGTTGTAAAGAGAGATTGAATGATGATGTTGTCACAATCAATTTGGAAATGGTGTGGGGACCAATCATTTATGTGATGGAAGTGGAAGACTGAATTGCCAACAATGGAGAGGATTCTAAAATATTTTGTCTCAAGGGAAAGTCAGGTACAGACATAATGTCATTTAGGAACTCAGACAGGGTGGCTAGAAATTGTGAGCAAAAACATCAGAAAGTATGTTTGAATGCTCCTTCAGGAAAACGAAACCATGACAGAATTTGAAGGTCAACTATACCCTGAATCTGAGATAAAATTTAAAATATAAATTCTGTTTCCATTAGGGATATACTGTACATTTTGGCCATTTCTTATCTCAAGGATGAAGACTTTGTAATATCGTGAATTATTTTTTTCTAGGTTTCATAGAGAAATGTGCAAAAAACTAGGGAATTAATGTATATTTAACATCTTTGAGGTTTCCCCTTACCTGGATGAATAAAATGTCAAAATCTAGTCATGTCAGTCATATATAAATTTTGACTTTTGTTGAAATAAGTCATATTCCCATTGCTAAAAACACATAAGCAGAAACTGGGCTACATGTCAGGGAGATCAGAGAGTTTCACTGTTGGATATCAGGCTCAATTGGGTCAAAAACCACTGAGAATTGAAAAGGACCATAGAGATCATCTAAATAATTTCATTTTAAAAGGTCATTTCCAACTCTGGGATTCTATAGTTCTATTTTAGTTTATGAAAATTATTTATAATCTATACCTAATAATTATGTATCACCATAAAAATTATACAGATAATCATATATATATGACAAAATTATGGGGTTTTATTTGATTGTAAATCTAAACTCTGTTCACAGATACTCAGTTTCAACAGTTTTTTATTCATGTACTAACTTTTTTAAAAGTAAGAACATTACTTGTAAGGAAGTGATAATATATTTGACTTTCCACTACTAATTTTAAGTTTCACATAGTTTTGTGTATACACATACATACATATATACATACACATATAGAGTACAATTAAAAGACTTCCAGTTTGATGGTCTAAAATGATGTGTGGAAAATAAACAGAGAGAGAAAAAGAGACTGTCATCATTTCCTGAGGATATACAATAAATGTAAACCATTTAGAACAGTGAGAAATCTCTAACATCTGAAACACCCATGACAATCAGAGAAACATGGAATTCAGGGGAAATACTGAATCAGATGATGTGTTCTTCTAGAATCTTACAACAGAAGTGAATAGTGTAAGATTATAACAATATCACTTCATAAAACTGAGTAATAATGCTTATTGTTTTATGACTTTAAATACACACATCTACATGGTATTTGAAAAGTTTTAAGCTATTGAAGCTTTAAAGTATGCAAAATCTTTTGGAAGAATGTGAACATATATTTGATGCACTGAAATAAAATTCCATTCTTTTTTTTCAATTTTTTTAAATTTATTTATTTTTAGTTTTCAATATTTATTTCCACAAGATTTTGAGTTCCAAATTTTCTTCCCATCTTGTCCCTTCCACCCAACCCAAGACAGCATGCATTCTAAGTATCCCTTCCCCTAATCTGTCCTCCCTTCTATCTCCCCCCCACCTTCTCTATTCTCCTTCCCCTTCAATTTTCCTGTAGAGCAAGATAGTTTTCTATACTCCATTGTCTGTATATCTTATTTCCCAGTTGCATGTGAAAACAATTTTTTAACATTTGTTTTTCAAACTTTGGGTTCAAAATTTTCTCCCTTCCTCCCTCTCCACCCACCCTAATTGAGAAGACAAGCAACTCAATACAGGTTATACACGTGTAGTCATGCAAAACATGGTAGTCACATTGTGAAAAACTAAGTATATTCCCCTCAATCCTAATCTGTCCCACATTTATTCTATTATTTCTTTTGACCTTGTCCGTCCTCAGAAGTGTTTGATTCCGATAACCCCATCCCCCAATCTACCTTCCCCTCTATCATCTCCCTGCTCTCTTATCCCCTCTCCTCCTATTTTCCTGCAAGGTAGATTCCCATACCCAACTCAGTGTGTATGATATTCCCACCTTAAGCCAAATCCAAGAACAATAACATTGACTCATTCCCTCTCACCTTCCCCCACTTCTGTTCCACTGTAAAAGTCTTTTCTTGTCTGTTTTATGCAAGATAATTTACCCCATTCTATCTGTCTCTTTCTTTTTTTTTCCAGTATAATGCTCCTTTGCCCCTTAATTTTATTCTCCAGTTATCACTTATTCATCTTCAACTCATCCTGTGCCATCTATCTATCTATCTATCTATCTATCTATCTATCTATCTATCTGTCTATCTATCTATCCATATAATTTTTCTCCTCCAACTACCCTGATACCAACAAAGGTCTCATAAGGTAAAAATGTCATCTTTCCATGCAGGAATGTAAGCAGGTCCACCTTAATAAGTCCCTTATGATTTCTTTTTCCTGTTACCTCTTCATGGTTCTCTTCAGTCTTTTCTTTGAAAGTCAAATTTTCAGTTTAGCTCTTGTCAATTCATCAAGAATGCTTGAAAGGCCTCTAATTTAGTAAATTTCCACTTTTCCCCTGAAAGATTATACTCGCTTTTGCTGGGTAGGTGATACTTGGCTTTAATCCTATTTCTGTTGACCTCCAGAATCTTGTATTTCAAGCCCTGGTCCATTAAAGTATAAGCTGCTAAATCGTGTGTTATCCTAATTGTGTTTCACAATACTTGAATTGTTTCTTTCTGGCTGCTTGCAATATTTTCTCCTTACCTGGGAACTCTGGAATTTTGCTACAATATTCCTAGGAGTTTTCCATTGGGGATCTCTTTCAGGAGGCGATTAATGGATTCTTTCAATTTCTATTTTACCCCGTGGTTCTTTAATATCAGGACAGTTTTCCTTGATAATTTCTTGAAAAATGGTGTCTATGCCCTTTTTTTGATCATGGCTGTCAGATAGTCCAATAATTTTTAAATTCACTCTCCTGGATCTATTTTCCAGGTCAGTTGTTTTTCCAATGAGATATTTCACATTGTCCTCTATTTTTTCATTCTTTTGGTCTTGTTTTATAATATCTTGATTTCTCATACAGTCCATAGCTTCCATTTGCACCATGCTATTTTTTAAGGAAGTGTTGTCTTCAGTGAGCTTTTAGACTTCCTTTTCCAATTGGCCAATTCTGCTTTTGAAGGCATTCTTCTCGTCATTGGCTTTTTAGACCTCTTTTGCAAATTGGATTAGGCTATTTTTAAGGTGTTATTTTCTTCAGCACTTTTGGGGTCTCCTTTAGCAAGCTGTTGACTTGTTTTTCATGATTTTCTTGCATCAGTCTTGTTTCTCTTTTCAGTTTTTTCCCCTACTTCTCTTACTTGCTTCTCAAAATCCTTTTTGTGCTCTTCCATGGCCCGGGACAAATTCATATTTTTCTTGGACTCTTTGGATATAGGAGCTTTGACTTTGTTGTCTTCTGGTTGTATGCTTTGATTTTCTTTGTCACCAAAGAAAGATTCTATTGTATGACTTTTTTTGTGAAGTTTGCTCATGATCCCAGTCAATTATTTGAGTTATAGGTTGAGGTAGGGGACTGCTTCCAGTGTGGAGAATGTACAGTCCCAAGCTTCAGGGGTTTTATGCAGTTGTTTTCGAGATAATTCTATGCACTTGTAAATTTTCAGTTCTTCCAAGGTGCTATGATCAAGGGTGAGGCGTTTACTCCTTTTGTGGCCTGTGCTCTGTTCTATGAGTGACCACAAGTGCTCTTTTCTGCCTTGCAACTGTGAGGAGGATTCTCTCTTTACCACCACCACAAGCTTCACCACACCAGTGCTCCTCTTTGCACCAGACCCACCATTCAGAACTGTGACCCAGACCCAAGCAAGGGAAAAGAAAGATAATCCTTCCTCAGCACCAGCAAAGAGATCCTTTCAGTCCTCCTATGATCAGCCACTCAATTCCCACTCAGTCTATGGGTGGAGAGCTCAGGAAACAGCCTCTGCCTCAGGGCTCAGCCAAGACTGAGGCTGGGACCAAGCCTCTCTCTCACTGTGGTAACAGACTTTTCCTATTGACCTTCTAAGTTGTCTTTGGCATTTGTGGGTTGAGAAGTCTGGAAACGGCCACTACTACCCATCTTTCAGTCCTCTGAGGCCTGCTTCAGATTCCCTGAGGCCTGGTATTTGCCCATGTATGTATGCAGAACTGTGCTTCTGTTTGGAACTGTGGTCCTCTCCCAGCCTGACACAATAGACCTTTCCAATCAACTGTCCAGGTTGTCTTGGGCTGGAAATTTGTTTCACTCTGTCCTTTTGTGCATTCTGCCACTCTACAATCTGTTTAGAGCCATTTTTACAGGTGTTTGGAGTTGTTTTATGGAGAGCTGGAGCAAGTCAATGCTTTTACTCCACCATCTTGTCTCTGCCCCCCCCCCATTTCCACTCTTAAGGCTGTCTTCGCAATGTTTCACTAAACATATTGTAAAATCTTTCAAATCATTTTGATAGGTAAAGCACAGAAATAATTTTATTTAATAATTTTCAACTCATTAATATCAAGTGAGGCATTAAATGAGAAGACTCATTTTTTCCAGTTGTATTTGCCACTGTATTAGAAGATGTATAACATGAAGTCCATTTGGAAAATACATTAGATTTAGTCTCTTATATAGTTTTTTTTGTACCTAGTTATTTGCATATTATCTCCCCAACCATTAGATTGTGAATGGGCATGCCTCAAAAGGTACAAACCAGCCAAGTGGTGTTCTAAGTCACTCCTAATCCAAATGATCTTTAATGCTCTAATATATTTATTTTCTTTCAGTGTGGCCATTCACTTATTGATCCTCAGTCTCACACACCTCATAGTAGATGACTTTCTCCTTGAGCTGCCATGGAACTCTGGCTTGAAATGTACCATGATAAGAGCTACTGAAATAATAAAGTATGTTCAGGGATTTATCTTTACTTAATATTTCCCACCATGAAATCAGAAATCAAGACAAAGTATCTTTATTAGGCTAAAATAATTTTTTCTTTTCTGATAGAAGGAATCACTAATTAAGGTAATTGTTCATTGGCTTCACTTGCTTTCAATATTAATATATGTTTCAATATTGATACAATAGAAAACTGTATAGGTCATGAACAAAGATGGATTTGTATTTGTTCTATTTTTATGAAACAATCACAAATTTATTAATGAGTATCACGTTGTGATCCTTTTTATTGTGAAGGACTTTAATTAGTTTAAATAATATATTTTGCTCTTCTGAAAATTGTTATTCTATAGAAATATTGACAGGTATAGCCTCTTGGTAATAAAAAGAGTATCAAATTAACATACATTTTTAAAATTCAATGAGGTTATGCTTATTGACAGGAAGTAATTAGTTCAACAAATAAAAGGAACTTAAGATCAAAGAGAATAGTGGGCAAATATAAACACTACTTTTATTCATATATTTAATAATCATTGCTCTTGTTTTATGGAATTAAATGTAATAAAATCAAGATCAGTATTTTAGCTCAAAAAAGTGGGAAATGCATTGCTTGTAAATTCAAAGGTTGCTTGAGTAAATATAGATGAATTTGCCAAAATTGGCATTTATACCCTAAGTAATTAAAAACCTGTTTCTTTATCATTATGTACCAATCAGGGAGGTCATTCACTTGAGTGTAAACTCTCTTGAGAAGCATGAGGGAAATAAAAAGGCAATTAGTGATGCTCATCTCAGACATGCAGCAGTATTAATCATTGGCTTGTATGTTTTGCCACAGGGAAGTTTCCAGAAGCTTGGCAATTTTGCTGTAGTCATTGAATGTAACTGTGGATATTAAAATGAATCAGTTTCCAATTAATTAATTGTCTTTTGTATGTTTTGGAAATACTCAATTGTCTAATTATATTTTATGTCAGTTTCAAGAAAAGCCACCATGAATATCATTTAGGTATATAGACAGATAGATAGATAGATAGATAGATAGATAGATAGATAGATAGATATACATATGTATATACATATAAATATACATAAATGTCAAATTTAGCAATTTTTCTTAATAATCTAAAAGACATATAAATATAATTATAGTAAGTCCAGGAAATATCACAGGGCCATAAAGTTTCTGAATTTAAAGGGAACCCAGAAAACAAGTATTTTCAAACTGTACCTGAATGAGAATTCCAACTTTAAATATACAACATTCAAATCTTAGCTAAAATCTCACCCTTTGCTTTCCTAATACTTTCCTTTCTTAGTCTATCTAAGGTCATATTTCATTTACACATTATATTTCCCACATGTGTCTAAGTATTTGTATGTTTTCTCTCCCATTCTAATGTTAGTACCTTCAGGGCAAGGGCAGGGATCATGCATTTGCCTTCCATTGTATACCTGCTGCTTAGCACAATGTGTAGAACAGAGTAATTTTTTAAACAATTTTTTGTTGCCCAAATGTTGGCTAATTCATTAATCAGAATATATGTGATACCCTGAACTAATATCAATCTGGAGTAAAATCTTAGCTCTTTGAGGTTAAAGACTATTGCTTTTTGTCTCATTTTGCACTTTTCCTTATATAGAGTAAGTGCAAAATACATGTTTCATGAAATAAATGGAACTTAACAGTGTATTTATGTTGCATTATTGATAATTAGTTATAACAGGTACTTTTTTTCCCCCCAAAATACTCCATTTTGAGGCTTTTAACTTTTATACTTTGGGTAGTGGGGTTTTTGTTTTTGGCTTTTTCTTTCCCCTTTGACTATTCCTTTCAATGCCATTGCATTAGATGATAAATCTGGTAGGTCATAGTTCACACACACACACACACACACACACACACACACATTTATATATCTAGATAGATAGATAGATATATGTGTGTATACGTATATATGTGCATATATACACACACACACATATGTATTTATGTATGTATATATGTATGTATATATATGCACACACATATATGTATACACACATACACACATATGTATATATGTATATATGTATATATGTATATATGTATGTGTATATATATGTATATATGTATATATGTATATATGTATATATGTATGTGTATATATATGTATATATGTATATATGTATATATGTATGTGTATATATATATGTATATATGTATATATGTATATATGTATGTGTATATATATATATATGTATATATGTATATATGTATATATGTATGTGTGTATATATATATATATATATATATATATGTATATATGTATATATGTATATATGTATGTGTGTATATATATATATATATATATATACACACACACATTTATGGAAGGATATAGATATGAGTTGCCAAGGATTAAAAGGCAGAGATTTATCATGATTTGTGTTATCTCAGAGAGTAATCACATTGATGAAATCATAGATACATCAACACATAAAAGAAGGTTAATGACATAAAATTTTATGTCTTTAAAATAAAAACAACATAAACAAAAAAAAGGAAATAGATCATAGAACAAATATGTATATAGTATTTAAGCATAAATACACATATTTATTTATTCTATTTATATGCACATATAGTACATGTAAATATATACACATATATGTATATTTGTTCTGTGATCTGTTTTCTTTTTTACGTTGCTTTTATTTCAAAGACATCTTATTAAATTTTACATCATTACCCTTCCTTTATGTGTTGATGTATCTATGATTTTATCAATGTGATTTCTCCCTGAGATGACACAAATCATGATACATCTCTGCCTTTTAATCCTGGGCAACTCATATCTACATCTTTCCATATAAATTTCATTTAGGACTAAATTAATATACTAGTTTTTTTTAAACTTTTGGATTAGTGATGCTGTATGAAATCCAATGCAACATGAGGACTGTTTATAAATTATCTTTTGCTCTTGCTCTATGATTGTCCATACATGCATTTCTAGTCACAAATCTCTGATAATATATTTTATGGAACTTTCCTGACCCTTTGTTATTTGGCTTCCAAACTCACCATTGAAATGAAATTGTTCTCTTCAAAGTTACCAATGATCTCTCTACTGCTAAATCTAATGGTGTGTTCTCAGTCCTCATCTCTCTTAACTTAACTCTTGCATTTATAATTATTGACCACTCTCACTTTATAAAATTTCCTTTTCTCTGGATTTTCATTATATTACTTTTTCTGGGTTCTCCTCATATAAAACTGACCAACAGCTTCTCAATTTTATTTGTTGACTTGATATCCACATCATGACTCATAGCATTGCATGATCTCTATTCAGATGAAATATCATATATAGGCACACACATATGTGTGTATTCTCTATAGTGATACACATAGATTCATCTGCATTGAGATAAAAATGGGACATGTGCCAGCTCTCTTGAGATCTAATGAGATCAGCAAGAGAGCTACTATAGCCAGTCTCTTTTTTTTTTCCTGAAATAGGTAATCATGGGGCTACAGTATGTCTGGGAAAGAAGAAAGTGTTCCTTTTCCATGCAACTACTAATCATAGCTATGACCATAATGGTCAGTTCTCAAGAAGAATTGCTGAACATTAGTCTAACTTTGGTGAAGTAATTTAACTGAGGTTATTTTTTTTAAACTGTAAAATGGGAAAACATGGCTAGATCATATCTAAAGTACTACTTTTTGCTTTAAAGTTCCATAATTGTATAATAACACATTTATGTGTTCTCTTTATTAATTGTAATGGTGAATTATATTTTTATCATATTTTATTATCATTATTTTTGTTTAAGTTATTAAATATACATTCTAATCTTCATACTTTTGGTCTTTTTTCTTTTTGGTCAATTTATACATTCTCCCTTACCTACCCTTCTCTCTCACAGCATTTCAAACATTTTTTTTCTTGTGCATACTCTTTTAAAATGAAATGAATACTCATAATAAAATAAATTTAAAAAATGACAGGGAACTTTAGAGAGTGTCAAATTCAACCCATTCATTTTAAGAATGAAGATATTGAGCCTGAGATAAGTCATATAAGTTGCTTAGGCTTATGTAGGTATTAAGTTGCTAAGGAAGATTTGAACTCATGTCTCTTAAATTCTAACTAAGTGTCATGGCCACTAAACTATACTGTAAAATTGTAAACAATATACAAAATAATTTAGGCACCACACTTTATGAGCGAGCATTAAAAATTCCAGTACATAATTACTGGTAAAGATTTAAATGAAACTGTGATTGTGAAATTGACATTAGCAATATCAAAAACCACTCAATAGAACACTTTTGAACTAAGTTTTTGACTTATCAGTAACTACCTTCTCTGACATCTATGTTTTCTGGAAAGGACAATTCTGTTCCATACATCTCTTTTTTTTTTTCCTGCAGAACTTTATTCCTCATAATATGTGGATCAAGTAGAATTTAATTTCAAGTTTGTGCCTTTGCACTCAGAGTGTTCATCTGCTGAAAAAAATTCCATATTTTATATTTAAAAATCCTTATACCTTTTCTTTACTTGTATCCTATGTCTGTGGATTACAGAAATACATTTGATTAGTTATCTTATCCCCAATATGTAGATTTGGAGACTGTTCAGACTTTCTAAGCCAAAAGGGTACACTTAATTCATCATGAATATTGATACTTTAAAGTTCAATCAATAAACCAATAAGATTCTATTGCTATCTCTTCCTGTGTGGTCTCATTGGTATTATCTGGAAATTCTGATGATTTGTGAGAAATGATTTTATGTACTGCAAATTGATTGAAGTTATTGCTAGAATCAATTTAGGTGACTTTTTAGCATTTAAATGCACCATCATATCATCAGCAAAAAAATGACCTTGGTTTTTCTTTTACCTATTTCTTTAATTTCTTTTTTTAAAAATTTTTATTGCTATAACCATCAAGTCTGTGGAAGTGGTGACAGTTGACATTCTTATTTTACAACAGAATGTAGTGGAAGTTAGTAAAGTTACTAAGTTACTTAAAGTCATGTGCCCTTTGATCCAGATATACCACTACTAGGGCTATGCCCAAAAGAGGTCAGATTCTATATGTTCAGAGATGTTTGTACTGCTTATTTTTGTTCTGGCAAAAAGCACAAGCTAAGAGGATGGCCATCATTTGAAGAATGGTTAAAGAAGTTATAAAATTCTAATTCATAGTATTATTTTACTGTTAAGAAAAGAGGAAATAAATGATTCCAAAAACACATGGAAAGATTTGTATTTTCTAATGCAGAATGATATAAGCAGAACCAGAAGAATATACTAATGCAATACCATAGAAGTGATCAAATTTGAGAGCATTTATAAACTGAAGAAGAACGAAATAAGAGAGAATAATGTGAACAATAATAATGTAAAAACAAACTTTGAAAGCTCTAAGTATATTATCAACATAAGAACCATTCATGATATCAGAGGATTGATAAGAAAACATGCAACCCATTATGGAAATGTGATGTATTTAGGATGCACGAAGTAACATATGTGTTTGTATGTATGTAGTTATATAAATCTACAGATAGATAGATAGATATAGATATAGACGATATAGATATAGATATAGATATAGATATAGATATAGATATAGATATAGATATAGATATAGATATAGATATAGATATAGATATACATATACATATACATATACATATACATATACATATACATATACATATACATATACATATACATATACATATACATATACATATACATATACATATATAGATATAGGTAGATATAAATGCAATTATTCTTTCCACATTTTGACTTTTCTCATTGTGGTTTCAATATATCACCCATCTGCATGTGAAAGTAAATGGAAATTTTGCATAGTTTTGCAGAAGCCACAGAAAACATGTAAAGACCAACAAAGGACACAGAGCCTATGACCACATACTTAACACAAATTTTACAATAGGGTATAATAAACACCCCATAAAAGAAAAAAATAAATAAATCAGGCTTCTTCTCTGGTAGGAAGGTAGGGCCAAAAACTTTATTCACATTTTCCAGAACCTGGGGAGCCTTGTCCCTAACGTCTGCAATATTGAAGGGATAATCATATAGATAGATAGATAGATAGATAGATAGATAGGTAGATAGATGATAGATAGATAGATAGATAGATATAGATATAGATAGATAGATAGAGATAGAGATATAAGTATATATGTACATGTGTTTATTTATTTATCTATCTATCTCTCTATTTATTTATTTATTTATTTGTTTGTTTGTTTGTTTTTAAAGAATGTACGCTTATACACATACAATGGTGTGGGCATGCCCAAATAGATAAAATGGAGGCACCCATGAGGGGTGTTTGGAGCACTTCCAGATTGTAATAATTGAGGTTCTTGCTTCCTCTCCCACATGCACTGGAGTGGTTTCTTTTGATTGACTTCTTGAGTCTTGAACATTGGTGATACTGAGCCAGTCTCTCTATTTTTCTCCACTTCTACTTGCCACTTCTCTTTCTTTTTTTCTTACAGTTCTTTACTGCTACATCCATAGGGTGAACATGTTAGTTTACCTGTAGTGAATACCATGAACTGAACCAGTAAGAAAGGATTTGCCTTCCTTGTAAACTTGCTTTTATACACCCCTTCCAAAAAAATTGACCTGGAACATATTTGTTTCTGTTCTGTGTTGATTTCCCTTCCCAGCTTCAGGCATGTTACACAGGACCCAGCATATCTAACTCTGGTGACCCGGGAGCCAGAATTAAAGGTGGGGTGGTATAGCTAGCCAGCCTGGGAAGGGAGCATGGTGAAGCCAGGGTGCCTGTGACTTGAGCCTAAGGGGGTATTTGACCTGGAACAAGGACTGTTCTCTATGGGAATTTAGATAATCTATGAAGTATCCTTTCCCCTACCCAGGTACTACAGTAACCACCTATGGAAGAGTTGGCATTATGCCTCCCATGGGTTGAGGGAGTAACTGTGGGTGTTTGATTATGGATTTCAAAGCAAACATTTTTAGTTAAAACCTAATCTGAGTGTTAGTGAGTAATGGAACTTAAGTGATGGAAAACTGGCAGAACCCCTACACCCTCCCCCTGCTCAAAAAAAAAAAATAAACTTAAGGGTAATAGGGAACCTTGGAGAAAAGAATATAAATCTTACACACCTGGCCTTGAAGTTTTGGGGCCAAGGTAGTCTGTGTTCAATTTATTTTGTTTTTTTTTCTTATTTTAAAATGTTTTATTTATGTGTTTACTTTCCCATTACCAGCACTTACATATCACTCCCACTTCTTGAGAGATTTCTTTTAAAAAATTGAAACAATTACATGAAGCTAATAATTCAGTGACCTCATCTGAAAATGCAGGCAGAAATACACATCTATAGCTACATCCCTACCTCCCTACTTATTTAATTAATATAAATCTATTACCTTCTGTTGAGTTTTGTTTCATCTTTCTGATGGTTCCTCCTACTTGTTTTAATTTTTACTTACAACTTCACTAATGTGAAAATATGTTTAACGGGTATGTAAATACAAAGCCTATATCAGATTGTGCGCCGTCTTGGGGAGGGTAGGCGGGAGGAAGGGGGAGAAAAATTTTCAATTCAAAAGCATATGGAAGTGATTGTTGAGAAATCAAAATAAGTTAATTAAAATATATAAATCTATTATCTTTTCCTTCCAAACCCACTATATATGTGCACATATATGTGTATGTATATATACATACAAACAAGCACACACACATTCCCTCGTGGCTATTGTAATATAATAAAATCAAATTTGTTCCGGATTATTATGCATTATACCTCTTCATACACTATATGGTCCCCCTCAACTTGTCTTTCTGAAGTTACTCACAATTTTGCACTTCCTGACTCCATAGTTTTGTATAGATTGTTCTCTATGCCTGAAATTCACATCCTTATTACTATGACCTCTTCAAATTTTTAGATGCCTTCAAACCTCAGGTAAAAGGCAATATCTTCCACATCTAGAGAAAGAAGTATGCAGTTTGAATTCACATGGAAGCATACTTTTTCCTCTCCTTTTCCTTTGTTGTTTTGTTTTATTGTTTCATTATCATAGTTCTTCCAATTACTTGTAATTGCTCCTTTCATCAGTGAATGAGAAAATATGCTTAACATGAATACATATGTAGAGTCTATATTGGATTGTATGCCATCTGGGAGGGGGAGTGGGAAAGGGGAGAAAATTTTAAACTCAAGATCTTATGGAAGTGAATGTTGAAAACTGAAAATAAATAAATTCAAAAATAAAATGAAATGAAAATAAATTAAAAGCAATATTTTACATAAAACTTTTTTGGGTTATGATACCTTACTTTTTAACTACTATGCTCATATTACATACTTAATATTTATTTTGACATATATGTGTGCATTTCATTTTCATCATTCAATGGAATATAAATTTCTTGGTCATAGTAAGTGATCATTTTTGTGTTCATAGCCCCAGCAACATGCATGATTCTTGGAGTATACCAGGCATTTTTAAATATTGGTAGATTGATGAAAAAATACAATTATCATAAAAGTTGTCTAAAAAAATTTATGCATCATTATATATAATTTTACATCCTTAAGTGTGTGTAAATCCAACAAAGATAGATAAGAATGTAAATAAATAAGTAAACTGAATTTTGGAATAATGATTGGAATGAATTATGGTTGTTACTCCTAGGAATACACCTATTTCACAATTTCTGCATTTAGCACAGTGCGTTGCACATAGCTAGCACTTAAAAAAACAATAACAAAAAAGTTTGGTGACCTGACCTCTTACTTTAGCCTTATAAAAATTGAGCAATTACTTGGGTTAAATGTCTGATTGGATTCAGTTCAATTTAAATAAACATGAAATGAGATAACAATTATAAAGTGCTTAGCACAGTGACCCACCCTTAGTATGTGCTGTACAAATATTAGCTGGATTTTCTAAATAGTAGGGGAAAAGCAGGCTTTCATAAGTAATATTCACATATTATCCACATCTCTACCATTCCACAATTAACTGATAAATATAGAGAATAATGATTTCAATGTGATTCTTGATTGGTGATTATGAAAAGAAATATATATATGTACATATATACATACACACATATGTGTGTATGTATGTATGTATGTATACATATATACATGCGTACACACATATGAAGAAACTACCAGTTTAAGATATATTATGCTTAATCCTTTGGGAAAGTAAAAGATGTATTTGCAATGCAAATGATTAACCTCAAATTTCATCTTTTGAAAGATAAATATGGTATAATGGAAAAAAAATTACTCCAAAGTAAAACCTGAGTCTCATAATAAAAACCACAAATGATTCTCTGATCTCATTGACTCTGGAATCCCCTTCAAGGATGCAAATTGCAACCTAACCATGTTTACCTATCCTGTATGACTCTGGCCTAATATTTCCCAAAAGTTCACACATAGAGTTAACCCAATCTTGTGGTACTCCTCCCTGATTTCTGCTGACATTATAAGAGTGGCAGTGGACCACTAAACTACGCATCAATCATCCTCATTTTTTTTTCCATGTAAGCATGCAATCTTCTCTATCATTCGATTCCTTGATGACGTATTTTATTCCTGGTTTTCAGAGTTCCTTATTGGTCATATCTACCCTGTGTCTCTATATTGCCTTCTCTGTGATTTTTTTTTTCAATTCTGTAGATGAAATTTGATTCCATGCATTGCTATAATATAGAACACAAGTAAAATGCTAATATTGAAAGTATGGACCTTTGCTTTTTGGGGGGAGGTTGAGGTTATTGTAGAAGCTTTGAATCTTCCTCAAGCAATTCAGCTTGCTCACTTTATTTCAACTCTGCTGTCCATCGTTTGTCCATTAGTGTTATTTGTCTCAGGCATGCATACTGATAGACAAGCTCTATAAGATATTAATATTTGGGGAATAAATATTCTTCATCTACTTTCTCTTTCCTATATAAGTGAATAGAATGATATATGATCTCTACAGAGATAATCAGTCAAGTAGAAGTTAAATAATGTACACAGTGTTACATAGCTAATGATTACTTTGGAGCAGAACTCAGATCTTCTTGATTCAAGGCTCAAATGAAATCATAATTGCTACATTAAAGGATTATCATCATCATCATCATCAATACACTTCAGCTTTCTACATGAACTTGCTGCCCTTTTATGAAAGTTTTCCTACATTTTAACAGCGGTGACCGATAAAAATATATTCTATAAGTGGAATGGTGGCCATATAGCTTGATAATTATTGATGTTCATTCTATTGCTTTTTATCAGTATTACTAAGGTCCAACAGGCATTGAATATTTTATTGTCTTCTTATCCTCAGATACCTTCTATATTTATAATGAAATATCCTTATAACATGACAGCTATGTATAGTCATGCTATAAACTCATCCGAGCTAAGATCAAACTAGTTTAAAACAAAGGAAAAAAAAAACCAAGATGAAAGTATGACTTTCAACTGATACAACTTAACCCTGCATTATTTTTGAAACAAGTAACTACAAATAAAAACCAGAAAAGGAAGACTTAAATGTTAATGACACAAACTACATAGTATAACAATTTATCTAGAAAGTTGAGTAAAATACTT
Source organism: Phascolarctos cinereus (assembly GCF_003287225.1). Lineage (NCBI taxonomy): Eukaryota > Metazoa > Chordata > Mammalia > Diprotodontia > Phascolarctidae > Phascolarctos > Phascolarctos cinereus. The sequence goes on from NW_027555847.1 coordinate 412,434,535, forward strand.
TAATTCTAAAAATATTACCAGGGGGACAGAGCCATGATGGCAGAGTAAAAGCAGTGATTTGCTTGAGCTCTCCCCCAAATAACTCAAAATACCTGTAAAAATGGCTCTAGACAAATTCTAGATTAGCAGAACGCAAAAAAAGACAGAGTGAAACAATTTTCCAGCCCAATAAAACCTGGATGGTTGATTGGAAAGGTGTCTTCTATCAGACTAGGAGAGGAGAACAGTTCCAAGTAGGAGCATAGTTCTGCATATGTACCCAGGCAAATACTAGGTGTCAGGAAATCTGAAGCAGGTCTCAGAGGACTGAAAGATGGACAGCAGTGGCTGTTTGCAGACTTCTCAACCCACAAATGCCAAAGACAACTTAGAAGGTCAGTAGGAAAAGTCTGTTACCATAGTGAGAGAGAAGCTTGGTCCCAGCCTCAGTTTTGGCTGAGCCCGGGGGCTTCCTGAGCTCTCAACCCATAGACTGAGTGGGAATGGAGTGGCTGATCAGAGGAGGATTGCAAGGATCCCTTTGCTGGTGATGGAAAGATTCTCTTTCTTTCCTTTGCTTGGATCTGGGTCACAATTCTGGATGGTGGGCCTGGGGCAAGGAGGAGCACTGCTGTGGTGGAGCTTGTGGTGGAGTTTGTGGTGGTGGTAAAGAGAGAATTCTCCTCACAGTTGCAAGGCAGAAAAGAGCACTTGTGGTCACTCATAGAACAGAGCACAGGCCACAAAAGGAGTAACCGCCTTACCCTTGATCATAGCACCTTGGAAGAACTGAAAATTTACGAGTCCATAGAAGTATCTCTGAAAACAACTGCACAAAACCCCTGAAGCTTGGGACTGTACATTCTTCACACTGGAAACAGACCCCTACCTAAACTCATAATTCAAATAATTGACTGGGATTATGAGCAAACTTCACAAAAAAAGTCATACAATAGGATCTTTCTTTGGTGACAAAGAAAATCAAAACATAAAATCAGAAGACAAAAAAGTCAAAGCTCCTACATCCAAAGAGTCCAAGAAAAATATGAATTGGTCCCAGGCCATGAAAGAGCACAAAAAGGATTTTAAGAAGCAAGTAAGAGAAGTAGGGGAAAAAACTGAAAAGAGAAATGAGACTGATGCAAGAAAATCATGAAAAACAAGTCAACAGCTTGTTAAAGAGACCCCAAAAGTACTGAAGAAAACAACACCTTAAAAATAGCCTAATCCAATTTGCAAAAGAGGTCCAAAAAGCCAATGGCAAAAAGAATGCCTTCAAAAGCAGAGTTGGCCAAATTGAAAAGGAAGTCTAAAAGCTCACTGAAGACAATACTTCCTTAAAAGTTAGAACGGAGCAATTGGAAGTTAGTGACTTTATGAGAAATTAAGGCACTGAAAAACAAAACCAAAAGAATCAATAAATAGAAGACAATGTGAAATACTCCATTGGAAAAACAACTGACCTGAAACATAGATCCAGGAGACAGAATTTAAAAATTTGGACTATCTGAAAGCCATGATCAAAAAAAGAGCCTAGGCATCATCTTTCAAGGAATTGTCAAGGACAACTGCCCTGGTATTCTAGAACCAGAGGGCAAAACGTAAATCAAAAGAATCCACCAATTGCCTACTGAAAGTGATCCCAAAAGGAAAGCTCCTAGGAATATTGTAGCAAAATTCCAGAGTTCTAAGGTCAAGAAGAAAATATTACAAGCAGCCAGAAAGAAACAATTCAATATAGTGGAAACACAATTAGGATCACAAAAGATTTAGTGGAGTCTACATTAAGGGACCAGAGGACTTTGAATATAATATTCCTGAGGTCAAGGAAGATAGGATTACAACCAAGAATCACCTACTTAGCAAAACCTAATATAATTCCTCAGGGGGAAAAAATGGACATGCAGTGAAGTAGAGGATTTTCCAGCATTCTTGATGAAAAGGCCAGAGTGCAATGTAAAATCTGACTTTTAAATACAAGACTCAAGAGAAACATGAAGAGATAAACAGGAAAGAGAAAAAATAGGGGATTTATTAAGGTTGAACTGTTTACATTCCTACATGGAAAAAAAATATTTGTAACTCATGAGAACTTTGTCAGGATTAGGGTAGTTGGAGGGAAAATATATCCATCTATCTATCTATCCATGTACATATATATGTATGTATATATATATAATATATATATATATATATACATATATATATATATATACATATATACATACATATATATACATATATATGTACATGGATAGATAGATGAATAGATAGATAGATGGATAGATAGATAGATAGATACATAGATACATAGATACATAGATGGCACAAGGTGAGTTGAAGATGAATGGGTGATATCTGGAGAGTAAAATTAAGGGGTGAGAGAGGGATTATACTGGGAGAATGAGAAAAGGAGAGGTAGAATGGGGTAAATTATCTCACATAAAACAGACAAGAGAAGACTTTCTCAGTAGAGGTGAAGTGGGGGAAGGTGAGAAGGAATGAAAGAATCTTATTCTCATCAGATTTGGCTTAAGGAGGGAAAACCAGAAACACTCAGTTAGGTATGGAAATCTATCTTACAGTACAGGAAAATAGGGGGAAAGGGGATGAGAGAGTAGGGGGATGATAGAGGGGTGTGCTGATTAGGTGAAGAAGTTATCAGAAGCAACAACTTCTAAAGAGGGGCAGGGTCAAAAGAAAGAATAGAATAAATGGGGTTGAAAGGAAATATAGTTGATTTTTCACAACATGACTGCTATGGAAGGGTACATGTATAACCTGTATTGACTTGCTTGCCTTCTTAATGAGGGTGGGTGGGGAGGGAAGAAGGGAGAAAATTTGGAACCCCAAGTTTTTAAAAACAAATGGTAAAAAATTATTTTCATATGCAATTGGGAAATAAGATATACAAGCAATGGGGTATATAAATCTATCCTTCTCTAAAGGAAAATAGAAGGGGCAGTCAATAAATGAAGGGGGAGATAGAAGGGAGGGCAGATTGGGGTAGGAGTATACAGAATGTATGCCATCTTGGGGTGGGGGAGGGACAAGATGGGGAGGAAATTTGTTGCTCAAAATCTTCTGGAAGTGAATGTTGAAAACTAAAAATAAATTAGTAATAAAAAAAGAAAATATATGAACAGCAAAAGACTTGTCATAACTTTTCAAAACGTTTCACAGTGGATATTGACCATTCACTTTTTGACTTGATTCATCAAAAAATATCAGAATTCCACCCTATCTGATGTACCACTTTCTTTCTCTAACTTCCCTCATGCTATGGTGAAAAAAAAAAGTATTAATGAAGTAGCTCATTAGAAACTTCGAAGACCTTTATGAATATCAGAATTCAGTTGCAAACAGAAATCACATAGAAGGTGCAATAAAACATTTAGACAGCTAGAGTAAATAGATTTGTCATCTTTCTAGGAAAGTGACTATGAGTCAAGGTAAAACATGACCATCTTCTAAGGTTCACCTTATATGCTGCCTCTTTACTGAGTCTGCTCCCTTCACAGAGCTAAGAATAACAAAGTAGAGATATCCAATCCATACCAATGAAAACAACAATGACAACAATAATAAAAAAAACAACAACACATAAACTATCAAAAAAGAAATTTAGTGGTAATTTCTTAATTAGAGTAGGTCTAAACAAATAAATAAATAAATGAACATCTAACAATGTGGATTTGTTTTTATGTGAAATTTAGTACTTCTTTCCAAATGCAAAGAAGGTTTTTAGATGTATATTGATATTTTACCTACATATAAACTGTGAATGGTAACACTGAATGAATTATGGATACAGTGATCAAAATGTAAGATCACATAGTCTTCAGGAAGTGACTAACCAACAGGCCCTGATACTCAAATAAATGTGGAGCATTTGCAGGAGTGCTGTCAGACTAGTATGGCACTTATGCATATATGTGGACCATAAAGGATCCTAAATTGCAAATTCAATCAACAGTTATGTTTGATACTTATATTGTATTCCCACATCTAGAATCATAGGATTATAAACTTAGAACTACCAAGTATCTAGTTCCTACTTATCTGAATCCTGTTTGGACTTCTTGATTCTCCTTAATCATACCATGTGACCTACTGTCTTCTTCTCCTGCAGAAAGACCATGTATAACATGACCCAAAGAGACAATGAATCTTTACTTGATTGCTAAATCCTCATTTAGCAAGGGGAGAATGGTCACAGATTTACTGATGCCAATCTGTAACTTACTCTAGAACTGACTCATATAGGAGGGATATTACAGTATATTCAGTCAGTCAATAATTATTTAAATGTTTACTATGGAACTGACTTATTTAAAGTCTAGGCATACAAAGAAAAAAAAATACATTCCCTGCCCTCAAGAAGCTCACAATCTGATGAGGCTGACAATGTGCAAACAATCATATATAACCTAGCTATCACACACACACACACACACACACACACACACACACACACACATGCACATGTAAACATTTGCACACAAATGTGTGTGTGTGTGTGTGTGTGTGTGTGTGTGTGTGTGTGTGTAAATAGTAGACAGGAAAGTCAGTAGAATACAAAATTGGGAAATTCTTCCTGCAGAAGGTGGGAATTTAGTTTGGACTTAAAGGAAGAAAAGAGAGATAAAAGCTTGAGATGAGGGGAGAGAGGCAACAGCCAGAACAAAAAAATCCAGAGCTGAGAAATATACCATATTGTTTTTTGGAACATCAAAGAAGCCAGTGTCACTGGATCAAAAAGGATGTTAGGAAGTACAAAGTGTAAAAAGACAGGCAAGCATGGGGATTGGAGGGATTGGGTATAAAAGGCTTTCAAAGGTAAATAAAGGATTTTATATTTGATCCTGCAGGTGGTAGAAAGCCATTGGAGTTTACTGAATAGGTGCGATTAACAAGATTGGACTCAAACTTTGGGAAAATCATTTTACTAGTGGAGTGGATGTTGGACTGGAGAGGGAAGAGAATTTTTATAGGAACCATATCTTTCATTCAATTTTCTTAAAAGGAAAAGTATTTTCTGAGCTACCACCATATAAAGTAAAAGCTATTAATACTTAATTCTTTCTATTGTGATATAATAGAAATATAAATCGTCTTGGAATGAGAAATCCTTCAGCTAGTTTGAAACAAAAAAAGAAAATATGACTAGGCAAATCACTTCATATATTATTTTCCTGATGTGAAATTTATGGATATTACTTACAATTCCTATCTCAGAGGGTGTTTAGAAGGAAAATATTTTGTAAACTTCTTTTTCAGTATTTTGTGTGTTGTTGTTGTTGTTGTTATTGTTTTCATTGTGTCCAGACCACTGATTTTATCAGGATAGGGAGCTATTAATGAGAAATCTTTCTGTCAATGCAAATCAGACGTTTTTTGTAATTTATATTTTGGGAAAATTTCCTGAAGGAGTGAGAAGATGCCTTGGACTTGTCCTGGTTCATATGGTCATAATGCATCAGAAAACAGGCTTGACCTTAAGTCCCGTATCACAGAAGCCAGCCCTGTATCAAAGAAACCATACTGGCTTTCTTTGCCAGTCTTAAGAAAATACATGTAATGGTGATGATGATCATGATAACTATTATTATTACCACCACCATCCTTTATCCTCATTATTATTAATTATTAATATTACAACTATACTAATATCTTATTGTGGTTCTTTAACTTAGTGTGAGAATAGTCCTGAACATCAGGAGATTTTAACATATGGCAGATCCTAATAATTTAACACATCAATTATGTACCTATTGATGATGATTATGTCCAACATCCAAGGATCAATCTAGGTAAAGGTTCATCAATGGGAGGTTGGCAAGCAGATATTGAATTTATCTGGCCAAAGCTGCTAATGATAACTATCTACTAAGACAGAAGAGGAATTATGATCTGAATTGGTAGATCAGATTACATGTTCAAGAGAAGTTACAGTTGATATGTTAAAGTATTATATTATAATTATTAAACCACAGTTACCTAGCATTTGCCTTGTACATAACAGATATGTAACAAATGCTAGATAAATGAATGTTTCTAAAATCTCAAAGATAAAGAAAGCAAAAAAAAAAAAACTCCCCAAAAGCATAAATTCTGGATTAAAATATATTCTATATCACATCACTGTTATCCAGTCCAGGACAAAGACAAACATGCTTCATTCTGGTTGCCCATAATTCTACCTTGAGTCCCTCAAATACACCTCCATATTATACATGGGATAAGTAGTGCACTCTAAGCCTTTTCAGTTGAATAAAGAGATTAATTTTCTTTTCCAGTTCAATAGTAAACTTCAGACAAATCATAAACCTCAGTCAGACTTTAAGGATCCTATCTGGGAACCAGGCTGTCATCTATTGTAGTCAGAAATTGCCACAAAAGGGATGAGGAGATCCAATATTCATATGTCTGCTGGTATGAGTGCTACAAAGGTCAAGGTCCAGCAGCTGTTGGCAAATACCATTAGCATTACGTTCCAGTTTAGGGTAACCAAATTTTCCTTTCCAGGGGATTATTTCATCCCTAGGAGAATACCGAATTCAATAGGAGCTTGGCTCTTGAATCTGTGGACAAGATTTAGCCTAGATATACGTAGATATATTTACCATTGGAAGAGTTTATAAATGTATAAGTTGGTAAGAATCCACTAAAAAGGAATTTTCCTGCCCAATATTTATTCTTCACTAAATTGTTGCTATTCTTCTGTACAAAAGCTGAAGAGGACCACAAACATATTTATGTAAAAAGTTCATCAAAATTTGCATATCCATCTAAGCACAATCACTCTTTTAGAACTCATATTTTATCATATTGTTATGAATAAGTCAGACACAAATCCCTCTTCCCAATTACAGGAACACTGACATACATGAAGTTAATAGCTTCACTAAAGCATGTACAGAACCATTCTCATGAAATTCTCTTATTAACTCTTTCTATAGATTTTGTGCATATCTAGTTAGATTAAAGGTCCGACTGTGACACATTTTGACTTTTTGTTTTTTGGGGGGTACTTATTTAACCCTTCAGTGACTCTAAGAAACTCTAAAAGGCTTAAAGAGAGGGGAAGTTTTTTCATCAAAAGTTACCTCCAGTCATGACACCTGCAGAGCACTTTTGCAGTCCTTAAAGCAATATAATATCATCATCATCATCATCATCATCATCATCATCATCATCATCAATAGTTCTTAAAAGATCCACTGCTCCCTTCAGGAGTTTATAATCCAGGTAGAAGAATCAAGACACATCCACATCAAGTACAACCAGATGTTGCTTTCAAAAGTGATAAAAATCATCACAGTAAAATGTGGCTAATAATAGCTGGCATTTACATAGCTTTTTAGGTGTATAAACCATTTTGGAACTATTATTTCATTTTACCCTCAAAGCAACCTTGGGAGGGAAGGTTTCTGTTTTACAGATGAGGAAACTGTGGTAAGCAAGTTACTAGACTTGTCCACACAGCTAGCAAACATCTGAGGCTGCATTTGAGTTTATATCTGTCTGAATCCAGGCCTGCATTCTTTCCATCTAGCCAGGTAGCTACCTTAATACTATAGTTTTGATTTAGAGTTAATTAATACTTTTTTTTTCTATTTTTCTGGAGACCAAAGACAGTGCTTTATGTGCTTGTTTTGTTTTTAATGAGGGCTAGTGTTTGGTATGTTAGCTAGAGTACAACTATGTAGATGAGTGAAATTTTGTTTACTTCTTATGCTCTTATGAATTACACTTCTTGACAAAAAAAAAAAGTTGCCTCCAATAGCTAAATCACAGGTTCAATGATATATATCATCTCTCTTCCAGGTTTGATGTGAGAATAAAATGAGATGATATTTGTAAATTGGTTGCAAATCTTAAGATGCTATATAAATGCTATTCTATTGTTACGGATGTCACTATATGCATATATTCTCATATATGTCTGTATGTAATGTGTAAGTGTGATTTTTTTATTGCATATATGCCATTTCTCTAAGAAAACAAAAAGTCCCTTGAGGGGAGAAACTTTTATTTTTGTCTTTGTGTCTCTAGAGCCTAGCACAGTGACTGCCTTTTGGTAATCAATAATTAATTATTAGTTTATTTAAGTCCTGTGATTTCAACCAATAGAGTTCCTGATAAGGAAACACCGTCAACCAATGAAGGAAGGCAACTATGTATAACTTGCAGTATTAAAGAAGTGGTTGAGGGAACTGAGAGGAAAATAGTTCCTTGTGGATCATACAGTACGTTTTAGAAGTCATTAAGAGTCAGAGATCAGTTCTTCATCAACTATGTCATGAGACTCCCCCATACATACACACACTCACATATTGTTCATATAGCTATGCATATAAGCTTTGTTCTTAATTGAAGATGAATCAAATGAAATAAAATCAAAATTGGAATATGGAGCTAAGGAATTGGAAATACAATTAGGTTAAAGCAATTGAAACTGCATTAAAAGGTAATGTGGTAAAATTGATAGAAGGGATGTAGGATTTAGGGTTACAGTATTGAAATTCAACTCTTAGATTTGATACTTATTAAATGAGTGAATATGATTAAGTAACCTAATTTCTCTAGGACTAAGTTTCCTTGTCTGTAAAATGATGAGTTGTTATTTACATAACCTCTTCCAAAAGAAATTTTATAATCTTTAGATATATTTAGAATTGTTTTTTATCATATCTTTTCACAATTACAAGCAGACAAGGGTCAGAGAGAGGTCCTTGAGATCCCTGTGAATCAAGGTCAATGGCTAACAATCTTATTAAACCATAGGTTATCAGATTATGCAATGATAGGATAAAAAGCTGGTAAAAAATAAATGATAAAAAATGAAGATGAAGGAGATAGGAGGGGGCAAAAATCATAATAATGATAATAATTTTATCATTACATTACTTATATAATACAGTATAATATATGATTGGTTATATGATAATCAATTTTATATTATAACACCTTGTTGTGTGTTGCTGTTCCTGTTGTTGTTGCATCTGCATGACAACAATCCTGCAAAGCACTTTGCAAATGTTTCCTCATTTTATCCTCAAAAAAGAAAAGAAAAAAAAAAAGTGGTTACAAAGCTAGTGTCTGAAGTAAAATATTCATATCTTATTGATTCCAAATCCAAAACTGTATCAATAAGACTAACCAGATGTCTCATAATTCCAATGGAAGATCACATAAAATAGAATAAAATAAAAACAAAATTCAGAAAACTGGTTATCAAGTCAAGTCAAGTGTTCCCCTATGGTTTCTGAAATGCCTGTCCCATAGTGAAAAAAAACCAAATAAATAAATAAATAAACAAACAAACAAGCAAACAAATAAATAAATAACTAAACTTGTTTTCATCTTAAACTGCTTTCTTTTAGACTTTCTCATATTCTTGCATTCACTGAGACTTGATTTCTTCTGATAACACAGCTTGCCTGACTACCCTTTCTAGTACTTGTTGCACATTGCATCATCCCCCACCTTATTTGCCACTTCTCGAATATCTCTGTCTACATCTATCACTTAGAAACCTCAGATATGTTTAGGTAGTTAAATTCATGTGTATATGTATATGTATACACACACAAACACACAAACACACACATATATATACATATACATATATATACACACACATATGTATATAGTTTTCTCCTAAAACACTATAGTACCCATATATTCCTACACCCTCTACTCTCAGAGAGCCATCCCATATGACAAATAATATTTCTGGAGGGGGAAACAAAAAATGTCAGCACAACTGATACAAAAATTCTAACACTTGGAATATGTAAAACCTGTGAACTTCTAATCTATACAAGTGAGGGGGTTGTGGGTATTTTCTCATATATTCAAAGTCCTATCAGATCTTTAAAACTTCGATATATTTTCTTTTGATTTTTTTTCATATTTCATTACTTTCATTTAGATTTTTCTAGTTAGTATATACATTGTTTTCTTGGTTCTCCTTACTCTACTTCATTCTTCATAGCTCAGTCCAGGTCTTTCCATGCACCTCTGTATTCATCACACACATAATTTCTTCAGTTAATTTTTGTCCTTCCTTTTTCAATCTATTGACTCTCTCTTACATACCTCTCATTTTTTTTCTTCTACCACTCTTATTTGACTTTTAAAATCCTTCTTCAGTTATTCCAAGAAGGCTTTTTGGGTTTCAGTGCAGTTCATGTTCCTTTTTGAGGTTCCAGATGTGGGCTTGTTGACAATGTTTTCTTCTTCTGAATTTCTGCCTTGATCTTGACTGTCCCCATAATAAGCATATATAGTACATTTCTTCTTTCTCATGGTGTTTCCTTATCTCCTGGCCTTTAAAAAAATTGAGCTCTTCTTCTGGGGAGCAGGGAGCACTGACCCAAGCTTCTTGTGCAAGCAGACTGGGGCCTGATCACTGGCTTTATGTGCTGGGAGCCTCTGATGCTGGCAGTTGGAGGCTGTAGGGTTCTGGAAGCTTACCTTGTTTTGGGCTGGAATCAGCAACAGTGGAACTCTAGGGATACAAATAGGGAGTCTGGCTCCTGGAGGTTGCCTGCTTACCTGGTCCTTTCCTTTCCCTACTTTCACTTTCTTCAGCTCCTTGCAGATAGATGTTTCCCTGCTGCAGGAGAAAGCCTGGGGTTTTCCCTCTGGAGTTGTGCTTCCCAAAGTTTTGTCAAGGGACTGGGAGACTTGGCTGCCAGAGAATGTCATGGAATGTTGTTTATTTTCCCAAGTTAGTTTCTACTGGTTGCCCTGCCCTTACTGAGACACTCAGGTGTCCTGGTGTTGGTGTTGGCCTGCTCTAACACCTGGCATTCAGGATCTTCCCTGGTATGCTGAAGTGGGGTTTTCCACCTGCTTGTTGGGACACCTCCTGTTCTGTACCGTTCCCCCTTCCCCAGGCCAAGAGGGGCCTTTCCCATTAATACTTCAAGCTTCCTGGGCTACTGGACTGCTGCACCCCATCTTTCTGCTGGTTCAGATGTTCCAGGTTTTTTCCTCGGGTGATGTTTTCTGGGCTTTCAGAGGTTAATAAGGGACAATGAGAATGACTTACTTCTTACTCTGCCATCTTGGCTCCTGGAAGCAGAGCTACACACATAATTTCTTAAAGCACAATAATATTCCATTACATTCATGTGATCACATTCTTTTTTGGCCATACCTCAGTTGATGGAAATCAATTTTCTTTCTAATTCTTAGCTTATTCAGAGTATACGTGTACATTTTTTCTTCTCTATAGTTTCTCTGGAGTATAAAACCAGAAATAGAATCTCTCGTTCAAATGATATGGACATTTTAGTCACTTTATTTACATAAATCCAAACTGCTTTCCAAAATTGTTGTGTCCTTTTACAGCTTCTACAATTTATTAGTGTGCCTTTCTAAAACCACTCCAATACTGTCTGTTGAAATTTTTCATCATTTTTGCCAATTTGCTGGGTGTGAATGAAACCACAGGAGTCTTTCATTATTAGTTATTTTGAGCATTTTTTTCATGTCATTATGACTTCTTTGCAGTCCTTAAAAGAATTATTTGTTCACATCCTTTGGTCATTTTTGTATTGGTGAATGACTATATGAGTTGTGTGTATACTTATACATATATATGAACATGCATTTTTTTTTTAGAGCAACAGAGTATTGTATTTTGTCAAAGGTATTTCCTTGATCTACTGAGATAATCATTTTGTTTGGATATTATCATTTTTAATATTTATTATGTTGATTGTTTCACTAATACTAATCATCTTTGCATCCCTGGTATAAATCCCACTTGATCAGTATAAATGTTTTTTTTTTTTTTATAAATGACTATATATAGAATTTTGTTTAAAATTTTGAATCAATTTTCATTTATGATATTGGCCTATAGTTTTCTTTCTGTGTTTTAATTTTTCCATCTTTTAGCAATCAGGATGGCCAAATATCATTCATTTTCTTAATAAAATACTAGCATTACTAATAAAATGATTAATTGCCCAGAAACTGTCTCTTGAACTTTGTACACATCACACAAGCACCAAATCCTTCAGGTCCTATGCTGTGTAAGACTCATATCTCTTTCACTAGCCATACGTCTTTACCTAAAAACAATACTAAAAAATCAAATAAACAAACAAAATAATAAACTCCTCAGTGGAACCTCTCCCACCTACAAAGTAAAGCTTCCTTTTTTCCCCCTTCTTTTCAAATTCCTCCGTCTTTCTCACCTAATTTCCTGTATGCTATTTTATTCTCAGATGAGACAGTTCACTTTGCCCTTATGGTTTTTTATTACACTCTGAAATGACCTCCTCTTTAACTCCCTGCTTTCCTTACTTCCCCTTTTTTGCGTATTCCCCATGTTGTAAAGTAGTCCCACAATTAATCCATATGCAGGTTGCCACTAGGTTCTGTCCATCATGCCCCATGTCTGCCTCTTCACTGATATCTAAATCAGATTTTCTTCTTTACTCTTGCCTGTTTGTGAATATTTATAAATAAGCCTCTTAATGTCTTCCTCCTGTTATTCTGTTGCTGTTGCTATCTGCATTCATTCACTTCTTTTGAAATCTTGTTTTTGTGTTTTTTTAAGACATTCAGTTCTGGTTTTCTTCCTAAAAATATTTCAAATTCTTCTTTATTGTTGGACACTTATTGTCTGCCCTTTATGATTAAGTTCTTGTTAGTGGGATAGATCATCCTGTGTTTCATCCTGAGTACCATTGCTCTTCATAGCATATTATACTATAACCTTCCTTGTTTTTGTTGGTTTCTTGTTGTCTTGCATTATTTGAATGTCTTTTCCTTTGTGTTTGAAGAAATTCTCCTCCTTATGGCTTGTGGAATCTATTGTTTCTGAGTTAAATTGTTTAATTACAATATGTCAAGGACGTTTCAAACTTTTTTTTTTCTGGAGATGATCTGTGAATTTTTCCAATTTGAAGAATACTCAACTGTTTTCTGTGTTCAGAAAGTTTCAAGGTTATCTCCTATTAATTTCTTCATTATTCTGTCAATGTTTTTTTTTTTAATTCTATCATGTTCTTTTGGGAAATTTATGATCCTTAGATTATTTCTATTAATCCTGTACTTGAGAGCAGTATGTTTTGCTTACATTGTAAGCATATTTTCTTTTAAAGAAAATTGTTCTGTCAGTGCAGATTCACTGTCTGTAATATGAGGGCTGTGGAAGAGGTGCTGAGTCAGTTCAGGGTCAGTGAACATGAGTTCCCATTTTTTTTTATCTTATTTTGGATTCTGGGTGTCCCAGATCTTGTAAATAGCTACACTTGCCTTCATCTTTGGCACATGTTTCTCTTTTTAGAGTTTGAGAGATTGGGGGTTTGGAGAAAATGTTTTGTCTGCCATCTTGTTGTTCATGTGAATAGTCCCCTTTCAAATCATATTTAAACAAAGGAAAAATTTGAATGCAATTTCTCATGAGAAACAAACTTGATCCTTAAATGCACACACACACACATACACACATGTATTTGTGTGTATATGTATGCCTCTACATATATGTATGTATACATATATACACAAATATATATATATATATATATATATAAACATGCATATACTCATTGTGTGTTTATGTATGTTGTGCTTACATAAACATCTATATATAGGTATGTGTATATATTTATAGTTATATACATAAATTTGTGTATAGTAAACCTTTTAGTGAGTGTTTGTACAGAATGTCTCACTTTCTTTGTGTGCATGTGTGTGTTCATTATTAACATCTCTAATTCATCTTCTTAGACAATTTCTTTTGGAATTAGAAGATGAGGCAATTAGTATTTTAGTGTTTGCAAATATTTTAAAATATTTTGTCTAGATATTAGTTTTTAATAAATGTGCATTCTTGTTGTTTTTTGTTGTATCATGAGATAGCATCCATGTCTATCTAACACTATTGCTTTGTTTAGTTAGGATCATAAGTTTGTCTGCATAAGAACCTAATTCACTTCCTCTCTAGCCTGTACACATCTTATCTGTCACAACAATGGGTAAGTTATTTTTACTTTCTTTTTGCTACCTGATTGTGTGTGTCCAATATACCCTGTCAATGGTACTTTTAGTCTCTACTGAGAGAATCTTACAAATACCAATCTGTCTCAAACCTATCAGGCAGCAAATTAAGTTATTCCAAGCCCTAGCAACTAGGAGTTGAATATTTTTTCTTATGTACAGACATCTAAACAGAATATTATTCTTTGTTTTATAGACTACTTCAAAGAGAAAAGCATTGTTTAAAAACCTGTCAGTGTCATTGGAAGACACACTGTTCTTGGTACTGTTAATAACTCAACAATTTTTAATCCTTTCAAACCTACCTTCCAGTGAAACATTTACATATAGAACATGTCATGTCTGAAAAAAAAAACGAAAATATTCTGAGTTTATATTCTATTGAAGATATCTTTTTGGCCTTTTTGCTATGCAAGTGGAGAAAAGGGATGGGGGGAAGTATTAAGACAGCAGAATGAATAATGTAAAATGTTTCTATGACTACAGTACAGGATTGCTTTACTGATTCTGCTAAGTATCAGGTCATTGATAAAGGGAAGGAAAACACATCATTCTGATGGGGTGCTTGGGTATTTGTGTTTGGGTGCTTGTACTTGGTCCCGAATTTCTCCCTAGCCTTAGAAACACTATCCCTGACAGTTTTTCCCCAGCCCAAGGACACTGTGCTTAGCAATTACTCATGAGTGGATCCCCCCAGCAAGACCCTTATCTTATTCCTTGGTGCAGTTCCAAACAGTACCTGAAGGACTTATTAGTTTGAATTGGCTTTCAATGGGTCATAAAAAACATTCTTACCCACTATTATACTATACTACTGCCTTACCTTATTATCTACATTCTGGGCTCCTCATTATCTGTATTCTCGACTTAAGACATATGCATACTCCCTACATCTATATTGGTGGTAGACTAGACAACTCTCAGTTGTCCCTGACCGCTAGTTAACTTAGTGATGTAGCAGGCCTAAAACCACACCTCCATGTGGCCCCCCTTGTAGGCTTTTCCCAGTGAACTCTGGATAAAACGCCTGTGCAGTAGGTACAGGAAGTGCATGTTCTTTTAAGAACTGATCACTCCTTAACCACAATCCCACCCTGAATCACCTAATTAGTATATTTGGAGCATGTTCTATTGTATTTTCTCCTATATAAATTTTAACTGTACCACTTTAAGATTGCAGAATCCTTAAGAATCCTTGCCTGCTGAAAAGCATAACAATAAACTTTTTGTTGCCTTTACTTAAAGAATGCTTGAGTCTGTGAATTCATTCCAGATGACCCATTGTGTAATTCAGTCTTTGAGGGGTCACAACCTCTCAGCCTCTCAAACTGCATCAATTCCATCACCAAAAAAGGCACACATACAAAAGCTCTTAATAAATAATTTGTCTTACTAGACAGTTCTCAGTCTTCTGGAGCTAATGCAACTTTTCTCATTTCCAGTAGCTTCCATCAATATAAAACAAAATTGTTTACTTTACAAAAAGATTTCCTTTTTTGTTATTATTTCATGCAATGTTAGGAGAAATATTTGAATTAATTTGAGCAGTGGAAATGGGTAGCCCATCTATTGTTTTCCAGAACAATTTTCCATTTCATCAATTAGGATTAAGATTTTTTTTTCTGCTATATCTAATCTTTCAGGAAGGATAAAAGCATTAGAATGCATTGGTATACATCCATCAACACATATGGTTGTTACATATGAGGTGATGAATGTGAAGAAAAAAATCACATAAACCAAGAAAGTGTCAACTTAAATTTGAATTGTCACATTTCACTATTGAATAATCTCAAATTGTCTGATATTCTGACTAATTTATTATTATTTGGTGAGTTGTCCTTTTCAACAGAAAAGCATCTATTTTAGAAAATATGAGTGCCAGAAATAAAGAGAAAATCCTTAGAAGACTATCAAAAATGTTGCTTGCTTCCAAAAAAAAAAAACATGTTGCACAGTCAGACTATACTACTACCTTAAGAAGCTACCTTGAATACGAATGCAGCTGATACATCACCCCTTTTTCTCCTGGAGTTCATTACTTCACCTGGTTATTCCAATAAAATATGAGCTCCTTGAAGTAAGGGGACTTTTATGTTCTGAGTTTTTTTTTATTTTTTTTTATTCATTTGTGGACCCTGTGCCTAGCATAGTGTCAGGTAAATAGTATTTACTCAAAATTTTTTAGTTGTTGGTTTAGTGAATCTGAATTCTCATCTTCCCACTTCAAGCAATGTAGGAAATCGTTAGACAGCAGCTAGCCCTATTTAGATTATATCTCTTCAAGCATTATCACAAGGTTAAAATCTTCTTTTGCTAATATTGTGGACTTGTTCATTTTAAAGGTCTCTACTTTGTGCCTATCAAATCATGAACCCTCCTCTTTCTTGCCATCACTAACATTTCATACCACCCTTCTCCCCGTGCTAATATCAACCTACTTCAATAAATTGCATTTCTGCTTTTATCTTTCTGCTTGGTTTCCTCTGCAAAAAATCTGAAATGACCTACTGTTATTTCCCTAATGTACCACATTACACTTGAACTTAGAATTTCACTTATCCACATCACAATGTTACCTGAATTTTTTTTTCCAATTCAGTCCCTATCTTTCCTAATCTGTTTCACCTTCACCTTTCACTACCCACCACTGATAAGAATGATATATTCTAGGATCACTCACTTGTATTTATAAAACTTCCACCATAGAATTCTGAGGCTTTTAATTGGCATACATTCCAATTGGATATAAATGTTCAAAACAGAAAATACTGATTGAGAGTTTAAACGAATTTACAAACATGTCATTTGATCCTCACTCCATTAAAGTAAGCACTATTATTATCCATATTTTACAGATGACAAAACAGTCTAAAAGTGACATACTCATGTCATGCGTATGGTGTTTGAAGCATATATGAAATAGCGTTTTGCTGATTTGAAGGCAGCAGCTCCAATAATCATAACACCTTTTTGTCTAGAATTCTCTGTCTCCTCACTTCCATCCTAGTTCACCTGGCTTTCTTCAAGATACAACTCAAATCCCACCTTCTGCAGGAGTTCTTTTCTAGTCCCTGATAGCTGCTAATGACTTCCCCTGTTCAGATTATCTTTACTTACTTTATATAAATAGGGTACGCAGCTAATTATTACATGTTGTCTTCTCCTTTATAATATATACTCCTTGACAACAGGGACTGATTTTCTTTCTTTGCATATGTCTGTGCTTATTTCTATGTCTATGTGTGTGGGTGTGTACACACACATATGTATATATAGATATATACACATACATACATATATGTTTATATATACATACATACATATATGTATATATATGCCCTTTTAATATGCATGTTCTTTGCATGTCCAATATTTCCTACTACATAATAAGGGCTTAAAAAAGCTTATTGACTAAGTATAATGGAAAGTACCTTTATTACTTTGCAATTGATTAAATGATGCAGAAATTTCAGGGCTCCATTGTGCTGTTGGAAGTTTATGAAAAAGCAATCAATTTTGAAGAGAAAATGGGGCCTCAAAGGTTTTCTTCCAACAAAGTATCTCTTATATATATATCAAAATAATTGCAGATTCCTTGAAAGATTGTTGTTATTGTTTAGTCATTTCAGTCATATCTGACTCTTCATGACACTATTTGGGGTTTTCTTTGCAAGAACACTGGTATGGTTTGCCATTTTATTCCTGACTCATTTTAAACATGAGGAACTGAGGGAAACAGGATTAAGTGATTTGTCTAGGGTCACACAGCTAGTAAGTGCTATGTGTCTGAGGCCATGTTTGAACTGAGGAAGATGAATCTTGGATTCTAAGCCTAGTGCTCCATCCTGTCTGCCACCTAGATGCTTTTCTTTTAAAAGATACGATAGAAGAAATAACAAATGTCTGTGGTAACAATGTCTCCGGTAACAAACAACAGGACAGGCAAATGCATGTTTGTTAAAGGTGTTTTCAGTGTGATGGAAGAAAACAAGCATAGAGTGCGTGTAGAAGAGAGATGGTAAACTTGTCCAGATCCTCCTGTAACAACATCATGAATGATGCACCATGTCCAAAAACAATGAAGACTCCAGAAAGAGAAGATGACTAAATATTGTGACAACAAAGGCCAAATGGATGAAGAAGGTGCATTGCTCAGTTTATCACATGCATTTGGATGGACAAATTATTTGTCTTGCACAGGCAAAATAACGAAGCCTTGAATTGGCCCCAAAATTAAAAAGGAGGAGAATGGTCTGACCACCTTAAGAAAGATGTAAAGTACTTAACAACTCAGAGCTCTTCCCAGAAACAAAAATCCATTTTAACACAAATATTCTATTAATATGTTCATATGTCCCCAAAATATGTAATATAACAGTTTCCAAATAGGTGCATAAGATAATCACATAGAAACAAATGGGGAAATGCATGTTTCTTGTGAGCAAGCTGAAATATATAACCAATGAAGAATTCAAAAAAAAAAAATCATCAGAACTATGTTGGATAGTAACATAAAATGGAATGATTTCATGCTGAGCTCAAGAAATGATAGGTAGATAGCCGGAGTGTTCTGCTTTAATACATTTAATATAATGAGAAAGTGAGGAAGTCCTTCATGTGAGAGGGTCAATAAATGGTGGATTTAAGGAATATATGAGGAATATTCACATGGATAGATAGTCATTGGTGGATTTTATTATATATCACTTTAGAAATATATTTATGGAACATTCAGATAATTGAAATAGAAGAAACTTCTACGCATCCAATCAAAAAACACTTCATGATACAATTCAAGAATTCAATTATTCTAGATCAAGTTACTCTACACATCACCTTTCCCTCTCCATTGATATACTAATATTTTTTACTTATTTAAATCAAAGAACTGTTATAATAGATGTTTTATAATATTTTATCCTTAGGTCCTAATGAGAGACATCAATGTATGCTTAAGCAGAATAAGTAGTTCATTTATATAATACGATATTAGGGGTGAAGGAATTTAAATTTCCTCAAAATATCTACTTTACTTATGTGCAAAAATATTTAAATTTGAAAATCAATTAGTCATCCTTTGGGGCAAAAAGCAAGTGTGTCTTGTTGGATAGAGAATTCATTTCAGAGACAGCAAGACCTATGTTCAGTACCTGCTCATGATGTATATATCCTGGGTACATAATCCTGGACAAATCATCTAACTTTATACAAAACTCTCTACAACAATAAGTTGCAGAGAGAATATTCAGCTGTACTTCTATAGGGAGTTTCTAAACAGGAGATCTCCTATTCCAGTCAGACCATGGGTCTAGTCCCTTATTTTTACTTCAATATAGCATTAGCCTCTGGCCATCTTTTCTCTAGTAGAGACATGGATTCTACTCTTGGCTCTTAATATTTATGATAAGTATTACTTCTCTTTGTATTGATGGGGAACAGGCTTCCATGCCACTTCATAGAATGTCCTCATATGCCCCATGTGTGGATCCCTCTTTTCCACTTTCTCCTGCATAGCACCTCTTTACAAGTCATCATCCCTCACTAGAATATAAATTCTTGGAGGGTAGAACATGTCTTGTTTACTTGTATTTGTATACACTGTGCTTAAACCACTTTTTGGCATATAATAACTTCTTAACAAACTCTATCCATCTGTCTTTCTATCTCTCTCCGTCTACCTATCTTCCAACCTACCTGTCATCTCTCTGTCTCTGTCTCTGTCTCAATCTCTCTCTTACTCTCATCTAGCTAGCTACCTACTGCCTGCCTACATATTCATCAGAATGAAGAATTGTCCTCTCTTTTGAGTTTCTTTTAAATTGCAAGTATTTTAAAAGATTCCAGCATACCAAAACAACACATTACTACAATTAGTTTTACTGATTTATTTTCCCTCTGAGAAGATTGAACATAACAAAAACTATCTCAGCACTGGAGGCCCATGTAATTATGATGGGGAATATAGAGCTAAAGAAATGCTAAATGCTAGATATTGGTCATGTGATTTTGTTGGCATAAGAAACTCCTGGATGAACAAAATCTCTCTATTAATGTAGTGCACACCTTGTCTTCAATTTATACTCTTTGAAGACTGGTTAGCACATGGAGAGTTTAAGTGATTTGCCAACGGATTATCCAGCTAATATATTTCAAAGGTGCGGCTTGACTATAGGTCTTCCCGGCTTAAAGTCTTGTTCTTTATCAACTGTGTCCCACAACTATGCTGAAATACGGTAAAATTGAACACCCAGAAGGCTGCCATAAAGGATACAAAAAACACTTCAATGAGTTAACAATTTTGCTCAGACTAACCCTTGCACAATATTTTCATTTCTTCAGCTTTGTACAATATTTCTATTTCTAGCACTCTGTGCTCTCCTTTTGATTGTACACATAAGATTGCTCCTTTGAGGTCTATGCTGCTTAAAATATTTTTAAAAGGATTTGCTGGTAATTTACCTCTGAGGGAAGCTTGCAGGCTATATTTTTATTTTCATGCTATCAGCTTCTAAATATAACCACCACTCATGTTAACAGTAGAGGTTTTCCCTTCTGTTCATCATAGAAGTGATGCTTCTGCAAGCACAAGACTGATTTGGCTATTAAGTCTTCTCAGAAGAGAAAATGAAAAAATGGCAAGGATTTCTGGCAAATGCAGCCATCTCATGGAACTTTCTCCTAGGCTGACAGGAAAAGAGTCTCAGTTGCATGCTTAAAGTAACACCGCTGAATGGGCATAGTTTACATTATACAATATATGATATGGGAGAAGATGCAGAGTTGGATTCTAATGAAAGCTAGAGATGAAGGTACATTGAGGGAATCAAAAGACAAATATTTATTAAGCACTTAACTCATTCTAACAATATTCTAGATAATATAGAGTTGCAACAAGAGATCTGGTTCTTCCAGAAAAAAAAATTAAATTACATTGAGAAGATGGCATCTACAGATACAAAATGCCTTTTGTATAACGTAAAAGGACTATGTTGGAAGGGACCATAATAGGAAAATCATAGTCTTTGGGTGCAGCCTTTTGACTGAGTCCAAGTTTTACAGAATAAATTGATTTATTAAGGGGATTTGTTCTCTGAAATTTGGATTCAATCAAAGGGTCACACTTGAGGGCCTAAAGGGCACATGTGCCCTTGGAACCACCAATTCCAAACCCCTATCCTAGCTTCTAATCCTTTCCACTCCCAAAGCCATTCCATTTACATTATAAATATTCTTTATTTTGTTGTTGCTGTTTAATTGTTCAGTCATGTACAACTCTTTATGACCCCATGGACCATAGCACTACAAGGCCTTAAATCCTCCACTATGTCTCAAAATCTGTCCATGCTCATGTTTACTGATTGTATGACACTATCCATCTCATCCCATGCTATCCTCTTCTCCTTTTGCCTTCAGTGTTTCCAACATTAGGTTTTTTTCCTATGAGTCCTGTTTCCTCATTATTTGTCTGAATTTTTTTTTTTTAAATTTCTGGTTCATTATTTGACCTTCCAGTGAGTATTCTGAAAAAAATTATTTAAGTATTGACTGATTTTATCTCCTAGTTATCCAAAGGACTCTCAGAAGTTTTCTCCAGCACCACAACCCAAAATAGTCCTTTCTGTGCCACTTAGCTTTTCGCATAGGCCTCTCACAGCCATATATTGCTACTGGAAAAAACATACTCTTGATTACACAGCCCTTTGTTAGCAAGGCAATATCTGTGCTTTTGGGTATGCTATCCAGATTTGCCATTGCTTTTGCTCAAAGGAGAAAGTGTCTTTTAATTTCATGGCTTCAGTTGCTATCTGAAATGATTTTTGAGCACAAGAATATAAAATCTGATACTGCTTCTCATATATAGTCATATTTTCATCAACAGGACATAAGTTTTTTAAAAGCAAGGGCAATTTTATTTTTTTTCTTCATATCTCCAATGTCTGGAATATAATAGAAAAAACCTTTCATAATTGTTTATTAATTGATTTATTATGTGACTTGTCAAAGATCGTACTTGCAATAAGGAACAGGGATCAGATTCAAACCCAGAACTTCTAACTCCCAACCAATTGTTCTTACCATAATGTCATACTTCCTTAAGTTGTTGAAAGTTGAACATCACTATGAAGAATTTCAACTCTGGTGATAGAAAGTAACTATAGGCCCTTTAGCAAGACATTAATAATGTGATAGTTGCTTGATTATAATACTAAAAATAACAACAAATTACAGAGAGTATCTTTAACTTTGTAAAGTTTTATGTAAATTATCTCATATATACAGGAACCCAGCAGGGTAGGTGTTATTATTATCTTCATTTCACAGATTATAAAACAGAGGCTTGCCTAGATTCACACAGCAAGCAATTGCACGACAAGGGATTTGGATCTAGGTATTCCTGACTCTTAGTCTGACCCATCCAAAGGTTGGAGATGATAGGATTAAGACCGTGGAAGTAAAAGAGGTCAAAGTAAACTAAAAGGATGAAAGAAGGGACAGGAATTAGATAAAAAGAGTAAGAAGGCCAGGAAGAATGATTTATACAGCTGCAACAACAATATCAAAACGATTTTGAATATTTAAAAACTCTGAAATGATGAGGAACAATTCCAGAGGACCTATGATAAGGAATGCTGCCCATTTCCTGAAGCGTGGTGATGGGCTAATTTTGTAGGTAGAGACATCAGTTTTATTTTGTTTTGAAATATTGACAGCGTAAAAATTCATTCTTTTTTAATTTGAAAATTATTATTTTTTTCCTTTTCCTAATTGGAGCTGAATAGGAAGTTGAAAGAATTGTTTTGTCAATTTAATATTTTAATTAGAAAAATAGCAAAGGGGGAGAGAAAGAGAAAAGGGAATAATGGATAGAAGATTCTTCCTCTTGACTTTATGAATATTTTATGAGAACTGGATTATGGAACCATAATCTGAGTGGTCTTGATAGATAAGTATGCTTGTGTTCTCCAGGGAGAGATCTCTGGTATCCTTCTGTTGTCACACAATTTCTTCAGAGTGACCTAGCTAAGCATTTCAAAAGAAGATCCTATAAATTAACCAACTTCTAGTGATGGAACATTTCTGGCAGAGTTGAGAAGATCCAATATGACACTAAAAAAAGCATAGATTTCCAAAAAAAGCAACTGAATGGGACACAGTACAATCCTAACCAGTCCAGGATATCTAATCATTTTTTACAAGCCACAGAATTCCACTGAAAATGCAAGATAATACCAGAGGAAGAAGAGACAGAAAAGGAAAGGAATATAAAATAAATTTGAAAATTTTACTTCAATCACTTGGCAATTGACTTTCATTATATAAGAGAAAAAAAGAAGAGTAGCATTTATTATATCTCAACCAAAATATTCAGAATTATGTACCAAGAGTTAGTAATAACAACAATGAAAAAATGCAGGAGGAACAAGATTGCAGAGAGAAGCCAAGAAATTGCTTGAGCTCTCACCAATTTCCCTTGGAAACAATACTAAATTAAGCCGCTAAATGGATTCTGGAGTGAAAGAACATACCAAAAGATGGAATTTAACAATTTTCCAGATTAAGATAATTTAAAAGAACTTCCGGAAAAGTCTGTCTCACTTACATAAAAGGGGAGTGCAGCCCAGTGCAGAAAGTGTAAGTGGGAAGCAAGTGGGAAACTCAGCCATAGCACAAATCAGCAATGAAGGCCCATTGATCCTGACTCAGCAAGCCAGCTATGAGATTTTCATTCCCAACTCAGAAGGCAATTTGTTAGCCTTAAAAACCAAGTAACAACAGATGCACCTAGGCTGGACAGTGAGCAAGAAGGCAGTGAGCAAGCTCTTAGCACCCCAGGCCCTAGTGAACAAAGTCATTTACCAGGTCCATGGCCTCCAACACAAGAAGGTTGGGATAGTGTACCCAGTAACCCAGGAGCAGAGTTTAACTTTAAAAGCCATGAAATAGGCAAAAAAGAGCAAGAAGCAAAAAAAAAATAAATAAATTTAAAAAAAACAAATATATATATATATATATACCATAGAAAGTTACCATGGTGACAGGGAAGCTTAAAACAGAAACTCAGAAGAGGACAACATTATATATACCTACATCTGAAACTTCAAAGGATTATATTATTTGGTCTCAAGAGCAAAATTCTTCTTGGAAAAGCTCAAAAAAGATTTTAAATGCCAAATAAGAGAGGTAGAAGGAAAAAAAAATAGGGGAAAATGAGAGGTATGCAAGAGAGAGTCAATAGCTTGGAAAAGGAAGTCACAAATTGAGTGAAGGCTCACATTCTTATAATCTAGCCAATAACTTAGTAATGCTTAGATTCCATAAGAGTCTGCTCAATATAATGGATGTTCTAACAAATCTTGTTTTTTGGCTAAAAGAAGCCTTAGGATGAATTCATTTGGGAAGGACTCCTGTGTCATGATTTTGGGGTCCCAGCACCCCTAAACTTCAACAATTAGGTGGCCCATATGGGGAAGCTGCCTAACCACAGGTTCTTCTCCAGCCAAGACTGGAAGGAGAAGAGAGTTTCACTCTTCCCCTCTGCCTCTGAATTTGTACTCTACAGCATAGGCTCTACTGGCAATGGCCTTGGCCCCTGTGGCAACCTTTGCCTGGAAGCACCACCCAGGTCCACCACATCCTCCTCCAGGTAAAGAAGCTAGCATCCAAACTTGGGGTCAATGTAGACCTTCTGATTGTTGTGTCCAGAGACATATGCTGGGTATCCATTGAGCAGTGTCTGTCTGCACTTGAGAGCTCTAAATACTATCAGTTCAACCAAGATACAAAAGCAGTTGATGAAGAGTGAATTAAAGAGCTTGATCGATTATGGTTACTTTAGAAGAGAACAATTATGCCTTAGAACATATATAAAAAACAACAGAAAGGACCAAGTGATGAAGCCATCACTCAACTGTATGTAGACTTGGTTGGATAGACCTGTTCAGAAAGGATGTTACTGTTTAGAAGCTAAAAAGAAAAGAATTAGTAAGGAATAAATATTCCACTCTCACTATAGGTACTACATGATTGCACTCCATTTTATAATGATTAACACACTTCTATGTTAATTGAGCTTCAGGATAATATTGCAATTATTGAAATAAGCATCTTATTTTACCTATTATATGACTCTTTTAAAATATTTAAACAGAAACTTTTGTGAAACATAATATAGAGGGAGATTTAAGAAATATGTCTAAATATTTAGTCTTATACTTAAGATTTTGGAAGATTGGGCATTTTTTTATTCAAGATTCATTAAACTTGTCATTTGTTGATTTTTGATGGTAAATAAAATAATTAAGGTTCATATAAGTGATTTGAAAAAAAAGAGCAAAGAAGACAATTCCTTTAAAAATACAATTGGCCAAATTGGGGGGAAAAAATCCACTGAAGAAAACCACTCCTTAAAAAGTAGAAATGATCAGAGGGCCTAAAATATGTAATCTGTAATGCAAAGGATCTTTGATTGCAACCAAGAATCAACTGCCCAGTAAAACTGAACATAGCCTTTCAGGGGAAAAGATGGACATTCAATGAAATAGGAGGCTTTCAATCATTCCTGATGGAAAATAACCAGGGCTGAACAGAAAATTTGATCTTCAAATACAAGACTCAAGAGAAGCATAAAAAGGTGAACAGGGGGGAAAAATCATATTATTCAAAAAGGGCAAATTGCTTCCATCTCTACATGGGAAGATCATACTTGAAACTCTCAAGAATATATCTTTATTAGAGTAGTTAAAAGGGTTATACATAGAGAGAGGATGTGGCATAAGTTGATTTTGATGTGATCATAAAAATAATTAAGGAATGAAAAAAGGGTTGTATTGGGAAAAGAAGAAAGGGGGAGGCAGAATAGGCTGAATTGTTTCACATGGAGAAGCACAAAGAACTATTACAGCAGAGGAAAAGTGAGGGGAGTGAACATTGTTTGAACTTTACTCTCATCAGATTTGGTTCAAAGAGGGAATGACATGCACATTCAGATGTTTACAGAAATCTACCTTTCTCTATAGGAAGTAAGAGGAGAAAGGACAAAGAAAAGGGAAGGGAGAGGATAAAGGCAGGAAAGAAGGGAGGGAAGAAGTGGTAAAGGAAAGAGGAAAAAAAGGGAGAGGAACTGACAGAAAGGAGGGGAGATTATGGGATGTAGTGGTCAGAAGGTGAGGAGGGAAAGGATGAAAGGAGAGAGAAAAGTATAAATGGGGTGAAATAGGATGGAGAGAAAGAGACAATTAGTAATCAACTGTGAATGTGAATGGGATGAACTCTCCAATAAAACAGAAGCAGATAGTAGTGTGAAATAAAAAGCATAATCCTGCAATATGTTGCTTATATGAAACACATTTGAAGCAGAGAGATATATACAAAGTAAAAGCCTGGTGCAAAATACATTGTTTCAGCTGAAGTTAAAAAAAATAGGGGTAGTAATCCTGTTCTCAGACAAAGCTAAAGCAAAAACATAGATCTAATTAAAACATATTAGGAAGGAAACTAAATCTTGCTAAAAGGCACCATAGACAATGAAATAATATCAATACTAAACGTATATGCACCAAGTGCTATAAAAATCTCACAATCCAGTGCGGAAAGGCAGAAATATAAAATTCATCCTTTTCAGATCATGATGCAATGTCTCTTATAAAGTCTTCATTTCTCAAATATATATAAAGAACTGAGTCAAATGTATAAGTGTACAAGTCATTCCCTAATTGATAAAAAGGTTAATACCATTAGTAGACCTGTATCCCAAAGAGATCATGCAAAAGGGAAAAGGACCCACATGTGCAAACATATTTATGGCAGCTCTTCTTGTATTGGAAAAGAATTGGAAATTGAAGGGATGCCCAGCAATAGGGAAATGGCTGAACAAGTCTTGGTATATGAATGTAATGGAATACTATTGTTCCATAAGAAATGATGAGCAAGCAGATTTCAGAAAAACTTCAGAAAATTTCAGAAAAAAAAATTCAGAAAAAAAAATTCAGAAAAAAAGAAAGACCTACACCAACTGATACTGAGCTAAATGAGCAGAACCAGGAGAACCTGGTACACAGTAACAGCAACATTGTCGGACTTCCACTTCCAGGAGCCAAGGTGGTGGAGTGAAAAGGTAGTCACTCTCACCCTCTTCTATCAACCTCTGAAAACCCAGAAAATATCACCCTAAGGAAAAAATAAAACCCTGGAACAGCTGAACAAGAAGAAAGATTGGGAAAAACAGTGCAGCAACCCAGCAAATTGGTCTCCCAGTGCCTCAGCAAAAAGAAGCGAAGAAGCACCACAAAGGGCCCCAGGTAGATAAGCACCTTGCAGCATTCATCTGATGAAGTAAACAACCTAGAGTCTTCCTAAAGTCCCAGCCTTGCTGATTCCAACTCAAGTCTCAACCAGGAGGAGATCCTGAAGCCCAGGTGGTAGAGCAGGCAAACACCAATACCTGGACATACGAGTGCCTCAGTGAGGGTAGGGGAACCGGTGGAAACCAGCTCAGAAAAACACCAGGTGCCCCAGCATTCTACCTCAAGGGAATCTCCCAGTGCATTAGCAGAAATGAGGGAGGCAGCATTACAAGGGATATTCAATGAAATAGGGGACTTCCAAACCTTCCTCATAAAAAGACCAGAGCTCAACAAAAAAATTTGATCTTCAAGTCCAAGATAAAAGAAAGACACAAAAAGGTAAATGAGACAGAAAGATACAAAATGTTCTTAGTAAGGGTGGACTGTTTACATCCCTACAAGGGAAGGTGACACTTACAATTCTTGAGAACTGTATTGTTATTACACCATGTTAAAGGAGTATACCTAAAGGGGGTGGATATTGGTTGACTTTGATGTAATGATAAAAAAAAATCTAATCAAGTGGTTTAAATGGATGGAGGTAAGTGGATTAGTCTGATCTTAGAAAATGTACGGAGAAAGGAGGAGGCAGACAAAGGTAACTTACATTACAGAAAAAGACAGAAAATCCTATTACAGCAGAGGGAAAGAAGGGAGTGGGATGAGCATTGTTTGAACCTTGCTCTCATCAGATTTGGCTCAAGAAGGGAATAAAATAATCAGTTAGGTATGGAAATCTAACTTTCTCTATGGGCAGTAGGAGGGAAAAAGGGAAAGAAAATGGAGGGGGGAATGGAAAGGAAGGAAGAAGCAGCAGGGGCAAAGGGGAAGAGGGGGGAGGAGGGAAAATAGAGGGGAGGAGAGACTGAAGGCGGTGGAGGTAAAAAGCAAAGTACTGGTGAGGGGTAGAAGGGATAGAGGAGAAAGAAAATCATAAACGGGGGAAAAAAGGATAGAGAAAAAGACACAGATAGTAATCATAACTGTGAAAGTTGAATTGCTATCTTTTTTTCTTTTCTGTTGAGTTTTGTTTCCTCTTTCTGATGGTTCCTCCTATTGGTTTAATTTTTACTTACAACTTCACTAATGTGAAAATGTTTAATAGGAATATAAATGTATAGCCTATATCAGATTGTGCACCATTTTGGGGAGGGAGGTTGGGATGAAGGGGGAGAAAATTTTGAACTCAAAAGTATATGGAAGTGATTGTTGATAAATCAAAATAAATTAATAAAATATGCAAAAAAACCCCAGCAACATTGTCCAATGACCAACTTTGATGGACTTAAGTCTTCTCAGCAGTACAGTGATCTAAGACAATTCCAAAAGACTCATAATGTAAAATGCTATCCACATCCAGAGAAAGACCTATGGAGTCTGAATGCAGATCAAGGCATACTATTTTCTCTTTTTTGTTTCTCTTTTTTTTTCTTTCTCATGGTTTTCTTTTATTTTATTCTTATTTTACAAAATGAGTAACATGGAAATATGCTTAATATGATTGTACATGTGTTGCCTATGCCATCAGATTTCTTGACATCTTGGGAAGTGGAAAGGAGAAGGGAGGAGGAAAAAATAATTGAACTCAAAATCATATAAAATGATTGTACAAAACTTTCCTTACATGTAATTAGGGGGGAAAAAACTATTAAGTGGAGGAAAAAATAGAGAGACCAGGATGAATTTAGAAAAACTCATAAATAATATATCATCCATTTTAGTAAGAATTATAATAAGGAGAAAAAATAAAAAAACTTGTAACTGAGGACAGTAAATTGTAAAGAGAAAATTGTAAAGAGAAGAGTGGGGGGAAAATACTAGAGGATTAGATGGAAAGAAATATTATTAAAACTCTTATGTGTGACAGCAAATAAAATGAATTCTCTCATTAAATGTGAGTGGAGAGCATATATGAGGAGTTTGAGTGGAATCTTTTATGATTCAGATAAACCCAAAAAAGCAGTAGTAAGAATCATAATTTTAGAAAAGCCTTCAGTAAAAACAATTTTAAAAATACAAGTAGAAAATATATATTTTGCATAAAGGAACCATAAAAAGTAAATCAATGTCATTACTCAACTTTTATACACTAAATAGCATCATGCCTAAAACCTCAAAACAAAAGTTAGTCAATTTTCAGGGAAAAATATATAGTGCAATTATGATACTGGAGGACATCAGTTTTTTAAGACAATGTAACAAAAATGAACATGAAAGAAGTTGAAGAGATGAACAGAACTTCAGTAAAATTTTATACATTATAGAACTTTTGCAATTATAGAAGCATAGCAGAAAGGAGAATTAATATTATTCCATCATTCATGGTACCTTTATAGAAGTTGAACATATATTGGGGCATAAGAACCTTGAAAAATAAGTGCAAAAAAAGCAATTAGGTATCCAGTATTCAAGAGCTATTTTAAATATTTCATAAATTGGCAGGAAAAAGCAACAAAAATACATTTTTCTCCCAATCTACTACCACACCCCTCTGAAGTCATATATCTTTCTTTGATTTCTTTTTATATGCAATTTTGGATGAATTGTATACATTTTTGTTTTTGCTTATTGCATTTACATCATATTTTAGAATTATTTCCATATTTCATGTTATTTATTCATGTTCTTCAATTTAATGATTCATAATATCTGATTCCTTGGACATACCACAATTTATTGAAAAACTTTTAACACACTGGATCTATACAGTTTCTTTTTTTGTTTCATTTTTGGTATAAAACAATGGAAATAAAATGGAAGCAGCAGTTTATTGTTGTTGTTGTTCAATGATTGGACTCGGATTCATTGAGGGGCTAAGATATTAAAAATTATGGGAGTTGTATTTCCTCCAAGTTTGGAAAGATGTGGCTCTTTTAGAAATCAGACAGGTAGGGTAGATTTTGCCACTACTGAATCCATGTTAAAAATCTCTCTTAAAAGGGACATGGAAGAAAGAATGTTGGAGAGAATAAACAGTAGTAGGAGATGTGGCAACAATACATGGAAAAATGACATTGTGTTTAATTTATTAATAGAATCAAGCAAGAATAGCTCACATTATAGCTGGTTAAAGAAATCAATGGGAAAAAAGGGGGGGAAATCACTCTATTTTTCCCTTTGATTTTATTGCTACACTAAAGAAGGAGTGTGAAACATTAATAAGTTTTTCTCACCAATTTTAAATTTTGTTTAAAGTTTATTTGCATGCTGTATCAAGGATTTTCTAGATAGCAATGATTATAATTGGAACCTGAATTAGTATTTGTACTGTCGAAGTGATGAGGGAGGGGCCAGAGTTGGCAGAGAGAGAGAGAGAGAGAGAGAGAGAGAGAGAGAGAGAGAGAGAGACAGCCCTGTGGATAAATGATTATGCCAAAATCAACTTGCTGAGAAACTTCTCTCCTTACTTGCTAATCAAAAAATTGTTGTGTGGCTCAGAGGTTTTAATGAATTTACTCTATCTACCTATCTGGCAATTTTTGTTTTACCATTTGTTAAAAATATCCATATAGGTATATATGCATACACATATGCATATGTGTGTATCATGTATGTATTGTGTGTATTATGTACATGTGTATATATGTATACATACATATACACATAAATATATGTGTATATATGTGAAGTTACATTTGTATATGTATGTGTACAAATGTACATGTGACAGGACATTTTTCACATGTTTGTATGTGTGCATGTATATACACACAGATATATAGATATGAAGGGACCGTTAATATATGTGAAATATATGATATAGATAGATTTAAATCACTATATGAAAGGACCTTTAATGCATGCACATATGCATGTATATACATATAGACATACATATATGGAGGGACATTTTCACATACATATATATATATATATATATATATATATATGTGTGTGTGTGTGTGTGTAAACACCCAGTAATATTTGGGAACTGACAGTAAAAACAATTTTAACATAATCAACATGACAAGTAACAGTCACCGTAGTGGCAAAAATAGCAAAAGAACACAATTCAGCATTGGTAAGTTTGTGAAAAAATAAATATTAGCACTGTAGGTGAGATATCACAATGCCACAATTTAAAAAAATATGGCAGTCATGTATATTAATTTTTAAAATACCATGTCTTTAAGAGATTTTGTCATTATGAAGTTATTTTAAAATATCATGAATAGGGTAAAATAAAACAATATTCATAGTTGTTTTATTTGTGATTTTCAGGAAAGGGAAATTTAGATAAGAAATACCTTTGAACGTCTTTTCAGGGGATAGAGAGCACCACAGATCTTGCTGTTTCTGTCCTTTAGGAGCCAAAACATCTGTTGCTTAGAATAATTACTGGCATTTATGTAATGATTTTAATGTAACAAAGCACTGTTTCATTTTCTGAACTTTACAAAATTCTTTTCAAGGTAAGGAATACAAATATTATTTTCCTTATATTATAGAAAAGGAAACAGAGGCTTTAAGAAGGTAAGTATCTTTTCAATGTCATTATATGTCATTTTTTTCTCATAGGAAGTGTGGTAAAGGACCACTCTCTCTTTTTTCAAATGATAATTTATCTTCAAGTCTTTCTCTTTTTAATGTCTCTATCCCACTTAGTATCTCATACCATTGTCATTTACAATTTTTTCATTCTGTTCATAGTTCTCATGTCTCTATTATCTAGATTCTTGTTAATCTACAACACATGTGCTTATATTATTTCTAAATACACTCTGACTTTTCTATATGACCTCTCTCTCTCTCTCTCTCTCTCTCTCTCTCTCTCTCTCTCTCTTCTCTCTCTCTCCATATACACATATGTATATATATATATATATATATATATATATATATATATATATATATGTATATGTATATTATATGTATATATATATGTATATATATGTATATATATATATGTATATATATATATACCATTCACTAGTTAGCAATCATTTCATTCTATAATTTTGATATTTAGCTCACTGTCATATTTTAATACTACTTTCTTCTTTGAATTTCTGCTTTTTCCCTTTACTAGGTCTAGAAATGTTATTTTTGCTTTAAAAACCTTGCTAAAGTAGTTCTAATGTTCTCCTTTTGTGTCTTTATACCTATTTGTCACTTCACTCATTCATTCCAAAGTTATCTTTCTTTATTTTTAAGAGCTATTTGCCCATGTGATTCCTTTTATAACCATGAACTATATAATTTTCATTGTACATTGAATTTTCTCTTTGAATTATAAAAATAAATTATTAAGTGTAGACTAGAAACTTCACAATGTCATGGTTATTTCCTTAGGAAATTTTAACACAAAAAAATTATCTTTTCTACTTTCAGGACTGTGTAAATTTTGAAAATAATTCATGAATTGATGAGATCCTATTCATATTTTCAGATTTGGGTAATATTAATTTGTTTCATTTGACAAAAAGGGGGGTATAACTTATTGCAATGTTAGGATTAAATTTTTCAGAAGCAATGTGAGGAGCTGCTTCTTGTAATCTAATTTCAACTAATAAAGATACAGTGGAAGAAATGAGAGGTTTACTATAGGAATACAAGATCATATCATCTTGGAATTTATGATAGCAAGTGAAGGAAAACTGATATGTTTGGGTGTATATACCTTTGATAAGAAAAGGGGCTTTCTAAACATTCAGAGAAGTGATCATTTAGGACCCAAAGACTATAAGAATGTAAATCAATAACAATTCTATCTATAATGATCTTGATGAGGAAGTTGAAATATGACAAATAAATAAAGTTGTGTGTTTTGTAGGGCGAGGTCTGAAAAGTTTGATTTTTGAACGAAGTATGGAAATTAAGAGTTGAACATAAAAATAGTAAACACAAAAAAGAAGCAAGGATGGTAAGTACCAAGAAGGGCAAAATTGAGCAATCTCCTTTTGAAATACCAATTATAAACCAATGAATAGTTAAATATGTAAAGTCCAGTGGACATTTTCAAAAGCTAGTCTGTAGAAAAAGAAGGGTTGTCTATAGCTCAACAGAGAATTTATTTTTTTAAAGAAGATTTTAAATTATTAGAAAGTTAAAAGTGTTGTAACTACATAAAAGCCAAAATAACCAATAAAAGCTCAAGGTGCTTTTGTGTGGAAACACAACTGTTCAAAATTCACTCTCTTAATGAAGGCAGACAACTTTACTGTGTTGGTCTCTAAACACCTAGAATATTGTATTCAGCTCTGAGATCCATGTTTAATCAGTCAATCCACAAAGAAATATTTATTCAGTCCTTACTATTTTCTAGGCACTGTGCTATACACTTTCAAAAAGAGAACCCAATGATTGGAATATAACTAAAGGAACACGATTAACATGTAAAGGATTAGAATTCATATCACCCCAACAGTATTTGAAGGAACATAGGATTTTTTGGCTTGGGTGAGAGAAGATATAGCCGGGAATTTTGTTTTTCATTTAAATTTTATTTTATTATTTTATTCAAATACATGTAAACAAAAAATGCCATTCTTTTTTTTCGTTTGCTTTTGTTTTTAGTGCCAAATTCTCTCCTTACCTCCTTCCCCTCCCTACGTCTTGAGAAGGCATATAATTTAACACTGATTTTACATGTGTAGTAATGGAAAATATTTCACATTAGCCATGTTGCAAAAGAAAATGTAGAACAAAAAAGAAACAATAATAATAAAGGTAAGAAAAAGTATGCTTCAATATGTAATCAGTCTCTGTCAGTTCTTTCTCAGTAGGTAGATAGAATTTTTCATTTGGAATTGTTTTTCTGATCATTTGCTGTGAATAGCTGAGTCATTTAAAATTGATCTCCAGGCGATAGTATAGTTATTGTTTGCAATGTTCTCCTGCTTCTGCTCATTTCACTTTGTATCAGTTCATGTAAGTCTTTCTAGATTTTCTGAAATTATATTATTTATCATTTCTTATAGTGCAATAGCACTCCATCTCATTTATGTGCCCCTAATTGATGGGAATCTCCTCAATTTATATTTCTTTGCCACAATAAAAAGAGTTGTTATAAATATTTTTCTACATATAGCTCTTTTTTCATTTTTTCTTTGAGCTCTTTGAAACAGAGAACTAGTAGTGAGATTATGGGGTCAAAGGGTATGCATAACTCTTTGGGCATAGTTACAAATTGCTCCACTGAATTGTTGAGTCAGTTCACAACTCTACCAACAGTGTATTAGTGCCCCAATTTTTCCACAACCCTTCCCCTCTAACATTTATGATTTTCTTTTTCTGTCATGTTAGACAATCTGATAGATGTGAGCTACTCAAAGTTGTTTTAATCTGTATTCTCTAATCAATAGTGATTTAGAGCATTTTTTTTTAATTTAACCATTGGTAGCTTTGATTTCTTCTTCTGAAAACTGACTGTTCATATCCTTTAGCCATATATCATTTGAGGAATGACACATATTGTTATAAATTTGACTCAGTTCTCCATATATTTGAGAAAACATGCCTTTATCAGAGAAACTGGCTGTAATTTCCACCTCTACTGCCAGTTTCCTGTCTTCCTTTTAATCTTGGATGCATTGATTTTATTTGTGTAAAACCTAATTTGGTGTAATCTAATTTATCAAATTTGCATCTCATAATCTCTATCATTTATTTGATCATAAATTCTTCCCTTACCCATGAATCTTACATGTGCTATTACATGCTCCCCTAATTTCCTTATATTACAATGCTTTATGACTAAATCATGTACCCATTTTAACTTTGTCTTAATATAATGTGTGAGATGTTATTCTATGGCTATTTTCTGCCAGGCTGATTTCCAGTTTTCTCAGCAATTTTTGTCAAATAATGATTTCTCACCCCTAAATTGTAGATTTTTGGACTTGGTAAATGCTAAGTTACTATGGTATAGATTACTACTGTGTACTGTGTACCTAAGTTATTCCACAGAACCACCATTTTGTTTCTCAGAACCAGATTGTTTTAATGATTATTGTTTTGTAATACTGCTTGAAATCTCATAATTCTAAGCCATATTCTTTTAATTTTTTCAATGATTCCCTTCATATTCATGACTTTTTTTTCTTCTAGATAAATGTTTTAATATTTTTTCCCAGATCTATCTTTTTTTTTTTGTAATTTGATTGGTATGGAACTGAAAAAAGTAAATTAGTTTGGGTATAATTATCATTTTTATTATTTTGACTCTGCCTACCCATGAAGAATTAGTATTTTTTCCAGTTATTCAGATCTGATGTCATTTGTATGAAAATACAATTTTTGCGTTGTTTTGTAGCTTTGTGTATATAGTTTCTCAGTATTTCTTGGCATGTGGACTTCCTAAATATTTCATATTGTCTACAGTTATTTTAAATGGATTTTATCTTTTTATCTCTTGCTGCTGAACTTTGTTGGTAATATATAGAAGTAATGATAATTTATATGGGTTTATTTTATATACAAAAATTGTATTTAAGTTTTTGTTTGTTTTTTGAGGCAA
Source organism: Phascolarctos cinereus (assembly GCF_003287225.1). NCBI lineage: Eukaryota > Metazoa > Chordata > Mammalia > Diprotodontia > Phascolarctidae > Phascolarctos > Phascolarctos cinereus. The sequence continues at coordinate 412,470,349 of NW_027555847.1, forward strand.
TTGGGGTTATGTGACTTGCTCTGAGTCACACAGGTATTGAGTGTTATATGTCTGAGGCTGGATTTGAGCTTGTATCCACCTGACTCCAGGGCCAGTGCTCTATCCACTGTGCCACCAGTGCCCCTGAATTTATTAATTTTTAAACTAGTTATTGTAATTTTTTCTCCTAAATTCTCCATGTATACCATCATATCTGCAAAGCATGAGATTTGTTTCCTCATTGCCTATTCTAACTCTTTCAATTTATTTTTCTCATCTTACTGCTAGAGTTAGCATTTCTAGAACACTATTGAATAACATTGGTGATAATGGGCAACCTTTCTTTTACCCTGATTTTATTGGAAAGGTTTCTACCTTATATCCATTAGGGATAATGTCTACTCATGATTTCAGATAGATAATGCTTATTATTTTAAGGAAATTACATTTATTCCCATAATTTATGGTGTTAATAAGAATGTATGTTATATTATGTCAATGGCTTTTTTATGCATCTATAGAAATAATAATATGATTTTTGTTGTTTTTCTTACTGATATAGTCAATTATGCTGATAGTTTTCTTAATATTGTACCAGGCCTGCATTACTGTTATAAATCCTATCTTGTCATAGTGTCTGATATTTGTGATATATTGATGTAATCTCCTTGCTAGCATTTTATATAAAAATCTTTGCATCATTATCCAATAAAGAATTTCATCTATGGTTTTCTTCACTATTTTTGATCTTCTTGGTTTAGATATCAGCACTATATGTGTGTTGTAAAATGGATTTGTTAGGATTTGTTTGTCTATTAAAAACAGTTTATATGGTATTTAAATTAATTATTCATTAAATATTTGGTAGAATTCCATTGTGAATTGATCTGTCCCTGGGAATATTTTTCTTCAGGGGCTCGCTGATGCCTTATTCAATTTTTTTTCTTAAGAAAAATTTATTTAGTTATTTTATTTCCTCTTTTGTTAATTTGACCAATATCTATATATTATATCTTATATAGATATAGATATATAAAGATATATAGAGAGTAAATATTCATCAATTACACTGTTTGATCTACTGGAATATAAGTCAGGAAAATAGCTCCTAATAATTTATTTAATTTCTTCTTCATTGGTAGTGAATTGCGTCTTTCCTTTTTGATACTCATAATTTGATATTTTATTAAATTAATATGCAATTAATCACTTTTACTGTGTTTTTTTCCTGTAAATCCAGCTGCCAGTTGTTTTTATTAGTTTAACAATTTTCTTAATTTCTATTTTATTAATCTCTCTTTTGATTTTCAGGACTTGCAATTTGTTGTTCAATTGGGATTTTTATATTTTTTTCTAATATTTTTCAATTTGTTTTTTTAATTGCGTGCCCAATTTTATGCCAATCCATGTACTCTATCTCTACTTTGTTGATATAAGCATTTAGTTTTAAATATTTTCCCTTTGTACTGCTTTAGCTGCAGCAATAAATTTTAGTATGTTGTGTCAGAATTGACATTTTCTTTAATGGAATTGTTGATTGTTTCTATGAGTTATTTTTACCTAATCATTCTTTGGTATTGACTTATTTAGTTTCCAGTTAATTTTAATCTATATTTACATGGTCCTTACTGAATATAAGTTTTATTGCAACATGATTTGAAGTATGAATCCAATATTTCTGCTTTCCTACATTTGATGGTGAGGATTTTTTTTTATGAAAAACAATTTTTAAAATTTTTTTCTTTTTAAAACTTTGGGTTACAAATTTTCTTCCTTGCTCCTCCTCACCCACCCTCATTAAGAAGGTAAGCAACTCAATGCAGGTTATACATGTGTAGTCATGAAAAACATTTCTGTAGTAGCCATGTTGTAAAAAACTAAGTATTTTTCCCTTATTCCTATTCTGTCCCCCACTTATTCTATCTGTCTTTTGATCCTGTCCCTCCTTAAAAGTGTTTGCTTCTGATAACCCCCTTCCCCAATCTGTCTTCCCCTCTATCTTCCTCCTGCTCTCTTGTCCCTTCCCCCACCCCGTTTTCCTGAAGGTAAGATATATTTCCATACCCAATCTATATTTGTTTTTGCTTGGTCTGAGATCAGGATTGCTACCCCTGTTTTTGTTTTTCACTTCAGCTGAAGCACTTTTTCAAATGTGTTTCTTATAAACAACATATTGTAGTATTATGGTTTTTAACCCATTCTGTCATCTGTTTCCATTTTATGGGAGAGTTAATCCCATTCACATTCAAAGTTATGATTACTATCTGTGTCTTTCTCTCCATCCTTCCCCCCTCATTTATGCTTTTATTTTTCCTTTTTTCCTGTTCCCTCCTCACTAGTGTTTTGCTTTTGACCACTGCCTCCCTCAGTCCCTCCTCCCTTCTATTAGCCCCTTCCCTTTTGTTCCTCTTTACCCTTATTGCTTCTTCCCTCCCTTCCACCACTCTCCCTTTTCTTTCCCCTTTTCCCTCCTACTGCCTATAGGGCAAGTTAGATTTCTATACCTAACTGATTATGTTATTTCCTTCCTGACCCAAATCTGATGAGAGTAAGCTTCAAACCATGCTCGTCTACCTCCCTTCTTTCCCTCTGCTGTGATAGGTTTTTGTGTCTTTTCCTGTAGTGTAATTTACCCTTGTCTACTTCCTCCTTTCCTTTTCTCTAAATACATTTTCTTAAAGCAGGTTAATCTACTTACTTTGATCCATTTAACACACTTGCTTAGATTTTTTTTTATCATTACATCAAAGTCAATTTATTTCAAGCCCCTTTATGTACACCTTTAAAATGGTGTAATAAAGATACAGTTCCCAAGAGTTACAAGTGTCATCTTTCCTTGTAGGGATGTAAACAGTTTGCCCTTATTATGGTATTATATTTGTATTATTATATTATATTGTATTATATAACATTTGTATAATAATTTATACAATAATAATTATATAATATTATATCATATTGTATCTTTCTCTCCTATTTACCTTTTTATGTCTCTCTTGTGTCTTTTATTTGAAGATCAAATTTTCTGTTGAGATCTGGTCTTTTTATCAGGAAGGTTCAGAAGTCCCCTATTTCATTGAATATCCATATCTTCCCCTGAAAGATAATGTTCATTTTTGCTTGGTAGTTGATCCTTGGTTGTAATCCAAGCTCCTTTGCCTTGCAGAATATCATGTTCCATGCCCTACTGTCTTTTAAAAAAGAAGCTGAAAAGTCCTGTGTAATCCCGACTGTGGTTCCCTGACATTTAAACTGTGTTTTTGTTTGTTTGTTTGTTTGTTTTCTGGCTGCTTGTATTATTTTCTCTTTGACCTAGTAATTTTGGAATTTGGCTATTATATCCCTTTGCATTTTCAATTTGAGATCTCTTTCAGGAAGTGATTGCTGAATTCTTTCCATGGCTGTTTTACCCTCTTGGTCTAGGACCTTAGGGCAGTTGTCCTTCATGATTTCCTGAAAGATACTGTTCAGGCTGTTTTTTCATTGTGATTTTCAGGTAAACCCAGGATTTTTTAAATCGTCTTTCCTGGATTGATTTTCCAGGTCAGTTGTTTTACCAATGAAGTATTTTATGTTTTCATCTATTTTTTAAATTTTTTGTTTCTGTTGAACAGATTTGTGCTCTCTCAAAGAGTCATTAGCCTCCATTTGCCCCATTCTAATTTTTAAAACATTGTTTTCTTTGATTACATTTTGTACCTCCTTCCCCATTTGGCCAATTGTGTCTTTTAGGTATTTGTTTTCCTCAGTATATTTTTTTTCCAGTTGGCCAGTTGTATTTTTTTATGGACTCTTCTACCTTTTTCAATAGACATTTAAAATCCCTCTTGAGCTCTTCTAAGAAGGCTTTTTTGGGATTCAAACATGTTCATATTCCCTTTTGAGGTTCCACATATGTCCTCTTCAGAATTTCTGCCTTGATCTTCACTGTTCTCATGATATGAATCTATGGTATATTTCTTTTTGCTCATGGTATTTCCTCATTCCCTGGCCTTTAAAGAGATTGAGCTCTCCTGCTGGGGATCGGAGGGCACTGACTCAAGCTTCTTGTGTTGGGAGCCTAGATTTGGTCACTGGCTTTTTGTGCTGGGGCCTCTAATGTTAGCTCTTGGAGATTGTAGGTTTCTGGCAGCTTACCTGGTGTTGGGCTGTAATCAGTAGGACTGGAACTCTAGGGCAACTCTAAGTTGCCTGTTTCTCCTTTCCTTTTGCATTCTTCAGCTCCTTTCAGATGGATGTTGCAGGGTGTTTATCTGCCTGTGGCCCTTTGTAGTGCTGCTTCCCTTACTTTTGCTGAGGCACTAGGAGACACCATTGCTGTAGAATGACAAGGCACCTGGTGGTTTTCTAAGGTGATTTCCACCAGTTCCTGAGCCCTCAATGAGGCATTTGGGGTTTGGGTGCTGGTGTTTGCCTGCTCCACCACCTGGGATTCAGGATCTCCTCCTGGTATTCTGAGCTGGGGCTTTCCACTACCTTGCTGGGATGCCTCCAGTTCAGTTCCACTCCCCTTCCCCCAGGGCAAGAAGGGCCTTTCCCATTAATCCCTGAAGCTACCTGGGCTACCAGATTGCTGCACCCTGTCTTTCTTCTGGTTCAGCTTTTCCAGGTTTGTTTTTTTTTTTTTCTGGGGTGATATTTTCTGGGCTTTCAGAGGTTGATACAGGAGAGTGAGAGCGACTTCTTTCTCCACCATCTTGGCTCCTGGAAGTAGAATCCCCATTCAATTTTCTCCAGAGGTCTATTATAACTGCTTTTAAAATTCCATTACCTCCAACATAACTAATTCTTCCTCCCTTAATCCAAGGCCCACACCAGAAGAGTTTTCTCAAAGAGAATAGACCTTTTGAGGAATATTTAGGCAATTATCCTTATATGGCTCTATTTATAAGTTGCCATTTTTGGCCTGATGATTTAAAAAATTCACATTCATACAGGTTTCTAAATTTTACAGATTACTTTCATCATATCAATCATGTAAGGTGGACAGTTAGTTTTATCATTATCCTGATTTCAAAAGTGAGATCACTGAGGTTTAAACAGGTAACTTGACTTCTTATTTCTGAGCAGAGTGAGGAAAGAATCCAATGTCTTCTGCATCTAAGGTCATTTACCCAATTCACTCACACCCACACGATGAGTTTCCTAGGAAGATCCTTCTTTGAAAATGGAAGTATATTGAAATTGATGCCAACTGGAGAGTTATGGATTCCCCAAGATTAACAATAAGTAGAATCCAGATATTCTCCCTAAATCCATTAATGTGGGTTTCGCCTCTTGTTCAACTTCTAAAGAATAAGTTGAAAGTAAAGAAATCCTAGTCAGACTGACAGAAATATCCATAACTCCAATTATACAAGCACTTCTCAGCCACCCCTCAGTGTAACACAGATCAAGTAGAAGAAATGAACATTGGGGTTGGCAATCTCCAGCAAAGACTGAAATAAATAGGCTTTCTTTCTGTCAGTAAGACACAGGAATGAAGGCTTCTGATTGCCTGCTTGCCTCCCAACGTGATTTTTATTTTTTTTATTTTTTTAATATCAGCATTGGCAGTTCTTCTCCTTAAAAGCAAGAGGTTTCTAGTGACAGATTTTAGTAGCTCCCACAAATGATTTATAATGGAGCAAAATTAAGAGAGCTGCTGTAAACTTCATGTCAGGAAATTCCAGCAAGGAAGCCTCTTTAAATTTCCAAAGATAAATGGCTTATTACTTTTGCCCTCCATTTCTTAGCAGGGAAATAAGAGATTCACCCGGTAAATCTGTCCTTGCTGGCCAGCCCACCATCTTGATGGTACATCTTACCCAACTGGCACTTTAGATCAGGCACAGGATACTGGAAGAAGGGGAAGAAGATGCAGATTTGTATCAACAACAGACTTCATTACTCCTCTCTCCCTAACAGCTATGCATTTTAGTCTTACTTAACAGCTGGGTGACAAATGATTTCCCCACACGGACTCATCTCCCCATTCTCCAGTCTATACTCCAGTAAGGTGCCAGATCTACTTTCTTTTTTTTTTAATACAAATTTATTTATTTTTAGTTTTCAACATTCACTTCCACAAGTTCTTGAGTTCCAAATTTTCACCCCATCTCACCCCTCTCCCCAGCCCAAGACAGCATGTGTTCTGAATATCCATTCCCCAAGTCTGTCCTCTCTTCTATCTCTCCCCCTGCTTCTCTTATCCCTTCCCCTTCTATTTTCCTGTAGGGCAGGATAGACTTCTGTACCACATTTCCTATATTTCTTATCTTCCAGTAGCATGTGAAAACATTTTCTTTAAACATGTTTTAAAACTTCAGGTTTCAGATTTCCTCTCTTACTCCCTCCCCACTCACCCTCACTGAAAAGGCAAGCAACTCCATATAGGTTGTACATGTGCAGTTATGCAAAGCACTTCCATAGTAGACATGTTGTGAAAAACTAACTCTATTTCCTGTCCTCCCATTGATTCTATTCTTTCTTTTGACCCTGTCCCTCCTCAGAAGTATTTACTTCTGATTACACCATTTCCCAATCTGACTTCCTCTCTATCATCCCCCTTCTTCTCTTGTCCCCTTCTCCCCCTAAATTCCTGTAGGGTAAGACAGATTTCCATACCAAACTGAATGTGTATGTTATTCCCTCCTTAAGCCAAATCCTATGAGAATAAGATTCATTCATTCCCTCTTACCTTCCCCCATTTCCCCTCCACTGTAAGAGCTTTTATTTCTTTTTTTTTGAGATAATTTACCCCATTCCACCTCTTCCTTTCTTCTTCTCTGAGTATAATCCTCCCTCATCCTTTAATTTTATTCTCCAGATAAGACCCCTTAATCTTCAAACCACCCTGTGCCCTCTATCTATCTTATCTATACATACATGTAATTTATTTTCCTCCAACTACCCTAATACTGACAAAGGTCTCATGAGTCACAAATACTTTACCATGCAGGAATGTAAACAGTTCATCTTAATAGGTCTTTTATGATTTCTCTTTCCTGTTTACCTCTTCATGTTCCACTTGAGTCCTGTATTTGAAACTCAAATTTTCTATTCAGCTCTGGTCTTATCACCAAGAATGCTTGAAAGTCCTCTCTTTCACTGAATTACCATTTTTTCCCCTGAAGGATTATACTCAGTTTTGCTGGGTAGTAATTCTTGGTTGTAATCCTATCTGCTTTGCTCTTCAGAAGGTTATATTCCATGCCCTGCGCTCCTTTAAAGTAGCAGCTGCTAAATCTTGTGTTATCCTGATTGTGTTTCCATAGTACTTGAATTGTTTCTTTCTGGCACCTTGTAATATTTTCTCCTTGACCTGGGAACTCTGGAAATTGGCTATAATATTCCTAGGAGTTTTCCTTTAGGGATCTTTTTCAGGAGGAGAAATGCAGATCCTTTAAATTTCTATTTTGCCTTCTGGTTCTACTATATCAGGGCAGTTTTCCTGGATAATTTCTTGAAAGATGGTGTCTAGGCTCTTTTTTTTGACCATGGCTTTCAGATAATCCAATAATTTCTAAATTCTCTCTACTGGATCTATTTTCCAGGTCAGTTGTTTTTCCAATGAGATATTTCACATTCTTTTCTAATTTTTCATTCTTTTGGATTTCTTTTACAGTGTCTTGATTTCTCATAAATTCACTAACTTCCACTTGCTCTATTCTAATTTTTAAGAAAGTATTTTCTTCACTAATCTTTTGGACTTCCTTTTCCATTTGGCCAATTTTTGTTTTTAGGGCATTTTTCTCCTCATTGGCTTTTTGAACACTTTTGCCATTTGGGTTAGGCTATTGTTTCTGTTATTTTCTTCAGTATATTTTGGGGTCTCCTTTAGCAAGCTGTTGACTTGTTTTTCATGATTTTCTTGCATCACTCTCATTTCTCTTCCCAGTTTTTCCTCTGCTTCCCTTACTTGCTTCTCAAAATCCCTTTTGAGCTGTTTCAAGGCCTGGGACTGATTCATATTTTTCTAAGAGGCTTTGGATGTAGGAGCTTTGACTTTGTTGTCTTCTTCTGGTTGTATATTTTGATCTTCTTTTTCACCACAGTAAGATAATATAGTCTGACTCTTTTTGTGCTGCTTCCTCATGATCCTGGCCAATTACTTGAGTTTTAAACTCCTTGTTAAGGTATGAATCTGCTTCCAATGTGGAGAATGTACTGTCCCAAGCTTCAGGGGCTTTGTACAGCTGTTTTCAGAGATACTTGTAGGGCCCTATAAATTTTCAGTTCTTCCAAGGTGGTATGATAAGGGGTGAGGTGTTTACTCCTTTCCTCACCTTTGACTGCAGTTATTCCTTTCTGTCCTGTAACTGTGAGGAAGATTTCCTCTTCACAGCCATTACAATCTCCACCACACCAGCATTCCTTCTCACCCCGGGACCCCTGCCCGGAACTGTGACCCAGATCCAAACATGGGCAAAGCAAGAGATTCCTGCCTCAACACTGGGAAAGAGATCCCTGCAATCCCTCTCTGATCAGCCACTGGATTACCCCTCAGTCTGTGGGTTGGAAGCTCGGGAAGCAGCTACCCCCCCGCCCAGGGCCATACTCTTGGGGAATGGACCTGAAACCCTGCCTTCCTCTCTTAGCACTGACAGAAACAGACTTTTCCCACTGACTTTCTAAATTGTCTTTGGCATTCATACCTTGAGAAGTCTGGAAACATACACAGCTGCCTGCGATTCACTCCTCTGAGGCCTGTTCAAGATTTGCTGCGGCCTGCATGCCCATGCTGCACTGCACTCCCAGCCCGGTGTGATACATCTTTCTGATCAATCATCCAGGTTGTCTTGGGCTGGAAATTTGTTTCACTCTATCATTTGGTTGTTTCTGCTGCTTCAGAATTTGTTTAGATCCATTTTTAATGAATATTTGGAAGGGTTTTGGGGACAGCTCAAACAAGTCACTGCTTTCACTCTGCCATCTTGGCTCCACCCCCCCAAATCTACTTTCTTAAAGAGCATATTTGACCATATCATGCATACTTCTCCATTCACACACCCAATGAATCTCAGAGGCTTACTATTACATTTAGAATGAAATATATTCTCTTTGTTAGGCATTTTCATGCCACTATATGCTCTCTCTCATCACTTCTGTGTACTGGCTCTCCTGACTTCCTTCATGATATAACTCAAATCTTACCTTCTCTAGAAACTCTTTTTCCCCCCTTCTTTCATTTCTCCAGGTGATAATGCCCTTCTTCTGAAATTGCCTTCTATCTGCACTACAAATATAAATTTGTATATACATATATACATATATACACACAAATATACATATATATGTATATACACATACACACACACATATATACACACACATACATACATATATATATACGTATATGTATCCACACATATATACAAAAATAGTGTGTATTTAGTTGTATGTATGACATCTTTGACATCAGAATATGAATTTCTTGAATAAATGAAGGGATGAAGCTACAAAAAAAAAAATGCTTAAAATGTGTTTAAAAAATCTATTCATTTCCTTAGCTTCCCTCTGATTTATTTAATGCTAAGATTTATTTGGTTCTATAAGGGGAAAGTTGAAGTTCCCACAGGTATAGTTTTACTGTCTATCTTCACCTATAACTTTTCCCTTAAGAATATGGATACAATTTCATCTGGTGTATATAAGTTTAGTATTAATATTACTTCATTATCTATGATCTAGTTTTAGCAAAAAAGAAAGTAGTTTCCCTGTTTATCTCCTGTCTGTTTTTGCTTTTGCCTTGTCTGAGATCATGATTGCTACCCCTCACCTTTTTTATCCTCAGCTGAAATGTAATAGATTCTGTTCCAACCCCTTATTTTTACTCTGTCAGTATCTCTCTGTTTTAAAAATGTTTCTTATATGCAACATATTGTTGCATTCTGGTTTTCAATCCATTCTGCTATCTGCATCTGTATTATGGGTGAGTTCATCCCATTCACATTCACAGTTACAATTGTTAACTGGGCCTTTCCCTCTGCTCCATGTTTTCCTTGTCCATACTTATCTCCCTCATTTTTTTTTACCTTATTTATACTTAAATGACTATTTTGCTTCTGTACACCACTTCCCTTAATCCACCCTCCCTTCTGTCAAGTCCTTTCCCCTTCTGTCTTTTCCTTTCCTTTCTACTTCCTTGTATAGTAAGATAGATTTCTATACCCAACCTTCTCTGTATATTCTTCCCTCTGAACCAATTTGGGTGAGAGTAAGACTCAAGTATTTCCTGTCTCTCCTGTCCACTATCTTCCCCTCCATCATAAAATTTATTTCTTTCATGCTTATTTAATTTGAGACAATTTTGCTGATTATTCCTCTCCCTTGTCACTTCTCACAGTGACTTCCTATTTCTCACTCCTTAATCTAATTTGACTTGATTCTGACAATAAGTTCTTCCAGGAATATTTATTTGTATTTGAACTACACCAAGTATAAAATGAAAATGAAAACAATAAAGGTAATAACCAACATTTATAGAGCATTTTAAGGATTGAAAAATTTTTTTTGCAAATTATTTTTAGTTTATATCATTTTAACCTTATAACCACTCTGGAAGGTAGAGTAATACTTGAATTCATAGCTGTAGTTGCAGTTGTAGTCATAGTACCAATTGTAATTGTACTAGTGTAGTCATAGTCATAGTCATAGTAGTAGTAGTCTGTCTGCTTGCAATATTTTCTCCTTGATCTGAGAGCTTGGAATTTGGCTATCACATTTCTGAGAGTTTTCATTTTGGGATCTTTTCAGAGGTAATAAATGAATTGTTTTAATTTCTGTTAACTTCTCTGGTTCTAGGATATCAAGGCAGATTTCTTTAACAATTTTTTGAAATTTATTGTCTAGGCTCTTTCTTTGATCACAGCTTTCAGGTAATCCAATAATTATAAAATTTTTCCCTCCTGGATCTACTTTCCAAGTCAGTGGTTTTTTGTTTGTTTGTTTGAATGAATGAACTATTTCACATTTTCTTCTTTTTTTTCATATTTTTTATTTTGTTTTATTGTTTCTTTGTGTCTCATGAAGCTGTTAGTTTCCACTTGCCTAATCTAATTTTTAAGCTCATCAGTGACCTTTTCTTTGGTTTTTCAAATAATTCTTTCAGTGGATTTTATGCCTCTTTTACCATTTGGCCAATTCTGTTTTGTAATGTTATTTTTCTTCAGTACTTTTTGTGCCTCTTTTATCAAGTTGTTGACTCTCTTTTCATAATTTTCTTATATCATTCTCATTTGTTTTTTTCCCATTTTTTCCCTTTACTTCTCTTTTTCAATTTTAAAATCCTTTTTAAGCACTTTCATAATTCTCTTTGGGCCTGTAACCAATTCATGTTTTTCTTTATTTTCCAACTTTTTATTGTTTTTTTTTTGGAGCTAGCTATGGGAGTCTGTAGGCTTTATGTGGTTCCAAGGTATCATGATCTAAGAGGTGTGGTCACTTTTCTTCTGGACCCTACTCTATTGTTTGCCCAGAAAGGGAATTTGTTCCCCTATAGCTACCAGCACTAGCACTCCTTTTAACCCTCGTACTCTGACCAGGTCCCCTGCTATCCTGTAGCTGCAATTTCTAGTACTCCCCTCTGTCTTAAAATTGAGAACATGGTGCCTACTCCCCCATGAGTAGCCATAAGCAATCCTCTCTGCCCTGGAGCCATGTCCACGGCCCACACTCCCATGGGGCCACTTGTGGTATTACTCCTTTTGGCCCTGGCACTGTGACCTGAAAGTGACTATGGGCAATCCAACAAAGTCCTGAACTGAGGGTCAGAAAAGGGTCCCCTGCCATCTCCTTCAGACCTTATCACCTTTCCATGGGCTGAGAGTTCCCAAATTTGCTACTGTAACAAATGCAGCTGCTTCCAAGTCTCGAGGCTGGCACTACAGCAGCCTATACTATGCTGTCTGTGCTGGCTTCAGGTCTGACAACCACCCTAGTGAGGCAGACCTTTTCTGCCAAGCTCCTAAGTTGTATTGGGCTATAAAGATTTTCACCCTACATTTTTTGATTCTGTAGCTTTATAATTTTATTTAAGGTATTATTTTAGAGTTGTTTGGAAGGTAATGGAGGGTAGGGGTTAGGTGAGCCCTTCTCTACTCTGCCCTCTTGGATATGTACTCTGGGGAATTTTTTGAAACATAAATTTGTCATCAGATATTTTTAGGGAGTCATGCAAATGATACTAGTCAGATGATCTAAGTACTACAGTTTGATACAGCTCTAAGCTATAACTTTATGAAGAGCATCAGCAAGGCGGAATTTTGCTATACCAAATTAAAAAAAAATTCCACAGTTGTAGCTCCCTCTTCCATCTTGTCCATCTCCCCAGGTTGAATTTCAGAAGTTTGTAGCCTGGGTCCCTAGGTTTTGTGGGGATGGGAAGAGGGCAAATGGAACTAAATGCTACATTAAGTTCTGGGATTTTTTGTGGAACCAACACTCCAAAAATTCTAGCTTACTAGGCAAAATCTTTAAAACGTCAGTTATTAGATACTATTTGCTTAATGCAAAGCCTTTGTTAAGATGACATAGTGAACATAAGAGCCAAAAAACACTCCCCCATCAATGTAATTTCTCACAAATATACATAATATCTATGAAAAGAGTGTATACAGACTTAGAGGACACTGACTCTGATGTATACACTTATAAGTGATACAGTTGGACAAGTTAACTCAAATCTTTGTTTATGGATAGCCTCTGTACCCTTTCTCATCTCTTGCTGCTCTTGCATTGCTCCTCCCTAGGTGGTGTATCTTTGTGGATCACACAGTTGCACTCCGCACATCTGATCCTCTCTGTACCACAACTTCACTCCTATTACATGGTCAACAAAGAACAGCACATAGGAATCTTATGTTCTCTACATCTGTCAAAGGCTTGTCGGTTCTCTAGAAATATCCTCATTGAGGATAAATAAATAAATAGCCTTATGCATATATATATGTGTGTGTGTGTGTGTATCACTTACAAGGATTCAATAAGAAAAGTGCTCTGCACAATTAAACACTGTGCAAATGTGTTATAAATATAATTATCATTTGTTTTAGAAACTTCCTTTTTTAGTCTAGAAATTCCATGAACAATTTCACAAGTACATAGAATTACCTATATCTAAATTCTTTCATAAACCTCTGGGTTTTACGGTATGTTTTACTGTTAATCTACTTGGGCTAATTATCAGATGCTTGGGAATCTCAAATAGTAGAATTGTTCTAGTAAGCAGTTCTCAAACTGTATTCTATATACTTCTGAGGTCACAGAGTACCATTATGAGGAATCTGAGAGGTTAAAAGTACTATCATATTATGCTTGGATATCATTTGCCTATTAAAATTATGTTTCTTTTTCTAACTACATATCTATGTAAAGTTGGGTTTTTTAATGCAAAAATAGCATACCACAACATATTGAATGAAGAAACAGATATGAAAATCTAGTTGTTTTATATTAACCCAAACATTAAAGAGATTTGCAGAAAGACGCAAAATAATGCCACACATTCCATAAATTTTTATTTTGTAAAATACATTTTTCATAAAACACGCTGTTGATGTTAATATGTAATGAGCTTATTTTTCCTATATATAAATGATTGAATAAATATTTCAATTTTTTTTTTTACTATTCTAACTCTGACATCTATAACCCACATAAATGAAAACACTTTGGAGGTCTCAATATGTTTTAAGGGTATAACTGGGTTCTAAGACCAAAATGTTTGAGAACTGGTAGAATAGTGGAAAATACGCCTGTCTTAGAGTCACTTTATCATAGCATCAGAAGCAAGTCATTAAGCTAGAAACTACAGAGTGGGTACTGATTCTTAGTAGTAGAGTGCTACTAATAGTCTCTGATACCATAAGTATGTTTTTTTTCTTTTTAAAAAATGGAAGATGGGCATACAACTAAAAAAAACTAGAAAAAGAAATAATTAAAAATCCTCAACTAAACTCCAAACTAGAAATACTGAAAACCAAAGGAAAAATTAATAAAATTTAAATTAAGAAAACTATTGAACTAATAAATAAAACTAAGAGCTGGTTTTATGAAAAAACCAATAAAATAGATAAGCCTTTGGTTAATTTAATTAAAAAAAGAAAGAAGAAAACCAAATTACTAGTACCAAGAATGAAAAGGGTGAAGCTACCACCAAGGAAGAGGAAATTAAAACAATACTTAGGAATTATTTTGCCCAACAATATGCCAACAAATTTGACAATCTTAGTGAAATGGATACATATTTACAAAAATATAAATTGCCCAGATTAACCGAAGAGGAAGTAAAATACTTAAATAACCCCATCTCAGAAAAAGAAATTGAACAAGCCATTGATGAACTCCCTAGGAAAAAATCTCCAGGGCCAGATGGATTTACATGCAAATTCTATCAAACATTTAAAGAACAATTAATTCCAATACTATATAGACTATTTGGGAAAATAGGTGAAGAAGGAGTCTTACCAAATTCTTTTTATGATACAAATATGGTGTTGATACCTAAACCAGGAAGAGTCAAAATAGAAAAGAAAATTATAGACCAATTTCTCTAATGAATATAGAAAAAATTTTAAACAAAATACTAGCAAGTAGATTGCAGCAACTTATCACAAGAATAATACACTATGACCAGGTAGGATTTATACCAGGAATGCAGGGTTGGTTCAATATTAGGAAAACTATCAGCATCATTGAGCATATCAACAACAAAACCAACAGAAACCACATGATCATCTCAATAGATGCAGAAAAAGCTTTTGATAAAATACAACACCCATTCCTATTAAAAACACTAGAAAGCATAGGTATAAATGGAGTCTTCCTTAAAATAATAAATAGCATTATCTAAAACCTTCAGCAAGCATTATATGTAATGGGGACAGGCTAGAAGCATTTCCAATAAGATGGGGGTGAAACAAGGATGTCCATTATCACCACTGTTATTCAATATTGTACTGGAAACCTTAGCTTTAGCAATAAGAGAAGAAAAAGAAATTGAAGGCATTAGAATAGGCAAAGAAGAAACAAAGCTATCACTCTTTGCAGATGACATGATGATATACTTAGAGAATCCTAGAGAATCAAGTAAAAAATTGCTGGAAATAACAAACAACTTTAGCAAAGTTGCAGGCTATAAAATAAACCCACATAAATCATCAGCATTTCTAATATTACCAACAAAGCCCAACAGCAAGAGATAGAAAGAGAAATCCCATTTAAACTTACTGTAGACATTATAAAATATTTAGAAGTCTACCTCCCGAAACAAACCCAGGAACTCTATGAACACAATTACAAAACACTTTTCACACAAATAAAATCAGATCTAAATAATTGGAAAAACATCAGTTGCTCATGGGTAGGCCGAGCTAATATAATAAAAATGACAATCCTACCTAAGCTAATTTACTTATTCAGTGCCATACCAATCAAACTACCAAAAATTATTTTATAGAGTTAGAAAAAATAATAACAAGATTCATTTGGAAAAACAAAAGGTCCAGAATATCAAAGGAACTAATGAAAAGAAATGCAGGGGAAGGTGGCCTAGCAATTCCAGATCTTAAATTGTATTATAAAGCAGCAATCATCAAAACTGCTTGGTACTGGCTAAGAAATAGGGAGGTGGATCAGTGGAATAGGTTAAATATGCAAGACACAGTAGTCAATGACTATAGTAATCTATTATTTGATAAACCCAAAGACCCCAGCTTCTGGGATAAGAACTCACTCTTTTAAAAAAACTGCTGGGAAAACTGGAAAAGAGTATGGCAGAAACTAGGCATAGACCCAAATCTTACACCATATACCAAAATAAAGTCAAAATGGGTTCATGACTTAGATATAAAGGCTGATACCATAAGTAAACTGGGAGAACAAGGAATAGTTTACCTATCAGATCTATGGAGAACAGAAGAATTCATGACCAAACAGGAGATAGAGAACATTATGAAAAGCAAAATGGATAATTTTGATTACATTAAATTGAAAAGTTTTTGCACAAACAAAGCCAATGCAACTAAGATTAGAAGGAAGGTAGAAAATTGGGAAAGAATTTTTACAACCAGTCTTCTGATAAAGGCCTCATTTCTAAAATATATAGAGAATTAAGACAAATTTATAACACAAGCCATTCCCCAATTGATAAATGGTCAAAGGATATGAACAGACAGTTCTCAGATGAAGAAATTAAAGCCATCTATAGTCATATGAAAAAATGCTCTAAATCGTTATTGATTAGAGAAATGCAAATCAAAACAACTCTGAGGTACCACATCACACCTATCAGATTGGCCAACATGACAAAACAGGGAAATGATAAATGGGGAAGATGTGGGAAAATTGGAATACTAATACATTGTTGGTGGAGTTGTGAAATGATCCAACCATTTTGGAGAACAATTTGGAACTATGCCCAAAGGGCTACAAAAATGTGCATACCCTTTGATCCAGCAATAGCACTTCTAGGGCTATATCCCAAAGAGATCAAACAAATGGGAAAAGGACCCACATGTACAAAAATATTCATAGCAGCTCTTTTTGAAGTGGCAAAGAATTGGAAATTGAGAGGATGCCGATCAATTGGGGAATGGCTGAGCAAGTTGTGGTATATGAATGTAATGGAATACTGTTGTGCTATAAGAAATGATGAAAAGGCTGACTTCAGAAAAAACTGGAAAGACTTACATGGTCTGATGCTGAGTGAAGTGAGCAGAATCAAGAGGACTTTGTACACAATAGCAGCCTTCTCAGCATTACAAGGATCTAAGACATCTCCAGAGGCCTCAGGATGGAATATGCTGTCCACATTCAAAGAAAGAACTATGGAAGTCGAATCTCTATCACTTATTTTTACCTTCTGTTGAGTTTTGTTTCATCTTTCTGATGGTTCCTCCTATTGGTTTTAATTTTTGCTTGCAACTTCACTAACATGAAAATATGTTTGATGGTTATGTAAATGTAAAGCCTATGTCAGATTGTGTGCTGTCTTGGGGAGGGTGGGGGAGGTAGGGGAGAAAAATTTTCAACTCAAAAGCATATGGAAGTGATTGTTGATAAATCAAAATAAATTAATAAAATTTTTAAAAATGAAAGAAAAATATAAAAGAAATTAGAAAATATACTAAATTTATTCATTAAAAGTTGAAATCAGGCATTAGTTATTAAGAATATTGCAAAAGGAATGAAAGGACAATGTATAATATGTGTGTGTAAAATTATCCTGCTTAATTCATTTGAAAATACCTTATTTCCTTCTCTCCTTGTCTAATAGTTATAAATACTAGTCTGAAGAAATCAGATAACTAACTCACTTTTCTAGATGATTTGACTGTAACTGTAAATATATGTAACTTACAAGAAATATCATATCAATTATTTGGCAGATGATACTTATTCTTTTATAAAAATTATTAATATTAATATTTCATTTTGTTGAAGTTACTAATATCATCTAGATGAACATACTAAGTTTTCAGTGGCTATTTAGATTTTCAGATCTGTGTCAAATACCCACACATAGACTGTATCATACAAAATAACAACAGAACTTTGCTTAAAATTCTATCTCAAGGGTTAATATTTTATATCTCGCATCTATTGTACTTGAGGCACCCATGTTTTCTTTATTCTTTTAAACCTGCAGTGTTGTTTTGACTCTGGCTAGAATGAAAAATGTATGTCCAAGGGTTTTTGCAGAACAGTGTCTTTCTTTTCTAATAGGTTCTGGGAGGGGAGGATGTAAAAAAGGGATATCTGTTTTAGTGCAGTCTTGAATCCCCAGTCCTCATATATTGTAAGAACTATGATAGAATGTTTTCAAAAATTTTAAAAAACACTGCTGAGGACCAGGTAGTGGGAAAAGACCTAGAACACCAAAAGCAATCTCCCTTTCTGGCTCAGAGGCTCTGAAGGTCTTCATATAGTGATATTTTAATAACATTATTAAAGAGAAAAGAGAGAGAGAGAGAGAGAGAGAGAGAGAGAGAAGAGAGAGAGAGAGAGAGAGAGAGAGAAACAGAGACAGACAGACAGAGGCAGAGATAGAGACAGGAATACAGGGACAGACACAGTTAGAGAGACAGAGAGAAAGAGACAGAGACAGAAAGAGAAAGAGATAGACAGAGAGACAGACAGAGATCAGGGAATCTAAAATTATGTAATTACTTGTCAAAATTTTTTTTTCTCTTTGATTTTCAATATGTATATTTACCTGCAATGATATGTTTTGTTTTGTTTATATTTTTTACAAAAACTGACAGCGTTTGGATGAACTGACACAGTGCTAACAGAACAGAGAGAAAAATTTCCCCAAAGATCACAATATCGTAAAAAACTTTGAAATATGTCAGAATTCTGATGAATGAAGGACAAATCATGATTTCAGTAGAGTGATGGTATAGGATGCTTCCCACTTTCCCTCAGAGACTTGGTGTCCTCTAGTTCTTTCTTATAATGGTGGGTATTTTTTAGAGGGAGAGGAAGAATCACCGGACAGTGGTAGTGACAGGAAAAAATGATTGATAAAACAGTTTAAAACAAGCATTAAAATGAAGTGCGGAGGTGCTTTAGCATCACACAATAAAATTTGAATGACATAGAAAGGATTACTTAAAACAAACTGCAAATTCATGTACTATTGGGTTCCCATTTTACCAATTTATATTTACTGATAAATATATGATAATCCTACAGTTATTTAACAATAAATTTATCTAAAATATCTGATATGTAGTGATATCCATAAATGTATTTTTTATGTTATTTCAAAACATCCACTTTTAGTATTCTGACTACTGAAAAGGAAAAAAAAACACTCAGTATTTGGTTTAAGCAGAGAGAAACAACTCTAATTTCAAGATTTATGCAGAACTTAATGAGTTTTATGTCCTTTAGGGCATCACTTAACCTCTCCTCGTGTAAAAAATAAGGGATTCAAGCCAAATGTTAGTCTCTTCAAGTGTTACAATTCTGTGGGTCTATAACTGAATCTTATAAATGTATTTGCCTCCCCTATTCATATATTAGGGAGGGCTTCTAAATATAAGTAAATTAGGATAATATTTGTTTATTTGGGAAGAGAAATCTTGGATAATAAGGGAAGAAGAAAAGAAATAAGCATAGATTTAGAGGAGGAGAATACATTATGAATCATCTAGTCAATCCAACTTCCTGCCTGCCTCATTTTCTACATGAGGATATTGAAGACAAGAGAGATTAAATGAAGATCAAAGTCATACAGAGATGAATTTTGAAGCCTTCTTGCCTCCAGGAGATATATTCTACACTGTTGAATCAGACTATTTTGCATAAATGTGAAACTCTGAAGAACAGAAATCTTTATAGATTTTCGATAGGTGCAGGACGGTGTTAAGGATGATTTAGAAAGAAATAGCATAGCACACTTTGCTTGAAATGACCACTTTTCAATGGGCCACCATTTGAACCACTTATTATAATATGTGCAAATAAATGTTGTTTATGAAGATTGCTAAGGTCTTAACCTTATGTTCTTTTTTTTGAAATTTCAATAGTAAGTTACATTCTGAATCACTTATATACACTTATGATATTTACTAGGGAACATAAAATGACTGATTTTTGTCAGTTTAGAATAGTTCAGTCATTTGTAATATGGGGAGTTTTCAGTGTTTCATCTTAATCCATTTTTTTAACAGTGAATTAATATGAGAGATCAGTTTTCAAGAAATTTGAAAGAGTAAAAACTATCAAAATTGAGAAATCATACATATGCATATATACATATATATCACCACTTGAAAAAACTGATTGAGAAGAAATTAATTACTAACAATCTAAATACTTGCTTATTCTCATCTCAGGAATATTTATGAAAATGACTTATAAATACATTAAAGCAATCCTTGGCAAAAATTTGAGAGACTACAGACTTTGACAAATATCTTTACAGTCACATATCTGACTGAAAGATATAGAATAATATCCAACACTATTCAATAGTTATTAACTATAAAATATTTTGATTCTGTAGAAAACATTATTTTAAAAGATTTCCTTCAACAAGATGTCTTCTATGAATTAACTACCTTAAGAGATGCCTTAAAAGATAAAACATTCAATAATTTTATAATTAATAATATCAAGTGAAATAAAGAACAAGGAAGAATCTCCTTAAGAAAGTCTGTCACAATAACATTCCCTCCCATAACAATATTGCGTCTATTTTTATATCATACCTATACACACTTTGAAATTAATAATTAAAGTAAAAGTTTGTAAGAAACCCAAATTATCATACTTTGCAATATTCTATTTTAATCTTGCTTAAACTTGTTATGGCTTTCCTTTACTCCATTAAAAACATCTTTGTTGATACTTTCATGATTCAAATAATTTTGTATCGATTGTCATGATTACTTCCTCCAGATTATAATCCTTGCATACTATGTAGTCCAATGTGCTTATTGCCCATATCTTCTCTCAGATATACTACAGAACTGCTTAACATGGCAGTGGCCTTACTCAATATCTCAAGAGTACAAATGGAGCATCAGATTCTCTACTGTTAATGTCTATTCTTTTTGTATGACCAGCTCACTCCCTTTCTCTGTCATCTGTTTCAGAATATCTTCTGTTTATAATTCTGCTTATAATTCAAAGTTCATAGTATGTTACATACAATTTACAAGAAACATAAACTTTTTCATTGCATTTCAAGTGAGCTATAACTTGATTCCCTGGAAAATATATGAGGCTTAGATATGGATATGATCTACAAAATAAATACAAGGTGGTTGTGGGAGAGAGTGCCTTGGCAAAGGCCTTGCTAAAGAGATGCCTCCTTGTTCTGTATTTCACTTGACATCAGTAATTATAAAATTGTTGAATAAACTACTTCTGTTTTGTCCTTTAAAGTATCTCTTAATATGTTAATTCATGCATGGGAGATACCTTCTCGGAAGAAGGCCTTTTAATATAGTGTTCTGCTCTACAGATTCAAGAGATTTTTGTATCAATCATTAGTAAACATGGTGGGATATCAAACTTTAGACATTTGTCTGTTAACTCTGCAGGTGTATCTGAAGTATCAAAACACAACATGCCTCTTAACCTTCCACTTCTCTCTATTCATTCAGCAAACACCCTAAATCAGGACCTCATTACCTATGCTCTTGGTTATTAAATACTCCTTAATTACTTTGGAGGTGGTAGACTCCATATGGCATGAAAGTTAGCTAGAAAGGAACTCAGAAGATATTTAATCCAATTTCCTCATTTTACAAGGAGGAAAATGTTGCCCAGGATGAATGAGGGATATTTCCAAGTTTATATGTAAGCTCCTCAAAGGCTCCTCAAAAGTTTCATTGCTTATGTTACTTTTCTTTATATCATTAATGTCTTTGGTATCATAGCATTTAATATATTTTAATTTTCTTGAAGTGAAGTGGATCTATAATCAAAGGCTGCAAGTAAATAAATGGATACATTTTCTGTTGCTACATTTTGCTGGCAATGGTCAAAAATTCAGTTCTTTCACTTCATATATTCCCGAATTTTTAACGTAATTTTAAAGTTACATTTTCAAAATAAGTCATCAACAATTTGGGATATCATTGGAGTTTGTAAAAATAAAAAGACAGTTAAGAATAATAGCTTTATTAAAGATACAACACTTCATCTACATTTGCAATTTTTGAAATATTAATATATATGAATATAAGCACATGAATGTGTTTAAAGTATATTTTTGTATATATGTCTGTGCATATACATATATGTATGTATAAATATATGTGTATACACACATATACCCTTAATGTGAATTTTTTTGGTTATTAATTTACTTTCTCCTTTTTCTTTTAATTATATCTGGAATTTTATGCATCCATGGCTAGGCAGAAAATAAAGATCAGAATGAAATTTATTAATAGAGTATTGTTTGACTATATTTTCTCATGGACACTATTTTGGTATTTTACCTTAAGACCGCAATAAAATGTGGGCACAAATGTCAGGGATAGCTGTTATTTTGGATGGAATGCTTAGAGTCATAGTTTAAGAGAAGTGTTTTCCTGTAGTAGTAGAAAAATAAGACAAAAAAAAGAAATAGGTTGATAGAACTCTTATTTTTTATCATTTCAAAGAAGGTGAAAAGATTTCTTGAGAAGAGATTCTGCTTGTGACAAAGAGTGAAATGAATTATTCCGGAAGTAAGGAGAAATTACTTGCAGGTACAATTAGGATTAGATGTTGATATTGGCTATGACCTTTCTCATAGGTAAAATACAACAATCATATATATGTCTGTTTTATTATTGATAATGTTGCCATTGAATTACACAGCCTTTATAGAATTGATCCTGGAAGATTAAGAGCTTTAACATAAAGAAAATGATGAGTAATTTCAATTTGAAAAAGAAGTTTCTCCAGTTTTTTAGTGTTTAAAAATAATGAATTCATTGGGACTCTGAGCTTAGGTAATTGCTAAACATGTTAAATTGTCATTAATGAATCAGTAAATATACTAACACACCACTAGTTTACCTAAACACAGACAAGATTAAATATTGGACAGTCAGAAAACAAGTTAAAGGATGATCAGTCAGTGCGATATATTATTTATTAATGATAGATTCTAATATCCTTGTTACATTAGCATATCACAATTCACTACTTGTCTTTTGGGCATGGTGTTTATAATGAAAAGTAGAACTGGACCCATGTTGAATTGAACCATTAAGGTAGAAAACACTAAATGTATCTTTGTACTCATTCATCAAAGTGAATAGGAAAATCTGAATAAGTGAGACACCTAGGATGTATTAATCAAAACAATAGTTTTACCACTGATTGTGAATAGTGTTAAACTAACATATGTTCAGCAGCAAATCTGGGGTGGGGAGAGTTCAAATATTTGCGTGTAAAACCATGTTAGATACCATATATATGGGAAACAGAAAGTAGACATACAGAGAGAAACAGGTGTTAAGTAGATAAATATTGACATATATGTAGGAAGTTAGTAAGGTCCATTGAAATTCCTTCTACTTATGTCAACTGACTTCCTATTATTAAAATATTCCTTTATAAAAGTCACTATGTTGTATACATCCTTTGAACCAATGATCCCATTCCAGAGCATATACCCCAAGAATGCCAGAATGAACACCGCAATGTTAAAACAATACACGTAGTAGTATTCTTTGTAATTGTAATTATTATATAGGTACACAATTTTTTGGGATGACTAAACAAATGACTGTAATATCACAGATATATGAAAGAGTATATTTTGCCATTGGAAATAGTGAATATGAGTGATTCAGTGAAATACAGGAAGACTTAGATGAAATGATGTAGAGGGAGGAAAGAACAGATAAATTATACACAATGATTATCAAAATAAAGATAATAAAATGCAAAAAAACCCAATAAATTATAACAAATCAATGAATGAAGAAACATGTACTCATTGCCTATTAAGTACCAACTAGGCATGGAGGAAACAGATTCAAAAGTGAAGCCATTCCTCAAAGACATTCTATTCTACTATGAGATATAACAAATATAATGGTATGGAAACCAGAAAATTCAGCTTTAGCCTAAAAACAAAAGAAATGGTGATTGGAATGATAGCTGGATTACATTAATAATAATAAACACTTATTTCCTCATTTTACCTTAATCAAAATGTGGAAAATGTGGCAGAAATTGTGAAGGTAATAATATTTCATCCTTTCAGAGGAGAGTTATTAACTATGCATATAGGAGTATGATACTCACTATTAGACATCATTGCTGTATTGGGTGACAAGGCTTAACTGCTATTCTTTTAGTTTCTTTGTTTTGATTTGGTTTGGGGGGTTGGTTTTAGGCTAATGGTAAAAAAGAAGAGCCATAGGCAACATCAAGTCAACCCCCTCATTTTGAAGATGAGAAAAGTAAAGGTCAGAGGGTCACACAGAGAGTGTCAGAGGTGGGATTTGAAACCAGGTTGTCTAATTCTCAGCCATTTGTTCAGTGGGAAGGGACATATGTAAAAATTATTGCTATAAAATGAAAGGGGGCAAAAAAATCTACCTATATGTGTTCCTTTTTATCATCATTATTAGTATATGTTAAGCACATAAAGTGGGCTATACTTTGTTGGGGGTAATAATTGATAGAAGACTTGGTCCTGCCCTACAAGGGGAGAGGAAACTAAGAATATGAGAAATTATGCATTAAGGAAATGAAAGGTATGGAGAGAAATTTTTTGTTAAGTTGTTTTTTAGTCATAACTGACTCTTTTGACATGATTTGTGGTTAACTTATTAAAGGTGCTGGAGTGGTTTGCCATTTTCTTCTCCAGATCACTTAATAGATGAAGAATTGAGGCAAACATTTAAGTGACTTGCCCAAGGTCACACAGCTAGTAAGTGTCTGAGGCCAAATTTGAACTCAGAAAGATGAGTCTTCCTGACTCCAGATACGATACATTCTAGCTTCCCTTAAATAAATGAATATATGAATACAATGAGATACTAATGTGTCATTTTTTCAGTTGTTTCATTTATGTCTGAAACTTCACGACCCACTTTGAGGTTTTCTTGGCAAAGATACTAGAGTGATTTACTATTTCCTTCTGCAGCTTATTTTACAGATGAAGAACTGAGGCAAATAGGGGTACGTTACTTGCCCAGGGTCATGCAGATAGTCCAGATTTGAACTCATAAAAAATGTCTTCCTAACTTCAGGCTGGGTATTATTTCAAATGTGCCATGTAGCTGCCCCATAAAGAAACATGTATGTATGTATGTATGTATGTATGTATGTATGTATGTATGTATGCATTGTGTATGCATGTATGCATGTGTGTGTGCATGTGTGAGTGTATATATGTAAATATGTGTGTAAATATGTGTGTATGTATAATACTTACATATGTATGCATGTATGTGTGTATACGTGTGTGTATATAGATATACATGTATATATGAAATATTGGGGGGGTATATGGATATTAATCCCTGATGGTCTGAGAGCAGTATTCAAAAGTGTTTATTTGCTTTTCTATTTTTAAAGAAGCGTGTGTGTGTCTCTGTGTGTCTGTGTGTGTGTGTGTCTGTGTGTCTCTGTGTGTTGGGGAGTGTTTGTATGTGTGAATTTTTTTAGTGTTGGATAGGGTAGAGGAGAAAATCAAAGAAGTAGGAGAAATAAGAAGAAATGGTTTATGTTTTATTTTCTTTTTGGTCTATGGAAAGGAAAAATCCCAGAGAAGACCTAGCCGGGAATGTAGGCCTTAAAATGAAAAATTGACTTACATGAAATGAATGGATAATTTATCAATATGTGAGCTATGTCTGATCCTTAATCCTCTTCACTGTTCCCTTTATGTTATGCCTGTCATTTATGGAATCTACAAATTGAAAACTTGAAATTAGTTTTAAACCAGTAACAGAGCTATGTCCTTGAATATGAACAAAATTGCTTGCAGAAAAAGCTTTTCCTAGGCCATATTAATATTCCAGACCTCCAGATGGCTTTGGGCAGTGATTAAGATATGATTTCTATGTTAACGGCTGAAAGGACCACAGTTTTGGCCAACATATGCTTTATGTCATTAAGCTACACCTATTGGGGGTAAAGGCTTATGTTAATGCTTCATTAGGGTTGTTTCTTATCTTCATTGCCTACAAATGCAGTAATGACTGAGCTTCCATCAAGGAAAATTATAAAGGTTTCAGCATAATCAATGACTCAGGGCAACTTCTGCTGGTTTACGAAGAATTCATATTTCACACACATCTGTTGATAAGGAGACTGCTGATTTTATATGGATGTGTATGAATAGTTATTTATCCTTCTGTTCCCTTTAGAAATGATATGTTGACAGTACAAAGTCTTTGACGCCCCTCTGATAATCAAAGTTTAATAACGTATTTTAATTTTTCATGTCAAGTCCCTGTAAATGTGACTGGATAGTTTACCATATGCTGTTCAATTCAGAAATCTTGTGGTTATGTAATTATATTATCTTTTAAAATGATTGTACTCTCACTTCAGCCTATGCCTACCTGGTTAAAGATCTGCAAGGTGCAACTTAATGTTAAAAACACAGGTAAAATAAGAGTTTGTAAAACTTTAAATGTGTAGTGAAGAGACAAAAAAAAATGCCTGCAGAATCATTTTAGGTTATTTTAGGAGACAAGTCACTGAATTTGGCTTTGCAAATTTTGACCTCATCATACTGATGCTCATGAGCAGCAAATAAATTTTGTTGAAGGGAAAGAACATAGGATTAAAAAAAAAGTCAAGTGAATACAAATGCTTCTTGAATGAAATGGAATGCTTGTACCTGTATCATTCATCTTGTAAAGTTGTACACTGTGGATCCTGGAAGCAAATTTGACAGTTCATATTAGATTTGATTGAGCTATGAGATCCTCCTTTATCTATTTAAAAGTATGACATATAATTTACAGTATCTGATGGTACTGGAAATACCACTATTAGAGATATATTTCTTTGAAGTAAGTATTGTTTCTATAAGTTAAATGTTAAAATAATCTTGGGTGACATAATACAGTAATCTATGAACACATTAGCACAAATTATCTAATTAAGCTAATTCTCACAAAGGCTTCAGAGAAATTCAGGGTGTAATTTTTTTTTTTATAAGGAAAAGCAGGGGATAGAAACCTTCCAAAGATGGAGAACTACTCAGAAGGGCAGAGAGTGATAGTGGCATTGGAGTAAAAATTCTAGACATCTGGGACACACTATCTGAGGTTCTAGGGAAATAAGTAGAAAGTGTACAATGATGAATATATGTGTACATATATATATATATATATATATATATATATATATATATATAGATATATATATATGTGTGTGTGTGTATGTATGTATGTATGTATGTATGTATGTTTGTACATGTATATGTATATATGAAATTCAGGCCATAATCTGATGTTTATGCATGTAAAAACTCATGAAAATTTAATTATATAATATTAAAGTATAATACTTTCTTAGTTACTTTTATTTCAATGAAAGTAAATTTTCATACTACTTTGTCTTTTATACATGCTTATCATTATCCACATTTTACAAATGGTAAAATTGAGACTTCGAAAGATTAAGTAATTTAAAAGCATCACTCAGTATTAAAGACACAATTTAGAACCATGCCTACTGATGCCAACAACATTTGTGCATTCTTTAATATTACAAGATGATTTCCACAGTTGTGTATTTGTCCATTATATACAAGTGTGTAATATAAAGATAAAATAATAAATTTTGACATTGGTCATCTTAATTATAGGAAGTCTGGAAAGAGCATGCTTTACAACACCTTACATATTCACCACTAACACACATATCAATATGAGTCACATGTAGGTTACAGATTATTTACATATTTAAATTATGGAGGGAATTTAATTTGGTCCCTATGTTTATATATATATATATATATATGTGTGTGTGTGTGTGTGTGTGTGTGTGTGTGTGTGTGTGTGTATGTGTATGTGTATGTATATATGTGTGTGTGTATGTATGTATGTATGTATATGTATATGTATATATATATATATATATACATATATATATATATCCTTCTTCAAATGCTCATAATGGGAGCAAAAATAGGTTATTCCAGGGATAAAGTAGATATAGAGTAGGTTAAAGATGAGAGAGAGTGGGACAGATTGTGTGCATGTAGTGAAGGGTGGGTAGTACAGTCTGCTGTAGATAACATGACCCTCATGATCAAAAGTGCATGTAGAGGGGTCAATTTTGATAAAGAGAAGATTCATCTTCTGTTCTAAGACAGAAATGAATGAGGTAGTGCATAATATGTATGAGTGGTGTGAGATATGGAAGCAGGAAGAGGGGGAGTTCACATCAAAAGGATACAATATATATCCACACACAAATACACATATGGATATCTTTCTATCCATCTGTCTGTGTATAAGCATAGAAGTATGCATATAGGCACATGTATGCACATATACGCCTTTACACATATACGCATTGTAATGTATATTTTTTTTTTATTACGTGTGTGTTGCAATACATATAGGGTGTGTTTATATGGGCATGCATAAATGTGTATATATAATATGATTTTGGCAAGATCAAATCAACTCTGGAACTCATAGCTCCTCAATAGCTCCTGCCTCTTGGGTCCCTTCTTCCCTTACGTTGGAGAATGTGGAGAGTGGACATTTGAGAGCTCCATCAAGAGCCTCTGTTTAAGAAGGAGATTCAGGAAAATTCCTCATCACTTTCCACTTAGCTATAATATTGGTCTTCTCAATTTTCTCTAGAAGCTCAGCTTCCTGCAAGATTAAATTATCTTTGAAACTCACACCTCTTTTGTGGCCCTCCTTCCCTCTGAATGAAGAATGTGGAAAGGAGACATTGAGGAAGTTTTACATTATCAACTACTTAAGCAAAAGGCCCAGGTTGGGCACCTTATACTTTCCTATCTGATTCTAGGACTTCATCATGCCCTTACTCAGGATACTCTATTTCCTCTTCTTACCCCTCACTCCACCTCACTTTCCAGATTCTTTTTGTCTATTGTCTTATCCCTCTCTCTATGAACTGTGAATTCCTAGAGGGCAGAGACTATCTTTTGTCATTATTCTTATCAATATAGCTGAGCACAGTGCCTGCAATTTAGTATGTGTCTAATAAATGTTTATCAATTGAATGAATGATACCATATCTTTAACAAGTGAGCATCTATATTAAGGCCAGCAGTGATGATGAATCTCATTACTTCCTAAGGTAGCAAGTTCTACTTTTAAGCAGCTCTAATAACTAAAACATATTTTTTTCTTTCTATGAAAAAATTATCTCTGAAATTTCCATTTATTGCTCTCAGTTCTGCCTTTTGGAAACAAGTAGAACCATTGTAACCTCTCTTCTCTCTTTTTTTTTTATTTTTTAAGTTTTTTGAAGGACTTTGTGTGCTGGTACACACCTATGATCCTTCCTACTCAGGAAGCTAAGGCTGACTTCAGAGGAAATTCTGAGCTTCAGCATAATAAGTTGATTAGCTATCTTCACTAAGTGTGGCACCAATATGATAAGACTAAGAGCAGGAGGCCATCAGGCTGACTAACAGGAATGAACAGTCCCCAGAAAAAAAAAATGAAACAAGTCTAAGTCCTGTGATTAGTAGTTAGATCAGAGTTGAGTGGCCAGGGTAATTCCAGCCTTTGAATGATGTATGCCACATCTTTAGAAATGACATCTTTCTTTTATTAGTTTCCCAAGAAACCAATATTAGCTCTTTTATAACATTATTATGTTCTTGTTTCAGTTTATAATTTAACTTAAATTGGAAAAAAATGAACAGATACACCAAAATAAAAGTATAATTTTGGCTATGCAAAGGTCTAACAAAATGATTTGGAGATTATTTACAATTTATATTATGTGCATCCTGCTAGCTTGATAATTACCAATACAGTTCATATACCAGTGCCTAAAAGGGATTAGGAAATAAAAGAGAAAAGATGACTTTTCAGAAAGAGGGAATTATGACCAATAATATTAAGTATTATGGAAATAGAGTATATTGTTTACTTTGAAGTAGAAGAAATACTGATCATTTTTGGTTGCTTGAAAAATTCCATAGGTTGATTTTTTAAAGGTAAATATTGAAGTAAAGCACTGCAAAACATTCTGATAAAATATCTCATCTAGATTATGTTAGGTCCACATTTTAAAAGCTATATGTAAACAAGTTAAATTGTCAATAATTGGTTAATTTGGTTGGTCATTGTATGTATGCCCTTCAGACTATTCAAGCATTTTTCAGATTTTTGCAAACGAAGACGTATATTTGTAAAATATATATTTTCAGTTTGCCTGAAGAAATCCTAGAATAAGTGAAATACCATAAATTTGTCTTAGCACACACTTACCAACCTTTTGAACCATGTTATATCTTCAGACCAAGAATCTTATTAGTATGTTTTTTTCCAGGCTTGTTTCTCTTTGCCCCAAGCTCTCAGAAAATGCTTGTCATTCTTTATGTAATGACAAAAGTAGAATATTGCTCTACTCTACTGGCATGAAATGATAATTTTGAGTGTTTGTCATTAAAACAAAAGCAGGGAGTATGCATTTAAAAAAGAAGATAAAAGGAAAAAAGTTGGATCAGAACAGCTACAATCTGTGTATAAACCCAATAAATTTTATTTAAAATGTATACAGCTGTTTATATAATGCAATGTCAGGTTTAACATATTGTTGACCCTTACTCTGTTAGTTGTTTACACTGCATAAGTTAGGATTCATTCATTTACACTCATCTCATTGAAACTCAGAGAACAGGTTGTTAGTAGGAAATTTCCCCTCTTACATAGTATACTCAGTTAGCTAACAACCCCATAATTAGTAATCTAATTAATAATTACTATAATAATTAATAATACTGTTGATATTATTAGTAATTATTATCTACTTTCTCAATACTACCATTTGACATCTAGTTACCAATAGTTTTTAATTAGCAATTGTATTGAAACTAAATAATATTGCTAATACATTTACAAGCATAGTAGGGCATTAGATTTTTTTTAAATGTCATTAACATTTTCTTTTTACATTTCATTAACCTATAGAATATTCACACTTCATAAAAGGTCTCATGTAACAAAGTAAAACAGACATGTAAAATTAATAAAAATAATAGAGTGAACTCATCTTAAATTATATGTAATAATTCACATTTATGGAACTTTCCTCAATCTTCTTATTTAAAAAATACATTAACAGAAATTCCTTTTCTCTCCCTCTGACCCCCCATTTCTTTGGGGGGAAAAAAAGGAAAAAAAATTGTTTTGTAATGAATATGCATAGTCAATCAAGCCAAATTTCCATGTTAAGTATACATCAGAAAAAGTATGTCTCATTTTGCACCTTACATCTGTCACATGTCTCTAAAGGATACCATGATTCATCATTGGTCTTTGCATTTATGCATAAATGTATTATTGTATAAATTTTTCTCTTAAGCCTGTTCATTTCATTTTCCATTAGTTTGTAAAAGTCTTTAGAATTATTCATTTTTATAATATTCATTTTATAATATAAATTGTTCTTCTGCTTCTACTTACTTTACTTTGCATCAGTCCATATGCCTTTCCATGTGTTAATTAAATCATCAATTTCTTATAGGACAATAGTACTTCATGTTTATGTGCATTTTATTCAGTCCTTCCTCAATTTTGGATTAAGTGGTTCACTACAGAAAACTTTAAGTCCATGAGAGATATTGATTTCTTTGCAAGACATACTAGACATTAGGACATTGAGGCTATTTTGATGTATTCATGTGAGATTTGAAGAGTCTTTGAAATTCTGATTTATTTCCACTTATTAATAAAACCCCAAAGGTAACTTTATTTATATGCAACTGCTTCCTCCCTCCATGGTACATATAAGGAAGAGAAGTTTATTTTTTTCTGAAAGAGTGGTATTGATTTATACTTAATTCAGATGAAAGGGGGGGGCAAAGAGTTACAGTTACTGACTGCAAAATTTTCTGTTTTACATTAGTGATTTAGATCAGTAAACATGCAGATGACATTTGATCCAGGAAAAGCATTTTCAGTCTTCCTAATCATAGTTAAAAAAAAAAGAAAAAATAAACCTAAAACTATTACAACAATTTACATTAAAAGATATTGCCATTTAGTTATGCTAACACTGGGTTTCCTAAATTAAGTTTATCATTGAATATTTTAGGGCTTGAAATATACTGAAAGAAAATTATGTAACAGAATGGAGTAAATCAAGTCATTTGTTCATGCCTAAAAATCCCAAAGGTAGCATCATTTATGCCCCTGATTTCTACTTCCATTGCCCATATATAATAATTGATTTCCTGTGTATGATTCTTTATAAAGAAGAATTTTCATGCTTTTGAGAACATAGAGTATCAGTGTCAGCAAGGCAATGCTAATTCTTGACCATGTTATTAAACATTTATAGGTCTCCTTTAATAACATATTATGGCTTCAAAATAGCTCTTAAAATTATTTAGATTTGCCCATATCTAAAGCATGCTTGGGCAGCTAGGGTGTGTAGTGAATAAAGTGCCAGTCCTGGAGTCAGGAAGACCTAAGTTCGAATCTGGTGTCAAACACTTACTACATATGTGACCCTGAGTAATTCATTTAATCTTGTTTGCCTCAGCTTTCTAATCTATAAAATCAACTGGAGAAGGAAATGGCAACAGTTTCTTTGCAAGGAAGACTCCAAATAGAATCACAAAGACTTGCACATGACTGAAAAAAAAATTACTGAAAAACATTATATATGTGTGTTTATGCATATGTGTATGTGATATGTATATATGTGTATATATTGCTTGCATGTATATTATATATTTCAAAACAGTATGTAAAATAGAGTGTTTCTATTTAGATATGCTCAATAACAAAGTAGCAAATGAATTTTTCAAAATGAATGCAAATAACAATTAAGATATATTCCCAAATAACAGCATTCTAGTCAATAGTGTTTCCCCCATAGTCTCATCATTTATCATTTACATGATTTGTACTTGCAGATATGATATTTTTAAGTCTTTTCAGATGGTCTTGTGTCTTTATCTGACAAAAATATTCTCCACAAAAATGAACATGTTTTCCCATGCATTAATATACCAAGGCTAACATTAAAAAAAAATGCTTGATAGGCATTGATTGACTTCAATTCCAAACTTGATAGGACCACTAACTTGATGATTCTTTGTGTGAAACTCTCTGGATCTAGTTAATGAAAACATTGCATCAAATATAGCTGTATTTAAGGAATTAAATCTGTAACATTTTCTCATAGATTTAAAGGCACATGGAAACATTTCCCTGATACTTCCTGAAAAATAAAGAAAATTCTACCTTTATACATCAATAATTGCTTCAAATCCGGTATTAATGACATGCTAATCTTTTTTTCTTAAAGAAACATTTAGTAAATCTGTAGTCCCCCCAAAGGCTGAACACTCTACATGAAGCCAGTTATTATAAGCCAGTTAAATAAACTTGCAGTCAGCCAAGAGAAAAGACAAGCAAATAAACTCATACTTAGTTATTTTAGAGTATTGAAAAAATATGAGAAATAATAGAAGAGTGGTGAGTAATGCCATTCTTGAAAAAAGAGAGAGCAATATAGATGTCGGTAGGCAGAGACTAAGCAGACTTCAATGGGGAAGATCTAAATAAGATACTTATAAGCTACTTCAAAATATCTTAATCAGACAAAAAACATCACAAATTGAACTTGCTCAAAGTGGAGCTCCTTTTTATTTTTTTATTTTGTTAAATACTCCATACTTACATGAAATATATTTTATTTTTTAGTTGAGTTCCAAATTCTCACCCTTCCTCTTGATCCTCCCTCATCTTTGAGCAGACAAATAATTTGACATTGATTTTAGATGTGAAGTCATATTTCCATAAGAACCATGTTGAGAAAGAAAATGCAAAATCATATAATAAAAATAAAGAAAAAAATTAAAATGCTTCACTGTTTTTAGAGTTTATCCATTCTTTCTCCCTATATGAATACTATCTTACACTATGGGTCTTTTGGAATTGTCTTAGATCATTGTCATGATCAGACAAGGTAATTCTTTAACAATTTATCAACCTTAAAATACTGCTACCACTGTGTGCCATGTTTCTCCTTGTTCTGATCACTTCATTTTGCATAAGTTCACGTTTTCTCAGTTTTTTCTTTAATCATCGTGCTCATCATAACTTATAGCATAATAGAATCCCATAAAAAAACATATTACACAGCATATTCAGCCATTCCCCAATCAAAAAGCATCCCCTTGATTTCCAAATTTTGCCTCAACAAAATATATCCTTTTCACCTTTCTTTGATGTCTTGGGGATACAGACCTAGTAGTGCTCTTTAGGGGTCAAATGGTGTGCATAGTTTTTTAGCATTTGGATCATACTTCCAAATTACTCTCCAGAATGGTTGGACTAGTCCAAAAGCAGTGAATTAATGTCCCAGTTTGTTTTAACACCTTCTCCAGCATGTCATTTTCCTTTTGTGCTATGCTAGCCAGTCTGATATGTGATATGTGTTATCTCAGAGTAGTTTTAATTTGGATTTCTCTAAATAGTTATGATTTAAAGTTTATTTTTTATGTCACTATGGACAATTTTGACTTGTTCTTCTGAAATATCCAGTGACTATCAATGCAAAAATTGCTCTTATTTTAATAAATTCAGCTGAGTTAACTATATATTTGAGAAAATGAGGCTCTTAGAAAAATGCTGAAATTTTCTATTTCTTCTTTTCCCTGTAATCTTGGCTACACTGATTTTATTTGTGGAAAAGCTTTTTTTTCAAAATTTATGTAATCAAAATTATTTATTTTATTTCCTATAATCTTCTCAATCTTTTATTGTTATCATTATTATTATTATTTTATTTTTTGCATGTGTGTGCCACAAACTCTTCCCTTATCCATAGAACTGACAGGTAAAATTTTCCATGCTGCTCTAATGTACTTAAGAGTAAATCTTATATAAATATGAATCTCTGTACATTTTTTTTCATTTTTACCTTATCTTGACATAGAGTGTGAGATGTTAATTTCTGACTATTTTCTGCCAAATTACCTTCCAGTTTCCAAGCAATTTTTGTTAAATGATACACCTTCTCCCCAAAAGGTTTGATCTTTGAGTTTATCAAACACTATATCACCATGGTCATTTTCTACTCTGTATTATATGCCTAATCTCTTTGACTGATTTTCCTTAGCCAGCACCAGATTGTTTTGATGATTACAGTTTGGAAATCTAGTTTAAAATTTAGAACTACTAGACAACCTTCCTTAACTTGTCTTATTTTTCATTCATTCCCTTGATATTGTTGACCTGTTATTCCAGATGAATTTTGTTACTATTTTTTCTACCTTAATAAAATAATTCCTTAGTAGTTTGATTGGTATGACAATGAATAAGCAAATTAATTTAGGTACAATTGTCTTTTTCTTACATTGGCTTAGCCTATTGATGAATGACTGAAATATTTCTCCAATTATTTACAACTGCCTTTTTTATGTAAAGTGATTTGTAATCATGTTCATATAATCTCTGAGTTTGTCTAGGATGGTAGACTCCCTAGTATTCAATATTGTCTGGAGTTATTTTAGACAGAATTTCTGTGTCTCTTACTGCTGAGTGTTCTTGGCATATATATACACAGTTTATATATATATATATATATATATATATATTATATTATATTATATATATATATATATGTATGTGTATATATATATTATGTATGTGTATATATATATGTATGTGTATATATATATGTATGTGTATATATATGTATGTGTATATATATATGTATGTGTATATATATATGTATGTGTATATATATGTATGTGTATATATATATGTATGTGTATATATATGTATGTGTATATATATATGTATGTGTATATATATACACAGTGTATATATGTGTATGTATATATGTATACATGTATGCACGTATATATTATATATGTATATATGTACGTATGTATGTGTGTTGTGTGTGTACACACATGCTCACACATATATACATATATAGGGATGTATGGATGTATATAGGTAAATATGTGTATACATATATGTACACATGTACATATATGTGTGTGTATAATATATGGAAACACTGGTGATTTATGTGGGTTTATTTTATATTCTGCAAACTTGCTGAAGTTGTTAATTATTTCAACTAGTTATCTTTTTTTAGTTGATTCTCTAGGATTCCAGGAATACAGGAAGTAAAATACATAATTTTGGTTACATTAAATTAAAAAAAATTTATCCACAAATAGTATATCATATTGGATTCAAAAAATAATAGTTCGTTTTCTCATTGCTTATTTTTATTCCTTCAAGTTATTTTTCTAGTCTTGTTGATGTGATTGGGATTTCTACTATGATATGGAACAATATGTTTAATGATATTAAAATATAATTAATATTAATACTAATTCATTTTAATTAATTAATTTAAATTAATATTAATAACAAATATTTTTGGTAATGTTAATCCTTGTTCCACTCATGACCTTATGGTGAAGGTTTCAAGTTTATTTCCATTACAAATAATGTTTTCTCTTAGTTTTAGAGAGAAACTATGTATAATTTTTAGAAAGATTCCATTGATTCCTATTCTTTGGGGTATTTTAAACAGAAAGGAACACTGTATTATGATAACAGTTTTTTTTCTGTATCTATGAAGGTAATATTATTTTTGCCATGTATGTGTATATATGTGTGTATGTATATATATATATATATACATATATACACACACATGTATATATATATACACACATACATACATACATACATATATATGTATGTATGTATGTATGTATGTATGTATGTATGTATGTGTGTGTGTATATATATACATGTGTGTGTATATATGTATATATATACATATATACACACACATGTATATATATATATATACACACATACATACATACATACATACATACATACATACATACATACATATATATATATATATATATATATAATATATATATATATATATATATATATATATATATATATATATATATATATATATATAGCAGGGTATTTATCTGCCTAGGGCCCTTTGTAGTGCTCCTTTTCTTATTTTCACTGAGGCACTGGGAGATCCGGTTGCTGCAGAATGCCGAGGCACCTGGTGGTTTTCTGAAGTAGTTTCCACTGGTTCCCTGGCTCCCACAGAGGGACTTGGAGGGACAGGTGTTGGGTTTTTTCCCTGTTCCACCACCTGGGTTTCAGGAACTCCTCCTGGTATGCTAAAGAGGGGCTTTCTGTTAGCTTGCTAGGATGCCTCACATTCTGTACTGCTTCCCTTTCCCCAGGGCAAGAAAGGCATTTTCCATTAATCCCTCAAGCTACCTAGGATACTGGACTACTGCTCCCTATCTTTCTTCTGGTTCAGCTGTTCCAGAGTTTTTCCTGTTGCAATAATTTCTGCATTTTCAGAGGTTGACAGGGGAGAGTGAAAGTGACTACTTTTTACTCTGCTATCTTGGCTCCCAGGAGCAGAAGTCCCAGGTCAGTTGTTTTTCCAAGGAGATATTTCACATTGTCTTCTATTTTTTCATTCTTTTGTTTTTTTAATAATTTCTTGATTTCTTATAGAATCATTGTCTTACACTTACTCCATTTTAATTTATAAGTAACTATTTATCTCAATGAGTTTTTTGACTTCCTTTTCCATTTGGCCAATTCTGCTTTTTAAGGGATTGTTCTCATTGGCCTTTTTTTTTTTTTTGTCCAGGCAATGGAGTTAAGTGACTTGCACAGGGTAATACAGTAGTAAGTGTTATGTGTCTAAGGCCAGATTTGAACTCAGGTCTTCCTGAATCCAGGGCCAGTGCTCTGTCCACTGCGCCACTTAGCTGCCTCCGTCATTGGCTTTTTGGACCTCTTTTGCCATTTGGGTTAGTCTATTTATTTATTAATTTTATTAATATTATGATATTTTTTGTGTGAGGCAATCAGGGTTAAGTGACTTGCCCAGGGTCACATAGCTAGTAAGTGTTAAGTGACTGAGTCCAAATTTGAACTCAGGTCCTCCTGACTCCAAAGCCAAAGCTTTATCTACTGTTCCACCTGACTGCACTGGGTTAGTTTATTTTTTAAGGTTTTATTTTCTTCAGTATTTTAGAAAGCTGTTGACTTGCTTTTCATGATTTTCTTGCATGAGTCTCATTTCTCTTCCCAGTTTTTCCTCCACCTCTCTTGCTTCTTAAAATCCTCTTTCAACTCTTCCATGGCCTGGGACCAATTCATATGTTTTTCTTGGAGGCTTTGGATGTAGGAGCTTTGACTTTGTTGTCTTCTTCTGGTTGTATATTTTGATCTTCTTTGTCACCAAAGTAAGATTCTATAGTCAGAGCTCCCTCCCCACCCAACTCTGGTTGCTCATGTTACAAGTCAATTACTTGAATTTTAAATGCTTTGCTAAGGTAGGGTTCTGCTTCCAGTGTGGAGAGTGTACTGTCCCAAGCTTTGGGGGTTTTGTGCAGCTGTTTTCAGAGATACTTCTAGGGACCTGTACATTTTCAGTTCTTTAAAGGTGGTATGATCAAAGGTGAGATGTTTACTTCTTTCCTGGCCTGTGCTGTGGTCTATGAGTGACCACAAGAAGTCTTTTCTGCCTTTAAAGTATTCCTTCTGCATTGCCACCACAAGTGCCACCAGGTCAGCTTTCCTCCTCAGCCCAGGACCATCACCTAGGACTGTGACCCAGACCCAAGCAGGGGCAAATCAAGAGAATATTGCCTAAGCACGAGCAAAGAGATCCCTGTAATCCCCCTCTTAACAGCCACTGTATCCCCCCACCTTCTGTGGGATGAGAGCTCTGGCAGCAGCCACTGTCCCTGGGCTGTGCCAGGAATGGGACTATACCAACTTCTTCTCTCACCCAAGTTCAACAGAGCTTTCCTACTGACCTTCTAAGTTGTCTTTGGCATTTGTGGATTGATAAGTCTGGAAACTGTTACAGCTGCTAGTGATTCAGTTCCCTGATGCCTGCTCCAGATTCGCTGAGGCTTGATCTTTGCCTGTGCACCCAATGTTGAACCAGCATAACAGACCTTTCCCATCAACCACCTATGTTGTCTTGGGCTCGAAATTTGTTTCACTCTGTCTTTTTGTGGGTTCTGCTGCTCTATAATTTGTTTACAGCCATTTTTACTGGTATTTGGGGAGGGTTTGAGGGAGAGCTCAAGCAAGTCACTGCTTTTACTTGATGATCTTGGCTCTGCCCTTCAGTTATTTTCCTGATGAGTTGTTTGAATTTTTTTTTTCATTTTCTTTGGTTCACTGGTTCTTTATGTCTCATGGATTGTTAGTTTCCACTTGCTTAGTCCTAATTTTTTAATAATTATTTTCTTCAGTGGATTTTTAACTTTTTTTCATTTCAACAAATATTTGTTTCAGTATATTTTTGCCTCTTTTACCATGTTTCTAATCTCTTCATAATTTTCTTCCTCTGCTTTTGTTTCTTTACCTAGTTTTTCCTTCTTCCAGTTTTAATTGATTTCAAAAATATTTTTAGCTCTTCCAGGTATTCTTGTTTTGCTTCTGTGCAATTAATTTTTTCTTTTCTTTTTTTGTTAATTTATTTATTTTTAGTTTTCAACATTCACTTCCATAAGATTTTGAGTTTGAAATTCTCCCTCTCCACCTTCTTCCCACTCCCCAAGACAGTATGCAATTTGGTATAGGTTCCATTTACATTCATATCAAGTATGTTTTCACATTAGTCGTAACATAAAGAATTAGAACTAATAGGAGGAATCATGAGAAAGAAGAAAGAAAACAAAACAACAAAAGAAAATTAAAGCAAGATAGTGTGTTTCCATCTGTATTCAGACTCCACAGTTCTTTCTCTAGGTGTGAATGGCATTTTCCATGGTAAGTCTTTTAGAGTTGTCTTAAATCTTTGCATTGCTGAGAATAGCTAAATCTATCAAAGCCAACCATCACACAATGTGGTTGTTACTGTGTATAATGTTTTCCTGGTTCTCCTCGCTTCACTCAGAAGCAGTTCATATAAGTCTTTCCAGGTTTTTCTGGTCTTCCCGCTCATCATTTCTTATAGCACAACAGTATTCCATTA
The DNA here is from genome assembly GCF_003287225.1 of Phascolarctos cinereus. Lineage (NCBI taxonomy): Eukaryota > Metazoa > Chordata > Mammalia > Diprotodontia > Phascolarctidae > Phascolarctos > Phascolarctos cinereus. The sequence goes on from NW_027555847.1 coordinate 412,509,994, forward strand.
CATTCATATACCACGACTTGTTCAGCTATTCCCCAATTGATGGGCATCCCTTCAATTTCCAATTATTTGCCACCACAAAAAGAATTGCTGCAAATATTTTAGTATATGTGGTTCCTTTTCCCATTTTTATGATTTTTTTGAGATATAGACCTACAAGTGGTATTGCTGGGTCAAAGGATCATTTCACTTTTTTTTTTTTGGAAGGTTTGCTTGTAGTTATTTGACCTCATTGTCTTCTTCTGGGTTTGTGTCTTGATCTTCCCTGTCACCATAGTAACTTTATATGGTCAGGTTCTTTTTTGTGTTTGCTCATTTTGCCACTGTTTATTGATGTTGAATTTGATATTAATGTTGGTCTCTGTGCCCAGTTGGGGTTAAATGGACACTGTCAAAAGCTTCAAGTGTTTTATACCATTGTTTTCTGAACTAGTTCTGGATGTTTGGAAGTTTTCAGTGTTTCCATAATTGTGTGAATTGGGGAGATACATTCACTGTTCTCCTGCTGTGCACTTTGGTCCTTACCCAGAAAGTGGTCCTTATGCCTTGTGATTGCAGTTAATATGGCTCCTCCTGTCCCTATTCCTTTGGGACTGGAAATGATGCTGCCACTCAGAGTTTCCACTCCATTTTGACTGAAAGTCCTTCTTGCTGCCCTTCAACTATGACTCAAAAGTGGGTATACTCAATGGAGTCATCACATAGCATTTAGCCCTGTTTAAAGTGCTAACAGAGGGGTCCCCTGTAGTCTCTCTGACAAGTTGCTAGGTCCCATTATTTTCTCTGGTTTGGTAGCTTTCAAACTTCTGCTGCTTCTGTCACTTTTACCTTGTCCCACACAGTAGATGATGTATCATCTATTTAGGCCCTGGGCTGGCCTCTACACCTCTGTCATAGATATTTCTTTCTGAACTTCTATGTTGTCTTGGACTGGAAGAATGTCTCACTCTGACCTTTTGTGTTTCTGACACAACAGAATTCTATTTAAAGTATTATTTTAAACTTACTTGGAGGGGGATGTTGGAAGGCCTCAGCTGATGGCTTTCTCTACTGTCATTTTGGCTCTACCATTTTGGCATTATTTTAATCTCTAAATCAATCTCTTATTTTAATTTAATGATTTTAATCTAATCTTAATATAAAATAATACATAATTTAATGATAACAATTTAATAATTTAATCTAACTATTTTAATCTCTAAACCACTCTTTCTCCCTAACTTCTCTACTTCTCTCAAGTACACCACCATCCTTCTAGGCACAAATTAGCTTAGAACCATCCCAAATTCTTTCCCCTCCTTCAATATCAATACTTTTCAATGTTTCATCTACTATATATCTCACATAAGTCCCTTTTGTTTCCGCTCACATGGCCACAACAAGAGTTCAGGTCCCTAATACCTCTTCCCAAGTCTACAATAGCAGCCTCTTAATTGACCTCTTTTTAATCTCTACCCTTTTCAATTTGTCATACAAATACCTCAGAAATTGATTTCCTTTAAGCCCAAGTTTTACCACATCACCTTTATGATCATAGAAGAAAACAGATTTTACTGTTACATAATGTCTCTCAGATACTAAATAAACTCCTCCTCTTTCAGTCTTTTGAAACTCTCCACAATCTGACCCAGCCTGTCTTTCCATACTTATTTGTCATCGATTCTTGTAATATTATCTATATTCCATCCAAACAGGCTTTCTTGCTATTCATGATAATGAGAAACCTTTGAACTATGTATCAGTATAGAAGCTATTTCTAAATACAAGAATTTTCTCCCTCTTTTCCAGGAGCTCTTGGAATTTCAAACTCTATTTTTTTTTTTATTAATTGGGACCACATATTTAAATTATGTATTCTTCTCAAATTTCAGCATCAGTGAAAAAACAAAAACCTCTTCCATGTTCATGAAATCTGAAATCCCTTTATCTAACTACAAACTTTTTTATCATTAAACCTCTCCCTCTTTCTTACAACCCAAAATTTTTTTGTCATCCTCACTGAGACCTCCAAACTCCTTTTCCCTGAGCTGTTTCCTAAGCTACTAAAATGGCTGCATTCTCCTTTCTTTCCCAAAGATGGGTCAAGAGCCCCTTTGGTGAACACTTCATATTCTTTTCTCTTTAGTCCCTTTTCCTTTAGTCCCTTTCACTGTTATTCCCCTACCAATCTATAATTTTCTGCCTTCACTGAAGAAAATCACAAAACTGTGGTGAATGTACCTGGGCTTTCACTGAGGTGAGGTAATAGTTTACACTTCTCCAAATTACTATCCCAGTAACCGCAGGGGATTTTCAGTCACTATAAACCTTTCACTGTTTCAACTATGATCATCCTCTCAGGTGAGAGCCTTGCCTTTTTATTTCACTGAAAATAAATTGAGGTCATTCAAAAAGAATTCCCTTTTCTCCTCTATTGATCATCTCACATCACTGAGATGCCTTCCACAATTTTTTTTTTCTCTTTCATCTTTCTTTCAAAGGAAGGAGTAGAACTCCTTGCCAAGGCAAATTGCATTATACGCATAAGTGATTCCAATATATCCTTCTCCAGCAGATTATGTCCTTTATTACCCCTACTGTCTCCCTGTCTACTGGATGCTTCCTATTGACTATTATCATTCCCATTTTTTCTCCATTTTCTAAAACCCTTCATTTTATCCTTTCATTCCAAATAGCTATCACCCCATGTCTCTCCTCTCATTTATGGCTGAATTCTTTGGGACCATCTATAATTAATGCCTTCTCTTATTTCTTCCTAAAATTATCTTCTTAAATCTCTAGACTCTTGTGAATTCATCATTCAACAAATATTAATACCTCCAAAGTTATCAATGATCTCTTAATCAATTAATCTAATGACTTTTTTCTGAAATGTTACCCTTCTTGACTTCTGAAGCATTTGCCATGATCTGTCTCCCTCTCATTATTAACTGTCTTTTCTTTCAAGTTTCTGTGACATTATTTTGTTCTCATTCTCTTCCTACCTGTTTGACTACCCTCTCTCAGTCTTCTTTCCTTGATCTTCTACAACTAACAAAAAGATTTCCCACAGACATCTAATTTGGGTCTTCTTTTCTTATCCCCCATACTATTTCACTTAATGATTGAATCAGATGCCACAGTTTCAGTTGTCATGTCTTTGTTGATGATTTTTATAGCTACTTGTCAAATTCTAAAATCTTTTTCAATCCTCTTTTTTGTTAACTCCAGCTGCCTATTAGACATCTCAAACTAGATATCCCAAAAACAATTATAAACTTGAAATATTTTTTTTTCATCTCAAACCTTTTTCTCTTCCTAACTTGCTTATTAATTTCAAAGGGATTCCCACATTTTCCTAGTCTCTGAGGCTAACCACCAAGGTGCCATCATCTATTACTCTCTAATACCCAACATATACAATCAGTTGTCAAGTATTGTTTTTTTCTACTTGCATAACACTAATTACACATGTCCCTTTCTATCTTAACATTGCAGCCACTCTGGTATTGCCTTCTGATATCACCACATGTCTGTACTATTGCAATAACCTGATGGTTGGTCATCCTGTCTCAAGTTTCTCTCCATTTCAGTCCATCATTCACTTATTGTCAAAGAGTTCTTCCTAAAAAGCAGAATTGACTATTATATCTCTCCCATTCAATCAATTTCAGTGGCTCCCTTTCACTTCTGAGAACAAATCTAATTCCTCTGTTTTACATTCAATTACCTTTTCAGCCTTCCCACTCCTACTATCCTGGTAACCTTATATTTTACTCTCTTCCAAGTACTCTGAGATCAAATGATACTAACATTTTTACTATTTCTTCACCAACAAAACTCATTTCCAGGAGGCCATGCATTTTTATTTGCTGCCTTTCATGCCTGGAATTATTTTTTTCCTCACTACTGCCTCCTGGTTTCCCTGAATTCCTTCAAGCCTCGGGTAAAATATTTCCTTCTCTAAACACTCTTTTCCAAACTCTTTTAATACTAGTGGCTTTCATTTATTAATTATAACTAATTGATTTTTTATAGATTTTGTTTGTACATGAATTTATGCATATTGTTAGCAACAATGTGAAATACTCATGACTAGAGGGTATTTTTGCCTTTTTTGCATCCCCAGGACTTAGTACAGTTCTGGGCACATCCAAAGTGCTTAATAAATGCTTATTGCCTAAGTGTATGTATGTATTGGCAGCACAAAAATTTGTAACTACTATTTTAACTTAATAAACTAATAGATCTATTAGGAAAGGGATCAAAGAGTTTAATTTTGTTCTATTTTATTTTGTTTAAATAAATAGGGAGTTATCAATACCTTTGACTTTTTACATCAATGTACATAACATAACATGCTTATATCGTTCACCCAATTTTGCTCATTCCAATGTGTGTGTGTGTGTGTGTGTGTGTGTGTGTGTGTGTGTGTGTGTACCACTTTAAGGTTTTGAAAATATATAACATATTTCATTTGATCATCACAAAAACTCTTTATAGTAGATGCTATCATTATTTATATTTATAGGTGAGGAAAACGAGTCACATAACCAGTAAATCTTTGAGGTAGACTTTTATTCTCATGTTTTCTTGATTACAAATTCATCTTTCTATATACTGTGCTACTTTTATTCAGTTTTGAGTTATGCATTAAAGTACTTTTTAATTTCATCTTTCCATTTTTTAAGAATGTTTGACTTGTGGAATAGAAATACTATTTCTAATCAAATTAATTACAGCTCTTCAGGACATTAGAAGACTGTCTTGTGAATTATTACCTGTAGTATATGTATACAGCATATGATACACATATGTGGTATATTATATAATTTATATATTCACACTAAGAAATAAAACTGGTTATATCATATATATATATGTATATGTATATGTGTGTGTGCATATATATATATATATATATATATATATGTGTGTGTGTGTGTGTGTGTGTGTGTGTTTATCACATATGGTCGGGGATAAAGGCAGCTCTAAACATTGTTTCGTTTGTTTAGTATTTCATTTTTCCTCAGTTAGATGCAAAAACATTATTTAACACTCATTTTAAAACTTTGAGGTCCAAATTCTCTCCCTTCCTCTCTATTCACCCCACCCCCATTGAGAAGGCAAGCAATTTGATACAGGTTATACATGTATAGTCATGAAAAATATATTTACATATTAGTCTTGTTGCAAAAGAAAACATAGACTAAAAAAAAAAGAAACCTCAAGAAAAATAAAGTAAGAACAATATACTTCAATCTGTATTCAGACACCATCATTTCTTTGTTTGGGGATGGATAACATTTTTCTTCATAAGTCTTTGCAAGTTGTCTTGGATCATTGTATTACTGAAAATAGCTAAATCATTCACATGTGATCATCTTACAATATTACTGTAAGTTAATACACAATACATTTCACTTTACCTTAGCTCATGTAAGTCTTTCCAGGTGTTTTCTGAGAGCATCCTGCTCATCATTTCTTATAGCGCAATAATATTCCATCACAATCACTCTTCTTTCTCACCTTGGTACAACACACCTTTTCTGCCAACCTTTTAAGAGATGGAAAATTGTTTCACTCTGTCTTTTTGTAAATTCTGTTACTCTAGAATTTGTGTAGGATCAGTTTTAAAGGCATTTGGAGGAGAGCTCAGAGGAGTCCCTGCTTTTACATCACTGTCTTGTCTCTGCCTCCATGGCATGCTTTTAATGAAACTGAAGTTTTCAAAAAATGGAGAAAAGGAAAGATTCAATATCAACATATTAATATATACATACAGACATGTATATGTATGTAGGCATGCATATACATACATGTATTCACATATGTGTATAACATAGATGGACATGTGTGTGTAAACACAACTACATAAACATCTCTATATAAATATGGACACAGAGACATATATAAATACATTTGATATAAATATATATTCTATAGAATATATTGTGCTATACATAATTATATTCTAGAATACATATTCTATAGGATACATATAATTTATATATCTATATCTATCTATTCCATATATAGAATCTGTCTCTATCTCTCTGTATATGTGTGTGTATAATAAATAAATGTGTGTATGGCATTTCTATGTTGATATTGAATACTTGAATACTCTCATCATATTCATTTCTTAAAACCTTTAGCTTCACTAAAAGTTTATCATGGAATTTATCTTATACAACTGGTCTTTCCTAATTCCTCCTGTACTTAGTATTTCCCTTAAGAAATTACTTTATGATTAGGTTGGAATCATGCGACCCATAAGAAGACCAAATATATGCTTGCTATAAATTTTTACATCTCTGAAACCTTAAAAGAAAGGAATCATGAACCTAATATAGTGTAATCACTGCTATAAACTAGAGATAAAAAGGCATAGCCCCATGAGCATGGTTAAAAACATACAAAAAAAGCCAACAACAAAAACCCTCTAAACAATTTTAATACTTAGTACTGTCCTTATGTGTCCTTATATTCAACTGACAATATGTAATTGTAGGCTTGTAACTAAGAATTTGATAAATATAGTTTCCTCCAAGACTCTGATCCTACCTATAACCCTTTGGTCCAGCAAACAGTGGCAAGCATAGTTTCTACCTAGCCAAACAAAGCTAGAAGGATGCTAGGGAATGGGAGATAGTGGTGATAACATGACACATAGTACTCAGAATCAAAGACTAAGAAGCATAAGATCATCCTGCCTGAGGTAAGGCAAATGGGACCTATAGTGTCTCTCCAGATATTAGTCAAGACAAAGAGCCACTTGTAGCTGTGCTCTGTATTCTCAATATTAGAAGTCTGAAGTTACTTACAACAAGAGCATCAGGGGTCTGTTACCTATTGCCAGCAATACATTCTATTTTAGTAGAGATATGAAATAATTCATTCTAGTTATACTTCAGGTAGACAGTGCTAAAGCAGTTTTTTTAATCATTCCTTGATTTCCAACATGATGCATGTTGTATATGAAGTCATGTGAAAAAACAAAGCACCATCCATATTAACAGAAGCAAACTTTAATACCCCCATACATAAAAGAAAAAAATTAAAAATCTTCAACTAAACTCCAAACTAGAAATATTGAAAACCAAAGGAAAAATTAAGAAAATTTAAATTAAGAAAACTATTGAACTAATAAATAAAACTAAGAGCTGGTTTTATGAAAAAACCAATCAAAATATGTAGCAAAAATTTTCTGTATCAAGAAATCCAGTACTACATGCAATGGTGAGGACTGTCCATCTTTTCTTTGCTTCCTTGTAAGTTTTGTTGTTGTTGTTGTTGTTGTTGTTCTCTTCTGTGCACTTTTGTCTTTGTTCTTTTTCCTCCTTTTCCCACCCACCAAGGCTACAATGAAGTGTGGACACACACACAAACACACATACATATATACATATAGATAGATAGATAGATAGATAGATAGATAGATAGGTAGATAGATGGATAGATGGATAAATAGACATATCCTTTCCCTAACAAATTCTACTGCTGATCTTTGTTTTTATATCTGTATATGTCTCTTATTTCCTATCTCCTTACCATTTTATTTCTTCTTAATTGGGAAGACCTTTATGGTTTTCTAGGAATGTATGCATTGTTCCCTCTTGAAACCACTCCCAATGAAGGTAGGTTACCAGAACTACCAGCCCGCCTCCCCCATCTAATTCCTCTGTGAATTTTCTTCCTCTCTCACCTCATTTGTATAATTACTCTTTAGCTATTCCTATGTGGTTTTACTCTTTAAATTCATATAGGTCTACCTCAATCTTTCTTATGAAATACCCAGTTACTAATGCCATTTTTATACATACATTTTATATACATAAAATTTATAGGTATACATGAAAAGTAAATACTCTATCTGTTATTGAGCTGCTTGTAATTGGTCTTTGTTATGGACTTTACGTTTCTCTTGGCTTTTGTATGTCAAATATTCTATTAAGTGTAGTTTTTTTTTTAACAAATCCTAGAAGTCTGACAGTTGATCAAACATCTGTTTTTTTGTTTTGTTTTGTTTTGTTTTAGTTCAGTTCTTTGCTGAACTGAAATTTGAAGTGAATAATATTTTTGGCTGGAACTCCAGTTCTTTTGCTCTTCCAAACATAGTGTTCCAAGACCTGTGGTCCTTTAGTTTTGCCAGTGCTATGTCTTCCGTGATTTTAACTGTGGCACCACTATATTTAAATTGTCTTTTTTTTCTGTTGCTGTTAAGATTTTATCCATCATCCGGTGGTTTCTGAATTTAACTATAATGTTCCTATGAGTTTTCCTTATAGGATCTCTTTCAAGTGGTGATGGATGAAGTTTTTCTACTTTCCTCTCTTGATCTAATGCTTCAGGACAATTTAATTATTTCTTCAAATCTTCTCTGATTGTCTGAGGAGGACCCCTGTTGTATTCCCTCTTTTTATGCCCTGGAGTGCTATTTTATCCCTTTTATGGAGGGGAATTTTGAGAGCTTGGAATTTTCTGACCTACTCTGGCTTTCTAGATGTATATGTATTTTTCCCTCTTGAATCTATTCCTAATGAAAGTAGGTTTCCAGAACTAACAGCCCTCCTTGCCCATTCTATTCCTCTGTATTGGTTCTTCCTCTTGCACCTTCTTTCTATAAGATTATTATTCTCTTAGCTGTGCTTAAATGGTTTTACTGTCTGAAGTCATATCACACTCAATTCTACCTCAATCTTTCCTATAAGCTACCTAATTACCAATAACAGTTTTAGAAATGTTTTACATTTTATATACATAAAAAGTAAACATTCTATCTTTATTGAGTCCTTTGTAATTAATCACTGGTATATACTTTATATTTCTCTTAGCTCTTATATATTGAATTTTCTATTGATTTTAGGTCTTTTTTTTTCAATAAAGTCCTGAAAGTCTGACAATTCACTTAATGTCCATTGTTTTCTTTTTTCCATTCAGAATTATGCTTAGCTTTGCTGGGTATGATATTTTACACTGGAAGCCCAAGTTCTTTTGCTCTTTGTTACATAGTATTCTAAGACCTGTGATCTTTTAGTGTCACCACTGCTAGGTCTTGTGTAATTCTAATTGTGATAGCACTATATGTAAACTGTGTTTTTTTGTTGTTGTTGTTGTTTTTGTTGCTCTTAATATTTTATCCTTCAGCTGGGGGTTTTGGAATTTGATAAGATATTTCTGTGAGTTTTCCTTGTAGGATCTTTTTCAGGTGGTGTTCAGCAGATTTTTTTTTCTATTTCTACTTTTCTCTTTTTTTCTAAAGCCTTCAGACAATTTTCTTTATTTCTTGTATTGTTGTATCAAGATTCTTTTTTCTTTTTATCACAGCTTTAAGGTAGTCCCATTATTTGTATGTTTTCTCTTCTTGATCTTTACCACAAATGAGTCATTTTTTTTCTTATGAGATGATTTCTATTCTTCTATTTTTTTCATTCTTTACATGTGTATATATATGTGTGTGTGTATATATATATATTTCTCTTCATTTCTTCTAACTTCACTGGCTTCTCCTTTCCCAATTCTGATTTTGATTTTCAAGGGGTTATTTTCTTTCTTAAGATTCTGGATCTCCTTTTCTAATTGGTTAACTTTCTTTTCATAATCTTGTTTTTCTTAAATTCTTATTTTTCATTTTAGTTTTTCCTCGGTCTTTCTAATTTGATGTTTAAAGTCTTTCTTAAGTTCTTCAATGAGTTCTTCTTGGGCAGGTGACCATTTGACATTATTCTTTGGGGTAGAATAATGTTGCTTTGCTTCAGTATCCTCCTCTGAAGATGAACCACAGACTTTTATTCCTATAATAGCTCTCTATGGTTGGATTCTTTCTTCTTTGCCTGTGCATTTTTTTTTTTGGTAATAGTTTAGCCTTAATAATCACCTCTAGATATAACCTCTCTACATCTCAGATTCTTTATGTATAAATTTAAGGAGTTGGATGAATTTATAGGTAAGCGTCTTTCCATCGTGAAAAAATATATATAAATTTATGTATATTCCAACTATTTAAATCAAGGAATATGCAGATTTTGGTCCTATATAGTGAGAACAATAACAATATTTTTATAATGCCTAATATGTGCCTGATATTGCACCAAGCACTTCACAAATATTATCCCATTCAATCCTCACAACAATCCTGGGATGTAGGTACTATTATTAGCCCCATATTACAGTTAAAGAAACTGAGGCAAACATGTTAAGTAATTTGCCCAAGGTCAAACAGCTAGTAAGTGTCTGAAGCTGGATCTACACAGTCTTCTTAACTCTAGTCACAGAACTCTATCCACTTTGCCACTTGGCTTTTGTGATTATTCATAAGAAAAGTTAATATTATTAAATATGTTTTCCTAAAATATTAAGCTAAAAGTATTCCTAGGTAAAAATGCCAAATCATTTTGAGGAAGTGTTATTTTGTGAGCTCCAATAAAGTCCATGCCACATCATGGCATGAAGGTAACTCTAAAGGTCATTGTCAGCCAAGTACAACTGTGTTAATTTCAAATAATCTGTGGAGGCTTTGACTCCAGGCTGGGTTATAAAAAGCATGTATTTTGTCAGGAACCAACCACACAAAATTCTAAAGGGCCAGTTTGTAGTGTAGGGTAGTATGGGGCCTAAAAGATTTTCTAGTCCAACATCCTCTTTTGGCAGATGAGAAAATTTAAGAGAAGAGAGGTTACATGACTTTTGCAAGTTCGTGCAAATGACAAGTAGAAGAGCTAGAACTTAATATCAGGTCCTTTGATCTCCAAACTTAGAACTCGTTGCAGTGTATCATATTACCTTTCTCAGAAGTTTGGCCTCCAGGTGGTAGCTTTCCTTTGTTTTGCTTTTCTTTTATTTTGAACAGGAACCAACAGAAAAAAAAAAGGCATCAATTAACTGATGTCAGCAAATGGCATATAAACTATAATAAAATCACAGATTCTTTGACAATGCAATATTTTATAATCAAAAAAAGCGAAAGAGAAAATCCAAGTATTTTAGCATTGTTGATATAATTAATTGCAGAACCAATAAACTTTTTTAAAAAGACAATACTTCCTAAAAAGCTATTTAGCTTTGTAATAATGACAAAAAAACAACAGATTTTTATAAATATCTACATTTGCATAAGTGCAAAATAATTTCCACTTTAAAATGCAGGAAAGGGAGTAGAAGAGAAATATGGCAAGTTAATTGTCAAGGAAACTAAAATGTTTATTGTTGGCACTAAAAGAAAATAGGTATTTCACTTTTCACTTTCCCTGCATGCTTTTGCTTAACAGTGAACCTCTTTGGTTTAGAATGCCCTGATACATAAATGTTAATAATGTATGGCAGAAACAGAACTTTATAAATCATCTCCGTGTAAGATGAAGAAAGAGACATAAATAAGGGCATGTTTAAGCTCATCTTCCTGTTTTATTTATTCATTGGGGCTTCTATTTCTCTTCAGATTTGTTTCTTTAGAAGTCAAATCAATATCTACACAACCACACAGATCACGTCCTTTATTAATTACATCTACAGCTTGTAGCGAAAGTATTGAGCCAAATGTCCAAGAACCGGAATAGGAACTATATTCCCTCCTTCCTCTTGAACATTATACTGACAATTAGACGTTAAATTTCCCAGAAAATAGTGAAACACAGAAGCCATTCAGTAACGTATCCAAGAGCACTAGTTTTTGGATCTCACTGTAGATGGCATTCCAGGAATTATTGTATTTATTGTTGGATTTTTCAGATGATTCGATCTTTTGTTGCAATGTTTGCTATTATGCATTTTACCTTGCTTTCATTGTTGGAGAAATTATTCTATTTAAACAAACAGAAACATTGTGTTCAACAAGAGGTCATCAGTTTGTTTTCCTGTGATTTTTTAAGGACATTTATGATTTACGTATTTCTTAAGTCATTGGTGAATACAATAGTACCAGCAGTGGATAAAAGTCTGTCATTTCTACTTCCAGATATTAGAATCTACGTACCTAGTTTCTTTAAATGCTCAGATTAATCAGTATCCTACAATCAGTCTATCCTGTGTCCTCTGGTTTTTCATGCTCTGTCTCTTCTTACATCATGATATTTAAACTTACATGTATGTATTATGTTAATGAAATACAACATAATCTGCTGAATGGCAGACATTTTAAACTTTGTATTTATAATGCAAGTGCCTTAGACATAGTAAGCTGTTAATAAATGCTTATTGGATTGTACTGAATACAACTAGACATAAAATCATGACCAAGACACTTAATTAAATATTTGCCATCTCCCTTTCCCAAGTCTTTTTTTTTTAATTTTGCTAACTTTAGTTTTTATGAATTTAGAGAAAGCAAAAAATATATTTTGGCCAGTAGTTTACAGGAGTCCATAATTTCAGAGTTTCAGACATTCTAAAGGGACGTCAGCTGTAATCTAGTCGAACTCATTCTAGATTAGGAATCCCCTCCATTATTTTACTGCCAAGTTGTCATCTAACTCCTACTTAAAGGCCCACAAAAACAGGAACTTATATTCTGAGGGAGCCCATTCTTTATTTTCACAGTAACATATTGTTATTAATACCTGCCTGAAATAAAAGTCTCCCAGTTTTGTAGAAGTCCCTCCGGACAGCATTGTCCATATTGATTTCTATGTGAAGTGATAAAAGCACCTTATTAAGGATACACATTTTTAGAAAAGCAGAAAAGATGGTCACATGTAAAAAGTGAGTGATTAATAATTGGCAGCTCATGTATTAACCTCAGAAAATTTTTTTTTACTATACTGTGGAGCATGGATTTAGTAGAGAGTAGTTCAAAAGAATGATGATAAGGACTTAAGATAAAGCAGTGGTTATGTGAGTGGAGAAAAATGAAGACATGCTGGAGAAAGTCTAAAGCTAGAATTGACAAAACTTGGATTGAATTTGGGGGGATGAGGAAAAAGGAGTCAAATTATGAATATGACAGAAAGAAATAATGATGCTACTTTTAAGGGAAATGGGTATATGTGGATGAGGGATAGACACATTAAAGAGGGAAGACTATGATTTCAATTGTCAACATGTCCATAATTGTCATGACTACATTGTGATAGGCACTAGGGAGTCAAAGACAAAATTAGGGTCTCTACCATCAAAATTCTTACAATACACACACACACACACACACACACACAGATATACATATATATTATATATATGTATACATATATGCATATATATATATATGCACTCAGACATACACACACAGACACACACACACACACACACACACACACACACATATATATATATACATATATATACACACAAACACACACACATACAGATGACACCTCTTTCTAACTTTCCCATTCTTATCAAGGCAATACCATTCTTCCAGTCTCCTAAGTTTGAAAAGCTCCATATCAGAAAAGCAGAATAACTAGGAGAGGGTAGTCAGAAACAAAGAAATGATCAAAGAAAACTGCAAAATAAGGGACTAAAAAATATTATTCAGGAGATAAGGAACAAATAGTCTATTTCCATTTTGTCTTATCTACCTCAAATTTTCAAGTTCCTATTGATGTATTATTTTTAGTTTTATGACTTCATTAATATTATTACTATTTCATGAAAGAAAAAATAGTAACAAATTCAGTAAAGAGGTCAAAAAGGATGAAAAACAAGAAAAGTACATAAGAATCAGCAATTCATAAATTGTTGGAGGGGCAGCTGGGTGGCACAGTGGAGAGAGCACTGGCCCTGAAGTCAGGAGGACCTGAGTTCAAATCTGGCTTCAGACCAAACACTTGACACTTATTAGCTGTGTGACCCTGGACAAGTCAGTTAACCCCAATTGCCTTAAAAGAAAAAAAAATATATAGAAATGCATGCTCCATTATTTGCTATTATTATTATTCAGACTTTGCTTGGGGCAGCTAGGTGGCGCAGTTGCTAGAGCACTGGCCCAGAATTCAGGAGGAGGACCTGAGTTCAAATCCGGCTTCAAACCAAACATTTGCCACTTACTAGATATGTGATTCTGGGCAGGTCACTTAACCCCAGTTGGCAAAAAAAAAAAAAAATGATTGTTGTAGAAAGAGTTTTTAGTTCAAGAAGAGTGATATATTCAGAAGTAGTATAGACATCTAATTTTATTATTCTCACATAGGCTGAGAAAGGGAGAAGAAACTATGATGAGAGCTTGAAGTAGAGAATAATGCCAATCTAACTTATGTGAGTGGTAAAGAGAATTTAAACCAATACAGGCTGGGTTGGGGCACAGCAAACCAAAGAATATTTACTAAAATACCAATATTTCAACCTGTCTTAATATTTAAGAATACACTAGATTTGAAGCATGCATGGCTCTTCCCTTTTCTTCACCTTCCCCTTCCTATCACATACAATCACTTTGCCATTCCTACAGGAATTATTTTCCTAACATTCATTCAAATAAGGTTGGATGCCAACTTGCAACAATTTAACAGTGAATGATATATAACCAACATCAGAAAACAGCAGAAAATTTTGGGAGGGGATTAGACAGCATATCAGGTAAAGTTTATCTAGAATGTGTAAAGAACTTTGCCAAATCTATAAGAAAATGAGTCATTCCTCAATTTATAAATGGTCGAAGGATATGAAGAGGTAGTTTTCTGATGAAGAAATCAAAAACGTTTATATTCATATAAAAATACCTTAAATCATTATTGATTAGAGAAATAAAAATTAAAACCACCTTGAGATATTATTTCACACCTACCAGATTGGCTAAAATGATAGAAGGGGAAAGTGAAAAATGAGAGGATGGAGAATTGCAGGGACAGTAATTCATTGTTGGTGGAATTGTAAAATGATCCAACCATTTTGGAGACCAATCTGGAATTATTACCAAAGAGTTATTAAATTGCTTATAACCTTTGACCCAACAGTGCCATTACTTGCTCTGTTTCCAAAGATTATCAGGTAAAAGGAAAGGAACCTATGTGATCTAAAAATCTTTATAGTAGCTCTTTGTGGTAGAAAAGAACTGGACATTACAAGGATATCCATCAATTGGGAAATGGCTGAACAATTTGTGACATATGATTTTGATGTATAATACTGTGATACAAGAAATGATGACATCAATGATTTTAGGGAAAAAAAAGACATGGAAAGAATTGCATGAAATAATGAAGAGAGAATTGAGCAGAATGAAGAGAACATTTTATAGAGTAACAGAAATATTATTTTAAGAATGACTTTGAACAAATAAGTTATTTTGACTATTATAAATACTCAAATTAACTATAAAGGACATATGAATAAATACACTATTTTTATCCACAGAAAGAACTACAAATAGAAATTTAGAAGTATATATAGAATAATTTTACATATGTGTATCTAGTGGTAGCCATCTCTAGGGCAGGGGGGAAGAAAGAAAAAAATATAAATTTACACAATAATGTTGTTGAAGATCTGAAAGGAATAGCAAGTTGTACATAGTAGATTTGCAGTTTCGCATGCAATCATCTTTTTTTATTGTACCAGGTATAGAAACATTGTTTTTATCCCATAAATTAAAAATAAAATATAAAAAGAATGATAATTTGAGAAATTAAGGAAATTATGATCTTTGATATGCCTTCAAACTTAAGATTCTGATTTTAGTTTGCTTCTTCTTTTTTGCACACAAAGTGATGCCTACAAAGTTTGCATGCCTTGATTAAGTCACTTAACTCACTTAAGGTGATTTATGTGACTGCAGGTTAGTTGCAGCAGCAATAAAGGGATCTCAGTTCCTTTAATGTCAGTCTACTCCCCTTTCCACCTTCTCTTTTTATCAATGTTATGTAATCAAAATGCTACACTTGAGAATGATTGTTTTGGAAATATGATCAGAGATGACAATTCACTACACACGTATATACAAACATACATACATATATACACACATATGCATATACACACATATATACACATATACATATGTGTACATATATACATACATATGTATATAATCTTGGGATCTTTGATTGTGTTCTGAATGTGTATGATATTTATGATGAGAATTTAAATTATTCCAGTGAAGATGATCAAGAAATATATAAAAAACTTTCTTTAATGCATGGGCATGATCAGAACAACTAATAGCTATCTAATCCCTCCAAAACAGGTATGTATTTTCAAGGTAATGAATTTAGGAAGTTTAAAATCAAAAGCTCATAAATATAGATGATTATTATAAAAGAATAGAGGATAATGGCAAATACTTTAATTTGCATTATGGAAATTTCCTAGTTACATTCAATAGCATCATTTAGCAATTGGACTATTTCAGGAGATATGTTAAATCTTTGCAAAATTTTGTCATTTTCTCTTTCAATCATGAGGTTTAAAGACATTAGTTAGGCATTAATAGAATGTATGAGTGAAGTAGTATTTGAACACTGAAATTTACAAGGATGAAAAATGTATTTCTCACTTAGAAAGTAAGAATGAATTTCAATAAAATATCCATCAACAAATTAAAGAGTCAGGAAATGAATATTTTAACTAAAAAATAATAATTTTATACTCAGCTCCAGGGTAAAAGATAATGATGTGAATTCTGGCAGTTAGACATATCTGATTAATAAGTTTTAATATGTGATTTCATATTTTCCAAACTATTCTACATGCCATATTAGTGTTTCTTTAGAATTTTTATTCTAATTAAGTATTATGTTTCTGGTTTTCTTTTTATCTGCTAAGTATGTCAAAAATTCCTACTTTCTTGATTTCAATCAATCATTTACCAAAAAAAAAAATTATTAAATTCCTATTTTTGAATGTACTGGGCACTATGGTAGGCATCAAAAATACTAATAAAAACAAGCAAAATAGTCACTATACTTAAGAACCACATATTTTCATAGGGAAAATCAACAAATGGAATTGGAAAGAAGTAAACATGAATGGCATGGAGATACTAAAGAAGCCTGGCTTGGAAGTGGTTCAGACCTTCATTGTGGCCTGTATCATTGACAAGATAAGATCAATGACTATATTTTTGAAAGCCCAGGGTCCCAGGAATATGGACCAAATTCCCAAAGGGAGAAAGAATAGAGGATAGTTGGAGTACAGGCCACAAGGTTTGGAAATGGACAGGAAGGTGAGATAATCATCATCTTCAAAAGAGCTACCATCATGTTCACAAACAAACACAAGATTGCAGAAAATAAATATACAATGAATTGGAAGTTGGCAGAGGAAGTGTAAGGGGACCAACAACTAATATAATCAAAACAAGGTTTCTTTATGAAGATAGCATTTTAGCTGACTCTTAAAGGAAAAATAAGTGAGTCTTCAATGTATATGAGTGTATGTGTATATATATATACATGTATACAAATATACACATATATGCATATATGTGCACACACATATACACATATGTGTGCATACAGAAAGGTATGTGTATATACATATATGTATGTGTTTTATGCAGTGTATTTCAAAATTCTTGTATATGTGCACAACTACAAAAGAGTTAAAAAAGGTTTGTTGACAGTAGTATTTCTCATTCCTGATTATCTGACCTCAGGAGTTGCCATCCTTGAATTTGAAATTACTGAAATAGTACATGGAGGTCTTTAATAATAATCACTCACATTTATAAAGTGTTTCATGATTTGCAAAATATTTGACGTGCATTGTCTCAGCCAGTCTTTTCAGTAGCAATCCTGAGAAGCACTACAGGTTTTGTTAGCTTCATTTTAGAACATCATGCTGAAGCTCAAGGAGAATAAAATAATGTTCTTTTGTTATACTGATAATAAGTGTCAGAGGTGAGTGTCAAATCTTTGTCTTTCTTGACTCAAGTTGGGATTCCTTCTGTTAAATGAAACTCCCTTGCAATCTAGTAATCTCACTGTCAAAGTCACATATTCTTAATTGTCAATAAGGCTCCTAAGTATATTACAGGTGAAGAAACTCTCACCCAAATCCAGCTTCCGTTTTGTCTTGTTTTCCCTATACCACAGTGCTAAGTTCGTCCTGGATTTTCAGGAGGACAACTCTAACCAATGTTGAGAAATAGTTCATGACTTTAGCAGCCATCAAGAGGATCTAAATGATTGAATGATTGACCAAATATACCCTAAATTTACAGAACCACTGGAAAAATCTTGGGTTGTCTATTATTTTCATCCTGAAACATATTTCAGAGAGGATATCATCCACATTTAATTCTTTAAACTCACTCAAATAATTGTTACTCTATTACAGGTAAAGCAATGAGGAAAAACAATAGTTAATTTTTCACCAAGGCAATAAATCAAGCTAAAATTTTGTCAGTGTGTCCTATTTGAAAGGCATTGTTCAAAATTGGAGTAGCTCCTAACCTCAAGAAGTTTGCATTCTACTCATAAGGGTTCTTAACCTAACATGTATAAACTTTTATAAAATATTTTAATAATTGTTTTGCATCATAAACCTAGATATTTTATTTCACATATTTAAAAATCATCACTTTTAGAAAAGGGCCATAGGCCTCCCAAATTTAGAAAAGGGTTCTATGATGTAAAAAAAAAAGTTTATAAATGCCTGTATTCAGGAGATGTAACATATTCCAGAAAAATGTGGGAAATTCTTGTATCTTTCTTATATGAACTTAAAGATGAGACTGAAAGTGGGTTTCCTTTTCTGAGTTTCTTCTCTATGCCAAATCAAGCAGTTGTTCCAACCTGAACCAATGCAAACATTTTGTTTTCTCTATGTTTTCATAAAACTTAATTACTTAAGTTAACTTCCAAAAGTATACTTAGTTAAATATTTTTCAACTACAGTAATAATTAAACATAGCTACAGCCAATGAAAAATCACTGATAGCACAGATGAGAACACAATCTATGAATGACTTTAGAAGGAAATTGTGTTTACATTTGTTTACAGAGTGATATACTGAGAATTGCAAACATATCAAGTAATGAAATGAAAGTGTCAATATCTGCCTCAATAAGACCTGGATGGTTTTAGCTTTGCATGTTTTTGGTTTCTCTAATGTGATCCTGATTCATTTCATTCTGATATCTACTATTTATTGGAGAATAACTACATCACTCCCAAAGATAAAGTAAAGTACTATTCAAGGTAAAGTTACTTCTATCTCTTTTTTAGTTGTTTTCCTTGGGAGTTATACTTTTCTTAATTTGGGAAGCCCATTAAGTTATTTGCCTGGGTTCTCAAGGTTTCATGAAGTGGTGACTATTTTTAATCAAAAGTTAAAGGTAAGGTAACCTCTCAAAAAGAATCTGTAAACAAAACTGTGGGAAATGAAATTAAATACTCATAGCCTAACTGATGAGAAATAAGTTAGTTATATGACATTAACCATAGAATTAGGTGGTCAGACTCAGGGATAGATGGAGTCTTACATGCACAGTTCACAGTGATTGCAAAATCCAACTGGCACAGCTTGCTATAAAAGATGTGTGTTAAATAATGGAATATTTGTAAAATCGAAAATCAGAATTCTTAGATTAAATTGTGTTCAGCATAAAGTCATATGTTTCTAATTATCATTCTTAGATGCTTGAAATAAAACTAAGTATGCTATGTTTTCAGTGATCACGTTTTGAAATGGAAGTTACTGCTTCTGTGATTAGTAATTCTATAATCACAAGATGAGAGATTATCAAATGAAGATGATTTGCATTAACCCCAGTCTCTAAACTGCACATTTTATTTACTTTTTTTTGGTGAAAGTTATGTTGCATAACAACAACAACAACAACAACAACAACAACACACACACACATTCAATTTAGTAAACCAAACGTTGTTGTTGAGTTTTTCAGTCATGTCTGGTGTTTCACGATCCCCTGGACTGTAGCATGCCAGGCTTTTCTATCCATCACTATATCTCAAAGTCTATCCAAATTTATGTTCTTTGTTTCCATGACACTCTCCATCTCATCTTTTGCATCACCTTTTCTTTTTGCCTTTAATCTTTCCCAAAAATAGTGTCTTTTGCAATGAGTCTTGTCTTCTCATTTTGTGGCCAAAGTATTTAAGATTCAAGCTTCAGCATTTGACCTTCCAGTAAATAATCTGAATTAATTAATTTAATTATTGATTAATTTGATCTCCTTGCTATGCAAGGGACTCTCAAAAGTCTTCTACAGTTAGAACTACATTTTGAAAGCATCAATTTTGCAGCGCTCAGCTTTCCGTAGAGTCTAACACACAGCCATACGTTGTTACTGAAAAACCACAGCTTTGACTATAGAGACTTTGTTGGCAAGGTCATGGCTCTGCTTTTTAGTTTTGCCATAACTTTCCTTTTAAGGAGCAATCAACTTTTAATTTCATTGCTGAAGTCTGTCTGCACTGATCTTTGAGCCCAAGAAAATGAAACCTGACACTGCTTCCATTTCCTTTCCCTCTCTTTGCCAAGAAGTAATGAGGTTAGTTGCCAAGATCTTAGGTCTTTTATAATTTTTTTTTTTATGTTAAGCTTCAAGACAGTGTTTGCTCTCACCTCTTTCACTCTTATCAAGAAGCTTCTTAATTCTTTTTCATTTTCTGTTGTGACAGTGGTATCATCTGCTTATCTGAGAGTATTGAGATTTCTCTTGGAAACGCTAATTCCATCTTTTGATTCATCTAACCTGAAATTTCACATGATATACTCTGCATTTAAGTTATATAACAACAAACACCCTTTTCATATTCCTTTCCCAATCTTAATCCAATCAGTTATTCCATGTTTGGTTCTAACTACTGCTTCTTGGACTGCATAGAAGTTCCTCAGCAAAAAAAAAAAAAAAAATTGAGAACTTGCCTAATTTTTCTGTGATTCACACAAAGGCTTTATTGTAGTCAATGAATCAGAAGTAGATTTTTTTTTTCCTGGAACTCCCTTGCTTTCTCCATAATCCATCAAATGTTGGCAATTTGGTTTCTAGGTCCTCTGCCTCTTCAAAAACTCCCTGCTCTTCTGATAATTCTCAGTTCTCATATTGTTGAAATTTAGCTTGCAGAATCTTAAAAATAACCTTGCTAGCATTTGAAATAAGCTACATTGTTTGATAATTGGAACATTTCTTGTCATTGCCTTTGTTGAGGATTGGGACATAAACTGATCTTTTTTCAATCTAATGGACACTGTTTAGTTTTATAAATTTGCTGGGACATTGAATGCAGCACTTCAACAGCCTGTGTGTATATTGGTCTTACTAAATTGAATTTTATCACCATCTGAAGCCTTTTTCATTTTCAAAAAGGGAACACCTGCCTTCACTTTCATATAAGTTTTAGCCTTTTTTACAAACCTTTAACAGCTTAGTGGACATAATTTTCCACTGATGGCATTTACTTTTCAGGTAACATTTCTCCTTCCATTCTTTGGATGGCAATCTGCTCCTAAATGTTTTCTCTCATATATAGGCAAACATGATTTGATAAGAAATAAAGGAAACAATTTTCCCAGATTGGCTCTAACAGGTGAATCTGCTTTCTCCTCTTACACATAAACTAAGTATACATGAGATAGGGAGTCTAGGGGTATTTTGTTTTACTGCTGCTTTCAGAATTTGACAACTAGTGTTCTAAAGCTAAAAGACTTATAGTACATGTCTACACAGAAAATAAGAAAAAAACAAGAGAAAAATAAAAGAGGACCTAAGTTTCAACTTAAAATGGCTGACTCTAATATTAAGCACATTTGGGGAAGACAAGGCCAAGGTGAAATACGACCATCCTTACTCACCACTGACAATAGAGTAAACTGCATCTATTTGAAACAGTGCAATCATAGCAAATCACTCAGTGCCTTTGTTGGTGTGAAACTATTTTCTTTAACTTACCTCTGTGTCAGAGGCAGTAATAGGAATCATTTCTCTCATTCCAATGTCTTTACTGGATATATCAACTCCCTTGAGACCGTTAGTATCTCAGTCATCCTCTGATAACAATGTTGAGTCATTGCTCTTTATCCTGTCTCTACCTGCCCCATCCCTTGCCCCCTACAAGTCAAGCAGTTGTTCCCTGGACTCATGATGATTGACTGGAACAGGACTTGGAAATTCCTATATTTAGTTATGATTTATCAGAGCTGTTATGTATCTCTTACAATAGATCAGGGCAATGCTTTTATATGAAAGGCCCCCATACAGAGTGAGGAGTTATTTCTTTTCTGTTTTATATCTCACATGTAAGTGGGATCAAAGTAATCTTTAAATGGTACAGAACCTACATCGGAAAACTTCCCATTATGACATAAGTAGGCCCTACTGGGAAAACAATGAAGGTCTCTGAAGCTTTTGTCATTATGGAAAGGAAGTGAGTAATGTAAGATTATCTCCTATGAATATTGGTATTAGAAACTAAAGTTCTCCTTTCTCTGAGATGAATTTCCCCTGAATCATACCAAGGTAGCATCCTGGAGCTGCTATGCAATCTCCCGTCCATTACAAATCCTGCTGTATAAATGAATGGAAGCTTTTTTTCAAAGCACAAGAAATATGCTACTTCAATTTTAATCATCAGATAAGGATAGGCTGTGATTTCTCCTAGGTCTCACCTATTTTTTTTTTGGTAGCTTTGATTAATATAATCCTTTTCCTTTTTTTTTTCTTTTTCATGCAGACTACTCCTACTGAATTCTATAAGACCAGATGAGTGTCAGTGTCAGATTTGTGACATCTTTTTTTTTATGAAATATATAACCTTAATGCTAGCAATTTCCCTAAACTATGGGAGCCAAAATCTTTCTTAATTAATTCTTAGGAGAGAGTTATACACTCAATACATAGTCTCTTAATCCTTAGTGATGGTGGTGGTGATATTGCACATTAGAAAATCCACACAAATATAACTGTACTGAAGCTGTTGATGTAAATCTTTCTGTGACTGCTTTTTTGGTAGCGAGGGAGTTCATGAGTTTTTTTTTTACTTGACTATAAATACAATAAAATTTTGTATAACTTCAAATCAGGTATCATGTTCTTTTTCCTTCTATTTCACTTAGATCATTGGGTTCATTCCTTCGTGTTACCCATATTCCATGTTATTTTTAGGTAAGAATGGCTAATTTTGCTTAAGACAAAACTGCCCCTTTTTAAAAAGATTTAATGCCTACCTTTAGAATACATATTTCCTCTGTTGTCCTCTTCTTTCTGGCCCTATTCTTATGAACTTTAGCCAGGATTCAGTCTAATTATGTTTTAGAATAATGTTAGTTATCTTGACACAGTTGTCCTATGGATCACAGTTTTCATTATCTGTGCCTTATATCCAAGTCATTTGGCAAAAACAAAAACAGCTAAGTGGTATTTCTAGAAAAGTGTAAAAATGTTCACAATTATTTCCTATAATATACAATATTCTGATTTAATGACAGCCTATTTGAGAGTCAATGATGCATAGTGAGTCCTGTGCTTTAATTCAGGAGACCAAAGTTCAAATCCTGCCTCTGATATATCACCTTTGTGACTTAGGGCATCACCTAACCTCTTCAGTTTTGTTTTCCCATTTTTTGAATACAAATACTCCCATCTGTGACACTTCCCATGTGGCACTTCTGTAAGCAGTATTGTGAAGTATAAAGGGCTTTATAAATGTCACCTATTATTATTTGGTATACTGAAATTCATATAGGAATTATTTGATCTGAAATTTATAATGTTTAGATTTAGTTTACATATACCCCATGTATAAATAAGATATTCCTGAGGTGTGATGTAAACTCATAAATACTTCACAGAGTAGATTTTAGAAATATTTTGATAACAAAAATCATATTTTTCTTAGAGGCAGATTTTTTTGATTATTGAAATAGTTATGTATTTTTGTACATTTAAGGTATACTAATTTAAAAGACGGAAACAAAATACTGAAATGATATTGTACCTCATTATTAGATGTAGAACAAAATATTGTCCTTCAAATCTGTAGATGTCAGTTGGTTTTAGACATTAAAATTGTATTTAAATTGAATCTCCAAGATGTGTTTTCTATATTTGAAAGTTTCCATATACATTCCTTGATTTCTTCCAAAGCCAGGGCCATCTTTGTTACCCAAACTGTAACCTTGAAGTCAGCTTTCATACTTCCCTTTCTTTTATTCATAATGTCAAATCAGCTGTGAAATTTTGTTTATTTCTCAGATATTGCTATTACTAGACTTGTTGGATGAGTGAACACACAAGCTTGAAACAGAGATTACTGTCTTTGATTATACAGGTCATTAGTTACACCAAACACCAGTTTAGTACCTGCTGATTTTTTTCTTTATAAAAAGGGGCAACAAATGAACAAGTAATACAATAATGTTACAAATGAGAGAACAAATCCTTTTTAAGAGACATTTATTTGAACTGCTATTATGGAAAATAGAATTGGTTTCTTCCCATGATCTCAGACTGTTCCAAAAAGAGGAAGATATTGTCCCCCAGTTTTATAGAGATTTGAGCTTTGAACTTATCCATAGTTGACAAAGTAGTGATGGGAAAAGCAAAGCTTTCTCTGCCTCATCTGTAATCTCAGCAACATCAATATTAAGCAATGAGGAAGTAAATCCTCTTCATAGAAGCAGCTATGTGAACTTCCTGTGAAGTGGAATTAGATCCATCAGTTCTTAGTAGGATGGAAAGTTCATCCATTACATTCTTATTTCTATCATACATGACAGGAGAAATCAAGGCATTGGAGGAAGGGGAATAGAGTTGTACCTTCCTATACACCACTTGACTGTCTAGGCACTACTTCCCTTTTTTTTTTTTTTTGCTTTTAGACAATTGCGGTTAAGTGACTTGCCCAAGGTCACACAGCTAGTAAGTGTCAAGTATTGGGTCTGA
This sequence comes from Phascolarctos cinereus, assembly GCF_003287225.1. Lineage (NCBI taxonomy): Eukaryota > Metazoa > Chordata > Mammalia > Diprotodontia > Phascolarctidae > Phascolarctos > Phascolarctos cinereus. The sequence continues at coordinate 412,534,755 of NW_027555847.1, forward strand.
GACCGGATTTGAACTCAGGTCCTCCTGACTTCAGGGCCGGTGCTCTATCCACTGCGCCAACTAGCTGCCCCACCATTTCCTTTTGATAGGAATCAGAAATTGATGGGGGACTCTTCTCTCCTGGTTTCTCTCTCACAGAAGTTTCTGAAACATTTCAGAAAGTAAAGCTCATAAATGTCTTTAAAATGAGTGAATTGCTGAATATAATCTTCTTAACTCCCCCATATCCATAGCTGCACTATCCAGTGGGGTCCTGGAAATTCAATACTACGTTGATATTATTCTGTATAGGGTGAGGAAGGCAAGCAATCAGAAATTCTGTTTTTACTTGTCAAAAGCACTCCCCTCCCCCTTTTAGACAAACAATAAATTATAGCAACTCTGTGGTAAAAGATGTATTTCCCTGTTACACTCCTGGGAACTATATGGAAACACTAGCAAACCAGCCAATAACTAGAGAGGATTATAGTAGTTTCAAAGATATAATAGGTAATTAATTCTCTAAGGAACCTAATGAGCCCCATGCTTTGCTCTAATTATGTTAGTTTTCTGACTGCTTAAGGAAGGCACTAAAAATTGAACAGCTGTAGCAACAGGATCTGCTAAAAAAACGTTCTGATTTTATAAAGTCTAGTAGTAGATTGATAACCATGTGGTCAATTGAATGCTGGACATCAATAACTGGGGTGTAATCAAATTTACATATATTTGTTAAGTAATTCTTAAAAATTCTACATCCTCTGCTGCTTAAAAATCATGTGATACAAATGGCTATAGCTCACTTGCTCTTCCCTCATTGAGCTAAATAGGAATTAATCAACATGCTTTATGAACTTGATGGATGTTTTAAGGCAGCACTTGAATGTGTACCATTACACATTCAGGCAGCAGGTTTTTTTGTGTTCAATATACTAAAAATTTAACTCACATACAATGTTTTGAGGCATACACACACACACACACATAATATATATATATATATATATATATATATATATATACATACATACACATTTACATATATCTCATTTCATCTTCACCACATCTCTGTGAGAAAAGAGCTAATATTATCCTCACTTAGGATGACAGTTTAAAGTCACTTGCTGGGGATCACACAACTGGTAATTTTCTAAAGCAGAATGTAAACTCAGGTCTTTTGGACTCAAGTCTAGCACTCTATTTACTCTGCCCCTTAGATACTTAGATATACATCATAAAGTCAGGAAAGGTAGTCAGTTCAATCAAGGTTCATCGTTGCAAAACTTTCTGTCACTTCTAGCCTCTACATCTTCTTTTAGGTATTATTGCACAAGAGGAAGGGATGCTCAAGATGACTAGAGACTGGACATCAGGTAAGTACTTGAAGTAATTTCCTAATACCATTCCATTTTTATAATCATTCAATACTTGATTTTTTTAAAAATCATATAAGTATAGTTCTTTGGCTTTCTTCTCTTGAAAAATCTCTGTTCAAAATATTTATCTATTTATCGATTTGGGTATAAGCAAATTTAGAAATGTATTTCTAGAGATTTCAGGACTAATGGGTTCTGAAAACATCATAGTACAAGTTTTTTTTTTTAATGTGTAACTTGCTTTACAATAGTTTAGTGAGATAATCTTACACCAGAACTTCTTTATAGGATTTTAAAATTACTTTTATTTTTACAGGAAATAAAATGAAAACAATAGCAACACATTATTAGTAGATAATTATGTAAAAATGTCACCTGGATGTTTGTTTTATTCTCATTGCAAAGACACAAAGAATTGTGTCAATTTACCACCTTGAATTCAACTTCAATATATCACAAAATTTATTCCACTTCTTTTGGCATTATTTTATAATGTTTTTAATTATACCTATTCTTTACTCTTCCCACTCCTTCCCTTCAAACCTTACGTCAATCTTTCTTCTACTCTTAGCTTAGAAAACATGAAATCATGGAAGATGACCAAATTACCATTTTTGCTTCATCAACATGCAGTCATGCTGAATAAAATATTTCATACAGCTTTTCAATGATAATTTGAAATTTAATGGAAATTGACTCATAAAAAATCTGGGATGTAAATGTTTGGTTTTTTTTTTCAGTTTGTATTGAATCATTTTGTTTACTTATCTTTCACATTCCTTGGTAACATTGTTGTAGTGTTGTTGTTGTTGTTGTTGTTGTTGTTTGTTTATTCTTGGGGAGGAAGGGAGTTTAGTGACAATTTTAGATTTCCCAGAAAGTAAATTTTTTTAAATCATTTCTTTGTATGGTTTCTCAGCATTACTCAAACTACTATCTATATCATAGCAAGTAATGAAGAATACTTGGATAAAGTAGGAACCTCCTAACCAGCTTCTCCTCCTCTATACCCTCCCCTCTCCAAACAACCCTCCACAACATTGTCAAATTGACATTTCCAAAGCACATTTCTAAGCATATATCATTCTTACTCATTAATGGCTAGTGGTTCCCTATTTCTTCTAGAATAACAAATGTGTCCATTGGGATTTTGGAGTTCTACAGAATCTAGGTCAAAGCTAAGTTTATTTCCTTTACTCCCTTTCAGTAAATTAGAATAAAATTTCCAGTTTGATCATCCAGTGAAATTAGTCTACTTGCCATTCCTCAAACTCAATAACTTATCTTCCATCTTCTTTCTTTTACTTTATATAATCTACAATCTTTAAAACCTCAGTTAAAGTTCTAACTCCATAAATGAACCTTATCCTGTTTTCCATTGTTTCTAGTGTCTTCTCTAAGAATATCAATCTGCATATAGTATGCATAAATGTATGCATACATATAGACATATAAAATAGATGGTATTTATATAGTGATTTAACACATGCAAAGTGTTTTGTATTTTAATTCAATAAACATTGTGTATATATTTATATATGTGTATATACATGTATGTATATATATATAAACATATATGTATGTACATATCTAATGTCTCTTCCTTTTCCTCCTCCTCCTCCTCCTTCTTCTTCTTCTTCTTCTTCTTCTTCTTCTTCTTCTTCTTTCTTCTTCTTCTTCTTCTTCTTCTTCTTTTCTCTCTCTCTCTCTCTCTCTCTCTCTCTCTCTCTCTCTCTCTCACCAAATCTCTATGTACATCCATAACCTCTCTTCATCAGCAGGACTTAGCTTACTGATTACCATATATATAGCAGACATTTGGTAAATGTTAAGTGCTTATTGCCTAAATTAAAGAATGAATATTTTCTTACATTACAGCAGAAAAAATCCACAAAAGAAACATGTGACAGTAATCTTCCTATCTGTCTCACTTCTCCATCCTTGTTCTATCTATTGTTTCCTTCTTAAATGGCTTCAGCCATACTTATTTCTTTCCCAGCTTAAAACAAAGAAACAAACAAATCCTTCCCTAGACCTTATTATTGTTCTATGCTATCAATCTCAAACTCTTCTCCATTTTCAGCCAAATCCCTTGACAAAGCTTTCTAAACTCACTGGCTCTATTTCTTATTCTCATATTCATTATCCTTAACAACCAGATTTGTAACCACATTTCTTAAATGAAATTTGTCTATTCAAGTTTATAAGTTATTCCTTAATTTCAAATTGGATAGACCTTTCATAAGTTTGATCCTTTTCAGTGTATCTGCTGCCTTTTCCACCTAGATTTTCTCTCCTTTTGAGCTATTGCAACACTAATAACACCCGATCTTCCTATCATCTGTGATCACCACTTCTCAGCCTCCTTTGCTACCTCATAATCTATATCATGCCCTCTAACTATTGGTATACACCAAGATCCTGTCCTAGGACCTCTTCTTCTAGTAGTTCCTATGGGCTTAACTGTTATTTCTATTCACATGTCTCCCAGATCTATATATTTAATCCCAATCTTTTCCCTCAATTTTACTCCCATATCACCATTGCCCATGGGTCATTTCCTATCAAAAAATACAAAAGGTGTCTATAACTCAATATATCAAAAAACAAACAGGGAAAAAAACTTCACTCTCTTTCCCAAAAAGACAATACTTCTTCCAAAATTCCCCATTCCAGTTGAAGGCACAAATGTCTTTCAAATCTTTCAGAACTGGAATTTCAGCATTATCCTGGAATGCTCACCAACCTTCACTCCATATATGAATTGACTGTCCAGTTTCCCCATTTCTACCTCCATAACAGCTCTTACAACTTTTCTTCTTCACTCATAGTTACAACCTTCTTTTAACCCTTCATCACTTCTCATTTAGATTATTGTATCAGCCTCCTGATTAATCTTACTTCAATAAGTTTCTCATCATTCCATCCAATCTTCACATTGCTGCCAAAGAAATTCTCCTTAAATGCAGATTTGATCTTATGACTCTCCTACTCAATCAACTCTAGTGATTTTATTTCCTCTAGTATTTAATATCTTATCTATAACATATCAAATATATTATAAATAAAATATTATAAATGAAATATATTTCTTTATTTACTTTTTGTGCTTTCAATGAGGTAATTTAGGTTGTGACTTGCCCAGAGTCACACAGCTAGGAAGTGTTATGTGTCTGAAGCCAGATTTGAACTTAGGTCCTCCTGACTCCATGGCTGCTGCTCTATCCACTGCACCACCTAGCTGCCCCTTTCTATTTACTTTTTAAAACCCTCCAGAACCTGGCCTTAATCAATCTTTCAAACTTCATAAGTTAGTACTCTCCCTATTTACTATGTGTTTCAGCCAAACTTGCCCTTCTGTTCCCTTCCCAAAACATTCCATCTCCAGCTTCATTGCCTTCATGCTGGCTCTTCCTTATGCCCAAAATATACTTTCTCCTAACCTCTGCCTCATAGAGTCACTCATCTCTTTTTTTAAGAGGTATTTCAAATATATCTTCTGTATAGAACCTTTCCTCATCATGCCACCTTTTTGTTCCCTCCTTCCCAAACTCCCTTGATTTTATATTTAACTATTTTATATATGTTCACTTTTTATTGTATATGTGTATAAGAGAATTTGTTGTCCCAATCATTACAAGGTAAGTTCCTTTCCAGTAGGATGTGTTACATACTTGTATTTGTTTCTTCAGTTCCTATTATAGTACCTCAAATCACAATAAATGCTTAATAAATGTTAGCTTATTGATTATTTCATAATTTGGCACTATCAAAATATTAAATAGTAAATTATAAAAGATTATGATATATTCATCAATTATAGTTATTTTATTATAGAGCATAATTTAGGATGTTTATTTTTATTTGAAGTGAATTAATTTCTAGTAGGTTTTTATTTATTTTTATTTAGTATAGTATTTTCCCCAGTTACATGTAGAAAACAATTTTAACATCTTTTTTTAAAACTTTGAGGTCCCAATTCTCTCCCTTCCTCCCTCTTCACTTCCCCCATTGAGAAGGCAAGCAATTTGATACAGGCTGTACATGTGCAGTCATGCAAAACATATCCATAATAGTCATGTTGTGAAAGAAAACAGACAAAAAAAAAACCTCAAGAAAAATAAAGTTAAAACAAACAAAGTTTCAATCTGTATTCAGACACCATCAGTTCTTCCTCTGGGCATGGATAGCATTTTTCATCATAAGTTCTTCAGAGTTGTCTTTGTTCAATGTATTTCTGAGAATAGCTATGTCATTCACAGTTGACCATCTTCAAAATTGCTATTACTTTGTGCACAGTACGTTTCACTTTGCATAAGCTCATGCAAGTCTTCCTACATTTCTCTGAGAGTGTCCTGCTAATCACCTCTTACAGTACAATAATATTCCATCATAATCACATACCATTTGTTCAGCCATTCCCCAATTGATGGGCATCCCCTCAACTTCTAATTCTCTATCCCCAGAGCTTTATAAATATTTTTGCTTTATAGGTCCTTTCCTATTTCATTTTTTATCTCTTTTGGGATACAGACCCAGTAGTGGTATTGTTAGGTCAAAGGGTATGGATGGTTTTATAGCCCTTTGAGCAGTATTCCAGATTGCTTTACAGGATGGTTGAATCAGTTCACAACTCCACAAGCAGTGCATTAAAGTCTCTTTTTTTTCCCCACATCTCTTCCAATATTTGTCACTTACCTTTTCTGTCTGATCAGCCAATCTAATAGGCATGAGGTATTACCACTGAGTTGATTTAGTTTGCATTTCTCCAATCAATAGTGAGTTAGAACAATTTTTCATGTGAATATAGATAGCTTTTATTACTTCATCTGAAAATTGTTTGTGTCTTTTGATCATTTGTCAATCTGAAATGGCTCTTATTTTTATAAATTTAACTCAGGTCTCTACAGGTTTGAGAAATGAGGCCTTTATTAAGGAAACTTGACTCAAATTTTTTTTTTTCACAGCCACTATTATAACTGCATTTCCTTCCATCCCTGTTTATTCTATTTTCTCTCTCCTTTTGCACTATCCTCAAAAGTGTTTTGCCTCTGACTAGCCCTTTTCCCCAAACTGCCCTTTCTTCTATCACCCCCAACTTCTCTTATCTCCTTCCCTTCCTACTTTCCTGTAGGGTAAGATAGATAGCTGTACCCTACTGAGTGTGTTTTATTCCCTCTTTGAGATAATTCTGATGTGAGTAACATTCATTCACTGCTCCTCTACTCCTTTTCCCTCTTCCACTCCACTCTAAAAGGTTTTTCTTGCCTTTTCTATGTGAGATAACTTACCCCATTCTACCTCTCCCTTTTTCTTTCTCCCAGTACATTCCTCTCTCACCCCCTTTATTTTATTTTGTAAATATCCCTTCATTTTCAACTCACACCTGTGCCAACTGTACACACACACACACACATGTATACATACAGATGCATACATATATATGTACATATGTATATGTGTATATATATACGTACATATGTATGTGTGTGTGTGTGTGTGTGTGTGTATTCTTTCCAACTACCTTAAGAATGAGAAAAATCTTATGAGTTACAAATATCATCTTTCCATGTAAGAATGTAAAAGTTTAAAATTATTAAGTCCTTTAGGGTTTCCCTTTTCTTTTTTTAGCTTTTCTTTATTTACCTTTTCATACTTCCCTGGAGTCTTCTATTTGAAAGCCAAATTTTCTATTCAGCTGTGGTCTTTTCATCAAGAATGCTTGAAAATCCTCTAATTCATTGAATTCTACATTTTCCCCTGAGGAATTACATTCATTTTTTCTGGGTAGGTGCTTCTGAATTGTAATCTTAGTTTTTTGCATCCTGGAACATTATGTTCCAAGCCCTCCAATCCTTTAATGTAGAACCTGCTAAATTTTGTGTTATACTAATTGTGGTTTTTTTTACATGTAACTGGGAAAATACTATACTAAATTTAAAAAAAAAATTAAAGCCTAGTAGAAATTAATTTCTGGATTTATTTTCTGGGTCAGTTATTTCTCCAATGAGATTTTTCCACATTGTCTTCAATTTTTTTTTTCATTTTGGGGGTTTTGTTTCATTGTTTCTTGATTTCTCATAAAGTCATTAGCTTCCATTTACTCCATTCTAATTTTTAAGGAATTATTTTTTTCAGTGAGCTTTTGGAATTTCATTTCCATTCTATTCTGTTTTTTAAGACGTTCTCCCTTTGGCTTTTTGGACCTCTTTTACCAGTTTGTCTATTGTTTTTTAAGAAGTTGTGTTCTTCAGTATTTTTTGTCTCCTTTGCCAAGGTATTCACTCATTTTTCATGATTTTCTTGCATTACTCTCATTTCTTTTTGCAATTTTTCTTCTACCTCTCATATTTGATTTTCAAAATCCTTTTTAAGCTCTTCCATGGTCTGACACCAATTCATACTTTTCTTGGAGACTTTGAATGTAGGACCTTTGCTGTCTTCTTCTGAGTGTGTGTTTTGATTTTCCTTGTAACCATAGTAATTTTCAATAGTCAGAATATTTTTGTTGTTGTTGTTGTTATTGTTTACTCAATTTTGCAACCTATTAGTTGACTTCTAACTCTTTGCTAAAGTAGTGCTCTGCTTCCAGGGTGGAGGGTGCACTATCCCAAGTTTCAGGGGTTTTGTGCAGCTGATTTTAGAGATACTTCCAGGGACCCGTAAATTTTCAGCTCTTCCAAGGTGGTATGATCTAAGGAGAGGTGGTTACTCCTCTCCTGGCCTGTAATCTGGTCTGTGAGTGACCACAAGCATTCTTTCCTGTTCTGGAACTGTGTGGATGGTCCCCCCTCCATTGCTGCTGCAAACTCTGTTATGCTAGTGCTTCTCATCACCCTGGGACTGCCACTCATGATTGCAACTTAGATTCAAATGTGGAAAAGTCTTGCTTCAGTGCATGCAAAAAGATCCCTATAACCTCCTTCTGAAAAGTTGTTTGACCCCCTTGTTGTCCCTGGCCTGAGAGCTGTGGAAGTGTCCACTGCTCATTCTGTCACTCCCAAGTCTGATCCTGGTTTGCTAGGACCTGAGCTGTGCAGGCACTGACTACACTAGACTGTACTTCACCCTCACTCAGGTGCAATAGACCTTTCCTGCTGACCTTCTAAGTTGTTTTTGGCAGCTGTGGGCTAAGATGTCTGGAAACCACCACTACTGCCAGTGGTTCAGCTACCCTGAGACCTACTCCAGATTTGTTGGGGCTTGTTCTATGCAGGCCTCTTTCACACTGATGCAACAGAAATTTCCTGCTGACCTTCCAAGTTGTCTTGGGCTGAAAATTTGTTTCACTGTCTTTTTGTGGGTTCTGCTGCTCTAAAACTTGCTTAGAGTCATTTTAAAAAGTATTTGGAAAGTTTTGGGGAAAACCTCAGGAAAATCCCTGCCTTTACTCTTCCATCTCGGCTCCACCTGCCTGTAGTATTTTTAGTGGGTTTTTAAAATGCAACAAAAATGTGTACATTTCATGATCACAATTAAATATAACTGCATCTCATTCAAAATTATGCATTAATGATTTTTTTCTATTAAGAATGGCATGACCTCCTAAGAATTTGCAGCTCAATATATATTAGTTATCATTTGTTCTTTAAAAAGAAAAATTTCTGTAATTATTTCAACAAATATTTAAGATACTGATATACGCAAGACATTATTCTAGGAATGTAAAGACAAAAATAAAAACATTTTTGCCATCAGGGAGATGAGATTCTTTTGTGCAATTAGAAGTACACACTTAGGTGAAGACATAGTATATAGTAACATAGTTAAATCTCAAGAGAAAATGCATACTGGTAAAAGGAAGGACCAGGGGAGGTCTCATATAGGAAACAGAACCAGAGCCATGCTTTGAAGTAATTTAAAGATTTTGTGTGGTAGAGGTGAACCAAATGCATTTTCCAAGAATGAGGGCAAAAGGGTAGGAAGTAAGAGATGGAATATTATGAATATAGTACTGTTAACATTTCTTTTGACTAGAACAGAGAATGTGTAAAAGAGAATAATGTGAAATAACAGTTGAAAAATAGGTATGGGACAGATTGTGGAGGGTTTAAAATATCAATTTGTGTTGAGGGCTGGCCCTGGGGAGTTGGAAGGCTTAGGCCAGCCCGGATCTTACCTATAGTTTGTACTAAGCCCGACAGCTATGTAAACTCAGGATGTCAGCTCTCCATCACCTTGTCCCGTCTCTTGAGAACAAGATGCAGGAAGTGAGGAAACAGACAGGGTACAGGACAGGGCACAGAAAAGAAAGTAACAAACAAGGTTCAAGGAGGTAAGGAAATCACTTAATTAGGTTTGTGCTTTCCATGGAAAATAAAGCTACTATTGCTTGATTCAGTACTATATAAGCCTGAGCACTCAGATCAATACATGGAGTTTGTTCTTCACTGCTTCCACCTGGCCCGTGTTTCTTTCTTTCTTCACACTCCGCCAGCATCACACTATGGCTGCGGACACAGGCATCAGGGCAAATTTGAAGATTTTTTTGTATTTTATCCCAACAGCAATTGGGAACCACATTTATGTTTTAAATGCAAAGGGGCTATCACTGATATGTGTTTTTAACAATATCAGCTTACTGACTGAGTGAAGAATGTTAGAGGAAAGAAAATAGGCAAAATCAGAATTAAGGAGACCAATTAGGAGAATACTACAATAATCCAAGATGGATTTCCAAACTAAGCAAAAGACTATATGAGTGGAGAGATGAAGATGTAAGGAAAAGATATTTTGGAGGTAGCACTGTCAAAAATTTAAAATTTACTGAGTGCTGAAGAATAAGGAACAATCAAAATGTTTCCAAGGTTGTGAACCTGAGTGACTGGAAGAATTACTATTCCTTCAGAAAAATAGGGAAGTTTTGATGATGGATGATATAGAGAAGAAATGAAAAGGGAGAGCAGTAAATTGCAGAAAACAGTATTAAATTTGGATCAAATTAAAGTAGAAATCAAAGACACTTAAAACAGAGACTATGTTATGTTTAAAACTCAATATCACAGCATAGTTTCTTTTTTAAATTTTATTAATTTATTTTGGTTTATCAACAATCACTTCCATAGGCTTTTGAGTTGAAAATTTTTCTCCCCCTTCCTCCCTACCAGCCTTCCAAAGATGGCACACAATCTTATATAGGTTACACATTTACATTATTATTAAACATATTTTCACATTAGTGAAGTTGTAAGTAAAAATTAAAAACAATAGGAGGAACCATCAGAAAGATGAAACAAAACCCAACAGAAGGTAAAAATAAGTGATAGTGACTCGACTTCCATAGTTCTTTCTTTGGATATGGACAACATTTTCCATCCCAAGGCCTCTGGAGATGTTTTAGATCCTTGTAATGCTGGGAAGGGTTGAGTTTACCAATATTAGTCATTGCATAATGTGGCTGTTATTGTGTACAAAGTCCTCTTGGTTCTGCTCACTTCACTCAGCATCAGATCATATAGGTCTTTCCAGGTTTTTCTGAAGTCAACCTGTTCATCATTTCTTATAGCACAATAGTATTCCATTACATTCATATACCACAACTTATTCAGCCATTCCCCAATTGATCGGCATCCTCTCAATTTCCAAGTCTTTGCCACCACAAAAAGAGCTGCTATGAATATTGTTGTACGTGTGGGTCCTTTTCCCATTTGTTTGATCCCTTTGGGATATAGCCCTAGAAGTGCTATTGCTGGATCAAAAGGTATGTACATTTTTGTAGCCCTTTGGGCATAGTTCCAAATTGTTCTCCACAATGGTTGGATCATTTCACAACTCCACCAACAATGTGTTCATGTTCTTATTATCCCACATCTTCTCCAAGATTTATCATTTTCCTGTTTTCTCATGTTGGTCAATCTGATAGGTGTGATGTGGTACCTCAGAGTTGTTTTGATTTGCATTTCTCTAATCAATAATAATTTAGAGCATTTTTTCATATGACTATAGATGGCTTTAATTTCTTCATCTGAGAATTGTCTGTTTGATATCCTTTGACCATTTATCAGTTGGAGAATGGCTTGTGTTCTTATAAATTTGTCTTATTTCTCTATATATTTTAGAAATGAGGCCTTTATTAGAGAGACTGGTTGTAAAACTTCTTTCCCAATTTTCTACCTTCCTTCTGATCCTAGTTGTATTGGCCTTGTTTGTGCAAAAACTTTTCAATTTGATGTAATCAAAATTATCCATTTTGCTTTTCATAATGTTCTCTATCTCCTGTTTGGTCATGAATTCTTCTGTTCTCCATAGATCTGATAGGTAAACTATTCCTTGTTCTTCCAGTTTACTTATGGTATCAGCCTTTATATCTAAGTCATGAACCCATTTTGACTTTATTTTGGTATATGGTGTGAGATTTGGGTCTATGCCTAGTTTCTGCCATACTCTTTTCCAGTTTTCCCAGCAGTTTTTTTCAAAGAGTGGGTTCTTATCCCAGAAGCTGGGGTCTTTGGGTTTATCAAATAATAGATTACTATAGTCATTGACTACTGTGTCTTGCATATTTAACCTATTCCACTGATCCACCTCCCTATTTCTTAGCCAGTACCAAGCAGTTTTGATGATTGCTGCTTTATAATACAATTTAAGATCTGGAATTGCTAGGCCACCTTCCCCTGCATTTCTTTTCATTAGTTCCTTTGATATTCTGGACCTTTTGTTTTTCCAAATGAATCTTGTTATTATTTTTTCTAACTCTATAAAATAATTTTTGGTAGTTTGATTGGTATGGCACTGAATAAGTAAATTAGCTTAGGTAGGATTGTCATTTTTATTATATTAGCTCGGCCTACCCATGAGCAACTGATGTTTTTCCAATTATTTAGATCTGATTTTATTTGTGTGAAAAGTGTTTTGTAATTGTGTTCATAGAGTTCCTGGGTTTGTTTCAGGAGGTAGACTCCTAAATATTTTATAATGTCTACAGTAAGTTTAAATGGGATTTCTCTTTCTATCTCTTGCTGTTGGGCTTTGTTGGTAATATATAGAAATGCTGATGATTTATGTGGGTTTATTTTATAGCCTGCAACTTTGCTAAAGTTGTTTATTATTTCAAGTAGTTTTTTACTTGATTCTCTAGGATTCTCTAAGTATATCATCATGTCATCTGCAAAGAGTGATAGCTTTGTTTCTTCTTTGCCTATTCTAATGCCTTCAGTTTTTTTCTTCTCTTATTGCTAAAGCTAAGGTTTCCAGTACAATATTGAATAACAGTGGTGATAATGGACATCCTTGTTTCACCCCCGATCTTATTGGAAATGCTTCTAGCCTGTCCCCATTACATATAATGCTTGCTGAAGGTTTTAGATATATGCTATTTATTATTTTAAGGAAGACTCCATTTATACCTATGCTTTCTAGTGTTTTTAATAGGAATGGGTGTTGTATTTTATCAAAAGCTTTTTCTGCATCTATTGAGATGATCATGTGGTTTCTGTTGGTTTTGTGCTGATATGCTCAATTATGCAATAGTTTTCCTAATATTGAACCAACCCTGCATTCCTGGTATAAATCCTACTTGGTCATAGTGTATTATTCTTGTGATAAGTTGCTAATCTATTTGCTATATTTTGTTTAAAAGTTTTGCATCTATATTCATTAGAGAAATTGGTCTATAATTTTCTTTCTCTATTTTGACTCTTCCTGGTTTAGGTATCAACACCATATTTGTATCATAAAAAGAATTTGGTAAGACTCCTTCTTCACCTATTTTCCCAAATAGTCTATATAGTATTGGAATTAATTGTTCTTTAAATGTTTGATAGAATTCACATGTAAATCCATCTGGCCCTGGAGATTTTTTCCTAGGGAGTTCATCAATGGCTTGTTCAATTTCTTTTTCTGAGATGGGGTTATTTAAGTATTTTACTTCCTCTTCAGTTAATCTGGGCAATTTATATTTTTTGTAAATATGTATCCATTTCACTAAGATTGTCAAATTTGTTGGCATATAGTTGGGCAAAATAATTCCTAATTATTGTTTTAATTTCCTCTTCCTTGGTGGTAGCTTCACTTTTCTTTATTCTTGATACTAGTAATTTTTTTCTTTTAAATTAACCAAAGGTTTATCTATTTTATGTTTTTTCATAAAACCAGCTCTTAGTTTTATTTATTAGTTCAATAGTTTTCTTAATTTCAATTTTATTAATTTTTCCTTTGGTTTTCAATATTTCTAATTTGGTGTTTAGTTGAGGATTTTTAATTTGTTCTTTTTCTAGTTTTTTTAGTTGTATGCCCAATTCATTAATCTCCTCTTTTTCTATTTTATTTATGTAAGCATTTAGAGATATAAAACTTCCCCTAAGAACTGCTTTTGCTGCATCCCATAGGTTTTGGTATTTGTCTCATTATTGTCATTCTCTTGAATGAAATTATTGATTGTTTCTATGATTTGTTGTTTGACCCAATCATTTTTTAGGATTAGATTATTTAGTTTCCAATTATTTTTTAGTCTATCTTTCCATGGCCCTTTAGTACATATAATTTTTATTTTGTGATGATCTGAAAAGGATGCATTTAATATTTCTGCCTTTCTGCATTGGATTGTGAGGTTTTTATGCCCTAGTACATGGTCAATTTTTGTGTATGTGCCATGTACTGCTGAGAGAAAAAAGTATATTCCTTTCTATCCCCATTCAGTTTTCTCCAGAGGTCTATCATACCTAACTTTTCTAATGTTCTATTCACCTCCTTAACTTCTTTCTTGTTTATTTTGTGGTTAGATTTATCTAGTGGAGAGGGGGAGGTTCAGGTCCCCCACTAGTATAGTTTTGCTGTCTATTTCTTCCTGTAACTCCCTGAACTTCTCCTCTAAGAATTTGGATGCTATACCATTTGGTGCATATATGTTTAGTAATGATATTACTTCATTGTCTATGGTGCCTTTTAGCAGGATGTAGTTTCCTTCCTTATCTCTTTTGATTAGATCTATTTTTGCTTTTGCTTTGTCTGAGATCAGGATTGCTACCCCTGCTTTTTTTACTTCAGCTGAAGCATAATATATTCTGCTCCAGCCTTTTACCTTTACCCTGTATGTGTCACTCTTTTTCAAATATGTTTCTGTAAACAACATATTGTAGGATTATGGTTTTTAATCCATTCTGCAATCTGTTCTGTTTTATGAGAGAGTTCATCCCATTCACATTCACAGTTATGATTACTATCTGTGTCTTTTTCTCCATCCTTACCCCCATTTATACTTTTCTTTATACTTTTTCCTTTCCCCCCTTCACTAGTGTTTTGCTTTTGACCACTGCCTCCTTCAGTCCCTCCTCCCCTTTTATTATCCCTTTCCCTTTTCTTCCCCTTTACTCTTACTGCTTCTTCCCTCCCTTCTTTCCCCCCTCCCTTTTCTTTCCCCCCTTCCTTTTCTTTCCCCTTTTCCCTCCTACTGCCTATAGGGCAAGTTAGATTTCTATACCTAACTGATTATGTTATGCCCTTCTGAATATCCATCTCCTCCTTGAGAGCAATAATGCTCATTTTTGCTGGGTAGTTGATCTTTGGCTGCATTCCAAGCTCCTTTGCCTCAAGGAATATTATGTTCTACGCCCTGTGGTCTTTTAATGTAGAAGCTGCAAGGTCCTGTGTAATCCTGACTGTGGTTCCATGATATTTAAATTCTTTCTTTCTGGCTGCTTGCAGCACCTTCTCTTTCATCTGGTAATTTTGGAATTTTTTATTACATTCCTTGGCGTTGTCAATTTGGAATCTCTTTCAGGTGGTGATCAGTGGATTCTTTTTATGGTTATTTTCCCTTCTGGTTCTAGGACTTCTGGGCAGTTTTCCTTTATGATTTCCTGCAAGATACTGTCCAGGCTCTTTTTTTGATCATGATTTTCAGGTAGTCCAATAATTTTTAAATTGTCTGTCCTGAGTCGATTTTCCAGGTCAGTTATTTTACCGATGAGGTATTTTACGTTTTCATGTATTTTTTCGTTTTTCTTTTCTGTTTAACTGATTCTTGCTCTCTCACGCAGACATTAATTTCCATTTGTCCAATTGTAGTTTTTAACAGATTATTTTCTTCTGTTAGTTTTTGTCCTTCCTTCTTCAATTGGCCAATTGTGTTTTTTAGGGACTTGTTTTCTTCAGTGTATTTTTTTTCCAATTGGCCACTGGTATTTTTGAAGGACTCTTCTACCTCTCTCAAAGACTATTAAAATCCTTCTTGAGCTCTTCTAAGAAGGTTTTTTGGGCTTCACACCAGTTCATATTCCCTTTTGTTGTTGCAGATGTAGGTTTGTTGACAATGTTGTCCTCTTCAGAATTTTTGTCTTCATCTTCACTCTTTTCATAATATGAATCTATGGTACATTTCTTCTTACTCATGGTATTTCTTTATTCCCTGTCCTTTAAAGAGATTGAGTTCTCCTGCTGGGGATCAGAGGGCACTGGCCCAAGCTTCTTGTGTTGGGATCCTAGGTCTTGGTCACTGGCTTTGTGTGCTGGGGCCTTTTATGTTGGCAGTTGGAGGCTTTAAGGTTATGGTAACTTACCTTGTTCCTGCTAATGCACTGGAAGATTCCTTTGTGGTAGAGTGCCGAGGCACCTGGTGGTTTTCTGAGCTGGTTTCCACGGGTTCCCCCATTCTCACTGAGGCACTGAGAGGTACAGGTGTTGGTGTTTTCCTGTTCTACCTCCTGTGCTTCAGGATTTCTTCACAACTGGAGGCTGTAGGGTTCTGAGAGCTCACCTGGTGTTTTGCTGGAACCAGCAAAGCCGGGGCTTTAGGAAGAGTTTAGGTTGTTTTCTTCACCTGCTTTCAGAATGCTGCAGGGTACTTATCTGCCTAGGGCCCCTTGTAGTTCTGCCTTCCTTATTTTTCTGAGGCACTGGGAGACCCATTTGCTGTGCTGCTGCACCACTGCTCCCAGTCTTTCCTCTAGTTCAGCTGTTCGGGGTTTTTTTCTGGGGTGATATTTTCTGGGTTTTCGGAGGTTGATAGGGAAGAATAAGAGTGGCTACCTTTTCACTCCACCATCTTGGCTCCTGGCCACTCTCATTTCTTTTCCCAATTTTCCTTCTACCTCTCTAATATGACTTTTAAGCTCCTTTTTGTGCTCTTCTGTTAGTTCTTTCTGGGCTTGAGACCAATTCCCATTTTTCTTTGGAGTTTTGCCCATAGGTATTTTGACATTGTTGTCCTCCTCTGAGTCTGTACCTTGGTCTTCCCAGTTACTATAATAACTTTCCATGGCCAGATCCTTTCTTATTGTTTTTTTTTTTTACTCATACCCCCTCCTTTTTTGACCTTTTTTTCCTTTCTTTTAAATTTTATCTCTGTTCCCAGCATGGAAGAGGTGCTGTCTCTCACTTCTTTTGTCAGTGGCTGCAGGCCCTGGCTGTTTACCTGATGCTGCACTAATGTTTCCCTAAGGCCCTGGGGACCCCAGTGTCTGGTGCTTTGTTGAGGGGGTGTGGCTGGCAGTGCTGAATGCTTTAATGGTCTGGCAGCTTACCTGCTACTGAGGTGGAATCCTAATACTAGCATCTGGCACGTGCTGAGGTCAAGTAGGGTTTTTCTGCATTTCTCCATCACTATAATGAAGCATGTGGAGGTCTGGCTACTGCAGGAAGCCTGCCCACCTGGGGCTACACTGAAACATACGGTGCTTCTCAGAACTGGAGTCTGTCAGTTTTCCTAGCTATACTGAGGAATATGGAGTGTCTTGGTGTTGGAATTTACCTGCTCCACCACATTGGGGCTCAGGATCACATGCTGGTTTGTTGAGGTGGGGTTTGCTGCTAGCTTTCTGAGATGCTTCCTGTCCTGAATTGTGCTCCCATTTTACCTGAGTGAGATGAACCTTTTTGCCAATCTCCCAAATCTCGTGGTCTGCAAGACCATTCTACCCATCTTTCTGCTGGCTCTGACCTTCCAGGATTTGCTCTAGGGCACAGTTTTATGGTTGTTTGGAGATGAATATGGGAAAGCTACAATTATTTACTGCTTATTAAGCCATCTTGGCTCCTAGAAGTTGGTGATCAAGTTTTAAGCAATATTTTACTTGGGGAATTTGATCTCCCTGGAAAGATAAGAGCCTATCTGGTTTCAAGATGAGAGTATCTCTAAGGATTGTCCAAGAATATAAAGAGAAAAAATTGCAAATGCTTCCACTAGAAGCTGGAACTTAAACATACACCATTTTATTTAAAATATGAGGGGCAGCTGGGTGACACAGTGGATAGAGCACCAGCCCTAAAGTCAGCACCAGCCTTACTAAATGTGTGACCCTGGGCAAGTCACTTAACACCAATTGCCTCACCAAAAAAAAAAAAGAAAGAAAGAAAGAAAGAAAGAAAGAAAGGAAAAGAAAGAAAGAAAAAAGAAAAGGAAGGAAGAAAGGAAGGAAGGAAGGAAGGAAGAAAGAAAGAAGAAAGAAAAGAAAGAAAAGGAAAGAAAGAAGAAGAAAGAAAGAAAGAAAGAAAAAGAAAAGAAAAAGAAAGAAAGAAAGAAAGAAAGAAAAGAAAGAAAAGGAAGAAAGAAAGAAAAGAAGAAAGAAAGAAAAGAAAAAGAAAGGAAAGAAAAAGAAAGAAGAAAGAAAGAAGAAAGAAAAGAAAGAAAGAAAGAAAGAAAGAAAGAAAGAAAAAGAAAGAAGAAAGAAAGAAAGAAAGAAAAAGGAAGGAAGAAAGAAAGAAAGAAAGAAAGGAAGGAAGAAAGAAAGAAAAAAAGAAAGAAAGAAAGAAAGAAAGAAATACTTAAAATATGAAAGGTACTCTTCTATACCAGACAGAGAGTAATCCTAAAAAGCATGCAGATCTATGTTTAAATCCTGTATCTAAACTGTTTTTTACTGTTCTCCTTCTAATTTTCTGGAATATGATACCATACTACAATGCCAGAACCTCTTTTCTCTCATATTCATATCTCTTTTTCATCTTTCATGTGTTGTATCTGCCATTAGAATGTAAGCTGCTGGAAGGCAGGGACCATCTTTCTTTTTGTGTGTATATTACTAGTGTTTAGTTCAATGTCTGTCACAGACTAAGCACATAATGATTTCTGTTTGCCCCATGATTTAAATGAAAGGCCATTCAAAGGGAAATAAAGGAAGTGAATTATATGTATCAGTAACATACATATGACTTTCAAAAAAAGGATTGTTTTAAGAAGTGATTTAAATAATGCTATCAGAATAATATTCACTGCCTGAAATAGAATGTGGGCCAGCTTAAAGGAATGAACAGTAATTAATGGATGCTTTCAATGCTACATTGGTACTCATTCAATCAATCAGGAAGTAGTTATTAAATACTACTTGGCAAGCACTTTCTTATAAAATGGCCATAAAGATACAAAACCAAAACAAAAAAAAATGTTCTTACTTTCAAAGACATCATATTTTAAAGTGAAAGGTGAAGCAACATATATAATGTGAATATATAAAAAAAATTGATACTGCCAATTCAAGATAGAGGGAGAGGGTACTAACATTTGATGAAATGGGGGGAAAATTCATGTAACAAATGTTTCTTGAGCTCCTTCTTGAAGAAAGACAGCAATTGAGAGAGAGAGAGAGAGAGAGAGAGAGAGAGAGAGAGAGAGAGAGAGGGAAGAAGAGAGTCAATTCCAGGCATGAGAGATAGCTAGATGTGAAGTGAGAACCTCTTGTGTGAAGAATAGAGAAAAAGTCATTTTGGCCAGACCACAAATGTAGGAAAGTTAATAGGATATAATGAACCGGAAAGATAAGTTAGGCCAAGTTGTGAAGCATTATAAAAATAAATATATTTATTGATTCTAAGAGCTATAGGCATTAATTAAATGGATGAATAATATTACAATTTTTTTTTTTTTGCTTCAGGAATATTACTTTGACAGATGTGTGGAGAATACAGCGGCAGAAATTGAAGTCAAAAAATTAATTGGAAAACTGTTGTAGGAATATAGGGATCAAATTGCTTGAAAAGAAAGGAGCAAATAGAAACAAGGGCAAACAGAGAGTGTGAGATTGGCAAGGAGAAGGGCTAGCTTATTGTTAAAGATTAGATTAAGAAGAAGGGTGTAGGAAGTGATATCAAGGGCTTTTGAGAAAAAGAGATTGGGAGAAGAATGGATTAAAAAAAGTGGTCTACATTCTCTCAAAAGATGAGAAATAGGTTCCTAAGCAGAGAGGATGGGTAAATTAGGAGATATGGGAGGTTTTATGAATGAAGAGAACATTTGGAATAGCTTCTGTAAAGAGTAAGATAGAGAATCTATTAAGCAGAAATAAAAGTATTGCCTTACAGCAGCAAGAGCCCACTCAGTGTCCAAAATCTACATGAATTAAGCCATCTACAGATAACTTATGAGAGGACATAAATAAAAATGGATAATGAAGCATGGAAAGATTAATAACTTTTGTAGTGAGTATCTCCATATAGAAGAGATAATCATATATTAAAATATTGACATATAATGAAGGACTTACAAATTTCCGTGAGTTAGGCCCTTTACTACGTGGTTAGAATTAAAAGTCAGAAAGATGTATTTCAGTATCTATGCTCAGACATGTAATTTACCTTATTTTATAGGGATTTTCTACCAGTGTGGGAAATTTTAAAAACCAATCTGGTCATAATTTATAAGCTGTATCAAAGGTAGTTTCTTTTTTTCTATTTTCATGTACCACAGTATCACCTATGTGCCCTGAATCCCCAACTAAAACATTCTGTTTTTTCATGAATTTGATGGAATAAAATATAATAAAGAAATGGACAGGGAATAAATAGAAAAAATAAAATGTAGAAAAGTGAGTATTTTTAAACTATTTTATGGTCATACAAATCTGGAAATATATCATGAGTAATTCTGATGGGCTGATTTATCTTTTTTTTACATTTGATTTTAAGACAATGAATGAATGAACAAATGGATGAATGAATGAAATTCATTTATTATTTACTAGAAATAAAGGGAATTAGATTGATAAGCCCATGTCAGTAGTAGTGTCAATGTTGATTTGATTATAATTCCTGGCTACTTCTAAAGTAGGGAATAAAATTAAGGATAACTATAGTTAGCCATGCCTGAAATACTGAACAATTTGCTGCTCTTGCTAATTAGAACATTGGAGTCCTAAGGCAGAAATTCAGGAGACTTGAGGCCATGGACTCTGTCCAAAGTCTACTGGCAAGGAAATGCTCAATGACAAAAGTAGGATGCTAAAATTGTGCTCCTTGTATTGGACTAGGAATTGGCTATCTTTCCAATGTCTGTGAGCTTTTGTCCTATTCAAAACACTATGAGGCCACATATGCTGGCCAAATGCAGCAATTTCACTAATAAGATGGGAAGCCCTTGGCTCTAGCACTAATATTTTTTCCTCCTGTCCTTTTCCATTTGGCAACCCTGGTTATGTTCAAACACCCAGCTGTACTGATTATAAATAGTCTGCCTTATTCCATATATCACTCAGTTAAAGAACTTTCTAAAACTTCAATGTCACAGTATTTACTGATTAAATAGAAGTAGCATAATGTTTCCAATAAAAATAAAATTGTCTTTTTACTTTAAGAGCTTTATAACTTTCAATTACATCAAGTGCATTAATAAAAATTGTTCTTTTAAAAAGCATTATGCATTACATTCTGCATGATATGAAACATGTTTATTTTGCTAGTGGTACAAAGCTATAATTTTGAATCTTATTTTCTTTTATATTGAACATTATTTTCCCTTTCAATTTCTTGATGATGAATTTACATTAACATTTCATTTATCTGTAGTGGACAATTCAATCTGAATATCCCAAATAACTGCTGCTGTCAGCTATTCCTTCTAAATTAAAGAGTTCAAATATCCCCTTAATATCAAGTAAATATCATTGATGTGCCCTCAACATACATAAAATTAAAATATATATTAAAAATGAATTACATAAATGTGTTTTTAAATGTTTGATTTTATGGGAAGGAATATGTTTTCTTTAAAAGAAAGTAGTTCACATCTGAAACTTACTTGCAAGTTAAATCTTGTTGATAAGAGTATGAATAAATAAAAAGCAAATGTCTAATTGAATGGTAGTAAGGTCTCTTCAAAAATAAAATTAAAGATAGATGTGACAGTGAAAAATAAATGAACTCTCTGGGGAAAAAAAAGGTGATCATTCAGAGTGTACAATATCTATCATATTGGCATTATACTAGGAGTTTACCATGCACTTTGTATCTGCAAACACATGGAAGAGAGTTAAGACATTTGATGAATACAAGGGCAAAATAAAATATCTTTCATATTTGTATCTCTAAATTCATAAAGAAAAAAGGGTCTCTTTATGGTATTCAGTGGAATCACATGAAAGTAATAAGCAGTTATAGAATTCGTAGGCATAAGGGGTAATACCTCCAGAAGAAGAAAATAATCTAAGGTTCTCAGTGAATTAATACAAAATGTGTTACTTTTATAAATTATATCTGGATTATATTAAATAGTGATTGATGACAGATAATCAGGATTTTTTTTAAAAAGGGCCTAATCATAATTGTCATATTTTTTCTTTAATAACTTACTTTTTTGAGATGTTCTCATGATGGTGGAGTAAATAGGAACAGAACAACTCAGCTGCTTTATTTGGAGAGGATGATAAAAGTTCATGGAACTGAGGAAACATTAAGAAACACTAAGAAAATATGGAGTGAGTATATCATACCTGCCCTAAACTTCCCTTATGAATGTGTCTACATACACACACACACACACACACACACACGCACACACACACACACACATACACACACATATACACACAAACATACACACACGCATATGTGTGTATATATATGTATTGTATGTATGTATATATGTATGTATATATGTGTATATATGTATATGTATATATGTGTGTGTATATATGTGTATGTATATATATATATATATGTATATATATTATATATATATTATACACACACACACACACACACACACACACACATACATGGGAAAAGCCAGGGAAGCCTTTACCTTGCATCTGGGTATGCACTTGGAGGTGACAGAAGTGCATACACCTGATGCTTGAAACGATTTTTCTCTGACTTCCAAACTGGAATTTTCAATTCTATGGTATTCAGTTTTAGACGACAACTCTCAGGGCTTCATTCTGGTTCAGACCATGCTAATGAAACTCATTGGCATTCTTGAATTTAATGAATATGGAACTCAATATTCAGAGAAATCAATAGGAGGGTTTCAGAAAATATAAATCAGGAATAAACATAGCCCCATTTTTCCTTTCAAATATACTAAATGCCTGGCCCTAGAACAAAACTCTATGCTAAGAAGTAAAGCCAAAAAAAAATGAGTAAACAAATATAGACAATAAATTAATGTTATATAACAATGTAAAAAAAAAACTAAAAAGGTAAGAACAACTACAAGCAAAACACTAAAAAAAAAAACCCAGCTATTCTTCAAGGTCTATTAGAATTTCAGTAGAAATAATTAGAAGGCAAATAAATAACTTAATAAAAGAAGTATAAAATGAAATCAATATAAAAGACTTCTTGAAAGTTAGGTTGGGCAGGTAAAACAAAAATCATTGAGTACATGAGACAATAAGAAAAATTAAAATACAATTCAGAGACTGGAAAAAAAAAGTTATTACCTAGTAAAATAATCCACTTATAAAACAGGTCATTGAGTGATAGTTTAAGAATCTTTAAACTAGCTGAAATCCCCCCCAAAAAAAACTAATTAACAGAAAATAATGAAGATAAATTACCTAGACCTGTAGGAATCACATTATAAAATGAAAATAAAAAGAATTCACCCATTACCATAAAAAAAAGATACAAAAAAGAACTCCCAGGAGGATTCAAATATTTATGTGCAAGTGTTATTTCCTAGAAGATAAGTGATCAAAGAATATGAACAGGAGGTATTCATAGAAGAAAATTCAAGCTATCAACAACAGTATGGGAAAAAAAATTCAAGCAACAACAATTAAAGAATTTGAAGTAAAGCAATCCTGAGATTTTTATTATGAACATATTACCAGAGATAGTAAGAAAAAGAAAAATGACAATGGTTGAAGAGGGAGTGCATGAAAATTGGAATAAAAACATTGAAGGTGGTAGAGTAAAAGCAGGGACTCGATGTCTCCCCCAAACCCCTCCAAATACCTGTAAAAAACAATTCCAGAGTAGCAGAACCCATAAAAAGCAGAGTGAAACAAATTTCCAGCCCAAGAAAACCTGAGTGTTTGACATAAAATATATGTTGCACTGGGCTGGGAGAAGAGTACATGAAGTTTAGCATGGGCCATACCACCAAAGACCAGGAGCAAGCAAACCTGGAGCAGGCCTCAGGGGACTGAAACATGAACACCTGTGGTGGTTTCCAAACTTCTAAGCCCACAAACACCAAAGACAACTTAGAAGGTTAGTGGGAAAGGTCTGTTGGTTATGAGTGAGAGAAGAGCACAGTGCAGCCCTATGGCAGAGGCAGGGGTAGCAGCTGCTTCCAAAGTTCTCAGTCCATAGACAGTAAGGGGATCTAACAATTGATCAGAAGGAGATTACAGGGATCTCTTTGCAAGCACTGAGGGAGGATTCTGTTTCTTTGCCCATACTTGTATCTGGGTCACAGTCTTGGGTGACTGTTCTGGGGCAAACAAGGAGCACTGGAATAGCAGAGCTTGTGGCAGCAATGGGGAAGGAGCCCTCCTCACAGTTCCAGGGCAGAAAAGAATGTTTGTGGTCATTCATAGACCAGAACACAAGCTAGGAGAGGAGTAAACACCTCTTCTTAGACCACACCACCTTGGAAGAACTGAAAACTTACAGATTCCTAGAAGTATCTTTGAAAATAGCAACACAAAATCCCTAATGCTTGGGACAGTGCACCCTTCACTCTGGAGGCAGAGCCCTACTTTAACAAAGAGTTAAAAAGTGAAGTAAATGGCTGAGAAAATGAGCCAACAGGAGAAAAAAAATAAAACTCAGACTATAGAATCTTACTTTAGTGACAAGGAAGAACAAAATATACAATCAGAAGAAAACAAAAAAGTCAAAGCTCCTATATACAAAGCCTCCAAGAAAAATATGTATTGGTCTCAGGCCAGGCCATGGAAGAGCTCAAAAAGGATTTTGAAAGTCAAGTAAGAGAAGTAGAGGAAAAATTGGGAAGAGAAATGAGAGTGATGCAAGAAAATCATGAAAAATAAATCAACAGTTTGCTAAAGGAGACCCCAAAAATATTGAAGAAAATAACACCTTAAAAATAAACTAACACAAAGGGCAAAAGAAGTCCAAAAAGACATTGAGGAGAATCACTGAAAAAGTAGAATCATCCAAATGGAAGGAGGTCCAAAAGGTAACAAAAAAAAAATTCTTAAAAATTAGAATGGAGCAAATAGAAGCTAATGACTATGACAAATCAAGAAACAATAAAACAAAAGCAAAAGAATGAAAAAAAATAGAAGATAATGTGAAATATCTCATTGGAAAAACAACTGACTTAGAAAATAGATCTAGTAGACACAATTAAAAAAAAAAAAAGATTGGACTAACTGAAAGCCATGATCAAAAAAAGAGCCTAGACATCATCTTTCAAGAAATTGTCAAGGAAAACAGCCCTGATATTCTAGAAACAAAAGGTAAAATATAAATTGAAAGAATCCACTGATCACCTCTTGAAAGAGATCTGCAAAGGAAAATTCCCAGGAATATTGCAGCCAAATTCCAGAGTTCCCAGATAAAGGAGAAAATATTACAAGCAGTCAGAAAGAAACAATTGAAGTATTGTGGAAACACAATCAGGATAACACAGGATTTAGTACCTTCTAAATTAAGAGATCAGAGGGCTTGAAATATGATATTTTAGATATCAAAGGAGCTAGGATTAAAACCAAGAATCACTACCAGCAAAATGAGTATAATCTATGAGGTGAAAAAATTGACATTCAAAGAGATAAAAAAATTGAATGCGTTTTTGAGAAACCAGAGCTTTCAAATATAAGACTCAAAAGAAGTGTGAAAAGAGTAACAGGAAAACAAAGTCATAAGGTATTTAAAGTTGAACTGTTTATGTTCCTACATAGAAAGATGATATTTCTAACTCATCAGACCTTTCTCATTATTGGGATAGTTGGAGGGAATATTGATAGACAGAGGGCACAGGATCAGTTGAATATGAATGGATGATATCTAAAAAAAATAAAATTAAGGGGTGAGAGAGGAATGTATTAGGAGAAGGAGAAGGGATAAAATATCTGTCATAAAAGAGGCATGAAAAATCTTTTACAATGGAAGGGGGGAGGGGTAAAGCGATAAAGAATGAGTGAACTTTAATTGAATTTGGCTTAAGGAAGGAATAACATGCACCCTCATTTGTGTATGGAAATCTATCATACCCTATGAGAAAGTAGGGGAGAATGTGATTAGAGATGGAGGGGGTGATAGAAGGCAAGGAAGATTAGGGGAGAGATAATCAGAATCAAACACTTTTGAGGAAGAACAGGATCAAAGGAGAGAATAGCATAATGGGGGGATGGGATACGATGGAGGGAAATATATTTAGTCTTTCACAACATGACATTATGGAAGTGTTTCGTGGGACTACACATATGTGAGCTATATTGAATTGTTTGCTTTCTCAATAAGGGCGGGTGGGGAAGGAGAAAGGGAAAGAATTTGGAAGTCAAAGTTTTGAAAACTAATGTTAAAATGTATTTTTGCATGCAACTAGGAAATAAGATACACAGGCAATGGGGCATAGAAATCTGTCTTAAGCAACAGGAAAATAGAAGGGGAAGGGGATAAGAGAAGGAGGTAGTGATAGAAAGGAGGCCAGATTGGAGGAAGGGGTAATCGGAATGCATGCAATCATGGGGTGGGGGGAGGGGAGAGATGGGGAGAAAATTTGGAACTCAAAATTCTTTTGGGTGTGAATGTTGAAAATTGAAAACAAATAAATAAATTGGAAAAAAGAAAAATTGAAAGAGAGGAGAGAAAAAAAGACAGAGACAGAGAGAGGAAGGGAAGATAGAGGGAAGAAAGGAAGGAATAAAGCAAAGAAGAAAGGATGGAAGGAAAGAAGGAGGGAAGGAAGGAAGGAATCTAGGTACAAAGGAAGATAGGAAAGAAGGAAGTTATGAAGAAAGGAAGGGAGACAGACAGGGAAGTAGGGAAGAAGGGAAAGAGACAGAGAAGGAGTGAAGAAGAAAAAGAGTAAGACAGGAATGGAGCAAAAAACTCTATTTTTTTCCATTTGTACATGATGATTTATTAATCATATTTTCTCTTTTGAATATAAAGAATGTCATTAACAACTACATAATAACTGACTAGAAAATCTATTCTTTACATTTTAGAATATAGACTAGTAAATTATTTTTTTTCCCTAATAAAATACTCAAGCTTTGGCAGGCAAAAGCATTGGTTGGCAAATGATAAGTTTTCTCTATGGGGTAAATGACACTGTGTCTAGGAACCATTTGTTACAGGTGGTTATAGAAAACATTGGCTTCACATTTGATCAAATACTTGTTTTCTGACCAGTATCTTGTGTTTTGTGAAAGATAAGAATTTTCTAATCTTCTAGTCTGTCCTTGACTTTAAGTATATGAGATAGTGGACTTCATCATATGATTAACTTTGCACAAGAATCTCAATAAAAGAAAGCAAAACATAATTTTCTGATAGAACTGTACATTTACACAGGAAATTAAAGCTTCCCTCTATAATGTTATTATTCATATCAAGAAAATGTCATTGCAACTGTTTGTGTTGTCTTATGACTGAAATCATACAAAGCCACCTGTCAAAATTAAATTAATGCTAAATCCTAAAAATGAAAAGTAAAGAAGAATGAGTGGCACAATGAATATCTTTAATGATTGATTTTTAAATAGAAATTGAAACTTTGTTTAATTGGCTATTCTTATTTTGACTATCTATAAACCAGAGGAGATTACATATATATAATTATGCATGCAAGTGTGACCTCTTTAATGGCATTGCATACAATTTTCAAGTATCTTATTTTCAAAAGACCTAACTTAATATGATGCTTATTACCTAATAAAAATCTCTAAGTATATGTATATGTAAGTTTAAGACACATGGAAATTCAGAGTCCTTATTTGCAATTATACTTCATATAAGGACAAAACTCACACAATCCAAGTAAATAGTTAATAGCCCAATAAACTGTTTCTGCAGTGTGATATGTGTATATGTGTGTGTGTATGTATATGTATATATATACACATATATACATACACATATTTGTGGATATATAAATATACATATGCTCATATATGTGTGTAGTATATATGCCTATACCTATACATATGTATGTGTATCAAGACTTGGACAACTTTTAGATGTCATTAAGTTTCTAATAAAATTAAAATTTTCAAATACTACTAATGTATAAATATATATATATATATGTATATATATATACATGTATGTGTGTGTGTGTATTATTTGTTAAAGTTATATACATAAGTGTTGAGCCCAAAGGGCTATAAAAATGTACATACCCTTTGAACCAGCAATAGCATTTCTAGGGCTGTATCCCAAAGATCATAAAAATGGGAAAAGGACTAATTTTAATACAAATACAAAAATTTTTATAGCAATTCTTTTTGTGGTGGCAAAGAATTGGAAATTGAGGAGGGTATGCCCATCAATTGAGGAATGGCTGAACAAATTATGGCATATGAATGTAATGGAATGCTATTGTGCTATAAGAAATGATGAACAGGCAGATTTCAGAAAAACCTGGAAAGACATGTATGGACTGATGCTGAATGAAGGGAACAGAACCAGAAGAATGTTGTAAACAGTGACAGACATGCTGTGCAATGACTAACACTGATATACTTAGCCCTTCTTAGCAATCTAAGGATCTAAGACATCTCCAAAGGTCTCAAGATGGAAAAGGTTATCCACATCCAGGTAAAGAACTATGGAATTTGAATGTAGATCGAAGCATACTATTTGCTATTTTTTTCTTCTGTTTTGTTTTATTTTATCTTGTTTGTAGTTCCTCCTATTGGTTCTAATTCTTCTTTATAACATACTAATGTGAAAATATGTTTAATAGAAATGCATATGTATAGCCTATATCAGGGCTGTCTAGGCGAGGGAAGTGAGGAAGGAGGGAGACAAAAATTTAAAACTCAAAAGCTTATGGAAGTGATTGTTGCTAGATTAAAATAAACTAATAAAAAATACAAAAATACAAAAAGAAATACAAAATAAGAAAATGTGTTTAATAGGAATGTACATGTAGAGCCTACATTGTAGTGTATGCTCTCTTGGGGAGGGAAGTGGAGAGAGAGGGAGAGAAAATTTAAAACTTAAAACTTATGGAAGTGATTGCTGAAAACTAAAAGTTTATTAATTAATTTTAAAAATATACATGTGTTCAATAGAAAAAAATATGAGAAAAGTAATGGTGACATTCTTTAATGTAAACTTTAAAATCCAGAAACAAATTTTCATACCCCTGTCCCCATCAGAAAGCCAACCAACTACAGCATGAAAATGAGCAACAATGAAGCAGTTAGAGTTAGATAACATAAGCCCTCCAAGATCATTTCAACTATAATGTTTTAAACTCTTATTTAATATTTATTTTTTAATTATATGCATAAATAATTTTAACATTACTTTTTTTTTCAAATTTTGAGTTCCAAATTCTCCCCCTTCCTCCCCTCCCCACCCTTATTGATAAGGCAAGTAATTTAATATATGTTATATATGTGTAGTCATGCAAAATACATTTCCATTCAAGTCATTCTGTGAAAAAAAACATAGACAAAAAAAAACATAAAGTAGAGAAAAAGTATCTTTGATCTGCAATCAGCCTCTACCTGTTCTTTCTCTGGAGATGGACAGCGTTTTTCATCATAAGTACTTCAGAATTTATTTGAATCGCTGTATTGCTGAGAATAGCTGTTATGCATAGTAGATCATCATACAATATTGCTTTTACTGTGTAAAACATTACCCTGGTTCTGCTTATTTCATTTTGTATCAGTTTATGTAAGTGTTTTCACGTTTTTATTTTTTGATAAGCATATTGCTCATCACTTTTTTTAAAGCATACATGTATTCCATCTCATTCATACACAACAGCTTGTTTAGACATTCCCCCAATTTCCAATTCTTTGCCACCACTAAAATCAATGTTATAAATATTTTTGAACACATGAGCACCTTCCTTTTTATTTTTTTTATAATCTCTGTGGGATATAGACCTAGGTCAAAGGGTATGCTTGGTTTTATAGCCCTTTGGCATAGTTCCAAATTGCTCTCCAGAGTGGTTCAATCAGTATGCAATTTCACCAATAGTACATCAGTATTTTAATTTTCCCACATCCACTCCAACATTTGTCATTTTCCTTTTCTGTCATTTTAGCTAATCTGATGGAGTGAGGCAATAGTTTAGCTGTTTTAATTTACATTTCTCTCATCAATAGTGATTTAGAGAATTTTTTTGTATAATTATATATAGCTTTGAAAACTTTGTCAGAAAACTTCCTGTTCATGTCTTTTGACCATTTATCAATTGAGAAATGTCTTTTATTTCTATATATTTGACTCAGTTTTCTATTTTTGAGAAATGAAGTCTTTATCAGAGAAACTCACTGTATTTTTCCCACCCTAATGATTACCAACTATGTATTTCACTCCATTCTTTTCCCCTATTTATCCTACTTCCTCTCTTTTACCCTGTCCATTCTCAAAAGTCTGCTGTTTCTGACTTTTACCTCCCCCAAACTGCCCTCCTTTCTATCTCCCCCTTCTGTTATTCCCTTCCCTTCCTACTTTCCTACATGGTAACTTAGGTTTCTAGTCCTAGCTAAGAGTGTATATTCTTCCTTCTTTGAGTCAATTCTGATGAGACAAAGTTTATATGCTCTCTTCCATGCTTCTCCTATTTTCCTCTCCACTGTAAAATCTCTTTCAGTGCTCTTTATATCATATCCCGTTCTATCTCTCCCTTTCCTTTTCTCTCAATGAATTCTTCTTTCTCACCTCTTAATTTTTTTTAGATAATCATACCATCACATTCAAGTCATCTCTCTCCATATTATATATTTATATATGTATATATAAATACATGTATACAGACATATACAAATATATGCACGTATGTATATATGTGTATGTATATATGTATAGAAAGTTTTTTATGAGTTAATAATATCATTTTCCTATATAGTAATTTAAACAGTTTAACATTGTTGAATCCTTTATTATTTCTCTTTCCTATTTACCTCTTCATGTTTCTCTTGAATCTTGGATTTTAAAGTCAAATTTTCTGTTCAGCTCTGTTCTTTTCATCAAGAATACTTGAAAGTAATTTATTTCATTGAATATCCATTTCCCCCCTGAAAGATTATACTCAGTTTGGCTGAGAAGTAACTCTAGGCTGTAATGCTAGCTCTTTTGTCTTTTGTCTATCTTTTTAACTATCTATATGATAGTCTTTTGACTGTGATATTGCAATCCCTCTAATACTTTAGTGAAGAAGCTGCTAAATCCTGTGTTATCCTGACTGTGACTCCACAATATTTTAGTTATGCTTTTTTTTTAACTGCTTGCAGTATTTTCTTCCTGATCTGGGAGGCCTGGAATTTAGCTGGGATTTTTCATTTTGGGGTCCCTTTCTGGAGTTGATTGGTGGAGTCTTTCAATTTAAATTTTACACTCTGGTTCTAGAATATAGAGACATTTTTCTTGATAATTTCTTGAAAGATGATGTCTAGAGTATTGTTTTTTTTTTTTAATCATGACTTTTAGGTAGCCCAATAATTCTTAAATTATTTCTCTGGGATCTATTTTCCAGGTCTATTGTTTTTTCCAATGAGGTATTTCACATTTTCTTCAATTTTTTTTCATTCTTTTGATTTTGTTTGATATTTTTCTTGATGTCTCATAATGTCATTAGTTTCCTCTTGCCCAATTCTAACTTTTAAGGAATTATTTTCCTCAGTGAGCTTTTGTGCCTACTTTTCCATTTGGCCAATTCTACTTTTTAAGGAGTTCTTTTCAGTGAATTTTTATATATCATTTTCCATTTGGCTAATTCTGGTTTTTAAAGGGTTAATTTTATTTAGTATTTTTTGTGTTTTCTTTATCAAGCTGTCAACCATATTTTTCATTATGTTCTTGAATTAGTAACATTTCTCTTTCCTTTTTTTCCCCCTCTACCTATCTTAATTGATTTTAAAAATTATTTTTGAGCTCTTCTATGGCTTGAGACTAATTTATATTTTTTCTTTGAGTCTTTGAATGCAGGAATTTTGACTTTGTTGTATTCTTCTGAGTATGTGTTTTGATCTTCCTTTTCACCATAGTAACTTTCTATATTCAGAGTATTCTCTACTGTTGCTCATTTTCCAGCCTATTTCTTCACTTTTAATTCTATAGTAAAGTGAAGCTCTGCTTCCCAAGTGTAGGGGGCACTGTCCCAAGCTTCAGGTTTTTTGTGTGCCTGTTTTCAGAAATAATTCTGGGGACCTGTAAATTTTTGGCTATTCCAAGGTGGTATGATCTAGGGAGAGGTGTATTTACTACTCTCCTGTACTATGCACTAGTCTGTAACTGAACACAAGCAATCTTTTCAATCCTGCAATTATGACCAGGGTTCCTTTTCCCCTGTGGACACAAGCTCTGCTGTGCTAATGTCCTTCCTTGCACTCAGACTAAGACCCATGACTACAACCTGGCTCCAGCATAGTCCTGCACCTGGTGCCAGCAAAGTGACCCATTTGAATCTCTTTCTAACCCATTGTCTAATCACCTTACTCTCTGAAGGCTGAGATGTCTGTCAACAGCCACTGAGGCTACTAACTCAGTTGTCTGAGGCCAGCTCCTGGTTTGCTGTGGCATGGTCTATGCTGGTATAGCCTGTTCTACACTGCACTCCTTTCTCACCCTTGTGCAAAAGACCATTTCTACCAACCTTCTAAGTTGTCTTAGGCAGGAAAATGTTTTCACTCCATCTTTCCTGGATTCTGGAACTCTACAATTTCTTTAGAGCCATTATTTAAAGCTATTTAGAGGGGTTTGGGGGAGAGCTAAAATGAGTCTCTGCCTTTACTCCACCATCTTGGCTATGCCTCTACAATTATAATGTTATATGTTTTTTTTTTCCTTCCAAGCAATGAATTTGAAGTTTTTCATATCCTATACTACTAATGAAGTCCCTAAAGATGTACATTATACAATATTGAGACAATTTTAGTTTGACATTGTTTAAAGCTAGATATAACCAGCTATATACTTTTTATGTTTAAATAATAATGATAATAAATTTTCAATGTGATTCCATAACAAATCTAATTTTTAAAATTATGCTTTTTAATAGTGAAAATCAAGTAGAAAGGCATGCTAAACCTAATGCCACTTTACTGAACTTGTGCTAAGTCTAGCAATTTAGACCTATTACTAAGGAATGACCCACCACTAATCTGTTGTTCGCAGCTCAAATAAATGAAAACCCCAGTTCCTGTAAGGAAAAAAAAGTTTTAATTTTGACCCCCATCAACCCAAAAGCAGTTCCATGAGAGGAGTATCATTATTCTCATGTACCTGAAAATGAAATAATTCTTTACACATAGGCAAAATGAAAATCAACTTGCATCTTTGAATAGACATAATAAATAATACAAAAATAATTGCCATTTTTATTCATGATCATAATTTTTCACACTATTTTGTTATTGGGTTTTCTGGTACTTCCTATGACAGAATGTCTATTTTTCTCATTCTTATTTCTTATTACATATCAATAAGTGTTTTAGGAAGTAAAATCTGGCTCATTTCCACCATTACTGTACTTAAAAGTCATTTTTTTTAATTGTTGCATCCTATGCAATCAGTTTAGCTTAATTTATGAATTTTAACAAAAAGGAATTCCAAAGCTTTATTTTTCATTTCAAAGATAATAAAATATTTTGGTATAGGGTTGCATAGGTACCCAGAAATAGCAGCTTTTACATAGGGTTTATATGACTTTTATGTAATCATATTGTTATAAATGAAATTTGCAAGCTAAAACTCAGTCAAGTGTGTTGTCCCTCTGGGTCCTTTCCTGAAGTTCACAAATTGAAGTGAAAAATTAATTCCCACATTCATCCAAAAACATTGTGGTCAATGGAAATAAGCCAAAATATTTTCAGAAAACTAGAAACTTAGAAAAAACTTAAAAACATACACACCCCTACACACGTGCACACGCACACACACACACACACACACACACACTACCACCACCACCACCACCAACAACAACAACAACAATAACACTAACACTATTCACTTAGCCAAAGTACATTTAGGAAACCATAAATTGAGTGAAATAATTCTCTTTCAATATATGTCCTAACAATCTAGAATACAGCTGCAGCATGTAAAAAATAGACACTTCGGATATTAATTAAGTCTGAAGAGGTCACCAAGTATAATTAATTTGAAGTGATTTCCCCAAGAGAACATTTTGATATTATAAGTTGATGTAATAATATTCTAAAATTGAGTATCTTATATTATTTATAATAAATGAAAGAAGGTAAGTTGATTTCAATATAATTAGAACAGAAAGGTTCATTGCTAGAATAGGGGCACTTCACTTACTCTTTAAGGAAAAAAACTAACAATTAAAATAAATTGTTTACTCAGTGGTACTTGTTTATCAATAGGACATAATAAAAATGTTATGTCATTTTTAAAATGTAAGGGGCTACCCACTACCAACTCAACTTGGAAATGAATGAATGGAGTTTCCTTCTAAGAGTCTTGGGGCTTTAATTACTTCTGATGATTAAGCCAAATAATCAATACTTTGATTATGATCTGTTATACATGATATAGTTCAGATTGGAGCCTGTTGGCAAACAAAAACAATTGATTTTGCAATTTAACACAGGGACCAAGTAGATCATTACAACAGTTTTCCCTTTCTTTTCTCTCTGCAAATATAAATTGACTAAAATGCTTACTATTTTAGCACATGCACTCAAATCTTTATCTGCCTTATTTCAAATGTTCTCAATCCATGAGAAAGAAACAAAATAAATAAATTTCTGGAGGTATTTGCAAAACACTAATATTGGTTTGTTCTGTCAGGTAATACTGTATATATATGATTGAGGGAAACAAGCCCAACCCTCAAAAAAAAAAAAGGTTTACTAACAGGAAATGTTTCAGAAATGAATTGTATTATTTTGAGGGAGAAAACTTAAAATGTTCCAGTATTTTGCTTGTTTGTTTTACATATTTGTATATTCCCTAAATAAACAGATATAAATAAATGTATTATGATCTACATAAACTCTTTGAAGGCAAAAATCATTTCTTCAACTGAATTTACATGCCTTTTGTTCTGGGCTAGTCTTGATTCAGACCTATTCTCTGGTAGTTTAACTTTTATGTAGGAATAAAATAAAAGACAGGCAACAGCAGATTTACTTAACCGTAGAGGAGCAGGACATTTAATAATAATAGACATTGGCAACAACATGAATTGATTCAAGTGAGCAAAGCTCCCTTCACTGAGTTATTCAGTTTTGTCAGGCAGTCAATTGTCAGAGACTTCATGGAGCTCTTTGTGGCTGCTTTGAACTCTAGAATCCAGGAAGCAATAAGAACATCCTGAGCCTTTAGTATACTAAGTCAGCATGTTAGTTTTTATCCTTTTTTTTAACATTCAAATACCAAATATTTCTTAAATTAATCTATCTCTCTCATTACTCTCCTTCCCACCAAAATAAGAATTGAAATTTTCTTAATATATGTTTCTATAATCTGGCAAAACAGATCACAGGTATTAGCCACGTCAAAAAATATAAGTTTCTTTCTGAGTTTTATATTCATCACCTTTCTCTCAGGAAACAAATAACAGGTATCACCTTCATTGTTTTGGGCTTATAATTTATTATGTTGATCAGACTTCTAATTGTTTTTTCATTAAGAAGACTACATACACATTTCTTTAGATTCATATGCCATAATTTGCTTAGCCATTCTTCAATACAAAAATCCCCTCTTAATTTCTAATTTGGGCCTAACCCAAGAAGAACTACTATAAATATTGTAATGTACATAGATACTATTTCCTCTTTCTTTCATTTCTTTAGGATATAGACCTTGTAGGATCATAACCAATTCAAACGGTATGAACAGTTTGCTAGCTTTCTTAAAAGAACTCCAAATTACTTCCCAGAATAATTGGACTAATTCATAGCTCCAACAACTAGGCACTTAGGAACCTATTTTCCCAACCCCCTGAAAAAAAATGTAATTTTTTCTATTCTGTGGGTAGGAGGCAAAACCTCAAAATTGCTTTAATTTGCATTACATTTGTCAATTCTTTGAACAGGTTCAAAAACAACAACAACAACAACAACTAGCCTAACTTATATTAGAAAGAGATTGGATATTGCACCCACCATAGCATTGAACTTAGTACATCCTCACCAAATATTATTGCTTATTTTACTTTTTTTCATATGTACCAATGCTAGTACAACATTAGAAGTTTTGGCAGGGTGGTGGTAGAGCTCAGGAAGATGTGATTCTTCTTCTGCTGTTCAGGTACTGTGGGATCCCTGTCCCTGAGACCATTTACAACAGTTTCAGTAGAGTGAATTATGCCTGTGAAGTATTTATTGTTGTGATATCTTTGCTTAACATCCTATAGTGATATTATCTCACCCCTGACAGATAGGGCTAACCACAAGGATCTTTGTGAATTATTAAATGTAGTTGGACTTCTAGTACTAAAGGTTTTATATGATATGGTCGTATATTAAAATTTGACATGCATATGCATGGATGGGGGCCTGAACTGCACATTTTGGCTTTCAGATACTTGTGAAATAAAATACCTTTATAGTTGGACCAGGCTAGACTTTGAAAAATGTCTTCATGTCTCTGATTTTGAGCCATGCTTTCTCCCTCCTAATATACTATTTTCTGTCTAGAATTTATCCTTATGTCTCGAGTTGAGAAATTTGTAAATCACTAGTATAACCTGAGCCGGTTTGGACATGCCCATTTTTTAGTAATGTTGAGGCCTGAATTATCTACAACATGGGTGGCAATAGCCAAATTTGATGAGCTACCTACGTCTTTAAAAGTGGTAAGACTGAGCTGAATTGCTGCTTTGGTCTGCTCATTTGTCCCCATGGTCTCTTTTCTGTTGAGGTCTTTTTGACTACTGTCATTTGCTTTATCCACAGAGTGAAGATCACAGCTTACCCACAAGGGCACCATGAGCTAAACTAGTAAGAGGGGAAAGATTTTTATTTCCAGCTATGAGAAATGGGCTATGAGGTATTTGTCTCTCTTCTATGCTGTTTATCCTCCTTAGTTTCAAGAACAGGAAATGACCCCAACTAGAATTAACAGTTTGAGCCATGGCAACTTTTGAGTCAATATTGCAAGGAGGGTACTGTAGCCAAGCAGTCCTGGAAGCTCTAGGACTCAAGCTGAAGGAGAGTTTGGACTTGGAAGTAAAGTTGTTCTCTCTAGAAATTGGGAGAAATTGTGAACCAAACCCCTTCCTCTCCAAAAGCTGAGGCGATATATACAGGAGACAATGACTCCTATATATTAAATGAGTGATTTTTTTTTTTATATTTGTGTTGTGCTTTCTGAGTAATGCTATGTTTTACTCCATTCTTTAGATTCTTTTCTATCTTTAAGGGTGTTTAGTGGCATCTTATATATCCAAATAGCTTTACTCGGCACTGATATTGTTCACTCCAATTGCAGAGGGTATTATCTTGCATGCCAATTCTAATCAGACACTAAGAGTCTGATAAGATTTTACACAAATATTTACCTAAGAAAGCACAAGACTTTTTATAGTTTGTCAAACACAGGCTTTCTAATTCCACGTCAGTATTATTTTAGAGAAAATTCTTGGTCAGGTATCAGATAGATAGATAGATAGATAGATAGATAGATAGATAGATAGATAATAAAAAATAGATAAGTAGATGATACATAGTTGCATAGAGAGATGATTGACAAAAGATATATACATATATACACAGAGAGAGCTACAAAGAGAGTTAGTTAGATGAGGCATTTGAGAAGATTTTGCTATTTGCTAGGCACTGGTTAAGTGCTGCAGATATAAATAAATAATAAAAAACAAAAATCTCCTTTTCTCCAAAAACCTGTATTCTAATAAGGGAAAAAAATATATGAGAGCTGAGAGGGTGGTGGGGAGGGTATTATGGTGACAAGATAAATAGTTGGAAAGTGGGCAGTTCAAAGTATAATTTGAACTGGGAGTCAAGTGAGCAACATGATTAGGTCTCCTTCTAGGGCAGGGAATCACCAATCAATGAAAGG
This sequence comes from Phascolarctos cinereus, assembly GCF_003287225.1. Taxonomy (NCBI): domain Eukaryota; kingdom Metazoa; phylum Chordata; class Mammalia; order Diprotodontia; family Phascolarctidae; genus Phascolarctos; species Phascolarctos cinereus. The sequence continues at coordinate 412,572,419 of NW_027555847.1, forward strand.
AATGAAAGGGCGATTATCTCAGGGTAGAAAAGATAGCCAGTGGTAGAACAGTCTGGAAAGCTGGACATTTAGTTAAATTTGGAGGGAAGATCAATTGCAATAGATTATTCTGTGAAGGTCTTTGTAACTCTGATATTTGGTAATATATATCACCAAATTTCATACTTTCATACACATATTTATATCTATCTATGCCCATGTATTATATTTATAAATATTCTCTCTCTCTCTCTCTCTCTCTCTCTCTCTCTCTCTCTCTCTCTCTCTCTCTCTCTCTCTCTCTGTATATATATATGTACATATATATAAATATAATAAAATTTTAAAAACTTAAAAAACCAAAATGAATAGAGAATAATGAAAATAGAAAGAATCAAAGTGAAAGTCAGTTTAAAATAATGAAACAAATAATAAATTAAAGGATTTTTTAAAGGGAGATTGGAATCTACATCATTTTTTCCTAATTTACAGACAAATTATTTTGACATTGTCAATCTTAGACCAGTTTTTATAAGCAGGGGAAAAAAATCTGTATTTCAATGTGAAAGCTTATAAGACAGAAGGTTTATATGAGCCTCAGGCAAATTCTGTCCCCCTAGGTTAAAATAAAGCATCTGTTTGACCCCATAGGGGAAAACTGTAGAACAACACAAAAATAAGTGAAACAATAATATATCACGTCCTACTAATCTATTAAGTCCACTGTTTAGAGCATCATTTATGAAACAACCTTGGCATACAAAAACTAATATTTATCACTCAGTTAAAAATATCCTGTTTCTATTAAGAACTTTGGATTGGATTGTAGGACCCCAGTGAGAACTAGAAGGTGAAGTACAAAATTAAAGTTATATCTTTCCATTTTATTTTCAGTTTTCTTTTTTTAGTTCCAAAGGAGTAGGCTATGAAGAGAGACATTTTCCATTTTCACTGGCACTTCTTCTCTGTATGAAAAGGAATTTCTTTTAACTCATCCCTGTTAATCATTAACAAAAATTTTGTTGAATAAGACAATGTCTTAAATAAAAAAAACAATAATAAGTCTTGGATGAAATCATCTGGATTAATGGAATTTACACTGAGGGAACATAAGAACTCATCAAGTCCAACTCCCTCACTTTACTAGGAAACTGAGTCACAGAGAATTTTTTGGTGTAGTCGAGATTATATGGCTATTAAATATCAGAGGTGGGATTCACACCCATTCCCTCCAAGTGCCAATTTAGGATTCTTTTCTCTAGAATTCTAAAACAAAGATTTCCACTAGTTAGGAAAATTATGAGATGTATGTTTACAAGACCAATATAACATTTATGTTTTGGGCCCCTAGATCCTTATTTAGAAAATCAAGATGGACTAGTAAAATTATATAAGGGAAAAATGACATATTTGAAAGTGAAATGATCTGGTTCAAAGCTCTGCATTTGTTACTAACTAAATCAATATCATTGGGAAAAGTCTCTTTACTTCTCTTGTGATGAGTTTTCATATATGCAAATTAGAGGCATTAAACTAAATGATCTTATCTATAAAGGTCATTTCCAGTTTCAAAATGTTATTAAAGTTACAAAATTTCTAATATTATGACTTTACATAATTTTTTTTTTCCTTCTTTGGGCCTCCCAAAGTTGGAAACTGGGCTTATATGTGTATATTTCTGTAGTTGGTGTGTCCATATATGGGCAGCTAAGTGGCATAGTAGATAGAGTGTTGGGCCTGGAGTCAGAAAGACTCATCTTCTTGAGTTTAAGTCTGACCTCAGACACTTGCTAGCTGTGTATAATCATGTGCAAGTCACTTAACCCTGTTTGCTTCAGTTTCCTCATCTATAAAATGAACTGGAGAAAAAAAATGGCAAACTTCTCTACTATCTTTGCCAAAAAAACAAACAAACAAACAAACTCCAAATGGAGTCATGAAGAGTGGGACACAAATGAAGTGACTGAACAACGTACAACAAATTCGTCTATACACAGATGGGCATATGAATTCATACACATATACATCCACGTGTGTATAGAAATGTATATGTAATGGGGCTAGCTAATGAACATAGCCTTTTTAAGCACTTATGAATGTATGCAGAGTGCTTGGCCAATGTAAAATTCCCACATGGATTTCAGAGCTTTTGTTGTAATCACCAACACAGCAAACATTAGAAAGGATACATGTAACTGGGGGAAAAACCTTCACAACACATGACTATGATAAAATACATTTACATATCTAATAAGTATAAAAATCTAATTTATAAGCATGTCATTCCTCAATAAATAAATGATAAATCATTATGGAAAGTCACTTTTTAAAGAAAGAAATTTAAGCTACTAACACCCACATTTTAAATAATACTCCAAATCAATAATAGAGAATTACATATTAAAGTTCAAGTTATACCCCCCACCCAACAATGTAGTAAAAAATTAAGAAGGGAGAATTACAAATGTTGAATAGATATGGAAAAACATGCTAATGCACTATTGGTGGAACTGTAATTTGAAGTATCTAACTGTAAAGCAATTTAGCTTTTAGCAATTTAGCCAAAAGGTCACTAAAATATGCATGGATTTTGACCTGGTGATGCCACTACTAGACATACAATCCATACAGATCAGAGAAAAATGAAAGGATGCTGATATCTATATAAATATTTTAGCAGCACTTTATGTATCAGAAATACACTGGAAACTAAGGGGAGGTCTACCTATTGGGTGATGTCTAAATCAATTATGGTATAAGAATGTAATTTATTATTATCATTATTATTGCTATTCAAAATAAATTATGAAAAAGAAACTTTCAGAGGAAGCTGGGAAGACCTCTAGGAACTGATACAGAGTGAAGTGAGCAGAATCAGCAGAATAATTTATATGAAAACAACATTATAAAGAAAAATATATTGAAAATATTTTAGAACTCTAATGAATGCTATGATAAACAACTTTAAAAGGTTGAATGTAAAACACATTACCTCCTGACGGACAGGAGATATACTCTTAATGTAGAATAAGACTTTTTTTTCTTATATAGCCAATGGGGAGATTTTATTCATTTGACTAGCCATATTTTTCTAAGGTTTTGTTTTCCTTCCTTCTTTCCTTTCTTTCTTCCTTTCTTTCTTCCTTCAATCCTCTCTTCTTTCCTTCTCTCTTTTCTACCTTCCTCTCTTCCAAAGGCAGCTGACAAAAAAAGAAAATAAATACTTTGAAAGTGTTTAAAAAATAATAATTTAAACCATTTATTAGAAATAAGGAAGAAGGGGGGATGTATTTGAAAGGTACTAGTCATCCTAGAGCTATTATTTTTAGTCTGACTCCTTCCTGCTTAAATGAATTCTGGTAAGAAAAGAGCTTCTGTGCTGCAAGAGGAAAGATCCTATGTCCTCATTACTTTAAGACCAATATTGGGCTGGAAATATAGGGTCTCTATTCTTTGCTGCATGCTATTTTTTTTCCCATTTACTTCTAATTGAAATAGATTGAATATTTTTATAACTTTATAAGCTTTGAAAGTCAGTAAAGAGTTAGTCTGAAGTTATAAAAATATGAAATAATAGAGGTGGTTTGGAACTAGAACTATGAACTACCAATCCATGACTCCTACTTATTTATAAAATCAGGTTGTACTCAGAGAATGATGTAAAGGGAAAAGGTAAAGAATTATAATCCTTGTTAATTTTTTGAGGCAGCAATTTCAGGAATTATATCTGTTAAGCACCAACTTGAACAGCCTTTAGAAACCAAGTCAATGATAGCTAAAATGTAGAATCAGAAAACTGCAAGTAGCCTTAAGTGTAACACAGAAATCATTTTAGGCTTAACCTCACTTCCCCCAGAGATCATGGTGGTTATAGGGGAAAATATACCTTCCAGGTATTTTGGGCAGGGTGTGGAGTTTTACATTTCTATTTTTGCAACATATTAAAAGTAAATATACATTTTTAAAATTTATTTTTAATTTATGGAATGAAACAAGCATTTCCATAACAGTACAACAAAAAGATGATTTCACATGAAACAGCAAATCTATTATGCACAGCTTGCTATTCCTTTTAAATATACAACAAAATTATCATGAAAATATATATTTTTTTCTTTTTTTCCTCCCCTCTCTCCTCCTTGCTCTATAGATAAGAACCACCGGACAAAAATAGTTGTGTATACACATGTGTGTATAATGTATGTATATATGTATATATACATTTATGTACCTATTGTGAGATTATTTCATACCTACTTTATCAGTTCTTTCTGTGTATGCAAATAGCATTTTTATTCATATGTCAATTATAGTTAATTTGGGTATTTATAATAAACATAATAACTTATTTGCTCAAAGTCATTCTTGAAGCAATACTGCTGTTATATACAATGTTCTCCTGGTTCTGAAAATTTTGCTCTTCATTATTTCATGCAGCTTTTTCATGTTTTTTTCCCTAAAATCACTGAGTTCCTCATTTCTTATAGCCAGTTGTACTCCATACAGTTATAGCCACAACTTGTTCAGCCATTCCCCAACCTTGAGATACTATTTTACACCTAAAAGATTGTCTAAAATGATAGAAGGAGAAAGTGACAAATGTTGGAGAGGATGTGGAAAAATTAGGATATTAATTCATTGTTGGTGGAATTGTGAAATGATCCAACCATTTTGGAGAACAATCTGGAATTAAGCCCAAAGAGTTATTAAACTACCTATATCCCTTGACCCAGCAATTTAATTATTTGGTCTATTTCAAAGATGATTAGAAGAAAAGGAAAAGAACCAGTATGTTCTAAAAGCAGCTGTCTTTGTGGTAGCAAAGAATTGGAAATTGCAGAATGGCTGAAGAAGTTGTGGTACATCTTTGTAACAATCAAGCAGTGTTAAGGAATTAGAAGAAACTGGAGAGTTAATTACTGATCATTAGTGGTGAGGAGGACCTAGAAGGCCACATGTATCCTGGAGGCTACAGGTTCCTCACCCCAGCCTATGAATTAATTTCATTGCACTACTGAGTGTTTTAATGCCAACATTACTTGACTCTCCTTAATGCCTTAAGGTCATTTTATGCTCTTAAATATGTTTCTCATGTTACATTATTTTACATAATGATTGTTTCCTTTCACCTCCATTTTCAAATAGTTATAACTCTGCTAGGTATTAGTTTGTGGAGTATATAGAATCTGAAGTATCCATTGATAAACAATCCCTTTTTATTACTACTAACCAACAAAGTTTACTTTATCATTGTTAAATAAGAAAATGTTTTTTTTAATCTAAAACAATATTTTGGCTTGTCCAACAATGATTATGTTTTTGAGACATGTATATAATTGTAGCCATATATTAGCAGCATTTGTCAGGTAGGTCCAGCACATCTGGATGTTCAAGTGATTATCAAATTTAGCTTACCTCAAAATCTCCGGTACCTTAGGAAATCTCTGCAAAATAAATTACTTTATTCACTTCAAAGGACACCAAAGAAGAATATAGGATTTTATATTTTTGGACTTTATTCTCCCACATATCACTGACAAGGAATATACGCAGAATGGTACATTTGCTAATGATGGAGAAGTCTTGCAAACTGATTCAATGTATGAACTGAACTTCCTTTCAGGTTGTGTCTACAGATGTAAGGCAGTTTAAACAGCCTTTAAACATCATATCCTCTGGATGATTGTATAGAACACAGAGATAAATTCTATGCTAGATATACAAACACAACAATAACAACTCTAGAGCCATATTTTAAATTTTCCAAGTATTTTGAGCAGGCTACAAATGCAACATTTTTCCTCACTGAAATCTTGTTAGATCATTGTAATTTTCTCTCACAGTTTCATAAAAGTGTTTTATATGTGTCTCAAATTTTTAATTTTTTTCAGGTACCACAATAATTCTTACAACACTGAACAACCTCCAGCCTTCTGACATAGTAGCTGATACTTAGGATAAATTATATGTGTGTGTGTGTGTGTGTGTGTGTGTGTGTGTGTGTATATGTATATGTGTATATATATACTAATTGCACTATAGACAAATATATACATATATTTGTATATATGTAAACGTATAAAATATGCTAATTGAGCTATAGACAAATATATACATATATATTTGTGTACATATATATATATATATATATAAATATGTATGTATACATATTTGTCTATTGCTCAACTAGTTAGTAACTTATTTCCTGCAAAATATTTGAATGGCTGCCATCTGGGGCTTTTATTGCAATATAATTTATGGAGATATTAAATCATGTATAGCTTAGAAATCAATGTATTATAAATATTTCCTCCTAGTGTATACAATGCAGCTACCAAGGTAAAGTGTACTAAAGGAAGTGTGAATATCAATAGATAAATAACCTGGCATTCTTTTATTATATGTTTCTAACTTTCCAAATATGCCCTAGTAAAAGGAGTGATTTGGCAATTCGAAGAGAATCAATTACCTCACTACACTTAAGTAAAGATGTCTTTATAATAGGAATCCCTATATTGTTATTTATCCAAGACAAATCTATTAATAGTTTGTGATTCAACAATCACTAATGTCTTATATATCTTTTTTCTTTAAAAATAATTTATAATCTATCTCCATATATTTTAGCCATTCTTATGCATATATGATTTGTGGGGTTTTTTTGCATTTTCTAGGCATTTGTGTGTGTGCATGTGGCTTTTTTTTTGACATTTCATCATATGAGAAAAAGGCATTTCTGGGAAAGTGTACACAGTCACATAAAATGGGATGTAGAAACCATAACATATGATTCATTCGGTATGTCATGAGTTATGTGACTGTTAGGAGAACAGCTAATCTGTGCTTACATGTTTTGTCAAAACTACTATAAGGCAGTAGACTGAGTTTATTTTGCAACCTAAATAAGCAGTAAGCAAATCAAAGAGATACAGATTCCTTCCAGTATATCATAGATTTAAACCTGAAATAGGGATAAACAGGGCATCCCACTCATTCTTCTGCCTCCAAAATCATAGTGATCATTGGCTTTTGGCTTTATAGTTTATAAAGCACTTTGCATGATTTTATTTGATCCATATAAAAAGTCATTAACAAGAAGAAAAAATAATCTGAGATTGAGGGAAATTATTATCTTGCCAAAGATCATAGAGCCTCAATTATGAGCAGAATAAGGAATCAAATAGAATTCTTCTGATGCTAATTCAGACATTTCACTATTTCAAGCAAAATTACACTTATCCTGCCCTTCTTATTGAAGCAGAAATCTGTACCTTGCTATTTCAATGATTCATGATTTCATCATTGTGAGTATTTCTTCCACTAATGCAAGTTGCAACTCTTCTCTACCTTTAGCTGTGATTAGAAATTTTATCAACCTATGTTCAGCTTGTGACAAACTCTATGAAATTAGGTAGTGTGGACCTCATTTTACATACATCACTTGTCTCTACATGATGCCTTTCCAGTTTGGCAAGATCTGCTAAATCTCCTAATCTATTGGCATTGCATATGAGAAAGCAAGGTTGCCTCCACATCATGAGGCATCATGGTTATCTCACCTTTTGCTAAAATATATCTGAAGAAGTAATTTCTATAAGTTATAGAATAATGAAATGCAATAACATATATAAAATTAATGGAGTATTACTTTATCATGACAAATCATAATTATCATGAATAGAGGTAGGTGAGAGAAGACATGATCTACGTAAGAACTACAATCACATGAATGGAAGGAAAAGCAATGATAAGAAAACCAAAAATGAATGTCAAATACTTGAAAGGACTGTTTGTCCATGAAAATGAATTTATGAATCTCGCTCCCTTCTTTACAGAGGTGAAGATTATGGATGGACATGGAACAATGGATATATTTGTCATAATTCTCAGTATCTGTCTCTCTCTGTTTTTCTCTCTTCTCTCCACACACATAAACATATACACATATGAACATATTTATATACAGAATATGTGTACACACACACACACACTGTAAGGTTTTCAAAGTACTTCATAAATATCAACTAATTTGTCTTCACAACAACCTGGGATGAAGGTCCTTTGATTATCCCCATTTCATAGATTTTAAATAGGTCCTGTGATTCTATATCCACTTTCTTATCACCACACTATCCCTGTCAGCCTGATATCAAGAAAGAGAGAGAGAAAAGTTTCTAACCACTATGAATATTGCACTATTTTATAGATGGGGTTAATATTTAACTCCCTTGGAGTTCACTCTGCTGCACACAGTCAGAGTTTCTTGACCTTTCCCCATGAATCCTATTTTTCATCTTTTATTATTTTTAATTCCTTCCTAATATATTTTATTTTTCAGCTTTTTTTCTTCTTTTCCCAATGTTTCATATTTAAATATAGATATTTTTAATTTATTTCTTACTATTTCCTTTATTTCCAAAATATTTTTATCTCACTTTGTTACTATTCAATATACTTAATATGGTTAAATTTTCTGTCTTTTCAACCCACTTCTCATATAATAAATAATTGATAGCATAAATATAGTGTGTCTGATTCATAGAATGAATTTTCATGTTAAAAATTGACCAGCTTTTGCTTAAATTCTATTTAGTTTTATTTCAGTTATGATTATAAAATTATTTATCAAGGAATTTCAAAGTTGTTCAAACTATTTTCAAGCTTAAGTTATTTGATGGTTAACCTCATAGGGTATTTAAAAATAATTTGCAAAATTATGGCTATTGAATTTGAGTCAAATATATATTGTGAAAATAACATCACGAAGCTGGAATAATCTATATTTATGTATTATTATTCCTAAATTTAATCTTTTTTAAATCAGAACATAGGCACTAAATAAAATAAGCAAATAAGCAGATTATTGCAGATCCCATGCATTAGTAATGAGCATGAAATTCACATTGACTATTACTACACATGAATTGAATTAGTGAAGATCTAATTGTTTTGGATCGTAACTGACATATGGTATTTTCAAGATTTCAAGGACCTAATAAAGTAAAAGAAAAAGCTCCCAAAAGAAGCTCTAGTTACTGGGAAAGATACAAGGTATTATTGGATCATTTGATCATAATTTTCCAGCTCCGAGTCGCTGTAGAAACCATTGATTATTATATCCTCTTTTTGCAGATGAGGAATCTGATGCTAAAAGAAGCTGAATAATTTGTAAAGGATCCTATATTTTCCCTGCCTTTCTGAAGTGTATTAAATGATATGGAGTGTATGGTATTAATTAAACAAATGCAATACAAAATACAATTTTGATTGGTATGTTCAGTGAATCCTCTTTAGATCATTCATAGGAGAACATAAACAATAAGTGTACTAAAAGAGGAAGCTTGCAATCTGTGTCAGTGGGGTAAATATACATGCTGATGACATCAATGAATGATCAAGTACTAAAGAGATTAAATTTTTGGCTATCAAAATTAATTACAGATAGAATAATGGAAACATCATCCCACTCATCCCTCGTCTTCATCTGGGTCCTTAGGAATTCTAGTTACATTGCTAATAAACTTCCATTAATATTTGATTCATTCCAACCCTTCACCCTTATAAATACTTTGTTTATATTTTCTACTTGCTATTATGTCAATCCAACATAATGTAAGCTTCTGCCCTTGAACACAGGAAGTTTTATTTTGTGTGTGTGTTTTTATATCCAGTTCCTGGAACTAGAGCAATGTAGTACAGTGATAAGCAAGTTAACTGGAAAAATGTCAAATAATTAAAATAATCAATATACAATAAACCATAAAATAAGTCACATCATTCAAAAACTTTAAATTAGCAATATAAATTCCTAGTGCTGAAGTTATTTCCTTTACATCATGTGGCATTGAGTTTACAAGATTTTGAAACAAATTTTTTAATTCCTTACCTAGTCTTTTGTGAATAGTCCATTTTGCTAAATCTAGCCTTGACTATAGCCCATAGGCTTTCAATAGAGTTTAAATCAGATGATTTCCAAGGTTATTGAGGCATGTTTATCCCCATTTCTTGAATAAATTCCTCAACTTGTCATCATATGTGGCATTGTGTATGGTCACATTGCAGTGTCCCAACTCCATTTTGGAACTCATTTGATGCTGGAAGAATTGTGTTTCTTTCTATACATTATCAATATATTTATAAGAAATAATTTTCTCCACATCGTTTTTTAGTGTGGTAAATATGAACTTGTGGCACATAGTAAGTGTTAATGTTTGTTGACTAATTGACAAAGATTTTGGAACAGACTAGAATGAAAAGTAACTTTCATCAGGAAAAAAAAATGCTTTGCTCATGACAAATGTTATTCTTTATTTCCATTGGAAACAGTTGTTTTTTGTTGATGTTTTTAGTGGTGTTTTTGTTATTCTTACTAATTCAAGAAGCCTAGTCTGCACTGCACTTGTATTCTGCACAAAAAACCCCTACAGATTGGAAACCCTTCAGCACATCTTTGCTTGTTTTTTGTTTTGTTTTGATTTGGTTTAGCTTGGTTTTGGGGGATGTTAATCAGACTGTTTTTAAAATAATAGCTTGCCAATTTTTTTTTTATCGTTGTGGTGGTTGTTTCAAAAGAACTTTCATTTTTGCTTTGGTGAAGAAGATTCTGTTTCATTATAGCTTTGGACGGCTCTCAAAAATGCTGTAGTAGCACACACCAAAAGCTGGTTTAGTATCTCTCACAGGTACTTAAGTCTACTTTTAAATAATTACAGTGTTTATACATTTCCTTGCTATAATATGTATTCTTAAAAAGTAGAGAATTAAAGAGTAATAGACAGTAATGAAATATTTATATGACACAAAATCTACCATTCTGCTGCCAGAAATATAACTAAAGGCTGGGTAATCAATTCAGTCTAGTTTCATCTGTTAATGTCAGATATTCCAAATCAGACTAAAGTTAGTGATTGATGCATGATCACTACTGTCACAAAATGAAATTCTATCAAAATTGTTGATTATTCCAATTAATTCACACAGCAGTACAGATAATTAAAAAATATTATAAAAATGAAATGAATTGACAAAATGAGAATCAGGGAAATTGAACTACAGTTTGCCAGGCATACAGATTATGTGAAGGGAAAATTAAATCCCAAGCTAAGAATTTTTTTATGGTAATCAGTAGGCAATTAGGGGGTAGTAAAAGTTTTCTTTTGGGTAAAATGATCATTAAAAATGGTACATTCTGTTAGTGGAGTTGTGAACTGTTCCAACCATTTTGGAGAGTGATTTGATATTATGCCAAAAGGTCTATAAAACTATGCCTACCCTTTGACCCTAGCAATAACAATTCTAGGTTTGTACCCCAGAGAGATCAAAGGGGAAAAAAAAAGACCTATATGTACAAAAATGTTTGTAGCCATTCTTTGTGTGGTGGCAAAGAATTGCAAATTAAAAGGATGCCCATCAATTGGGAAATGGCTGAATAAGTTGTGGTATATCATTGTAATAGAATACTATTATGCCTTAAGGAATCACAAGGAGGATGGTTTCAGGAAAAACCTGGGAAGAGTTACATGAACTGATGCAAAGTGAAATGAGCAGAACCAGGAAATCATCAACTGTGAATGACTTATCTATTCTCATCAATAGAAAGATCCAAGACAACTCCAAAGGACTTATGATGAAAAATGCTATTCACTTTCAGAAAAATATTTGATGGAGTCTGAATGTAATAAACTCAACTTTTTTATTTTTTGTTTGCATTTTCTTTTGCAACGTAGCTAATGTGGAAATGTTTTGTGTGACTGCATATATATTATAATTATCACATTGCTTGCTTTCACAGTGAGTGGGATGGGGAAGGAGGGAAAGAATTTGGAACTCAAAATAAAAAAAACACAAACATTAAATAATTATTTACATGTAATTGAGAAAAAATTAAAATTAAAATGGCAAATTGAGAAGTTACAAAAATTGTATGAGTAAAGATAAGTAGGTGAAGAGATAGACTAGAAGACAGATGATCAGTTAAGAGGTTATTTAACTTGCTTAAATTGGAAGCAAGAAGAGGTTTAATATCATTTTTTTTTTCCTGGTAGAAAAGGTAGAGAGAGGGCAGCTAACAAAAATTATGTGGATATAGAATTTTAATATTGACAATTAGTTTTATTTGATTTAATTTTTGCTTTGCCTAGGTTTGTCTTACCTAATTTAGTCTAGGATTAAAATGAAAAGTATATGATAATAAAATATTTCATTAATTTATCCAATTTGTTTATCTATTTCTTTTAATATTATTATCTCATTCCTGCCTCCCTGTGATTTAAACAAAGAGTTTATGTATTATATATTATACTTTAGTGAACATTAACCAAAAGGAAACAGAGACATAAATAATCAGTAACTAAGTATCACAACTTACACCAAAAAACCTATGAAACATTGACATATATGGGCTATTTTGCTATGATCAATATCATAAGATTATATTTCTTATGAAATATGAGCATAATATATCACTTTTTGAGACTGTATTATGACATATTAGTATTGGCTCTTTTAGCATTTGAAAGGATTCACTTACAAATCCATTTTTATTCGTTTTGGGAGAATGATCCCTCAGGGAAGATACCTACCAAAAGAATTGGGGGAAATAATAAATGTCATAATTGCCAAATGGCCATCAGTTGAGAAGACATCTATAACTGCTGATATTTAATCATTATAAAAACTTTATGAGAATGATTTAAAGGTGTATTCAGAGCATATATGATGAAAATATGTGGAAGGCCAGAGGAATGCTTTAAAAATTATTTCTTTCTAAAAAAAATCCATTTTCTCACCTTATGCATCACAATCACTTCCACATGTATTTCCTTTTGTTGTTGTTATTGTTAAAAAAAAAAAAAAAGAACCCTACCACAGAGCATTGCCTCTTTCTACTTCTATTTTTATCCTTTAAAATTCTCAATGCACAGTCATTTTAAACCCAGAAATACATTTAGGAAACACGTGAAAGGGGATTTTTAAAAAAGCCATTTTTTCCTTTCTTTTAATCTACTTTATTCAGAGTATGACAATTTTATATGAAGACCACCCATTCAAATTTAATGTTTCCTCTTCATAGCTCTCGTAGAAGTATGTGGACAAAAAGGCTATTCATCTTTTGACAACAGAAATAAGCATTTCAATTTTCCACCACTCCTATTTTACTTCTAATACTGGTGATGGACAATCACGGGCACTAAATTGATAGCTGATTGAATGTTTCAAATAGTAGTTACCTTCCCAATTATCTGCCATCAGTTAGTGATTAAAGAAAAGGGGAAAAAAGTTTAAGAAACCCTGTACATGTATGGAAATTTTATATATTTGTTGCTCTGTTTAAGCAAGGTCCTGGATCTATTGCCAGATACATCATTTAATCACTATATTCTGCTAACTACACTTCTTTTCTTTTACCTGCAGAAAATTTATGTAAAGAAAATAGAATTTACAAAAGGTATTTATCCCTTCATTTGTACTGGAAAAAAGTCATAGGCTCAGATTTGTACAATCTAGACAAATGCTGAGATTCTTAAAATCTTGCCACTACTTGGATTCTTAAAATCTGGCCCACTTGCAATAGTGATACAAATGTTTAGATTCTTTAAGGCTCTAGGCGATATAGAGGATTCTTTAAATCTCACCCACCACCAATTGGTCCTAAAAAAACCTTGTATTTGGCTGAAAGAAGGCTTGGATTGAACTCATTCAGTCATGATCCATGTGTTGTGATTTTGGGGTCCCAGCACCCCTAAACTTCAACATATTGGTGGCCCATACAGGGAAGCTGCTAACCCCAAGCTCTTCTCTAGCCAAGACTGGAAGATATGTAAGCCTCCCCACCTCTTTCTTGCCCTGCAGTTGGCTTTACTTTCTAAGCACCTAGGAAAGCTTGGAGGTGGTTTTCAGGCAAACAGGAAATTGTCTCTAACTAGGCCTGATGCTCTTCAGCTCTCAGTCCATGGATTTGGTTCAAAGCCTTGTAACTAGATACGCCTTCTGCAGCATAGAGGACAAGAATGGACACCCTATCTGGAAGCGTATGGCCAATTCTGTCAATTTTCTCAACACTAGGGAATTGGGAAAACTGCAGGTGCTTTTTGGTTCCCTGAGGCTTATTTACTCCCTTCCTTCTATACCCCTGGATCTTCCTTCATGGAGGTTACATAGAAAAGTTAGAAGAGCTAAAAACATCTTAGCAGATTCTTGAGGTTTTGTGATTGATATTCAGGAGCTTTGAAACACCTCCTTACAACCCTGGTCACTTCCTTCTCCAGCTCTCTTCCCTTGAGTCAAGAGGGTATCTTTTTTAACCCCCCTCATAGGAGAAGAGTGTTTCACCCTTCCCTCCCCTCACCTTCGATTAGCCTTCTCCCACCTGGCAAAAGAAGGAGAGGCAGCAGTTACAGCATAAGCCCCACCGCACACAGCCTTAGGCCTTGCAGCAACCTTTGCCTGGAAGTACACCCAGGTTCAGCACATCCTGTTCACCCCACCACCCCCACCTCAATCCCCAGCAGCCTTGGGGAGAGAGGGAAGGGGAATGAGTCAAGGTAAAGAGGCTAGCCAGTCTCCAAACTTGGGTAAGCCCACTCTTTTAAAGTTGTACTTTTAACTATTAATGATGAGATGTTTATTCTCTGTGCAAAATAATTTGGAAATGCTTTTAACAAAACTGAAGTCACCTGATTAATAATAAATTTGTTGCAAGTTTCAAATTGGTAAACTTTTTGTATCAGTTATGTCAAGCAACTGTTCATAATTTGGTTACACCTAAAACAATTTGGCTGTTTGGTTATTGTTTTAATGTGTAAACTTGTCAAAACCTTGTTTGGGTTATGGCTTGCTGAATATTTGCAAGTATGTGGAAATAATATCTAACAATTAGCTTTTTACACCAGGACAAATTTAAATTTGAGGTGCAAATCCAGGAAAAAATTTTTTTCCTAAGCTTTGATTAATGAAACTTGCTGTTTGAGGTAAAAAGCTCATGGGAGTATAAATGATTTTATTTTGAGTCATCTGATGGATCATAATAATCCATCAATAATCTACCATGTGAGAGAAATACCACAAGCTACTCAGAGAGAATGTGATACTGGTAGGAAGTCAGCATCAGGAAAAGCTGAGAGGAGAATTTTAGCCTCAGTCAAACATGGGATCCTCCTGGATCAGTTTCCCTATTATGTTCTTTTGAAAAGGAATGCTACCCACCTGGCTATTCCCGAGTCTATATGAGGTGATTTGATACTGCATGATAAGAAAACTGTGAATTATCTGAATTCAAGCAGAGTGAAGGATGTTTTATTGTGAAATATGTGGGTCCTAAATATTGTCCCTGCTTTGGCCTTTTATAGGAAATTTCTAAAGCCAGTGCAAATAAACAGCAAAAGATATAAGCACAATGCAAGTGTGTGAGATCGTGCTGTTTTGACCTGAATATGTAGTCACTCAATACCCCCAAATGACTGAAATTAAGTCAGAAACATCTTCAGTTTGTTTGGGGAGGAAAATTTCAGTGATAATTGAAGTGAAAGTCAGTCTTTTGGCAAATTCGTTTGTGTAACTATTAAACCCTGAGGTGGAAACCTTCTACCTGCAAAAGTGTTATTTCAACTTTTGAAAAAGTAACAAGATCAGATAATCCTGCAGGTCAAATGTAAATGATTTTAATGGGGCTCTTACATTTTTACTTCTCCCTATATCTGGGCCTTGCAGTCTTTTCTGGAAGATTTGTGTCTTCCATATTACAGGCCATTCACCTACAGTTGGTAGCAAACAGTGGGAACCAGCTAATGCCCCTCTATTGTCGCCAGAGGTGTCCTGTACTTGATTCCAGTCAGCCTCCTCTCTGGATCATCCTTGAGGCAGGAACAGCTCTATACACCTTGCTAGCAGGAAGCAGTTTCAGAAGCCAAGACCTTTGTCCCTTATACCAAAAAAATTTGGGTTCAATTTGTTTGAGACAGGAATGATGGGAATGGGATCTGAACCCCTAAAAGGAAAAGACCATGTCTTTGGGATCTAGACTACAAAAATGAAAATCCCTGGTATTTGCTTGAGGCTGTAATCTGCTCAACTGGCCTCTCTTTGTGGCTACACCCAATCTCCTCCTGTTACCTGCAGATTGCCCCTGGCCACTTTCCGCACTTAATCCTATCTAGACTCCATTCTCCCTTGGCCACATGGTACAGGTCCTTGGCAGTCTGTTCATCCCAGCTTATTGGCCACTCCCATCCAGATCCTCTTTAGACCTCCTCCTCCAATAACCCCAAGCTATTTAACCATTCCTAGATCCCTCCCACAGTCTTTCTGTATATATATAAGGTCCATCTGGCCTGTGTTAAGGTTCTGAGATTCTTTAAATCTACCCATGAATTGGATTCTTAAAATCTGGCCCACTTGCAATAGAGATACAAATGTTTAGATTCCTTGAGACTCTGGCCAATATGGCAGATTCTTTAAATCTCACCCTTTCCCAATCAATGTTCTGATAAACATTGTCCTTGGCTGAAAAAAAAAAAGTGGTACAGAAAGATATTTGTGGATAAAATATATTTTCCTTCATTTATTTGTGTCTATGAAGGCATATAGTATGTCCTAAAACCTTAGATTATTCACTTTGACATTATTTATCAGAAAACACATAAGATAAATACATATATATATATATATATACATATATATATATATATAAAATTAACAACATAAGCTTTTATAAAAAAAGCAATATTTTAAAGTACTTTTTATTAATTCTCTTTACATTTTGTAACCATGGAAAATACTTAGGCTCAACAAAATATGATAATTATAATGTCTACCATGAAGTTCACAACTTCAAAGATATGTAAATGATTTGGAGAATATAAAGAAAAGGAAAAAAAGATATATAAAAGTTTTATAGTGTGTAAATACTAAATTAGTGTTTTCCCACATGGCATTTAGATTACTGAGGACAGAGGAAAGGTTTTGGGCAGTTCTTACCATTTATCTGTATTGATGTCTCCATCAATACCTGTAAACTCCTAGTGTTGCTAAGAAAATTTTATCATGGGGATAAGAAGAATTCAGTAAAGAAAAAGAAACTCATATTTAACAAAATAATCTAGTGTCTAATAAGTGGACAGTAGACAATGTGTTTCTTAGTATTCATTAGCCTACATTTGCTGTTCTTTATGTATAGCAAATAAAATAACATCTATTTTAACAAATATTGTTTGGAGATGATAATAATGATGCAGTAACTCATTATAGAGAGCATTTATTTTTCCCCATGCTTCACAGTGGAGTAAATGATAAGGTGACAAAAAAGGTTTCTCTATGTATCTAATAAAACTTTTAGATAAAGCAGTAATGAAAAAAGTAGATGTGATTTCTTTGGGCTGTGCATAATTATTTTTCTGAAATACAAAACTGCTGCCCAACTTTATGTTTTGTACACTCAAAGGACAATATAGTATCATAAGAGTTTTTTATGCCTTTTAAAATATTTTCACACAATTAATATTCTTAAAGTAAAAGTTAATCATTGCCCTTTGTTCATTTTATTTGCCTATGTTCATTTTGCATTCATGTTGAATAATTTGTATGTTCACGAAGCAAAAAATGAGCAGATAAAAAACATTCCAATAGAATACGAATTAATATTTCATTATGCCAATTGAGTAACTTTTATAAACCTAACTGATACGCAAAGAAATGAAAATCCCCTCTCCTAAGAATTCTGAAACTTATTGAGATTCAATGGAGAGCTGATTTACTCTTTCTATCAGAATTTACATAACCATTTAGTATAATTATCTCAAGTCTTTTTATGAGCTTCTATGAAGGAAATAAAACATCTGTTATCTTTGATACTAAAGAGCAAGTAGACAAAGTGCTATTTATTCCTTTCAAACTCCAAAGGTGGCGATAAAAGGCCATTTGACAAAATTGTAATCAATTCTCACATTTTTTATTGAAAAATAATAGAGAGGAGCAAGGAAGTTGAAGTCAGTGTTCATTATACTTTTCTTGATTTTCTTTCCTATTGTGGGTTATCAAAGTACGAAATTTGTATTAATATTACTATTTTCAGTTTTATCTATTCATGATTTCTAAGTAGATCATTCAATGTGCATGTGGTTTTTTTCCCTTTCTTTTTCCTTTTGTTTGCAAACTTATTATCATTTTTTTATATTTAGCCAATATTTTATGTTATATTTAGTCAATATTAGTTAATTCATAAAACACATCAAATATATCTGAGATAGAGTTGGGAAAGGGGGGAAGATAAGAGAGGGAAAAAAATAAGGTGTGATTTGTATCTTGATAAACATGATGTCTGTGCCCAAGTGAGGAAAATACTTCTGTAATGGTGCCTTGGCACATGCCCAGAGAGCCAAAGGTTGAGGTGCCCTGAGTGCATATGGCAAAGGCCAGGTACCTACTTCTTAGAGATAATAATCTTAGTAGGTAGCATGGACAACATGCGCCAAACTAGATGGTGGAATAGCTTAGGCTCTATGGCCCCCCAAAACAAACTCGATGGTTTTAGTTTTATCTTCTTTTGTTCTAGGCAGGGGAAGAGTCCCTCAACAAGAAAGTTCAATCCTTGGTAATTTTCGAATCAGTATCTTAGGATGGATGCCTCTACCATCCCGACATGAAAGACTTGAAAATCCAGAATGCTCTGATGTAAACCAGGAGGAGTTCTGGAGATGGAAGATTGTGGGCTTAATGCTGTTTAGAAACTGAATTATCCTAAATTGCTTCCCTTTTACAGACTGATGGGATTCAGGGGGATTATATCACTGAGCTATAAGAGGGAATGTTTGTACATTTGCTCCTGTAATACTTTTGGAGTAAATATCCCTTTGTAAAATCTAATCTGATTGTTAAGAGGATAAATGGAATTGGTTGCTGGAAACTTCCCCCAGAATTGGGGGAACACAATCAATAAGCTCTTGATCCAATAGCACAGACTAAGCATTCCATAGAAACTTGTTGAGGATTAAAATTCAATATAACTAGTATTCAGGCAGTGGAGACCAGGATTGTTATACCCCATTTCAGGAAAAAAAAAAGTCTCAGGACATTCAGATATGGGTGGCACTTTCTTAAAGGGGAACCCTGCTTGCTTGGCCAGCAAGGATTTTCAGCAAAATGCACTATGGGGAAAAAACTTCTGTGCTATCAAACAATTATGAGATGGATAGTCAAAGAAGTAATGTAAAAAGATGGGATTATTTGTATATTATTAGAAAAAAATCACTTGATTTTTTCAGAAAATGGAAAGAAAATGCTAGCTAATTTCCCATTGTTTTCCACAACTATAACATAAAGAGCACTATAAAATAAAAAGGAAAACCAACAGCAACATATTGCATCACTTTAATGAGATGCTATATTATATTTAATGTTAATAAAATGTCTGCAGAAGAACATGAAGTTTGTGCCATTTTTTATACTTCCATAAACATATTTATAAATTTCCACTGTTTCCATTAAATAATTTTTGTTGAGTGTCTACTTGTATAAAGCACTGTATTAAACATTTTGAATTTAGAAAAGAAAAATATGAAGGGGCCACTGCTTTCAAGGGTTATTCCTTCTAGAATAATAGAAAGATACATGAAACTAACATATTAGGTAAAGTAAGACATGTAATAATAGTAAATACAACAATTATAACTATAATTGAAAAGGGTCCTTATGAAAGAAATCTTGTGAAGGCAGAATTGACCAGACAATAATTAAATGAAGATGGGGGTGGGGTGTTAGAGTGAGGAGTCAAGAATGATATTCAGGTTCCAAGCCTGGGTGGCTAGGACATTTCCTCAGTATAACAGGGGATTGAGGCATAGGGAATTTTTGTTGTTTTGGGGTGTTTTTTGGGGGAAAGATAATGAGTTCAGTTTTGTACATGTTGACTTTAAGTCTGTAGGACATACAGCTCAAGATGTCCAATGGACATTTAGGGATGTGAGATTGGAGTTTGAGTAAGAGGTTAGGCCTGGATAAATAGATCTAAGAATCATCAGCATAGATATGAATATCAAACCCATTGAAATTTAAGGGATCATCCAGCAAAACTGTGTCAAGGAACAAGAGAAGGGGGCAAGGACTTAGCACTGTTAGACACTCACATTTATCAGGTATGATTTTGATGAATAAAAATATGGAAAATGAGACTGAGAAGAAGTGGTCAAATAGGTGAGAGGAAAACCAGAAGTAAGTAGTATCAAGAAAACCTAGAGAGAAGGAATTATTAAGGAAAAGAAAGTAGTTAACAATGTCAAAGTTCAAAAAGGATGAAAATATTTAAAAAGCCATTAGATATGGTGATTAAGCAATTGTGGCTTTGAACTAAATAGTTTCAGTTAAATGATGAGATCAGAAGCCACATAATATAGATGAGAAATGAAAGGAAAGGAAGTAGAGCCATCAATTATATGTGGCCTTCTAAAATATCAGTGGTGGGGAGGGTGGGAAATATAGAGATAATATAGTACACATTTTGTATTAAAACATTGAATTTGGTTAAATTGCAATACAAAGTTAGGTTTCTAGTAGAAGTAGGAAGAGATAGATTAGGAATGCATTTTTACAAATCTTGTGATATCCCAGAGATATCCTTTGCTTCCTGTCTCCATAATGCCACTTTTGTTCTGCTGCTGAAGTAGAATTTAGATCATATGCCAAAAATATAAAGCCCATCTTTCAAGTCTCTTCTTCCCATTAATCTCAAAGTATAAGCACAATTCTATGAAGTTTGGAACATTGATGGGGAGCAGAATGCTCTCCTGGCCCACACTAGGGGGATAATAAGTCTCCTAGGCAAACCTTTGTGTGGCATGTGTGTTTTTCTTTGTTTCTTCCTTTCAAAAGTAATATGAGGGTACTATGAGCTCATGCACTCGTGACAAAAGGGTATCTACCTTCCCTTCTTGATCATCCTGAACTCAGAGAGTCATCCTTATAGCTCAGGACTTCTAGGAAAGAGAGGTGTGTAAGGAAAATCTATTGCCCCTTTAGCACATCCTGAGAGTTTTTCCTCAGCAGCCAAATAAAATCATAAAGATGGCAAATGCAAAATGCAGAGCATTTTTGCATCTGTAATTGAGTGAGGGGGCAGAGAAACATCCCTAGTCTATCATGCATCCTCATGAAAGTGTTATATTAAGCTAAGGAATTTGAATGTTATTTAGGAGATCATGGAGTTTCATTGCAGGTTATATGATCAAGGGAATGAATGATTATTAGTTCCTTGGTAGTTTCAGTGGCTATAATAGCTATAAGAAAAGTAAGTCTTCAGTGGATAATGAAGCACGAGTTTGTTAGAATTGATTCTTGCCTTCCCATATCCTATCTAGAATCTAGGTAAAACCTTAGAGAATGAGCAACATTGAACTTTAATAGCTAACCTTTATCTTCTGTTGATGACCCAGAACTGAAATGGTGCCATAGACTGTTGAAATGGTATGAAGGCCCTCACAGTGTAAAATATTTATTTTCCTTTAGGAATTATGTGTGGAAGCCCAAAGTAACAGTTTGTATAATGGAATATTTTTGTATTTTTATTATCTGCTATGTGGATTCAAGTTTTCCATTAATTACTACCTAGATGCCCAAAGCTACAAAAAAAGAAAAGTCACTTCAGAGTACTCCTCACCCAACTTCTTAAATGAATGTGACTTCTTTTTTAAATGACACTCTCCAAAAGTAAAATTATAATTATCTCAGCCATATATGTTTGTTTTGAAGGAGTGGATTATAATGTGAAACCATTTTACTTTTTCATGTTGATATCCAAATAAAAATTATATTACCCCTCTTTTCTTCAGTAAAAATAAACCCAATGAAAACACCATGTCATTATAAAGTATAAACTGTTAAATCTATGCATAAATCTTACACTTTTTAGCTAATTGGGAAATAGCTAATTGCATTATCATGTAAGGTAAATCAATATAATATCATTAATTTAAAAAACTTTTTTTATCTTTTATTTATCTCGATACTTGCATTTAGTTTCTTTAACTCTTGAAGGAAATTAGAGAAGAACAGCAACCCAACTATTTGGGAAGTGGGCAAAGGATCTTAATTTTTTCTCAATACTCTTTTTTATTTTCAAAAATATGCACCTCTCACGTTTCCAGTGTCCTTAAGCCACTCATGTCAGGTTCAGGCAAATTGTTCATTTCTTGATTTAATTTCCGGACTTTGAGACATCAATCAAACATGATCATGACTAAGATATTTCTTTTCTTCTATTGCTACTTAACAGAGACTTATTATTGACCTCTGGGCCTGGAATTATGAACACCTGACTTCCAATTTTACTTCAGATACTTACTAGAAGCATGACCTTGTGTAAGTCAGTTAACCTCTGTTTCCCTCCATTTCCTCAAATGCAAAATGGGGACAGCAATATCACCTACTTTGCAGTATTGTTGTGAGGACAAAATGAGTTGTTTATAATAATGGGTTAGCACAGTGCCTGACACTTCATAGGTACTATAGAAATGTGTTTTCCTTTCCCCTTCCTTAATACAGTTAGTTCAGATTTTAAAGAGGATAATGTAATAACATGAATGCTCCCACAAATACCACATAACACTCTTTTCTTTCATGCTGTAGGAATACTCTGAATTATTCCAATTGTGTTCACTAATGAATTTGGAAGTACTATTCCTGCCACTCTCACAAATTACCTCTGTGAACTTAAGGAAGTCACTTAACAATAAGAAAGGATATTCATCTCCCTGTATCTCATTAGAAAACTGTAGTGAAAGATAAAAATATCTTCTTTATTGCCTCCCAAGGTTACTTTAAGAATCAAATGAGATAATGGCTGTGAAGGCACTGTGAAGGCTTAAAAGCACTATGAATATATCTCATATTATTATGTTGCTTTTTATTAAAAAAGAAAAAGGAATATGAATGAGTATTCAAGGCTCACTATGTCAATTTCTTCAGTGTTTTTCTTTCTTCCTTGTAGCTTGTATCAGGCTTTCTCACTGTTGCCCCTCCTCTTTTGTCAAGCCTGTTTTCTCCTGCCCAAATTCTTTGTTAGGTGGCCTGTCTCTACAAGTTGAGAGACATAATTCCAGTAGGTCTCATCCATTTGGAAATTCCATAGAGAGAAAACTGTTTCTTGGTTTATAGATGATTCCTTTCCCTTTAGTCTAGAAGCCCCTTTCCCTTTAGCTGGCTTTGAAAGGCTAACACGCTTTACCATTCTGCCCCAAACCCATTCTCTTTCCCATTTGCTCAAAGGATAGGTTAACACTCATTTCCCCCATCTATATTAAGATGTGAGCAGGAAGGTATTCAAATTAATTCATTATCCTTAATGGGGGAAAGAGTTGAATATCCCATCCAGACATGGAAATACAAACCTGTCAAGTTGTTAGTACTGGATGACTAGGAGAGATGCTAATAGTCAAAGTGGAGTAGGAGCTTCAAACTGCTTGACTCCCTGCTGTTATTTCAGGAATATTTTAGTAGTTTGGAAATATTTCCAGTCTTCTCTTTCTGGAACCAAATTCTAAATTTGGCATTTCTTCTTTTTTTACTGTTTTGAAATTGTGAAATAAGGGAAACATACTGACAATAGTTTTCTACTTTCTCTACACTGGGATCTACCAATTTAAGCCAGTCTTGTTTTCTGGGTGTGTACTTTTCATATTTCAGCTTGTTTCCTAAAAATCAAGTAGGAAGCTGGAGCTGTTATCCTTATAGCACAAACCCTGCTTTCTTTTTCTTGCCCTCACCTCCCACATACTCAGGTGGCCACCAGATGTTTATGTTTAGATGTATGCATATTACCCATTTATAAATATTTATACTTCTATAAACATTTTCCTTATCCATAATGCTACACGCTACACCATAAATGCCATAAGCTGTATTCATAAACCATTTACCATATGCTATTCCATATTCCACTAGGTGATATGCAATATTACAATATGCAAATATGTGCACTTGTTAATATGAATTCTTAGCACTACATTTTAAACAGCTTCTGAGAACCAGAATGTAACACTCAAAAAAACAGAATTGTTTAACATCAGGAAAGAAGTTTGACAGGGAAGCATTATGTCACTACATCTGTTCTAGTCCTATTTTAAAGTGTAACCCACACTGTCTTAAATAGTTATGATATTGGAATTAAAATGGGTTGGGACAGATGTTTTAATCTCAGATACTTTCCTGGTATGTTCATTACTGTTTGGTATGTAGAACCTCTCCATGCCCTAATATCAAGACTCTCTGAATCTCATGGTATGTTTCACATATTTTAATACCTCAAGGAATCTGTGCAGCAATATGGCTATTCCCTTCAACAGAATAGAACACATGTCATTTATACCTTCTTATCCTAAGCTGCATTGGGCAGCAAGGTGTCACAGTGGATAGAGAGCCAGGCAGAACATCAAACAAGGAGACAGGAAAACTTGAGTTCAAATCCGGCCTCAAACACCTACTACCTATCCAACTCTGGGCAAGACATTTAAGTCTTTTTGCCTCCATTTCCTCATGTATAAAATGAGCTGGAAGAGGAAATGGCAAACCATTCCAGTATCTTTGCCAAGAAAAATCCCAATAGGGTCACAATGAGTCAGACACAACTGAAATAACTGAATAACAACAATCCCAAGCATCTGGTCTCTCAAATAAAGCTTTCAAAGGTCAACACAACATGCTGGGGATCTCTTGACATTGCATGGTTGTTGAGGGCCAGCACTGACAAGTCAAAGGATTAAGGCTAGTCCAGGTTTTACCTGTTGTTTTCCTGTGCCCAATGGCTGCCTAAATCAGAAACATGGGCTCTCCACCCTCCCACTGCTCTGTCTCTCTTGAGAACAGAAGGAGCTTGAAGATTACAGGAGGTGAGGAAACTGTTCAAGGGGGACTCTCCCTGGTTACTGTTCCCATGAGAAAAATAATTGTTGATACTTTGCCTTTGCTACTCTGGGTTCTGTTCCCATGAATGAAGTATAAAAACCCTAACCCTCAGATTGATAAATGGAGCTGGTTCTTTACTTGCATCCCACCTGGCCTGCATTTTTCTTTCTCTCTCTCATACTCGACTGGAAAACAAACACTGCTATGGACACAGACATCAGCAGCACATGGCGGCTAAGGTTGAATGCAGCGTTGACTCTCTACTAGTTGTGATTCGTTGTTACCTGCTTTATAAGCCCATTCCTTTTCTGGTCATTCATCTGTCTCACACTATCCTTTATATCATTTCTAAAGCAAAGTCTTCATTGTTAACATGTTGCAGACTAGTTATATTCACCATGGACTTTTTTCATTGGGTAGAACAACAATTTCAAAGATTTGAAGAATAGAATTCAATAACAGTTAGCCATGTAACTCGCCCCCAAAATACTTGTTTTTAAAATACTAGTATTTGATTTATGGATGAGTTTGTGGTCATTAAAACATACAATTTTCCAAAGCTATCAAAACTACTTTCTTATTCAATTCTGGGCACAGCTAATTCACCATCCATAGTGTTTATCCAATAGTTAAGTGATGGTGGACCATCTCTATATGTTTTGTCCTTCCAAGTGAATTTGATAGGTGGCATTGATCATTCTTCATCCTATTGTTGTTTTCATTGCCATTTTTGTCATCAATTTTCATCTGTGGACAGTTGAGCAAAATTCTTTGGGGTGGTTATAGATCTCATTTAGCAGGTTCTGCTCTGACATATTCTAGTGTCAGCACAATGTTATACACAAGAAACATGATCTACTAATGAATGGAAATACAGAAAGGCAATGGTGCATGGTATATAACACATTCTGGTAATAATTTTTAAAATGGTATTTGCTACTTTATTTCTGCAAAGCATAAGTTGTTATTAATATCATCCATTTTAAAGCAAAATATGCCCAATTAAATACTTCATAGTTTTAAAGCTTGTGACTATATTCTTTTATTTCCCTTCACATATTTTTTAAATTGATTCTTTTTTAGTTTTCAACATTTATTTTCCTAACATTTTGAGTTCCAAATTTTTTTTTCTCCCTACCTCCCCTCTTCTCTCCCCAAGATGGTAAGCAATCTGATATAGGCTATACATGTACAATCATATTAAACGTATTTCCACATTAGTCATGTTGTAAAAGAAGAACAAGAAGAAAAGAGAAAAACCACAAGAAAGAAAAAAACAAAG
Source organism: Phascolarctos cinereus (assembly GCF_003287225.1). NCBI lineage: Eukaryota > Metazoa > Chordata > Mammalia > Diprotodontia > Phascolarctidae > Phascolarctos > Phascolarctos cinereus. Next base: position 412,598,565 of record NW_027555847.1, read on the forward strand.
ATAAAATAGTATGCTTTTATCTGCATTCATACTCAGTAGGTCTTTCTATGAATGTGGATAGCATTTTCCATCATGAGTCTTTTGGGATTGTCTTAGATCATTGTATTGCTATGAAGAGGAAAAAGTTGCTCATCACAAAATGTTGCTGTTACTGTGTACAATGTTCTCCTGGTTCTGCTCACTTTACTCAGCATCAGTTCACATAAGTCTTTCCAGGATATTCTAAAATCTGCCTGCTCATCATTTCTTGTAGAACAACAATATTCCAATACCTTCACATAACACAACTTGTTCAGCCATTCCCCAAATGATGGGCAGCCTCTTAATTTCCAATTATTTACTATCTGATAATAATTTTCAATAACAAAGCAATGACACTTTCAAGAGAGCTCTGTCCTTTTGTTATATAAAACGCATCCATTGACACTCAAAAGCAAAGGGAAATTATAGCAAAAAAAGAGAATATAATTTTGTTTCTTCTGGAAAATAAATATTGCTTTAGCTGTGTGAACATAATGTAATACCTCTAAATCTCAAAAACTAATGTCATTCACAAAGTTCCACTCAGTATATTCCTCACAATTAACCCATTCCAACAAGTATGATATGCATCGCACATTTTCCTACATTTAAGCCAATTAAGTGATGAAATCCTTGAAAATCAGCTGCAACTATCCTGAAATTGTATTTCAAACATCACTTGCTTATCAGGTTCTTGCTCCCATTGGCTACACTGTTGTCAATGTTATAAAGGGAGACAGCTGCATCTGGGCCCACTGTGTGCTAATTTCCAAGTTCTCCCTGCCACAAATAGTGTACATACTCAGCCTGGAAGAAATATCTCTGTGATTCCCCTACTGCTACAAAACAATTGTATTAAGGTGAGCAGGAGCCAAAGGACTTCTACAACAGGCACTCAGCTGTCATCTAGTTTGCTGTCTACATCTTCAATCTAGTTTATTTGTCTTTCCCTTTCACAAAATGAATATAAAACATTTTAGAGCAATGGGAATAATACAAATCCCAAATATAATATTAGACGGGAAAATACTATAGACCACTTATGGGCTAACCTCTAAAATCATGACCTTAACCCCATGTTCCTTTATGCCTTCAAAGAATTAAAGTTCTTATATTCAATCAAAAAATTTAGAAAATCATTCATATAATATAAATAAATATGTAATATAAATGATATAAAATAAAAGTAGAATTATGCATTAGCCCCACTGCATCATTCACAATTCAATTATCCTATTCAGGAGTATGGAAAAAGAAATGTACCATCCACTGAATACTCATTCTGCCTGTTATTTGTACCACACATAACTAGGAGTATGAGTAAGGTTATTGGCCCAATTCCTTGTACCTTGCTTATGTTATTTGAAAGCTGATTGCTATTCATTATTTGGCTCAGTTCCTTTATGGGTGGTGACATTTTGCTCTCACTTATCTAAATATCATTGTGGATTATTTAATGAGATAATAGCTCAACCACCCTCATACTGGTTTTTTCTTTCATTTCCTACCCAACTATATTGTCTTTCTCTGCAATAACAATAATTCACATTAACATTCACATATATGCCAAGTACTGTGCCATGCATTTATTATCTCATTTTATCCTCACAAGTACTCTGGTAGATAGACACTATTAGCAAACTACATATATGTGTATATATATATATATGTATATATATATGTATATATATATATATATGTATATATATATGTATATATATATACATATAATTATATGTATATATACATATATATATATTTATATGTATGTATATGTATGTATATGTATATATGTGTGTATATATACATATACATACATATACATACATATAAATATATATATATATATACATATAAATATATATACATATATATATATATATCAAAGCCTCTCCCTGGCATAAAGAAAATGGGAATTTAAGGCAACACTAACAAAATATCTTTTGCTCTTCTTGCTCTTCTCTGTCTCTCTCTTGCTTTAACACACATGCACACACACACACACACACACACACACACACACACACACACTTAATGACTATAGAATTTTACGTGGAAAAGGCGATGACTCCAGAACAATTGACAGTGAATGCTGCAGAATTACAAATAATATGCAGGATATAGAAGAAAATAGATAAGAAGATATTACTTCCCAATTCTATTTAGAGGTAGGAGTTCAACAAGTATAGAATATTCGGGATTTTTTGATATATTGATTGTTTCTATTGACTTTTCTCCTTCCTCTTTTTCTTTTAAAAATAGTGTTTGTTATACGACATAACTGTTTGGGAGGGGATAGAAAGGGTTACTGGGAGAAGTTTAGGCACTTAAAAAGGGTATCAAAAATTGTACTTAAAAAAATAAGGGAGTATTATCAAAATGTGATTATGGACACATAAAAGACAAAGCCTGACCCTGAAAAAAGACTTATTTTATTATACTCACTGACCAACATTCACCTTTGGTATTCTAAGTCAAATTGTTGTGGCTGGTTTCCCCCCTCCTCATCTGAATAAATTACATCGGATGACTAATCTCCATCACCACACTTTCTGAAGATGACTGTTTTTACCACAGGGAACACTGGATTAGGCTACCTTAATTTTCAATATTGGAGACATCACTGTATATAGTCACTTTGAATCACTTCATAGTCCACAAGTACACAGTAAAAGTAGGGGAAGTCACCTGATTTAGTCAAATAAACATTTTATTAGAGACTGAAATCAAAATGAAACTTTAGTCTGTTGGTTCTAAGCACTGTTCCTAAGTTTCCACTATTATATCTGATGAGATTCGAGTCAATAATTTTCACTCCAGACACAATGAGAAGATTCATTAACTAATTTGAGGCATCGGGAATACTAGTATAATGTTTCTTAAAAAGTTTTTTAAGCTTCCAGATGTGTTTAAGAATGACAGTAAAGTATGACATTATATAGCTTTTACACAGAATTTGTACAGAATAATATCTGTTAAAGCATTGATGCTTCTAAGATAATCCTGTTCACATGTCTGAGCATTTTTTTCCACTGTGATAAATTTTAGCACTTGTGAAATGCTACTGCCAGGCACCAATTAGCTGTTATTTCCATCATAGAGTACTTTAGTTTCACACATAGAGCTTCCTTTCTATTCTTTATTTGGCTGTTTATTAGGCCAACAAAAATTAAGATAAGTGAAATTTATACTCTACAAATAAATACCTATAATTTCATAACTGCATCAATATAATTTCTCATTTTAACCATGCATACATCAAATATTATTGAGAAATTACAGTATGTCAGTCACTACATGAGCTATAGAGACTACAGCCCCTCCTGAAGGAGCTGGCTTCTAAACAATTTGTTTATTCATGAATCTGATTTTTTGAGAAAGCCAATATTTCAGATCCAAAGCCCACTATCTTTCTGAAAAGCATGGTCTAATAATGGGCTGCTTAAGAATTGTGATGCCTCACTAACCAAGCAATCAATCAAACAATAATGATTACATGCCTGCTATGTGCCAGGCATTCTGCTAAGTGCTGAGGATACAATGACAAAAATGAAACTGTCACTGGTCTCAAGGAGCTTATATTAGATAAAAGGAAATTGCATGGAGGAGCAGCAAAGCATAGTATGTGGTGTTTGGTTTTGGACTTATAAAGCTTGGTTTCAAATTCCATTTGATGTGTATGATTCCTGCTTCTGTGTTATCTTATGGTAAATATGCCTCAATTTCCTCCTATGTAAAATGAAGGAATAAAACTATGCGACCCTACGGTCACTTTCAACTCTCTATGATCCTATATACATTTAAATATTTGTGAAATTCATCCACGGTATTTTTTTGAGGGAGGCATTAGTAATTGGAAGGATCCGAAAAATCTTTAAGAAGATGGTGGTTGAATTGAACTATGAAGAAAACTAGATATTACAAAAGGTAGAAATGGGAGGGAAGAGAAATAAATTTATTCTATGAAAAGTGAGCAGCAAGTGGAAAGATATGGAGACCAGAAATAGAGTGGTATGTGTGACACTCAAAGTAAATAGGAATGTCTAGCCTATTCTGGTTGAATTTTGGTGAATTCTGCTGATCACTTGCTAATGATCACTTCCATTTACTAGTTTAGCCTTTTGTTGTCTGTCAGAAGAAAACACTGAGTAATCTTCAGATGTACCGTCACTCTGTACTGTAGCAATCAAACCCAGAAATTATAAAACCAGGAACAGCTGTGACTTGCTCTGCATTAGAAAGATGAGGTTATAACCTCCATGTCAACTGCAGGTGCTGATTTATTCCATTTGCTCCAGAATGAGAATTGATTCTCCCTCTTCCCATCACTGCACATCATGCAGCAAATTACATCTTGACTTAGAGTTGGGCTGAAGTTAGGAGTTTTCAAAAATAGCCAAATCTGAAGGAATTCATGACAAGGTGACTAAGCAGGGACGTCCTTATCTTCAATGTCGAATTTAGCTTTTCTTCACTCAGAAATGTGTCTATATTATATCACTAAGGTGCGTGTTACCAATGTCTGCTTTATTGAGTAGGTTATTTGTAACCTAATCTCATTCTCCACTTATAGCAATAGGTAGGTGTAAATTTGTCATCACTAAATGAGATTTCTGTAGAACATATACCCAATAGACCACAGCAAGAAAGATACAATTCTGAAAAATAAGGAAGGGAATTGGTACACATCATTCCATAGAAGCTTGCTAATGAAACTATGTAAAGCTATTTTATGAGAAGTTTTCTCAGAATAATATGATTTAGTACAGAATCACAGAATTTTAGAATTGTAAGAGATCATAATAGCCACCCAGCTCAACCCATACACAAAAAAGAACATCAAAAACCATATCTGAACAACAACAAAAAATCCTCGGGGACATAAACAAAAACAAACAAACAAACAAAAAGATCAATTCTTTTGGATATCTCCAATGAAGGTGAAACCACAACTTCCTGAAGCAGCCTATTTTTGGGAGTCAAACTTATAGAAAGTTCTACCCAATCATGAAGTCAAAATTTTCTATTCCAAAGATTTCTCCCAATGATTTTAGTTTCCTTTTGAGTCAAAAATAAAACAAAAAGTCTAATCTCTTTTTCCAAATAACAATCTTTCAAATTCCTGAAGGCAAGTATTGGGCCCCACTTCTATCCCATATTATTTTCTTCAGATTTAATCTTCAGATTTCTTCTGTTCCTAGATCTCATTCCCATATGGAATGATCCTTCCCAGTTCTGAATGTGCTTTGCTGGGGTCTCTGTCACAAATCAATTGCATTTCTAAAATGTAAGAGATAAAACTGAACTCAACATTCAAAGAAATGATCAGCCCACTCTAGAAAGCAATTAAATCATTAGCTTTATATTGTTGTTCAGTGTCTATCTTAATTCATCCTAAGATTGCCTTAAAATTCTCAGTTGCCATAACACACTGCTGATTCCTATTGAACTTGCAGTCAGTTCATTAATCCCCACTATCTCTTCTCTTGAAACTGATTTGGATGAACTGATATCCACTTATGCTTCCCCAGTCTTGTACCAGTAAAGTTGACATTTTGAACTCAAAAGTAACATATATTTAACATCATTATATTTCATAGTATTCAAATTTACCCAGTGGTTTAGTGGCTAGACTCTAGCCTGCAAAGACTGCTGCAAAAAAAAAAAATTCTTGATTCTGCCATTCAATGATCTCCCTACTCTTTCCTTCTTTCAGTTTTCTACACATTTTTTAAGCATATTATAACCCTTTACCCGGTACCAAAAATATTTCCCTTAGGCACTTCACTGGATATAGCCTGCAAAGATGACACTGAGTCATTAGCTACAACTCACTGAATACATTCAATCAGTTCTAAATAGTGCAAATTTCTCCATCTTTTCCACAAGAATAGAATGAGGCATTTTATGAAAGTTTGGCTATTTTTTGTGAACTATAGCTATTCTATCTCAATTGACCTACCTATTTGGTAACCCTGTCAAAAAATGAAATAAGTCATTAGTGACATTATGGTCCTTTTCTAATTCACCCCTGAGATAAATTGACTATTACTACTAGAATTTTTCACATAAAAATATTAGACATTAATAGTGACTCATAAAAACCTACATATTAATAGTTACTCAATAGTATGTAATAGGACTAGAAATATTTGGCTTCTGATATAATTTAGCTGTAAGTGATCTTTTAACAGTCCTGTGTTTTGTTTTGTTTTGTTTTTTCATTCTATCTCCTTTTTTTGTTGTTGTTTGGTTCACAACATGCACTCTTACATTCTCTTTCTAACTGTCATTTAAAATACATATTTTTGAGATGTGTATCCCTGTTTCCATATCTGAAGAGGGATTAAGCAGAATACTACCTAGTTCTACTGGTAAATTGAGTTAATAGAAACAATTACAGTATTTCATATTTAAATAATATGTTAAGGTACTGATCCTTACCACCTCCTAAAGAAGTTAAAGAATTTTCTTAATGAAAAAGCCAAAAGAGACTTTATTTGCCTCACCCAGTAACTGTTTTATCTCTTTGCCAAGCAAAAAACAATGCTAGCTAAAGACAATAGCAGTTTTGAATATGAATGCAATTGCAAAAGATTATAGAGAAGGAAGGTATATTGTGTAAGTATGGTGCAGCAGAAAAAGCCTTTGATTTACAGCCAGAGAATGGAGGTTTGAGTCATAACTATGCCTTTTGACATGTACATGACCTTGTCCAAGTCCTCTGTTTCCACATCTATAAAATTAAATATATATGATCTTTAAGTTTCCTTCAATCTCTAAAATAAGAATCCTGGGGTACACACACATACATATAAACAAATACCCATATGCCTATAAATATGCATATGTATGTGTACATATATATATATAATATATAGATATAGATATATATGTTTAAGAGCTATAAATTCTTAACTTTCATAGTACAATGTCGTAGAGCTGTTTCTCTCTTCTTATATATGTTGTTATTTCTGAACTTTCATCCATAATGCTCTTCACATAATCAGATTTCATTGGATTTCCCTTCATGCTTTTGACAGGGTTATTTTCCCCTCTATTGCCCTAGTTATTTTTAAATAATTTCATATCTATGAGTAAATGATTTGAATGAGGGAATGAAAGGGGGTGATTACCTGATTTGGTCTAATGAAAGCTTTATTAGAGGCTAACATAAAAAGAAAAAGAAAGAAAATTCAGTTCAATGTCCAAAGTACTGTTAGTATCCTTCAACCACTTTTCTGATTAAATGTTAGCTAATACTTTTTTTTCTCCCCAGACATACTGAAATCCTTTTTAATGTAAAAAGCATACTAGCAAGTACTATCTAGAATGTTCAAAAAAGGGCCTGGGGAATGCCTTATTACAGAGAAGGGAGTTGCATTCAAGTATCAGAGTTGAGGTATTTAAGAATTAAGTTCCATGGGGGAACCATACCCAGTAGAACTTCATTCTAGAAAGGTGGGGGTCTGAATCTTTTCCAAAATGAGATTAAAAAAAATGTTTTTCATGATAGCATTGAAAAGTTCAGTTGCATTCCTTGGACTTATCTCACAATAGTAACATTAAAAATATATTCACTTTGATGTTTCAATCACTAAATTTTAATTACTCCTTAAAGTTGTTAATATTATAGATTTTTATTAGAAGCATAGATAATGCTGTCCTTTTTTAACTCTACAGTATGCCACCAATTTTAGTATTGCAATTTTGGTAGTTATTACATAAAAAAATTCCTTGTGGTTCTCAGTGTATTAAAAGAGGAAAATTTTATATTCAGTTCCACTGAAAATTGTTCTCCTGTGGTTTCATGATTAAACTTGACAAAACTATATATGAAACACGTGCTCTCTCAGTTCTTCTTAACTCTCTTCATTTTGGTTTCTGACTTCATCATTCCAATAAAACAAATTATCAATATTCTCCTAATTAACAAACCCTTTTCTCAATCCTCATTTTTCTTGACTTCTTAGTCTTTGGCACTATCAATGACCTTGATATTCTATATGTTTTAATGATATCAACCTCTCCTGCTTCTAATACCAATGTGACCATTACTTCTCAGTGTCCTTTGCTGGATTCTCATCCAAGTCACTCTCACTCATCATGAGTATCCAATAGAGTTTTATCCCAGGCTCTCTTCTCTTCTCCTTTTATATGATTTCACTTGGTGATCTCATCAGCTCCACATATGTAATTATCATTTCTAGGATGATGGTTCTCAAATTTGCCTTGCTAATCTCATCTTCTCTTCTGGTCTCCAGAATCACATTTTCAAATATTTTTCAGATACCTAGAACTTAATGTCCAGTAAACATCTTAAACTCAACATTTCTGAAACTGAACTTATTATCCTTTCCTCAAAATCCTCCACCCTTTCAAATTTCCCAGTTATTGTTAAAAATATTATCATCCTCACTCACCCCCACATTCATAAACTCTTCATCATCCTTGATTTCTTACTGTCTCTCACCTTTTATAACCAATCTGTTGCCAAAGCCTATTTATTTCATTTTTATAATAGCTCTTGAATAGTTACTTTTCTGATATTGTCACCATCCTGTTACAATCCCTTATCACTTCACATGGGACACTGCAAAAAGCTGCTGATTGGTCCTCCTACCAAAAAATTCTTCCTCTGCTCCAGTCCATGCTTCATTAAGATACCAAAGTGATTTTCCCAAAGGGTCCACTAAAATATTTTCATTTGAAATTTGAAATTCTTCACAAGATAGATTTCCCCACTCTATTTTTCTAGTCTTCTATAGCTTACAACCATCCACCTCCCACAAAACCTCAATCCAGTGGCACTGGCTTCCTTGTTATTCTACAAACAAAACACTTGGTCATTCAACTCTGGGCATTTTCTCCAAATGTTCCCTTGACTGGAACGCTCTCCTTCCCTATTTCTATCTCCCAGCTTCACTGTCCTCTTTCAAGTTTCAACTTAAATACTACCTAATCGAAGAACTCATTGCCCAATCCTTAACTCTAGTATTTTACTTCTTTTAAACATTTTTTTCCTAGTTATTCTTTTATATAGCTTCATTGTGCACATCTTTTTGCTTGTTTTGACCCCCTTAGAGGGTGAGCTACTTAAGGGCAAGGACTGAGTTTTGCCTTCTTGCTTAATAATGATTATTGACTAGCTGGGATTTTTTTTCACTAACCTTGAAGGATCCATGCAGAATATTTCCCATTAGATGATTTATATATTTTCCTAAAATTTAGGTAATTTGTTAGATGCTACTACAAAGTATTCTATCACCAAATTCACTTGCAAATGCAACATATGCAAAATTCAAAGAATAAAAATTTCATTTGATATGTCTAAGTAAAAAAAAAAATCTTTTTTCCAGAAAGCAATACATAATCATAATCATTTACAATCAAATGTTGGGTTGGATTTCCAACACTTATTGTATATAATATTTATTTTTCTTTTCTTTTTTTATAACATGTGGTAAACCTAAGGCACAGGTAGGTGGTGCAGTGAATAAAGTGCTGGACCTGGAATCCAGAAGACATGAGTTTCAATCCAAAATCTCAGATATTTACTAGCTTTGTGATCCTATTAAGTTATTTAACTTCCTTTTGTATCAGTTTCCTCAATTGTAAAAATGAGGTGCTAATAATAGCACCTAATTTTCAGGATTATTGAGAAAATCAAATAAGATAATATTTGTAAAACCCTTAGCACAATGCTGGCACAAAGTAAACACCGTATAAATGTTAGTTGCTTTCATTATTGTCATCTCCACCATCATCATTATTAGATTTCTTGAAAGCTCACTGAACATAATATCGATTCCTATTCCAGTTCTTTGACTTCTCCGGTGCTCATCTTTGGCTTTTTGCCTAAACTGCTTTAGTGTGGCATTGTTGGCAGAGTGAGACGTTGGCAACTTCACTGTGTCTGCCTCAGGCAATAATACCTTCAAATTTGGTTTCACACAGATAATGATCCATCTTGTCCCTCACACATCCAAGCTGGTTTCCATCATCAAAAGCAGGTTTAGACAAGGTAAATCTACAGCCTGAGAATCTTTTTTTCCCCAGGCATCCCAATGAAATTTTGTATTTTTCAGAGGGACTAGATGCTGTGATAATATCCCAACTTCTCCCTAGTACCTTCTCAAGTCTTATGAAGCAACTTATTGTGGTTATTCATATTACATGGTACTATTTCTAGCTAGCTTCAACACAGGATGGGGATGTAAGCATTTCCCTATGTTTTTCAAGATTGAGAGAGAAGGCAAGGGTGGTAGGACTTACCAGTCTTGATTAGAGAATTATAGAATTCTTTTCTAGAAAGGACCTTAGAGATTCTCAAAGTAGGAATGTAGTGATATGGTTAGCACAACTGACCTAGAGTCAATCAGGTCTGAGTTCAAATTCGGCCTCAGATTTGTATTAGCTGTGTGACCCTGGGCAAGACACTTAACTTCTGTTTGCCACTGTTGCCAGGACTTAGCACAGTACCTTACACACAGTAGGTGCTGCATTAATACTAATACTGTTATGCCCCTTTTCAGTTTTAAAAAAAATGTAGACCCAGCATGGATAAGTAACTTGCTTAAACTCTTACAATTATTTGTGATTCCTATTATTCAATTCAATTTCAATTCCCCACCATCTCATAATTGCCTCCAATTATTTAGGCTTTATTTTTACTTTTAACAATAAAATAAAATGTTGATAATTACATTAGGAGATATACTTATCTATACTTACATTAGGAGAATTTTGCTGCTAAGTGGTGCAAAGAATAGAGTGCTAGGCTTGCCTCAGTTTCTTCATCTATAAAATAGGGATAATAATGTCAAAATGTTGTGAGGATCAAATTAAATAATATTCATGAAGCACAGTAAAATGTTTAGAACTTCATAACTGCCATATTAATGTTAGTTGTTGATATTATTATTTTTATTAGCGCAATTAAATGAATTTAAATAATTGCATTGTCTATACTTACCTCTTATTCAAATCCCATTAAAATAAATTTAGATGTAATGAAATTTCTCTTACATTTTTTTCTGACAAAAAGGAATGAAAGGTAGAAAATGAAGTTAAAATATCATTGGTTACAAGAAGAAAATTAGTCCAGCAGTAACAGCTTTTAGAGAGTGGTGACATTTTCATGGAGAGATTAGGTATCTGCCCTCCTCCCTGCATGTGTGATAACCTCTACACAGCAATGGTCTAGGAAGTGGGCTGATGCTGTTTAACCCAGGCTCTCCTACAATATTTATTTTACAAGGCTTTCTGGAAGCCTAGGGAACTTTATTTCTTTTTCTTTGTCATTCACTTAAACCACCAAATAAAAATTCCAGTTTCCATTGGACCAGTGAAAAACAGGAAGATGATGTTTCAGATGGAAGTATCACTAATTCTCAGACATCCTCCCCTTTTTATGCAAATTAATTTTACTTATTAGCCATGTTGCAAAAAATAGCTAGAAAAATAGAGAAAATTATATTTTAATTTGCCTTCAGACCTCATCACTTCTCTACTTAGAGATGAATAGTATCTTTCATCTTAGGTCCTCTGGAATGATTTCAGATCATTGTCTTGGTCAGAATAACTAAAGTTTCCACAGTTGCTCATCATTACAATATTGCTGTTACTGTGTACAATGTTCTCCTGCTTCTGTTTACTTAACTTTACATCAGTTCATATAAGTCTTGTCAGGATTTTCTGAAGCCACCACACTCATCCTTACTTATAGTAAAATAATACTCCATCAAAATAATATGCCACAACTTGTTCAGCTAGCACTCAATTGATGGGCATCCCCTTAATTTCTATTTTTTGCCACCACAAGAAAGAGCCTCTTCAAATATCTCTTTGATGTGCATACTTAATAGTAATATTGCTGGATCAAAAAGTAAGCATGATTACAGTCTTTTGGGCACAATTTCAGACTGTTCTCCAGAATGTTTGAACTAGTTCACTGCTCCATAAAAAGTTCATTCCCTCTTTGAATCAACTCGGAAATGAGTGAGATTCAAGAATCACCCACACCTCCCATGTTCCCCTCCATTGTAAAAGCTTTTCCTTGCACACCTCCTTAATGTTAGAAGATTTGCCTTATTATACCTGTCCCTTTCCCCTACTCTGAGTGTATCCTTCCTGCTCACCCTTACATTTATTTTTTTCAAGATTGCCCTAACATAATCAACTCTCACTTGTGTCCTCTATCTTTGCCAACTGCTTCTAACTGTCCTAATAATGATAAAGTTTTTAGATGTTACATGTAATATCTTCTCACATAGGAATGTAAATAGTTTAACCACATTGCATCCCTTATGATTACTCCTTCATATTTCCCTATTTATGTTTCGCTTGAGTCTTGTGTTTGAATGTCAAAATTTCCATTCAGCTCCAGTCTTTTCAACAGAATTACTTGGAAGTCCTCTATTTCATTAAGTACCCATTTTGTCCCTTGCAGGATTATACTCATTTTTGCTGGGTAGATTATTCCTGATTGTACCCCTAGCTCTTTTGCCCTCTGAAAAATCATATCCCAGGCCATCTGATCCTTTAACATGGAAGCTGCTAAGTGTTGTGCAATCCTAACTGCGGGTTCACAGTATTTGAATTGTTTCTTTCTGATTGCTTGCAAATTTTTTTTCCTTAACCTCAGAACTCTGGAATTTGGCTATAATATTCCTGGAAGTTTTTAATTTTAGGATGTCTTTCAGGAAGTGATTTGTAGATCATTTTGATTTCCCTTTTACCTTCTGGATCAGAGATATCAGGGAAGTTTTTCTTGATAATTTCTTGAAATTTGATGTCTAGGCTTTTCTTTGATCACAGCTTTCGGGGTATTCAACAATTCTCAAATTATCTCTACTTGACCTATTTTCCAAGTCAATTGCTTTTCTGATTAGATATTTTATATTTTCTTCGATTTTTTCTCATCTTTTTGAGTCTGTTTTATTGTTTATTGAAGTCTTATGGAGTGATTAGTTTCCACTTGTCCAATTCTAATTTTTAAGGAATTATTTTCTTCAGTGAGTTTTTATACCTCTTTTCCCCTTTGAGCAATTTGGTTTTTAAGGAGTTCTTTTGTCATTGAATTTTTGTGTCTCTTTTACGACTAGTTCAATTATGTTTTTAAGGTGATATGTTCTTCAGTATTTTTATGCCTTTTTTTCCTCTTATCTATAATCTGGTTTTTTCATAATTTTTTTACATCACTCATGTTTTCCCAAAATTTTCCCTCTATCACTCTAATACCTTTGTTTAACTCTTCCAGAAATTCTTGACAGTGTTAGGTCCAAGTAGCACTGTGGCCAGGGTTGGGGGGGGGATTTTTTATATATTTTTTCTCATTGTTAAGTTCTATGTTTATGTCTTGGCCTTCTCTGCACCATAGTAGCTCTTTATGGTCACGTTCTTCAGTTTGAACTTCTTGTTAAAGTTGGGATCTGCTCATTTTGGGATAGGGAAACACTTTGCCAAGCATCAAACTTTTTTTGTGTGGCTATTTTCAGAGCTAGTTCTGGGGGTCAGAAAATTTTCAGTGCTTCCAAGATAATGTTATCCTGAGAGAGATGTGGTTGCTGTTTTCTGTGTCTTTACCCAGGAAGGGCCCCTGCTCCCCTGTAGCTACAAATACCAGAGAACTCCTTGGTCCTAGAACTGCAACCATGTCCCTTTCTTTCTTGCAATCACAAGTACTAACACTTCTATTGGCCCTAGAACTGTGACCAGGGCCCCTATTCCCTTGTGACCAATCACAAGCATTGCTCTGTATACTGACACTATTTACCAGAACTGATTTTGGCCAACAGATTTGTCAATCAGTGCAGTTTTCCCCCAGTGTCAGCAAAGAATCCCCTACAATCTCTTTCTGACCAGCAGTCAGAACTGTCTCTCTCTCTGAGCTGAGAGCTCCTAAAGCAGAAGCTGCTGCTGTTATTCCTCCCTCCAAAGCCCCAGCTGGTGTTGCCACAGCTTGGGCTATAGCTCAGAACCCCTACCTCAGTGTTAAAGATCTCTCTTTCTGACTTCCTAAGTTGTCTCGGGCTGGAAAATTCTTCATCTCAGCCTTGTGTTAGCTTTTCCACTCCATGAGTATTTTTGAGGCATTATATTCAAGTTAATTTGAGGAAAATGTTGGGAAAGCTTGGTGATAGTGATTCCTTTACTCTGCCTTCTTGGCTATGCCCCCAAAAGTCCTTCACAGACATTTCCAGTCATGCCATCTCTACTTTGGCCATCACCTCCACAATCTATACAGTAGAAAATTGTACTCAGCAGCTGAAATAACCTTGGACTATGAAAAGTCAGTTTTCCCTTTATCTTTCCTGTGGACAGGCTTCCACCACATTCCCTGGATATCTTGAGACACAGTACAGGAATGCCCCCCTCTTGTTTCTAGCTTCCATTTATGTGTTATCTCCCCCATTTCCTCTGGAAAGCAAGGTCCTTGAAGACAGGAACTTACTCATATGCTTTTATATACATATATATATATATATATATGTATGTGTGTGTATGTATATATATAATAGATACATATATACATACATACATATTATACACACACATACATGCATATATATGTATGTGTGTGTGTGTATATATATATATATATATATATATATATATATATATATATATATATATATATATATATATAATCACCAGGCTTAGCATATATTGTAGTATATATTAAATACTCAATAATAGCTGCAAGTGGTGATGCCTGAAACTTAAGTATTATGGATAAACAATATTCTCATGGGCCTTGAAACCACTATGAAATCTATTTATGTGTTGCTACTGCTACATTGAGCTTTTGTTGAGTGTTTTATTTTTTTGCTTTTTGCTTATTGTTTTTCTTTTTTTTTGAAACTGTATAAATACCATAGAAACAAAAGCTATAGTTTTTGTGTTATATGTGACTTTGAATGACCCTCTATGTGTTACTTGAGTGCTCTTGCAAAGATGAAGGGGTTTGTACTTTTTAATGGCCTGAATGTAAAGGAAAAAAAGAGCAGGATATCAAAGAGTATACCTTACTTTTTGTTTAAACTTATTTAATTTAAAAAAGTTACGAACATTTGAAAGCATTTGAGAGCATTGGGAAGGAAAATATTAATTTAAGATTAAGTTATATTGAGTTGGAATTTTTGGCAAAATATTCACAAGAAATTTTCTGAAAAAGGGTCTCTAGGATGAGAAGAATGGAGAAAAGACAAAGTTAATACATTTTTCATACATAAAAAGGCAGAAGAAATCATAACCTCAGAATGAGCTTTCAGAAACAAAAGGCTTAGAGGCAGAAGAAAAGGGAACACAGATGAAGGACAATAACATGAAATTAAGGGTCAAAGGCATAAAATTTTAGAGTTGAAAAAGATATTGATCGTAATCTGGTAGAGATGAGACCCAAGGGATAATAGCCATACAAAATTCAAAGGAGAAGAGGGAGGGGTCATGAGAGAGAAAGAGAGAGGGAGAGAGGGAGAGAGAGAGAGAGAGGTTTTTTAAAGTAATATTTCAATATTTGATGACACCAAAGTAAATTTGAAGAGATTGTTTAGAAAGGAAGACTTTTGAAGGTTGGTGAAGGCTGAAGGGAGTAAAAACCTTAGTGTTAATCTTTTTTTGAGAGAAGCTTTGATTGTTTAATGAGAAAGACTAGATTAGAAGAATGCAGAGTGACATATTTATAGAAGCAATAATCAGTGATATTAGATACGAAAAAAGGGAAAGATAGTGGCTTAATAATCAGCTTTGCTAAGGGAATGTTATATTGGCAGGACATGAGAGCTTCAATTAAATTGATTACTCAATCAATTAAAATACATCATAACTCTTCATTGGTACTATGGTAAAAAAAAATAATAAATACAAGAAATTACCCCTAACCTTTAGAAATATAAAATCTAGATAGAGAGAGATGATATGTACACATTTAAAACAATCTATTGTATATCATAGTATGATGAGTTAAATTGATAATACATATTTATATACAGTAAAATTTTAATTAAGCCCATATTAGATGTTTAATAAATGTCTGTTGACTGACATTAATACACATAGCAAGAGTATTTAGTAGGAAATGGATAGTTTTATATAAAAGGCTACGATTACAAAATCAATCTTTATTATTACACATAGGTGGATATATAAGAAAATTACTTGTTTTGTAAGGAAATAGAGAAATACATTCTTCTCAAAATCTAAAGTTCTAAATAGCTTTTTTTAAGTACAAAAGACATTTTGAGCAGGTATTGAACTTTTCAAATCGAAACCTTCAATACCAAACAAATAATTTTTAGAATGCTTATAGAAATAATTATTCTATTGATTTAACTTCTATAATCAAATATTCAGAATGACAGACAACTTCTGTTTGGATCCTGTACTAATACTTTAGACCGGATTGCAGTATCACACATGATTTAAATCTCGACTGTCATTAGGTCAGTTAAGAAAAAGAAAAAAACACCCTCTATCTGAATGTCACTGCTTTAGAAATCTGTATTTTTTTTAAACGATATCTTGTCATTTCTCAACCAGAACATATTCTATAAATGATTAAAGATTAAAATTCTAAGCATCCACTTTTTTTTATTGACATTCACTCATTGCAGTTCAGAGAACAGAAGTATATAATGGTAGGCTTGGGAAATATACATACATGAGAATATGAGAAAAAATTATAGTGAATGATTGCATCACACAAGGTCAAGGATATATTCTGCACCATATAGAAATTAGCATTTATAAGAAATAAAAAAGAATCTGGAATTTCAACCCTAAGGGAAATGTTTGGAAAGGGAAGTCAGAGAAAGAAGGTCAAAATTAGACTTCCTGGTTATTTTAGTTCCACACTACTTAAGGATATTTATATTACTTTACCACCCTATACACTTTATACAAAATATGTGTCCTTGGCTTTTGGATTGGAATTACCTGTAGCATAGTTTGGGGGAAGGGAACTGTGATAGCCTCTGAGGTTCCTTTGACCTCTTAATCTCTGATCTTATGATGATCTTATTCAATAGCGACCTTCCATATACTAAAAGCAATCCCTAGTAATAGCTCAAAAACTTTGCAATTGAGACAGGTTTGAATTCAACCCTTCTAATTACAAGTTACAGGATCATGGCTAAGCTATGTAATTTCTCTGGACCTCAGTTTCTTTATCAGATGAAAATTTTAATACCTTCCTCGTTTACCTACTAGAGTTGTTGTGAGGATCAACTGGCATCACATTCGTAAAAGTACTTTGAAAACTCTAGGGAGCTACACACTTAAGGACACGCAACTCTTTCAAGCCAAGAATGAGAATGAGGGACACCTGGATAAAGTCATCACACAGACACTCAGAAAAACAAGAAAAAAAACACCCTGAGATTTTAAATTCTATTTGGTATTCTAGAGTCTATTGTTTCAGAGATATTATAGGTGTCAGTTCTGAGATGCAAAATCTGTGACCATGAACAAACCAATTAACTTCCCTGGAACTTATTTTCCTTATCTGTTAAATTGTCATGCTATTCAACAAAATGAATTCAATTCAATTTGACATGTATTAGTATCTACTATGTCCAAAACCGCATGCTAAGTTCTAAGCAAAAAAAGCCAAAAATGAAATAATGCCTACCTTCAGGGAGATTACATTCTTCTTATGGGTGGAGAAATACAACATAGAAATACTAAAATAAATTCAAATATACATGTTTGTGTGTGTGTACACATAATGTAATGCAATGGCATTTTAAAAGAGAAGTGCTAATAACTGGGTAGATCAAGAATGAATTTATAGAGAAGACTGCTCCCTAGTCTGTACTTTGAAGACAGCTTGGCATTCTTTGAAATATTGATGAGATGTGCATTTGTGATATGAGGGATGACTTTTTAAAAGACAATGAATTAAGATGGAATATTGTCTTTGTGAGTTAGCAAGCACTGCCCAGTTGACTAGAACAGATAGCTTAAATGAAAATAATATGAAATAAAATTAGAAAGGTGGGTGGCGGTCACGTTGTAGGGGGCTTTGAATGTCAAACTGAGCATTACATATTTTATCCTGGAGGTAATAGGGAGCCACTGAAGTTTTTTGAGGAAAAAAAGGTATATGTTCAGGTTTGTGTTAAAGGAATATCCAGTCAGCAGACATGTGGAGGATGGCTTCTATGGTGGACAGAATACAAGTAAGGAAATAACTTAAAATCCAAGTGAGAGGTGAACTATGTAGATGCTGTTCAGATGTACTTATAACAGCAATTTGAGGGAATGGCAGGATCAAGTAAATGTGTTTGCTTTGTCTTGTTATTATTTTAGAAGAGAGGGGACCTAGAAATGTTGGTAGGTCACAGGCAAGAAACCAGCAGAAAAAAAAAGATTTAATATGAGAGAAAGATAAGAAATGATTGAAGGGGAAAGGAAAAGGAGAGATTGAAAGGCATGATGTTATGGTCAGGGAGAGGACTTTCAGAATTCTCGATTGGGGCAATGGTTTAATTATGGTAGATGATCATATTAAAATATGACTATCCTTATGTGTGACCTTGTGACCTAAATACAGTGATGTTGGATTTCATGGGCATTTAGGAAGTTTATAAAGTGGGAAGATAGGGTTTTTAATGGATGGGGTTATGTATGTTGAAGTATCCAAATATGAGGCAAGAATTGGTTAAAAAAGGAAATTATTAACCAGGTTCCTTGAGAAACAATGGATATTGACTTTGTATTTTATCATTGACTACACCAAGGAATTAGATAATATGAGAAAGAAGGATTTAATGGACTTCAAAGGAAAACAAAATACTGAAAAGTGGTGGCAAAGAGAAAATCTAAATGTAGGAATAAGTAGTGTGAACTATCCCTATTCCTCCTTCTGGGGTATAGTGCTTTAGTGGTCATGAAAGAAGAATTACATAGTACTAGCAATAAAGATGAAGGATGCTTCCCACTACCCCATTACTAGGTTCAAAAAGATGGAAAGTATTTAAATTGAATCATTCAAAGAATATTTTATTGATATCAGAGATTCCAATCAAGGGCAATGGAATAGTAGGATAAAGGGCAATGTGGACTATAGAACTACATAACTAAGATGGTTAGGGTTTAGAGTAACATAAGAAAAATTAAGCTTGGGAAATGCCCCTTTGGTACAAGATATCTAGCACATTAAGCCTGAAGGCTGGCATGGCTTAGAGTTCCAGAGCAGGCATATTATTATCTTGGCTATGTGGTAGACTGAGTCATTAGAACTACTCTTGCCATTTGTTGCTCCCAAAAGTCTTCAGTGCCACCCTTTTACTTACACAGTAAAGTTTAAATTATTTTATCTCATTTTCAAGGCCCTCTTCTGCCTTTGTAAAAATCTTATTTTAATCCACTTTATGTACAGAATGTTTCAGACAAAATGTAAAAAAATTTCCCCCCAGAACATGTTCTATTTTCATTCCTCTGTGGCTTTATTCACACCCTCCCTTATAGAATTCTCTCAATTCCCTTCTTTACCAATCTAAGATTTAATCATTTTGTAAGTAGCTGTAACAAATTGAAATAAAAACAGATCTGTACTACTTTAATTTAAAAAAAACACAGTTGAACTTCTTACCACTAGAGTCTATAAGATAGTTTGACTTCTATATAAGAATTTAAGTTTCTCATTTCTCTGGGCAACAGCCTGGACTCATTCTATCTTATAGTGAAGGGAGGAAGGGGAAGAATCAACACAGTTATCAAATGTTCTGCCTAGTCATATGCCTACCACAGTGGTGTGGGGGGGGGGTTACCTATCATAGGATTTTTCAGAGGATGTTGACTAACTCTGCATTTTCTCTACTGTCCTGGACTTTAGAAACCCCCTTTTGCAAGTCAGAATTATTAAGCCAAATGTAAGCTTATCCGAAATCTTTACAAATTGTATTTAAGATTACTCCATCTGCTCTAATGCATCTCTGATAACCAAGAGGCCATTGATCTCTATTAATGGCAACTGTGAGCCTTCATAATAAACAGATTATGCTTGGAATTTTATGCCTCAGATTCTCTTCCTCGCATATTTTTATCACAACAAAACCACAACTGATTAGGGAATTAAAATTAAAATATTCCTGAGATACCACCTTACACCTATCAAATTAGGTAACATGAAAGAAAATGAAAATGGTGAATGCTAGTGGGGATGTGGAAAAATTGGGACATGAATGGATTCTTGGTGATGGGAACTGGTACAACCATACTGAAGGATGATTTGGATCTATGTCCAGAGTAACAGAACAATGTATACTGTTTGACCTTGTAATTACATCCGTATTACAAAGAAATTAGAGAAAAGGCAAAATGAACTACTTGTGCAAAAATATTTCTAGCAGCTGTTTTGGTAGTGGCAAATAATTGGAAATCAAGGAGATTCCCATAAAGTGGTGAATAGCTGAACAAGTTGTGGTATATGACCGAGAAGGAATACTATCCTGCTATAAGAAATGATGCATACGGTGCTTTCAGAAAAACAAAACAAACAAATAAACAAAAAACAACTAGATAAACTTATGTGAAGTCATGCGAAATGAAGTGAGCTGAAACGAAGAACATTGTACATACTAATAGAAATATTGAATGAATGACCTACTGTGAAAAACTTAACTACTCTGATCAAGATAATAATCCAAGACAAATCTAAAAGACCGTGATAAAAAATGTGATTGACCACCAAAGAGAGTGGGAGAACTGATAAACTCTGAATGCAGATTGAAGCATATTTTTTAACTTTATTTTTGTTGGTATTGTTTGTTCTGTTTTCTTTTTGTTCATTTTTTACGTTAGTGACCCTGTGGACAATATCATGCAAATAATGTCAATAAGGTTTTCTTGGCAAGGATCCTGAAGTAGTTTGCCATTTCCTTCACCAGGGACAAGAAAAGGTTAAGTGACTTGCCTAGTATCAAGCAGCATTCATATTTAAACTCAGGTCTTCCTGGCTCCAGGCCCACCACTCTATTTACTGAGCCATTTACCTGCCTTTTTTTTTTTTGTAACATGTCTAATATGGAAATATACTTTGCATGAATTTAGATGTATAATTATAACAAATTGCTTACCTTCTCAAGAAGGGTTGGGGCATGAGAGAGAGATTGGATTGGGAAATCAAAATTAAAAAAAATATTCTTAAATTTTTACATGTAATTGGGAAATATCTCAAAAAATACATAAATATATTTACTTTATTTTCTTGGGGTTTTTGCATATGTTTCCTTTTGTAACATGACTAGTATGGAGATATGTTCTGTGTGACCTAACATATATAATTGAAATCACATTGCTTGCTCTATCAAGGGATGATAGAAAAAAAGAATTTGGAACTCAACTTTTAAAAAAATAATAATTTTTTAAAGTGATAATTTTTTTACATATAATTAGGTAATATTTTACATAATACAAAAAATATATTTTAAAAAGAAATGAAGTTGTAGTTCAAACAAAGATAAGGACATACAAGTTTCCAGCTAAGCCCAGGTCACAAGAAAACCATTACAGAAGTAATAGACAGTGCCAAGAAAAACAAAATATAAACAAAAACAAAAAAAGAAAACAGTGAAGTTTTCTATCCCATTGAAGACTACATCTGAAAATAAGGCTCATATTACAATATGCTCTATGTCAGAGGCTATTCTAACAAACGATTCCTAAAGCTTAAGCTAACATGAATTCCTGGTATTTAACTGCAGTAAAGATCAGTGTAGGTTTCCATTCATTTACTCCAGACCTGGGCTGCAGAATGAAGAAAGGCCTAATCTCAAGAAGAATCCCAGATAAGATCTATGGTAAAGGAAAAAAAAAACAGCAACCAGGTCTCAGCTACTCTATCCAGAACTGCAGCAGGAAAGCAGTATCTAAGCTATTAAAGTGGCCAGGACCTGTGCCTGATAAAGTGGCATTGTATTTCAGTATTTCACATAGGAAATAGGACTTGGGTCCTACTTCTAGAGCCCAAAATTTCTTTCTAAAAACTAAACTAAAGGGTATAAACTTAAAAATATCCAGGATGAAGGTTGGCTCCTTTACCTAGCATTTGGAGTTACAGGGAAGACAAGAATGCTGGAATCCCAGAATCAACCACCTATCCAGGATCACAATTTATAAACATATAGAATCTTCTTTGGGAGTAGAAGAAGTTATTATCAACCAATAAAATTGTTAGCTTCCCTCTCCTAAATAAAGGGTTGTGTAACTTCTTTCAAACCTTCTCTCACAACTGTATCACTTGTAAAGTGAATCAAATGACCAATAACTCTGTTACTTAATCAAAACAATGCTGGGGTGGGAGGAGGATGACAAGGAAAGAACTTTTGTCAGACATGTCTAGGGAATAAATTGAGTACACTAGGAAACTAAAGAAAGCTCCAAATACAATAAAGAAATATGAGTTAAAACCATTTTCAAATAAAATCCTTGAATAATAAAGTAATTCTCCTATGATTACAAGTAAAACCATGGGGGTGGGGTGGATGGGAATGGTTTAACCACCAAGATTCTAAGAATTGATAGCATAAATGAAGAGCTGAAACATAATTTAAAAAAATAAAATAAAATAAGAGCATTTGGAAGGAGAGTAAACCACTTTAAATGAAAGTAGAAAATTTTGCCCAAATAGTAGACATAAATACATACATACATACATACATACATATATACATATATAATTGAAGAAATACATCTCAAAAATTCCATGCTATAACAAAAATATTAGAACAAAGTTGAAATTCTGAAAAAATTGGAACATGTGGTATTGACTATCAAAAAAGTGACTTTCAAAGTAGATGATGAAGATATATGGTTTAAGAAAATCCAAAATAAAATCTCTGCAAACTGTGAAAAAATAATACTAAAATGCAATGTCATTAAAAAAAATACTGGCAGGGGGCAAATAGAAATAGAAAGAACACATAGGTCACTGGCTGAAAAAAAGAATCCTCAATTTGATACATCTGCTAATGAGATTTTCAAACTACTGAGATACCAGGTCAAAGGAAAAAAAATATTGTGAGTAGTCAAAATCAAAATTTAGTTACCAGGGAAGCAAAGAATCATATAAGATTACCCAGCAGTTACTATAAAGAAAAAGAGATAACCCAAAAAGACAAAAGAAAATAATTCAACCAAGAATAATTTAGGCTGCTAATTTTAATATGCTCTAGTGGGAGGAAAGGGTGGACCTTTAAAATAATAGATGACATTCAAACATCCATACTGAGAAAATAAGAATTAGGTGAAATATCTTAAACACAATCGGGGAAGATAAAAGAATCCTGAAAAAGTAGCTCCTTCTGAGCAACTCGAAAGGACTAAACAAAAGTTATAAATTATTAGGGCCAGATGTAATCATCATTCTTTCAGAATCCCATTGCCTGCAAGTTCAAAGAGGAAACAGTGTCTATGTCAATTTCTAGTGATAGTATTGTACAAAAAAGCAAAAATGATGAGAGGGGAAATGAATGTCCTATGTAAGAGACAAAAATAAAGTTTGAGTGACTTACTGTTTCTCAAACTTGGGACAAATAAGAAAAGAGCATATTATCATAAAGATAAGGATAAGAAGAGTAGATTCCATGTGATCTCTGCCTTTTTTAAAGAAAAAAAAAGATATGCACTCTAACACATCTGCCAAAAAGTAGTCCAAAAATATTTGAAAAACAGAACTACACAGGAGAAACATGTACATTATTTTATTAGATATAATACTATTGCACCCTTAGTAGACAACAGTATCATGTAAACATAAATTTTATATGCGCTTAGAAAATAACAATAAAAAAATCATGTTACTCTCTTTATTTTAATGTTCTGGAACCAAAACCACAGAATCTATGAGGTATGCCTGTATTCCATTTTCAGAACCAATAATACTGTTGATTTAATTACTGTGTCTGAAGAAAGAAGTTTAAAAAAACAGTGTGGGAAGGGCAGCAGGACTGATTGCAAGATGGACCAGTTGAAAAATTAGAAAGGATGTGAAGTGTGGTCTTATGTTTGGGAACTGAATATAGGGGCTATTTCAGTTTGCACTCATTGACTTAGTAATCAAAATGACTCACCTCCAAGGCATGGAATTCCTAAGATTACTACGTAACTTCCTTAAGGATTGGAACATGAATTCTGGAGGTCTAGGGTAGAAGGTGGTCCAGGTAGGGAGATGTATGGTGACTGCAATGGCAGAGAAGATGATAAATAAGATCAGGGGTGGACACCTTATGCTTTTTGAGAGAAATTGGAAAGAATTCTGATTTGCATAACTATGTTTATGAGCCTAATTATTTCTCAAGTTTAACCTGCTAACTTACCAGTGTATTGTCATCCTAGATTCATAGATCTAGAGGGGAAAGGGATCTTAGAGGCCATCTCTTCCAAGCCTCTAATTTAATACATGTGTTAATTGAGTTCCAGTTGATCTTCAAACTGAGATTAATGACTTGGCAATGATTACAGAAACAGTAAGTACCAAAGGTTGGATCGTAACCCTGTTACTCTGGCTGTATGGGGTTTTGTGTGTGTGTGTGTGCGTGTGTGTGTGTGTGTGTGTGTGTGTGTGTGTGTGTGTGTGTGTGCGCGTGTGTTTCTGATATCCCATGATGTATATCCTATATTAGTTTAGTCATCGATCAATGGAAAGAATAATGACAGTGTAGTCACAAGACCTGGGTTCAAAATTGGTCTGATTCTTAATACTTCTTTGATCTAGGTTAAGTTCTTTAATCTCCTTGGGCCTTAGTTTCCTTACCTGTAAAATGAAGGGGAAAGGGTGGACTAGACAGCCTCTGTAGTCTACTACATTTCTAGATTCAGGCTTCTAAACCCTTGTATTCTAGAACCAAACAAAATACAAAGAATTGAGAAAAAAACACTTATCACACGAGACTATTTGGTTCACTGTACACAGTGTCAATAAAATAATAAGAGTTTAATCAATATTTTTGGTTGATTTTTTTTTAATTTTATAAGAAGAAGCCAAACAAAGAATGATGTCTGCATCATAAAATTACCACTTAAATTCATGTACACCCTATGCCTTGGGTCACCTTGCCACCTTTACCCAATAAAACCTGGCATTTTCTTATCCCGAAAAGACTTAGACTTCACCTCATTCTGAAATGTCATACAAGACTATATTCATCATTGCTCTTTTATGTTCTACACAAGGATTTGCAGAAGCAGAGATGGTATGTGTAGAAAAGCACAATCCCCCTTGAGCCAGAGATCAATGCAAAGCAGATATGGCCAATTCTGCACTTATCCTGGCATACACTGCTTCACCTTACTCCCCATATCTCCTCTGTATCATTTACTGAATGTTCTCCTCTTAATTATTTCACTCCCAGTAATACTGACCATTTCACAATCACTCATCAGAAATGTTTTTATCAGAGGGTCAGAGTTCGTGCAGTAGGATGGAGTATTGGATCTGAATTTAGGAAGACATGAAAATGAATCAGACCTCAGACTTATTAACTGTGTGATCTTGGTCATTTAACCTCTTTCTGACTTTGTTTTCCCACTTATAAAATAAAGATTAAAAATAACACCTACTTCTATGTTGTGAGTATAAAATGAGATAATATTTGTATAGTGCTTTGAAAACATTAAAGTATTATATAAGTATATTCACTTTCTCTTCCTTCTCCTCCTTATGATGGCAATGATGCTAATTATATTATTCAAACTCTTCAGGTGTACTCTACCTCTTGCTATCCATATACACTCTTTTCTTCATTACACTCAGGCCATGTTGCAATAATAACCTGACCAAACCCTACCCCTGGCTACTTTTTCCCCACATTTAAATAAACTTCAGGGAAAAACTGGCAGGTATGTGCCCTTGTCCCAGTAAGTGAATACCAATTTCTCCCTTCCCAACATCCTTAATCTCTGACAGCACAGAAAATTAAACTAAGTAATGTTTTGTTTTGTTTTGAATTTTCAGCCACAGCAACTCCTGAATATGAGTTATTCATGTCTGGACTGGTTGTAATTCTTTTTCATTCAGGGAGCATCCACATTTGTAAATCACAAATTCTTGACATACTGATGCATTAATTCGATGGACCTAACTAACCATAAAAGGGTCTTATGACCTCAGAATATTCATATACTTTCTTAAGTGCTGAGGTAATTCCCTCAGACTTCTGACAAAGAGTACTTTGGTCACTGGGGAGAAGGGAGGTCAATTTGCCTGTCTTCTTTGACATATTACTTTTAACATGAAATCAAAGTCTGATCTCCAAACACATTAATGTAGCTTTAGCAAAAAGGGTCTTTCTAATGGTATGACGAAAATACATACTTCAGAAGATTCGCATTTGTCTGCTAACCAAGTGCTTACTATGTACTCACACAGCTGCCTGACTCTCCTTCATTTCCCTGACATGAATTTCAAGCATTGCTTTATGGGTACTGAGGTTTTTTTAAAAAATCTAGGCAATATTTGCAAGAACTTGCATCTAAATAGCTCATATAAAATTTGCAGTTACACATGCGAAACTGGTAACTGCATGCAATTGCAGCTGGAACTATAAAAAGCTGAGTACACATTTATTATCTTTTGTGAGTGTAAATATAGTCTGCCCATGAAATTTGAGCAAAAATTTTACATTGTAACTGAGATCTTCCCAACCCATGAATATAGAAAACTAAACAGTTCCATTTGTGCTACAATACCTATATTTAATTATCCCATCTTTGTCCTAAAGCACATTATGATATGTGTATAAAATCAACAAATGGGGACAAAACAGTGGAGAAGAAACTGTGTCAGTAAAACAGAGATTCCTATAAAATAAGTAAAATGAATAAATATCAAAGCCCTAAAGGGAAAGGAAAGAATAATATTTCCTTGTCCCATCATGTCATGTTGTACCTCTATACTCTGTCCTACTACTCTTGGAATATGACTTCCTCCCAACAAAGGGGGGAAAAATCATTAAATACTTTTGGAGAGCCTTTTTCACCAAGTAGTTTCTCATAAAATATCAGCCCCAGAGAAAAATCCTCCTATATGTGATTTTACTGGCTTCACGTCACCAATAAGCAAAAATCTAAGGAAGTTATTATCATCTCTGCTTGATCCTATAAGAAAAATTTAAATGGATAATATGCCAGGAAATTCATTTTTCTACTCTAACAACACAAGTTTCTTTGAAACTTGATTACTTGGTGAAATCTTACTTTGGGACTTCATATTTTAACTTTCCTACACTGAAATTTTACCTAGAAAATTTTAATTTTCAAAATAGTTATAAAAAGAAATCCTAATAATACTGCCTCATGTAATACCTGATAGTTCTGTAGAAAGAAATTGTGCTATAAAACTCAATATTAAAATGGCAGTACATTGCATGACAACATTCTGAAATCATAACTTGTAAAGCATATACCAATTTGCACCAATGAAATCACCAATATGTACCAAAAACAAACAAACTGGAATCCTATACTATAGGAAATGTTGATGTTACCAATTCTCAGGTTTTTAGTATTGTATTGTGTCTTTTTGGCAGAAACTTACCTTGTTTGTGTCTGAGCAAATCAATTTTCTATTTGTGATTTATAATATCTCTCCAACAGAGAGAATGAAAGACAATCATATCAAACTGAAATTGTAATCTTATTTTAAATATATAGATCACATTCTTTCCACTAAATATTTATAAATTATACACAAATACCAGTAAGGTAATTTACAAAGCTTCTCACAAAATCCTTGTGGACAAAATAGAAGCATGTGTATTGAAGGACAGTGCAATTATGAGTTTTGAATTGGTTAATTCCAAAGTATTGATTAATGGATTAATATTAATTTTGGAATGTCCAACATAAATGCCACAGGGCTCTATTCTCAATAATCTTTTTTTGAACATTATTCAATGAATTATAGGCAGTCAGTTAACATTTATTAAGTGCCTACTATATGCTAGGCACTATGCTAAGAACTGAGGATACAAGGAAAGTCCAAAGACAGTCCTAGTTCTTGAGGACTTCACAATCTTATGAAGGAGATCATATTCAAATAACTAGAGAAAAACAAGTTTGCTGTGAAATTATATAACATTAAGCTGGGAGAGTAGGATTATATTAGACGAAAGAATCATGACCTCAAAATCACTCAGGTATATTATATCCATTTATTGACAGCATTAGATTAGAAGAAACATTGACAAGGCAGGGGATTATTCTCGAGGCAGTTATAGAAAGTGTGGTGCAGTGAATGGAATGCTGCATTTGAAGGCAGAAAGACTTCTATCTAAATGCCTTATCAGATACTGACTAGCTGTACCACTCTGAACAAGGTATATATACTGTCTGTTACTCCATTTCTTCATCTGTAAATTGAGGGCTCCTGGATTCAATGACCTCTAAGCTCTAAATCTGTGATTCTATGAGAGTAGAAAACATGCTACTCCATGATCTCCACAGATGGAGATTCTTTGCTCCAGAAACATTCTAGAGCATCTTGTTTGTATTTACTTTTGCACTCATCACAGTGTAAACTGTATACTTATTTGGGTAGTTATTTTAACCCAATATTACACCTAAAACCTTTAACTGAGAGTTAAAAGCTATTTAAAACTACAGTCAAGGCTAGAAGACAGGAAGACATGAGTTAGCATCTTGCCTCACACCCTTCAGAGGTTTGAGCTTGGGGACATTATTCATTCTTTCGATCTCAGCTCGTGTAAAATGAGAATAATGATAGCAACAACTATGAGCACAAATGTGCAGTTAGACGTTAAAATGTTTGGAGTGCCAGAACTGGAGTCAGGAAGACTGATCTTCCTGAGTTCAAATGTAGACTCAGACACTTACCAGCTATGTGGCCCTGGGGAAGTCACTTACCCCTGTTCATCTCAGTTTCCTCATCTCTAAAATTAGTTGGAGAAGGAAATGGCAAACCACCCAAGTATCTTTGCAAAGAATTCCCCAAAGGGGGTCACAAAGAGGTAGATACAACTGAAACAAATGAACAACAACATGAGGACAAAATGAGACAATGTAAAATACTTAAACAATAATAAAAATACAAGGCATTATTATTATTAAAAGCAATGTCATCATTCATCTGTGTATTCTTAGAGTTATTATAAAGATTTTCACATAAGAAGGTTTTACTTTTATGGGACTAAATAGAGTTTGAAGATAAAGTAAAGGAATGTGGAATCTTTAACCTGCAGTTTGGAGCAGTCATGATGACTTCATAGATATGTGTGTGTGTGTGTGTGTTTGTGTGTGTGTGTATGTGTATGTATGTATGTATATATATGTGTGTGTGTGTGTATATATGTATGTATATATGTATATTGTGTATATATATGTGTGTATATATATATATACATATACATATTTTCATATTGAAAAAGGATTACATTTGGTCTTGGACTTGGCAGAAGAGGTGGAGATGGAGGTCAGGAATGAGACTGCTGAAATTTATTGAAAGGTAGATTACAACTATATGTAAAGAAAACCTTTTTTTTTTAAATGAGAAGTAGCCAAGAGTGAATTCAGTGTATTTCAGGAAACTGAGTTTTTCAACAATGAAATTCATTAAGTGAAGTCTGAATGAGGATGTTTGGGAAGGTAGCAGATGAAATTTAGGTTTTGAGGATGGATTCAACCTAAAGTCTCCTTTGATTCCCTGACTTCATTCATAATGAGTTTTTAAGCAAATCATGCATAATTTTAAGGGGATAAATTATTTAGAGCAGATGTTCCTAACATAGGGGTGCATGGACATGTTTCAAGGGATCGTTGAACTTGGATGAAAAAAAATATTTCTTTTCACTACCTTCTACATGAAATTTAGAATTTTCTCGAAGTACTATATTCAAAATATCATAAAAAAAGTATTCTAATATGGATTCTTGGGCTTTAGCAGAGTTTTAAAGAGGTCTGTTGGGGGAGGGAGTATATACATATACTCCACTGTGTGTACATTTGCGTGTATTAATACATACATACAATGGAAAGAAGTGTAACAAATATCACTTACAATATACTGAAAGTTTATTACTGATTTATGAAGGGTATGTCATAGTGTCTTTGAAACTCAAAGAGTGATGAAAAGACCAATTTTTTTATAGAAAGGAAAGTTGTTAAAAGTTGCTATGAAGAATTTTTTAAACAGTTATCTTTGTAGTGTATTACTGATCACTTTAAAAAATTAATTTATGGTAATGAAACTCATTTGTTAAAAATGCAGGGATCTTTTTTATTACAGTTGACTCAGAAGTCATACCTACTGAGGGAATGATAACCTCTGATAAATATGATATCTCAAGAGGCAGACTTTTTATGGAATTACAAAACTTCATGAAATGTAGATATCCCAAAACATAATCTTAACATTTATCATGAAATTTTAAGAAAAGTATGTTGGTTTGTTTTTTTTTCCTCCTCCAATAGATAGGAAACCTAAGGGATATAATAAAGGTTAAACTTTGAAACGTGGACTATTTGTCAATGGTACACTTAACATTACATTTCATATATGGTTTCTTGAAAAACTGATGGATATGCCACAGCCAGAAGAAGAACTATGGACTTGGAATGCAGATTGAAGAATACTATTTTTTCCCCTTTGTTTTGTTTTGTTTCTTCTTTCTTGCGGTTCTTTCTAGTGGTTCTAATTCTTCTTTACAACATGACTAATGTGAAAATATGTTCAATAGGAGCATATATGAAGAGCCTATAACACATTGCATGCCATTTTGGCGAGGGAGGCAGTTTAAATTTAAAACTCAAAAGCTCATGGATGTGAATATTGAAAACTAAAAGTAAATTAATTAAAAAACTGAAAGATATGGTTCAAAATATTGTAATATTATGAATTCAATATGTAATTAAGTAAAATAGCAGCAAAAGTATATGTGATACATTAAAACATATTTTAATATAAAAAGTTGTAAGCTAGAATGTGTCAATAATAATTATACTTCTATTTGTCCCAGATATTTGGCATATCAATTATTTTTCTATAATTATTTTTTTAAAAATCCCTATATAGCAAAGTTTTTACCCCTAAATTTTTAAGCATGAAATACCTAGAAGTAGATGGACATAAATTTGAAATCATCGTTTCATTTGCAGTACTGTGATGTGTAGCCATTAAAAAATATGTTATAGATTGTCATTTTTCTAGTGACTATTGCCCATTGAACTTATGAAACCATGAAAAAAAAAAGTTTCATCAAATTCAGATATAGAAAGAAAAGTAGCCTGAAGTCATTTGCTATCTATGCTTATAGAGAAAACATTCAATGAATTGCTGGTAATGTGATCTTCCATGGTTTCTCAATTAATTCAACTTTCAAACATTTTTCTCTTCATGATGTGTAAAACTAATGAAGAAATCAATAGAAAGGTATATTGTGAATATTTTAAATCACTAAATGATTATTAAGTGATATGCCTGTATTCTGAAGAAAGAATTATAGAGTTGTGTTTGTCAATACATAGCTTAAAGGGCAAGATATTTTTTCATGTTAGTTGAATAAAAAATTCAATATAAATTAAATGAATTTCTCAATACAGTATAGCATAGCATGGACTGCATATCATAATAAAAGCTTACATTTTCATATTAATTTTGTTTCAACATAGTATTACCTAATTCATTTTTACCTAAGTGCATAACACATTTCAAACTCCATTATGTCAATTCAAAGAGCAAGCAAGACCTTCAATTTAATAGTAATTCAGGCTGAAAAGCACAAATTATGTATATTTTATCTTGAAGGCACTGTCAGAACAGAGGCACATAAGAAAATTTTAAACTTTTTTTTTTATTCTCAAGAAAATTAGTCTCTGATCCTTCACTTGGAATTACATTTGAAAGAAACAAAGCTTTTCCAAATGTCTAAACCCCTATTATAGCATGAAAATTACACTGGGATCTCAAAATCTTTACCCATGAAATAAAAGTTTTGATAACCTCAACCACACAGAACAGGCTGAGTATGGCCTTACAATGTAATGATAGTGACCTCTTTGGTGTTTTTGAAACATCACACTCCATCTCCCAACTTCAAATATTTGTACCCCAGCTTGAAAAACTTTGCCTAAAATCCTACTTAATGTCAGCGCCTTATCTCTGTTGATGGTTTGTAGTTGATCCATATCCAGTATAAATCTTGTGCGTCCCTGCAAGTAACCCTAGTTTCATTTCTTCAAAAAATTCCCTAAGGGTTAGCTTGAGCTTTTTTGCCTCTAGTCTATTATACATCTAGAGAAACATTAAGACATTTTTAATTCTATATTTTGAAATCCTTTACTCATGCTCCCATTTGGAAGTTCCCAGAGTAAATTCTTACCTGAGTTAACTTTTATGCTCATATAAATCTATCTCCCATTGAATCACTCACCATTTTGATTCTTCTGAACAGTGAGGTTCAGTTATTAGTAGTCAAACATTAGTACATTTATTGAGCCACTCTGCAAAATAAAATCAAATAGTTGGAAACACCAATTACTCTTATAACATAGAATAAAACATTCATAATTCATAATCATTGAGAGGAAGCACAGCACAAGTTAGTGGAAAACTGAATTATAGAATACATTTACAGAAATGAATCTATATCTCTTACACATTTAGTGAATAGTAAAATCTAGGTAATAAAGTGTTCCTGATTAGAGGTCAAAAAAGTTAGTGGATTGACAGCCTTAACTAAAACAAGGAAGATTACACCTTTACTTTTTAAGACTGAGCTTTTCTTCCCCTCTATCATTTTTATATTATACTATGAATTTCTTTAGTTGTTTTATATAGGAACCACATTTCATATCAATTCAAAAGTTGCTACATGTGCCATGGACTCTGCTAAGCACTGCGAACAAAAATAATAAAAGAAAAATGATGCCCCACAATCTAACAGGGGAAGATAATAGCTAGAATTGGACAGTCACCAGGAGGTACCCAGAAATTAAGCAGACGTATTGATGGAAAAAGGAGTTACTACTCACTTCATTTGGGCATTTTTCAAGTGATTACAAATCTCAAGCAAATGGTCTCTAATTTATTAACATGTTCAAGGCAGCAGGTGATCATACCATTGATATATTCTTATTATTTTGTGGTAGAGCTGTCCACTTAAGAATAGTCACTCCTTTCGTGTTTTAAAATCTGTCACATGGTAAGCATTGCTTAATTTATGTATCTATCTCCAGTTCTAAAATCACTGTTTCAGATGAAAAGGTTTGCATATTGCACACTTTTAGAAAGGACAAGAAAGTGTTCATGATTTTTTTTTCAATGAGGGTGGTCAGATAATTTAATTTTGACCTATAACTTACATTTAAGATTTATAAATATAAAATTATAACCTTATCAGATATATGTGACTAAACAACTTTTTTTGTGACAAAGTCTTGGGAAAATTAGTGAACATCAAGTCCAGAGAGACAACACTGTGATGGGAACTCAAGTCAAGTCATGTCAACAAGTATTTATTAAGTTCTTACTATGTGCTGTGGTAAGAATTAGGGACACAAGTACAAAGAAAAGCAAAAAGAAAATCTATGCCCTAAAAAATTTGCATTATAATTGGCCAAAGGAATTCTTAAAAGGGAGTTGAAAACTAGAAGGCAGGAGGAGGAAAATACATGAACCAGGGCATAGTGGCAAAGTCTGGAGAGAAATGATGTCTGGAGTAGGTCTTTCCTAAAAAGAGAGGTTCTGGGAGGAACTCACCAATGAGAGAAAGTGGCTAAGGTGTGGATAGAGAAAATAACTGAAATATAGTGATAATGTTTGTTCAACTAATTGAGAGATAATAATAAAACAAATATTCATTCAAATGGACCTGTTAACTTGTTGATTTGACAATACTCTCCAATGATGCAGATCATAGCTGATCCTCACCTTTCCATCTTATATGACTCTTGCTTATGTTCGGTCAAAAGGTTGCCTTAATTGAAATATGTATACCATGATAAAGATGATTAGCCTGTAGGATTTTGTCCTGGTTTAACCAATCTGAAAGATTATGTTGAGTGTTAGTCTCAGAGAGTTGGTATGTTATAGTATATGGACTTAAAGGTACAAATACTGGTGTGTGAATCCTATGATTCCTAGGTGAATCCTACATGACTTTGGACAAGTTACTTAACTTACTTGAGTTTCAAATTTTTCATTTGTCAAATGGGGAAAATAATCACACCTGCATTACAGAGTTACTGTGGAGATCACCTAAAATAATGGACGTAACATACTTTCAAACCTGAACACTATATTAACTTGAGTTATGATGATGATGATTTTATTTGAGGAAAAGCATTGACAAGTTGGAACACACTGAAAGGAATGTAAACAAGGCAATGAGAAGTCTGAAAACTATTCCACATTCAATTTAATTCAATAAACATTTATTCTCAACTAGTGTTAAAACTCATGGGGGGAGGTAAACATTATCCCCTGTCATATTCTTTACACACACACACACACATATATATACACATATATGCATATATATATATACATATATATATGTGTATATATATATTATATATATATATATGTATATATATATATATATATATATATATATATATATATATATATATATGATGTATTAAGATCATTTGAAGTGTCTGGGAAAAAAAGACATAACTAGTCCTGGGAAAAGAGACATTTGTCCCTAGAATCTTGAATATAGCAGGATACTTCTTTTCTCAGGGAGGGGATAGTTCCTCTTTTTCCCAGTGTCATCTCATTGTGGCATCACACAATTTTTCCTTTCTTCCCAAATCCTGTGGAAGCAAGGAATAAAAAATTCTCTTTTTCTTGCCTAACTGTACCCACAGTCAAACTGTACATAGTACCATACTCCACACAGGTTTAAAAATATATCAGTCTTCCTGGAATATTATTCTGGAGAAGAATTTGAGGTGGCAGATGTTGGTAATGATAAACATGTCTAGATATTTGGATGACTGCCATGTTGAAGATGCAGTATAACTGTTTGCTGATCCCAGAAGTCAAACATGGTAACTAAGAGTAAAATATGAAGAATCAGATTTCATCTTGCTGTAAAGGAATATATACATATGTGTGTGTGTGTGTGTGTATGTATATGACATCACACAATGCTTTCTATCTCTTGTTTATTTGTAAATTCTCCTATCCATAAATCTGACAGGTAATAAGTTTCATGCTCTTCTAATTTACTTTTGATATATTCATTCATATCTAGGTCATATATCCATTTCAATATTATCTTGGTAAATGGTGTAAGACATTGGTCAGTATCCAATTTCTATAGACTGTTTTCCAGTTTTCTCAAACATTTTTACCAAATATTAATTCTTGTCCCAAAAGCTTAAATGTTTACTTAGATCAGGTCAGACCAGCACCCCAGGAGGCCAGGTCTTTTTAAATATCTCTCCAACTTGTTTTAGGCTGGAAAACTTCTTTAGACCAACTTTTAATTATTTCTGCCACTCTAAAGTTGACTTTGAGATGCTGTTTTCCTTTGTTTTTAATTTTTTTTTGGAAATTTGGAAAAGCCAGGAAATTTCCTACCTCATTCTGTGACTTTCCCAGTTACAGAATCTTCTCCATGATACCTGTCTTAATATAGCCTATCAGGTTACCTTTTTTGGTTGACATAGTCTATAGTTAAATCAAATTAAGCTTACAATCCACTAAACCACTCAGAACCTTTTCAGTTAACTTGCTGTCTAACTGACTCTTCTCCTTTCTAATTTTGAAGTTCACTTTTTGATGCTGAACATGATTTTCAGGGACGGGCTGGTGATTTTTCTTTACTTTAAGTAGTATTTTATTTTTGCTCACAATAGGAAATCAAGAACATTTTTAGCATTTATTTTTATTAGATTTTGAGTTGTAGATTTTTCTCCCTCCCTCCCTCCTTCCCCTCCCTTCTGGTGTCTGCTATGTGCTGAGGGCCAGTGGGGTTTTTCTGCATTTCCTTGCAGCTACACTGAAACACATAGAAGTCTGACTCCTGGAGGATGTCTATTTGCCCCGGACTGTGCCAAAGCACTTGTAAGTCCAGACACCATAGGACACCTGCCCTCCCAGGGCTGCCCTGAAGCATGTGGTAGTTCTCAAAGCTAGAGTCTGTTGATTCCCCTGTCTATATTAATTTCTTGGGAGGGCCTGATGTTGGCATTTACCTGCTCCACCATACTGGGGCTCAGGATCTCCAACTGGTTTACTGAAGTAAAGCTTGCTGCTGTCTTGCTGTCCTGAAATGTGCTCCCCTTTTACCTAAGTAAGATAGACCTTCTTGCCGGTACTCCAAGTCTGAGTGAAAAGATCACTCCACCCTGTCTTTCAGCTGGCTCTGCAATGCCAGGATTTCTTGTGGGGCACTATTTTGTGGTTGGTTGATTGTTTGGAGGTAAGTATGGAAGAGCTACAGTGATTTATTGCTTACTCTACCATCTTGGCTCCTGGGAAGTCAGTTCTCATGTGGTGATAAATGTTTAACCAGCTATTGCATCATAAACATTTAAGTTTCATTCACATTATTAACATTTTCTCTATTAATTTTT
Source organism: Phascolarctos cinereus (assembly GCF_003287225.1). Taxonomy (NCBI): domain Eukaryota; kingdom Metazoa; phylum Chordata; class Mammalia; order Diprotodontia; family Phascolarctidae; genus Phascolarctos; species Phascolarctos cinereus. The sequence continues at coordinate 412,635,132 of NW_027555847.1, forward strand.
AACTCTAGATGCTCAATAAAACCGTAAATTAAACCCTGGTTTGTAATGTTTTCTGATATCTGAGGAGCAAATACTCACATTGAAAATTTAACAATCAGTTTTGAGAGTGGGTATGAGCTGGATTCAGCACAAGCCTAAATATACCCGTTTAATTTTACCTTATTTGTTCCCTTTATAAGTCATCTTACTTGAATTGGGAACAACACAGATGTCTTTGTAGTCACCAGCAAACTTCGAGTAAATAGCAAAAAGGCCCTTTGGCTCCATGGAACAGATCTGGAAGTCTGAAAATAACAGTGTACAGTTTAAAGCTCTAGGCATACCTGCAGATGGTCAGACTCAAAGATCACTCAAGCTTATCAGGAAGCATCAGAGCTGATACTGTGGCACAGCATTGCAAAGAATGTAATTAGGAAATGTCATTCTGGAAAACATATTTTCTTCCCATATTTTCTGACAAAGTAAAGTGCATAGAGATCTTTGACACAGGAAGACTTGAGAAAATATGGAAGGGATCATAGGTTCCTAGATTTAGTGGCAGAAGAGAAATCAGAAGCCATTTAAAGCTATCCCTTCAATTTAAGGGGTGACTAGATGGTGCATTGAATAGAGTATTGGGCCTGGAGTCAGGAAGAGTCTTCTTCCTAAATTGTGTGTGTGTGTTTGTGTGTGTGTGTGGTGATGCAAAGAATGGAGTTGATTATTGACTTTGTGTCAGGAAGCATCCATTGCCATATCCCTTTGTTTTACTCTGTGATCAAATCTAGTGTAATATATTCAAGTTTATAAAGTTTCTCAGGTGATACTTACAACATAAGGAAATGCAGTGACACACAATTGAAAGGAACAGCAGAATCCAACATTCATATCGTTAAAAATAAATAAGTTTCTCTGGCATTCTCTCTTTCCAATAAAGACAAACATTTCTAATACCATGATGTAGTGATCTGCATACTAATTTTTTTTTCTGCCTTTGGCCAGCCTTTCACTGAGATAATGATTGATGTGGTATATTGATTTATTTCCCAAAGCTCTAATTCCACCATTCTACCAAAACCTCAAGTTTAGTTTCCTTAAATTTCTTGAATAACATTTAAGTCCTTAGAAAGTGGTCTTAGCAAGAGTACTCAAAAGCTCAAATCAACTCCTGAAAACCAATTGTAAAATTTTCGGTGTAAGTAATTATACCTCAGATGTTGGCAAATGTTGTTAAAATCAGTGCTTAATTTATGTTGTGGTTTTTTTTAATTGCCTAGACTTAAGAAAATGATGGAAAAAATACTAATGATGAAGATTAAACTTAAAAGTCTGTAATGCGTACTTTTTTCCTTATCCAGAGAGCTGATTGTTAAATATTTACCTGCTCACCCCTAGGCATAAAGTGTTGTATTTTCCATGTCCTCAAGTCTCCACAGATTTCCTGAGGTTGAACACGTCTAAAACTCATAGGAGAAAACAGAGTACTCAAATTACTAGGGGCAGCTGTTGCTGAAAGGCCTGAGATTATAAATCTAGAGCTTCTGAGGGAGCTCAGAAACTAATTAGCCCAACTTCCTCATTTTACATACAAGAAAAATGAGAGCCAAGGAGGTTATGAATTCTATAAGTTCAAAATGTTTATAGGTGACAGAAGTAGGATTTGGACCAAAATCCTCAGAATGAAAGGCCAGTAATCTTTCTACCACCTTACTCTGCCTCTTACTATATACCATACTGTGTTTTGTTTTGTTCTGTTTGTTTGCTTTTTCCAGATTAGTCTAGGTAAACTTGTTTATCTGGTTCAAAATAGTAAGGCAATAAACAACCTCAAAAGAAAAAGTATACTCAAATGGATTCATATTTGTCAATTTCTTATGAAGCAATTGCCTTGAATTTTTTTTTAAAGTATATAACTCATATTTATAAGGTAGTTTATACAGGATCATAGATTTAGAGATGGAAGAGATCTTAGGGATCCTACAATTCAATCTCATCATTTCAAAGATGAGGAAACAGACCTAATCCTGCTACGGCCTGTCTGGATATTATTAGGCAATAAAGTTATTTAAACTCTTTCCTTTTTCTCATCTGTAAGATAGGAAAAAAGATGCTGATCTTAAACTGTTTTTGGGATCAAATAAAATAAAATAAATAATTTTGCAAGACAAAATAGAAACAGTCTCTGCACTCAAGCATCTCATTATTTAGCATTGCACCTGACACACAGAAGATCCTTAATAACAGCTTATTGATTGGATGACATGGTAATTAGAACCTAACAAATCCCACCACAAGTTCTTTCTATTTTACATTGTGAAATAGGTACTTCAGATATGAGTACCTCAATATTGATCATTTCATCAGCTTTTCAGGGTTTCCTGTATAAACAACTAACCCAAGTTTCCTGGAATACAATTGAAAACTCGAAATGATAAGCTTATGTTTTTCTATCTACTTAAGTTCTCAAGAGAGGTGACACCACAGGCAGAGTGCTAGCCTTGGAGTTTGAAAACCTTGAGGTCAATTCCTCCCTCCCCAGCACTTACTTAGATGTGTGACCTTGGGCAAGTCTTTTAACTTCTCTCAGCCTTTGTTTCCTCATCTGTAAAATTCAGAAACTAACAGCCCTGATTCGAAAAGCTGCTGTGAAGATCCAATGAAATAATATCTGTAAAGCACAATGTAAATATTATTAATATGATTATTATATAATTTTTAGTAAATATATTATGTTCTATAATCATGAATTTCTATTCAAGGAGAGCAGACTAACAAAGAATATTTTCATGTCTTTCTCATATTGAAGTTACATTAATTCCATATGGGGAACTTTCTAGAAAAGGAACACATAAGAGATAAAGATAATGATAACCTAGTTAACAATGATTTTCTCTACCATACTTACTACACATTTTATTCATTTCTATCCGTGGTTTACAATTTATTCATCAAATTCCTACTAAATGAAAAAGTTAAAAGTATGTAACAAATCGCAGAGCTGAGTTATCTTAACAATGTTTCTCCTTTTCTACAAGTCGTTTTAGGTAATTGCTTTATTGCAAACAGATAAAGAGAAATGTTTTTCTTAAAATCATTCCCCACCTCCCTTAGCTCTAAAGGAAATAAATGCTCTATTTTAGAAGCAAGGAATCAAAATATCATTTTAATTCAGTTCAATTCAACAAACATTTATTAGATGGCTACCATCTCATATGCATACCTGCATGGTACTAGATACTGGGGATACAAAAACAACAAACCAAAGTGCAGCTCTCCCCATACCCCTGTCCTCATGGAGCTGACATCCTAGAGGGGGATTATAGTATAGAAAGAGGTAAATTATCTATCCATGTCTATATCTACACACACACACACACACACACACACACACACACACACACACACACAGAGTGTCATTTTACTGGTGGATGAAGGGAAAGAACACTTGCAACACTAGGGAAATCACAAAAGATTGTGAATAGAGCAGGTGACATATTTGAGTCTTCTGAGAGTAAGGGATTCCAAGAAACAATGTTGGAAAAGGAATTCATTTCATAGATGAAGGGAAAGCCTATGCAAAGACACAGAGGTGGAAGACTGGAAGATTGTATGTTATGTCTAAAAAACAGTAATTTGGTCATTTTGACTGGAATAAATAATGAGTGAAGGGCAGTAATTTCAAGTATATTTAGAAAGATAGTCTTTGATCCATACTTGAAGTGTATTAATCAACTAACCAAACAATCAATCAATTTACAAACATTCATTAAGCATCTACTATGTGTACAGAACTGGGCTAAGCACAGGGGACAGAAAGACAAAATAGAACAGTCTCTGCACTCAAGCATCTCATTATTTAGCATTGCACCTGACACACAGAAGATCCTTAATAACAGCTTATTGATTGGATGACATGGTAATTAGAAAGACAAAATATATAGAAATAGGAATATACTCTACAGAATATATGTGAGGTAGTGCCCCCCTCTACATGTACCCATTTCACTTACTAAAGGGAGCCTAAAAGGAAGTTTTCATGAAAAACACAGATAAAAAGGTTCTTGAGGAAAATCTCAAATAAAAATCTTGGAGATAAAGACTGACAGGACGTGAGAGAAAGTATGTTCTTCAAAGGCTCAAGTCTGGCTAAAAGTGGGGATGACTTCAATGCATTATTGTTCATTAGCTCATTTATCTCTAACTTTATTCATGGTTTTGCAGGGGATTGCTGTTAAACTCTGTGTCAAAGACATGAGGGAACTGTTATATAATAACTATTTATTATACCAGTTGAATTGTCGATTTGAGGTTTCTCAAAGTAAGTTAGAAATGGGTTACACAGCATGAGGAGGGCCTGCTTTGAGAATTTTAATAAGCCAAGTGAGATCAGAAGAATAAAAAGATACAATGAGAAAGGTCAATAAATCAAGAGACAGAATCAGAAACTGTACCCAACTCATGAAAGAAGTGGAGAGGAAAAAATCAAATAACAGTAACTGTTTAAGTCTGAGCCATTTGTAAGCTGAATAAGCCAAGCATAACCTCAAGTTGTTGCTGAGATCTCATCAGAGGAGGGTTGCTGAGAGCTGATTGAAGAAAACAGAATCCTGCTATGGGAAAAGCTGGCTGGTTTTGTGTTACTTTATAGTGACATCTATAAATTTTACAATAAGAGAGAAGGACAAGTAGGTGGGATAGTGAATAGAGTATCGGGCCTGGAGTCAGGAAGACTTATCTTTCTGAGTTCAAATCTAGCCTTAGACATTTGCTAACTGTGTGACTGAACAATTCACTAAACCCTGTTTGCTCCAGTTTTTTCATCCATAAAATGAGACAGAGAAGGAAATGGCAAACCATTCTAATAACTTTGCTAACAAAACTCCAAATGGGGTCATGAAGAGTTGGACAGGACTAAATGACAATGACAAAGGACAAACCCCCTGAAGTTTGAGAGCTATTTTGATTGAAGAACAGCTCTGCTGCCACTGACTGCTTGTTGGAAAAAAAAAATAAAATAAGTAGAATCTTCCTTCTATGTGAACAGCTGGCTAGACTTGTCTATATTGTTTGTTAACACTATATACAACTTGAAAGACAAGAGGGAAAAATGTTCAGAGAAGATCTGAAAAGCTTTTTAATTCAAAAACTCAAATGAGCTATTTGTCACTGAAATAACTTAACACCACTTTAACTCTTGGCCAAGGAAGCAAAACTGAAAGGCTTCATAACCCAGGCTTATGGCTACTGTTTACTAAAAGAGCTTAATGCTACTTTCATCAGTTGTGATTAGCAAAAAAGTGTTATCTATGAGGAGAGCAAAGAGACAGAATGTGAGTGTAGACTGTGGATATAGGGAATGTATTATGCAGACTGAACCCACAAAGAGATCAATGAAATTGAGTCCTGTAGTCTGTAATCATAATTTTCCAAAGGCCATAGGTTTTCTTATTCATATAAGTCACTGATAAAGCGTTATAAGTATATTCTCCTTCTCCCCCAACAGACACTGTGTTTATTGGTGAGAAATGTGACTGAGATTTATCGGTGGACTATTACATTTTGATTATTCATAATGTTATCTTCTACTGAATAAAGGTCACATTATGAATTTTTACTTTTTTGCCTTCTCAGAAATATTCCATGTTTAAAAGTCAATAGTGTCATTGTGACTGTTTTGTGTGAATGAAAAGTACACTAATGAAGGCTCATAGCTATAGTGGTAAAAAGGAGGAGTATATCTTCCTATTCCTGAGGGGAGCAATAGGTTATTTCCGATAACAAAGAAAGTCAGATAGGGACAGTTGACCAGGACTACAAGTTACTTCTCCTTCAAGAATCCTCCCATACCCAAATACCTGCAAATATGAATGCAGGATAGGATTAAGTTAATCCACAGAGAGAAAAGTGAGTTATAGGTACCATGCAGCCTTGGATGTATTATATATACAAAAGGAATACAAGGCAGTTTTGAAAAGATGTGCTGCTGTAGCTGAGAATGCCAAGAAAGACTTCATAAACAAGGTGGCTTGACTCTATAGGACAGATGGTAAAGACTGCAACTCATCTCCTATCAGAAAGATAGGAATTTGTTTTTTTTTTACAATGTATTTTTGTTACAAGGGTTTTGTTTTCTTTTATTATGTTTTTGAGTGTGGGGTAGGATAAGAAATAAATGATTATTAATTGAAGAAAAGTAATTTTTAAATGAAGAATATGGTATTTCAGTTGAATCTTAAAAGAAAACAAGGACTCAAGGGTTTTAAATTGCATACTGGAGGCAATAGGAAGCCTCTAAAAAATTAGATATAGAAAATAGTTGAGAAATAATACTCTTTCTAAAGATGAAGAAACTGAGGTGTAGAGGGGGCAATTTGAATAGTCCCAAATCATATATTTTACTTAGGGACAGAATACATGGAAATAGTCAGATCTTCTTTGTTGTGATGTGTCACCATACATAAAATGGAGGAATTAAATTAGATTATAACAGAAGACCACCCCTCTCTTCTCAAGGCTGAACTGCAGATCTTCACTACCATATCCCCACATCCTTTTATGCTTTTTCAGCTTCCTTTTACGTGTTATCATCTTTCAATGGAGTGATATGGAAGAACTAGAACCTCTGGTCTGAGAGCCATGCACAAAAGCCATACCCAGGTGAAACCTTCTTGGTAGATGGCTTAAACCAGGTGGAGGGTAAGCAACATGCCTCAAACTTATCAGTGAGTTAGAGGGATGTCTACCCCAAATATATGAAGACTTCCCCAAGGTGAAATGGGAAGATGAGAACAATCTGTCCCAATGGTCATGAAAACAGTGGAAGCGAGCATTGTAGAACATTTAGAGCTTGGTTAGACATCCAAGATGCCAAGCTCATCTACTGAATCCCAGGACATCACCAGTCCTCTTGATTTTTGTCTTGCCACTAGACTTTAATGACTCTAGAAAAATAAATAGAAGGAATCAGAATAGGGAATAAGGTAATAAAACTATAACCTTTTACAGATCATATGATGATATATTTGGAAAATATCAAAGATAATTAAAAAGTTAGTTGAAACAATATTTTTGGAAAAGTGGCAGTTTATATAGTAAATCCACACAAATAATTAGCATTCTATATTTCACAAACAAAACCCTTCAAGAAGAGATAGTAAGAGATATGTCACTTAAAATAAATCTAAACAATATAAAATACCTGGGAATATACCTGCCAAAACAAACGCAGGAAGTATATGAACAAAATGATTTTAAAAAAGACTTTTTATACAAATAAATCATGGGTAGATCCAATATAATAAAAATGAAAATTTTACCTAAACTAATTTATATATTCAATGCCATCCCAATTTACCAAAAAATCATTTTACTGAATTTGGGAAAAAATAGCAAAATTCATTTGTAAGAATAAAAAGTCAAAAATATCAAAGGAACTAAAGGGAAAAAAATGTAAAGGGAGGAGGTTTAGTAGTACCAGATTTTAAACTATGTCAAGGCAGTAATTATCAAAACTATCTGCTACTGGCTAAGAAATAGATAGGTATATCAGTTGAACAGAGTACACATATAATTTACAGCAGTAAATAAATATAGTAAACTTGTATTTCACAAGTGCAAATAATTAAGTTTTGGGGATAATTCATTATTTGGTAAAATTGTTAAGAAAACTGAAAAGCAGAAATTAGGCATAGAAAAATATCTTACACCATATACTGAGATAAGATTAAAGTGGATACATGACCTAGATATAAAGAGAGATACTAGAAGAAAATTTGAAGAACGTAGAATGTATTATCTATCAGACTTATGTATAGGTGAACAATTTATTAATACATGAGAGTTAACAGTGTGAAGTATAAAATGAATGATTTTGATTACATTTGACTATTCTAATTACCCAAATTAACTACAAAGGACATAGGAAGGAAGATGCTTTCTGCATCCAGAGAAAGATAGGATGATTAGAAGTGTGTATAAAATGATTTTACACATACACACACCACACATATACATTTGTGTTTAATGGTAGCCATCTCTTGGGGGGGGCAGAAAAAAAAGTGATATGATAACTTCTTATGTATTTAAAAGGAATAGCAAGTTGTATGTAATAGATTTGCAGTTTCATATACAATCATTCTTTTTTCTATTCTACTATGCTGTAGAAATGTTTGTTTTATTTCTTAAGTTCAGAATAAAATAAAAATTAAAAGAGAGTGTGTGTGAAGCTGATGTTTCTGTGCAACTCTGTCACACTTAAATGCAATTCCGGTGCAAGTTAAGACCTCACTCCGTGATGTCACTGGTCGTCTTAGAAAAGGAAGGAAGAACAACACAAATCACAAAATCATCCTCCATTAGAATATAAGCTTCTTGTGGGCAGAAACTGCCTTTCTACTTCTATTTGTATTCACTGTACTTAATACAGTGCCTGGTACATAGTAAATACGAAATAAATGTTGTTGGCTGCTTTACCTTGAAAAATTCTACAACCTTAAGTATTCATACATTTTGATTTTTTGAAGACGTTGTTAGAAAAGCACTTTATAGAAGTCGCCCTATCCCACAATCGCGGCTTAAATGCAATACAGCCCTAGCTGGAGGCCCTGCCAATAGCTGGTTCCGTGCTGGAGAAGGAGCTGGAGGGAGCAGCGTGCTGCAGCTCTCCTCGTGGTCATGCTCACTCCCTCTGGATCATCTTCCTTCCCTCCGTTCTACCTTTCCTTCCTTCCCTCCTTCACCTGCCTACGGGCAGCGGCTGAGGCTGGAAGTTAGAAATCAGACATGGCCTCGTATCTAAACCTGGAGGGATCTCTGCTCCCTGCCTTGGACGTAGGAATCACCAAAGGCGGCACTGCTTTTTATCAACCATGAGGCGAAGACCACCATCTGGCTGCACCTCATCACGGCAGAGGTAGTGGTCACTGGGCATCTGAGGCACAGGCCAGATTTGCCTACTGGTTGGGAAGAAACATATACATTTGAAGGAGCATATATATATATATATATATAATATATATATATATATATATATATATATATATATATATATATATATATATATATATATATATATATATATATAATCTCTTAGGGTTCCATCATCTACAAATACACCATTCTCTAGTGACAGTATTTTATAACCTGTTCACACCCACCATACATTTCGTTGCCTTTTGGTTGAGCTTCAACTTTTAATTTAATTATCTAAACGAATTTCATTTCACTGCAGTTAGATTTTATTGCACTATAAGAAATTATGATGTGAATGAAGTAGAAACCTGAATTGATGAAAAATGAAGTAAACAGGAACAGGAAAATTATATACATAATGACTACAAAAAATGTAAATGGAAGAAACACCATCAAAAAAACCTGAGGGAAGGCTATTAAATTTTAATAATGAAGTTTGACCCCTTAGAAGAGGTATGAGACTGCACTCCTCTTTTTTTTTTTTCCAGAGGTGGAGGTCTATGGGTGTGAAATGTTGGGTATTTTTTTTTAACTCAGTCAATGTGTTGGTTAGTTTTGTTGATTTTTCCCCCTTTGTTTAATTCTTTATTATAAAGGTTGGGCTCTCTGGAGAGAAGAAGGGTGAAATATAATGAGAAATCAAGGTGACAAAAATAAAATATATTAATAAAATGCATATAAAAAAGAAACACACTATATAATCTATAAATTATTATGCAAATTGAGTAATTATGAACAGGGAACACAATCTAAATCTCCTTATTTCATTACTAATTTCGATGATGAATTTAGTTTTTTACAAATGCTTTAAGACATAAGGATACATAATATAAGAGATAATGTGGTAATGTGACCTTGGAGCCAGGGAGGCCTAGGTTCAAGTTTCACCTCTTACTCACTTGACCATGGGCAAAGTTCCACCTTTCAGTGCCTTCCTGGATCTTCACTGAGACTGTACAATACAGCCAATCAACAAGTCTTATACATAATTTACAGCTTGGTATTGACTCAAGAAACCTGCTGTCCTTCACAAACTCTAGATTTGGAGTAAAAAGAACATGATTCTAATCAGAGACTAGCTGTTTACTACCAATGAGCAGCATTAGACTAGCCACATTCCTCAACTCTACAAATGAGGGGTGTAGGATGAAATGATCGATAAGGTCTTTTTCAGCTCTGCCACACTGATCTTATGATTCTATGTCAAGAGTTACTAAAACTGATGGGTGCCTAGGTTTGACCAAAAACAAAACAAACAACAAAAATGAGAAAACAAAGAAAAAAAACAGTCATAAACATTTCATAGATTTTTGTGCTAGGAAAAAAAATCAAGTCATCATTTTGTAGAAAATTTTAACATTTGTTCTATGCCAGTGTATTTTAATATGTGGTATTCGTATTTCCTTTGCTTTGGGCCTCCACATACCTTGTTGGCCATTAAAAGATAGTTTAAGACATTATAAGTCTTGAGATATATTGGGTATGATGAAAATGGGTTATTTGACAGTTTCCCTCATTTCTAAAAGAAAGCATTTACATTTTATTTTTCTTATTCTGGAAAGCTTATCAAGTAGCAACTTGGTTGACCAGATTTTTTTTGTGTATCAAAATTGTGTAAAACTATCTCATCAAACAATCAGATAAACATTTGCTACACGCTATATACATGCACTGTGCTAAGTGCTGAGGACACAAAAAAAAAGATAAAAGAAAACCTCTGCACTCAAATTTAACAATCGATTAGGGGAGAGAAATTACAAACAAATAAATACCAAGGAAGTTATATATAGGAAAAATAGGAAATGATAAACAGAGGGAAATCAGTGGAATCAAGTGTTTGGGGAAGGCTTCCTGAAAAAGGTGGGATTTTGTGTGGTTTGTCATTCAGTCTTGAAGAGGACCATAACATCAGGGAGATAATAACATGACTTGCAGTTGACTTTGATTTGAGCAAGGGAAGACAGTGCAAAGTCACCAACCTCATTTTCTCCTCCTGAGCCATCTGGGTCCAGTGGCTAGATATCAATCAGGAGGACTAGAGATGGTCCAGGATGCAGTGGGAGATCTTGGTCTTTTAAACTAAGGTCTTTTCAGGTTCTCCCTTTGAAAGAAGCAACGCCCATTCAGGGAATAGGCCACTTTAAGAAATGAGTCAAGGGATGTCCCCTTTAATAAAAAAAACAAATAAACAAACAAAGAAAAAAACTGGGAGGGGAAGACACTCAGGGTTGCTGGTCAAAAAGTGACAGTTATTATTTACATACACTCTGGGATTTTATTTGGGAATTAAAGGAAGCAAGAAAAACCAGTAGGCAGAGGTGAGATAAATTAATATTATGGTATTATATTAATAAAATTATTAATTTGTGATCTACCCTTTTCCTTTTATTTCTGTTAAAACTCTTGAAAAGATCAGTCAGCCTCAGGAGGTGATGAGATTTGCTCCTATTCCTCAAGGGACTAGGTCCTAAATTAGATGGGACCCCACCCCATTGGGATTCATAATTTCTGTTTAGAATATAAACAGAATCCACTCTGGGAAAGACTTTGCCTGGAGGAAGAATTACCTGTCCTTGATTCCCCACCATTAGACTTCAGGGCAACTGAGCTCATGAAGGAGAAAACCAGCTAGAGAGGTCCAGATAGAAATGGCTTCCCCTGCCCAGATGTCTTGAGGTTACTGAATTGCATAGTCAAGCCATGTTCTCAGCAGGATAAGCTAACTAGTTTGGAAGAATGTTGCTAAACTGATTAGTATCAAGAGAACCTTTCCTTTCCTTGCTTAAATGAAACCAATTAAACCATTCATTGGTTACATAGGAACTTTGCAGTACATAAGCACATCAATCATTGGTCAAACATTGAGCCACTTCTGTCAGGGACTAGCAATATTGCTAATCCTCAGACTGTCATGTACACATTACTTCCTCAGATAGAAAGTAAATAAACTCCTTGACAGTGGAGACTGTCTCTCTTTTCAATCTACTTTCTTAGTGTAAAGGTAGGCTCATGGGAGATGCTTAATAAATTCCTGTGTATTGATTGATTATGGAAAGAAAGAGATTTGGGCTTGGAGGCTACAGCCTTATTTTTTGACCAGTTCTGTCATTTGTTAGTTCTATGTCTTCAGGAAAGGCAGAAGAATTATTGATGTTAGAGTCTTATAGAATCTCAGCTTCAACCTACCAATGAAGTCTTCCTTATGATATCCCAGACATAGAATTATCAAGCTTCTTTTCAAATGTCCTCAGATGATAGAGAATTCACTGTTTTGTATAGAAATTCATTCTATTATTGTACAGTTCTGATTACTAAAAAGTTCTTCCTTGTTTAGGAGTAAAGTCTGAGTCCTTATAATTTCTAATTAATGTTTCTACAACATATCAGATACTTAAGTACAACTGCTTTATTCATTCCATATGTCTTCCCATCACTAGTCAAATAATTCCAGCCTTACTGTTCCAAATTGCATTTGGTTTTTATAGCTTTCACAATCCTGATTTCCTTCAGAAATGAACTCCATAATCTTGAAATCCCTCTATTAATTTGTTACTGAAACTGAGTACACATCCAATATCATGTAATCAAAGCAAAGGACTATTTCATCTTTACCTAAATGCTATACTTTCTTTAATGCAGACTATGCTTGTAGCAATGACATCACATTATAAGTTCATTTTTAAGTTTCTTGTATGCTAAATGTTCCAATTCCTTTTCCCATGAGTAGCTAGGTCTCCATGTTCTGTGCTGGGGCAATTAAAGTAGTTATGCAAAAATTCAGGGCCTTACATTTATTCTGATTAAATGTCATCTTCATTTTGGTCAATCATTTAGCCTGCTGAGATCTTTTTGTAATAGAGTGAAATATCTAAGACCCCACAGTTTCTGTGCTCCTTTTTTCTACATTTTTCTCCTCCTTTAAACCATAATTTTCAATAGAAGATTTTGGGAAACTTTGGGAAAACAGATGTGCAAAATGTTAGAGAATGAGATGCTGTGGTAGAATACTTAGTGATTTAATTGGTAAGATGTTTAGAGCTTTAATAAATAGTACAAACCTCCAACATGTAGTGCTGTTTCTAATTTTCCACACAATTCTCAAGACACAGGAGCCCAAAATAGGTTTATATAACCATGAAAATACCTGAAAATCGCTCATCATAACTACAAGTTTCACTTTTTAACTTCAATAACCTTTCCAAACGAAATGCTACATCTCATCCTACAAGTTAAACTCCAAATAACTATCAATGTTAGATACCATTGTGATTAACTTTTGTTTAAGTATTTAATTAATGAAATTACATCATTTAATATCCCAAATATAGCAAAAGCGTTACAACTACTACACATTATTTTTCTTGTGCTTAGTAATAAATATGTTCAGTCATCAGTATCAGTATATTTTAACTACGCTCAGCCTTTGTGCCTTCCAAGATTTCCCAATTAATCTACAAAGATAAAGAAGCTCATTAAGTTGAAAATACAGAATAGGCTATTACAGCCAATGAAGTACTGTTGTATTGCAACCAACATCAATGGAGTGAGTACCTACACCAATGAAGTAGCCAATTCGATGACATTGAAATATAAATATAAAAGAGATAATAGGGCCTAAACCTTTAGAATTATGTCTCAGCTGTTACACTCTGGTCTGTGAGGCCAAGTCTGTAGTTGCACACATGTAAAACAAACTATCTCCAAGTATGATATTAGGTTTCCAAAACAGCTGCCTAATTTTTTCTTCCTCCCTACTCCCAAACAATCTATGTTCCTGCTCAGATACTTCCAAGAATTCAGAAAAGAAAAGAAAAAGTCATGTAGATTTACCTGTTTTCAGTGTTGCCATCCTTCAAGGGGGAGAAAAGAATTGTAGAAAATTAATTATATGCTATTTAATGACAATAATAATAAGTATTCTTCATATTTATCTTTCAAATTTAAGCTCTAATTTAGCTTTCATAGCTTGAAGGTAGGAGGGTAAAGGGAATACATTTTTAAATATGGGGGGAAATCTTTGTGACATGTTTCTCTGATGATCTCATTTCTTTCTCTCCTTCACACATTTATATGTATATATATATATATATATATATATATTATATATATATATATATATATATACATATATATACATATATAACATATACACATACAAATATTTAAATCTGTTATGTATGGAGGACTGATTTAAATAATAAGAATAAGAGCCATTTCCTAATTGAGGAATAGTCGAAGTATGATATGAATAGGCAAGTCTCAAGGGAAGAAATCCAACCAACTGATAGTCATGTTAAAAAAAATCCCAATCACTAATAATTAGAGAAATGAAAATTAAAGCTACTTTGATGTTTTTCATCATACTCATAAAATTCAGAAGGCTGACAAAAAGAGAAAATGACAAATGTACAGCTTGCAAAAAAAATAGGCACATTAATGAACTGTTATGGGAGCTCTGAATTGGTTCGGCCATTTTGTCAATCAATTTGGAACTATACCCAAATAATTAATAAGCGGTGCATATCCCTTTGACTCAGCTATATCTCTACTAAGCCTCAAAAATAAAGGATTAAAGAAAGAGGAAAAAAAGGTCCTATATGCACAAAAATGTAGCAGCCCTTTATGCAAAAAGAACTGAAAACTAAAAAAAAAGTGATCATCAGTGGGAGAATGGCTACACAAATTAGGATATATGAATGTAATAGGATAGATAAAATTGCTTCATAAGAGACTAAAAAGGATCCAGTTTGAGCGAAGGACAGGAAGACTAGAATCATTTGATTCAGAGTAAAGTGAACAGGCTCAGGAGTGTGAGTTATACAATTACATTAGTGTTGTTCAGTCATTTCAGTCATGTCCAACTCTTCACGACCCCATTTAGGTTTTTTGGTTTGTTTGTTTGGCAAAGATACTGTAGTGGTTTAACCATTTCCTTCTCCAGTTCATTTAAAAGATGAGGAAACTAAGACAAACAGGGTTTAGTGACTTGCCTTGAGTCACATAGGGAGTTTCTGAGGCCAGGTTTGAGCTCCTGAGGATGAATCTTCCTGACTGCAGGCCAGGCTCTCTATTCGTGGTGCCACTTAGCTGCCCACTTACTTAATTTTTAAAATTAAGTAAAGGTAAAATCTAGGGATATGTGTAGTCTCCATAGGATAAACCAACATATAGAGATGAAGATGACAGAAAGAAAGGGGGATTATTGAACTGACAAGCTTTTGGGTACTATGAGAGGGGATAGGAACAAGAGCGCTAGTAGAAAGGTTGATATTGGAAAGGAGTGGAGTCAGTACTTTATCAATGACAGAACAAAGGAGTAGAATATATGGAGGAGTTTTGCTATTGAAAAGAAGACTAGAAGAGGATAGAATACTCTGGTCTGATGTTACCTGTTTAGAAAGTAAAGTATGAGGTAATGTCCTTTGCTGAGACGATAAGAATAGGGGTAGTATAGGAGTCTTGAGAAGGTTAGAGAAGATCTGGAGCTGCCACTGTGATGATTGTCACAGGGAGCTACCAGGGATGAAAGAACTTCCATATAGCAGTGAGGGCCCAGTTCAGATAAGATAAGATAAACACATAGTAGAACCAATCTGTATGTACAAACTCCTCCAGCAACATTTATTCTTATAGGAGTAGCAGAAGAGACAGTGGATAATAGGAGTAATCTGGGCTTTGGTTTGGCAAGACACAAGCTACGTTAAGAAAATAAAGCAAGGATTCCAAAGGTATCACCCACAGAAAATCAAATGAGTACCAAGGCTGAAAGGGGGAGGAAAAGTATAACTAAAGCAGGGTTAATCTGCTAGACGGAGCACAGAGGGGAGAAGTGATTAGAGATTAAGGTGAGTATGTGGAATACATTTGGAAGTAACCTAGTAAACAAGAAGTTATTAAGTACCTACTATGTGCTAGCAGTGCATTAAGTCCTTTAGAAATATTATCTCAGATGATCTTGGGTGCTAGGTGCTATTTCCCCCATTTTAGAACTGAGGGAACTGAGACAGACAGAACATCAATAACTTGCCAAGGTCACATGACTAGTAAATAGCTAATAATCTAAAATCATGTCTTCCCGACTCAGGGCCAATACTCCATTCACTATGTCACCAGCTATTTCTGAAATAAAACAGGAGTGATTAAAGAAAAGGAGATTATAACTCAAAACATGAATCTCTGCTGCAAAATCTCTAACAAATGCTCATAAAACATCTTGTTGAATACTAATGGTGAACATATAGCCTAAGAAGAGCTATACCAATGTTGACTAGGACTTATTATTCAGAAGGTCCACTTTATACAGAGTGCAATACTGTCTCCTTGTCAGTTCCATCATATTTTGCCAAGTTTGACTCTTTGCTGCCATTATTTTTAACTCTGTTCTAGTTTTTAAAAATAATGACTCTTAGGCAATTCCTAATTGGCTTCTTCAGCTTCTCTCCTTTCTTACCTGCAGATTCAACCGGCTCCTTGTTATTTTTGTCTCAGCTGTGGAACACTATGGATTAAGTATTGATGATGGCATTTATTCTCTAGAGGCAACAATGGGGAGTGAACCTGGAGCAACCACACCTTATATGAAATCGAATTGAGTGACCTTGTGAGGCACTTTAAAATTGCCATCTCAAAGACAACTAACACAGCATCCCCAACCTTCCCACACAAATGTTAATAGGAGGTTTCTATTTCTAGCCGAAACACTATGGGAAGTTTGTGCTAAAAGATATGCAAAAAAAACTTGGGAAAAAAATGAGATCACACATATTTGCATGGTATTCCTTGACTCAAATTCCCCATCATGCATAAATCATTATTTTGCCCATGCTGTGCCAATTGAGAGAATGTATACTCATATGTTGCATGCAGAGTTGATTTGTGATACTGTGAGGTATTTGGGCTTCATAGTGGAATTAAATATATTTTTATTCTGTTTTCTTGCTGTTGCTTGGCTTTCACTTGCTTCTGTTAGAGACTTCTGCAGAACTGTGACCCACTCACTTCTGAGATTGGTTACCAAAGGGGATTTATTTAACCTTCCTCAGATTCCTGAGCTGTTTTTTTAAAAGCAATTTCTCCATGAACTCTTTACCTGTTAAAATCATATTCCTGGACTGTAATAACCCATTGAAGCTCTTGTTTTTTAGGCAAAACCCTTTAGTACCATAGGTTCTCCACCACTGCTGTCATTTCACAAGGGCTTACAAAGCCACACTGAGTATATTCTATTTGTTATTCAGACCTATTAATCAGTCAACATTGCTAGAGAAAGCTTTAATTACATAGCTTCTGTGGCATAGTCTCAGTTTTGTTCTCATTGTAAATGTTTTTCTTTGAGGACCATTTAAACTGTTAGTACCCTGAATTTATGATTATTAATAGTAAGAAAAAAAAAGAAGTGTAACCTTTCTTTTGAAAACAGTTTGCTACTAAAAAAAGTTCAAATTTTTAGGCAGATTAAATATGTAATAAACATACATTAAGGAAAACAGTTGAAAACCAGTTAAGTGGAATAGTTGAAGATAAATCAGACACACTAACTTAGAAAATGCTACTGGTCTTTTTATATTTGCAACTTTGGAACATCAAATGTCCTATGTCTGAAGAGGTCCCTTAAGTGTCATTGATAGAGGGAAACTTGTGAAATGAAAAATCTACCGTTTGTGACATTTGGTGGAGAGCTTTGTTTGAACTTTGAACTTTGTTTGAATTTGTGAAGTAGAGAGCTCTCACCGCAAGTGTTCCAAAAGTCTGGGTTACTGTGGGTGTGATAGAATTCCTGTATCCAGAGGAAATCGAGACTGGATAATGTGAGTCCCTTCCAATAAAGCAATGGTGAATATATTTTTTTATAAATTGAATCTATTCACTTCAATCACATTTGTTGGGTTGAATATAATTCTCTGCCCAACCCTCACCCCAAAAATGCTCTCCCTCCTCATCTGCACTTCCTTGATTTTCTGACTTCCTTCAGATCTCAACTAAAATCCAACCTACTACAATACTTTCTCAATCCTTTTTAATTTGGTGACTTTCCTCTGCTTATTATTTCCTTTTTATCCTGTATATAGTTTGTACATGTTCATTTGATTATTTTTCCTGTTGCTCCTAATCAGGACCCCTTAGTAATAGCATTACCATGGGAAATAAAGAATAAGGGAACTAGTGTACATAGCCTAGTTCATCCTCCTATATTATGCACTCATTCTAACATTAAGTCCTAGGGAAGGAGAAGGGGCTGCAGACTCCAGTGTTGTGCTGCCCAGAGCTCACACACATGCACGTACTCTCTTTTTTTCTTCCACACTCTCTCTCCTCTCTCTGTCCTCCCTTGTTCATCTCTCCTTTAAGCATACAAGGGTACCTATACTATTGATCATGTGCCTTCTACATCATAGGAAACCAGCATCTAGTTATTTGTGATATCTTGTACTTACCTTAAGTAGAATTTGAGAGTGCTCAGCCATGTGACCCAACCTGAGCCAAAGAAGGGCAAGTCTCTCTCTCACATCTAGAAGGGGAAGAGAAAGATTATTGCTGAGACCTTGACTGTGATCAAGTGGTCATTTTATAATGTGGTTAGAAGGTTGATTTAAAAAGTATTCTAGTGCAGCTAGGTGGTAAAGTGGATAGAGCACTGGCCCTGGATTCAGGAGGACCTGAGTTCAAATCTGACCTCAGACACATAACACTCACTAGCTGTGTGACCCTGGGCAAGTCACTTAAAACCTGTTGCCCAACCAAAAAAAATATTCCTACCCATTTATCTCAGAGAGTATTGATGGAGGAGACATCCTGTGTGTCCTATCTCCAGGGGCAGAGAAGGCACAAGAGTTATAGGATTCACTATTCAGACTTTAAATTGGTTTATAGAAGATATGTTTTCTAGGAAGGCATGATGGTGCCAAAACTTATCCCCCCTTTCTATGCAACAATCCGTGCATCACACAGTCCAGTGGTCCTTCCATGAGATTCCTAGGAATAGCAGACATTTACCAATGAAAGACTATTTCATGCCAAGGCATGGTCTAACTTATCTGTGAAATAAAGAATTAGAAGAGGACCCACAAATTGACCTAAAACCTTCCCATTCTAAAGTAATTAGGGAGGCACTTTCTATCAGCACTAGAGTTAGGGATGGGGATGCTACTAATGCTAAAATAAGGCCATGGAGCATAGAGACTGTTGCTACTAGTATACAGTTGTTAATACATTTTGTGATGGCTGGGGGCAGAAGACTCAGAATGAACTCTATAATGGTAATCAAGTAATTTAACAAGCATTTATGAAGCACCTACTCTATATCAGACATAATGTTAAATACTGCGGACACCAAGACAGAAATTTAATTGGATCTGAAATTAAGGAGCTAATATGTTATTGTAGGAAAGAGGTCGTATGCATAAGTCAATACAAAATATAAACCAAATATTTGCAAACTATCAGAACAGCTACCACTTATTTAGTACTTTAAGGTTTAATATGCTTTACATATGTGATGTAATCTTTTCTTTACAACCCATTTGTTCGTCCATGGATTACGCATAATGCCAACATAAGAATTATCTTGATCCAGCATACTCCTGGTACCTTCCCTAAACAAGGCTTAATAAGTAGTGCTCCTTATCTCCCACTATATCCTCACATCAGACTATGGACTATGCAAAACTTTATTTATAGTTGTTAGTTACTTTTCAGTGTCCTGAAAGCAATATAACATTCCTGGTACATAGAGTTTTGTGAGGTATGTACCCAGCACAAAAGTCCATTGAGGAAGGTGTTAGGCTTGTTACAACTCTACTTCATTTTCCTTTGTCCCCAGGTGAAAATAATTTTATTTATTTTTTTGTGATGGAAAAATTAATAAAACAAAACTTAGAATCAAAGTCGGTGTCCTTTGATTGGGGAAAGCCTGATATGAATGAGAAAGTGACTCTTGGAAGCAAAGATGGCAGAGTTAAGCAGGAACTCTCCATAACTCTCCCACATCTACCTGCAAAAAACACAAAATAGTACCCCAAAATAAATCCTGGAACATCAGAACCAGCAAAAAGACAAAGTGAAATAATTTTTTAGCTGAGGAAATCTGGAAGTCCAGTAGATAATATCTGCCTCACTCAGGAAAAATGGAGCACAGTCCAGGACAGGAAATATCCCAGCAAGTCAGCAGCAAGCCCCACTTTAGCAAACCAGCAGGAGATCCTGAGCTCCAGTGCAGTGGAGTGGGTAAATGCCAACATCAGGACCCTCCATGTGCCTCAGCATAGCCAAGGGTATGGGCAGCCTCTAGTTCCAAGAAACACCACAGGGACCCCACACATAACCCAGCATGACCAAGCAAATAGACAGCCACCACTGCCAGGCCCCATCACTTACTTCAGTGTAACCCCAGGCTAACAGATGGCTGCTAGCCCTGGGACCTCCATGTGCTTCTGTGGAGTTTCAAGAAAACAGGCAGAAGCCAACACAGGACCACCCCACTGGCCTTAATACATGCCAGACACCAAAAACTAGGACCCCAGCTCAGCATCAGGTAAGCTGCCAGACCCCTATGGCCTCTAGCAGCACCAGCCATCCCCTACACCACTCCTTTATCTCAGCACCAGACATGAAGGTCCCCTGTGGGCCTCGGGGCAACACCCACAAAGCATGAGGTAAATAGTCTAGACCTGAAGCCACAGGCATAAGAAGGCTGAGACAATGTCCTTTCTACTCAGGGAGCAAAAGAAAGTAAAAGGGCTGGAAAAGATGACCAAAAAACAATAAAAATAAACAAACAAAAAATAATCTGACCACAGAAAGTTATTATGGTGACAGGGAAGATCAAGACACAAACTCAAAGAGAACAACAAGGTCAAAGCACTTATGTGCATAACGTAAATGAAAAATGGGAAGTGATCTGAAGCCCAGAAAGAACTCATGGAAGAGCTCAAAAAGGAGTGTAAAAATCAAATAACAAAGGTAGAAGATAAATTGGGAAAATAAATGAAAGAGATGCAAGAGAATTATGAAAATAA
This sequence comes from Phascolarctos cinereus, assembly GCF_003287225.1. NCBI lineage: Eukaryota > Metazoa > Chordata > Mammalia > Diprotodontia > Phascolarctidae > Phascolarctos > Phascolarctos cinereus. The sequence goes on from NW_027555847.1 coordinate 412,656,095, forward strand.
AATGTTAATACCTTGGAAAAAGAAAACAACTGCTTAAAAAATAGAATTGGCTAAATGGAAAAGGAGATGCAAAAGGTAACTGAGGAAAACAACTCCTTAAAAGTTAGAATTTGGCAAATGGAAGTTCATGACTCCATGAGGAATCAAGAATTAATCAAACAAATCCAAAAGCATTTTAAAAAAAAAGGAGAAAATAAAAATTACCTAACTGAAAAAAAAAACAATTGACCTGGAAAATAGACCCAAGAGAGACAATGACAGAATCATTGGACTATCAGAAAGCCCATAACCAAAAGGGGGAGCTTGACAGAATTTTTTAAGAAATTATCAAATGAAACTGCTCTGATATCCTGGAACTAGAAGGCAAAACAGGCATTAAAAGAATCCACTAATCACATCAGGAAAGAAATCTCAAAATAAAAATTCCTAGGAATGTTATAGACAAATTTCAGAACTATCAGGTCAAGGGGAAAAAAAAGATACTTTAAAGGAAACAGTTAAAATGTCAGGGAGTCATGAGCAGGATTACACAGGACTTAGCATCTGCAACGTTAAAGAAGCAGAGGTCGTGGAACATGATATTCTAGCAGGCAAAGGGGCTAGGACTACAACCAAAAATCATTTACTTGGCTAAATTAAGCATAATAGGGGAAAATGATCATTAAATGGAATCAAAGGATTTCCAGTTTTCATAAGGAAAAGACCAGAATTAAATAAAAAAATTGATCTCCAATATTAAGACCCAAGAGAAGCATAAACAGGTATAAAAGGAAAACATAAGAGATTTAATAGACTTAAACTGTTTGCATCCCTGCATGGGAAGATGATACTTATAATCTATCTATTTATCTATCTATCTATCTATCTATCTATCTATCTATCTATCTATCTATATCACTAACAGTACAGCTAGAAGGAATATACACAGAGGGTATAGGTATAGGGTGAATTTGAGAGAATGACAAAAAAAATTAAGGGATGAAAAAGATGAGTTCACTGGGTTTAGAAGGGAGAGGTAGAAATGGATAAATTATTTCACATGAAAAGGCACAAAAGACCTATTACAATAGAGGGGAAAATAGGAGGGTAGACAATGATTAGCATAGCTTAAACTTTACTCTGATTAGTGTTGATACAAAGAGGGAATAATATACACAATCCCTGGAACATAGAAATCTATCTTACCTGATAGGGGAGTTGGAGGGGAGGAGATTAATTAAAGGGAGTGGGGCTGACAGAAGAGAGGGCAGATCAGAGAAGGTGGTAGACAAAAGCAAAACACTAGTGAGGAAAGTGTGAAATGAGAGCCAGGACAAAGAGAAGAAAAATAAGGTGGAGTAAAGTACATAGTTATCATAACTGAGAATGTGAATGAGATGAACTCTCCCATAAAAGAGAAATGGATAGCAGAGGGGATCAAAAGCCAGAATCCTATAGTACATTGTTTACAAGAAACATATTTGAAGCAGAGAGAACACACAGAGTAAGGGAAGAGGCTGGAGTAGAATCTATTATGCTTCATCTGAACTAAAAATTAAAAAAAAAAGCAGAGGTAGCACTCCTGATCTCATACAAAATAAAAGCAAAAATAGACTTAAAAGAGGTTAAGTAGGAAGCTACATCTTGCTAAAAGATAGCATAGGCAATGAAGACAATCAATACAAAACTTATATGCACCCAGTGGTATAGCTTCCAAATTATTAAAGGAGAAATTCAGTGAGTTACAGGAAAGAATAGACAGCAAAACCACAACTAGTGGGGAACCTCAGCTGCCCCCTTTGAGAATTCGATAAATTTAACCACAAAATAAATAAGGAAGAGGTTAAGGAGGTAAATATAATGTTAGAAAAGTTAGATATGACAGAACTTTGGAGAAAACAGAATGGGAACAAAAAGGTATATTCCTTACTTTTTTCTCAACAGCACATGGCATCTACACAAAAATTGACCATATCTTAGGGCATAAATACCTTAAAATCAATGGAAAGTCAGAAATATTAAATGTATTCTTTTCAAATTATAATGCAATAAAAATTACATTCAACAAAGGATAGTGCAAAGATAGATTCAAAACTAGTTGGAAACTAAATAATGTAATACTAAAGAATAAGTGGGTCAATCAACAAATCAAAAATAAACAATAATTTCATTAAAGAGAATGACAAAAATGAGACAACATACCAAAATTTATGTGATGCAGTTAAAGAAGACTTACAGGAAAATTTATTTCTCTAAATTCTTACATCAAAAAATAGAGAAAGAATGGAATCAATGAATTGGCATGAAACAAAAAAATAGAAAAAGAACAAATTAACAATTCCGAATTGAGCACCAAACTTGAAATCTAGAAAATCAAAGGTGAGATTGATGAGACTGAAAATAAACTAGCACACAAACCAATTAAAAAAAGCTATTAAGTTAATAAAAAAAAATAGGATGTGGTATAAGAACCTAATAGAATATTACTGTGCTATAGGAAATGATGAGCAGGCTGACTTCAGAAAAACATGGAAAAACTTGTATGGTCTGATGCTGAGTGAAATGAGCAGAATCAGGAGAATGTTATGCACAGTAAAGCCACATTGTGCAATGACTAATATTGATAGACTTAACCCTTCTCAGCAACATAAGGATTTAAGACATCTCCAAAGGCCTCGTGATGGAAAATGCTATCAACAAAGAACAAAGAACTATGGAGTTTGAATGCAGATCGAAGCATAATTTGCTATTTTTTCCTTCTCTTGTGTTTTGTTTCCTCTTTCTGGTGTTTCCTCCTATTGGTTCTAATTCTTACCTACAATATCACTAATGGGAAAATATGTTTAGTAGGAATACATATGTATAGCCTATATCAGATTGTGTGCTCTCTTGGGGAGGAAGGTGGGGAGGAAAGGGGAGAAAAATTTAAAACTCAAAAGCTTATGGACGTGATCATTGATAATTCAAAATAAATTAATTAAAACTTTAAAATAAATAAAATAAATAAATAAATGAAACTAGGAACTGACTTTATGAAAAAAATAAGCCATTGCTTAATTTGATTTTTATTATTTTTTGGTTTATTTTTGTTTCATTATTAGAAATTTATTTATTTTCAGTTTTCAACATTCACTTCTACAAGTTTTTGAGATTCAAATTTTCACTCCATCTCACCCCTCCCCCCACCCTAAGATGGCATGCATTCTGAAAATCCCTTCCTCTAGTCTGTCCTCTCTTCTATCTCTCCACCCTTCTCTTATACCTTTCCCCTTCTATTTTCCTGTAGGGCAGGATAGACTTCTGTACCCCACTTCCTGTATTTCTTATTTCCCAATAGCATGTGAAAACATTTTTTTTAAACATATGTTTTTAAAACTTTAGGTTTCAAATTTTCTCTCTTCCTCCCTCCCCACCCACCCTCATTGAAAAGGCAAGCAACTCAATATAGGTTGTACATGTGCAGTTATGCAAAACACATCCACGGTAGTTGTGAAAAACTAACTCTATTTCCCTTAATCCTATCTCGCCCTCCCATTTATTCTATTCTTTCTTTTCACCCTGTCCCTCCTCAGAAGTATTTACTTCTGATTACCCCTTTCCCAATCTGTATTCCTCTCTATCATCCCCCTGCTCTCTTGTCCCCTTCTCCCCCTATTTTCCTGTAGGGTAAGACAGATTTCCATACCCAATTGAATGTGTATGTTATTCCCTCCTTAAGCCAAATCCTATGAGAATAAGATTCACTCATTCCCTCTCACCTTCCCCCGTTTCCCCTCCACTGTAAGAGAGTTTTCTTTTTTTTTTTTTTTTTCTGTGAGATAATTTACCCCATTCTACCTCTCCCTTTCTTCTTCTCTGAGTATAATCCTCTCTCATCCCTTAATTTTATTCTCCAGATATGACCCCTTAATCTTCAACTCACCCTGTGCCCTCTATCTATCTATCTATCTATCTATCTATCTATCTATCTATCTATCTATCTATATCAAACATATAATTTTTTCCTCCAACTACCCTAATACTGACAAAGGTCTCATGAGTTATAAATATCATCTTTCCATGCAGGAATGTAAACAGTTCAATCTTAATAAGTCTCTTATGATTTCTCTTTCCTGTTTACCTCTTCATGTTCCACTTGAGTCCTGTATTTGAAAGTCAAATTTTCTATTCAGCTCTGGTCTTTTCATCAGGAATGCTTGAAAGTCCTCTATTTCACTGAATGACCATTTTTTCCCCTGAAGGATTATACTCAGTTTTGCTGGGTAGGTGATTCTTGGTTGTAATCCTATCTCCTTTGCCCTCTGGAATATTATATTCCATGCCCTGCAGAGTACTTTAATGTAGAAGCTGCTAAATCTTGTGTTATCCTGATTGTGTTTCCACAGTACTTGAATTGTTTACTTCTGGCAGCTTGTAATATTTTCTCCTTGACCTGGCAACTCTGGAATTTGGCTATAACATTCCTAGGAGTTTTCCTTTGGGGATCTCTTTCAGGAGGAGATCTGTGGATTCTTTCAATTTTTATTTTGCTCTCTGGTTCTAATATATCAGGGAAGTTTTCCTTGATAATTTCTTGAAAGATGATGTCTAGGCTCTTTTTTGGATCATGGCTTTCAGATAGTCCAATAATTTTTAAATTCTCTCTCCTGGATCTATTTTCCAGGTCAGTTGTTTTTCCAATCAGATATTTCATATTGTTTTCTAATTTTTCATTCCTTTGGATTTGTTTTACAGTGTCTTGATTTCTCATAAAGTCACTAGTTTCGAATTGCTCTATTCTAATTTTTAAAGAAGTATTTTCTTTAGTAATCTTTCAGACTCCCTTTCCCATTTGGCCAATTTTTCTTTTAGGGCATTTTTCTCCTCATTGGCTTTTTGGACCTCTTTTGCCATTTGGGTTAGGCTGTTTTTTAAGGTGCTATTTTTTTTCAGTATTTTTTTGGGTCTCCTTTAGCAAGCTGTTGACTTGTTTTTCATGATTTTGTTGCATCACTCTCATTTCTCTTCCCAGTTTTTCCTCTACTTCCCTTACTTGCTTCTTAAAATCCCTTTTGAGCTCTTCCAAGGCCTGGGACTGATTCATATTTTTCTCGGAGGCTTTGGATGTAGGAGCTTTGACTTTGTTGTCTTCTTCTGGTTGTATATTTTGATCTTTTTCACCAAAGTTGAGATTATATAGTCTGACTCTTTTTGCGCTGCTTCCTCATGATCCCAGCCAATTACTTGAGTTTTAAACTCTTTCTTAAGGTTAGAGTCTTCTTCCAATGTTGAGAATGTACTGTCCCAAGCTTCAGGGATTTGTATAGCTGTTTTCAAAGATACTTGTAGGGACCTGTGAATTTTCAGTTCTTCCAAGGTGGTATGATAAGGGGCGAGGCGTTTACTCCTTTCCTGTCCTGTGACCATAAGTACTCCTTTCTGTCCTTTAACTGTGAGGAGGGGCTTCTGTCCACAGCAACTACAAGCTCCACAGCACCAGTGTTCCTCCTCACCGCAGCACCGCTGCCCAGAACTGTGACCCAGATCCAAACATGGGCAAGGTAAGAGATTCCTGCCTCAGCACTGGCAAAGAGATCCCTGCAATCCCTCTCTGATCAGCCACTGGATTCCCCCTCAGTCTGTGGGCCAGAAGCTCGGGAAGCAACTGCCCCCCCCTCCGCCAGTGCCACGCTCTTGGGGAATGGAACTGAAACCCCACCTTCCTGTCTCAGCACTGCAGAAACAGAGTTTTCCCACTGACTTTCTGAGTTGTCTTTGACATTCATGCCTTGAGGAGTCTGGAAACCTCCACAGCTGCCCGTGATTCAGTCATCTGAGGCCTGCTCCAGGTTCGCTGCAGCCAGCGCGCCCACGCTGCGCTCCCAGCCTGGCATTATAAACCTTTCTGATCAATTATGCAGGTTATCTTGGGCTGAAAATTTGTTTCACTCTGTCTTTTTTGTGGGTTCCGCTGCTTCAGAATTTGTTTGGAGCCATTTTTTTATGAGTATTTGGAGGGGTTTGGGGTAGAGCTTAAGCAAGTCACTGTTTTCAGTCTGCCATCTTGGCTCCGCCCCCTCTAATTTGATTTTTAAAAAAAGAAAATAAAAAACAAATGTCTAGTATCAAAAATGAAAAGGATGAATTCACTAATGAAGAAGAAATTAAAGCAATCATTAGGAAATATATGCCAGTAAATCTGACAGTGAGAAAAACTGATGAATATTTATGAAAATATAAATTATCCAGATTAACAAATCAGGAAATGGAATGCCAAAATAACCCCATCCTAGAAAAATAAATTGAACAAGCCATTAATGAAGTCCCTAAGAAAAAAATCCTAGGGCCAGATGTGTTCACAAGTGAATTCTACCAAACATTTAAATGACAATTGCAATAGTATATAAACTCTTTGGAAAAATAGTTGGAGTCCTACCAAACTCTTTTTTTTTATGACACAAATATGGTGCTGATACCTAAACCACAAAGAGCCAAAGTAGAGAAAGAAAATTTGCCTAATGAATATCAATGCAAAAATTTTGAACAAGGTACCATTAAGGCAATTACAGTAATATATGACAAAGATCGTATACTATGACCAGGTGGGATTTATACCAGGAATGCAGGGTTGATTCAGTACTGGTAAAACTATCAGCACAATTGACTATATTAATAACAAAACCATAAGAAATTATGCAATTATCTCAATAGATGCTGAAAAATGTTTTTGACAAAACACAGCACCCATTCCTATTAAAAATTATAGAGAGCATAAGAATAAAGGAAGTATTCCTTAAAATGATAAGCAATATCTCTCTACAACTATCAGCAAGCATTATCTGTAATAGGGATAAGCTAGAAGCCTTCCCAGTAACATCAGGGGTGAAACAAGGATGGCCATTGTCACCACTAATTTTCAATACAGTACTAGAAGTGTTAGCTATAGCAATAAGAGAAGAAAAAGAAATAGAAAGAATTAGGATAGGTAATGAGGGAACAAAAACTATCACTTTTTACAGATGATGTGATATTGTACTTAGAGCATCCTAGAGGATCAATTAAAAAAAACTACTTGAAATAATTAACAACTTTAGTTAAGTTGCAGGATGTAAGATAAAACCACATATAACATTAGCATTTATTTATATCACCAACAAAGCCCAGCAGAAAGAGATAGAGAATTTTCATTTAAATTAGTTGTAAACAATATAAAATATTTTGGAGTCTACCTGCTAAGAAAACACCAGGACCTATATGAACACAATTACAAAGCACTTTTCATACAAATGAAGTCAGATCTCAACAATTGGGAAAATATCAATTGCTCATGTTTAGGTTCAGTCAACAGAAGGAAAATGACAATTCTGCCCAAAATAATTTACTTATTTGGTGCCATACTAATCAAAACATCAAAAAATTATTTGATAGAGGTAGAAAAAATAACAACATTCACCTGGAAAAACAAATAGTCAATAATAATCAACAAACAAACAAACAAACAAAGGAAGGTCATCTAGCAATGCCAGATCTCAAAGTATATTATAAAGTAGTTATCACCAAAAATAACTGGTATTGGCTAAGAAATAGAGTGGTGGATCAGTGGAATGGATTAGGTACACAAGACACAGTGGTCAATGACTATAGTAATCTAGTGTTTGATAAACCTAAATACCCTAGCCATTGGGAAAACAACTCACTATTTGCCAAAAATTGTTGGGAAAACTGGAAAACAATAGGACACAAACTAGGTGTATACCAACATCTCACACTGTGTACCAAGATGAGGTCAAAATGGGTGCATGATTTAGACATAAAGGGTAACACCATAAGCAAATTAGAAAAGCAAGGAATAGTCTACTTGTCAGATCTATGGAAAATAGAAGAATTAATGACCAAACAAGAGATAGAGAGCATTATGAAAAGTAAAATAGATAACTTTGATTATATTAAACTATTTTTTTTGCACAAACAAAACCAATGTAATCAAGATTAGGAGGAAAGCAGAAAGCTGGGAAACAGTCTTTACAGCAAGTGTCTCTGATAAAAAGCCTAATTTCTCAAATATATAGATAAATGAGCCAAATTTATAAGAGTATAAGCCATTATCCAACTGATAAACGGTCAAAGGATATGAACAGGTAGTTTTCAGATGAAAAAATCAAAGGTCTCTAAAGGCATATGAAGTACTCTAAATCACTTTTGATTAGAGAAATACAAATTAAAGCAACTCTGAGATGCCACCTCATACCTACCAAATTAGCCAATATGACCAAAAAGGAAAATGATAGATTTTAGAGAAGATGTGGGAAAAATTGGTACATTAATGCACTATTGTGGAGTTGTGAACTGATCTAACCATTCTGAAGAACAATTTGGAACTCTGCCCAAAGGACAACCAAATTGTGCATACATTTTGATCTAGTAATACAGCTCCTACATCTGTATCCCAAAGAGAACATAAAAAAATGGAAAAGGACCTACATGTGCAAGAATATCTATAGCACTACTTTTTATGGTGGCAAAAATATTGGAAATTGAGGAGTTGTTCATCAGTTGGGGAATGGTTAAACAAGATCTAGTATATGAATATAATGGAATGCTATTGTGCAGTAGGAAATGATGAGCAAGCAGAGGTCCCTGGGGCCTAGGAATCAAGAAATTTTTCTTCTGATTTCAGTTCACAGCAAACTAAGTGTATGACCTTGGGTGACTTAGTTTACCTCTTTCCTTCAGTTTCCTCATGTATGAAACGAGGTTATATTGTCTCAATGGTAACTTATAGACCTAACAAAGATTACTTTCTTATTATACATTATTCTTCCCTTCAAGTACACAATGAAAATTTAGTCTATATCCACAACCCTTCTATGCTTCCTCTTCTGCTCAGAATATAGTAAAGAAATCTATAAAGTACACACACACACACACACACACACACACACACACACATATATATATATATATATATATATATATATATATATATATATATATATATATATATATATATATATATATATATATATATATATATATATTTTCAGCCAAAGACGAGGTTCATTAGAACATCTGTCATATTGGGAAGACTCTTAAGGAGTCTGAATGTTGGTGAGTTATTGGCTAGATTTTAAGAATCTAAGCACCTTAATGGATTCAAGATGGACTTTATATACAGAAAGACCTGGGAGGGAATCTAGGAGTGGCCCAGAGGAGGGGTCTAAGGAAGATCTAGATGGGAATGACCAGTATACTGGGGTGAACAGAACTCCTGGGACATGGACAATGGACCCTAGCTAGGATTAAGTGGGGGCCATAGAGAGGTAAAACAATGGAGGAGAGATTGGGTGTAGCCACACTGAAAGGCCAGTTATAGGGATTATAGCCTCATGCGAAATCCATAGGTTTAGCCATGTGGGAAAATCCAGGGTTTTTCCTTTCTGGGGCCCAGATCCCAACCGCATCAGTACCCACTCTTTGCTACCAATTGTAGGTGATTGGCCTGTAGTCTGGAAGACACAAATGTGACAGAAAAAAACTACAGAACCCAGACGTGACAGGATAAAACCTCCTTAGCTCTGTTTGGATTCAGATAATTCAGTTTTCCAACCGTGCAGTATTAAATCCACCTCACAGACAGACTCAGGAATATCCAGGTGGGTAACAGTCTTTTTCAAAGGAACAAAATGGGGAAACTGAGCCAGAAGGATCCCATCTTATATTGAGGCTAAAATTGTCTTCTCAGCTTTTTCAGATGCTGACTTCCCACCAGTATCACATTCTCTTGAGTAGTATGTGGCATTTCTCTCAGATAGTGGATTATTGATTATCAATGGATTATGAAGTTGAGGCAAAGAGTGCCCTAGGATTAAAAATAATATTAAGGGTTTCTTTCCCAGGCCCCCTAAGGGAGTTTCACGTGAGTTCTGTAGCCCATCCCGTACCTTGAGATCCTGGAACTTCAGAGCTTCTCAAGTCCTTTTCCCCTTATCTTAAAATACCATATAACTTGTTCCAAAAGAATTGCCTTTGTTTCCCTTACCCTGTGTTCCTTCTCCTGTGTCATGATAATTTTTCCTTATCTTGTAAGCAACCATCTTCCTCATCTTGTTTGTTCTCATCCATCACTAATCTCCAACCCCCATAAGAAACCCTAAAAATATATCATTATCCTACAGGCTGTACAGCTTTCTGTCTATAAGACTGGATCTTTCCCTATATCAGCACCCTTTGTTTAGCTCCTTGTTAACATCAGGCTCATGAAGCTTTCATGAAATAAAGCTCCCAATGGCTTACAGAGAAGGTCTAAATGAATTCTTTCACACCTGAACCAGTGTCCCAACTCTAAATCTCAACAGGTTATAACCCATCAGACAACTCAAAATAAAATCCAATGAGCTTTTACCTCAAACAGCAAGTTTCACTAATCACAGCTTTGGAAAAACTTTTCCAGGATTTATGTCTCAAACTTAAATTTGTCCTGGTGTAAAAAGCCAATAGCTAGAGATTATTTTTATATACTTGCAAATTTTCAATAAGACACAACCCAGACAAGCTTTTTGGCAAGTTTACACATTAAGACAATAACCAACAATAGCCTAATTGTTTTAGCAGTAACCAAATTATGAAAAGTTGCTTGATATAACATACAAAAAGTTCACCAATTTGAAACTTGAAACAAACCCATTACAAATCAGGTGACCTCAATTTTGTTTAATGCATTTCCAAATTACTTTACACAGAGAATCAACATCTTATTAACAGTTAAAACTTCAACTTTAAAAGAGTGTGCTTATCCAAGTTCAGAAGCTAGCTTCTTTACTTTGAGCAGGATGTCCTGAACCTGGGTGATGCTTCTAGGAAACGGTTGTTCCAGGGCCCAACGCCATTGCCTATGGGTCCTATGCTGTAGCTGCTTCCCCTCCCCCTTCCTTCTTTTCTTCAGGTGGGAGGAGAAATCAAAGGTGAGGGGGAAAGGGTGAAACTCTTCTCTCCTAGGAGAAGGGTTAACAGATACCCTCTTGACTCAAGTGAAGGGAGTGACCAGGGTTATAAAGAGGTGTTTCAAAACTCCTTAATGATCAATCACAAAACTTTCAGAATCTGCTAAGATGATTTTAGCTGTTATAACTTTTCCATGTAACCTCTATGAAGGAGGATTCAGGGATGTGGAGGGAAGGGATTAAGTAAGTCTCAAGGAACCAGAAAGCAACTATAGTTTTTCTTTTTTCTTTTTTTCTTATTTTCTTTTTCTTTTTTTTATTATTTCATTTTCATTTATCAACAATCACTTCCATAAAGTTTTTAATTTAAAATTTTTCTCCTCCTCTCTCACTCCCTCCCTCCCCAAGACAGCGTGCAAACTAATATAGGCTATACATATGCGTTCTTATTAAACATATTTTCACATTAGCAGTGTTGTAAGTAAGAATTAGAACTAATAGAAGGAACCACAAGAAAGAGTAAACAAAACACAACAGAAGAAAAAAAATAGCAAATAGTATGCTTTGATCTGCATTCAAACTCCATAGTGCTTTCTTTGGATGTGGGGAAAGCATTTTCCATCATGAGGCTTTTGGAGATGTCTTAGATCTTTGTATTTCTGAGAGGGGTTAAGTCTATCAAAGTCAGTCATCATTCAATGTGACTATTACTGTGTACAACATTCTCCTGGTTATGCTCACTTCACTCAGCATCAAACCATACAAGTCTTTCCCGGTTTATCTGAAGTCTGCCTGTACATCATTTCTTATAGCACAATATTTTGCCATTACATTCATATATCACATTCACAATTATGATAACTATCTGTGTCTTTCTCTCCATCCTTTTCCCCATCTGTTTATGTTTTTCTTTCTCCTTTTCCCTCCTCACTGATGTTTTGCTTTTAACCACCACCTCCCTCACTCCACCTCTCTTCTATTAGCCCCCTCCCTTTTCTTTTCCTTTTCCCCTCCTAGTACCTATAGGCCTTGGTAGGTTTCTATACCTGACTAATTATGTTATTTCCTTCTTCAGCCAAATCTGATGAGAGTAAAGTTCAAACAATGCTCATCTCCCTCCCTTCTTTCCCTCTACTGTAATATAATTTTTTGCCTTTTCCTGAGATGTAAGTTACCCTTGTCTGCCTTCTACTTGCCTTTTCTCTCAGTACACTTCCTTAGTTAGATCAGATTAATTCACTTAATTGGATCCATTTAACCCACTTGATTAGATTTTTTTCATCATTACATCAAAGTCAATTTATACCCTTAATGCATACCCCTTTAACATGGTGTAATAACAATACAGTTCTCAAGAGTTACAAATGTCATCTTCCCTTGTAAGGATCTTAACAGTTTGCCCTTATTAATAACATGTTTCTTTTAGTCCCTTTTATCATTTTGTATCTCCCTTGGGTCTTGTATTTGAAGATCAAATTTTCTGTTGAGCTCTGGTCTTTTTATCAGGAAGGTACAGAAGTCCCCTATTTCATTGAATATCCATCTCCTCCCCTGAAAGTTCATACTCATTTTTGCTGTGTAGCAACTGCATTTTTTCCCAATTCCCTAGTGCTGACAGAGAATTGACAGAATTGGACATAAGCTTCCAGATAGTGTGTCTGTCCTTGTCCTCTGTGCTGTGGAAGGTGTATCCAGGTCCATGGCCTTAAACTTACCCAGGGGACAGAGAGCCTGAGAGCATCAGGCCAAGTGTGAGACAGCCTCATAACTGTCTGCCTGAAAAGTACCCCAAGCCTTGGTGCTTGGAGAGTGACCCCAACTGCAGAGCAAGAAAGGAGGGAGAGAGGGAGGCTTACTACCTTCCAGTCTTGGCTGGAGTTTTGGGGTTTAGGCATGCTGGGACCCCAAAAATCACAACACTCATATCCCACTAAAAAGAATTCAACCCAAGCCTTCTTTCAGCTAAAGACAGGGTTTATTAGAACATCAATCATATTGGGCAGATTCTTAAGGAGTCTGAATGTTAGTGAGCTATTGGCTAGATTTTGACTCTAAGCCTATAAAATAGTTTTTAAATACACATGTGATGAATGAAAAACCCTCAGAGATAAAGTTTCTGGAGGATTAATAATTAATTCAGTAATTTGTCTTGGCTAGCTAATAATAAATAAGTTGATGGGAAGGGGTTTCTCTCAGCAACCAAAGAAGCTAGTGGAGACAACGAATGCCTTAAATACCTTTGTAAAAGGGAATGCCTCTGACAAGTGAAAATCAATCCTGATTGATGAACATTTAAAGAGCAGGTGGGTTAAAAGTCTTTAGCTCCTCCTGCTGAGAACATGACTTGATCCTGAGATGCAGCCAACTCCAGCAATCTGGACAGGGAAATCTATCTCCATTCAGACCACTCTGGTTTGTTTTCTCCTTTATGAGCCTGGTTATCCTAAACACTAATGGAGGGGTGTAAGGACAGGGGCTCATTTCCTTCAGGGTAAGGACTCACCTAGATTGGATTCTGTTTACACTCTAAATTGACCTAAGGCCTCAGAGTTGGGTAGGGTTCAGCCCAAGGTCAAAGAGCCTATTCCCCAGGGATTTAGAGTGATCTCAATCAGCCATGTCTTTCAGAGATTGACTTTTTAGAGGGGCTGCATCTGAAATGATGAAATAAAGGAGAAAAACTTGGATCCCACATTAATAATTGGTTATTAATATAATAGTAAAATAATAATTTCTCTCACTCCTCTATTTAATAATATGCCAATTATGGTGGTTGGATATTGTTAATACCATAGGCTGTATATATACAGAGAAACTCATACGTACATGCAAAATTATAGACATGTTTTCCAATAAAACCGTATCCAAAGATATTATTAATATAGAATTGCCAACAAGAACTTTTGAATTGAAATATGGTTGACAATCATTTTAATGTTTTTCATGTTGTTTTCATGTAGAAATTAGCTACTGCTGGAATTAATGGAGGTTTCATAATAGGATCAAGAGCACCCTTGCAGAAAGCAAGTGAATAGTAAATATTAAATCCTGCACTGAATTCAAAGACCTAAATATTCTTGTTTTTGCTGTTTTAAATGAAGATTATCTTAGTCAGAAAAGATATTGTGAAAAATCAACAGATATGCTTCTGATATTAAAAGTTCACTATCGTATTTAATAAAATTGTTGTCATTGCACATATGTAGCCTGTTTTTAATTAAAAAGAGATTTCAACAGATGTCTCGTGTTTAATCAAAGAATATTTTGTAGCGCTAATGTGAGTTATTTTTTGTTTTATTTTGCATGTGAGTAAATGGCTTCATAATCCAAACATGCTCTGTGTTACTTTCTAAATTGAAGTTACTGTTTTGCCATCATATATCTATATTGTCTTAGTAGCATGGAACCATAGAATTTCAGAGTTGCAAATGACTTCAGTGGTTAACTAGAGCAACTCACAGACAGAAGGAATATTCACATCATATATACAACAACTGATCACTTAAAGTCTTCTTGAACATCTCCACGGAGGGCCAAGCCACCAACTCTCTTGAGATCTCATTCCACTTTTGGACAGCTATAATTGTTAGTAAGTTTTGACCTTTTGTAGTTTCCACCCATTATTTCCCACATATGACAGCCAGTCCCCATATAAGCCTTAGTTTTAATTTTCAAAACAAAGAGGCAAGATCAGGGATGATATTTTTGGACAAGGAGCAGAGCTGAATTAACTGACCCACGGAATTAAACCCATGACCTTATCCTCATTAGCAACATTTTCTAACAAGCCACAGTTAATTGAAGTAACAATGAACCACAGATGCATTTGAGGAGATTGTCAAAAATTGATTAATTTCTATTACTCTGAATTACTGCCAATCAACTGTTACTACCAAAATAACCCCTTAAAAATGAGGGTTCTTTTCTTTCTTAGTCGATGTTTCAATAAAATCTTCAGAGTGAATGAAGTGTTCCATTTGTCTAATATTCTATTTCTTTTAACTAGAATTAAGTTTTTGTAGCTCCCAAGTCATTTTAGTCATTTAGTTATTCATCCACTTTTAGCTTCCTTTTTCTATTTTTAATGCAGTACCTAGATGAAATAAAATCAATAAAAATAGTATTCTTTTCTTTTCTGGGATATCTTTGTCCAAATATCCTCCCATCCCACATAAAACGTAGTTATACTGTGGCACAGTAGATAGAGCAGTGGGCCTAGAGTCAGGAAGACCTGAGTTTAAATCTGGCCTCAGACACTTGGTAGTTGTGCGATTTTGGGCAAGTCATTTAACCCTGTTTGCCTCAGTTTTCTCTTCTGTTAAGATGAGCTTGAGAAGGAAATGGTAAAACACTATAGTATCTTTGCCAAGGAAACCCCAAATGGGGTAGTAAAAGAGTTGAACACAAGTGAACAACAATAGCAGCAAAGTTGATGTTGTTGAACAGAGTTGTTATTTGTTGAGAAGTCAAATAGTCTGGTCATGCAGGGTTGCTGATGTCATGTACATTGCTCTGTTGGACTTACTGTCTCAATTGAGGATGCTGCTCTACTGGTTTCATTAGCCCTGCTCCTGCTTAGAGGTGTGTTTCTGTGTGTGTGTGTGTGTGTGTGTGTGTGTGTGTGTGTGTGTGTGTGTGTGTGTTCTGCTGCACTAATCTCTTTAGGGTCACCCAAGCTTCTCCATTTCAGTCAGGCTAAGATATTGTAGCTAGAACCAATCCTTGAGAATGTACTAGCTAGAAACTCCATAATAAGCCAATGTTGACACTTCTTTAATCACTGACACCACTCCCAGGGAAACAAAAACCTTAGTGCCCACAGGCTAAGATTATTTCTGAATAGATAACAAGGTAACTCTTTGTGGTTTCTAAAATCCTGTCTGGTTTAGCCTGAAATGAAAAGTGTCTAGGAGTGGAAAAGGTTAAGTTAGATGGTCAGTGCTCTCTGGTGCACCCCCTATCACCTCTCTAGACCACACATTTCTATTTATTTTACATATATGAAAACAGGAAATCCTTATTGCTATAAGGTATTTAGGTTAGCAAAAGCCATCTGTCTCTCTACATACAGACGAGGAAACTGAGGCTCTGAGTGATTGTGATTTGATCAAGGCAGCAAATATTTGAAAAAAGTAGAATTTGAACATTAGTTCTTTTACTGCAAAGGCAATATCTTTTCCAGTATGTCACTGATTTTTTTAACATATAAATTGAAGTATTTATGTAGCTCTGGAGAGGGTTTTTACCTTCCCCCTCTTTTACCTCTTCCCCCCATTCATAAGACACACCAGTTACTTTCAGATACAGAAATTCCCAGTGTTTCTGAGAGGTATTTTCAAACCTAAGAATGTCACCTAATCTTCCAACCAAGTTTCCATTACCACACTCCACCTTCAACTTTATTTTTCTTTGTGTTCCAACTGTCTACTTCAGTATTTCATAAGTAGTCCAACGACTTACACTGTCTGGTGGAAAGAAGCTGTTGTCACTTCAAGTATAAGAGGAAAGGCATTGCAGTAGATTGCCCTAAGGGCTGTCACTGCTTTTCTTTTGTTATCTAGTTTCCTGGGGCTATTTTGGAACTGATGTGCATTTTCAGTACCTGGGGAGCAGTGACTTGGTATTTAATGAATCTCTTTTTCCCTTGTTTTGTATTCTGAGGCCTACTTCAAAGTCCTAAACTTCAGGGCCTTTCTTCTTTACCAGTTTCAGCAAGGTCTGCTATCTTTACAATGTTAAAGATAAGATTGTTAACGATTAGATCAAATTAAATAAGCATTTATTAAGGACCTACTGCTTGAAGGCTATTGTACTATAAATTTTGGAAACAAAAGTCAAAAGTAAGAGATTCCCTACTCCAAAAGAAATTATGTCCTGTACGTTGTATATTTATTTGGATTCTCATTTGCAGACTTCTTCATAACAGTGGTGTGTAGTAGCAACTACACACAACTTTATGAACTAGAGAAATCCCATTGTCTGTTCCTTAAAGCATATAGAATTATGCACTCTGGGAAAGAAAATATAGATGGGCAGAAAAGCCAGTTCATAGTGATATATTGATATTCTCAACCTCTACTGTATGTGTTATAAATTCAGAGGATAAGTGCCCAAATAGCAAAGGGCTAAATAGAATTTTGAAGAGGATCAACCATAATAATGGAAGCTAGATTAGAAAGTTCCTAGAAGCCTCAGTGTAGCTAAGGAACTGTGCAAGAACTGGTCAATCAATTTGTAGTAAGTGAACTTGAAAGTTCTTTTTCTCCAGCTGAAGGGGAAAGGAAAAGTCCGAAGTACTGAAACCATGACATCACAAAATGTTATTAAGAGACAAAGAAGTGAGCAATAGGATTCAAATTCAGGAAAAAAACTTGAGAAAACATATGTCCATTATCATTTGTTTATATGAATTACTCAGCAAGCTTTTAATTGCCTACAATGTGCCAAGAAATGTATTAGCTGGTGCATGGGAACTAAAACACCCAAACTTCAGAAGAGAGAAACTGAGGCAAAGTTCCAATCTAATAGCACTTTATTAAAGGGACCTGGCCCTCTCTAATAAAGTGCACCCCAGACCTTCCTCATAGTCTGATATGCCTGTGGTCCCCACTTAATAATAAAGTAATTGCTGATAATCACTACCCCTTTTGGAATCACACTAAACTGATTAATACTGATTGGAATTTGAGTAAAGGTCTTGATGAATCACATTTCACAGGTGCTAGGTATGGTGCCTCCATAGAACTGACATTATGTAGGTAAAAAATGTAAGTGAAATATGACTCCATATAGGGTTTGCAAGAAATTAAAAAAAGAATGTATGCAATGTAAACTGTCTTAAGAGATGTTTTATTTGACCTGAACCACTGTTTCATCAAATGGATCATGACTTTTAGTTATACACATATGCATATTTAATAAATATTAATTCATATTTTTGTAGTCTTAAAGATACTAATGGATGTATGCCAACATATGCTGCTTTAAACTATAGATCTATAAAACTAGAAAAAACTACTTGTAAAGTATTAGTTTTTGTTTTCATATGCTGTCTCTTGAATGGTTCAATTCTTCTGTATATCAGAGGAGCAAATATGAGTAGAACATTTTTGAACCTTAAAACACTTAAAAAATTTTAATTATAAGACACAGCGTGATACAATGGATAGAGAGCTGTCCTCAAAGCAAGGAAGAAGATCTGGATATAAGTCCAAAATTTCACACATTCTGGCAGTATGACCTTCTTCAGGTCATATCACATTTCTGTGCTCTAACCACTTTAAATTGAAGAATTTACAACCTAAATTTATACAGGGAGCTTCCTTATCCAGCAACTACTATACCAATGAAATTACAGATTTAGTCCCTATCATTTCACATTTTGAACAATGGTCATTGATGAGAATTTAAAAAAAAGATTAAAATGTAAAGACTATTCCTAGAAATTAAATGAATGCTTAATTATAATATTTTACTAAATTCAGAAACAAGAGACCTAGGTTCTAATTCCATGTCTTCCATAAACTATGACTTCAGGTCACTTTTCCTTCTAAGGGTTTCAGTTTCTTCATTTATAAAATTTAAAAGTTTTACTAGAAGATACTGAAGATAGCTTCTGGCTCTAAAATTTTATGACTATGATTATGTGCTTAATTAGTCATATAAAGCAGAACAAAACATAAAATATATAATTAAAAGAGAAAAGTGTAGGGGGCTTGGGGAAAAATATTATGCAAAGACTTTGGAGAAGTCACTTTTATAAAAGACTTCCTATTTAAGTAAATTAAAATAATGATTTATTTAATAAAGATATGGTATGAAAACTTCAATATATTAATTGAAAACTCAATTATAACTTATAGCTGTAATGAATAGATTGCAAGTTGCAATTTAAAATGCTTGCATCATTCCTTTTTAGTTCATATGAACTCATGGTGATCATTATGAATACATACATTCATACATACATAAATACATGTGTATGTATATACATGTACATATAAATGCATGCGTGTAAGTGTGTGTGTGTGTGTAGGATTTGATGCTGTGATTTTTAGTTTTAAGTACCCGTCACATTTAGATTTTTTTCTCTCCAGTATAAAAAGCAGTACATTTAAAGTTAATGACAAGATATTCTCCTGAATATTTTTTATACCTTTTCTTCCTTCCTAAGCTGTTTTTGAAGACAGGTTTTAAAGTTTCACATCTATACTTTAATTTTCTAAATGTAGTTATTTAATTCTGTATACAAAACAAAATGAAATATTCCAAATAATTTATAAAGTAACTTTCTCAATATTTGCTTCTAAACTTACATACCTTCTCTAGCAATTAAAAAAAGGAAAATGAAATACAGTTAAATAAGAGACATCCCATAACAGATATTTAAAAATAAATGTTTTCTTTTGTGCTTTTTTCTCTTCTCCTAATCAAAAAGGCCCATCTATTTAAAAAAAACTACTAATTAAAAAAGGCACATAAATGATAGAAATCTAGAAAATATAAATAAGATTATATTCATTTCTTTTATCTAATTTCAGTTAGTATTCATAAATTTTTAAAATATCTAAAGAATATTTTTAAAAGGTCATTCTACAGAAAAGGAAGTATTGTTACAAACTTCACCTCTCTCAGAAAAAAAGAGGTGAAATTATATCATAATTTATTACAATATATTGCAATAGAATAACAGCTGACTAGAGAACACCTTGGTATATACACTGCCCTAGAATACAGGTGCAATTCTACATGAAATAATTTTCAATTGTCTTTGGCAGAAAGAGGTGAAGGACAAGGGTATTCAGTTAGTACAAGAATGACTACACTGTATGCTATTACTTCTGATGTATCAGGGAAGCCCTGCAGTAAATCTACCTTACATGTATAAACTCTCACTAATTTAGAAAGGTAGGATAAGATTAGGGCCAGTTCAGACAGTGGGAGCTAATGGGACAGGGTGTACCAACCCTGTTTCAGTTGACTTAGCACCATCCAATTTCTAACATCACCTATGACAGCTTTAGAGGGTGAAAAGTGTTTATTGGTAGAGTTTGAAATAAACTTTGCATTTGTCTTCTGATAAGTCCTGTTAGAATTGTTCTGGAGGACAAAAATGCTCAATGACAGCAATAAAGAGAAAGAAGGCTGCATTTGGTGTGAGGTGCAGAGGGAGAGAGGAGACAGTATGTTTTAAGTCAATGATTCCAAACCTTTTTATACATGAAGCACCCTTTAAAAAGTCAAAGAATTTCATTGATGATGCCAACATTTCTACTATTAGTATGCATTCAGAAAAGAGGATAACTGCTCCAAAAAATACCTAATTTGTGTTCATCAGTACTTTCAAATGGATTTACATTGTATTAATCACAGTAACAATAATTATATCTGAAAAAAAAAGAAATATATAGGTGACATAGTATGTACTCAGCCTTCAAAAAACCATGTTTCTTTATTAAACAGAGTCATAGGACATACTTTGTAGGAACTAAATTAAAATTCAAACCGACAATACTTTATATATGTTTGGATCCAAGAAACTTTTCTTAAAATATTACCACTGCATTGATGTCCTTGACCAAAGCTTGGCAATCGATGGCAAAAAGAGAATGACTTGGCCAAGACTCAGACCAGTTCTAGATCACTTCTAGCCTCACCTTTTGCCTCTGCTTTGCTGTTGTAGTGAAGTTGACTAGAAACTTTATAAACAATGTTCTTACTTAAGTCTTGGAAAAAGTCACTTAGTTTCTCAGAACCTGTTTTCTCATCTGTAAAGTGAAAGTCCCTTCCGTTTCCTATAATTCACAGAAATACAGAATTTCAGGGTTGGGAGGAATCTCGATAGCCACTAGTATTACCTGTATGCACCCTTCTCCAAAAATCCCCCTATAACTTCTATTAAAGGCCTTTCAGCCTATGCCTGAAGACTTCAAATGTGTAGGGAATCACTATATCTCTACACATCTTTATCTACTTTGGGATCACCGTAAGTGATTTAAATAGATTTCTGATTTCAAGACCAAATTTGCTTCCTTGGGTCTTTGACTGTCATAATGCTATTTTCTGGGGCAAAACTACATAGTCTATTCCTGCTTCTGCTTTACAACTTTTCAAATCCTGGAAGGCAGTTTTCTCACCACTGCCTCTACTTCCTCCCCACTCCCACCTCCTAACCTCATCTTCTTCAGTCTAATACCTTCATTCATCTGATCTGTAGATATCATAGATTCAAAACCCTTTTCCATCCTTATTACCCACTTGTAGATGCCTCAAATTTATCAATTTCTCATCTAAAATATCTCACTTGGAACTGAACACAATACTCTAGATATAGTCTGATCAAGGTAGAGTCCAATAGACCTATCATCTCCCAGTTCTGGGAAAATATTCTTCCATTAATGTGGCCTAATATTGCAGACTTTCTTTGTTTTGGCTACCACATAACAATATCCCTGTTAGCCACTTAGTTAATAGGTTGCTGCATCATAATGCTGATTTACCTTGTTTATAGTTCATCACATCTCTCAGATTTTTTTTAGATGAATGGTTGGCAGCCATGTCTTATCCATATTATATTTATGAAGTCAGTTTCTTCAATCTAAGCATAATAAGTTGCTTTTTTATTTAATCAGTATCATCTTATCAGATTTAGCCCAATGCTTTAGGCCAGGGGTGCAGAACCTGTGGCCTTAAGGCCACATGTGGCCTTCTAGATCCTTGGCTGCAGCCTTCTCACTGAGTCTAAGTTTTACAGAACAAATATCTTTTATTAAGGGGTTCTGTTCTATGAAGTTTGGATTCAGTTAAAGGCCACCCTTGAGGACCTAGAATGCCATATGTGGCTTCTAGGCCTCAAGTTCCCCACTCCTGCTTTAGGCTATCATTTTTGGATTCTGACTACCATCCAACGTGTTAAATATCCCTCCCTGCCTATATCATATATAAATCTGATAGAAATGATGACTGACACTTTATCTGAGGGCAGCTAAGTGGTGTGGTGGATACAATGCTAGACCTAGAGTCAGGAAGATTCAGCTTGCTGAGCTCAAATCTGGCCTCAGATATTTACTTCCTGTGCGACCTTGGGCAAGTCATTTAATCCTGTTTGCTTCAGTTTCCTCATCTGTAGAAGGAAATGGCAATCCGCTCCTGTATCTTTGCCAAAAAAATAAAATACTAAGAGAGGTCATAAAGAGTCAGATGTGACTAAAAATGACTAAACACCAAGAAGAAACATTGTTTTATCCAAATCATTGATAAAAGTGTAAAATGTCTCAAGACTAACCATGAACCCTAAAGCACTATATATTATTCTTTCCCAAGTTTATGACATGGATTTGATGAGACTCTTAACTAAATCTACCTATTCCATTAGTGCCAAATACATCTGATAATACCTTCTAACACAAAATTCCCCATTTTTAATATAAGAATAGCATGAAATATTTTGTCAAAGTTTTTTTGAAAACCTAGATAAATTATAACTTCTACAATCACTTCATCTGCCACTTTATTTTCAGTTCCAAATTCTATCCCATTGAGAAGTCAGTAAACATGATAACCATTATACAAATGAAGTCATGAAAATGTATTTCTACATTAACCACGTAACAGGGGGAATAATCAAGAAAAGCAAAAGAAAAAAATGTTTCAATTTCAATCTGAGCCTACCAGTTCTCTAATAATATGTGAATAACATATTTCATCATGAATCCTTTGGACTTGTGATAGAACACTGTACTAATTAGAGTAGATAAATCTGATTGATTATCTAGTCATTTCACTTTGTATCATGTGAAATATAGACTATTGATTATTTATTAATAGTTGAGTTTTAGTTAATCACTGGAATTAATTTCTATGGATCTGATTTGGATTTACTTGTATAGTCCTTAGCAATAGAATTTCTAAGAGTTTAGTTTCCCTAATTTCAAGGGCTGGAAATTGTTTTTTTTTTTTTTTTAATGAAGGAGATAAGATAAATAGAAGATAATTCATACTGGTCAGAAGGGATTTTTCCCAGCACTGGATTTTTCTGATATGAAGTAGTATATTTCACAGGACTTTCCAGAGGATGCTAACTCCTTGTTGCTATGGTTTCTGGAGATCCCCTTTTGTAAGTGAGTGTGATTAAATAAAAATGTGTGGCCCATTTTTCATCTTTGTTATAGATCAATCACAATCTTAACTTTGTATCACTGGATCTTATATAATGAACTGTGTAAAAAGTCACTCTGATTATCAGAGGTGTCTCTGGCTACTGAGGGCCATTTTATTGGCAATTGTTAGCATTGCTAATAAATTGATTATATTTGGAATTTTATACCTCAGTTTCTCTTTATTACAAATTTTAAAATGCAAAAATCAGTTCATATAACTCTTCCAGCTTTTTTTCTCTTTCTGAAATCATCTCTTCTATCATTTGTTTTCTAGAACCATAGTATTGCAACATATTCCTATAACATAGTTTTAGCCATTCCCCAATTAATGGGCATCCCTTCAGTTTCCAATTCTTTGCCACAACAATAAAATCTGATACACATATGTATGTAATTTGTATATGTAAATCCTTAGCCTTTTTTTTTCCTTTTATAAAAATCTATTTGTGGTATAGCCCCATTCCTCCTCTCTCTTACCCCTTCTTCCAGTAAATTTATCTTTATCATCCTTTAATTCTTCTTTTGATATCATCACAACCTATTGACTCAAAGTGGACTCCTACTATTTCAAGAGTTGTATGTATCATTTTCCATATGTGAATGTAAACAGTTTAACTGGTTAATTTCCTTATGATTTTTCATTTGTGTTTGTTCATATGTTTCTTTTGAGATCTATGTTTGAATGCTTGAAATTTCTCTATTTCATTAAATATTTTCTTTTTCCTCTAAAGGATTATATTTAGGTTTAGCAGGTATTCTTGGTTCTAATTCTTGATTCTAATTCTAACTCCTTTGCCTTCTGGAAAATCATATTCCAAGTCTTCTGCTTCTTTAATGTAGTAGCTGCTAAATCTTGTGTGATCCTGACTATGGTGAATTTGATTTTTTTGTAGGCTTTCAGTATTTTCTCCTTGACCTGGGAGCTCTGGGATTTGGTTATAATATCCCAGAGAGTTTTCATTTTGGGATATCTTCCAGGATATTTGAATTGGGGAATTCTTTCAATTTCTTTTTTGCTCTCTTATTCTAAGTTATCTGTAAAGTCTTATTTGTAATATTTTAAAATTTGATATCTAGGCTCTTTTCAAAAAAAATTAAGGCTTTCAAATATTTCAATAATATCTTAAATATTTATTTTCCAGGTCATTTTTTTTCTGTCAGATATTTCACCTAATCTATCATTTTTAGTCCTTTAACTTTGTTTTTCTGTTTCTTGATGTCTCACACAGTTATTCCACTTGTTCAATTACCTGCTTCCAGTCTCCCACTTCTAATTTTAAGTAGTTACTTAAAAAATATTTTTATACCTCTTTCATAATTTGGCCAATTCTGATTTTTAAGGAGTTATTTTCTTTGGTATATTTCTGCTTTCTTTCACCAAATTGTTAATTCTATTTTCACTATTCTGTTGCATAGTTCTTTTTACTTTTCCAAATTTTTCCTCTACTTCTATTACTTGATTTTTAAAATCTTTTTTCTTTGCTCTTTTTTATCTCTTCCTTAAGCCCTTTCAGAAATTCTTTTTTCAGTTTATGTTTAATCTAAATTTTTCTTTGAGTCTTTGCTTGCAGATATTTTCAAGCCATTGTCTACTGAGTTTATGTATTGAGTTTCCTTTTCATCATAAAAGCTTTTTATGCTCAGATGCTTTTTTTTTGTTTGCTCATTTTTCTAGCATATTTCTTGAATTTATCCTTTATGTTAGAGTTGGACTATCCACACCTCTGGTTAGAGGGAGAATATTGAGCTTGAACATCTGTCTGTTATGTATATTTTCTGCTTTCATAGCTTACTGGCAACCTATAAGTATGCAGTGCTTCCAATATGGTATGATCCTGAAAGAGGTCTCCTCACTGATTTCCTGGAATATTTTCTAGTCCTTACCCAGATATGGCCCCTGCACCATCTTGACCATGCCTGTTCCTCTCTATACCCTGTAACTATGATCCGGAACTGAGTAATAGGATGCCAAACATTCTGGAATTGTGACTTGCACTGGGCAATGAGTGACAAAGCTACAAAATGGTTCTCAGTCCTGTGTTTAGAACTAATGCAGTGGTCCTTCATAATCTCTTCCTGATCAGGTGTTCAACTCTCTTGCCATCATTGGATATTGGGCTGCTCATAATTGATGCTGACTGTATTCTTGCTTCTACCATTGGTGCCACTTCTGCCTGTCCAGCTCCTGCCCTAGTGACTACATACCTCTTTTTTTAGCTTCCTAAGGTTCCCTAAGCTGGAAAAAAAAATGAATCACCATGACTTTTAATTGGCTTTCCAGCCCAGAATTGTTCAGCACATTTTTTGGTTGTTTTGGAGTGGTACGTGTTTTCATTCTACCTTCCTGTCTCTTCATCTGCTACTTTCTATCAAAAGCTATAAGTAAGAGAACTATGATTTCATCAACATAAGGGGAATTCAAGCAATATAGAGTATGACTTTCTCTAAAATTGTAGTTTTAGAGAAATGCATAGAGCTTTGTGGTATAGAGAAAGGCCAAAGTGAAACCTTGTAAATAAAAGAAAAATATATTTAGTCAAACATATCTTATTAATTATGGAGCCTTAATGGTTCTCTGTGATCACTCTGTCTGTATTTTAATATTCACTTACCATTTCTATTATAATGGATTCTAAGATTTCCCTAGAAATAGAGGTCAAGTTCATTGGTCAACATTTTTTTAAACAGATTCCACTCTTTTCAAACTTTTTGAATATAACAGAAGTGGTCTAATAGAATATATGGTTTTGATCTATGGAAATGGACATTACAAGATGTTCTATTACTAAAAGCCTTGCATTTTGCTTGGGGATAATGAATCAATCTTTGTCAGTTTCCATAACTTAGGGCTGTGTAAAAGATGATTGGCTAAGACATTCCTAAAAAATATGGTTTCTGCTACTCCATTGAGCTCTTGCTGGAATTCCAAAAAAACACTCGTTTTGGTTGTTTCTCAACAAAGAGAACCCAGAGCGGTTCGCTCTTGCTCACTCTTAAGGCAGGAAAACTGGTATAATATCTCTCTTTCTAGTCTAATGACACTTCTAGTCTCCAAAATCATTGAAATATTATGGACTACTTTGGCAATCACATCCACCAATTTTCTCAGTACCCAAGGATGTATATAATTTATCTGTATAATGTGAGTGAAATTCATACAGGGCAGCAACTCTTTATCGACCATTTTTGTTGTGTTTTTAAACTAAAGTCAATTATCCTTGTTAGAAAAAAGAAAAGCAAAATAAGAATTAAATTATTCTGCCTTGACTTTGTTGTCAGTGATTACCACCCCATGTATTCCAAGAAGTGAGCCACTTACATATTTTATTCATTTATTTTCCCCAGTGTAGGTCAAAACAAAACAAAGACAAGCAAATCAAACACACAAACAAATCTGTTTCTTGTTGCTAGCTTCCCTTGCAGAATCTCAGTGCATGCTAGTTTTTTGTGTTCCTGATTCTCTTCTTAGAATTTTGCATCATGCTTGTATTTATTCTCTGGAACCTTCTATATCCTGCACATAGTATCTTAATTATGTCTTTCAGAAAAAAAAATATTGATGCTTTAATCAATAAAATCAGTCATTTATTGATGTCCAAATGCCCAACTCTTTTTTTTAACTTTTTTTTGGGGGGGGCAATTAGGGTTGAGTGACTTGCCCAGGGTCTCACAGCTAGTAAGTGTCAACTGTTTGGTCTGAGGCTGGATTTCAATTCAGGTCCTCCTAACTTCAGGGCCAGTGCTCTATGCACTGTGCCACCTAGCTGCCCCTACAAGTACCCCACTCAACCCTTTTTTAAAACAAAGTAAATTCATTATCTTAATTTGATCTTCTAGGTAACCCTAGAGAGAAATGAAGAAAAGTCATCTCATTTTGAAAGCAATATTCTGTGCTCATAGTGCCATTTTTACATTCCCTTTGGAGTTTTCTCTGCTTACATACACGCCTGTGTCATGAGAAATGGTTTTTTTCCTCACTCAAATTGTTGCCTTTTTTACAAACTTTCATTCTTGAGAGTATCCCATTACTTGTGCTTGAATATACTTGTTGAATGTCCTTTTTAAAAAATGCTATTGCTAAGTAAATTTCCTTTTCTTAACTATTAAATTACATAAGATTGCCTAATTTCATTCTTGGTTGGGTCTGAAGTAATAGGGCTCTGGTTTGAATCAGGCCCATCCCTGCTATTATCCTTCCTTTGAGGTTACATATGAAACTGTGCCCAACTTTCCATTCCTTTTTTATCACAAGCTCTAGAACACGTTTCATTACTCTTTAATACTGGAATAAGATTTAAGCTGGGTCATACAAGTAATGAATATTTTCTTTATTTTCTTTTTTGGTTTCTAATTTTTTTTCTTCCCATATCTGCAGTATCCAATTTGGCAGAATTCGGTACGACTTATTCAGGAAGATAGCACACGAAACTTATTCATTAGCTGAGAGCCAAAAAAAAAAGTTTTTTTTTCTCCTGGATTATAGGAGAGAAATAAAACATTTACAATATAATGGAAAAAGGAATTCATTGAAAATATACAGACAAATTTAAAACAACTCTATCAATACCAGCCACAATATATAATTGGGAAATTGTATTCGATGCAAAGGTATGACAACAATATTATTTGACCCATTCTATTCCCTGAAAAAATTTGTATTTTCTATTATGTAGACACAACGAATGAAGTGGAAATGCATTCAGTAGAGTTTGTATGCTAGAATCCATAACCCATCACTACTCAACACCCTCATCTTCTTAGGAATGAAGACATGACATGGTGGTATGGGAAGGTAAAATTATGTGCTACAATGAAGGTTAGCAACAATACTAAATACATTGCCCAATCTTTTGTCTTTAATTTCCAGATGGCACTGGCATAGCATATGTGAGAAAATTAATTTGTGAGACTATAAGAAAAAGAAAAGAGGCCTAGGTTATTAAAACCAAGGGCCCTAAAGTAGTTCCAGGAATATTTTTGTTGTTCAGTAACTACTCAGTCTTTAGTTATATTGCTTTAGGGGAGAAAATGTAAGATAATTCTTTGTTACCACATAATGAATAATAATAACTCTAAAAAGCATCAGTTTGTATAGTAAGAAGTACAAATTAACTTTCCTTAAAGAATAGATATGACTTGAATAGGTTTATGCAAAATTACTTTCTAAATGTCAGATTTTATCAGAAATGTACAAAGTAAAGTAATTTTTTTCTTAAAATCACATTCAAGCCTATCCATCTGGCAAGTTTTTATTTTTGTCTCTAAGATTTTCTGATTGTTGGACACATCTGAGTAAACAAAAGCTTGCTTAAATCTACTTAGCAAAGAAAAGAAAAATCTACTGTAAATTTGGTATGTTGTTTTATTGTTTCTATTTTCTCTTTCTCAATTAAAAATATAAATATAAAATTAAACATATTTATTCAGCATTACTTCAAATGTACTTTTGTTATATAAAAATTAATAATATTAACTCCTTACATGTAAATAGAATTAAGGAAAGTGATATGGTATAAAAAAGCCATGTATATTAAACAAAGAACACTGAATTTCAAGTGGAGTTTAATCCTACTTCTGCCACTTATTACCTATATGACTTTAGGCAAGTCACTTCACTTATCTTGCCCTCATTTTCTTCAAATCAAAGATGAGGTGGCTGGACTAAAGAAGAATTTCTTAACTTTGTGTGTGTGTGTGTCATGGACCCCTTTGGCAGGCTGATGAAGCCTGTGGACTCCTCAGAATAATAGTGCATATCGCATTAAAGTGTTAAAATGATAATCCTTTTCTAATCTAAGTTTATGAACCCCTTGAAATCTCTCCATTGATCTATGAGGGGCTATGTGTATACCCATGTTAGGAAGAATTTCAGGATCTTCCACCTCATGACCACTCATTCATTCACATGAGCTTTCTAAGATGTTCCTGCATCCATTCTGTCCCGTTTCCTGTCCATTCTTTACAGCATTTTATAGGAAATACAGATCAATTTTCCTTATGGCTAGAGCTTGGAGTGATGTCTTCTTCTTAGAACCCTTTAAAAGCCCTGTCACCTACTAATGAAAATCAAACGTTTTTGCCTGGCAAAAAATACCCTCCATAATCTATTGCATTATATAATTTCATATTTATCTTATAACATACACAGACACACAGACACACATAGGTTTTCAGAGGTGGGGAGCCAAGGGTCAAGAACATCATATATTTCAGATTTTTAAAAAATAGTTTTGTATTGATATCATATTTACAAGCCCATGTATTTGTTGCTTCCCTTCAACAGTAGTATTGACTGGCCCCTGGGTTGCTGTTATATGTGCTTTGCACATGTTTCCTAGTTACTTGCATTCTTTGAATGTTTTTGTTTTTCCTTGCAATGGGTATTGTGGCACTCTGGAGGAGCACACTCCCTGTATAAATAGGGAAGAGGCATTTTCTCCAATTAAATAAAATCAGCAAGTATTTATTACATGCCTACCATGAGGCAGGAATTTTACTAGGCTCTCAGGAGACAAAGACAAAAATGAAGAATTTCTTATATTTAATGGAGCTTATATTTTTGTTACTCTACTAGGTTTACTCTTTGTTTCAATATTTTGATTTGAACTGATATATCCTCTGACTGGTAAATGATTGTCCACATAATTTTGGACTTGTGATTTTTTTTTAAGTGAGCACTGAACTACAGAGTGTTCCAAACCAGAAGATTCTTTTCTGGGAATGCATGTGAGGAGACAAGAATCAAATGCCCAGTTTATATAACTGAAAATCACTGCAACATGAATTTCAAATGAGGTATAGAAGAATTCTCTAAATAAAGAAACACCAAACTAATGCATAAAATATATTCTTATATCAATGAACAGAGTTTCCAATGTCACCTGGAGACTTGATGTCTTGCCTTTCTCCCTAACACTGAACCTTTCAATATGTGCTATCTCTCCCTATTAGGATGGAAGTGCTTTGCCAGAAAAGACCATCTCTTGCATTAGTATTCCTAGCACTTAGCACAATGTTTGATACATAATAATTATTTACTTATTTTTCATTCATTAGTGCTCAGATGGTCAGTATTATATCAGTGGTTCCTCAATGATTTAGAGAATTTAATTAATTTACTTTTATGTAAAAATATCGAGGCTGGTTCTACAGACCAGATCAAATGGCCTAATGAATTTCAAAATTATATCAGAATTAATTAGATTAATTACTCATAATTACTCATTGTGAGTAAATAAAAAAATAATGATAAAATTTCATGGTAACATATAATGGGTGACAGATCATTATAAATTCTTTAGATATCCATTAAACTTAATGAACTGCTTTGCTATTAATGCAGTAAGTACATAAATCTATAAGGGTTCATCAAAATACTGTGAGCTGTATTCATAGCAAGGATGTTGATCTTGAAAAATAAAGTTATATAAAAGAAACATATAATTAGTATTTTTAAATGCTTGTCAGTTGTTTTAAACATACAGACACACACACCCTACACTCCCCACCCCCCCCCTACACACAATTAATATCTTTATCCAGATCCCTGGGGTTCTTCTATAAAGATTAATATGGAGAATTAAATGGTTTTGTAATATCCATCATTGATTTATTAAAGATAAATGTGTCAATTTAGGGAAGCTAATTACCTCTATTGAATTTAAGATAGTCTGTATCTGAGAAACAAGTTACAGTAAACTCCAATTTAACCAAGATGATTGAATATTCTGTTTATTTTCAGCAATTTGTAAAATGAAATTTAACACACATATGAAATTCTTGTCCAATTTGGAAAATATGAACAGTTTCCAAGGAATTTAAATAAAATAAAATATAAAAAAAAACCTTCAGCTATGCAGAACATAAATACATACTTTACTTATTTGAAAACCAAAACATTTAAAGATGGCACGTAACCTTAAAGTCATCTTCATAACTGCATTAGTTATTATTGGGCAATATTGTAGATATAGAAGCTGTGGTTGATCATATTCAATGTACATGGATCCTGCAATGTAATAGAGAAGTTCCTGCATTTATTGGATTCCTGATATTGCTTTTCTAAATTGTATTTTTAATTTGTTGATGTTAGCATTGTATTAGTGTTTATATATGGCTAGGGCTCATGGAATACTACAATCTCCACAGAATTTAAAAAATATATATATCATAAGAGGGCAAAGAAGAGCTAAATGCTGACCTTGCTAGGATTGCAACAAAGAAAAAGATAGGAACAGCTAGAGTAATTAATGTCATCAAAGAAATGTTGTATTAGAAAATATGAATTTGTCATGAGGAGAGACTCTGGAATAAACAAGGAATTGCCCATGTACTATAACAGTATCTAAAGTATTCAAAAGAAAATAAGGAAAGGTTCTTGCACATTGGGTACATCTTCTCTTATCCCCAACATAAGCACGTACACACACACACACACACACACACACACACACACACATACACAATTTGTGATGAGTATCCTGTAGGACATGGACAGAAGAGCTATAATTGCCTTGTTTTATTACTTAGAAATAAAAAAGTGAGTTGCATAAAAAGTCGTAAATGTGCAGGGCCAAGATAGTATCAGCAAGAAGTACATTGAGATTATGTTCCTATCTCCCATTCGCCGTCCCCCCCCCCCAATCCTCTTCCAGGTAGGCCTCATTTCTAAGATAAATTAGAGCTTGGTCAAGTTTGTAAAAATAAGGCACATTTTTCAATTTTCATATGATCAAATAATATAAGTACATAATTTTCACAGGAATAAACCTAATCCATCACACCCATATGTTTTTTAAAAAATACTCTAAATCACTAAACCAAAATAAACCTAAAATTATCTCTCTGAATAGACAGAGCTTTGCAGCTGGTAGACAGTGGCTGAATCCAATAGCTGGAAATGTCAAGTGGTACAAGCCCATAGCCTGGTTACTAGGATCCCAACTTAGGCACTTGCAAAACTAAGACCAGAAAGGAACAGTTTTCAGATTTCACCTTGAATCAGATCACTTTGGGAGTACAGAATGCTTGAAGTCCCCCATGTTGAGCAATCTTTGAGATCCTGGAAAAACAAAATACTCAATGCCCCCCAAAAAAGCAACAGAACCACACCAAACATTTTTTCCAGAAGATAAAGAAGCAAGCCCTAACATAAAGTGCAAATTAAGAAGTAAGTTGAAAGAATTAACAAAGAAGCAAAAAAGAAACAAACAAACAAAAAAACCCAATCATAAGAACCCATTTATATGACAAGGATGTTCAAGAGAGAAATACAGAAGAAGAGAACAGCTTCAAACATCTACAATTAAAGCTTTAAGAAAATCACAGCTTGGGTACAAATTTAACTGGAATTCCTGAATGAAATGAAGCAAGATTTTAAAAAGTGATTTTAACTTTTTTAAATAAAGAAAATGAGAAAGAGAGGAAAAAATGGAATTAGATTGTAAAACAATGAAATCAGATGTCTAGATAAAAAAAAGATGTTGGAAACAAAATGAGAATTATGGAAGGAAGAATTGGAAAAGGAATTAACACTTTGGCATAAGAGGTACAAAATTTTGCTGAAGCAATAAACTCCCCAAAAGTTATAATGACCCAAATAGAAGACAATGCCTTTATGCTACAATCAGCAAAATTAAAACCAAATCAAAGGACTGAAAAAAAGTAGAGAATGTAAGGTATTTCATACCAAAAACTGACTTAAAACACTGATTTAGAAGGGGAAGAATAATTATTGGACTACAGGAAGGAACAATTAAAAACAGAGCCTAGAAATTATATTTTAATATTTTTTTTAAATGCTGAAGAAAATAACACTTCAAAAAATAGATTTACCCCAATGGTAAAAGAGATCCAAAAGGCCAAAGAGGAGAAGAATATCTTAAAAAGCAGAATTGAGCAAATCAAAAGGGAGGCTCAAAAGCTCACTGAAGAAAATAATTCCTTAAAAATTAGAATGGAGCAAATAGAAACTAATGATTTTATGAGAAATCAAGAAAGTATAAAACAAAACCAAATGAATGAAAAAATAGAAGACAACTTGAAATATCTCATTGGAAGAACAATTGACTTTGAAAATAGATACAGGAGAGATAATTTAAAAGTTATTGGACTACCTGAAAGCCAAGATTAAAAAAAAAAGAGCGTAGACAACATCTATCAAGAAATTACCAAAGAAAACTGCCCTGATATTCTAGAATCAGAGGGAAAAATAGAAATTGAAAGAATCTGCTGATCACCTCCTGAAAGAAGTCCCCAAAGAAAAACTCCTAGGAGTATTGTAGTCAAATTCTAGAGTTCCCATGTCAAAGAGAAAATATTGCAAGCAGCCAGAAAGGAACAATTCAAGTGTTGTGGAAACATAATCAGAATAACACAAGATTTATCAACTTCTATATTAAGGGATCAGAAGGCTTAGAATATGATATTCTTGAGGTCAAAGGAGCTAGGATTAAAACCAAGATTCACCTACCCAGCAAAACTGAGTATAATCCATCAGGGGAAAAAATGAATATTCAATGAAATAGAGGACTTTCTAGCATTCTTGATGTAAAGAGAAGAGCTGAATAGAAAACTTGAGAGATGATTGTATTGGGAGAAAGAGAAAGGGAAAAGTAGAATAAGGTAAATTATCTCGCGTAACAGAGGCAAGAAAAATCTTTTACAGTGGAGGGAAAAATTGGGATGTGAGAGAGAATAAGTGAATCTTGCTCTCATTGGATTTCGCTTAAGGATGGACTAACATGAACACACAATTGGATATGGGAATCTATCTTAACCTACAGGAAAAGAGGAGGGAGAGATATAAGAGAGCAGGGAGGATGATAGAAGGGACAGTGGATTGGGAGAGGGGGTTAGTCAGAAGCAAATACTTTTGAGGGGGGACAGGGTGAAAGGAGAGAATGGAATAAACAGGAGTGGGATAGGATGGAGGGAAATATAGTTAGTCTTTCACAACATGACTATTATGAAAAATGTTTTGCATAACTACACATGTATAACATATATTTCATTGTTTGCTCTCTCAATGAGAGTGGGTGGGGAGGGAGGAAAAAAGAATTTGCAACTCAAAGTTTTAGAAACAAATGTTAAAAATTGTTTTTACATGCAACTGCAAAATAAGATATATAGAAAATGGGGTACAGAAATCTATCCTGCCCTACAGAAAATAGAAGAGGAGGGGGATAAGTGAACTGAGGGGAAGGTGATAGAAGAGAAGGCAGATTGGGGAAAGGGGTATTCAGAATGCACTCTGTCTTGGGGTGAGAGGACAGTAGAGATGGGAAGAAAATTGGAACTCAAAATCTTGTGAAAATAAGTGTTGAAAACTAAAAATTAATTAATTAATTAAAAAAAAAAGAAATGATGATCTGGATGCTCTCAGGAAAACCTGGAAAGACTTACAAGAATGGATGCAAAGTGAAATGGGTAGAACCAGGAGAACATTGTACACAGTAATAGCAATATTGTAAGATGATCATCTTTGAATGACTCAGCTATTCTCAGCAATACAATGATACCAGACAACTGAAGGATTTATGATGAAAAATGTTATCCATCTCCAGAGAAAAAATTGATGGAATCTGAATGCAGATGAAACCATACTTTTTAAACATTCTTCATTTTTCCTGTTTTTATCTATGTTTTTATTTTATAACATGACTAATATGAAAGGATGTTTTGCATGATTACACCTGTATAACCTATATCACAATGCTTGCCTTCCCAATGAGGGGGGCATGGAGGGAAGGAGAGAATTTGGAACTCAAAATTTTAAAAACAAATGTTAGAAATTGTTTTTGCATGTAATTGATGAAATATAAAATATTAAATTTTAAAAAATAATATTTAATTTTACCTAATTGTGCATAAAAAACAATGTTTAACATTCATTTTTTAAAAATGAGTTACACTTTTTCCCTTGCTTCCCTTGCCTCCCAACTCCCTGAGAAGGTAAGCCATTTGACAGAGGTTTTACATGTATAATCATGAAAACATATTGTCATATTATCATTTTGTAAAAGAAAGCAGAGACAAAAAAACCCACCAAAAATGAAATGAAAATGGTATATTTCAACTAGATATCATATTTCAAGCAATCATAAGATGCAGCTTTCTAGACCTCTTACAATTAGAAGGGAAAATAGAAATAGAAGGAATCTATAAACAAGTTCCTGAAATTTCAAAATGAAATTTCAATGAAGATTTGAGTAAAAGTCCAGCACTTCCACATCAAAGAAAAAATAGAAATCAGAAAAAAAAATAATTCAAATACAATAGAGTCACAATTAGGGTCATACATAATTTGATAGTTACCAATGTATTAAAAAAAATAACAGCAGCCACTACAAAAGTGAGCTCGGAATACAGTATTTCAGAAGTCAAACCCACAACAACATACCTAGCAAAATTGAGTATAATCCTACAGGAGGACAAATCAACATTTAATGAATAAAGGACTTCCAGGAATGCTTGATGGAAAGATAAGACTTGTGTAGAAAAACTTTGAAGATCAAATCAGGAATTGAGAAATATGTAAAGGTTTATAAATGAACTATCACAAGAGAATAAATAAAGATAAATTGCTTTCAGTCTAATATATAGAAAGGATATATGTCCCCTTTGTACCCCATTATCATTAGACATAAAAGAAGGAATGTAATTATCCAGGGC
Organism: Phascolarctos cinereus; assembly: GCF_003287225.1. Taxonomy (NCBI): domain Eukaryota; kingdom Metazoa; phylum Chordata; class Mammalia; order Diprotodontia; family Phascolarctidae; genus Phascolarctos; species Phascolarctos cinereus. The sequence continues at coordinate 412,691,823 of NW_027555847.1, forward strand.
TCAGGAGTCTTGATGACCTTAAAAGAAGAATGAAAAGATAGAAGAAGAGAAATGCACAAGGGTAAAAAGGGAGAGGAAGGTTAAGAAAAATTATCTCAAATAATCAAGGTAAGCAAGCAGAAATCTATACAAATAAGGAAGAAGGAGTGGTGACAGCAGCTGTTTTCTAAACCTAATTCTCATGTAAACTGGCCAAAGGAGGGAAGAATATATACCCACAATGAAATATATTTTGCTCAACACATTAATAGGCAGATTGGAAAATTGAAGAGAAGGTAGATTAAGGAATGGTTTAGTCCTAAACAAAATAAGATTATACCAAAAAAAAAAAAGGATAACCTTTTTCAGTAGATGAAAAAAATAGAAATATAAGGAATATTCATCAACTGGTCATTTGCTGACCAAATTACTGCATATAAATATGGAATATTTATGTAATGGAATATCATTTTACAGGAATAGATAGGATTTTGAAAGTTTCAACTTTAGGACAGCTGTAAGAAAAAAGAATCCTAATATTTTTAGTTATGAGAAAGAATAATTAACATGCTTCTTAAATTGCAGCAAGCAAGAGATGGTCAAACACTTTTGGGGTATATGCTGCTGAGGATTCTTTTCTCAGGTATGAGTTTTCTAGATGGATGCTGAAGGCCTTTCCAATTCAGGAAATTTGTGATTATGTATTTGGTAAATAAGAATGATAGTATTGAGATGTTTTGTTATTAATATAATATGCTATGTATTTCTATAGATAGCAAGAAAATGGAGCAAGTTAATTTTTGACTTTAGAGGAGTTATCATTCATGTTATCTTCAATATCATTCATCTAGATGCAGCAATGAGGAAGCCAAAATAAGAAACTTCACCAAAATTACTGAATTTAAAACATCAGAAAATAATAGCAACTTCCAATTCAAAGAGAAGCAAAATAAACTATTTTATATCATTATTCTCTGATATATATTCAATCTTTATTATCTCTATTTTTTGTTATTAATTTTTTTTGTGCTTTGATCTTGTTTTATTCTTCTACCTCTCTGCAGTTCTACTAATGAACAGGTGATATTTCCAGTGACAATCATGTCAAATTGATATTAGCACCTCGGAAATCAGTGGTTTCTGGAAGTTTCATATGCTTGATTTCACCCTTCAGTTTTAATAAAAGGCCTTCATTCCTGTATGACCTCTCAGAGCCCCACCTTTGCCTGTTAAAATTATCATCTTTCCTCAAGGCTAACACAGGATGGCATATAGGAAATCATTTCTAATCCTCTTGTGCTGATATCTACAATGTTGCATCTTCCTCCTTTGCTGCAGAATGTAAACTGTTTAAAGGTAGGCAATGTTTCAATTTATTTCCCCACTATCAAGCTGTAGCACCTTACATGTACTAACTATTTAATGAATTCTTTTAAAATTGAATTGAAAAAACAATACATATGCATGTGTATACACACATATGTATGTGTAAATATGTATATGTATGTGTATATGCATGTATATTTGTGTATATGTGCATACATATGTGTATATGTGCATACATATATGTATATATGTATACACACATATGTATATATACAGAGAGAGAAAAAGAGAGAGATAGAGAGAGAGATTATGCACTCGAGGAATTCCCTCTACCTATGAAATCACAAGGGTATTCCCTCCCCTCATGGCTCTCAGTTCCTAGGGCTGGAGCCATTCTAATCTGCATGGCTAGATTTGAAACATGTGAACAAATCAGCTCACTATGCAATTGGCAAAGAATAGGAAGAAATATAAGCTGCCTGAGATAGCATTAGTATTTAGCTTATGTAATAAAGGAAGTCATGGGTAAGGGAGAGAGGAAAGGAAATAAAGTTAATTGAAAGATAATTAACTCATTAGCTTACCCAAATAAATTTTTCTAGGGTGAGGTAAAACTGTCAGCCTGGAGAGATAACATGGTTTATGGCAAATAGTGCAGTAGCATGGATTTAGGAACTGTTTGTTTTAAACACTACGGCATATTAGAATCATTATTTTTTTTCTGCCTCTCAAATTTTTACATTTCTACGAATGGGTATTTGGGAAATTCCAGTCTATTACCACTCACTCTTTAAGGAGGTAGCCATTTCAATAGGAAATTCACTAATATTTCTCCACATAAATTAGATGAATACTAGAAATCAACTGTATTACAGGCAGTCAGCCTTATCAGTGAATTTCATTACTTTAAAAATGTAGAACAAAAAGAAAACAAAATAAAAAAAGATTATTTTCAAAGTTGTTCTAAATAGATCATTGATTTTTCACTATCTTTGTTCTCTGTTCCTCTTACCAAGAAGCTGTGTAGGGGACTGGGAAATCATTGATGGTCTGAGCCTTCCCACCTTCCATCATTGTTTCAAATGGCAAATACTTTACTGAAGGTGCCAAGGAAGAGAGACACAGTTTGAATGAACCTGTGACTATTTCCTGATTTTATTCATTAGTTTACTGGACTGTATTCCCCCCTCCCCTGTCTCACCTTGTTGTTGTTGTTTTCTTTTTGTTGCTGTTGTTGTTGTTTTATTTTTAGTCACTCTTCCCCCCAGCTCTTGCTCTATACAGGGATTCAATTGAGAGAAACTTTGGTGGAAGATTAGAGACCTGCAAAAGAGCATCCAAATGACTTCAGTCTTTCACTATTCAATAGTTAGCAATGGTCCCTAGATTGCTATATTCTGTCAGATTTTTTTTCTTTTCATAGATTCATTAGTGATTACAATTCTTTATAAATCATCTACTGCAATTGCCTTGCCTTTAAGAAAAGCACAAACAAGTCCAGTGATTGTTTTTCTCATTCCAACAATAACAACAAAGCAAACAAACATTGTAGAACTCACTTATTAACTTATTCTTAAACCAGTCAAAGATAACCTGTATGCTCCAAGATAGACCTGGATGCATAATTTGCTCCCTACTGCACACTGTCAATTACTGTCCTTTTGCTCCACATTGAGCTCTCCTCTATTACTTTTTCTCCACTTGATCCTCCCTTATACCTTTCCTCTCTTTTCTCCCTCAACTGTAATCATGCTTTTTTAAATAGCATTGAATTAACTGCTTAGTTGAGTTTTCAAGCACTAATTTACTTGCTCCTCCCTGCCCTATACCCAGTCACTGTGGATTGTGGTAGCAGTTCTGTCTTGGGGTGCCTGGTTTCCAATAAGTAAGGATATTCTTTTTCTTCACTCTCATTGGTACATTCAGAGATCCCCACTCCACTTTCTCAGGGATGAAGCCTAATTCTGATTATATTTCTATCCTTTAGGGGCATCACACAGACATAGCAGTTTATTGTTGATGGAATACATTCTCATATTAGGTTATTCCCTTTGCCTGGGGGAAAAAAGAAACAAAAACAGAAAAAAAAATGTTTTCTTCCTCCTTTCCTTTTTATGTAAATTACATTCTTTCTCCAAGGTTGCCAGGCTTGGTCCTTCCTTGAAGAGTCATAGATCCTCAATGACATCTCTGATATCCCAGCCTTCAATGACAGTTCTTTTCTCTGATGTCAGTTATTGCAGTCTTGCTAAGCTCAAGGCAAAAACAAAAATGACAAAAAAAAACAAACAAACATGGACAAGTCTGCAGGATTACAAATAGACACTACTAAATGAATGAATAACTAAATAGATAAAAGAAGACAAGAAAGCCAAAATAAGTGGACCCATGTACATACATGATATATTTTTCCAATGTTATTTGTTTATGTCAATCTATCAACAAACATTTGATTCCAATAGTATGGCAAGAACTGAGCCAGGATATAAACAACCTTTGACTTCAATGAACTTATGTTGAATTGAAAGAAATACTGAATAAACTTTGAAAAAAAAACAACCAAATATATAATGTAATTTTGAGGGGTGAGAGAGCACTATTTTGAGATTATATTCTTTATTTTAGATATTTCTTTGTCTTTACTGATAGTAACCAAAGAGACTGTGAAATTTTCAGTATGAACATTCACTCATCAGAAATATGCCATCTGTGCAAATCAGGGTTAGATGTGTTTTAATTGTCTAAACTTAAGGAAGTGTTAATAATATAGTTTACATTTAAAAGTGTGTTCATATAAGCCTTAAACATTTAGCAGCTCACCCTTGTATTACTCTAATAACATGGCTTGAGCTTAGCAAGACTGCAGCAATAGAGTCATCACTGTGCTAGGGACCTGGTAACCTAAAAGTAAATCTAATAGCAATAATAACTAGCATTTATAGAGGGCTCTAAAATGTTCTAATTATCTGAGTCTTTCAACATCCTTCAAGTATACTTAACACAATATGAGTACTTAACTGTGGTAAATTCATGCATGTACCTCTTATTTACCATTTAACCTATTAGCTTGAAGTTTAAAAATCTATGTTAATAAATAAATAGTTTAAGTATCTGTATGAAATAAATATAAGGTAATTGGAAAAATATATCATATATGTACATGGGTCCACTTATTTTGGCTTTCTTGTCTTCTTTTATCTATTTAGTTTTTCATTCATTTAGTAGTGTCTATTTGTAATCCTGCAGACTTGTCCGTGTTTATTTTTTTTTGTCATTTTTGGTTTTGTTTTTTTGGCAAAGATACAGAGGTGGTTTGCAATGTTCTTCTCTATTTGCCATTTATAATTGTAATCAATATGCATATAGTTCTAGTTATGTTAATTTTTCTCTGTATCACTTGTAATAGGTCTCTGTATATTTATTTCCCATTTTATAACATCCATTTATTATATCACATTAATATTCAATAATGTACTCAGCTACTCTCCAATCACTGTCTACAAAATTTGTATACACACACGTGTAGGCAAACATATACATGCTTGTACATTCATGTTTTTAGGATGTGTATACATATATATACATACATGTATATAGCAATAAGTAAGTGGAATAAATGAATAGTTTAGAATATCTAGAATTTTTTAAACATAAGCTTTCCCCCCTTTTTTGTATTATTTATAGCATGAAACCTTACCAGAGGAAATACTGGATCATTTGCAAAATTTACTTGTAATGAAAAAGACCACTGGAAATAACGTATATATCCAAAAATTGAAAAAGAGCTAAATAAATAATGGTATAGCAATGCCATGGAAAAATGTGAAACTATAAAAACTAAAACAATAAATACATGGAATTATGGAAAGACCTATATGAAATGGTACAAAACAAGATGAACAGAATCAGAACTGAATAAATATTGAATATGACTACATATAAATAAATAAAAGAAAACCAAAATCTAAAAGTAACGTAAAAGAGAGGGAATGAAAATGAAGTGGAAAGGAACATCTATCCATATGACTCCTTGCACAAAATATTAAATTGACTTTATTATTCAAAAATCAAGTGGTGCAGAAACTGGAAGCAGAAAATGTAAATTAAAATCCCAGTAGCTGTCTGACCTTAAGAAAATCTCTTAACCACTTTGTGCCTTAGTTTCATCATCCATAAAATAAGGAGGCCAGACTAGAAGGACTACGAAGTTGCTTCTCATTCTGAATCTGTAATTCTGTAATAAACCTTGTGCACTTTTCTGTAGCTATACAAGTGCTGGATTTGTTTTCATTCAAGGCTTTTGATAAGACCACATGTCTAGGACTAGGAAGATGCTAAGCAGCCTCATTTTACAAATGAGGAAACTGATGCCCAGGAACATGAAGCAACTTAACCACTGTTACACAAGTAGTAAGAAATCAGAGGAGGGATTTGAATACAAATACTATGGTTCAATGGCTATTGTTTAGTGTGTGTGTGTGTGTGTGTGTGTGTGTGTGTGTGTATGTGTGTAGAGAGTGTGCATACATGTATTTACATATATACATATATTATATTATATATGTACACAACTACATAGAGTTTGTGCATATACACATGCATATATGTATATATGTATGTACACATACATTATATAGCATATTGATCAGTGTGTATACATACATATAGCCACTGTATAATTAAATACATGATTTTGTGTTCTTATTTTAGTTAAGAAAAATTCCCAGTGAAGTTTCATCTTTTTATTTCAATAATTATGTCAATATTTGTAATATGAATGCTACCTTTATTAAATCAGAGCCACTAGGAGACACAGTTGATAGAATATCCAGCCTGAAGTCAGGAAGATATGAATTCAAATCTAATCTCAGATAAATACTAGCTGTATGCAGGGCAAGTCACTTAATCTCTGTTTGCATTTAATAAGATTTAAATTCCAGAGTCCTTGTGAGGATCAAATTAGATAATAATTGCAAAGTTCTTAGCATAATGCCTGGTACATAGTAAGTAACATGTAAATGTTAGCTACAATTGCAGCTATCATTATTATCATGTGTAAATATTTATAAGAACGTACTCTTGTCATCATCTCATTTTTCTAACCTTCTGTTCTTCCCTCTTCAACTCAACATTTTGTTTGTCTTTATTTCTTGGCAATATTTTTCTGAAACATTTAGTGATTTAGCTAATGATTGATATGCCTCTACATTGCTAGCAATAAGTTTATCTTATTTCTTTTTTCCTTGATATTGCAAATTTCTTAAGTTGGTTGTGTTATCTGAGTGTCCAGGATGCTATCAAAAAGTTTACTAAAGTGAACAGGTCTCTTTAAAATTAAGAAACAAATCTTTGTGATTTTCAAATTTCTATCTCTTGCCTTGAAATACTGTGCCCAGTTGTCTAGGCATACAATTCGGAGTTTAAGGCTATATGCATTCTGATCTTTCTTCACTGTTCAACAGAAAAATTATCCAGCTCTTGGGAAAAATGGGCTCAATGGATGAGCTTCCACCTCAACTTTACCTAAACCAGGGGAAAATGCTAAGCCTGTGCCATCTGTCAATCATATTTTTTCCCTCTCCCCACTTTCAGAATCTCGGTCCTCTGCATATTTTGGCTTCTCCCATTAGAATGCAAACTCCTTGATGGTAGGGAAAGTTATTTTCTCATCTCTCCAGCACTTAGTAGTGTTTGACACTGTTAAGTATAATAAATGCCCTTTTTTATTTTTTCTATCTAGCTACCATCTATCATCTAATCATCTAGTCATTCATTCAAGTATAGAAAATAATAGATAAATGGAATTCTGCAAAGGTGTGGGTTAACTCAAATTGATAAGCTCAGTAACTTGTGGAAGTATTAAAGTAATCATTCTGACTATCCAATAATGCACATGGTCTAAAAAGGACTATTTAAATGCCACCCAGAGACAATGTATCAAAATTGCAAGTTCAGATATTTTGATGGTGATGAAACACTTCATTACCAAAGAATTTTAAATGTTTAGTTTTTGGAATTTTCTAATGGATTGTTTGGGAAACAGGATAGTGGAATTTTTGTAAAGCATATACCCTGCAAATCACTCTATCTTAATGGTAATCTAATGGTCTTAGGAACATGGTGTGATTTCCCAAAGTATCTGCCTAACTTATAACTTGTACATTAAAAGTATCTGACACAGAGACTTCTTCTATGTCTTACCTCTTCTTTAACATCCTCTGAGATGTTGAAAAAATGAATATACAAGTCTTTAGATCCAAGAGCAATGATGACCCTGTATTGTATTCATCTTCCCTACCAAGCCATTGAGTTGTACCATTGAATATTTCCTTTCTTAGAGAAAGCTTTCCTTCTTCTGCCTGTGCAGAAGCTCTCAACACTTTTTTTTCTGGAAGACAGTTGTACTATATCAATTTAGAGTTGTTACTTTTAAATGAACAATGAAAAAAAATTCAATGTTATGAAACCTTTGCTTTTAATTTAAAAAAATCAAGCTTTTTAAAGCTTTAAAAATTAAAAAAAAATTAAAGCTTTTTTTATGATGAAGTCTTTATTTCTGGTTAGTTTAATGGCACACTCAATGATGACACTGATGAGAGAACTGTAAGAACACTGACACTACCTCAAATGAAAGAGCTCTAAATAGACTGCTCAATGGAGGAAAAAAAGCTACAACCATACAATTTGTTAAGAAAATCTGCTTAGATCATTCTTAACTTGTTTTTCTTTCTTTTCTGCTCTTCTGCATGATTTCAAAGATACTATTTCCTATTTAATGAAGTAGCATGCTAAAACTGAAAATTATTTAAGATGTGCCTTCCCAATCTTTTTGTTGAAAACATCAGGTGTACAGTGATAAAGTTAACACTTTTTTGAAGGTGTTCCTATTTGGTATGATCTTTAATGCTATAAAAATTCATTTGTTGTAGATATTTTTTCTATGTAAAGTAACAATCCTTATAGCCATTCATTGAAAGTTTCTGAGTTATTCATGGTGAAATAAAATATTAAATCCAAAATAAATGGATATATTACTTCCCTTCAAGAAACCTTTAAAACAGACATGTTATTCAACATGTAAATAAATTCTACAAAATTTTGAGGTCAGAATTATTTATTATTATTTTTAAATTAAAAAGAATGAAAAGAATGAGCATCTTAACTACTTCAGGCCATCTACCATACACAATTGATCCATTCAGACTAGTCATCTTGGTAAATTTATTTTATTACTACCTACCTCATGAATGAAGAAGTGGAATAAGGAAATACCAAAATATCTCTCCAAGGTCAGCCAACAAATTGATGAAGCATCAGGGAAGCAAGATAATGGTAAATGACCTAATTTTTTCAGTTGTTCAATTGTTCAATGCTTATGTGGTACCTGCTCAGGGACAAGATGAGCAACAGCATGCTGCCTAACAGAAAGCAGTGTTGCATCTTACTTTTGGTACATAGATTTCATGCCTGTAAAGATAAATAGAACTTCAGCTGGGCTGTGAATATAAATTCTAATGTTATCAACAGGCCAGGAACCATGATGACAGCAAAGTTGCAGCTTCCTTTCCCTGACCCACTAGTAACCTCATCTCTGATTATGAAGAATGAGGCTTTCCAAAAAGGATATTATGGCTCTTACTTCATATTAGCTAACCCTTAAAACACTACTGCCAGGTCAGACCAGCAAGTTTGGCAAATTAAGTACCACTGTTAAGGCAAAGTCATACATCTGATCTCATATGTTAAGATTTAGTACTTTCCTTCAGTGAAATTATTTTCCCAAGGAAAAGACACAAAGGCAATATTTAATTGAAGGCGTACATTCAGTGTTAGGTAAGTACATGTACAAGTATTATTATAGTCTTCTCCCATCCCCTGTTGTTATTTAGAGGGAATTTTGGTAGACAATTCTGAGATATAGATAGATAGATGGTTATAGAGATATTCTTTCTACATTTGATACATACATATGTATGTATAGATTTATATGTATGTATGCATGTAGTTTATTTTTTTGGGGAAAGCAATAGGGGTTCACATACTCAGAATCACAACTGCTAGGAAGTCTCTGAGGCCAGATTTTAATGTAGGTCCTCCTGACTCCAGGACTGATTAACTGCACCATCTAGCTGTCTTTTTATATATATTACACACAGACACACACATATGTGTATATATGTATATGTATATGTATACATATAATCAGAATATATGTGTGTATAAAATATTAGAATAATATCATTGTAATAATTGCCCTGTCTACATGATTAGTGTTGTACCAATATCAATATTATTAGTCAAAGCCTTACTTTAGCCAAGTGAAATGAGGAAGCAGTTTGGGATTGATTTCTAATTAGAACATACAGGCAGAAAAAGTAAGTCATTGTGGGTCCATGTCTGGCTGAAGCTTACTGTTTACTTCTGGTTTAGTACAAACCTTTCTAAAAATTAAAAAAAAAGTTTATTGATGTGGTTTGATTTTCCATTAAACATATTCATGTTTTACTTTCACTTAGTGAGAGGTCTCTTGTAACAAAGTAAAATAATTAAGTAATCCTAAAAGATCAGTGACCTCTTCTGAAAGTGAATGCAAGATTCCATATTTGTAGCTCCACCTTTAAAAACAATAAAACAAAGAATTCTGTTTTCTTTCTCTTTGAGTCAGCCACTCCATTTGATTTTTTAAAAAATAGCTATATTAAAAAAATATTTTGTTTCCTTTTGTACTTTAAAATCATCACAACTATTTAAGGTACACTATATTTTATCAATGGTCAGTTAATGGCACAAATGGTCATAGTTTTGATTACAAATTTTATAGTTTTACAAGTTTGTTTTAACCATGCTGTTGTTTCTTCATTCTGTCCATTTCATTCGTCACAATTTACACAAGTCATAAAATTTATTCATTTTTATAATGTGCATATTTCTGCTCCTTTCACTCTGCATCAGTTAGAAAAATCCTCTAATTTCTCTTTGAAAACAACTATTTCTGCATTTCTTATTACATGAGTGATACTCTGTTACATTCATATGCCACCGCTTAATCATTCATTCTTCAACTAATGGTCATCCCCTTGCTTTCCAACTTTTGCCATGATAAAAAGAGATGATGTGAATATATAACTTAAAAATAAATTGCCTTTTCTTCTTTTGTTAATCTATTTTGCATATAGACATAGTAATGATGAAATGTATAATATGGCCTAATATTTCCAATAGGTATAGAAAAAAAGATACCCCTTTAGGAGCATTAATGCCTTTAAAAGTAGTAAAGGAATTTAAAAAATACAGACAGAAGACTTGGAGTGTGGTTAATTTCTATTTTGAATATTTTATGAGAAGAAGGAAATGGAAGGCAAATGGAAATATATTAGGGAAGAAAAATGGATAGTGGGGGAAGGCTCTGCTTGGATCTCTATGTAAGTGCTAAAGTTGGACTCAACTGTCTCAGTCTTCTTCTGGCTTGACTAAGGTTAAGGCCTTGTTCTTTATTGATCTCCTCTTTTTACAATCCAGAACACAAAATTGGCCTCTTCCTGTGACCCACACACACCCAACCAATTATGCTTAGGTTTCCTAGTAGTACCATCTTGCAAGACCACTGGAGGTTTGCTTCATGGGTAGTACTCCATATCCCACTTTTTTTTTTTATGTTGTTCCTCTATGGTTTGGTGATGCATTGACCTAATTTTCATGACCATGATGATTTAGACCAGACCATTTTGGCCCTGGTTGGAAATTTTCTTCTGGGGAACTGGTCAGTCCATATTACTTATAGAAGAAATGTATAGGCATTTACATTTGGTTTTCTTTATTCCTTTTGATTGATTTTTAGAGTTTTATTGAAGTACTTTGGGGGAATTAGATTCCCCTACATCATAATATGTATTTAAATTATTTTTTACTTAACAGATTTTTAAATTTTCATTTATTTATATATCTGTTTACCTATCTATTTGATCTTTCTATTACCTATTCAACTTTTTCTTTAGTAATTCATGTATGCATTCATTTATTCATTCATGTATTCATTCATTCATTCATTTGTTGCCTTACTGTACAACAATTGGGATTCACTCTGGGCTGCAACATACAAATTTAACTCAGATGATTTTCTATCTCATGGTTGTTAAGATATGGATATAAAGTGATTGGTGGTTCATTACAAATTTCATCCACACATTCGTGAAGATATACTGCTTTAAAAATATGCCTACAATATTTACTAAATCATATTAGACTTTGCATTTATAGGGATAGATCTGAAAGATAATGGATCTGAAGCATTGTAACCTAACGAAATCCACTTATACAGTTTTGCACTCCAGGAGTATAGAGGGGAAATAAAGACTATGTATATGTTTTTAAAGACAATATATGAATGGAATATTGTCTTTACAATATTCTGTTTCCTCTCTTAATCATATCTTCATATTAAGTTTCCTGATTCTTCTATTAAAATTATTTGAAAAAAGTCAAAGACATCTATCATGTTCTTTATTGCAAAATGATTTATGCAATTAGATTTTTTTCCTAGACAAATTAAATCAGATTCACTCATAAAATGATATTTCTTATATTCATCTATATATAAGCATGTTACATGACATTTCCTGATCAAATCTGTACTCCTTGATGGATAAATATAGGAAGGTTTATAGCTTATATTTTTCATTTTCAGTATTAAAGAGATTATCACAAACTAAATTCATATTAAAGTATCACAGGCTATACTCTACTTAAGAATTACTTACTAGCTACCTACTGGAAAAAAAAAAACAGAAACCATATGAACACTTTCAACACAAATAAAGTCAGATCTAAATAATTGGGAAAAAAAACCATCACTTGCTCATTGGTAGGGTGAGCTAATATTTAAAAAAAATGACAATTCTACTTGAATTAATTTACTTATTCAATGCCATACCAATCAAACTACCAAAACTTATTTTACAGAGCTAGAAAAAATAATACCACAAGATTCATTTGGAATAACAAAAGGTCCAGAACATCAAGGGAACTAATGAAAAGAAATGCGGGGAAAGGTAGCCTGACCATACCAGATCCTAACTTGCATTATTAAGCAGCAATTATCAAAACTACTTGGTACTGGCAAAGAAATAGAGTGGTGGATCAGCAAAATAGGCTACGTATGCAAGAAGCAGTAATCAATGACAAGAGTAATCTACTATTTGATAAACCCAAAGATCCTAGCATCCAGAATAAAAATTCACTTTTTGACAAAAACTGCTGGAAAAACTGAAAAACAGTATGGCAGAAACTAGGTATAGACCAAAATCTCACACCACATATCAAAATAAAGTCAAAATGGGTTCAAGATTTAGCTATAAAGGCTTATATGATAAGCAAACTGGGAGAGCAAGGATTAGTTCACCAATCAGATTTGTGGAGAACAGAAGAATTCATGATCAAACAAGAGATAGAGAACATTCCAAAATACAAAATGGATAATTTTTATTACATGAAATCGAAAAGTTTTTACACAAACCAAGCCAATGCAACCAAGATTAGAAGGAAAGGAGAAAACTGGGAAAGAATTTTAACAATCTATGTTTCTGATAAGGGCCTGTTTTCTTTTTTTTTAAATTTTATTAATTTATTTTGATTTATCAACAATCACTTCTATATGCTTTTGAGTTGAAAATTTTTCTCCCCCTTCCTCCCACCTACCCTCCCCAAAATGGTGCACAATCTGATATAGGCTTTACATTTACATACCCATTAAACATATTTTCACATTAGTGAAGTAGTAAGTAAAAATTAAAACCAGTAGGAGGAACCATCAGAAAGATGAAACAAAACTCAACACAAGGTAAAAATAAGTGATAGCAATTCGACTTCCATAGTTGTTTCTTTGGATGTGGACAGCATTTTCCATCCCGAGACCTCTGGAGACGTCTTAGATACTCGTAATGCTGAGAAGGGTTCAGTCAAACAATCACAGTCATTGCATAACGTGGCTGTTATTGTGTACAAAGTCCTCCTGGTTTCGCTTACTTCATTCAGCATCAGACCATGTAAGTCTTTCCAGGTTTTTCTGAAGTCAAGCCTGTTCTTCATTTCTTATAGCACACTTGTATTCCATTACATTCATATACCAAATTTGCTCAGCCATTCCCCAATTGATGGGCAATTTCCAATTCTTTGCCACCACCGAAAGAGCTGCTATGAATATTTTTGTACATGTGGGTCCTTTTCCCACTTGTTTGATCTCTTTGGGATATAGCCCTAGAAGAGCTATTGCTGGATCAAAGGGTATGCTCATTTTTGTATCCCTTTGGGCATAGTTCCAAATTGTTCTCCAAAATGATTGGATCATTTCACAACTCCACCAATAATGTATTAGCATTCCAATTTTCCCACATCTCCAAGATTTATCATTTTCCTGTTTTGTCATGTTGGCCAACGTGATAGGTGTGATGTGGTACCTCACAGTTGTTTTGATTTGCATTTCTCTAATCAATAACCATTTGGAACATTTTTTCATATGACTATAGATGTCTTTAATTTCTTCATCTGAGAACTCTCTGTTCATATCCTTTGACCATTTATCAATTGAGGAATGGCTTGTGGTCTTCTAAATTTGTCTTAATTCTCTATATATTTTAGAAATGAGGCCTTATCACAGAGACTGGTTGTAAAAATTCTTTCCCAATTTTCTGTCTTCCTCCTAATCTTAGTTGCATTGGCTTTGTTTGTGCAAAAACTTTTCAATTTAATGTAATCAAAATTATCTGGTTTTGCTTTTCATAATGTTCTCTATCTCCTGTTTGGTCATGAATTCTTCTGTTCTCCATAGATCTGATAGGTAGACTATTCCTTGTTCTCCCAGTTTACTTATGGTATCAGCCTTTATATCTAAGTCATGAAACCATTTTGACTTTATTTTGGTATATGGTGTGAGATTTGGGTCTATGCCTAGTTTCTGCCATACTCTTTTCCAGTTTTCCCAGCAGTTTTTTTCAAATAGTGGGTTCTTATTCCAGAAGCTGAGGTCTTTGGGTTTATCACATAATAGATTACTATAGTAATTGACTGCTGTGTCTTGTATATTTAGCCTATTCCGCTAATCCACCTGCCTATTTCTTAGCAAATACCAAGCAGTTTTTATGATTGCTGCTTCATAATACAATTTAAGATCTGGAATTGCTAGGCCACCTTCCCCTGCATTTCTTTTATTAGTTCCTTTGATATTCTGGACCTTTTGTTTTTCCAAATGAATCTTGTTATTATTTTTTTTCTAACTCTTTAAAATAATTTCTTTGTAGCTTGATTGGTATGGCACTGAATAAGTAAATTAGCTTAGGTAGGATTGTCATTTTTGTTATATTAGCTCGGCCTACCCAAGAGCAACTGATGTTTTTCCAATTATTTAGATCTGATTTTATTTGTGTGAAAAGTGTTTTGTAACTTTGCTCATAGAGTTCCTGGCTTTGTTTAGGGAGGTAGATTCCTAAATATATTTGCAGTAAGTTTGAATGGGATTTCTCTTTCTATCTCTTGCTGTTGGTCTTTCTTGGTAATATGTAGAAATGCTGATGATTTATGTGGGTTTATTTTATAGTCTGCAACTTTGCTAAAGCTGTTTCTTATTTCAAGTAGTTTTTTACTTGATTCCCTAGGATTCTCTAAGTATATCATCATGTCATCTGCAAAGAGTGATAGCTTTGTTTCTTCTTTGCCTATTCTAATGCCTTCAATTTCTTTTTCTTCTCTTATTGATAAAGCTAAGGTTTCCAGTAGAATATTGAATAACAGTGGTGATAATGGACATCCTTGTTTCACCCCTGATCTTATTGGAAATGCTTCTAGCCTGTCCCCATTATATATAATGCTTAAGGAAGACTCCATTTATACATGTGCTGTCTAGTGTTCTTAAAAGGAATGGGTGTTGCATTTTATCAAAAGCCTTTTCTGCATCTATTGAGATGATCATATGGTTTCTGTTGGTTTTGTTGTATTGTTGTATGTAGCTCAAAGATGCTGACAGTTTTCCTAATATTGAACCAACCCTGCATTCCTGGTATAAATCTTACCTGGTCATAGTGTATTATTCTTGTGATAAGTTGCTGCAATCTACTTGCTAGTATTTTGCTTAAAATTTTTGCATCTATATTCATTAGAGAAATTGGTCTATAATTTTCTTTCTGTATTTTGACTCTTCCTGGTTTAGGTATCAACACCATATTTGTATCATAAAAAGAATTTGGTAAGACTCCTTCTTCACTTATTTTCCCAAATAGTCTATATAGTATTGGAATTTAATGTTCTTTAAATGATTGATAGAATTCGCATGTAAATCCATCTGGCCCTGGAGCTTTTTTCCCTAAGGAGTTCATCAATGGCTTGTTCAATTTCTTTTTCTGAGATGGGGTTATTTAAGTATTTTACTTCCTCTTCGGTTAATCTGGGCAATTCATATTTTTGTAAATATGTATCCATTTCACTAAGATTGTCAAATTTTTTGGCATATAGTTGGCAAAATAATTCCTAATTATTGTTTTAATTTCCTCTTCCTTGGTGGTAGCTTAGCTAAGGGCCTCTTTTCTGAATAATATAGAAAATTAAAACAAGTTTATAACAATACAAGTCATTCCTCAACTGACAAATGGTCAAAGGATATGAACAGGCAGTTCTCAGATAAAGAAATTAAAGTCACTTATACTCATATGAAATTTGATCTAAATAACTACTGATTAGAGAAATACAAATCAAAACAGCTCTGAGGTGCCAAATCACACTTATCAGATTAGTCAATATGACAAAACAGGAAAATGATAAATGTTAGAGAAGATGTGGGAAAGTTGGAACACAATGCATTGTTGGTGGAGTTGTAAAATAATCCAACCATTTTGGAGAGCAATTTGGAACTATGTTCAAAGGGTTATAAAAATGTGTATACCCTTTGACCTAGCAATAGCATTTCTAGGGCTATATCCCAAAGGGATAATGAAAAAGGGGAATATGACCCATATGTACAAAAATATTTATAGCAGATCTTTTTGTGGTGGCAAAGAGTTGGAAATGGAGATGATGCGCATCAATTGGGAAATGGCTGAACAAGTTGTAGTATATGAATGTAATAAAATACTATTGTGCTATATGAAATGATGATCAGGCAGACCTTAGAAAAACCTGGAAAGACTTGGATGGACTAATGCTGAGTAAAGTGAGCAGAACCAGGACAATGTTGTACACAGTAACAGACACATTCTGTGATGACTAACTTTGATAGATTTAGCCCTTGTCAGCAATGCAAGGATCTAAGATGTCTCCAAAGGTCTCATGATGGAAAATGCTATCCACATCCAAAGAAAGAACTATGGAGTTTAAATGCAGATTGAAGTATACTATTTGCTATGTTTTCTTCTGTTTTGTTTTGTTTTCTCTTTCTTGTGGTTCCTTTAACAGGTTCTAATTCTTCCTTACAACATCAGTAATGTGAAAATATGTTTAATAAGAATGTTTATGTATAGCCTATATCAGATTGTGTTCCATCTTGGAATGGAAGATGGGGAGAAAGAGGGAGTAAAATTTAAAACTTGAGAGCTTATGGAAGTGATTGTTAATAAATCAAAATAAATTAATAAAAAAAGAAGAAAGAATTATTGACTAGGTAAAATATAAGAAAACTATATTTTATAATACATATTTATGTATTTATATTAACCCACTTAGCAGTATATTAACCATCTCATAGAGTGAATATAACTCATTTCCTTTATCAGCAGGAGAAGGAAGATGAGATTATAACTTAAGATTTAAGAAGTAACAGTCACAGTCTTATCTTTGGAAATTATCCAGTAGACTGCAATTATACTATTTCCCCCCCCAAACCATGATGTGGTGGTTGTTATTAATCTCATTGCATTTTGGTGTGTCAGGTATAAGCATAACAGTAACAGTAATTCTGGCTCTCTACACATACGAATTAAAGCCAATGACATCTCTAGCTCATTTGACTCACATAGACAGCTTATTGTAATAATCAATATTGTAAAGTGAACATACTGTCCTTGGGAATATATAGGGTATTTTGTTGTTCGCTCATTAGTCCTGTTCATCTTTCAGGACTCTATATGGGGTTTTCTTGGCAAAGATACTGGAGTGTTTTGGAATTTCCTTCTCCAGCTCATTTTACAGATAAGGGAACTAAGTCAAACAGGTTTAAGTGAATTTCCTAAGGTCACACAGCTAGTGTCTGAGGCCAGATTTGAAGTAAGGAAGATGTCTTCCTGCCTCCAGTCCTGGCACTCTATTTCCTGTGCCACGTCACTTCCCATACACACGAAAGAAAGAAGAAAGATGAAGAAATTATATCTACCATCAGTACTAAACCTCTACTTTTGTTTAAATTAACTAGAAAAATAACTAATATTCTAAATGAATTTCCTATTTTTTTTTTCAGTTACTTACATTTCCTGATGTCCTTTTGTGGCTGGAGAATTAACTAGCTTGGGACACAGTCTTTTCTCTCTTTTTATTTTTTGGCCTAATTGTTGACTTTGACTTGACAACTAGCCAAGAAGTCAATTGTCTTCAGTATTAAGATGTTTTAAAATGTCAGATTGTTATTGTGCTACTAGATAAAAACAAGAAGTGTAACATTTTAGATCTAGTCAAAATCTCTGTAATTTATGTCCTAAAAAACAATATGTATGGCAGTTAGGGGAATTGGAAATCATTCCCAATACATGGAATAGTTACTCTATTACTGTTTTTTTTTCCATTTATTATGCAATATTGTAGAATCCAGATTTTGCAGAAATTCATAAAAATTGAAGCCACTTGGACAGGAGTGAAATATTTGCGCTAATTCTCTGTACCCTACAGTTCTCTTCAGCTTATTTTTAATTAGGCCATATGGTAGGGTTTGGAAAATATCAGTCCCACTTCTGTCTTTTTAGTCCTGGCTCTGCTACTAATTAGCTTTGTGTATTCTTTACAAGGCTTAAATAATGTTGCCAGACTTCACTCTCCTTATCTTTAAAATGAGAGGGTTGAATAAGATGAATATTGTGATTCTTTCCAGTTCTAAATTATTTTATGATTCTTTGCATACAACTTTGAGAGAATCAGACACTATATATGAATTGTTCTCATATGGAGACATGCTATCATGTAGTACAACTATGAATATATAAGATTGGATACATTCTAAAGAGCTCATGCTTACCACACTTTTGAATCCAATGAAATTATATTGAACATTAAAATTATGGTATTTTTCAATAAACAACTTCCAAGCAAAGAGTATCATTAATGAATTACAGAATTTGCTTTTAAGAATATGTTACCACTAAACCTTTTCTTAGGTTTAAATAATGTAATGACAAGAGAGCAGTAAAATAGAGTTACAGCTTTCAAGAGAAACTAAAATCTCTTCATCCAATCATATTCCACTAATTTTGAAACTGTACTAATTTAATCAAATGTAAGCTGAACTTGATTTCAACATGTATAGACTATAGTATAAACCCACAGACTTTTAATTTTAAGGCTGTGGATAAGATCTTCAGAATTACCTAAAATCACATCTGCATTTTACAGAAAAAGAAAATCAAATCCAGAAAGGCTGATTCACTTGTTCATTTACTAAGTAGTAAAGACAAAATTTCAACCCAGACTCCATCTGGTCTGCTTAAATAACATCAAATATTTATTAAGTGCTTTCTATGTACCAAGACCTGTACTAAGTCTTAAGGATAAAAAGAAAGGCAAAACAAAACTAAAGTAATATTTAAAAAAAATAGTTTGTGTCTTCAAAGTGATTATGTCCTAGTGGGGTAATACCAACCACATGATAGATAGATGATTTCTTTGCCATGTCTATTCCTTCCCTTCAAATAACAACCTTTTCTTCCTGCATATTTGTCTCTTTTGCATCTGCATCTAAATCTCTATTTACCTTTGCATCTGCATTTCTTTTTGGAACTTTTAATGTTAGCGAATCCTGGTGCAATTCTAATACTGTGTTGATGTTACCTGTTAATCTCATTACATGAATGGCCCTTTTCTATTTATGTCTGTACTTGCTGTTTCCTTATGTATAACTTCTCACTTATAAGACATTGTCAGAAATGTCACTACCTTGTGTACCTACTGTGGGTATTTCCATCACCCTTTAGGTCACTTATAAATTGGATCGTGGTGTCCCATATTCATGGCCATGTAGCATCAAAAAGGCAGTATCAGTGAACAAAAAAGGGGTTGTGGAAACAACACACAACCTAGGACCCCTAACTGAGTTTTGCAGTTTCCTGGATGTGATCTATCTGTATCTCCACCTCCTATTCAATTTGGAGTATAGAACATCATTTATCTAAACTGACTGTGAAAGATGTATGCACTGAATGATGAACTAACTGAAAAGGTTATCTGCTCAATAGAATACTATAAGCAGGAAAGTGTGAGTCATTCATTGACTTAGTTTTTCCTTTTTGAAAATCTAGGCAGAGCTCTTTAGAAAGATTGGATCTTGTTGAGAGGCTTTGTAGTGTTAAGGAATTGAATTGCTGCTTGAATATTATCTAAAATCAAGAACTCTGAAGTACAGTTTCAACAATAGAGATTTCTCTTCTATATGAAATTTGCATTGATTCTGGGGAAAAGCAAACAACACAACATTTGGTAAATATACATCTCTCTGTTTGATTTCATGTTTATTATGACACTCAGCCATACAAAAATGATCATTGTAATCACAATTCTCACAGAAGCTTTTATGAACTTAATAAATGCATACCTTGAGTAGATCTGTAAGGATGTATTTTGCCCTAACAATTATTTTCTTTATGTAATAAAAAAATTAATAGATACTGAAATCATATTATCTACATCTCTTAGGCAATTGTCTGACCTTAAAATATGATCTACCATAGAAATATTCTATGAAAATCTTCCTATTGTTTTCTTACATTATTTTAAATGATTCTCTTGATATGCCATTCTCATAAAAAAGTATAGAAATGAAAGAGTAGCTATGTGAAAAGATGAATATTTTTTCACATTGATTTAAACAAGTATCAACATCACAATCCATGATGATTTATATATTATTTGCATGAAATTTCTTTTTTTGAAAAATTTTGGAAATAATAGCACTATGGAGGATTCAAAGGAATATAAGACATAAACCGTTACAGTTACCTTAAAATCTATTTGGGGAGGCAATATATGGTATATTGCTTACGGTCAATGCTACTGCTACCATAATAGTTGTGGCTACTAGTAATACTAGTACTGTTGCTGCTGCTGCTGCTGCTGTTGTTACTAACAATAATTATTATAAGACATTTATACAATGCTTTCTAGCTTACAATATATTAAGTACATATTTTTTCTTTCCACTTGACACACAAAATAATCATACGAGGCCATTATTATCTATATTAGTTCCATTTTAAAGATGAAGAAATGGGCTTAGAGATTAAGGATCTTGCCTGTGATCACAAAGCTAAAGATTATGTAATGACTTTATACACTCCCACACATATCTATAACTATAGCTTTATATCTCTATTTCTATCTTCATCTATTATCCATCTACCTATATTTACATTAGATATTATGTTATATAATTATAAGGATTATATAATATAAATGCATTACATTATATATAGTCATTACATAAACATACATATGGACAGTATTCCTACATTTCTCTAACCTAGAGAAATACTCTTTGTTCTGCTGTATTCAATGTTTACATGAATCATTTTGCAATTCATACATGTGTGTGTGTGTGTGTGTGTGTGTGTGTGTGTATTTTCTAATTCTAATCTAAGTATGATGGTGGATAGAGAACTGGACTTAGAATGAGGAAGACTCGCCTTCCTGAATTCTAATCTGGCCTCAGACACTTAATAGCTTGGTGACCTTGAGCAAGTAAACCCTGTTTGCCACAGTTCCTCATTTTAAAAATGAGCTGGAGAAGAAAATGGAAAATTATCCATAATATCTGCCAAAAAACCAAAACCAAAACCAAAAAACCAAAACCAAAAACAAAAAACAAAGGGGGTTACAAAGAATCAGACACAACTGAAATGACTGAACAACAACAATCTTTCATTGAAGTTTGCTTAGGAAATATCTCTGTTTAGAAATACCTTGTGAGAGAGATAATTTGAATTATTCTATTTATATATAACTTTTTATATATGTGTATATGTACATGCAAGTTTACACATACATGTGCACATGTACTTATATGCATATTTGTGCACATGCATTCTTTTGTGTATATTAATATTTTCCCCATAAGTGTATAGAATAACAAGTTTTCAGAGTTTGAAGGGACCTAAGAAACAATTTAGTATTATTCATATATATCTGAAAAAGTTTCTCTTTTTATCATCCCTGCAAAATGGTCATCTGCTCTTTCCCTACAACTTCTTTTTTTTTAATTAAATTTATTTTTAGTTTTTAACATTCTATTCCATAAGATTTTGAGTTTTAAATTTTCTTCCCTACCCACTACCCCCCTCTCCCCAGATGGTGTACAATCTGATATAGGCTCTACATATACATTCATGTTATGATGTAAAGAACAATCAGAAGTAATGGAAGGAACCAAGAGAATGAAGCAATAAAACACAACAACAAAGGAAGAGGAAAGCAAATAGTATGCTTCCATCTGCATTCAAACTAAATATTTCTTTCTCTAGGTGTGGAAAGCAATTTCCATTATAAATCTTTTGGAGTGTCTTAGATCCTGATGTTGCTGTGAAGAGCCAAGCCTATCAAAGTCAATCATCCCATAATGTGGCTGTTATTGTGTACAGCATTCACCTGGTTCTGCTCACTTCACTCTGCATCAGTTCATGTAAGTATTTCCAAGTTTTTTTGAAGTCTGCCTGCTCATAATTTTTTTATAGCACAATAGTATTTCATTACATTCATATGCCACAACTTGTTCAGCAGTTCCCCAACTGAAGGGTATTCTCTCAATTTCCAATTTTTTTGCCACCACAAAAAGAGTTGCTATAAATATTTTTGTACATGTGGGTCCTTTTCCCATTTGTTTGATCTCTTTGGAATGCAGACTTAGAAGTGGTATTGCTAGGTCAAAGGGTATGCACAATTTTACAGCCCTTAGGGCATAGTTCCAAATTGTTCTCCAAAATGGTTGGATCATTTCACAACTCCATCAACAATGTATTAGTAGTTCAATTTTCCCACAACTTCTCCAACATTGTCCTGTTTTGTCATGTTAACCAATCTGATAGGTGTGATATGATATTTCAAAGTCATTTTGATTTGCATTTCTCTAATCAATGGTGCTTTAAAACATTTTAAAATAAATATAATAACAAATTACATTAAACTATAATATGTGATAAATATATAATATGTGATGAAATAAGGTAACATAAATTAAAATAAATAATAAAATAAAAAATATAAAAATAAAAGGACAAATTCTTTTAAGATGATTCTATTGTTCTTTTAGGAATCCTATTTAACTTCTCAATAGTTTAATTATCAGGAAGTTGTTCCTTATACATAGTAGGACTTGACTGCTGGAAAAATTTCACCCATTGCTCTAATTTCTCCCCTAAGGGGCCAGCCAAAACTAATCTAATCCCCCTTCCAGTGATTCCAGAATTCAAGTAACTGAAGACAGTTATCCCATCTCAATCTCCCTCAAGTCTTTAATTTCCATAATCAGTATCCCCAGGTCCTTCAATTGATTCTAAACACAACTCGGACTTCCTACTAATTTTAGTATGTCTTAGGAAAATCCAAATGAATGATTCTTCTTGGTTAATTTATTAGGAATATATTTGTAAATTAGTCCATATGTAAACAAATATATTCTGATAAGTACTAACTTACTAATTAGGAAAAAAAGAAAATCCTAATAATAATATTAGTAAGAAAGTACGTACTAATATTAATATTAAAATTAATGGCTTTTTCTTAATATATTAAGAATAGCCTTTATCTAGTAATTCTTAGTGTAACCTGATTCCTTAACATTTCTTGGATAAAGGTTGGGAGAGTCCTCACAAAGTTACTGAAATTTCTGAGCTCTGGAATATTTTTAAAAGAAAGGAAGCCTCATTACTTTGAAACATAAAACATATTGGGGCAGCTAGGTGGCACAATGGAAAGAGCACTGGCCCTGGATTCAGGAGGGCCTGAATTGGAATGTGGACTCAGACATTTGACACTTGTGCTGCATGACCCTGGGCAAGTCACTTAAACCCAATTGCCTCAAAAATAAAAAAAAATCAATCAATTAAAAAAACATAAGGGGCGGAGCCAAGATGACTGAGTGAAAGCAATGACTTGCTTGAGCTCTTTCTCCAAACCCATCCAAATACTCATAAAAAATGGCTCTAAACAAATTCTGAAGCAGCAGAACCCACAAAAAGAGTGAAACAAATTTCCAGCCCAAGACATCCTGGATGATTGACCAGAAAGGTGTATTGCGCTGGGCTGGGTGTGCAGCGCAGCATAGCGTAGGTGCACAGGCCACAGGGTGGGCGCGCAGGCTCATTCAAATCTGGAGCAGGACTCAGAGGACTGAATCTCAGGCAGTTGTGGAGGTTTCCAGACTCCTCAATCCACAAATGCTGAAGACAACTTAGAAGGTCAGTGGGAAAAGTCTATTTCTGTCCGTGATGAGAAAGGAAGGCGGGGTTTCAGATCCATTCCCCAAGAGTGTGGCCCTAGGGGAGGGGCAGCTCCTTTCTGAGCTTTGGGCCCACAGACTGAGAGGGAATCCAGTGGCTGATCAGAGAGGGATTGCAGGGATCTCTTTGCCAGTGCTGAGGCAGGAATCTCTTGCTTTGCCCGTGTTTGGATCTGGGCCACAGTTCTGGGCAGCGGTGCTGAGGTGAGGAGGAGCACTGGCTTGGTGGAGCTTGTAGTGATTGTGGAGAGGAGCCCCTTTCTCACAGTTACAGGACAGAATGGAGTACTTGTAGTCACAGGCCAGGTAAGGAGTAAACACCTTGCCCCTTATCATACCACCTTGGAAGAACTGAAAATTTACAGGTCCCTACTAATATCTATGAAAACAGCTGTACAAACCCCCGAAGCTTGGGACAGTACATTCTCCACATTGGAAGCAGATTCGTACCTTAACAAGGAGTTTAAAACTCAAGTAATTGGCCGGGATCATGAGCAAGCAGCACAAAAAGAGTCAGACTATATTATCTTACTTTGGTGAAAAAGAAGACCCAAATATACAACCAGAAGAAGACAAAAAGTCAAAGCCCTACATCCAAAGCCTCCAAGAAAAATATGAATTGGTCACAGGCCATGGAAGAGCTCAAAAATGATTTTGAGAAGCAAGTTAGAGAAGTAGAGGAAAAACTGAGAGTGATGCTAAAGGAGACCCAAAAAAATACTGAAGAAAATAACACCTTAAAAAATAGCCTAACCCAAATGGCAAAAGAGGTCCAAAAAGCCAATGAGGAGAAAAATGCCCTAAAAAGCAAAATTGGCCAATGGAAAAGGAAGTCCAAAAGCTTACTGAAGAAAATACTTCCTTAAAAATTAGAATAGAGCAATTGGAAGATAGTGACTTTATGAGAAATCATGACACAGTAGAACAAATCCAAAAGAATGAAAAATTAGAAAACAATGTGAAATATCTCATTGGAAAAACAACTGACCTGGAAAATAGATCCAGGAGAGAGAATTTAAAAATTATTGGACTATCTGAAAGCCATGATCAAAAAAGAGCCTAGACATCATCTTTCAAGAAATTATCAAGGAAAACTGCCCTGATATATTAGAACCAGAGGGCAAAATAGAAATTGAAAGAATCCACAGATCTCCTCCTGAAAGAGATCCCCAAAGGAAAACTCCTAGGAATATTGTAGCCAAATTCCAGAGTTCCCAGGTCAAGGAGAAAATATTACAAGCTGCCAGAAGGAAACAGTTCAAGTACTGTGGGAACACAATCAGGATAACACAAGATTTAGCAGCTTCTACATTAAAGGACCACAGGGCATGGAATATAATATTCTAGAGAGCAAAGGAGATAGGATTACAACCAAGAATCACCTACCCAGCAAAACTGAGTATAATCCTTCAGGGGAAAAAATGGTCATTCAGTGAAATAGAGGACTTTCAAGCATTCTTGATGAAAAGACCAGAGCTGAATAGAAAATTTGACTTTCAAATACAGGACTCAGTGGAACATGAAGAGGTAAACAGGAAAGAGAAATCATAGAGACTTATTAAGATTGAACTGTTTACATTCCTGCATGGAAAGATGATATTTATAACTCATGAGACCTTTGTCAGTATCAGGGTAGTTGGAGGAAAAAAATTATATGTATGTATATGTAGATAGATAGAGGGCACAGGGTGAGCTGAAGATTAAGGGGTCATATCTGGAGAATAAAATTAAGGGATGAGAGAGGATTATACTCAGAAGAAGAAAGGGAGAGGTAGAATGGGGTAAATTATCTCACAAAAAAAAACAACAGAAAAGTCTCTTACAGTGGAAGGGGAAACAGGGGAAGGTGAGAGGGAATGAGTGAATCTTATTCTCATAGGATTTGGCTTAAGGAGGGAATAACATACACATTCAATTGGGTATGGAAATCTGTCTTACCCTACAGGAAAATAGGGGGGAAAGGGGACAAGAGAGCAGGGGGATGATAGAGAGGAGGGCAGATTGGGAAAGGGGTTAATCAGAAGTAAATACTTCTGAGGAGAGACAGGGTCAAAAGAAAGAATAGAATAAATGGGAGGGAAGTATAGGATTAAGGGAAATAGAGTTAGTTTTTCACAACATGTCTACTATGGACGTGTTTTGCATAACTGCACATGTACAACTTATATTGAGTTGCTTGCCTTTTCAATGAGGGTGGGTGGGGAGGGAGGAGGAGAGAAAATTTGAAACCTAAAGTTTTAAAAACGTATGTTTAAAAAAAATGTATTCACATGCTACTGGGAAATAAATATGGGAAATGGGGTACAGAAGTCTATCCTGCCCTACAGGAAAATAGAAGGGGAAGGGGATAAGAGAAGGGGAGAGAGATAGAAGAGAGGACAGAGTAGGGGAAGGGATATTCAGAATGTATGACATCTTGGGGTAGGGGGAGGGGGAGATGGGGTGAAAATTTGGAACTCAAAAAATTGTGGAAGGGAACGTTGAAAACTAAAAATAAATTAAAAAAACCATAAAACATATTTAAACCAGGGCTCTAAATTTGTTCTTCAATTTGTATGGAAAGATACAGAGAACATAAGTTTATCATTTTAAGTATGTATTTAAAAATAAGGTATTTGATTTGGCAGAGCAAAATTCTTTCTTAAACATATTTTTCCTTCAAGAAGATATATCTCAAGCATATGCCAACTATTTTACAAGATCCTCGAAAAATAACAATGAAAAAAACCTTATAAAATAAATCTCTGATCATTAATATATTCTGAGATATAAAATATGCAGAAAGATATAGAGTCACCAAAGGTGTTTGCATTCTCATGGAGAACACCCGGAAGAGTAAAAGTCAGAAGAGAAAATTCCTACAGATCAGATTCTCTATTTTCTCCTGTTGGTAAAATTATGCATATTGCCCCATTCTTGGATCACTGCAGAATTTTTTGCAAGAAATCCCACTGCAGGGGCAACTAGATGGTGCAGTGGATAGAGCTCTGGCCTTGGAGTCATGAGGACCTGACTTCAAACTGGCCTCAGACACTTTACCCTTACACTTAGTAGATGTGTTACCTAGGGCAAGTCACTTAACCCTGACTGCCTAAGCCAAAAAAAAAAAAGAGAAAGAAAGAAAGGAAAAAAGAAAAAGAAAAGAAACAATTGAAGTATATCATCAAAAAAGAAAAAAAGAAAGGGGGCAGTTAGGTTGTACAGTGGATAGAGCTCTGGTCTTGGAATCAGGAGGATCTGTGTTCAAATCTGACCTCAGACACATAACACTCACTAGCTGTGTGACCCTGGGCAAGTCACTTAACCCCATTGCTGCATCAGAAAAAAAAATTCCACTGCAGAAAATATTGCAAAATATTTAGGATTATTGACACAGGAAAAACCCTATTGTGAACATTCATTGACATTAGGATGAATCCCTATTGCCCAAGCTATGACATTCTACTTCATCTCCTTGTAATTAGGTATTCCTCATCTGAGAAAGGATATCTTCTTTCTCCAAGTCTTTGATACTATTGGTACTATGATACTTTGATATTATTAACTTCTTCAGACTTCACCACACGTTTTCCTTTTTATATTTCCTATTTCCCTTTTATGGACTTCACTCCTAAATTCCCCTTCTTTATTTTCCTAATGATGTTCAAATATTGTGGGAATTATAAAAGAAAATAACCCTGTCTCTTCCTTTGTCCTTTGTAGAAATGTATGCTTCAGGTTCCCCTCATGCTATCCCCTATCACATGAACTTTTCTTTGAAACACCATCATCTATGACATTTGTTCTCTTCCTCCCCTTTTATTCTCCTTCTGAGAGTACTTAAGTGACTTTGCTTTATGGATTTTGTCATGATAATTATTCATATTTCATATTTTTATTCTTTCTATTTCACTTTAGTCAGTTTTTTATTTAATTTTGCATACCAGGGTTGGCATCAAGTAGATCTTGAATACAATCACTTTGCTCTCCCATCCTCTTGGTGTGAGAATCTTCTCAAGGAATTACTCTTTTCTTGGACTGTGACTTTTTCCCAACCACTTTCTCAATCCCTTTGCTTATAGAAATAGAGTGATTTACTTTCAAATATGGCTTCACATTAAGGAATTGAATGGATACTCTCCACTCTCCTAAGGCAGCTACTTCTATGTAGACCTTTCCTGACTTCTTTTAAGCCTGCTGAAATTATTCCCTCTGTTCTGGGAAGTAATAAACTAATTTGATACTTCATATCTCTTATTTTAACACAAAGTGGCACCCAGCACATTAGCAATAGAGAGGTTTTAATTTCTCTCTGTTTCAGTTTTCCAAAGTGCTGCCCCCTTAATACTGCATCCCAAATAGGTATAAACATCATTTAAATCAAGAATGGTTTAATTGGTGACTTAGACAATAAAAATAATAAATGCTTAAAGAGAAGGTTTTTATTAGTCATTATGGTAGTGTGAGAGTCAATCAGATATTTTTCAAAGGACTACTGTACAACAGGGAAGGAGCAGTTGAGATTAGATAACATGAATGTGTAGTTGCCCAAGACTAACAAAATTAAATCACTTAGGATTAGTGTAAGCAAAGGTAGATAGTGGGGTTGATACAGGGTTAAGGATTTGCCAAACATTGGCAAAGAAAGGACAATAAGCAGGTGATTTAAAGGTAGAGGACAGTAGCTTGTTGAATTTGTTGAACAAACCCAGAAAAAAATTCCAAATTTTTGTTACAGATTTGTTTGGTAAAAAAAAAAATACTATGATGCTTTCTATATTTAAATGGTTTACTTCTATTGTTTATTATACTATCTTCTAATTATATCATATTTGATGGTCCCAAAGAAATGCCTTATACAATTAATCATTTGATTGTCCCAACTCTTTTATAAAACATAGGACACCTATTATTATTCTGCTTTTTTTTTTTTTGGCTAAGCAATTGTAATGGAAAGGATTACGGAGTGCACAGTAATTTCAATTTAGGTTTGGATCTCAAGATATAATGACAAGTACTCAGTGTAAACTGAACTAATTGTCACATTTATTTTACAATGATTAATAATGATTAAGGCAAAATAAAGATAAGAATAACATTCAATATAATAAGTAATAATCAAAATAAAGAAAAGAGGGAATAAGAAAAGAAAGGATACACACTCACTGACCAGGTGAGCTCTTACTAGACCAGGGAGATCTGAAGAATGGCCAAGAAGTCTTGGTCAGGGAGGCAATGGAGCTGTGTCCCGCTCCGACTCAACAGAAATCGTGCATGTGATCTACTTCTAATCAACAGAGATTTGGCGTCCCTATCTGTAACATCAAAGTACTCCAAAAATCCCCTTCCAAATGACCCCTTTTATATTGATGTAAATCAGGGGAAAACAATCTGGATATTTTGTTTTGTGTAGTTTCCTTGGTGAGCCCTCAGGTCCAAGGCATGCACACACCTTAACTGAGGTCGGGACTTGATCAGAGTGCCGAATACCTGTTTGTTGTGTAAATCTCCAAGGAGTCATCAATTCCTTGGACATTTACACTCTTTTCTCAAGAAAAATGTTCCTTGAGATGAATTGCTTTCCCTGGTAACATAGTTTGGTACTTAATGTTCCAGTCTCCTTGGTACATGGTCATGCATGGTAACTTCCAATCTATCTTTATGTCAGGTCATCAGGCAGTTACACAGGGGGCTGGGGAAGATCTATCCTCAGTTTCCCTTACAGCAATGGGGTTAAGTGACTTGCCCACGGTCACACAACTAGTAAGTGTTATGTGTCTGAGGCCAGATTTGAACTCAGGTCTTCCTGAATCCAGAGCCCATGCTCTACCCACTGTGCTACTTAGCTGCTCCCTCTACTATTTTAGATGGGGAAACTGAGCCTATTTCTGTGACTTGATCAAACTCATACAATTGGGTTAGGACTTAAATTCAAATATTCTCCTTCTTCCTCCCTCTCCCACTATGCCATCTTGTCCCTCAAAAAAAGATCATTCAGTATGTACTAGAGGACTGTGAACTAGACTAATGCCTTGGTAAATAGCCTTGTTAAATAAATAAATAAATATTCAACCTATGGTATTTGTAAAATATGATTTCACCCGGGAATAACAAATCAGTTATTTCCTTGAAATTTAGTTTTCATTTGGATGATTTCCATTATGCAAATATATTCAAAGATCATTTACATTTATTTGAATTTTTTAAAAAATCCTTAAAGTTCTCTAAAATTTAAAGCAGATTTCTTTAGAAGTCACTAGGAATAGCCTGCACAACCACAGGTGTAACACGGGGAAATTGAACCTTAACTAGATTTTATTTGTTATAAAAATCACAAACCCTTTTCAATACAAAATGAAGTGGAAAATTACTTGGACAATGAAAGTTCAAATTCTGTATTTTTACTGCAAATACCTGGTTTTTCAGATAAAAGTAAGATTTGTTTCTTTTTCATTGCTAAATCAAATGACCTTTTCTCAATACTCATTCTCCTTGAACTCACTACAGTCTTTATCACTGTTAATCATGTTTTCCTCCTTGATATTATCTCAAAAGGTTTTTGTGACACCTCTCTCTTCTGACTTTTCTCCCACCTATCTGACTGTTCTTTCTCTGTCTCCTTTGCTGGATTTCCTTTAGGTCCCGCCTTCTAACCTCAGTTGTCCCTCAGGATTTTGACCTGGGACTGCTTCTCTTCTCCCTCTATACTACTTCACTTGGTGATCTCATCAACTTCTATGGATTTCGTTATCATCATTATACTGATCATTGTCACATATACTTTTCTTGCCCCAATCTCTCTGCTGACCTCCAATCTCACATCTTCAACTACTTTTTAGACATCCCAAATTGGATGTCCAGTAAACATCTTAAACTCAATATTCCCAGAGAGATTTCATTATTTTCTCCCCTAAACCCTCCCTCTCCAATCTTCCCCATAATGGTAAAGGGCAACACCACCCCCTCAGTACCTCAGGCTAGGAACCTAGGAGTCAACCTGGATTCTTCAGTATCTCCCACCACTATGACCTTCACCCAATTTGCTTGCTGTCGAGGCCTGTTGATTTCACCTTTACACCATCTCTCCAATATGCCCCCTTATTTCCTCAGACACTGCCACTGCTCTAGTTCAAGGTATTATCACCTCATACCTTGATTCCTGCAATTGCCTGCTGGTGTGTCTGTCTGCTCAAGTCTCACCCCAGTCCAATCCATTCTCCATTCAGCTGCTAAAGTACTTTTTCCAAAATAATCATTTCACCCTTCCCCTCCCCAATAAAGTCCAGTGGATTCCTATTGTCTCCAGGATAAAATATGCTGCTTTCTTTGAAATTAAAAGCCCTTTATAACCTACACCTCTAAAATCTTCTTAAACCTTAGTCCCTAACATGTACCCTTCAATCCAGTAGTACTGGCCTCCTTGCTGTTCCATGAACAAGACTGTTTCTTGTCTCCCAGGATTTCTTTGATTGTACTCATGCGTAGATCTCTTCTTCCTCTGCTCTGACCTCCCTGGCTTCCTTTAATCCCAAATAAAGCTTTTCTGTAGGAATCCTTCCCCAACCCCTATTACTTCCAGTGTCTTTGCTCTTAGTTATTCTCAATTTGTCTTGTATATAGCTTTCTTTCTATTTTTTACCTATTGTTTCCACCATTTAATTGTAAGCTCCTTGAGGCCAGGGATTGTCTTTTGTCTGTTTTGATATCACCACTACTACTACCACCACAACCACCACCACTTTGCTATTCCATTCCAATACAGTGGTTATGAATATTCAAAGGTAGGTCTAGCCATGTTAAAATTGTCTTAATTTGTGAGTTGATGTAGCAACTCATTCAGGACACAAAACCCTAATATAGCCTCAAAGTCAAAGGCTGTGTGTAAATTATTCAGACTTTTTACATAAGAATTTATTTACAGCAAGAAGATAATGAAAGAATAGTGAAGCCCATCATCTGGACCAGAAGCGTATCTGCCAAAAAGGTCAAGTTTACTTAACACTGATTTTATTTCATAAACAGAAAGCAATCTGCTCTCACAAAGATCTCCCATGAAAAGGCCTACTATCCTAAGAAATAGCTGGTGACCTGCTTAAGTAGTGTTTACAATACAACAAAGTAGTTCAGATTAAAGGGCAATTCATCCATTTCCAGGAGACCTGAATGGTCATTTGTGATTGATGTATTTTTTCTTGAATTCCTTGGAGTTCCTATAACTATATTAAGAATTATAAAAGAGAGCAAAGGTGTTTACAAATTTGTATTAGTGCTCTCTAAACATAGGATAATTGATTTTAAGAAGGAAGGAACTCTAGGGGTCATTGAATCCAATCTCCTCATTATGCAGATGAGGGAACTAGGCCACAAATGTTGAAGTAACTTAGTCACAGCCACACAGTTAGAAAGGAACAAAGCCCAGATTCAAATCTGTCTTCTGATTGCAAATGCAGTTCCCCTTTCCACACATTCATACTGAACATGTTCATGGTTGTGAAAGAGAGAATAAAATTGATAAGAAAGCATAGTCTATTTAGGAGGAATGACATACAAGTGGGTTGCATGTACTGCTTTAAGATGGTTAGACAGTCCATTGGTATTGGGTAATATTTGGCCCTTAACATCCGCCATATGACCTCAGCTAATGATGACTTCTAACTTTAGTGTGAATGTTTACAGGTGAATGCACTTTAGTCATAACTGTAACTAAACCTTACATATTACTTTTGACAGAAAGCCACGGAATGATTGACAGCAAAGGTGGCCATCAGTCAATAAAGTTGGAAAGAAACATAAATGATGCATCACGCTGCTTCTTATTCCATGAGCAAAGTCATACAGGGCACTGGAAAATGAAAAACAACACTGAATGACAAATAGGATACTGTGCATTGTAGCAGAACAATTTTAGTTTATGAATTTATATAGGTGGCAAGTCATCCTACAGATAAAAGGGGACAGAGTGTAAAAAGCTTAGCTTAAAAATTAACTCTTTAATTATAAGAACCTATTTACTCAGAAGTCAAATGGTTCTTCATTACATTAGTTGCTATATATATATATATATATATATATATATATATATATACATACATATATATACTTTCTAGTAATATTTCCCTAATATTTTGAAAAAGCAGCCAAAATATTTTAACATTTCACATGATTACAATGCAAATTTGAATACTTTGCTATTCAGCAAAGTATTTTATATTCAGTTTAGTAGCCATATTACCCACTGATAAATATAAGAATAAGAGGAAGAAGACCTAGGCCATGCACCCAAATAATTAAAATTTAGCTAGGTTAGCAGTTGTTTTCCTTATTAATTATTTTTCTCCTTTCCTAACATAAGCATATACATATGTATAAAATGAAATATATAATATATATATATTATAAATATGTAATATATATGTGGGTGGGTTGGTGTGCATGTATATATGTGGATGTGTCCTTTGGGAGGAAGAGAGAATAGAGAAATTACTGTGACATAAAAACAAAGTCACCAATAAAGCTGTAAAGAAAAAAATGAAAAGTAATAAAAGTTTAAATATAAAAAAATGACCTAGTAAGTATGTTCTAGCACATAGCACCCAGATAGTGGTAGAATCAACCTGGTTTATGAATACAGCTTTTTAAGGAATAGAGAAATGAAGTTCAACAAAGCCTGATATATTTAGTTTAATAAGTGAAATTCATTTTTTTAAATGCAGGTGGACTATGTAAGGATCCCATATTTCCAATACCAAGTGGAAAAAAATTTGGGGATCTTATAGAATGTGCCATATTGAATAAAATTTCCTAAGATTTCAAGAGAAGAAGCACTTGCTCTTTGTAGGTTGTGTTCATTAGAATTTCTTTAAGGTATAAGTAATTCTGAACAAGATGTCACTGATCTATACCTTCTTCAGGTCTATACTGTATATTTCTATTAAATTATTTGATTTTTCTTACTTTTCTTGCCTTTTTTTAAATCTTATTTGTTACCTCATTTTTGTTAGCAATTCTCTTGGGGGGAAAAAAAGAAAATTTATCCCAGAGACAAAAGTGATTTGATTGGGCATCAATAAAATTAACAGGAGGGAAGAGGAACAGATCAGTAACTGGTCAGTTGTGGTCGTGATATAGCAGTGTTTAGGGCAGGGGATATTAGAGAGAAGTTAGCATATCAGTTTAAGCATATGGCATGCCCCTATCTTCTCTCTGTGTCTCTGTCTCTCTGCCTCTGTCTCTTTCTTCTCTATGTCTCTGTCTGTCTCTGTCTCTGTCTCTCTCTTTCTCTCTCTCTCTCTCTCTCTCTCTCTCTCTCTCTCTCTCTCTCTCTCCCTCTTGCTTTCTTTCTCTCTTGTTAATTCTCTGGTTGAGCTCTCTGAGTACATATGACTCCTCAATCCATTGCCCTTTCAGTGAGTACTCACAGTCTGACTTCAGATGACTAAATTGATTGAAGACTTAATGTCCAAACTGAGCAAGAACTAGTAATGAGCTATCCAGAGGTAATTTCACTCCTTAATATGCACAGAAACATGAGGTGTGAAGAAAAGTGGGGAGAATATGGGCTGTGTCAATGGAACTTATGGTCTACAGCAAAGAAATTATTAATTTCAGAGTGTTGTCAAAGAGAATTTGTGAAGAAAAGTTGAGAAATTGAAATCAGCATAGAAATAAAGAAAACATCATGGTACTCAGAAGATCTGAGTCATAATTCTACCACCAACTAACACTTTTTCCTGGGGCAAATCAGATCATCCCTCTGGGTCTCATTTTCATCATCTATAAAGTGATGGGGCTGGTCTAATATTCAAGAACCTTTCTAATTCAAACACTCTATGATTAGATTATTATAATTCATGGATAAGGAAGAACTCCATTTTTATTCACTTTGAAAATGATGTTGTTGCCAATACCAGGCTGATACAGTCCTTTGTGTCATCCAGGCTTAATGACAATCATATTTCTTGCTTCTGACAAACACTAAGGAGTGTGGTAAAGGGGAGAGAGGGCTAAAATTGTAATTAAAAAGAGAGGCTTAAACCTTGCTTTTCATAGATACTATTTTTATTAATTTATTTTTAATTTTCAATATTCACTTACATAAGCTTTTGAGTTTTAAATTTTCTCCCCCTCCCCAAAATAGCATTCCATCTGACATATGCTCTACATATACATTAGTATTAAACATATTTTCACATCAGTGATGTAAAGAAGAATTTGAATCAATAGGGGTACCACAAGAAACAGAAACAAAACAAACTCCATAATCCTTTCTCTGGATGTGGACATCATTTTCTAACATGAGACTTTTAAAGATGTCTTAGATAATTGCATTGCTGAGAAAGAGTTAAGTCTATCAAAGTTAGTCATCGCATAATGTGGCTGTTTCTGTGTACAATGTTTGCTCCTGGTTCTGCTCACTTCACTCAGCATTACTTCATACAAGTCTTTCTAGGTTTTTCTGAAGTCAGTCTGTTTATCATTTCTTATAGCACAATAGTATTCCATTACATTAATATACTACAACTTTTTCAGCCATTCCCCAAATGATGGGAATCACCTCAATTTCCAATTCTTTACCACCAACTATAGAGCTGCTATAATTTTTTTTTGTACATATGGGTCCTTTTCTCATTTGTAAGATGTCTTTGGGACACAATCCTAGAAGTACTATTGCTGGATCAAAGGGTATACACATTTTTATAGACTTTTGAGCATAGTTCCAAATTGCTCTCCAAAATAGTTCACATCTTCACTAACAATGTATCAATGTTCCAATTTCCCCACATCTTCTCCAACATTTACCATTTTTCTGTTTTGCCATGTTGGCCAATATGATAGGTGTTTTGATTTGCATTTCTCTAATCAATAGTGATTTAGAGCATTTTTTCATATGACTATAGATGGCTTTAATTTCTTTATCTGAAAATTTCCTGTTCATTTCCTCTGACCATTTAGCAATTGGGGAATGGCTTGTATTCTTCTAAATTTGACTTAGTTCTCTACGTATTTAAGAAATGAGGCCCTTATCAGAGACACTGGTTGTAAACATTCTTTCCCAGTTTTCTGCTTCCCTCCTAATCTTAGCTGCATTGGCTTGGTGTGTGTAAAACTTTTCAATTAATGTAATAAAAAATTATCCATTTTGTAATTCATAATGTTCTCTATTTCCTGTTTGGTCATGAATTCTTCTGTTCTCCATAAATCTGATAGGTGAACTATTTCTCGCTCTCCCAGTTTGCTTATCATATTAGCCTTGATATCTAAATCATGAACCCATTTTGACTTTATTTTGGTATATAGTATATGAAATTTTGGTCTAAGCCTAATTGTTGCCATAGTCCTTTCCAGTTTTTCCAGCAGTTTTTGTCAAATGCCGAGTTCTTATCCCAGAAGTTGGAGTATTTGAGTTAATGAAACAATAGATTTCTATAGTCATTGACTACTGTGTCTTAAATACCTATTCTGCTGATCCCCCCTCTATTTCTTAACCAGTAGCAAGTAGTTTTTAACATTGCTGCTTTATAATACAATCTAAGATCTGGTATGGCTAAGCCATCTTTCCCTGCATTTCTTTTCATTAGTTCCCTTGATATTCTTGACCTTTTGTTATTCCCAATGAACCTTGTTATTATTTTTTTCTACCTCTAAAAAATAACTTTTGGTACTTTGATTGATATGGCACTGAATAAGTAAATTAACTTAAAATTTTCTTTTTTATTATATTAGCTCAGCCTTCCCATAAGCCACTGATGTTTTTCCAAGTATTTAGATATGCCTTTATTTGGTGGAAAGTGTTTTGTAACAGGAAAATGATAAAGGTTGGAGAAGATGTAAGAAAATTGGAACACTGATGCATTGTTGGTGGAGTTGTGAAATGATCCAATGATTTTGGAGAGTAATTTGGAACTATGACCAAAGGGCTATAAAATGTGCATACCCTTTGACCAACAATAGCACTTCTAGGATTGTGTCCCAAAGAGATCATAAAAATGGGAAAAGGACCCACACGTTCAACAAATATTTATAACAGCTTTTTTTGTGGTGGCAAATAATTGGAAATTGAGAGAATGGCCATCAATTGAGGAATGGCTGAACAAGTTGTGGTTTATTAATTTAATGGAATACTATTATGCTATAAGGAATGATGAGCAGGCAGACTTCAGAAAAAACTAGAAAGACTTGTATGGACTAATGTTGAGTGAAGTGAGCACAAGCAGGAGAACATAGCAACAGCCACATTGTGCAATTACTAACTTTGATAGACTTAACCCTTCTCAGCAATGCAACATCTAAGACATCTCCAAAGGTTACATGATGGAAAATGCTATCCACATCCACAGAAAGAACTATGGAGTTTGAATGCAGAAAGAAGCATACTACTTGTTATTTTTTCTTCAGTTTTGTTTTATTTTCTCTTCCTTGTGGCTCCTCCTATTGTTTCTAATTCTTCCTTACAACATCACTAATGTGAAAATATGTTTAATAAGAATATATGTGTATAGTCTATATCAGATTGTGTGCCATCTTGAGTGGGGAGGGGGAAAGAGAGGGAGAAAAATTTAAAAGTCAAAAGCTTATGGAAGTGATTTTTGATAAAATAAATAAATAATTAAAAATATAAAAAAGCAAGTATTTTGTAATTGTGTTCATATAGTTTCTGGGTTTGTTTCGGCAGGTAGACTCCTAAACATTTTCTAAAGTCTACAGTAACTTTAAAAGGGATTTATCTTTCTGTCTCTTGCTGTTCATTTTTTTTTGGTAATATATAGAAATGCTGATGCTTTATATGGGTTTATTTTATATCCTGCAATTTTGCTAAAATTGTTTATTATTTCAAGTAGTTTTTTTACTTGATTCTCTAGTATCTTCTAAATATACTATCATATTGTCTGCAAAGAGTGATAGTTTTGTTTCTTCTTTGCCTATTCTAATACCTTCAGTTTCTTTTCCTTCTCTTATTCTCAAAGCTAATGTTTGTAGTACCATATTGAATAACAGTGGTGATAATGGACATCTTTGTTTCACCCCTGATCTTGTTGGAAATGCTTCTAGCTTATCCCCATTACATATAATGCTTGCTGAAGGATTTAGGTTGATGCTACTTATCATTTTAAGGAAGACTCAATTTATTCCTATGCTCTCCAGTATTTTAAATAGGAATGGGTATTATATTTTGTCAAAAACTTTTGCTGCATCTCTTCAGATGATCATGTAGTTTCTCTTTGTTATTGATATGGTCAGTTCTATTAATAGTTTTCCTAATATTGAATCAGCCCTGCATTTCTCAAATAAATCCTACTTGGTGATAGTGCATTATTCTCATGATAAGTTGATATAATCTTTTTGCTAATATTTTATTTAAAATTTTTGTATCTATATTTATTAGGGAAAACTGCCTATAACTTTAATTCTCTGTTTTGACTCTTCCCAGTTTAGGTTTCATCATCATATTTCTGTCATAAAAAGAATTTAGTAAAACTCCTTCTTTACCTATTTTCCCAAATAATCTATATAGTATTGAAATTAATTGTTCTTTAAATGCTTGATAGAATTGTAAATCCATCTGGCCCTGGAGATTTTTTTACTAGGGAGTTCATTGATGGCTTATTCAATTTATTTTTCTGAAATGGGATTATTTAAGCATTTGACTTCCTTTTTTATTAGTCTAGGCAATTTATATTTTTGTACATATTCATCCATTTCACTAAGATTGTCAAATTTATTGACACACGTATGGGAGAAATAGTCCCTAATTATTGTTTTTATTTCTTCTTCATTGATGATGAATTTGCCCTTTTTGTTTTTGATACTGGTGATTGATACTGCCTTTCTTCTTTCTTTTTTTAACTAAATTAATCAAAGGTTTCTCTATTTTATTGTTTTTCTTTTCATAAAACTAGCTCATAGTTTTATTTATTTGTTCAATAGTTCTCTTAATTTCAAATTTATTAATCTCTCCTTTGATTTTCAGTATTTTAGTGTAGTATTTAATTGGAAATTTTTGATTTGTTCTTTTTCTAGTTTTGTTTTTTAGTTGCATGCTCAATTAATTAATTTCCTCTTTCTCTATTTTATTCATGTAAGCACTTAGAGATATAAAACTTCCCCTAAGAACTGCTTTTGCTGCATCCCATGAGTTTTGGTACATTGTCTCATTATTGTCATTCTCTTCGATGAAGTTATTGATTGTTTCTATTATTTGTTATTTTACCCATTCATTCTTTAGAATTAGATTATTTAGTTTCCAATTAATTTTTATTCTGTCTTTTTATTGCATCATGATCTGAAAAGAATGCATTCAATATTTCTGCCTTTCTGCCTTGGATTGTGAGTTCCTTTTATCAGGATGTGGTTTCTTTCCTTATCTCTTTTAATAAGATCTATTTTTGCTTTGTCTGAGATTAGGATTGCTATCCCTGCTTTTTTTTTTTAACTTCAGCTGAAGCATAATATATTCTACTCCCACCTTTTACCTTTCCCCTGTGTGTATCCCTCTGTTTCAAATGTGTTTCTTGTAAACAACATTTTGTAGGATTATGATTTTTATCCATTTTGCTATCCATTTCCATTTTATGAGAGAGTTCATCTCATTCATATTAACAGTTATGATTACTATCTATGTCTTTCTCTCCATCCTATTCCACCTCTCCCCCACTTATGCTTTTCTTTCTCCTTTTCTCACTTTCCCTCTTTACTAGAATTTTGCTTTTGACCACTGCCTCTTTCAATCTGCTATCCCTTCTGTCATCCTCCTACCTTCTCTTTCTCTTTTCCCTTACTCATTCTTCCCTCCCTTCTATCACCCCCTTCCCTTTTTTTTCCCTTTCCCCTCCTACTGCCTATAGGGCAAGTTAAATTTCTATACCTGAGCATGTTATTCCCTCCTTGAGCCAAATCTGATGACAGGAAAATTCAAACAATGCCCATCTCCCTACCTTCTTTCCTCTACTGTAATATATCTTTTTGTATCTTCATGTGATATAATTTACCCTTCTCTGTCTCCTCCTTTCCTCTTCTCCCAGCACAATCCCTTTTTACTACTTCATTAGGTTCTTTTTTTACCATCACATCAAAGTCAACTTAAACCCACCCCCTCTGCCTATGTATATCCCTTCTAAATGTCTTAATAAAAATATATTTCTCAAGAGT
The DNA here is from genome assembly GCF_003287225.1 of Phascolarctos cinereus. Lineage (NCBI taxonomy): Eukaryota > Metazoa > Chordata > Mammalia > Diprotodontia > Phascolarctidae > Phascolarctos > Phascolarctos cinereus. The sequence continues at coordinate 412,731,916 of NW_027555847.1, forward strand.
TATAAATATCATCTTCCCATGTAGGGATATAAACTGTTTAACCTTATTGAATACCATGGTTTTTTTTTTTTCCCCTTTCCTCTTTACCTTTTTATACCTCTCTTGAGTCTTGTATTTGAAGATCAAATTTTCCATTGAGCTCTGGTCTTTTCATTAAGAAAGTCTTGAAGTCCCCTATTTCATTAACATTTATCTCCTTTCCTGAAAGATTATGCTCAATTTTTCTGGGCAGTTTATCCTTGCTTCTAATCCAAGCTCCTCTGCCTTTCAGAATATCATATTCCAAGCCCTTCAGTCTTTTAATATAGAAACTTCAAGGTCCTGCATAATCCTGACTGTGGTTCCATGATATTTGAATTGTTTCTTTCTGTGTACTTGCAGAATTTTCTCCTGATAATTCTGAAATTTGGCTACAATATTCCTTGGTGTTTTACATTTGGGATCTTTTTGAGGAGATAATTGGTGGATTCTTCTGATGCTATTTTACCCTCTGGTTCTAGGGCCTCAGAGCAGTTTTCCTTGATTATCTCCTGAAAGATGCTGTCCAGTCTCTTTTTTCATCATGGCTTTCAAGTAAACCAATAATTTTTAAATTGTGTCTTCTGGATCAATTTTCCAGATCAGTAGTTTTACCAATGAGATTTTTTTATGTTTTTCTTTTTTTTTTATTGTTTTCATTTTGTTTTACCAATTCTTGATATCTCATAGTGTTATTAGCTTCCAATTCCCCAATTCTAATTTTTAATCAATTGTTTTCTTCAGTTACCTTTTTTACCTTCTTTTCCATTTGGTCCATTGTGCTTTTTAGGAAGTCATTTTTTTCCCTCCATTTTTAAAATGAATTGTTCAATTTGTCTTCTACCTCCCTTATTTGACTTTTAAAATTCTTCTTGAGCTCTTGCAAGAAGACTTTTTGGGCTTGAGAGCAATTCATATACCTCTCTGAGGTTTCAGAGGTGAGTATATTGACAATGTTATCCTCCCTTGAATTTCTGTTTTGATCTTCCCTGTCACCAAGATACTTTTCTATGATCATTGTTTTTCTATGTTGCTTCTCACTCATCTTGTTCACCTTTTTTTCTGGCTTTTAAAGTTGATCTCTGCTTCTGGAGCACAGGGGCACTGTCCCAGGTTTCCTACGCTAGGGGCTTTATTATGGGTTTGCTGAGGTGGGCCTTGCTACAAGCTTTCTGGGAAACCTCCCTTCCTATACTGGTCCCCTTCAGCCACAGCAAGAGGGAACTTTCTGTTAATCTCCCTAGTCTTAGGAGCTAAAAAACTGTTGTATCTAGTCTTTCTGCTGACTCTACTATTTCAAAATTTTTCTGGTGGCAATATTCTCTGGGTTTTTCAAAGTCAGTAAGAGAAGTTTAGAGGGACTTACTGCTTACTTTACCATCTTGGCTCCCAGAAGTCAAAATAGGTGACTTTCAAATATTTAGTCTTTGGTCTAATAGCTCCAGGAGCAACTACTGCCATTGCTTCTACTGCTGTCACATCTACTGCTGCTGATTCAGTCACTTCCAAGGCCTGTTCTCATTTTTCTCATGGTGGAGCTGTATTGGAACACCCTGCAACCTGGTCCTGGAATGTGGTCCTTTCTCACTCCATTCTGACAGACTCCTCCTGCTGACCTTCTAAGTTGTCTCTGGCATCTGTGGGCTGAGAAGACTGGAACCCACCACTGCTGCTGGTTATTCAGTCCCCAAAGCCTTCTCTGGCTTTGCTTAGGCCAGGTCTGTGCTGTGCCCTGTCCACTGAACACTCTTTTCTCAGGCTGGTGAGACAGACCTTTCCTTTTGACCTTCCAGGTAATCTCGGGCCAGAAATTTGCCTTACTCTTTCTCTTTGTGGGTTCTGCCACTCTAGGATTTGTTCTCAGTCACTTTTTAGAGGTATTTGAAGAGATTTTGGGAAGAACTAAGTTAAGTCCCTGCTTTCACTCTGCCATCTTGGCTCTGCTCTTTGATGGCTACATTTTTATAGGCATAGTTAAATACTTTAACATCTCTTAGCTTCAGTTTCCTTATCTGTTAAATGGGAACAATAACATCCATTGTATTCCCCTCAGAGGCCTGTTGTAAAGATCAAATTTGTATTAGAGGTATTTTATATGAAGCATTTTGCCAAACTAAAAGTGCTAATTGTTTTCCTAGTTATAGTACTACTGAATGTATGAACTTACATCACCTAGAGGGCACTGACCGTGCCTTAGCCACAGGAGGAAAGGATTCCTTGTGGTTGAGACACGTGGTTCTGACACAGGCCCCCATGATAGCAGCCAGAAACCCCAGTTATGGCCTTGGTAAAAACTCCTACATCTCAGATGAAGAAGCTTCTAAACCCTGAGGAATAAGGTTGAGACAACACACATCATCCTTTTGAGTCCTGAATCACAGCATCATGCTCATCAAGACATCATTGCAGCTGCTGAGGGTTCTTGTCTCAGCCTTTGTCAGCAATCTATTAATGTAATAGGATGGAGGAGGCTCTCCTATTGAACCTCAAGGCTTCCTTGCCAAGCCTTTTGTTTTGTGTCCTCTATCACAATGCCATACCTGTCAGATATTGGCAGAACAATGGTTCTCCACTATAGGGAGACATTTCAGGGGTCCCTACCACTGACCACATGGTTCAATAGTCTGACTTTTGCTCTCTCCAGGAATGATGGAAGGTAGCAGCAAGGCTGCCTGTCCTTCCTTATGCATAGAGGTACAACAACCAAGACATTTAATCATGAATCTGGTCAACATCTCATGGACTAAAACAAAGTACCTGTGGCCATCACCTTACTTGTTGCCAATAAAGCAGACTCATTCAGATTCTGCAAGATAAAATGATGGTTTCAAGAGTCATCACAGGAAGCTTTATCAGGGGCACATTGATACTTGCTAGAACTGGCAATTGGTGGGCAGGCAGCACTGGTTCCAGAGGTAGCTGGCATAGTAACAATAAAATTTAATTGGTGATAGGAGCGGGGAAGAAGGCCAAAGCTCTGGATATTCCCTAATTGGCATTTAAGCAATCCCTGAGGAGGAGGGAGGGAGAGCTCTGAATATCAGAAGAGAACAGAAAGCAATCAAGGTGTCCAGAAACTATTAGTGACTGCTCAGCTGGCTAGGGGCTTCAGTGTACTTTATATAGTTGGTTGTTTGTTTCTGGAGTGTTACCCTCTTTGGCCAGCTAGATGGGAGTGGAGCATTCCTTTTGAAATGAGGGAGTGGGCAGTTCTTCCTAACTTTGAAACAAGAACAGGTTGTTTCCTCCTACACATCTAAGCCGCTGTAGACCTTATCTCAAGATGCAGTGTGGTTAAGGGTTACTCAATGTTCTAGCTTTGGGGACACCTTGGAAATGCTAACTTAAGACCAAGGATGGTAATTTAGAAAATCACACAGTGAGGGGAGGGCAAAGGATGGGAGGGAGCTATCAAAGAAGCAAGTAAAATATTCAAAGAAATTAAATCTATGTTAGAAGTAAAACTATGTTAGGCCCTAAATCATGAGATAAGGTTTAGGAGATGGTAGAAAATTATCAAGCTTAAGGAACATCAAAGGATCATCCATAGAAACATATTTTCACTACAGTAATATGTGCCATTTCATGATAACCTCAACTGGACAGATCTTCATTGGGCTTAGAATCCTACTCTTTAGTCACTTGGAAAGAATTCCTGTACACAGTGTTACAGGAACATAATTCAAAAGTGGAGAGATCACTCTCAACTGGGATGGTCAGAAAAAAGCCAAGTCCAACCTATAAAAAGAGTTTGAATTTGAGTGTGGCCTTTAAGGTTGGATTTGAACTTGACCTTAAAAGTTGCATAGAATTTAAAGAAGTCAAGAGATATAGGATAGAAAATAGTACGTGTAAGAGGTATATAATATACAATGCTTAACACAGTTGAAAAGGCTAAGACTTGCTCAAAGGACATAAATTACGTAAGTTTGACTAGGATCAGGAATTGATTCATGGAAGCAGGAGATAGTGTTGGGGAAAAAAAAGTGCATCCATAGCTTAGTAGCAAATTAATATTAGACATAGCAGTCCATTCTTTATATTTTGAACAAAGGGGAACACTGATGTTTTAGGGGATTATTGAATTTACTAACATGTTTTTGAAAGCTTAATATAATATGTTTAGACTATAAGATAAGAATCTGGAGGTGACTAATACGTTTTCTTATACAAGGAGGTGAAATTCAAAGAGTCAAAGGACCCCTTCACATGTTTATTTTGACTCATTAGAAAAAATATATTTTTTTTTTTATCAAGAAGAGGATGGCCAAGAGGATTAATTGTTTTGGGAAAGAAAATTATGGGTTCAGATTTAAATTTGTTTTATTTGTAGTGACATGGAATATTCAAATTAAAATGTCCAACAGGCAGATGGAAATGCATGTACTTTTATTAGATATGAACTTGGGGATGAAATTGCTACTTCATTCTTAATTTAGCAACTTTATTTCTCTTTGTATTTAAAGCTAATATAGCTTTCTTCAGTTTGGACTTTAGGCTTGTAGGTCACCAGAAGGACTTATTTATACAGTCTTCTTTTGGTGGAGTTGGGGAATGGGGAGAAAATCAAGACATGTGATTTTATATTGAGAAATTCTTGAGAATTAAAGACATTATGATATTTTCACCAACAGACAACTTGTCAGTATTTATAATTTTAAAAATTTGATATTTTGCCTCACCCAAGATCACAAAACTACTTGAACTCTTATAAAATTTTTTTGTATCTTTATAATGCTAATTATTGCTCATTAGCAATGGTTTGATTCACATAAATTTTTAGCGAATCAACATATTTGACTAAGATGAAAAATGTGTACTACTAGTCTTGACTTTTATCTTTTCTTTTAGAGAAAGAAATTTATAATGCTGTCATTTAAATTCATTCAAATCTCACTTTGCCAGCCTTGATATATGATCTTTTCCCCATGATATGCTCTTTCTCTATTCTTTAGTTGCTATTTAAGCAGTGGACAGATAATCATATTTGCATAGTATAGATAAACACCTGTTCATTGAAAGGGAGACAATGGAGAAAGGTTTTAGAGATATTAAATAAGTTATAGGCATCTTCACCTTCATCATCATCTGTCTATATAAGTATGGATTTCTCTTTCTTCTATTGCCCTCATGTTTGTTAACTTTCTTTATTCTTGTCCTTGATTGTCAAAACATTCTCACGAATTCAAATCTAATCTCTATATAAAATCATATCTCTAGCCCTAACTTCCCCCCACAACTGCACAGTCACTTATCTACCTTTATGCTGGAGGCTTCATCAATATTTTAAGCTGAACATTCCCAAAAGTAAATTTATCATTTCCCTTCTTTCTCCAAAACTTTTTTCTTTCTATCGATGGCATGAACATAGTCCTAGTTCTATAGGATTGAAACTAGAAGTAAATCTTTTACTCTTTTCAGTCTCTGATCTCTGCATAGAATTAGTTGCTAGATGATATTTCACCTTTGAAATATCTCTGACATGTCCAATTCTATCACAACTGGTTTAGTTCAGAATTTTTATCTGAATCTTTTATCTAAACATTAAAATAGGTTTTTAACAAGTATTGCAGACTTCAGTCTCTTGCCTCTGCAATTTAATGATGGCACCTTGGCTCAAGTAATCTTCCTAAAAGTCTTTTCTATTTATATCATTTGCCTAACTAACAAGAACAACAACAACAACAAAACAGCTTCTTATTTTGACATTGCAAGCCTTTCATGGTCTTATTTGATTCTTAAATTTACCTTTCCAGGCTTGTCACATGATATTTTGATTCACATATTCTATATTTAAAAATAATTTTAAAAAAGAGGATACTAGATTAATGACAATCTTTTTTTTTTTCCCCCTCCTGCCTTCTGTCATTTTGGTGCATTAATGTGTGTTATATCTTTTATAGACTGTCCTTCACTGCTTCTCCCATTTTATCTTCACACACTCAGTTGAGAGACTTTTTTCAAAGCTCAACTCATTTGTTCAGTTGTCATTTGCTCCATAACCTTTTTCATGATCACTGAAAACGAAAGATAATATTTCTTACTGAAATTTCTCATAGTGTTTTTTTCTGTACCTGGTACACATTCGATTTCTGTCTTGTATTATATCAAATGTCTATTATCAAATCACATTCATTAATTCAATTAACACTAAGTACTAGATGACTTCAAAAATGGATAAATAAGAGTCTATATAATTAATATACTCCCTTTATTAGCATAGATATGAAAAATATCTGGCACTTGTCATTTTCCTTTTCTATCACATCAACCAATCTGATAGGTGTGAGATGATGTCTCAGAATTATTTTAATTTGTATTCCTTGATCAATAGTGATTTAGAGTATCTTTTCATGTGTTTATTGATAACTTTGATTTCTTCTTCTGAAAACTGCCTACTCATATACTTTGACTATCAATTGGGAAATGGCTATTTTTTCATATTATATATATATATATGTGTGTGTGTGTGTGTGTGTGTGTGTGTGTGTGTATGTATAGATAGATAGATAGATAGATAGATAGATAGATAGATAGATAGATAATTACTTATATCTCAATTCACCTGAAAATTTTTAAAAAATTTTTTGAGTTCTAAATTATTTTTCTCCCTATAATCCTTCCCTTACCTCTTGAGAAGGCAAGAAATTTATCTATCATATATGTGAAATCATGCAAAACTATTTCTGCATTAGACATGTGGTATAAGAAAACACAGAAAAAAATAAAAATAAAGTTGTTTTTAAAGTATGCTTTAATTTGCACTCAAAATTCATTAGTTTCTCTCTCTCTCTCTCTCTCTTCTTCTCTCTCTCTCTCTCTCTCTCTGTGTGTGTGTGTGTGTGTGTGTGTGTGTGTGTTTCTCAGTGGATAGCATTTTTCATAATGGATAGTTTGAACTATCTTGGATCATTGTATTGATCCGAGTAGTTACGTATTTCTTTCCTGCAATTGATCATTCTTCCAATATTACTGTTATTGTGTACAATGTTCTCCTGATTCTATTCATTTCATTTTACATCAGTTCATATAAGTTTTCCAGGATTTTTTTTCCTGAAACCATCATGCTTGTAGTTGTTTTTGTATTATATCAAAATGATTTTCCACAAACTGCTTCAGTCATTTTTCAATTGATTAATATCACCTCAATTTCCAGTCCTTCGAAACCACAAAAAGAGCTCCTAAGAATATTTTTGCAGAAATAGGTAATTTCCCTTTTATTTTATCTCCTTGTGATACAGACATAGTAGTAACATTGCTGGATCAAAATATATATACTTTTGTAGCCCTTTGGACATAATTCAAAATGGTTCTTCAAAACGGTTAGACTACTTGACAAGTCCACCAATACAGCATTAGTGTCCCCTTTTTTCCGCATCCCTCCAGCATTTCCTATTTTTTTTCCTGCCATCTTAATCTATCTCACAGAGATGGAGTGATATCTTAGTCATTGCAATTTGCATCTCTCTAATCAGTAATGAATTAGATTTTTTTTACATGACTACTGATATCTTTGATTTATTCCTTCTAAAAATAGTCTTTCCTTATCCATTGACCATTTATCAATTGGAGAACAGTTCTTAATTTTTATGAATTGGGTTCAGTTCCCTATATAATTGAGAAACATATATATATGTATATATATGCATATATATGTATGCATACATACATACATATATGCATACATATGTACACACATATGTGTGTGTGTGTGTGTGTATATATATATATATATATATATATATATGTATGTAGTGTGTGTGTGTGTGTTTGTATTTATATGAATCAGAGAAACTTCCCGTAAATTTTCTCCCCAGTTTCTTTGCTTTAGTTCTGATTTTGGCTGCATTATTATTGTTTGTATAGAGCCTTTTTAACTTCATGTAATTAAAATTATCCACATAACTTCCTGTAATGCTATCTATTTCTTCTTGATTATAAAATGTTTCCTTGTCTCCATAGATCTGACAGGTAAGATTTTCCATGATGCCTTTTTTTTCAATGAAATTGCCCTTTATATCTAAGTCATTTATCAATTTTGATCTTATTTTGGCATAAGATGTGAAATGTTGGTCTATACTCATTTTCTGCGAAACTGGTTTCCAGGTTTCCCAGCAAATTCTGTTAAATGTTGACTTATTTAACCCAAAGCTTGAATTTCTTACTTTATCAAGTAGATTATTATAATTAATTGCTACAATGTATTTATTGCGTACCTAACCTATTCCACTAATCCATTACTCTATATCTTAGCCAGTACCAGATTGTTTTCATAATTTACACTTTTTGTTACGGCTTGTGATACGGCTACTGCTAGGATGCCTTCCTTCACATATATTTTTTTCAGTGATTCCCTTAAAAGTCTGGGCCTATTGTTCTTTCAAATTAATTTTCTTATTATTTTTCTAGCTCTATAAAATAATTGTTTGGTAGATTAATTGCTATGGCATTGATTAGGTAAATTATTTTTTTGTTACATTGACACAGTCTACATAAGAGCAATGATTATTCCTCTAATTTTTTCGATGTTTTTATCTGTGTGAAAAGTGTTTTATAGTTGTGTTGATATACCTTGGTAGGTAGACTCCCAAGTATTTTAAATAGTCTACAGTCATTTTAAATTGAATTTCTTTTTCTCTCCTCCTGTTGTATTTAGTTGGCAATATATAGAAATGTTTATGATTTATGTGGGTGTATTTTAGATCCCACAACTTTGCTAGTTACTTAATGTTTTGACTATTTTTAAAAATACTTTCTCCAGGATTCTCTAAGAATTGCATCATATAATCTTCACAGAGTGATAGTTTTGTCTACTCATTGCTTATTTTTATTTCTTCAAATATTTTTTTTCTTTTTTTAATTGCTATTGTTAGCATTTCAACATAATATTGAATAATAATGGTGAAAATATACATCTTTGATTCACCCCTCATCTTATTGGGAAGGCTTCTAGTTTATCCCAATCAGAGAAAATGATTTCTTTTCTTTTTAGATTGATATTACTCACCATTTTAAGAAGGGCTTCATTTATTCTTTTGCTTTCTAGTGGAATGGGTATTATATTGTGGCAGGTGAAAATGAAATGACTGAGAAAACAAAGGTTCAGACCTTTGAGCATTTCCATTTATTAAGCAAGGCATGGCAATTACCTAACAAATCAGGGCCAGGCCTTTCCACAGCCTAGGACTAAACTTTGAATACAGGGAGAGACAGACTTTTATACATGAAAAATAATTAATCAAAAAAGGCTAATTAATTACAAGGAAGCAATAAAATATTAGGTATTCTGATTTCTAATTAGATGAAAGATTAATGACTTGGAAAGGGAGAATGAACAGGTATAATTCACTGAAATCAGAAAAAGAAGTGTCCCACTTCCCCCAAATGTCTGTAAATAATCAAGGGACCATGTAAACAATAACTGATTGATCAGTACAGGCCAGGTTTCAGGTAAGACCTGTGGGCTGCTTGAGATAAACAATTGTGAAAAGACTCATTTGCATTAATTTTTCATATCTGACCAGATTTCTCTGGTCAGCATACCCTAGATTCTTAGTTAAGAGTGTCTAAACAGCAGGTAAAAGTGGTCCAGCTTTCCAGCACACAGGGTCAGTGCAATACAATACAATAAAATGTAATACAATACAATACAATACAACACAACACAACACAAACCATATGAAAAAAGTTTTCTTTCAATTACCACAATTGAATAAAGTTTTCTCATAAAAAACAAAACAAAAACTTTAATTAGACCTGTAATTGAATACAAAGGAAACTAAACTAGTTTCAAGATTGAATCACAAGCTGGAGTCAGTGTGGTTCATTCAATTGTCTCAATCCCCTAATTTCCTCAGTATTTTGTCAATAACTTTATTTTTCTTTACTTATTGATAGAATCATAAGATTTGGGGGTTTTATTGCTACAATTAATAATGCTTATATTTTTCCCTGATACTAGTCATTTCTGCATTTTTTTGTATAAATCCTATTTGCTCATAGTGTATTAAAACCATATTTGTGTCGTAGAAGGAATTTTACAGAACTTCTTCTTTGCCAAAAGTGTTAGTTGATCTTTAATTATCAGAATTTACTTGTAAAACCATCTGATCCTCCTGTTTTTTTCTTTGGAACCCCATTTATGTCTTATTCAATTTCTATATTTTAAGATAAGATTATTAAAGTTCCCTAGTAGTCTGCAACAACTGGGCATCCCAGGGCCTCAGCAAAACTAAGGGAAGCAGTGCTGCAAGGGTCCCCAAGTGGGTAAACACCCTGCAACATCCATCTGAAAGGCGCTGAAGAAAACAAAAGGAAGGAAAGGCCCAGGTGAGAATAAATCTCTAGGTGCCACACTACCTAACCCTACCCCTAGAGTTCCAGTGTTGCTGATTTGAGCCCAACACCAGATAAGCTGCCAGAACCCCACAGCCTCCAACTGCCAGCAGTTGAGACCCCAGCACACAAAGGCGGTTACCAGGATCTAGGCTCCCAACACAAAAAGCTTAAGTCAGTGCCCCATGCTCCCCAGCAGGAGAGCTCAATCTCTTTAAAGGCCAGGAAACAAGCAAACACCATGGGCAAAAAGAAACATAGGACAGATTCATATTATGAGAACAGTGAAGATCAAGACAGAAATTCTGAAGAGGACAATATTGTCAACAAATCCACCTCTGGAACCACAAAAGGGAATATGAACTGGTCTAAAGCTCAAAAAGCCTTCTTAGAAGGGCTCAAGAAGAATTTTAAAAGTCAAATGAGAGAGGTAGAAGAAAAACTGGGAAAAGAAATAAGAGATATACAAGAAAGAGTCAATAACTTATAAAAAGGACAAAAAGTAACTATAGAAAACAAGTCCTTAAAAAAAACAATTGGCCAACTTATAAAAAAAAGTACACTGAAGAAAACAAGTCCCTAAAAACTAGAATTGGCCAAATGGGGAAAGAAGTACAAAATCTGATAGAAGAAAACAATTTGTTAAAGCTTTGAATAGGCCAAATGGAAGCTAATGATTCTATGAGAGATCAAGAATCAGTAAAACAGAAACAAAACAGTGAAAAAATAGATGAAAATGTAAAATACCTCATTGATAAAACAACTGACTGGGAAAATCAATTAAGGAAAGACAATTTAAAAATTACTCGTCTACCTGAACATTACAATGAAAAAAAGAGCCTGGACAGTATCTTTCAGGAAATCATCGAGGAAGACTGCCCTGCAGTCCTAAATCCACTGATCACCTCCTGAAAGAGATCCTAAATTGAAATGCCAAGGAATGTAGTAGCCAAATTCCAAAGTTACCAGGTCAAAGAGAAAATACTGCAAGCAGCCAGAAAGAAACAATGTAAATACCGTGGAACCACAGTTAGGATTACACAGGACCTTGCAGCTTCTGCATTAAGCCCACACCTGTAGGGTGTGAAATATGATATTCTATAAGGCAAAGGAGCTTGGATTACAAGCAAAGATCAACTACCCAGCAAGCATGAGCATGATCTTTCATGGGAGGAGATAGATAGTCACAAAATAGGAGACTTCCAAACCTTCCTGAATGAATCTTTTTCTTGTCAGAATTGGCTTAAGGAGGGGTGGAATTATATACATACTCAAGTGGGTATGGGAATCTATTTTACCCTACAGGAAAACAGAGGGGAAGGGGATAAGAGAGCAGGGGAATGATAGAAGGGAGGGGAGATTCAGAGAGGGTTTAATCACAAGCAAACACTTCTGAGGAGGGACAGGGTTAAAAGGCAGAAAAAAATAAATGAGGAGTGGGATAAGATGAGGGGAAATATAGCTAGTTTTTCACAACATGACTACTATGGAAGTGTTTTGTATGACTACACATGTTTAACATGTATCAAGTTGTTTGCCTTCTCAATGAGGGTGAGTGGGGAGGGAGGAAGGCAGAAAATTTAGTACCCAAAGTTTTAAAAACAAATGTCATTTTTTTTTCACACACAAGGCAATGGGGTATAGAAATCTATTCTCCCCTACAGGAAAATAGAAGAGGAAAGGGATGGGGGGGGTGATGAAAGTGAGGGCAGGCAAGGGGAAAGGGTAATCAGAATGCACACCATCTTGGGGTGGAAAGAGGAGTGAGATGAGGAGAAAATTTGTAACTTAAAATCTTGTGGAAATGAATGTTGAAAAGTAAAAATAAATTAATTAATGCATATTTAATATAAAAAAGGTAAAATAAGGGGAAAAAATTCAGAGACAAGTATACATGTGTCTCCAAAATCTTAGTACCATTTTAAGTTATGAATATTTAATTGTCTAAATTTTTTAAGCTTGAAATGAGCTACAATTTTAGGAAACCATGCATGTCTGCTGGGTGGCTTTCTCCACTGCTTATTCTGAAATAACTTTGATACTTCAACCTATATCAAATTGTTCACCCTTTTAATGAAGGAGGATGGGGAGAAAGGAAAGGAGAGAATTTGGAGTTCAAAATTTTACAAATGAATGTTAAAATTGTTTTTACATGTAACTGGGGAAAATTTTATATATATATATATATAATAAAACAAAAATAAACAAAAAAAGAAAGTCTCTTCTTTTCTTGACAGGCAGTGTGATATGGTAACTAGAGTGCTGGATTTGGAATCAAGAAGACTTGCGTTCAAGTCCTGCTTCAAACACTTACTAGTTGTGTGACCCTGAGGGACTCAAACAATTTCTATGAATTTTGGTTTCTTTATCTATAAAATGTTGAACTCAGCAACTTCTAATGTCCCTTCTAGCTCTCATAACTGACCCTATGATTTTTGATTTTTCTATTTTTGAATGGTGGTCTTTGGTGTAAATGTTTAAGGGGTTAGTCACTGCAACAGCCTTCTTCCAAACCCACTTCCCTTACTTTTGTCCACTATATGTTTTTATATTTCCTCATTTCTCTTCAAAAAAATCACTAAGCAAAAAAATAAAACCTTTAAAACATCCATCAATAGTATGTTTGAATGCCACTTTACCAATTTCTATATGCCCCAAGATGTCACCAAGGACATATTAATTCATGAGAGTTGCTAACAACTCATGTTTCTATAGTGCTTTTATAAAATCCATGTAAATATAAGGACAATTTCCCTGATTTGTAGAAGAGGAAACTAAGGATCAGAGAAGGAGTATTCAAAATCAAAGAAGTTATACAGAAATTGCTTGAGTATTGAGTAGTTGCTTGGATTTGGATTCAATTGTTCTGCCTTCAAGTCTGGTACTATTTTGATTAATACAAACTGTCCCTATTCACATACAAAAAACATGAATTTCAGCCACTTTTCAGTCATGTCCAACTTTTAGTGACCCTATTTGGGTATTTTTGGGAAAGATACTGGAGTGCTTTCTCATTTATGTCTCCAAAAATAAAAATGAATACTAGCACCTAAAAAAAAGGGGGAGTCCAGCTTCTCTTTGTTTGTCTTTGACTTGCTAATGCCAGTCTTTAAGTTAACCAAAATGACATTGTATCCATTATCAAACCTTACACGTATGTTACACGATGCCCAGCAAATGTTGATTTGGTGAATTTAAGTAAAATTTTGACTTTTGGAGGGGAGGATTTTGATGAATAATAACTCATGTTATTTCTCAGAGATTTGTTGGATTTAAACAAATAGCTAATAAGAATTCATATTTAATTCGTATTAAAAGTTTTGGAGACATGATTGTCACAGAATGCTAAATAGTAATAATAATTCATTATGTTTAGTATTTTTATATTGAAATGTCTCATTGGCTTTTGTATTTGGAGTACTTATGACCACTGAACTTCTGACACTGAAATAAATTAATTTCTCATTGTATTAACTTTTTTTTACTTCATTATTAGTGAATAATGTAGTCAGACCCTTTGATATTTTTATTCATGCCTCTCCATTTGGATAAAGTTGCAAACTACTTTGTAAAAAGGCAAAGTCTGATAAAAAAATCCATTTAAAATTAATGCTATGGAACTTGATTTTTACAAAGCAGCTTCAGTTGTATAACTTTTTTTTATGAGAATAACATGACAGTATTCAATTAACAGGATAATGGAGAATTGTAGAATCAAAAGAAATGTTGATAATATGGAGTAGAAGATAGAGGAAAGTATTAAATTTGAAATAGATGAAAGGGAGAGAAAGGAATAAGCAACTTATATATGCTTTCTATGAGTCAGACACTTTATTTCCTCATTTCATCCTTACAATAACTGTGGAAAGTAAGTGATCAGAAAATTGAGGGAAACAGATTAAGTTATTTGCCTGGGCTCACATAGCTAGTAAGATCCTATATCCAAACTTGTGCTTAGGTCTTTTTGACTTTAAGTCTTCATTCTCTCTACTGTACCAACTAAGTGCCAAGAAGAAATAGAAGACCAATATAAACAATAAATGACTATTCTAATATGAATTACAACACTTTAAAATAGTACTACTCTGATGAATTATAATAAATAGTTTCAATCACAGAATACTATTTAGTAAATATAACTGCCTTCCATCAGTAGGGAGGCAGGGATTATGGATGGAAAATGTGGTATGCACTATCAGGCATAATTATTTTGCAGTTAACTTTTTTGTTGTCTTTCTTTCTTACTTTTTGGTTATAAGAAACAATTTAATTGTGGAAGGCTATGGGCAAGTGATTGTTATAAATACAAGAGATTATAGTAAAACTCATTTTTTTTTCACTGAAAAATAGCAAGACAGCCACTATCTTTCTGAACTCCACCTGGAATTAAATCATTTCAGTCAATCTAATGAAAATGGTACTCAGCTATTTAATAAAAAAAAAAAAGCTGCAGTTAACAATCAGAAAATTCCACAAACAGCATTAGAGTTTTCTGCAAGGGAGCAATATACACATGAACAAGAAAACAACACTGAAAGACTTCAGACCTTTCATCTATAGTGGACCCTGGGTGTTGAACAAGGCATATTTTTTCAGATGTAGCCAATGTGTTGATTTATTTCTTGACTATGCTTATTTATTTGTTTGTTTTACAGAGGAGGTTTCTATGAAGAAGAGGAGAAAATCACTAGGGGACAATAGTGATATAAAAGCAACATCAATAGAACATTTTTAAAATAAAATAATTCCTTTGTAAAATCCTATTTACCTTAAACATGACAGAACATTTTGAATAAAACTGTTTAAAAGATTCTGAACAGTGATTTAAACTAGCCTAATAATAGGTACTTTATTACATAGCACATGACACAACATTAATTAAATAATAGCCTAATACCACTGGCATGGTCATCAACCTGGCTTCTTATTAAGGAAAACAGCAAAATGTCCTTATAACATTATAAATATCTGGGAAAAATTCACCCATTTTTCACACTCAATTTCCACAAATACTATGGAATGTAAGCTGTTCTTTATGATTATGTACTTGTAAATCTGTTTATCTTAAGTTTTCCATTATCAGTCTCTCTCTCTCTCTTCCTTTCTCTTTCTCTGTCTCTCTACCTGTCTCTGTCAGTCTCTCCTCTTTTCTTTCTCTATGTGTGTCTACTCTCTGTTTCTTTGAATATTTCCCTACTACCTACCTATGTTTATATGGACTATAATATCTATATATGCATATGTGTATATACATATTTGTTTCATTTCAAACACACATTCATAATTCAAACATATATTCATAATTCTTGAATATACATATTCATAAATTGTATTGTTTAGCTTTTATTTATATGGTAAAGCACTGTATTTAGCAATGTTTTTCAGGATTGCTTTATTTTTGTAATTATTCTTTTAGGGGGTGTTATTATTCTTGATCTAGGACAATCTTAAGTAGAAAGAGTCTTGTGATATAGTATAGCAGGAAATATGGTTAGAATCAGAGTTGAGACCTCAGATGTGATTTAAATTCTCATCCTTAATACACAAGTAGAGCAAACCTTTAGTGAATGTTTATGTGTCAGCACTGTGCTAAGCACCAGAGGTACAAATATAAGGGAGAAAAAGATAGCCCTCATATTCAAGAAGTTTGCATTCTATTAGGGGAAAATGAACAAAAGAAAGTGAAAATGAGAATTTTGTACTGGGGTAGTACCTGGTCAATGGCAGGAGAATTGGTGTCAATGTATAAAAAGCAAGAAGCAGATCCAGGAAGGAAATGGACCTTTTCTGGCCTGGACCCTTTCCCCAGTTAGATGCCCAAGGAAAGGACTCATCCATGGAAGAAGGGACCCTGAATGGCAGTGAGACCTTCCAGATTGAAGAGAGTGTAAATCTTCAGGGTGAGGATGAAGTTAGGCATAATAGTGAAGTTTAGAAAGTAAGAAGCAGAAATAACTATGTAACTAAGGACAAATTATTTGAGTTGACTGAATTTCCTATGCATTAAAATGTTCATAAAACTAATACAACCTGACTCAGAGTTATAGTAAACAGCTTCAAATCTCTTTGTCAGTGTAACTTATTTGCATATACTCTGCATCTGATACCTGTAAGAATTTAATACAGGGATTTGAAATTACATCTTCTATACAATTTTCTTCAACCTAGAATTAAATGGTGAAGCTTCCTGCAATAGACATTTTTTTTCTGTCAAAGTTACCTATCTAATTGGCAAGGATAAGATTTCTATCTAGTAAAGGACAACATTCTCCAAATACTGCTCAATTTCCAGTATGACACTGAAAATATTTCAGTTACAAAGGTAAAAAAAAAAATTGTTCCTAAGAAGAAAGGGGGACTATGATTCAGTTTTCATTTTTTGAGCACTAGTTATAAGACTCATTGGTCAAGAAAATGATTATTCACTGCTGTGAGCCTATGGGAAGGGCAGAGTTGATGCAAGAGTCCTATAGCTTGGATAAGTGATTTTTACTTGCTATTTGTGATGGTCTTTTGTGTAACTGACATTTATTGCTAGAAGTCAATACTGCAGATGTACCACTGCCCTCAAAAGAAAGAAAGAAACAAAGAATGAAAGAAACAAAGAAAGAAAGAAACCAAGAAAATGGCATAAATCTAAAAAAAAAATCCCCTTGACCAAAAATATTGGTAGTTAGATGTAATACTAATACGGTATACCTCACTCTAAGGGAGCTACAGAGATATCAGAAATTAGCTGGTACAGTAGATGGAACACTGGACCTGGAGTTAGAAAGACCTGACCTTAATTCTGGCTTCAGATACTCACTGTGTGACTGAGCAAGTCTTTTAATTTCTACTTGCTTCAGTTTCCTCAAGTATAAAATAGGGATGGCAATAATAACCCATACCTCATAAGGTTATTGCCAGGATCAAATAAGATAATATTTGTAAAATGAATTAGGACATGCCTGAAGTAAAATAGGCATGTATAGTTACTTATTTCCTTCTCCTCCCCCTCACCAAAACTTCCAGATATTTAAAGTACTGGCCTTTCAGGCGGAAATGAAAATATGCTTTGGAGAACAGTGGAAAGACCCTAGAAACATCAGTTCATGGTCTCTCTTCCAGGCACAATAAGATAATTTATGTGAATATACATATGACCCACATACAATCATCATACAGATACATCACTCAACATTGCAGAGATATGTTACCGAATGTCATTTATCCTGCCACAACAATGGCAGCCTGAGATCTATTAGTAAGTTTTAGGATGTCCTTCTGTTCCAGCAGCCCTGAGAGGCCCAATGTTTATTGGAAAAGTTATCTGATATCAATATATTTGTCTCAAAAATTTGTGAAATCAAATCTTTTGATGATTTTGGCCAGAAACAATTTGACCTCAAAGGAAATTGCAACCCCATTATGAAACAACTTAGAGACACTAGTTGTCAGATTTGTTTTTGCTTGTATATGTGATGCACACACACATACATGTATATATATATATACATATATATATACATATATATACACACACATATATAATATATATATATAATAATATATATATAATATATATATAATATATATATAATATATATATATAATATATATGTACATATGTATATATATATGTGCATGTGTGTATATTATATATATATACATACATACATATATATATGTATATATATATATATATATACATATATATATGTATGTATGTATATATATATATATATATATATATATATATATATATATATACATATATATATGTATGTATGTATGTATATCTGCCTTTGACTTCTAACGCCCTTGATTTCAATGTGGAACAATAATTCGTGTACTTAAGGTCTTCAATGCTTAAGACTTGATAAACCTTAATAATGCTTTCCGAATTACTTTTGGCAGTAATATCTATTTTCAGATGAAATCACTAGAAATGATGCAGTAGTCATTAGGTTTGATGGATCTTGGGTGGTTTTCCATCATTGCCTTAACAAAATAACAGAACTTTCTATTATCATTTTGATTATTCAATAAATTGTTAATTTTCTTAAGAAATATTCATGTTTTACTTAGAGCACCAGTTTTATTGGCATGTAATTGGGAAAAATAACTCCTAATGGTTGATTTAATTTTATCTTCATTGTTGATAACATTCACCTTTCTCACTTTTGAAAATGAGAATTTGGTTTTCATTTCTATTTTAATTGGTCAAATCAGCCAATGGTTTATTTAGCTTATTTTTTTCTATAAAATGAATTCTGTGTTTAATTTGTTAACTCTGTTGTTTGTTTGTTTGTTTTACTTTCAATGTTTTTAATATCATCTAGCATTTCAGAATTTATATTGTGATGTTTAACTGGGAATTTTTCATTTTTTTCTAGTCATATGCCCATTTCATTGACATTCTCTCTCTCTCTCTCTCTCTCTCTCTCTCTCTCTCTCTCTCTCTCTCTCTCTCCTCTCTCTCTCTCTCTCTCTCTCTCTCTCTCTCTCTCTCTCTCAGTCTCTCTCTCTCTCTCGGTTGATGTAAGCACTTTTTTTTCCTAAGTGATGCTTTCAGAGCAGTTTTCCTTGAAGATTTCTTGAAATATGGTAGCTAGGCTCTTTTTTTATTCATTCAAAAATATTTATTAATGTTTAATATATGTTGAATAGAATCATGATTTTATAGATGGAGAAATCAAATTGGGAAGGGGTGCCAAATCAAATTTAGCAGGGGATTCTTATTCAGGTAGACAAAATCAGAAGCTCTTAACCTGGGGTCCATGAATTTGGATAGGAAAAAAAAGATTTTTATTTTCACTCTAATTTCTAGCTGATATTTAGCATTTTCTTCAATTATGAATGAAACAAATACTATTCTAAGTAGGAACCTCTAGGCATTATCAGACTACCAGTGGAGTCCATGACACACACAAAAAAGGTTAAGATCTCTCCCCTAGACTAGAAGATCTCTGAAGTTCCTTCATGATTCTATGAAACTGAGATGCAGAGACCCTGAGTGATTGAGACATGTCTCAAATTTAGGTCACAGAATCCTAGACTGGCAGAGCTAAAAGAAATGTTCAAGATGATCTAGTCTAACACCTTCATTTTACAACTTAGGAAACAGACTCAAGAAGATTAACTGATTTTCTCAAGGTCTCATAGGTAGAAAGTGGTAGAATCAGAACCCAGGGCTCTTGGTAACTGGTTCAGGGTGTTTTTCATAATGCCATACTATCTCCTGAACAAGTCAAGAGGGGAACAGATTGACCTCATCTGACATGAAAGACTCAATGGAAACCATTTTCCACAGCACTGGGGTTGTTGTCTGAGACACAAGTGCCCAAGTCCAGGACAATATCTCATAGTCACAGAGCAAGGCCTGGTTTCCTGGTGAGGAACATCCTCAAGGCTCCTTTCATGTCTTGTTCCTTAGTCTGTAGATAAAAGGGTTCAGCATAGGAGTGACCGTAGTTTACATCACAGTTGCTACTGTGTCCTCTTGGGCTGTGTGGTTGGATGTGGGGCTGAAGCGCACTCCAATGAGTGTTCCATAGAACAGAGAAACTATGGCAAGGTGGGAACCACAGGTAAAGAAAGCTTTCCACCCACAGATGGGAACTTCAGCACGACCATGAAAAATACTTGGGATTCCCCTCAATTTCCCATTCTTTGCCACCACAAACAGAGCTGCTATGAATATTTTTGTACATGTGTGTCCTTTTCCCATTTGTTTGATCTCTTTGGGATATAGCCCTAGAAGTGCTATTGCTGGATCAAAGGGTATGCACATTTTTGTAGCCCTTTGGGCATAGTTCCAAATTGTTCTCCAAAATGGTTGGATCATTTCACAACTCCACCAACAATGTATTAGCTTTCCAATTTTCCCACATCCTCTCCAACATTTATCATTTCCCTGTTTTGTCATGTTGGCCAATCTGATAGGTGTGATGTGGTACCTCAGAGTGGTTTTGATTTACATTTCTCTAATCAATAATGATTTAGAGCATTTTTTCATATGACTATAGATGGCTTTAATTTCTTCATCTGAGAACTGCTTGTTCTTATCCTTTGACCAGTTATCAATTGGGGAATGGCTTGTGTTCTTATAAATGTGTCTTATTTTTTTTTCTTTCAAAGAAGTTTTCTTCAATGAATTTCTGTGCCTCTTTTACAATTTGGTCAATTCTGGGTTTTAAGGCGTTATTTTATTTAGTGTTTTTGTACCTCTTTTACCAAGCTTTTCATTCCTTTTTCATATTATTTTGCATTATTTTTATTTATTTTCCCATTTTTCCTCTATCACTCTTACCTCTTTCTTTAGCTCTTCAAGAATTCTTTTTGGACTTGTGTCCAATTTTCTTTTTTATTTCCTTTGAGACTTTGTTTTAATCTGAGTTCATGTTCTTTTCTTCTTATGAGTTTGTATTTTAATCTTCCCTGACACCATAGTAGCTTTTTATGGTCCAGGTTTTTGTTTGGTTTTGTTTTTGTTAGTTGCTCATTTTCCCTCATTTCTTGACTTTAAACTTTATGTTAAAGTTCAACTCTTTTCCTGCGGTGGTTAAGTGCAATGTCCCAAGCTTCAGGCTTTTTCTCTATGCTGTTTTCAGAGCTACTTTTGGAGGTCTTTAATGTTTAAGTGCTTCCAAGGTGATATAATCTAAGGAGAGATGTGTTCACCTGTTTCTGGTCCCGTGGTCTGATCTTTACCCAGGAAGGGCTCCTCCCCCTCTGGCAGCACTAATGCCACTCAGGGACCTGGAAATGTGACCAGGGACCCCTGCTCCCCTGAGGCCCAAAGTGCTGGTGCTTTTCTCTGCCCTGAATATGGATAATGTAACCAGGTCCTATGCCAAGTGTCTGTAATCTCTTTCTGACTTATTTCCTTACCCCTTACTTTCTCTGGGCTGAGAGCTCCTCAAACTGCAGCCACTGTTTCAGCTGCCTCCAAGGACCACTGCTGGTATTGCCATGCCACACGTCCTCTGCCAGACCCAACCCTGGTATCACAGATTTCTTCTTCTAACCTAAATTATCTTGTGCTGAAAAAATGTTTCATTCTGACCCTTTGTTGGCTCTTCTGCTATAGAATTTGATTTGAAGTGTTATTTTAAAATTTTTAGAAAAGAAATGTTGGAAAAGGTAGCCTGGGTTGCTGCCTGTACCCTTCCATCGTAGTTCCCTCTTTACTAGTGACAATTTTCACATAGTCAAGCACTAAAATACAATTAAAATGAAAGTGTTAGCTACAAAAAGTTGCTCTTAGGTACTGACTGAATGGCTTCTTGGATGGTGGAATGGGAACAACCTTGATTTGTTTTCAAAGTGAAAAAATGAACTCATTAATGGATTAATAGCTTGGGCTATTAATAATCTGGGATCTACTCCAAGATCAGAGTATAATTGACAAAGTTAGCAATGACCTTAAAGAATACCTAGTTCAATACCTTCATTTTTGTGTCTTATTTGATAAATCAAAAGTTTTTTTCTTATTCTCACTCTCCTTGACTTCTCTGCAGCCTTTAACACTGTTAATAACTTTCTCCTCCTCAATATTGTCATCTCTCCCAATTTTAAAGACAAAATTCTGTCATATATTACTTAATTTTATACTGTGGCTTATGCCCTGATTATTGGTTGCTTATAACATATAAAATGTGTGAAAGTCTACATTTGGGGGCCTTTCTGAGGGGTCCAGGTTACAATTTGTTGTGCATCTATGTTCTTTACCAATAAGTCAATATGCTGAGAAGTTCAAACCTTTATTTCCTCAGTTATTGCAGATTTTACTCAATACACTGCTCACCATGTACTCTTTGAGCCAATGACACTTGCCTCCAGGTTGTTCCATACACAAGACACTGAATCTCCCAGGTCCAGGCATTATCTCAGTCCTTCAACACTCTCTGTCCTCCACTCTAATTACCTACCTCCCTGACTTCTTTTAAGTCCTACCTAAAATCTCACCTTCTACAGGAAACCTCCCCCAATCTCTCCTAATTCCAGTGCTTTCCCTCTTCTATTTATCTTATTTATCCTACATATAGTTTGTTTTGTGTATATTTCTTTGCATGTTTCTCATCCATTAGATTGTAAGTTCCTTGGGGCAGAGACTACCTTTTGCCTTTTTGTATCCCCAGCACTTGGTATACAATAGGCACTTAACAAATGTTTATTGATTAAGTAATTGATTGCAGATATGTAAAAATTTGGAATCTGAACTCAGGTCTTCCGATATGGAACTTAACATTTCTCCCACCATGCTCCAGAGTTGGTTCTTGTCAGTGAAGAACAGAAAGTTCTGCCTAGTTCTCTTTTTGGGGAAAATCTTACTTTGACTGTGAGGCCCAGGAAAGGATGGAATGAAAGGTACACTTTTAAATTCTTTACAGGCATCCATAGAAAATTAGTGTATGCTTAACAGTTTTCTCATCTGGAACATATTCAAACAGGCAGATGGAAGACACCTTTGGGACATTCCCAGAGGAAACCTGGGCCAGGACATCTGGAAGGAGCTCTTCTCTACTTCATGACAAGAAGAGACACTGCTAATGCCTTCCCAGATGCAAATGGAAAATCACAGATTAATAACAGCTGTTATTTTTATAGAATTTGATATTTTAAAATGTTCCAATGTGGTACTAGCATTCCTACTTTTCTTAGTGCTTTCAGGAGCTGAACAATAACTGTGTTAAGCATTGAGGGCACCAACTATTTCCTGAACTTTGCAATCTCTGAGAAAGATGAATGTGTAAATATATTCATTATTGGCATACAAACAACATAGGCTTTTTGGAGGTAAATTTCCCTAGTGGAGAAAGAGAAACAATGAGTTGTATTAAGAATTGTTCAGTGACTCTCTTTTGGATAAACAGAAGACTTTTTTGTAGGTTGTCAAGGGAAGAAAAATAGTGTAGTGAGCATATATGCTAAGAAAAAGCATGAATGAATGGGAGGGGAGAAGGATTTTAAGATTTTGTAACATAATTATCCAGATTAAAATGATAATTAGATATCAATTTGGATAATGAGAGAGGGCTGGATTAAAAAAAAAGGTGGCAAGAGGTTTCTTGTATAAGGGAGTACATGGAACATAGAAAAAGCTATGGGAAATACATGGTGGCTACCCTTCTCATGTTACTGGTTTTCCAGAGTGCACATATAGACTTCCGTCCAGGTACATTATTAAGTAGCCATGTTAAACAGAATCTGTTCAATGACATTGGGCTATTGTATTGTTAGCTGAATATGATAACTATCTGAAAAATATGAAATGAAAGAAAATTGTACCTCTTGGTAGAATTTCAAATGGAAATCATAAATACAAATGTGGTAGGGATATTTAGAAACACTAATAGGGTTTTATGTTGCTGTAGAGATCACCAGGAGAGAGTGCTACCAAAGAGGTCTAGGGGTTTTAGGGTGCTGGGACCCCAAGATCACAGTACTGGGCCCTGCCTGTAAGAATTCAACTCAAATCTTCTTCAGCTAGAGGAAGAGTTTATTAGTGGTAAAACATACAGGCCAGGTCACCCATAAGGACGAGTGGGCATGAGAGGTTCTCAGCCTTGTGGGCCTGAGATTCTCAGCATCTGAATGAGGGCCAAGGTGGATCTTAAATACTAAAGTAACTTTGGGTGGTCAGAGAAGGGGGTTGGGAAAGGGTCTAGGTAAGAATTCTAATTGGGGAGGTCAGAGAGATTGAATAGATAATGGAAACAGATAATGGAGGGAACAGGAAGGCAGAAGTTTGAAAGGCATCTGCACAAAATCAAGTTGGGGCGAGGACTTTCAAATGGAGATAAAGGAAGTCGATAAGGAACAGTTTGAGACCAGAAAGGCCTTTTGGGGCCTATAGACAAAAGGAGCCTAAGGCTTTCAAAGGGAGATGAGGGTCTGGGGCCAGTGAGTCAGATTCCCTTTGGGGCAAAGGGCAAAGATCTTGGCTTGGGCCCCGCCCCCAGCACTACCTTACTTTACTAATAACCATGATACTAGTATCTACAGATGATTCCCAGATTACTTCATGCTCTATTCCCTTTATTCTTTTCTTCCTTAATCTTGATTGATGGTTCTCTACTTGGAAAATTACTCAGATCAGAATTTGCAACATCAAATGCCTTTCAAAAAAAAAAAAAGGAAAGAAAGAAAATAAACCTGAATTACACCCAGATATCAAATTTGTGTGCCCACATGTGCATCATTGCACCCTCACAGATATTCTTTAACCCTTTCTTGAAGTAGCCAGATTTTGATGATATTATACTTTTTCTTTCTAAATTATGTAGCAATGTGGGAATTTTTTTTTTAAATTCTGTATAGGATTTGTTTTTGAAACTCAAACATGGGAGTTTTGTTTTATTTTGTTTTAATAAATCAAGTAGGCTTTGAAAGGCTTTCAAAACAGAAAAGTTACTGGAGACAATGGCTTGTATTTCCTTACAATCAAACGTGCATGTATGTGTGTGTGTGTGTGTGTGTGTGTGTGTGTGTGTGTGTGTGTGTTTTACAACGTGGCTAATACAGAAATATATTTTGTATGACTTCACAAGTACAATTGATATTTTATTTTTGCCTTCTCAGTGGGTGAAAGAGGGGCTGGAGAGAGGGAGAGAATTGGGAACTCAAGATTTAAAAAAATTTATTTTTTTGGTGAGGCAATTGGGGTTAAGTGGCTTGCCCAGGGATCACACAGCTAGTGAGGGATATATGTCTGAGGGCAGATTTGACCTCAGGTCCTACTAACTCCTGAGCCAGTGCTCTATCCACTGCTCTGCCTAGCTGCCCCTAAAAAAAAAAGAATGTTAAAAAAGTATATATTTTTTAAATTAAATGCCAAAGAAGACTGAAAAAGACAATATCATGAGCATCTGAGTGACCAGGCACAGAAAGTGACTTGCAAGTAACCTATCTTTTTTTTTAGCACTTTACATATATCCATGATCTTCAATCATCAATAGCTATGTTTTAGCTGCTTATCCCAATGACAAAACCTTCATTAGCTAAGACAGTTAAATGTTTAAAAAATATGTTCTGTTAAAGGAGTGTGGGACACAGTGGTAGAGGGGAATTTTGTTTGAATTCTCCCTTTAAAAAGTAATGTTAATTCATCAAATGAACGTTCATATTTGTATAATAATTAGTTGTCCTGACATCTCATTGAGGACTTATCTCAGGAACTCCTTGATACCTTTAAATCATAACGTTGGGTTTTTGAGGTAACTCACATAAGAGCTCAAGCTTCCACTCATCCAATGATCTATATTCAGAGAACATGCAGGAAGCTTTAAGTACAGTAGCAAAATATTTAAATGAGATAGAAGAATTAAGAGAGACTCTAATAGGAGAAACATCTCATGCCCACTATACCACAAATTAAAGGATACGTGTTCTTTTACTTCCTGGTTTGGTGAACAATTACAGCCTTCTCAGGGAAAACTTAAAATGGGATAGTGAAAAATAGCCTTTCTTCATGTAGGCTAACAGGATGACAAAAGAATTCTTGTCCCATGTACTTTCATTTACATTTCTGGGATTACATTTGTCTCAGAACTACCAGCTATCTTCTTTCTCTCTCTCTCTTCCCTGACATGTAATACTCCAAATCTCTACTTTTCACTATTCCTCTCTGATGCCTAGAATCCATTCCTCCTCACCTTTGCCTTGCAAAATCACTCTCTCACTTCAAGATGCAGCTGAAGCATTATCTTTTATGCTGCAGATCAGAAAACTATATCCCATGATCCAAATCTGTAAATTCTTAAGCTGAATAAAAAGTCAATTGACCATTTGGCCAAAGGGCAATCTTTGCTACCTCTTGTATGCAAAACATTGTGTGATCCTTCCAAATGCTAGTGGCCTCCTTTCCAAACCACCTGATATTGAAATAATTTATATTTATTTCATTTGTCTTATAATATTTATTCTGTATGTAATTAAATCCATCCTGTCCTCAATATGATGTAAATGTCTTGAAAGTAGGATTTTGTTTTCTTTTCTTTTTTTTAAATTTGTATCCACAGTCTCTATCAGAGTGACTGGCATATAGTAGACATTTAATACATACTTATTGGTTTTTGAGTAACTGGTAGACTGTCGATCCACTAAATTCCTCTCCTCTATTTTATCTGGACCCTGTATTCAACAATGGGTATACACTGTGGTTCTGTAATTCCTGCTGAGCAAACCACATCATCCAAAAGCTTATAAACCAGCAATTCAGAAGCAGCACCTTTTTGCTGTGGCAACTTGTCACCACACTTCTATATTTTTTCCCCTAGCTAGGTGGTTTAGCAGATAAAGTGTTAATCTGGCATCAGAAAGATGTAGATTCAAATCTAACCTCAGACAAAGATAGCTAAATAACTTTGGGCAAGTCATAACCTTTGTCTGCCTCAGTTTCCACAACTGTAAAGTAGAGATAATGATAACACCTAACCACTAGCATTATTGTATAGATCAAATGAGATGATATTTGTAAAAGGCTTAGTACAGGGACTAGAACTAAGTAAGCATTTAGTAATTCCTTTCCCTGAGTTGTGACTGCTGGCATAATCATTATGTAAGGCACAAGTCATACAAGATCCTAATCTCCTGTTAACTCCTTTGCATTTCCCCATAATAAGCAGTTATGTCTTTCTGGAGAGCTCTCTTTTGGGAAGGGATCACCATATTTCTTTAGATTACTTATTAGTTATTTTTTTAACAGGTGAGTTATCTTGGTTGTATTTGTAAGCAACAATGAAAATACGTAGAAAAGAAGATATTGAAGATTAGAAGGAGATTGCAGATGACAGTGAGAAGAATTTGTTGAAGAAGATGGGATGAAATGGGATCTAGTGGGTGGGCCCTGGCAAGGAAAAGGTCTAACTCTTAATTTACATCTAAGAAAAGCAAAGCTTAGACGGGTTAAATGATTCGACCTCTGGTGGGAGAATTTGAGTGTGTCTTCCTTGTTCAAGGTCTGATTTTTGTCATATTTTACCATAATAGGAGAGTTAGCATGGCACAGAGAGATACAGAAGGATCAGAAAGACCCAGGTTCAAGTCTGACTTGACCCATATTATTGGTATGACCTTGAGAAAGTCACTTAAACCTGGAAGTTTCAACTCTATCCCTGGATTTCTCACAGAAGCTGTGCCCCAGAAGCATCTCAATCTGCTTTGCAGATTCTTCCCGAAATTTTCATTTTTAAAAGGACAATCACCTCTTCATTCACTTCTTAACTGCACTCCCAACACTTTGTATTTTCTTTACCATGTTCTTGTGCCAAATACTCTATCCTCTCTCTTCTCTCCTTGTCCTCATTTTTTTTTACTGTCTTTGTATGTGTTATCTTCCACTATTAGAATGTAAGCTCCTTAAAGGTAAGATTACTGTGCCTGGTACATTGTAAGTGCTTAATAAATGCTTATTGATGATTTGTTGACTTAATTTCTCAGTGTCTTTGGTGGTCCTTCAAATTTTTTGCGGAGAAAATGCTAGTCTGAATTAAAAGATGGAGTTTCTTCATTCACTGATTCTCTACTACTGGTATCAGTAGTGTAAAGCTGAAAAATAGGAGGCTACTAAACCATACATAATGATCCCTGTGGGCTGCATATTGATTTTTTAAAAAGTATATATTAATATTATCTATCTTCTACTGCATTTTTATTTTGGTAAATATTTCCCAATGGTAGTATTTCCCAGTGTAGCTCAGACAAACGTTTGATACCTGTGATCTATACCAATGATAGCACAAAGTCAACTCCTTTATCATAACAGCTTTCCATTTAAAGAAGGAATATAAACATGATGTTAGGAGAAATTACAATATCTGTATTTCTACTCCATTTCTATTCTGATTTCTCATCAGAGTAGGCAAGCATACTGAAATATTAAAGACTTTCTGTCCAACCCAACTCTGTCAGTTCTTACCAAGCTGGAAAACATTTGTGTGGCCTTGTGATAGGCTTATCTGTTAATTGAAGGTCAGCCTAGTTAAGGTCATAGATTCATCACCATATTGGTGTCCTGAATTTTTGGGCCACATGACTCACAAAGATTGTGATATTGCAAAAAGCTTGCAATCTATGTTTGTAAATCACTCCATGCTAACAGTCTTGGTTATTGAAATAAGTTGAATTATTTTGTAAATAAAATGTGGCTGAATTATCTGAAATTGTCATTTAACATACTTAAAAAATTAAAAATAATTTTTCAAAACATGTTCTTCATTTTTGGGGGGCAATAGATTATACCTTTGAGTTCATCAGTTTAGGAAACTCCCAGGGAAGGAGGTCTTAAGTCAATGCAGATCAGCAACTGCTTTGTAACTGATGACAATGAAGATTGGTAATTGTTTGGATACTTGGTCTTATAGAGCTTCTAGGGAGCACTCAGAATTTAAAAGACTTGCCCATGACAGCAGTATGCACTAAAGGCAGGGCTTGAATCTGACTTCTTGTCTTTGACTAAAATTCTCACTTTGATATTTTATGTTGATTTTGTCTTATTTTTAGTAGGGAAAGGAAACCTATAGTAATCCAGCTTTTGGGATACATATTTGCCTAGATCTGACTTTTTATACAAATCAAGGAGGAACCAGTGTTGAATATTTTCTTCTTTTCCTCATCTCATCTCTAGTCTGTTGCCAGTTTTAAGGAAGGAAGGACTTTTCTCCTGTCTTGGGATATTTTCCCTTATGAAGGAAAAATTCACTTGGATACTCCAGGATGAAGTTCAGCCTAAATTATTTATTCTCTATTTGCAAAAGTAGAAGCTAAACTCCTCTAAGACAAGAACTGTGTGGTTTTTTCTTTTTATATAAAAATAAGCACATAACAAGATTTTTAGCAGACTAAGTACTTAAGAATTATTTGTTGCATTCTTGAATTAATTTCATGTATTAACATGAAGTATTAATAATCATTTCTAATGATGTTACATAGATTCAGCAATTTTTGTTTGAGTATATTATAGCAAAGAAAGTTAATGATTTTTTTTTTAATTATAGGCCCTCAATTCTGACCCTTATCTCTCAGGCTCAGGTGGTCCATAAAAATTCTAATAATGTAAGAACACAAATGGAGAAGAAAAAAAATGTGGATAGAGAAAAATAGAAAGTCAGAAAAATGGTGAGAGACAGACAAAATATGAAGCAGAAGGAAAACATATAGAAGAAATGACATAGAAATAATGAAACACATAGGAAAAATAAATTACAACAGATGGAGACTGTAACCAAAGTATCACAAACTGGCAAGCAGCATGATATAGTAGAGAGAGCACTGACTCTAGAATCCAAATATCTAATTTAATATCCAGTCTCTGATGCTAATTTACTGTCCATATAACTCTGGGCAAGCCACCTAAACCCTTTGATCCTCAGTTTCCAAACTTATAAAATGAATAGTGTGGTGTAGCAAATGGCCTCTGCCGTGTTTTCTAGTATTAGATCTCATATCTTATGTTCCTATAATACTACAGGAAAGAAAAACACGGTAAGGTAGAAATAGATATACATGCAAAGCATAGCTGCTCTTTTATTTAAAGTACTTTTGTGAACCATGAATAAGTATGGAAAGATACTTCAATACTAATGAATCCATGATCTCACAATGTAGGCACTACTTCAGTAGTGCAACTCATGTATGTCTTCTCATTCTGGGCAATCTATTCATATCTTTCTATAAATTTTCCATTGAGTATTGGTCCAACACTATGGAGGCCTTTAATTAGGTCTTTTCTTATTTCTTGGGTACCAATGCAATACTCAGACTGCTGATTTGTTATCTCTTTACAGATCCCTGCAATCTTGTGGCATGGTACCATTGACAAAATTCTATAGACAAGTTACTCCCACCATGTTATTTTCAAAGTTCCTTAGTTAACCGATAATTCTTTCTTTATATAAAAATAAGTTTTATTAACTTTTTTGTTCCTTACATCACCATTGTATCCTAAGTATCCATTCATTTCCCCTACAGCTATCTCATATGAAAAAAGAGTGTTTTTAAAGAAAAAACAAAAAAAAGTTAGAACAACTGATCAATAAATTGAAAAATTATGAAAACATAGGCAATTTGTAAAATATGTGGACCTCTCACCTCCACAAAATGAAAGATTAAGGAAGTATTCTCATTTCTATTTTTTCAAGTCCTATTTGATCTTTATATTTTACTTTTACTTTAGTTTTTTTGTATGTTATTTCCATTTACATTGTTATACCTTCTATCTATCTATCTATCTATCTATCTATCTATCTATCTATCTATCTATCTGTGTACTACTCTTGGCTCTTCTTATTTTACTTTCTCAGTTCATATAAATACTTCTATGCATCTCTGTTTCATTCCAGAAATAATTTGTTATAATATGGTAATATTGCTTCACATTTGTGTGCCACAATTTATATAGCTATTTCCCAATGGATAGACAGATGCTTCGTTTCAAATTCTTAGCTATCACAAAAAAAAGATGCTAAAATATTTTGGAGTATATAAGGACTTTTTGCCCCTTATCAATAAATTTATTGGCATGTAAGTTCAATATTGGAGACTTTGATTCAAAGGATATGGACATTTTAGTCATTTATTTGCATAAATTTTGAATTTGGAAAAGCCATGTGGCTCAGCAGATAGAACTCTGGGCCTGGAGTCAAGAAGACTTCAGTTCAAATACAGACTCAGGAATGCATTGCCTATGTGACATTGGATAACTCATTTAACCCTACTTGTTTTCATTTCCTTATCTGTAAAGTGAGCCAGAGAAGGAAATGGCAAACCACTCCAATATCTTTCCCCTCCAAAAAATGGGGTCATAAACAGTTGTTCACAACTGAACAATAAATTGCTTTCCAAAATATTTGTACCATTTTACAGTTCCACCAAAGATGTATTAGACTATCTACCCACCACCCCTTCAACATTGACAGTTGCCAATTTTTGTCATTTTTCTTGATTTGCAATTTATATATGGCATTTCACAGTTTTTTGATTTACATTTCTCTTAGTAGTAGTTATTTTGAACTTTTTTTGTATGGTTGTGGATAATTTGCAATTTTATGAGAACTTTGTTTCATAATCTTTGGCCTTTTATCTATTAAGGAATGGCTACTAGTAATAATAATAATTATATATAAATGCATATTTATGCATATTTATCCAGTCATTTCAGTCACGTCCAACCCTTCATGACCCCATTTGGGGTATTCTTGGCAAAGATACTGTAATGGTCTGTCATCACCATTCTCCAACTCACTTTTCAAATGAGTAAATGAGATTAAGTGACTTGCCTAGGGTCATAGCTAATAAATATCTGAGTCTGGATTTGAATTAATTCCTTCCTGAAATCAAGAGTAGTTGGCACTCTGTTTTTCCATCTATAAATTATGTTTGTGTGTGTGTGTGTGTGTGTGTGTATTCACACACATATATGTATGTATATACAATCTAGCTATCTGTAATTATTTTTTTCTATCCCTTCATGTTTATTCTGTGTATGTCATTTGTTTTTAAGTGTTTCTTTTAATCTACACATCGTAGAGATGAGTTTATTTTCCAATACATCACTCTTTTCATTTTATTATATTATTTAATCCCTTCACATTTAAAAGAATGTTAAGTTTGTATTTTCCTCCAGCTGCCTATACATTTTTTCTAGTTATGATCTTTTCTCTCTTCCATTTTAAACACAGTACTAGGCTCCTTCAGTTTCTTAACTTATTTTTTTTTGTAATTAAAGTGGCCCTATTCTCATTGCCACTCTTCCCCTTAACCCTAATTCACTCTTGTCATTTGTTACCCCTTTCTCTTTAACATTTTGTTTTTTATCCCTCTCATTATTTTATCTGGTTAGCTATTTATTCTCTCTCTTTTTTCCCCTTTTAGCCAAGTAGCTTCTGTCTTATTCTTCTCCCCTTCAGCTGGTCTTCTTCATTAGATTTTTATTTTATTTTATTTTTGTGCTCTTGTCCAAAAGAAAAAAAATTCTCTCCCTCTATTTATTATCTATCTTTTTCTATTTTCTCTAGACCTTCTGTTTCTGATCCATGAACCCATGAAAAGTGGAATTTTTAAGTACCAAATCTCCCAGACCTCACCCAGTGTAAGGAACTTACATGCCTTCACTAACCATCTTTCTTTACTTGTAGAAACATTTGTAAGTGAAATCCCATCTGATCCCCAAAGTAAGGCCTCCTTCCTCTCCCTCCTCTTCAAACTTTTCTCCCTCCTCCACCACTCCTTTGTAGGCTGTTCTCTAAGACCAGAGAAATTACTTTTGCCTCATTGTTAACCCTTGCTTTTAAACTGGCATGCCACTCACCTTTTTCTCTCCTCTTTATCCCATTCCTTTGTGAACATTTAAAGAAATTTCTTATTATTTTTTCTGTTGCTGTTTCTATCCTTGCCTTCTGCATTTATTCTCTCCTCTTGCATTTCTATTCTTCATAATATTTAAGAAATAAATAAGCTCTCCAGTTTGGGTTGTCATTCTAAAATGTTTCAAACTCTTATTTCTAAAGCCTTTCTTTTTACCAGTGTGTTTAAGTTCAGATTTTCAGGATAGGTTGCACAAGAATGAATCTGGAGCTCCACTGATGTTTGTGAGTACAGAAGAGTGTTGTGTTATTTGAATGTCCTTTACATTGCATTTGAAGGGCTTCTCCAGATGACTTACAGAATATGTTAGTTTGGAATTCAGTTGTTAAAAATAACTGCTATATGTCTTGGAATATACAGCCTCCTCCCCCCACCTGGAGGCAACCTGTGAATTCTTTTAATTGAGATTGCATTTTCAATATTCAAAAGTTCTCGGCAATCCTCTTCTATGATTTCATTTGTTATGATGTTAAAGATTTTTGTCCTGTTGTGTTCTTCTGGGACACCTATGATGCTTATATCATCTCTTTTCATCTAATCTTGGAGATTGGTCTGCTTTGCCCGCATTGCAAGCATATGTTCTTTTAATATTGTTGTTTATTTCCTTCTCTTCTTCTAGGTTGTCCTTCACTTCTGTGTATTTGCAAGCCCAATCCATTGCTCCTGTTCTGCTTTTTTTTTGTTTGTTTGTTTAGTGAGACTTGCCATTATATATTCCAGTTTTTTTTTCCATTCTTTGCATTATTTTTGGGTGAAGGACAAAAATACTTAATTCTTTACTCTTTTGAAATTTTATCGTTCCATGCTCTGAGCACTTTTGAGAGTATGTATACTTGGGAATATATTCTCATTTAAAACATGGGGTTTTGAGAAAATGACCTAATTGGGACCACTCCAGACAATATTGTACAATATGGACAATATTGATTATTAAGATGTTGTGGGTCTTACTAAAATTTTGGAAATATAGATATTCTTGAGATCATCATACTTAACTCTGCTCTGGAGAGCAAAGTATATAATTTCTCACTGTACAGATCTAAAACATAAGGGTTTTTTTTTGTAACTAATAACCTAAATTTCTAATTTTTGGATATTGGTGCTAACTACTAATAAAACCTGTTCTGATTTATATGGGATTTTGAAACTTACTACATTGGCCTGATAAAATTCCTATGGACAGAGAAATAGAAAATGGAAAGTATTTTACGGGAATAAAGAGACATAGGTACAGGTGAAGATTCAAATTCATTTTAAATCATCAGTGTTTCCCTATGCTTTCTCTAGTTCTTAGGGACAGCACTTTTTCACTCCAAATGACCATATTTCCAGGGAAAAGAATAATATTTTTAGAGAAATCAGGAGTCACAAATTATTTCAGGAAGGAACGTGAGAGAAAACCTCACATTTTGTATTTTTATATATCCATGTTAAATTTAAATTATTAAACTCTGCTGTACAGCTCTAGTTAATGACTTTTTTTGGAGTATTTTTTGTTGTAGCCTTAAACCTGATTTTCAAGGTTGATGATCAGATGGTTAAATTTTTTTGTTTTAGTGGTAAAAAATGTTTCAAAATCAACAAAGTGATGGGGCTTACAGGGTAACCTCCTCAAACACAAGCATTTGTCACATCCAAAGTAAGTTTGTTGGAGAGATGTAAAATGATGTTCACTATTGGATAGTACTAAAAGGCTTTAAATAATTGAACTAAGTAGCAATCAAGCAAAAGGCATCTGAAAAAGGATTTACAAATTCATCTTATTAGGTATAATTCAAAGAGCATATAATTAGTAGTATAAAAATAACATGGGTTAAAAGTTAGCTGTATTAAATCTCAGAAAATCATATTCCTAAGGGCTTTCATTCTTTTAAACAGTTTCCTTATTTTGTGTTCTACAATGAAGAAATTATGTATTCAAAAGATATTCTGCCAAAATTCAGGAGCCCTAAAATTTCTTTCCAGTTATGTATGTTTGGAAAAATCACTCAGCCTTTCAGGACTCAATTCTTCAGGTACAAAATGAAATAGCTGTGCTATGTGATTTCTAAAATCCTTTGTAATGCTATTAGTTTATAAATGTAATGACATTTTTGACATACATTGGCTTTATTTTCTCTTTGACAGCATTTGAAAGGGACTTAATAGAGTTCAATTCAGTTTTACAAATAGTTACTAAGTATAGATTATATACATGGGCCTCTAAAAAGTTGCACTATTTTATCCTGGCAGAGATATGAACCTGGGATACCAAAGATATGTTGTAAAGGTAGAATTAAAAGGACTTCACAACACATATAAAAGAAAATGACACTTAAAGTGCAATCCTCCATGATTGAAATAATAGTAGTGTCTTCAACAAGGATGAAAATGTCATCAAAGACAGCTACTATACTGATGGTAAATGATTTAACTTGAAAACACCAAGACTGAAGTGGACAGAGAGTTGGTATATGATTGATGCACAAAATATGGATTAATTCTCTTGGGACTAACAATTAACACCACAAAGCACAGGTTCTCAACCAACCAGCACCACACCATCCATAACTATAAGTTAGAGCAAATGGAGAAAGTTTGAATAATGTGGATAAGTTCATTTACCCTGGCAGTATTCCAGGGATGTACACATAGATGTTGAAGTTGAGCTAGCTCAATGTTTGGGAGACTCCAAAGAAAAGTGTGAGAGAAGAGGTATTAGTCTACATATCAAAGTGAAGATCTATAGAGCCATTGTGCTGACCTCATTGTTGTATGCCTGTGAAACCTGGACAGTTGTACCAGTGCCATACCAGGAAACTGAATTGCTTCTATTTAAATTGTCTAAGAAGATTCTGAAGACCACCTGGAAAGATAAAGCACTGGACATGGAGTTCCCTTCTCAAGTTAAATGCCAAGTATTCTAACTCTACTACAGAGAGCATAACTCTCTGGTCATGTTTTTTGAATACCAAATGTACATTTGCTTAAAAAAAAGCAACTATTTTATGCAAGGCAGGCACTTACATGGTGGTCAAAAGAAGCAATACAAAGACATTTTCAAGGTCTCTCTGGAGAACTTTGGAATAGAGTGTGAATCATGGGAGACTGGCAAAGGACCACCCAGCATGGAGTAACCTCATCAAAGAAAACTGCTGTGCTCTAGGAGCGAAGCAAACTTGCAGTTCTTCAAAAGAAATGTGAGATATGAAAACTTAGAGATATCTCCACTACAAATGTTCATATGGAGTATTTGTGACCAACCTGTAGTAGAACCTTCTGAGCTCATATTGGTTTGATCAATCACAGTGAGACACACTGTACCTTGACTCCAACATAGTGATGTCATTTTGGTTTTCTTTGAAAAGGAACAAAAACAATCAACCAGTGATTCCTTGAAAGAAATAGGGAAATTTTAAAGATGAGAACTTTTGGGAAAAGATAATGAGTTCAGTTTAGGACATGTTGAATTTAAGATGATTATAGGACATCTAATTTGAGACGTCCAGTAAGCAACTAAAACTGAAAGACTGGAGATTAGGCTTCTAATAAATGAGTTGGGGTTCAATAAATGAATCCATGCAAGGGGATGATCACCAAGTAAAATAGTATAGAGGGGTGCAGCTAGGTGGTGCAGTGAATAGAGCACTGGCCCTGAACTCAGGAGGACCTGAGTTCAAATCTGGCCTTAGACACATAACACTTACTTGCTGTGTGACTCTGGGCAAGTCACTCAACTCCAATTGCCTAACCCCCAAAAATAGTATAGAAGACAAAAGGTGTCAAGACAGATAGCCAGATTCTTGGGGGATAACCATGTTTACTAGGCATAATATAGATCAAAATACAGCAAATGAAATTAAGCCATAGTCCTCCTCATTGGAAGAGAAACAGAGAGAACAGTCACGAAAATTTAGAGAAAAGAGATTTACAATGTAAAAATCTGTAAAGATTTAAAAAAAAAGATTGAGAAAGGGCCATTAGATTTATCAATTAAATTTGACTTCAAATGTGGTTCCAGAAACTGATCTTATCTTCTTCTTATGAATAAAACTTCCTAAGTCCAGAGAAATTCATGAGTTGTCATTTGACCATTTCTTAATGAATTATTTGACCATGAAACAATGAATTTTACAAAATAATCTTTAGTTCTACTCAGCAATTAGGAGCAGCATGATGCCAGGCCCCATACAGTATGAGAATGAGAAAGAACGTAACACTTGAAAAGGTTTACTTAACCTTAATGTAGCAAGGGTATGCAATAAGGATACAGAGTCTCTTAGCTTCTTTAGACTACCTTCCCCCTCCAATTATTGTGAGTCACATAGGTTTCAGACATTCACTAGAAAGGTTCCAAATCCACCTGGATGGGAATTTTTAATGCCCTTTCATAACCAGGTCATGAAGGTGACCATTTCAGTACAAACAGAAGACATCAGGAAGGTGGATCAAGGTAAACACATATTTATCCTTGCCTCACATTGGACCAATTGAGTCTTGGTTTTGTTGCCTTTTTTTTCTCTTGTTAGGAGGCAGAACTCCTATAGATATTAATCCTATCTTATCAGTCCATTTCTACTTTTGTAGTGATGGCAGCAGAGTCAGAGGGGTCAGAGGATGCTAACAATGACAGTTTCTTACATCACACATGCATGCACATTAAGTTCACTCTTAGAATTTAATCCAATTCAACAACCATGAAGTCAATAAACATTTATTAACTCCCTACTGTGTTAAATTTTGTGGATACAAAGACAGTTATTCAGTTAATAAGCACTTATAAATTGATAACTATATTTCTGATACTGAGTTAAATGTTGGGCATACGAAGATAGGCAAAAGACAGTTGTAGCTATGTTGATGGGCTAGTTCTTAAGATAACTAAAAAAGGAAAATATACTTGGGGAGAGACCTTAAAATTACTGAGAGAAATCATTTGACAAAATAGCAATGCTACCAAGACATGTGCATACTTTCCCCTTCCTATTAAACTTTTATGAAAATAATCCATACCTATATTGAGAGCATCCTTTAAGAAAATATGAAAACAGGATGAATAGGAATTCTACAATGACATTTTAATAGATGTCCAAATTTTTGTAGTCACACAATTTACTGAAACATGCAAAAATGCAACATACCATTGAGATTCTTGGTTTTTGACAAAAACATTTGATTTACTAAGCCAAAATGTCACTTTAAATGTTTCCCCTCCAAAAAGCATCTCCATGAAAATGTAAAAATCATACAAAGAGCATTCAAAGATGACATCATAGGTTACTTTTATAGATAAACCCTTGCTTATCAAGATCAAGTATGGCATAAAGCAGTGAAAAGGGTACCTCATTAAAAAGCTTGAAACTGACATAGAGAATGTGCAGCATAGGGGACAAATTGAAATTAGATTCTTCATGTAAGTTCAAGTCCTCCAGATATTGCTATTTGGAGATGTCATGCTGATATTGCCCTGAAATTAGATATTCAAAATGTCCTGCCTAAGTATCAATGGAGGAAAAAGAAAATGGATTAGGAATATACATTCTCCTGAGTATAATGTGCAGTGGCCCACAGTGGTGACATATATACTTTCTCTTTTTCCCCTCTCCCTGATTCTCTCTTCCTGCATTTACAAAGATATATTTACTCCAAAGATATAGCATGGGGAAATATATGTTTTTTTTTTTTTCCTCACAAGACTTCAGGGTCAGAATCCCATCCATCACTACCTTGGACAGCCTCAGTTTCTGGGAATGAGGGGGAAATTAGGCTCACAGCTTAACTCAGTTCCTATTTAACATTAATCCCATCATGTTCAAATCTAGGTCCTTTATTGCTGACTGTTGCTAGGTTGGAATCCCCTTAGTAGACTAAGGATGACCTATTCCAACATCTAGCCTTCATTTATGGACTCCTGATTTCCCCAGGCTAGGGTTCTGATCTTGTCTAGATCAGAGACTTCAATCACTTTACCTAGAACAGAAAGTCACAGATGAAAAAGCCAAAAGACATAGAATACATTGGAGAGGTTTATGTCTGATATTATCTTAAAAGAATTATATAAAAATGTGACATACATTGATTTTCAAAGAAATACACTGTTGGAAATACAGTATAGATGGATGGATATGTTCAGTGGTCTGTTCATTTGGCATCTATTCTCTGTCAAGAAATGCCAAGCACAATCACAAGGATGGTTGAAGGACCTTTATGAGTTGATTTACAGAAGGATATACATACATACATACAAATATACATACATACATACATACATACATACATACATACATACATACACACCTAATACATACATGTGTAATATAGGATGAGAAAGTGTGAATAAATAACAATTTATGCTGTTGAAGAAAATACATCCTTCTAATAGATTATATCTCTATTGAAATATGTGCATAGCTATATGCTAGATGCAGGGGACACAGAAGAAAGAAAATAAATATTTACTATCAACAGGTTTACAGTCTAGCAAGGGCTTAAGACATGTATACAAAGTATTATATATCAGAATAGAAAGAAAAAAATCAAGGCAAAAGAAATTAGGAAAATTCTGGGGGAAAACTGAGCAGATTGTTGCCATTTACAACTAGAAGGGTAGGTGGGGATATTAGGACAGTCTCAAAGAAGAAAGCTGTACCTGAGCTTTGTCTTGAAAGAGGGTCATTTTAATGAGAAGATAAAAGGAAGGAATTTTCCCAAGATTAGTAGATAAATACTTTTTGAGAATATACAGGAATAAGAGAATACAGAGTGAAATCTTTTAAAAGTTTAGACAGAATAAACTCAGCAAAAGGCAATAATATGAAATAAGGAAAGGAAGGTTGGAGACAGATGGTAGACTGCCCTCATTATTGGGTTAAATATTTTGTATATTATCCTATTCCCAATGTTAAAGGAGTTTGTTTATTTGTTCATTGTTTGTTTGTTGTTTTCTTGACATTGAAATGTTCAAATGTATTTTACAGGATTTTTTAGGCAACTATATAGAAGATGTATTAGAGAAAGAGAAAAAAATAGAGGCAGGGGGACTATTCAGGGGCCTATTACAGCCCAAACACTAATAGAAGCAAAGTGAGAGAAGAATATGGGACAGATATGATTTGCATGTAGAATGAACCAGACATGCTAGCTGATTTTTAAGTGTGAGTCAAAAGAGCGGGAAAGATTAGACACTGATTTGATTGAGTTTTCCAGCATGAATTACTGGGAGCATATTCAACAACTGAAAGCAATAAGAATGGTTTAAATGGGAGACTGGAAGAGGGAAAAGATACTGAGGACAGAGGACAGTTTTTCACAAGATGATTATATGTGTTCTCAGTTTCTTTCCATCTAACAATCATTTGAAAAACTGAACATTTAGTCTGAAGAAAAGAGACTTAATGGGGATATGAGAGCTATCTTGAAGTAAGTTAAGGGACACCTTAAGGATGATGGATTAGTCCTGGTGAGTTTGACTCCATGAGAAGAATTAGAAAACATTAAACCTAATATTAGGGGAAATATTCTAACAACAATTTCTTATGTAAATATACAGAGAAGAATTTTTTTGGAAGATATTGGTTGGAATAGATGGACTCTGAGGTCCTATTCATTCCTGCAATCTGTGATTACAGAGCATATAGGTGGATATATACTACATGTAGTTGGAGAAAGAAAATTGGAACTCAGAAAAGAGTATATTTTCCCATTTCTGTGAGACTACAAACACATTCGTATTGTTTATGATTCTTCTTCATTGGATGTTTCTCTGCTAAAAGTCACTTAAATTATGTATGTCATGCCATTCTAGAAGGTGCTAATAAAAAGATTCAGCTGTTAGGCAACAACTCTGGTATTACTGCAACATTTACTACTCATTATTACAGGTTTAGGAATATTTCCACAATTCCTGTTCTGCATATCTTCCTCTTACCAGGAATAATAATTGAACCTTAAAATTAGAATCCATGTAGAAGAAAAGGTTAAAAAAAACAGGAAAAATAAAATCTATCTATCTGTCTATCTATCTATCTATCTGTCTATCTATCTATGTATTTATCTATCTGTCTATCTATCTATCTATCTGTCTCCCTATCTATCTATTTATCTATCTATCTATCTATCTATATTCTATATATATATATATATATATATATATATATATATATATATATATATATATATATTCCTTATGGTAGGAAAAATATACCAGGCATAAATATACAAACATCAACAAAGCAATGCTTGACTTATAGGCCCAAGGTGAAGGAAACCTCTTTCCCTTGAGTTACATTGACTTAACAGTTAAATCATAAACTCATCTTTCTAAATATTTCTTTAAAGATAAGCATGTGAATGTTTATTTCTGAAGTCACTGAAATTGAAGACATCCTAGACTCATCATCATCATCATCATTAGCAGAAGCAACAACAATAGTTGCATTTAATATGAACACAGCTCTGGAATGTTATCCAAGTGCCTTTACCCAAAACCGTCCTAGGTAAAAGTAGTACAATTATTACTCAAGTTTTACAAATGAGTAAATTGGGGCTCTGAGATGTCAAGGGACTTTCTACAGCTAGTAAGTGATTACACAGCTAGTGAGTGTATGAGTGTGAGGATTTTATCTGTCTCTTCAATATTTTATAAGAGAAGAAAGAAACTTAAAGTTATTAAATAATTTGCTGAGAGGCACAGAGGTATGTTTTAGTGATTGAGTGAAAAACCATGTCTCCTCACTAACTGGTTTTCTAAAGAATCTTTACACTCTATCCCACTGGCCTTTTGACTGGTTATAATCCTCAACAGCTAGTAGTTCTTGTGCCCTTCTTTGTATGGCTTTTAAGACAGAGCCACCTGCTAATTAAAGCCTCATAAATGGAGGAGAAGAAAGCCAGTGAGCCTGTGCCTGACAACACCTTGTTTAGAAACAAACCAGCCTGCCCAGAGGGATCACTCAATTCCCACAATTTACTATTTTCTGTACTTATACCCTCAATCTCCTCCCTGCGAACAGTTAAAGGAAATCACTCCACAGGGTTCATGCAAATTTATGCTTCTTCATCTCAACTGAACCCTTAATGTAGCAAATAAATCATTTCACTCTTCACTTTTTGATCATCTTTCTCACTCATCACTGGTGTTACTCCAAAATTCTTATTTCCTGAAAGTCTCTAACATATTCCTTCCTTTCCTTCACAGCTAAGGAACTCAGCTCTCTACTAAGAAAATTAGGGACCAAGATCGGATGGCAGAGTAAAAGCAGTGGCTTGCTTACTTAAATCCCTCCAAATACCTATAAAAATGGCTCTAAACAAATTCTAAAGCAGCAGAACCCACAGAAAGACAGAGTGAAACAAATTTCCAGGCCAAGACATACTGGAGGGTTGATCAGAAAGGTATTTCACTCCTGGCTGGGAGAGGAGAGCAGCTCTGCACGAGCAAGCAGACCTCAGCAAACCTGGAGCAGACCTCAGAGGACTGAATCATGGGCAGCTGTGGTGGTTTCCAGACTTCTCAACCAAGAAATGCCAAAGACAACTTAGAAGGTCAGTAGGAAAAGTCTGTGTCTGTGGTGGTGAGAGAGAAGCATGGTGGGGTCCCAGTACCAGCCCCCAAGGTTGGCCCAGGGGTGGTGGCTGCCACCGGAACTTCTGCTTGACAGACTGAGAAGGAATCAAGTGGCTGATCAGAAGGGGTTTGAAGGGCACTCTCTGCTGGTGCAGAATTCTCTTGCTTTGCCTGTGCTTAGATCTGGGTCACAGTTTTGGGTTGTGGTATTGTGGTGAAGAGGAGCTCTGGCTTGGTGGAGCTTGTAGTGGCTGTAAAGAGAAAATCCACCTCACAGTTACAAGGCAGAAAAGAGTGCTTGTGGTCACTCATAGACCAGAGAACATGTCAGGAAAAGAGTAAACACCTCACCCTTGATCATAGTACCTTGGAAGAACTGAAAATTTACAAGTGCCTAGAAGTATCTCTAAAAACAGTTGCACAAAACCCCCCAAGCTTGGGACAGTACATTCTCCACCCTAGAAGAAGATTCCTACCTTAAAAAGAGTTGAAAACTCAAGTAATTGGCTGGGATCATGAGTAAGCAGGGCAAAAAGAGTAGCACCACAGAATCTTACTTTGGTGAAAAAGAAGATTAAAACATACAACCAGAAAAAGACAAAGTCAAAGTTCGTATATCTAAAGCCTCCAAGAAAAATATGAATTTATCCCATGCCATGGAAAAGCTCAAAAAAGATTTTGAGAATCAAGTAAGGGAAGTAGAGGAAAAACTGAGAGTGATGCAAGAAAATCATGAAAAACAAGTCAACAGCTTGCTAAAGGAGACCCACCCTGCCAAAAAATGCAGAAAATAACACCTTAAAAAATAGCCTAACCCAAATGGAAAAAGAAGTCCAAAAAGCCAATGAGGAGAAGTATGCATTCAAAAGGAAAATTGATCAAATAGAAAAGGAAGTTCAAAAGCTTCTTGAAGAAAATACTTCTTAAAAAATTAGAATGGAGCAATTAGAAGCTAGTGACTTTATGAGAAATCAAGACACTGTAAAACAAATCCAAAAGAATGAAAAAATAGAAAACAATGTAAAATATCTCAACTGGAAAAACAACTGACCTGGAAAATAGAGCAAGGAGAGTTAATTTATAAATTATTGGGCTATCTGAAAACCATGATCAAAAAAAAGAGCATAGTTGTCATCTTTCACTAAATTATCAAGGAAAACTACCCTGATGTTTTAGAACCAGAAGGTAAAATCACAATGGAAAGAATCCACCAATCATCTCGTGAAAGAGATCCACAAAGGAAAACTAGTAAGAATATTGTAGCCAAATTCCAGATTTCCCAAGTCAAGGAGCAAATATTGCAAGCAGCCAGAAAGAAACGATTCAAGTATTGTGGAAACACAATCAAGATAACACAGGATTTAGCAGCTTCTACATTAAAGGACTACAGGGCTTGGAATATATTCAGAGGGCAAAGCAGTTAGGATTAAAAACAAGAATAACCTACCCAGAAAAACTGAGCATAATCCTTCAGGGGAAAAAATGGATATTCAGTGAAATAGAGGACTTTCAAGCATTTTTGATGCAAAGACCAAAGCTGAATGGAAAATTTGACTTTCAGATGCAAGACTTAAGAGAAACTTGAAGAGGTAAACAGGAAAGGGAAATCATAAGAGAGTTATGAAGGTTGAATTGTTTACATTCTGCGTGGAAAGATTATATTTGTAACTCATGAGTCCTTTATCAGTATTAGAGTAGTTGGAAGGAAAAAAATATTTGTATGTAGGTAGATAGATAGATAGATAGATAGATAGATAGATAGATAGATAGGGGGCACAGGGTGAGTTGAAGATGAAGGAATGATACCTGGAGAATAAAATTAAGAGGTGAGAGAGGATTATACAGAGACAAGGAGAAAGGGAGAGGTAGAATGGGATAAATTATCTCACAACAGACAAGAAAATGCTTTTACAGTGGAGGGGAAATGGGGGAAGATGAGAGGGAATGAATGAATCTCATTCTCATTGGATTTGGCTTAAGGAGAGAATAACATAAACACTCAATTGGGTATGGAAATATATCTTACGTTATGGGAAAATAGAGGGGGAAAGGGACAAGACAGAAGAAGGATGA
Source organism: Phascolarctos cinereus (assembly GCF_003287225.1). Lineage (NCBI taxonomy): Eukaryota > Metazoa > Chordata > Mammalia > Diprotodontia > Phascolarctidae > Phascolarctos > Phascolarctos cinereus. Next base: position 412,776,236 of record NW_027555847.1, read on the forward strand.
TAGAGGGGAAGGCAGATTGGGGGAGGGGTAATCTGAAGCAAGCACTTCTAAGGAGAGATAGGGTCAAAAGAGAAACGTAATAAAAGGGGCAGGATAGGAGGAAGGGAAATATACTTAGTTTTTTTTTTCTCACAACATGAGTACTGTGTAAGTGTTTTGTATGACTATGCATGTATAACCTGTATCAAGTTGCTTGCCTTCTCAATGAGGGTGGGTGGCAAGGGAGGAAGGGAGAAAATTTGGAACCCAAAGTTTTAAAAACACATGTTAAAAAAATTATTTTCACATGCAACTTGAAAATAAGATATGCAGGAAATGGGGCATAGAAATCTATCCTGCCTTACAGGAATATCGAAGTGGAGGGGTATAAGAGAAGTGGGCAGAGAGAGATGGAAGGGAGGGTAGATTAGGAGAAAGGGTATTCAGAATGCATGTCATCTTGGGGTGGGGGAAGGGACAAGATGGGGAGAAAATTTGGAACTCAAAATATTCTGGAAGTGAATGTTGAAAACTAAAAATAAATTAATTAATTAAAAAAATAACAAAATTAAGGTTAGTAAATTTGAATGTCTCTTCTCCCTTCCTCTACATCACACATCCTATTTTACTCTAATCTTCGATGAAATGTGTTCTTTTCTTCCCCCAAGTTCAGCATGAACCTTTGATCTCTTCCCCAGCCACATGTTTAAGAAATTGATATCAATACAATTCCCTGTGTACTAGTTTCTTCTCCAGTGCACTACAAAATTACTCAACTCCTCTATCAAGGATGATAAACTCTTAACCAGATCAGAAATTTTTCTTCAGCTTTTGTTTCATTTCTCATGTTTTTCTACCCGTACTTCTAGGAAAAGATGTCTACAATCATTGTCTCCACATCCTCCATTGTTTCCATTTCCAGTCCTCTCAATACTTTAAAATCATGCTTTCCACTCAACTGGAAATTCTCTTTCCAAATTTATCAATGATCTCTTAATTATCAAATATGATGGACTTATCTGAATCTTCGTCCTAGTTGACCTCTCTGCAGAATTTGATACTGTTGACAACTCTCTCTCCTCTTAGATACTTTCTTCCCTTTCTGTTTTCGTCATATCCTACTCACCTGCCTCATGGTTCTTTCTCACTCTTCTTTGCTTCATCATCATACATATCACACCTTGTAAAATTTGTTATAACTTAGTGTGCATGGAAGTATATAATTTCAGTTAAAAACATACTTCCATTAAATTATATTTAAATTATCCTGAGAATTTTTTTTTATTTTAAATTTTGCCAAACTCTGTTTTTTTTTTTTGGGGGGGGGATAAGACTCTCCCCACCCATTACCAGTAACTAAAATATCAGGCAGGGGTAGCTCTGCTTCTGGTACAAAAGTGAAGATAGATTGGAGACTACATTTTTATATAGAATGATTTAATTAAATCTATTCTCTGGATCTATTTATATCTTATGATATATAGTCATTAAATTAGTAGGTCATACTTCTTCTCACAGTTTCAAATGAATAAAATCACTTCTCCTGATATACCATGTCACAATACATCTAAAACATTTATGGTCTGCTTTCACTCAGGCAAGGCTACCACCTTTCCTCTCCTCGTTCCCCATATATCCAATTTCTTTTTTGTTTGTTTCCATTCGTTTTTGGCTAAAAACTTGAGGTAATGGTGAATTTCAAATCTTCCCAAACAAGTCAACTTGTTAATTTAAAATTACTTCCCCTATTAGCATAGCGTTCCATGGCTATCATATTTGAGGTAAAGCCATTTTAGTTAATCAAAATTGTCCTACCACCCTGCTGTTCAAGAAATATCTTCCAGAAGAATATTCCAACCATGAAAACTTTATTTCTTTAACCTTTCTTTGCAATCAAGGTGATCATGGAAATAGAAGTAGGAGGTTAAAGTAACCTTGGAAATCACCTAGCACAGCCTAATTCTGTTCCTAGCATGATGATTTGTACATAAAAAGGCACTTAACAATTTTTTATTGAATTAAACTGAATTGAATTGCAATTCAGGGAAAGTAATTTAAATTGAAATTCAGGAAAGTTAAGTGACTTGCCCAAGGTGACCCATGAAATTAGTGACTCAGCTGGAACAAGAAACCTTTCCTGATTCCTTTTCATTATAATAGAATGATGGAGAAATTATTTTTAAAATCAAGAGCAAGTTATTGTTTTTGGTATCAAACAAGATTTATAATAAAATTTAAAGGATGGGTTTCCATTTCTACCACTCCAAACCCAGGCGATAGTTGCTTAAAATCACTAAGTGTCCATGGAATGAGTGAATGTTATCAGAAAAAAAGTTAGTAATACATATGTGACAAAGGTAACTCATAACTCCTTGGCACAACAGAATTTGGAAGTCCTTTATCTCTTTATAGCACCTTCTTAAAGTTCCTTTTGGGCACAGGGTCTCTTAGGGCAGATTACTTCATTGGCTTCTCTCCGTAGTCTTACTCTCTTCATCACTGCCAGGAATCATGCTCCCTGAAGTTAAATCTTTCTTAGCGTCATACATTTTCTGTATCTGTCACTGCAGGGAACGTTTATCACCCTACTTGGCTTATGCAGGAAGAGAAGAATCTTCCTCCATTCCTCTCACAGGGAGTCTTCTCCTCCACATGCAAGGCACATTTTGCACAGACAAGCTACTTAAATTTCTCCAGGGCTAAGGGGCAGCCAGGTGGGTCAGTGGCTAGAGTGCCCAGTCTGGAGTCAGGAAGACTCATCTTCCTGAGTTCAAATTTGGCTTCAGGGACTTACTAGTGATGTGACCCTGTACAAGTCACTTAACCCTCCTTGTCTCAGTTTCCTAATTTGTCAAATGAGCTAGAGAAGAAAATGGCAGGACACTCCTCCAGCATTTTCACCAAAGAAACCTCAAATGGTCTCATAAAGAGTAGACATGACTGAACAACAACAAAACTCTTTTGAACCCCCAGAAGCATACCTATTTTCCACCTTTGCCATTAACGTTGTTCCTTTCTTGATTCAGAGAAGCATAAAATGATTAGGGCACAGAATCCTCTCTATAGTCAGTTTAATATCTTATTAACATCTTCTGATTACAATTCCAGCCTTCTGTGACCACATAGTGGAGATGGTGGAACCCCATCCCTGATAGCCTCTGCACTGTAATATATTTGCCTGAGAGCTTGAGAGCTATGTTGTTAAAAGTGCAGATTCACAGGATTACCACTATAATTCAAGTAACAACTGTTCTGGGGACCCAAAACATAAGTAAAAATGCAGGGTTAGTGAGGGGTTACTTATAAAATAGAAAAGAAGAATGCTATAAAGATAGATAGATAGGCAGACAGACAAATAGAAAGACAGTGTTCTACTTTTCTATTTTATATGTGTATGTGTGTTGATAAAATAAAAATCTCTGTAAACTGCCAAAATGGAAGACACCACTGCTCCAAAAGTGGAACCTGTAATGAGCCGGAGTCCAATCACAAATTACAAAGATTATAACAGCATTTATTGCCTAAGAAGTTTGCAAGCTGTAGCGGTGAGATGGAGTTCTCAGATGCTCAAATGGGAATAAGGAAAGGGTGAGATATTTATACATATTTGGGGTATTTATGACTATTAGAGATTAAGCAGGGGTTTAACAAAGCAACACAATGGATGGGGAAGTCAGGAAAGTGGGGATCTAGGGAGAAGACATCTGTAAACACTAACAAATCAAAAAGGAGGATATATAATTCTCTTTAGATAAGTCAGAAATCAAGATGTTTGCTGCTTTCTCAGAGCTGGTGAAGATTGCATCTCTAAGTTCAGCTAATGTTTACTGGCAAAGGATCAGTGGTATGTCAAGCAGCCTTGGACTTCAGAAGTCCTCTTCATTGGCTAATTGTGCTAATCCATTTTCTGGTTCCTGTGTGAAAGAAAGGGAAGCTCTGGCACATTTGATCAGTTATTACAAAGCTTATGTCCACAATGTGTATATATATGTATACACACACATTAATCTGACAACTCATGCAAGTTGAAATTATTTATAGAACTTAATTTCATTCAGTTACTCTGTCTTTGCTTTCTCTTATAGCAATTGGTCTGGTCTATCTCTTCCAGAACAAAATTCTCTCTCTCTCTCTCTATATATATATATCCCCCTTTTGTGTTCTAGAAGCATCCCTAAAGGAAGGGTATGATTTTTCTCTAATGGCATGTTCTTTCCAAGATAGCCAAGAGTATTTAATGTCCTGCTTCTATTTAAACAACTCACATTCATTAACTTTACAAAGTAATATATATTTTGAAAATGTGGAAAGACCGAAGTACAAATATTTACATAAGGAAGAGGAGGTACTTGTTTTATCACTTTCAATCATGAATCACTCTTCGTGATTTCTTTTGGGATTTTCTTATCAAAGAAACTGGAGCAGTTTGCCATTTCCTTCTCTAATTCATTTTATTGATGAGAATACTGAGGCAAACACAGTTAAGTGACTTGCCCAGGGTCTCACAGCCAGTAAGTGTCTGAAGCCAGATTTCAACACCGGTCTTCCTGACTCCAGGCCCAGATTTCTATCTACTGAACCACCTAGCTGCTTTGAGGAAGTGCACTGCCCCCTATACTACCTTTGTCCCTGGAAAAGTAGCTCCAAGTTAACTTAGTTTCTATAAAACATTTGCCCCACAAAGTTCACTTACAAATATTTCTTGGCCTCTGAATGCATTTATATTTTAGCACCCTCTGGGGTAGATCTGAAAGGTCACTCATAGCTCTACATATCTTAATGCTAGATTGGACAGTTAGAAAATATAGCATGAACTATGATTCTGGGCCTCTTCTTAGTTTTCCTGATTTTTTTTGAATTTAAGAAATTTATGATAATCTCTAATTTTCTTCACCTAAAATGAGAATGAACTAATATCAAGATAAATAATCAAGATCAATATTCATAAACTTCATGTCAGCTTCACAGGAGTAGAAACCAAAGCCTCTCCAAAGCATTTTTTTTTCTTCCACTGGAACACAGGCAAGAAGTAAATAAACTGAATAAAACTAAATAGACTGAAAAGATTTAGTTCTAGCTGACTCGTGTCTTTTGAATGTACCCCTATTCTGACTATGCAACCAACAAAAAAGGCTCCTGCATCTTTGAACCAGTAAGAAAAAACAAATCATATGTTCCATATCTCTCTAAGCAATTTCATTGAGATGTTACCATGTTGTCCTAGAAGGAGGATCTTTACTCTCTTTCATGCAGGGGAATTGAATTCTGACGCTTGCTCAATAATCCTCCCTCCCCTTTCATAACCCCACTTAAATAAATAAATAAATACATACACTAACACATATAGGTTTTTATATACAAGGACATAGATATGTATACACTTAAGTATGTATATTATGCATGTACAATATGTATATATGCTATTGGAAAATATGTTCTAAATGCATGGTGGTGAATGATTTCCTGAAGACTATCTATGACTGTATCTATATTTCTACTTAGGCATATATCTATTTAGTCCAATAATGCTCTGGGGTTCTGCAGAGGTATAAGTATTGTCCTTTCCCTTGCTTCCACAGTGCCTTAAAAAAGAATTTTAAAAAGGCACTGTAGCATGATCTTACACAGTCCCACAAATACAGTGCCTAACAGGAGGTGCTTAATAAATGGTTATTGATTGATGGATACAGAGTTGAAAAATTACAATTATTCCCAATGCAAAATTTTGCAGATTCCAACAATAAGTATCATTTTATGAATTCTACCAAGCATTATGATTGGTTTATTATTCAATAAAGGCCTTTCTTTGTACTGAAAACAGTTTTCCCCAAACCAAAGGCAATGAAAGTCAAGCAAACAAAAAAAATTACTTTTTTATCTCACAAGGAAACCTGTTTCCTAGAAAGCTTCCTGAAGTTCACGGAACTCTCACTGAAAGGAGTTAGAAGTCATCTACTGTCAGTCTCCCCTCACCTTCAGATGAGAGGTCCTGCCTCTTTAACCATGGTGCTTGCAAATTGGATCTGTATTCCATGGAAGTTGAGACACTTCACCCTCTTTTTATTCCCTTTAATGTTACCCCAGCCCAGCCCACCATCTCTTCTTTGGATACATACTCTAAAGCATTTGCAATCACTGAGTAGCTTAAAAATTTGGTAAGAAAAAAATTCAAATTATAGACCAAAATTTTCTGCATTAAAACTTTAACATGATTTCTTCAGAAGATAAGACTAAAGAAAGTTAGGGGCTGGGCAAAACTTTCTGTATGTATCTACATGGGACTCACAAAAATTTCTCAGGTAATCTCAAAGTACAGGAAAATTTCATTTGGGACTTTATTCTCAAGAGCAACCAAAATAATTGCCAATCAACCCCTGCCACTGCAAGGACATTACTATTGCAATTCTAATCTCAACAAATAATGGGATGGGTAAGCTTTTGTTGTTGTTTAGTCTATTAGTCATGTCTGACTCTTCAATACCCCATTCGGGATTTTCTTAGCAAATATACTAGAATGATCAGCTATCTCTTCTCCCTACAGCTCATTTACAGATGAGGAAACTGAAGCAAACAGTTTTAAGTGAACTACCCAGGGTCAGGAAGCTAGTAAGTATCTGAGGTGGGATTTGAACTCATAAAGATGAGTCTTCCTGACTCCATGGCCAAGTTCTCTATCCACAGCACCACCTACCTGCCCACAAGTAGGCTATGTTAGATCAAATAAGACCCAAACTGTTTGGAGGCTACCAAGACATAGGGTAAGGATGAAGACCGATAATTTGGATATTCTTAAAGGCAAGGGAGAAATATTTATAATGCATAAGGATTATACAGTAAGATGAGCAGACTAGATTTGTATAAATGCAACAGCAACAATAACAAAAAAGAATATTTCTCAATTATCCACCAGAATTTTAGCGATTAAAAAATCCATACTTCTGACATTACTTCAAAAAGATTGCTTTATACAATTCAGTAATGAAGCAAATAGTAGACTTTAGACATTCTTTAATTAAAAGAAAAACTAAAACATTCTGTAAAAATCCATAAAATTACTTTTAAGGGAACTGCACTATAAAATATGACTACACATTGAAGCATAAAACAAAGAGGAGAAAATACCTATTTCTCTCTAGTAGAATTCAACAACTAGGTATCTAATAATAAATATTACTGTTGGAAAAATCTCTCTAAGAGGTGTTTGCAAATGCAAAGGGCCCAATTTTATCCTAGATGAATCCTGATATGTAGTGACTGATCTGGCTTCCCCCTTCCAAAGGGGTGTTATCTATAGCTAGGTGGCACAGTGGACAGAACATTGGACTTAGGGGCAAGAAAACTTCAGTTCAAATCCAGGTCAGGGGCTAAATAGTTTTCCAACTTGGCCAGTCACTTAACAACTGCCTGCCTCAGTTTCATCATCTTTTAAACAGGGATAATAATAGCATCTATTTACAGGATTAATTTAAGAACTAAATGAAGTAATATTTATAAAGCACTTGCAAACCATAGATCATCATATAAATGCAATCACTCTTATTCACCCAATATCAATCAATCGACTAATATATTTCTGTAGGAGAGACAGAGCCTGGAGGCAGAAAAACCTGAGTTCAAAATTAGTCTCAGACACAGACTAGTTGTGTGACCCTGGGAAATGCACTTAGCCTTTATTTGTCTCAGTGTCTTCATCTGTAAAATGTGAATGCTGTTCATTTTCTAAGAAGACCAATGACATTGTGGGAAGTTAAGTTGCTCGTAGATTATATTTAAGTGAGGCAGAGTTGCACAAAGTCATCATCCTCACTCTCTCTTCCAGAGCCATCAAAGTCCAGTGGCAAGACAAAAAACAAGACAACTGGCAATGTCCCAGGATGCAGTGGATGATTTTGGTATCTTAGATGTCTTTCCAACCTTTGAGTGCTTCACGATACCTGCTTTAGCTGTCTTCATCACCATTGGAAGAAATTGTTCTTATCTGCCAATTCTACCAGGGGAAGCCATCACCATGGAACTTATCATTTATTTTGACAATTGTATATTTCCTTCAAAACAACTAGCATATAATGCTTAAGTTTTAATTAACGTGATTACCTGTTAGATCCTAGTGGATGAAAATATAAACTGCATATTTGCAATTCCCTCATTAGTGTCATCCAATAAAATGCTCCTTTTCAGTGTGTATGTAATTTAATTAACAAAATCATGAGTATTTGTTTTCAGTACAGGCATAGTAAACAATTGTAATACCATTCATTAGGTCTGCTAAAATAAGGATTTTTTTGTAGCTTTAACTTGGAAAAACAGACTTCCAGACAGTTGACATAGCCTTTGAGACTTTTGATGTTATGATTAAAAGGTGAAATACATACATATATATATATATATATATATTATATATATATATATATATATATATATATATATATATATATATAACATTTACTTTTATCATTGGTTAATATTTAAAAAGAGAATCATAAAATGAAGAATTAAAATTGAATAGAGCAAGAAGAAATTATATGCTTAACTTTATATTTCAAAAGGTGAAAAATGCTAAATATATTCCATAGAATCATGCTTGGCCATGAGTGGATCCATGATATTACCATTTTATTAGGGCCAGAAATAAACAATATGAAGTTGATTGATATTTCCCTATGCATTAATAGAAAACACAATGAGGGGGAACATATACTCAATCATAATCATATGAACTAGTAAAAACAAAATATTTTAAGCATATAAAGGCAAAATTGATAACTTGACTCTTTTATTATTTTCTTTCCCACTGTAAAAGGCCTTTATATAATTTTAATTTTATTCAAAGAAACAATTGAAGTAAAAATAACTACTATCAATTGCTTAAAAAATGAGGAAATCCTCTTTTCCCTATAAGGAGTAATATCCCTCACTCCTATTCTGATAATTCAGAAGTACTGTTTTCTTAGATTTTTTAATGATACAAGATCTTATCCAAGTTATCACTCCCTTCCAGGGTACAGATTATAAATCATCCTTATTTATGTACTTTCTGTAACTTTTTTGTCTCTATAACCCTATAAATTTTCCATAGAGAGTAAGTTAAATGATAATCTCACTAGTTGACAAATCCACCACCTTTTCCCATTATACATTTACTAGATAGCAACTTTTACAACATTTCTTGCAACTAAATCATCACTGGTAAAATATTGCAAGTTACTTTAACCTACAATGCATCTCACTTTTGGGTAGTTTAATATTTGTTTCTTCAAAAACTGTTGGGTTCCATGAGCCATAGGTGTGTCGTATCACTGGGAAAATAATGAAAATACACAAGTGGGATTTTGTATCAGAAAGCATTTGGAAACCATTAGAAGCACTATGTAGTCTGTACTTTTCCACCTATTCGATTCTGGGTTTAGCTCATTGTCCATGAGTAATAGTTCCCCAAATATTGCACCAATGGTCTAACATAAATGAGCTACACATCAAACTGCATGTCACTGGTAAGATAATAGTCATTCTCCTTAGACTTATGTTGTGTTTTTTATTATTTTTTTCTCTATAGATAATAGGGAGAATTTCTTTTGTGTGGCATTAGAGTTAGCAGAATTGGACTGATATACTATCTCTATGCCTGTTACAACTCATATAAAATCAGGCAAGTCACTTAAACTCTATAGGCTTCAGTTTTCTCACTTGTAAAGAGAGGGAGTTAGGACTAAATAGTGTTAAACGTCTTTTCAGATCTAAAACAATAATTACATGATCCATTAGCTTTACAATAAGAAACAAAAAAAAGAGAATTCAAAAGAGCAAAGAGAGACCAATATGAAGTCATAGAGTAAAGAAGAACTGGAACACACACACACACACACACACACGTGTGTGTGTGTGTGTGGACATATATATATATATATATATATATATATATATATATATATATATATATATATACTCATATATATATACATACACACACACACTTAGTGCATCAATGACTATAGAAATATCAATAAAACAAAACTGAACAGTGCGTAATGATAATGTAGGAGCTTTGCTCCAGAAAGGAATGAAGGGGAAATATATATATGTGTGTGTGTGTGTGTGTGTGTGTGTGTGTGTGTGTGTGTGTGTGTGTATCCCTTCCTTTTTAAAGCAGGGAAGGAGGAGGTTTAGGGTTTATGCCAGTGGAATATCATATCTACTTATCAAATATAGTAAATGTGTTGGTTGGTTTTGCTGAAATTCTCTCTCTCTCTTTCTGTGCTTTTCTCTTTCTCTGTCTGTCTCTGTCTGTCTATCTTTTCTTCCATTGCCAGAATAATGGGAAGAGGCAAATTATATTTAGAAATGAATGAAACATAATAAGAAAAGGCTTCAATAAAGGCATTTTGAAAGCCTGTTTTCTTCCTTCTATTTGCATCAAGAATATATTCAGTATATATCTATAGCTATACCTATATGTGTGTTTATAGCTGTCAAAAACGTGTGGGTTTTTTTTTAATAGAGATTAAGAAGTGCATATATAGTGGTTGGCAGCTAATGTTTTTAATCACCTTTTAAATAATATTTATGCTTTTTCTTCCTAATAGCTTATATTCTTTTTCAAGCAACTTAAAAATAAATTGCTCAGAATTTTCAAAATTCCATGCCTTTTAAGCCAATTCTTTTCTGGGTCTATTTGGATTCTCTAGATTTTTTTTCTAGATTTCATCTTTATAAGTGCAATTCCTAATTCATATACACTCGGAAGAATAAAAATGTGGGTCTTTAATCTCAACAATGATAAAATGAAATCAATTACAGAAATTCCAGTATATCTGTCCCATTTTGCATACATATTCTCTCTCAGTTTCATCTGAATGTATTCTTGTCATCTTCTAGTTTATCTATCACAGAGAAAGAGGTTCATCTTATTTTCACTTTCTTACATGGGATATACCATTCTAGAATAAGGGTTCATTTTAATGGAAATAAGTAATGCCCGTTAAGCCTATGTTTTGATTACATTTATCCTATCCAGTTGTAAAAGAAGGTCAAAGAACAAGGAGAATGTTAATTCTATATATCTTCCTAACATTCACCCACCCCACAGGTCATGATCAGACTGTCAGAAAAGAAACTCTCTGTATCTCTATTTTGAAATGTAACAAAATGTTCCTAAGTGGTCAGTGGTTTTCTATTTATGAAATCAACATGAGTACTTATTTCTTAAATATTACATATACCTATGGGAGATGGTTTGTGATCAGGAGCTCTTTTGTCCTATAGAGATATCTTTCTCTATTTTTCAATAGAAAAATACATTTCTCCCAAACTAGGTTTGTAACAATATTTGGAATATTTTTTTAAATTTTTTATATGCTTTTGAGTTGAAATTTTTTCTCCCTTTTTCTCCCCCCACCCTACCCAAGACGGCCCACAATCTGACATAGGCTTTATATTTACATACCCATTAAACATTTTCACATTAGTAAAGTTGTAAGTAAAAATTAAAACCAATAGGAGGAACCATCAGAAAGATGAAACAAAACTCAACAGAAGGTAAAAATAAGTGAGAGCAATTCGACTTCCATAGTCATTTCTTTGGATGTGGACAGCATTTTCCTTCCCGAGGCCTCTGGAGATGTCTTAGATCCTCATAATGCTGAGAAAGGTTCAGTTTAACATTCTTAGTCATTGCATAACATGGCTGCTATTGTGTACAAAGTCCTCTTGGTTATGCTCACTTCACTCAGCATCAGACCATATAAGACTTTCCAGGTTTTTCTGAAGTCAGCCTGTTCATCATTTCTTATAGCACAATAGTATTCCATTACATTCATATACCACAACTTGTTCAGCCATTCCCCAATTGGTGGGCATTCTCTCAATTTCCAATTCTTTGCCACCACAAAAAGAGCTGCTATGTATATTTTTGTACATGTGGGTCCTTTTCCCATTTGTTTGATCTTTTTAGGATATAGTCCTAGAAGTGCTATTGCTGGATCAAAGGGTATGCACATTTTTTTAGCCCTTTGGGCATAGTTCCAAATTGCTCTCCAAAATGGTTGGATCATTTCACAACTCCACCAACAATGAATTAGCATTCCAGTTTTCCCACATTCTCTCCAACATTTATCATTTTCCTGTTTTCTTATGTTGGCCAAACTGATAGGTGTGATGTAGTACCTCAGAGTGGTTTTGATTTGCATTTCTTTAATCAATAACGATTTGGAGCATTTTTTCCATATGACTATAGATGGCTTTAATTTCTTCATCTGAGAACTGTCTGTTCATATCCTTTGACCATTTATCAATTGGGGAATGGCTTGTGTTCTTATAAATTTGTCTTAATTCTCTATATATTTTAGAAATGAGGCTTTATCAGAAAGACTGGTTGTAAAAATTCTTTCCCAATTTTCTACCTTTGTTCTAATCTTAGTTGCATTGGCTTTGTTTGTGCAAAAGCTTTTCAATTTAATGTAATATTATTTCATTGTCTATAGTGCCTTTTAGCAGGATGTGGTTTCCTTCCTTATCTCTTTTCATTAGATCTATTTTTGCTTTTGCTTCATCAGAGATCAGGATTGCTACCCCTGCTTCTTTTCACTTCAGCTGATGCATAATATATTCTGCTCCAGCCTTTTACCTTTACCCTGTATGTGTCACTCTTTTTCAAATGTGTTTCCTGTAAACAACATATTGTAGGATTATGGTTTTTAATCCATTCTGCAATCTGTTTCCGTTTTATGGGAGAGTTCATCCCATTCACATTCACAGTTATGATTACTATCTGTGTCTTTTTCTCCATCCTTTTTCCCCCTATTTATGCTTTTCTTTCTCCTTTTTCCTTTCTCCCTTCACTAGTGTTTTGCTTTTGACCACCACCTCCTTCATTCCCTTCCCCCTTTTATTATCCCTTTCCCTTTAGTCTTACTGCTGCTTCCCTCCCTTTTCTTTCCCCCTCCCTTTTCTTTCCCCTTTTCCCTCCTACTGCCTATAGGGCAAGTTAGATTTCTATACCTAACTGATTATATTATGCCCTTCTTGAGCCTAATCTGATGAGAGTAAGGTTCAAACAATGCTCCCCCCCCTTCTTTCCCTCTGCTTCAATAAGATTTTGTGTCTTTTCCTGTAATGTAATTTACCCTTGTCTGCCTCCTCCTTTCTCAGTACCTTTTCTAAGATTAGATTGATCCACTTATTTGGATCCATTTAACCCACTTGATTAGATTTTTTTTTATCATTACATCAAAGTCAACTAATATCCACCCTCTTTATGTATACACCTTTAACAAGGTGTAATAACAGTACAGTTCTCAAGGGTTACAAGTCTCATATTCCCTTGTAGCAGTTTAAACACCCCCCCCCTTATTAACAACATATTGTATCCTTCTGTCCCATTTACCTTTTTAAGTCCTTCTTGAGTCCTGTACTTGAAGATCAATTTTTTTGTTGAGCTCTGGTCTTTTTATCAGGAAAGTTTGGAAGTCTCCTATTTTGTTGAATATCCACCTCCTGCCTTGAAAAAATGATGCTCATTTTTGCTGGGTAATTGATCCTTGTCTCCATTCCAAGCTACTTTGCTTTAGGGAATATCATGTTCCATGCCCTGTGGTCTTTTAATGTAGAAGCTGCAAGGTCCTGTGTAATCCTGACTGTGGTTCCATGATATTTAAATTCTTTCTTTCTGGCTGCTTGCAGCACCTTCTCTTTCATCTGGTAATATTGGAATTTTGCTATTATATTTCTTGGTGTTGTCAGTTTGGGATCTCTTTCAGGTGTTGATCAGTGGATTCTTTCTAAGGTTATTTTCCCTTCTGGTTATAGGACTTCAGGGCAGTTTTCCTTTATGATATCCTGAAAGATACTGTCCAGGCTCTTTTTTTCATCATGATTTTCAGGTAGTCCAATAATTTTTAAATTGTCTCTCCTGAGTCGATTTTCCAGGTCAGTTGTTTTACTGATGAGGTATTTTACATTTTCATCAATTTTTTTCATTTTTTTGTTTCTGTTTGACTGAGTGTTGCTCTCTCATAGAGACATTAGTTTCCATTTGTCCACTTCTAGTTTTTAACAGATTGTTTTCTTCTTTTAGTTTTTGTACTTCCTTCTTCAACTGGCCAATTGTGTTTTTTAGGGACTTGTTTTCTTCAGTGTACTCTCCTGTTAGTTTTTGTCCTTCCTTCTTCAGTTGGCCAATTGTGTTTTTTAGGGAATTCTTTTCTTCAGTGTATTTTTTTCCAACTGGCCAATTGTATTTTTGAAGGACTCTTTTACCTCTCTCATTTGACTAATAAAATCCTTCTTGAGCTCTTCTAAGAAGGCTTTTTGGGCTTCAGACCAGTTCATATTCCCTTTTGTTGTTGCAGATGTGGGTTTGTTGACAATGTTGTCCTCTTCAGAATTTCTGTCTTGAGCTTCACTCTTCTCATAATATGAATCTATGGTACGTTTCTTTTTACTCATGGTGTTTCTTTATTCCCTAGCCTTTAAAGAGATTGAGCTCTCCTGCTGGGGCACAGAGGGTACTGACCCAAGCTTCTTTTGTTGGGAGCCTAGGTCTTGGTCCCTGGCTTTGTGTTCTGGGGCCTCTTATGCTGGGAATTGCAGGCTGTAGGTTTCTGGCAGCTTACCTTGAGTTGGGCTGGAATCAGCAAGGCTGAAACTTTCAGTCAATTCTAGGTTGCCTGCTTTTCCTTTCCTTTAGCTTTCTTCAGCTCCTTTTAGATGGCTGCTGCAGGGTGTTTATCTGCCTGGGGCCCCCTGCAGTGTTGTCTCCCTCGTTTCTGCTAATGCACCAGGAGATTCCTTTGCAGTAGATTGCCCAGACTCCTGGTGGTTTTCTGAGCTGGTTTCCACCGGTTCCCCCCACCCTCACTGAGGCACTCAGAGGTCCAGGTGTTGGTGCTTGCCTGCTCTACCACCTGGGCTTCAGCATCTCTTCACAATTGGGGGCTTCAGGGCTCTTACAGCTCACCTGGTGTTGGGTTGGAATCAGCAAGGTTGGGGCTTTAGGAAGCCTTTAGGTTGTTTTCTTCACCTCCTTTCAGATGAATGCGGCAGGGTACTTATGTACCTGGGGCCCCTTGTTTTTGCTGAGGCACTGGTAGACCCATTTGCTGGGCTACTGCACTGCTGCTCCTTGTCTTTCTTCTAGTTCAGGTGATCCAGGGTTTTTTTTTTTCCTGAGGTGACATTTTCTGGGTTTTCAGAGGTTGATAGGGGAGAGTGAGAGTGACTACCTTTTCACTCTGACAACTTGACTCCCAGAATCCCCAACCCTGGAATATTTTTTTTAGACAAATGTGCATTTGAAGTGGCAATATATTGCCAATTCATTTGGATTTTACTCTTTGTTATTTTCTAAGATAATGCCAATCAAAATCATTAATCATCTTCTCTGTAATATTTTGTAAATGTTCCTAATCTTGTCCTTTGCTGTCATGCATCCATGCTTAACAAGGATATCAGGTGAGTTAGATAGTATTCAGTTTCCTTTTTTTGTCTAAGGATATTGATTGTTTTCCTTTGATTAAACTTCTATAGGAAATGGTAATCCTTGCCACCTATGGCCTTTTTAAAATTTTTGTCGATTTCTTACTTTTTGCTTCAGTAGCTTGTGTAAATAGGCCACATTGGAGCTGGTACTACCCCCCATAGTATCTTCTCTGGTTGATCATCTTTTCTTTTTTTTCTGGTTTGGTATTGATTGTGACCTTTGCTCTGACAAATCAATAGTGTTACTACACAAAGACAAGTAGTTTGAAAATTGTCCCAACATTTACAAAGAATCACTTTCTATGCGTTCACATGAATTTGATTTCTTTTCTTTTCTGTGATATTCCTCAGTACTTGTTTTGATTAGAAACATTTTAAATCTCTTCTTGCTATGTTTTCATTTTACATAGACGGATCATACAATCCACACATAATACTTTTAAGAGATATGGATCTAGATGAGATTCTAATTAAAGTTCATTTTGTTGAATTAAGGTCTTATGAAAGTGATTGATTCATTCAGTATGGAAAGAAACATAAAACTAATAAATATCAAAGAAAAATCCAAAAGTAATAATAGGTTTACAGAAAAACAAATATTGATTTTTGAAGGAATTTCTGAAGGCAGAGAAAAATCATTGAATTTCATTGGCACCTCAAGCTCAAAATATCTATAACTAACCTCTTCATTTTTCATTAAATTATGCTTTTTTTCAAATTAATTATTTCAATTAATAGCACAAACATTTTCTTAGTCACATATATAACTGTTGAGTCCATATTCTATCCATAGTTCCCCTCTTTCAGATCCCATACAGAGCTGGGTTTATAGTGCAATGTAGAGATTTCAATCTTTATGTGTATACCTTCAAAAGCTTTATTGCCCATAATGGCCCAGCAAAGCTATGGAAAGCAGGTCACATAATGATACTCATTCTTCCATGACACAGTGTCATATTTCTTCTGCTTTCTACCATTGACACTTTCATCATACATTGTCAAAACAACATAGAGGATTTGTTTTTTAACTCTCACCCCTTTTCCTTTGCATGTTGAAATCTGTTACTGTGAAAGGTTGCCTGACTGAAAGCTAGGGGAAATTCTTGTAGTTCCTTGGTCACTTATATCTTCACAGAAATACCTCATGCCTTATGGCTGAGGAATACACAAGTCTTTTTTGTGTTCTTCATTTCATTCATTCTGCACATCCTGATTAGTGTAGCTCCACATTTTCTCTTTTCTTTGTGTCCCCTTTACTCTTCTTATTTCCATCAGGCAAATTATGGCCCAAGCAACTAGATGGCCCTATAGATAAATTGGTAGGCCAAAGTCAGGAAGATCTGAATTCAGATCTGGTGTCAGATACTTATTAGTTGTGCGACTCTGGGAAAGTCACTTGAACCCTGTTCCCTTCAGTTTCCTCATCTATAAGGTGAGGTAAAGAAAGAAATGGCAAACTATTCCAGTATCTTTCACAAGAAAATCCCAAGTGAGGTCACAAAAAGTCAGACATGACTGAACAAGAATTATGGACCATACCTGAAGTAACTTGTCTCTTCATATCTAGTTGCAATTATTTTTTCCTTCATGACAACTTATATGCTGCTACTACATAAATACTCTCTGTTAACAAAAGATAATTCCACTCATAACTCAAAACATTTCTGACTACCTATCATATAACAAATAAGCTCAGACATTTCATTAATGGTCATTCACATTTTGGTCCTCATTGACTTTGGGTGAGAATAAAGCATATTATCTTAGAGTTAAGGTAAACCAGGACAGGAAATTGTTTTTCTTTTTTTTTTCTGAAAGTTATTTTATGTCTTAGTAGACTATGTATGAAAGAGTTAGAGAAACATTAGCAAGGTTCCCATTAACCGAAGTTCTAGAAAGGAAAGTCAGTTCAAGACAAATAGGAATTATCTAGACAAATTCTGATGATGACACAAATTATTCTAATGAGGAAGAAAAGGAGGATTGTCTCAAAAGAATAATATAACTACCCAGAAACCTCAACAGTGTGGATATATATTACATACACATACATACATGTATATAGACATATAGGCACAGATATTCACATATGCATGTGCACGTATTTTATTGGCATATGTATATAAAAAGTACACGTGCACACATAAATGCATTGTATGGGGTATGGGTGCATGGACACACACAATCATGTTGTGTATATATATATATATATGTGATATGTTAATATTCATATGTTCAAACATACATGTGTATCAGTGCATGTACATGCATGTACAAAAATATACAAATAAACACATATAAACACACATATATGTATATATATATACACATGTGTGTGTGCATTTGTTGCTTAATCATTTAGTAGTGTCATGATCATAGCACACTAATATTGTCCACTGTGTTTTCTTGGCAAAGATACTGAATGATTTGCTGTTTACTTCTTCAGTAGATTAAGACAAATAGAGGTTAAGACTGGTCCAGGGTGATAGAGCTAGTAAGTGTCTGCAGCTCAATATGAATTCAGGTCTTCCTGACTCTAGGCCCAACACTCTATTCATTTAGCCATCTAGCTTTCTCTGTCTCTGTCTCTGTCTCTGTCTCTGTCTTTCTCTCTCTCTCTCCACACTCACACCCACATGTATGTATATGCATGTATATATAACATGTGTGCATGTACATATAAGTATGAAAAAATGAAGAAGTACCATTGTTCTGTAATAATATCAGAAATGTTACATACATTCTCATATATTCTTTCCAAAATTTTTATTGGTTATCATTTATTTTCCAATTTTTTTCTTTTTTAATCAAAAATATTTTTTTTTATATGAGATTGCTTTCTGGAAGGAGCATTGAGAATACATGGGGGAAATTGAGGTAATTTAGATTAAAAGGATATAAATATGTAATTTAAAATACAATGCCAGAAAGAGAAAAACCCAGAATAAATTGGGGTGTGCAATAAATATTTAGAAGTAGAAGAGTTTTAATGAGGGCAAGTAGAATATCAAAAGACAGGTAGGACTGTGAATTAATATTTGAAAAAAATCATAAAGAACAGGAAGTTCAACAATACTAGAGGTAGGCAAATAGCAACAATAATAATAACAAAAGTAGACCTATTCTTTATAGTGTAGGAGGTAAGCTTTATTATGATTCCTAATAAATATTCTAAAATACATTGTTGAAGGGTATTTGTGAGTTTTTGGAAGAGGATACAATAATCACTGTAAGTCAGTATCGGTGCATTGAGAACAAGCCACATCGTACTAATGTAATTTCTTTTTATTATTTTTTTCTTCAACAACATTGCTATATTGGTAGATCAGAATATTTCACACACAATAAATATTTATTAAACAGTTATTATGAGCCAGGCAACACACTAAGTGCTGAGGGCACAAACACACACACAAAAAAATAAATCTAGAGCTTATAGTCTAATGGGTTAGACAATTGACAAAAAGAAAGTGAAAAGTTGGGGGGGGAATGGAATATAGCACATAGGTATGATGGAGAAAGTCAAATGAATGAAGTCTTTGGGAAAAGAAGAGAATGCTGGTTCACGCATATTCCTTAACCTTCCACTGAGAGATATACTAGGTACGTAGAGTATTGATGACTTCTGAGTACCAAGACATATGTGCACTTACAGGGTGGCAAAGGGATGTAAAAAACTGAGGTTGAAGGTGAAAACATACTTAGTACAGGGCATGTTGGTTGAGTGAATGCAGTTGGGGAATGAATTAGATTCCCCACCAATAGAATGTCCACATTTTCAGGGCCTTTTTTTTTTCCATTTTATTATTTCCCCAATGTCAATAACAAGTTCACTACATAGAGTAAATGGTTGGTTAAGAAATGCTTGTCAAAAAAAAAAGAAAAAAAAAGAAAAGTAAATCCTTGTCAGATTTGATTAAATTAGATCAAATTGGAGTAGATTAGATTACATTATCTGTGAGGTATTTCTCAAAGTTTGTCACAACATACTTGTAGATGGATAAATAGATATGATCTATATGATATGCCTATTAGATAGATTCAGAAATCACAAAATATGTAAACTCAAAGAAACAGAATTAATAGATTGATGGCATAGTTGTGGAGATCTCTACTGAAGTGCACCTGAGTTATATAATTGACTGATTTCTTCAACATGGTCAACAGAATCTTAAATAAAGTTTTAAATAGGATATATGTATGTAGAGGATACAAAACTTGGTGTTACAGCTAAGATGCTGGATATAGAAAGTTACGACATGGTGAAATGAAGGAATTATTCTAATAGAATTGAATTAAGCAGGGTTAGATGGAAAAACTTACACTGTACAAAAACAAAGTGAACCAGGCAAAACTGTGAGGAGAGATGTGGCTATACTCTGGTTTATGTAAAAATGAGCTGGTGCTTTAGTGAACTATAAGTGTAGTATAATTCAACTGTGTTATATATAATTCAGAAGGTTAATGGAATCAAAAAAGTGTTTATATATATACGTATGTGTGTGTGTGTGTCTGTATGTATGTATGTGTGTGTGTATACATATATTTGTATATGTGTGCGTGTGTTGTCCACAATTAAAAAATGGTTACCTCACTTTGACCTGGTCACACCACATCTGAGGAACTACATGCAGTTTAGTTCAGGGAGCCATAGTTTAGAAAGAGCCTTTATTTGCAGAAAAGGGCCAACAAGATGTTGAAGAAGTTGAAGAAACTCAAAATCATTCCATAAGAAAAGAGATTGTGGAACTGAGGGTTTTTTTGTTTGTTTTGTTTTGTTTTAGTATGTAATAGACAGAACTCCCTAAAGTAGCAGTCTATATTTTACTTTTTATTCTATCTCCAGCCCCTAGAAATCACAAGGTAAGTTTAACAAAATAGGGTCTATATAACTCTTTTGCGGAAATGAATGTATTATTTCCTTTCATTTCCATTTTACAAACTGACATGAAAAAAATCATTTAAAAGGCACAGGCAGATAGAACTTGCCAAAGTAATGATTTCACAAACTAACTGTGTTCCTATTCTATAGGTAATTATTTCTTAAAGTTTTGGGTATAGTAAGCAATTATTAGGCATGTCTATGGGGCCTGCTGATATGTATAATCTTCCAACATAGTAACTGAAAGGGAAGATGGTTTTTAGTGAAATGCTAACATTTTGGAGGGCATCTTGATTTCAGTTTTCCATTACATTAAGAAAAAAGGTACACATCTCTTTGTTGTGTGTCTTTTTCTCTAATACCATAGCTTATCAATTGTCATCAGAAACAGCCTTCATAGCTTACTTCCTGAGTCTTTCATTATTATAGCTCAAAGTCAGAATCACCTCTTTTAGTCTAGGTTTTGATGGCTTATCTAAAAGCTTGTTAAATTGGTATATTCTTTCCTGGAAATTACATTTTAGAAATGTTTCTGTTATCAGAGTCAAGAGATCCAGTAAAATGGTAATAGCAGATGTTAGTCCCTTTAAGAGTAAGTGTTAAACTATAAGCCACCATTGCAGCATAACAATACCTTGAGGGAAAGAAGTGGGAAATAAATTTTGCATTTGATTCTAAAAGGGGTAAAATATGCATAAGGCTTGGTTCAAGAAATGCGCACATGGGAACAGAAGGCACTAAACATGATAAAGATCTAGGACAAAACAATTAATGCAAATGAGACTGAACATGATTTATTATTTGAGGGATTTGCTCTTGATTAGTTATCAAACTCAATGTTGCCAAACATAGAGTTTATTCCGTTAAAAATGATAATTCGAATGGCTGTTGCTCTTTTTTGTCTAGTCTCTGAAGAGGACTGTGTCAACTATTCCTACTCTAATTAACCTTTTTATATCTACTGAGATGGGAGGAAAGTATGTAAGTTCACATCTGGGGGTGGATAAAGGAAATATATTAGGGAAAAAAAAGATGTGCCCTGAGTGTCCCACTTTCTGATAAATTCATGCAAGTAGTTATGTATTTTTCAAGTGCATATGTAAGTTTATCTTGTCAGAAGAAAACATATGTTCTCTCTCTCTCTCTCTCTCTCTCTCTCTCTCTCTCTCTCTCTCTCTCGTACACACACACACACACACACGAGAAATGGTTTCAATATTTGTCAAAAATCAAAAAAAACCTTTAACAAAGTTCATCATAACTCATTTATGTAAAAAAAAATCACCAAGTATAAGGGTGGGATCATGTTTTTTTTTTTGATTTGATAAAAGTAACTAAATAAAACTAAAACAAAAATGTTATGCAACAGAGAAATAACAGAACCCTTTTTAGGAAATTCAGGAGTACAGTAAGTATTCACTTTCTCTATTATTTGACGTATTTCTAGAAATGCTAGCAATAGTAATGAAAAATAAGAAAAGGCAAATGAGGCTTCCTAATGTCTGAAGGGTTAAATGCGTGAAGGTATAAATAGAGATAAAGAGAACAAAAAAAGTTTCCTTTTTGCTGTTAACATGATGATTTATTTAGAAATTCCTAGGTAATCATGACATAAACTCATTAAAACAATTTACTATGTTCAGCAAAATTTGAGGCCTACAAAATAAACATACAGAATTCAGTATTTCAATATAATAACAAAACTCAAGACGGAGCAATACACAGGGAAGTCTCACTCTAATTAATTACAAATTAATTAATTGCAAAATGTGTAAATGTGAAACAATGTAACAAAGAACAATGAATATACAGATTCAATTAAAAATCCTCCTCAATATAAAATCACCATTATCTGAAATAATATTCAGTGATCACATCTGAGTAGGGTCAATATAATAAAACTACAATACTATCAAACTTAATATATTGGCTTCATGCAATGCCAATAAAATTACTGAAAATGTTATTTTATGGAATTAGACAAAATAAGAATGAATTTAACTTGGAAGAAGAAAAATATGTATTATTTCAAGAGAAA
Organism: Phascolarctos cinereus; assembly: GCF_003287225.1. NCBI lineage: Eukaryota > Metazoa > Chordata > Mammalia > Diprotodontia > Phascolarctidae > Phascolarctos > Phascolarctos cinereus. Next base: position 412,798,606 of record NW_027555847.1, read on the forward strand.
TAATGAAAATGTATTAATGTAAAAGAAACAGTATTCCTAGAACTGAAAGCATATATGTGTGTGTGTATGTATATATGTGTGTATATATGTATACGTATATAAAGCATCAATAATCAAACCTATTTGCTATTCATGAAAAATAGAAAAAGTAAATAAATGAAATAACATATGAGAAGAATCAGAAATAATAGAAATTAATAACCTAACATTTGATAAACCTGAAAACATGTGTTTCCTTTTGAAGAATTCCACTTGGTAAGAATTGTAAATACAATGGAAAGCATTTTGGTAGAAATTAGTAATAGACTAATCTCTTACAATACATTCCACAATAAATTTAAATGGATATTTACCCTTAATATTGATGATCACATTACTAAAGATTAGAAGAAAATCAGGCCATATATATATATGTATATACACACATACACGTATATATATATATATATATACACACACATATGCATACATATATACATATATATACACATATATATACATATGTACATATATATATATATCTTTCAGAGCTATAAGTAGGGACAAATTCACAAGTAATAAATGGATAAAGGCTAATACTAAAGATAAAATAGAGTATTTTGCTTACATGAAATTGGAAACAATTTCCACATAAAAAATTAACACATATAGGATAAGAAGGAAAGCAATCCAATTGGGAGAGGAGGACATTTGGGAGAAATCTCTCTAATAATGTTTTGTTGTTTATGACATGTAGAAAACTAAAAGAAATACATCAGAATAAAATCCATCCCAAATAGATAAGTGCTTAAATGATATGGACAGCTTTCAAAATACAAATGGTTAGTGCTTCACAACTATACAAAAAGAATACTCTCGGGGGAGGGGGGGATGCCAAGATGGTAGAGTGAAAGCAGTGGTTTGCTTAAACTCTCCCCCAAAGCCCTCTCAATAGCTATTAAAAAGTGACTCTAAACAAATTCCAGAGCAGCAGGAAGCACAAAAAGACAGAATGAAACAAATCTCCAGCTCAAAACAACCTGGATGGGTGATTAGAAAGGTCTATTGTGCCTCATTGAACCTGGAGCAGGCCTCAGAGGAATGATTCATGGGCAGCTGTGCTGATTTCCAAACTTCTCAATCCACAAAAACCAAAGAAAAATTAGAAGGTCAGTAGAAAAAGTCTATGACTTTGGTGAGAGAGAAGCAAGGACACAGCCCCATCCCTGGCTGCAGCCCCAAGCTGGTGGCTGCATCCAGAGCTTCTGCTCCACATACTGAGGGGGAGTCAAGTGGCTGATCAGAGGGGGATTACAGGGATCTTTTGCCAGGGCTGAGGCAGGATTCTCTTGCTTTGCCCATGCTTTGATTGGGGTCACAGTTCTTGGGGCGGGGAGATGTACTGGCTTGGTGGAGTTTGTGATAGTGGTAAAAAGGAAATCTTCCTCACAGTTCCAAGACAGAAAAGAGTGCTTGTGGTCACTCGTACATAGACCAGAGCAAAGGCCAGGAAATGAGTAAACACCTCGCCCTTGATCATGCCACCTTGGGAGAAGTGAAAATGTACAGGTCTCTAGAAGTATCTCTGAAAACAGATGCACAAACCCCTCAAAGATTGGGACAGTACATGTTCCACATTGGAAGCAGACTCTTACCTTAGCAAGGAGTTGAAAATTCAAGTAATTGGCTGGAATCATAAGCAAACACAGGCACAAAAAAGTCAGACCATAGAATCTTTCTTTGGTAAAAAGAAGATCAAAACATACAACCAGAAGAAGACAACAAACTCAAAGATCCTATATCCAAAGCCTCCAAGAAAAATATGAATCAGTCCCAGGTCACAGAAGGGCTCAAACAGGATTTTGAGGATCAAGTAAGAAAAGTAGAGGAAAAACTGGGAAGGTAAATGAGAGTGATGCCAGAAAAACATGAAAAAAAAAGTCAACAGCTTGCTAAAGGAGACCCAAAAAAAACTGAAGAAAATAACACCTTAAAAAATATCATAACACAAATGGCAAAAGAGGTCCAAAAAGCCAATGAGGAGAAGAATGCTTTCAAAAGGAAAATTGCCCAAATGGAAAAGGAAGTCCAAAGATCACTGAAGAAAATACTTCCTTAAAAATTAGAATGGAGCAATTGGAAGCTAGTGACTTTATGAGAAATCAAGACACTGTAAAACAAATCTAAATGAGTGAAAAAATAGGAAGCAATGTGAAATATATCATTGGAAAAACAACTGGCCTGTAAAATAGATCCAGAAGAAATAATTTAAAAATTATTGGATTATCTGAAAGCCATGATCAAAAAAAAAAAGAGCCTAGATGTCATCTTTCAAGAAATTATCAAGGAAAACTGCCCTGATATTTTAAAACCAGAGGGCAAATAGAAATTGAAAGAAACCACTGATCTCCTCCTAAAAGAGATGCCCAAAGGAAAACTCCTAGGAATATTGTAGCCAAATTCCAGAATTCCCAGGTCAAGAAGAAAATATTGCAAACAGCCAGAAAGGAACAATTCAAGAATTGTGGAAACACAATCATGATAACACAAGATTTAGCAGCTTCTACTTCAAGGGACCACAGGGCTAGGAATATGATATTCCAGGGGGCAAAGGAGATAGGATTACAGCCAAGAATCACCTACCCAGCAAAACTGAGTATAATCCTTCAGGGGGGAAAATGGTATTTCAGTGAAATAGAGGACTTTTATGCATTCTTGATGGAAAGACCAGAGCTGAACAGAAAAGTTGACTTTCAAATATGAGACTCAAGAGAAGCATGAAGAGGTAAACAGGAAAGAGAAATCATAAGAGGTTTATTAATGTTGAGTTGTTTACATTCTTGAACGGAAAGATGATATTTGTAACTCATGAGACCTTTGTCAGTTTTAGGGTAGTTGGAGGGAAAAAGTATTATATATGTAGATAGATAGATAGATAGATAGATAGATAGATAGATAGATAGATGGATAGATAGATAGAGGGCATAGGGTGAGTTGAAGATGAAGGGGTGATATCTGGAGAATAAAATTAAGGGGTAAGAGAGAGAGAGAAGGGGAGAAGGAGAAAGGGAGAGATAGAAAGGGGTAAATTATCTCACATAAAACAGACAAGAAAAGGCTTTTACAGTGGAGGGGAAATGGGAAAAGGTGAGAAGGAATGAGTGAATCTTATTCTCATTGGATTTGGCTTAAGGAGGGAATAACTCACTCAGTTGGGTATGGAAATCTGTCTTACCCTACAGGAAAATAGGTGGGGAAGGGGACAAGAGAGCAAGAGATAATAGAGGGGAGGGCAGATTGGGGGAGGGGGTAATCAGAAGCAAACACTTCTAAGGAAGGACAGGGTCAAAAGAGAGAACAGAATAAATGGGAGGGTGGGATATGTTTAAAGGAAATATAGCTAGTTTTCCAAAGCATGACTATCATGGAAATGTTTTGCATGACTACACATGTAAAACCTGTATCGAATTGCTTGTTTTTTCAATGAGGGTTCTTAGGGAAGGAGAAAGAGAAAATTTGGAACCCAAAGTTTTAAAGAGAAATGTTAATTTTTTTTTTCACATGCAACTGGGAAATAAGATATATAGGCAATAGGGTATAGAAATCTATCCTGCCCTACAGGAAAAGTGAAGAGGAAGGGATAAGAGAAGCAGGGGCAGAGATAAAAAGGAGGGCAGATTAGGGGAAGGGATATTCAGAATGCATGCCATTGGGAGGAGGGATGATATGGGGAGAAAATTTGGAACTCAAAATATTCTGGAAATGAATGTTGAAAACTAAAAATAAAGAAAGAATTTAAAGAAAAAAAGAGTACTCTGAATTACTAATATTAATAGAAGTGCATATAAAAGCCCTGATACCAAGTAAATAGACAAAATGGGAATAGTTGACATTGGAGGGGTTTTAGAATAACAGAATGCCTTGATTTTAGAGTTATAAATTGATATAACTATTTTGGAAAACAATTTCATATTATTCAAATAAAATGACTAATATGTCTATTCCATTTTATCCATGATTCCACAAATAGGCAGGTATTTCAAGGAAGGCAATAATAAAAGACAGATTCCATATGTACCCAGAATAGCACACAAGTTACTATGACCAAGATGAGCACAAGAAATGTGTAAAAGTAGTTTGCTACATATTAATATATGATTCAAAGGTAGTCTGGTAGGGATGGGTAGGTGGGTGCATAGCATAAACTTCCACACCAATCTCTTATTTTCTTCTTTTAAAGTATCTTTTAATAAGATTTCTAAACATATGGGAAAGGTATGATTGTCTCTGACTTAAATTCCTTTTAAAATGAATAACAAACAAACAAACAAACAAACAAATAAATAAATAAATGAATAAATAAATAATAAGGCAGGATCACAGTGTCTGAAGTTCCAAGTCAATTTTACTACTATAAAACTGTTCTCTGCCATAGCAAATTAATTGTGAAATGCTGCTTGCATGTGTATATATATATAATGGATATCTGTGTATGTATATATGTATGTATGTATGTATATATATATATATATATATATATATATGTGTGTGTGTGTGTCTGTGTGTGTGTGTGTGTTTGTGCACATCTAGGATGTGCAAAAAATCCTTTTTCACAATGACTTTATAAAGATGATATTATAGTCATATGGTTTAGTAGCTATGGTGTGAACTAAATTTTTTTTGTTGTTGGCTATGTTATCTTGCTTGGTCAGTTTTTCATTCTTTTGTAATCATCAGCTTTTTGACACCATCTTAAAAAACTCATCCCTTAGGGATATTAAAATGTCTTGTATCCAGCATTTATATCAATTGTTTTTATTTGGTTAAATCCAGCCCTTTTTTCTGACCTCATTGCATTTACATACTGCTTCTATTTATTAAAATATTACTTCAGATTCTTCCATGTTTATACTTGAAGGGTAGATAAAGAATTCAAAAGATAAAGTAATTAATGGACTATTCTGCCCCCCTAGTTCTGATAACTATTTTATGTAATTCAATTTCCTCTAAGAACAATGATTATAAAAGTCATTGTCTTTATGCTTATCCATTTACCATTTTTTAAAAATCCATGGTTTCTTCAAATAGATATGAATAGGGGCAGCTAGGTGGCACAGTGGATAGAGCACCCACCCTGGAGTAAGGAGAACCTGAGTACAAATCTGGCCTCAGACATATAACATTTACTAACTGTGTGACTCTGGGCAAGTTACTTAACCCCAATTGTCTCATAAAAAAAAAAAACCTACAAATAGATCTGAATGGAATTGATGAAATTTCTTTTTAAATGTAACTCTTTTTCATTTCCACATGGTCTTCCTCACTCCACCTTCCCCCACACATTGAGAAGGCAAGAAATATGGTAACCAGTATACAAATTACTTCACAAAGATTAGTTATACTACAAAAGCAAAACAAGACAAAACAGAAACAAAAACAAGAAAAATAATTGAAGTGAAAAAGATGTTTTGATCTGAACTGAGAGTTGATCAGTTTTCTTTCTGGAAGCTGATAGCATTTTTCCATCATGATAGCATTTTTCCATCATGGGTCCTTTGGAATTGTCATAAATCCTTATTTTGATCAGAGTAGTTAAGTCTTCCACATTTGATTGTTAAAATATTGCTGTTACTATATCCAGTGATCTCCTAATTTTGGTTATTTTACTTTGTATCAACTCATATATGTTTTCCCAGTTTTTTTTTTATAAAACCATATCCTTTATGAATTCTTATGGGCATAATTATATTCCATCACAATCATATATTAAATCTTATTCATGAATCCCTCAAAGATGGGTATCAACTGAATTTATAATTCCTCACCACCCCTAAAAAGCTGCCAGAATATACTTGTGCATAGAGGTTCTTCTCATTTTTCCCTGATTTCAATTGGGGACTGCCTCTTATTTTTATAAATGTAACTCAGTTTCCTATATATTTGAGGAATAAGATTTTTATCAGGGAAACTTGCTGTAATGTTTCTCCAGTTTCCTGCTTTCCTTATTTTGTTGTTTTTGTTGTTGTTTTTTGGGGGGCTTTGCAAAAATAAGCAAACAACTTTTTAATTTGATGTAATAGAAAATATGTATTTTACCTCCTGTGATCCCCTCTACCTCTTATTCAGTCACAAATATTTCCATTATCCATACATATGATAAATAATACATAAATTTGTACATGCTATTAATTTTGCTTATGATATCACCACTTACATAAAATTATGTAAACATTTTGAACTTATATTGATATATGTTTTGAGATGTTAGTTTCTGCCTAGTTTCTGTCAAACTGTTTTATAGCTTTTCTAAAAATTTTTATTGAATTGAGTTCTTGCACCAAAAGCTTGGCTCTTTGGGTTTCTCAAACACTATATATATGTGTGTGTGTATATACACACACACACACACACACACATATATATAGTGTGTGTTTCTGTGTATGTATATATATATGTATATATGTATATGTATGTATATGTATATGTATATGTATGTATAAGTATATATGTATATATATACATATATGTGTATATATATACATATATATGTATATATGTATACATATATATGTATGTGTATATATATGTATATATGTATATATATATACATATATATATATATATATATATATATATATATATATATATATATATATATATATATATATATATAGTCATTTTACTAGGTATTGCATACATAATCTACTCCACTGATCTAGCACTCTATTTCTTAGCTAGTAACAAATTATTTTGAGAATTATCACTTAGTAACATAATTTGAAATGTGGCATTGCTGCCTACTTTCCTTCACATTAAAAAAATGATTCCTTTGATATTTTTGTACATTGTTTTTCCACTTAAATTTTGCTTTAATTTTCTAGCTTTATAAAATGATTAGTTTGTAGTATAATTGGTTGAGTCCTTGATAAATGAATTGATTTAGCTGGATTGTCATTTTTATTATATTGGCTTAGCTTCCTCATGAGCAATTCACATTTCTCCAGTTGTTTAGATTTATCTTAATTTGTGTGAAAAATGTTTTGTAATAGTATTCATGCATTCCCTGAGTTCTAGTCTTGTATGTATAAATCATTTTTTTTCTATTCATCTCTTTGGGCATTTCATCAGGACTTCTTGAAAGGCCTTTGTTTCATTAAATATTTAAGGATTAAACTCAGTTTTCCTGAGTAGGTTATTCTTTAATCCGATCTCCTTTATCTTCCTTAATATCGTTTTCCAAGCTCTCTCCTACCTTAACATTATACATGTTAAATCTTTGGTGTCTGTGATGGTATTTATGTGGTATTTGAATGGTTTCTTTCCGTGTGATTGAAGCATTTTCTCTTTAAACTTGGAGCTCTCAAATTCGACTATAATATTTCAGGGAGTTTTCATGTTGGCATCTTTCAGCAGGTGATTGGTGATATTTTTTTTTCCATTTCTATTTTACTTCAGCTTCTAGGTGGTTTTTCCTTATACTTTCTTGAAATTGGATTTCTAAGACCTATTTAAAAAAAAAATCAGGACTTTCAGGCAGTCCAATAATGCTCAAGTTATCTCTCCTCAATCTATTTTTCTATTTCAGCTGTTTCTCTGATGAATATTTCATAATTTCTTCTATTTTTCTAATCACTTTGTTTCATTATTTCTTGATGTCTCATATAGCCATTACCTTCCACTTACTCAATTTTAATTTTTTAGGAATTATTTTCTTCAGTGAGTTTTTGTACCACTTTTTCTATTTGATCAATTCTGCTTTTTAAGCCCTTATTTTCATTAGTAAAGTTTTGTACCTCTTTTATCATTTAGACAATTTTACATTTCAGTTTGTTATTTTCTTTATTTTTTATCCATTTTGCCAAATTGTTAATTGTCTTTTAATAATTTTTTTCCATTATTTTTATTTTTGTCTTTTTTTCTCTATTAATCTTAATTACCTATATATATATATATATATATATATATTATATATATATAGTATGTGTGTGTGTGTGTCTGTGTGTGTGTATGTGTGTACGTGTGTGTACGTGTGCGTGTGTTTGTGTATTCACCTAAATCTAACTGCCCCAAAGTTCAATATAGTTCTTTCGTACAGACACACACTAAAGATAATTGGCCCTTAATACTGGGGAAAAGGAGATTTTTTTTTATAAATGTCCTCTTAATATATTATTTTCAACATTGAAAAGTACAGTTTTTCCATGGTTGACAAATTAATGAGCTAGATTCTACCATCTGTGTATCTCAATGTCATTGTGAGCATCTTGTGTGGAGGGAGATATGCAGATGGAAAAGTCTGGCCAGCTATGATTATCAAGAGGGTCAAATAAATGTTAATTGTTACAAATCAAAACACTGTCACTTACAGAAGCTCACATCAGGATTGTTAAGTTACTGCCTTTTTTCCTTCTACAATATAGAAAGAATATTTGCCAGCTAAGATTAAGATTAAAAACAGAGAGAAAAGTTAAAAGCATTGACTAAAGCTAGACATTTCCCCCCATGCAGATGGTGTTCTCTATTCTGTGGAGATGATCAGACAAAACTTACTGAGGGATTGCTTAACAGAATAAAAATCTGTGCTTACCTGGTTTGCTTGTATTTCCTTTCTCTTCTGCTCAGAAATATTCATTATTTAATTTCTACTTTGTTTACTGATTTTTCCTCCTTGGCTTCTTTGTCAAAATGACTTTCTTTTGATTTGTTTTTTTGTGAGTTGTACGCTGGCTTTATCTCCAATCATATTCTATATGGTTTTTAACTATCTAAACCATGTTTTGTAATCATTCACTATTGTATCAGGCTCCCAAATTGGGTTCACCAACAAGGAGTACACCAACTTTTCCTCTGGGCTCTGTGTTCAGGGAGTATCAGAAAAAGAGCAATCACCCTTTTGAATGTTTCCAGGAGATGTGCTGTCTTCAGAAGAAATAAAGGTTCAGTGAATGCCAAAAAATGGAAGGAGTGTGAGATGAAAATATATATTATAATGAAATTAATATAATGGGAGAGATTCAGAAGAGGTTATGGTGGATTGGAGAAGTCTAAGGATATGCACAGTTAGAGGGCTTAATGGAGAGAACTCTGAGTTCAAATCTAGCCTCAGGCACTTACTAGTGGAATCATGGGGAAGTCATTTAATCTCTGTTTGCCTTGAAGGCAGATAGGCTGTCTATAGAGTACTGGGCCTGTAGTCAAGACTCCTGAGTTCAAATCCAGCTTGAAACACTTACTAGCTGTTTGGCCCTGGGTAAGGCACTTAACCGCTGTTTGCTTCAGCTCCTCTTCTATAAAATGAGCTGGTGAAGGCAATGGCAAACCATTCCAGTATGTTTGCTAAGAAAGCTCCATGGACAGTATTGGCATGCCATGGTCCATAGGAACACATAGTCAGACATGACCAAACAACAATAAGAACAAGGGGATATGCTACATAAGAATGTGGGAGGTGAGATTCTAAAGAAGTAATGGGGCAAGTATTACTGGGAGATATAATCTTTTTTTAATTTTTAAGTTTTTTCAATTTTAATGTTTTTATTAAATTTATTTATTTTTTAGCTTTCAACATTTATTTTATAAGATTTTGAGTTTGAAATTTCCCCCTCTCCTTTCTCTCAAGATGGCATGCAATATGATATAGGCTCTTTGTATTCAATCATATTAAACATATTTCCACATTGCTCATGTTGTGAAAGAAAAATGAGAACAAAAGGGAAAACATGAGAAAGAAAAAACAAACATAACCAAAAATGAGAAAACTGTATGCTTTGATCTGCATTCACACGCGATAGTTCTTTCTCTGGATATGGATAGCGTTTTCCACCATGAATCTTTTGGGATTGTCCCAGATCACCCTATTGCTGAGAAGAGCTAAGTCTGTCAAAGTTGGTCCTCACATAATGTTGCTGTTACTGTTTACAATGTTCTCATGGTTCTGCTCACTTCACTCAGCATGAATTCATGTCAGTATTTTCAGATTTTTCTGAAGTCTACCTGCTCATCATTTCTTATGGAACAATAATGTTCCATTACATTCAGACACCATAGCTTGTTTAGCCATTCTTCAATTGATAGATATCCCCTCAATTTCCAATTTTTGCTATCACAAAAAGAGATGTCATAAGCATTTTGACACATGTGAGTCCTTTTCTCTTTTTTATGATCTCTTTGAGATACAGGCATAATAGTGGTATTGCCGGATGAAAGGGTATTCACATTTTTATAGCCCTTTGGGCATAGTTCCAAATTGCTCTGGTAGATACAATAGATACAGTCTGACCTTTTGCATATAATCTTGGTAGGGATTCACATGACCTTTCCATTCTCCCTCTTCCCCAAAATTTCACTGTTAGTAACTATTCTTCATTTATTTTACAATACCATATTCTACCTTTGGGGGCAAAGCTGTTGTGGCACCTAGGATAGTTGAAAGGTGTGGTTTCTATTTTCTGAATGCAATAAGGAAAAAGTGGAAGGAAGAAATGTATCTTCAGAGCACACCACCACAACCACCACCACCAAGTATGTTTGAACCTATGACAAAGCACCAACTGTACCTTTATTCTGGCTTTGCTGCTCTGGACTTCTGATAATCTAGCTCTACATATGCTTAGCAACATCAATAATTTGATATGACTAGTACCTAGAAATAGGAAACAGCCCTAAAGAATAGAATTATTCATTGTCTGCATTTCTAGTCTTTAAATTTTAAGATGGGGGAAAGGTATGAAGTTAAGTTACAAAGGAGTCCAAGTTCATTTATAAGGAATGGTTTAAAAAAAATAAAGGTAGGATAAGGCAGATGCTAGGATCTCCAAACAAAGTATCATTACATGAATAATGCTTGGAGCAGTATACTGAAGTGGAAACTCCCAATCTATCCTTTTTCATTACTTGCTTCTGTTCATTCTAGGAAAGTCTTCTGTTTATAGAAGACTTCTTAGTTTTAAAGGCATTGAATCGAAGCGTACGGCTGAGCGTTTTTATGTTATTGGAACTAATTACAACTAACTTTTTATGAAATCAATTACATCCATGGCACCATATTTTTATTCTATGTCTGTATTTGTTTGGAACCAAAGAAAACATCTTGAAAAAAATGAGTAAAAATATACTGACACATGTAATTATTGGATATTCTTTTAAAATAACTTCTGAGCATGTTGTTTTGCCTTGCTTTCAAATGATACTGAAAATGATAGTGAATTTCACCCCAATTTCTTTAATTCTAATAATTTGTTCACTAAAGTTGCTGTTTCTATGTTACATGACTTTTTCCCATTGTTTTAAGAGATTTTTCTGCATTTCTTATAAACTGTTTCTCAGTAGATCTTTTTAACATATATATATGTGTATATATATATATATATATATATATATATATATGTAAAATCTTCAATTTAAAATGCTAAAACATTGTCTGTAGTCTTCTTGCCCTGGTAATGAGTTATTTATTGGCTAGTTTCTCATTGAGTTTCTATAACATTTTAATTAAGTTATAGTCAAGCATAGCCTGATAAATCTTTCAATAAGAAGCCATGGCTTCCTCCTTTTTGAAGTCCATATTATGCATTGTTTCCAGAAAAAGAATGTAATGATTATCTGGATTCCTGCATAGGTGTAGCTCCCATGTTCTTTTGGGTATAACATGCATCTCATTGGCCTTTAAGCCAATAGAGATGTGTGCCAGTAGCTACATCCTAGCACATGTCAGAGAACATACAGCCTAAAAAGGTTTAATTGATAAAGATCAGCAGATGATAAATGAAAAATCATTATGAGACCAGCAAAGAAACCTAGTAGAAACTGAGTAACTTGGAGAAGTAACAAATCACCGAGTAAGAAACAGAGGCGTGACACCCAACAGTGTCCAAAAGGGAACTAATTATTTTTTTTACTGATATTTTTTTTTACCCTTTTTAACTTTTTGGTTATTGTCAAGGATACCAACATCCTCCAAGTCACTCAGCCTAATAACTTAGACGTCGATATCAATTCCTCACATTCTTTCAGCTAACCATTTCTAATAATTGGCCTACTTCTATCATTTCTATCTTTGAATATCTGTCAAACACAGACACTGCCAACATATTGATACAGCCTCTCGTTATCTCAAAGTTGAACTATTGCAAAAGACTTCTGATTCACCACCATTTCTAAGTCATTGATCTTTCACCAATCTAGTCCACTGTGAGAAAATGTATCTGCATTATTTGAATGTAGCCCTTTGTGGGTGAGAGACATTGCTTAGAGACTAGATTTGTTTAATATTTAACTCAGGATGGCTAGGTTATACTGATCACAAAAACTTTCCGGGGACCTGAAGATTATCTTGAAACTGCCTCTGTGTTGACTGATCAGCTACTCTTTCTTTATTCTTTTGTTTGGAGTTTATATAATATAAAACTTACAGATATTCAGGGGAAGCAGGCCACCCTTTTTGGGGTCTCCCCTCTGCAGCTTAATACATTTCTTTACATTTTTTAGTAGTAGGTTTGTTTGTTCTCTGCAACATTACTGTGATTCTCTGGGATCCAGTGACAATGGCCTCCTCGTACTTCACAGAAGAGGATATTGCATCCTCTGGCACTGTGTTTTTCACTAGAGTTTCCCTTATGCCTAGAACTCTCTTGCTTCTCATCTCTGCTTCCTGGTTTCCCAGGCTTTCTGAAAGTCTCTGCCACAGTTCCACCTTTGCATGAAGCCTTTCTAAGTCCTGCTTAGTGCCTGCCCTCTGAGATTATCTCCAATTTCTTCTGTACATATCTTATTTATGCATGGTAGTTTTTCATGTTGTCCTCCCATTACAACAGAAGCTTCTTGAGAGCACAGACTATTTTCTGCCTTTCTTTGTATCCCTAGTGATTAGTACAGTTCGTGGAACATGTAGGCTGCTGGGTGGTACAGTGGATAGAATTCAAAACTTGGTATTAGGAAGTCCTAAATTCAAATCCAACTTCAGACACTTATTAGGCTTGTGACACTGGGAAAGTCACTTAATCATTTTCTACCTCAGTTTCTTCCTTTGTAAAAATAAAATATTAGCAGTGCCTATTTCCAAATCTGGTTGTGAAGATAAAATGAGATAATATTTGTAAAGTATTTTGTAAACCTTAACTAAACATGAGCTCGCATTATTATTTCTCCCATTAGAAAATAACTTGGGGGCAGCTAACTGGTGCAGTGGATAGAGCACTGGCCTTGAAATCAGGAAGACCTGAGTTCAAATTTAGCCTTAGACCAAGCACTTGACACTTTCCAGCTGTGTGACCCTGGGAGAGTCACTTAACCCCAGTTGCCTAAAAAAAAAAGATAAAAGAATTTGCTTGGGGGCGTAGATTATATCTTTTTAAACGTTTTATTCTCTATCTCCTAGCTGTGTACTATGTAACAATAATCAAAACTGTGAAAAAACCAGCAAGTTTCTCTGAGAAAGACCTCATTTCTCAAACATATAGAGAACTGAGTCAAATATATAAAAAAGCCATTCCATGATTGATAAATGGTCAAAGGATGTGAACAGGCAATTTTCAGATGAAGTAATCCAAACTATCTATAGTCTTATAAAAAAAAAACTCCAAATCACTGTTAACTAGAGAAATGAGAATTAAAACAACTGTATTCGATTGGCTACTATGACAGAAAAGGAAAACGACAAATGTTAGAGGTGATGTAGGAAATTAAGACACTAATGCACTGCTGGTGAAGTGGTATACTGATTCAACATTCCATAGAGCAATTTGGAACTATACCCAAAGGGCTATAAAACCATCCATATACTTTGATTAAGTAATACCACTCTAAGGTATGTATCCCAAAGAGATACAAAACAAAAGCGAAGAGAACCTATAGGTATAAAAATATTTATAGTAGTTTTGTTTTTGTTTTTTGTAGTAGTGGCAAAGAACTGGAAATTGAGATGTCCATCAATTGGGGAATGACTAAACAAGTTGTACATGATTGTAATAGAATACTGTTGTACTATAAGAAATGAAAAGCAGGATATTCCCAGAAAAAGATGGAAAGACTTTTATAACTTGATGAAAAGTGAAATGAGCAGAAACAGGAGAACGCTGTATTCAGTGAAAACAGTATTGTGTGATGATCATCTGTGAATGACCTAGCTATTCTCAACAATAAAATGAATCAAAAACTATTCGGAAGGATTTAAGATTAAAAATGCTATCCACCTCCAGAGAAAGAACTGGTAGGGTCTGAATACAGATCAAACCAAACTTTTTTTCTTTATTTTTAGTTTTTTGCCTGCATTTTCTTTAACACCATGACTAACATAGAAATATGATTTGCATGAACTGCACATGTATAACCTATATCAAATTGTTTGCCTTCTCAATGTGTGTGTGGGGGGGCATTTGGAACTCATAATTTTTTTAAAAAGCAAATGTTAAAACTTGTTTTTCATATAATTGGGGAAAATGAAATATTAAATTAAAAATGAATATTTCATTATATACCTACAGAAGGTTTGCTAATTAGTTTTCCTGATATTTATGGATTTTCACTTATCCACTCTCCTCTAAGTAATAATCACAGCTAGCATTTATAGAGAACATTAAAGTTTCTGAAGAACTTTATATGTGATATATTTTTTGATCCTCATAAAAATACTATAAGGTAGGTACTATTATTATACCCATTTTATAGATGAGGAAACTAAGATTAAGAAAGTTTAAGTGACTTGCTTAGGGGTGCACAGGTAAAAAGTCTCTGAGGCAGAATTTGAATTCAGGCGTTCCTGACACCACGTCCAGTCTTCTGCCCACTTACCCCTTCCCTAGGACACTATTTCTAGACCTTTCAATCCATAGACAACAAGGACAACATGGAGGGTCAGCAGGAAAGGTCTGTCACAACTGGGTCTCTAACACTTTAAAATTTGCAAAGATCTTCACAATTTTCTTTTAATTTTAACCTAGCAACAACCCTGGAAGTAAGAGCCATTCTTATCCCCATTTTATAGAGGAGGAAACTCAGGCAAACATATATGATGTGACTTCCCCAGGGTTGTATAACTAGTGAGTGTCTGAACCTGTATTTCAGCTCAGGCCTTTCTGACTCCAGGTCCAATGTTCTCATGCCCACCCGTCCTTACAGGTGTCACCTGGCCTATGCGATTTTTTACTAATAAACTTTTCTTCTGGCTGAAGAAGATTTGAGTTGAATTCATTCAGCAGAGCCCGGTACCATGCTTTTGGGTTTGCAGCACCCCAAAAGTCCTAGACCTCTTCAATTATGTCAGTAAAAGCACCTAGGTGATTCAGTTGAGAAAGGTTTGAGCTTAAATACAGAGTCAGACACAAGCTATGTGACTGTGGAAAAGTCATATTACATCCATTTGCCTCAGTTTTCTCATCTTTAAAATGGGGAGAAGAATATTTTAAAGATAAAATTAGATGAAAATTGTGAAGCTCTTTCCAAATCTCAACTACATTTCATTTCTACCTTTTCCCAAAGAGAAAATATAAATACATATATGCATAAATGCATACTCCTGCACACAAAAACAAAAACACACTTGGAATCTCCAAACTCTTAACCATGCCACTCATGAATGTTGGTAATGCTTCATTGCCCTCATACTCTCATTCAATGGGCATATCACACAGTCTTTCTATAAATTTTAGAATTATATTAATCAATTGTCTCAGAATACATTAGCCCTATTCCCTTTGTTCTAGTTATTAGTCTTAGATGATGATGTATTTGGGAAGAGGGAATGTCTATATAATTAGCAGCATCCTGATGTAGCTGCTTCTTGTGGCCTTAAAAAGGTCAGAAACAGCCCCAGAAATCTTCTGCTTGGGTGCCCTTTTACCACTGCATCCCACAGTTCTTCTTTGTTGTGCTAATGGGGGCTCCAATTTCAACAAAGTAATAGCTACTGGTGATGAAACAGTTTATCTCTGTGACAGATGTTAATGTTTTCCCTTCATTATTCAGCCAATTTGTAAACAAAGTTGTTTTCTAAAATTGTTTTGTTCTGTTTTGTTTCAAATAGGCTTAAATGGTACCAAAGAACAGGGAAGCAAAACTTTAACAAGAGCATTAGAGGGAACTGAAAGTTGCCATCCCAGACAATTTTTAATGTATTAGTGTATAAATAAAATTGCTTTCTAATTAGCATGGAGTGTCAAAAGGAGAATCATGTGAATATGCTTATTATGTTATCCAGGGAAGTTGTGTTTGTTTATTTGCTTTTTTTTTCTCTTTATTAGAAAAGACAGTTATCACACTGAGAAAAATACAAGAGGCTAGCTTTATATTTATACCATTTGGTTAAGGAGGTTTTCATTTGATCATAACAACAACAAAAAAAGAAAAGAAAAAAAAAACTAGGAGTGTATATACAAGGCAAGTCATATAATAAAAAGAAAAAAAGTTTTGCTCTGTTTCAAAAGATTTTTGGAAGGGCAGCTAAACAGGAGGCTTTTAGAGAAAAAAATGGAGATTAAGATCAAAATCAATGCCATCTTAAACTATAAATAGATATGTAGAGGTTTTGATATGGTCACTTTTTCAATAAGAAGTAGAAATCATTATGAAGTTGCAGTTAGACAACAAATGCTGTAACTTAAGGGCTTTACTTGATGTAGAAAGAACATTTGGCATTATCCCAAAGCTGAGACATCCTTCCCTGTTCCAGGCCTTAGATGTTTTGGGAAGCAGTCCCAGGTGAACTGAATAACTACACTTATCCACTTGTCCAGGTGAGAGATTTAATAAGAAAAAAAAAAAGAAACAGAGAAAGAAATGGTGAGAGCCTTTCTCTTGAGTTTATATCACTCTTGGACTTATAAGAAAGAGATGACAGAAAAGTGAGTTACAAAAACCAGCAAATGTATGGAAATGGAAAGAAGCCCTTTGAAGCCATGAGGAAGTGGATCAGGAGACTTACTTCACTGGTTCCTTTAACCCCAAGTGATTTCTTATGTGTATATACTGAGGCTTATGAGCACTAATATGGCAAAGAAGCTTTAAAGGATAAAAAGCACTTTGTTCCAGAGATTCAAAAACAAATTTGTACACTCAGTTGTAGTGTTCTTCCTCCCATAATGACCAATTGAGGGCTGAAAGGGACAAGAGAGGTCCTCTAATACAACCAATTCAAAGTACAACCACTTCATTCAACAGATGAGTGCCAAAAGGTTAAATGATTTGCCCAATGTCACAGAGGTAGCAAGTAGCAAAGCAGGATTTGAACTCATTCTTCTGAGTCCAAATCTGGCATGTTTTTCAACATCATCAATTCACTTCAGCTCAGTAACCTTTTATCAAATGCTTTCTCTGTATCATGCAGATGCTATTTTATCCCTATTAAATGCCTTTTGAGAGATTCAAGGGTAAATAAAAGGCTCCCTGGTGATTCAAGTAGCCTCAATTCTACTGGAAAGAAAGGACACAGGTAAGTTAATGCAAAAGGTACACAAAATACCTGCAAAGTAGGTACTGGAGTGTGGGTAAGCTAGCATTTAGAGGGGATCAGGAAAGGCATATTATATAAGGTGGGATATGATATAAATTTTGAATGGAATAGGGTTTCAAGTGGTGGAAGTAAGATAGAACAGTAATTCAGTCCTAGAGGACAGGCTGTCAAAGGTATGGAAGGGGCAAAGGCAATATCGTGTGTAGAGAATGATAAGTAGACCAATGGAGCAATAACATATTGTATTTAAGGGGAACTAATGGGAAATCAGTCTGGAAAGATAGATTGGAGTCAGATTATGAAGTGGTTTGAATATCAAAAAAGGATTTCCTATTTTGTTAAAGGTAATGAAGATCTACTGAAGCTTTCTTCAATAGAATAGGGACATATTCAGATGTCTTATTTACTAGTTATGAGGCAGAATGATTAGACAACAGCATTAATTAGGAGGCTTTTACACTTGGGAGTGACTGTGTTAGTAAAAGCAGCTAAATGGTTTGGTGAATAGAACATTGCACCTGGAGTCAGAAAGGCCTGAGCTGAAATACAGGTTCAGACACTCACTAGTTATGCAACCCTGGGGAAGTCACATTATGTATGTTTGTCTGAGTTTCCTCCTCTATAAAATGGGGATAAGAATGGGCTCTTACCTCCAGGGTTGTTGCTAGGTTAAAATTAAAAGAAATTGTGAAGATCTTTGCAAACTTTAAAGTGTTAGAGACCCAGTTGTGACAGACCTTTCCTGCTGACCTTCCAAGTTCTCCTTGGTGTATGTAGATTGAAAGGTCTGGAAATAGCCACTGCTGCCAGTGATTCAGTAACACAGAGGCTTGCTCCTGGTTTACTGGGGCCCAGTCTATGCTGGTGCCTCTTGTACTGGACTGTGCACCTCTCTTTCTCTAGTGAAACAGACATTTCCTTCCAACCTTCCTAGTTGTCTTAGGATGGAAATTTCTTTCACTCCATCTTTTTTTGTGTTCTACTGCTCTAGAATTTATTCACTGTCACTTTAAAAGGTATTTTTAGAGTTTGAGGGAGAGCTCAGGAGGTCCCTGTCTTTACTCTACCATCTTGGTTCTGCCTCCTATATTGTTAGTCTTAATGGTCTCCAGTTAAAGTTCTATCTATTTCTATTGACTTGAAACCACTTACATTTTGAACATTCTTATTTTTTGGTGTACATTTGGCTAAGGCATCAAATCCCTAAGTTCCCAGATCATTGGCATATAAAGAATTAGAAGTAAAAATAAGTGAGATTTTCTTTAAGTATAACTAGACACTTGATGTCCAGCATAACCTAGGATACCAAAGTTACATTTTCAAATGAAATTTGATCTTATTGTTAATATGTAATTGAATATAATCTCTGTTTAACATTCATGCTATTATTCTAATATGGCACATTAGAAATGAAACATGTAACTGAGGAAGAATCTCAAAAAATCCAGGCTTTTTTTTTAACTGATGGCAAATATCACAGAAATCCTCACCTTTTATTTGGGGGGGGCAAATAATGATTAATTTTTTTCCAATTACATGTAAAGATAGATTTAAACATTCATTTTTATAACAGTTTGATTCTCAATTACATTTCTCCCTCCCTCCTAATCCCTTCCCCAAGATGGCAATCAATCTGATATAGGTTAAACATGTGCGATCATGTAAACGTATTTCCACATTAGTCATGTTGTGAAAGAAGAAACAGAACAAAATGGAAAAACCACCAAACAACAACAACAACAACAAAAGTGAAAGTAGTGTGCTTAGATCTGAATTCACATCTCATAATTCCTTCTCTGAATGTGGAAAGCATTTTTCATCCTGATTCTTTTGGAATTGTGTTGGATAAATGAATTGCTTAGAAGAACTAAGTTTATCATATCATTGCACAAGTTTGCTATTACTGTGTACAGTGTTCTGGTTCTGTTCAATTCACTCAGCATCAGGTCATATGAGTCTTTCCAGGTTTTTTTTTCTGAAATCTGCCTGATCATCATTTCTTATAGCATGATAGCCTTCCATTATATTAATAATACTTATATTCAGCTGGTTCAACCATTCCCCAATTGATGGACATCCCCTCAATTTCCAATTATTTGATGCCACAAAAAAGCATGCTATAAATATTTTTGTAGATGCAGGTCCTTTTCCCTTTTTTATGATAATTTTGGGATAATAACCTATTAGTAGTATTACTGGATCAATTTTATAACTCTTTGGGCATAGTTACAAATTGTTCTCCAGAATGATTAGACTAGTTCACAACTCCACTAACAATGCATTAGTGTTTCAATTTTCCCACATCCCATCCAAAATTTATCATTTTCCTTTTTGTCACATCAGAAAATCTGAGAGGTGTGAGGTGGTACCTCAGAGTTCTTTTAATTTGCATTTCTCTAATCAATAGTTATCAAGAGCATGTTTTCATATGATTATAGACAGCTTTAATTTCTTCATCTGAAAAGTGCCTTTGACCATTTATCAACTGGGGAATGGTCTGTATTCTTATAAATTTTACACAGTTCTCTATATATTTTAGAAATGATGCCTTTAGCAGAAACATTGGCTATAAAAATTGTTGCCCATCTTTCTGCTTTCCTTACAATCTTGGTTATGTTGATTGTGTTTGTGTAAAACCTTTTTAATTTAATGTAAACAAAATGATCTATTTTACATTTAATAACACTCTCTTTTCTGTTCTTTGCTAATTTTTTAAAGTTAAGCTCTGCTTCTGGGGTACAGGAAACACTGTCCTAAGCTTCCTGAACTGAAGGCCAGGGTCCTGGTCACTGGCTTCTTGCACTATGGCCTTTGGGGCTGACAGCTTGCCCCCTGTGCTACTGTGGTCTGGCTTAGTTGCACTCATGCTCTTAGTTATGAGACTGGCAATTTGCATGCTTCACTGGGGCAGGAGGCCTCGAAGTTGGCTTCCTTTACCACTGGCCTGTTGAGCCAAGACTATGGGGACTTCGTTGCTGATCTGTACTGTGACAAAGAGCCTCCTCCTGGCTTGCTCCAATACCACATGCACTTGGCTCTCCTTTTACCCAAGTGAGACTCACTTTTCCTGAAATGCATGTAAGTTACCTTGGGCTGGAAAATTGTTTCACCCTGTTTTTTTTCTGTCACTCCAGAATTCTTTTAGAGGTTTCATTTAATGTAGCTTCCTGAGGGAAACTGGGGAGAGCTCAGGCAACTTCCTGGCTTCTCTATGCCATCCTAACTCTACCCTCACCCTCCATCCCTCAGTGCTTACCTTTAAATGAATGCATGGCTCATCTTGCAAAATCATTTCTGAATATAATGAAGGAAAAAAGTTAAGGCAAACTATACTGATCACTTTTGCTCTTTCACAATCCATTCAATTTCTTGGAAAGAACAAATATAACCATTTGAGGGCTGTAGGAGGGGTTAATATTGTCCATTTGTTTAATGTCAAAATTCTCATTTTTAAGATTTTGCTTGTTATTATTCCTTTCCCCAAAATATCATAAATATCATATCAGTGGAATATCAGTTAAAAAAGGGATCTTGAGAATTTTTTAATCATTATATAAGTATATAACCTGAGCCTGAGGGGAAATAAGTGAGTAGTTTAATGTTACACACAAGTTTATTCACAAAGCCATATGAACAAAATCGGTCTCAACTCCAAGTCAATAGTTTCTCTCCTAGGCCATATATTTCATGAAAGGCATTTTAACATTTTTGCCAACTAAGAATACAGACATAAACTTCTTTTTTTTGTTATTGTTTACGTGGCAATTGAGCTAAATAACTCATCTCTATTTTACCTAGTCATCTGAAAACTAATGTTGGATGTCACAACTATGAATATTTAATGTGGTGGAGAAAAATGGGACAACTTTTAAAAAATATGTCACATTTTTAAAATTGCAGCACAACATCTCA
The DNA here is from genome assembly GCF_003287225.1 of Phascolarctos cinereus. Classification (NCBI taxonomy): domain Eukaryota; kingdom Metazoa; phylum Chordata; class Mammalia; order Diprotodontia; family Phascolarctidae; genus Phascolarctos; species Phascolarctos cinereus. Next base: position 412,819,940 of record NW_027555847.1, read on the forward strand.
GAATTTGAACAAAGCTTTAAATAAATCAGATAAAGTATCAGATGTTGCTGTTTTAGACAACTTGTGCTTGTACTGTGTGCTTGTTTCCCAGGGGTAGTGAGGAATATTTATTTCTGAATTCTGTTTCTTTTCCTTAGATTGAAGAAGAAACTCTGTCAACTTAGAAAATAGCATTTATAGATAAAAGGGCATAATAAGTTTGCTAATTATTGTGATGTAATTTTAATCATTATGCATTGATTTTTTAAAAAATGCCTTTTTAAATGTTTGATCAAAGACTGAAGCACTTTCTATGTAGATGGCAAATGTTATCCTCATTAGGGGTTAGTCTAAGTCATTTTGAAATAAGATTTTTCAGTGATCTATGAAGACTAGAGCTTTCAGTCCAATACAGATTCTATAGACAAATTAATATCTTACAAAATTAGTGGCTGACATATTTAATTGAGCTATATAAAACCATTATTAGAAATTGAGCACATGCATGAGGTAAAATTATAAGATGCCTGGTTTCCTGTAGCATTCCTATCATATCAGCATTCAAAGATGTCGAAAACCAGGACAAGAAGACCTATTATTCTTGCTGAATCAAATCTATGACCAATAATTCACATTTCTGGAAGCTTAATTTCTAAGTCGATTTTTTTTTCTGCGTATTTATGTGTAGACATTTGGAGTAATGAATATTGTTACCCTTCTTCACAGACTACTATAGTTTTCTGGAAACAGTCATAATTGTTTTCACTTCCATTGTAATTACTGCTACTTTCTGTGTTATCTATATTAGGAGTTCTATATTAGTGGATTTTTGCTTCACATTTTCCTACACAATTCTCCAAAGTCTTGCAAAATCAGAACTTTTTTGATTTTGGCTACACTATGTCTGGGCAGATTGCAGTCAATAATTTACATTTAAAAGTTTCTCAGAGCAAATATGTATTTATTGTACATACAGGATTAAATCACATATTAATTGCTTTGGGGACAATTTTAGCTTGGAGACAAACTGTAAATCCTTGCTTATTAAAATACAAAGTTAGCTTAGCTAAGTAACTATTATATATAAAAAATTCTGTCTTGACACGATTAAAAATCATCAAATAATAATCATACTAATGAGGATGAGTATCTCTTAACGTGGTCTGGTCTTCAGACAGCAGACAAAATGTGTGGTTGGGATGATATTCACAGTTTTTCCAACAAGGATGAAAGTGCCAGAATTTCTCATTTGCTAGCATAGACACCAAAATAATCCCTGGTCAAGTGTATTCCATAATGAGACACTGAAATAGGAGACTTGTAGAACATAAATTTAGATCTAATAAATCTCAGCAAAAAAGTCACATATTTATGGGTAAAAAACAACACAGAAATCAATGGGCCACTATTTTTCTTAAGCTGATCCTGGAATCTGGAGTGCATTTTTTTGAATACATGTAATATCTTATTGCCATGTGGAGGTCAACAGAAAAGGAGAAAATGATCCAAAATGGAGAGCAAAGAACAATGAACTCAAGGAAGGGCCAAAAGAGAAAGAGTAGGAAGGACAAAGTGTAAGGTTTCAGGAGCCAATAGTCACCTACTTAATTTCGTGTTGTAATTGCACGAAAGAAGAAAGAAGAAAGGATGACAAGATTGAGCCTTGCTAATCATCTCATTTTAATGAATAGAATAGAGGAAATGCCCATACCCTCTCTTATCCATAGTGAAATGCAAACTTAAAATACAAGCTTTGCTTAACATAAAAGTCCTTTATATTTTGATTATATACTACATTTCCAGGCTTATTTCATGGAAGTCTTACCTCACATTCCTATCAATTAACATCAGAATCCTACAAAGTGACCTAAACTAGAGACAAACCCTAAATAACCAAGGAACTACACTAGAGTGAGTTGGGGGAAACTAATAACATCTGCCCTGCATAGCTGGAACTTCAGCAAAGATCACTCACTGTCCATTCTTACAGCTGTTTTTGCTCCAAATTTCTATCACTGTAAGACAAGTTCTCATTTCCTTACTTATATGTAAGGTATAGTTATTATGAATATTTTATGTGAATCATTTCTATAACTTGATTTCTATTTACAGACTTTTTAAAAACATGAGTTCACTTTGTATAATCTCTCCAAAAGAGAGGAAGAGAAATTGGCTCAAACCAAAGGTACACAAAGATATATGCTGAAGATAATGAAGGATTCATTTTGAAAATAACTGAGAGACATATAAAAATGATGGGAAATGCTTATACAGCTCCTTCCTTTTAGAAAATTTATCAAAACAATATTATTAGGCACAGATTCATAATTTCCCACCTTTACAAAAATTTTTTATGAGAAAAAATCGACATACTAATTGAGATCATCCTTGATGAAGGTATAATAAGAGAGAAAGCTAGCTTTGAAAATAATATTTTGCAATATACTCTATACTTGCAGTCACACACTTGACTTGAAATACAAAAAAAAAAAAAAAATGTCACTGCACTTCTTACTGACAATTAAAACAATATGGCAAAGCAAAAATTCTACTCCAGAAAGATAGTTCACTTGCTTGTGTCACCTCATTCTTTACTTTTCTATTTATTTTTTTACTAATTACATTAAAAAAAATTGAACTTTTTCATTATTTAGAGTTCCAGATTCTCCTTCTCATTTTGAGAAGGCAAGCAATTTGGTATAGATTATATATGCAGCCATGCAAAACATATTTTCCTATTAGTCATATAATGAAAGAAAACACAAACAAACAAACAAAGCTTCCATCTGCAGTTAGACTCCATCAGTTCTTTCTCTGGAGATGGATAATGTTTTCCATCATGAATCATTTTGAATTGTCTTGTATCTTTGCATTACTGAGAAAGCTACATTGTCCACAAATGATCATCACACACTATTGCTATTATTATGTTTCATGTTGTTCTAGTTCTGCTCACTTCACTTTGCATTAATTCATGTAAGACTTTCCAAGTTTTTTTCTGAAAATATCTTGCTCATTATTTCTTATAGCATGGTAGTGTTCCATTACAAACATATACCATAATTTGTTCAGCCATTCTCCTAATGATTGGCATGCCCTCAATTTCTAATTCCTTACCACCGCACAAAGACATATTTACATATTTGTGCACATAAATCCTTTCCTTTTTTAAAAAATCTTTTTGGGATAAAGACCTAGTAGTGGTATTGATGGGTCAAATGACAGTTTTATAGCCATTTGCATATAATTTAAATTTCTCTCCAGAAGGGTTGGATCAATTCACAAATCCACGAACAGAACATTAGTGTCCTAATTTTTCCATATCCCCTCTAACATTTGTTCATTTTCCTTTTCTGTCATTTTAGCCAATCTGATAGGTCTGAGGTGGTACCTCAGATTTTTTTTTATTTACATTTCTCTAATGAATCATGATTTCAAGTATTTTTCACATGGCTAAAGATGGATTTGATTTTTTCATCTGAAAACTGTTCGTATCCTTTGACCATTTATCAACTGGGAAATGACTTGCATTCTTTCAAATTTAGCTTATTGCACTATGTTTTTGAGAAATGAGGCTTTTATAAAAGAAATTTGACGTAATTTTTTTTCAGTTATGATTATGAACTGTGTGTTTCCATCCATCCTATTTTCCTCCCATTTGTCTTATCTTATCCCCTTCCCTCCTACTTTCCTGTAGGGTAAGATAGATTTCTATATGCAACTGAGTGTTTATTATTCCTTTTTTGAGCCAATTCTAATGTAAGGTTTAAGCACTCCACTTGCATCACCTCCATTATTTCCCAAACACTGTAAAAGCTCTTTCACACCTCTTTTGTGTGAGATAGTTTACTACATTCTCCTTTCCTTTTGCATTTATTTTTATCACCCATTTTTTTATGTCATCAGTTATATTCAACTCATACCTGTGTGTACTGTTTATGTATATTCCTTCTAAGAGCCGTAATAAAGAAAAAAAGTTCTTAGAAGTTATGTGTCATCTTTCCACATAGGAATCTCAACAGTCTAACTTTATTGCATCCCTCATGATTTTTCTTTCTTCTTTACCTTTTTAATTCATCTCTTGAGTCTTATAATTGAAAGTCCAATTTTATATTGGACTCTAGACTTTTCAACAAGAGTACTTGAATGCCCTCTCTTTCATTTAATATCCATTTTCTGCTGAAAGATTATACTCAGTTTTGTTGGGTATATGATACCTCGTTGTAATCTTAGCTTCTTTGCCCTATGAAATATCATATTTCAAGTCCTCTGGTCCTTTAATGTAGAAGCTACTAAATCATTCATGATCCTTTCTGTGGACCCATAAAATTTGAATTGTTTCTTTCTGGTTGCTTGAAATATTTTCTCCTGGACCTAGGAGCTCTGCAGTCTCTCTATAATTTTCCTGGGAGTTTTCTTTGGAATCTGTTTCAAGATTTCATTGGTAGACTTTTTTACTACCTATTTTATCTTCTCATTCTAAAATATCAGCAAACTTTTCCTTGACAATTTCTTGAATGATGATGTCTAGGCTCTTTTTTATTATTATTATGGTTTTCAGATAGTTCTTGTAACATTCAATTTTTTTTCCTAATTATTTTTAAGCTCTTCCAGGAATTCTTGTATGGCTTGTGATCAATTCACATTATTCTTTGAGGCTTTTGATGTAGTAGTTTTGATTTTGTTGTCTTCTGAGTTTGTGTTTCGAACTTCCCTGTCATTATGGTAACTTTCTTTGACCATGTTCTTTTTTTGTTGTCTGCTCATTGCCCAGCCTATTTCCTGACTTTTAACTTTATGTTTTTGGGATCTGTCCTGTGGTAGAGGGGGTACCATCCCAAGCTTCAGAGATTTTGTGCAGTTGTTTTTAGAACTAGTCTTAGGCATTTGTAATGTTTTGTTTTGTTTTGTTTTTCATTTTTAAGGTTATATGATACAAAGAGAAATGTGTTTTCTACTCTCCTGGCATGTCTTCTGATCTGTGAGTGACCATAAGAACTCTTTTCTATTTTGGAACTGTGCCCAGGTACCTGCTTCCCTGTGGCTGCTAGCTTTGATGTGATAACAACAGAATCTTGCACCCAGTTTACACGAAGATATCCTTGTAATCTTCTGACCAGATTTAGACACTAAAATCACTGTCCCAGATATATTATTTAAACAAGGAGAATTGGAATTAAAGAAAAGAATGGGGAATGGGGTAGAGCTAAGATGCTGGAGAAAAGGGAAGGACTAGTTTGAGCTCTCACAAATTCCCCTCAAAATAACTTTAAAATAATTTTTCAAATCAAATTCTTGATTAGCCAGACCCACAAAAGGAGAGGATGAAACAACTTTCTAGTCCAAGACAAACCAGAAGGATGCAGAAGAGGTCTCTCACACCAGAGTGAGAGTGGAGGACATACTAGAGCAGGCAATGCCTCAGCAAGATAGCAAGAGGCCTTGGGGGGAACTGAATTAGCAATAGCAGTTTCTGGCTCTCTTAGCCCACAGATAATAAAGGGATCATACAACTGGTCAGAAGGAGACTTCTAACACAAAATAATGAAGAGTGAAATGAGCAGAACCAGGAGAACATTGTATACAGTAAAAGCAATATTATTTTTAAAAACAACTTTGAGCAAATAAGTCATTTTGACTATTACAAATACCCAAATAAGCTACAAAAGACATATGAAGACACTATCTGCATCCAGAGAAAGAACTGATAAACAGAAGTATGAACAAAATAAATTTCTACGTGTGCGTGTGTGTGTGTGTGTGTGTGTGTGTGTGTGTGTGTGTGTGTCTAGTGGTAGCCATCTCTAGGCTGGGGTGTGAGAGAAGAAAAAAAGAACATTAAAAAAAGAAATTTTCACAATAACTATTACATATTTAAAAGGAACAGAAAGTTGTACATCATAGATATGCTGTTTCATGTACAATCATTAATTTTCATTATACTATATTATGGAAATGCTTTTCATTCCATAAATTAAAAATAAAATAAATAAAAATTTAAAAAAAGAAACTTCCTGAAACATTTCAATAAGGAGAATTCCTTCCTGAAATCCTTACATCATTGAAATCACAGATTCTGTCTGGGAAAAGAAAAAAAATATCTTGAAGAAATGTCAATTTGAGCGGATGAAGACAAGACTTTAAGACCCTTGAAATGTAAAATGGGATCTTATGTGGTCTGAGAAATATCAAGTACTTAAAACAATGATAGATAATTTGGTTTAAAAATACCTGAAAAATTAAGATAGGACAATAGAAAGCACAGGAACTAACACATTAAGAGCTCACTTTGAATCTGGATCTACCATTTACTATCTATTTGATATTACGGATTTACTACCTATTTGATATTACTATCTCTTTGATATTAGCTTTTCTCTTTGTGCCACAGATTCTCCTGTCTTTCTGTGAGTGTATCTGTCTTTCAATCTATCTCTCTGTCTCAATGTCTCTATCACTCTATCTCTGTCTCTTTCTGCATCTCTCTTGGTCTCTATTTGTCCCTTTCTCTTTCACTGTCTCCCTCCATTTCCCTCCCTTCTTCTCTCCCTAAATGTCTCAAATATCTCTGTCTCATGGAATAGAGACTGTACTGGACAAAACCATCTATTCTAATAAATGAAAGCTTGCTATGCAAACTAGCAAGGAAAAGGCCTCTAAATCACTAAGTAGGATTTGATAAAACATTGCTAGGATGAAACATGAATGAGAAGACTACAACCGTAAGGCACTGAATATTGTGACTCATTTCTTAGTTTCATTTCATTTTTCATAATGGAAGTTGCTCTGCTGCAGATGGTCTCATTACTTCTGAAGGTGAGGCTCTCTAACTAGATGTTTTCAGTACTTTCTGAGTTGCCTAACTAGTTGCTTAAATTTTTATTAAAGAAGGAGTTTGCTATTTGTAAGACCAGTAACTATTAATGGTTTCTCCTCTTGCACCTCCACAATGCCCTTTTCTTTCTTTCTTTTTTTTTAAATTGAAGCAATTCCTTTCCAAGCACTTTCTGGCACCCTGTGTCCATGGTAATACCATATCAATTTAAAGTGTGCCTGTGTCATCCCATTTCTGCTTCAATTTGTCTTGTTAGGCCACTTTAGCTCACCATAAAGTAGATGCTTAGGGAAGTAGAGTTGAATTTCAATCAGAATGACTTCAATTCTGGTTAATGCATAGCCCTTCAGCAGCCTGGTAGTGACAATTATGTCGGGCCATTTAATAAGAACTTTGACTCATGATTGCAAGTACAAAACTACTCAGAAAGCTGAGTGGGAAATATGTATTCAAGTCAATTGACAGCCACAGAGAGATGATGCAACATTTTGGAGAGAAGAGTGACCTGAATCAGAAGGGGAGGGCTCGGCTTTAGTCACTATGTTGCAACTATTTGGTGGTGCTACATGGGCAAGTTACTCCAACTGTCTAGCCTTCATTTAGAGTTTTCATCTATAAAAAAAAAAAGTATGGATTAGAGAAGATAACCTCTTTCTAGCTTTAAATTCATTAAGTTGGAAATTTAGTTTGATGCACTGTAGAACACAAATTATATTGATTGTCTTTATAAAACTGGAGAAAGACATTGTATAATAATAATAATAAGCAGGAATGAGAATTTCTATGGCTGTTGAAAGTTCACAAAGCACTTTACACATATGATCTCATTTAAGCTTCATCATAACCCTGAGAGGGAGGTCCTTCAAGTATTACTATCATAATCAAATGCTCAGGCATATGAAAGGTAAGGTGATTTGCCCATTCTCCTGTATCCAATAAGTGTCATATTAAGATTTTAAAATTCTCTTTGTGACAATACTTCTTTAACAAACTCCTTCTTATGTCTGCTATATTGGGAATTCTATTAATTGTAGAATAGACTGAAAGGGCACTGGAGTGCCATCCATTTCTCAAATTCTGTGAGTATTTCGCTAACATTGCCAAAATCACATGATTTTCTAATTTTTCAATATAGCAGATTCTCTTTTAATATTAAGTATGCTTTTTCAGTGGACAATTTTTGATTCATATTCTCCAGAAAAATAACTTTTTAGGAACACTTTCATGATTTTTCATGGACTGAGAATCTCTTCTGTACATATACATTCATGCATACATATATGCACATGTACACACAAGTGTGAACCACATATAACATACATCTCTGTGCATACATACATAAATGTGCCCATAAATATATGTACATATCCATAAGCATATATAAGTATCCTTTAGAAAACAGTCATGGGCATATATAGAGTAGCTCCAAGATTTGCTTCACAGCTTCTAGTTTCCATGACTCCACTAAGATAAAAAAATCGATATTTCACTCAAAATCGTCCTGTGTTTGAGTAAGAAGGTATAGATTTGAATGCTGGTTTTATCACTATTCATTTTGCCTTGCACAAGTCACTTAATGACTTCAAGAAATTTTCTCATCTGTAAAATACGCACAATAATATTCATTCTCTACCTCATGGATTTGTTGTGAAAATCCTGAGACACAGATAGCATGTATAAAGTTTGTTGTAACTGTCTATACGCTAAGAAATGCTACCTACTATAAATTATTTCAATGCCAGATTTGAATTGGGATCATGAAAGGAATTTCAAGAGAAAGAGATAAATCAACTTGACTTTCATATTCACTTGGTATTTGCAAGTTTATATATTTAGTGACCAGATCCAGATGATGCTTCAGATAATAATTAATGCAGACTGTCCCCCCCAAAAAAAATCAGAACTGATGATAATCAGCCCTTAGCATCTCCACTGAATGGATAGCCTTAAATATTTATGCATGACTCTAGGGATATATCTCTTTGCATGGACCAAGCAAATCATCCTCTTCAGTTGTTCCCACCCACTAACAACTCGTATTTTGTCCTTTTATTTATGCTACATTCAAGCAACATTTTATTTGCATTATATTAGAAAAAACATTTAATAAAAGTGGCAAAATGAATGTTACCATTAATATTATTCATGGCATTAGTAATAACATTAATTAGACATCAAATGAGGCTTTTGTTCTCAACCAGCAGGGGTACAAAAGAACAGAAATTCAGTTACCAGATCATTTCCAGCAAGAACTTAAAACTTGTTTTTTTTAAATTGCCGAACAAATGGGGTGATTTGTGGACTAAATATAAAGAATATAAGAAATACATAATGCCTGGTACCTCCCTCTGAAACCTTTCAAAATAAATCAGTAAACATGGAAGTGATAGTTCATTTTACATTATCTGAAATCATTAGCAGTTTTACTGCAAGTAACTTTAGGTAGAATTACAGTTTTTACTATATTCGCTCTGCTCACCTAGTGAACAATTAATATGTCCCCAATTATTTAAATTTTCCTTTTTTTTTGCTTTTTTGGTTTTCTTTTTTGAATTTATTGAATAAAATAAAGAATTTTCATCATATAGCACAATAAAAAAGATGATCATACATGAAATTGCAAAGCTACTCTATGTAACTTGCTATTCCTTTCAAATATACAACAAAACTATTAGGTAATTTTTTTCTTTTTTTTTCTTCTTCCCCACCCTAGCCTTAGACATAGCTGCCATTAAACACAAATAGAGGGGTGTGTGTGTGTGTGTGTGTGTGTGTGTGTGTGTGTGTGTATGGGTGTTTATGGATGTATATTTGTGTGTGTGTATATATATGTATGTATATATCTACATATATATGTACACACGTGTATTAGTATATATAATGTGTTATATATACACACATGCATTATACACACTTGCATATATACTTCTATTTATCAGTTCTTTCTCTGGATACAGATAGCATCTTTCTTCATGTGTCCAGTATAGTTTATTTGGATATTTATAATAGACAAAAAACCTTATTTGCTCAAAGTCATTCCTAAAACAATATTGCTTTTACTGTATACAATATTCTCTTGGTTCTGCCCACTTAGCTTTTCATTATAAAATAAGTATTTTATAATTATGTTCATGTAGTTCCTGGGTTTGTCTTAGCAGGTGTACTCCCAGATATTTTATGCAGTGTATTATTATTTTAAATGGGATATCTCTTACTACCTCTTCTTACAGGATTCTGTGGGTGATATATAAAAGTGCTGATGATTTATGTGGGTTTATTTCATATCTTGCCATCTGCTATAATTATCATTTTTTTCAACTAACTTTTTCACGGAATCTCTAGGATATTCCTAGTATATCATTATGTGATCTTCAAAAACAGATAGTAGTATTACATTATTGCCCATTTTGATTCCATCAATTTCTTTTCTTTCTTCTCATTGCTATTGCTAGCTTTTCTAATACGATATTTAATGGTATTAGTGATAAAGGGCATGCTTTTTTATCTTTACTGCTGACCTTATTGGGAAGGATCTAAATTAACCACATTGTGCACAATGTTTGTTTATGGTTTTAAGAAGATACTTCTTATCGTTTTAAGGAAAAATCCATTTATATCTACACTTTAGAAAGTTTTAATACGAATGGGTATCACCTTTTATTTTAACTTTTTCTGTATCTATCAATGTAATCATATTATTTTTATTATTGTTAATCTAATTAATTATGTTAATAACTTTCCTCATGTTAAACTATCCCTGCATTCCTGGTATAAATCTCATTTGTTTACCATGTATGATCTTTGTAACATGTTGTTGTAGTCTGCTGGCTAGTATTTTATTTAGGATTTCTGCATCCATCTCCATTAACAAAATTGGTTCATGATTTTCTTTCTCTGTTTTTGCTATTTCTGATTTAGATATAAGTACCATATTTGTTTCATAAAAGGAGGTTAATAAGATTCCTTCATTGCCTATTATTCCAAATAATTTATTTCACATTGGAATTAGTGGACTTTTAAATGTTTGGTAGGATTTACCTGTAAATACATCTGGTCCTCATGGTTTTTTGTTTGTTTGTTTGTTTTTTTGTTAGGAAGCTCATGTATGACTTATTCAAATTATTTGTCTACAATACGTTTATTTAGATAGCTTATTCCTTTTGTGTTCATCTAAGCAGTTTTTTTTGAAATAATCTACCATTTCATTCTGATTGTTAAATTTATTGACATAAAATTGGGTAATATAATTTCTAATAACTGCTTTGATTTCACCTTCATAAGTGATATATTCACCCTTTTCATTTTTTATACTAACATTTCGGTTTTCCTTTTATTTTCTTATTCATATTAACCAATGGTTTCTCAATTTTATTTTTTTTTAAAAAACCAATGTTTAGTTTTATTTATTAATTTAATAGTTTTCTTACATTCAGTTAAATTGATCTTACCATTAATTTTTAGATTTTAAAATTTTGTGTTTAAATGGAGATTTTTAATTTGTTCTTTTTGTAGCTTTTTTTATTGTATACCTGATTTATTGGTTTGCTCTGTCTCTATTTTATTGTTGTGATCATCTAAAGCCACATTTTTTTCTGATTACTTAGTCAGAATTTTCTGAGTTTCAATCCAGAAATTCTTAAGCTTTTGCTTTATCCCACAGGTTTTGATGTTTTTTTTCATTGTTTTTGTTCTCTTTAATAAAATTACTGTTTCTCTGATTTGTTCTTTAACTCATTCTTTAAAAATTGGTTATTTAGTCTTCAAATACTTTTCTTTTCACATTCCATTATTAAATATATTTTTATTGCATTATGATCTGAAAAAGAAACACTTAGGATTTCTGCTTTTCTACATTTGACTATCAAGTTTTTGTCTCAGTATATCATTAATGTTTGGAAAGGAATTATGTACCACTGAAAAAAAGTTGTATTGCTTCCTATTTCCATTCATTCCCCTCAATATAGCAGTCATATCTAACTTATCTGAGATTCTCTTCAGCTGTTTCACTTCTTTCTTATTTAATTTTTGGTTAAAATTAATCATTCTAATAGGGGAAGTTTGAAGTCCCCCACTCTCATAGTTTCATTTTCTATTTCCACTTTTAATTCTTTTAGCTTTTCCTTTAAAAACTTAGAAGCTATAATATTTGGTGAATAGGTTTAGTATTGGCATTACTTCATTATGTATAGTACCTTTATTGTAGTCTAGTTTCCCTATTTATCTTTTTAATTAAATCTCTTTTAATCTTAACTTTGAGATCATGACTGCTAATTAAGTTTTTTTTATTAGCTAAAGTTTAATAAATTCTACTCTACCCTGTTATTTTTAATCTACATTCATCTCTCATTTTTAAATGTATTTCTTATAAACAACACATTTTTGGATTTTGGTTTTTAATCTGTTCTGCCATCCATTTTTATTTTATGTTTCAGTTCTCTCCCTTTCTTTTTATCCTCTCCCTTCTTAAAGATTTAATTGACTTCTAACCACTGCTTCCCTAATCTACACCCTTTCTAAGAATCCCTCCCTTATCCTTTCCCCTTATTTTATTATTTCTTGATTTGCACAAGCTTCTAAAAATCCCTCCTTTTTCCTATCCCCTCACCCTCCTATTTCTCTGTCAGTTAAGACTTTCATACCCTTCTAGATGTCTATGCTATTCCCTCTTTAACCCAGATCTTAGGAGAATAAGGTTCTAGCATTAACAGCCCTTTACCTCCCCCTACCTTCATTGTAACAGTTCTTCCATTCCCACCTCATTTATATGAGGTAATTATTACATTTTAGCTCTCTCTACCCAATTTTATTTTTTTTAGGATTCTCCCATCATATTCAACTTAAGCCCAAGCATTCTACAAATATTCTTTCAAACTTCTCAATAATGATCTTCTTAAGAGTCACAGATAACTTTTTTCCCATATAAAAAGTAAACATTTTAACCCTATTAAACTCTTTATAATTGGTCATTAATGTTTACCTTTTTATGTTTCTCCTGAATCTTGTAGGTCAAATTTTTCCATTAATTTCTGTTTCTTTCTTCATAAATACCTGAAAGTTCTTTAGTTAATTAAATATCCTTTTTCCCCCATTCAGAATTACACTCAGCTTTTTGCTGGCTAAGTTATTCTTAACTGCAAAGATGGTTTCCATGTGTTTCAGAACATAATGTTCCATATCCTTTGGTTTATTAATATAGAAACTGCTAAATCTTGTCTTATCCTGGCTGTAGCTCCACAATATTTTTTTTTTAATTGCTTGTATTATTTTCTCCATGTCCTGGGAACTTAGCTGTGATTTTCCTGAGTTTTCATCTTGGGATCTTTTTTAGGTGGTGTTCAGTTTATTTTTTTTATTTCCATTTTACCTTCTTCTAAAATGTCAGGACAGTTTTCCTTAATATTTAATTGAAATATAGTGTCTAGACTCTTTTTTTTAAATCATAGCTTTCAGATAGTTTGACAATTCCTATATTATTTTTCCTTAGTCTGTTTCCAAGTTAGTTATTTTTCTAATGAGATGTTTCACATTCTCTTCTATTTTTTTCATTTGTTTTCATTTTATTATTTCTTGATGTCTTATGATTTCATTAGCTTCCCCTTTCCCAATTCTATTTTTAAGGAGTTATTTTATTCCATAAGATTTTTTAAATTTCTTCTTCCAATTTGTTGTTTTTCTTTACATAATTTTCTTACTTTTCTTGCATTACTCTTTTTTTCCCTAATTTTTCCTCAACCTCTGTTATTTAATTTTTAAAGTCCTTTTTAAGCTCTTCCAAAAACTTTTTTGGGCTTGAGACAATTTTGCTTTTTTTTTTTTCTTTAACATAGGAGTAGCTGTTTTAAGTTCACTATCTTCTGATTTTGAACACAAATCTTCTCTCTCACCATAGTAGCTCTCTATGGTTGGGTCCTTTCTCTTTTGCTTACACATTCTTTTTAGCTGTTTACTTCTTGTCTGTTAACTTTGTGCTGGAGTCAGGCTCTTAATCCCAGATACGGTTAATAATATCTTAATCTTCAGGTTTTTGTGTTCTTGTTTTCTGAGCTTTATTTAGGGACTTGACCTTGGGTACTCCTCTCTGTCCATGAGCCATGACCAGGGTCCCTAGCAATGCCATCATAACAAATTATCTTGTTCCATGAGGTCCCTTCCAGGGTTACAAGTTTCAGATCACTCCACCATCCTGCACTCAAAACTAGGGAATCTACTCTCCTATGAGTACCCACAGCCAGCAAGACCCTGGCCTTTGTAACCTAACTCACTAATGTCTTCTGGTGTCTCCTCACCCACAGCCAAAACCTGGGATTATATATGGTCACGCACCTGGGCCTGGCATCCAGCACCAGCAGAGGGCCCTGCAACAGTCCCTTGGTGACCTATCAGACCACCACACTGTCCATGAGGTGAAAGTACCTGAAGCTGAGGCTGCAGGCCCAAAAGGCTACCTCCAAGTACTGCTGTTTGTTGATACAATGGAATCTGCTTGAAGGTATGTGCACTTCAGTTAGGTGAAATCACCATCCCACCATGGGAGCTCAGGTTGTCCCTAATATCTTTCCAAGTTGTCTTAGGAGGAGAGGAGGCACGATGGCGGAGTGAAAGCAGTGACTTGCTTGAGCTCTCCCCCAAACCCCTCCAAATACCATAAAAAAATGGATCTAAACAAATTCTAAAGCAGCAGAACACACAAAAGGACAGAGTGAAATGAATTTCCAGCCCAAAACAACCTGGATGGTTGATCAGAAAGGTATATCACTCTGGGCTGGGAGAGGACTGTAGTTTGGTATGGGTTCGCAGGCCTCAGTGAACCTGGAGCAGGCCTTAAAGGCTGAATTGCGGGCAGCTGTGGCAGTTTCCAGACTTCTCAACCCAAGCACCCCAAAGACAACTTAGGAAATCAGTGGAAAAGTGTATGTCTGCAGTGAGTGAGAGAAGTGAGGTGGTCTCAGCTGCAAGTCCCGAATGTGACCCTGAGGTGGCAGCTGACTCCTGAGCTTCTGGTCTAAAGATTGAGGGGGAATTAAGTGGCTGATCAGAGGGGGATTGCAGGGATCTCTCCGCTGGTACAGGATTCTCTTGCTTTACCCATGTTTGGATCTAGGTCACAGTTCTGTGGCAGTCCTGGGGTGAGGAGGAGCACTGGGGTGAAGAAGAGCACTGGCATGGTAGAGGTTGTAGTGGCTGTGAAGAGAAAACCTTCCTCACAGTTTCAAGGCAGAAAAGACTGCTTGTGGTCACTCATAGACCAGAGCACAGGCCAGGAAAGGAGTAAACACCTCACCCCAATCATAGCACCTTGGAAGAACTGAAAATGTACAGGTCCCTAGAAGTATCTCTGAAAACAGCTGCACAAAACCCCTGAAGCTTGGGACAGTATATTCTCCAACCTGGAAAAAGACTCCTACCTTAACAAAGAGTTTGTAACTCAAGTAATTAGCCGTGATCACGAGCAAGCAGCACAAAAAGAGTCACACTATATTATCTCACTTTGGTGACAAACACGATCAAAACACACAACCAGAATAAGACAATGAAGTGAAAGCTCCTACATCCAAAGCCTCCAAGAAAGATATGAATTGGACCCAGGCCATGCAAAAAGGATTTTGAGAAGCAAGTAAGAGAAGTAGGAGAAAATCTGAGAGTGATGCTAAAGGAGACCCAAAAAACATGCTGAAGAAAATAACACCTTAAAAAATAGCCTAACCCAAATGGCAAAAGAGGTACAAAAAGCCAATGAGGACAATTCCCTAGAAAGCAAAATTGTCAAAATGTAAAAGGAAGTCCAAAAGCTTACTGAAGAAAATACTTCCTTAAAAATTAGAATAGAGCAATTCAAAACTAGTGACTTCATAAGAAATCAAGACACTGTAAAACAAATCCAAAAAAATAAAAAATTAGGAAACAATGTGAAATATCTCATTGGAAAAATGACTGACCTTGAAAATAAATCCAGGAGAGAGAATTTAAAAATTATTGGACTGTCTGAAATCCATGACCAAAAAAAGAACCTAGACATAATCTTTCGAGAAATTATCAAGGAAAACTGCCCTGATATTTGAAAACCAGAGGGTGAAATAGAAATTGAAAGAATCCACTGATCTCCTCCTGAAAGAGATCCCCAAAGGAAAACTCCTAGGAATATTGTAGCCAAATTCCAGAGTTCCCAGGTCAAGGAGAAAATATTACAAGCAGCCAGAAAGAAACAATTCAAGTATTGTGGAAACCCAATCAAGATTTAGCAGTTTTTACATTAAGAGACCACAAGGTATGGAATATGATATTCCAGAGGGCAAAGGAGATAGGATTACAAGTAAGAATCACCTACCCAGCAAAACTGAGTATAATCCTCCAGGGGCAAAAATGGTCATTCAGTGAAATAGAGGAGTTCAAAGTTGTCTTAGAAAGACAACGGCTTTACCCTGACTTTTAATTGTTTCTGCAGCTCAAAGTTCCGTATAAGGTGGTATTCTATATTATTTGTGGCAGAATTTAGGAAAGCCAGAATTTCTTGCCTGATTCCACCAATTTCCCAAAATCCTCATATCATTCAATGACTTTTGATTACTTTTTTTTGCTTATTCTAGCACCTATGAGTTGATATTTCTTGGTTAAACATTTCATTTTTGTTGTAGTTCAGTCATTTCAGATGTGTCCAACTCTTTATGACCTCATCTGGGATTTTCTTGACAGAGAGACTAGAGTGTTTGCCATTTCCTTCTCCTCATTATAAAGATGAGGAACTGTTGCAAACAGGGTTAAGTGACTTGTCCAAGGTCACACAGCTAGTAAGTGGCTGAAGCCAGATTTGAACTCATGATAATGAATCTTTCTGAGTCCAGGCCCAGTACTGTATCTACTGTACCACGTTGTTCCTTCTTTAAACATTTCATTCATTACTTTAATTCATATGGGCTGATCTGATTGATTTTTTTAATCAAAAAACTAATTCTAATATTATGGTCTCAATAAAGCAACCAGATTGCAACTGTATCTTTTAGAGTCTTTTACAAAATATTTTGTTTAAAAAATAACATAAATTAGGGGCAGCTAGGTGGTGCAGTGGATAGAGCACCGGCCTTGAAATCAGGAGGACCTGAGTTCAAATCTGGCCTCAGACCAAACACTTGACAATTACTAGCTGTGTGACCCTGGGCAAGTCACTTAACGCCAATTGCATAAAAACAACAATAACAACAAAAATATAATGTAAATTAAAGGGCACATACCTTTTTAAAAAAATTAAATTATTATTACTTTTCAATAATCACTTCCATAAGCTTTTGAGTTTTAAATTTTCCTCCCCTCTCTTTCCACTTCCATCTCCAAGGTGGCATGCATTGTGATATAAGCTCTACATATATATATTCCTATTAAACATATGTTCACATTAGTCATGTTGGAGAGAAGAATTAGAATCAATAGAAGGGACCACAATAAAGAAGAAACAAAACAAAACAGAAGGGAAAAAAAAGAGCTTTGATCTGCATTCAAACTCCATACTTCTTTCTCTCAATGTGGATAGCATTTTCCATCATGACACTTTTGGAGATGTCTTAGATCCTTGCATTGCTGGGGAGAGTTAATTCTATCAAAGTTAGTTGTTGCACAAGATGCCTGTTACTGTGTACAACATTCTCCTGGTTCTGTTCACCTCACTCAACATCAGTCTACACAGGTCTTTCCAGGTGTCTCTGAAGTCTGCTTGCTCATCATTTCTTATAGCACAATAGTATTACATTATATTCATGTACCACAACTTGTTCAGCCATTCCTCAATTGATGGGCATCCCCTCAATTTCCAATTTTTGGCCACCACAGAAGGAGCTGCTATAAATATTTTTATACATGTTGGTCCTTTTCCCATCAGTATGATCTCTTTGGGATACAGCTCTAGAAGTAGTATTGCTGGGTCAACAAGTATGCACATTTTTATAGCCCTTTGGTCATAGTTCCAAATTTCTTTCCAAAATGGTTAGATCAGTTCAGAACTCTACCAACAATGCATTAGTGTTCCAATTTTCCCACATCTTCTCCAACATTTTTCATTGTCCTGTTTTGTCATGTTGGCCAATGTGATAGGTAGTACCTCAGAGTTATTCTGAATTACATTTCTCTAATCAATAGTGATTTAGAAGATTCTTTCATATGACTATAGATAGCTTTAATTTCTACATCTGAAAACTCCCTGTTCATATCCTTTGACCATTTATCAATTGGGGAATGACTTATAGTGTTAAAAATTTGATTTAGTTCTCTATATGTTTTAGAAATAAGGCCCTTATCCGATACACTGGTTGTAAAAATTATTTCCCAGTTTTTTGCTTCCCTCCTAATCTTGGTTGCATTGGCTTTGTTTGTATAAAACCTTTTCAATTTAATGTAATCAAAATTATCCATTTTGAATTCCGTGATGTTCTCTGTCTCTTATTTGGTCATAAATTCTTCTGTTATCCATAAATCTGACAGGTAAACTATTCCTTGCTCTCCTAGTTTGCTTATAGTATCTAAATCGGGGCACACACCTTTTAATCTCAAAAACTACACCACCTTGTTTTAATGTCAAATTAATGTTTGGGGGAGAAATGTTCACCTTCTAAACATATTTAATCCCACATTTCTCAGATTCAGAACATTTGTGTGTGTGGGGGGAACTTTTGGATGCAAAACTGCAAACACATTAGTTCAGCTGATATTTAAGAAAAATGTCTACAGTGAAATAATTAAAGCATTTGAATAACATTAGACTACATGTAATTTCATTCCACTAACTTGGCATAAGAACCTATGCTAAGCAATGGTGAAAGAACTTTGACTTAAAACAGTGGGAAACTTGTAAAGTTAAAAGAATCTATTAAAATGAAACTGCATGTTTTGGAGAATATGTTTATTTTCACTGTATTGCAAAATTGTGGAGTCAGAGGAGACCTCTGGTCCTCTCTTCTCCATTAAAAGACCTCCGAAAGGGCAAAGTCATTACGTCCTGATCTTGCCTGTTCACTTTTTTATATCTCTAATTTCTAAAAGTTTTCCCTGACGTCAAAACTAAATTTAACTTGCTGTATTTTCTACTCTATATTCCTGGTTCTTTCCTTTCATACCAAATAAATATATATATATATATATATATATATATATATATATATATATATATATATATATATATATATATATATATATATATATGTGTGTGTGTGTGTGTGTGTGTGTGTGTGTGTGTGTTGTGTGTATGTGTGTATATATAGAGAGAGCAATTATTTCCACATTAGTTTGTTCTCTAGGCTAAAAATCTCTAGTTCTTTCAATTTATTTTCAAGTGATATGAACTCAAAGCTTTTCACCATGCTGGCTGAACTTCTCAAGAATTGTCTACCTTATCATTTCCCAGTTCTTCAAACATATTACATAATATGATATTTAGGCTTTTTACCTCTCTGATTATGTTTTGCAACATTGTTCTGAAAATGTGGTAGTACACTAATTTTTTACTCTGATCTCTCATTGTACTATTGAAAAAAATGGTTCTGGGTCTAAGTGAAAGATGATAGATACATGACTATTCTACAGTTTATCTGAATAAAATTGGGGATTGAAAGGGTATGTAAACAGCAATCTCAATATAATGCACTAGAGAAATTTAACCAAGAAAAAAAAACTGTTAATCCTGTTAATCTTGATTTCTTTAAAAGAGTCTCATAAATAACGACTAGTGAGGTTATAATTTCATATACTTCTGCATTGCTTGGTTTATGCATGAAATGCTGTGTTCTGTCCTGGGAACCATATTTTCAGAAGAGCTTTGCCAAGCTGAAGAGCATCAGAAGAAGGTAGCCAGGAGGGTGAAAGGGTAAAAAAATATATAAAATTTGGTTGGAGGAAGTGGGAATGTTGAGGTTTAGGGGTTCTGGGACACTGAAATGTCAAGAGCAAGACACATGAGTCCTGCCTGAAAGAATTTGACCCAAGCCTTCTTTCACCCAAAGACAAGGTTTATTAGAACATCCATTGTATTGGGCAGACTCTTAAGGAGTCTGAACATTAGTGAGCTATTGGCTGAACTCTTAAGAATCTGAGCAGTGGCTGAATTTTAAAAATCTGAGCACTATAATGGAGACAAGATGGATTCATATACAGAAAGATTGTAGGAGAGGTCTAGGAGTGGCCAAGTAGTGTGTGGGAAATGTGAAGTAACAGAATGCCAGGGACCTGGACCCATGTGGCCAAGGGAGAATGGAGCCTAGCTAGGATTACGGGTAGGAAGTGGCCTGGGGCCATAGCGACGTAAGACAATTGGTAGGCCAGGCTAGGTTAAGGGTAACAGAATTGGGAGATTGGGGATAGCCACAATGAAAGGCCAATTGATGATATTATTTCTTTAGGTGAATGACAGATTTGGCCATGTGGGAAAGTCCAGGGTTTTTCCTTTCTGAGGTCCAGATCCCAACCTCTTCAGAAATGCTTTGACTATAAATTAGAAGATTCAGGA
This sequence comes from Phascolarctos cinereus, assembly GCF_003287225.1. Classification (NCBI taxonomy): domain Eukaryota; kingdom Metazoa; phylum Chordata; class Mammalia; order Diprotodontia; family Phascolarctidae; genus Phascolarctos; species Phascolarctos cinereus. Next base: position 412,840,237 of record NW_027555847.1, read on the forward strand.
AGGAAATCATAAATTCTTCAGATTCTTAAAGGTCTCTATTGTAGAAGAGGAATTATCAGTAGTATAAAGTCATTGAAATGTTGGAAAATTACTTCATTTTATATGTTTTCCTTAACAGAAGATGAGCTACCAAGCTTGAGATTATTTATCCGAAGGCTTTCCATGTCATCAATTTCTAAAATGTGGGACTCTTTATGGGGGCCATAACGTAGTTTTCTCCCTGACTACAGAGGGAATAATGAGGAACAGTAATTGAAAATTGCAGTTACCAATGAAATGTAAGAGTAAAGATTTTAGTCATAAGATCATTTAAAAATAATATAGCTGCCTCAAAAAGCTTTATACCAGGCATTTTGTAGAGAGAAATTTGTCACATACGGATTAAATCAGGTAGTCTTGGCATTCCTTCTAACTCTGAGTTTCCATGACTCAGTGATTTTCCATAGCTATAAAAGTGAATTTCAAGCTCTGAAAGGTACTGCTAATCTCAGAAGACCTTGAAGGACCTGATGATAGATTTTAGACGTTGTTGTTGGTTTGTTTTGTTTTGTTTTGTTTTTTACAAGACCTTTTCTAGCTACTTTGAGACAGGCTCACAACTGAATGAATGAATGAATGGATAGATGAAATAACATTTTTAAGTACTTTGTGTAATACATTATGCTAAGTGCTAGGGATACAAAAGAAGGCAAAAAACAGTGCTGTGTGCAAGGAGTTCCTTGTACACACTTTGATACATAAAACTATTTATGAACAAACTATGTATGGGATAAATTGGAGATAATGAACAAAGAGAAGACACTAAAATTAAGGAGGTTCCATAAAGACTCCCTGTAGAAGATGGGATTTTAGCTAGAATTTGAAGGAAGCCAGGAAATCTAGGTAGTGGAGGTCCCATTCCAATTGGAGGAAGCAATGTTCAGAGGAGCTTTTAGCTACAAATTAGATGGAATGGTCTAGAGATCCTTACAAGGCAGGGACAAAGCAGATGACAATGGCATGCCATATGTTTCTAATGTTTAGTCATTTGACATTGTCATGGATTTTGGTGGTGAGAAGTATCTTTTCAGGGTCTTCAACAGCAGTGGTTATGAAGGAGACAAGGTCTCTAGAACTCAAAGAAATAGTTGCAGTGCTGCATCTCCACAAAGATTAATTCTTTGGATAATTGTTGAGATCTAGGAGTACTGGTAACCCCAAAATTCAAGGGCAGAAGATGCAGGTTCTGCCTTAAATGAATTCAACTCAATCTTTCTTTCAGTCAAAGACAAGGTTTACTAAAACATTTATAGAGATGGCAATATTTTAAGAATTTGAGCTATTGGTCAGATTTTAAGAATCTGAGCAATTTGGTAGCAGAGATTGACCTTTTTACAATGTGGCCAATAGCTTGGGATGACTGGGAGATAACAGAAGGTGACTAGATGGAATTAAGCAGTCAGGTGGTCTGGAGGTAACAGACAATGAAGGGATGGGCTGGGTTAGAGATAATAGATAATTGAAGGTCAGAGCCATAGTGAAAGGACAGTTGAAAGTATTATTTACTAATGCCTCAAGGGAACTTTAGGGATTTGAGTTCAGGGACTAGGTTCCTGAAATTCATGGGAAAGTTCAAAGGGGGAGAGTTCCAGAGCCCAAACCTTGTCAGGGGCATAGCTGGAGCAGGCATTGGTTCTTGGAGGTGTTGCTATTCCTCAGGTTCTGTGACTTACCTTCCTATCTGTCAGGCAGCTAGGTGGCACAGTGGATAGTGTGTTAGGCCTGCAGTCAGAAAGACCTGATTTCAAACCTGGCCTGAGACCTACTAGCTATGTCACTTAAACCCAGTTTTTCTCAATTCCTCATCTGTAAAATAAGCTAGGAAGGAAATAGTAAACCACTACATTATCTTTACCAAGAAAATTCCAAATGGGGTTATGAAGTGTCAGACATGCCTGAAAATGGCTGAGTAGCCCATCTATGGGGATGACAAGTGGTTGCTAAGAGAGTAGTGAATGGCGTACTCTTTCTCTTGCCAGCTAGTCATTAAGGAGGTCATTAAACTCTCAGCTATACTAAATACTGAAGAATAAGTTATAGAAAATATGGATTTCGTTGGTAAAATAAGTGCTGACTAATGTAACCACAGATACTTGAAAACTGCAGAATCAGGGCAGCTAGGTGGTGCAGTGGATAGCACTCTGGCCTTGGAGTCAAGAGGACTTGAGTTCAAATCTTACCTCAGACACTTGACACTTACTAGTTGTGTGACCCTGGGCAAGTCACTTAAACCCAATTGCCTTACAAAAAAAGTAAACAACAAAAAACCCTTTTCATGTATTTTGGGGCAGCTAGTGGTGAAGTGGATAGAGCTTCAGCCCTGAAGTCAGGAGGACCTGAGTTCAAATCCAGCCTCAGACCAAACACTTAACACTTACTAGCTGTGTGACCCTGGGCAAGTCACTTAACCCCAATTACCTAAAAATTAGAAAAAGAAAAGTGCAGCATGGTACACTTGAAAGACCTCTGGGTCTGAAGCCATAAGACCTGAGTTCAAATTCTGACTTTGAAACTATATATGTGACCTTACTTATATATTTTTTTTTATTTTCTTATACCTTAGTTTCCATATATGTAAAATTAGAACATTGAACTACACAGTCTATGAGGTTACTTCCCATTCTAAATTTATGATTTTATGAAAATGTATATGAAAGGAAAATTTTTATTTTCATTTAGATTTTTATAACGCATCTGTATTAAGCCCTGGGCTGCCTTTCCACAAGCCTTTCACAGAAGCTAGAATAAAGACACTGATTACTTTTGATCTCTGGTCATTCCTTTCCAGAAAAGACTTTAAGTGACAGTCATATTTTGTTAATTATGAGAAGAATGGAATGCTCATGTGTGATCCAGGCTTTCTGGCTGGCACTATGGAAGCCAGTAATTCTCTAGAAATGCAAAATGCCTAACTATTCAAACTGAATTGCTTCTCTTAATGCCTGTTTTGCTGTGATTCAAATTAGAAATAACAAACATTTAACCAAATGTTTCTAAATATTAATGTCTCAAGTTCAATATCACCCAGCTGTGTCTAAGATAAACAACTGCTTGGCTAGCTATTAATCCCCAGAAAATACACTCTGCCTCTTGAATAGCCCAGACCCACCCCCACACCCCTGAAACTATAGGAATTAATTCTTAATTACATACATATCAAGTTTTCCATAGTTTAGAGGAGAATCTTATTACCCTACGGAATGTCAGTCAGTGAAAAGAATTAGTGAAATGGTACTCATCAGGCTAAGACTAATTCAGCACACCGGCTGGAAAGTCTGAGATCTCTCAGTAAGAATGGCATGTTTCAAAAACAGAGCACCCATACATAACTGTACATGATGAAATTCTCCTATAAGAAAATGGAGGAAAGTTATGTAAGCATTGGCCTTGTGCATCTCTCCTCTTTCCTTTTCCTTACTTTTCAATATAAAGATCTGCTTACATTTATTAATACCTCAAGTAACTTTGAAATTTGTCAAATAAACTTATCTCAAATAAATAATTCAGTAAATAATAAGCAAGTAGGTCAGATGATAAGAGAAAATGAAGCAAGGAAAGACAACAAATGATGGATTCTTCAACTTTTCTTCTTGATATATTGAGGCATTACTAGACGTGAAGAAAGCAAGATGAAGCAGGGAATGACAAAGATCATATCAAGACCAAAAAGAAAAGGACAGATTTGGATTCAGATAAGAAATACTCATATTTTGTTCTTAAATATATAAAGTATTTTTCTTGCCAAATCAAAATATTTTTCCTCAATTATTTTTCTCTCTAACTTCTCTGCAGCCTTTGACACTTGATCACTTCTTCATATGCTCTACTTTGTAAGTTTTTGGGACACCGTTTGATGAGGTCTAGAGGTTTAGGGGTGCTGGAACCCCAAAATAATCTGTGGGTCATGCCTGAAAGAATTCAACCTAAGCCTTCTTTCAGCCAAAGACAAGATTTATTGAAGATCCACCATATTGGCCAGACTTTTAAGGAATCTGAGCACCTGTGAGCTATTGACTGGATTGCAAAAAGCTGACCAGTGGTCAGATTGTAAGAATCTGAACATCTTAATGTAGACAAGATGGATATTACATACAAAAAGACTATGAGAGGGATCTAGGAGTGACCAAGTAGTCTATGAGGTAATAGAACTTCAGGGACCTGGACCATGTAGCTAAGGAAGAATGGAGCCTAGATAGGATTAAGGGTGGGAAGTAGCCTGCAGCCATAGGGAGGTAATTGGGAGTGGGTATAGCCACAATGAAAAGGCAGTTGATGGTATTATAGCCTCAGGGGAATGCCAGAAATTTGGCCATGTGGGAAACTCCAGGGATTTTCCTTTTTGGGGTCTAGATCCCATCCTCATTACACTTATTCCTGATTTTCCTCCTACTATCTGATCATTCCTGTTCTGTTTCCTTTGCTGGATCTTCCTAGAGATTATGCTTTCTATCTGTAAGTATGATTCAGGGAAGCATGTGTCCTAAGCCTTCTTTTTTCCCCCTCTATACTACTTAAGGAGGTCTAGAGGTTTAGGGGTCCTGGGACCCCAAGATCACAACACTTGAGTCCTGACCGAATGCATTTGACCCAAACCATCTTTCAGCCAAAGACAAGGTTATTAAAGTTCCACCATATTAGCCAGACTTTTAAGGAATTTGAGCACCTATGAGCTATTAGCTAGATTGTAAAAATCTGGGCAGTGGTTAGATTTTAAGAATCTGTGCACCTTAATGGAGACAAGATGGACCTTATATACAGAAAGACTGTGGGAGGGATCTAGGAGCGGCCAAGTAGTTTGGGTGACTAGAGGAGGGGATCTAAGGAGAATCTGAATGGGTGTGGACAGTAAGCTGGAATGAACAGACTGCCAGAGACCTGTACCACTTGGCCAAAGGAGAATGGAGTCTAGATAGGATTAAGGGGGGATGTGGTCAGGGGTAATTGGGAGGCAACAGAACAGCATTGGGAGATTGGGTGCAGCCACAACAAAGGGCAGTTGATAGGATTATAGCCTCAGGTAAACAGCAGAGATTTGGCCTTGTGGAAAAGTTCAAGGTTTTTCCTTTTTGGGGTCTAGATCTCATCCTCATCACTACTCAGTTAGTGATCTCATCAATTCCCATGAATTTAATGATCGTTTCTATGGTGATGATTTTCAAATCTACCTTTCTGCCCCATCCTCTCTACCTTCATAAACCAACTCCATCCTATCTTTCTTTCTTATTGAACTTAATTTGCCAACACATACACTTTAATTCAGTGATAATGGTTCCCTGACTATTACACTGATGAGACATTAAATGTCTCAGATGAAGGTATTTTCTTTTTTTTAATATAAATTTATTTATTTTTAGTTTTCAATATTTACTTCCACAAGATTTTTAGTTCCAAATGTTCACCCCATCTCACCCCTCCCCCCACCTCAGGATGGCATTCTGAATATTCCTCCCCCTAGTCTGCACTCCCTTCTATCTCTCCCCCCCCCTCTCTTATCCCCTTCCCCTTCTTTTTCCTGTAGGGCAGGATAGGCTTCTGTACCCCATTTCCCATATTTCTTATTTCCCAGTTGCATGTGAAAACAATTTTTTAAACATATCTTTTTAAAACTTTAGGTTCCAAATTTTCTCCCTTTCTCCCTCCCCACCCACCCTCATTGAAAAGGCAAGCAACTAAATATTGATTATACATGTTCAGTTATGAAAAACACTTCCATAGTAGACATGTTGTGAAAAACTAACTCTTTTTCCCTTAACCCTATCCTGCTCTCCCATTTATTCTATTCTTTCTTTTGACCCTGTAAGCTGAATCCTATGAGAATAAAATTGACTCATTCCCTCTGACCTTCCCCCATTTTGCCTCCACTGTAAGAGCCTTTTCTTTTCTGTTTTTTTTTTGTGAGATAATTTACCCCATTCTACCTCTTCCTTTCTTCTTCTCCTAGTATGATTCTTTCTCATCCCTTAACTTTATTCTCTAGATATGACCCCTTCATCTTCAACTCACCCTGTGCCATCTATCTATCTATCTCTATCTATCTATCTATCTATCTATCTATCTATCTATCTATCTATCTACATACATATCATTTTTTCTCTCCAACTATCCTAATACTGACAAAAAGTCTCATGAATTATAAATATTGTCTTTCCATGCAGGAATGTAAACAGTTTGACCTAAATAAATCTCCTATGATTTCTCTTTCCTGTTTACCTCTTCATGTTCCACTTGAGTCCTGTATTTGGAAGTCAAATTTGGAAGTCCTCCATTTCACTGAATGACCATTTTTCCCCCTGAAGGATTATACTTAGTTTTGCTGGGTAGGTGATTCTTGGTTGTAGTCCTACCTCCTTTGCCTTCTGGAATATCATATTCCATGCCCTGTGATCCTTTAATGTAGAAGCTGCTAAATCTTGTGTTATCCTGATTGTATTTCCACAATACTTGAATTGTTTTCTTCTGGCAGCTTGTAATATTTTCTCCTTGACCTGGGAACTCTGAAATTTGGCTACAATATTCTTAGGAGTTTTCCTTTGGGAATCTCCTTCAAGAGGAGATCAGTGAGTTCTTTCCATTTCTATTTTGCCCTCTGGTTCTAAAATATCAGGGCAGTTTTCCTTGACAATTTCTTGAAAGATGATGTCTAGGCTTTTTTTTTGATCACAGCTTTTAGATAGCCCAATAATTTTTAAATTCTCTCTCCTGGATCTATTTTCCTGGTCAGTTGTTTTTCCAATGAGATATTTTGCATTGTTTTCTAATTTTTCATTCTTTCAGATTTGTTTTACACTGTCTTGATTTCTCATAAAGTCACTAGCTTCAATTGCTCCATTATAATTTTTAAAGAAATATTTTCTTCAGTAAGCTTTTGGACTTCCTTTTCCATTTGGCCAATTTTGCTTTTTAGGGCATTCTTCTCATCATTGGCTTTTTGTACCTCTTTTGCCATTTGGGTTAGGCTATTTTTTAAGGTGTTATTTTCTTCAGTATTTTTTTTGGGTCTCCTTTAGCAAGTTGTTGACTTGTTTTTCATGATTTTCTTGCATCACTCTCATTTCTTTTCCCAATTTTTCCTCTACTTCTCTTACTTGCTTCTCAAAATCCCTTTTGAGCTCTTTCAAGGCTTGGGACTGATTCATATTTTTATTAGAGGCTTTGGGTATAGCAGGTTTGACTTTGTTGTCTTCTTCTGGTTGTATATTTTGATCTTGTTTGTCACCAAAGTAAGATAATATAGTCTGACTCTTTTTGCCCTGCTTGCTCAAGATCCCAGCCAATTACTTGAGCTTTAAACTCTTTGTTAAGGTAAGAGTCTGCTTCCAATGTGGAGAATGTACTGTCTCAAGCTTTGGGGGTTTGTGCAGCTGTTTTCAGAGATACTTGTATGGACCTGCAAATTTTCAGTTCTTCCAAGGTGTCATGATAAGGGGCAAGGTGTTTACTCCTTTCCTGGCCTGTGCTGTGGTCTATTATTGACCACAAGCATTCCTTTCTGTCCTGGAACTGTGAGGAGGGTTTCCTTTTCAAGGCCACTTTAAGCTCCACCACAACAGTGCTCCTCCTTGCCCCATGACCGCTGCCTAGAATTGTGACCCAGATCCAAGCATGGGCAAAGCAAGAGATTCCTGCATCAGGAACAGCAGAAAGATCCCTGCAATCCCTCTCTGATCAGCTGCTGGATTCCCCCTCAGTCTGTGAGCCAGAAGCTCAGGAAGCAGCCACCACCCCAGGGGCCGTGCTGTGGGGGAACTGAAGCTGCGACCATGTGCTCTTCTCTCACTGCAGAAACAGACTCTTCCCACTGACCTTCTAAGTTGTCTTTGGAGTTCCTGGGTAGAGAAGTCTGGAATCCACCACAGCTGCCCGTGATTCAGTCCTCTGAGACCTGCTCTAGGTTTGCTGCGGCTCACACTTCCACTCTGCACTGCGCTCTTCTTCCAGCCCTGCGCTATATACCTTTCTGATCAACCATCCAGGTTGTCTTGGGCTGGAAATTTGTTTCACTCTATCTTTTTGTGGGTTCTGCTGCTTTATAATTTGTTTAGAGCCATTTTTTATAGATATTTGGAGGGGTTTGGGGGAGAGCTCAAGCAAGTCACTGCTTTCATTCTGCCATCTTGGCTCCACCCCTAGATGAAGGTATTTTCTTCAACTGTCTTCCATATCTGGAATTCACTCCCTCTTCCTCACTGAGTACTGAACTCCCTCATGGGTTGAAGTCCCAAGTAAAACTTCATGTTCTTCTGGAAGTCTTCCCTAACCCTTCTTAATTCCAGTGTTTCTTTCTTTCAATTATTTCCTATTTATCATGTATGTAGCTTGTAGAAACATAATTGTTTGCAAGCTGTCTCCCCCATTCATTGTCAGCTCCTTTAGGACAGGAACTGTCTTTTGTATCTTCGTGTAACCTCAGAGCTTAAACACTGTGCCTGGCACATAATAGGCATTAAATAAATATTTGTTGAATGAATGACTTAAAGCCAGTGTTTATCAATTTTAAAATTACTTAATATTTTATTGAGGATCTAGCATGTCCATAGCACTGTGGAAGATACAGTAGTATATACTGTATGCTTTAAAGCACAGACTCAGTTTTTAAAGAACTTCCAGTCTTTTTGGGGTGATGAGGAAAAAAAAGTAGACATGGAATGGAAAAAAATACAATTATTTCTAATTTTGATTAGTTTGATATATATTTTCAATTAATTTATCTGTGTACAAATTCCCCCATGCCACCTCCACCTACCCCAAATTGAATGGTATCTCCTGGGACTGTTCTTGTGTTTGTATGCCATTTATATTTTAGAAGTTTAATGAATATTTGTTGAATAGGGGGCAGGTAGGTGACTCAGTGGGTAGAGTACCAGCCCTAAACTCAGGAGGACCTGAGTCCAAATCTGGCCTCAGACAAATAACACTCACTAACTGTGTGACTCAGGGCAAGTCACTTTAATCTAATTGCCTCACTAAATGTATTTGGTAAGGCAATTATATGTATGTTTGTGAGTATGTGTGTATATATGTATGCATGTATATGTGTATATACATACATATATATATACATAAACACACCTATGTATTTAATAAATGAATGGATGCATAAATTGAAAAATACATATAACATCCATATAATGCTTTAGAGTTTTCAGAATGTTTTTGTTTCAATTTTTATTTAATCTTCTTTAAAAAAAAATACGGTGTTGCACCAAATATAATTCAGTGACAACTTGCTGTAGACAATGTTTGTTATGGAAGAAAGCTCCTTATTCTTTCATTGGATCCCAAACATAATGGATGTAATTAAATGACTTTACCAAATAATCAGTGTAGTAATTAGTCATTCAACAATATATTTTGAAATACATGTATTGAGTTAATTCTATTTATAAAATATTGTTATTCAATATTTAAATCAAACTCATTAAAAAGCATGCCAAATTCCTGTGTTCACCAGAAATTAATAAGCTAGCATACATTTTACCTTTTTATAAACTTATTTTAATATGAAATAAAGCTGACCATGCTCATTTCCTTAGATTAAGTGCTTTTGATAATATTTGATCTAAATATTATTGTGAAGATTGGATGCATTTTATGTATGTTTGTAAGGGCACTTAATTATAATTCTGAAAAATGACTACTAGAATACATTAGCATTGATGTGTCTAGGGAGCCATTAAAATATCAGCTTTACCCAAAATATATATTTTTAGCTAGTTACAAACAGTTTTCAGAGATCTGTGTGAGTGATACAAATGTTTCAGTATTCTATTTATGTATTTCATCTGATCATACATATGCTACAGGATGTAATGAAAGAGATTTTGTACTCAGGAAACTGTGCAGATCTGATTTATATCCCTGATGGCCTCTCATAAGCATGATGTATTCTGATACTGGTACACAATTTGTTTGGTTTTTGCAAGTTTTTTATCCACATTTATGAAGTACTTCTTTCACCTCATTCATATGTGTTTTTCTCAAAATAATTTTATGGTTTCTTTGCCAATTCTGTGACCTAGAGTTATGACACAATAGTGGCTTTTAGTTAATGAGAACCCCTGAAGATATTTTGATGGAGTTGGTTTATTTTTATTCATACTAATTCTTGGTTTTAACCAACTATAGTCTTTCAAAATAATAAAGTGATCAAAATGTAAAGTGAGTAAAATGTCTCTGTAATGAATAGCCTAGAGAATCTATGCTACTTGAAGCAAAACTTTAATTTAAAAAAGGGGATAAGTAATTTCCTAATGGTTAAATTCCTCTACTTTTTTTATTGCTTTGTTAGCCTTGTCTTTGTTAATATTTTCAGAATTTCAGTGAGCAGAGCTCAACAATGCTAATACTTATAACATTAGTAACATCAATGTGTGCTTTAGTGTTTATCCAGTATATGTTTTAAAATTATAATCAAATGAGGTTAAAATAAGAATTTTTTGGCCTGGGACAGTAGCTTGAACTAACTTTTGGGACTCCTGTGAAGAAAAACCTCAGATTACATGAAAGTCCTATAAAGGAGACAATTAAATACAACTTTATTATCATTTTGGGATATAAGAATCTTTAAATATAATCTAATTTAGTAATCAAGAAGTAAATAAGTATGTATTAAACAACTACATGTCATGTTCTAAGCACCTTACAAATACTACCTCATTTGAGCCTTACAAAAACTCTTTGAAGTGGATACTATTATCTGTATTTTAATCTGTATTTTATATTTGAGGATATTGAGGCAGGCAGAAGTTAAGTGACTTTGTATCTAAGTTCAGAAATGAATTCCGATCTTCCTGAATATAAGCTCAGTGTTCTACTTACTTTACCACCAAGCTATCTTTTTTAGCTATATTTTATCAAGGAAACCAAGAATAAATGATAACAGCAGAATTCTGTTCTTTAAATGAAATAGGTGAATTTAAGCTTTAAAAATGGGTAACATTTTTGTCCTCAGAAATTTTAATTCCTATAACTTTGATTTCCAAATCACTCTTCACAACAGTGGCATTCTAGCCACATTTTACAAAAGTGCAATATTGTTTGACCAACTGAAGCTACATTAAAATAATCATTAAGATCCATTACTTACTTTCACTGTGCAATAAGACATCTCAGGAGGACTTTAGAGGAGATTATCCATGCATTAGCAACATAGCAAGTCATTTATGAATTTTCTTTGGTTTAAAAACATCACCTTCCATGCATTAACCCTATCATATGAGATTGTCATTTTACATAAGAAAGGCACAACTCAAAATTTAAAGAAAAAGTGACAACAAAAAAATCTACTCAATTTTAGGATTGCTAATTCATTTGTCAAAAATAAATAAGGATAAGGGCAGGTAAGTGGCACAGTGGGTAGAGCACTGGCCCTGGAGTCAGGAGCACCTGAGTTCAAATCCAGCCTCAGACCAAACACTTGACGCTTACTAGCTGTGTGACCTTGGGCAAGTCACTTAACCCCAATTGCCTAAAAAAAAAAAGGATATGTGTGTGCCTGTGTGTCTATGCATGCATATGTGTATGTATGTGTAGATATGTGTATGTATATGTATGCATATTTATATATCTATATATGTGTACATATACATATAAATATGCACACATACATGCATAATAATTTGCATTCGCACATATGTGCATGTATGTGCTATATACTATGATTTGCATTAATATCCTTGAAAAATTTTTTTATGAAATGAAAGAGCTTTGTAAATATAAAAGACATAAAATAGGACATTATTATAAATGAGAATGGTACTTTTATATTAATCAATATTTATTAATTCTACTCATTTCTTATTAAGAATATTTGTTGTCTTGTTCTAGCTTTTAATAATCAGGTCCCAGAAGAAAAATCCATATCTCTTGCTCTTTTTTTCTGATTGAGATGCACTGGTCATTGTATTATAGATATTTTCCATGTCTCTTTGCACTCTGCATTTTTCTCTAGATTTCAATTTTGTTTTGTTTGTTTTTTTTCTGTGAAGCTACTTCATTTATTTATTTTCTCTAATTCTTGCTAAAGCATACCACACTCTGTTGAGTTTTATCATAGAAATCATCAAAGACATGACTGAAACTGGCAGACACACGTGAACAGTACATCACCTACCCAGTCTTGCGCACTATCTCAATTCAATTCTTCATTTAGAATTAATGGCATGCAAAAGCATGATTTCTAATGCACTTATTGATTGACCAAATCTTTCCCCAGGAAGTGTGTGTGTATATGTGTGTGTGTAGAGAGATAGATAGATAATAGATAGACAGAAATAGATAGACATGTATATACATATATATATATATACACACACACATATACACACAAATATATACATATATGTTTGTGTGTATATGTACGTGCATGTATGTGAAACATATGTGTATAGAACTGCATTATACACATGTATATACATGTGTGCATACACACATTTGTACAGTATATACCACATACTACATGTAGCATATGTGTGTGTGTATGTGTATGTGTGTGTGTATTTACTGCAAAAGTTAGACCAACTCTTGAACTTGCAGACATTTCTCATGGACCAGAACCAAATGTCCGTATCCTAAGCTCTCTAAGCTAAAAGATTTCATGATTTATTTTGCATTTGGATCAATTTTGTAATTGGAAAGGATATTGAAGACTAAATATTTTCTTTCGTCTTTCATTAACTTTTCAAAACCCTTATCAGAGATGGTACAAGATGACAGGATATTGTGATGCTCACTTCCATGCTATATATCAGCATTTGGGAGAAGGGATTTTAGTTTGAGTGCATGGATTTGGTAGACTATGGAACAAGGCAAGTAAAAGAATGCATCCCTGAGCTGCACTATCCTCTCTTCAATTACAACCATTTACAATGATTTTCTCCCCTGTTCAGGTGCCTTCTCACAAGTTTCCATATTTTTCCATGCCATGTCTTTGGCATTTGACTGTGACAACTGAAACCCCCATTAAACAAGTATTTTGGGGCCATCTTTTTATTATTATTCCTCTTTTTTTTCTTTTAAAATTCAATACTTATTTACTTTTATCACTTTATTTTCAAAGTTTGAGCTCCAAATGCTCTCCCTCACTCTAGCCCCTTCCTAGCCACTGAGAAAGCTACTAATATATAAATTATACAATGCAGATATCCTCCTTGATTGGCTGTCAAATTTTCTTAAAAGTGAAGACACTGAGCCAATTGGTTTATGTTTTATAATTTTTCATCTGTGTGTTTTTCACTGGGTACTTTTCATATGCTAAGTGTAACCAGCATGGATGCCAGGAACTGAACTGATGAGAAGTGAGGGACTTGCCTTCCTATGTTTATCTCTCTTTTACCCCAGCTAAGAGAAATGGCTCTCGGGGTGTTTTGTTTGTTTGTTTTCTTTTCTTTTGTTGTTGTTGTTGTTGGGTTTTTTCGTTTTGGTTTGGTTTTTTTGCTGAGGCAATTGGGGTTAAGTGATTTGCCGAGAGTCACACAGTGAGTATTATATGTCTGCGGTCAGATTTGAACTCAGGTCCTCCTGATTCCAAGGCTAAAGTTCTATCCACTATGCCATCTAGCTGCCCACATGAGTGTTTGTTTTTGTTCTGGATTGTTCTTCCTCATTTTCAGATTATGGAGGTGATCCTCACATGATCTGGGAGTTTCAGCCATGAAGATTTTGGACCAAAGATTGCAGGCAGGTCATAATTTGCAAACAGCATGCAATGAACCTCTTAGAATGTAGTATGTCTGGAACTTGAGCTTGAATGGTGTTGTGGACTTCTGTTTTAGATTTTGCTCTATGAGAACCTAGTTAAGCTATTAACCAAAATTCTTTCCATTGTCCAGAGACTAAAGTGTGCATAGGGGGATGAGGATTTTGCCTCCCATATGTTAGATGAAATAAATAGAATATTTGTAATTATGCCTTTTGAAATAAATATTTCATTTATAAAAGCAGCTATGTTACATATGTGGGCTCATCTGAGATCTGAAAGTGAGGTTTAAGCACATAAAACAGAAACTAAAAAAGTCCTCAGGCCCGTCTCTCAGAGCTAGGATAAAAGAGAAGTAAGCAGAGAAAGGCAAGTCCCTTCCCTCATTGATTCAGTTCATGGCATGCCCATTAGGCACAGTACTTACGAATGGCTAAAAATTGCTCAGCTGAAAGGTGCTTCAGCTTTCAAATCTCATTGACCGGAAGGATTGTGGTGTTCTCTATAGAAATAGAAATGTTTCCTGCTGCTAAGATTAAAGTTCCTGGGATCAACTAGCTTGGCCTTTCTTTCCTTTGAAAATTTGCTTAATCAAAGGGGAGATTGCTCTTTCTTTTGTGGAAAAAAAAATTCCCAAGGGAAGATGGAATTATATCCATTCTTATGTAAGTGTTGATTATCACACTTTTACTTCTGTCTCTGTTGGTATGGAAACTGACATTGTGAGTTATGTCAAAACCAATAAAATTCTGGCTGACTTTAGCAGAATTCCTTTATTCATCAAAGCATTGTTGAACTTAAAAGCTTAATTTGAACATTTTTCATCCATATGGTATTTTATGGGAAAGAGATAAGGTATAAATATTTAATATATGTGGTGATTATTTTATATTTATGAGTATGTCTGGCCATATTGGTATCTCAGCTGAAAAAAATAATCCCCATGTCTGAACACTCAATAGTCTAAAACTTTTATAAACAGAACTTTGGATAACATGACAAAAGAACAAACTACAAACTTTGATTCACCTTACCTCTGGTTAGGAGAGTTCAAAAATTAAAGTAATCTTGAAGAAAAGGAAAAAAAAATTATAAAACGTAAGTGGACTTTTAAAAACAAGGAAGTTATTCCAGAAAATGATAACTTCACATTTGTAGTTCTTTTCTTACAACAGTATTATAAAGTATTATGGCTATTATTATCCTCCATTATACAAAGAGAAATCTGAGGATTAGTGATTGGATCAGGCTCCAAAAACCAGTAAATATCACAAACAAACCTGGAACTGCCACTTTATTTTCTGACTCTAAGAACAGCAATATTTCCACTACCCCATATGGCAGTGTAAATAAAAATCTTCTTACTAAGATTTGGGAGAAAATCAAGGAAATCAATAGAAAGTAAATGAAGAATGACTTGCTTTTATCTGAATCAAGGTTAGCACGAAAACAAAGAGAGAAGGGATTCCTTTGTACTTTGTGCTCATGATTCTTCAAAGAAGAGAGAATAGGATCAAAGAATCTATCTAACAACAACAACAATAAATACTTCCTATTTATATAACACTATGTGCTAGGCACTGTGCTAAAAGGTTTTACAATTATTCTCTCTTTGGATCATTACAACAACCCCGAGAGGTAGATGCTATTTTTATAAACCTAATTTTGTAGGTGAGGAAACTGATAGCAACATAGGTTAAATGACTTGACTGTGGTCACATAGCTAGTAAGTGTCTGAGGCTGAATTTGAGCTCAGCTATTCTAGACTCCAGGCTCAGCATTCAATCCATATAAAAAAATATTTAGCAGCTCTTTTTATGGTAAGAAAAAATTGGAAATTGAAGGGATGCTCATCATTGGGGAATGGCTGAACAAATGCTATATGAATGTTATGGAACACTATTGTTCCATAAGAAATGATGAGTAGGCAGACTTCAGAAAAACCTGAAAGGACTTGTATGGACTGATGCTGACTGAAGTGAGCAGAACCAGGAAAACATTGTGTACCACAACAGTAAAAGTATGCAATGACTAACTTTGATAGATTTAGCTATTTTCAGCAATGCAATGAACTAAGACAGTTCCAAAAGATTTGTGATGGAAAATGCTATCCACATCTAGTGAAATAACTATGGAGTTTGAATGCAGATCAAAATATACTATGTTCTTTCTCATTTTTTTTGCTTCTTCTTTCTTGTCATTTCCCCCTTAGGTTCTAATTCTTCTTTATAACATGACTAATGTGGAAATATGCTTAATATGATTACACATGTAGAGCCTATATCAGATTGCACACCATCTTGGGGAGGAAGATGGAAAGGATGGGGAGAAACTTTAAGTGAATGATGTAAACTAGAACTAAATATTTTTTTCACCTTGTTCTGAATCTACACTTACCCTACAATTTGCCCTTAACTTCCCTTTGGATTTTTGTCTTGCAGAGATCAAAGTGAAGTGGAGAAGAATAAAAGCTTCATGCACTGGTAGATATAGATATGGAAAAGACCCAAGAGGTTACCTATTCCAACTCTCTTTTATTTTTATAAATGAGGATACTGAATCTGAGACGTGAAATGATTTGACCAAGTACAAAGAGGTAGTAAGTGATAGAGTCAGGTTCCAGGTCCTCTCACTCCCAATTCATTTTTTTTTCTGATTTTATCTTAGTAACTGTTCTAATTCAGCAAAAATGTGCTATACTTACAGTAAATAAGATGTTTTATGATGTGATAAAGGAGATAAAGATATAGATTTAGAATAAGATAAACTTGGGTTCAGATTTTGCATCTGTTACTTGTTCTTCCTTCATTTCGAAAAGGACCAATGATATTATGGGGTGATATCTTGTGAGTGAATTGGAGTTAAGTGAGGCAGAATTGTACAAAATCATCAGCCTCATTCTTTCTTCCAATCATTTAAGTACAGTGGCAAGACATAAGCCAGGATGCCTGGCAATGGCCTGGGATACAGTGGATGACCTTGGTGTCTTTGACGCTTGATTAAATTCTCAGTGTTCCACAATGCCTGCTTCAGATACCTTAATGGCTGTTGGAACAAATTGTTCTCATCCATCCATTTTGCCAGGGGAAATCTTCACATGCTTAGTGTAGGTATCACCCTAACTTACTGGCAGGTTTGAGGACTGTTGGTTATTCTCAACCAGGTTTAGCTTGTCTACCAGGATGGTTTTACTGGGTCCACTGTGTATGATACAACTTCTTAGAGCAATGAATAAGAGTTAGATAGCAGGTGAACATAAAAAATGGAGTAGGTCTTGAAAAGGCCTCAGCAAACCCTCACATCAGAGGTGCTAGTCCTCCCTGAGCACCCCATATATTTCCTCTGCTCTTTTCTGCCTGTGTGAAACTATTAGATTTAAGTCCTATGAACTTATGATGAGTGATTTCAACAAAAAAATACTATTGTTTAAGTGACTGAGTTTATGAATGTGGAGAATACTTTCATTACAAGGTGCCGACCTTGAGGTATTATCTCTGACTTTAACCTTACAATCTCATAGGAGACAGAAGATAGTTAATAATCACAATAATTATCATTTATTTAGCATAGGATTTGGAGATATTCTCCTATTCTCTGTTCCCACTGGCAGGCAGGCTAGATCTCCAAAGTTTGGCTAGGCCATCTCCTCTCAGGATTATAAGAGTGTTCTTGAGGGATTGGGGATTGCTTTCTAAGGCTAAGGACATGATATATACAAGTATCTCTCACTTTACAATTATCTATTGATACCAATTTGACAATCAGACTTCAATCAGAAGGATATTTAGAATAATGTTAAAGTTTGTATAATTGGTAAAAAAAAAAAAACATTCTCTCCAAATTCTTGTGACATAATCTCCAACTAGCATATACAGAGAGTAGAAAAAAAAATTTCAAGTTTATTACATATCCAAAGAAATCAAGATATATTATTATAGGGAACTCTTGAATATATAGTATTGTAGTGTTCTGTGCTTTTGCAAAAACATATTATAAAAATAATCCTAACATTGTAGATGTTGAGTAAATGCTTATGAATCCAACTTGATTTGGCATGACTTGACTCATGGGACAAAATCTATTGCAAAAGATGATTGTAAAAAAATATTTTCTATGAAGAACACACAAAGCATAAAAATTAAACAGATATTGAATACCCTGGGACCTCAACATAAAATAAGTTTGGGGACAAGGGTGAAAAATATTTGGGAAATGGGACAGCTGTTCAGTGAATGAAATAAGCCAAAATCATATGGCTTAAATAGAAGTTTTGTGACTATGAGAACATTTACTTGCTTTAGAGAATAAGAAAGCTGGGAGATATAGCACAGGGAAAGAACCAATTACCAATTATAATACCTAAAATTTAAAAAAAAATGAAATGACTAGCTCTCAAGGAGAGGGCCATTTACAAATCAGCTATTTTTATGTGGTGAGGCCACTAAATTCTTAGGTAAGTAGTAAAGTCAATAACAAATTAGAGGGGAAATGACAATACATAACATGCAATTAAAATATCTGTCATTTGACCTATTCAGGAAAGCTATTAATAATGAAAATCAGAAAATGGACTAAATCATGGGTTATTAACCTGCAATTCACAATTGAACTCCCCCCCTCTCCCCAAGGTGTTTTTTGAATATATTTCAAGATCTCTGTGAACATGAAAGGGAAATTTTATATCTTTATTTTCAATAAACCCTAATTATAATTATCACACTTCTTTAATTATTTAAAAATAATGCATTATTCTGAAGCATTCATTGGTTTCACCAGATGGTCAAAGGTTCCATGGCCACCAAAAACAACCACAATACTGAAATCAATAAAAACAGTGATAACAATAAAAACAAACAAACAAAAGGTTTGTTAAGAGCTGCTGCATTAATCAGTGTACTGTGATCATTTTCTAAGAATTTTTCATTATTATAATTTGCCATAAAAAGCAAGAAAAGGAAGCCTGGAAATTACTTTAATCAATAAATGATTGATCTCCTTGCCAGTAGGAAACATATGAAATCCAAAAATGAGTCCTTTGTAGAATATCAAAACAATTTAAAAGTTTATGGAAATGAAATGTTGAATGCTAAAAGAAGTATTTACTCAAAGAAAAAGTAATGAACTCAGCAAGAAACAGAGGAGAAAAAATGCTTACATAAATGATAAAGGGTATAATGAAGGTAAACTGATCACAAGATCCCCTAATAATGAAATAAAAAGACTGCAATTCAAGACTGGAGAAAAAAATAATAATACAACAGAAGGATGAACAAAGATGCAGGAGTAGATGCAACAAGTAAGTGTAATTCTTTGAACAGTACCCTCCAAACAATTTTAACACAGTATGTCAAATTGAATTCTGGAGTGGCAAAGCCAATAACAGGTCAAAATAAAATGTTTTGGTTTTTTTGTTTGTTTGTTTTTGTTTTGTTTTTTCCCCAGTCCAAGATGACTTAGGAGATCAGCAGGAGAGATCTGTGACACTGGCATGGGGGCTAGCCCAGAGCACATGTGGCTAGCCCAGAGACAGTGGACCTTAGAGGTGGCTTCAAAAGTGTCAACAACAGTGTAGGGAGTTTTCATGTTAGAGAAAATTAGAATTTGGCAAGTGGAAGGTAATAACTACATGAGATACCTAAAAATCATAAAACAAAGTCTGATCATAATCTATTGAATTAGTACATGCCTTTCTTCCTTCCCTTATCACAACCTAATCTTTACACTGTGACTTATAATCTGTTGACTCTTCAATTCTCCCTCAGTCCATTTACCTTACACTAGCCACTCTACTTTTTTCACCATCTTGAATCCTTGGTGAATCAACTTGGCAATGGAGTCTCCTATCTTGAATCCCTAGCCCAATATCATTTCAGTGAAGATATGCTGCCAAGCCTGTGCCTTGGATTATTCCCGCCATTCACTGCCTCCACTCCTAAATGTGTGTTGCTGAACAAAGATCAAGAAAATCATGCAACTATTATAACTGGGCCCAATATATATTTATGTAATTCAAAGTCAAGGGGGTTCTCCCTCCTGCGATGTAATCATACTACAACTCCTTTATCAACTTTCTATGCCACTGTGCAAAGAGGCTCTGTCAAATATTGTCATCCCTCTGCAATCCTCCCATGGCTTCTACATCTCCTACATTCTCATCAAAGAACCTTGCCTTAAATTTTATTTTAAAAAAATGAGGCTATTCACTGTGATATCTATCTTCTCCACTCTTTCTCATCTGCTATCACTCATATGTCTTCTGTTTCTATCTCCTCCTTCATCCCTATCTCTAATGAAGAGGTGGCCTTAGTCTTTTCCAAGGCTAACTCCTCTACCTTCCTAAGTAATCCCATTACACCATCTCTTCTAACAGATTGCCCCTATCCTATACCTTATTTTCAATTTCTCTTGGCTTCCCCTACTGCATAAAAACCTGTCCATGTTTGTCTCTTCTATGCTAGGGGATAAAAAAAAAAAAACTCATTTGATCATTTCATCCCTTCTAACATTCTATATTTCTTCTTTCCTTTGTGGCTAAACTCCTTGAAAAGAGTGTCTACAATAGGGACTTCAGCTTTCCCTTCACTCTCTTGTTAACTCATTGTAAATTAGCTCCTATTGTTCCACTGAAACTGCTCTCACCAAAATTGCCAATGATCTCTTAGTTGCTCAGTATGATGGCCTTTTCTCCTTGACTTCTCTGAATCCTTTGACACTGTCGATTACCCATTTCTTCATCTCTTGTCTGTAGGGTTTTGGGACACCACACCTGCTTTTTTCACTACTTATCTGAATGCTCTTTCTGGGTCTCCCTTCCTGGATCTTCATCCAGATCACACTTGCTAACATTTGGCGTACCATGAGACTCTGGCCTATATCTTCTCTTCTCCCTCTGTTAGTTTACATAGTGTTCTTATCAGATCCCGTGGATTTAATTACCATATCTCTTGATGATTTTCAGATCTACCTATTCCATTGTAACCTCTCTGCTGATGCCCAATCTTGAATCTCCACTAGTCCTGACATCTCAAAACAAATGTTGAGTAGTCCTCTTAACCTCAACATGTCCAAAACAGAATTCATGCTCCTCCCTAAACACTCTTCTCCTCCATTCTGTATTATTGAAAAGGGTAACATTATCATCCCATTCCTTCAGGATAACAACTTATGTGTCATCCTTTACTCTGCACCATCTCTCACCCCCATATCAAATATGTCACCAGGGTTTGTTGATTTCACCTTCGCAACATCTCTCAGGCAGGCTCACTTCTCTCCTCTGACATTGACACCACTCTGGCTCAGACACTTATTACCTGGGATTCTTGGACCATTGAAATAGTCTGCTGGTTGATCTGCCTGCTTTAAGTTTCTCCTCACTCCAATCCATCATCCCTTTAGCCACCAAACTGATTTTCCTGAAGAGCTGGAATGACCATGCCATACTACCCCTCTATTCAATAATAAAGTCCACTGGATCCCTATTGCCTCCAAGATAAAATACAAAATCCTTGATTTAGCTATCTTGATAAGCTAACTTCCTCCAAACTTTCCAGTTATCTTAAACCTTAATCAACGCCATTTACCCTTCAACTCACTGACATTGACTTCATTGTTATTACATGATCCAGACACTCCATCTCTCATATATGGATGTTTCCTCTGGCTGTCTACCATGCCTAGAACATTCTTCCTACTCAACACCACCTACTAATATCCATGGCTTCCTTTAAATCTCAAATAAAATCTCACTCTATAGGAAGCCCTACCCCTCTTTATTATAGGGTCTGTTATTTTCTCTCAATTATTTTCTGGTTATCTTGCATACAACTTGTTTGCATATATGTTTCCTTATTGTCTTCTTTCTTAGACTATTAGCTGTCTTTTGCTCTTTTTGTATCACCATCACTTAGCACAGTACCTGGCACATATTAGGTCACTTCATAAATGTTTATTGACTGATTGAAAATCCAGATTAAGTACACACAAAGGAGATTTGTGCTGGTGTGAAACAAATTTGAAGATATTCATGCATTTATTTTCACAATGTCTAAAATAAAGGAAGATTTCTAGTATCAGGAAAAATCATAGATTTGTTGCCATTGAAAAAATGGAAAAAATATTACCAATAACTACTGAGCCATTTGCCTAATTACTGATCCCTATGAAATTTTAGAATAATTTATACATGCATCCTGTGCAGGCAAAAGGGGAAGAAATAGAAATAATATATATGTGCATACATACACATGAATATATAGGCATACACATATAATTTTATAATACATAGTTATATAATTACATACAAATACATAGATACATAGATAGATGCATGTATGCATGCATATGAACATTTATACATAAATATGCACATATCTACATATCTATAACTTTGAAACTTTCACTTCCCACACATTTCCCTGAATACTTTTGGAAAAAGAAGGAAAATATGAAAGGTGATCTAAGTGTATTTCAAGTTTCTTTAACCATATGTGTGTGTGTGTGCATGTGCGTATATGAGAGAGAGAGGGAGAATATGATTCATCCTTTTATATTTTGTTCCTGAGACAGATTATAAACATGTATTTTTGTGTATATATCACATATTTGTGGATGTCTACATTATTATATGTATACATACAACTTCTTTGTGGTTTGAAAAGAATTACACAGAAATATTTGTTTATATTACATCTACATCTACATCAAATACAAAACACAAACTGAAATCTGCCAAAAATGAATTTTTGTCAATATCTGATAAATCCCTAATCTTTTGCTATATATTTCAAAATTGAACCTCCTGAAAACTATATTGCTTATATATCACATGGGATTTACTGTACATATTGCTTTTATATCTAAATATTTTAAAAATGAATTCAAATGGGGAAAATGGTAATAAATGCTCCTTTTTGTCAGATTTCATTTACCAAATAAAATGACTGAATAAAAGAAAATCTTTAGAATAAGAGTTTTTAGTCCCTGAGCAGCCTCTAACAAGTCATGATGTTAGAAAACACAGCACTGTTTTCTTACTTAAAAATCAATAATAAAAATAAAATAAAATAATTGTGGTCTATACAAATCAAAAATTATCTCAAAATTAAGCCGCATTTCACAGGCATTAAGGGCCGTTCTACTACTCTCCGACCATAATTTTCTCTAGATTTCCCCAGAACATATTTGGTTATTCATAAGATGAACTACATTAACTTTCAGTAAAAAAGGTTATAGGAATAAGGAAATTCATGGGAAATTTAAATATCTTACATTTCTTAATGCTGAACTGTTCATTACTTTGAAATTTTGATGGACAATCAGCTTTGGATCTATTTCTTTTTACTTGATTTGCAGTAGTTTTCTGGAGGTAGAATATGTGAACAAGAGATGAAAGGCTACAGGGTTTTTTTTTTTCATATCCAGTAGGGCCATGAATAATCAATATTTTTTTTTGAAGATTATTCTGTAATTTTTGTCTGGATAGAGAGCAATCCATGATGTGAGGTTTCCTTAATAATATTATCCAGGCATTTATACATTAAGTTATCTCCATTTTAGGTGGTAAATAGGAGCCTCTATGAATGTCTTTATATACATATGTATATATGTATACATGCATATATGTGTGTGCATAAAAGACACACATGTAAAAATATGCACATAAAGTTGCATGCACACAAATATATGAACATATGCGATATATAAATACATATATGGTTACGCGCGCACGCACAACACACTCTTGTTGCTTTTCCAACTGGGCAAACATTCAGTACTAACTACATTCAAGAAATTTTGTTAAGCTTGGGGAAGACAAAGAAGAAAAAATAAAATAGAAAGTTGGATTTGGTCCCATTTGGTTGTTGAATAGAAGATATAGTAGAAAAGTAAGTATAAGGTACTTTGAGAGCAAAGAGAGCACTAACAACTCTGACCATCCAAAGTATTGCAAGGTAAGGCTTATAAGAGGCAGTAATGATGGAAAAATATCAGCTCCACTATTTGGAAGTTTTATATAATGATGAGTAATGAACAGTCAGTTATATGATCTGAATTGTAATCTCACTTCTGTCACTGTGGGAAGTTGTCGGTCACAAGTATGCTGAGCCTCTGTTTTCTAATGTGTGGATTATAATGTGGGTCATTTCAAGCACTAAAAATGTGATGGAGGCTGGGCATGGCAGCACAAAGTAACTTTCGCTGTCAAGAAAGTCAAAACTCAGTAGAAGTTGAATTAAATAATTCTGAGCAGTGTACTAAAGTATCTACACTGCAATCAGGTATCTACACTGTCTTGTATCAATATGATGACCACCATCCCCCTCCAAGTGCAGGGGGACATCAGGTCCCTAAAGGAGTCATTAACTGGTCCTGATTGGGGAAAATGGAGTGTTGGTGGAAGACTAGCATCTCTGCTATAAGGGCTTGCTAATACCTTTTCAAGACGGCTCATCTACTTTTGGTGTCCACCTACCACCAAGTTCTCACCTGTAGCTCCAAGAAGCTGCATCATGCTCAGCAGCCACACCCTGGTAAACTATCTCAGCAGATGGGCTAAACTAGATTGAGGGTAAACAACAAGTCTCAAAGCCATAGGTGACTTAGGGGGCTGTCTACCCCAAGCATGTGAAGACTTCCCACAGCAGAATGGGCAGATGAGAATAATTTGTTCCAATGGCCATGAAGGCAACTGAAGCAGGCATTGTGGAGTGCTGAGAGCTTGGTTGGATATGGATGATGCCACACTCATCCACTACATCTGGGGCCATCACCAGTCATCCTGAGTTTTGTCTTGCCATTAGATTTTGATGACTCTGGAAGAGAAAGTGAAGCTGATGACCTTGTGCAACTTTGCTTCACTTAAATCCAATTCACCCTTGAGTTAAGAAATCACCCCATAATGTCACTGATCCTCTTCAAAAATGAAGGACAAACAACAAGTGGTTCTGAATAGATATGAACCAGGTTAAAACTTTTATCAAAAAAAAAAAAAAGAAAACTACAATTGAGTTACACATTCTAGGAAATGCTCTAGGTCCGATCTACTCTTTCACATGTCTCAATGTCCTGATGCCCAGGTAATATCATTAACAATATTCCTATAAAATGTCTTATCTGTTAAAATTAGAGGTGTAAGGGGATTTAAATCTTTACAGGCAATGTGGATATAGGTTCTCAAGTAATTCACAAATTTGCAATGTCATTAGAGGCTCTCTTTTGGTATGGTCTCAACCAGAGAGTCACCTTAGGAATTTTGCTGTTAAGTTCACATGAAAGATTTTGGAATTAGTCTGAGAAGTAGAATACAATCTGTCTGATAATAATTGATAGGTTAACTACATAAGTATATATATATATATATATATATATATATATATATATACACACACACACACGCACACATACATACATGCATACATACATACATACATACATATATTTGGTGATAAGGAAAAAGAAAATGTTCTAAAAATTTACTAAAATGTGAACTTTTATACAATATATATGCCACTCTTTTTCTAACTTACTAAATTTATGTCTATGTATATGTACATGCCTATATATATATATGTACACACACATATATATATACATTCACACATGCATGTATACATATATATACACACACATATATACACATATAAATATATATATATGATTTTAACATTTTCTAATGTTAAAGAAAATAAAACACTTAACCAATTAAAATTTAATGAATTATTTAAACAATGAGTACTTTTATTTTAGAATGGGATTTATAAGTTTCTGAGGAGATTCTGTGATGAATTTCACCATGCTTAATTTTGTACTAATCTATTTTGCATATCTAGGTCAATGTCGACAGATGATAAGTATTTTCCAACTGTAGTGCATTATTTAGCTCAAATGAGGTCATTTTTTTTGTTTCCTATATAGACTATACTTATTTGCATATGTCCAAAACAGAATGTACTTTTTTTATTGCTGTCTGATTTCATTCCTATATCCTTATGCCTCATGTCTCTTTACCCATCGAGAAACAAGGCAGGTAATTGGAATACATAAAATTTCATGTGTCATAGAGGTGTCAAACAAGACCTTTGGAATTCTTGGTATAGCTGATTGCCATGATCAGATTCATTCTGCTATGGTGTTTGTAACTCCATTCAGGGACATTTAAGAATCACATTAATTTTCTTGCTTGCTTAATCATTATACTTTATTTCCTGAGCAATGAAATTTAATTCACTATGAGTACAAGGATTATCACCTATGAAAATTTAAAACTTCATTCTAGTTTTCCATTCAGGTCAGTATGTTGGTTGTGTGCTTTTGTTCCATAGGTATCTAAATATATAAAACTGGAAGGGAATATAGAGGCCAACACCCTCATTGTATGTATTAGGTTAAGTGACACACTTTTACATTGCTAGTAAATGTCTGAACCATGACATGACATCAACAGGGGAAGGAAAAGGATAAGCATTTGCATAGAACTAATAACATGCCAAGCACTGTGTAAGCACTTTTTATAAGTATTTCAGTTGTTCTTCACAATAACCTTGGACAGTAGATCCTATTACGATGTCCATTTTATAATTGAGGAAACTGTAGCAAACAGTGGTTAAATGACTGGCCAGGGTCATACGGCATGTAAATTTCTGAGGCTGGATTTGAACTCAGACCTTTCTGACTCTAGGCCTAACACTCTATGCATGGCACCACCTAGCTATTTCCTACATAATACCTTCGGGTGGTTTGAGCCCCTACAAGGACCTTAAATATACTTAGCAAAATGAAGAAACTGAGATGAAGGTACATATTACCTAGAATCCAAATCTTCACACTCTGAAAGGAAAGAGATAATTTTACAAGTTTTAAGATGAGGTATTTTAAGGGGAGTAATTGTTGGAAAAGAAGCAAGAAAATTGAGATGTGGTAAATCAACAAACAGTTCTGTTAAATCAATAGAGAAAAAAAAAAAGTAAATTGCAGTAGAGTCAACCTTAGTTTTAAGATACAGCCAGATAATTTATATCCCAGAAAACCTGAATGGGAGAACCAAAGGCAGAAATTATAAACAGATAAACATTTAAATGTAATGTTGATGCAACATATTATAGATTGGATGCTCAATTTAATGTTAATAGAAAAGATAGAGACAGATGATAAACTGTAAATTTAAAGCAGAATCTCACAAAAAAGATTAAAAGAATAACTGAAAATGTATCAAACCTTAAATGTTGCTATGCTAGCAAAAGTTCTATTTGGTTATCTCTTCAAACTACATTATATATAATATTCTGTTCACAAATTGTATTCATCTTCCTTGCTTCTCTCCCTCCTCCCTTCTCCAGGAGAATGTAAATTTCTTAAAGGCTAGAACTATTTTTCTTTTGGCTTTTTATCTCCAGGGCCTAGAACACTGTTTTTATTTTATTTTATTTTTTATTTTTAGACAAATGCAAAAACTTAAATACATAATAAGTAAAGAAAAAGAAACATTATAAACGTCAATATAAAAGAAAAAAAAAAGAAAAAAGTCAAGTGCACTGCAAAACATAGGAAATGGTTCAGAATATATAGCAATAACTTTTCATTTCAAGAAGCCTGTATGTTAAATACTGTGCATTGTGTTGAAAGTTGTCCATCTTTTTTTTTCTTCCTTATAGGTTTTCTTTTGTTCTTGGCTGTACATTTTTTACTTTGTTCTTTTTTCTCCCTCCCTTTCACCTACCCATCACCCCAAGGCTACAATTGAGCATTAGATAAAATACGTATATGCACATATGTATATATTCCTATATATATATACTTATATATACATACATGCATATATAAACATATACTTTCCCTAAAAGATTCTACTCCTAATCTTTGTTTTTATATTTGTGAATATCTCTTTTTTTCCTATCTCTCCTAACTGCTCTACTTTACTTCTACCTATTACTTCACCTACCCCAACTCCAGCAATCTCTCTCTTATCCTCCCATTCACCTAAATCTAAACTCCCTTCTAAATCCCACTTTTAACCTATTCCCACACCCTCCTCTCTAAAGATCTTTCCTTTATCCTCTCTCCCCTCCATATCCCTTTAAAGTTTTATTTCTTTCTAAATTTGGAAGAATTTTATACTCTTCGAAATGTATGTGAATCTTCCCCTCTTAAGCTCATTCCTGATGAGAGTAGGTTTCTAGAAATAATACCTCCCTTCCCCCAACTAATTCCTCTGTATTGTTTCTTCCTCTTGCACCTCGTTTGTAAAAGATAATTACTCTCTTAGGAATACTTGAATGGTTTTACTTTTTCAAGTCGCACCATACGCAGGTCTACGCCAATGTTCTTTACCAAATAACTAAATACTAGTAACACTCTTAAGACATAGGCTTTACATTTTTTTTGTACATAAAAGGTAAACATTCTATCCTTATTTATTCCCTTGTAATTGATCATTGCTATGTTAGAACACTGCTTTTTACACTAGCAGACATTTATTAAACATTTACTGAATTAAATGTAGTTAGAGGATATCCCAAGATGATATGAAAAAAATACCAGAGGCCAAAGTGAAGGGCCCTAATTTCTGATAATACAAAGCCGGTCAATTAACTTGAAAAAAAAATTACTTACCTACTACGTGCCAGATACTGTGCTAAGTGCTAGAGATACAAAGAAGGAAGACTGTCCCTGCTCTCAAGGTACTCCCAGAATAATGGAGGAGGATAGCAGAAAGAATAAGTACGGACTTTTTCCCATTGACCAGCACAAGACACCCATTTTAGTTGCCACTAATGGAGCCTTCAGCAAGTATTCTTAATAGGAACCAAAAAAAACATTCAGGTAAATTAGTACTGATGGTGTAAAATGCTATATAGTAGGGATAATTCTTGCTTTGCATGGACTTCAAGAAGGTGCCTGGAAACTGTCTCTATAGAAGTGCAGAAAGTTGCCAATTGAGGAACCTCTGCAGGTGAGGTCATGATTACAGAGTATCTTCCTTCTTCCCCTTACCTTCATTCCTGCACTCTTACTTTAAAAACCTCTGCTTCCTTAAGGGTGCCTAATTCAAATAAAGAAGAATGGGCCATAGGTGAATGAAGGAATAAAACCTACAAACAAGACTTCTCCCACTGCTGTACTTTAATAAGCAGCCTGGCCTCATTACTATAATTCACAGTGATTCACTTGACTTCCATGTAAAATGAGTGCAGTCCCTCCCAAAGCCAGTATAGATGTAATGGCGTTCTCAAAAAAACAGAAAAATCTTTATCACAGAGAGGCATAGAAAAATGTTTGAGGTTAGGGATGAAGTTTTTTGTTTTGTTTTCTTTTGTTTTCCTGAGAAATGCCTAGTATAAATGTGAGGCATATTCCAAATGGAAAGGAAAAGCAGTGGCTGAGGCATAGGTTATCTGCCTGGAGTTTGATTTTGTTCTTTGGGAAAACACAAAGCTAAATGTCTTTTTGTGCAAGCCCTATTTCAGAGGAGCATGGGGTTTGCCAAGTCAAAAAAAAAATCTGCATTTGTTTTATCTTTCCTCTGTTTCTAGTGGCTTCCAGACTCTTAACAGAGTTTCAACACAATTTACATGATGGAACTCAGGAAAGCAAATAGAAGTTCAAGTTTTCACCCTCAGGATCAAAAAGAGTACTAGTAGTAAATGCCAGTGACCTAGTGATTGGTTCATTGTCTACATCCAGAGGGTAGGAAGAGGTCAGTGCAATTCAGTCACTGTCATTCAGGTAGAAGTAAAGGCAGGGGACCTTCTATCTAAAAGGGAGATTTTATAAGTCTTACACTTTTCTGAAGAGCCTTTTTGTGCACCAGCTAAAAGGAGCTGTGAATGAGACTAAAAATGACCAAAAAATGTTAATGAGTCCTGAGGCATGATCTCACACTCAAAGAGTGATGATGCTTTCTCAAGGAAGAAGCAGTAGGATGCCTTGGTGGATGGCACTTAAGGAAAGCAGGAAGAGTGAAACAGAAGGAAGAACTGCATTTGATGGCAGCTCCAGGGACATAGTGTGTAACAGTGGTGGCAGATTGACAAGCTTCCAAGACTCTGCATGAACAGATGCAATATGGAGCAGCGGTTGCAAGAGAGATGCTGCACCATGTCTGGAAGAGTAGGGGTAGAGAAAGAGGTAAAACACAACTGAACTATTTGCTTGTTTATTTATTTAATTTCTTATTTGTTTATTTAAATTTATTCTTAATATCTAGCATAATAGGTGCAATGAAGTAGATTCATAATAAATGCTTGTTAATTGATTGACTCAATAATGACATTCTGTGGCTATAGATGAACCTGAAGCTTAATCTATTCCTCACCTACAGGAATGAATTTCTGAAAATTTGCTCAGAAAAGAGTGCATAAATCAGTTGGATATTGTCACCCTTTGTGTGGTGGTAGTGATAAAGAATAGCTGAAAAATAATTCTATTGCTTAACCTTTCTTGAATTCATCCCCTTTTCTCTACTCAGATTATCCCCTTATCACCTCTCACCTAGACTTGTTCAATAGCCTCCTGATTGGCCTCCCTGTCTTAAGTGCCTTGACCTCCCTCCTTATTCCAATCCATCTTCTTTTCCATTTAAAGCTGTTCACAACCTGACTCTAAGCCATCTTTCTAGCCTTGTTACACATTTCTCATTTTAATGTATTCTGTGTTCCAATGAAACTGACATTTTACTTAATAACTGACCAAACAATAAACAATAAACAGTCCCAACTCACTAATCATACAGAGTACTAATGAAACAAGCCAAGCACCTCTTAATAGAAAAGTTATAGACCAAGCATACAGATTGAGGCAGATATTTTTTGAACATGATCAATGGAAGTATTTATTTCATTTTATTATACAAATTTGTCCTCAGATTTTTTTCCCTTTCCTTTACATTGGGAGAGGGAATGTATAGGGTAGGTGGGAAACATGGGAAGCTGTATGAGTATTTGAAAAAATTAAATTAAATTTAAAAATTACTCCTATTTTTTCATTCATGATATTATGTATCCTATTTAGGGGTCTTTTCATTGCTTATATCTTGTGCTTGGAACAGTCTCTCCTCACTTCTGCTCAATCATTACCCTATATGAAACCTTTCCTGATTACCCTGGCTACTAATGCATGCCCATGCCCCTTAAAAAAGTCCTTTCTATTTATTTTGCATATACCTACAAATGTTTGTTTTGTCTCTCATGTTACATTAGCACTTTGAAAACAAAAACTGTTTCACTTTTGCCCTAGTTTTTCCCAATGCCTAGAGCGGTGTCTGGCATGTTATAGTCTATCAATAAATAATTGCTAATTACTGATTTATGAATTATATAATTTATTAATAATTATTTACTTTGATTTTGTTTCTTCCCCTGCTCTCACATTACCTTTCTATTTCATTTAATATTCTTGCATGATTTGGTAGTAGAACAAGCCAAAACCCATTTCAATAAGAATAGTTCAAACTATGTTTATCTAATTTTCTTTTTGACATAGTCCATATAGAGACAGCTGCAGAGCTACTTGGGCCTAGTATACCTCGATTTCAAAAAAGAGCTTTGATAAATTATTCTACCCTCTACCTGTGCACAAGTGATGTATTGGTTACAAGATAGCACAGCTGAGTGGATTTAGACCAGGTTGAATGATTGTATCCAAAAGCTAGTCATGTCAATTTGGAGGCAGCTAGCTAATCAGAGGTCCCAAAAATCTCTCTTTGGTTTTGTGCTGTTCAATATTTGACTCTTTCTGTGCAATTTTTCAAACTGTGACTTGAATGAACGCATAAAGGGTATGACTGTCAAATTTCAGGTAGTTTGAAGCTGGGAGCAATATCCAAATACTTGTAAGACAATGAGAATCCAGAGAGAACAAAATGATCAGTTGAAGACAGAAAGATAGAATAAAACTTTACACTTGGGTTAAAAAAAATCAGATACACATGTACATACAGCACAAAAAGCATAACTGAAAATGATGAAATTTGAATTTTTGATTTTTTTTCTAATTTCAAACAAGAAGTTTATTTAAACAACAAGATGTTTGACTTGAAGGGATAACTATGTCGGATCTATTTCTTTATAGTAATTTATCTCTACTGAGAGATAGAGATTGCCCTACATGTTACAGCTACATACAAAAAAGTTATGAAATCTCCTTGGTTTTACAATGATAAAAGAAAAACATTTAAATTATCCAATCAAACAACGTATGCAAGATTTGTGTGTGTGTGTGTGTGTGTGTGTGTGTGTGTTTCGTGTTGTTGCTAAACAGTGAGAGTAAAATAACTTACTGGAATATAAGCATAAAAGTTAAATGGGCATGCCACTAATGGAAAAAAAGGGATATTTTCACAGAACCAGTTTGTTTTTTCCCCTCCTCATCTCATTTTGATGTTGATCAAAGCATACCATCGGTTATTTAGTTAAAAAATGCATTCCGCCTGTGCATATACACCAGTTACTTTATGTACAATAAAGGAATGGGGGGAAGGAATCAAAGAAGAGAGAAAACTATACTGCAGCAGTCAGGATGTGGATGAACGAAATCTTGGTTTTCTAATTGTGAATGGATTGTTTTCCCTGGGAACACAGTTCTGGAGTAGAGTTGGATGTTTTCTTTTTATTAAGTGCCTTCTGTCTGCTGCTGAAATACATCAATTGTGTCTTCATCCTCCATTTCCAACTGTGCAGGTGTGTCTGTTTCATTGATCGGCTGCCCATCAAATTGGAATCTGATCTGCCTCTTTGACAAACTCTGTCATTCACAATAGGTTTCATTAGTGGCATGTGCCTCTTAATCTTAATCTTAAGTTGCACCACTGAACCATCCCGCCTTGCCTCCTTCAAATTAATGTGGTATTTGTTTTCAGTCTACACTCTTTCTTTCAGCTTTTCATTGGCCATGGCGAGTCTGGGGGTCTCTTCAGCCTCAGCTTCACAAAAGAGGCAACAGGATGGTCAGGTCCAAGAGAATGGGGTAGGGGGTGGGGAAGCAGCAGCGGCAGGATCAGAAGCAAGAAAAGGAGGAGGAGGAGGAGAAGGAGGAAGATGATAGTGGCTATGGTGAGGAAGAGAAGGAGAAGAAAGGAGGAGGAGAAGGAGGGGCTTGCATGGTATTTAAAATCAATATTGGTCAACTGACATGACAGGCAAAAAATGCTGCTGTTTTTGACTGAATTGTAAATTGCAGTGTTCACATTGGGAGAGGTGAATATCTTCCTACATTTTGATTAGGTTAGAACCCATTTAAGGTGGCATTTTTATTTACTGAGCCTAGAATTCAGGAATGAATAAAATGGAATACATTCAAAGAAGGTAAAAAAAATAGGGCTTCCAACATCCTCTGATAATAGTAGTTGAAAGAACTGATAATGCCTATTGTGGAGAATAAAAGACAGAATTTTCATGATAATCATCTTTGAGTAGTTATTGGGTTATCAAGTAGAAGAATACTTGTACTGTTTGAACTTGGAGTAAGATTTAGACTTACTGTAAAAAACACTTCCTATTAACTAGAACTATTCACTTGTAGAATGAGTTGCCTTAGGAAGAAATTAATTCCACATTACAGAAGATGTCAATTAGAAACTGGTTGACCATTGTCAGAGACACTATACAAAGTATTACTATTCAGAAATAATTTGTATTGTGACCAATGAGTATCCTTTACAATTTGTAGAATCTGTGATACAATTATTCTCTGAGTCAATATAAGAGGGGAAAAAATCAAGTAACTTGCGATCAAGTTATTTTTCATATATCAGGTGGAGAACTTGGCAAACCTTGCTTCTGGGATGTGTTCCCAAAATTATATTTTTGGGTTATGTGCTTTATTGAGAGAATATTAAACATGGGAATTCAGTACTTATTGTGGCATAAGACTGGAGAAGATGCAAAAGCAATAGATTGTGGCCCTTGGAGCAGGATGCTAAAAGTATTTTCCCAAAAGTTTATAATTAAAAAGTTGGGTGGATATTCAACCATGACCTGATAGTTTTGAAAATTGGCCTTAGTAACATATGGGGTTGCATCAGTAGCAATTGTTGCTGGTCAGAATAAAAAAAGGGGGGGCTGTGATAATTTCTTGTTTTGTCTAATAGGTGTTCAAATTCCCAGTTTCAATTTTGGGGCTATTTCATCTTGAATCCCAACAGATTTTTCTCTTGGTGATAAGTTCTGCTAATTATCAATTTGGACCAGGACTCAGATTTTGTCAATATAAGTATAAATGGACTTTCTGAGACCCCTGAAACTGATTTGTTGCTTCATAAAGGCTCTTGCCTAAGTCATTCAAGCATACCTGCCATGTTACATAGCAGAACACAGTTATTCTATGAGAAGTTGTATACAAATAGGTAAGAGTAGAAGTTTGCCACAAAAATACCTGGAAGAAGAATAGATTTGAGTTGTAGAATCAGACATGCCACATTACTTAAGTGGAAGGAGAAGGGGTCTTAAAAGTACATGTGCTTTCTGAGGCATCCAAAAAGGTACAGATCCTTGTTAACCCATCCTTGTTAACTCATCATGATTCACAGCTAATTCAAGGCAGCTAAGTCATACAGTGGAGAGAACTCTGGACTTAAGAATAAGGAATAACTGAGTTCAAAATCTATCTCATATGCCTACTACTTGTATGACCCTGGGAAAGTCATTTAACTTTTCTCAGCTTCAGTTTTCTTATCTGTAAAATGGAGATAATAGTATCTATCTCACTGGGCTGTTTTGAGGATCAGATGAAATAAGTAAAGTGTTTTGCAAATTTAAAGCACAATACAAATGTAAGCTCTTCTGATGCTTAGGATGGTTTTGGTGATGTAATGCTCAAACCTCAGAAACTGGTTTATGGTGAATATGACAATTCTGTATTAATATTTTTGTGTGATTTTGTGTTATGTTAAAAAAAATCTGTAATTGTGGAGAAAAATACATCTTCTCATGATATCCCCATCAACCATCTGAAATCAATAAAGGTTATATGTTTATTTTGCTCTAATTACTGAGAGATGTTATAGGTAAACAATTACATACACACAAATACACACACATACATACCTGGAAGAGTTATGTGCACAGTGCTGGTCCTGGAGTCAGGAAGACTCATCTTCCTGAGTTCAAATCTGACCTGAGATACTCACTAGCTATGTAGTACTGAGGAAGTCATTCAACCCTGCTTGCTTCATTTCCCTCATCTGTAAAATGAGCTAGAGAAGGAAATGGCAGACTCTTCTAGTATCTTTGCCAAGAAAATCCCAAATGGGGTCACAAAAAGTTGAACATGACTGAAATAACTGAAAAACAATGAATATAAACACCTAATTTTAGTTCATAGATTATACATAATTTCCATTTTTAATGGATTTTGCAAAAGGGAGGCACTGGAAATGTGTCCTGCTAGATTAGATTATATCATTCAAGAAAAATGTAGTTTTCCTCCATAGGGAAGAGGAAAACCAGTGTAATCATTCTAGAAAATAAATTGAACCAAAACAGAAAAAGGAGCCCTCTACGCCTAGAAATTAACATGGTTTCATGGGGTCCTGAAGCAATTCAGTGTCTGTCCTTTTTTTGAATACTAATATTAACAGAAAGCTCACTGAACCTTAAGGAAATTTATTTTATTATTTGATGGAATAAATTCTTTCTTATGGCCAGAATATGTTTTCCTCTTAACATAACCTAAAGTACATTAATATTCACAGTCAATGAACTTAAATATGTTTCATTCTCTATCAAGAAAAATACTAAGATATTCAAATGACATGTTATTTTGTCATGATCAGGACTTCCCTGGATGAAAATGGCCCTTTATAAACCTGCATCATGTCCATGAGTGTAGATAAATTCTAGAGAGTTCCTTGAGATACAATAGAAATTGTGATATTCTTCAGTTAGCACAGTTAGTAAATTTCAGAGAAAAGTTCTGCATGCAAGTTTCCCTGACTCTTAGCACTGTCTCCATTATTTCAGACTCTATTAATACTTATGCACATAGCACACATGATAAGATTCTCTATCCTTGATCCACCATAATTTCACCTATTCATCGCAGAGAATGTCTGTAGATTTAGAAATGTTTAATGCTTGGTTTTTTAAAAAAAAATTTTGGTTCTTTATTTCTGTTAATCAGCCAACCAGTAAGCATTGATTTATTACCTACTATGTGGTTGACCCTTTGCCATGTGCTAAAGATGCAAAAGCAGAGATGAAATACTCTGGCTTTCAAGGTGTTTAAACTTAATTAGAATCAATTGTGTATGTATCAGCATATGCAAAGTAAATTCTAGTTGCTTTTGAGGGTGACTAGCAATTTATGGGATTCTTGGTGATGGGATGATACTAATCACTCAGAAATGTGAGTTCCTGGAAAAATTAACTTCTTACTATATAGTCTAACTCCATTAGACCAAAAGCTCCTCCATTAGTCAAGGACTACCTTTATTACTTTTGCCATTTTTTTATACTTAGAACTCAGCACAGTGACTGGCATATACTAGGTGCTTGATAAGTGCTTCATGACTGACTAGCATTCATTGAGTCTAATTTGTATGTCACTAAAATGTAATGAATTTAGAGTGTCAAAAGTATTGTTTTTAATATTGCTATAAGGAATAAAAAGTCATTATTCATAAATTGACATTAATGATGTAAGATATTTTCACCCCAGATTTTATTATTTGGAAGGTTGGGGGCATTGGACTTAAAATTTGAAATTTAAGGGCATTTCAGTTTTCTAATTATAAATATTTGAGGAATAGATGTGACATATTATTGTCATTCTAAAGAAATAGAGTGTTTGAGGAACTATGTGAGAAAGATTTTAATAGTCATATTGAATTAGAATTAAATTATCTTCTTCCTCTTCCTCATTTCATTGCATAACAAATTTCTTCATTGATTGTGGGGTGAGCAGTCTTAGATAACAGATTAAAGTGTGAAACCTCTAAAATATTACTGTAAGCCATCATCACATTTGAGTCAAATCATAGAAAATAAACAATATGCAGGTTGAGCTTTACCCACTTTGCCCTGCTTCTTATTTACTTAGTACAAAGAGAAGAAGTTCTTATGACTGTCAGCTTGACTTCAGTGTTTAATTTTCACTGACTTCCCCTTATTCTTTTTGGGAGCTAATGTACATAATGATACCAACCTGTGGTAATATTTTACTATGCACGTCTTGGCTTTATATGTTTTTGGCTGTCTGTGATATTTTTAAGGACATTTTTGAAAATGCCTTAATGGTTTGGAAACTGATTTAAGATAAGTCACATCAAAGCAAACACCAAACCAAGTGCTATTTGTGTTCACAGATTTTAAGGAACATGAAGCTTCACACTGCTGATCAGGGTAGGGGATCTGCTGATAATAAACATATAAACTGTATTAGTGAGTTCATGCAATTTTTGAGAAACAGTACAATATTTGTGTTTTTTCAACAATGCTACCTCCATCCCTACTTTGGCCTGATGTGGGAAATTAAAGGTTCACACAGGAAGACAAAGGGACCTGGATTACTCTTCTAAAGTATTCATTTTAGGGCAAAGAGATTAGACTAAACATTGGTTAGGTGGATTTTCTTTAGATGCAAGGCCTGGACTCCTGTATAGAAGAAATCAGTCACTAAGTTTTGTCAATCTACTCCTCCCTTTGCAGTAAGAAGAAGGACCAATGTTATCAGCCTTCCTCCATACATACAGATTGAACTATGGTCAAAATCTGATTGTGGACTTAGAGGTCTCCTTGGCTATAAATCTCACTTGGAACATTGGTAATAGATGTCTTAAGCACTCGGGAACCCCGTACAAGAGTAGAAGCAGGAGGAAAATATGACAAAGGATAATACTTTTGGATAAACCCCATTAGACTTACAAATTTTTTGTCACTTAGGAGAAATAGGAATTGAAGCACTTACTGCAATAATTCACAATAGCACCCAATGTTTGGCAGGAAAATCCACATAACTGTAGCAAAAAGCCAGCTCCCTAAATGACGGGAAATGCTGTGAGAGTATAGATGGTAAAATTGGTCATAATTTCATGTGACATGAAAAAGCCTACGGATTTGCATGTTGTGCAACAATGATCACAGAAAATAGCAGTATCTGCAAACAGCATCTTCTTTCATATTACAGACTTCAGTGTAATTTTTATGATGCAGGGGACATGGCATTACACAGTAGTGGCAGGCATTATATATCTTTCCAGGTTGTGAATTTCGTTGCCATAGATTGCTGGATAGACTGTAGTTCTTATAAACATATTTCATTGTCTCAGTAATGTAGTAATATTATATCCTCAGGCCAAGGAAACAATGTTTAAACATAATAATGACTTGGAGATTTTCCTTGAGTGTGAGCTCAAATGTACACAATTAAGAGATAAGGTACTTTTAAATTATGTACTCTTCAAAAGAAATAATCATTTCTTATAATTTGATGAATAAAGAAGATAATTTCCATTTCATGTTCCTTAAAATACCTGTATTCTCTAATCTGTTTTCATTTAGAGATTTTGCTAGCATATATATTTTTATTCCTTAACTTGAAGTACAGATGTTATAGAAATTTGCCTGTAAACTACATGTTTGTAGATTTAGTGTTATTTCCCTTTTGAATTTCAGGTTTGTTATAAGAAAGAAATAAAAAAGTTTTATAAAAGTACCTTGGAAGTACAAAAGTTTGTAAATATTAGTTATTAAAATTATTTCACACATAAATTCTAAGATAATCTTACTTTTAAATCAATTAGAATCATAATTTCTAGAACACAGTTATGAAAATAAGAGATTAATGTTATTTTATAACTGGATATGACCTAAAATATAACATATTCCCGCTCTTCACAATAGCAATGCATTAATAATGAAGAAGAAGATGATGATGATGATGATTTGTGTTTATAAACACTTCACATATATTAAGTTGCACTTAACAATTCTACAAAATAAATAGTTAGTTCTGGTATTATTAACTCCATTGTTGAGATTTAGAAACTGAAGCCTAGTGAGGTTAAATGAATGCTTAAGGTCACACCATGAGTGGGAGATGTGAGGCTATAATGCAGATTTACAATCTAGTGTTTTGTTTTGTTTTTCCCCACAAACGATGTTGGCATTAGGGACCTTATCGGTACTGCAAATCGAATAAACGGCAAATAGCAGAGCTAGGATTTCTTAATTCCCTTCCATTATCTTTTGCACTAGATGACATAACTTCTAATAGGTGACCAAATCACCTATGTTAATATGGGAAAGAAAAGGAAGACACTATATAAATATAACACTAAATAAAAGACAAAACTCTATCAGATCTTTCTATCCTCTTGTCAACCTGTTAGACCCCTTTGCTTCCTTCAAGAACAAAATAAAATCATAATTTCATGGCAAGGCTTTCCAAAATCCTTTTTTGACACTAGAACCTGGCCTCTGTTGATTATTTCTTATTTATCCTGTATGTAGGTATTTTGCACATATTTATTTGCATGTTTTCTCCCCATTAGTTTATGAGCTTTTTTCTTGAAAGAAGATACTCTCTTTTACCTTGCTTTGCATCCACAATGCTTAATATAGTGTGTGTCATATAGAAGACTCATAATAAATACTTACTGACTTATTGACTGACTCTTTTGACAATTTCAGTAATCTAAACTAGTAAACATTAGTGTGGGCTTTCCCTGTGAAGTAGTCAATAACTACATGGAATGATTTGAAGAGTGATAAAATATTTACTTTATAAATTCAAATAATAGCATCAATCCTTTAGGATAAGACTTTATCCCAAAAGCCAATGAAGTGATCAATTTCCTTTTTCTTTTAATGTTTCAGGTAGTGTAGAGAGAGGTCCTAAAGAATGATTTCATTTCTACTGTGAATTTATCCTGAGGAAATTCTTTCTATTATTTTAGACCAGAAGTATTCTATGAATTTTAGTCTTAAGTGCATGCAGTGAGAGGGTAAGTGAATAGTCCAAAGTCATAAAGCCAATGTGTATCAGACAAATAACTTGAATGTAGGTGTTCATGAACACCAGACTGGTTGTCTACCCACTACTCAATGCTGGCTATCATTCATATTAACACATATTAACTTATCAGACAATGTAGTTATGAATAGGCACACTGAAAGGGTGTTAAAGAATGTGGTAGAGGGTAATCCATTTTTGAAAAGGAACTATAGTGGTGGAAGTAAAAGAGAAAGGGGAAGAATGCTAAAACTTGGAAATGTGAGAAAACATATGATACCACTCAGGAGAGAGACAACAAAACAGAAGAGAGGAAGTAAAAGATAATCTTTACATGTTACAGATTTACCTTAATCAACTTTGATATTAGTGATTTACACTTAAGCTTCTAAAAGAAATTTCATAATAAGATATCATGAAGAAAACACTAACATACTGATTTTTTTTTTAATTTTGTGAAGGCTAAGTAGGCTCTGACTATGCATAGAATCTCATTTTTTGGAAAGTGAACTTAAAAAAAAGTAATTAGATACTTTGGAAATAGCTAGTTATGCAATAAGTAGTTATTTAGTTTAAAAAAATTACCAATTATCTGAAAAATAATAGGTTGTTTAACAGATTTCGCCAATTCGTTTTGTTATTTTTGTTGTTATTTTCAGTCATGTCGAACTCTTTGTGACTTTATTCTTGGCAAAGATACTAGAGTGGTTTGCCATTTCCTTCTCTAGCTCATTTTATAGATATGGAAACTGAAGCAAACATGGTAAAGTGACTTGCCCAGGATCAGAGAGCTAGGAAGTGTCTGAGGCCAGATTTAAACTCAAGAAGTTGAGTCTTCATTACTTAGGCCTAGCATTCTATCCACTGGGCTAACTAGCTGTCCTTAGTTTATTGTTTAAATACATTGTATTGATGGCTTTTGGCTTTACATTATGGATATTTCTGTGTATATCTCCTTCTTACTTGCCTTCCTTCCCTGCACTAAAACCTCATTTAAAAAGAAAAAAACACAGTGAAGACAGCTGATATGACTATTTCTGATATTACCTAAAAATCGTTTTCATAGCCCCTCATCTCTTTACCAAAAAGAAGAAGAGATTCTTCCTTATGTTTTCTCACACAAATATTGCTTTTTCAGTTCTTCCAGATCTGGCTTCCTTTTAATGAATGTTTAATTTACATTTCAATTAGAACTTTAATAAAATGACTTATTCATGTGCTTGTAAACATAACTATAGATCTTATTGAACAGAGAGGGTGTCTTTAATAAAGGATAAATTTTGCAGTATTCCAGGAATGTCTTCAAACATCCTTTATCCTTCATCCATCCATGATTTTTTTTTCCAGTCATCTACTACTTCCCAAAGGAAGTAAAAATTAGAAAAGGTAAGGAGTGCTCAAATAGTTTATAAGCCAGTAAGGTATAGTTCTCATAATTCTCATTCAGTAACTTGTACTAATGACTTACTGTGTGGTTTAATTAGAATGCAATTGTCTCCTCAAGAGAGTGTATAATATTTTATTGCATCACTAAAGTTTAGTCTAGCCATCAAGTTTGACAAAACAAATAGTCTAACATGAAGATAATAAAACCACATCTATACTAACAAAATCATGGAAAATACTTAATGTATGAAATATGCATAATATAATGCAGACAGCTTGAATAATTAACCAAGTCCTTTTCTTCAAGAGGTATCATTTGGTGAAAATAAGCCTGTATATTCAAAATTATCAATAGGTCTTTGTTCACACCAATGATATGTTTTTCTTTTAAACCTGCATGGAAATATACTTTTCATTTATTTCCTTCCTTATCCCATCTTGCTTTATTTTTAAAGGAATTCATTTACATTCTAGCCATAAATTACTCCAGTGTTACCTCTGGAAGAGCCTTTGTCAGGGTAAATGAAGGAAGAAAGAGTGAATATTAATTCTAAGAAAATGAAGAAATAAGTTGAGATTACAATACCATTTGGTAGCACTTTTATTTCATGTTTTATGAAAGTTATCCTTTTTCAATGAAAGCAAAATGTAAAATCAAAACAATCTACTGTTATTAAAAAAAAATTTAATCTCCAGATGTCTGTTGCCTTCATGGTTAGCTAAGGGAGCAAAATGAAAGAAGCCAAAGTCACTATAATATCAGAATATTAAGAGCCTGAAATGAAGCAGCTCCTTATCAGCAATATCATACCTTCATACTAAAATGTCATGACAGGGTTAAGTAAACACTGATTTCTAATTCATTTGGAAATCACTTATTCAATAAAATAAAAATGACTCCAAAAGTCTTCAAGCTACTGGGAAGCAGATATATAAACTTTATCTTTTTCTTGATTGTAGCATACAAATTTTATTGCTAACTTATTCCCCTAATTTGAAACTATGCTTATATAGTTTGAATTTGGATATTTTAATTAGGATAATTTTGCTATTTTTCACAACTTGAATCATTTTTAAAATAATTCAAAAAAGAAAGTATATATGTTGAATTTTCAGAAGAAAAAACAAGTATGACCATTCAGGCAAGTCAAATCAGT
The DNA here is from genome assembly GCF_003287225.1 of Phascolarctos cinereus. Classification (NCBI taxonomy): domain Eukaryota; kingdom Metazoa; phylum Chordata; class Mammalia; order Diprotodontia; family Phascolarctidae; genus Phascolarctos; species Phascolarctos cinereus. The sequence continues at coordinate 412,882,456 of NW_027555847.1, forward strand.
TCCCATCTTTTTAACACTAATATTATCCCAAACACATCATATAGCTAAGAATCATTTAACAGCAATGAAGCCCTGAAGTATCAATCAAGTAAGCTCCTTTAAGGTAGGAACTATTTATCCTTTCAAATTTGAATACTTACTCAAATGACATATTTGTAAAGCACTCAGCAAAGGGCCTGACCTGCAGTAGGCACTCAATAAAGGCTTATTTCTTCTGCCCTTACCCCTACAATTCAGCACAGTGCCTTGCATATCATAGGTGTTTAAAAATGTTTGTTAAATTGAATTTCAAAAAAAGAAAAATGAAGGGGGCCCAGAGGTTAGCAGAGAGTTACTGGGTGGATAATTGTAGCGTAATACCAATTATGACTTGAATTTTCCCCCCTCTAAATGACTGAGTAGACTGGACACAGAATATCACACGACATAGAAACTAGAAAGTTAAAAAATAAAGTGGAATGCTTATGAGTTTTTCTTTGTTTGTCCCAATAACAGGGACTGAAATAAACACAAAGCTTTGATCTGAAAGTATGAACTATGATGTAAATCCCCCTGGGTACCCCTCCCCACCATACTTACACACTAAATAACTATTATTTCCATGAAGAAAAATGATGGTTGTCTGATAGACCCCGGGAGATTGGGAAATGATGATGAAAAAGACATTACTTCAAAAACTAAATAAATATTTACATTAAATATTAAATAAGTATTGTTAAATCAAATATTAAAATTATTTGGTAATCAATGCACTTAACATCTCTAAGTTTGATGTAAACTTTGTATTTGTAAGATAAGCGAAAGATCTGGGGTAGAGTCAAGATGGACCATGAGGAAGCCTACAGTTATATCACTGTGAGCCAACAGAACTTTCTGGATGGCTGATAGCATCTTACTTCTTCAGTATTCTACTCTTGCTCATACCCATACCCAGGTAGGAACTTAAAAGGCTTGGAACATGAGGGCAGAAATAATACTTTTACCTGGCTCAGACCACTTTGTGAATACTGAAAGTTTGCAAGTCCCAACACTTTTCCTAAGATCTTAGAATAACATAGCACTCAATACCTAAAGGAAAGAGCAACAAGACCACCCCAGACCTTCCTTCCAGCAGTGCCACAGAATTAAAGTTTAGAAATAAGCCTGGAGTCAGGAAATAGGCTGGAAGAATGGCTAAAGAAAAATAATATCATAATAAGATACTATTGTGACAGGGGTGCCAAAGACACAAGTCCAATAGAAGAGAATGATTCCAATACAGCAATAAGCAATGCCTCCGAGAAATACAGATTAGGTGTAAACTCAACTGGAATCCTTAAAAGCGGTAGAATGAATATCATAAAGAGTTGAAAAAATAGAAATGAAGGAGAGCAATTGGGGGGATGGAAAAGAAATGAAGACTACATAGAGAAGATTTTTAAAGGGAATTAGCAACTTGTCACAAGAGGTACAAAATCTTGCCCAAGCAACAAACTCATTAAACATTAGAATCAACCAAATAGAAGCCAATAACTCCATGAAACAACCAGAAATATAAAAACAAAGTCAAAAGGATAAACAAATAAGAAAATACAAAATTTTTCCTAATATAAACAATTAACTTGGAAAACAGGTCAAGGAGAAAAAGAATAAAATATTTAACATTATGAGCGCCATGACCAAAAAAGAGCCTAGACATCACATTTCAAGCAATCTTTTTAAAAAGCTGCCCAATTTTTTTTTGTATAACCAGAGGACAAAGTCAAAATAGAAAGGATCCACTTGTTACCTCCCAAAAGAAATCTCCAAATGAAAACTCCCAGAAACATCATAGACAAAATCTTGAGCTTCCATTTCAAAGAAAAAATACTGCAAGGGGACAGACATTAAGAATTCAAATACCAAGGAGCTACAGTCAGGCTCACACATGATTTAGCAGCCACCCATTTAAAAGAACAGTCAATTTCAAATATCGTGTCCTCAAACAAGTCAAAGACCCAGAGATGCTGAAAGTTCTGAGAAACTGCCCTGTTATTAATAGGACCTGGGAAGTGAGCATATTTTCTAAATTACCAAATGAATAAGGAATATGAAGCTCGGAAGACAGAATGAGAACTAGGACAGTAGAGAACTTAACTCTGACTGTATCATTCCAACAAAAGGCTGAAAAGGGTTGATGCCCATTGTCTAGGTTTATTAGTCTTGTTATATCCTTGCCTCTTTTGGGGCTGAGGATGTACTAGTTTACTCAGCTTTTTACCAATTGATATATGTTTAAAATAGATCCACTTTCTTCTCCTTCAAAATCTTCCCTTCTTTTCATTAGTTACTTAATTTGTGGCCATTTTTCAATTGTGTCTGACTCTTCATGGCCTCATTTGGGCTTTCCTTGGCAAAGATACTGGATTGATTTCCCATTTCCTTCTCTGGCTCACTTTGCAAATGAGAACTAAGGCCAGCAGGGTTAAGTGACTTGCACAGGATCACACAGCTAGTAAGTATATGGAGCAAGTGTTGAACTCAGGAAAATGAATCTTCCTGACTTCAGGACTGGTGATCTTATCTGCTTTCCCACCTTGCTGTCCCACTTGATTCCCTTGAAATCCAAATTAAAACTAACCACCTCCAGGAAAATTCCCACTAACTAATTATAGCTGTAGTACAGATGAATTACTGCTTTTATTATTTTCCTCAGCATGTTAAATATTCAATAATTTTCTATTTTGAAGACCGTTGCTACTTATTTAATTTCTTGCATTTAATGAATTTGTTTATATGTATTTCACTTAAGTCCTACTCTGACAATTAATCATGATGTATATGTGACCCTGTGTTCCTTGAAGCTATGAAAACAAATAAAATTTTGGTAGGCTATATCAATTCAACAATAATAAAATTACTGCAGCCCTCTGTCAATATCCACCCCCATCCCACCAACTTGTACCAGTAGAGTATATCTCCTTTTATGTGGGTTTATTTTATAGCCAACAACTTTGCTAAAGTTGTTTATTATTTGAAGTATTTTTTTACTTGATTCTCTAGGATTCTCTAAGTATATCATCATAACATCTGCAAACAGTGATAGCTTTGCTTCTTCTTTGCCTATTCTAATATCTCCAATTTCTTTTTCTTCTCTTTCTGCTCAAGCTAACATTTCCAGTATGATATTGAACAACGGTGATGATAATGGACATCCTTGTTTCACCCCCATTATTATTGGAAAAGTTTCTGGCTTGTTCCCCAATACATATGATGCTTGCTGAAGGTTTAGGTAGATGACACTTATAATTTTAGGGAAGACACAATTTATTCCCATATTCTTTAGTGTTTTTAATAGGAATGGGTGTTGTATTTTTTCAAAGTTTTTTCTGCATCTATTGAGATGATCATGTGGTTTCTTTTATTTTTGTTGTTGATATGATCAACCATGCTGGTACTTTTCCTGATACTGAACCAGCCCTGCACTCCTGGTATAAACCCTACCTGGTCATAGCATATTATTTTATTTAAATTTTTTATATCCATATTCATTAGGGGAATTGGTCTATAATTTTCTTGAGGTGGTGTGTCAGCACCATATTTTTATCATAAAAGAGTATTTGGTAAGACTCCTTCTTCAGCTATTTTCCCAAATAATCTATATGGTATTGGGATTAATTATTCTTTAAATGTTTTATAGAATTCACTTGTAAATCAATTTCGCCCTGGAGGTTTTTTCCTAGGGAGTTCATCAATGGCTTGTTCAATTTCTTTTTCTGAGATGAGGTTATTTAAGTATTTTATTTCCTCTTCTGTTAATCTGGGCAATTTATATTTTTTGTAAAAATTCATCCATTTCACTAAAAGTATAAAATGTATTGGCATACACTTGTGCAAGATACTTCCTAATTATTGTTGTAATTTATTCTTCATTGGTGGTGGATTCATCTTTTTATTTTTGATACTGGTAATTTGGTTTTCTTCTTTTTTTTAAATTAAATTAACCGGTTTTACTGAGGCACTGGGAGACTTGCCTGCCATAGGACATTGTGGAACATGGTGGCTTTCCAAGCTGGTTTCTACTGGTTCCTTTGCCTGTACTGAGACACTCAGAGCTACTGATGTAGGTGCTTGCTTGCTCCACCACCTGGGGTTGGGGATGTCCCCCTGGTATGCTGAAGTGAGGTTTTCCTCTGGCTTGTTGTGATATCTCCCATTCTGTACTGCTCCCCCTCCCCCAGGGCAAGAGGGGCCTTTCCCATTAAACCATCAAGCTTCCTGATCTACCATACTGCTGTACCCCATCTTTCTGCTGGTTCAGCTGTTTTAGGGTTTTTGCTGGGGTGATATTTTCTGGGCTTTCTGAGGTTAATAAGAGACAGTGAGAGTAATTTACTTCTTACTCTGCCATCTTGGCTCCCAGAAGTGGATTCCCCGAGTAGATCTTCTAAAAGGCACCTCTTCTATGTTCCTAAAACTATAGCTCATAAGCCTCCAAATAATGTTACCTAAACTTTAGGTTCCCAAAGTTACTATACATAGACAGTATTCTACTAATTATATCAAATCTCAGAACATTAAAATGCCAACCAGAGGACACTATTAGGTAAAAGCAAAGTAATTTAAAAGAATAACCTAGAAAGAAAATTTATAATAAAATTGTCTCCCTATAAACTTAGGGCAAAAGCTCCCACATTTATCCCACTAATAGGAAAAGTAAGCAAGCGCAGAGATAGAATACATGGTTTCATGTGTGGGGAATATATAGAAAGTCAACTCATATCTTGATTTCTGAAGGGCTTCTGATATCCTATTTTGATAGCCCCTGAGCTGCTTCCTAAGAAAAAGCGATTTTGGCTAGGAAATTTTTCCCTAGCACTGAAAGAGACTGCTCTTTGTTATTATATATTACTCTTCTAGTATGCCATAGGCTTGCCCAACCCCAGCTTCTGACAAAGCTGCAATCCTTGGCTAGGGTACTGATAGGTTCTTTCAGAAGCCCATAGGGTCAGTGGAAAAATCAACTCAATTCTTCTGCCTCAGAGTCTCAACTCAGAAACCTGGAATCTCCCACCTGGGAGAAATGCTGTCTCTTTCATCACCTCTTTACACAGGTCAAAATTTAGGAGATAACATCCTCAAACACTTCACTCAAGCTGTATGCTACTTATGCAAGATGCAGCTGAGGGTGGTGAAATGAAAAATCAGTTCTTTTTAGTAACTTTTGCTTTTTGCACCTCTCTCTCTCTCTCTCTCTCTCTCTCTCTCTCTCTCTCTCTCTCTCTCTCTCTCTCTCTCTCTCTCTCTCTCTCTCTTTCTCTCTCGCTCTCACTCTCGCTCTCTCTTTAACCCCAGTGCCTAATGTATTGTCGTGCACGGCCACTTAATTCAGTACCATTACATTCAATTCTCAGCTTTGGTTAATTCACAATACAGAATTTTTAATGTGTTAAATATTCTGGCTGGCCAATCTACTGCATGTCAAAACCTGGACAACATGTTTTTTTTTTCCTTCATCTTAAAAATACGTATATTTAAAAAAAAACAGGTAAATGGATAAACCAATATTTTTCTCTGTTCTTTTTACTGAGGAGGGATTGTAATGTTCTGAGAACACATTTGAGAAAAGGACACATATATAAACATGTATAAATGGATATGTGAATAGATATGTATATATGTGTGTATATGTATACTTATATATGTATACACATATACATTATTATATATATATACATATATATGTATCATTGTATATGTGACTGTCACTTTCGAAAATGTTGCTTGATATAAATCAGTACAGTTTCAGAAGGTACTGAGTGGATTGTGATTTACTCCTTCACAACCACTTTTGTGATTTTACAAATACTATTATAATGGATTTAAAAATGGAAAGGATCTTACAGGCTGTCTAGCCTAACCACCTAATTTTAGCAATGAGGAATTGAGGCCCAAAGAGAATGAATGAATGACTTGACCATAGTCATCCAAGAGGTAAGTGACAGAACCAGGAATTTAATCCTTCAAATTAAATTGATGCCGATCTCAGTTACAACTGATATGAAATAAAATGAGTTTTAAATGTATGTGTGTATCCCTATCTGAGGAAAGTATTAAAGACTATCTTTTCATTTTTGAAATCAAATAATAATAATTACCATGGTAAGATTGCATATTCTCTAACTTCAGATGTTTTTGCGGGTGTAACATTAGTGACCATTGTAAAAAAAAAGTCAGCAAAAGTACTCTTATTTTCATCTAGGATATCTTTTCTATGCAGATCATTCTTAGAAACTTTATAATACTGAGAAAGTAAACAGTGGATCTAATGGGTAGAATTCACTGGAAGTTTTGCCACATGGTATCATAAAAACAAGTTCAAATTCTACCTCTGATGCTTACTAACTAACCGTGAAACAGTCACATTAAGTTTTTGAGCCTTAGGCAAATTTTTGTGTCTGAGATAGATATGTTAGAGTCAGGTCTTGATCTTTGTCAGTAGAAAAAGTCCACAAATTTTCAAAATCACAGGTTTCTGACCTATTGATAAAGTAGGCATATTTCAAAGTAGTTGATAGTGTTGTCTTGCACATTTTTCTTATAGTTTTTACAAGCATTGTCCATAAATTTTTGTATTCATTTTGAGCTTTTTTCTTTGAGTCTCTCTGTCTGGAAAATTCATCTCTTATTATTTCTAAAAATCACGTCACCTTATTTCTTCTGTTTGTGAAAGTTCAGTTTTTTTTTAAATTTTCTTTTGTAGTGCCATTTCACTCAATGACACAAATGCAGTGTGGTTGATAATGAGAATACTGCAGTATGACACCCAATATGGTACATCTTGAGAGAGTTATCTTCTGATTTCATCTACCAATCTTTCTAGGATGATCAAGCCTCCTCAATCTTATACCAATATCTCCCAATGTTACCCAAGACTTGAGTGTTTTATCCATAAACATTTTATCCAATGTTTTATCCATAAACATTTTTATCCTTCCATATTTTGTGACATAGTTCCATTTCTAGTCATTCCTCTGTAATGATTTATAGTTAGCTTTTATTAAAATGAATTGTTGTTCTTAAGTGCTATGTTTTTGTACTGGCAGTTTATGGTGTAGTCTAGCTTTCTCTTGTAGCAAATATTTTTCTATCAGCTCTGTCTTCCTGAGAAACAGAGTGAATAGTTTTAATTGTATCTATTTCCAATTTTTGGAATCATCAGCTTGTTTAAACTGGTGGAATTCACAGGTGTTACAATTACACATACCAGCATCTTCTCTTGATATGTTCTAATTTGCTACTAATTTTGACTTTTACCCTTATCAGTCCATGACCAGACTGAACTCAGATAGCCGATTCTAAAATGATAGTTATGTCAATATCCACTCAGTTTTATTAAGATACAGTCAATTTCATTTTATTATGCTATTAACTGTGTATCCAGTACCTTCTGATTTTCTTAGAAAAATAAAATGAAGAAGATTCAGGATATGCTGGTGTCAGACCATAATAGTTTATGGTCACTTACATTCAAAATATTTTATTTTTACCTAATTACATACAAAATTTTTATCATTTTTCAAAAAAATTCAGTTCCAAATTTCATACCTCCCTCTCTCCTCATTTCCTCCATGAAATGGTAAGCAATTTTATATAATGCATATTTGATCCTGTAAAACATATTACCATATTAGTCATGTTGTGAAAGAAGGCAAAGTCCATAGGGGGGGAAAAAGAAAAATACAGAAAGTGAAAAAATATGTATATCATGCCCTGATATGCATTCAGACTGCATTAGGTCTTTTTTTGGAAGTGAATAGTGTTTTTCATCATGAGTCCTTTGGAATTGTCTTGAAGCTTTGTGTTGCTGAGGAGAGCTAAGTCATTCACTTGATTATACAATATTGCTGTTACTATGTGCAATGTTCTTTTGATGTGGCTGACTTCACTTTGCATCAGTTCATATAAGTCTTCACAGGTTTTTCCAAAATCAGCTTGTTCATTTTTTTTAAATAACACAGTAGTATTCTATTACAATCTTATAGCACAACTTGTTCAACCATTCCCCAATTGATAGGCATCCTCCCAATTTCTAATTCTTTGACACTACAAAATGCTGCTATAAATATTTTTGTACATAGAAGTCTTTTCCACCCTTTTTAAAGTGTCTTTGGGATATAGACCAACTAATGATAATGCTGGGTCAAAGGATATACACATTTTATAGGCCTTTGGGCGTAATTCCTAATTGTTCTCCAGAGCAACCAATTTATATATTTTTGATCAGTTCACAAGTCCATCAACAATGCATTAGTGTACCCATTTTCTCACATCCGTCTCTAAAATTTATTATTTTCTTTTTTGTCATATTACCCAATCTGATAGATGTCAGGTGCTACCTCAGAGCTGTTTTAATTTGCATTTCTCTAATTAAAAGTGATTTAAAGCAATTCTTCATATGCCTTTAGATGGCTTTGATTTTGTTGCTTCAAAACTGCTTGTTCAGAGTCTATGACCATTTACCAATTGGAGAATGATTGTATTCTTATAAATTTTGATCAGTTCTCTACATATTTAAAAAAATGAGGTTTTTTATCAGAGACATGCTATAAAATTGTTTCCCAGTTTTCCGTTTATCTTCTAACATTAGTTGCATTGGTTTTGCTTGTGCAAAACCTTTTTTTATCCTTATTAAACATATTTTCACATCAGTGATGTTGTAAGGAAGAATTAGAAACAATAGGAGGAACCACCAGAAAGAGGAAACAAAACAAAACAGAAGAAAAATATAGTAGATAATTTGCTTTGATCTTCATTCAAACTCCATAGTTCTTAATTTGCATATGGATAGCATTTTCCATCATGAGACCTTTGGAGATGTCTTAGATCCCTGCATTGATGAGGAGGGTTGAGTCTATAAATGTTAGTCATCACACAACCTGGCTTTTATGGTGTACAATGTTCTCCTGGTTCTGCTCTTATGTAAAACCTTTTTAATTTAATGTAATCAAAATTGTCCATTTCACATTTAAGCATGTTCCCTGTCTCTTGTTTGTTTAAATATAAATTATTCCCTTCTCCATAGATTTGATAGGTAAACTATTCCTTGCTCTCCTAATTTGCTTATGGTATCCCCTTTATGTTTAAATCATGTACTCATTTTGACCTTAACGTGGTGTACAGTGTAAGATCTTGTTCTATACCTAGTTTCTGCCATACTGTTTTACAGTTTTCCCAGCAGTTTTTGCCAAATGCTGAGTTCTTGTCCTCAAAGTTGGTGTCTTTGGGTTTATCAGACACTAGATTACTATGGTCATGTACTGTAATGTAATGCATACCTAATGTATTCCACAGATCCACCACTCAATTTTATAGCCAGTACCAGATAGTTCTGATGATTACCACTTTATAATACAGTTTGAGATCTGGTACATCTAGCCCACCTTCCTTCACATTTCTTTTCATTAATTCTCTTGAAACTCTTGACATTATACTCCTCTAAATGAATTTTATTATAATTTTTTGAAGCTCTAAAAATAATGTTTGGGTAGTTTGATTGCTATGGCACTGAATAAGTGAACTAATTTGGATAGAACTAATTTTTTATTATATTGGCTCAGCCTAACAAAGAATAACTAATATCTCCACAAATGCTTTGATTTGACTTTATGTATGTGAAAATTGTTTTGTAATTGTCTTCATATAGTTTCTGGGTTTGTCTTAGTAGGTAGAAACCCAAGTATTTTATATTATCTACAATTATATTAAATGGAATTCCTCTTTGTATTTTTTGATGCTAGACTTTTTTGGTAATATATAGAAATGCTTATGATTCATATGTATTATTTCCAGCAAATTCACTAAAATTATTAGTTATTTCAATTAGTTTTATTTTTTTCTGTACCTGTGCCATTACATCATCAGCAAATAATGATAATTTTGTTTCCTCATTGCCTTCTAATTCCATAAATTTATTTTTTCTCTTATTGCTATAGCTATAATTTCTACTATGCTATTTAATAAAAGTTATGATAATGGGTATCCTTGCTTCATCTCTTATGTTACTGTGAAGTCTTCTAGCTTATTCTCATTACAGATAATGCTTACTGATGGTTTTAGATAGATATACATATCATTTTAAGGAACAGCCCCTTTATTCCTATGATTTATACTGTTTTTTTTAAAAAGGAATAACTTGCTTTTTGTAAAATATTTTTCTGAATTTATTAAAATAATAATATGTTTTCTCAGCCTTGTTATTGATATTATCAATTATGCTAATAATTTTCCTAATACTGATCCACCCCTGAATTACTTGTATGGTCATAATGTATGATTTTTGTTATATATTATTGTAATCCACTTAGTATTTTATTTAAAATTTTCACAACAATATTCACTAGGGAAATGTGCTTATAGTTTTCTTTCTCTGTTTTGGTTTTTCCTGGTTCAGGTATTAGTACCATATTTATATAATAAAAGGAATTTGGTATGACTCCACCAATTTCTGAAATAATTTTTAGAGTAGAGGAATTAATAGTTGTTCAATGTTTGGTAAAATTCACATGTAAATCCTTCTAATTCTGGTGATTTTTTTTTCTTAGAGTGTTTCTTGATGGCTTCTTTAAAACCTTTTCTTAAAATGGGGTTATGTAAGTATTTTATTTTCTCTTCTGATAGTCTAGTAAATTTGTATTTTTGTAAATATTCATGAATTTCACTTAGATCATCAGATTTATAGTCAGAGAACTGGGCAAAATAGCTCATAACTACTGCTTTAATTTCTTCTTAAGTTCCGGTGAATTCATTCTTTTAATTTTTGATAGAAGTAATTTGATTTTCCTTTTTTAAAATCAAATTAACAGGTGGTTTATGTATTTTATTTCCTTAATAAAACCAGCTCCTAGTTATATGTATTACTTTGATGATTTTATAAATTTCAATTTTTATAATATTTTCTTTAAATCTCAGGATTTCCAATTTGGTATTTAAAAGAGGATTTCTTTTTGTTCTTTTCTAGGTATTTTGGGTGGATACCCAATTCATTGATCTGCTCTTTCTCTCTTTTATTGATTCAGCATTTAAAGATATACAGTTTCCCATCAAATACTACTTTGGCTGCATCCCATAAATTTTTATGTGTTGTTTCATTGATGTTGTTCTTTTTAGTGAAAGTGTTAATTGTTATTATGATTTATTCCTTGACACACTCATTTTTAAGGATTGGATTATTTAGTTTCCAATTAATTTTTAATCTGTCTTTCTGTGGTGCTTTATTATATGTAATTTTCATTGCATCATGATCTGAAAAAAAATGTATTTAATATTTCTGCCTTTCTGCATTTGATTGTGAGGTTTTTCTGCTCTAATACACATTCAATTTTTATGTAGGTGGCAAGTACCACTAAGAATAAGGTATATTCCTTTCTTTCCCCATTCAGTTTTCTCCACATGTCTACAACATCAGTAAAACAGCCACAGCCTGCAGCCCCTTGCACAAGAAGCCTGAGATAGTACCCCTCCCACCTCTGGGTGCAGAGCTCAAATTTAAAAGAAAGGAAGAAGGCCAAAAAAAAAAAGATTATCAAAAAATAAAAAAAAAAACAGAAAAAAAGAATCTGATCCTAGAAAGTGATTATGGTGACAAGAAAAAACAAAACACAAACTCAGAATAGGGCAACAATGTTAAGACATATAGACCAAGGAAAAATGGAGGTGGTCTCAAGGCCAAAAAGAACTTGTAGAAGAGTTGAAAAACAACTTAAAATCATTAAAGGTACGTAGAAGAAAAATTGGGAAAAGAAATGAGAGTGATATAAGACAATTATGAAAAAAAAAGATTCAGCAGCTTGGAAAACTGCTTAAAAAGTAGAATCAGCCAAATGGAAAAGGACATGCAAACGTTCACTCAAGAAAACAAAATCACTTTAATAGTACAATTGGCCAAATGGAAAAGAAAGTACAAAAGGTAATTGAGGAAAACAATACATTAAACATTAGAATTGAGCAAGTGGAAGCTAATGAATCTATGAGACATTAAGAATCAATCAAACAACTTCAAAAGAATGGAAGAAATAGAATAAAATGCAACATAACTCATGGGGAAGACAACTGACCTGGAAAATATATCTAGGAGAGACAATGTGAAAATCATTGGACTACCTGGAAGCCATAATCAAAACTAACATTTGTGGAGCATTTTTGAATAAATTATCAAGAAAATTTCCCTGATGTCCTTGGAATCAGAGGGCAAGATAATCATTGAGAGAATCCACTGATCACCTCAGGAAAGGGATCCCAAATAAAAACTCAAAGGAACATTATATCCAAATTTCAGAACTATCAGGTCAAGGAAAAAAATAACTACAAGTGTCCAGAAAGAAACAATTCAGGTATTGGGGAGGCATAATTAGCAGGAATTAGCAGCTTCAACATTAAAAGATCTAAGGTCATGGAATATGATATTCTTAAAGGAAAAAGAGTTGGACTACAGTCAAGAATCACTTACCTGGTGAAATTAACAATAAAACATCAAGAAAAAAATGGTCATTCATTGAAATAAAAGGATTTCAAACCTTCATAAGGAGAAGACCAGAAATAAATTTTAAAAAATTGAGATTCAATATTAAAACCCAAGAGAAGCATAAACAGGCAAAAAAGAATATTATACATATGTGTATAGATATGTGTGTGTGTGTGTGTGTGTGTGTGTGTGTGTGTGTGTGTATGGGATTCAATACAGCTAAACTGCTTACATCGCTACATGGGAAGATGACACATGTAATTCCTAAAAATTGTACCAATAATAATATAGCTAGAAGTAATATACATATACTAAGGGTTCTGGTATAAGGGGAATTTGAGGAAATGATAAAAAAAACAATTAAAAATGAGAAAGGGGAGTACACTGGTTGCAGAATGAATGGAGATGTAGAATGCAGCAAATTACTTCACATGAGGGGGCATGAAAAACATTACAGTAGAGGGGATGATGCCAGGGTGGGTGATAGGCATCAATAGAAGCTTACGCTCATCAGTATTCGCTTAAAGAGGGAATAACATACACAATCAGTTGAATATAGAAATCTATCTTAAAAGACAGGAAAGTCAGAGAGGAGGAGATTAAGCAAAAGGGTACGGGGACTTACAGAAGGGAGAGCAGGTCAGAGGAGGTAGTAAACAGAAACAAAACACTGGTGAAGAGGGAACGGGTGAAAGGAGAGAGAGGACAAACAGGAGGAAATATAGGATGAAGGAAAATACACTGTTAGTAATTGTAACTGTGAATGTGAATGGGATGAACTCTCATAAAATGGAAGCTGATAGTAGAATACATGGAAAAATAAAACAGAATCCTGCAATATGTTGCTTACAAGAAACACACTTGAAGTGGAGAGACATATGCAGAGTAAAGGTAAGGGGCTGGAGCAGAATTTATCATGCTTCAGCTGGAGTGAAAACCAAAACAAAACAGGGGTAGCAATTCTGGCCATAAGCAAAGTAAAAGCAAAGATAGACCTAATGAAAGGAAGGAAGGAAACTACATCTCGCTAAAAGGTATCATAGACAATGAAGCAATATCAATACTAAACATATATGTACCAAATGGTATAGCATCCAAATTCTTAAAGGAGAAGTTAAGTGATTTACAGGAAGAAATAGACACTCCAACTATACTAGTGGAGGACCTCAACTGTCCCCTTTCAGTGATCTACAAAGACAACGAAAAGATAAACAAGAAAGAAAATAATGATGTAAATACAACATTATAAAACTTAGATATGACAGATTTTAGAGAAAACTGAATAGGAACAGAAAGGAATATACCTTTTTCCTCAGCAGCCCATGGAACCTACACAAAGATTGAATATGTGTTATGACATAAAAATCTTAAAATTAAATGTAGAATGGTAGAAATATTAAATGTGGTCCTTTCAGATCATAATGCAATAAAAATTACATTCAACAAAGGGCAGCATTTAGAAACTTAATAATGCAATCTAAAGAATCAGTGGGTTAAAGAACAGAGCATAGAAACTGCAATAAGACAATACACCAAAATTTAAGTGATGCAACCAAAGCAGTACTTAGGGTAAAATTTATCTCTCTGACTTCTTCCATCAACAAAATGGAAAAAGAAAAGATCGATGATATGTGCATGTAACTGAAAAAAATGAAACTAGAAAAAAAAATTAAAAATTCCCAATTAAACTACAAACTGGAAATCCTGAGCATCAAAGGTGAGATTAATTACATTGAAAATTGAATAAAAAACTATTGAGCTAATATATAAACCTAGGAGCTAGTTTTATGAAAAAAAAAATAGATAAGCAACTGGTTTATTTGAATAAAAAAAAGAAGAAAAGCAAATACCCAGTATTGAAAAGGAAAAGGATGAAATCATCACCAATGTAGAATAAATTAAAACAATCATTAGGAAATATTTTACTCAATTGTATGTGAAAAAATGACAATCTGAATGAAATGGATGAATATTTTTGAAAAAAAATTACGTAGATTAACAGATCAGGAAATAGAAAATCTAAATAATGCCATTTTATGAAAAAAAATGAACAAATGATTAATGATCTTCCTACAAAAAATCCTCAGGGCCAGATGGGTTCATGAGTGAATTCTACCAAATACTTAAATAACAATTAATTCCAATACTATATAAAAAATTTAGAAAAATATGTGAAGGAGTCTTACCAATCTCCTTTTATGACACCAATATGGTGCTGATATCAATATTCTTAATGAACATTAATGCAAAAATTCTTACCAAAATACTAGCAAGGTAACTGTAGCAATACATCATAAGGATTATAAACTGTGACCAGATGGGATTTATACCAGTAACGCAGGATTGGTTGAATATTAGGAAAACCATCAATAGAATTTACCATATCAATAACAAAACTAAGGAAACTATATGATTATCTCAATAGATGCTGAAAATGCTTTTGACAAAATATAGCAATCATTCCTATTAAAAACACTGGAGAACATAGGAATAAAAGGAGTGTGCCCTAAAATGATAAGCAGTATCTTTCTAAAACCATCAGCAAGCATTATCTGTAATGGTGATAAGATAGAAACTTTCCCAATAAGATCAGCAATGAAGTAAGGATGCCCACTGTCAACACTATCATTCAAGACAGTACTAGAAATGTTAGCTATGACAATAAAAGAAGAAAAAGAAATGGAAGGAATTAGAATAGACAATGGGGAAACAAAACTATCACTCTTTGCAGATGATATGATGGCATACTTAGAGAACCATAGAGAATCAACTTTAAAAAAAACTACTTGAAATAATGAAAAACTTTGATAAGGTTGCAGAATGTAAGATAAACACACATAAACCACGAGCATTTCTTTATATTACCAGAGAAGCCTAACATCAAGAGATAGAAAGAGAAATTATATTTAAAATAACTGTAAACAATAAAAAAATACTTGGAACTCTACCTGCCAAGACAAACCCAGGGACAATATGAATTCAATTACAAAACACTTTTCACACTAATAAAGTCAGAACTAAACAATTGAAAAAATAATTTATTGCTAATGGATAGGTCCAGCCAATATAATAACAAATGACAATTCTGCCTAAAGTAATTTACTTATTCAGTGCTACACTAATCAAATTGCCAACAAAGTTATTATATAGAGCTAAAAAAATAACAACAAAACTCATCTGGAAGAACCAAAGATCAAGAATATCAAGGGAATTAATTAAAAAAAATATATAAAATAAGGTGGCCTAGTAATACCAGATCTCAAACTATATCGTAAAGCAGTAAGCATCAAAACTGTTCTATACTGGCTAAGAAATAGAGTGGTGGATTGATGAAATAGGTTAGGTAAACAAGACATGGTAGTCAATGACCATCACAACCTAGTGTTTGATAAACCCAAAGACCCCAACCTTTGGCATAGGAACTCACTATTAGACAAAGACTTCCGGGAACCCAGATAAACAATAGGATGAAAATTGGTTTAAACCAGTATCTCATGATATTTGCCAAGATAAGATCACAACAGGTACTTGATTTAGACATAAAGGGTGATGCCATAAATAAATTGAAGAGCAAGAAATAGTCTACCTGTAAGATCTATGGGGTAGGGAGGAATTCATTACTAAACAAGACATGTAAAATATATGTTTTATCATAATAAATTTTTTAAAAAAGCTTTTTTTTCCCTAAACAAAACAAACACAAACAAAAGTAGAAGGAAAGAAGAAATCTGGGAAACAATCTTACGGCATGTGTCTCTGATAAAGGTGTTATTTCTCAAATGTATAGAGAAGTGAGTCAAATTCATAATAATACATGCTGCTCCCCAGTTGATAGATGGTCAAAGGCAATGAACAGGTAGTTTTCAGATGAAGAAAGCAAAGCTATCCACAGGAATATAAAAAAAGTGTTCTAAATAACTTTTAATTAGAGAAATGAAAAATAAAATAACTCTGAGGTACCACCTCACATCTATCAGATTTGATAATATGACAAAAAAGGAAAATTAAAAATGTTAAAGAGGATGTGAGAAAATTGGAATACTAATGCACTATTCTTGGAGTTGTGAACTGATCCAACAATTCTTGAGAGCAATTTGGATCTATGTCCAAAAGGCAGCCAAACTGTACATATTCTCTGATCCAGCAATACTACTACTGGGTCTGTATCTCAAAGAGATGATGAAAAGGGGAAAAGGATGTAAATGTGCAGAAATGCTTATAGAAGCCTTTATTTTCTGGTGGCAAAACATTGGAAATTGAAGAGATGCCCATCTGTTGGGAAATGGCTGAACAAGCTATGGTGTGTGAATATAATGGAATACTATTGTGCAATAGGAAATGATGAACAGCAGATTTCAGAGAAAAGAAACTCGAAAGACTTGTACAAACTGATGCAAAGTGAAATAGCAGAACTAGGAAAACATTGTACATTGTCTCTGCAACATTGTGTGGTGGTCAACTGTGAATGACTCAACTCTTCTCAGCAAAACAATATTCCAAGTCAAGTACCAAGGTCTCACAAAGGAAAATTATATCCACATCTGGATAAAGAACTGATAGACTCTGAATGCAGAGAAAACATTTACATGTTATCCATGAACAACTACAATGAAGACAACAAGCATAGAGCTAAAGGATTCAGAGTTCTTAAAATTATATACGTATAACTAGAAAGGAATTTGGAGGTCATTTATTCCAACTCTTCCATCTCAAGAGGTTCAATGACATGATCTTATATGGTGGAGCCAGCATTGATACCTAGGTCTTTTAATATCAGGTTTCTTCTATTTTAGGTAACAATGGAAAACATAAAGGCATGTGTGTAGGGGATAGGATATTCATAAATTGCACTAGCTGTGAAATTTCTTTTCATGTATTCCACAAATTTGCTATAATATTATGTTTGTTATCCCCCTTTTTATTGAAGAAAAAGAAAGTCAATTTATCCTGAATAGTATTCTATCCATAATGTAATTCTGTATGGGATTAGTTTGGCTCTTCTTAATACTTTCTTTCTTTCAGTCTCATGTGTTTCCTTCAAGGAGTTTCATAAGTTTTATGTGTTGATTATTTTAAAATTTAGTGGATTCCTATTCCTTTCAGATGGTTCAAAGTGGCAACACTCCCCCAGTGAGTCTTGAACAAGATTAAAATACCATAGGGAATTACTTAACCAAATAAATAAAAATATATTACTACATAATCATTAATATATAGGTTTTTTTTAAATCAACATAGAGCTAGGAGCTAGGAATATTTGTATATGGTTTAATGTAATAACCATTTTTTCTGTTTAAGTCTGACACTATTGTTTTTAAAGATTAACTGGGGTTGGGGAGGTTTGGCACTAGGAAGTAAAGGACTTGTCTAGATCATAAGTTCCTCAACAGCAGAGACTCTCTCTCTCTCTCTCTCTCTCTCTCTCTCTCTCTCTCTCTCTCTCTCTCTCTCTCTCTCCTTTGTCCATTGGGCAGACACCACTGCATCAGAAGAAGCATTTAAATGCAGTGTAGACTAGTCTGTATTTCTATCCACTATATCAAACTGCTTTTCCAAACAATATTATAGATAGGTAGACAGACAGGTAGATAGGCAGAAAAACATAAATGGAAAGATAAACAGAAAGACAGACATATAGATAATAAGGAAACTCAATTTAATCCCAGATGATTTTTTTTCATGAAGTGTTCTTGTGAATCACACTTCAAATTGGTTTTGTTGATCTCCTCTGACTGTTGAAAGGGAAGTTTGCTATCTCATGGAACCCATATTAAATAGAAACTGGCTATCACTTGATGGAAAGGAATGGTCTTCATAAGCATGTATTAATTTTTAGCACCAGTAATAAAAACTTAGTTCTCCTTGAAATTAGTATGGCATTAAAATGGAGCTTATGTCAGAGCAGTGCTTTGTAAGAATTGGCTAAATATGTTATATAAGATTAATTTCTTTCTCTTACAATTAGGAAGGTGTTAAAGTTTGCATTTCCACCACCTAGAAAAGCAATGCAGTGTTGGAATATCTTTAAAACTAAGTGACATATAAAAGTTTATTAGCTCATATCTTTTTCTGTTGTTTTAGCACTCCCTTTGATTGCTGCAAGTGCCTGAGCTAATTAAAAACTTTACACTGCCAAAAGTAATGAAAGAAGCCAAATATCAGGCAATTCATTTTAGTAAGAGTAACATGATTACATTATTGCAGGCTTAAAATAAACATAAATGTCCAATCTCTTGCTTTTTTTAAGTCATCAGATGATATTCTTCCAAAGGAAAACAAACAAACCAAGCAATGACAACAAAAAGAATTGTGAACCTCACCCCCCAAATTGTTTTTGTTTTGTTTTATTTTTAAGCAGCTGAGTGTTTTTAGACAAACTACTCCACCAGCAGGGTTTCTAATAGGAAAAAAAAATACATGAATCATTCTTTAATAGTGAGATAAAAAGTAATAGTTCTTCAAAATATTACACTAGTCTTGCCTTATCACTTACTTTGGTATTTTTAAATAGACAATCTGAAAACCTATGAATTAGCCTGTTGGCCTTGACATTTCTCTCTTTCATCAATTCATTTTCTATTTAGATTTCTTGGAGCCATTTTCTTGTATTTATTTCTGTCCAAGCTGCATCACTTGTTTACCTGAACTTCAGCATAATTGAATTTCTCGTTGACAAAGGATTGTCTAGCAAGATAAAAAATGGAGCATATATCATGATTCGTAACTTCTCACAAGAAGATACCACTATTTCCCTTTTGCTTTCACTAAATTCATTTTATAAATGAAGAATAAATGTGATTGGATAAAATAAGACCTTCCTTTGTTTGGTTGAACCCAACTCAAAACATCTCTCCCTTCATCTAAATCTGTCCCACTTTGCTCTACCATCCCATCCCATTTTTTACATATTTTAAATGTTTGTTTATTTACTTTATCCTATAGAATTCCAAGTCTCATCTTTAAGATCATCCCGATTTTGCTTATTTTCTAGGTTTATGTGTAATGATACTTTAGGATGTGTTAGCTTAAATTTTAAACTTCTCTAATAAAAGCAGGTAATCTGATTGCCAAGAATACTCTCAAAACAATTCTAAAAGAATTATGGTGAAATATGCTTTTTACTTCCAGTGATAGAAATTATGAACACTGAATGCAGATAAAAGATTACTTTATTCCATTTTATTTTCTTGCTTTTTTTCCAACATGACTAATATGTAAATATATTTTGCAAACTTCCCATGCGTTGTTTTCCTTCTCAATGGTTAGGGGAGGGGCTATAGGGACAGAATGAATTTGGAATTCAAAATATTTTTAAATCAATTACACCACACTGATTAGGGGGGGAAATTAAAAAAAAAAATCTAAAGCTGAGAAAAACATTGGTAGGAGGGAAATAACAAGTGAAAAGAGCAACTTTCTAAATGATTGCTCAAGATGCCACCAGACCTGTAGGTGGAATAACATTTACATCCTCTACAACAGTCAGCAGTCTTTAAACAGTACTTTTGGGAAAAGAATGAACACTCTCTTTGTTATAATGAAAAGATGGCTTCTTAGAAATTCACTGAAGCTGACTCTTACTATTTACTGCTTTGTTGAAAAAACACTGAATAATTCCTGTCCTTACCTTGGAAGCTTCCAGCACTATTCTGAAAAATGACTCCTCTGCTGAGGTCTTATATATTGTCAGATATATTCATTTGGAAGGTTTGAAGCTTCCTGGGCTCAAATAAAAATTAAAAGGTATTGTCTTAGAAGCAGTAAAAACTCAGCAGTAGCTCAATTTCTGTAGCTAACAGTAACAAACTCCAAAGAATCAGTGTAGTCCAGGAAGTTTCAAAATTGAATAGGCCATTAATCTGTATATTCAGATTCCTGTAGGCCACATTTTGACTGAGTTTAAAAGGTTTTCTGCATATTATTGTATTTTTATTTGTTTTGATAAATATTTCTCAAAATTCTTTTAATCTGGTCCAGAACATGCTGAGGCATGTTGTGGGCCAGATTTGAGCATGGATAATGTGCTTGATGACTATGATATAATCAACAAGCTTTTGTTTAGTACCTACTATAAGTGTTAAGCACTATGCTAGGTGCTGCTCAGGAATCAAAGAGAAGATTAAATAGTCCCTGCCTTAAAGGATCATATAAATAAAAATATAGATTATGAAGACTTAGGATATCAATTACTTTATATTTAAAAATTTTAAATACTCATATGCCCATTGTTCCTAGTTAAGATGGACAGTGGATATAGAAGATATATTAGTAAAATGTATATAGCACATTTTTCCAAGCCATAAAAGACTAAAATGAATATCTTCACTTTATCAATAACTATATTTATTTGGATAAAAAAAGCAAATGCAAATGGGACAATAGCAAGTTATTCATATAATAACTATGCCAGAAAACTAGATACATACCATCAGTATAAGGCATAGCCCCTATGGTATAAGAACAATATAAACAAATATTTGACACCAGTTTGATGTAGTGGTGTATTTGCTAATATTTAGAACATTATACTAAATAAAATCTGGAAAAAAACATCTGCAGAACAGGGATGGAAGATGTGCCCTTGTGGAGCCATCAGATCAGGAGTTTAGTAATTGGGGGGTGGGTGCAGTGTTTACTGGGATGACAGTACTTGCAATGCCACTGATTTATTTTTTTATTTTGAAGTGGGATTATATTTTATTTCTAAGATACTAAGAATTCAAAAAGATGCCATTTTTATACACTAAATGTAATCCAGAAAATATGCTGCAACAATTTATTATTAATCACCTACGTTGAGCACAGTATTGTATTAAGAACTCATGAAAATATGATGTATAGGTAAGACTGAGTTCCTTCACTTGCATAGCCTATAGTCAAGTGTATAAGACAAAATTGTACAAATGTAATAGCCAAATCAAAGTAAGGTACAATTGGATAGCTTTTTTTTAGAAATCCTCAGTGTTTGATCTTTCAACGAAGTTAGAGATCATTGGGAATTCAAACAAATATAATTAAATGCGAATTTATTAGTGTCCAGCTCTAAGCCATACTTGTGTTAGGCTATTATATTGCAGTAAATTAAAACTTCCCATATGTTCTTCAGTGAAAAAAAAATGTATTTAGAAAAATAAGCACAAATTTGGAATTATGCAAGGTAAATTCTTGGGAGTGATGCTGTAGAATAAAAACAACTCTTAATTTATAGGACAAATAGAATAACTCTCCATAGATATTCTAGGGGACATTCAACCATTTCTTAACAGTCTATCTAATTAATTATTCTATCCATAAAACTCAGGGCTGTCATCTTTAAATGGTATGTAATATGTAGTAATATGAACATGCTCATAGCATTTTTTGGAAGTTTCCAATATTGATTCATGAACCAAATCAAATTTGTCTTTCATTTGGCTATAGTAAAGCTAATATTACTGGCATGGTTACCCATAAAGACTCCTAAGTAGATATAATATTTTTATTTGACACAAGCAAAATAAATTTGACTCATAAATTAAGCTAACCCCTATGTTTTTTTAATCAATGATGTCCTGGATACTTTAATTTTTTATTCATTCCTAAGAAATGGTTCCTTTATCAAGTTTTTCATGTGTACACCATTTCTCTCACATGTGTTTTGCATTTTAACTCATTGTACACAGTATTCCTCATCTTTCTCCCTGACACAAATGTCATGTGCTTCCTACACTTATGGGCAGGCACAGCATAACTTCAGTAGTTTCAGCATACCATTTTTTTTCAGAAGAGTCAGAATAACAACTAGCAATTCCTAAAGTTGAAACTTTAAAAGTATAAGAAGGTCACTTTTGAAGTTATCTTAAAGAAGATGGTTTCAGAAGAAAAAAAAGGAAGAAAGAAAAAAGAAAGGTAGGATGGAAGGAAGAAGGGAAGAAAAAGGATAGAAAGGAAAAATAAAGAAAAATAGAATGGAAGTAAGGGAGGAAAGAAAGGAAGAATGGAAGCAAGGAAGGAAGGAATGAACAAAGGAAGGGAGGGGGGAAAAAAAGGGAAGAAAAAGAAAGAAGGAAAGAAAGAAAGAAAGAAAGAATGGAAGTAAGGAAGGTAGGAAGGTAGGAAGGAAAGGAAAGAAACTAAGTGAGGAAAGGAAGGAGGGAAGAATGAAGAAATGGAAGATGAAAGAAAGAAGGAAGCAAAGAAGGAAGAAAGTTGGAAGAATCAAGAAATTATTATTAAATACAAACTTTTATATTACATTCTCATCTCTATAAAATATTAAATAGTATGGTCTATGAAAAATATTGAACATCAATGGTGATAAAACATTTTTTACAGGCAGTCTTGTACATGAGAACACATCTGTAGTAATCACATAAGGGAAAGTGTTTTTTGATAAACACAACAAGAACAACATTGTACTCAGTGGAGTAAAATTTAACACAAGCATATTCTCCTAGAGTTTATCTAGAATAAGACATATATTAAGATCATAAAATATTCATAGCATCATAAATTTAAAGCTGGAAGGAGCATTAGAATTAAAGACATCAAACTTTCCCATTTTGTAGATGAGGAAACCCCATCTTAGAAAAATTAAATTAAATTTCCCAGGTTACACAGGTACTAAATATTAGACCAAAGGTTATATTACTTGATAGATGTTTCCATAAGTATAAATACACTTTTTTTGATTTTCTTCATCAATATCAAAAGAGAAATGAAAAAGGATTTCAATTATTTACCAAAGGTATTCATTCATGTCATAGGGTATTTCTTGCACAAAGTCTAAATGGTGGAGTATTCCTTATAAGTGGTGACACTTTCAACTGTTTCTATGCTTAGATAATGCACTAGAAAAACTGAATGGAGAACATATATAGTTCAGATTAGAGCTTCAATCAGTCAAGTCAAAATTTTTTTTTATTAAACACATTGCATTTACACACACTATTAATTTAGATCCTGGTGACTCAAAGTAACAAATAAAATTATTTCTATTACCAAGGAACTTACAATTATTCCAAGAAATTAAAACTACCAATGTCATGTCACATTATAGTATATGATATTATATTGTGGGATATTATGTAATGCTATAATCTAGCACAATATGATATTCAAATCTGTATAATATGTATACACAGATATGAAATCAAATACAAGGCTATTTTAGAGGGGAAGTAATAGTAGTTTGGAAATTAAGAAAAAACATTATATAGGAAGTGAAAACATACTATGAGCTTGGAAGGAAAATAAAGATTCTAAGAATCAGAGATGTAAGGGCATGAATTCTAAGCATGGAGACTGGAATTTGATTATCATTTATGAGGAATAGCAATTATGGCATGTTTGGATGAATCATAGAGTATGTAAAGATGAGTAAGATATAATAAGTTTGGAAAGGTAGATTGGATATAGGTTGTGTATGGCATTAAATTGTAGAGTAAAGGTTTTATTGTTGTCGTTGCTGTTGTTTGTTCTAGAGGTAAAAGACAGCTAACGGAGTTTATTCATCAAGGGGTGGTAGGGACAGACCTATCCTTTAAAATGATGAAAGAATGGTTTAGAAAAAAAGAGATGAAGTGGAGGAAAGGAAGGCAACCTAGAAATCCATGTGAGAGGACATGAGAGTCTGAACTTGGGTGCTTGGTATGTGAGAACAAAACTGATTCAAGATTTGTTGTGGTGTGAGAATTGGGAAGACCTGGAAAAGGTTTGCATGTGAGGCATTAGGAACAGTGAGGAATTGAAGATAACTTTGAGACTGAATCAAAGAGAATGGAGTTCTCGTGACCAACATAGAAGAGATTCAAAAGATAGGTGAGTATCATGGGAAAAGCAATGATCTCTGTTGTGGTAAAATAAATGATTTTCAGTCATCTGAAGTTCCTCTTGCTGTGAAAATTCATCTCTTTGACATTAACACCTTACTAGTGACACTCTATGACCAAATCATGGAATAGCAAGATCACAGAAGATCTAAAGTGCAGTTGCATGAGTACAAATAGGCTAGAGCATAGCAGCAACAGTGATTGGAATAAGTAGGAGATATAATTAAAGACATATATGGACAGGGAAAGTTGTAGGGCTAGGTATATAGTGAGGAAAAGTTATAAATTGAAACGGCATACATGAAATATTCAAATTCTAGTGTGAAGGCCTCTAGCATTTTTTAGCAGATATTCTCTGGATGGTTTATATAAGGACAGTGATAGTATCTGTTAACTGTGAGAAGGTGTGGATGGATTGCAATCTGTATCTCTGGAAGGAATACCATTATTGAGGAACTTATAGACACATTGAAATATTAAAATCAGCTTTTTATTGTTTTCTTGGAGGAAAGTAGGGGAAATAAGATGGTATGAAAGAAAGCACAAGGGATGCTCATTCATAGACCGTGAATACCAGAATTTCAAAGAAGCACAGGATTTGAGGCAATAGCTAGATAAATATGAATTCTGCATGTAATGTTTTCAAAAGTAGATGTAGTAAGTGAAGCCCAATGAAGTAGTTCAATAGGGAAAATTAAAATAAGTCTCTGGATCAGAGTTCACAAGGATAAAAATAGGTTTAGTCGATTTGAGACAGCAGAACTCATTAGGTAGGAGTTAGAGTAGCAATTCTAATTTATAGTTACTTATTGGAGATGAAGTAGTCTCCAAGCTTTGAGATATGAGCAATGATTCTCTCTCTCTGTCTCTCTCCCTGTCTGTCTGTCTGTCTGTCTGTATCTCTCTCTCTCTCTCTCTCTCTCTCTCTCTCTCTCTCTCTCTCTCATATGATATGCTATGATACACTATGATAGGATACAATATGTTGTAACATAACAGAACATAAATAATATAATACAATATCATATACACACATATGTTTGGTTTGTGTATGTTGCTAAAGTAAGGTGGAAGATGTCGTTGACCATTGTTCAGTTTCTTAGAATGATAAATAACACAAATATTGAAGCCTGTGAGGAAAAGTAGGATATCAGATCTACAGTTTCATGGGACATTAGAAGATATCTACTTCAACTCCCTCATTTTAGGGGTTAGGAAATTTGGATAAATAGAGGGTGACTAGCTCTGAGTCATACATGTGGTAACTTGGAAAGCTATAATTCAATTATAGCAATGGATGAAATTTAGATGAATTCCACAAGCTAGATTCTAAAGTAATTGAGAAAAAATATAGCAATGACTCGCACTTTAGCAGATAAAAGCAGCAGGAATGGAAATAGACTAGTATAAATGTGTTTCATTTCACCAAAGAAGAAAAATCAGTAAGGTATGAAGATGAAGCAATGGCGTAGAAGTCGTAGTGAGGAGAAAGATATATGTTCAACCTTTTCCTCGAGCTGTTGTGATACAGTGGGGAAGAAGTAGGATAGTTATAAGGGATATGGTGTTCTCTGGAGAATATTATGTATCATAGTAGCCAATTAACAGTCAACAAACTTTGTTAAGTGATAGTTATGTGCGAGCACTGTGCCAAAGTCTGACAATATAAAGAAACATAAAGAGATAAAGTGATAGAGTGATATAAATCTGTCTTTCATTCTTTATCAATGTAGATAAGACATGTTACATATATTTTGATATTGATGACAGAGACAGAGATCACAATGTTCCCCCTCCCACTAGATATAAGATGCACATGTTTAACTACAAAACATTTTAATTTGATAAAAGATCTATTATTTCATCAATATGGATATATCTGGATTATTATTTTTTTTTAAATCAGAAACCCCGGGAAGATGACATAGACCAATAGGACCTGAAATCAGAGTGGAATTTTCCATAATGCCTATCTAGAGAACAATACTTTAAAATTATTTTCATAGGACAAATTATTATTTGAGGGGTTTTTTTGTATTTATTTATTTACATTTTTTTTTTAAAGGATAGCTAGGTGGCACAGCACATAGATTGTTGGCCTGGAGTCAGGAAGACTCATCTTTGTGAGTTCAAATATGGTCTCAGACACTATTTGTGTAACACCAAACCATTTAATTAACCTTGATTGCCTCAGTTTCCTCAACTGTAAATGATCTGGGGAAAAATGCAAATTACTCCTGTGCCTTTGTGGAGAGAAGACCAAATGAGGTCATGAAGTCTCACACATGACCATCTTATTTGTTTTTGTATTCTTGGACAGGTTGACTTAATGGTCACACCTTCAGGAGTTAAGTTGTAAAACAGAGTAAAAGTCTATGATTGGTTGACCTGAGCAGGACCTTGTACAGGTATAATATTTCCATTTCTGTTAAGTTTTACAGAGTGGCAAATATTTTGAATTACTTATGCTTTTAAAATGTCTTTAATTAGAAAATAAAGAGAATAACAGGAATGCATTAAGCACCCACTATGCACCAGAAACTACGGGAAACTTTTTCTCATTATCTCATATAATCATCCAAAACTATCCGGGAGGTAGGCTTTAATATTATCCCTGAATTGATGTTTAAGGAAATTGAGGCCAACACTGGTTAAATGACATGCTAAGGGTCACATGGCTAGAAAAGGTTTTTAGGTCACATTTGAACTTGGGTCTTTCTGATTCCAGGCCTAGTTCTCTATCCACCGCGGCACCTAGTTACAAGTTGCAAGTATTAGAAACCTAAGACTTCAGGGAAAATAAATAAATCAGACTTCTGTCTTGGTAAAATGAGAACACTGTAGTACCATCAATGTAGAATTGCAGGGGACTTGTAGGTAGAACTGTAGGAACTTTTAGGTCTAATTCCTTCCTTTAGAGTTAAGGAAACTGAGGTATAGAGAGGCTAAATCATTCTTTAGGATTTCGCAGCAATTAAGTATCTAAACCATGATTTGAACTTAGGTCTTTGCAACTAAAAATTCACCATCTGATTTAATGTTAGCTTCTTGCCATACACATATATATATATATGTGTGTGTGTGTGTGTGTGTGTGTTAATATTCATAAGCTCAATGCATGCAGGCATATTTATGTGTATATAAGCTATAAGCACAAATTGTATTCATAACATTAACATATGTACACATATGCACATATGTTAAGAACTGGCTGCTTATTATTTACAGCACACCAATTATACTAGGTCTTCTAACTCTCAAGTTCTCTCCACTATATCATACAACCTACCTTCATTGACAAGAGAGTACAAGAATAATTAGATTTAAGTATGGCTGAAAAGTTAATATTTTAAATGTCTAGCTGAATAAGGGAAGTGGATGAAATTAATTGCAATCACTAATAAACTTTAATCCAAAATACTACTAAACCCTATCCCCAAATACCAGCTCTTTAACATCACTGCCCTAATATTGACTTGTACGAGCAAGTGAGGTACAGAAGACAAAAGGTTTTCCAAACACACAGCCCTAACCAACCAGCTTTTTAGCTATTTATTTAAGTGTTAAAAATCTCTGGAATCAGATTGGAGGCCTATATGAAACAGACTCAACCAAGTCACCAGTTAATGAGAATACTTCAGGATTTAATGTTTAATTATAAGTGCAAATGGAAGCCTGGAACAAGCTGAGAAATAGTCTACTGAAATTACATTCCATTTATGCAGGAATTGCTAACGTAGAATGTTTTAGGAACCATAAAAGCATCTGTGGCAGACAGAGCTCATATTCCAACTGGGATAGTGGTGAGCAATAGAGGAACACTCAGGCAATACAATCAGATGGGTTTTATTTTGCTTATTTTTTTTTATACATTGCCACACTTTGATTTGGTTTTCATTATTGTTGGAAGAGAATTTTACATCTTCCAATTACCATATAAAAATGGAAAATATTTGCAGACTTTTCTGTAAAGTTTCAATATCATGAGCAGGACATGAAAGCCCAATAAAGGACATAAATTAGGAGAAAATGTAGACCTAAGGCAAAGCAACTGAAGGCATTCATAGAGGCCCACAATAGTAAAATAGGATTTAATTAAGCACCTACTTTGTTCAGAGCTATGTAATCAAGAAGTGGCCATGTCTATGTGTCCCCCAATTTAACAATTTGACAAATGATTGTTTATCTGCAACATTAGTAACTGATTGCTACAAAGTAGCTGAGGCCATATTGTGATCGAAATTAGTCATCAGTTGTTGAAAAAAAAATAGATTGAACAATTTAGTTTTATCAGAGCAATCTGGGACTAGAAGCACAGTCACAGTTGACACAGTAAATATGCAGGCAGTTTTCACTTTTCATCATAATGAATTCCTGGAAAAAGCATCATTAAGCAGACTGCTGGGGGGGGGGGAAGAAAACAGATGATATTTTACCAGAGGAACTATTCTATAATTATGAGAGGGTGGGTGAGTGCCTCACCAAAGTCTTGATGCAAGTAAATCACAGATACGACACTTTAAAAAATAGAGGTTGAATAATTATACAGTATTAAAATCTGTTAAAATAGTTTAAAAATATACTTGAAGTCTTATCAAATGGAAGCAAATATGTTCAAAAATTCATCATGTAGGAGAATTAAAGACAAAGCATACAGCATATAAAAGTAGCTAGATTAGAAATTTGGTATAAAACTAATATACAACTTGAAAATTAATTAAAGGGACAGTAAGAAAACTCCCCCTAATCGATAAACTGAAATTTATTATGTTCTTACATTGTACACACCTAGTAAACACTAAAATTCAGTTCAATTTTTTTCCTAATTTAAAAAAAATGTTTTTCTGTGCATGACACTGAACCATTCCCTGGAGTTAACCAATAATAAAACAGCTCCAACCCTCAAGTTTATGACATTCTAATGGAACCTTTTATTAGACTACTTAAATTCATTAACTTAATAATATATATATGTGTATATATATATATATATATATATATATATATATTAATTTAGAAGTCCTAGTTATGTTCTTTGTAGTTATATAAATCCATTTACTCCTTCTACAATACCGGTCTTCATATATTTGAAAATAATGATGCTATATAATTTATAATTTGCATAAAGCTGTCATATGTCACTTTAAGGTCTGAAAAGAACATTATAAACATTATTTAATTTTATCCTCAAACAACTTAATTATTATTATTATTATTATTATAGCACAGTTTGTTCTTGAGGAAGTGAAGCTTAAGTTACAGGATAAGTAAAAAGAGTGAAGTTTGATTAAGAAAGAATGTTTATGTAAATAGTGTAGTCTGAATGCTAGAGTGGCTTGATGGATAACATTTGGGAACATGTCAACAGAAGGACAAACAAAAGCTAAGTTGTCATTGCTGTATGAGATTATTGGATGGTGATATGGAAGATATTTGGTCATTTCTTCTCCCTTCTTTTGGGAAGGGGTAGGGTTGAAAGTCATCCAATTGTCTTCACCACGCCCCTGTTACCTTTCTTGCATCAGAGGCTGGAGATTTAGTCAGTCACACCATATTAAAATGATTTGCTCCCTTTTATCCTAATGGCTATATAATGACCTTTAGTTCTACATTTCCCTATTTATGATTCAAAAAAAAAACACCACTGTTATTTTCTGAATCAATAACATGAAAGTTTAAAAAAAAACGTAATTCACAATAGATATACAGGTTAATACAAATTCACAATAGATCAGAGCCCCCATTTAGGAAAATCCCTAACTTTCAGAAAAGAGTGCCCTAATTCATATTTTGTCTATTTTTTTGTTTTTGTTTTTGTTTTTGGCTAGGCAATGGGATTAAATGACTTGCCCAGGGTCACGCAGCTAGTAAGTGTTTTGTGTCTGAGTCCAGATTTGAACTCAGGCCCTCCTGACCCCAGCACCAGTGTTCTATCCAGTGCACCACCTTGTTGCCTCTATTTTGTCTGTTTTTAATTAATCTCTGGCTTATACTTGAGTTAAACACAGGATGTAGGAAATATTTAGGCAAATAAAGGAAAACAACTTATTTTTTCTTACTGTGACTAGTCAAGGACAAGGAGATAAAATTGAGGAAAGAGTAGACAAAAACTCTCCTTTGTCCTTTTGTCCAACTGGCAACTTCAGGCTTAATTTCCTATTCTAAGATAACTACAGAAGTCTCTTCTGAAGGCCCATCTCAAACTCCGTCTTCTCTGACATATACATCCTCTCTTTTCAGATTAGATTTGGCCTCTTTATTATGTCCCACCACCCTCCTCACTCCCAGTTCAACTCATTAAATTCCATGGTAAGGTTAGGTATACCACCTTCCCCGTTGTCACTGCTCAGCTCCTGAAATCCCTGCTTCTTTTTCCCAGTGTTTTCTCACAGTTAAAGATGGTTCAAAATCCCAGTGTGGAGAGGTCATCCTTATTCCTATGAAGAACAAATGCCTGGATGTCATCAGTTTTTAGAACCCGATTACATTGTATATTACATATTACCTATACAGAAAGAAAATGTTCTAGTTTCCCTGTAGAGTAGAGTATATGGAAGGCATTAAAATGAGATCAGGCTAGAAAAGGGGGATGTCATAGATTAGGAGATGAAAGGAAACACCTCTAGGTTTGACTTCATAGGATATAGATTTGACTCTGGCATGTACTATCACTATGACCTTGGATAAATTACTTTATCTTTCTATGTCTCAATTTTCACATCTGTAAAGGAAGAGGATAGGATAGACGGTCTTAAATTCATACTAATTCTACCAATATTTTATCCATGGTATGAATATATTGGGATTGAATCTTCCCATTGTGACTTAAGATCCAATTCTTATTTTTACTAAGCAGCATCTTAATCACATTAGCTTACATCACACAAAAATATAACTACTAATGTTATAATTGTATATATTTTATGTTATTTGTTTCTGTAATTGATTTTCAAAAATAATCATAAATATTGAACTATATATATACGTAATCAATACTTCTCAAATATATATTCATTGACTTATGTGAAATATTGTTTTTCAAAATTACAATGATTTTTATTATTTGATCCATTTCATGAGTTATTTATTTGAAGTGATATCTGCATATTTAAGAAGCATGTCTTTATCCAGATCACCGATGAATTATTGAATAAATATGGAGCCTGTGGAAATTTACTCAGATAACTGTCAAAGTGACACCAAAGCACTAATCAACACTTTTCATATATTATAGCATTTATTTGAAATGAAAAGATACATATGTACATACACAGACACATATTTGGTTATTGTTATATGTACAGTTATAACTGGGAAAATAATGCAGATCTGCTTATTTTATATTTGTGCTCCTTCTACAATATTTGGCTTTCAACAAAGAGTTATCACATGCCTAGAGTCTGAAAAGCATAGCACTATGTTCATTCAATTTCTTGGAAACATTTATCAATGAACAATCAGCACATTACTCTTAAGGTTCTTTCCTTTGTTTTGGGAGGTGGAATTATGTTTCCATCACTGGGACACAGCAAAACTAATGTTAATGCAAACATGAGTATCTATGTGAATAGTATTCCCCACATCAAACATTGTGGGAGAACAGATCATATAATTCCTGATACGAGGGTTAATGCAGGTAAAGTCCTTCAGAAACCTTTAAGCGCTATATAGATGCCATTTATTCTCCATATTACTAGTAGTAAAGGTGCTGGTAGCAGCAATAGGAACATCAGGAGTATTATTATTCATATATTTATTTATGTATAGATATCTGGGTTTATAATATTGAACTATGTCCATAAATCAGACATTAACTTTTCCCTTTCTATAATCAAAGGCTATTAGATTCCCTGGTGACCCACTTCTATAACCAGTGGAAAAGCAGTAAAGTAGCTGCTTCTCTTCCAGAATAGGGGCTCTGTTGGTGGGATGGACAAATCAAGTCAACAAGTCAAAAAGCTACCTATTAAGAATGAGGCACTGTGTTAAATATTAGAAAAGAATAGTAATCATCTAGTCAGACATATGGGGCTGAGGCATATGAGCAATAGAAAATGAAGGACATCTATGTGGCCCATTTGGATAAAGTGCCAGGTCTGAAGTCAGAAAGTCTTGAGTTCAAATCTGACATCTGATACTTAGTAGATGTTTGGTCCTGGTCAAGTCACTTAACTTCTGTTAGTTTCAGTCCCCCATCTGTAAAATGTGAATAATAATAGCACCTATCTCCCGGTATTGTGTGAAGATCAAAAAGATTATGATCTTAAGGCATTTAGCTCAGTGTCTGGCACATAGTACTATATAAATGTTAGTTATTGTTGTTTTTGGTGATAATGGTTTTGGTGATAATGTTGGTGGTCTAAGAAGGGATGTTATTATTCTAATAAGAGATTCAGGAAAGGTCCAATAGCATCAGGAAGACCCAAAGTAGACAATGAGCAGCAGCTGTGTACAATACAATAGATAGAGACCACAGAACCCATCACAGGGAGAGCTAAATGGGGAAAAATAAAACAGAAGCTCTAGTCCTAAAAGAACTGATATCAGTTCTTCTATTAAGCATGTACAAAAATGGAGAATCATGTATGATTGAACTTAGTTGCAGGGAATTTGGGGAATCAGAAAATGCTTGGTCATAAGGGAACAGGGAAATTATGAGAAACATGATATAAATGCAGGGAAAGAGCCATAAGGAAGCTGACTTCCTGGTGAGGAACTAATCTATGAAACAGAGAGAACTTTATATTTTCCCACTGCCTAGAGGCTAGACTGTTCACAAAAACTGGTGCCAGACTTAATCTTCAAGGAAAGAAGAAATACATTACAAAGAAAACAAAACAAAACAAGTAGGTCACTTGGAAATTTGAATTTTTGAACTTCCTTTAAATACTGTTATTTTCTTTATTTGAATAGAGATTTACTTATTAATTATGGCTTCACATTTCTGTGACTTCTATTGCTGATAATCTTTCCATTATGAGCTATGATTAACAGGTTAATTTAAAAACATTCTGGCTTATGATCATTTAATTTTATTACAATAATCATAGTATGACAATAATTAAAATCTGTACGTATTAAAATTTGTAAGCAAATACTAGTTATGAGAAATCAGCTGATTAAACCAGTCACACATATCATTGATATGTGAAATTATCTTACCATGTCATTTGACAAGACACAATTTACTTATTTTCATTGATTCTTAATGTTTCTTTTGATCCAGTAAATATTTCCTGCAGAGTGAAATCAAAAGCATGACTCATTGCTAAATATGTCATTTGCTCATAGTAAAGCTATATACTTTCAGTATCATTTTCCATTTCAAATCTAGGGAATTTTAAAAAAAAGGAATAGTTTATAGGGAAACCCCTTGATTTTCCTGTCATTTTGATGAAATGTTACTTATTATGATGCAGAAACTCAAAATATTACACAGTATATAACAATGAGTAATTAGATATGAAATACTTCATTTCCCTAACTTTTTTATTCTAACTCCCATAAATTTCTGTCAAGTAACTGGGAAGCTAAATGGAACAGTACTTACAAAGATTGCACAAGTGTATGCAATATTTGGGGTCATCTGTTCTGTTTGATACACATTGCCTGTGTAATCCTTCGTGAGTTTCTTAATCTCTTAGTACTCTTAAGCAATGCATCCATGAGAGAGATGAACTATCAATCCACATAGGAGGAGGGATTTTTCAAATTAAAATTTCCCCATACTCAAGATTTATATGAACTAATGCAAAAAGAAATGAGCAGAGCCAGGAGATCATTGTACACAGCAAAAGCAATATTTAATTATGATCAACTGATCTAATATAGATCCAGTGACTCATGAAGAAAAATGTTGTCTCCCACCAGAAAGAGAATTGATGAACTCTGAGTGCAAATTGAAGCACACTCTTTTTTAATTTTCTTTATTTTTCTTGCTTTTTGTAACATGATTACTATGGAATTTTTTTCTGCATGATGTCATATGCATAATTGAGAACAAATTGTTTGCCTTTTCAATGAGTGGGAGAGGGGATGGAGGAAAGAAAAAATCTGGAATTCAAAATAAAAAAGTATTTAAAGTAAGTAAATAAATCATGATATTAAAAACAAAAATTTCCCACGCCAGTGGAATAATCACTCTTTTGGCAAAAATGAATAACTGATAAAAGAGGGAATGAGAGGGATTGAGATAAGAAAAGATAAAAAGAGATTTGTAACCCATATACCTTGCAACTGATAAGGAAACTTGTGTTACATTGCAGAAAGTCCATGGCTTTTTAGAGTCAAAAGATCTAAATTGAAATCATGTTTCTGTCACTCTCTGTGTAACCTGGTGAAGTCCTTAATCTCTCTGAGCTTCATTTTCTCCGTATGTAAAATTAAGAAACTCAACTAGATATTCTGCAAGTGTCCTTCCAACTCTAAACCTATAATCTTACACTTAAAGTGGTATGAGGAACTAACTGCCCACTTAAAACATGTACAAACTCAAGGGATTCAATACTGGGTGAAGTATGTGAGCAAAAAACATGAAAGCTTTTTTTTTTTCCTGTAAGGAGAGAAAAAAAAAGTGAAAAATAGCCAAAAAGCAGAATAATTAAGCTTAGCAATTTATACGTATGCAATTAAAAAAAAAGAAATCTTGCACTATAGAAGTTGTTCAATCATGTCCAATTCTTTTGGATTCTGCATGTGATTTTCTCAGCAACAATAAGTACTTTGCAGTTTCCTTCTCCAATGGATTAAGCCAAATGGAGCTTAAGTGACTTTCCCAAGGTCACACAGCTAAAGACTGTGTTAGTCCAGATTTGAAGATCTTCCTAACTTCAGGCCTAATAATCTATCCACCGAGCCACCTAGCTGTCATCTGTATAAGTATTGCAATGAAATATGACAATTTTTTTTCTTTTGTGTTTAGGTATCTTATGTGTCTACGACTTAGCACAGTGCCTTGAACAAAACAGATACTTAATGAACGTTTATCCACTGACCTTACTAATTCTGTTTTTAAGATTATATAACCAGGATACACCAAACCTGAGATACTTTGCATGACATTCTCCTAACTGGTGGAGATAAGGATGGCATGACTTTGTGACTCTGTTACTGGAGGAGTTGTTATAAGAGCTTTGGAGAGGAGAGGTTTTTTTTTTCTTTTCTTTTATAGAGATATGGGTGGTGCCAGACTCTACTGAGAACTGACTGTAGAGAGTGGAGTGGTACTAGAATAGAATTATATCTACCCTCACCAAGCCATCCATCTATCCATCTATCCATCTATCTATCTATCTATCTATCTATCTATCTATGCATGTATATATATGTATATGTGTGTGTGTGTGTATACACAACTATATATCTTAGAATCCATAATTAGAAAACCAGCATAGAAATACATATCATAGGTAAGCAACATGCACATTTTGCTTTTAAATGTGATAACTGAGTAGGAAACATCTCTCTTCTTTCATTTCTCTCTCTGTGTGTCAAACACACTCTCTCTGTCTCTATTCCCTCTCTCTTTCTCTTTCTCTCTTTCCCCTCTCTCCTTCTCTCGCCTCTCCCCACCACCCTCACACACACTCAGAGAACCTTTCCACCCAACACACACACAATATGGTGGAGGATAAATGATCTCACCAAAAGCTTTTTTTTTTTGTCAGAAACATAATAAAAATGAGAGTATGTGCTAAGTGTAATATATTCAACTTCTCTACCAGGTAATAGGTTCAAGCGGTGGATCTGCAATTTTCAACTACTGTAGAGATGATAACAAAGCAATAGTTAGCATGCTTTATTCTTTTGCAAAACCCTAAGAAATCATTGTGATTTCTCAAAATAGCATAAACATTCCTTCCTTTGAGAGTAAAAACTGAGATTTCTCAATTAATAAGCCTTTATTATTACTGTAAACATTAATAGACAACCATTACTCACTTATTTTTGGAGGATATGTCCAGTTCTTTTAACTTCTCTATAGTCATATATAACTCTAGCTAATTCCATAAAATGAAAACATTTTAAGCATTTTATAAAATAAAAATGAAAATTATGAAAATTAGCAACTAAATATCATAAGCAAGATACCACATAGATAGTAATTTATCATTTCTTCCTTATTTTTAAAAATTTGGATTATTGCCATTTTCAAAATTATTTATATTCATCCATAAATTCATACTTATTTTACTCACCATAGTGTGGAAGTAGCCAGTGGTTCCTGAAGAGAATATGTTAGAGAACACCTACCTTTGTGGATCTGAACAACATATATATGATTTGAGCACACACCCAGAAGCTTTGGAGAGGCTTGTACCAGAAAGTTGGTCTTTTGATGCTTTTTACCCCAATAAGTCATTATTTTTTATAAGAACATAGAGAAATTGATCTCTATGTAGTTGAAATGAACACCCACATTGGTGAGTGGTTAATGGAGTTCTTCTAAATCTCTGAAGCAGGTTTGAAAGTGCTTCAATTGCCCAGGAAGTAAAGGTCTCTGAGAAGGAATACAATGCAAAATCAGTGAAGATGATGACTTTAAAATGCTGACTTTCTGCTTTCACTACATGCTTGAGTTTCCTCAGTGAAGAAATGGACTGATGGAGTGTCAAATAGGCTAGACGTTATTGAAATACACTACCTTTTATAAGGAATGGGAAAGTAAATGTTTTACTTTTAAATGCTACCGACACTGAGGGTAGAAGAGAATCTGTGGGCTCAATGTCTCAATAGCTACACTGATTGGAAATGGGATTTTGTCATACTCACTGGCTTTATTTCATGACAAAACAGCTATTTTAAAAAATACATTTGTTGTAGTTGTTCAGTCATGTCCAACTCTTCATAACCTCATTTTGGGTTTTCTTGGTGAAGATACTGGACTGGTTTGTCATTTCCTTCTCCATTTCATTTTACATATGAGGAAACTGAGGCAAAGAGGGTTAAATGACTTGCCTGGGGTCACAAGCTGGTAAATGTCTGAGGCCAGATTTGACTTTGGGCCTTGTGATTCTAGCCTCAATGTTTTATCCACTGCCTCACCTAGCTGCCCCAAATATGGATTATACAGTTAATTATTTAATATCATGTTTGGTTTAAAGTGAATTAATATTCTTTAGTTTTTTTTATATTATTATGTGAGTGAGACAATGGGATTTTGTTTTGAGGACCATATTCTATAGGCAATTGTATAACTATAACTTTTAATAACACATTTTTTAACTGTTGTTCTAAGGAAGTTCACAACTATGCTTTACCTTTCTATGTCAATGTTTGATCAGTGTAGATATCTTTCTTTCGAGCTGTGCAGAACTATGTCAACTGTCTTAAAACCTCATAACTTGTAATTTTCCATGATGATATTCTTCAAACCCATGTGCACCCAAATGACCTTGAATATATTTTATTGTCCATTTTACATGCACCTATAGATGTACATGTTATCTCCCTCAAAATTTGACTCAACATTTTATTTGTTACATGAGTTTTGCATGTATATAAAGCATATGTAAATAAAGTCTAGAAATAACTTGTGCAGATAGATATTATTCCAGCAGAGGGCAAATTACCATCCTTCAGGCTCCCAATGTCTGGTTCTTCTCCTGACAGGAATTAAAGTCTGCTTTGGAGAAAGATGGGAAGAGATGAGGTTAGAGGTGTCTATTCTGCCTCTCTTCAAGCCAAACACCAATATTCCTATTTTACATGTGAGGAACAGCTTTGTTACATGTTGAGACTCCATCCATATTAGTATAATTTCTGATCATCCATTATATGGTGATTAACAAGAAAAATAATAATCACTATTATCAAATTACTTTTGATATCTTATTTTAATGGGTCCCAAAATATGAGCTTACTAGTCTCAAACAAATATTGTGGATTTATGCTAATTTTTTTTCTTTGAAAAGCTGGGGTAATTTATTTCACCATCCATTATTTTCTGAATGGTGGTATTGGATCACAGTGTTTTGTCCCCCCTGCCCCAGAAACATCTCAGGCTTATAATGAATGCCCACTAGAAGCTCCAGCCTTAAATCCTATAAGGACAATTGTTTTGGTTTGCAACAGAATGACTGCCAATTGACATTGTTGTCTACTAACATCTTTTTTTTTGAATTTGTAAACTAACACAATTTTGTGAGGAACTTTGGAGGGAGGATTTTCTACAGACTGTGTGTGTGCGTGTGTGTGTGTGTGTGTGTGTGTGTGTGTGTGAAAGAGAGAGAGAGAGAGAGAGAGAGAGAGAGAGAGAGAGAGTAAATCATGACATTCTCTCCTTTGCTTTATTTCTTACCTAGTCTTTTGATGTGAATGAGAGTAGCCATCAACTTTGATAAGTGGATTTCTTTATTTGCTAAGTGTTATTCATTATATAACTGGTATTTACTGTGAAGGAATCTAGAGGTGGGAGTCCTCTATTCCCCAGTAATAAATAATGATCAGAAGTTTAGATTTAAAATGAAAAGCACATTCTTAGACTAATTATTTTTTGGGAGCAGATAGATATGATTTTAGCAGAGAGCAGAGTGTGTAAACTCCTGCCCCTTATTTCCTGGTTCCCCTTTTGGCAGGAATTAAAGTCCATGAAAAAATGAAGAAATGTGAAGGGAAGAAAAGTATAAAATTGTCTATTCTGCCTCCCTCTGAGTCACACAATGACCCCTCCCCCCATGTTGCACATGGAGGACAATTTTATTGTAGTTTTCTTTAAAGTTTGCCTGAGACTAGTAAGCTCACATTTTGAGACCCATTAAAATAAGATGTCAAAAGTAATTCAGGGGCAGCTAGGTGGCATAGTGGATAGAACTCTGGCTTTGGAATCAAGAGGACCTGAGTTTAAATCCCACCTCAGAAACTTGACACTTACTAGCTGTGCGATCCTGGGCAAGTCACTTAATGCCGATCATCTCACCAAAAAAAAAAAAAAAAGAAGAGGTAATTGAGATACTGAGTAATTACTGTTTCTTGTTATCAGTGCCTTTTCTGTTTGTTTCTGTCTACCAAGCAAAGAAATAGCTGTCTGAGTGATGGAAGTGATAACTTTATTTCGAATATTCAAAAGATCTAATCTAAAGTGTAACAAAAAAAGATAGTTGTTTGTTATATCTACAGAGATAAATCTAAGAAATATATTTCCAGTTTCTTGATCTATAAACGAAGTTACTGAGTTACACCATTGATGGGCTTCAGATATCTCTATATATACTCACTATATTATATGCAAACTTTGTCACTATACATATGGGTTCCAAGTTTATCATGAATTACCCAGCTGATATTTCCTCCACTTTTTGTTTTGTTTTGTTTTAGGCAATGGGGTTAAGTGACTTGCCCAGGGTCACTCAGCTAGGAAGTGTTATGTATCTGAGGCTGGATTTGAACTCAGGTCCTCCTGAATCCAGAGCTGGTGCTCTATCCACTGTGCCACCTAGTTGCCCCTGAACTTTTTTTAAAAAATTCTATTTGTCAGTCTGGGCATTTTTTTACATATTTACTGTGGGAAATTATATGAAACCCCATCAGTGGGGCCTGAAATATGTTCTCTGTGAACAATAAATGATTGAGTTACTTTGTTTCCTCTTCTGATTTAGTATGTTTTAAGAAACTACAGAATCTTTCTTATTTTCTTTGTGATACAGTAGCTTGCTGTAGCTGCCTCTAAAGGTTATTTAATTTTGTGTAGATATGTTTCTAATGCCTCTGGGGCAATATGTATATGAATAAAAAGATCAAGGATTTCTTTTTCCTTTCAATTATTTGTTCATTAAAAATCACAATTTTTCTTCCTTCCTGCTGTTTAGCTTATGCTATTTTGTCATTTTCATTCCCAATGCCTTTTTTCCAAATGATTTTGGGTAAAACTAACTGACACTCATGAAACTCATAAGTAATTCACAAATCTTTTTTTTTGGTCATTTGATTAGTTTTACTACCATTTTCCTTTCATTTTATTTAATATGGAAAATATAGGTTTCAGAAAACTAAATAAAAAGTAAAAGTTCTATGATTTCACCAATATACGTACTCTCTGAGCTGATATGATTTGATGACCATCCATATATACTAATTCCTGAGATTCTTGGCTGTGTCCTCCCACAAATCTCTCATAAAGTCTAAGCTACTAGTAGTGTTGCAGAAGCCACATTGTATTTCTTTTACTATTTTGTGAAAGCATAGAAGTGTAGACACAGATTTCCTGTACTTATATGAGAATCTCACTACATGACTGATTCACTTGCTAGTCTAAGCACATATTTTTATTGGTCTCACATATAATTTCATGCAAGCAAATCATCATTCATAATATATTGTATCACTTAACCTAAATTGCCTTGTCAAAAAAAAAAAAGACTATATTATAGCCTACTTACTCCCAGCACATGCTTTTCTTTTATACCTTGGTTTACTCACAATTATGATCTGTTAGAGATTGTTGGGTCAGGAGATTCCAGTGAGCTCACAAAGTAAAATGTTTAGGTTGGGGTGGGGAATCTGCAGCCTCCAGACTACATGTGGACTTCTAGATGCTTTAGTGCTGCGTTTTGACTGAATCCAAATTTTACAGAACAAACCATGTCTTCACATTGAAGTCAACAAGGTATGAGTTAATTTGGCTGTGAGCATCTTGTCAAGCTAGTCATAAAATTTGTCCTTATATAACTTTCACTCCTCTCCCCAACTCAAGCAATGAATGTTTACATATTAGCCAATATTTTGATGGTGGCTGTTTTGCTCAATGCGGTTTAATTTATTATGTAGTTTGATTAGTCACTGGAAAAAAAGATTATATATATATATATATATATATATATATATATATATATATATAAAATATTTCTAATAAGATGACTTAACAATTCTGAATTTCACAATGACAAGTTCCAGTTTCTAGCATCTTTATATACTTTTCATCACTGTGGAATCAAAAAGAGAAGACACAGGACTAAAGGAAACTGTATTTTTCTTCATTTAAAGAAAGAGGTTGTCTGCTCAGGAAAAATCAATGGGATATTAGTCTTTCATACTTAGGTAGGCTAATTCTCAATTAACTGAGAGATGTTATTTCACTGTACTATACCCAAGGCCTTCTAAACATAAAAGAATTTGACAGAAATTGTATACTGCTAGTATATCTTTTAGGAGCCCAGGTTCACTTTCCCACCCCAATAAGTAATAGACATGAGACTCTGGTGGGAGAAAATGCAGCAAAAACACCTGATTAAATGAAAGTAATGTGAATTCATGCATATGAATGGTTAGAGTTGCTAAAATGTTTTATCAATCAAAATGTAATTGGTAATTGCTTTATGTTATTTGTTTGATCCAATTGTTTTCTTTCTTTGTGTTGAGCACAATTTGACCATGTCTGACCAAATTTTTTCTTCACATTTCTTCTTTGTTAGCTCTGTATTTCTTCTAACTTTGTTACTTCTCAATCCTTGGTAGTATATCTTTGATTGATTAATTCATAATTTTGGGAGAGTGTTACTTTGAATCCTTGTGCCACACTGACCTTTTGAGTATGTTTAAATATTAAAGATGTTACCTTCCATTCTTGACTGCTTTGTTTTCCTGATTTCTATACAAATATTTTTTTTCTTTTCTTTCTTTGAGCCATATGGCACAGGTTTCTTTTTTTAATATCTTATTTTCCCCAATTACATGTTAAAATGATTTTTAACAATGATTTTTAAAATGTGTGGTTTTTTTTAAGTTTTGAATTACAAATCCTATGCTTGCCTCCATTTTTCTCATTCCCCTTCTCTGAGGATGGTAAGCAATTTAATACAGGTTATACATGCGCAATCATGTAAAACTTTTTCATATTACTCATTTTGTACAAGACTCAAAAAAGAAAGAAAGAGAGAGAGAAAGAGCAAGAAAGAAACAAAGGAAGAAAGAGAGAGAAAGAGCAAGAAAGAAACAAAGGAAGAAAGAGAGAGAAAGAGAAAGAAAGAAAGAAAGAAAGAAAGAAAGAAAGAAAGAAAGAAAGAAAGAAAGAAAGAAAGAAAGGGAGGGAGGAATGGAGGGAGGGAAGGAAGGAAGGAAGGAAGGGAGGGAGGGAGGGAGAAGAAAATAGCATGCTTCACTATGTATTCAGGCAATATCAGCTCTTTCTCTGGAGGCAGATAGCACGTTGCATCATGAGTCCTCTGGGATTGTCTTAGATCACTTTATTTCTGAGAAAAGCTAAGTCATTCACAATTCTTCATCATATAATTTTGTTGTTACTGTATACAGCTTACTCCTGGTTCTGGTGACTTCACTTTGTATCATTTCATGTAAGTCTTTCAAGGTTTTCTCTGAAAGCATCCTCCTTGTCTTTTCTTATAGCCCAATATGATTTCATCATAATCATATACCATAATTTGTCCAGCCATTCCCAATTAATGGACATTCCCTTGATTTTCAATTCTTTCTCACCACAAAAAGAAATGCTAAAATGTTTTTCGTCACAGGTCCTTTTGCCTTTTTGAGACCTCTTTGAAATAGAGACCTAGCAGTGGTATTGCTGTATCAAAGGATATGTACAATTTTATAGCCCTTTGGGCATAGTTGCAAATTGCTCTCCAGAATGGTTGGATCAGTTCACAACTCTAGTAACATTGCATCAATGTCCCAGTTTTCCATATCCCTTCCAAAATTTATCATTTTCTTTTTTTTATTTTTGCCATATTATGCAATCTGTGTGCTTTAGAGTTGTTTTAATGCACATTTCTCTAATCAATAGTGATTAGAGTATTTCTTCATATGACTATAGATAGCTGTAATTATCTGAAAACTGCCTATTCATACTTTTTTGACCATTTATCAATTGGGGAATGACTTGTGTCTTTTTTTAATAAGTTGGACTCAATTCGTTACATATGTGAGAAATTAGGCCTTATTAGGAGGTACTTGTTGCAAAATTTTCCCCAGTCTTCTATTTTCCTTTTACTTTTGGTGATATTCCTTTTGTTTGTGTAAAATCATTTTCTTAAATTATATGATTAAAAATACCTGTTTTACATTTTTAATGCATTCTATATTTTCTTTGTTCCTAAATTATTCCCATTTTTATAAACCTGACAGATAAATTATTTGTGTTATCCTAATTTGCTTATGTTATCGCCTTTTGTGCATAATATATACATTTTTACTTTATTTTGGTTTAGAAGATGAGATGTTTTTCTATACCTACTTTCTGCCATACAGTTTTCCTGTTTTCCCAGCAGTTATTGTCAAATAATGAGTTTTCTTCCAAAATCTTGGATCCGTGGGTTTATCATATACTAGATTACTATGGTCATTTAATGACATCCTTGAACTTTTGTTCTTCCATATGAATTTTGTCATTATTTTTTCTTGCTCTAGTAAACAATTTTGAGTAATTTGATTGGTATGTCACTGAATAAGCAAACTGATCTAGTTAGAATTGTCATTTTTTGTTATATTGGCTTGACCTACCAATACAATAAGGAACAAATACTGCTGCATTATGATTTTC
This sequence comes from Phascolarctos cinereus, assembly GCF_003287225.1. Lineage (NCBI taxonomy): Eukaryota > Metazoa > Chordata > Mammalia > Diprotodontia > Phascolarctidae > Phascolarctos > Phascolarctos cinereus. The sequence goes on from NW_027555847.1 coordinate 412,926,239, forward strand.
AGGTTCTTCTGTAATACTGCATTTATTTTACATCTATACATCTTGCCTTTGAGTTCAATATGTTTTGCTTCAATGGCAATCATATTTCTTTTTAATGTTGATTTTTGATCCTCTTCTTACATGTTGTCTTTTACATCAGCATATTTTCATTTTCAATTCATTGCCCTCTACTTTGTTTCTTTGTTTAGACCTGTCATCACTGATTCAAGTTTTTTTTTTCTCTTTTGCTTATTGTTTCTGCTATGTAGGTTATACATTCAGCTTTCACAAATATTGTTTCTTTTTTAAACCATTGAGGAAAAAAATTTGATATTTCATAGTTTCCACTGGAACTTCTATCGCATCAAGTGCTAAACTGTTTTCCTTTGTTTTGTAGAATTTATTCACAGATGCCTGAACCCAGTTAATAGATCAAAAGACCATGTTTGCCCCTGCTATTAATGTTGATTTTTCTCCTGATTTTCAAGGTCTGAGTTTTCTTCCTGCTAAGATATTTGATAATTTCAATCTTTCCCTCCTTTTGCTCACTATCTCCTCTCTAAAGGTGATTTCATCTTGTAAATAGATCTCAAAGCATCTCAGTTTCTCCCCAACTGGACAAGTCACAGTTCATCATCCTAAGTCTCTGCCCCAGGTGACTTTCTTTTTTTTTTTTTTGGGAGAAAGAAGTAGCACAACTTGATATTGAGTTCTTTCCCTCAGGCTTAATGGAGTGCTACATAGTGCATTATGTCCTATCCCATTTCCTTTGCTTTCTTTCAGTTCTTTGACTCAGCAGTACAGAGCATTATCACTCCAATGCCATTGCATCCTGGGCTGATTTTTTTTTTTTACTTTGGAGTTCTGATCTCTGAGACTTTGGGAGGAAGTGGGGAGGTATCAGTTTGAGCTCTATATCAAGCCCAGACACATGTCTGCCCTTTACTTCTCTTCTTACTTTCTCCTGTAGGGATAATTTGTATTACTGAATGGTATCGTGGTCCTGATTTGTAAGCTGCAGCTTGAAGGTTGAATCTTTACAGCATTAAAAAGGGGTGGTAGTGGTGCAGAGTTGCATTTTATTGCAAATCAGCGTTTTGGATGCTAGAGAGGCCTTTTGACAGTTATTATCATCAGTGGTGGGATAAGGGATGTTGAGAGAGCATTAGTTAGGCATTACTTCTTTTCGTTTTTACCTTCTTTAGTGTTATTTTTGGGCAACTATGTGGCAAAGGGGATATGCCATTAGGCTTGGAGTTTGGAAGATATGAGTTGAAATGTGGGTTCAGACACTTCCTAGCTGTATGATGCTGGAAAAGTAACAACTTCTGATTCACTTTTTTACCTCTAAAATAAGGATGATAATATCACCTACTTCAAAGTGTTGTTATGAAGATGAAATGAGATCATTGTAAAACAATTAGAACAGATTCTGGCTCAAAGTAAGTGTTATTTAAATATTAGCTATATATATTTTCTTGGTTTCATAGTCCATGGAGATAGCTATAGTTACTTTATCTTTAGTACATATTTTCTGATTTGGGGAAGTCTGAGAGTTTGGAAAGAATCTAGTCTTCCATCTTGGTGGCCTTTTGATCTTTTACATTTAATTCTAATATGGCATCATCTTAAATATCTTTAGAACTGTGATGATATTCTCTGACTATATTATGATTTGTTGATTTCTTTTCAAAATATGATATCCAGAACTAAATATAAATATGTGGTTTAATCAGAGTGAAAATATATCTTGTTTCAGAAATTATTTTATTTTTGTGTCTTATGATTATGTTTTAATTTTAGGTATTAGTGTAATGTTGTTTCCTCAAAATTAATTTTTATTACACCAACACTCCAAGTTTCTTGTCACATAAAGTACAGTAAAATATAAAGTCTTTGGGGACAAGTGTAGTATAATATTATTGCATGTTGTTGTAGTGTATTATTGTTGTTGTAGACATACTTTTTTTTGTTTAATATGCATTGCATGCATTCCCTTTTTTATAAAATCACTTAATTACTTTTTATTTTGGCTTGGCTTGGCATAGCTAGGATTGGATAGGCTTCCCTTAATCTTTGCTTGTTTAATTGTTTTTTTTTTGGTCCCAGAACTAGGAATTTATTTTCATATTTTTAAAACTCAAGATCATATTTTTTAAACTCAATATTATTGTTATTAATCAGTAAGTTAATTGCCCTGTTTTTAATTTTAAAAATATGGTTATCTAAAGCTAGAGTGGGCTTCCTCAGAAACATATTTCAAATAGAGAGCAAAAGTCCATTTTTTTTGTTCATCTTAAGTAGGTTTTTGTTCACTCATGCATTGAAATTGATGGCTCCTGATGCTCCTACCATTTCTAAGATTCTATGATTTTCTCTCATATGAAAATTAAAATAAAATATTCCACCTATTTTTTTTCCATGTCATTGGTAAATGCATTGAAAAACAAAGGCCAATAAAGGACCCATTTTACACTTCTCTGCAAATTCCTTTCCTGGATACCATTGTTCCCTTGAATATTCATTGTTTCTGGAATATCACATAGTTCTTAATTCAACAGTGTCATAATCTAGTCCTTACCTCCATATATATTTTTTATCCCATAGACACAGCGTGAGAGTCTTTGTAGAGCCATATTGAAATACAGGTATATTTCTCATATCATTCCTCTTACATCTGTCAGTCTAGAAACTATGTCATAAAAGGAAATACAATCAGCCTAATGTAGTTTGCTCTTGATGGACACATGTTGATTCCTAATGGTGATGACTTTTATTTCCACATGCTCATGTAGAACCAGTATAGAATGTATAAGTATTATTTAGTTTTGCCAGGATAGAAGTCAATTCCACCAGAAGTTGAAGAATTAATTCTGCATTACTTTAGGGATTGAAAATTGTTTGAATATTCTAGATGTGTGTTACTAATTTCTAGCCTTACATTATCCCTATCTGGCAATGGGAACTGGAATTAATGTGGTGCTAATCAGGAAAAGGAAGAGAAATGGTCTCTTCCCACTTTCCATGCCTACTAATTCTATTGTGCATGTGGTTAATTGAACATTCTATTGGCAATAAGTCAAATAAAAATAACTAGTATCATGATTATGGCCTCCCCTTACATACTAGTCATTTGATTTGTGACATCCATTCTGCTTACCTTGAGTATGTGCCTATGTGTCTTGGTTAGTACATTGTGTTGTTACCATGAGTCATTTGTTCTTGTCATTATAATCCTTATACATTCTATATGCCTCTATTGTTTGTATGATAAAAGACCCTACCATAGCCTTTTCATCATTACAAAAAGCCTAGAATACTTATGTATAATGTGCATTATAAATGTCATAGATGCTATTGAAAAGAAAAAGACATTCAGAATAAAAAGCATTTTATTTAGATTTTTTAATGTTTCTGCTATGCTTCAAAGTGCTCATATCAATAAATTTTGCTTTCAAAATTATGGAGGGAATTACTACAGTGGATAGAGTTTTGGACTTAAAGTTAGGAAGGTCTAAGTTCAAATCCAGTCTCAGACAATAGTTATGGTACCTAAAACAGTCTCTTAAACTCTTTCAGTTTCAGTTTTATCATCTCTAACATGGGGATAACACTAATCCCTACTTTCAATGTTGTAATGTATTTTGCAAACTTTAAAACACTATGTAAATGTTATTATTAGTACAATCAGAATTATTATATTTATCAATTAAATATGAAGTATAACATAATCCTGCCCAATGCAATTATAAGAAGGGGAAAAAATAAATATTTTATACTGATTACAGGTGCATTTTCTGAGTTTTATACATATCAGTAATGAGATAAAAAATAATAAGATATATAGTGATTTTTTAGCTTTTAGTAAGACAAATTTATTTTGATATATCTTCAGCAATTTGACATATACAATGAACTAAATTCCTTTCTCTGTTTTTCTCTCTCTCAAATATATACTTTTTTTCAAAATATGTTAAAATGCCTGCTTAGTCCTTTTCCTAACAGGCAAGTTTTCTTTTTGACTATTTCCAAGAGCAATAGAAAACTTTTTTTATGCACTCCTTTCCAAAAATTGCCTTTTTGATTGGCAATTCAGGGTTTATAATCACCATTCTGGCCTCATGGAGAGTGCTTTCAGAATTAAACATTTAAGCACCAAGAACAGTTTTTGCTTTCAACATAGCAACATGTGCTTTTCTTCTAGTTGCATATTGCCTAAGGAAAAGTATATGTTTTACCTATGTGATCTGGCATAAATGCTGGGTAGATAAATAACAGCCTGACTACTGGGACAGATACACCAATGGAATACTTGGCAAGTAGTTTTTTCTTTTCTTTTTTTAAATTTTTAGCAAATTCTTTGGCAATATGAGTGCTATTACTTAAATTGTGTAATATTTATTTTAATGCTCATGAAAAAGAATAAATATTTTAATGATGTAGGAACTGAGCCATAACATAAAATCTTGCATGTTTAGGGTCATATTTACCCCCTAAAAATATGTGGCCTATTCATGATTTTAAGGATAGTCTAAATTCTTCTGCTTTAGTATTCTACTTTGAATTGCAGAGATTTTGAACTTTGCAGTTATCTAGGAGTAGAGCCCATCTTTGAAATTGTTCCTTCCTAATACTTTGAAGGGAAGAAAGAACATTAACTATTATTGTTGTTTCCCAGACAGGGTACCATAAGACTTCAGGGAGATTCTACCCTATAATGAGGTCTGCTAGATGGATGATAAAAAATTCAGGAGCCAGAGTGAAATAATCAAACAGAAACAGTGAACTAAGGAAGACTGCTTAGACTATTAGCAGTTTCAACTTCTAAGAGTAGAGATTGAGGATTTAGAGGTTTTAGACATCACAAAGATATGCAGCCAATCAGTGGCACTGTGGAGCATAATGGAAATGTAGGAAGTGTATAAATCTTTGGGTTATAGGACTTGCTAAAGGACAGAATTATTCCTATGGGGGGGAGCATTTCTTGGTGCCTAGTCTTATCAGAATGTCCAGAGTTGGCAATAAATTTCTAAGATGATGGAGGCCTCTTTCAAGACAGAATCATGTAAGATCATCCTGTTTTTGGCATAGAGAGTTGGATAAAATAGTAACCTAAGGTTCTTTATTTATTCAGCTACATCAGGCTATTTCTTTGGTCTTTTACTCTATTTTATTCTAGGGTAAAGATATTTTTCCAAGATTCACATTTTTCATGTTCATCCATGCCCTTCACATCATCTTATCCAAGTCCCATATTTTACAGAAACAAATACAGTTACAGAGAAATTTACCTAGTTTTGTTAAGTTACACAAATAGTGGCAGAGTCAGGACTAGAAATCAAGTTCATAGACTTCCAGCATAATATACTTTCTACTATGGAAAATGTAAGAATTTCTCTCTTTCTTCCTCATTCCTTTCTTTAAAAAATGCAACAAACTGCAGTAATAAGTCTTTTGTAACTCAATAAATTTCTATCTGAATGATACTATTGACCTGAACATATACCAAGTGGGACCACTTCCCTAAGACACCCAGGAACGTCAAGCAAAATTTCTAGGTAGAAGTAATTAACTAGCTCTTTCCTTTCTTCTCTATAATATGACTGGAGAATGATAGCTCACAAGCCACCAAGTCACTGTCAAATTAATTTATGAATATATCCAGATTTATGCATCTGTCTTGCCTTAAGACTCTAGTATACTCCATAACTTGAAAAGCTATTGTAGAACCTAACTAATTTAGACTCTGCTAATTTAAAATTCATGATAATTATAAATGACTTGTATAAAGTCAATATTTTCATAATCTAGTTTTTAAGAGTTCATGAAATAAAGTAGCTAATTAAACCAAAAGATGTGTATGTGGTGGTGAGAGTAGTGGTTGAACCTTTGGATTTTACTGGGTTGAAGTGTGGTCAAGCACTGTATGAGGATACATTGATCCATTTGTATAGATTTACAGATGGAGGATATAGATATAGACATAAAATAACTGATATAGAGTTAGACATAGAGACAATAGGGTTAGAGATAAAGATGTCAGAATTAGAGACAGAGATTGATGTATCTATAGGTATAGATGGAAACAGATATAGAAGAGTTAGAAATGCAGAGTTAGATACAGATAGAGTCAAATGTAAATATAGATACATATGAATATAGAATAAACATGAATACAGATATAGGTGTAAGTAAGATATAAATATAGATGATACAGACAGACAGGCCGAGAGATAGATAGACAGATAGATAGACAGACAGATAGACATATGCTATATACACATAGATGATATTCATGTACAAATATATGGATGTATGGTTCTGACTTAAAGTATATATGAGGATTTATGTTATAATTATCTGCATATAAAAAAGACCAGGAATGTGGCAAAGAAAATGGAAAAGACAACGAACTTGCCCTCTGTGATTCTTGTTGTGTCTGTAAATTTACCCTACCCATTTATCTAAATAGGAGCATTATGTCTTCCAACTAAGAAGCCAAAGAAATATTACCAACAATGCTGACAATAAATCTCAAAGATAGTGGAAGCTTTCTCTAAAATAACATTATTCAAGCTCATCCTACTTTTGTTAGTAATGAGTGGAATAAAGTACAGCCTGAAAGTTTCTTTTCATATTTAATACCACTAGACTAGGCTATAGGAGGTAAAGCCAAGATGGCAGAGAAAATCCAAAGAACTGTCTGAGCTCTGACCAGTTTCCTTCAGAAACAACATTGTATAAAGTCTCTAAAATATTTCTGAAGTAAAAGAATACACAAGAATTGGAGTGAAACAATTTTTTATCTTAAGATAACTTAGAAGTCATTCAAGAAAGGTCTGTCTCACATGGGTAAAAGGGATGCATAGCCCAGTTCAGGTGGTGTCCAGGAACGTCAGTGGGAAGCTCTTATCCGAAGCACAGATAAGCAACCAAGGCCTCACAGTCCCAACATAAGGAGGCCAGGGGCACAGCAGGCCAGCTATGAGACTTCCAGCCCAAGCACAATAGGCAAATAGCCAACCCTGGAACTTATAGTGCAATAGGCATGATTAGGCAGGGCCACCCTAGTACAATGAGCAAACTGCCAGTCCCAAAGGCTCTGCACAGAAAAGCAGTGACCAGGTCCCTAGCCCCAAGGACAGTGCACCCTGTACTTCAGGAGGAGAGCTCAACTTTTAAAAGTTACAAAATACACTAAAATAAATTAAAACAAAACAAAACAAAGCCCCAATCATAGAAAGCTTCTATGGCCACAGGTAAGACCAAATCACAAACTCAGAAGAGGACAACAATTTCAAAATGCCTACATGTAAAGAAGCCTTAAAGGGGAATATTAATTGGTCTCAAAGCCAAAAATCCTCTTGGAAGAACTAAAAAAGGATTTAAAAAGTCAAATAAAAGAGGCAGAAGAAAAGTTGGGAAACGAAATGAGAGTTTTGCAAGACAGAGTCAACATCTTGGAAAAGGAAGCACAAAAATTCAACGAAGAAAACAATCCCTTAAAAAGTAGAATTAACCACATCTCACACCATATACCAAGTTAAAGTCAAAATGAGTACATGATTTAGATATAAAGCATGACACCATAAGAAAATTAGAAGAACAAGGAATAATTTATATGTTGGATATATAGGGAGGGCAAGAATTCATGACAAAATAAGAGGGAGAGACAATTACAAAATGTCAAATAGATAATTTTTATTATATTAAATTGAAAAGCTTTTGTACAAAAAAAATGCAATGAAGAATAGAAGGGAAGCAGAAAGCTGGGAAACAATTTTTACCATCTGTGTCTCTGAGAAAGCCCTTCTTTCTTAAATATATGGAGAACTGAGTAAAATTTACAAGAATACAAGTCATTCCCCAATTGATGCATGGTCAAAGGAGATAAACAGGCAGTTTTCAGATGAAGAAATCAAAGATCTATAGGCATATGAAGAAGAGCTCCAGGTCACTTTTAATTAGAGAAACTTATTAAAAGAACTCTGAGGCAACACCTCACACCTATCACATAGGCTAATATGAGATAAAGGAAAATGATAAATGTTGGAGAATATGTTGGGAAACTGGGACATTGAAGCACTGTTGGTGGAGTTTTGAAATGATTCAATCATTCTGGAGAGCAATTTGCAACTATGTCCAAAGGGCTACCAAACTATACATATCCCTTGATGCAGCTATACCACTACTAGTTCTGTATTCTAAGAGATCACAAGAAAGGGGAAAGGACCTACATATGAAAAAAATATTTATAGCCACCCTTTTCATGGTGGCAAAATATTACAAATTGAGGAGATGCCTGTCATCTGGGGAATGGATGAATAAGTTATGGTAAATGAATACAATGGAATACTATTGTGTAACAAAAAAATGATGAACAAGTAGTTTTCAAAAAATCCTGGAAAGATTTACATGAACTGATGCAAAGTGAAATGAACTGAAACACGAAAACATGTACACATTACCTACAATACTGTGTGATGATCAGCTGTGAATGAATCAGCTATTCTCAGTAGCACAATGATCCAAGAAAGTAGAAAGGTCTCATGATGGAAAATGCTATCTATATCCAGATAAAGAAATAATGGCATCTGGAGGAAGATCAAAGAATATTTTGACTACTTTATTCTTTCTCATTTTTTTAATCTGTTTCTTCTTTCACAACTGTAAATAATATGGAAATATTTTTACATGACAGCACTTGTATTTTCAGAAGAAGGGAAGGGAAGGGAAGGAGAGAGGGGCAAAAATTTGAAACTCAAAATCTTGTAAAAATGAGCACTAATTTTTTTCTTGACATATAATTTGTGAAAAAATAAAATACTACAAAAAGTAGAATTAGCCAAATGGAAAAGGTGGTACAAAAGCTCACTGAAGAAAATAATTCCTTAAAAATTAGAATTAGACAAATAGATATTAATAACTCTATGAGTCATTAAGAATCAGTCAAACAAAATAAAAATAATTTTAAAAAGTAGAAGAAAATATAAAATACCTCATTGGAAAAATAAGTGACCTGGAAAATAGATCTAAGAGAAATAATTTAAGAACTATTGGACTACCTGAAAGTAATGATTAAAAAAAAAAAAGAACCTGGACAGGATCTTTCAAGAAGTTATTAAAGAAAAATGCCCTGATATTCAAGAACCAGAAGGTAAAATAGTCATTGGAAGAAACCAAAGGTCACTTCCTACAAGAAATCCCAAAATAAAAATTTCAAGGAATAGTATATCCAAATTTCAGACCTCTAAAGTCAAGGAGAAAATACTGCAAGCAGCTAAAAGAAAAAAAAATCAAATATCAAGGAGCCACAATCAGGATTCCAAAGAATTTAGCAGTTTTTACATTAAAAGGATCAAAGGATTTGGAAAATGATATTCCAGAAGGCAAAGGAGATTGGATTGCAACCAAGAATAAACTAACCAGAAAATTTGATCATAGTCTTTCAGGGGAAAAGATGGATATTCAATGAAATAATGGACTTTCAAACTTTCTTGATGAAAAGACCAGACCTGAACAGAAGATTTCTTCTTCAAATACAAGACTCAAGAGAAGTATAAAAAGGTAAACAGGAAAGGAAAAACAAACAACAACAACAACAACGTGGTATTCTCTAAGGTTGAATTGTTTACATCCCTACATGAGAAGATGATACTTGTAACTCTTTAGAATTTTATCTCTTTTAGGGAAGTTAGAAGATGCATACATAGACATAGCGTGTGGGTATAAGTTGACTTTGATGTGATGATATTTGAAAAACATTAAGTGGTGAAAAAGGATTGTGCTGAGAGGAGAGGAAACAGGGAAGTAGAATAAAGTAAAATACATCCCATGTAGAGGCATGAAATACCTATTACAACAGAGGAAAAGAAGGGAGGAGATAAGCATTGATTGAAACTTACAGCATTTGGCTCAGAGAAGGAATAACATATAGGCTCAGTTGGGGATAGAACTCTATCTTATCCTATAGAGAAATAATAGGGGAAAGGCAAAAGAAAAGCATGGGGGGGGTGCTGATGGGAAGGCAGATTGAGGGAGGTGGTGATCAGAAGCAAAACACTGGTGATGAGGGATGGGGTGAAAGGAGAGAAAAAAATATGAATGGGGAAAATAGAGGGAAAATGGAAGGAAATACCAGTTAATAATCAGAACTGTGAATGTGAATGGGATGAACTATCCCACAAAACAGAAGCAGATAAGACACTGGATTAAAAAACAGAATCCTACAGTATGTTGTTTACAAGAATCACATTTAAAGCAGAGTACCCAAAGAGTAAAGGTAAAAGGCTGGAACACAATGTATTAGGCTTCAGATGAAGCTAAACAAATAGATAGATAGATAGATAGATAGATAGATAGATAGATAGATAGATGGACAGACAGATAAATGATAGATAGACAATAAATAAATGGAGAAGGTATAGCAATCCTCACCTCAGACCAAAAACAAGCAAAAAATAAATCTAATTAAATGAGAGAAGGAAGGAAACTACATTTTGCTAAAACATACAATTGTTAACAAAATAATATAAACACTAAACATATGAACCAAGTGATATATTATCCAGATTCTTAGAGAAGTTAAGCAAGTTAGAGGAAGACATAGGCAGCAAAACTATACTACTAGAGGGACCTCAACCTCTTCATCTCAGAACTATATAACCAAAAAATAAACAAGAAAGAAGTAAAAGAGGTGGATAGGATTAAAAACAAATATGATAGACCTCTGCAGAAGACTGAATGGGGATAGAAAGGAATACAACTTTTTTCTCAGTGATTCATGGCACCTTCACAAAAATTGTATATCTCTAAATGATTCCATGAACAAAACAGAGAAACAACTGATAAATGAATTGGGTGTACAACTAAAAAAAAAGGTAGCTAAAGAGCATATTAAAAATTCCCAAACACTAAATTAGAAATTCTGAAAATCAAAGGAGAGATTAGGAAAATTGAAGGTAATAAAACTATTTAACTGATAAATAAAACCAAGAATTGGTTTTGTAAAAAAAAAAGTGAAATAGATAAACATTTGGTTAATTTGATGAAGAAAAAGAAAGAAGAAAACCAAACATCCAGTATCTGAAATGAAAAGGGTGAAATCACCACCAATGAAGAGGAAAATAAAAAGTAATTAGGAGCTATTTTGTTCAACTCTATGGAAATAAATCTGAAAATCTAATTGAAATGAATAAATATTTACAAAAACATATAAATTACCCAGATTAACAGAAGGGATAAAATATTTAAATAATCTCATATTAGAAAAAAAGAAATTGAGCAAGTCATCAATGAACTCCTTAAGAATAAACCTCTAGGGCCAGATAGATTTACAAATGAATTCTAGCCAACATTAAAAAAACAATTAATTCCAATATGTTATAAATTATTTGGAAAAACAGATGATGAAGGAGTTCTACCAAATTCATTTTATGACACAAATATGGTGCTGGCACCTAAACCAGGAATAGCTAAAACAAAGAAAGAAAATTATAGAACAATTTTCCAAATAAAACATAAATGCTTAATAAGAAAAGAAAAAGAAACATAATAAACTAAAATATTAAACTTAAATATAAAATAAGAAAAGAAAAAATGTGTCACATGCACAGCAGAACATAGGAGGGGACTCAGAGTATAAAGCAATAACTTTCCACTTCAAGAAAGCCTATATATTAAATACTATACATTATGTTGAAAACTGTCCATTTCTCTTTTACTTCCTTGTAAGTTTTTTTTTCTTCTCTGCTGTACACTTTTTATTTTGTTTTTCCTCCCTTCCTCTCCCACCTCCACCCAACCCAAGGCTACAATTAGTGTGAATATAGATAGATAGATAGATAGATAGATAGATAGATAGGTAGAGATAGATAGAGATAGAGATATATAGATATAGATATAGATATAGAAATAGATATAGATATAGATATAGATATAGATAGGTAGATAGATATAGATAGATAGATACATATAGATAGATAGATATTATATATATGTATATAGTGTGAATATATTTACAGACATATACATATACACACACTCACATACAAATATAAACATACATACATATATAGATATATACTTTCCCTAAGAGATTCTAATCTTTGTTTTTGTTTGTGCATATCTCTTTTTTCCTGTCTCTCCTAACTGCTCTACTTGCTATGTTGCCCTCCTATTACTTTACTTACCCCACCTCCAGTGATCTCTTCCTTATCCTCCCATTCTCCAAAATCTAGCACCCTTTTGTACACCCTTTGACCTATTCCTTTACCCTCCCCTCTAAAAATCCCTTCCTTATCCTCCCAAGAATCCCCCACTTATCCTCCCATTCCCTTCCATCTAAACACACTTCTAAATCCCCCTTTTAACCTATTTCCTAAAGAACCTTCCTTTATCCTCTCCCCCCATCTTCTTAGAGTTTTACTTCTTTCTAAATTTAGAAGACTTTTATACCATACACATATGTGTGTGTGTTGTGTGTGCATGTGTGTATTTCCTTCTTGAACCCATTCCAGATGAAGGTAGGTTTCCAGAACTAACAACACCCCTCCCCATCAAATTCCTCTGTAATTTTTCTCTTTCTTAAATGATTTTACTTTTTGAAGTCATATCATACCCAGGTCTATCCCAATCTTTCTTATAAACTAATCACTAATAATATTTTACATACTTGATTCCCTCATAATTAGTCATTGGCATGTACCTTATATTTCTCTTGGCTTTTATATGTGAAATCTTCTATTGAGTTCAGATTAAAAAAAAAAAACTCCTGACAGTATGACAATTCATTAAAGGTCATTTTTTTTCATTCAGAATTATGCTTAGCTTTGCAGGGTATGATATTTTTTGCCAGGAGCTCGGTTATTTTGCTCTTCAATGTATTGTGTTCCAAGACCTGTGATCTTTTCACCACTGCTAGATCTTGTGTAATTCTAATTGTGGTACCACCATATGTAATATTTTTTGTTGTTGCTTGTAATATTTTGTCCTTGAGATGGGGGGTTTCAGAATTTGAGTATAATATTCTTGTGAGTTTTCCACATAGTATCTTTTTGGGTGGTGCAGAGGGTATACATATTTTTTTTTTTACTTTCCCCACTTGTTCTAATGCTTCAGGAAAATTTTCTTTAATTATTTCTTGTATTACTATATTAAGGCTTTTTTTTTTATCATAGCTTTCAAGTCATCCAATTATCTTCATGTTTTATGTTTGTGATCTGTTCTTCAGATCAGGTGTTTTTTTTTCTGAGATATTTTACATTTTCTTCTATTTTTCATTATACAGATAGATATAGATATAGATGTAGATATAGATATAGATTAGATATAGATATAGATATAGATATAGATATAGATATAGATATAGATATAGATATAGATATAGATATAGATATATAGATAGACAATTTGTTCATCTCTTATAACTTCACTGACTTCCTCTTGCCCAATTCTGATTTTCAAGGAGTCATTTTCTTCCATAAGACTCTGGATCTCCTTTTCTAATTGGTTGACTTTCTTTTCATAATCTTCTCATTTTTCATGGATTATGGTTATTTTTCTTTTTAGTTTTTTCCTCAATCTCTCTCATTCAATTCTTAAAGTCTTTTTTATGTTCTTCAATGAATTATTTTTGGGGAGGTGACCATTTGACATTACTCTTTGGAATAAGAGAGGGTTTCTGTGCTTTAGTATACTCCTCAGAAGATGAACCCCAGTCTTCTCTTTTCCCATAAGAGTTCTCTATGGATGGATTCTTTCTCCTTTGCCTGTGGATTATTTTTTAGTAATATTTTAATTTGTTTACTTTTTATGCTTTTTTGAATCTTACATTTCAAAGTCAAATTTTCTTTTCATCTCTGTTATTTTCATGAGGACTACTTGAAAGTCCTCTATTTCAGTAAACATCTATTTTCCCCCAGAAAGAGTATAGTCACTTTTTCTGGACAGATTATTATAGGTTGCAATCCCCTCTACTTTGCTTCCAAAAATATCATATTCCAGGCATTCCTTTAAAGTGGTACTTGCAAAATTTTTTGTGGTCCTGAGTATGGCAACATAATATATGAATGTTTTCTTTCTCACTTCTTTAAATGTTTTCACTTTAACATGGGTGCTCTGGAATTTGGTTCTAATATTCCTGGGAGTTTTCATTTTGACATCCTTTTTAGGAGTTAATTGTTAGAATCATTGGATTTCTGGTTTACCCTCTGCTTCTAAAATGCCAGGCCAGTTTTCTTTTATAGTTTCTTAAAATATTTTGTCTAGGCTCTTTTTTTTAAGAAGGGCTTTCAAGCAGTATAATAATCTTTACTTAAATTCTTACATTCATTTATAGGTCACATTTTTTCAAGGTGATATTTCATATATACTATTTTTTTCATTTTTGAATGTTTTATTGTTTCTTGATTTTTTATAAAATCATTAATTTCAACTTGCCAGATTCTAATTTTTAAGTAATTATTTTCATAAGAGGAATATTCTATTTATTTTTCTTTATTGTCAGTTCTGTTTTTTATGGTGTCATTTTCTTTATTATTTTTGTGTCTCTTTTACAATATTAATTGTCTTTATTAAAAAATTTTTGCATTGCTCTCATTTTTGTTTCCAATTTTCCTTTACCACTCTTATTTTATATTTAGCTTTTCCAAGAATTTCTGTTTGAATTGTTTTTGAATTCGCATTTCTCTTCAAGGTTTTGCTTGTTGCTGTTTTGACATTGTTATCTCTTTCTGAATTAGTCTCTTCATCTTCCCATTCTCCATTTAAGCTTTTTAGAATTTTGTGATCTTCTTTGTTGTTTGTTCATTTTTCTTTCTTCATCTTGATTTTAAAATTTTTATTAAAGTTAAATTCTAGTCCTGGAGGTTGGGGGGATGGGGGAAGATTGTTCCCTGCTTCATGAGCACTGCTATTTTCAGAGCTTGTTCTGGGTTTTGGAAGTTTTTGGTGCTTCTCTAATGGTTTGAACTGTGGAGGGAGGTTGTCATTGCTCTCCTGGTCTGTGCTCTTTTCCTTACTCAGGAAGGGCCACTGATCCCTTGCAGTTGCAAGAAAAACTGCTCCTCATGGCCCCTACTCCCTTGGGACAGCAAGGGATAATGTTCTTCGGGTCCTTGTGACTGCGAGTCCATTTCTAAGCCCTGGAACAGTGATCCTGAAAGAGTACAGGGAACAGAATTGTCAGATACTGCCATATCCTCTGCCCGATGCCAGCACAGGGATTCTTTGTAATATATTTCTGAAAAGTTGCAAGATCCCTGTATCATCTCTGCTTGAGATCTCCTGAAGGAACTACTGATGCAGTTGCCACCTATAAGATCTATAGCTGGAATTACAATCACATTGTCTATAAATGTCTTTCTACTACCCTACATTTTGTTGGTTCTGCTTCTTTACAATTAAGTTTAAGACATTACTTTACAGTTGTTTGGAGTGGAATGTTGGGAAAATGCAGCTATTTCTACTCTGCCATCTTGGATCTCTATGTGTATATTTTTATGTAATTATCTCTTAATTTCCACTTCTCTTTAAATATTTTTTCAGCCTTAGCCTAAATAGTAGCCAGTGTTTACATCAATATGAATCAATAATTGAAATCTTCAACAAGTTTTGTACATGAAATAATTAATTGTTACTGAAATTATATATATGTATACACACGTATACACACACACACACAACACACACACACACACACACACACATATATATATATATATAATGTATGTATCCATTAGGAGTGAATATTTGAAAATACCAAATATTTTTAGGCCAGTGATGTAAAAGAAAGTTAGTTATAGAAATAAAAGTATTTTCATTACCTGACAATTATTAATAAAATTAGAACATCTCATGCAAAAATGATTTAGATTGATGACAGACATAATCCCCAAACCAGATGCAGCATTTCTAATTTGTCCTGCTCTGCTATAGCCAGTCACCTTTGAATGGTTTTTAGCCATGAAATAAGTAAAGCCTTGATATTCTGCTCATCTGATAAAATTGAACTGAGTTCATCACCTGAATTGTTCCAGTGATGTCATAATTTGTGTTTATGTTTAAAATGATTTCTTTTAAATGAATTTGAGACTCTTAGTTAACACTGAAGAAAATTTTCCTTTTAAAAGTTCAATCAGTGAGCAAAAATTATAAAAGATGTTATAATAAAAATCCTTGGACAATTGAAAACCTTATACTTGGCTTGAATATTTCAACATGCTACATTAAACTATTTATCACGTTGGACTAAAATGGTGGACCAGACTCACAATCATAAGAACAGTCATTTCAAAATTTTCCCATACCCCCACTGACCATTCACAATAGCCATAGTTATACATTTTGCAATATCTTCACTTCTTAGAATATCACAGATTAAAAAACTTGGAGAGGGAGTCAAGTGCTTGTTTTTACTTAGATAAAATAAGAAATGAAACTGATGACATACTGCAAGTCAAAGCATATAATATTTATGAATGTTGGCATCAAATCACTTCCATTAATGTAGCATCCACAAAATGAGACCAATAAAAAGTGATGACAAATATATGTCTCAAATTATTGGGAAAATACATACTTCTTGGACTGGAAATTTTTGTCTTTGTTTGTTTGATGGAATGAATTCAACTAGTAGATATATTATGATTAAATGGAAAAAAAAACAACAAACCAAAAAAACAAGTGATGCATTTAAGAATAGGTCATTTACATTCTCTCTGTCTCTCTCTCTGTCTTTTTTTCACTTTCTGTTTCTGTCTCTGCCTCTCTGTCTCTCTTTCTTTCTGTGTGTGTATCTCTCTGTCTCTCTGTCTTTATCTCTCGGTGTCTGTGTGTCTCTGTGTCTCTCTCTGTCCCTGTCTCTGGGTCTCTCCCTCTGTCTGCCTTTCTCTCTCTGTCTCTCTCTCTGTCTCTCTCTCTGTCTCTCTCTGTCTGTCTCTCTGTCTCTCTCTCCTCTCTCTCTCTCTCTCTCTCTCTCTCTCTGTGTCTCTGTCTCTCTCTCTCTCTCTCTTTAGTTATTGTTTTTGACTAAGTAAAGAGGACATTCTCTGCCTCAAATCTTATTAAGCCTTAATCACTGAATGGGTGTTGCCTCAGTCAAACTGACACCTGTTAAAGACCTTAGCTTGAAAAGGCCAAGGTCCCCCACTTCGTCCTGAGCCATCTCCAGACGTCCTGATATATATCTGGTCACTAGATTCAGATGGCTCTGGAGGAGAAAATGAGGGTAGTGACTTTGCACAACCCTTCCTCACTTAAATCCAATTCACTTGCATATGCTGTAATGGAATAACGTGAAGACCAATTTATATAAAAAATGTGACATATTTCAGGGAGAGAACTTAAGCTCATTATGTTTCTCACCAGCCAAATCAATTTTATAACTGAGTAAAGCTTCCAAATCAAAGAGGGAATCATACCAAATCTGTATTAATAATTTTCTATGTATGGATGATATTGTTAGATGGATCTGTCATTTAATATGTTAAACATTGTCTTTAGCTTGTTGAATATTCCTTCGGTGATTATTACTATATCATTTTGTCTTGGTAAGCATAAAATTCTTAACAATATATGCAAGAAAGGTGGAAAATGGATGATTTAAGCATGAATCCAGAAGAGAAAAGCGATTATTAAAAATACCTTGGTCTTTTCTAGCCAAAGCACATGTAGACTACAACTTAGCAGTAAGAAAGCAATTGTTTAATACATTAATAGCCTTGCTGCCATCTTGAAATCAAAGTTTAATATGATAAGCATGTTGCAAGCAATGAATACCTTTGAAATGCCAATCACAATATACACTTTTGGAATTGTAGAGTGGATAATAATATATGTGAAAAATCATAACAAAAGCCAAAATTACATTTTTTTTCAAAATTCAAAGTTCATTAGCACAAGAAATCTTAGCAAAATTAATGTTTCCATGTCAAATAAAGAAAAAAAGAGGATTGTCAGGCATTCTCAGAGCAAATGAAATATATTTCAAAAGCCTATAAGACAATTTCAGAAAAAAAATACATTGATTCCCTTAACAATTGTGAAAGATCAAAAGAGATACATACCAATACATAAGTCAAATGTAACAGTGAAAATAAAGTTTTGTCTCCAGATGGAGTCCATAAAAAGGCTCATGTGAAAAAAATGGAATGAAATTACTGAACTTCTATATGCATCTAACCAACATTGTGTTAAGAAAGAAATAGAAAAATAGTAGACTTGTTTGTATTAGTTGATCAAAATAAAAAGGTATATTACAGCAATTCAAGACTGGGACGTTTCATCAGAAATTATGGATTTCTGCTTCTGGAAGCCAAGATGGCAGAGTGAAAAGGTAGTTGCTCTCACTCTCCCCTATCAACCTCTGAAAACCCAGAAAATATCACCCCAGAAAAAAACCCTGGAACACCTGAACTAGAAGAAAGATGGGGAGCAGCAGTGCAGCAGCCCAGCAAATGGGTCTCCCAGTGCCTCAGCAAAAATAAGGGAAGCAGAACTACAAGGGGCCCCAGGTGGATAAGTACCCTGCAGCATTCATCTGAAAGGAGGTGAAGAAAACAACTTAAAGTCCCAACCTTGCTGATTCCATACCAACACCAGGTGAGCTGTAAGAGCCCTGAAGACTCCAATTCTGAAGAAATCCTGAAGCCCAGGTGGTAGAGCAGGCAAACACCAACACCTGGACCTCCAGTGCCTCAGTGAGGGGGGAACCGGTGGAAACCAGCTCAGAAAACCACCAGGTGCCTCGGCACTCACCACAAGGAATCTCCCAGTGCATTAGCAGAAAGAGGGAGACAACACTGCAGGGGGCCCCAGGTAGATAAACATCCTGCAGCAGCCATCTAAAAGGAGCTGAAGAAAGCTAAAGGAAAGGAAAAGCAGGCAACCTAGAATTGCCTGAAAGTTCCAGCCTTGCTGATTCCAGCCCAACAGAGGTAAGCTGCCAGAAACCTACAGCCTCCAATTGCCAGCATAAGAGGCCCCAGCACAAAGCCAGTGACCAAGACCTAGGCTCCCAACACAAGAAGCTTGGGTAGTACCCTCTGTTCCCCAGCAGGAGAGCTCAATCTCTTTAAAGGCCAGGGAATAAAGAAACACCATGAGTAAAAAGAAATGTACCATAGATTCATATTATGAGAAGAGTGAAGATCAAGACAGAAATTCTGAAGAGGACAACATTGTCAACAAACCCACATCTGCAACAACAAAAGGGAATATGAACTGGTCTGAAGCCCAAAAAGCCTTCTTAGAAGAGCTCAAGAAGGATTTTAATAGTCAAATGAGAGAGGTAGAAGAGTCCTTCAAAAATACAATTGGCCAATTGGAAAAAAAATACACTGAAGAAAACAAGTCCCTAAAAAACACAATTGGCCAATTGAAGAAGGAAGTACAAAAACTAACAGAAGAAAACAATCTGTTAAAAACTAGAATTGGACAAATGGAAACTAATGTCTCTATGAGAGAGCAAGAATCAGTCAAACAGAAACAAAAAAATGAAAAAATAGATGAAAATGTAAAATACCTCATCAGTAAAACAACCGACCTGGAAAATCTCAGGAGAGACAATTTAAAAATTATTGGACTACCTGAAAATCATGATGAAAAAAAGAGCCTGGACAGTATCTTTCAGGAAATCATAAAGGAAAACTGCCCAGAAGTCCTAGAACCAGAAGGGAAAATAACCATAGAAAGAATCCACGATCACCACCTGAAAGAGATCCCAAATTGACAATGCCAAGGAATATAATAGCAAAATTCCAAAATTACCAGATGAAAGAGAAGGTGCTGCAAGCAGCCAGAAAGAAACAATTTAAATATCATGGAACCACAGTCAGGATTACACAGGACCTTGCAGCTTCTACATTAAAAGACCACAGGGCATGGAACATGATATTCCGTAAGGCAAAGGAGCTTGGAATGCAGCCAAGGATCAATTACCCAGCAAAAATGAGCATCATTTTTCAAGGGAGGTGGATATTCAATGAAATAGGAGACTTCCAAACTTTCCTGATAAAAAGACCAGAGCTCAACAAAAAATTTGATCTTCAAGTACAGGACTCAAGAAGGACTTAAAAAGGTAAATGGGACAGAAGATACAATATGTTGTTAATAAGGGGGGGGCTGTTTAAACCCCTACAAGGGAATATGACACTTGCAACCCTTGAGAACTGTATTGTTATTACACCTTGTTAAAGGAGTATACATAAAGAGGGTGGATATTAGTTGACTTTGATGTAATGATAAAAAAAAATCTAATCAAGTGGGTTAAATGGATCCAAATAAGTGGATCAATCTGATCTTAGAAAATGTACTGAGAAAGGAGGAGGCAGACAAGGGTAAATTACATTACAGGAAAAGACACAAAATCCTATTACAGCAGAGGGAAGGGGGGGAGCATTGTTTGAACCTTACTCTCATCAGATTTGGCTCAAGAAGGGCATAATAATCAGTTAGGTATAGAAATCTAACTTGCCCTATAGGCAGTAGGAGGGAAAAGGGGAAAGAAAAGGGAGGGGGAAAGAAGGGAGGGGGAAAGAAGGGAGGGAAGCAGCAGTAAGACTAAAGGGGAAGAAAAGGGAAAGGGATAATAAAAGGGGAGGGACTGAAGGAGGGTGGTCAAAAGCAAAACACTAGTGAAGGGGAAAGGAAAAAGGAGAAAGAAAAGCATAAATGGGGGGAAAGGATGGAGAAAAAGACACAGATAGTAATCATAACTGTGAATGTGAATGGGATGAACTCCCATAAAACGGAAATGGATTGCAGAATGGATTAAAAACCATAATCCTACAATATGTTGTTTACAGGAAACACATTTGAAAAAGAGTGACACATACAGGGTAAAGGTAAAAGGCTGGAGCAGAATATATTATGCTCAGCTGAAGTAAAAAAAGGGGTAGCAATCCTGATCTCAGACAAAGCAAAAGCAAAAATAGATCTAATCAAAAGAGATAAGGAAGGAAACTACATCCTGCTAAAAGGCACCATAGACAATGAAGTAATATCATTACTAAACATATATGCACCAAATGGTATAGCATCCAAATTCTTACAGGAGAAGTTCAGGGAGTTACAGGAAGAAATAGACAGCAAAACTATACTAGTGGGGGACCTGAACCTCCCCCTCTGCACTAGATAAGTCTAACCACAAAATAAACAAGAAAGAAGTTAAGGAGGTGAATAGAACATTAGAAAAGTTAGGTATGATAGACCTCTGGAGAAAACTGAATGGGGATAGAAAGGAATATACTTTTTTCTCGCAGTACATGGCACATACACAAAAATTGACCATGTACTAGGGCATAAAAACCTCACAATCCAATGCAGAAAGGCAGAAATATTAAATGCATCCTTTTCAGATCATGACAATAAAAATTATATGTAATAAAGGGCCATGGAAAGATAGACTAAAAAATAATTGGAAACTAAATAATCTAATCCTAAAAAATGATTGGGTCAAACAACAAATCATAGAAACAATCAATAATTTCATTCAAGAGAATGACAATAATGAGACAACATACCAAAACCTATGGGATGCAGCAAAAGCAGTTCTTAGGGGAAGTTTTATATCTCTAAATGCTTACATAAATAAAATAGAAAAAGAGGAGATTAATGAATTGGGCATACAACTAAAAAAACTAGAAAAAGAACAAATTAAAAATCCTCAACTAAACACAAATTAGAAATATTGAAAACCAAAGGAAAAATTAAGAAAATTGAAATTAAGAAAACTATTGAACTAATAAATAAAACTAAGAGCTGGTTTTATGAAAAAACCAATAAAATAGATAACCTTTGGTTAATTTAATTAAAAAAAAGAAAGAAGAAAACCAAATTACTAGTATCAAGAATGAAAAGGGTGAAGCTACCACCAAGGAAGAGGAAATTAAAACAATAATTAGGAATTATTTTGCCCAACTATATGCCAACAAATTTGACAATCTTAGTGAAATGGATACATATTTACAAAAATATAAATTGCCCAGATTAACGAAGAGGAAGTAAAATACTTAAATAACCCCATCTCAGAAAAAGAAATTGAACAAGCCATTGATGAACTCCCTAGGAAAAAATCTCCAGGGCCAGATGGATTTACATGTGAATTCTATCAAACATTTAAAGAACAATTAATTCCAATACTATATAGACTATTTGGGAAAATAGGTGAAGGAGTCTTACCAAATTCTTTTTATGATACAAATATGGTGTTGATACCTAAACCAGGAAGAGTCAAAATAGAGAAAGAAAATTATAGACCAATTTCTCTAATGAATATAGATGCAAAAATTTTAAACAAAATACTAGCAAGTAGATTGCAGCAACTTATCACAAGAATAATACACTATGACCAGGTAGGATTTATACCAGGAATGCAGGGTTGGTTCAATATTAGGAAAACTATCAGCATCACTGAGCATATCAACAAGACCAACAGAAACCACATGATCATCTCAATAGATGCAGAAAAAGCTTTTGATAAAATACAACACCCATTCCTATTAAAAACACTAGAAAGCATAGGTATAAATGGAGTCTTCCTTAAAATAATAAATAGCATTATCTAAAACCTTCAGCAAGCATTATATGTAATGGGGACAGGCTAGAAGCATTTCCAATAAGATCAGGGGTGAAACAAGGATGTCCATTATCACCACTGTTATTCAATATTGTACTGGAAACCTTAGCTTTAGCAATAAGAGAAGAAAAAGAAATTGAAGGCATTAGAATAGGCAAAGAAGAAACAAAGCTATCACTCTTTGCAGATGACATGATGATATACTTAGAGAATCCTAGAGAATCAAGTAAAAAACTACTTGAAATAATAAACAACTTTAGCAAAGTTGCAGGCTATAAAATAAACCCACATAAATCATCAGCATTTCTATATATTACCAACAAAGCCCAACAGCAAGAGATAGAAAGAGAAATCCCATTTAAACTTACTGTAGACATTATAAAATATTTAGGAGTCTACTCCCAAAAACCCAGGAACTCTATGAACACAATTACAAAACACTTTTCACACAAATAAAATCAGATCTAAATAATTGGAAAAACATCAGTTGCTCATGGGTAGGCCGAGCTAATATAATAAAAATGACAATCCTACCTAAGCTAATTTACTTATTCAGTGCCATACCAATCAAACTACCAAAAAATTATTTTATAGAGTTAGAAAAAATAATAACAAGATTCATTTGGAAAAACAAAAGGTCCAGAATATCAAAGGAACTAATGAAAAGAAATGCAGGGGAAGGTGGCCTAGCAATTCCAGATCTTAAATTGTATTATAAAGCAGCAATCATCAAAACTGCTTGGTACTGGCTAAGAAATAGGGAGGTGGATCAGTGGAATAGGTTAAATATGCAAGACACAGTAGTCAATGACTATAGTAATCTATTATTTGATAAACCCAAAGACCCCAGCTTCTGGGATAAGAACCACTCTTTGAAAAAAACTGCTGGGAAAACTGGAAAAGAGTATGGCAGAAACTAGGCATAGACCCAAATCTCACACCATATACCAAAATAAAGTCAAAATGGGTTCATGACTTAGATATAAAGGCTGATACCATAAGTAAACTGGGAGAACAAGGAATAGTTTACCTATCAGATCTATGGAGAACAGAAGAATTCATGACCAAACAGGAGATAGAGAACATTATGAAAAGCAAAATGGATAATTTTGATTACATTAATTTGAAAACTTTTTGCACAAACAAAGCCAATGCAACTAAGATTAGAAGGAAGGTAGAAAATTGGGAAAGAATTTTTACAACCAGTCTCTCTGATAAAGGCCTCATTTCTAAAATATATAGAGAATTAAGACAAATTTATAAGAACACAAGCCATTCCCCAATTGATAAATGGTCAAAGGATATGAACAGACAGTTCTCAGATGAAGAAATTAAAGCCATCTATAGTCATATGAAAAAATGCTCTAAATCTATTGATTAGAGAAATGCAAATCAAAACAACTCTGAGGTACCACATCACACCTATCAGATTGGCCAACATGACAAAACAGGAAAATGATAAATGTTGGAGAAGATGTGGGAAAATTGGAACACTAATACATTGTTGGTGGAGTTGTGAAATGATCCAACCATTTTGGAGAACAATTTGGAACTATGCCCAAAGGGCTACAAAAATGTGCATACCCTTTGATCCAGCAATAGCACTTCTAGGGCTATATCCCAAAGAGATCAAACAAATGGGAAAAGGACCCACATGTACAAAAATATTCATAGCAGCTCTTTTTTGTGGTGGCAAAGAATTGGAAATTGAGAGGATGCCCATCAATTGGGGAATGGCTGAGCAAGTTGTGGTATATGAATGTAATGGAATACTATTCTGCTATAAGAAATGATGAAGAGGCTGACTTCAGAAAAACCTGGAAAGACTTATATGGTCTGATGCTGAGTGAAGTGAGCAGAACCAAGAGGACTTTGTACACAATAACAGCCATGTTATGCAATGACTAAGATTGTTAAACTGAACCCTTCTCAGCATTATGAATCTAAGACATCTCCAGAGGCCTCGGGATGGAAAATGCTGTCCACATCCAAAGAAAGAACTATGGAAGTCGAATCGCTATCACTTATTTTTACCTTCTGTTGAGTTTTGTTTCTTCTTTCTGTTGGTTCCTCCTATTGGTTTTACTTTTTACTTACAACTTCACTAATGTGAAAATATGTTTAATGGGTATGTAAATGTAAAGCCTGTATCAGACTGTGTGCCTTCTTGGGGAGGGCGGGGGGGAGGAAGGGGTAAAAAAGTTTTCAATTCAAAAGCATATGGAAGTGATTTTTGATAAATCAAAATAAATTAATAAAAAAAGAAAATATTAAAAAAAAGAAATTATGGAAAGATTATCCTCTTAATCCAAAGCATAGACATTGTGATTGATATAGGTCATATAAGGAAACTTTCAAAAGCACAGAAAACTAATGTTGAGGACTGCAAAAACAGGGCATTTACCCAATATCTAGCAAGACCTGACCCAGTAATAAATCTCCATTAAAACACAAAGCTCAAAATGTTATATAGAATTCAACTAACAGAATGTCTTGGAACAAGGTGATTATCATTGACCAATTTGTTAACCACAATTTCCTGCATCTCTAAAACTTAAGTACATTTTTAATAGGTTTTGTCATATGAAATATTCAAAATAATGGAGTGAAATGCTGTCAAAATACATGGACCTAGCAGAGTAAATCAATCATGTGAAAACATGATAATGTATATACCACCCATATTATGTTGTCTGCTACCAGAGTTGTGGTATATGATTGTGATGAAATAATATTGTACTGTAAGAAAGAATGAGTTCAAGGAATTTAGAAAAAAACTTGGAAAGACTGGCATGAAATAATGAAGAGCTAAATGAGCAGAACCAAGATAACATTGTATATACTAACAGGAATATAGTTTTAAGGAGAACTTTGAGTGAATAAGTTATTTTGAGTATTTTAAATTCCCAAATTAACTATGAAGGACATATGAAGAAATGCTATCTGCATCCAGAGAAAGGATTGATAAATAGAAATATGTATAGAAATATATGTATGTACACATTTACATGCTAATTTTCTTGTATATTTGAAAGGAATGACAAGTTGCACATAACAGATTTACAGTTTCACATGCAATCATCTTTTTTTATTGTATTATGTTATGGAAATGTGTGTTTTATTCCATAAATTAAAAAGAAAATGCAAAAATGAAATTAAAATAAAGCAGTCACACATTCTGTTTTAACAGAAAAAGCAGCCATCCAATCCAAAGAATTATTTTAAATGAAGCCATTTGAATAAGATAAAAATGATTTTTGTGTAATATAAAGAGAATAATATCAA
Organism: Phascolarctos cinereus; assembly: GCF_003287225.1. Classification (NCBI taxonomy): domain Eukaryota; kingdom Metazoa; phylum Chordata; class Mammalia; order Diprotodontia; family Phascolarctidae; genus Phascolarctos; species Phascolarctos cinereus. The sequence continues at coordinate 412,952,079 of NW_027555847.1, forward strand.
CAATATTTTTAAAAATCCAAATAGTGATGTCAGAAGGGCTGTCCTCAAGTCCATATCTATCATTAGTGCCTAACCTTACAAATTACTTTGTATCTTATTATTTTGTGTATATTTATATTGGTTCATTTTTTTAATGATGTATGTGTAGTTGTTCTCTCCTCCACCAGAATGGAAAGTACTTGTAGACTGGAATTGTTTCATGCTTTATATTTTTATTCCCAAGTGCTTATATCAGTATTTGGCACACAATAGATATTTAATCAGTAACTGTTGATTGATAGATTGATGCAGATGCAACTCAGTACTACTCTCTGACTCAGAATACTTCAGAGTAGGACATGAAGAGAGACAGAGACAATGACACAGGAAGCCAGAGAAAGTCAGAGAGATAGAAAGAGAAAAAGACACAGAAAGAAAGAGAGAGATAAATATAGTGTGAAAGAGAGAGACAGAATCAGATAAAGACAGAGAGAGACAAAGATAAAAAGGGATAGACAAAGACTAAGAAACAGAGAGACTTAATGAAAGAAGACAGGACATCCACCAAAACAAAGGTCATGGTAATGGAGCCATGCATATTTCAGATTGCTTGCACAATAAAAAAAATGTAAAATGCAGTTTAATTGTTTAACAAGATGGATGATATATTTGAATATAGATTGCAATTGTCCTCTATATTTGCTTATCTTTTTTTTTTCCTGTACTCATATGATTTCATCATAGACTTCTTTCAAAGTCTTATCAGAGCAGGGAAGGTGACAGTCTATTCTTTTGTTTATTTATTTGGTGATAACATAATCTTTAAAAATCTTATTTAATATTTTATTTTTCCAAATTATATGTAAAAAACAATTTTAACATTCTTTTCTTAAATGTTGAGTTTCAAATTCTCTTCCCTCTACCATTAAGAAAACAAGAAATTTGACACATATTATACATGCATATTTCCATGTTAACTCATTCTATGAAGGAAAAGCCAGACCAAAAACACACACGCACACACACACACACACACACACACACACACACACATGAAAAATAGAGAAAATAGTGTCTTCGATCTGCATTCAAGCTCTACCAGTTGTTTCTCTAGAGGTGGACAACATCTTTCATCATAAATCCTACAGAATTGTCTTGGATCATTGTATTGCTGAGTATAGCTGTTATTCATAGTAGATCATCATACAATATTACTATTACTGTGTACAATGTTATCTTGTTTCTGCTCATTTCACTTTGCATCACTTCATGTAAGTCTTTCTAAGTTTTTCTGAGAACATCCTACTCATCATTTCTTAAAGCACGATAATATTGCATCACAATCATATACGACAACTTGTTTATCCATTTCCCAATTGATGGACATCCCCTCAATTTCCAATTCTTTGATACCACTAAAGGAACTGTTATAAATATTCTATACATATAGGTCCTTTTACTTTTTATTTTTTATCTCTTTAGAATATAGAGCTAGTAGTGATATTGATGGGTCAAAAAGTATGAATGGCTTTATAGCCTTTAAGACATATTTCAAAATTGTTCCCCAGAAGTGTTGAATTGGTATATAACTTTGTCAATAGTATATTAGTGTTTTAATTTTCCCACATTCCCTCCAAAAGTTGTCATTTTCCTTTTTTTGTCATACTAGCCAACCTGATGTTTGAGGTAGTAGCTCAGAGTTATTTTAATTTGAATTTCTTTCATTAATAGTGATTCAGAGCATTTTTTATATGACTATAGATAGCTTTAATTACTTTGTTGGAAAACTCCCTGTTCATAACCCTATAACCACTTATAATGTGAGAAATGGCTCTTATTTTTCTAAATTTGACTCAGTTTCCTCTATGTTTGGGAAATGAAGTCTGTATCAGAGAAATTCATTAATTTTTCCCCCACAGAATGATTACTATATATTTCCCTCCATCTTATTTTTCCCATTTGTCTTACTCTCTCTTTTATCTATTCCATTCTTAAGAGTGTTTTGCTTCTGACTTTTATTTCCCTCAAACTGCCCTTCCTTCTATCAATTCCCCACCTTTTTCTTATCCCCTTCCCTTCCTTTCTGTATGGTAAGATATATTTCCAAGCCCAACTGAGTATGTTTATTAACTGTTTGAGCCAATTCTGATGAGAGTAAGGTTCATGTTCTCCCCTCCCCTTTTCCCCTATTTCCCCCTACACTGTAAAATTTCTCTTATGCCTCTTTCATGTCAGATAATTTAACCCATTCTACTTCTCCTTTCCCATCCTCCTACTTCATTCTTTTTTTCTCATACCTTTATTTTTTTTAGGTAATCATACTATCACGTTCAACTCACACCTCTGCTTTCTATATATATATACTCTTTACTGCCCTAATAACCAGAAAGTTTTTAGGAGGTATAAATATAATTTTCCCATGTTTGAATATAAACATTTAACCTTATTGAATCTCTTATGATTTCTCTTTCCTGTTTCTCTTTTTATGCTTATTTTGCATCTTGTATTTGAAAGTCAGTTTTTCTATTCAACTCTGATCTTTTCATCAGGAATGATTGAAAGTTTTCTACTTCACTGAATGTTCATTTTTGTCCTGAAGGATTATGCTCAGTTTTGCTGTGTAAGTGATTCTTGGTTGCAATCTTAGCTCTTATTCCCTCTGGAATATAATATTCCAAGCCTTATGGTCCTTAACATAGAAGCTGCTAAAGCTTGTGTTGTCCTAACTGTAGGTACATGATACTTGGTTTTTTTTTTATTTTTGGCTGCCTGCAGTATTTTCTCCTTTATCTGGGAGGTCTGGTATTTGGATATAATATTCTTGAGTGTTTTCATTTTGGCATTTCATTCAGGAGGTGATAGATGGATTTTTTTTTTCAATTTCTATTTTTCTCCTCTGGTTCTAGAAGAGCAGAGCAGCTTTCCCTGATAATTTCTTGAAAGATGATGCATAGGCTCCTTTACTTTTAATCATGATTTTCAGGCAGTCCAATATTTCATATTATATGTCTCCTACATCTATATTCCAGGTCAATTTGTTTTTTCAGTGAGATATTTCATGCTTTCTATTTTTTTCATTCTTTTTATTTTAATTGTTTCTTGATGTCTCATAAAGACATTAGCTTCTACTTGCCCAGTTCTATCTTTTTAAGGAATTATTTTCTTCGGTGAACTTTTCTACCTCATTTTCCATTCAGCCAATTCTACTTTTTATGGAGTTTGTCCCTTTAGTGAATTTTTGTATATATATATTTTTTTTTCATTTAACTGATTCTACATTTCAAGGCATTGTTCTCATTGGATTTTTGTTCTCTTTTACCATTTGGCCTATTCTGGTTTTCAAGGTCTTATTTTATTCAGTATTTTTTCTGCCTCCTTTACTAAGCTAATGACTCTTTTTTTTAATGATTTTCTTCCATCACTCTCAGTTCTCTGCTCAATTTTTCCTGTACCTCTCTTACTTGATTTTCAAAATTCTTTTTGAACTCTTCCGTGGACTAAGACCAAATCCATTTTTTTTCTTTTAGGCTTTGGATTTAGGAATTCTGACTCTATTGTCTTTTTGACAAAGTTGAGTGTATGTTTTATTTTTCCTTGTCACTATAGTGTTTTTTTTTACTGTCAGTTTTTTTTTCCTGTTGTTTCCTCAATTTCCAGGCTACTTATTGACTTTTAACTTTATGTTAAAGTGAAGCTCTATTTCTCAAGTACAGGGAGCACTACCCCAATATTCAGGTGTATTGAGGTTTTTTTGTGCAGCTGATTTCAGAGGTAATTTTGGCTCTTCTAATGTGGTATGATCTAGACAGAGTGTGTTTATTACTCTTCTAGCCTGACTCTGTTTTTTCAGTTTTGCTCCAACAACTCATCACTCGTTTTCAGTGTATTTTATCACTACTGTGTGTCTCATGAAGTATGGGGATGCCCTAGGACTTTGACCAAAGCTATAACTAATTGTTTCTTAATGTACTTACTCCCTGGGGTGGAGCCAAGATGGCAGAGTAAAAGCAGTGACTTGCTTGAGCAAGTCCTTCCTTCCCAAACCCCTCCAAACACCTATAAAAAATTGCTCTAAACAAATCCTAGAACAGCAGAACCTACAAAAAGACAGAGTGAAACAAATTTCTAGCCCAAGACAAGCTGGATGGTTGATTAGAAAGGTCTATCACGCCACTGTGGGAAAAGAACACAGTTCAATATGGGCATGCAGGAAAAAAAACAGGCCTCAGCAAACCTGGAGCAACCCTCAGAGGAATGAATCACAGGCATCTGTTGTGGTTTCCAGACTTCTCAACCCACAAATTCCACATACAATTTAGAAAATCAGTAGGAGAAGTCTGTGACAAAAGTGAGAGAGAAATTCGATATGAGCCTCAGTCCTAGTGCAACTTTGGGCAGCTACTGCTCCTGGAGCTTCCAAACCACAGACTGAGGGGGAATCAAGTGGATGATCAGAGGGGGATTGCAGGGATCTTTCTGCTGGTGCTGAGGCAGGATTCTCCTGCTTCACTCATGCTTGAATGTGGGTCACAGTTCTGGGTGGTGATCCTGGGGCAAGAAGGCCTTCTGGCATGGTGAAGCTTGTAGTGTCAGTGGAGAAGCAATCCTCCACACAGTTCCAAGGCAGTAGTTACTCATAGACCAGAACACAGGCCAGGAAAGGAGTAAAGGAGTAAACACCTTGCCCCTTATCATACCACCTTGGAAGAACTGAAAACTTACAGGTCTCTAGAAGTATCTCTGAAAACAGCTGTACAAAACACCTGAAGCTTGGGACAGTACATAAGCAGACCCCTACCTTAAAAAAAGTTTAAAACTCAAGTAATTGGCCGGGATCACGAATAAACAAAGGTCCAAAAAAAGTCAGTCCATAGAATCTTTCTTTGGTAACAAAAAAAGATCAAAACATATAACCAGAAGAGAGTAATAAAATCAAAGCTCCTACATCCAAAGCCTCCAAGAGAAATATGAATCAGTCCCAGGCTAAGGAAGAGCTCAAAGAGGAGTTTGAGAAAAAAAAATTAGAGAAGTACAGGAAAAACGGGCAAGAGAAATGTGAGTGATGCAAGAAAATCATGAAAAACAAGTTAACCTCTTGCTAAAGGAGACCCAAAAAATAGTGAAGAAAATAAGACCTCAAAAATAGCCTAACCCAAGTGGAAAAAAGAGGTCCAAAAAGCCAATGTGGAGAAGAATGCCTTCAAAAGTTGAATTGGCCACATAGAAAAGGAAGTCCAGAAACTGATGGAAGAAAATACTTCCTTAAAAATTAAAATGGAACAATTGGAAGCTGATGACTTTATGAGAAATCAAGACATTGTAAAAACAAAGCCAAAAGAATGAAAAAAAAAATAGAAGACAATTTGAAATATCTCATTGGAAAAACAACTGACCTGGAAAATAGATTCAAGGAGAGATAATTCAAAAATTATTGGACTATTTGAAAGTCATTATCAAAAAAGTCCCTAGACATCATCTTTCAAGGAATTATCAAGGAAAACTGCCCTGATATTCTAGAAGCAGAGGGTAAAATAAAAATTGAAAGAATCCATTGATTGTCTCCTGAAAGAGATCCGCAAAGGAAAACTCCTAAGAATATTGCAGCCAAATTCCAGAGTTCCCAGGTCAAGGAGAAAATATTACACGGAGCCAGAAAAAAACAATTCAAGTAATGTGGAAACATAATCAAGATAACAGAGGAAATAGGAGCCACTATACTAAGGAACTGCCGGGCTTGGAATATAATACTCCAGAGGTCAAAAGAGACAGGCTTACAGTCAAGAATCACCTACCCAGAAAAGCTGAGTGTAATCCTTCAGGGGTAAAAATGGTCATTCAGTGAAATAGAGGACTTTCAGGCATTCTTGATGAAAAGACTAGAGCTAAATAGAAAATTTGACTTTCAAATACAAGACTCAAGAGAAGCATAAAGAGGTAAACAGGAAAGAGAATACATAAGGGACTTAATAAGGTTGAACTGTTTACATTCCTACATGGAAAGATGATATTTGTAACTCATAAGGTCTTTGTCAATATTAGGGTAGCTGGAGGAAAAAAAATAATTATGTGTACAGAGAGATTGATAGAGGGCAATGGTGAGTTAAAGATGAATGAATGATATCTGGAGAATAAAATTAAGAGGTGAGAGAGGATTATACTTGAAGAAGGAGAAAGGGAGAGGTAGAATGAGGTAAATTATCTCACATGAAACAGACAAGAAAAGGCTTTTACAGTGGAAGAGAAGTGGGGGAAGGTGAGAGGGAATGAGTGAATCTTATTCTCACTGGATATGGATTAAGGAGGGAATAACATACACACACAATTGGGTATGGAAAGCTATCTTACTCTACAGGAAAATAGGGGGAAAGGGAATAAGAAAAAAGGGGGATGATAGAGGAGGGGGGATGATAGAGGGGAGGGCGGATTGGGAGAGGGGATAATGAGAAGCAAACACTTCTGAGGAGGGACAGGGTCAAAAGAGAGAATAGAATAAGGGTGGTATAGGATGAAATGGAATGTGGTTAATTTTCCACTGCATGACTACCATGGAAGTGTTTTGCATGACTACTCTAGTATAACCTGTTTTGAGTTGCTTGCCTTCCCAATTAAGGGTGGGTGAGGAGGGAAGAAGCGAGAAAATTTGGAACCCAAAGTTTTAAAAACAAATGGTAAAAAATTGTTTTCAGGGGCAGCTAGGTGGCGCAGTGGATAGAGCACCGGCCCTGGATTCAGGAGGACCTGAGTTCAAATCAGGCCTCAAGCACATAACACTCACTAGCTGTGTGACCTTGGGCAAGTCACTTAACCCCATTGCCTAGCAAAACAAACAAACAAACAAAAGTAATTGTTTTCACATATAACTGGGGAAATAAGATATACAGGCAATGGGGTATAGAAATCCATCATACCCTACAGCAAAATAGAATAAGAAGAGGATAAGAAAAAGGGGGGAGATAGGAAGGAGGGCAGATTAAGGGAAAGGATATTCAGAATGCATGCTGTCTTGGGGTTGGGGGATGGACAATATGGGGAAAAAAAGTTGAAACTCAAAATCTTGTGGATGTGAATGTTGAAAACTAAAAAATAAATACATTAATGAATCTTAACAAAAACCTGTACTTACTCCCTTAGTGACCTCATTAATTTTTCAGGTAAGGGTTGTCTTTATATAGACAACTGTTAAGTTTACATATCCATCCTATGTCTCTCCCTTAAAATCTGGTTTCAGATTATGAACTGTATATTATATACCTCTACCTGAATATCCCATCAACATTTCATCCTCAACATATCCAAACCACAACTAAATAAACTAGCATGTGTTATGCATTTTATATGCATTACGCCCTACTCCAGACACTGGAACTACAAAGACAAAAATCTGAAAAGGGTTTATATTCTGTAGGCAGTAACAACCTGACAGATACAATTAAACAAATAATATTAAAATAATTTCAAAAGGGAAAGAACATGATTATCCAGGGCAGAGTTAATAGCCTCAAATGTTGCCCTTTGACTAAATCCGAACTTCAAATGATGAATTTCAATTTGAAAATAATGAGTTTTAAATGTCTGGAGAGCATATGTGTAGATATCTAGTAGGCACATGATAACACAGAACTTGTACTCTAGAGATAGATTAGTAATGAATGCATAGGTTTGCAAGTCAATTGAATAAATATGCTGTTTACATCCATGGGAATTTATGTGATCACTAAAAGAGAGGAAGAGGAAAAAAAAAGATGAGAGAGACCAGATGTAGCTTTGGAGCATAGCAATTTTTAGAGAATTGCACATGAATGATATTACAGAAAAGGAGACAGAGAAGGATCAGTCTTATTAGTTGAAGGAATCCCGGGAGAAAACAATCTTCAAAGCCAAAAAGAAGAAAGTATCAAGAGGAATGGGTGAATAACAGTGGGGAAAAAAACTTGAAGGAAACCAAGAAGGATTGTGACTTTTAAAAAGGCCATTGGATTTCACAGTTAAATGACTATTGATCAACTTTAACAGACTAGTTACAGTTATGTTATGGGGTCAGAAGCTTTGAGGCAAGAATTTTAAATATGAATAGGATGTGAAGATTTTATGTTAAGAAATATAAGTAATTATTTTTAATAAGAGTTCACCATGAAAGGCAGAACTATACAACATTCACTTCAATTATTTTTCAATTGTGTTTGACTCATCATGACACCATTTGAGGTTTTCTTGGCAAAGATACTTGTACCTTGCCATTTCCTATTGCAGATCATTTTACAGATAAAGAAACTGATGAAAACAGGGTTAAGTGACTTGTCCAGGGTCACACAATCAGCAAGAATCTGAGGCCAGATTTCAACTTAAGAAGATGAGTCTTTCTGACTCTAGGCCCAGCACTCTATCCACTCTGCCACCTAGCTGCCCTATACATTAGCTTATGATATTGTTATGCTCAGTTGAAGATTTCTTGAGGATTGGGTAAATTTGAGTGAAAGCTCATTGAAAAAGAGTATGTCAGACTAACACATTGTTGGTGGAGTTGTGAACTGATCTAACCATTTTGTAGAGCAATTTGGAACTATGCCCAAAGGGCTATAAAACTGTGCATACCCTTTGACCCAGCAATACCACTTCTAGAGCTGTATCCCAAAGAGATCAAAGAAATGGGAAAAAGACCCACCTGTACAAAAATATTTACAGCAGCTCATTTTGTGGTGGCCAAGAATGGGAAATTGAGGGGAATCCCATCAATTGGGGAATGGCTGAACAAGTTGTGATATATGAATTCAATGGAATACTATTGTGCTATAAGAAATGATGAGCAGGTGGACTTCAGAAAAACCTGGAAAGATTTATGTGAGCTTGTGCTGAGTGAAGTGAGCAGAACTAGGAGAACAGTGTACACAGTAACACTAACATTGTGTGATAACCAGCTTTAGTAGACTTAGCTCTTCTCCGCAATGCAATGTTGTAAGACAATTCCAAAAATGGAAAATGCTATCCACATCCAGAGGAAGAAGTATGGAGCCTGAATTCATAGATCAAAGCACACTATTCTCTCTCTCTCTTGCTCTCTCTTTTAAAATTTGTTTATTCTTTCTCATGATTTTTCTCCTTGGTTCTAATTCTTTTTTACAACATGACTAATATGGAAATATGTTTAATATGATTGTACATGTAGAGCCTATATCAGGTTGCATGGTGCCTTGGGAAGGGGGGAGGGGTGGAAGGGGGAGAAAAATTAGAACTCAAAATTTTGTGGAAGTGAATGTTAAAAAGTAAAAATAAATAAATAAAACACTTTTTAAAAGTGTGTCAGTCATTCAAGGATCAGCCCTTCTATATTCAGAGCTTTATTACCAGAAATATTGGCTCTGAGGTGATTAATTGGGGGCTATGACAACTTTTGCATCAACTTACTAGGCATAGAGTCAGCAGTCTGGTGGAAAATAAAACAAAACGGATGATATCACAGCTTCTTGAAATGTTAAAGTTTTAAAGATCTCAAATTAGAGATGCACATTGTACATGAAACTTTATGTTTTAATCTCTATTTGATTATTCATTATAAATGATCATTCATTTGATGTCATATTTTCTGAAAGGTGACCTAATTATAAACTGCCTTTACCCATTGCTCATGCTACTGTATGAGCAGTTAAATGGTTTATGCAAACTCACTGCATGTCATTCATCCCTTCGTGTAAAATTCAAGAAAGCAAAGGATTTGCTGTCAAGCTAGGTTTTCTTTTCAGTTTGGTCACTAGAAACAAGTTCCTAGTCATCAGAAGAAAAAAGTGTGTGTAAGTACAAAAGAAAAGAAAAATACACCCCAGGCCAGTAGAAAAAAAAAATAAATCATAAGCATAAGTTTATTGCAACTGAAACTGAAGAAAAAAGTGTCTCCACTGGATTGATTTTATATAAAGCCATGATGACAATCAGGGATGTGATGAAAATCACCTTTTATTAGCATCTGATAAAATGAGACTATTGGTTTATTTAAATGTGAAAGACTTGGGTGCTGGAATAATCATTTTGTGAAATGATTGTTGCTGTAATCAAATCTGAACAAGGGACCTTGGAGACTATTTGACACTGTATTTATTGTGGCAGCACAAATGAAAATAACCCAGGTGCAACAAGCTGGATTTTTTTCTTCCTTGAGGGTACAGAGGTATGTGGGTTGGGGTGCATAGAGCCATGCACTTTTAACATTATACACATCATCATCTTCATCATTATCATATTCATCAATATCATCTTGACAATCATTCTCAAAAGAATTGAAATCATGATTGCATTTTATTTTAAACTAATAAAGAACTCTGCAGAGCTCTAGCTTCAATAAATAGATTTCCAAGGTACTTTATATGATACAAAACGAATAAAAAAGCAGCAAGCTGCTTATTTCAACAGCATTCCCAGTTTCTGTTTTATATTGTTTGATATGTAAATGACTCCATTGATCTTTTTTTTTGAACAGACAGAAAAAAATGTGAATGAAATGAGGAGTAGGGGAAACCTGGACGACTGGATCAGGATTTTTAAAAACACAGGCAAATGCATATATAACAACATATTCCATTCCAATAAATTGCTTAAAGATTAGAACCTCTTAAATTTGTCAGTGTCTTTGTGAATAATAGCCATTGTTCAAGCAGCTAAAAAGGAGAGAAGTTTTGAAGTGTGCTTAATTGACCAGGAATACAATTTGGCAAGACAGACAAGGGTAAATGTCTTCCCATTTGGGAGCTTACACACAGTGACCCTTTCTAATTAAAAATATAATGGACAGACAGCTCCAAAACAGAAATACTAAAGCCCTGCATGGGAGGCTCATTACTTCTCTCTTCTGTAGATATTGTGACAATTTCTTTTTTTTGGGGAGGGGAATTTTAATGTTTTTTTTAAAGTGGATATAGAAAATGTATTCCAACATTATCCCCACCTTCATTACTTAATTCAATTCAATTCAATCTTATAAGGATTATTAAGCACTTACTATATGTCAACCACTGAATTGTAAAGGGGATACAAAGAAAAGAGTGAAACAGAATTTGTCCTTGAAGGGCTTATACTCTATGGAGAAAACAAAGTGGGTATATGGGGTCATAAAGACATGACTGAAAATGAATGAATAACAAAACAAACAAACAAATAAATAATATATATATTATATATATATACATATATATATATAGGTATATAGATAAACACACACACATACACATATACTTACATACACAAACACATATGTGCATATTTATGTGTAAATGTGTATGTAAATCTATACTGTTATACTGAGAAATTAGCGAGTTGACCACCCAGGCTAATTTTAAATTGTGGACTTTATTAGCGCGTGGCTGCCAGGGATATTCACATCCAAATCAAGCAGCCCCCATCAGGGATCGAGCTAGGGTTTATATAGGGAGTATACAGGACAGGGAGGGGGATGGATCTTTGAAGTCTGGCTGGTCAAGGACACCCTTCTCCCTCTGTGTAGATATGATAATGCTCTGCAAACTTTCTTGCAATGGAGGCTTCCAGACATATGATCTGAGGGCTGTGGCCTGAGCAGCCAGATAAGGGTCTTGCTAAGGAATTTGGAGTTTTCCAGAGATATGATCTGAGGGCTAGGACCTGAGCAGCCAGATAAGGATCTTGCTGAGGCCCATGCATGAACACTGCTAGGCACAGCGTCCTTGGGCTGGGGAGTGGTTGTTAGAGATAGTGTTTCTGAGACTAGGGCGTCATTTTGGGGCAAAAGTATAAGCACAAGCATCAGAGCATCCCATCATTACAGGTCAGGGATCACACAAACCAGACCAGGTGTCCTGGTTTCTGGTATAAACATAATTATCTAAAGCCATTGTATTGCAAGTTTTCTTATCCATTTGCTTTGGAGGTATGGGCTATGCTTAAGCTATGCAGGAGTACATTTCACTATTGTTTAGATTTAGGAGGAAAGAGGTCTGGGGCAAGATTAAGCATCAACTTCTGCTTTCCATTGCCTAAAGGGCCCTACTACCTAAATGGTAAAATAATATTCTGCATTACAATACATGTATTTATATGGATGGGCTCATCAGGCACTTCTCTTGCTTTCACAAACCAATGATAAAATGTAAAATAATGACTATAAGACTTCCTGATGCCTTATTACCAAATAAAAGTGACCTATGTCCAAATTATTTATTCCTGTCTATGATTACTACTCCCACAACAACTCTGGCATAAATAGTGTAGGCATTTTTCTCAGCATTGGGATTAGTTTTTCATGGAAATTGAGAGTGCATGGATTTATGCCTAGAGTTATAAAACTGCACAGTATCTAATCTGAGGTGTAAATCAATCAATCAATCAGTCAATCAAGACATATTTATTAAATGCTGATGCACCAGTCACTATGCTAGGCAGCTGGTAAAAAGCCTTTCATCTCCTGAATCAATATTGAATTATAATTGTCAAGTGATTTGGAGATTGAAAAATTGTTGAGACCTTGAAATCTGGCCCCTTATGTGTCAGTACTTAGTCTGCTAGGTCTTACCTTAAAACAAACAAACAAACAAAACAAACAACAACAAGCAAGCAAAGCACAAAGTCTCCCATTGTTTCTGGGGCCGTTTCCAGTCATCCTGACCACTAGGCCCAGATGGCTCTGGAGGAGAGAGTGAGACTGGTGACTTTTTACAGCCCTCACTCACTTAAATCCAATCCACTTGTCAATTATGACATCACCTTCCTGATGCCACAGTCCCCTTGGAGAATGAAGGACAAAAAATGATCTATGAGTAGTAGTAGCTGCCCCACTGCAGACCCGAGTAGGCAACATAGCTTTCTCCTTCCCTCCCTTTCTCTTAATCTTTCTTTCTTTCCTTCTTCTTTTTCCCTTCCTTCCTTCCTTCCTTCCTTCCTTCCTTCCTTCCTTCCTTCCTTCTTCCTTCCTTCTTTCCTTCTTTCCTTCCTTCCTTCCTTCCTTCCTTCCTTCCTTCCTTCCTTCCTTCCTTCCTTCCTTCCTTCCTTCCTTCCTTCCTTTCTTCTTTGCTTCCTTCTTTCTTTCCTTCCTTCCTTCCTTTCCTTGTTCTTCCTTCCCTCTTTCTTCCCTCCCTCCTCTCCCTCTGTCCACATAGGGAATCATACCCTTACCTGCAGGTACTTTGCAGAAATATAAAGTTTGATAGCTGAAATCATACAACATATCTTGGGGTTTATGGACTAGATTTCTTTTTTAAGGACCATGCCTTAAACTCAAATCACTCTGGCTGTCATTGATTGGCCAATAATAGGTCCCACCCCAAGCCTCACTAGGACATTGTTTGGACTCTAATAGCTCAGAGTGAGTGTAAATAACAATTATTTCTGTTTTGTCCAGGAACTAAGGATCTTCCCTACCCAGATTTATTTGTTTGTTTGTTTGGTTGGGGGTAAAAGCAGTCATTATTTGCCTCTTTTCTTACCTAGGCTTAATCACTGAATGGGTATTGCCTCAGTCAAACTGAGATGATGAAGGACCTTAACTTAAAAAGCCAAAGTCTCCTACAATATCTGGGGCCATCTCCAGTGATCCTGATCTGTACATCTATATATCCACATCTGTATCTATATCTATATCAATCAATCTATCTATCTTTCTATCTATCTATCTATCTATCTATCTATCTATCTATCTATCTATCTATCAATCAATCTATCTATGCATGTATATATTGCCACTGGACTCCAATGGTGTTCTGGAAGAGAAAGTGAGGCTGGTGACTTCACAGAGCTCTGGCCTTTCCCAACGAGATAACTTGTGTATATCACTTTGTGAACTTTAAAGCGATATATAAATGGTAACTATTTTTATGTTCCTACTTCTTTTGGGAATTAACTCACTATTGACCACTTTTTTATTTCTTTTCTAGTCTAAAAGTCATTGTTTTCCTGGGGGGGGGTGAGAAAGAAACATAATGAGTTGAACTGTGGTTTTCTCTTCATCATCCATTATTACCATCCTTCAACACTGCATATAGCTCATACTTATCCCTTCTTTCTTCTATACTACTCAATGGAGTTTAAAAACAAAGAACACTGTTTGTAATATTTAGTTTTTCTCAACATCCTCATCTTCCTTCTGGGTTTAGCAATATATCAACTAATCATAGGTGACTGTAAGATTTTTTAAAAATATTAAATGCTCTGTTATAGACTCACTTCTGTAATAATGTTAGGGGTTTTTTTTATTTATATTGTTGCTCTCTGGAATTTTCTTTTTGCATCTTCAAAATGACATTTTTAAATTTCTTGTCCTTCATGGATTGACATCTGAGTAATTAGAACATGAAATCCTACTGTCTCTTCTCACTCTAAATACTTTGGAATATGTTCCACCCCAAATCATTAGTCACTTAAGACTACAACATGCTTTCTTATTCTTTTTCATTATCAATTTAAGATTGAATAGTGGCTTCACCATAAGTGGCATCATTTCTATGTAAGAACCAGTTCCTTTTAATTACTTATAACCAAATCTAAAATAACATTTCCAGCACTGACATCAAATATTTGAATGATATAATACTCACTAAGGCTTTAAAAAACATATTTTAGTAAAAATGAGATTTTTTTTCACATAACCAATAAAGATAGCTCTTAAGTGCATAACAAAACAGGTTTTTATATAGAAAGATCAATAAAGATTTAGATATACAGATAGATCTAGTATTTAGTAATATAGGTGCCAGGCATTCTGATAAGTGCCAGATATAAATACAAGTAAACTTAACATTCTAACAGGAGAAAACAACTTATAAAGGACAACTAGAAAGGAAGGGATAAGGATAGCATGGAATGTTTCATAATTGAATTGGAAAAGACCTGGTACTGGGCAACATAATATAAAAGCTTACCTATTGGTTTCCAGTATGTCAGTGGTAGAACTCAAGCCTCAAGTTTGGATGAAGTGCATACACATTGTGTGGAGATAGAATGGTAGTTTTAAAAAATGATTTCTTTAATCTATCATTTGAGATAGGTTTTGTGAATGTGTGAGGGGAAGAAAACAAGGAGAATGAGGAAAATTTTAAAAAAGGCAGGTAAAGAACAGAAAGAACTTAATACAGTGTTTATAGAAGAAAAGGGAAGAATCATAAAAAAAATATTAGAGATGGAGAAAATGTAAAAGTAACTATCAAAATTTTAATTGTGAATGTATTAAGCAATCCAGTGAAATGAACAAATAATGACAGATTGAATAAGAAGACAAATTCCTACAATCATAGTAGAAACTTTTTTTTAAAGATGGACAAAATAAAACCTACAATTTCTTACAAAAAAACCCACTTATTTTTAAAAAGACCAACAAAAAATGAGGAGTTAGTATATATCAACTGAAAAAGATAGTATATATCAACAGAATTCAATAAATCAGGAGTTGCAATCATGCTATCTGACTAAGCAAAATAAGCATTAAAAAATAAAAAGGGATATATACAATGAAGCTATAGTATTCTGAAATGAAAGACAGAAAACAAATCAGTACCAATAATAAACCTATAATGCTCAAAAGTTTTAGCATCAAAATTTAAAAAGAAAATAAATTTTGAGCTAAAAGAATATACAGTAACACAACAATGACACCAAGTTTCAATATTCCTCTCTCAGTTTTAGATAAGTTTAGCAGAAAGACAAACAAAAAATAGAAGATGGAAATGAATGAATTTCTAGAGAAAATAAAGCTTTAAAACATGCACTCTTCTGAAAGGGATTGAAAAATAATATGCATATTTATTAGCACCACATAGAACTTTTACAAAAAAATGATAAGGTACTAGGGCAAAGAGATATTAGAAACATATGTAAAAAGGGAAAACACTCACATTATTTGGAGATTTTAACAATCATCAAAACCATCTGATACTAATTTTAAAAAATAGATCATCAGAACTGATTTCACAAAGGAGAATCAGAGACAACAGAACTCAGTAATCCAGTGTTTAATAAAGTGGAAAACAAATTACTTAGGAAAAATCTCCTAATTTGACAATATTTCTTGGAACAGAAGAAAGCAATATGACAGAAGTTAGGTTTAGATTAACATCTTATACTATATTTAACAATACATCCTAAATTGATAAGCAACTTTAATATTAAAGATTATATCATAAAAAGAAATAAAACCTCTCACAACTATAAATAGGTGTATTCTTAATAAAACAAGAGATGGAGTGATTGCAAAAAATAACATAAATAACTGATTATATGAATCTGAAAAAACTTCTGTATTGACAACATTAATACAATGAGAATAAGAATGGAAGTGATCAAATGGGAAAAAATTTGTATCAGAGTTCTCTGATTATACTCACACCCACACAGAGATAGGCATATATATCTGACTGTCTGTCTGTCTATCTATCTATCTATGTAATAGTCATTCTCCAATGGAGAAGTAGTCAAATGATTTAGACATTTCAATAAAGGAGAATACAAAGTATTTATAAACACATGAAAGAATGCCTCAGTCATGAATAATAAGAGAAATGCAAATCAAAACAACTCTTACATTTTACCTTATGCTCTATAAATTTGTTGTGGAATGATAGACACTAACTCATTGTTAATGGATCTGTGAGGCAATACAGCCATTTTTGGAAAGCAATTGGAATTATTTAAATAAAATTATTAAAATATCCATGTTCTTTGGATCAGAAATTACATCACTGAACTTATACTCCAGGGAAGTCATTGGCAAGAAGAAAGCTCCATTCCCATATATACCAAAATATTTATAGGAACAATTTTTGTGATACCTAAGAGCTAGAATCAAAGTTGATACCCATCAATTGGGCCATCTGTGGCATGTAGATAAAAAAGAATGTATGCTGTATAATATATATATATATATATATATATATATATATATATATATATATATATATATATATATATATATATCATGAAATAGAGAAACATGGGAAGATCTATGAACTGATGGAAGAGTAAAGTAAGCAAAGCCAAGAAAAAAAAACATTCATAGTTAAGTACAACCATATAAGTTGAAAGAACATTAATTTGCCAAAAATCAAAAGTCAATACAATAAAAGCATAAATATTAAGTGAGATTCAAAACATACCTTTATGTAAGTAGGATATCCACAGGTAGTATGCATTGCACATGTTTTTGGACTTTTTAAATGTATTAATCAGTTAAACTGATTGTTTTTCCCTTTTAAAAATGCTCCCTCTGGGAGAGAAAGTGGTAGGAATACTTGGTATAACTATAATGACTTAAGAAAGATAATACATTAATTAAAAAACACAAATACAAAAATAATTTAATACATATTTACTTATCCTTTAAACAATATATTCTAGATAGTTGTCAAGAATCAAAGTCAAGTTCAGTGGCTTACAATTTTTAAGATGCCATTTTTATTCTTCATTCAAATGTAGTTAGTTCTATTACTATCCTCCTATGTATCTTGGGATTTTACGCCCTATTAGGACATTGTTTTTCTCTGTCTTTTCCAGAATAAATATTGTTCTACTTGGAAAAGATAAATAAATGAAATAAGAGTTGAATAGATCTATAATTGATTCATCATCACATTCATTCCAATAAGTAGTCCTTTTATTTGTTTCACTAAATTAGGTTAAAAATACCCTTTCTGGTCATTGGATCCTATGATTAGCTTCCTATTCTTTTTAATATCAATACAAATGTTATTATTTTTAGAGAAATGTGGCACATTTTATTATCCATCTTTGTATTGCAAGGGTACTTTTTAAACATCTAAGCAGAAACTTGTAAAACAGCAACAACAATGAAACAACATAACAACAACAACATGTAGTGAAAGATTCTGGCCAAAGTTATTTTTTTTCCTGCTATCAGCTTGATATAACAAGGAAAGAATCTTTTTAAAGCAAAATGCATCAAAAATAAAAATCAACATTAATATAATTCCCCATCAGGTAATGTTCCCCGAAAGAGAAGGAAAACAAAAGGCTGCACACCAGTAATTCTATGGGCCGAGTGCTCTCTAATGTTATGTGAGTGTTCTAGGATAATTCTTTATATCTCTTGGGAACTCTCTTGATGAGAGATAAGGATGAAAGGCTAACAATTTAGAGCTGGGATCTCTGTTCTGAAGGATGTTCTTGGAATCAGAGATTACATTACTGAACTTCTACTCCAAGAAGTCATAGGTAAGAAGAAAGTTCCATTCTGATGTATACCAAATATTGATAAGGCCCAATTTCACTATTGGGTCCTTTGATTCCACATCCAGTGATCTTTGAATCATACTTCCTTATTAGTTAGTAGCTCTGTGATAAGTATTTTAGAAAAAAGATTAATACTCATTAGGCCTCTGATTCTTCTATAAAATGAAAAGATTAGACCACATAATATGAAAGGTCTTTTTTTTTTAAGTCTATCATTTCTTGATCTATTTTCTCCCCATATCAGCATGACTTCCTTGTTAAATATCTGGCTTAAGTAAAGTTTGTTGGCATGAAAAGGAAAGTTGGGATAGTGGAAACAGTGATAGATTTGCAATCAAAGCAGAAGAGTTTGAATCCCAGTATGTTATTCATTACCTGTATGGTCTGACACAAGTCACTTAACCTGTCTTGGATTCATTATTTTTTTTTCATTTATAAATGAGAGTTTTGAACTAGATAAAATTTCATGCCCTTCCTGTTCTAAATAAGTAAATTCTATGAAATTTTTCATGAGGAGATCGTGTTCTTTAAGAAGCCCACTTTATGCAGTTGTTATCCCAATTCTAATGAACTAATATAGTTAAAAATTTGTATTACCATAAAAAAAGAAAGGTTAAAGTTGTTTCTGAAGATGTAGATAACTCAGTCTGGCCTTTTGTGTTTATGCAAGGCTTCAGATATGATATCATCTATAACACAAATCTTTGGGTCCTGAAATCACAGCACAACTGAAGGGAAGAATGAATAATAAATGTAATCTGCTTATGTGTTCGTGAAGAATGGCAAAAAAAAAATAGCAATTAAAAAAACAGTCCTGGGAGTTGCCAGAGTTACAATTTCCCCCTCTGGTTCAATAGAGGATACATGTCCGGACAGCTAGGTGGTGCAGTGGATCAAGTGCCAGCCCTGGAGTCAGGAAGTGCTGAGTGCAAATCCAGTCTCAGACACTTGATACCTACTAGCTGTGTGACCTTGAGCAAGTCACTTAACCCATACTGCCTCACCAAAAAGGAAAAAAAAATAGAGGGTACATATCATGTGCCAGTGGTAGCTTTGACATTCTCAGCATTCAGTGCTTTCAGCAGGAGTCTGAAGAAGTAAACACACTTCTTACTTCCATATTTGAATGACAATAATATTTCATTTTGAAAATGAGGCTTAAGTTAAAATGGATAAATGATTCAGAGGTAAAGAGTGATATCATAAACAAATTATGGAAGTAACAAAAAATATACCTGTCACATCTATGGATAAGGGAAGAGTTTATGACCAAACAAGAGATAGAGAGGAACACAGTAAGTTAAAAAAGAAAAATTTGATTACACAAAATTAAGAAGCTTTTGTACAAACAAAACTAATGGAGCCAAATGAGAAGGAAAAGAGTAAATTGAGGACAGTATTTACAAGTTTCTCTGATAAAGGCCTCATTTCTCAAATATATAAAGCGAAATATATAAAATATAGAAATATTTAAAATAAATAATATATTTACACATAATATAATATGTATAATATACAAATATTTAAAATATTCAATATAAATATGTACTATAGGTTATATGAAAAATATAAAATATATAAAAATAAAAGCCATTGCCCAGTTGATAAATGGTCAAAGAATATTTAAAGGCAATTTTCAAAAGAAGAAATAAAAGCTACCAATAGTCACATGAAAAATGCTCTAAATCATTACTGATTAGAGAAAGGCAAAATCAAACAACTTTGAAACTCCACCACATACCTATCTGATTGGCTAGGATGACAAAAAAGGAAAAAGGCAAGTGCTGGAAGAAATGGAACTCTTTCTTTCTTAGTGGAGTTGTAAACTAGTTCAACCATTCTGGAGAACAATTTGGAACTGCACCCACAAAAAGCTGTAAAACTGACATACCTATTTGACCCAACAAAAGAGCTACTAAGTTTTTATCCTAAATAGTTAAAAGAAAAGAGAAAAGGTTCCATTTATACAAAAAATATTTACAGCAACTTTTTATGGTGGCAAAGGATTGAAAACGGAGGGGATGTTCATCAATTGAAGAATGGCTGAACAAGTTGTGGTATATGATTGTGACAGAATGCTATTGTACTATTAAAAACAACAAGCAGGATGATTTCAGGGGGAAAAAAGAAACTTGAAAGACATATGAAATGACACAAAGTGAAGTGAGTAGAACCATTTTATATAGTAATAACAATGTTTTCAGAATAATCAAGCTTAACTACTGTGATACAGACAATGATCTAAGACAATTCAAAAGCACCCAGGATGAAAAAAAAAAAACATTCCCTTCACCTCCAAGGAGAGAACTGATAAACTACAAATGTGATGGAAGCCTACTTTTTAAATTTTTTTTTGTTTTATTTGTTATTTTGTATTATTTTGTAACATCACTAATATGGAAACTTTTTTTATGACTTCACATGTATAATCAATGTCAAATTGCTTGCCTTCTCAAGGTGGGCAGAGGGGTGAAAGGAGGAAAGAATTTGAAATTCAGATTTTTTAAAAAGTCATTGTTGATTTTTTTATGTAATTGGAAAATATTTAACAAAATGAAGTATATTTAAATGGCAAAAAATGAAAATAATGCTTTGATTTCAAAAAATACTCCATTAGTTATTCCAATTATTTTAATTTACCAGCAATTTATTATTTAATTTAAATTATCACCAATATTTGTTTTGACTAAAGTTCAATTTTTATCTTTAAAGCACTGGTCACAGAGGTCATTTGTCAAAGAATATCCATGACCATCTTTATGCTACTAAATTAATATTAATATTATTTCATCATTATTTTTATATCTAGAAGATTTTTCCCCCTTTCCAGTGAGAACTGGCGACTTTCTACGGAAGTATTGGGTAAGACTCTACTGACAGAGAGGTCTTTTGCATTGTGTACTAGAGCCAGGCCCATAAAGAATTTGAATTAAATGGAGCGTACCTTCTATATCCCCATTCCTTCATTTGCTTTTGTGACCTTAAACAAATCTCCCAACATTTCTGGGCTTCAATTCCTCAAAGGAAGAAAGAAATATTTTCATTATTTGACCTATGAAGTACTTTCCAGTTTTAATTTTATGTTCTCATAAGTTGGTGACCTGTGAATCACTTCCATTTCTAGATCTTGTTGATTCCCATTTTGTAGGTGATAATAAAGAATAAATAATTAAAAGAATAAATAAAATAAAGAATAAATAAATAAAAAGTGATAAGGAAAAAGAATAGTATAATGAGAAGTATTCTCAATTTCAAATAAATGAGACTTGGTTTGAAATCCTGGTTTTGATTTTTGCTACTTTCCATATAGTTGGTACTTAATGTTAAATTTAACTGAATGAATTATATATGTGATCCTAGAAAATTCACTTAACATTTCTGGGCCACAATATACTCATCTGTAAAATGAAGGAGTTGAATTAGATTATCTTTGACGTTTCTTCATCTATAAATCCTACAAAATAGTCTGCACATTGATAATGTTATTATTTTTTTGGAGGGGGGAATCCCAGATAAACCTATACCATTCTGTAGTTTGCACACAGTTGGCAATATAAAAATATCTGTTGCCTTGACTTTCCCTTTGCCATGCAGATTGTAATGGTAGAGTTAACACTAGGCCTATGCGACATGTGAGAACACTTGACAGTTTGTGAACAAAGATGAATTTGCCATTATGATACAATATAGATGTCAAAAGAATATATTGGAGGTAGTGTCATAAGCTTTTGCAACCTATATATTATAATGTAAGGGCAAATGTGTCCTTGTTCACAGACTGGCATTTTCTTCAGAGGGTTATCAGATAGTATCAGGAATCATTTTCCTGAGGTTATCCAGGAATAAGAAAATATCACCATAATCATTTAACTACCCCTTCCTGATTTAAAGCTGGTATCTGAGGCAGCAGGGATGAGGTTAGTGGCTTGAATGCTGACATAGAGTTCTATTATTGTCTCCTGCCAAGCCCTCATGCTCAAATAATTGACTGATGTGATAATCACTTAAGTCTGCCTTTGCTGGTAGGGTTTGCCTGGTGGTTATGGCACTTGCTCATATCAGTTTTAAAGAAAAGTTAATCAGTGATTTTATATACATACATACAAGTATGTATACATGTACACATGCATGTATGTATGCATACACCCACACGCATAGGTTACATAGAGAGATAATATATGTATGTATACATGTACATACACAATTTATATATGTGTTTATGTGTGTATGCTTAATAGCTAGGACTTCATAATAGTTGAATCAGAAGCTTGTATAGATGTTTTTGACAATAAAGTAAAAGAGTTAGGGAAGATATTCATTTTTGTAAACAAAATTATGGTATTAAAATAGCAATACTAATACTTGGGAAATATTTTATTCTTATTTATATGAACAAAGTTTGCTTTCTTTCAGAAAAATGTAATTGTCCTGAGGGACTGTCTATCTTCAATTCTGTTGCTAATTCTTCAATGCCAACCCCTGGGCCTAGAACAGAAGAGATGCTTAGAAGATATTGATCAAACTTAATTTAAGATGCCAATAGCAAATTAAGAAACATTGTTTGTACACATATGTATAAATATACACATACATAAATTTTAATAGGCATATATCCTTTTATTGAAAGTGCTATATACACAAGTTGTATATATGCATGTGAAGTATATTTTTATAATATATACAAATATATAAATATTCCCAATATAAGGTATTAGATACATGATTTAAAATTTATATAATTGCTTTTGTTTTTCTTTTTCCATACCAGTATAATTTCATGACTACTGGGATTAGGATGGCAACAAATTCTACTCTAATACAATACAGCTGCAATAAAAGCCCATTTAGATAATCATGAATATCTTATATTAGTCACCTTAATCTTACAATATAATCTGTGCTTCTTATCACTTAGTTTTCAATTTGAAATACTAGAGATTTAAATGAAAAAAACTTCTGCAAGACCATCTCTACATCCATCCCTACTCCTTTCTTTCACTTAGAATAAACTATTCTCATTTGGAAAGGAAAAAAAAAAAGAAAAAAGATAAAAGGAAATTATGCGGAATATGTTGGGTTTTTTTTCCCTGCATCTTGTTCCAGCTTTTTGTATTAATTTTGATGTTCTTCTCAGGTAGCATTAGGGCACAGATCTTGACTTTCTAATAAAACACAGACTTTCAGGGAAGCTGGCAAGACCTTAATTCTTTAGGGAATTCAACTCTGATGTAAGTGTAACAGCAGTGACCAGGTAATCTAAAGGAGAAGATAAGTCCAAAGTAGGAGAAAATGAAAGGTGAGAAAAATCCTAACAAGAAAAAGCAAGAAGAACAAAAAATTTTAAAGGATACATCAAAGCTGAGAGGGAGGAAGGAAGTGGTGGTAGATGAAGGTACTATGACATTAGGGTTGATTTGTTTTTCTTAAGCATATATGAGGCAGTTGGAAAATCACTCTGACAAAGGCTTCTTTAAAAATGATAAGCAAAACTACTGAAAAGCTAGTGGGAAAAAATAAGGGTTGTTAATAAGTGCAATGTCAAAAAAAAGTCATGATAAATGGGATGTGGATGATTGGTCAGCTAAGCATTCCAATTTGACTGTGCTTATCTTCTTATGCTCTACACATCAGAATTTGTAAGTAAATGTGCTACAAATCCATGCCTAGTGATTTTTTTGAAAGACATTTCCATTTACAATAAATGTGAAAAGAGACTTCCAGCATCCGTTATGTCAATTCTTTGTGTTGAGTTAATTCCTATCCTTTTCTGTGTCTTTCAAGCAAAGATTTTAACAACTGTCTAATAAAAGTAATTTTCTAGTCTCCTCAACTAGATTGTGGGTATCTAGAACATTCTTGCCAAGGTGAAAGTAATATAAGTATCATGAATGACAATACAAAAAATAAAAACAGAACAAAACAAAAACCAGAAATTCAGGACTTCTTCTCAAAAGTGAATAATTCATGGCCCTCTTCTTTGTCTTTGGAAAGTAATTGCCACAATATCATTTTACTTTGGATATATAAATATATGTGTGTGTGTGTGTGTGTGTGTGTGTGTGTGTGTGTGTGTACACATACATAAATCTATATACCAATGCAATATACATTATATTTTATTATATGTATATATCTGTATGCACACGCACACACATATGTGTGTATGTATGTCTATATATATGTGTATATCTATATACGTATATCTATATAATATACATACATACACATACACACATATGTTGTTTCAACATGGGGTCCCAGATATTCCCAAGAAAATTTATTCATTCAAAAATATTTATTCAACACCTACAATGAAAATGATATTTTATAGCACTTTGATTTTGCAAAGAGCTTTACATATATTCTCATTAAAGCATCACAATACCTGCATTAAGTAAGTGTTACACATATTACCATATTCATTTTACAGATGAGGGAACTGAGTCTTAGAGAAGTTAAAAAAATACTTGTCCATTGTAATACAGCTCGTTAAGCATTAAGGGAGCAAGGCTTTCCTGATTTTAAATTCAGCACTCTATTTTCTTTCAAAATAATGTCTTCACTTGTAGAAGACACTGCTCTTGGGTACTAAGGAAGGTTCAAAGATAAATAAGACATGGTTTATATTTTAATAGAACAAAACAAACAAGTATAATGTATTGCCTTTGTAGGAATAAATTTGCCAATTGGAAGCCAAGATGTCAGAGAGAAGTCAGGAAGTTCCCTGAGCTCTTCCCAGTTTCCCTCAGAAACAATGCTAAATCAGGACTCTGAACAGATTCTGGAGAGACAGCATCCATAGAAAAACAGAGTGAAACAATTTTCCAGCTTAGAATAACTTAGAAGGACTTCAGGAAAGGTCGGTCTCACTTGGGTAAAAGGGGAACACAGCACAGCACAGATGATATCCAGGCAAGCTGATGGGAAGATCTTAGCTACAGCACAAATCAGCAGTCCAAAGCCCTTGGTCCTGGCTCAGCAGGCCAGCAGTGAGGCCTCCAGTTCTAGTGAAGGCAAATTGCCAGCCCCAGAACCCCAGCACAACAGGAATGACTAGGCCGTGCCACCTCCAGTACAGTGGGTAAGCTGCAAGTACTTGAGGCACTGAAATGGAAAGCCAGTGACCAGGCCCCTAGGCCCTAACATAAGAAGCTTGGGATAGTGACCCCTGCGGCCCAGAAGCAGAGCTCAACTTTAAAAGTCATGAAGTAGGCTAAAAATGAGTAACAAAGAGAAGAGAGCCCTGACCTTAGAAAACTACTATGGCAACTGGGAAGATCAAAACATAAACTGAGAAGAGGAACATATCAAAATATCTATATGTGAAGTCTCAAAGGGGAATATGAAGCAGTCTAAAGCCCAAAAAGTCCTCTTGAAAGAGCTCAAATAGGATCTTAAAAAAAAGGAGAGGTAGAAAAAAATTGGGAAAAGAGAGTTATGAAGGAGAATTTTGAAAAAAAAGTCAATAGCTAGGAAAAAAAAGCATAAAAATTGATTGAAGATGATTGAAGAGAACAACTCCTTAAAAAATAAAATGGGCCAAATTAAAAAAAAATCCACTGAAGAAAACAGCTCCTCTAAATGTAGAATTGGCTAAATGGAAAAGGAGGGACAAAAGCTAACTGAAGAAATTTATTGCTTAAAAATTTGATTTCGGCAAGTGGAAGCTAATGACTCTATGAGATATCTAGACTCAGTCACACAAAAGAAAAGAATGAAAAAATAGAAGAAAATGGAATGAATTTGCCCTGTGTATATAGCTTTCTGTCTATATTCAATATGAATTCACATTTCATCTGTATTGAGCCAATTATGACTTTGGAAAGACCATGTATTTTATATTAAGCCTGTAGAGATTAAAAGGGAGAGCTATAGAATTTCAGCATGTGGGAAAAGGAAAGATTAAATATTGGTTCAGAGAAACACAGGATATTAGAGTTAGAAGCTACATACCTCAGGAGTCATAAAGTCAAAAGTATATAGTTAAGCATGAATGATGATGATGAGAGTCCTTCAAGAGTACATTGTATGGCATGGTTTTCTTACTTTGCAGATCACCTTTTTTGAATGCATTCCTGCTTTCACATGTAATTCTATAAGTTGTCCATAGTAACCCATATTCAGTCTAATGAGAGTGTTCATATAAAGTCTAATAAAGACAGGAGTGGAGTGGGATTGTTACCTATTCTTTAATTAATGCATACTTAGATACTTTTTTTTCGAGGTTTGTAGTTTTATTATTGTAGGTACTATGGATCATTAGTATTATAAACACCCTAGTAGCTACTGCCATCACCATAAACATTCATTACATTCTTTGAGAAGGACTCTTAAAAACACAAGAGTATTTAAGCAACTGGAGGGAACACAAGTTTTCTCCACCCCAAATTTAGTCCAGGTGGCATATATGCTGGATCCTACCGAGGCTGAAATAGTAACCAATGGCTTTGTAGTGTGTAGACCTAGGATCTGGGAAAAAAGGTATGCACAGCATAATAGCTTTGTGGGTATAGTGGCAAACTGCTCTCAAGAATAGTTGGATCAGTTCATAGTTCTGCTAACAGTTCATTAAAGTATCTATTTTCTCACAGTCCCTATAGTATTCATAATTTTTCTTTGTTGTCAACATAGCCAATTTGATTGTGGTGAGGTGGTATCTCAAAGATGATCTAATTTGCATTTTTCTAATTGCAAGTGATTGAAGCAGTTTTTTTTTTCAAATGGGTATTGATAGCTTCTAATTCTTCCTCTGAAAATAGCCTGTTCATATCTTTTGACTATTTATCAAATGGGAATGACTCAATATTATGTAATTGATTTGATTCCCTATATATATCAGAAATGAGACCATTATCATAAAAACTGATTGGAAAAAAATAGTTAATTTCCAACACACTCTTGTTTCTCCCTCAGTCTTATTGAAAAGGATTCTAATTTATCTACATTGCAAATAATCCTAGTTCTTGGTTTTAGATAGATATTATGTGTTATTTTAAGGAAAGCTCCATTTTTTCCTATGGTTTCTACTGTTTTTGAACAGAAACGGGTGTAAGATTTTGTGACCAGAATAGTTTTCTGTATCTATTGGAATAATCATATGTTTTTATTAGTCTGTTCAATTATATTTAGAGTTTGCTAATATTGAATGAGCCTAATATTGAATATGTTGAATGTAGAATCAACCTAATCTTAACCTTAACCCTACACTCCTTGTATAAATCCAAACTGGTCATAGTGAATGATCTGAGTGTGATATTACTGTAGTCTCTGTTAATATTTCCTTTAAAATTTTTGCATCAATATTAATTAGGGAAATGCGTGTATGAATATATATGTACGCATATATTGTGGTTTAAGTATCAAGACAATATTTGTATCATAGAAAGAATTTGTTATGACTTTTTCTTTACCTTTTTTTTCAAACACTTTATGCAGCACTGCAATTAATTATTCTTTAAATGCTTGGTAGCATTCACTTGCAAATCCATCAAATCTAGTATTTATCTTTTTTAATTTAGAAGTTTATTCATTATTTGTCCAATTTGTATTTTAAGATAAGGTTATTTAAGCAGTTTATTTCCTATTCTGTTTTTTATAGGTAATTGATAATTTTGTAAATATTCATGGGTTTCATTAATATTATTAGCTTTTTGGAATATAAGTTGGACGATAGCTCTTAATAATGCTTTCATTTCTTATTCATTGGTTGAAAATTCAACTTTTTCTGTTTAATATTAGTAATTTGGTTTTTTTTGTCTTTTTTGTCAAAGAAATGAGCTAATGGTTTATGTATTTTAAAATTAACTTCCTACATATAATTATTTAATGTTTTAACTTTGAATTTTGTTAATCTCATCTTTGATTTTAAGGATTTTTATTCTGTTTTGTATTGGAGGGGTTATTTGTTGGTTTTCTAAGGGTTTTTGTTGTTGTTGTCATTGTTTGTTTCTTTGTTTTTGCTTCATACCTAATTCATTGATCTGCTTTTTCTTTCTTTGATTGATGAAAACATTTAGACAAATTTCCCCCGAAGTACTGCATTGCATATATTATAAATTTTGTAGCATTTTCTCATTATTACCACTATCTTTAAATAAATTGCATGTTGTTCTTATCATTCGTTCATTAAAGCATACATTCTTTAGGATTCTTATTTAGTTCCAAATTAATTTAATTTTTACTTCAAAGATCCTCTATTGAATATTTTTATTGCATTTGTGTTAGCAAAATAAGCATTTAATATTTTGTTTTCTGCATTTCTTTATGACGTTTTCATATCTTAATACACGATTAATTTTGGTGAAATAGCCATTTACATCTGAGAAATAGAAATACCCCTTTATATTCTTTTTCAATATCCTTCAGAGGTTTACTTTAACTTTTCTAAAATTTTATTCAGTTTTTTAATTTACTTTCTCTTTGGAAGGGTTAGTTTTTTGTGTTATAGGGGATAAATTGAGGTCACTAATTATTATAATTTTGTCTGTTTCTTTTGGTAATATTTCTATTTTCTTTCAAGAAACTATGTTTCTGATGTATATAAGTTTAATACTGATATTAATTCATTTTCTATGATACCCATTATCAAACTGTAGTTTGCCTATTTATTTCCTTTGTTATTGGTTGTGTTTTCCTTTTATTTTGTCTGAGATCATGATTGCTATCCTTCAATCTTTTACTTCACTTTAAGCACAGTGGATCCCAAACCTTTATTCTAACTCTGTGCCTATCTTTCTTGTTCAAGTGTGTCTTACAAACAATATATTGCTAGATTCTTGTTTCTAATTCATTCTGTTATCATGTTCCATTTTTATGAATGTGTTCATCCCATATGCATTTTCAGTTATGATTCCTACCTGTACATTTCTCTCCAACGTATTCTCAAAATTTTCCTTCTATTTTTTTCTCTACACCCACTTTAAGGATATGTTTTGATTCTGACTAATGCTTCCACTAACTTCACCTTTCCTCTTATTGCCCTTTTTTCCCTTAACCTCCATCCCTTCTATTTTCCTATAGTATAAGATATATTTCTGAATCTAACTTTATATAAGTATATTCTTCCATCCTTTAACCAAGTCAGATGAACGTTAAAATCACTGCCTCCACAGGGAGTTCCCTGTTCCTCCACCTAATGCCCCTTCATTTTACAAACTTTTCATTATGTACTTCATTTACAAGAGATATTTTCTCATTCTTCTCCCTTTGTGCATTCCTTTTCCGCACCCATTCATTTCCATTCTTCTTTTGAGCTCATCCTATCACAGCCGTATTACATCAGACTTCTTTCTAATTAAATTTCATCTATGACCTCTAGTGATGATAATGTTCTGAGGGGACTATATATAACATCCCCTCATATGAGAATATAAACAGCTTAGCACTGTTTACATTCTCATGTTTTTTATAGTTCAAACAGAGTAGGGGGGTGAGCATTGCGAACTTTCAGTGCTCCCAAAGTGGTGTTATATAGAATTAGGTTTGTTAACTGCCCTCCTTTTCTGGACTCTGCAAGTTAGAGATTTTTGCCAGTCATCTTGTTATTAGATGTGCATTTTATAAGACTGTTACTGAAATCAGTCACTATTAGCCTTCTGGCAGGCTATGAAGATTCAGAGCAACAGAACTCCTAACTCTTCTATGGTCTGCTTACTTGCCTTGGTTATCCCACTGTAGGTTATATACTGGGATTAGTGCCACACAGGTATATTTCCAGAACTTGTATGTTGCTCAGTACACAGGTAGGACCCATACCTGAATGACTTCTCTCTACCCTTTACCTGTGACTCGGTTCTGGGTAGTAGGGAATAGTGCAGCCAGATGGCACTGTTTTCTGTACTAATTCAGGAGATCCCTAAGATTTCTTTCTGCTCTGGTATTTCCTGCTTGTTCCACTGTCTTAGCTTTTGCAATGTTTCATGGCAGGTACATTCCAGTACAGATCTCATTCTCAATGTTTGCATACCTGTCTGTCTCCCTAAATAGTTCTGGTCTAGAAAATATATTCTCTGTGACTTTTTTTTGGCTTTCCAAATAAGAATTCAGACTGTTGTATGTTCTAGATCATTGTGGACAACGGTTAATGGAAAGCTATATGGATTATTTGTTCTCGCTCTGCCATCTTGAGTTAGTTTTTACAGGGCTTTTTTTTTCCAAGTAATTCTTTTTTTTCCCCACATTAGTTATGTTGTAAAGAAGAATTAGAATCAATAGAAGGAACCAAAATAAAGAGGACATAAAACAAAATAGAAGGGAAAAACCAAATAGTATGCATTCAAATTCCATAGTTCTTCCCCTCAGTTTCCAATTCTTTGCCACCACAGAAAGAGCTGCTATAAATATTTTTGTACATGTGGGCCCTTTTCCCATTTTTATGATCTCTCTGGAATACAGCTTCACAGGACTTTTTCACATAGCAAGATGCCCATATGTTTTTACAATTAATCCAGTACAAAATATTATGATTGAAATTTGCATAGAGGTATTTTACTTACCAAAAACAAATTTTAAAAAATCAATTTTATTACTGACGATGTACACTAACTAGAAACCAGGTACTACTCCATTCATAAGCTGCTGAATAAATTTTGACATATTAGTATTATAAATTATTATTATTGTTCAACAGCATTGGACACTTTTTAATGCCATTTAGGGTTTTCTTTGCAAAGATACTGGAGTGGTTTGCCATTTCCTTCTCCATCACATTTTACAGATGGTGAAAATGACTAATCTAGGGTCACATAGCTAATAACTGTCTGAGTCTGGATTTGAACTCAGGAAGATGAATCTTCTGACTCCAGGCCTAGCACTCTATCCACTGTACAACCTAGCTGCCCTATAAATTATTCGTAAAATGTAAAAAGGTATATGGAGAATTCTGAATGATTTGGGAAGTCTGATATGACTGGTACAAAGTGGTGAGTAGAAATGAGTGACTATCTATCAATGAAAGTGACAACTGGGTTCAGATCCTTTCATTGGTTAGCTTTGATTTTTGAGTACCGATGATGGAAAATCCTTTTCTTCTTTAACTAGAGGAGCACACAATGAGTGTGGAATGTGGCATGCTCTCTCTGCTTGTTTGGTTTCACTACGCTCTTTTGATAAATCACGTGTCCTGTTTGAGAGTGAGTTTTGAGAAATTACAATAGTATTTTCAAAAAGCATCAAAATCTTTCTAAAGGAAAGAAAAGAAAAAAAAGCAATCCTTGTATTACTCTGTATTTTCTTAAAATTGAATAGATAGATCATAATAATCCAGATCCAATTTTAAGTTGGGTGGAGAAAATGAACTATGAAGTGATCAGAAAGAAGGCATAAGGCAGGGAAGGAAAGTTATAGGTTCTGAGAGATGAATTCAGATTTGGGTTGAATGCAGAGAAATTATAAAGAAAAATTCATGTGTTTTTATTAGTTTGAAACCATGCCTCCATTTACTGGGCCATGATCATTTTCCCCATTCATCAAGCAACCAACAAGTATTTACTGAATCACTGCTGTGATCTCAACACAGGGACAAACATTATCTAGAACGTGACATGACTAGAAAATTTTGATCTAAATACATTTAAGAACAGAAAAAATCTCTTGGC
Organism: Phascolarctos cinereus; assembly: GCF_003287225.1. Classification (NCBI taxonomy): domain Eukaryota; kingdom Metazoa; phylum Chordata; class Mammalia; order Diprotodontia; family Phascolarctidae; genus Phascolarctos; species Phascolarctos cinereus. The sequence goes on from NW_027555847.1 coordinate 412,983,845, forward strand.
TTTTAACAATGCAGATGAATTACAAATTACAAATAGAAGTAGGATAAAGTGGGGGAAACAGTGTATTTGTTCCCATCTTCATTTATACCATATTACCTTGTATGTAACATACCTCATGCTTAACCCCTCAACCTTTACTTCAACACATGTAGACCAGAGACATGAAGGAAATCTCTAATCTTTAATAAAGTCATAGTTCTTGCAAGTTTTGAGACTTCAGCATGACTGTACACATATTTGTAGTTCTTAAAAACAATTTATGACATCTTTAAATATGCATTATTGTTTTAACAGAATTATGGGTATGGAAGGAACACCTGGTTACTATGGCTTCTAAATTGATATAGACTACTTTGGATGCAGTTATCCCAATATTTAAGGTTTAAAAGGATTGTCTGAAATTGTCACGTTTCTCCTAAGTACAGAGATCTCTGTTAAAATTTACATTTTTCTCTTCAAGGAAGGAAACGATATACAGTAGGGGACTTTAATTAGTGTCCTAGGAACACTGAATTTTTCTTAACAACTAAGGTGAGTTTCTGATACTGAACTCATCTGACATCCCTCAATGCACAATGGGAAGATGTCAAAGGCGTGTTTTGGTTTGCTATTTCCTTAAAACAGTGCTCAGTCACCTCATTCTTTTCCAACCCACTGACAGGAAAATTAGCCATATGAACTCATTCTCCCACAGCTGGCCTCTTCAGTGAGCCAGAAGGGAAATGTCACCTTTTCATTTAGTCTAGCTCTCCTTCTAATGTTTTAATTCATTATAAAATTGAAGACTGAGGATATTTGCCTGAAAAACTTCCCTGATTTTTTTTTATTACACTGAAAGTACTCTATATTTTTTTCTATCATCCTTCCTTCATTTTTTTTCTATCATAATCACACTATGCATTTTTCCTTATAATCATGAACTAAAATTTGAAACATGACATCTTGACATGTTGGCAAAACTTCAAAATCTCAGTGTCATTTTATTTAATGATTTTTTTAACTTGATATGAAGGGAGAGAGTGCCATTTTCTCTCTTTTTTCCCCTTTTGGAAGAATAAAGAGGTTGAGTAGGGAAGAGATAACTAGCCACAAAATAATAATTTATTTACCTTTTTAATTCCTTTCATGACAAAAAATTTGAGGGGATTCCAGCCATTTAAAAAATTAACTCTGAATTTCAACTAATATTTAATTTTAAATTAGTGGCAAATACAGTTTAGGCTTTAAAATATTTGTTTTCTAATGCTTATTTGAGCACTTATTTATATGTACCCAGCTTAAGAAAGAGTAGAGATGACATCTGTGGTAATACATTACTTATTCTGTGATGTACCTTGAAGCATGATGCGATTCTTATATATACATTAACTCTATTTTGACTCCATGGTTATTTTAATTGTAAATATAAAAAATTAGGAACATGGCTTTCCATATTTAGGAACAATTTTAGGAGTTACTCAGCCAGGTCCTGCCAGTGCATAAATTATTCCAATTCACTTGTAGATTTAAATTATTCTTCCATAAGTACTCCTGGTTTGGAAATAATACCTATATCTCCACCTACAGGGATGTTATTGTAGGTAGCATGAATTCAATTTGATTCAATGTTAAGAAAAGGGTGTTTGTCATAACAAACACTGTACAAATGCTTGAAAAGAATTTCAATAATGCAACTGTAAAATGTGTCAAAGTTAAATCAAATAACCTAGCATGTTTATTTTTAGAAGCCCAGTGCAATACAATGCACAGTAATAAAGGTTTTTCTCATTAACAATGGTTAGTGGCATTCCAAGATGTATGGGAAAATGAAGCCATTTGATTAGATGATAAGAATTCAGTTCTGTAACTCTAATGCAGAATTGATTTCTCTAGTCTATTTAAAAGCTACAGTCAGAAAGTTATACTGATTAGACACTTGGAACTTCTGAGCCTCGTTATTTAATTAGCACTACAAATATGTCTAAATTACTATTCTATGATCTCAATAATCCACTCCAGGTGTCCTGGAAAAATTCCAATTAGGAAAATTATATTTTTATTTGCTAATGTTGTTGTTTAGTTTCACCTAAATAATCACTCTACTTCATGTCAGACATTATTGCCAGTGCTAATATAAACTGTTAAATAATTTTTAGTATTTCACCCAGCTAGGCCTAGAAGCTGAATATTTCAATTTGTAGGTATTTATCTAATATTTTATGTACATGCTCTCCTTTGATCCTCATTCTATCCCTGTCAGTATGTATGCCAGGTGCTTTTATTTTTCATTTTAGAAATGAGAAAGCTGAAATTCAGATGGCTAAGAAAGTTGTCCATGATCTTACAAGCTATAAATAGTAGAGGCAGGATTTGAACTCATCTATTTCTAAGTACACATTTATTTCTGCACTTATCAGCAATTGGTAATTTTATCAAGTTAAAGCCATTGAATAAAGGTACACTTGGGGAAGAGTAATATAATATGGAGATGGTAGTTATTTGACATCAACTTGTATGTAGCTGATTATAACTTAATATGTGGTTATAAATGTAGATCATTTCCTTAAAATTATATATTTTAGGGGAAATATATATGTATGTTATACATGTATGTATGATGCTTCTTCAAAGATTATATGCAAATACATACATACACACACACACACACACACACACACACACACATATTAATATATATATATATATATGCACACACACATAAATGCACTCGTATATTTCTAGATAGCCACACATATGTGTATTCAATATAATAAAAAAAATACTAAGATCTGTGTGGGTCCCAAAGCCAAATATTAAGTCAATGGATTCACTTTATTTTTTTTTTTAATAATGGTATTTATGCCTGAAAGCTTGCAGGATCTATCATTGAATGTGTGGGAGTATTACCATCAACCACTTTTGACCTTCATATTATACTAAATTTATTTTATCTCAGTTGCAACTCAGTTTGTCATAAAAGCATTTCCCTGTTTTGTGCCTCACTGGAAGTTTATTTTGGGAAGGACCTTGTATTCCAAGGAATCTTCAGTGATTGTAATATAGGGATGGAAAAAAACCACAGAGTGACATTTTCTTAAAGTGAATCAAATTCTTTTTCTTTTTTCATTATTAACAAATAATAAGTACAATTGAGATTTTTGTATATAAAGATGTGGACCTCCTTGTTTTCTATTCATATTCTCATGACTTCATTTCATTGCCACAGCAAGCCTTAGAGGTAGGTACTGCATATGTGTTTATATTCATTTTACAGATGAAGAAGATCCTCTGGCAAGTTAAATTGCTTGCCAGAGATCATGTGTCAGAGATAGAATGCAAACTTTTGTCTCCTGACTCCATTCCTAGAACCCTTCCCCAATAAGCCATGTTACTACCAATAACTCACATTTTACATTTTAAAAAGCCCTACCCTTTCATTATTCTTATTATCCTCATTTTATACGTGAGGAAACTGAATCTTAGGCATTTTTTTTGTGAATTGTCCAGGTTCAAACAGCTAGTCAGTATCAGAACCAGGCTTCAAATCCTACAATATGGTGTACTTCAATGGAGACATTAGTAATAATTTTCTATTTAGCCAGGGAAAATTTTAATTAACAGTGAAATACAACAAGCAAAATGTTATGAGTACAGGATGATACATTTTTAAAGAAAGGACTATTTGTTACCCTTATGTACTATATTTATTACTTTTTTTAAAATCATTTTTCTATGAAGCAAAACTTTATAAAAATTAAATTTTAGAATATGAGCTCCATGTAAGTAGCCCAGTGGTATTTCCTGTTAATTTAACCACCTTAAAATTCATCTTCATTGCATGCAGCCTCATAGTACTGCTACTATAGAAGGCAACACCAATCTTACAGTTCCTTATGCTTGCAACCTAGGTGTCACCTTCAACTCCTCACCATCTCTCACCACATATACCTATCCTGTTGTCAATATCTGTCAATTTCACCTTTATGTTATCTCTCTTTTTCATTCCCTTCTCTTCTTTGACAGTGCTACCATGCTGGTACAGGCCCTCAACAACTCATGTCTGAACAATTACAATTACCTGTTGTTGGGCCTGCCTACCCCAAGTCTCTCTCCACTTCAATCTATCCTCCATTAAGTCACCATAGTAATTTACATAAATCAAAATTATGACCTTGACAGCCCCTATTCAACAAATTCCAGTGCTCACTTATTGCCTCCAGTATCAAATGTAAATTTTTCTGCTTGATGATTAAAAGCACAGAAGCACCTAGTCCTTTCCTTTCTTTCCAGTCTTCTTTCATTTTACTCATTTACATGTGCTACTCTTCCATCAAGTGGCACTGGTCTCTTTGCTTTTCCACAAACATGGCAGTGTGTATGTTCTAGGAATTTTCTTTTAAAAATATTTATTTTTGGTTTTCAACATTCACCTCCATAAGATTGTGAATGCTAAATTTTCTATCCCTCTCTCCTCCTCCCTCTCCCCAAGATTACATGTAGTTTGATATAATCAATATACATGATAAAAAATAAACAAAATGAGAGAGGGAGAGAGAGAGAGAGGGAGAGAGAGAGAGAGAGAGAGAGAGAGAGAGAGAGAGAGAGAGAGAGAGAGAGAGAGAGAATATGCTTTGATCTGCATTCAAAATCCATAATTCTTTCCCCAGATGTGGATAGCATTTTGCATCATGAGACTTTTGGAATTGTCTTAGATCCTTACATTGCTGAGAAGAGCTAAGTCTATCAGAGTTAGTCACAGAACAATGCTGTTGTTATTGTGTACAATGTTCTTCTGCTTCTGCTCACTTCACTCAACATCAGTCTATGCAAGTCTACAGGTTTTTCTGAAGTCCACTTGCTCATCATTTCTTAAAGCACAACAGTATTTCATTACATTCATATACCACAACTTGTTCAGCCATTCCCCAGCCAATGGGCATCCCCTCAATTTTCAATTCTTGTCTACCACAAAAGAGCTGCTATAAATATTTTTGTACATGTGGATCCTTTTCCCATTTTTATGATTTCTTTGGCATACAGCCATAGAAGTGGTATTGCTGGGTCAAAGAGTATGCACAGTTTTATAGCCCTTTGGGCATCGTTCCGAATTGCTTTGCAGAATGGTCACATCATAAAGCATCAATCATCACAACTACTTGGTACTGGCTAAGAAAAAAGTGGTGAATCAGTGGAATAGGTTAGGTATGCAATACAGAATAGTCAATGACTATTGTAATCTACTATTTGATAAACTCAAAGATCCCAGCTTCTGGAATAAGAACTCAGTATTCGACAAAAGCTGCTGGGAAAACTGGAAAACAATGGCAGAAACTGAGCATAGACCAAAATCTCACACCATATACCAAAATAAAATCAAAGTGGGTTCATGATTTAGATATCAAGGCTGATATTATAAGCAAACTGGGAAAGCAAGGAATAGTTTACCTACCTAATTTATGGAGAACAGAAGAATTCATGACCAAACAGGAGACAGAGAATATTAAAAATGCAAAAAGGATAATTTCAGTTATGTTAAATTGAAATTTTTATGCACAAAGTCAATGCAACCAAGATTAGAAGGAAAGTAGAAAATTGGGAAAGAATTTTTGCAACTGATAAGGGCCTTGTCTCTAAAATATATAGAGAATTAAATCAAATTTATAAGGATACAAGTCATTCTCCAATTGATAAATGGACAAAGGAGAGGAACAGGCAGTTCTCAGACAAAAAAATTAAAGCCATGTATAGTCATATTAAAAATGCTCTAAATCACTATTGATTAGAGAGATACAAATCAAAACAACTCTGAGCTATCACATCATACCTTTCAGACTGGCCATGATAAATGTTGGAGAAAATGTGGGAAAATTGAAACATTAATGAATTGTTGGTGGAGTTGTGAACTTATCCAACCATTTTGTAGAGCAGTTTGGAAGTATGCCCAAAGGGCTATAAAAATGTGCATACCCTTTGACCCAGTAATAGCACTTTTAGGGCTCTATGCCAAAGAAACTGCACAAATGAGAAAAGGATCTACATATACAAAAATATTTGTGGTAGCTTTTTGTGTGGTAGCAAAGAATTGAAAATTGAGAGGATGCCCATCAATCAGCGAATGGCTGAACAAGTTGTGGTATATGAATGTAATGAAATACCATTGTGCTATAAGAAATGATGAGCTGGTGGACTTCAGAAAAACCTGGAAAGACTTATATGGATTGATGCTGAGTGAAGGGAGCAGAACCAGAAGAGCATACACAGTAACAGCCACATTTTGTGATAACTAATGTTGATAGACTTAGCCCTTTTCAGCAATGCAAAGATCTAAGACATCTCCAAAGGTCTCATGATGGAAAATGCTATCAACAATCCAAAGAAAGAACTATGGAGTTTAAATTCAGAATGAAGCATAATATTTGCTATTTTTTCTTCTGTTTTGTTTTGTTTTCTCTTTCTTTTGGTTCCATCTATTGGTTCTAATTCTTCCTTACACAATCACTAAAGCCAAAATATGTTTAATAGGAATGTATTTGTATAGCATATATCAGATAGTGTGCCATCCTGGGGAGGAAGCAGTGAGGGAGGGGGAGAAAAATTTAAAACTCAAAATGTTAGGGAAGTGATTGTTGATAAATCAAAATAAATTAAGAAAAAAAGAAAAAAAACATAGTGGTTGCATCAGTTCACAACTCCATCAACAATGCATTAGTGTTTCAATTTTCCTACTTCTTCTCCAACATTTATCATTTGTTCTGGATATTTTCTCTGATTGATCCTTAGGCTAGAATGACATATCATTTATGAGTACAGGCTTCTCTGCCTTCCTTTAGGTCTCAATTAAAATCTCATCTTCTTTATGGAGACTTTCTGATCCCCTATTAATTCCAGTGCCTGCCCTCATTTGATTACTTCCTATTTATGGTTTATCTAGCTTGTTTGTTTGTTGTCTTCCCCATGAGATTGTGAACTTCTTGAGAGCATGGGCTATCTTTTGCCTCTTTTTCTATCCCCAGTGCTTACAATAGTGCTTGGCATATGCTAAATACTTGATAAATGTTTATTGACTGACTTGTCCATACTATTGAAAATATTAATGAAAACTGTTTTCTAAAGACCATTCAAAACAAAATAGGCATTGAGGCAATTATTGGTATGGAAAAGCACTTCAGCCTTGCCTTCAGTTTAGGGTTCTAAGACTTTATTTTATTATGTATTATACAGTAATAGTCTGTCTTAACTGAATTCCAGTGTTGTACTTAGAGTACTTTTATGAATTTTAATTAAAATGTGGACCAAATTTTGAATAGACTCCATTTCTCTGTGTTAACTACATAAGCAATGCTTAAAACATGGAACAGCTTATTCTTCTTTGGAATTGTACACATGAGAGTAAAACCAAAGTTGTTTGATGTTCAGGTTCATTTTCTCCTGAAATCAAATGAGTTCGTGCATATGTAATTTTATCACTTTTCCCTGAACTGCATAGAATTACTTTTAACTGAGATGCTGAGAGTTTTCACTAGAATGTAACCACATTATGAAGGCATTAAGAAACAGAGTCAAGTTCACAGCTTAGATTGTTCTACAAATGTATAGGCATTACCTACCCAGAATGCTGTTGTGAACCTGACTATGCATTTATACAAACTGCTGTTATGTCTTGTCCTGAACTTTGGGAAGCACAATGTGCTATTTCATTCTCGGAAGTAAGAGAGACTTCAAAGGACAGGAAGTAGATGATCTTCAATTGACAAAATAATATACAATCTTTATAAAATATGTCTATCAGTTGAAGAGTTCTTCATATGAAGCAAAACACTAAAATCAATATGGTACACATGTAACAAAACCTTTAACCTGCCCATCATTCTGCATGGGGGAATCCAGAATAATAATGGTATTAAGTTGTTAGGCAATATAAAAACAGACAGAAATATAGTATGTCTTCATTCAGAAAAAAAAAAGACAACATTTATATTACATAGCAAATTGTCATCATTATTTACAGTGACTTCTTATAACCTCATCATTCTACATGAAGATCAACAGCTAAGATAGTGTCACAGTTATCTTCATTATTTTCTTCATTGCAGTTCCATTCTCCAACTATTTGCATTAGGCTAACACCCTATGAGAGTCTTATTTACATCAGAAAGGAGGAGACAATGTTGTCTTAAACAGTTGTAATGATACATTTTTCTGAGGCTCAGAGAAGTTAAACAACTTTTTTCAAAAGTTACCCTCTGATTCTCAGAGATCTCTGTCTTCTAAAATAGTATGCTATCTTTTTTCAAATGCAGAGACATGTTCTGTTGTTCAAGTGCTTTACAATTGACAATGATTTAAAAATATTCAATCATTTTCTTCTCATAATAACCCTGGGACATTGGTGAAATTATTTTTATTCTCATTTTACAAATAAGGAAATTGAAGCCAAAAGAAATTAAGTAACTTCTCCAAGATCAAAAAGTTAATAAATATCTGAGTTTTCAAAAAAAAGAAGAAAAATATATTTTACAATGCTTAGTCAATTATATACATGTATAAAGTGATTTAGCAAACATTTGAGTGCTTGCTATATGCCTGACAATGTGCCATGCACCTTGGATATAAAGGCAAAAGAAACTGTTCCCTGCCTTCACAGAACTTATATTCTATCGTGGAACAAACGTGTGCAGAAAAGCAAACACACGATACACACAGGTGCAAGGGTATGTACACATGCACGCACACACACACACACACACACACACACACACACACACACAAGATTGTAGGTGAGACTATATGTGCTATAATCTCCTATCACCTACAAATTAGAATGTGAGGTCTTTCAAGTAAAGCTTTAGGCTTTGCATAACCGGATCTTGCCAAAGTAATTTTCACATAGTAAATACTTAATGGCCACCTAAGTGGAGCATTAGATACAGTACTGGGCCAGGAGTCAGGAAGACCTGAGTTCAAATCTATCCTCAGTTACTTGCTAGCTTGATAACCCTGAGCAAGTTATTTAACCCTATTTGTCTCAGTTTCCTCGTCTGTAAAACTATATGGAGAAGGAAATGGCAAACCAATCCAGTATCTTTGCTAAGAAAACTCAAAAAGGGCGTCACAAAGAGCTGGGCATGCCTAAAAATGACTAAACAACAGAATTTACTTAATAATGCTTTTTCGTTCATTTATTAAAAATGAAAAAAAAAAAAAGAAAAAATGTTGTCCATGGAGGAAGACACTAGCACAGGAGTATGTAGGGAGTGGATCAGAAATGACTTCCTTCCTCTCTCATCTCTCTCATCTTCTGTTGCCTCCGCCATGGACGCTGGCCGTGTGCAGCCCATCAAGCTGGCTCGGATCACCGAGGTGCTGGGTGGGACCGGTTCTCAGGGCCAGAGCACCCAGGTGCTCGTGGAGGACACGAGCCAGTCCATCTTCTGCAACTTGAAGGGCCGCATGCAGGAGGGGGACGTGCTCACCCTGCTGGAGTTGAAGGCTGTGGTGAGACCCACCAGTGGAGCCCCCTGGACTGCTGCTCGTGGAATTACTGCTAAAGGATGTGTAAAATAAAGAGTTTTGTCTAAAAAAAATGACTTCCTTTATAAGATGGAAGTTGTAATGAATTTTTAAGGAAATTTGGGATTCTGTGGGGCAGATGTGAGGAAGGAATGCATTCTAGGATTTACAATGCATTTTACAGAGAAAGAAACTGAGTAGAAGTGAGTTGTCTCAAGTCACACAGCACTGAGTAAACCATTCTGACTCCAATCTAGTGTAGTTACCACTGCATGATAAGGTCAGGCACAAAATATAACATCATTGAGCTACTTATTAATCTATTCATTCATTCATTTATCAGTCTTCATTGGTTATCTATTTATTTTGTACTTGAATGGGAGAGAAATTATTGACTTGTTCCCAATAGACTTTTTTCATATAACTTCATATATTTTTCATGCTTTTGAGGATTATTTGTAATATAAAATAATTGATCTTAAAATTGGAAGAAGATCTGGGCAAATGCCCTACTTTTAAGTATTGCCATAATTTTATGTGTGAGGACATGGAGGCCTAGAAAGAATAAATTATTTGCCTTTAAAAAAACAGCTAAGTGATAGGTCAGAATTTAAACTGCCTCCTGGGAGCTTATTCATCTGGAATAATTCTACTACATTTATCACCCATAATCCTTTGTGATTAGAGCTCTGCATTAGTAAGATGGCTGGACAGAACTTGAGTTAAAGTATGAAGTCGAGGAACAAAACACACTAACTGACCATCACAGTGACCTCAGACTCATTAGCACTGTCACCTACACAAGGGAGTTAAGGAATTGCCACATTTTACTATTACATGGGTCATTAATGAATCAAAACCTCTTTTGCTTCCAAAATGGAGGGCTATAGGATGTGAGGATTGTGTGCAAGAGTACATACAGTGACTGTGTGATGTATAAAGATGCCAAATTTTGTGTTTTAATAAATGCAAATGGCTGATGTACTCTTTAATTTGAAGCTTCAATTATGGGCAGTCTTAGAATTGCCAGTGTTTGATTACTTAACAAAACCAAGAATGAATGAGCTTTCTTTTCCAGTTTCAATTTGCCCTTTTTCTTACAATTGCTTGGAGTTGTTACAAATTTGCTTAGCTTTCTAACATTTTTTAAGGTACGAATGGTGAATAAAAGCATTATATAAGGCCTTATTTTTAGCAACTTAGTTAAATTATTGTGGGAAGAATGTTGAAAGGAAAAGTGGCCTTTATATAGTCAGAACTAGGGTTTAAAAAAAAACTGAACTGGCAAGAAATATAAAAAGGAGAGATTGTTTTCCTGAAGCCCAGATACTTTTTGTGAAGTTTTCAGAAATTGGAAAAAAGGAATCTGGATATGAGGCCAAATATTTGTCATCAATCAAATCAAATCTCAACTATTTATCACTTTATTTTCATTCCTTCTTTCCCAACTACCTATTCACCAAGAGTCACCATTTAGCATTGAAGTATTTGAAGGAGTCTTGAAAAGAAACAAACAAACTAGTAAGTTCTAGCTTTACTTCCAAAATTCACTAACTGTACAGGCCTCACTAATTCATAATATTATTGATCTCAGGATCTAAGAGACCTCAGAGTTACTTACCCAACACTATCATTTTATAGATAAAAAATTCTGAGATCCATAGAAGTTAAATGAATTTGCCAAGGTCACATAGTTTTGGAGATAGGAATTTAGTAATAATCTAATCTACTTTATTTTGCCACTGAGGATACTGAGGCACTGAGTGGTTTTTTAAAGAGACCCACATTCTACTTCTGGCTCTAGTAATAGGTTTTTTATATAACATAGGGGAAATTATTTAACTTCTGTGAATCTGAGTTTTCACATTGGTTCTACATTATCATGGTGTTACTTAAAACTTTATTTTAAAAAATTGGAACAGAAATATGATGGGATTTACAGTAAAAGTCCCAAGTCTCCATTCCATCTGTGCTATATAATTACCTGGTGATCTTGGCCAAATGACTTAACCATAAAGTAACACACATATGTATGCACTTATATTTATACATACACATATATACACATTTTCATGAACAAAATAGCTTATGATTACAAAATTTTATGTCAGGCAGTTATGTACTTAGATCCTTCAAAAAGATAAAAAGAATATTTTATGTTTCCCTGAACTTAAAAATGTATATTTTATGGTATGAACATTAAATACCTAAGCTTACATTTGTTCAATATCAGCTTGGAAGGAGGTTCATAGTAGAGCACTCTAGCTATCTGTACTTTTCCTTGGTTAGACTAATACTCATTCTCAACTTAGATAAGAACAGTATAGATGGTATGCTTCTCATGTTTGTAGATGACAGGAGGGAAGCTAGGCAACACACCAGAAAGATCGAGTCTGGATGCTTATTAGTTTAATGACCCTTGGCAAGTCACTTAAACTCTGTTTGCCTCAGTTTCCTCATCTGTAAAATAAGGATAATAACAGTACCTACCTCCCATGGCTGTTGTGATGATACAGTATGATGTTTCTGTAGCATTTAGTGCAGTGCATGGCATATAATAGTTGTTATGTAAATATCATTTATTTTGGTTATAATTTTGTTATTATTATTATTTTCTGACACAAAAAGAAAAATAGCTAGTATTAACCTAGATGACGGTTATGATGGAAAAAATGAATGAATAAATAAAAAGTTTTAATCACTCTAAGAAAGCATTGTACTACATAGCAGGGATGCAAATATGAAATTAAAGAAAGGTCATTCCCTCAAGGATGTCTTATTCTGTTTTAATAAGGGGAGACAATGAAAATAAAACAGTCCTGTGAAGGTAACTATTTATGAAATCTATTTAGATTTGGAAAATTACAGGAGTTGAATCAGTGAACACACAAGAGAGAAGATTGATGCACCCTTGCTAGGAAAAATAAGAGTTGATTTAAGGAGGTTATAGAACTTAAATGGAGAGCCCACCTATGTGTAGCTTCATGGTAGTTGATGAGAAGTCAAATGAGTGAAGTGAAAGATTTTTAAGAGGCTAAATGATTGGACCATAATAAGCTAAAACTTAATAGAGATGAATATAAATTCTTAAACATCAGCTTAAAAATCAACTTTATAAATACAAATTGGAGAAAGTGTGGCTAGGCAGCTGATTTTCTAAATAAGTTCTTGGGGTTTGCCTGGTTTTCATAGACTCAATATGAGTATAAATAGTAGTGATATGACAGTCAAAAGAAGCTAATGGAGCATTAGGCAACATCAGCAGATGAGTAGTTCAGAGGATCATGGGAAGTGAGAATCCAATTTCATGTTATCCTGATCAGAGTGTATCCAGAGTTTTATGATTAGTTCTGAGTAATATATTTTAACCACTACAATGTTAAACTTCACAGTGTTCATAAGAGGGCAATGATGAACAACACAGAAAGAGTATTGAATTTGAAACTAGAGGACTTTGGCCAAAATCTTATATCATCTATTTTCCAAGTTGCTGAAGTTGAGCAAGTTTTTTTTTAATCAGGTCTATGGCTTTTGTTCTTGTTCCTCTTTTTGTTTTAATATGTTTAAATGGACAGATTTGAGATAAAATAAAATGTTTTCTAAGGTCCCTTTTTCCTGAAGACTTACTGAGTATATTGGCCTTTTTCTTTTTTAAACATTTTTGTTTGTTCATTTTATGCATTGGCAAATAGAAAGTAAATCCCCTGTGGTTAAGGACTTCCATTCTTGTTATGTTATTAGTAAGTAGTATTATTCCTTTTATATAACAGGTGTCCAATAAATAATAATCATAATGAACTTAACAAGGATGGTAAAGAGTCTCAAGTTCATGTGACATGAGGATTAGCTAAAGGAAATGAAAATATTTAGCCAAGAGAAGAAACGATTAAGGGCAATCAGCTAATTGAAGGATGACCACAGATGAAACTTGTTTGCTTGCTCTTGACAAAGCCACATAAAGTAGGAACAATAGGCAGAAGTAAAAACAAAACAAAACATAATTTAGCAGGGAGGTAAGGGGAGAAAGTTCTTAATAATCATAGTAATTTAAAAATTTAATGGGCTGCTTAGGAAATTTGTGGTTTTCCTGTCGTTGGAGATTTTCTGGTAAAGACTTAATATTAATAATCCTCCATTGTTCATGGTGTAGAGGGGATTCTCACTGAGGTATAGGTTGGATTAGATGATCTGAGTTTCCTTCCCAAACTGAGCTGCTATGATTCTATAGTGAAAAAAAAACTGTCCTGTGGAAGGTACACAAATCTACTTGGAAGTGACTTTGGAGTCATCTAATGAGATCTTACTCTCTATATAAGATTCCTTCTACACCTCTGGCTGATACTCATCTGGCCTTACCTCAAAACCTCCTTTAAAATGGATCTCACTCTTTTTCTGAGATAGCCCTTGGCATTGTTAGACACTTCCAATTATTATAATGGTCATTTCCATCTTGAGCCAAGAGCTTTCTCATTATAACTTTCATTCATTGACCTTATTCTGCTCTGAAGCAATGCAGAATTAGTCTCATGCCAAATCTATACATTTGATGACAGCTATCATGATGTTTTCCAGACTTATGACCTTTACTATGACCCTGCTGTGGAATCTCTGTGCTATTCCTATGATTGTCTTAAAGTATGATGCCCAAAACTGAACATATACTCCAGAACCAGTCTGGCATGTCATTTAACTCCTTTGTGTTTAAATTCTCTTATTTTCAAAGTATCAGGTAAAATCTTGTTGTACTTAACTAAAAGCTTCCTTTTGATAAATCAAGTGAGATCATTCCTGTGGAAGAGCTTGGAAAAAATACCACACTGCAAATATAATCAGTGCCTCACACTCACATTTAGCTCCATCATTGCTCAGCCTGATAAGAACATAGGTCATTAAATACTCAATTTTTTTTACATAGCAACCTAATGCAATCAGAGGCACAGAGCAAACCACCTACAAAATACATTCCAACAAATAATAAAGTAAAACAACAAAAATAAGCTACAATAACTGACAGTACATATAACTTTATACTTTTTGTTGAATACCAACTTACACATTTTGCACTCAGTGCTCCAATTTGCCCAAACAATCAAGATACTGAAGCATTAGACCAGTTTCTTGCTTCTTGGTCATCAGTAATTTTTTTTGTCTGAGATCCATTCTGTAAGTTGCATGTTCTATCTGCTTTCTGTCATTCTTCCTAAGGGACCTGTCTGAATTTATTTTCATATGATAAATAATACATTAAACACCACCTTATCTTCCAGAGAGTTCTTTATTTGGCATATATTTTGAAAAAAGCTATGCACATTGTACTTTCTATTAAGCTGTAGGTCACCCCAAACTCCTCATCTTCCATCTTCATTCTGGAGTATAGAACACTGTGGGCAGGCAATGGGATTATTTTTCCTAGACATATTTCCATGGATATTTGTTTAATCATTCCTCAGTACTGTGTGGTTGTAAATGAAATAAACCTATACTTCTGTATACCATATGTTTCATTTTCTACAAAAACCTTCTTCTAAAGTTTGTGACTATGTAAATGCAACTCTGATGCATCCTTGATTACCAAGCCATAAATGCTTTTTATACCTTATAGCCATTCGTTTTACCACAGTCAAAGGCAACCAGCTGGTTGTAGTAGCAGCAATGGTAGTTTTTCAATTATTTGAAATTATTGTAAACATAACCAATAATTTTTGGTGACAAAATCATTTTAGAATTCAACATTATCACTTGAGACAGTTAATCTAATTTTATGTTTTATGAAAATATGAAAATTCAAATTGTTAAGAAGATTTTTTAATAATTATCTCTCTTCAAACAGAGCATTAATTATGGTGAGGATGCAAAATTTTTTGTCACAAGTTAATGTAGTTTGAAAGAAAACTAGTTGGTGAGTCGTTGTTTAAATATTTCAGAAAATTGAAGATTGTATTCACATCATTAGTGTCAATTACAGAAAATATTTGTTCATGGAAACAAATGACTATTATGTAAGAGATAAACCTAGTAGGGATGACCATAAATGTAACCTTGATCAATATATTGAGCTCTCTATGGTCGGTAATATAAAGATCTGTTTTTTGGTGATAATAACTCTCTACCTATTTAAAAGTAGAAATAGATGGCCTCATGAGTGCTTTCTCATTCCAATGCAAGATTTGTAGAACTATGTTTCGATCATTCCTTTCAAACAGTAAATGGTTTTGTTTTGAAAGTAAAAAAAAATGTAGCAGCTCCATGCCATTTGGAGTATCACTATTTCCTTTTTTTAAGACTTTTCTTTTCATTTAAATTTCAACTCTCTCTTATGTGTAACAAATAGACATAACTATTGAAAAATAAAGGATATACTTTGCTGGATAGCCAGTTTTGGGAATGTCTGCCTCACTGATGACAAAGGCAATCTCCTAGGCTCTGCTTATCTGTAGCACTTGATTTGAACTAGATGAGTCTGTGAATTCTAAATGCTAAAGTGAGCATGTTAAGTCATTGCAAGCCTCTGGTGCTATTCACACTGTATGAGGTCAGGCTGGCAAGGGCAATCTAAAATTGCTATTTTAAAATTGATTCTATGATAAAATACTCATTGTAAAGTCAGAATTTTGAGATTCTAAATTATATCTAAAGATTAGTGCAGCATGTAAAGAAACTATTCAACTACCTTAACTCAATCAACAACAAAGCCAGATCATTTTTAATAGAACACAGAATTTTATAATTAGGAACAACTTAGAGATCCACTAATCTGGCCTCTTCATTTACAAAGAAATTAAATCGCATATCCAAGGTTCCAAAGGTAGCTACAGTCAGAAGATGGACAAGACCCCACTTTGTTAGATTCCCATGACAATGATCATTCTACTATATGATATTTCCTATTTTTGTATAGGGGGAGGATGACAATAAACAGTCACGCTGTAGATAGATCTAATTTAAATTTCTTGGTCCATTGTAAGATCATTCCCTTTAAGATTTTGTAAGGTAATAAACAGATTTAAGCCAGAATTTCTAAAAATCTAAGAAAAATCAAAACATATAATTGATTTTTTAAAAATTTGCTGCGTTTGGAATCTGAAGATTTTGATTTCTTTGGTATGGGGAACTCATGGTAAGGAAATTGCTTCCATTCACGAAGATAATCAATTTCTCCTAAATTTACTATTTAAAGAGTTACTTGGTGCACGGGGGGGGGGGCGTGGTTTGCTCAGGGCCACAGAACGAAAACATATAATGGATTGATGCATGCTGTGGGCAGTGATGAAGGTCAAGAAATGGAAAACAAATGAAACAGCACTTTATGGAAAGTTATCAGAGGTCCCTGGCATTGTGAGCTATTATTCTTGATATTTATCAGTTATAGTATAAGATAACATTTTCTTAATATCACTTCAGTGTGTTGATAAGACCTATCATTTCTCCACAAGGAAATAAGTTTCTTAATTTAATAGATATCCTTCAATTTTTTGTAGGGGAACATCAAATAACATTACATGCCCAGTGGAGTGAATCTTGGGCACACAGCTCACCTACACATTGTCCTCTATGTTTACCTAAAAAGTTATCAAGACTAAGGTCAGAGATGTGGGAGAGTAGAGAGGAGACACCTCTACCAGGCACAGAATTTATACATTGATGTCACTTCTAACAAGAAACTGAACAACTGGGAATATAGCTATTGTTGTTAATGAAACATAGATTAAGCCTATTTCACTTTATGCAATAATCTTCACTTTTTTTAAGCTCTTATTTATAGTTTCTCTACATTTTTGATTCTCCTCAATGACATTTTCCCATCTACTTCAGTGTGACACTATTGTTGTATCTAAAGAATCAAATAATTTCAATGATTTAGAGTTTCAAAAGGATCCCATAAATTTTTGGGATTCTAGAAAATAATCAAGGTCAATCATTAAAAAAAAAAAGACATCACAAGGCATTTAACCAAAATACTGCCCTAAATGAGAAACAAAGAACGCTGGTCTCAAAATTCCGGAAGTCACATAACACAGCTGAGTCAATAGGTTCTAGACTATTGATATTACTACTGTGTAAGCCATGACTTTAATGATCCAAATTAAAATAAATTTCAAAAGGAGTAAAAAAAGTATAATTGTACAGTAAGTTATATACTTCTATTGGCATTTTTCTTCAAAAATCATTGCAGTAAACAAAGACAAAAAACACTCTTTAGACAGTCTGGAAAAGCAAAGTGGTTCTATTCAGCTTCAAAATACAGACTATAACTGCAAAAATAAATCATGTTAACAGAATCATGAGATAAAACAAAAAAATGTGTTAATTGAAGGGGAAATAAATGAGAATTCAATAAACAAAACAAAGACCAGAGATGTAAACCTATTGTTGTCACTGTCTGAATGCATATTGAAACATTTAAGTTTAAAATCTCCCAGTTTTGCTGATAATTTTCAATGTTTCATTTATTTTATTTTCAATTTATGGAATAAAACAAACATTTCCATAACGTAGTACAATGAAAACAATGATTGCACATGAAATAGCAAGTCTATTATGTAGAACTTGCTATTCCTTTAAAAAATATAATAAAATTATCATGTGAATTTCTTTTTTCCTCTCTCCACCCCACCCTAGAGATGGTTGCCATTAGACATAAATATGTACATATATGTAAGATCATTCTATACATACTTCTAATTTTCAGTTCTTTCTCTGGATGCAGATAGCATCTTTCTTCCTATGTCCTTTATTATTTATTTGGTGTAATAGTCAAGATGATTTATTCACTCAAAGTTGTTCTTAAAACAATATTGTTCCTGTACACAGCATTCTCTTGGTCCTGCTCATTTCACTCTTCATTATTTTGTAGAGGTATATCTGTGGTTTTCTATGATTATTGAGCTCGTCACTTCTTATAGTATAATAGTATTCCATCATGATCAGATACTACAGCTTGGTCAGCCATTCCCCAGTTGATGGGCATCCCTACAATTTCCAGCTTTTTCCCACCACAAAGACAGCTGCCATAAATATTTTAGAACATATAGATTGTTTTCCTTTATTCCCAATCATCTTTAGAAATAGACCTAGTAGTGGTTTTGCTAGTATTTTAAATGAAACAATGTTAAAATCAAAGGCAGCTTAACACAATGTTTAGTGTAGCAACCTCATAATTAGAAAAATCTATGTTTAAATCCTACCTCTGAAATGTAGATAACATATGATTCTGGATTAATCATTTAATCTCTCTCATTTGAAGTAAATAATTAAGACTGTGCATTACAGATTCTCTATATTGGTTGAAGGTATTTCAGTCCATCAGTAAAGAAGAATATATTAACTACAACCTTCGTTCTAAGGCACTGTGTAAGTTCTGAGGAATAAAAGAAAAGCAAATTTCTTATTATCAAGAAAATCATAATCTAACAAGTTTCTGTTTCCTCATAACACTTCCATATTACAATGAAGTTGAAAATCCATATCAATTTTTAAAATATTCAATTGTATGCAGTGATATTCCTTTTTCCTTTCATTTTGGTGAGATAATAAACAGTTATTAATCATTATTCTGTGCTATATACTTTGCTAAGCCCTTTGCTAATTCTACAGGATGTCAAAAGAAAAGACAATCCTTACTTTTAAACAGCTCAAAATCTATTGGTGAATCATTGAAGGAAGTGTTTTTTACAAAGGACAAAGGTTTTCCAATTAGACTTCCATACTGACATCTAGCCTTTTCCACTGCAAAAGGAACAAAAGGTGTGGGGAGGCAATATGATATAGCAGAATGACCACCTGGCATCAAATAGCCAGGTTTCTCATGGTATCTCCAACTCTAGCTTATATTGTGGTCTTAATAAAGTTACTTCACTGTGCTACTAGACATAGAGTAAATAGAAACTTTAAACCAATGATCTTTAAGATCTTTTCAAATTAAAAAAAAGTTCTATTAAATTCTAGAAATTATTTCATGATCAAAATTAAGATGGCTTATATTTTATACTATTATATAGCATATTACATCTATGTTACCTTAATCTTTAGATATTCAGAATTTAAATTTACCTTTTTTTTCAAAATAATATTTTATACAAGAATAATATATGACAATTTGGGGAAAGAAAATTACTTGTTTATTATGGAGACTTTTCTGTTCCCACTTGTGTACTCTGGATTAAATCACATAAAGAATCATTTGGATCCACCACAAATTTATAATCTTGGTCTCAACTACACCTGACATTGTTGAAAGCCTTTAAAATCTTCTGTAATTGACACTGACCTACGGTTCTTTTTCAAAAATCATTTTCCAACATCAGCCATAGTTACCTATCACTCTCTGTAGGTGGCTATTTTACAAATAACTTACCAAATTACTTGCCAAGTCTTCTCAATCTTACATAGCTTAGCACCTCATCTCCTCTTGCCTACATCCTTACAACAATGTTTTATTCAAATTTTAGACTTCCAATCTAACTTCTCTCCAAACAGTCTTGCACACAACTGCCAATACCCAGCACAGATCCCAAGCCTGGACTTACTACTAACATAATCAATGATATTCAGCGACTGCCTTTTTACCCTTAGGATAATATACACTCTTCAGCATAGCCCTTAAAATTATTTACACTGTAGTAATGGCATATCTTTCTGGGATTTTTGTGCATCATTTCATATTATGCATTCTAGAAAAAAAATGAGCTATTTGCTATTCCTTGGATTTGCCATTTCATAGCCCACCTCTATATATTTGTTTAGGTTGTATTCATGTTCCTAGAATGCAATCTCACCTTATCTCTGCTTCTTATACTACCTAGCTTCTTACAATAAAATAGTTTAGCAAACATATCATTATCTTTTGTTAGAAACATTTCTTGATATCCATAATTGTTAAGTCATACATTCTTTCCCAAATTATTATGTGTATTCTATTCTTTAATAAAGGTAAACTCTTTAAGGACAGGAGCTACTTTTCATTTTGTCTTTTATGTCCAGTGCCTACCAACTGCTATGTTCATAGTAGGCACTTTCTGTTGCATTTAATCTCAAATGTTGAAGCTGTTTATTAATAATTTTCTCATTTAGGAATTTGGTCTTTTATATTTTTTCAATACCATTACCAATGTAGTTCTTTAGTGGTAATTAAATAAAGAATGTTTTTCTTATTTTAAAAATGTATTTTTGAACAGAATTAAGGTCTAATGAAGAAAAATGAGAACATATTGAAGTTTATTCAATTTTTCAAAAAAATTGCTTCCAAAAAGTTAAACAATTTATAAATAATTTTTAATATATTAACTCTTAGTCTAAAATGAGCATGATTACCACTTAGAAATTTTCTTCCTTTACTTATCCTTTGGACAGGATAAGTTTGTTGAAATATCACAAAAAATTTTCTGGGAAAGAATGACAGGTGGAAAGAAAGTATAAAAAATTCTGTTTTAACTTAATAGCATGGCAATCACAGAGAGAGAAATGTTCTATCATAAGTATCACTGTATTTTTATAGGATATGAGTAATTAAAACATGTAATTTTACATTCAGCATTATTTGAATTTCTTTTATTGACTCAACTTATTGTTATTATTATTTACAACTAAATCATAGAATGAAGAAAAAAATTAAATGTAATTTTAATGTATACTAGCAATTTTCAGCCGGTTGGCCAAAATTACACAGAAAATTTAAGGTGAACAAAAAAAGAAAAAACCTTGCACATTTCTACTTTAATTTTACAGCTTATCTCACAAATCTTCAGATATTATTTTAATATTGTGCATTATTTATTGTTTACCAATATAAAATCAGTAATAATGTATTGATTATATTAAAGTTGTTCTACCCACATATGCTACTAATTCATATTAATACATAGTCTTCAACAGTAATAGACACATTTATTTAAGGCTAGGTTATTTAAGGCAGAATAAAAAGTTTAAAATAGATTTTTTAAAATGTTATTTTATTTGTTATTTGTTATTTCTCCAAAATTCATGAACATTTCTTTACTTAAAATTCTACAGCTTTGTAAAATGTAGGGAATAGAAATCTTTCAATATCTCTCTGTCCTCTCGATATTCCCTTTCTCCAGAACTGGTGTTGTATGCTTTATAGTTTTGTGTTACTATATGTCACTGTTTGTCAGTATAGTAATATGCAGTGTCCCAAAAAAAGTCTTAGCTCAATTTTAAGTTATAGAAGCTCAAATTATTCTATGTCTTTTGGGATCCTTTTTATAAGTAACATCACTTACAAGTATTTGGGTAAGTACTTTTCTCCCATGGCCAAGTACTTTTATATGGAGGTTTCCTTTATTTGTTATTTAACATCTCATTAATCAGACAAAAGATGATAACATCATTGGAGATGTACATAAAAATGATTACCACTATTCAAAAGCATATGTGTTAATAATAAAAATAAAACAAAATGGAATTTTACATATTTCGTTAAATGGTATCAAAAGAATGCTTCAAGCACTTCATAAGCTAACATTACATTAGCATCTCATTTCATGACCTTATATCTCTTATTCCTATAAGACAGTATTCAATTAAAGAAAAAAAATGGAACCAAAATCTGTCATAGGTGTGAATTTTCTTGAATTCTGTAAGTCTTGAGTAAGTAAATTGTCTACCTTCAAAACATATATTAAAAATGATTACTATGAGGAAGTCAATTTAGTAGTAGAAGTAATAAAATAAGAAACAATTTCAACATGCAGACAATTATACAGTTCATAAAAATCACTATATTTATTATGACAAGGTTTTAGGATTTTGTGCTAAGTAAAATAATTACTTTGAGAAGTAACAAATGTGTTACAAATTACATAATTGATTTATTATGAAGAAACAGGAAAATATTGAAGTCTAAATTAAGTGAGGTTAGCAATGATTTCATTTCATAAATGTGACCTTAATTATTTACTTTAGCTTAACTATTCTGGGCAACAAATTGATTTCATTCACTAAGAATATTTTGTAGGACTGGGCAGCTTAAAGTGCATGATCATTTTATACCTCAAATGTGTATTAATTGCACCTTTGGTTCTAGGGAATTGAAAGGAATGAGCACAGTAGCACCCTTAACAAATATAAGCCTTCTAAATGATTTTCTCATCCCCATGTTTTGTCACCTCTAGGTCATCCTTCACATAATTCTCAAATTATTCTTTCTCATGAAAAAATTTGGTCATCATAGCCATTATTGCCTACCTAATAAATTCAGACTCCTTTACCTATCATTAAAGGTGCTGTACAAATCAGTACCATGCCACCATTTTGGCCTTTCAGTCCTGCTCTTCTTCCCATCATCTATATAACAGCCAAATTGAAATATGTGACATTCCAAGGACCCAAATTACACTTTTCTTTTACTTTTGCATACCCTTTTTAAGGTGATCTAGACTCAGATTCCTAAAATCTAGCCACGGCTCAGATTCTTATAATCTAGCCACTGCTTACCCATGTTCAGACTCTTTAAGAGTCTGTCCAATATGATGGATCTTCTAATAAACCTTGTCTTTGGCTGAAAGAAGGCTGGGGTCAAATTCTTTCAGGCAGGATTTCTTTGCTGTGATTTTGGGATCCCATCACCCCTGTCCCCTAAAGCTCATAATTTTGGTGGCCTCTACAGGGAAACACCCAAATCCAAGTTCTTCTCCAGCCAAGACTAGAAGGTATGTAAGCCTCCCCCCTCCCCTTCTTTCTTGTTCTGCAGTTGGGGTCACTCTCTAAGCACCAAGGCTTGGAAGTGCTTTTCTGGCACAGTTAGAGGCTGTCTAGCACAGGGCCTGATGCTCTTAGGCTCTTGGTCCACTGGTCAGTTCAAGGCCATGTACTTGGGTACACCTTCTGCAGCATAGAGGACAAAGACAGATGCCCCATCCAGAACTGTATCTGTTAATGTGCTTGGTGCTAGGGAATTGGGGAAAACTGCAGTTGCTTTTTGGTTCTCTGAGGCTTACTTATTCCCTTCCCTCTGCACATCTGAGTCCTGCTTCATGGAGGTTACAGGGAAAGTTAGAAGAGCTAAAAATATCTTGGCAGATTTTGGAGGTTTTCTGATTGATCATTAAAGAGTTTTGTAACCATTTCACCTTTAATTTCACCCTCGCCCAACTGGGAAAGAAGGAGGGAGGGGGAACAGCTACATGTGGGCCTCCCTGGCAATGGCCTTAGGCTCTGGGGCAACCTTTGCCTGGAAGCATCACCCAGGTTCAGCACATCTTGCTTAGGGTAAAGAAGTTGGCCTCTGAACTTGGGTAAGCACACTCTTTTAAATTTGTAGTTTTAACTGTTAACTATGAGATGTTGATTCTCTGTGTAAAGTAATTTGGAAGTGCATTTAACAAAACTGAAGTCACTTGTTTGTTGACTTCAGTCACCAATGGGTTTGTTCAAAGTTTGAAATTGGTGAACTTGTTGTATTAGTTATGTCAAGTACCTTTTCATAATTTGGTTACCACTAAAATAATTTCGCTATTATTGGTTATTGTTTTTTTTAATTTAATTTTTTTTATTTTTTCCATATGCTTTTGAGTGGAAAAATTTTCTCCCTTTCCCTCCCCCCTACCCTCCCCAAGACGGCACACAATCTGATATAGACTTTACATTTACATACCCATTAAACATATTTTCACATCAGTGAAGTTGTAAGTAAAAATTAAAACCAATAGGAGGAACCATCAGAAAGATGAAACAAAACTCAACAGAAGGTAAAAATAAGTGATAGCGATTCGACTTCCATAGTTCTTTCTTTGGATGTGGACAGCATTTTCCATCCCGAGGCCTCTGGAGATGTCTTAGATCCTTATAATGCTGAGAAGGGTTCAGTTTAACAATCTTAGTCATTGCATAACATGGCTGTTATTGTGTACAAAGTCCTCTTGGTTCTGCTCACTTCACTCAGCATCAGACCAGATAAGTCTTTCCAGGTTTTTCTGAAGTCAGCCTGTTCATCATTTCTTATAGCACAATAGTATTCCATTACATTCATATACCACAACTTGCTCAGCCATTCCCCAATTGATGGGCATCCTCTCAATTTCCAATTCTTTGCCACCACAAAAAGAGCTGCTATGAATATTTTTGTATATGTGGGTCCTTTTCCTATTTGTTTGATCTCTTTGGGATACAGCCCTAGAAGTGCTATTGCTGGATCAAAGGGTATGCACATTTTTGTAGCCCTTTGGGCATAGTTCCAAATTGTTCTCCAAAATGGTTGGATCATTTCACAACTCCACCAACAATGTATTAGTGTTCCAATTTTCCCACATCTTCTCCAACATTTATCATTTTCCTGTTTTGTCATGTTGGCCAATCTGATAGGTGTGATGTGGTACCTCAGAGTTGTTTTGATTTGCATTTCTCTAATCAATAATGATTTAGAGCATTTTTTCATATGACTATAGATGGCTTTAATTTCTTCATCTGAGAACTGTCTGTTCATATCCTTTGACCATTTATCAATTGGGGAATGGCTTGTGTTCTTATAAATTTGTCTTAATTCTCTATATATTTTAGAAATGAGGCCTTTATCAGAGAGACTGGTTGTAAAAATTCTTTCCCAATTTTCTACCTTCCTTCTAATCTTAGTTGCATTGGCTTTGTTTGTGCAAAAACTTTTCAATTTAATGTAATCAAAATTATCCATTTTGCTTTTCATAATGTTCTCTATCTCCTGTTTGGTCATGAATTCTTCTGTTCTCCATAGATCTGATAGGTAAACTATTCCTTGTTCTCCCAGTTTACTTATGGTATCAGCCTTTATATCTAAGTCATGAACCCATTTTGACTTTATTTTGGTATATGGTGTGAGATTTGGGTCTATGCCTAGTTTCTGCCATACTCTTTTCCAGTTTTCCCAGCAGTTTTTTTCAAAGAGTGGGTTCTTATCCCAGAAGCTGGGGTCTTTGGGTTTATCAAATAATAGATTACTATAGTCATTGACTACTGTGTCTTGCATATTTAACCTATTCCACTGATCCACCTCCCTATTTCTTAGCCAGTACCAAGCAGTTTTGATGATTGCTGCTTTATAATACAATTTAAGATCTGGAATTGCTAGGCCACCTTCCCCTGCATTTCTTTTCATTAGTTCCTTTGATATTCTGGACCTTTTGTTTTTCCAAATGAATCTTGTTATTATTTTTTTAACTCTATAAAATAATTTTTTGGTAGTTTGATTGGTATGGCACTGAATAAGTAAATTAGCTTAGGTAGGATTGTCATTTTTATTATATTAGCTCGGCCTACCCATGAGCAACTGATGTTTTTCCAATTATTTAGATCTGATTTTATTTGTGTGAAAAGTGTTTTGTAATTGTGTTCATAGAGTTCCTGGGTTTGTTTCGGAGGTAGACTCCTAAATATTTTATAATGTCTACAGTAAGTTTAAATGGGATTTCTCTTTCTATCTCTTGCTGTTGGGCTTTGTTGGTAATATATAGAAATGCTGATGATTTATGTGGGTTTATTTTATAGCCTGCAACTTTGCTAAAGTTGTTTATTATTTCAAGTAGTTTTTTACTTGATTCTCTAGGATTCTCTAAGTATATCATCATGTCATCTGCAAAGAGTGATAGCTTTGTTTCTTCTTTGCCTATTCTAATGCCTTCAATTTCTTTTTCTTCTCTTATTGCTAAAGCTAATTTCCAGTACAATATTGAATAACAGTGGTGATAATGGACATCCTTGTTTCACCCCGATCTTATTGGAAATGCTTCTAGCCTGTCCCCATTACATATAATGCTTGCTGAAGGTTTTAGATAATGCTATTTATTATTTTAAGGAAGACTCCATTTACACCTATGCTTTCTAGTGTTTTTAAGAGGAATGGGTGTTGTATTTTATCAAAAGCCTTTTCTGCATCTATTGAGATGATCATGTGGTTTCTGTTGTTTTGTTGTTGATATGCTCAATGATGCTGATAGTTTTCCTAATATTGAACCAACCCTGCATTCCTGGTATAAATCCTACCTGGTCATAGTGTATTATTCTTGTGATAAGTTGCTGCAATCTACTTGCTAGTATTTTGTTTAAAATTTTTGCATCTATATTCATTAGAGAAATTGGTCTATAATTTTCTTTCTCTATTTTGACTCTTCCTGGTTTAGGTATCAACACCATATTTGTATCATAAA
Source organism: Phascolarctos cinereus (assembly GCF_003287225.1). Classification (NCBI taxonomy): domain Eukaryota; kingdom Metazoa; phylum Chordata; class Mammalia; order Diprotodontia; family Phascolarctidae; genus Phascolarctos; species Phascolarctos cinereus. The sequence continues at coordinate 413,010,466 of NW_027555847.1, forward strand.
AAGAATTTGGTAAGACTCCTTCTTCACCTATTTTCCCAAATAGTCTATATAGTATTGGAATTAATTGTTCTTTAAATGTTTGATAGAATTCACATGTAAATCCATCTGGCCCTGGAGATTTTTTCCTAGGGAGTTCATCAATGGCTTGTTCAATTTCTTTTTCTGAGATGGGGTTATTTAAGTATTTTACTTCCTCTTCGGTTAATCTGGGCAATTTATATTTTTGTAAATATGTATCCATTTCACTAAGATTGTCAAATTTGTTGGCATATAGTTGGGCAAAATAATTCCTAATTATTGTTTTAATTTCCTCTTCCTTGGTGGTAGCTTCACCCTTTTCATTCTTGATACTAGTAATTTGGTTTTCTTCTTTTTTTTTTAATTAAATTAACCAAAGGCTTATCTATTTTATTGGTTTTTTCATAAAAAACAGCTCTTAGTTTTATTTATTAGTTCAATAGTTTTCTTAATTTCAATTTTATTAATTTTTCCTTTGGTTTTCAATATTTCTAATTTGGTGTTTAGTTGAGGATTTTTAATTTTTCTTTTTCTAGTTTTTTTAGTTGTATGCCCAATTCATTAATCTCCTCTTTTTCTATTTTATTTATGTAAGCATTTAGAGATATAAAACTTCCCCTAAGAACTGCTTTCCTGCATCCCATAGGTTTTGGTATGTTGTCTCATTATTGTCATTCTCTTGAATGAAATTATTGATTGTTTCTATGATTTGTTGTTTGACCCAATCATTTTTTAGGATTAGATTATTTAGTTTCCAATTATTTTTTAGTCTATCTTTCCATGGCCCTTTATTACATATAATTTTTATTGCATCATGATCTGAAAAGGATGCATTTAATATTTCTGCCTTTCTGCATTGGATTGTGAGGTTTTTATGCCCTAGTACATGGTCAATTTTTGTGTATGTGCCATGTACTGATGAGAAAAAAGTATATTCCTTTCTATCCCCATTCAGTTTTCTCCAGAGGTCTATCATACCTAACTTTTCTAATGTTCTATTCACCTCCTTAACTTCTTTCTTGTTTATTTTGTGGTTAGACTTATCTAGTGCAGAGGGGGAGGTTCAGGTCCCCACTAGTATAGTTTTGCTGTCTATTTCTTCCTGTAACTCCCTGAACTTCTCCTGTAAGAATTTGGATGCTATACCATTTGGTGCATATATATTTAGTAATGATATTACTTCATTGTCTATGGTGCCTTTTAGCAGGATGTAGTTTCCTTCCTTATCTCTTTTGATTAGATCTATTTTTGCTTTTGCTTTGTCTGAGATCAGGATTGCTACCCCTGCTTTTTTTACTTCAGCTGAGCATAATATATTCTGCTCCAGCCTTTTACCTTTACCCTGTATGTGTCACTCTTTTTCAAATGTGTTTCCTGTAAACAACATATTGTAGGATTATGGTTTTTAATCCATTCTGCAATCTTTTCCGTTTTATGGAGAGTTCATCCCATTCACATTCACAGTTATGATTACTATCTGTGTCTTTTTCTCCATCCTTTCCCCCTATTTATGCTTTTCTTTCTCCTTTTTCCTTTCTCCCCTTCACTAGTGTTTTGCTTTTGACCACCCCTCCTTCAGTCCCTCCCCCTTTTATTATCCCTTTCCCTTTTCTTCCCCTTTAGTCTTACTGCTCTTCCCTCCCTTCTTTCCCCCTCCTTTTCTTTCCCCCTCCCTTTTCTTTCCCCTTTTCTCCTACTGCCTATAGGGCAAGTTAGATTTCTATACCTAACTGATTATATTATGCCCTTCTTGAGCCAAAGATGAGAGTAAGGTTCAAACAATGCTCCCCCTTCTTTCCCTCTGCTGTAATAGGATTTTGTGTCTTTTCCTGTAATGTAATTTACCCTTGTCTGCCTCCTCCTTTCTCAGTACATTTTCTAAGATCAGATTGATCCACTTATTTGGATCCATTTAACCCACTTGATTAGATTTTTTTTTATCATTACATCAAAGTCAACTAATATCCACCCTCTTTATGTATACTCCTTTAACAAGGTGTAATAACAATACAGTTCTCAAGGGTTGCAAGTCTCATATTCCCTTGTAGGGGTTTAAACAGCCCCCCCCCTTATTAACAACATATTGTATCCTTCTGTCCCATTTACCTTTTTAAGTCCTTCTTGAGTCCTGTACTTGAAGATCAAATTTTTTGTTGAGCTCTGGTCTTTTTATCAGGAAAGTTTGGAAGTCTCCTATTTCATTGAATATCCACCTCCTCCCTTGAAAAATGATGCTCATTTTTGCTGGGTAATTGATCCTTGGCTGCATTCCAAGCTCCTTTGCCTTTAGGAATATCATGTTCCATGCCCTGCGGTCTTTTAATGTAGAAGCTGCAAGGTCCTGTGTAATCCTGACTGTGGTTCCATGATATTTAAATTCTTTCTTTCTGGCTGCTTGCAGCACCTTCTCTTTCATCTGGTAATTTTGGAATTTTGCTATTATATTTCTTGGTTGTCAATTTGGGATCTCTTTCAGGTGGTGATCGGTGGATTCTTTCTATGGTTATTTTCCCTTCTGGTTCTAGGACTTCTCGGCAGTTTTCCTTTATGATTTCCTGAAAGATACTGTCCAGGCTCTTTTTTTCATCATGATTTTCAGGTATTCCAATAATTTTTAAATTGTCTCTCCTGAGTCGATTTTCCAGGTCGGTTGTTTTACTGATGAGGTATTTTACATTTTCATCTATTTTTTCATTTTTTTTTTCTGTTTGACTGATTCTTGCTCTCTCATAGAGACATTAGTTTCCATTTGTCCAATTCTAGTTTTTAACAGATTGTTTTCTTCTGTTAGTTTTTGTACTTCCTTCTTCAACTGGCCAATTGTGCTTTTTAGGGACTTGTTTCCTTCAGCATACTCTTCTGTTAGTTTTGTACTTCCTTCTTCAACTGGCCAATTGTGTTTTTTAGGGACTTGTTTTCTTCAGTGTACTCTTCTGTTAGTTTTTGTCCTTCCTTCTTCAATTGGCCAATTGTGTTTTTTAGGGACTTGTTTTCTTCAGTGTATTTTTTTTCCAACTGGCCAATTATTTTTGAAGGACTCTTTTACCTCTCTCATTTGACTATTAAAATCCTTCTTGAGCTCTTCTAAGAAGGCTTTTTGGGCTTCAGACCAGTTCATATTCCCTTTTGTTGTTGCAGATGTGGGTTTGTTGACAATGTTGTCCTCTTCAGAATTTCTGTCTTGATCTTCACTCTTCTCATAATATGAATCTATCTTTATTCCCTGGCCTTTAAAGAGATTGAGCTCTCCTGCTGGGAACAGAGGGTACTGACCCAAGCTTCTTGTGTTGGGAGCCTAGGTCTTGGTCACTGGCTTTGTTCTGGGGCCTCTTATGCTGGAATTGGAGCTGTAGGTTTCTGGCAGCTTACCTCAAGTTGGGCTGGAATCAGCAAGGCTGGAACTTTCAGGCAATTCTAGGTTGCCTGCTTTTCCTTTCCTTTAGCTTTCTTCAGCCCCTTTTAGATGGCTGCTACAGGGTGTTTATCTACCTGGGGCCCCCTGCAGTGTTGTCTCCTTCATTTCTGCCAATGCACTGGGAGATTCCTTTATGGTGGAGTGCTGAGGCTCCTGGTGGTTTTCTGATCTGGTTTCCACCGTTCCCCTGCCCTCACTGGAGCACTGGGAAGTCCAGGCGTTGGTGTTGCCTGCTCACCACCTGGCTTCAGGATTTCTTCACAATGAGGCTTCAGGGCTCCTACAGCTCACCTGGTGTTGGGTTGGAATCAGCAAGTCCAGGGCTTTAGGAACCTTTAGGTTGTTTTCTTCACCTCTTTTCAAATGAATGCTGCAGGGTACTTATCCACCTGGGGTACCTTTTAGTTCTGCCTCCCTTATTTTTGCTGAGGCACTGGGAGACCCATTTGCTGGGCTACTGCACCGCTGCTCCTTGTCTTTCTTCTAGTTCAGGTGTTCCAGGGTTTTTTTTTTTCTGGGTGATATTTTCTGGGTTTTCAGAGGTTGATAGGGGAGATTGAGAGCCACTACCTTTTCACTCTGCCATCTTGGATCCCAGAAGCAGAACTCTGGTTATTGTTTTAATGTGTAAACTTGCCAAAAAGCCTGTCCGGGTTTTGTCTTGCTAAGAATTTGCAATTATATAGAAATCACCAAAGATCGTGGTTTTACACCAGGAGATTTTTAAATTTGAGATCTATATCCTCGAAAACGTTTTCCTAAGCTGTGATTAGTAAAACTTGCTGTTTGAGGTAAAAGCTCATAGGATTTTATTTTGAGTTGTCTGATGGGTCATAATCCATCAATAATCAATAATCCACTATCTGAGAGAAATGCCACAAGCTACTCACAGAAGGTGATACTGGTGGGAAGTCAGCATTGGAAAAAGCTGAGAGGACGATTTTAGCTTCAGTCTAAGATGGGATCCTCCTGGCTAAGTTTCCCCATTATGTTCCTTTGAAAGGGAATGTAACCACCCTGGCTATCCCTGAGTCTGGCTATGAGGTGGAATTGACACTACATGGTTGGAAAACTGAATTATCTGAATCCAAATGGAGCTAAGGATGTTCTGTCCTCTCAAAGTTGGGCCCTAAATCTAGTCCCTACTTTATATCTGACCCTGCAATTTTTTCTGTCAAATTTATGTCTTCCTTACTATGGGCCATTCACCTACAGTTGGTAGCAAACAGCAAGTACCAGCCAATGTGCCCACATCATTCCCTGCAGCCTGTGCTCAGTTCCAGTCAACCTCCTCTTTGGGACCCTCTTGAGGCAGGGACACTTATTCCTGCCAGCAGGAAGCAGTTTCAGAAGCTGAAACCTTCACCCCTTACTCCAAAAGAATTTGTGTCCCATTTGTTTGAGGGGGGAATGATGGGGTTGGGATCTAGACTCCAGAAAGGAAAAACCCTACACTTTCCCACATGGCCAAATTCTGGCATTCCCCTAAGGCTAAAATCCCATCAACTAGCCTTTCATTGTGGCTACACCCAATCTCCCTTTCATTGTTTTAACTCTCTATGGCCTCTGGCCATTTCCCACACTTAATCTTAGCTAGTCTTCATCATCTAGGTCCCAGTAGTTCTGTTCACCTCAGTTTACTGGTCACTCCCCTCTGGATGCCCTTAAGCCTGACATCCTGTCACCCCAAACTACTTGGTCACTCATAGTTCCCTCCCTCAGGCTCTCTGTAAGGTCCATCTTGTCTCCATTAAGATGCTCAGATTCCTAAAATCTAGCCATGGCTCAGATTCTTATAATCTAACCACTGCTTAACCATGTTCAGAATCCTTAAGCATCTGCCCAATATGATGGATGTTCTAATAAACCTTGTCTTTGGCTGAAAAAAAAAAGAAAATGAGGTGATCTAAATTTCACATCTCTCTCAGTGTCTCATGTCATAATATACAAAGCCATATAGATGAATAGTTTTATAATTTATTTGAAGTGTACTAGAAACTTCCAATAATGCCCTTGATGTCTATAATTTAAAATTTTTAAATTACTTAAATCATTTAAAAAACATAAACCATTTAAATACTTTCATAACTAATTATTCCCATATGGATACCAGATAAAATGATCATATACACAGTATTCATTTATAGGAAATGAATGGTATGTTAGCTTTTGCATATTAGTAAATGAAGGTTGAGGCCATTTTAATATGCCATTACCAAGTCAGATATAATATTTTCAATGTGGCTATGTCAATTCTTTTTGACTAATTGTACACAAATCCTCTGAAGAAGAATATTCCCCCCATCTTTACCTTCTCTCGATACAATAGTGATAGATGTCTATAAGGACATATCATCAGACAATTTTGTATTATTGGCATGCTTAGGCTAACTGGACATAATTCTTACAAGGGAAAGTTTTTTTTGGGGGCCAAGTGAAGAAAATGGATTATGAATAAATAGCATTTGTTTTATATATATATATATATATATATATGTGTGTGTGTGTGTGTGTGTGTATGTATATGTGTGTATATGTATATATATGTGTTTGTATATGTATATATACATACATACATATATATATACATATATATATATATATATAATATGTTAAAGCTTCTCTTTATTACTCTTTCACAGTGAAACTAGAAAAATTTAGGGAGGTGGGGAGGAAAATGAAATTTTGTTCAATATGAGTGAAAAATTCCATAAGAACTGGAGTTCTGTAAAAGAGGCTAGGATTGCCTGATTACATTGTATATATTCTTTCGGAGGTTCACAGTCTGTTGGAGATGTTGTAGAGTATGTCCATTCAGGTACTAGTTCTATTATATATTTTTTTCTGTCCCTTCTAACATTGAGATTTTTAAATTTTAGATGGTATAAAGCACTATAACACTCTGTTGACCACAGTAGTGATACTTGAACACTAGCCATTTTAGTCAATGAGTCAAGCTAAGGTTATACTTGAAATTCTTTATAACTAAAATAATTATGACTGGGACAGTAGGATGTTACTCTGGGTTAATGTGAGTAAAGATTAAAATTATCAGTGGGGTAGAGAAAGATAATTGGATAAAGAGTCAGCATGTTTGAAATCAATGATTAATGTTTTAGGCAATATCTGGATTTGAATGCTACATCTCACAATTACTATTTATTTAATTTTTCCCAGACTCAGATTTCCTATAAGTAAATGGCTTAAATAATATTTATAGTAACTTTCTTATGAAATTGAAGTGTGGGTCAAAGTAGATAATGTATGTCACATGTGCTTCCCAAAACTTAAAACATTGCATTTTTCAATAAGAACTGAATAACTGTTATTATTGTATGCTTTCTACTGCAGATTTCTGTGTGATTTAATAACTTCTGCACTGACTTTAAATAAGGCATTCATTAACTCCATAAATTAATAGATTTAATCTTTTGATTCTCTTAATTTTAATAGCTTATTTAATTTTACTTTTCCACTTTCACTTCCATAAGATTTTGAGTTTTAAATTTCTCCCATTCTTCTCCTCCCTACCCCAAGATGACATAATCTGATACAGACTCCACTTATATATTTGTATTAAGCATATTTTCACATTAGTCATGACGTATGGAAAAATTAGAATGAATGGGAGAAAACATGAGAAAGAAGAAATAAAACAAAACAACAAAAGAAATGGAGAGCAAATAGAATGTTTCCATCTGCATTCAGACCTCATGGTATGTGGATAGCATTTTCCATCATGAGTCTTTTGGAGTTGTCTTAGATCCTTGCATTGCTGAGAAGAGCTATGTCTATCAAAGTCCGTCATCACATAATGTGGCTGTTACTGTGTACAATGTTCTGGTTCTGCTCATTTTATTCATCATCAGTTCATCTCTTTCCAGGTTTTTCTGAAATTAGCCTGCTCATTTATTATAGCACAATAGTATTCCATTACATTCATATATGACAGCTTGTTTAGCCATTCCCCATTTGATGAGCATGCCCTCAATTTTCAGGTTTTTTGGTTTTGTTTTGTTTTTGCTTTTTTGTGAGGCAATTAGGTTTAAGTGACTTGCCCAGGTCACACAACTAGTAACTGTCCAGTGTCTGAGGTCAGATTTGAACTCAAGTCCTCCTGACCCAATGCCAGACTCTATCCACTCTACACCACCAGCTGCCCCTAATTTCCAATTTTTGCCACCACACAAAGAGCTGCTATGAATATTTTTTATACATGTGGGTCTTTTTCCTGTTTTTTATGATCTCTTTGGGATACAGACCTAGAAGTGATATTGCTGAGTCAAAAGTATACCCAATTTTTTAGCCCTTTGGACATAGTTCCAAATTGCTCTCCAGAGTGGCTGGATCATTTTAAACTTCACCAACAATGTGTTAGTGTTCCAATTTTCCCACATATTCTCCAACATTTATCATTTTCCTGTTTTGCCATGTTATCCAATCCAATAGATGTGATGTAATACCTCAGAGTCATTTTGATTTGCATTTCTCTAATCAATAGTAATTTAAAGCACTTTTTTCATATGACAATAGATAGCTTTATTATCTTCCTCTGAAAATCACCTATTCATATCCTTTGACCATTTATCAATAGGGGAGGGACTTCTATGCTTATAAATTCACCTCAGTTCTTTATATATTTTAGAAATGAGGCTTTTATCAGAGACATTGACTGTAAAAAATGTTTCCCATCTTTCTGCTTCCCTTCTGATCTTGGTTGCATTGGCTTTGTTTGTGCAAAAACTATTTTTTTTAATCTGATGTATCAAAGTCATCCATTTTGCACTTCATAATATTCTCTATCTCTTGTGTGTTCAAAACTTCTTTCCTTTTCCAAAGATCTTATAGGGAAACTATTCTTTGCCCAACTAGTTTGCTTATAGTGTCAGTCTTTATGTAAAAATCTTGTGCCCATTTTGACTTTATCTTGATATAGTGTGTAAGGTGTTGGTTTATGCCTAGTTTGTGTCATACCATTTTCAGTTTTTCTTAAATGGTGACTTTGTATCCCAAAAGCTGGAGCCTTAGATGAAAGAAATTTATGGCCCAAGACAACCTGTATGTTTGATCAGAGTGGTATATCGCACTAAGTGGGGAGAGGAGCACAGTTCAGCATGGGCATGCAGGCATGGCAGACCTCAGTGAACCTGGAGCAGGCCTCTGAGGACTGAATCATAGGCAGCTGTGGTGGTTTCCAGACCTCTCAACCCACAAATGCCAAAGACAACTTAGAAGGTCAGTGGGAAAACTCTGTGATTACTGTGAGAAACAAGTGCTGTTCCAGACCCACTCCCTATGCATGGTGCTGGGTCAGTGACAGCTTCCAGCTCTTCATACCGACAGGCAGAGGAGAAATCCAGTGGCTGATCAGAGAGGGGTTGCAGGGATCTCTCTGTTGGTGCAGGATGCTCTTGTTTTGCCTGGGCTTGGATCCGGGTCACAGTTCTGGGTGACAATCCTGGGGCGAGGAGGAGTGCTGGCTTGGTGGAGCTTGTAGTAGTGCTGAAGAGCAAATCCTCCTTACAGTTGCAAGACAGAAAAGAATGCTTGTGGTCACTCATAGACCAGAGAATAGGCCATGAAAGGAGTAAATGCCTAGCCTTTGATCATACCACCTTTGAAGAATTGAAAATTTACAGTTCCCTAAAAGTTTCTCTGAAAACAGCTGCACAAAACTCCCAAGTCTTAGGACAGTACATTCTCCACTCTGGAAGCAGACCCCTACCTTAACAAAAGTTTAAAACACTAAAACTTGCTGGGATCATGAGCAAACCTCCCAAAAAAAGTCAGACCATAGAATCTTTTTTTTTTTTTGGTGACAAAGAAGATCAAAACATACAATCAGATGAAGACAACAAAGTCAAAACTCCTACATCCAAAGCCTCCAAGAAAAATATGAATCAGTCCCAGGCCATGGAATAGCTCAAAGAAGGATTTTGAGAAGCAAGTAAGAAAAATAGAGGGAAAACTGGGAAGAGAAATGAGAGTGATGCAAGAAAATCATCATAAATAAGTTAACAGTTTGCTAAAGGAGACCAAAAAAGTACTGAAGAAAATAACACTTAAAAGAATAGCCTAACCCAAATGACAAAAGAGGTCCAAAAAGCCAATGAGAACAAAAATTCCTTAATAAGCAAAATTGGCCAAATGGAAAAGGAAATATTGAAACTCACTGAAGAAAATGCTTTTTTAAAAATTAGAATGGAGCAATTGGAAACTAGTGACTTTGTGAGAAATCAAGGTACTGTAAAACAAAATCAAAAGAATGAAAAAAATACAAAACAATATGATATATCTCATTGGAAAACCAATTGATCTGGAAAATTGATCCAGGAAAGAGAATTTTAAAATTATTGGACTATCTGAAAGCCATGATCAAGAAAAGAGCCTAGACATCATCTTTCAAGGAATTATCAAGGAAAACTGACCTGATGTTTTAGAACCAGAGGGCAAAATAAAAATGGAAAGAATCCACCAATCACCTCCTGAAAGTGATACCCAAAGGACAACTCCTGGGAATATTGTAGCAAAATTCCATAGTTCCCAGATCAAGAAGAAACTATTGCAAGCAGCCAGAAAGAAACAATTCAAGTACTGTGGAAACACAATCAGGATGACACAAGATTTAGCAGCTTCTACATTAAGGATCAGAGGGCTTGGAAGATAATATTCCAGAGGGCTTGGAATATAATATGCTGAAGTGCAAAGGAAATAGGATTACAGCCAAGAATCACCTACCCAGCAAAACTGAGTATAATCCTTCAGGGGGAAAATAGATATTCAGTTAAATAAATGACTTTCAAGCATTCTTGATGAAAATATTAGAGCTGAATAGAAAATTTGACTTTTAAATACAAAACTCAAGTGAAACTTGAAGAGGTAAACAGGAAAGAGAAATCATAAGGGGACTCAGTAAGGTTGAACTGTTTACTTTGCTGACTAGAAACATGATATTTGTAGCTGATGAGACCTTGATCAGTATTGGGGTAGTTGGAGGGAAAAAATATATGTATGTATATAGATAGATAGATAGATAGATAGATAGATAGATAGATAGATAGATAGTGGGCACAGGGTGAGTTGAAAATGCAGAGGTAACATCTGGAGAATAAAATCAAAGGGTGAGAGAGAATTGTACTGGGAGAAGGAGAAAAAGAAAGTAGGATGGGGTAAATTATCTCACATAAAACAGACAAGAAAAGGATTTTACAGTGGAGGGGAAAGAGGCAATGAGTGAATCTTATTCTCATTGGTTTTGGCTTAAGGAGAGAATATCGTACAAACTCAATTGGGTATGGAAATCTATCTTACTCTACAGGAAAATAGGTGGGGAAGGGGACAAGAGAGGGCAATGATAGTGGGGATGGCAGATTGGGGAAGGGTGTAATAATTTTCAACAAATTATTTTCTTCTATTAGATTTTGTAACTCCTTCCCCATTTTGCCAATTGTATTTTTTAGGGACTTGTTTTCTACTGTTAATTTTTGTCATTCCTTTTCCAAGCTGTTCACTCTCTCTTACATACCTCTCATTTCTTTTCCCATTTTTTCTTCTACCTCTCTCATTTGACTTTAAAAATCCTTCTTGAGCTCTTCTAAGAAGGTTCTTTGGGCTTCAGACCAGTTCATATTCCCTTTGGAGCTTCCATATGTGCGTTTGTTTCAATGTTGTCCTCTTCAGAATTTCTGCCTTGAACTTTACTCTTCCTATAATAAGAATCTATTGTAACTGTTCATGGTGTTTGCTTATTTCCTGCCCTTTAAAGAGATTGAGATCTCTTGCTAGGGAGCAGAGGGCACTGACCCAAGCTTCTTGGGTTGGGAACCTAGGGCCTGGTTGCTGGGTTTGTGTGCTGGGGCTTCCAATGCTGGCAGTTGAAAGCTATAGGGTTCTGGCAGCTTACTTGGTGTTAGGCTGGAATCAGCTGGAATTAGCTGGAATCACCTTTTTCTCAACAACACATGACACTTACACAAAGATTGACCAGGTATTAGGGCATAAAACCATCAAAATCAAATGTGAAAAGTCAGAAACAATAATTGTATTATTTTTAGAACATAATGCAATAAAAATTACACTAAACAAAGGGCAGTGGAGATATAGATTAAAATTAATTGGAAACTAATCTAATTCTGAAGAATTAGTGTGTCAAAGACAAAATCATAAAAACATTCAATAGTTTCATGAAAGAGAATGACAACAATGAGAAAAAATACCAAAATTTATGGGATGCAGATAAGTAATACTTAAGGGAAAATTTATTTCTCTAAACTGTTACATCAACAAAATGGAAAGAAGAACACATCAATGAATTGGGCAACTAAAAAATAAACTAAAAAAAGAACAAATTAAAAATCTCCAATTGAGCACCAAATTGGAACATCTGAAAATCAAAGGTGAGATTAATAAGATTAAAAATGAAATAAAACAAGAACAAACGATTGATCTAATAAAGAAATCTAGGAACTGTTTTTGAAGAAGAAAACAATGATAGATAAGACATTGGTTTATTTGATTTAGAAAAAAAGAAAGAAGGGAATAAAATAACATGGATAAAATGTTATTAAGAGGGGGGAGCTAGGTGGCGCAGTGGATAGAGTACCGGCCGTGGATTCAGGAGGACCTGAGTTGTAATCCAGTCTCAGACACATAACACTTACTAGCTGTGTGATCCTGGGCAAGTCACTTAACCCATTGCCTCGGGGGGGAAATGTTACTAAGAGGACAGTCTGTAAAAGTCACTAAAAGTTAAATTGAGAATTTTTTTAATCTAATCTTATGCATAATATGGAGCTTTTGGAGTTAATCAAATTAGGGAAACAGCATATGTTTAATAAACATTTGTTGACTGAATGATTTGAAGGTGTTGTGCAAATGATGTCTTCATATACTGTTTCCATGCCTTTATGCACAGTTTATTTATTCCACATGCCTAGATAGTAATGCTACCCCATCTCTCCATAATGTAGTGTCTGGCATAGAATAGAAAATAAATACTTATTGATTGATTGCTTTGGTTCTCAAAGTCCTCACCTATAAAATAAGACACTTGGACTAGCTTATAAATCCATTCTAGTTGATATTCCAATATTAAAATGATATTAAAAAATCTTCACAAACTAAAATAAACCTGCCAAAGGCTCTTTAAATCCATCTTTCTCTAAAGTAGTATGTGTTTATGACAAAAGTGATACACCGTTACAAGTTGTCTAGATCTATTTATGCCTCTAGTTACTTGCAACAGGAGGTATTCATTCATTCATTCATTCATTTATCTATTCCTTCTTTTACTCAATCATCTGTTTATTTACAGAGCTCTTCTTTTAAACAATTAGCAGTGTTGATCTTTTCTAAATCTTCAGATATCTTTATGCTCAACATTTTCTAATCTTTCTATGAAATGTTTCCTTATTTCTATCATGATATCTTAAATTCTAATCAAAAGAACATTTTTTTCCATTTTTTTAACACAACTAAACAGCATTTCAGCTTAGGTAGATGGGCCACTTCTTAAATCCAGGTAACAAGGCCTGAGGCAAATGGCTTTAATAATATGTTGCCCTACTTCATGCACCTTTTTTTAATGCTTATTTCCACCTATGTGGCTTCTGTAAATAAATTATTTTCTGACAAGGTCTAGTTTGAAGGCTGATTTTCCACAAACTTAGCACCAACACACTGGTAAATTGTTTGTTCTATTGATTTTCTAACCTTGAAGGTGTTTTGAATTTGAAGAAAAATGAATGCTTATTAACAAGCTATCACTTTCAGAGTAAGTATATAATTCTGAGTTACAACATTTCCTTAAGAGAAAAAAAAATCTCCTTTTCACTGAAATGAAGTGGTTGTAGAAGCTTTTTATTTACTTTGTTTCCAATCAGCTACATGTCATTCATGATTATGCTAATGCATTTACATTACATATTATTTTTGGAAGAATATATTTGAAAGCAATTTTAATCTAAAGCTCTTCACAGAACAAACCTATAGCTTTCATGTTAATATAATGAGACAACAAATATTAGTTTCAAAGGAGAATATCAGAACAAAGACTGAGCTGTAAAACTAAGGAAGACACTTAAAGATAAACTCCTCTTCCCCAAACAAATCAAATCACTGAATGAAATCTTTCTGTTTCCAGAAGAGCATGTTGTATAACAACATGACCGTGTTCCATAAAATCTAAACAAAAACTTTCTAATTCTTTTTTATTTTATCCCAATTCATGTTCAATTTGAGCAATGAATATAGAAGCCTATATAAACTTTTTGTGTGTGTGTGTGTGTGAGCAACAATTAGAGTTACGTGACTTGCCCAGAGTCACACAGCTAGTAAGTGTTATATGTCTGAGGGTAGATTTGAGCTCAGGTCCTCATGACTCCAGAGTCAGTAGTCTATACACTGTGCTACCCAGCTGCCTGTTAGATATAGTTTCCATGCATCCACTAACCAAACTTTAGATTTTTCGAAAGTCACTTTATAAGCTTTGTTGTCATATGAATAGGAAGTACATTTTACAGGTAACAGAATGCTGTAGCCTAGGAATCACCCTGATGTAGACCACCAGACTAATGTATTATAGTATAATTGGGGTGTGTGTGTGTGTGTGTGTGTGTGTGTGTGTGTGTGTGTGTGTGTGTGTATTTGTGTTCATGCACAGTTCATTGCATGATACAGGTCTGTAACATATAGAGTTGAAACATATCATTTTCCCTTTTACTGAATGAATGACTTTTCACCATATTCTCCACTATTCTTTCTTACCCCCCTTAATCTCCCACCTCCAGAAAGCAGAAAATAAGGGTCAGAAAATAACAGATTTGACATATGAACAAAATTTGGGGTAGCACTCTTCCAGTAACCAAAAATCCAGGTATCTCTATAAAATGGATTAGAGATCTCACTTTAGCTATTGGGTAGAAGGAAAATTAAATTTAAAGAGAAGGGGCAGCTAGGTAGCACATTAGATAGAGCACCTGCATTCAGAAAAGACCTCAGTTCAAATCTGGCCTCGACCATAACACTTATTAGCTGTGTGACCCTGGGAAAGTCACTTAACCTGATCACCTAACCAAAAAAAAAATTAAGGAGAGCTTCTTTGACTGGAAAGGCTAATCTGTCCTAAAGTCTTTTTAGTTTTTTTGTTTGCTGAAAGAAATGCCATGTGGTATTCATTAATACTCATCTTCCTGGGAATTAAAAAAAAAGAAAGACATGTCCTTTTCATTTAAATGAATGGGTAACTGAAAGATTATTTATTAAATGCTTACTATGTTCAAAGCTCTGTGCTAAACTCAGGTGTTACAAATACAATAGGAAGAGAGAGTCTCTGCTGTCAGTGAGCTTTACTTCTAATTGGAGGAGCTAAAACATATTGGAGTTATCAATGGCAAGTCATATGGAATGGCAGCACAGTATTCTTTATGAGGCTCAGTCAAGGGCAACGGTAATGTATTTTATTTTCAAGGACACTTTGATTTATATTAGCTCACAGAAAAAATTGGACATTACTGGAAATTTTATGTTATACAGATCTTGAAGTCATAATCATGTCAAGTTTGAGGAGCAGAGTTGGATGGTTTCAAGGAACAGCACTGATATAATTTTTGGATAAAAGTTGCCTATGTCTGACGTTTGTATATCACAGATATGTCGAGAATTGGCTTAAAATTGCTTATAATAAGAATACAGTCTCATCACAATCTAGGTCAGAATTAGGCCATAGCTTTGGTAAAACTTTCAATGAGCACTGAGAAAATAAATGTAACCTCATTAACCTTAATGCTCTGGTAATGTTGCCTATTTTCCAAATTTAGGGAGCATGTACTAGGATAATTATTTTTTCAGAAAGGAGGATGAGACACATTTGTACAAAGACAAGGGGAAAAAAAGCTGAAAAGTTGGCTTTTGTTCTATGATTAAATACTATTTGGTATTCATGAAGCAATCTAATTGGCCATTGATGATCCAGAAAATAACTATTTCAGAGTTTGTTTGTTGGGTTTTCTTTTTAATGCTTAGATGATTGTGCCAGTTTTCTTCAGTGATTACAAAGGGGTTAATAGCTCTGAACCTGATATGTTATTAGCTTGCCCAGGCCTGAGTAGAGGGAATATTTCCATATATCCAGTTTGGGGAAGATATCCACTGTGCCATATGCTAGTTAGAGTAAGCTTAAGTGCTTATTATTCTCTATTTCAAGATAGTTTTATGTAATTTCTGATGAAGAAGACACAATTGGCAAATTAAGAATCATTTTAAAATATTTCAGAAGACCGTGCCTTGTGTATGCTTGTTGATAACAGTCAAAAGAGATTAGCCTAATAAACATCTGAAATAATCTTTCAACTCACTCCCAGTAGATAGTCCTGGCACTCCTAAACCATGGCCTGAATAAAAAAAGTGAACACTATAAGCTATACTTCTCTTCAAATGTGGCAACAAATAAAAAGTAAATCAGAAGATCAAGAAGCTGATCCACATGCATCAAAGCTGTAGGAATTTGGAATGAATTAGTTACTTACTGAAAATATTATGTGGGTTGTGATATGACCTTTGTTTCATGCAGTAGAGGCTAGTTTTTCTTTAAACAGGCAAGTAAACTCTTCTTGAGACTTTACTGGTATGGATTACCAGGGTTCTAGGCTTTGATTTGGTGTCCTATTCGCCTGGGGTCTAAAAAACCTAACCTATGAAGGTCTGAGCAGCTTGAGCTTATCACAATTGTCCCTGTCCTTCAAGGAAATCTATCTTTTTAAATAGATATTGTCACTGTGACAAAAGTCAAGGCAGAGAGGAACTATGCCTAACTGAATTCATGCTGTATCCTTATTTAATCATTTAATCCTTGAAAAGAAAAGCAGGGGAAGGTGGCCTAGTCATTCCAGATCTTAAATTGTATTGTAAGGCAGCAATCACCAAAACTGCTTGGTACTTATTAAGAAATAGAGTGGTAGATCAGTGGAATAGGTAAGACACAGTAGTCAATGACTATAGTAATCTATTATTTGATAAACCCAAAGACCCCAGCTTCTGGGATAAGAACCCACTCTTTGAAAAAAAAAATGGCTGGGAAAACTGTAAAAGAGTATGGCAGAAACTAGGCATTGATCAAAAAGCTCATACCATATACCATAATAAAGTCAAAATGGGTTTATGATTTAGATATAAAGGCTGATACTGTAAGCCAACTGGGAGAACAAGGAATAGTTCACCTATCAGATTTATGGAAAACAGAAGAATTCATGATAAAACAGGAGATAGAGAACATCATGAAATGCAAAATGGAGAACTTTGGTAAGATTAAATTGAAAAGTTTTTGAACAAACGAAACCAATGCAACTAAGATTAGAAGGAAAGTAGAAAATTTGGAAAGACTTTTTACAACCAATCTGTCTGATAAGGGCCTCATTTCTAAAATACATAGAGAATTAAGTCAGATTTATAAAAATACAAGTCATTTCCCAATTCATAAATGGTCAAAGGATATGAACAGACAGTTCTTTGATGAAGACATTAAAGCCATCTATAGTCAGATAAAAAAATACTCTAAATCACTATTGATTACAGTAATGCAAATCAAAACAGTTCTGAGATACCACATCACACCTATCAGATTGGCCAAGATGACAAAACAAGAAAATGATAAATGTTGGAGAACATGTAGGAAAATTGGAACACCAATGCATTGTTGGTGGAGTTGTGAACTGATCCAACCATTTTGAAGAGCAATTTGGAACTATGCCCAAAGGGCTGTAAAAATGTGCATACCCTTTGACTCAGCAATATCACTTCTAGGACTATATCCCAAAGACATCATAAAAATGGGAAAAGGACCCACATGTAAAAAAATACTTATAGCAGCTCTTTTTGGGGTGGCAAAAAAATTGGAAATTGAGAGGATGCTCATCATTTGGGGAATGACTGAACAAGTTGTGGTATATGAATGCAATGGAATAATATTGAGCTATAAGAAATGATGAACAGGCTGACTTCAGAAAAACCTGGAAAGACTTGTATGGTCTGATACTGAGTGAAATGAGCAGAACCAAAAGAAATGTTGTACAT
This sequence comes from Phascolarctos cinereus, assembly GCF_003287225.1. Taxonomy (NCBI): domain Eukaryota; kingdom Metazoa; phylum Chordata; class Mammalia; order Diprotodontia; family Phascolarctidae; genus Phascolarctos; species Phascolarctos cinereus. Next base: position 413,027,966 of record NW_027555847.1, read on the forward strand.
AATAACAGTCACATTGTATGATGAGTAATATTGAAAAACTTAACCCTTTAGCAATGCAAGGATCTAAGACATCTCCAAAGGCCTCATGATGGAAAATGCTATCCACAACCAAAGAAAGAACTATGGAGTTTGAATGCAGATTGAAGCATAGCATTTGCCATTTTTTTCTTCTGTTGAGTTTTGCTTCCTCTTTCTGGTGGTTCCTCCTATTGGTTATAATTCCTATTTACAATATCACTAATGTGAGAATATGTTTAACAGGAATGTATATGTAGAACCTATATCTGATTGTGCACTGTCTTGGGGAGGGTGGGGGAGGAAAGGGGAGAAAAATTTTAAACTCAAAAGCATATGGAAATAATTGTTGATAAATCAAAATAAATTAATAAAAAAACTTCACTGACCCAAACTGTAAATAAATGCCAGAAATCTTTCCAAAGATTTCAATCAAAATTTCCAAAAAATTAATCCTTATTTTTATCTTGGAGAACAGTTAACTCTGGTGTCGCAAAAAGATGCCCAAGCTTTGACTAATTTAGAAAGGTTTTCAGTGGTCTTGTCATCAGTCTGGGTCAGGTGGTTGAGGGATACCTTGCCTATTTAGAGAAGCTAACCACCAGAATGTTGGTGAGAAAAAATAAATCAAAACTCAAAAAGGCACTAAGATAAGAACTTCTTTCTTGTTCCACATAATTCTCTATTATTTCTATGTGTTTTAACCCATTAATTTAGGATCATGTAACATACATATATCTATGAAAATGTCAGTTGTTTTCAGCTTAGTTCCAGGGTTATCAGGGTTTGGAGAAACTAATTTGAAATTTAACTAGCCTTTCTTATTTCAAGTAGATCTATTACTTTGATTTCTCTTTCCTTAGTATTCTTCCCATGATGAGAAGGAAGGATATTCAACCTTATTATTTTCTCCTTTCTCCAGATTGTCTGCTACTACATTGTTCTCCATTAAAGCTCTAATCTTGACCCTTGAACTGTTGGTGAAGTTTCTTTTCTTCAGACACAGTATTATTTTTTTTTCATTTTCTCTCCAATGATTTCTGCATGTTAAGAGAGTGGGAAAAGATTCATGTGGTAAAATTTCCTTAACCATAGGGCCTTCTCGTCCGCACAGTCAGCTTATGACAAAGAAACAACTAATCCATCCTGCCTTAATTGCATATGCTCAGCAGACTCAAGTGATACCTATCAGCACCACAGCATGATCTCTATGATCCTTATTTTTCTCATTATGTTCTAGTATAGCCATGACCATTTTGCCCAATGGTTTCAAAATAACTGACATTGCCCCAATTTATTGCCTAGCACCATATATCAGTTTGGTGGTCTTCCAGCCCAAAGTGGGCATATCACCCTCTCTTTCACTTTCCTACTTTCCCTTCCCTTACGTATCCAATAACACCATCCTAGGTCTAAGTATACCTCTAGATCCTTCATTCTGACATCTTATGGCTAAGCCGTATGGTGCTTGTGCTTCAGTTATTTTGACTAGAGGAGAGATGTGTAGTTAAAAACAAATTGAGGTTGATGGAAGGGATGATCAGACTAAGGTATAAGTAGCTTCATCTTCTGTTTGCAGTCTTGGTGGACTTCAAAGCATGCAGTTTAAGCAGAAATGCATTTATGTTGATCCATATTTCTCAATCCTATTTTATATTGATGGGTCCCATCCATGTATTTCTTCCTTAATGGTATATGACTTTAATGTCGCACATGACTAGGTAATCAAGCTTTTCTTCACTTACAGGATAATTTCCTATCCAGGAAGAGCCTTTTTTCCCCCTCTTTGGCCCAAAAGTAAGCATATCTGGGGAATTAGATTGAAATGCATGTCTTTATATTCCTTAGAAATGCTTTCTAGAATAGATAATTAGAGTCCAAATTATCATCTACATTATATTCTTCTTCAAAGTAAAAGACTTGTCAAGGATAATGAAGTCTGCAATATGAGTTGTTTTACTTACATATTTCACTAGGTGTTACCTTTTATATTTTTAGCTTTGAAAACCAGTTCACATTTTCAGATGGCAGTAATGATTTATAAGAATCTCATGGAACTGGATAAAGTATTTGAAAAACCACAACGAATAAGTGTTTTTCATAGATACATTCCTGGGATTTTATTTTTTTTCTTAAATGAAGAGCATACTTTATAAGATCAACACAGGGTTTTTTTTATATTTTTAGCATATAATTAGATACTAAATTGTACCTAAGACTTAATAGAACAAGAGAACATTTGGAAAAACATCCTCTTTTATTTGTAATATATATTGCTTTTTCTCTCCTGAATGTTGTGGTTTGCTGATCTGTTCTCAATAAAATTCCTAAAAAGATATTCCTAATGTCATTTCTGGCTCAAAAGTTCCAACATCTCCCAGTAATCTCAAACTGCTAGTATGTTTGGACCCTGTTACATTCAGACTCTAGCCTTTTTTTTTAAGGATTAGCACACATTATTCTTCCTACAGGTGCATGTCATTCCCCCTAAGCCATATTGTTTTTTATTACCTGTATGTGTCCTGTTTTCATGACTTTATGTAAGTTATTTCTTCCATCTTTGGACTGTATTCCTTTAATATCTCTAACTGTTTAGCTTCTTTCAAAGATTAACCTAGATTCCATCTTCTTCACAATGCTTATCCTTATCCCTTCACTTTCTGTTACCTTCCTTACAAAAGATTTTGTGTATATGTGTATGTATGTATGCATGTATACACACATATTTGTTTGTTTCCTTAACTGTGGGTATTCTGGCTCATTCTTCCAACAGATTTAAGGGCAGGGACAAATGTTCATGTTTCATGTTTATCTTTGCATCCCCATATTTTAGCGTGTTTAGAACAAAATACGTTTTTAATAAATGCATTTTAAGCAATAAATTAATTTCCTTACAAATTATCCCAGTAGCCTGGGTCTAGAAGAGAGGGTTGACAAAATTTTAAGGAAAAAGTCATTAAATATATACTTAGGATATAAGCATTTGAAGTATGGCATTATATACACATGATAACATGTTTATCCCATCAGACATCATTATTTTCCTAACACCATAATTTACATTTGTTTATGCAATTTTGTTATCTTTTTAACTTTATAAAAACAATGCTATATAGTGGCTAGAGCTCTAGACTTTGAGTCTCATAGACCAGGATTGGATATAATGAAGGACAAATGGTAATATATGTGGTCTTCAGTAATTTACCGGGTCTGGGGGCTCTAATTTGCACACATTGATACTTTTAATGCCTCAGATGACCAGGAAACAGTGTCAGGGAAGTCAAGTGCAATCAGGTCTTGAGAGTATCCTTGTTGCTAAGTCTTTGCATGTTTTAGGTAAGAGGAAAGATACTGTATGTTCAAATCAGGCCCCTGGTACTTACTATTTGTGGGACTAGCCAAGTTGTTTTACTCCTGTGCCTCATTCAAACAACCAGCTATGATTTAATTTTATATTAAATCATAGATGATTTCATTGGGGGATGCAATATTTGTCAGATGACTTGTCACCTTAGAAGTTTGAGGTGACCTGAGCTTATGGCAGTGAGATAGTAGAAGGAAGAAAAAGGAACATAGTAGCAGTATGTGTTATGCAGGGTAGAAGAGAAGTAATGCTAAATAACTAAGAAAAGGGTTCCTAGGGTCAGCATTCTATTACTTCGTATTCATTGTTAAGATGGAATGAGGGACTTCTAAGTTACTGAACAAAAGAAGGATACAGTTGTACATAGCTTTTCTGGACACAGTTCATTTGTCTACATATAGGCATCATCATCAGGGTAGGATAAGGAGAAGGTCATATGATAATGAGTATGGTCTTCAGAAATCCACAAGATATTAGGGTTCCAGATTCCATATATCTAGGATTTTTTATGCCCTTAGATAACCAGAAGATTATGTCAAGGAAGCCAGGGCCAATCAGGTTTTGGGGGTAGCATTGCTTTCTTTTAGGCAAAGCTTCCCAATATTGTGAGTGAGAGGGAATACACTGTATCAGGGAAACAGTAGTCCAATTACAGGTGGGAAGAGTCCTGAAAATTCTGGGTCCCAGATCTACTTGCTACACACAAAATATTCAGCTATCAATGAAATGAGCAAAAAAGGACACACTCATTCATTCATTCATTCATTCATTCATTCATTCATGCATGCATGCATGCATGCATTCTGAGTAAAAATGCTATAAATGTGTATAATTTTAAGTCACATTTTTCACATGAAAGCAGTTGCAGACCCTTTCATAATAAATCTTAATAAACTAAGTAAACCCTTAATCGTGCACTGATTGGAGCTAGTTATATTTTGTAGAAAGAGGAAATATAGTTGGAAGGAGTGGAACACTGGTAATGTTGGAAAGTTACTCTCATCTGGGTTGAAGAGGAAATAAAGTATACATCTGAAGAGGGTTAGAAATCTTTCACACTTCTAGAGAGGTGAGAAAACTGAGGGATAGAGTGGAGGGAGGGATTTTTAAATGGTGTATAGAATAAGTTTAGGAGGGTGGGGGAGAAAATAAGGGAGATAATTTTGAAAGTGTGAGCAAAATAAGGAACAAGAGGATAAGAGGGAAAGATAAGGTGATAGGGATAGGGAAAAAAGAGTCTGAGAAGGAAAATAGTGAGTAAAATAAGATGGAGGGAAATTTACAAATAGTAATTAGAATTTTGTCAACTCTATGAGAATATGAATCATTCCCCAATTGATACATGGTCAAAGGATGTGAACAGACATGTAGAGAGTTGTGTCTAATGATAGCCATGCGTAGGGCAGAGAGGCGGGAAACAGAGAAAAGAAATACATGATAATTTTATTGTATATTTGAAAACAATGTAGCAAGTTGTGCATAGTAAATTTGAAGTTTCATGCACAATTGTCTTTTTCTACTATATTATGGAAATGCTTGTTTTATTCCATAAATTAAAAATGAAATAAAAAATAACAACATGAAAGAAGAAATAAAAACTTTGCTCAAATCCTTCTTCTGAAAATCATTAGCTGTGTGACTATGGGCAAGTCATCTAACCACTTTTTTATCTTGGCCAATAGCTTGTATCAGAAGCTGGATCTGATGTCTGCCAATTTCAGTCTGCTACTCTTCTCATTCAACTCACTTACTGTCATCGTACCACATACCTCTTAATTTAATGGTCTCTGCCAATAAGTCCATCATTATTATAATCATACCATACCACAATAATTTCATAATGGTACTAGCAGAAATCCCTATGTAGACTCATTCACATACTTACAACACCATTAATTAACTGCATCTCTTACCTCAGTATTACTTTCAGATTTCCTTCACTTTGGGATTAAGAAGAACAAGATGGATAGAATAGAAAATGATGGAAAAGGATTCATAAAGAAAGCAGTGATTATGGGTCTCTCCATCTTTGTATTCAAACATAGTTTCTGGGTTTAGAGTTGCTCCATCAATCTCCTTTCTGACAAAGAGGAATATTTAGGGGGAAAAGCAAAGAAAATTACAAGATTTACCACATGAAAATAATAATGTCAGAGTAATGCAAAAAAGAGAAAGAAGGATAATAAAGAAGGTTTTAGTAACCTGGGAAAGTCAGAAAAAATCTCATCTGGATAGATAATTTTCCTTTATTTTTTTCCCTTTCTCTGTCCTCTCCTCCTCTCTTCTCCTTATCCTTATCCATTGTTCTGGCTCTTTTCAAATGCATTACTTGTGGTGAATTCAGATGTGCCCTGTTTTTGTACTCCCTTCTTTATATTTCTGTTATTGCTCTCACAGAAAATTGAAATCTAGGGATTTACATAGGCAGGATATACCCAGAAATTGTTTGTCTTCTAAGAATACATTTCTAGTTTGTTAATATTCCACTAGTTTGTTAATATTCCACTCCCAAATCAAATTAGATAGAGTAATCAGATAGTTTTGATAAATTTGATGAGAGAAGTCAGATAAATAACTGGTTTGACTAATTTTATCATTGCAATAATCATTTGCAAACTGATGGGAATCAGCAAGTTGTTTTATCTGAGATGGCTATCTGAATCTCTGGGAGGGTAAGGAACTTGCCCATTGTCAGACTACTGTCAAAGTTGGAACTTCAACTTAAAAGTGCAAGACTTGCCTGCCCTCTATGCTCTCAACAAACTGCTGGTTATAACAGTATCCAATCAATTCTTTATATTCCTAGCACATCACATGGTTTACTAGAAAGGATTCCAATGAACCCATAACTATATATAGGACACAGTCCAATGTAGCTCCAGCATTTAGAATGATTTATCCAAAGATATAGAAAAAAAAATATATGGATGGATTTGTGAAGAGATGTTACTTTACTCTTCTAAAAATGATCTCATACAGTTGGAAAATTAATTTTTACATGTAAAATAACTTATGCAAAACAAATTTAGTTCAATATTACACATTTTTAAAAAATTATGACATTGTTTCAAGTGTTTTTCAATACGTTTTAGGGAGTGATGCAACTAACACAAGGATTTTAGATTTTTTTTTTCCACTTGTGATTTCAATAGCCTGGAAATAAAAGTTGTTTAATAATATCCTGCAAAAGTACTCTAAAAAGGAACTAATTTTCATTCTTCTCATATTAAGCATTAAAAACATGCTTTATCTGTTTTAAGGAAAATGTCTCCACCACCCCCCTCCAATCATATTGTGTTGTAGGAGATTTTTCTTCCTATATCTCTGCAGATCCTGGTTCTGGAAGAGAGCAGAATTGTGCAATTCAATGACCTTTACTGAAGCTAATAGATTCCCATGTGACCTGCACAAAATCCTTCTTGCTGGAAGGCAAACCAATGGGAAATGTAAAATTATGAAACAAAAGTGAATTTTAAAGCAAATAAAGGTCAAAGGTTATACAAAACAAATTCTCTGAGTTTCATATTTAGCTAATATATTTTGCTATTGAATAGTCCCCAGTGAGACAATTTCCCTTTCAGTACAGTTTTAAGATAATACCCTAGGCAAAATGCAAAACATATCGGTGGCGTTGGTCAATGAGATCTATATAAAATAAGATCTTTGCTACAATTTGGAAAGGCAGGAGCTTGGATTTTCTAGGATTTTTTTGTATTGCTCTCAAATACAGGTGCCAACACACATGCAAAGTATCACTTTCTAATCAGGCTTCAGTAATCTGGGGGCTAGTCATAGAAAAGGTAACCAGCTTCTTTCAGAATTCTAAACTCAGTTCATAAACTCAAATCCTAGGTATATCAAAACAACAAACTCTATTATTTTCCATAAATCATCTTGTGATGCTCTCATATTTCCAGATTCTGTATATGATAGCTATTTGTATTTGCAGAAACAGCGTTGTCCAAGGGAGTATTGTTCTTGAATGATTTATGCAGCCTGAGCTTTGGAAAAAAAAAAAGGTTGAGTAATAAAAACTCAGCATTACACATAGAAGCCTCATAATTGGACATGAGGAGCCTTTCAAAGTCAGTGGTTTGCATGGATACATGAGTACAAATGTATGCTTAGTTCTTTATTTGTCCTTCATTCTAAGTCACTTGAAGTGTGAATTCTTTATATGTTTCAAAATATTTACAGTAAAATCAGGGTCCTGATGGGCACCTGTCAGTGAGTGCAATTGCACTAGATCATATGGAGTATTAAAGCTTTAAAAATTGAGGTCTATCTGACACATATCACAGTCATCAAAAAGTTGGCAAAACATCAACAAAAATAAATGAGGACTGCTGATACTCTTACCACTGACTAAGAAATGTGAGGCAATATATATGAGCTCTTGGGGACTGAACAGACATGCATTTCTTTACCACAGAGACAGAGAAAAGATTGCCAGCACATCACTAATGCTATAGTTGAACAAAGGAACTGATCATAGGAAAAAAATCACAGAATAGTAGATTTAGAAGTCAAAAGGACCCCAAAAGTTACAATGTCAAACTATCTCATTTCTAGTCCAATACTCTCATTTTGTAGATGAGGAAAATAAGGATAAGAGACTTGAAATGAGTTATTCATAGTCTTTATTGGAGGTAATATTCAAATCCATGTCTTCTGGTTCCAAATTCAGTACTCTTTCCACTGTAACATTCTGGCAGATTCCCAAAGAGTAAAATTCCCTTATTGTTTTGTGCATTAGAATGCAGGCTAGTTGCAGATGGCTTGATGCTTCTTATGAGTCTATTTTTTCATCCCACTTCAACATTAAATATACAGGTATTTTTCACTGATTGTCACTAAAGGATGAGGAAAATGATGCATATTATCTAAACCAGCAAGAAATCTCCAAATAATTTATGCCTACCTACATGAGGTGTATTAGGAGGAGGAATTAGACGGCTGATGCAGCTCAGCGACATTCAACCTGGTCCAATGTTAACTAAAACATCACCAGGAAACACATTCCCAGCAGCTTTTTCCAGAGAAAAAGCTTTGTGCAAACCTAAATTAGAGACAAACAGAGCAGTGCCTGAAGGCATAGTAAGAGTTTAGGTGAGAAGAGCTCATTGGGCTCCAATAATGAAATGGTTTATTAAAGGTTAAGAGCTCATATGATTGGCTAAATATTTTAAAAGGTACAAAAAATTAAGCTGTACAATGAGCATAAGATCATTAATTTTGTTATTCAGTGTATGTGCTATTCTCTTTGTGGTAAACAATTATGGATTAACAACAACAGCATATTTTAAAAAAAGGCTTTATACAGTGTTTCATATGGTTCTCCCAACGAATCTGGAAGTAGGTATATTTAATGCATGTCTTACAGATCAAAAAAAAAAAAAACAGGCCCAGATGAGTTAAGCGACTTGTCCAGAGTCACAAGGCTAGTGGCATCTGAGGAAGTATTCAAACTCAGGTCAGCCTGACTCCAAGTTCAGGATTCTATTCATGGTGCCACCTAGCTGCTTTAGCTGGGCAGAGTACTTTATAACATACTTTTCTCCCTAATAAATGGAAAAACAAAACAAAACAAAATACTTTTATGTTAGATTGTGCCTATATTATTATCCTTCTTACTGATAAAGAAACTGAGGCTTGTAAAGGTTAAATGGATTATTCCCAAATACATGATTATTAAGCAGTAGACTCCTAGTGTTCTTTTCAAGATTCCATAATAACTCATTCTCTATATAGGATATGTATTTCTAGGTTATTATGCAAGGAGTAACAAAGCTGTCATTTTAACTATAGTTTTTGCTGAGGTGTCAAATTACCAGTCTGCAGATGCTAAATGTTAGGCATTTGTTTGTTTGTTTGTTTTTGTTGTTTGTTTGTCCATAAAGAATCTTTAGTCCAAAATTATATGGTTGATGTGATATGATATGATATAATATGATATTATGTGATATGATATGATAAGATATAAGATAAACATTTATTAAGCCCCTACTATGTTTGAGGCACTGTGCTAAGTACTGAGGTTTTTAAAAAGCAAAAGAGAGGCTGTCCCTTCCCTCAAGGGGTTTAAAATCTAATGGTGAGTGACCATACAAAAGGAAGCTGAAAAGTGTATAGTGAAGAGGTAAAGGCAGGGAATTCCAGAAGATATCTGTTGAACGCATGATGAAGATGATAGTAGAGTCATGCTGAAGAAATTGGTGAATTTGAAACCAAGCATGGTAGCTGGAAGCAAATGGAGAGATGGCTGTGATTTTGTGCCCTCTATAATGAGGAATTGTGTGTTCCACCCTCCAGCCTATAATTGGACTAACCAAAGAACTGGAGGTATTGTTGAAGTATGAGTAAACAAAGTTTTAGCACTCTCCATGATAGTTATTTTCCTGGTGATGAACTTTTTCTGGGGTGGGGCATGGTGGAGTCTAAACCAAACAGAGTAACAAAGCAATTAAGAGATAGCTGATGGAGAGACACACAAGCCATAAGTTCACATCAAATGTATAGAATGTGATGGGGATAAAAGCAGTACAGACAAAATACAATAAGGAATTTGAGGAAGGAAATAGCACCTTAATCCTGTGGGATGGGAAGAAGGAGATTGACATTATGTGTGAACCGGACCTTGAAGAGAAAGAGGGTTTTGTATTTGTTTCTTTGAACAAGCAAAGGCGATATCATGGACTAAATTATTGAGAAAGAAAAGAATAGCATGAGATGGGGATAGGGGAGATAGAAAGAGTATGGTAAGAGTAGTTAAATTTGGATGTGACCTAGACTATGGGATGTGACCTAGACTATGGGAAATAGAGTAAGCAGTAGTCAGATGGATTCTGAAGTGGCTTAAATGCCAAGATCTACAGTTGAAATTTAATTCAACAGAATGCAGAGGAAGACAATGAAAGATTTTGAATAGAGGAGTGATAGGTTGTTCATGACAGAATATTAGAAATAATTTGGGAAATAATATAGTGGATAAATTAGAAAGTAGTTTATAAAGCAATTTAGGGGGCTATTATCATAGTGAGAAAAGATCAGTTTTATTGCAGTAGGATTTCAGAGGATGAGTCATATTAAAGAGATATGATAGAAGAAACATTTCATTATATTGATGAAGAATTTGATTCCAAGAAAGTTGATAGGATGAACCAGATTATAACCTCTGTGTGGACAAGGCCATAGGTTCTGCACTAGGCAGTGTTAGGCCTAGAATCACCTGAGTGATATTCCCATCCCAATCCCCAGTACTTAGCACAGTGCCTGAAACATAGTAGGAACTTAATAATAAGGCCTAGAAGACCTGAGTTCAAATCTGCCCTCATATTATTTCTAGCTGTATGAACTTAGAAAATTAATTTAACTTCTATTTGCCTCAACTTCCTAATGTGTAAAATGGCGATAATAATGGTACCTACTTTCAAGGTTGTTGTGAGGAACAAATGAGATAATATTTGTGAAATGTTAGCACAGTTCTGGCACACAATAGGCACTAAATAAATGTCATTATTGTTACTATTAATATTACATTAATATTCTTATATTTTCAGTACCCAGTAAGATAATAGGATCATGGATCAAGAGTCTAAAGGGCCTTCAGTGACCATATCCCCTCAATTTGCAAATGAGGGAATTTGGGCCCAAGAAAGAAAAGTTATTTATAAGCAATGGAAGTGGGAAGTCAGGCCTGTAAAAAAATAAAAAGTTCAACAAATTAGGTGAAGTAAATCAAATCTACCCAAAGTCCCTCAGTAGCAGAGTTGCACCTAGAGCCCTTAAGATATCAATGTAACATTTGATATTAGCTAGAGACTGAGACAAGTTTCAATGCATTATTCCAGCAAAAGATTTATCAGTTTTACAGGTCCTCTTTCAGAATATTTCCCAAGTAAATCTCATGTGTATTTTATTTTGATTTGAAGTAGAAATACTTCACAATAAATGACCTATATTCCCACAAGCTTATAAACCACAAGCTCCTACATCTAAGTGGCAAGGTGAATGGATTACCAGGACTGGAGTTAGGAAGAACTGAGTTCATATATGGCCTCAGACACTTACTAGGTATGTGACTCTGGGCAGGTGAACCTCTGTTTGCCTGTTTCCTCATCTGTAAAATGAGGATAATAATAACACCCTCCTTCCAGGTTGGTTGTAAGGCTCAAATGAGATTATAGTACTTTGCCTGGCAATACTAAACTCTATAAAAATTTGAGTTATTATTATATTAGAAGGTTAGCAGTCATACACAGTAGGATGAGAAAGCAAATTGTAAATCATTCAAATTGACTGCCTACACAGCCTCAATGAATGAAATAGCTTGCCAGTTTTCTCCATCAGTTTTTGCTATAAGGACCTGAATGGAAAACTTAACCCTTTTGCACCAGGGTAATCATCATTCTTAACGCGCTTTTCAGCCAGGAGCTCAGAATAATTTACATTGCTACCATTTAGGTTGCTTGTAATCCTGTTGCAGAGGCCATAGCCCCAGGCTGATAGGTTCTTTAGCCCATTTTGATGTTAATGAGAATGGGTATTTACATAGTACCTGTGACAGCAGCTAGGCAAATTGTCGTATTTATAAGCAGCACTTGAAAGAAATTCATGCAAATTACGTTTTTGCCTATCATCTCCAGTGGGCGAGTATGTTGTAGGTAAGAGACCTCCAAGAATGGTAGGGATGGGTAAGGAAAGCCAAAAGGGAGAGCTGGGGAGGAGGGAAAATTGACAAGAAGAGTGGATAAGGACACAGAAGGTGACTTGTACCGTATTCAGATTTATTGAAACAGCATTGCACAGTACTTATGCAAACTTTCTCTCTCTCTCTCTCTCTCTCTCTCTCTTCTCTCTCTCTCTCTCTCTCTCTCTTCCCCCATATAAATATGTATGTAGGTACATGTGTATATATTATATATATATACATATATATAAAACATACACACATATATATGATTTTGTCTACATCAAAATGTAATTGTTAATATAAATTGAAAGTATTATGACACTATCTACTTTGACCATCAACTTAGAAGAGAAAACTCAGATGTATATAATTCCAATATTGATGTCTCACTGAAGGATCCTTTCTTTATCTAAGATAGTCTGATAATGAAGCGACAGGCAAAAAAAAAAAATCATCCTCAAGGGAATTTCTCACTGCTCAGTGGTCTTGTGTTTTGTTGTAGCCGTCAGAGAGATTATTGGAGCAGGATGAATGGAAGAGGAGATAAAAATTTGTCCTTTCTCTTTTCTTTATTTTTCTCATTTCTCCACTTCTCTTTTTCCCTTAATCGTTATCTCATTCATTTTACTCTCCCTCATTTTATTTTTTTTCACTTTTTCCCATTTCTTCTTTTCTTTATTTCAGTTTTCTTCTACTCCATTTTCTTTCCCATTCCCTTCTCTCACTCTTCTCTTTTTTCCTAATCCTATGTTCTTTAACTTAGTCTTCTCCTTCATATTATTTTCTGTTTTCACAATTAGGTAAGCATATATTTTTGTCCCTCACTTTCTATCGATGCCCTATTCCACCAACATGTACGGTTATTCTCACTTTATATTGTGGGGCCTTGACTAGAGTGAAGAATGTACTAGTTTTGGAAATAGTGTTCGATTTCTTTTTTTTTTCTTTATCGAATTTTTTAATTTGTTTTTTAGGTTTTGATTTTTAAGTCAAACATAAATCAGTTGAGTGACTCTATATGTCAATTAATATTTCTAAAAGTCTCTTAAATTTCATTTGTAAACTGGAAGTATTAATATTTGCTCCATCTACTTAGTATATGGAAAAACCCTTGTAAAGCTTAAAGCACTCTGTACATACGAGTAATTATTATTCTAGATTTTAGCATTGTGTACCCATTTGATTACTCACAGTGGTGTTATTTACTATTCCTGGTAAGGTGGAATGTTAGCTATATTTTTGACAGATTTTTCAAAAACTTTGCTGAGACTGAGAAGAGAAAATCATTGTGCAGGGAACATTTGTCACACATGGAAAATTTTTAGCAAAAGTAGTATTGTAGCACACCAGAATTCCATATATGTAACTCCTGGGTTCTAAGGTGAATACATGACAATATAGTTTTATTTATACGTATAAATCATGAGACATCAACAAACTCTTAAAGGATTTCTATCACTTTTGGTATTATTTTCATTCATATGATTTAAGTCAGCTTTGGAGGCTTTGTTTTTATTTATTTTTTATTTTTAAGGAAGTAACAGGGATAATACTAAGGTGTTAATTACTACTACACTTATAATTCAAAGAATGTAAAATCTACTCATAATACAGGGCATAAAGTGATGGCATTAAATTATTACACATATTAAAAGGTATCTGAATCAGATCAATTAACTGGAAAAAAAGAAATGTTTTGTTTTACTAAAAGTTGTATTTTTATTAATTTAGAAACAATTTTACCTGATTGCTAAGAAATAATTTTCTTAATTTTTCCACATTATTTTAGACACTTTCCCTTTCTCATTTAAAAAAAAGTTATTTAAAATCCATTATTTTGATGTATTTTTACACATTGAAAGTTGGTAAAATTACTTTAGTCATACTTGTAATTAGTATTTCATTTTCATTAACATAATTTTTATGGAACTCAAATAGGATTAGTGTCAAGTACATGTTCTGCTATGACACTTATGTTTAATTTTGGGTGAATTAGTGAGTAGAATGTATTTTTTGTATTAAACAATTTTGTATTAAATTAAAATATTTAGATGTATACTTTTTTTTTAGCTTCACTGAAAGCATCATTAAAATGACATTTATAGATGACAAAATGTGGGGGGAAATATGCTTCTTAACAGATTCTCACATGATTTTCCTAGGTCTCTATATTTTGAAAGCTTTTAAAATATATTTGACCTAGCTTCTAGACTATGGGTATTTGATACAGCCTAATCTAATTAAAAGATTGTTCTTAAATTTTTATAGATCAAAATCATGTCCTACTACTTGCAGGCAACAATTCTGTCCAGGATAATGGTCCAGTTCCAATTCACATTATATTTTGAATTCTCAAGGATATGTTGAAATTTGCATTTTCAGTGAGGATTTACTATGTTGATTTTATAAAAGATAAAATAATAGATAGAATAATAGATTGAAGATAAGCTTCTAATATATGATTCTAATGACCAGTGATTTCTTAATTGCCACATGTTAAGGATTTTTCTTCAATTCTCACTCTTCTCAGCCACTATGAAGATTTGAAACTCTTTACATTTTCATGCCCAGAAAGACACAAATCTTTCTCTCCGGGTTGCTGAAAATATTAAATATGTGTCACCTATAAAAACTTCTGCATTTGTATCTTTTATGAAGAACTTGGAAACATTTTTAACTACTTCAAAATGAAGAGTTTAAGTTGCTTTTGAATGCATTTATTAACAATTAACAAGCGTAGTACTTTCCAATTAGTTTATAAGAATAATGGATTGAAAAAATTAAAAATAAAAACAGCCAAAACTCAGCAAATAACTTTTCATAAATAGTGGATAAGATTAAAAAAGGATTATCAAAATTTAAAAATATGTAGCCAATGATGGACTTCTTTAGTTATCCTATTAAAGCCATTAAAATTATGTTGTCAGAATAAACTAATCTTAGAATAAGACAATTTAGTCACTGCACCTCAGTGTTAAAACAGCATTTTCAAAAATAATGATATACCCTCCATCACAATGATCTACCTAAACCGTAACTAATAAATACATAACATCTGAATGAGAGCAAAAATTATTTATACCATTAAAAATAAAATGTTATCTTTCAAGTATTTCATCTTTATCTCATGGTAACTATAATACTTTTTTATAACTGGCAAAAAATATTACTAGAATAATAATGTTTATAATTTTGTTAATAAGTAAATATGCATATATTGAGATTCTCAAAAATAAATAAGAAAAATGATGTGTAATAAGATAATTTGAGGAGCTGCCTTATATGAGTAGATATTTTCTACATGTCTTTGGGGATTCTTTATTTTCTTTTATTTTTTTTTCTTTTCTTTCTTAATCCTTTGTATAATTATAACCAAAAATATTTATTTTATTCTTTACACTACTTTGAGTTCTTGTATTTTTTTTAACTTCTGTTTTTGGTTTGTAATTGATGATTAAAGAACCTAGAATTTCTAATACATTTTTTTCCTGGATTCCCAATTCTTCTTCTCTCTTCTTCTTCTTCTTCTTCTTCTTCTTCTTCTTCTTCTTCTTCTTCTTCTTCTTCTTCTTCTTCTTCTTCTTCTTCTCCTCCTTCTTCTCCTTCTTCTTCTCCTCCTTCTTCTCCTCCTCCTTCTCCTTCTTCTTCTCCTTCTTCTTCTCCTCCTTCTTCTCCTCCTCCTTCTCCTTTTCTCTTCTTCTTCTTCTTCTTCTTCTTCTTCTTCTTCTCTCTTCTTCTCCTCCTTCTTCTCCTCCTTCTTCTCCTCCTTCTTCTCCTCCTTCTTTCTCCTTCTTCTCCTCTCTTCTTCTCTTCTTCTTCTTCTTCTTCTTCTTCTCTTCTTCTTCTTTCTTCTTCTTCTTCTTCTTTCTCCTTCTTCTCTTCTTCTTCTTCTTCTTCTTCTTCTCTTCTTCTTCTTCTTCTCTTCTTCTTCTTCTTCTTCTTCTTCTTCTTCTTCTTTTTCCATGGTAGCCGGTCTTTTATGCTAAAATTCTTGTCACGGCATTGCTAACCATATACATAGTTATGTACATGGGTGACGTAGGGTTGCAGGGCTGGGAGTAGGGGAGCTGGAAACTGCTAGTGAAGGGTGAGGAATAGTATCTGTATGATGACAGCTAGAGGTTCCTAATCAATGGATGAAGAGGTTATGACGGGGTGGGAGTATGTGATCTACTGAGGAATTAATTCAGGTGGATTATCAGTAGCTGAAGATAATTTGATTGAGAGGGCAGATGATTAGAATGTTCAGAGCCTTCTTTCTTTGTCCAGTCTTCAGAAAAGTAGTGATGTTACCTGTGAGGTCCAGAAGTCTTACTTGACAGTAATCAGGAGAAGAAGAAAGTGTAGCCTGGGTTTGAGCTGCAGGAGTCAGTGAGGTTAGACAGGAGGCAGGAACTGGTAATATGAATTTTTTCTACACTTAGAATGGTCTCTGGAGTACTGGTGAAATCCTGGAACAAATATAGGGGTCAGAAGCCTAAGGCCTGGTTCCAGGGTTGATTCAGGACTACCAGGGAATTCTCAGGGGTAGAGAGTGTAATATCACTCAGGCAAAGGGAAGTTAAAGCATGTACCTAAGATTATAAAGCCAGTTAGTGTGAGGACACCTTGGGCTCTTGAATCCAAATTTAGCATAAGTGTATGAAGAGAGCAACTCTGACCTTCTTCATCTGCAATTTCATGCTGGAGGTTATATTGTTACCTTTCCAATGTTTCTTCTAAATAATTTACCTCATCTAGCATAGGCCATATCCTGCCATTGATTTTGCACAAAACTTCCATTCTATTCACTAGGAGTTCTGTTCTGGGAATAGTGGCAGGATATGAAACTGTTTAGCTTAATTCATTTTCACATGCTGTTTCTGCAAATTAACATATCCTTCCAGGAAAAGTAATTTCTAGTTTAGGATTATTTTTGGATATTTGCATTTCTTCCTGCTTTGCTCAAGTTTTCCTTTTTTTCTGTTATTGACCCAATTAATTCTATTAGTGTTCAATTTTCATGTAGAGAAGATATTTAAGTGAATCAGCTAAGATCAGTTGAATCACTGTAATATATTTTTGTAAGAAGCTAGGTACAGTAGAAAGAACACTGACTCTGGAGTCAGAGACACTTATTTTAAATCCTGGCCACCTCTCTGGTTCTCATTTTCTGTATTTTAAAATGAATAGGTCAAACTGGGTTATCTTTAAAGTCTCTTTTATTTTTAGATCTTTGACCTTGTAAGATCATAACAGTAATATAGATCTTACTAATACAATTTTCTATTCCTTTTCATAAGTATATTTCAGTAACAAAATAATTAGGGATAATGATCTAGAGTTGAAACAAATGCCAAAGGCCATCTAATCCACTTTCTGTCTCTCTCTCTCTCTCCATGTATGTGTGTGTGTGCATATGTATATATGCATCTGTATATATGTATGTATATTTATGCATACACACATACATTGTATATGTATAATGTATAATCTATATTATATACATATATGATAAGCATCATAACAATCCAGAAATATATACATAATTTGAGTTAATTTAACTTATTCTTCTGTATTATATTATCATATCATGTAATATTTATGTAATATAAAAATACATATTTTTTGTATATATGATCTATAACTGAGTTCTTATATGCGTATGTGTATTTACAGATATAAATGTATATATGTGTATGTATGTATATATATAAATATGCACACATACATACTCATATATACATACATGTATGTATGTGTGTATATATATAGATATACATGCATACATACTCATATATACATTTATATCTGTAAATACACATATGCATATAAGAACTCAGTTATAGATCATATATACAAAAAATATGTATTTTTATATTACATAAATATTTTTTGTATATATGATCTATAACTGAGTTCTTATATGCATATGTGTATTTACAGATATAAATGTATATATGTGTATGTATGTATATATATAAATATGCACACATACATACTCATATATACATACATGTATGTATGTGTGTATATATATAGATATACATGCATACATACTCATATATACATATACATACATGTACACACACACACACACACATATATATACCAAAACTAGTACAAGGATAGGTCAATTGAGTCAATCCATCAGTATTTAAAATCAACAAGATGATGTATCCTGATAAACTTTGAGAACAAAATGTTAATCACTCAGAGCTGTGAATAAGGCCTAGGCATCAGCTAAATAATCCTAGGCTTTGAATTAATTGTAGAAAGTTCTTGATGAATTTAAAAGTTCTTGAAATCTTTGAATGAGGTAGAACAGTGCCATACAGGATATGTTTTCAGATTGATAGAGGAGACTGGAGAGGTCTGGTGGGTTTTATACAAAATATCATGAGAATTCAGAACTCAGGAAGGGTTTGACCCTCTGATAACTCACGGTGGAAGTCAAACATTCACTGGTCTAGTCTCCCCTTCCATCTCCTCCCAATCACCTTGTCTGGAGGAGAACCTTGTGAAATTTAAAATATTCTGAGGGCTTTAGACTTCCCATTGACATCCCAGTGCTTTCCCTAGAAAACCAGCAGCAATGTCTTAATTGAGTTAAGGACAGATTGGATATAATAAGGAAGGTCAACTTCAATATTTTACAAGAAGACTTTTAGAGAAGCTACATCAATCACAGGGAGAATGTCACGAGTACTTCATAAGTGACAAAGTTGTGAGTTTGCTTCTTTTCCCCATTGCTTTCTAAACTTGAGTTTACTTCCCCCAGGACTGTGTATGTACTTCTAATAAAGCAACATTTTGCATCAACTATACCATCATAGTAAAATATAATTTCTAAAAAGAAATTGTCTGTTTCATTAATTCCATAGCAACTATTAATCCTGAAAAGGGAGCAAGTGATTTTGAGCTATGGTACTAGAAAGACAACAGGGCAATTGGGCATCTTGGTGGCACAGTATATAGAGTACCAGACCTGGATTCAGGAAGACTCATCTGAGTGCAAATCTGGCTTCAGCCACTAGCTGTGGGACCCTGGGCAAGTCACTTAACTCTGCCTCAATTTCCTCATTTGTAAAATGAGCTGGAGAAGGAAATAACTAACCGTTCCAGTATCTTTCTCATGAAAACTCCAAATGCAGTTGCAAAGAGTCAAACACAACAAAAATATATCATCACATAGGTTGCCCAACATATAGTAAACTTAATGTAAAAAAAAAAATAAGGCACATATACAGAAAATGTGAGTTAATGTAAGATACTACACAGATTAAAGTGACCTTATTTTAAATTATTTCTCAGATGTTATTATGTGACTTTTGGCAAAGTTTTCACCCTGTCTGAACCTCAGCTTCTTCACATGCCAAATGGGGAAAATAATAATTTTAATCTCCGCCTTAGAGTATTTTTGTCAAGCTAAGTTAACAAGCATTTATTGTCTACCATGTTCCAGGGACTTTCCTAAGCACTTAGAATACAAAAAAAGGCAATAAAATGAAACTATAAATTACAGAAAAATTAAATAATTCCTACTTTCAGAAAGTAACAATCTAATGGAGAAAACAATACACAAACACCTACGTATAAAATATGTGTCTATCTACAATTTATCTCATATGTTTATGTGTGTGTGTGTGTGTGTGTGTGTGTGTGTGTGTGTATGAGATAAATTGTACGTAACTAACAAGGGAAAGCACCATGATTAATGGGGGCAAGGCAAGGCTTCATGTAGAAGGTAAGATATTAGCTGGGACTTAAAGGAAGCCAGAGGAGCCATGAGATGGAGCTTAGGAAGGAGAATCAAAAAAAAAAATTATGCTCATGAAATGCCTTGTAAATTTTAAAGCACTTTACATGTAGTCACTATCATTACTATGTATAAACATGTATGGTCAGGAATTCAAAGTTCTGTACTTTCTTAAAGGCAGGCTTTTGTCGCTGGCCATTTATCACATTGCATATCATCTAGCGGCACTTGGCTCTATCTCTCTCCTTTCCAAAGCCTGCTCAGAAAAAAAAAAAAAGGATGAGATCCTACTCATTTACTTACAGTTTTTTGTGGAAATTAAAGTCAATGTATTACTTTCCTCTAGGAAATTTATATTTTCAAGTTTTTGCTATCATTCTAGATTAAAAGACTTCATCCACTATTAAAGGCATCAAAAAGTAATGGGAATCATTTGGTGGCAGATAGGAAATAATCAGTGTCTGAATCAGATCCTCTCTATTTTCCTATAGGACTGGCCCTGATCTCAGACCAGGGTGATCCTGTCCTCTTCTCAGGTAACATTGGCATTGTATAGCAAAATAAAAACAAAACACATTTTCAAGGACTAGAACTATCAACTATATAACATGCAGTCAGATTTTATTCAGTTGGACTGCAAAGTCAACATGAAATAACGAAATGTCTTAATTATAGATTATGTTTCTTAAAATTACCATGGTAACTAAGACGTCTTTTTATGGGCTTTTCAATGGTTTCCTCAAATACCTTTTGTTTCAATGTGGGTCAGACTTGCCAGGATTTCTCTTAAACAAATTCAAATAAGAGAAGAAAAAAAGGCCAAATGAAATGATCCCCTTGCATTTAAACAGGGACGTTGTCTATCGATATTTTGGACTGATGCTCACCCAATGACTCCAGACAAATAATCCTACAGAGCCAAGACTGGAGACCTTGGTTTGTCAGTATTGTTTAAAATATAACACAATGAGACAGGATTCAGACTAACTCCTGACTTAACAACATCTCATACAGTTTTACCAGGAAGGAGTGTTCAGTATTTTTGAAAAAAGGTAACTTTTATTTATTTATTTGGCACTTCTGTTAATAATTTGCCCCCCCCCCAAAGAAATCTGGTTGACAAAGATCACTGGGGCAGAACTGGCAGCTTGTCAGTTCTGCTCAGTGAAACATCAGCAGACTTGATCCATCAGAGACCATGCACCCTGTATCAGCCACAGCCAGAGTTCTGCCTCTCTTCCAAAGCACTGCTCCCATATCCTATGGAAAGGGTCTGACAAATAACCACCGTGCAGCCTGAAATACATACTGTGTTCAATATTACTCAATAATGTATTCATTTTTTGTGGATACCTCTTCAAGGCCTCCAGGAGAAGTTCTGGCATAGAATACATTAAAAAAAAAAGAAGGAAAGAAATTGATTGTTATGATTTACTCTAGCTCCTCATTTTCTAGGTGTAATACTTGTTTTAATCAGGAGAGGAAAGCTTTGCTGTTCAACTTGAAGAACAGAATCCTTTTATGCTTGTTTCCATTCTCAATGATATTATACTTTCACAGATGATGTCCTGCCTTGAGAACCTTAAATTCAGATCAAGCATTCCAAAGAGTTTCCAGATAGCTTTGATGGTTTATTGAATGAGAGGATAGCAATTACTCCCCATGAACTGGGAATCAAATGAAGTACAATGAGCATAATTAGATTGTAAACACCACTAACAGAAGTCACATAATTGTTTTCACATTCTTAGGTTTCCCTGTTTATTCCTGTTTGGACACAAGAATTATTCAAGACCCAAAACCAGCTGTGCTCTGGCAGTCATATAACTGAATTGTATGAGTTAGCTAAACAATATTTAGATTGTGCCATTACATGCAAAACACCTGAGAAGCCAAATAGATTAATTCAGTGAGGTGGTTATTTTGGGGGGGAAAAAAACAAAGTAAAACAAAAAATCAATACAGCAACATGTTTTTAGCTGAATATTTAACTGAATGTAATTGGTTATTGTTGTTTTATATAATTCTATTTATTTGTTTTGTTTGACTGACAAAATAATACATTAATGGTAATTATAGGTTCATAACATCCTATAATTAGGATCATAGCTCTAGAATCTGAAGGAATGTTGGAGGTCTTTTGAGTCTAGCCCATCATCTTTTATGCCTCTTTTACTGATATTACCTACATTGTGAATTAAAGTAGAAATAAATGAGACCCCTCTTTTTATTTTTAGCAAAATGATGAAAAATAAAAAAATGGCTCTAGGTTTCAGTAATTTTTATAAGACCATTGTCATAAGTTTTAACATTTACCATTGCTTTTCCCAGAAACCATCTGTATGCCAATTAATCTTCATCAAAGGAACTTTATAAACTTGAAAAATATTATTGATTGATTATTGCATTTTAATCTGTTAAATTGTCAAGGCATACCTTCTACTCCCCACTCTAGGGTTTGACATATAATTACTCACCAGAAATTTCATATCCACTTCCTAATGTCTTTCTGATATTTTCTATAGCAGATATTGCATTAAAGAAGCTTGAAAAAAAGGTAATAATCAGAAATGTATGACCCATGCTATGTATATCAACAAATACATATCTTAACGAAGTAAAATAGTTCCTATTTATGTGTAGGATAAATAATTGTTTTAGTTTAGTTACCTTATTCAATACAGTCTGTTTGTTACAAAAATAATATCATCCTCTACATGCTATCATTATTTAGTACTTTTTTTTATTTTACAGTGGCCAAGTTCAATAATTTGGTTGTTAAATCCAAGCTCTGGGGGCAGCTAGATGGCACAGTGGATAGAGCACCGGCCCTGAAATCAAGAGTACCTCAGTTCAAATCCAGCTCAAACCAAACACTTGACACTTACTGGCTGTGTGACCCTGGGCAAGTCCCTTACTCCCAATTGCCTAAAAAAGAAAAAACAGGAAAAAAAAAGAAAGAAAAAAAATGAATGAGTGCTCAGTAAATTGAGGACAGCTAGGTAGTGCAGTGGATAGAGTACTGGCCCTTGATTCAGGAGGACCTGAGTTCAAATCCAGCCTCAGACCCATAACACTTACTAGCTGTGTGACCCTGGTCAAGTCACTTAACCCCATTGCCTAGACAAAAAACAAAAAAAAACAAATAAATCCAAGCTCTGCTCTCCCCTCCCCCACACATGCACAACTTCTCTGTTTTCTTGTCTACAAGCTTGTTTTCTTGTTGAAGATCTCACTTGTTACAAAAAATTAATCTACGGTGCTATGGAACTAGCTAAAATTCTAGTAACTCTCTCTCTAAGTGACTCTCTTACAAGTGAGGAAATTTTTTTTTTAATTTTCATATAACTTCCCCTCTATCAACCCCAAACCATGTACTTAGACACAAACCATAGTCCATATACTTAAAGAATGTTAATAAAAAACATTAAAACACAGGCTCTCATTAAATGAAGGTGTAGTAGGCTACAATGACTTGAAAGTGAGGTTAGGTTAAATGTTTCCTCCTCATCTCTATTTCTCTCTTTTCTACTGCTCCATGGGAGTAAATTAGAATAAAAGTGATTTGACAGGAGCCTCCTTCTGTAATGCTACAGATAAATATGGGAAGAGAGGAGAAAAATGAGCTGTGAGGAAGTCTTCGTTTTCATTCACCATAGCAGCTACTGACTCATGATCTATCCAATACTTCACTGGACATGAAATTAATACATTATACCCCCAATGCCATGAATCATCTTGAACATAGCTCATCTATATCCATTTGGTCTTGTCCAGCCTTTCTTTTCATATTTATTTTTCCTTTTAGTGTCATTTCTATTTTTATGCTATTTTATATTTTTATACAATTTGAAATTGTGGCCTCAAGTTCAAATGTAGTTGCACCACTGTTATGAATGGCAAAAATATTAATTAAATATTTGCAATTAATTTGGATTTATATGAATGTGATCTTTTCAATTATATTCTTAGAATACCTTCGGATGGTCTGGCTTATTTGTATTTTCCATCAAGATTTCTGTAAACATTTTTCCTCTTGACTGTTTCCATGGTAGTCTCTTCATTAGTTTTAAAAATTATCTTATGATATAAAATTACCATTAAGCTGTGCTATCATATATCTCTACTGAGCAAGGAAATCAAGTGTCTGCTGCCTATCATGTTTTTAAGCTTCTTTTGTTTTATATGTGTAGGGTTTGATTTACATGGTCTAAATTTTCTTTAGAAAAAGTGTTAAATTATGCCAGCATTTGTTCCTTTATCCATTTCCCATTTTCTAGGTATAAACTACTTATTTAAATAGGTAAAGTTACAGTTGCCTTAATTCTCAGTGATATTTTCCTCTCTTTAAATTAGTTATTTTAAGTAGATATTAATTTTTATGTTTGCTCTGAAAAGCTTGTGACCCCATTTAAATAAGATGCTGATCTAGAAATGGTGTACATATGAATAATTATGTATTCCCTTTCATTTTCCTCCCAACTGTCTTCATGAAAATAATATGTATGATATATAGGTATGAGACTTCTGTATAGTCTATATGGCTTTTAGAGTTATCATTTATCAACTCTGACCCATGTTTTCCAACATCTTTTTCTATTTTACTTGTTGTGGATATGATCAATATTTCCATGAGACATCTTCTTTCTTCCCACAAACAATATGAGGAGCTCTTACTTAAAAGAACACAGAGCTGCCCCCAGCACTGATTGATTCTGTCTTCTCAAAAACAGCTTTCTGATCATATAAGGAAACTTTTAAAAATAGCTAGTCATAGTCTAGGCCCTTTGGAGTTATTGGATTTCTGAAGATGTTGCAATTTACTAGGTCCTTCAGTATATCTTGCCCTGATTATCATATGTGCTTCCATAAGGAGATGAAGGGCCTATACGCAGAGATAATAAATGCCACTTCTCTGTGTTGCATGTTCTTGCTGTGTTAGGGCAAAGCAAACTTTCTTTTGTTCAACAAATTGTAAGACCTTATGTTTTCCCATTAAGCTTGAACTAAGAGAATGCTGGTGTTAGAACTGTCTTCAGCACTCTCTATGTCTATTTTTATATTCAAGTCACTATAGATAAAATGTATGTTAACTTATTTTGGAGGACTTTTTTTTACCAAGTTCATATAGTTTTCTACATTTTTTATCAATATGTAACAGATGTTATTGCGTAAGTAATGGTCATTTTCATGGTGGAACTTTCAGTAAATGCTTATCCTGAGTTAATACAAAATGCCACATTAATGATATTTCTGTTTTCTTCTAGACTCACTACATTTTTTTTTAAATTTTCCCTTCTAAGGAAAAGCTTTGTATCACTTATTCATGTAGTTGAAAATGGAATATATTTTCTGTTCTAATTTTAGGAAGAACATCAAGATTGATAATTTGGCCCCTCTGGCAGTCAGTGTTGACTTACTATGTTTCATTACCAAATTAAATATTCTGAGAAAAGAAAAAATAGGGTTTATAATCATGAACCTACAAAATAAATTTGTAGGGGAATGCATGGTCTTTTAATTCAAATATTAAATTATGTGACAGAGATAATTGCTCATATTTATATAGAATTTTATGATTGAAAATGTTCTTTTGTATTAAAAAATCCTATAAGATATGTAGCAAAATTATCATCACCCCCATTTTGTAGATAAAAAAACTGTGGTTCAAAGAGGTTAAGGTTAATCTATGACACAGGCTAATACCTGAGCCAAAACCCAAAGCTAGCTCCTCTTAGCCAAATATATTGCTCTCACCATTATACATCCTCATTAAATGCCAGATTTGTTGTTGAACAACAACAAAAATAACAATGACAAATTAACAAATATTTACAAAGCACTGACTATATGTAAAGCACTGTTTTAGGTAAAGACATCTTTTCTGATATATAATTTTCTCACACACATATGTATTTATATGTATACAATGAAAGCAAAATGTTAATAAAGTCAGATTAAAAATAAGCAGAATAACTCTATTCACATTCTCCAGCAAATAATTAAATACCATCACAGTGGAACCTGTGGGTTGAAATAGCCGCTTTAGGATAATTCCAAGAGATTATGTCTGTAAGCTATACATCTGAGAGTATTCATAGTAATATTTTTCTACCTCTAAGAAAATAAAAAGGGAAACTTAAACAGAAACATGCTCTTTCAATAAACCAAGAATAAGAAATAATAATGCCCTGCAAACTTCCTTCAAAGAAAATAAAACTATTTTTGAAGAAATTAAGAAATTACTGAAAGTACCCTCCTCACAATCAGTCATAGTTTGGGGTTTTCATTTTCATGTTTCGTTATTGTTATTCAGTCATTTCAGTCATTTCTGACTCATTATGACCTCACTTGGAATTTTCTTCACAAAGATACTTGAATGGTTTGCCATTTCCTCTTCCAGATCATTTTATGGATGAGGAAACTGAGGCAAACAAGGTAAATGACTTGCCCAAAGTCAAACAGCTAATAAGTGTCTGAAGCTGGGTTTCCCCTCAGGTCTTCCTGACCCCAGGCCTAAGTCTCTATCCACTATGCCACCTAGTTGGCATTTCCATATTTGGTAACAACAACAAGGTATTGTGCTTTTGTTAAATGTCTGTTCAAGAATAAGCACACTCATTTTTCTTGTTTCATTCAAAGTAAAAGATATTACATTAAGTTGTACTAATTATTAAAGGTGAACTGTTTATTCTCTCAGTTATTATTCAAAAGATTTAACTTTGAAAAAAGAAACAGTGAACAAATATTGCTTTTTTATTGTAGATTTATACCACTGCTCTCATTACTTAAGGTTAAATATTTCTTTTTTTTTTTAACTTTTGGGCAATTGGGGTTAAGTGACTTGCCCAGGGTCACACAGCTAGTAAGTGTCAAGTGTTTGGTCTAAAACAAGATTTGAACTCAGGTCCTCCTGACTTCAGTTCTGGTGCTCTATCCACTGTGCCACCTATCTGCCCCCAAGGTTAAGCATTTCTTACATGACCTATTCTAGATGGCCTCATATTCACAGTTCAAATAGGACTTCCTTACTAAAAATAATTAAATTATTTTTGGTCCAAGACAATATAATGGAACTGTAGTATTCCTTCCTTTATTTGTCCAAAAGTGCTGTGCACATACTTTGTGCAATACACCACATAAGTTACTAAAGGAGATACAAAAATTAATGAGATGCAGTTATTTTATATAAAAATATTGCAAATCAGCCATGGGAGAAATTAAAGAGAGGGGAGAGAGAGAGAGAGAAAGAGAGAGAGAGAGAGAGAGAGAGAGAGAGAGAGAGAGAGAGAGAGAGAGAGAGAGAGAGAGAGAGAGATGTATTATAAATATGATTATGGAGAGACATCCAGGGGTGTATCCAACATGGCAGAATAGAGAAAGCAGCTGAGCTCTCCCAACATTATATTACTTTAAAATAACATTACAAATCAAATTCTGGAGTAGCAGAGCCAAAAAAAAAAAAGGCAAGGGTGAGCAGTTTCTCCAGTCCAAGATAACTTGGGGCGTCAGAAAGAAGAGTCTATGACACTGGGGTTAGGACTGACTCAAAATGCAAGTGGCAGCAACACAAGCTGTGGGCCTTGGAGGTGGAAAAAGCAGAAGCAGCATCTTGCAGAGCTCTCAAATAAGAAACAGTGAGGGGATCAAGCAACACATCAGAAAAAAGAATATAAAGGACTCTGAGCTAGCGCTTGTCACAGGACTAGACATTATTTGGTAACTCCATTGCCCATATCAGCTTCCAGGTCATAAATTTAGGGCAAAGAAGATTAGTTGCAGTCATTAGTTAGTGATCAGGGACCCTGAGAAGCAGTGTCACTTCTAGTACCAGTTGAACAATGACCACACTTCTCCCTGGAACACACCATCTTAGAAGCACCAAAGATGTCCAAAACCTCCAGAACTAGCTCTGAAAAGATCAGTAAAAAAAAGTCTGAAATTTTTCACAGTGTCTCCCACCCTGACCCCTACCTAAGAATAGAATACAACTTAAAGTTCAGTGTCAAAAATGGGCTGAAACAATGAGCAGAGAATAAGAGTAAAAAAAAAGACCATAAAAATGTTTTAAATTGCATTTCTCAAATCAGTAGTGATTTAGAATACTTTTTCAGATGACCATAAATAGTTTTGATTTGTTTATCTGAAAACTGCCTCTTTATGTGATTTGACCAACTGAGAAATGACTTGATTTCTTATAAATTGGATTCAGTTTCCTACATATTTAAGAAATGAGGCTTTTATTAAAAAAAAAACTTGCTGTAAAATTGTTTAACAGTTTTCTGCTTTCCTTTTAACCTTGGTTGCATTGGGGTTTTTTTGTTTTTGTTTTTGTTTTTTTGTCCAAAACCTTTTCATTTATCAAAATTATTCATTATATATCTCCTAATGCTCTCTATCTCTTGTTTGGTGATAAGTTCTTCCATTATCCATAGATCTGACTGGTAAACTATTCCATGCTCCCTTAATTTGCTTAAGGTATAATTCTTTCTGTCTAAATCATGTGCCCCTTTTGGTCTTATTTTGGTATACAGTGTGAGATGTTGGTCTATGTTTAATTTCTGCCAAACTGCTCTCCAGTTTTCCAGTAATTTTTTGTCATAAAAGCTAGGGCCTTTGATTTAATCAAACACTAGAATATTATGGTTATTTACTACTGTTTATTGTGTACTTAATCTGTTCCATTGAATGACTGCTCTATTTCTTATCCAGTGCCAGACTGTTTTGATGATTACTGCTATGTAAATATAGCTTGAAATCTGATACTTTGAGTCAACTTTCCTTTGTATTTTTTTCATTGATTACCTTCATATTCTTGACATTTTATAAAGCTCTATAAAATAATTCTTTGATGATTTGATAAGTATGGCACTGAATGAGAAAAGTAATTTAGGCTTAATTTCCATTTTAATTATATTGGCTTGGCTTACCTAAGGGCAAGTAATAGTTCTCCAATTGTTTCGATCTGTATTTATTTTTTGTGAAGTGTTTTTAATTGTCATTATAATCCATTGCTTGTCTTAACAGATAGATTCCCAAGCATTTTATAGTAACTGCAGTTATTTTATTTTTAATTAATTCATTTTGATTTATCAACAATCACTTCCATATGCTTTTGAGTTTAAAATTTTTCTCCCCCTTGTTCCCCACCACCCTCCCCAAGACAGTGCACAATCTGATATAGGCTATACATATACATTCCCATTAAACATATTTTCACATTAGTGATGTTGTAAGTAAGCATTAGAATCGATAGGAGGAACCACCAGAAAGAGGAAACAAAACTCAACAGAAGAAAGAAAAAAACTGCAGTTATTTTAAATGGAATTTCTCTTTATATCTATTCTTGATGTTTTGTTGATAATATATAGTAATGTTAATGATTTATGTGGATTTTATCTACTGCAAGTTTCCTAGAGATTTTAATTATGCCAACTGTTTTTTTTTTATTGTCTTGGATTCTCTATGACTACCATTATATCACCTGAAAAGAGTAAAAGTTTCATTTCAATTTTCTCCAGAGTTCTATTATAGGGAACTTTTCTATAATTTCTTTTAAATTTCTAAAATTTTATTTATTTCTTCTATCTTCTTTCTTATTTATTTTAATTGTGAGATTTATCTAGCTATGACAGGGGAAAGCTGAAGTCTTTCACTGGTATAGTTTTACTTTCTATATATTCCCATAATTCATTTAGTATTCCCTTTAAGAATTTGGATTCTGTAGGAGGAGCCAAAGTTGCAGAGAAAAGGCAGGAACTCACTTGAGCACTCCTCTAAACTTCATAAAACACCTTTAAATAATACCTAAAAACTAATTGTAGAATGGCAGAACCCACAAAAAGGAAAGAGTGAAACATTTTCCATGCCAAGACAACTTTGAAGGTCAGCAGGAAACATCTATTGCATCAGAGCATTGCCCAGCACAGGCCATACCACAGGCAACCAGAAATAGGCTTTAGGGACAATTGAATCAGTAATGGCAATACTGGTTTTTGGACCACTCAGCCTACAGATGGGGGTCAGATCAGTGGTCAAAAGGAGATTACAAGGGTCCCTTTGTTGGCAGCAGGGCAGGACTCTTCTGCATTCCTCAGATTTAGATCTGGGTTGAAGTCTTTGGTCTCAGGCTCAGGGTGAAGAGGAGCACTAGCACACAAAAGCTTGTGGCTGCAAAGGGAGCTAGGACCCTTGTCATAGTTCCACAGTAGAAAATAATGCTTGTGGTTGCTCACAGGCCACAGCAAAGGTCCAAAGAGTATAAAACATATCTCTCCCTAGATCACACTACCTTAGAAGAATTAAAAACTTTAAGGTCCCCCAAATTGTCTCTGAAAAACATATACACAAAAACTTTGAAATTTAGCACACTGCCCCCTCTCACTCTAGAAGTAGATCTTTACTTTAGCATACAACTAAAGTCAAGATATAGGTTGGGAAAATGAACAAACAGCAGAAAAAAATATGCTGGCATAGAAAGTTACTATGGAAACGGAAGAGGTCAAAACACAAATTAAGAAGATGACAAAGTTAAAACACCTACATCCAAAGCCTCAAAAATATGAATTGGACTCAGGTCATCGGAAAGCTCAAAAGGGATCTTAAAAATCAAGTAAGAGAGGTAGAGGAAAAAAAAGGAAGAGAAATGAGAGTGATGCAAGAAAATAATGAAAAAAGAATCAATACCTTGGTAAAGGAGGCACAAACAATATTGAAGAAAATAATGCTTTAAGAAGCAGAATAGACCAAATGTTAAAATAGGTATTTAAATCTAATAAAGAGAAGAGTGCCTTGAAAAGCAGAATTGGCCAAATGGAAAAAGAAGCACAGAAATTCACTGAAGAGAAGAACTCCTTAAAAAGTGAAGTTGGACAAATGGAAAAGAAGGTACAAAGTACACTGAAGAAATTATTTCCTTAAAAATTAGAATTGGGCAAGTGGAAGCTAATGACTTTATGAGACATCAAGAAACAAACAAAATCAAAAAATGAAAAAATAGAAGGAAATGAGAAATACCTCATTGGAAAAACAACCGACCTGGAAAACAGATCCAGAAGAGGTAATTTAAGAATTATTGGACTATCCAAAAGCCATGATTTAAAAAAAGCACCTAGGCATCATATTTCAAGAAATTATCAAGGACAACTCCGTTGATATTCTAAAACCAGATATTTCAATAGAAATTGAAAGAATCAATTGATCATCTCCTCTAAGAGATCCCCAAATGAAATCTCCCAGGAATATGATAGCCAAATTCCAGAACTCCCAGGTCAAGGAGAAAATATCACAAACAGACAGAAATAATTCAAATATCATGGAACTACAGTTAGGAAAACTCAAGAATTAGTAGTTTCCATGTTAAACTATCAGAGGACTTGGAATATGATGTTCCTAAGGACAAAAGAGATAGGAATTTCCACCAAGAAATACCTAGGTATCAAAACTAAGTATAATCCTTCTGGGGAAAAATGGATATTCAATGAAATAGAGCACTTTTAAGCATTCCTGATTTAAAAAAAAAAAAAGACTAGAGCTGCATAAAAATTTTGACTTTCAAATATAAGACTCAAGAGAAACACAAAAAGGATAAACAGGAAAGAGAAATCATAAAGGATTCAGTAAGGTTAAACTGTTTACATTTCTACATAGGGAAATGATACTTGCAATTACTAAGTATCAGGATACATAGACAGAAGACATGAGTGTCAGTTGAATATAATTGGATGCTAAAGTATGAGAAAGAAGACTGCCCTGGGAGAAGGGGAAATGGAGAGGTAGAATGGGGTAAGTTATCTGACATAAAAGAAGTAAGTACAAAAGAGACTTTACAGAGAGGGAAAAGGTGGGGGAAGTGCAGACGGAAATGTTTGAATCTTACTCTCATCAGAATTGGCTCAAGAAGGGAATAACATACACACCCAGCTGGGTATAGAAATCTATCTTACCATTCAGGAAAGTAGAAGGGGAAGGGAATACAAGGAGGGGAAGGAAATGCTAGAAAGGGAAGCTGATAGAAGGGAGAGCAGATTGGGAGAGGTAAAAGTCAGAAATAAGTAAAACACTTTTAAAAATGGACAGGGTAAAAGGAGAGAGAGAGAGTAGAATAAATGGGGAAAATAGGA
This sequence comes from Phascolarctos cinereus, assembly GCF_003287225.1. NCBI lineage: Eukaryota > Metazoa > Chordata > Mammalia > Diprotodontia > Phascolarctidae > Phascolarctos > Phascolarctos cinereus. The sequence continues at coordinate 413,059,897 of NW_027555847.1, forward strand.
AAGAGGAAAATATATAGTTGGTAATCATTACTGTGGAAAAAATTACAGCACGTTTCTCTGACAAATACCTCATTTCTCAAATATATAGAGAACTGTTCGAATTTTTAGAAATAAGGGCTATTCCTCAATTGATAAATGGCCAAAGGACATGAACAAGGAATTTTCAGATGAAGTAATTAAAGGTATGTGTAGCCATATGAAAAAATTCTCTAAATTCCTATTAATAAGAGAAATGCGAATTAAAATAACGCTGAACAACAACCACTCACCTATCAGATCTGCTAATATGACAGAATAGAAAATAACAAATATTGGAAGGATGTGGTAAATTTAAGACACTAACACACTATTGGTGAAGTTGTATGCTTACTCAACCATTCTCAAGAGGAATTTGGAACCATGCTGCAAGGGCTACGAAACCATGCATTCCCTTTGAACGAGCAGTACCACTACTATGTCTGTATGCTAAAGAGATAAGAAAAAAGGGGGGAAAGACCCATATGTTTAAAAATATTTATAGCAATTCTATTTGTGGTGGCAAAGAATTAGAAATTGAGGGGATGCCTATCAATTGGGGAATGGCTGAACAAATTGTGGTACATGATTATGGTGGAATACTATTATGCTTTAAGAAATGATGAACAACTAAATCAATATTAATTAAAGAAATGCAAATCAAAACAGCTCTGAGGTACCACATCACACCTACCGGATTGGCTAGCATAACAAAACTCCATCCTGGAGAAGACATGGGAAAATTGGAACACTAATGCATTGCTGGTAGAATTGTGAACTGATCCAACAATTCTGGGGAACAATTTGGAACTGTGCAGAAAGAGCTACAAAAAGGTGCATACCCTTTGACCCATAAATACCATTGCTAGGTCTGAATCCCAAAGAAATCATACAAATGGGAAAAGGACCCACATGTACAAAAATATTTATAGTAACTCTTTGTGTGATGGCAAAGAATTGGAAATTGAGGGGATGTCCATTATTTGGGGAATGGCTGAACAAGTTGCAGCATATGAATGTAATGGAAAATTTGTGCTATAAGAAATGATGAGCAGACAGACTTCAGAAAAACCTGGAAAGAACTGAAAGAACTGATGCTGAATGAACTAAGCAGAACCAGCAGAACAATGTACATAGTAACAACCACAATGTGTAATGACTGACTTTGATAGACTCATCTCTTAGAAATGCAAGGATCCAAGACAGTTCCAAGGAACTCCTGACGGAAAATGCTGTCCACATCCAGAAAAGGAATTAGTGGAGTCTAAATGCAGATTGAAGCATATTATTTGCTTTCTCTCTTTTTTTATTTCTTTCTTCTTTCTTGTGGTTTCTGCCGTAGGTTCTAATTCTTCTTTGCAACATGACTAATGTGAAAATAGATTCAATGTGAATATATATGTAGAGGTTATATCAAATTGCATGCTATCATGGGGTGGGGGGAAGGGAGAGATGAGGAGAAAATTTGGAAATCAAAATCATATAGAAGTGAATGTTGAAAAGTAAAACTAAATAAATATTTTTTTAAAAAAGTTATTGCTACAATAAGAAATATCAAAGTTACAAAATAAAAAAAAAGAAATGATGAGCAAGATAATTTTCAGAAAAAACCTAGAAAGACTTTCATGAACTGATATAAAATGAAGGGTGCATTGTAACAGCAATATTGTATGATGATGAACTGTGAATGACTCAGCTATTCTCAGCAATGTAAAGATCAAAGACAATTTTGAAGGTCTCGTGGTGAAACATGCTATCCACCTTCAAAGAAAGAACTGATGGATTCTAAATGCAAATCAAATCATACTTTTAAAAAAATTATTTTTCCCCTCTGCTTTTTTTCTTCCAAAACAAAGCTAATATTGAAATAAGACAGCACATTTGTAACCTATTTGAAATTACTTGCCTTTTTTTTCTAAGCAATTGGGGTTAAATGACTCACCCAGGGTCACACAGATAGTAAGTGTCAAATGTTTGGTCTGAGGCCTGATTTGAACTCAGGTACTCCTGACTTCAGGGCCAGTGCTGTATCCACTGCACCACCTAGCTGCCCCAAGAACATTTATTTCATTTTGATTTTCTTTTATTTTCTTTCTTTTTTTTTTAGAGGCAGTGGGGGTTAAATGACTTGCCCAGGGTCATGCAGCTAGCTAAGTATCTGAGGCTGTATTTGAACTCAGGTCCTCATGCCTCCAGGGTCAATGCTCTATCCATTATGCCACCTAGCTGCCCCAATTACTTGCCTTCTCAAGGAGCAAGAAGAAAAGGGAGGCTGGGAGAGAATTTGGAATTCAAAATTAAAAAAAGAATGCAAATCTTTTACACATAATTGGAAAAAATAAATATTTGAAAAAAGAATACTCAGATATCATCTGTTTAATTTAAGGTTCATTTCCCCACCCCCACAACAGATAAAAAAATTATGCTATTTTGCTGCACAAGTTATTCTTGGCTATAAACCCAAAACCATTGCCTTAAGGATTATTATAATCCAAATTCTCCACTCCTTTACCACCAAAGTTTCAAAATTGTGCAATATTGACTGCCTCCTTGAAATTTGAAATATTTTATTATAACTGCTTCAAATATTTTTTCTTTGACTCAGAAGTTATGAATTTTCATTATATTACTGGTAGTTCATTCTGGAGTTTCTTTTAGTAAGTAAACGGTGCTCTTTCTATTTCAAATTTGCGCTCTTGTTCTAACACATGTGGCAGTTTTCTTTCAAGATATCTTAAAATATAATGTGTAGGCTTTTATTTATTTAGGATGTTCAGGCAGTTGAATTATTCTTAATTTGTCCTTGATCTTTTTTTCCAGGTAAATTTGTTTGTTTGTTTGTTTGTTTTTTGTCTACGAGATAGCACATATTTTGTTCTATTTTATTTTTAGTCCTTTGACTTTATTTTTATATTTCTTCTTGTCTCCTAAAATTATGGGCTTCTATTTGGTCTTTTCTAAATTTCAGGTAGTTTATTACTTAGACAAAGTTTTATTAATTCCCTTTCCATTTTTTTCTTCCTCAGATCTAATTTCTTTTCTATTTTTTCTTTTAGTCTTAATTTTTTATTGGTAAATTTATTTATTTTTGTTAATTTTTTTCTTATTTTTCCCCAAGAATTCTAATTCAATTTTTGAGTAAGGTATGTATTTCTTTGAGGCTTTGCTAAGAGTTGTTTAAGTCAGTGTCTCTCTCTCTCTCTTTTTTTATTTGTTTCTTGACCCTCCATGTTAAAATATTCAATATGTATGGGGGCATTTTTTTTTCTCAGTCTTCCACCGTACTAATTGATTTCAGGCCTGAAATTAGTGTTGCTTCTTGAGGGCAGGTTTCTGCTTGTCATGTTCCTCCTTTCCTGGAGTGTTTAAAGTTTTATTATACCAAATTCTCATGAACAATTCAGGATTGGGACCTGCAAATTTTTTTAGGAATACCATGTTATTGTTTTCCAAGGCAGTCTGATTATTACTACCCACCTCTACCTTCCCTGGTCTGAGCTCCAATACCTGAATTTGGGTCTGAGAAATAGTAAACTACTGCTGGAGTCAATCTCTTTCAGCTAGCTGGAAAGCCAAGTTTTGATTCAGAATGTCAGAACTGTAGGCTTGCTTTTGTACTGAGATTCCTGCCCTGGTTATTCCTGTTGATTTGCCATCTTGGCTGTGATTTATCCCTTTTCTTTCTTTCTTCCTTTTTTTTTTTTACAAAGACACGGTAAATGTTTTATCAACTGTACATTAAAAAAACATTTTATTTTCAGTTTGAAATATTCTCCCTCCAATGCCAAGTAAATTTTTGTTTGACATCAACTATCTAGCACAAAAAAACTGATTGTTGAATTTAATTTGAGTTTGGCTGCCTTTTAGTATTTTTCTCATTTATCTTGTTATATTACTTATTATTTCTGTACCCAGTATTATTATGAAAAAATAGCCTGAAAAATGTCTACCTGCCCCTCATTTGTTAAAAGATTATATCAGCTAAGGTGGTGGTAAGTGTTCTGTGTATATAAACTCTGTGATGTTATGTTATTAATATGCTTCTTTGTGATATTATGCTATTGTATTCCTTTTTCTGAGTTTCCATATTTTTTAAATCTTCAAATTTGAATGCTACAGTTATGTCTAGAGTAGTGTTAGCCCAATATATGTATATATGTAAACAATAAACCTACTCTGTCATGTTACCAAGATCTACTCATGTCTTTCTTGGTTACTGATTTCTAACATGATACTAACCTTGTGGTTCTTCTAGACTCTTGACCTATAGTGTCATAAACATTCATTCAGAAAACAAAGAAGAGGAGTGAAATAACCATTATGAGCATTTTCAAACAGTCTGCTATACTTTAGAACTGCCACCTGAGCAATACCTATTGATATTAATTTATTTTTCAGTCATTGCTTGTCATGAATACATGATCTGTAGCTAACATCAATCAACTGGATGTAACCAAATGAGAGGAAATGGCAATAGTATCTACCCTATCTCACAAGACAGATACATACCTTTACAGGATGGCAGGAGAACTATCAGTTGGAAATATAATGATGTACTTCAAAAGTGAGGAGGCATTTTTTTATCCCATAACGAAAAGAACTACAGTTCAAGACATTCCAAGACTTTAATATTATTGAATGTACTTTGTAGTTGTAAAATGTTTTCCTAAACTTTTAGAAAGCAATCTACTAGAGCGCATCAAGCTGTGAATAAATCTTTGTTGGGAGAAAGCAGAATGGTGTTTTGAAATAAAGTTGCTTCACTACATAGAATATATTGTTTTTACTCACTGAAGAATTATCACGTCTCTTCTCTTTGAAAAAGAATCTATTGTAAACCCATACATCTTTGAAAGTGAAGCTAGCTAATTTTATATTTAAACCACATAAAACATGTATTAATAACTATGAAAATGATGTTTTATTATTTTATCTATTTGGCTATGTATGTTATTTTTTTATTTTTGAAATATATTAAATGTCTTTTTTTCCTATTTATCTGAAAGGCAAAGAAAAAGTTAATGTATTGGAAACAGATGTGGTATTATAGAAATGTTCAGAAGAACTAGCTTCTAGATACGGTACTATTAGTAACACTGTTACGTGAACTCATTTGTTACTTTACCTCTATAGTTAAGTTTCTTCATGTGCAATATTAAAAAAAAATCATACCTGTCCTTCCAATTTTAAAGGGTTGAGCAAGAACCAAATTATATAATAGATAAAAAACAAAGAGATTTGAAAAGTACAAAGTACTATATCAATTATACAACAAATACAAAATACAATATTGTATGTGTCAGATATTATATGTGAATGGAGGATATGATTATAGGAAACTTGAGACATAGTTCATATCCTTAAGAAATTCAATTAACCAATAAGTATTAAGACCTACTCTATGCTAAATTTTGTTCTAGATCTTGAGAATATAAAGACATAACTGAGACAGTTTCACCCTATTCTACTAGTAACTTTAGGCCTAGTTGGGAAAAGAGACCATAAATGTGCGAAAAGGTGAATAATAATTGGCATGAAGAGCAGCTCAAAGTATCATTACATAGCATGTGACAAGGCATAGTGCACTTAACTGACAAATGGATATATAATATGTATGATAGATAATACTTACTATAAGAGGAAGAAAACATCACTCTATTCTGGAACGGAATTATTATTGTTGCTTTCGTTTAAGCTCACTTTTTACTTGCATATGGATGAAAAAAATTAAAAACCAGGAAAAGGAAAAAAAAAAAGATGACCAAAAAGTCTTAGTTAGATCTGTAACAAATGATATCTCCAGTACATAACCTTTGAGGGATACCTTTTAGGAAAGAGTTTCCATAGCACAGAGGTAATGACTAACCTTTCTCACCTTTCCAACAATTTCAGTAATCACCTCTATTCAATATATATATATACATATATATATGTACATGAATGTATGTATGTAAATGTATTTATATATATGTATATAAGATGTATATGAAGAGACAAAGGCAGAGCGAGAGAGAATTAGGTATAGATAAAATGTATTTTTAGCCCTTTCTTCTTCCCTGATATTTAGTCCCATATTCAAATTGCCTCCTTGACCTCTAGAACTCTATTCTGTTTGCATTCAGTATCTCCATCATTTGACTCTTTCCTCAGAAAAAAATCCTCCTCCTCAGCTTCCCTGTTTCTGTAGGTAGAACTACCATACTCTCCATTTTCCAGGTTAAAATAAACTCAGAATTATCTTTAACTCTTCATGTCCCAGATGTCTAATCTCTTGCCAAATCTAGTCGATTCTCCATTCACAATAATCATTACATGAATCTCAGCCTCTCCATTTGTCATTAAATTGATGAGCTGGAGACCATTCAGCAGAAAGCAGTCATGATGATAATCATGCCCCAGCATCAGGCACTGTAGGTGTCTTTTCAATTTAATTCATCATTATTACACTATCTCCGTCTCTACAAAAGACAGAATTCCTTTCTTAAATCTATTTTTGTATCAAAAATTGTTAGAAATCTCTATCTGGATATTTCATAGTTCTCTCAAGCTGCAAATGTATAAATGAAAACACATTATCCATCCTCCTCCAATCTACTCTCTTTCCAATACTCCTACTTTTTTCTGGAGAGAAACACCATATTTCCAGTTACCCATGTGTATGATCTCAATCATCCATCACCCTAATAGTCAATCAGTCGTGGAGTCCTTTGGATTCAACCTGCATATGATCTCTTGAATTCATCCATTTCTCTTCACTCACATAGACTTAGCACTGTAATTTAGACCTTCATCATCTTTTTCATTGAATATTACAGTAGGAACCTAATAGGCTGTAAACCTCTAGTCTAAAGGTTCACATTTCTTTTTTCATTTACAATATTCTTTGACTTAAGGAATCATGACTTTTTCTCATCCAGACCTATCCCAGGTCAATCTGGTGCTTCAGATCTGAGTCTGGAGTAAAATGAGAAAATTATGGGTCATAAAATATTTAACAAAATAAGTTTATTTAACAATAAAATAGAAAGACTGTTCATTTGTGATACATTATTAAGCTGATCATAATTCTGCCTCCACAGTTTCCTTAGCAGTGTGTCTGGTTAAAGGATGAGTTGATTTTCACAGTAGTAAAATGCAGAGAAAGCTAGAAGTGACAACTACTCATTTGACACAGTTCACACCTTAGTCCCCTTGAATCTACTAAATCTTATGTATTGTTTCATTGTTGTTTTTTAAAGGAAAAAACAAACAAACAAAAACCTAAGCTGTTTAATTCTTATTTCTGAAGAAATTGTATCTACCGCAATGCACACTGAGCATGTAAGTTAGCTACAAATGAGTTGTCAGGAAGCTGGGACAACAAATTCATAACCCAGATCTTAAAATTCCTCTGCTATCCTTTCCTTATGCCACCGGCTCCCTCTTTTTCTTTACTTTCCCAGGACTTGATGTGAAGCAGGCGACTTTTCACTTCCTTTGCAAAATGGATGGTATTCTGAGCTTCTGAAGTTCTCCTGTTCCTTCATTCTCCAAGAAGACCATGACATCAGGGAGGTGATGGTTTTGGATTTGGTGAGGATTTAAGTGAATTGGATTTAAGTGAGGGAGGGCTATTTAAAGTCATCAGCCTCACTTTCTCATCTGGAGCCATCTGGGTTCAGTGGCCAGATATGGATCAAGGCAACTAGAGATGGCACAGACTGCAGTGGGCTACCTTGACCTTTTCAAGCTAAGGTCTTACACAGGTCTCAGTTTGAGTGAGGCAGAACCCATTCAGTGAATAAGGCTTAATAAAAATGAGGCAAAGAATGACCTCTTTGAAAATGGGTGGAGTGTGTATGTGTGTGTGTGTGTGTGTGTGTGTGTTGTGTGTGTGTGTATGGAAGGGGAAGACCCTCAGGGTTTCTGGCAAAAACAGAAAGAATTGTTATTTGCATTCATTCTGAGCTAATCAGGGACCAAACAGTAACCAGGTAGGGCTAAGTCTGGAACCAGATTGATTTGGGGTTAAGGTGGTCTTCAAGAGAAAAAAATTAAAACAAGGCAAAAAACATTTCAGAGGTTGAAATTTATATTACCTGTGAGCAAAGCACCTGCAGGTAGGGGTATGATGCTCTATCTGGAGAGAGAAGAAACAAGAGGAGATGAAAGCAGAGGAGAGGGGAGGAGAGGAGAGAAGAGGAGAGGAAAGGGAATGCTGCCCAACTGGAAGTTTGGTCCCTAGTGGCAGATCCTTCTCTACTCACAAAGGTTGTTGTTTGTCCTTCATTTTTGTATTATTATTAATTTATTTATTTTTAATTTTCAACATTCACTTCCACAAGATTTTAAGTTCCAAATTTTCTCCCCATCTTGCCCCTCCCCCAACCTAAGACTTCTGAATACCCTTCCACTAATCTGCCTTCCCTTCTATCACCCCCCTTCTCTTAATCTCTTCCCCTTCTATTTTTCTGTAAGGCAGGATAGATTTCTATACCTCATTTCCTGTATATTATAATTTCTGAATTGCATGTGAAAACAATCTTTTAACAATTGTTTTTAAAACTTTGGATTTCAAATTTTCTTTCTTCCTCCCTCCCCATCCACCTTCATTGAAAAGGCAAGCAATTCAATACAGATTATCCATGTGTAGTCATGCAAAACATTTTCATAGTTGTCATGTTGTGAAAAACTAACTATATTTCCCTTTATCCTGTCCACCCCCCATTTATTCTGTTCTTTCCTTTACCCTTTCACTCCTCAGAAGTGTTTTCTTCTGATTACCCCCTCCCCCTATTTGCCCTTCCTTCTATCATCCCCTGCTCTTTTATCCCCTTCCCCGTATTTTCCTGTAAGGTAAGATAGATTTCCATACCCAATTGAGTGTGTATATTATTCCCTCCTTAAGCCAAATCTGATGAGAATAAGATTCAGTCATTCCCTCTCACCTTCCCCTACTTCCCCTCCAGTGTAAAAGCTTTTTCTTTTCTGGTTTATGTGAGATAATTTACCCCATTCTACCTCTCCCTTTCTCCTTCTTCCAGTATAATCCTCTATAACCCTTTATTTTTGCTTTTTAGATATTACCCCTTCAACTCACCCTGTGCCTATCTATCTATCTATCTATCTATCTATCTATCTATCTATCTATCTATTTGTCTAACTACATATATATTTTTGCCTCCAATTACCCTCTTAGTGATGAAGGTCTCATGAGTTAAAAATATCATCTTCTCATGTAGGAATGTTAAGAGTTCAACTTTAATAAGTCCCTTATGATTTCTCTTTCTAGTTTACCTTTTCATGCTTCTCTTAAGTCTTGTATTTGAAAGTCAAATTTTTTTATTCAGCTGTGGTCTTTGCATCAAGAATGCTTCAAAGTCCTCTACTTCACTCAAAATCCATTTTCCCCCATGAAGAATTATACTCAGTTTTTCTGGGTAAGAGATTCTTGGTTGTAATCCTATCTCCTTTGACCTCCGGAATACTATATTACAAACTTTCCAGTCTCTTAGTGTAGAAGCTGCTAAATCTTGTGTTATCCTGATTGTGTTTTCACATTAGTTGAATTATTTCTTTCTGGCTGCTTGCAAGATTTTCTCCTGGACCTGGGAACTCTGGAATTTGACTACAACAGTCCTTGGAGTTTTTCTTTGGGGATCTCTTTCAGGAGGTGATGGCTGGATTCTTTCAAATTCTATTTTGCCCTCTGGTTCTAAAATATCAGGGCAGTTTTCCTCAATAATTTCTTGAAAGATAATGTCTAGGGTCTTTTTTTGATCATGGCTTTCAGATAGTCCAAAAATTTTTAAATTCTGTCTCCCGGATTTATTTTCCAGGTCAGTCTTTTTTTCTTTTTTCCAGTGAGATATTTCATATTGTCTTCTATTTTTTTGTTTTGTTTTGTTTTACAGTGTCTTGATTTCTCATAAAGTCAGTAACTTCCAATTGGTCCATTCTAACTTTTAAGGAAGTATTTTCTTCAGTCAGCTTTTGGACTTCCTTTTCCATTTGGCCAATTCTGTTTTTGAAGGCATTCTTCTCCTCATTGGTTTTTTGGATCTCATTTGCTATTTTGGTTAGGCTGTTTTTTAAGATGTTACTTTTTTCAGTGTTTTGTTTTTTTTGAGTCTCCTTTAGCTAGCTGTTGAATTTTTTCATTATTTTCTTGTACCACTCTCATTTTTCTTCCCAGTTTTTCCTCTACTTCTCTTACTTGATTCTCAAAATCCTTTTTGACCTTTTCCATGACCTGAGAATGGTTCATATTTTTCTTGGAGGCTTTGGATGTAGGAACTTTGATGTTGTTGTCCTCTTCTGGTTGTATGTTTTGATCTTCTTTGTCACCAGAGAAAGATTTTATTGCCTGACTTTTTTGGACCTTTGTTTATTCATTATCCCAGCCAATTACTTGAGTTATAAACTCTTTGTTAAGGCAGGGGTCTCCTTCCAGTGTGGAGAATGTACTGTCCCAAGCTTCAGGGGCTTTGTGCAGCTGCTTTCAGAGATACTTCTAGGGACCTGTAAATTTTTAGTTCTTCCAAGGTGATATGATAAGGGGTTAGGTGTTCATTCCTTTCCTGGACTGTGCTGTGCTCTATGAGTGACCACAAACACTCTTTTCTGCCTTGGGACTGTGAATAGGATGCCCTCTTCACTGCCACTACAAGTGCCACCATGCCAATGGTCCTCCTTACCCCAGGACCACCACCCAGAACTGCAACCCAAATCTAAGCACAGGCAAAGTAAGAGAATCCTATCTTGGCACCAGCAAAGAGATCCCTGCAATGCCTTTCTGATCAGCCACTCAGTTCCTCCTCTGTCTATGGGCCAAGAGCTCTGGAAGTAGCTGCAGCCCTGAAGATGTCCAGGACTGGGGCTGGGACCAAGCTTCTCTCTCATAATGGTCCAACATATCTTTCCCATAGACCTTCCAAGTTGTCTTTGGCCTTTGTGAGTTGAGAAGTCTGGAAACCTTTACAATTTTCCATGATTCAGTCCCTGAGGCCTGCTCCAGGTTCACTGAGTCCTGGTCTTTTCCTGCACACCCACACTGAACTTTGCTCTTCTCCCAGCCAGTCACAATAGACTTTTCCAATCAACCATCCAGATTGTCTTGTGTAGAGAGTTGGCTCTGGGGAGTTGGAGGGCTTAGGCCAGACCGGGTCTTACCTGTAGTTTGTACTAAGCCTGACAGTTGTGTAAACTCAGGATGTTGGCTCACCACCCCCCTGTTCCTTCTCTTGAGAACAGGATGCAGGAAGGGAGGAATCAGATAGGGTACAGGACAGGACTCAGGAAAGAAAGTAACAGACAAAGTACAAGGAAATTAGGAAATCACTTAATTAGGTTTGTGCTTTTCATGGAAAATAATGTTACTATTCCTTGATCCAGATCAATAAACAGAGTTTGTTCTTCACTGCTCCCACTCCACCCATTATTCTTTCTCCCTTCACACTCTGCCAGCATCAGACCACGGCCGCGGACACAGGAGCTTGGGCTAGGAATTTGTTTCACTCTGTCTCTTTGTGGGCTCTGCTGCTCTAGAATTTGTTTAGAGCCATTTTTTACAGGTATTTGGAGAATTTTAGGGGAGAGCTCAAACAAGTCACTGCTTTTACTCTGCCATCTTGGCTCTACTCCTCCCAGCCCCCATCCCTCCCATCCTTCATTCTTGAAGATAACCTTCAGGATTTGAAGTGAAGTAGGGGACTTTTCACTTCCTTTGCAAAATGGATGGTATTCTGAGCTTTCTGAAGACCAAACCAGGAAAGGAAGGTATCTGTGAGAGGACTTAGGTATCCAAAAGTCATTAAGGATGGGGAAGGATTTTGAAACAGGCTCTTTGAGAACCTATACTCCAGTTTTTACTTTCTCAATTTCATACTTATTACACTTGCCAATATATTCTCCCTCAGGCATAAGTCAATCTGTTTATCTTTTCTGCTCAAAAACTTTCAAAAGGTCTTAATTCTCTCTAAGTTAAAATATACAGTTCTAATCCTGAAAATTAAAAATTCCCATGCCTTAGCTCTTACCTACCTTGCTACGCTCTATATTATACATACTAACTTATTTGTTCAATAAGTGAACAAATTGGTTCACTTATAACTTCTAAACTCACTCCCCCTTCTAGAAACTGTCAAAATTATCTCCTAAGTCTAGCATGCTTTTTGTCCTCAATTATGCTTCAAAGGTTCCTAGCTTTATTCAAGATGCTGCTCACATTCTTCCACTTGTGAAAAGTCTTTCTTGCTCAGAGCAGGTGTTAATTCATTCTCCACAAAAAATGAAAGTAATTTACTTTTACACTATTCTCAACTCTATGTATTTATATTCAATCTCTCTCTCAAATGCATATTTAAATCATTTATCCATTGATTGATTTGTTACCCATACATTTATGTCTTTGTTTATTCAACATGTATTTATATATTATGTCAAGAGCCTTCTTTAGTTCAGAAGGAAATAGAGCAAGCACAATAGCTTTGAAAGTAATATGTTGAACTGAACTGACTATACTTTTTAACAATGCAGGTTATGTGAAATAAATATTCGCATTCTCACATATAATATTTTTGATGTTCTGTATTTTCACTTTTTTTTGGTGTTCATTACATTCAGGGAAAGAAAATTAAAAGAAAGAAAAAGAGAGCATTCTTTCCTTCCCATTTCACATCCCTTTGACATTACCCTACCCTGTTGTCCTCCTTCATTCCCATGTCTGATCAAGAGGTGACACTTTCCTTTGTTAACATCATTCTCTCTACATGTTTCCACCTCATCCTCTCCTGCCTTCTCCAACACATTTTCCCCACTATTAAATACCCTTTCTGTCAGTGTTCAACCTTTCCCTACCTATTGTTCCTTTCCTGCTGCCTACAAACCTGCTCAGATTTCCCTTATCCTTTGAAAAATTGACACTAACATCCCTCTCAGTTATCATACCATATCTCTCCTCCCCTTCTTAGCTAAATTTATTTTTTAAACCATCTATATTTACTGTACTTAATTATAGCTCCTAACAGTCTTGCCTCACTCCTATCTTTGTAGGCTTGTTTCATTGTGTTTACTCCTTTTAATATACTTTCCAGCCAGATGAAATCATCTACTCAGCATTCTCAAAACTCACCAATGGATTGTTTACCCACTGTCTTTTGTATATGTCATTCCTGTAGCTGGTGCTCACTCCCACTTCAACCCAACTTTTTAGTATACATAGCCTCCTTCAATGCAAAGCTCATATGACACCTCAATTGGAGAGCCTTCACACATCCCCCTACTTACTAGCTTGATCTTCATCAAATAATCATGTAAATATCTACATATTTATCTGTCTTAATGTTATATATTCACATTTTGAAGTACATCAGTAAATATATTATAGTTCGTCATATAAGATGAACAGATAAGACTTTCAGAACTATTGGAAGTAAAAAAAGCCCCATAAACTCTGTGTGTGTGTGTGTGTGAGTGTGTGTGTGTGTGTGTGTGTGTGTGTGTGTGTGTACTTATGTATTACTCCGTGATGAAAATTCTCAGATCTTCTGAATTCACCTTGACTTATTGTGATAATGGATTTGATATTGCCTTTAATGAAAAAGCAAATTTTATCATTAAATTGTCCTTCTACTCAAGAAATTCCCTTGGCTCCCTATCAGGCCCAGGATCAAAGAGATTCTCAGTTTGATGTGCAAAGACCTTTATAACCTGGCCCCCCACAACCAACTTTATATAGTCTTCTTACATAATACTCACCTTAAAGTACTCTATAATCCAGTGACACTGGCCTTTTTGATGTTTCTTGCACAAGATATTTCATTAAATGATTGCAGACATTTAAACAGATTATCTCAGTCCTGGAATTCTTGCTCTTCTTATATGCACCTCCTGGGTTCCCTAGTTTCCTTCAAGTTCCAGTTTCAACCCCAGTTTCTACATGAAGACTTCATTGTTTCCCACTTAAGTCTAGTATCTTAGATCTATTGATTTTCTCCAATTTATCCAATGTCATATTTGTACATAGTTATTTCCATTCTCTCCCCCCCCATTAAATTGTGAGATCCTTGAGAGTGTGGACTGTCTATTGTCTTTCTTAGTGTCCCCAGTACTTAGCATATGTGTACTTCATACTTAATAGGTACTTAATAAATGCTATTGACTGGTATTTAGAAGTGCAATTTTTGTGTTACTTAAAATTAAAAGAAAGAAAAAGAGAGCATTCTTTCCTCCCCATGTCATATCCCTTCGACATTACCCCACACTGTCATCCTCCTTCATTCCCATGTCTGATCAAGAAGTGACACTTTCCTTTGTTAGCATCATCCTCTCTACATGTTTCAATCTCATCTTCTCCTGCCTTTGTAGCAAATATATTTTTTTCATTATATCACAAGCTAGCAGCTGTTTTTATTTTATTTTAAGCTAGTTAAGGTTAAGTGTTATTCCAGATTCAAGAAACCTGTGTCACACAATAGATGAATCAGTAACAGTCCAAGCTTCCAGGTCTCTCTGAGAATCTTTGCTTGTTTTCTAAAGATTCATTATGCCATTTTATCAGTAATGGTTCATTAGTTCTAACTGTTGTTTTCCATTTTCAACTACATTTTCCTTTGTGCTGCAATGTGGCTGATTACATTTTGCTGTGGACTTCAATGATGCTTGAAATGCTTGACTTCCCACAACAATAGTCACTGCAATCTCTTATAGCCATTGAAGTGTGATCCTTAAACAGCTACAAAACTCATCCATTTCTTTGGATTAATATCCATTTTATAAAATAGAGAATTTTAAAAAAAACAACAAAAGAAAAAAAATGAGACATGTCTATGAATGAAATCCAACATTGAACCAACAGAATGCTAATTAAGATGGGGAAGTAAGCTCAATCTTGTTTCATCTAGTCAAGGTTAGATGTTTTGACTCAGCCTACCATTAATAAACACACACATGAATCTCTCTCTCTCTTTCACACACACACACACACACACACACACACAAACATACACATATACAATTAAACCTTATCAAATCTTATCAAAATGTTTACTTGTCCCAAGTAATTTACACATCATTGTAATATAACTATATACTTTTCTCCTTCAATAATCATCTTCCCATTCTGACACAAATATAAGGGGGATAGTGAAAGAGAAATAGACTGGGACTCACCAAAACAAAATTTTTTTTCCTCTATTACTTTCATCTTTGGCCTCCCTTCCATTTTAATTTTTGTTCCTGGCTTTTAGGGTATTGAATTAATCAAACCCCTGGCATTGTAAATGTGTTTTGCCATGAAGCTGTCCAATATGCTATTTTCCAGTTTTCTATGACTTTAACTAGAGATGAAATGAAGTTGGTCCATTAGGATAATTAAGGGATGGCTTGTTTTTCTTCTTAATCAATGATCTAACGCAGAATGTGAGTCAAGGTAATGCTAAGGGAATGTTTTCTGTTTCTAATTCAGCTTAAGAGTAAGTACAAGTAAATTTTATGCACATTTCTCCTTGACTATTAATTTGAGGAAGAATCAATCCCTTCTGGAACTAACAAGGAGAGTCTACTTAGCAAAATATTTTCAACATGTTATTTTCATAAAACAGTGATACAGTGACCCTCATCAATATAATTCAACATTGACATGCATTTTTATAGGAGCTGAGCTTGCTAATTGCATCCAAAATATATCTATTTCCTTTTTGCATTAAAATATCTATGAAAATAGTCAATTGGTATTCTCATATTAACTATGATAACATTTTTCACTACATATACAAATAGAAACATGAATTTAAAATAGTAAGGGGAGTTTTATTCAATAATAGTATTAAAAGGTATAAATAATATTAAATATATATTTAGCTATATTAACTATAAGCTAGTTAACTATATTAAAGCATTAAACTATTTAAATCTGTATATAAACTATAATCTTACAAATTAATAATATGGAGTGATGAATTTTATACCCTGGCTTTTGAAGCAAGTTTGGGAAGAAGGACATTTTGTGAATTGATTCATGTGAATATTTCAAATTTTTCCATTTCACCCTCATTCCTCAACTCCTTGGGATAGTCCAAATAAATTGGTAGGGTAAGGGGAAAACAGAGAGAATGCAAAG
This sequence comes from Phascolarctos cinereus, assembly GCF_003287225.1. Classification (NCBI taxonomy): domain Eukaryota; kingdom Metazoa; phylum Chordata; class Mammalia; order Diprotodontia; family Phascolarctidae; genus Phascolarctos; species Phascolarctos cinereus. The sequence continues at coordinate 413,076,011 of NW_027555847.1, forward strand.
GGCAAAATTCAGAACTGCCCTAAGAGTTTATCTAAATAATTCAAGCGAAGGAAGGCTATTTATCTGGAAAGCACTTAACAGCAAAGCAACAAAAGCAATAGATGAAATGTTGCAGAAAAACAAAAATAAGGAAAAAAGAAAAAAAGAGGTAAGATGAAAAATATTATATCACATTAATTTAAGTACTATTCTTAATTTAAGATACCCTATTTCACTGTGAAGTCTTCTTTACCCACATCCACCATCCCCAACTCTCACTATTCTACTCAAAAAAAGAAAAACACAAGTAATTCAGTGTTCCAGTTGTTCATCATCTTCAACCAAACATCACAAACCTCTAGCACCTTCTAATCATAGCTTCTTTTTGATGTTCTTTCATAAAATCTCCATCATAGGTAGTCTACCTAAGGTTTCAAAATGATTTTTTAAATTTAAATTTATAAAGATTTTTTTTACTTAAAATAAGAATCATATTTATTAAAACATATAGAAACAACACAAATAATATTTTTATAGATACATTTAAATTCAAGCAGATAATATCAACATAAGAACCAGTCTCCAGGATGGAATGTTTCCTTCTTCTTATTTGTATATCCACCATACTACTTTAGGCTCATTTCAATTTTCACCCACTTTGTCATCTCACCCCATCTCTTTCTCTCTATTTACCAATGCATGATGCTCAGAGGAGGTGTGCTTCTATGCAGCATTTTGTATAGTAATATAGCTTACTGTCCCACAGTATAGGGTAATGTGTACATACAGATCTGTATAGTGTAGTGTAGCACCATGAAATGCAGCAGACGAAGTACTGAAATTTGGGCCACAAGATGTGGGTTAATAGTTTATGTCTCATTTGCGAATTGAGGAAAATCATTTAATCTTGCTGAGCTTCACCTTCCTCCACTGAAAAATGAATTATGATAATGAGCAAGCTGGGTTATATTTAAGAAATTTGTAGGTCTTCCAATGATAATTTCTATGAAATAAAACCCTGTGTTTTTAACACTAATTCTCTCCATGTCAGTCTATTTAAGGAGTAGTTTCACCACAGATTTTCTCCACATTTCCCACTCTCTTTTGGACTTCACTGAAACATGACCTTGCACCTATTACCTTATCTCCCTCACATGCTTCCTCCCTACCCTTTGTTAATTTCTTTTTCTGTGATCTATTCCCTCATTAAATTGTAAGCTTCTTGAGCACAGGGATTGTCTTTTTTTTTTAAATTTACATCTGTGTCCCCAGTGTTAAGCAAAGTACCTGGCACACAGGAAGTGCTTAATAAATGTTTATTGGCTGGCTAAATGATTATATTGTTGTAAATCATGAAATATCAAAAACTTCACAGAATAAAGATTGTGGGTCTCCCAAAGAGCAATGGAAATACTGATGGTGGGCATAAAGAGCTTATAGAATACAAATAATGATGACATGCGTTAAGCAAAATGAAAAGCTATCATCCAGAATATAAATAATATAAAAAGGAAGTTAGTTGGTTTCAACGAGAGATAACAATTACCAGAGTGCTTTGCTAATGAACACATAATGGCAAAAGATATAGAAGGAGGTATCCAAGGTCTTGGGTGAAGATTTTATGGAGAATTTTGGAGAAGATTTGAATAGTCACACAGAATATAAAGGCCTGAGCTTGAGTAATTTTTGATTTGTACCTTTGGGAGGAGTAACCTATTGAGATAAAATAAGAGATCTGTTTACTTGAAGAATTTGCAATTTTATCTACAGTATTAATCCAAATATACATCATATATCACCCAGCCAAAAAAGATTTATATAAAATGTGAATGTGGCTCTAATTTGGTATTATGTGAAATAATATTTTAAAGAGTTTTAATATTAGGGAACATAATATAATATTAGCCCTTTTGAGAGTGGCATTCTTTAGTGATCCCATCAATTGTCAGAGAAACAAAATAGCCTACAACCTGAAAACTAATTTAAAATCATACTATCATAACAATAGCTAATACTTATAATTTACTTTAAAATTCTCTAAGGAACATTATACTGATAGACAGACAGACAGACATCATATTCTAATTGAAGCTTAGAATAACCTTCAGATATAGGTACTATTATTGCTACTTTTCTTCAGATGAAGAAGCTGAGACTGAGAGGTTAATTGGCTTACTGAGAGTCACATGACTAAGGAAGAATCTGAAGCTAGATTTTAACTAACAACTTCTATATTCTAAGTTTATTTGCTACATTACCTAGTCATTTACAGTATATGTATGATAGAAGATACTGAAATATTATTTTAGATAAAATTTATTTGTAAGGTATGAATAAAAATTATTTTCTAAATTTTCAAATTTTTAAAGCTTTCCTTTAAAAGAATGTGACTTCTACAATTCCAAGAAAAAAAAACCTCATTAAACAATTGTCAAGTTGGTGGGTCCATACATAATTAATAGCTAAATTAAAAATAGAAAATAATCCTTCAGTTAAAACCATCATTTAATCTAGTGAATTTTCAGTAATATAGGCAAAATGGTAAGAAAACTATAAATGCATTCAGAAAGTATAGGTTCTAGTCTGGCTTTGACATTGACTTTTGGTGAGACCTTGGGCAAATGACAAACTGTTATGAGTCTTATTTTAGTAATTGGTAAATTGGGAATGATAATAATATTTGTACTTTCTACATTATAGAGTTGAAAATAATCAAATAAGGAAATATGTGATGTGGAAAGTCTAGAAGCCTAGGTTTCAGCCTTCACTATCTCATTGATGTACTCTTTGATTTGGGTTGAGTCAACTTGCCCCTCTGAACTTCTTTCCTTGTCAGTAAAATGAGGGAGCTATACTAATGATCTCCCAGCAATCTCTTCATTTCTAAATACTAAGAATTATAAACTCATATACTTGTCAGATATTATTATGAGACAATTGGTTTTCTAGGAAAGTATTGTTTTGTCATGTTGTGTTTCTTAATCATTGTTTTTCTACACACTCTCTGTGAATATAGCTGTACATTGGATGCTTTTGAAAGTGAGCTCACTGAGCAAGGTATTTCTTTTAAGGAAAATTATTTGTGCATTACTATTGGCATAAACTTAAAGATGTGGGAAAGATGACGGAGACATCAGAAGCTTTCCTGTGAAGTATTTTAAATATTATCACAAGTAGCATGATAGGTAGCATTTGCATATCACCTTTAGGTTTGCAAAGCATTTTACTAATAGTATTCCATTTTTTCCTCACCATAATCCTAATATATATTCCACACCACAACTTTCCGTCATAGGTTTGATGTATCATGGATTGGTATAATAAGTTAAATTGGAATTTTGAGGGGAATTTTATGAAAGCTGTGATGACACGCAAAGGCCAGCAGATGATATAGAAAAAGTTTAGAAACTCAGAAATGCATTCAATATATGCATATTGTTGTATAATATCAACATATTTTATTTTTAATACCATAATAATTCAGACTTTTATCCTATAAAAGGAGGCTCAACAAATTTTATACAGATTTTCCAGATCACAGGGGCACCATGGAAGGGATAACTGTTCACTGTTCTATTAACAGAAACAAAACAAAACAAAACAAAACAAAAAACCTTTATTCTCTGATATATTTCTTATTGAATCCAAATAGGACTTTAAAATAATTTCTGGCCAGGTAGATGGAGTAGTAGATAAAGTACTGGATCTAGAGTTAGGAAGACTGATAAGATCCTTATTAGTTGGGTGACTCTGGGCAAGTCATTTAGCCCTGTTTCCCTCAGTTTCCTCATCTGTAGAATGAGCTACAGAAGGAAATGGCAAACCGCTACAATATCTCTGCCATGAAAATTCCAAATGGGTTCATTAAGATTCAGGTATGACTGAAAAAACAACTGAACAACTGGAAAAAATAATCTTTAACACATTTAACATTTTAAAAGTAATTAATGAATGCTTACTCAATGTGCTTAGTTGTTCTAGGAATAAGAGAAGTTCCTTATAAACCTTAAAATAAAGCTGAGAAAAGAAAAACACAAAAGATGTCAGAACAAACATAAGCTTAAATATCCTTAAGATCAATCCAGCCTTCAGATACTTATAAGCTGTGTGACCCTGAGCAATTCACTTAACCTCTTTTTTTTTGCCACAGTTTCCTCAACTGAAAAATTGGGATTATAAGAAAAAATACCTTCCATGGTTGTGAGATAATATTTAATATTATTAATGTTGATGAGATAATATTTGTAAAGTGCTTAGCACAATGTTTGAATAGTAGTTGTTACATAAAGGTTTATTATTGTTATAATAATTATTATTATCATTAGTATTGTTAATACTCTAATTGAACAAATCCAAAGTAAGGATACCTACCACCTATAGAGGTAGCCCTTTCTACTTTGGAACAGGGCTAAGTGTTAAAGAGTTTTTGCTTTCCTGTTTTCCCCTGACATCAGATCCTTTCCACATAGTCCATCACAAACTTGAAGACATGTACCATATCCCACCTGAATGTTATCTTCTCTAATGTAAAGATTCTCAGTTCCTGCAATCAATCCACATTTCTAGGGACACAAAGCCCTTACCTATAGTCATTGCTCTCCTCTGAATAATTCCTAGTTTATCAGTGGTCTTCTTAATCTGTAGCACTCATAGCTGAACTCAGCATTCCAGATGAGAATTTAAGATGAAAACTATCATTTTCCTTATTCCTGGAAGCCATTCCCCTAAGTCTGCTCTGTCTACTGCAACTTCTCATTCAAATATCCTGATAAAAGAGTTGTAACAGAAGCATGAACTCCACATATTTATTTCATGAATTTATTCCATTAAAAATTATTTTAAGTATTCATGATCTTTGTTTCTGATTCATTAATTTCCTGAAAATCATATGAGGTCATAACAGTATCACATTGCTCCCTGACCTTTCTATCACCCTAATTTGCTTCACTATTTTCCCATGTGATCATTCTAACAATTTGTTCAGGATTTTTTTTAAGTATTTTTTAATGACTTGTATCATATTAACAGTAATAGCACTGTCAGCAAGTTGTACTGCAATGTGATTCCTAGTCTATTTCTCAGAATAAACTCCATGGCTTTAAACCTCATAGTTTTTCCACTTAGTAACTAGGATATTGCCCCATAAAACAGTGCAATATCAGTATTATTGCTTAAGTAAGACTGTAATTGTGTTTCAGTGGTCAGGTTCTCAGCTTGATGATGACTTCTACCCTCACTTTAAAAAAAAAATCTCATTAAGTGATTCTCAAGATGGTGGGCTCACTTAAAAGCATACTGCATTTCCCTCCCTATTGCCTATTGCTTTATTCACCAGAGCACTGGTGGCTACCTGTACATACTAGTTTACCTGTGTGTAGTTATAAAATAAAAATCTGACAGCCTTATAGAGCACTTGTGCATGTACACAAGGACATGACATACTTACATGTTAATTAAGGTTAATTTCCCTTTCCTACTGTTTAAAAGTCCTGTGTTTTAAATACATGTTTTCTTTAACATGTATATATGTATACTTACAGTTATGGTTATGGTTATAGTTATTTAATAACTGTAACAGGTTGTATTTCACAGTAGAGTATAGATTTGGTCAGCGTTACTTGATCATTTCTATTTCCTTCTTTCTGCTGGATTGGTTAGAATTTCACCTTTCTGAAGCCTTATCTTCTCTGCAGGGAACAGGGGAGTGGGACAGAAAAGGTATGATATCTACTCCCTACCCACTTCTCCCAGAGATTTGATCAGTTATACACAATTAAAATAATTACCTTGCTTTTTAGCCTATGAACAATATGATGGCCTTCAGGTCCAAAAACTTTCCCTTCTAAACTGTTTCCTGGAGTTTATATTTGATGAAAAATTAGTTGAGTATTTAAATTGGAGTCCAAAAGATCCACATTAGAATCTTGCCTCAAACACTTACCAGCAAATTGGTAATCTTCTTTAAATCTCAATTTTGTCCCATGTGAAATGATGATATCAATACCACCTACCTCACTGGATGTTTGTGAGGATCAAATGAGATAACATTTCTAAAGTATTTTCCAAATATTAAGGCACAACATAAATGCCAGCTATTGGTAAGCTTGGGACAGCTTGGTAGCATAGTAGATAGAGTGCCAAGCCTGGAGTCAGGAAGACATGAGTTTAAATCTGGTTTCAGATAATAACTATTTGACCCTGGATAGGTCACTTAACCCTTTTTGCCTCAGTTTTCTCATATGTAAAATGATCTGGAGAAGGAAATGGCAAACATTTTCAGTACCTCTGCCAAGAAAACCCCAAATGGGGTAATGAAGAGTTGAACACCACTCAAACAACTTAACAACGAGAAAAATCATAATATCTTAGAACCCATAGTCTCTGTCCATATGTAAAGTTTTTGTGTATCTCCAGCTAATCTTTAGCCACTCTATATTTGAGTTAAGAAATCATTTAGGTAAAAGAAGCTAGCAAAGTATATGATACAATGTTCATTACTCATTAGACAATGAGGAAAAATTGGAGAAAGGGAAGACCTTGCATTGTGTTTAAATGTCCCTCAGTCCTCGAAGAGAGGAGAACAACCCAGAGCTTGATTCAAAATTCTTTGCTCTGAGAAGTCTTCTGAGATCCAGCGGCTTACCTCTATCCCTCCCTTCTCTGCAGCATTTCTCTCCTCCTTTTGTTTTCTTCTTTGCTTTCTTCTGTAGACTGTTGGCCTACTGTTATCTATTCTTTCTAGGTTATCCAGTTAAGTCAGGACAGACCTTGAACCACACTCTCCCCTCTCTATCTGTTCTTTCCGTGTTTGTCACCTTTAAAACTTTTAAAACTTCCTAATAATCAGGTACACCTTCCAGCTTTAAATTAGTGGTAGTCCCATCTCTGACAGGGCTGGGGGCAGGAATCCTTATCCCTCTGAACTACAAATCTTCAAATGGTGATCAGTTCTCAAACTTTCTTACATTCAGAAAGAAATACATTTCTCTTTTCTTTCTGTACTCTCAAAAGAGTTGTAACTTCCAGTCACAGGAAAGAAGCCTGATAAGATTTGTGAATTAATTAGGACAATAACACTGTTTAGTGAGAATGCATAAATGAATGCCAGTAATTGCTCACTTTTGTCTTAAAAAGTTCTAGTTTTCAACTTTATGATTTTTGAAATGTCTTAATTTAAGGACAAAGCACATGGGTGCACATGCAGCATTCATGTGTGTATGTGTTTGTGTAGAAAGGAAAATTTCCCAAATTATAATGAGACTAGTAGAAATGATAAGAAAGAGGTAAGAATAAAATTTTTAGAAAGTTTCCATTTCTCACAACCTCAAATGAATGTTTTCAGAATTGTCATTATTCCCCATACCACTTTGTTTTAAAATTTTATCAATTTTGGGGGGATCTATCCTCGGTCCTTTAAAAATATTTTTTTCCTTCCAGTTATCTTAGGTTAAAGGAGCTGATTCAATCCAATATTAATTGATACATAATAAAATGTTAGTGATAAATATGTACCATATCCTGGTTTTGTTTGATCTCTTACAATGAAAATTGAAATTTTTGTAACCCAGTAAGGTGTAGGGAGTTCAGAGAAGGGGAAGAAAATATGAAGACCAGAGAAGGTAGCACTTGTACTGAAATTAAGCAGAACATATTTCTCCTCCTCCTTGCCAGATTTTATTCCTATATGTACCCTTTGCCTCTTCACCAAGTTTTAAGTTTCTTATAGATTACCTTCTCTTATTTAAACTCTTTAAGGATACAGACTATTTCTTATATATATTCAAATCCTCAGTGCTTCTCACAGTACCTGGTATATCATATGCACAAAACAAATAATATATCCATATGCCTATTTATCTATATTATGAAAAATGTACAATAAACAATGGAGAATAATAATCTGAACAAAAAATTTCTGAATTGTTGCCCTCCCTGAGAGGGAAAGAATATTGTCTCCAGTATTATGGTAATGGTTTCATGAATCTACCTACAAACATACAAATGAGCAAACTTCTATAAATACCAATAGACTGAATGAATAATATGACTCAGAAATGTTTCTTGATAACTTGGAATTACAAACCAAAGACTTGATCCTTTTCACCATTAGAAGAATTCCATGGAATGTACTATTTCAACCTGGTGGCATTCATTCCAACAGCATCAGGAGATATACAAAAATGCTAAAATCTCTGTGGTTCATGAGGAAAGAGGAACTACTTTTTCTCAGTGTGCATTCATACAATCAAAATGTTTCTAAGCTCCTACGCTATTTTGATGCTATGAGGATGTTAAAATTTTGTTGGTTATACAAACTATTATACAGGCCTTAATACTGCATACAGTTTTAAATTTCTTTATATTTGTTCATTCATGGAATTAAGATGTTCATTTAGTCCCTCTGACACTAACTCAGCTTAAGCCACAACCTGTTTCAGCCTGTTTACTAATTTTTAAAATGAAGAAATTGGATTAAAAATGAAATGGTTGGAGTAAATGGATCTTCTCTGAAGATATCTTCTAGCTTGACATCTGTAATATACAAATAAAATCAATAATACATTTAAACAACTATCATGAGGGGTGTGGGCATGTAGTTTATCCTAAACTTAAGTCAGTTTATTATTTATCTCTAGATTCAGTCCAGACCCAGCAATTCTAAGGCATAGTTCAAGGTGCCTCAGCTCAACTTCAGTCTTCCCCATCATGAAATTTTACTGTTCAAGTGGGATACTCACCCTTGTCAAGTCAGCCTATGTCATTCAGGATTAATCCATTGATTCCTCTGGAACTTCCATTCGAGCTACCTCAGTGCTATGTGGGTCTTCCTAGATACCAAGAGTGTACTTTTCTGCTCAAAGTTCAATGACTAATAGGGATCTCCAACTTTTTCCATTTTTTGCAGCTGATTAATCTCTCTTGGAGTAGAGAATGTGACTCAAAGATGGGACACTGGGAAGAAATCATCTCTTTAACATGCCTATTATTTTTTGTCTACCCCTCTCAGTCTATCTCAGTCCTTAAATCTCCCATAAAACATTGCTCTCTTTGATATTGAGTCTCATCTCTGCTTCACTTTTACCATTACTGTTTAGTCTTGGCTTTATCAGCAGGGCTTATATTCATCATATGCAGGCATATACATCCCATGGTGCAGATATATTTATTGCTTTTTGGGAAAAAAATATATGTTTGTATGCATTGTGTATATATGTACATATATGTGATATATGTGTGTACATATATCACATATATTATTGTAATTAGTAACATTCAAATCCATTTAAAAGTATCAGTAATTCATAGCAGCTTTTTGCTGTTATGCAGTTTTACAATCAATGAATATGTATAATAACACTACTATCATGTGGGTAATTATAAAAATTATTATGCTAAAAAAGGGCCTTCCCAAATGAAAAAAAAAAGTTGGGGAACCACTGGTCTAGACAGACATGACTGGGCCTTTGATTTACACTAAGGTTCTGAGGATAGAAGAAACATTAGGCATCGAGAAGATTTTACCAAAGAACTATAATCCGGGCCCCCATTCCTGATAGTGGAGGAGTTCTAAAAAAAGGATAGTCTAAGTCACAGCTGTATGAAAATGGAAAACTGATGTCACTGATAGATATATTTTCCACTTTTTTTAAGTTTATGAAATGTACATTAAAGGTAAAGAAACTTTGTTATTTAGTATTGCTTTTGACTTTGATTCCTACCATCTGCAAAGAGACAGAAGGGCATTCAGGGAACCAAAGTCGGGTTTTCTGTTTTAACACTGCATGAATGTTGGAAGTGAAGAGTCTCTATTTCAAAGTGACCTTGAACCTTGTTTTCTTTTGACCCGAATAAATAAAGACAAATTTATAAAAACTCCCTAAAATGACCAAAAATTAACCGATAGGCAGTAGATAGCACAGTGGAGCAAACTTGAAGCAAAATTAAAATTAAATGGAATTTGGTTATAAATCTCAATGCTTTAGTCACCCTTGAAGATCTCTGAGATAAATTCAAAGTGCAGGATCACCACAGGGGAAATAAGTAAATATTGTTTTATTCTTGTAATTTTCTCTGCAGAACAAAATGAATGAAAAAAAAGCCACAGCCATAATACGGTTTATTAAATAATTCATCTTATTACAACTACAAGTATCTAAAAACAAAAATATTAACTTTGTTTCCCAAAAGAAAAAGTTATCCAAAAAAAAGATATATCTGTCTAATAGGAAGTAAACTGAAACCACAGAGAAGAATATAGATATTCATAAGCTAAACATACCTTTATGTCATCACACAACATGAGCAAACATATTTAGTGCCAAATGTACCAAATATAAAACACTTTTTTTATTTTTTTGCATTATTGTTCATATCTAAAGGTAATAAATATTTCTCTACCTCATAATAGGTCTGGCGCACCTGCTTCCTTTTGGACATTAACCCCTTATTAAGTTATTTTTAAGATAACAGCTGCTGACTTTAAGTCATTTGCTTACTTTTCTCCTAACCAAGAATAATGGCAGTTAGGTGGCACGGAGGATAGAATGCTGGGCCTAGATTCAGGAAGATTCATCTTCCCGAGTGCAAATCTAGTCTCATACACTCACTAGCTGTGTGACCCTGGGAAAGTTACTTAAATCAGTTGGCCTCAGGTTCCTCACCTGTAAAATGAACCGGAAAAATAAATGACAAACCACTCCAGTATCTATGCCAAGAAAACCCCAAATGGGGTCATGAAGTATCAGACATGACTGAAAAACAACTGAACAACAAGGATCATGCTTTATAAAGTATGTAGGGCATCTTCAGAGGATAGATATATACATGATTACAGATTTCTACCATCCTGTGGTAAGCTGGCCTAGAGGAAAATTTAATTTTCTTATCAATAAGGTCATCTGAGCAGACTCAGTTCCCCAAGTAAATATTGTTTATCTGCATAAAGAAACATGTTGTTGTTGTTTCACTAATATTTATGATAGTATATACAGAAAAGAAGCTTTTGGAAAGACTGTACAAGTTTCCACTAAAAGAGATATGCCACAGAGTGCATGTAGCCTTGGTAAAGGCCAGAAGAAAACAAAGATAGAAGTAAAAGGGTAAAATGATGGCTTATATTTGCAAATAAAAGAAATAGTGGGAGGGATTCATCTATCCTACTTGAAGTCCTTAGATCAGAGGACAACAAAGAAAAGGCTTTGTTCAGATTAATCCATTAGGAGAAAAAAAGAAAGAGGCCCGATGATCCAGACTTTTGCTTTGTCTTTTTGGTATTCCCACAAGAAAAAATAATAATTCTGGAAGAATGAAATATCATGTAATGAGATAATCTGCCTCAATCATTAAGAAGTGAAAGTGTCTAAATTAGTTTACCCTATATCCTTCCCAACAATTCCAGCATTGAAAAAAGTATATGAAGAAATCAACAAACATACAAACAAACTGTATCCTATTGCTCAGCTCCTTCTGGACAATAAAATTGGAGGGAAAATTTCATATTCTTGGGTGAAAGTTATTCTGTACATATCCATATATATGTGTGTGCATATATATATATATATATATATAATATATATATATATACGTATATATGTATGTATATGTGTATATATACATATATATAAATTTGTGTGTGTGTGTGTATATATATGTATATATATATATACATAAACATACAATGATAAATGTTTGTATATGTGTAATTGCCAAATATAATGGAATTTCTCAATCCTTATGACCTCTCAGCAGCCTCTGAAATTTTATTCACCTTCTCTTGCATATTCTCTCCTCTTTAGATTTTCATGTCATTGCCCTTTTTTTATTCTCCTATCTATCTGACTACACTTTCTCAGTGTCCTTTGTTAGATCTTGATCTGAATTATATCCAATTAACCATAAAGGGCTGCTTAAGTTTTAACACTGGACCATCTTCTCTTCTTCCTCTATACTTTCTCCTTTGGTTGTCATAATTTCTATGGGTTCAATGACTAAATTCATAAAGATGATTTTCAAATAAATATATCTAGTTCTCTACTGAGCTCACTATCACATCACTTTCTTCTTTTTGAACAATTCAAATTGGTTATACTGTAGAAATATCAAAATTCACAAAACAGAACTCATTGTCTTTCCCCCTGAATTTTCCCCCTTTCATAGTTCCCTTATTATTATTGAAGGTATTATCATTCTCCCAGTCACTGGGTTCACCACCTTTCTGTTATCATCAGCTCCTCACTCGCACTCACACCACATATCAAATCAGTTGCCCATCCTTGTCCCTTCTGCCTTGACAACATATCTGGAATATATTTCCTATTGTTCCAAACATAAAACCACCCCCCTAATTTGGGCACTTGACACTTAAAACATGGACAATTTAAATAATCTTCTGTCTGGTCCCTATGCCTGAAGTATCTCCTCATTCCAATCCATCTTCATCTCAACTGACCAATGATTTCCCAAAAGTGTGTATCTGAACATATCATACCTATTCCTCCAGCATTAAATGCAAAGCCATGTTTTTAGGCATTTGAAGCTTTTCCCAATGTACTCCTCTCCTTTCTTTCCATTCTTTTTACACTTTACTCTCCTTCACAAGATTTATGATAAACTGACAGACATTCTTGCTAGTCTTCACACATTCCACTTCATTTCCTCATTCCATGTCCTTATACTCTCTGTTTCCTATGATTGGGGGCTACTCCTTTCTACTTCTTTGTTTCCACAACTTCAAGATTTTGTTCATATCTCACCTTCTACAAGAGCTCTTTAAAAATTTCTCCCTTAGACCTCTTGCCTACTTCCCCTGCTAGTGCTTTTCATCTGAGATCAACTTATATTTATTTTGAATATACCTTATAGGTATAAGCATTTTGGTTTGGTTTCACATACATATTTATACACATATGTATGTATACACATGTATATATTATATATGCATACATATAGAAACATATGTACATAAAGAAAACTTGACATAATGTATTTTCATATATTCCTGGTCTTTTCTACTTTTTATATAAAATATTTTTTTTAATGTATGATAAATACAAAATTAAATTAAAAACAATTGTATGTAGACCTCCAAATCACCATATGTTATATGAACAGATTATAATTTAATTAAATGAAAGTCAAAATTCATTATAAAAAGACAGTAACAAGAAAAATTATATAACTCAGTGATAATTATTTCAACCAGTATTCATTATCACCTAATTCTAGTACAGTAAAAGGGTTTAGACAGTACTTAAAGTTTAATATAATAGATCTCATAGACACTTTAAGCTAAAAACCAGTCCAACCTCCTCATTTTACAATTCAAGAGAATGAATATCAGAAAAACTGTAGGACTGGTCTAGGGCCATGTCTCTAATTGGTTGTGAAGCCTGGATTCAGAATGAGGCCTTGTGATTCTCAGTACATTGCCCTTCACCTAACCTAGTCTGATTCAATATTTGGACTTTATAGCTGTTTTTTATGTCTTTTTTAAAAAAAGACAAGAATAATGAAGGAATCTTAGCTACCTCCCACTGCTATGACTGGGCATGTCCAAAAAGTACCTTTCTACCTCTTATTCGTATTTTGGAATCAAGAGTATAGAGGTCAGTAACAACCCTATCAGTCCAGAGCAGACTCACCTTGTGACTGGTGAGTTCCCTCATAAGCTGATTCCTCTCAAAGCAGGAAATCCAGCAATTTAAGACAAAATTAAATTGCTACCAAACTTTCCACTATTGGAGGGGAAAAAATGGTCCCTCAGTAAGAAAAAATAAATCATTGTCTTCATCTAGACCAATAAGTCATTTACACATTTAAAAATTCTAATAAATAATTATACTTTGGGGTTGGCCAATGAACATAAAATAGCTCAACTTAAGTTTAGTGCTGCCGTGAGTTTTCTCCTCTTTTTTCCCCAGAATATCTGCATGTAAATGTGACCATACTAGACCTCTCTAAATTTCTCATATGCCTGAAGAAGCTGGGAATGCCATGGAAGGACCAGAGCTTCCTAAGAAATCACTGAAATAGAAAACTAGAGAAATATCAGACAGTTGTGGAGTATATAGATTAGAAAAAAAAAACCGGACTGGTTGGTAAGGTGATTCAATTTTGTGAGGACTAAAAGCCATGATCCCAAGACTGACTTCAATGAAGTTGACTCTATGTTATTACAACACTGCTACTATCCAAAGTTGCTTACATTTAGAATATTTACTAATTAGAATTTATTAAGCATTAACTGTGGGGCGGGGGGGGACTGATAACAATAGCATGAAAAAGTTTGGAGTGTGAAATGAATTATGTCTGGAATCAGATCTACATGTAATAGTTGACTATGGAGACTACTTATTAGGATAGCAGTGAGCCTGGATGGAGGTTATGGGTTTTAAATGGTTATATTCTCTAGTGATTGGTTTCTAGACCACCTTAGTATTTCAGCTGTTGAGAAATGTCTTCACAGTGAAGCAAATTTAATTTTCTCCTGCCATAGGATCAAGTCCTACATCTGACATTTAAATGGATGTTTGACTATGGCCAAATCATTTAACCTTTGTCTTATACACAACTCTCTAAAACTATCCATCACAGAGAAGGTGAAGAAGTTTTTCATAGGGAGATTGCTATACCAAATGATTATAAGTTTGGTCCCCAAAACAAAATGGATTGGTACAATAAGCTCAATATCTGAATCCAAATTAAAGTGTTTAGTAAGAGTAGACACAAGTATGATTTCCTCAGTTGCAGTTATCTGAGAAGCTCAATGACTTTTATCATATTATGTGCTGTAACACAATGAGAAATTCCATTTTGATAATCAAAACAAACTAAGGGAATCCATTAGAAAATTCCAAAGATATTGTACCCCTACCACTCTACCCTTGTCCCCTCCCAATGAATGATCATTTTCAATTCAGCTTTTTTTTTACCAGAATAAAGCTAAAGAATTTCTATTATTCTCCAGATTCATGCCACAAAATGCCTCTTTGCACCATCTCTCAATTCCCTTTTTCCCTTCTGTATTTCATTCTCTAGCACTCATTGATGCTTTTTTTGTGGGATTACATCCTTGTACCTTTTAAAACCTTGATCCTTGCTGAGTACCTTCTTCCACATCCAAGCCCTGAAGGGAGTGAAGTAATAAGCTCTTAAATCCCTGAGTGCTGCTGAATGTACAGGAAATAGAAGCTTCCTCTCCTCTTTATTTCACATTTAAGTGAATTCAATGTGACTAAAGATGCCAAGTCAACATCCCAGGGGAAAAAAGTCAGCCTTTATTCAGGAACTAGAATTACAGTCCTGTATAGCTCCCAAACACAAGCCTGTGTCACAGGAACACTGACCCTCAAAGACCTCTCTGTGAGTGAGCAAAGGGAACTTTTATTTCTCTGACCCATTTAAACTTTGAACATTTTGAGGGTAGTCAGGAACACTTAAGAATACTCCCCATCACCTCTTTGGGAAAAGACCAAAGAAAATCTGTTGTGGAAGGCATGCCTTTCTCCTTCTAATAATAGTATGCATTCTCTCTATTAAGATAGAATATTTAACTTACTACTTCAGAATATTTTAACAATAAGCAAGCATTATAGAGTTATCAATAGAAAATATTCCCAGGACTGAACATTTTTCACACCTAAGAAATCACAGAAATGAATAAATAGATAGATTGAAAGATATAGATATATGGAAGTATAGATACATAAATATCACATATATGTTATATACACATATTATGTACGTATATGCGTACATACATACAGATAGATAGATATATAGATAGACAGATAGATAGATACATAGATACATAGATAGATACATAGATAGAAATAAGTAGCTATAGATGTTCATTTATATGGCAGTCTTCCAAAGAATTTCACCAGCTCTCGTTATCAGTAGCTTTCTGTAAAAGGTCTCTTAGCAGTCTACTTCTAAACTCATTCAGCATATTTTCTCTCATTTCCAGAAGCACACCAGTAAGAAACATGATGGGCACCCATAGTTAAATAGTCCCTCGACTTTTTTATTGATTTTTTTAAGGTGACAGATGTATCTTAATTCATGGGTATATGAATGAATTGTAGTGTTTTTACTCTCATATATGCAATGTGAACTGTCAATTAGACTAAATCCTGGTGTTGGTAAATAAAACTAGTTTTCCTCCAATACGGTTTCTTGCTTCTCATCCAAAGCATTCCAGATGTACCTAAAAGAAAATAAAGTTGCAGCACTCCACCTGATTGGTCCTCCCTTCCCTGACAAAAGCTTCATTCACTGCACTATCCTTTCTCCCACAACAAACATGCTAAAGGCCCAGGATAAAATTTCCCTTGGGAACTTATTAGGTACAGTTTTCCAGACTCTGATTTCTGGGAAACTTAGGGCACAAAATTCCTAGCTTCTTGAAGCTTAGGCCCTTCAGAATTGGTGGATGTTCAAAGACCATTTCAAGGTTGCCTTTACCCTGCCACACGAAGATATTTTTTACATATGGATTGTGTGTGTGTGTTTTTATGGAGTGTGTGTGTGTGTGTGTGTGTGTGTGTGTGTGTAGGGTGCTACCAGAGAAGTTAGTTGTCACTGCACCCTTGTTGCCCATCCTTGCTTTATTAGGGCAAAGAAAACCTCCTTTTGTAAAATGTTCAATGAAGTTGCTAGTATATCATTTAAGCCCAAGATTGAACTTGAATTAGGAGAGTGTTGGATTTGAGCCCTCTAAAAAGAGAATACTTATGGTACAGATATTGGTGGGGTAGAAATAATGGATTTTTTCTCTTGTGTAGGATATTTTTTTATTTGACTTGTGGTTTCCTTTGCATGAGGAATTCTCAATGAGGAAAGTGTGGTTTGTGGTTTGTTTGTTGGTTTGTTTGTTTGTTTGTTTTTTCTTTTTTTTTTACCAACGCGGATCAGATTCTGCTCAGTCACTTAAAATATTTGACACTTGCCTGAGCTGCTAAGGTTTAATGACTTGTCCAGGATCACATAGCTAGTGTGTATTTGACTTGAGATTTTAATTTCCTCCTTTCTTTTTTTTTCTTTTTATGACTACTGAAATGACTTTTTTATTGTTTTTAACATAAAACAGCATTTTCATTGAAGCATTTATTTGGGAGGAGAATCACATGGATTCATCAAACAGGTATAAATAAAAACCAGAAGGCCAAATGTCAGATTCCCTATCTATGACATTTACATTAGTTCCAGTTGGTCCCTCTTCCATTTTCCCCCCACAGTTGTACCACCATCAAATTTAATTCTTACGAATCCATGAGTTGTTGGATTATTCATCAACACCTTCATGATAATGGTCTTAAGCTTTTTCCCATGCACCCCATTCCTGTTCCTGTAGGATTCTGTCTAAGCTACTATAATTCCTTCTCCAAACTCCTCACCTATTTTTATCCTCTGCCTCCACTTCAATCATCCTATTTAGACTGTTACATATTGGCATGGACCATATCACCTGACTCCCGTCACCATCCCCTCCTCACCCCCAATAGAGACCTTTCACAGGAAGTATTGGGAGACACAGGACCCCAGTTTGAATCTTGATTCTGCTGTTTACTAGCTGGGGGACACCAGGAAAGTCACCTACTCACTTGGGCCTCAGTTTCCTCATTCTGTAAAATGAAGGAGTCCAACTAGATGATTTCTAAGGTTCCTTCCAGTGCTAGCTCTATGACCTTACCACAGACAAGTCACTTTAAAATAGGAAGAGAGATATAACAAAAATTTAATTGGGGAGGAGGGAGCAACAACAGAGAAGCTAAGTTTACAGCAGGATTCAGGCCAAGGGGATGTAAATACTAATAGGGGAGATAGTGTAGACTATTTCAACAACATCACTCACCTCCAGTCTCTCTGAAGGGTTTACAAAGTAGAAGCTAACAGCACCTCTGTGGGAAGGGACATCTGTCCACTGGACAGACATGAGTGTTGAGTCCCAGGGGAAAAAAACTGACTGGCCTAGAGACACAGGCTGAGCCAGGAGAAGACCCAAGACCAAATCTTCCAGAGCATTTCTCCTAGCACGGAGCCCTCCCTAGCTGATGCTTTGGATAGTAGGTGCTTAATAACTGCTGATTGATTGGCTACATAGGAGCTAATAATACCCAAACTTTGAACAGTGGTGGTAAAAAGATTGGTAAACCTTTTCACAAAAGTTTACTGTTGTTACTGAAAAACCATAATCCCTGAGGCTGGAAATCTGAAAAATTCAAAGGCAAGCTTACAGTAAGGAGTTGTACATGGCCAAACATTAACCTGAGATTCATCCAACAGGTAAGGAGAGGCTGCTTTGGTTGATGGAGAACAATAATGATTTTTTTTTGATGGGGGTCGATTGTAACTGCTGTGTCTTGCAAACCTGTCTGGTTATGAGTCTGTTGTGATATGCTCCCGTTAACAAGGAGGCAGAGACTGCATGTGGAGGACATCATAGGTGTCCTTGATGGCTGAGCTGAGGCCCTGGTACACGATATCATTCCCTTTGGCTTGTCTTCAGTGCTTCCCTCATTTCATTCCAATCTCACTGTATGCTTCTGCCACCTTGTCTTTCTGCAGTGCATTGTACACAGTTTCTTGAAGCTTCTTCCTTCTCTGTTTTCCTCTGATCTCTTGGGCACAGCCTCTTCTCTTGTTTAAAATGTCATATTCTTCTCTGTGTCCTAGGCAGAGCTCATTGTCGAGTTGTTTCTAATCCTGTGGATACCTGGAGACTCTCACAGTCTTGCTGAACTTTGCTCTCAGGAAAAGGGCCGTGATGATGACTCCTTAAATGAACAGGATGCCATCTAGAAGGTAGCACAGTCTTGGCTCAGTCAGTCCCAAACCCTAGGCCTCTGTGGAGACTAGCCTGCTTCTTCAGGCAGCTAACAGACCTTCCGAGATGTGAATATTGCAACATTCCCCCTCCTGCTGGTCTCCTCTTATACCCCTTAAGTAGAGTTGTTTGAAAGAGACCTCTGCACCTTTTTCTGCCTGCTGCTCTCTCCCAGCTTGTTTGCTTTCTGATTTGGTTTTAAAAGATCTAATTCCCTCCTTTCTTTACACTCACAGACACACATGTGTTTATGTATGTAAACTATATATCTATATGTGTATACATACATATATATGTATATACATACTTACATACATATATATATACACACACACACACACAGAGACAGAGAGATATGCTTTACAAATCTTAAAAGTGCTATGTTGTTTATTATTATATCACTTTCAAAGTTGAGGCCTAAATTACATTTTCCTCTTCTATTAATATCATGGTCCTGAAATCATTCATTAGCAGGATTTAAACACTAAAAAAAATATCCACAGTTAATATTTGCATTGTCAAAATATTACAATACAATTATAAGTAACATTTTTGAATTGTACCTTTCTACAGCTCTGTAAAAAAACCTTCAATGTACAAATGAGAAAATTGTGGCTCATACAAAAGATCTAGCTGCTTATCCGCACTGGCAAAATATAGATGTTTGTGCACATGAACAATCCCTCTTGCCTTCAATTTGTTTCATTTTTACCCCATGCATGACAGGATCATTTAGCTTGCATTGTTGCATTCACCCCACCCTACCTCTCTAGTCCCACTGTTAACAATTAAGAAGATCTCTTCCATCCTGAATACATCCTACCTTTAAAGGGAAGTTCTTTTGTATAATATAATATATTATGTAATATAATTTATATTTATGTTTTCTGTATTTTATATTTTATATAGGTTAATTTTAATAAACTATATGCATGTATTTGGATGCATAGGGATAGAAAATGGAAATTTGATTTCATTGTTATATGAAACTCCCAGGTGAGGAGATTCCCTGAAGGTCAACATATTCTCAGCAACTGTCTACTTTTAAAGAATTGTCTAAAACACTGAGGGTTGTGTGTATGTTTGTCTGTGTATACATCTCTGCATCATAAGTTTTGATATATTCATTTTGGGAAGACTAAAGAGCACACTGGCATACACACAATGTTAGGGCAAAAGAGCTATTTCATTAGCAGGTGAAATAAATGTTCTTCCTACAATTACCCACATAGTGTAAGTAATATTATTAATCTAGAGAAAAGCCTCTAATTTCCTCTGCACTTAAATTTGTCTAATTTAACTCATTTCAACAAGTATCTACGAGGTACCTGTTATGTGCAAGGCAAAGTGTTTTGAATTGGTGATATAACAAAACAAAAATTATCCTTTTCTTCAATGAACTTTTATACTAAGAAGAGTTGGGGTTGCAATTAGTACACAGATAAAGAAACAAAAGCTTTTATGAAGGGGAGAAATAACCTCCCTCAACTAGAGAACCAGGAACAATTCCCAGACTATGTAAATACAGGTACACTGATGTCATTCTTTTTACCATGGATTATTTTAAGGAGTCAAGAGAAAAAAAAATTGTGCAATAGTAATTTAAGGGCTGAACTTCAAGTCAGGAAGACGCAAGTTCAATTTCTGACTCTGACACAAAGCGGCTTTATGATAGTTGACAAATCAGTAAGCCTCTTAAGGCATTGAACAGTTATCTGAGTCTGTAAGTCATAGATGAGTTGATATTCTGAATTGTTAGAGTTTCCACTTTGGGATTTTCCTATGATGAAGAAATCTTAATTTGGAATAGAAAAAAAATTCTTTCCTGCCTCAGACTTACTCACAATTTCAATATAAACTGTGAGTAAAGAATCATAAGCTTGTACTCTACCACAGCTTAATAATCTGTAGCAAAGATGTGGCAAACATGATCCACAAACTTATTTTTACGAAGAGGTATGGGTGGATATGGTGATCATTCTGAATAGTCCTTTCCATCATGGTCCACACCAGGCTACTGGATAACATGAAATTAAAAATGTGACAAAATCATGCTCCCAGAATATCCATGACCACATCTCTGTCAGTAGACATGTGTGCTACAAGTTACAAGTTCATACAGACCCAGATGGGTTCATGATTCTCCATAAACCCCTAAGTAAATAAATAAAGTCAGTTGAGGTTTTTATGTATATGATTTTGTAAAAATGGTATGGATTATATATACTCAATATAGTTGACCCTAAATAACACTACCAAAGATTCTAACCCTAAATGCATTAGATTATAATTCACAGGTGTATAATGCAATTATATAGGGGCTCAGAAATTATTATTTTGATTATCCTTCTATTCAAGATGCTTCATAACCTTGTTACCAGATTTGTAATCAAATCACAGCTTATATGCTGAGTTAATAATTTCCCTAAAGTACAGTTCCCTGTACTATGCAGATATTTCATATTGCCTGTGATGAGGTGGAGGGAACAGGATAAGAACCATGAGGAACTATTATGTCTAGGGCTCTAGGGATAGTGTTAGATGAGGAGTTTAACTGAGGTACCTGCCTTATTTATCAACCTACAAGGCATAATTCCTAAGGCAGATTTAGAAAGGGCAGAAATCTATGCATGAGATGGACACCATCTTGGTTTTTCATTCTGGATATGAGCCAGAGAAAGAACCTGGAAAATTATTTTGCATCTGGAGCAAGAATCACCAACCATACCTAGGACAATAAGCACTAAAAAAACTTCAATTGCTCAGTTGATTGGGTGACTATTTTGAAAAGTACTCCCTCATACAAGGAGCAAGAGACTCAAGAATACTTAAAAGAAGAGGGCTGTTGGGTAGATTTCTAATCTGCCCCCCCATCCTTGGCTTAAAAAAATAAGCACGTATGGTAGCTTGCTACCTAAACTATTCTTTTAAACTCAGAGCTAATATAATTGTTCATACTTGACATTCAGGAGCCTGATTGCTGGGGAAGGTGTTGTTTAGTAACTCTTTACTGAATTGATAGATGCTTTTGGGAATTGAGACAACAGTGTTTGAATCCTCCTTCCTCTAAAAATAATAAAAGCCTCTCAGAGTATTATGTAAGATCTAGAAGAGGATTTGGGAATCATTTAATTGCTCCAACTCCTTGATTTAGTAGAATAGGAAATAAGTCCAAAACCTCACTCCTTACTGAAACTAAAACTGAGATGATGTTGAAGAGAAATGGAACCCAAATCTCATAGATTCAGAAACAGAAAAACAATCTGTTTAACTTCCCAATTTTAATGAAGGAAAAGAAACCTAGGATTAGTGTCAAAGCAGAGCAGGGACTACAAGTTGTCCTGACTGTCAGTATAGAACTTTCTTTCATTTTGCTGAAATTTGATATTTTGGGGAGGGGTCATGGCATCAGATGTACCCCCAGAATAACCCTCACACAGATGCGGAGATGCTCTATCCCTTACTCTTTCTACAAGGTGCTCCTCTCTTCAAGTAGATTTTGAGTCCCTTTTCACACAGCAAGGTATACTGCAAGGCAAAGTGCCCCATAGACATTGCTTTAAGCACTGGCTTTTAGTTCAATGAAGAAGGAGAACTGTTATGTGTCTTGGGTTGGTTACTGCAAACACTAAGGTTGTGCCAGAACTTCAATCCTAGTAATCTCTGGCAGGCTTGAAGAAAAAATGGAAGCTGATTTTGCTTCCATACTTGCATCTTTGTTACTGGCTCTATATGTCCATAGATCAACCTGGAATGCAACCAAGTATCCCTCCACCCCACTCCTTCAAATACCAGACAGTCCACACCTTTTCACTTTGAGGAGTAAAAATTCTGTAAGGTGTTCATTAAATCTCTTGTCCAGGGACAAATTTGCCACTTTCGTTCAACATATCTAGTGTAAGGCAAAATTCCAATCAAATCACCAGATTTGTAGTTGGTATAGTCAAGTCAACAAGTAAATTGGTATTTATTAAGCATCTACAATGTGTCAGTCACTATGCCAAGGACAGTGAAAGGGCTTCTGATTTCATTCATATGGGGAACTCCTTGAAAAAAATAGTACCTTCTCTGAAATTTATAATCTTAGATTTTCCTAGAACCCTGAGAAACTTAATGACTTGCCCAGGGGATCTCAACCAATGTATGTCAGGTAGAACTAAAGAACTTCCCAGTTTCAGGCCAACCCTCTACCCACTACACCATGCTGCCTCTCACCAAAGAATAAATATTCTGTCTATCTGTCTGTCTCTTTCTGTCTCTGTCTCTCTGTATTTCTCTCTCTCATATACAAATATTCTATATACGTATAGAATTTGTGTATATTATATAAGTATATATACACATATTACATTATTTATATGTACATATGTGTATAGAATATACATACATTATGTATATATGTTACCTACATATACATATAGGATATGTATAGAATGCATACACATAGATACACACATTTATGTACATAGACATATATAGACATACACACATGTGTATGTGTATGAGATGAAATTCCAGAAAAAAAATGTTTATCCTTGTTGAGTACATGATGCTCTCCAGTAATAGAACGGTCACTTCCTATAGAAGGGAGTGACTATTTCTGTTCCCCACTGCCATTTTGCAGGATATTAACTTTTTTGCCTGAAAGAGGGAATAGCTATCTCAACAAATAGAATGTATACCAACAAATGATTTTGCATCAACATAGCATAACAAAGCAGCTGCTGGGAAGTTTTGTTTTATATTAATACATAGAAGATATAAGTAATCTCAAGCAGATCATCTCTGTATTAGGGAAACATAAGACTTTAGTTGGTATACTGCCTCTGGCATTTCATACATGTCTGATGTTAGGCAGATCAATTGTTCCTTCAACTATAAAAAAGATAGGGTTTTGTTAGATATGTGATGTGCTCTAAGGGCCCTTCTTGGTCTAAGGGTATCAACTTTTGCTCCAAAGCAATAATTAAAGGAACTGCAATCCATTAAATCTGCTATCTGCTGTTTTCTTGTCCCCTATATTGAACTCAAAGGCAAGAGCCCAATGATTAGGCCACATAAATGTGTAAACAAGTAGATTGGAGATCATAGGTTAGAGAGCTAAGCTTTAGATCTTCACTTAAGCTGCAAAAGGTTGACATCATTTTGAATTTATGTCTGCCACAGATGTAGTATTTCAAAATGACACATTATTTACAACTGAGAAAGGTAAGAACCAGAAGGAAAAATACAGTGTCGATATCTTATTAACAGAATTTGTAGACATAAGCGCTCATTGGCAGGCTGTAGACTGGGAGGAAGTGTATCAGTGTTATTGATCTGATGAATAAGCAGCACTAGGTCTCTGGGAGTTAAGGATAGAATTTGGGGAGTGATACTCGGGCTTCTTTTATTTGTTAGAACTTATACAGTAGTTATATCTGCCTTAGGCTTTTCATCTATAAAATTTCTCTAAACCCTGTAAAAAAGTAGTAAAGATCTAAGATGATAGATGTATTTATAGATTTGGTTTCCAAGGTAGAGAAACATAAACACAGTAAAATCTCCACTTAATGTTTCTCTCAAAGAACTGAGGTAAAAAATGCTTTGTGTGAGTTCACTAAAGTAGAAGTTTCCGTGTATATGTGTGCATGCATTATTCTGTCTCCAAAATACAAATGTTATGAACATTATCCTCCTGCTTTTAGAAGTGTGCCTAAGAATAAATTGGATCATCAGCACCAAAATATTAAGGGAAAATCATTGCTTACTTACTACATACTAGATGTATATATTTACAAAATGTCTGAGCTGCAAAAAACCAGGCCTCCATAGCATTCTCATTATCTGTTGTCATCACATGAAACACATATAGAGCATCAAGTTATATGACACTGAAAAACAAATCAACTAGGTTCTCCATCTGAAGGAATCTTTCTCCAATGCTTTCATTTGTAATTTGTATTGAAAAAGTATAAAAATTTTGATTCACAGTAAATACAGATAGAGATTGAAGTTATTGAGCTTCAATTTAATGGCCAAATTAAACTAAAGAAGAAAACTGATACACATAATTTGGTTTCCTCAAGACACATTGAGCATATGTATAAAGAAGAAATCCATTGCTGTGTGTGTGTGTGTGTGTGTGTGTGTGTGTGTGTGTCAAGAGATTGGTTTATCCTAAAATCAAACTATTTGGAAAAATCTAGTTTTCTTTTTGTTTGCTTGTTTTTGGTGAGGCAATAGGGGTTAAGTGACTTGCTCAGAGTCACAAAGCTACTGAATGTTAATGCATCTGAGGCCAGATTTGAACTCAGTTCCTCCCGACTCTAGGGCCAGTGCTCTATCCACTGTGCCACCTAGCTGCCCTGAAATATCTAGTTTAAGACAACACTGTGCAACACTAATCTTAACTTACCATTTTTGAAGTGCAAAATGTATCATAATAGGCCTACAAATTATCCTAACAAAAACAGTGAAATAGTCATAAACTGTAAGGTTTATCACCCAAGATAAAAATGGAAATATTAATAATTCCTTACTGAAAAAGAGCAAGATTATTGGTAGATATTGTGAGAGCACATGGTAACCGGTTAAATACTTCCAGAAATAACTTTCAGGAATATAAATATAAATCAGTGATAGGAAAAACTGACAATAGTCACAATACCATTGAATTTGTTTAATTAAAAAAACTTAGTTTATCTAAGGATGGTGCCCATGAAACAATTAAAATCAAAAAGTGAAATCAAATGACCTCCCATGGGTGACATCTTTTAGAACTCATTTAATGGCATGTAAAAGAAAAAGAATCATGGCAACATCACAGAGATTTGTTAATAGAAAAAGAAGGATTTATGGTCTTGATTTAGGTTATTGCTTCCACAAACAGCTTATTATTAAGAATCCAAGATATATTAATCAGTGCAGAGTTTGCAAGGAAAAAGGCAGAAAATACCATCGGTAGGCCTATTTTTTCTATAGAATACCTAATTATTAAAGTTATCAAGGAGAAAAAAAAAACTATACATACCAAGAGACTCACTAACATCCTGATATTCATTAGCATCCTTAAGTCAAAGCTACATGGCAAGAGCATGCTCACAAAATCAATATAAACCATTGATGGATTTGGGAATTATTTTCAATATTAACAGAGCACAAAGTCCACTATCCCAAAGCAAGTAGATATAAATCATTTATTTTCCAAAAGGTTGGATTATTTATAGATGTTAACAAATAGGTTAAAATGTATAGAAATACTTCTTAAATATACACAACTACATGGAGCAATCAGAAAGAATACTGATACTCATATGCTGTTGGAATTACTAATATCAATTGATAAAAGTTTACCACTGAATAGACTCTATGAAATGGCTCAGCTCTAACAAAGAAAACCAAAAAATTTTCATAAGTGAGCCCGGATAATATCAATCAAAAAATATATTGAGAAAAAGAAGTGTCAATGAAACTACATCAAGCAAATCTGCTTATAGAAACCATGGAGTTCATAGTCAGATGATAACTATAATACACCTGGCAAGTGGTCATCCACCTTCTGCTTCAAGACTCCAATGAAAGGTACATCACTACCCCCTCCACCAGTTGTTTCTACCTTTGGACAGTTTTACCTAACATAAAAATCCTTTGAAACTTCCACCCATTTTTTCAGGTTCTTCACTCAAGAGGCAATATTCTAACTCTTCATTTACATGAGAGCTCTTCTGATACTTGAACAATGTTATTGCATCCATCAATCTTTTCTCCAGACAAAACATGGTCAGTTTCTTCAACTAATCCTCATATGTCAGAATTCAAGACCCTTCACCATTCTGACTGACCTCATCTGGTCATTCTCCATTTTATCAATGTCCTTCTTAAAACAGGTTACCTAAAACTGAATGGTATCTCCTAGATGATATCTAACAAAGTTAGAGTACAGTGAAGTTATCAGAATTTCTGTCAATTCAGTTTTTTTTTCTTTTATACTGTGGAGTTTTTTTTAATACTCAAGTATAAGACTTTATATTCATACAACTGAATTTAATTTTATTAGATTCAACTGTTTCAGGTGTTGGAGAAGAAAATATTTTACACATTTTGAAACTCTGGCAACAAGGAAAAAAATAAAATTATCACTAAAAGAGAGATTTCAGGAAAAGCAGTTTTCACTGTGTAACAAAAGCAATAAGTTCACTGTTTAACTTGTATTTAAGATATAGGTGGATATGCAGGTTGAGAAGCACAAATATCAATTGGAATTGTAGGGCAAGAGATAGATTTACAATAGAGATATAGATTTTTGCGATCTTAAAAAAGAAGGGATGGAAGAATTCATGAGGATGAATGAGATTACAAATAGAAAAGAAAATAATTATAGGGTTAGTTTTATCTTAAGAGTACATAGTCAAAAACAAAAGTGTACAACATTTCTCTACTAGAGGGAAAGTAAGAAATAAAGTTTACAGTGAGAAATACAGATATGGAGTTTTCAGAAAGAAGGCAAGACACAATAAAAATTAAGTCATATTATATGATTCAAGGGAGGAGAGTGTATTGAGCATGAAGGAGCTGTCCAGAGTGTCAGATGCTATAGAGAGGTTGTGAGTGACAGATCTTGTGCAGGAAGAGATGATAAAACAGCAGCATCACCTTATTACTCTTTCTGTATTACAGATTAGAAAAGTAATAGAGAGATTAAATAACTTCTCAATTCACAGAAGTAGTTTGTATTTGAGTCGTATTATTATGTCTTCTAAAAGTTTCGCAATTAAATAAATAAAATAATTTGTGTAACATCTTGAAAAGTTCTGGGTAAAGATTAGGGTTTTATTTTTATAAGATAGGAGAAATGATTATGTGTGAGTTAAGGCAAATGAGCTAATTAATAAAGAGAGACTGAAGTTGGAAGAAAAAGTGTATGATTGATAGAGAGAAGAGATGACAGATTGAGCAAGGTTCTATAGAAAATGAAACAGACTGTCTTTTTTCCCCTTGAAGATAAAATCAGGTCAATAGATGGATGACTCTTTTTTTGCTATATATATATAAGATAAAATCTCTAATAAATCTGTTAAACCTTTATACAATAGCAACAAAAGTGAAACTTTGAAAGACATTAAAAATATTTTTCAGCAACCTAAAGACCATTCTGGATTCCAGAGTACCAGAAATAAAGTATACTACCTGTCTGCTAAAAGAATAATGATAGGCTTGGATGCAGAAAGAGGCATACCTTTTTGTATATGGTCAATATGGGGATTCATTTAGTGTAAATATTAATATATGTTGTCAGTTTTGCTTTTCTTTATTTTTACTTGAAGGATGGGTGCAAGGGGAGGGGGAGCAGTACTTAGGTGTATGGCTCCAAAACAGCAAAAAACAAATTGAAACAAAAATAAAGGAAAGGTCAGAAAGAATCACAGATAAGACTATATCTCTGGAAATTGCATGCTTATGTGATGAAATTATTATATGCTTGAAAAGAAGATCAAATTCTTTATCTTCATGTATAATCTTTTCCTTTTAGTGCATAATGTATATGTGAATACTTTTATTAAGATGGTATTTCTTATTTATGCATGGATTTTGTAATTATTAAGTGTTGGAAACATATACATGTCTGTATATATAAATGTGTACATTATATAAATATAATGTGTACATGTAAATCTATGCATATTCTATATGTACACACATATTTATATATATGTACACTTATGTATATACAAATACACATAGTAGATTGAACCAAAATGTTAATTAGCTCCCTGGTATTAGAAGTATTGAGGTAGAGAATACATTATCACATGGTAGGGTGGGTATAAAAGTAATTCTTATAGGGGATGAAGTTCATGTTCCCTAAGCAGTATGACTCCCTGGAAATTGATTTTTTATTATTGCATTTCTTTGGTATATTTTTATGTATATTTTTATATGCATATACCATATTTTTATGCCTGTCCCTCACACAATGACAAATAATAATTAATCACAATAGCAATAAAAATAACAAATGACACATATATCAAATACTTATATATTATACAAATATATGACTTAATACGGTATGATATATCATTATGTTATATGACAACAATATTATTATGACTAAATTTTATAAAGCCTTTTACATTTTTCAAAATACTTTGTCTTTATTGTCTCATTTGATCCTCACAACAAGCTTGTGAGATAAATATAATTACTACTCCTAATATATAGAGAAGCAAATTTAGGCAGACAGAGATTAAGTAACTTGCTGAGGGTCCCACAGCTGCTAAGTGTGTGAAATAGCATTTGAATTCAAATCATTAGCTCTTAACTTAAAATCTAGCACTCTATTAATTATGTTACTTGGCTGGCCCTAAAAGAGACAGGAACAAAAAGGAAGAAAATGGATGGAAGTTTGGACATACTGGTGCAGCTTGCACCAACATAATTAATATATCTGTATGTATGAATTTCCCATATTCAAATTTATATAAATTCACACAAAAGTTCAAACAAAAAAATTAGTGCCCAAACTTTTTTTTTCTGAGTTACAAGAAAGCAGTGAGCTAGGCAGTTGATTCTTCGAGAAAGAAGGAAGAATGCTGTTGTGGTAATATAACTATATTGATTTGAGTAGAGCAGAAAATTTTAATTAATTTCAAAATATGCAAACTTGCTGAGTGAAGAAAACAAAGATAGAGTCAGAAATGACAATAGAGAAGAAGGGAAATTCCAACTCCATCTCCTGAATCAATTCATCAAGGGTGCAAATGAATCAATATCTAATGTTAGAGATGAAGTCAAGGATGCAGGTTGTAGGGGGAAGCTAGATCTCAAGTAAGGCAAATAGATGGAATATGTGTGAGAGAATGAAGTCCAAGATAAAAAGAAGTTTGTTCATTCTGAAAAGCAAATTCCCAAGGGCACTGGGGAAAAAGTGGTAAGGATTGGATTGGGTTAGGGTAGAGGAGTGATGAGAGAATAGGAAGTGAAAGTTGTGGATAGATTGCTTCTATGTGGTGGATGATGGAAAGATTAAGGGAAAGTCAGACAGGTAGTTTGTTAGCTATAAGCATATCAGATAGATAATAATGCTGTTACTTAAGGTAACAAAACATGAATAGATTTCATGATGTAAAACAGCTACACAAGATTTCACTGAGTCTTAAAATGACACCTGATTTTACCTAGTTAAATTAGGGCATTGTATTGGATGAACTCTAAAGTCACTTTCACAATTAACATTTTAAGAATTGATGTTTCAGGCATAGAGGTATAAATGTGAGTTTATTAATGGCAAAACCAGCTAAGCCTTTAGTTTTGTGGCTGCACACTTTTAGAATGGATTTATTTGGTCATGGCATAGAAAAATTTCTATCCAGAAAGTTTCTTCAATACTTTATATAACAGTCCCAGAAGACCATTGTCTGGATGTGCCTTTTTAATTAGCAAGTAGCCAAGTAAGTAGTGTATTATCTGACATCTGTCCACGGAAGAGTGGACAAGATTAGTAAAGTGACAAACTGTTGGGTCCTCTGAGAATGGACAAAACCTCTAACTGTCAGCATTCTTAAAAAAGATTTTGAATTAAGGAAGAAATCCCAGAGAGATAGCTGTGGAATGCTATATCATTTGGAGAAGTGAGCCTTGCTAGATTTTATTTGTTTTACTTTAGGAAGCTTTTTGTAGGAATATAAACACTACCTTATCCCCACCTTACAACTATTTTCCAATATCTTTTAAAGGAGAAGGCAACCACTTGACCCAGAGAGGCCTGGGGTTTCTTTCCTCAAATATGCTGACATCACACATTGTAGGTAGGGTAGAGAAGGATCCATGGATGAAAAGAGTTTTACAGTGGATTTGTATGCACAGTAAGATAAATAGAACTCTTCAATGCATTAATTTACTCTTAAAGCACACTGTAATATGTCACAAGGAATTAAAACTGGCGACAAGATATTTTAAGACATAAAACGAGATTACACAGAGGGCAAAGTGGAAGATATAACAATCACACCTTTTTGAATATTTTAAAGTGAGAGCAACAATAGTGAGACCAAAGACTGTTACTACCATATTTCATGTAAGGAACATAATAGATGGCCTCAGAGTTCTCTGAATCTTTCTCTATTTTCCCATGATTCTGATCTAACATATAGATTGGACTAGGTGACTTGTCAGTTTTGTCCAATTCTGAATCTATGATTCTATAGTCTATAAAAGCAACTATCAGAGCTTTTCAGCTAGTCACAAATATGGGGCAAGATATCAGAATAATGAGCATCCCAATCAGAATTAGAATTATATCATTCCAAGATTTTCCCTTACATCTAAGGTCTAGTTCAGTCAACAGTCTATCAATATTTCTAGCTAAAACCATAGAACAAATAACAATGTATTTAAGTGGGTTGTTGTTGTCCAGTTGTTTTTCAGTCATGTCCAACTCTTCATAACTCCATTTAGTTTTGGGTTTTTTTGCTAAGATATTTGAGTGCTTTCCCATTTCCTTTTCTAGTTCATTTTACAGATGAGAAACAAAGGCAAACAGGGTTAAATGATTTGCCTATGGTCACAAAGCTAGTAAGTGTCTGAGAGTAGATTTAAACTCAAGAAGGTGAGTCTTACTCCTGGCCTGGTACTCTATCTCCTCTCCCACGTAGCAGCCCATTTAAGAGTAATAGAATTTTAGAAAGTAAGGAACAGGGAAAATCAAGGAATAGCATCATTTTATTTTCTAACACACACATTAAAATATATATGCTTGTTTGCCATTAGGAAAGAAAACCCATTGTTGTAAAGCTCAAACTCCAAGTTGAGAAAGGCTCCTACTTCACTGTCACTTACCTCAAGTCCCATATGGAGAATTTCTACTCCTACAGTTTTGTTGTTGTTGTTTTGTCATCACATTCTGTAGCACCTTGTGATCTTCCTCAAATTGTGGCTTTATTGTTCTCCATATCACAGCTGTTATTATCATGTGCTAAGGCTCTGAGCTCTGTTTTTCTCAGATACTTCTCAACAGGTTTGTTCCTGCTCTTTTCACTTATCAATTTCCATATACTGAGGCTACACATTAATACTATTACCTAATCTGCTTTGTTGCTGTTTCAAAGAAGTGTCATTCTTATTTTAGAAGGTGAATAACTGTACCAGATACCTAATTTTTGTCAACAAATTTTTTAATTCTATTGTTAACCTGACTCAAAGGTGCACAAAAGGATATCTAGGGCAATTGTGATACTTCTCTGTCATTTACAATCTATCAGTTATTGGTCCTACATGCTTTAGATGAAATAAAGAATTTTTCTTCTTTCCCTTTTTACTTCTCACATGATCAGTAGCAACAACTGAGTTACTCTGAAGAAGAAAATAAACACACATATTCCATTGTACTTTTTTAATTATCTTATCGATTCTATAGAAATCAAAAAGGTACTAGAAATACGGAAGGAGGAGGTACAACTGGAGATCCTTCCTACCAATGTCCTTATTCTCTCTCCACCAGGCAGAAGTCATTTGTAACACTGGGAAATATGGTCTCATGGAAAACTAATAAAATAATTAATATCATAATCACTCATAATGATGAAGGTAACAATTATAAATGGAGAAAAGAGTGCTAATTAAGGATCTTAGACATTCCAGTTTCCCTAGAAATGGAATAAGTGACAGATATCTACCAGAAAACATTTTTAGTGAAGTTATAGGTATACACACATGCACACACACACACGCACACACATAAAGACAGAGAGAGAGAGAGAGAGAGAGAGAGAGAGAGAGAGAGAGAGAGAGAGAGAGAGAGAGAGAGAGAAAGAGAGATTGTAGATATAGAGGGATAGGCCTGATTTTTTTAAGCAACCATAAAAAATGAACCTTAGATTTCAAAGTACTTATCTTAGAAAACATTCATTTCAATAATATGTCCATTGTTCAATATATGATCTGAATAATTTTGGGGGGGATTAGTTGTTTTAGAGTGATTTCATTTACTCTTTAAGAAAATTAACTTGGTTGTTTTATAGTAAAAATGTATAGTCACCCTAACCTACAGAATTTTCATCCACACTCAATTTGAAGTAAAGAAGCCTGTGTGTGACACTGATGGGGAGGGGCTACAATATATTTGACAAAATGTATTACTTATACTCATTCCCCATCTTAATCATATAGTTATCATGTGGTTGCCTCCAAAAAGTGGTATCTGTCACAAATGGATGTGAACCATACAGAGTGATGAAATCGCAAATATTAAAAGGATACACTTCTAAGTATACTACCTGTTGCAACATATTTGAGGTTAAAATATATAGACTGTTTTTGATTAAGTTAAAATCAATGTAATCATGGAGTAGTATTCCATAATCAATATTAGAGTAAAACAGAGCCATCTGGAGTTGATAAATAAGTTTGCTTGTATATCACTACCAGTCTGGGGAGTATCTTCTGCATTTGCAATAGATAACAGTGAGTTACAGTACCCTGTCTTAAGTCAAAGAATTTAATGATGTGAGTCAAAAATTTTAATAATGTACTGCATCAATTCCTGTACTTGGCTATCACTCTTCTTTCTCCTATTGCATCCTTGATTGCTAAAGCATTAAGTGCTATTTACCCTGCTGGGAAACTTCTTCATGAAAAGACATTTCAGGTAGGTTATTAAAAAGAAAAGAGTATAGCTGCAGCAAGATGAGGATGACCTTTTGACTCAATAAAGCAAAACCTAAAATTAGAGATTTGGTTTGTTTAAATAAATCTGAAACACCAAACCACAACTTTAAAATTGGTAGTTCTGATGTAAAGCAAGCAAATAATATTGGAATAAAAGCTTAATACATTTCAGAATGGCCACAACTGCTGATATGCAATTCAAGACATACAAGGTGATTTCTTTGATGCCATAGTTTTGTGACTTTAATTATGACAATTTATATTTTATTTTCCTTATCTTCTTGCTTTAACTAGAATTAACTCTCTTCAACCCTTTTTTCAGTTTTCTTTCTTGGAAAGCCATTTCCTTACTTTTCTACCAATACTTCATTTGGAGCATAGTGTAGAATAATTGAAAAAACACTGAATTTGAAGTAAAGTAGCTTGTGCATTTTTTCCCTCTGACACTTAATACACGTATGACTAGTTGACTAGTCAAAAGTCTCCTAATCTCTCTTAGACTCAGCTTTCCCACCAAAACACTTAGGTTGTGGTTATGATAAAGAACTGTAGCTACAGTCAGGAAGAAATGAGTTTAAATCAGTCTCAGACACCTAATTAACTCTGGGACCCTCAAGAAGTCATTTAATCTATGTCTGACTTTGTTCACTTGACTGTAAAATGGGGATATTATTAGCATCTGTCTCATAGGTTTGTTGTTAGGATCAAATAAGACAATATTTATAAGGCTTAGCATAGAGCCTGGAACATAGTAGGTGCTTAATAAATATTTGTTTTCTTCTTTCTTTCCTTCCTTACCAATGGAAAGATGAATATAGCATGTATTTCCTAGTGTTCTTGCGAAATTAAATTTCATAAGGTTTATGTAGCATGGGTTTTAAACAACTCTAGATCATGTCTCTACTAAAATGGTAAGTAGCAGTTGTTTGGGCAAGCATGAGTATACTAATGTTGATCATCTCTTTCCAGTTCATTCTTCAAAAATAGATTATACATCACATATGAAGGGTTTGTTTTAAAGCTTAATAGTTACAATAGTAACAAAAAAGGTCTTTCCATTCCTGAATGGATATAATCTCTTATAGGTCCTCACAGTGCTGATAGAAGAGAAAAATCTCTGCAAACAACTTGGCCTCCCTGGGATAAGAACGATGTAGAACACCTTTCATCATTTCATCTCCCAGCACTAGATATGCATCATTGCTGTTCTGTGATTCCAACTTAACAGCACTTGATCCTTTTTCTCTGAAAAGCTGCTGCTGTCATCTGCTGCTAGTTTCCTTCTTTGCTAACTTACATCTGCAATGTGTTGCTGCCAATTACTGAACTACCTTTAGTTGCTAGGGTTTTTTCAATAAAGGGAATTTTCACTTTTTTGAGAGACATTAAGAAACCTTCTAGGAAATCCTTTTCCAATGTTTCTTTATTGAACAGAAAAGAGGCCTAGGGAATAATTCATTTATATTTACAAGTGAAGAAACTAAATTCAGTGACTTGACTAGTCTTTCAATGAGGAAGTATAAAAGAAGGGTTTCCATCCCAAATAAAATCTTGTTTCCTGCACTAGAATAGTAAAACCATAGGCTTTAGATATAGAAGGAATATTAAGAATGCTTTACACATTCCCTTCTGCTTCTGGGAGCGAAGATGGCAGAGTAAAAAGTAAGTCGCTGTCACATAAACCTCTCAAAGCCCAGAAAATATCACCCCAGGAAAAACCCTGCAGCAACTTAACCAGAAGAAAGATGGGGTGCACCAGTCCAGTAGCCCAGGTAGCTTGAGGGATTAATGGGAAAGGCCCATCTTGCCCTGGGGGAAGGGGAGTAGTACTGAATGGGAGGCATCCCAGCAAGCTAGTGGAAAGCCCCACTTTAGCATACCAACAGGAAATCCTGAAACCCAGGTGGTGGAGCAGGCAAACACCAACACCTGGACACCCAAGTGCCTCCGTGAGGGTGGGGGAACTGGTGAAAACTAGCTCAGAAAACCACCAGGTGCCTAGGCATTCTACAGCAGTCTCCTAGTGCCTCAGCAAAAATCTGTGAAGCACTCCAAGGGGCCCAAGTTGGATAAACATAATGCAACATGCATCTGAAAGGAGCTAAAGAAAGTGAAAGAAAAGGAAAAGCAGGAAACATCCAGGATCCAGACTACCTGATCCAACCTTTAGAGTTCCAGTGTTGCTGATTCCAGCCCAACACCAAGTAAGCTGCCAGAACCCTACAGCTTACAAATGCCAACATCAGAGACCCCAGCATCCAAAGCCAGTGACCAGGTCCAAAGCTCCCAACACAAGAAGCTTGGGTCAGTGCCCTCTGCTCCCCAGCAGAAGAGCTCAATCTCTTTAAAGGCCAGGAAATAAGCAAACACCATGAGGAAAAAGAAATGTACCTTAGATTCATATTATGAGAACAGTGAAGATCAAGGCAGAAATTCTGAAGAGGATGACATTGTCAACAAACCCACATCTGGAACCTGAAAAGGGAACATGAGCTGGTCTGAAGCCCAAAAGCCTTCTTTAAAGAGCTCAAGAAGGATTTTAAAGATCAATAAGAGAGAGAGAAGAGTTCTTAAAAAATACAATTGGCCAACTGGAAAAAAGTGCACTGAAGAAAACAAATCCCTAAAAAAATACAATTGGCCAAATGGGGAAAGAGGTACACAATCCAATAGAAGAAAACAATTTGTTAAAAATTAGAATTGGGCAAATGAAAGCTAATAACTCTATGAGAGAGCAAGAATCAGTCAAACAGAAACAAAAAAAATGAAAAAAAATAGATGAAAACATAAAATACCTCATTGGTAAAACAACTGACCTGGAAAATCATTCAAGGAGAGACTATTTAAAAATTATTGGTCTAACTGAAAATCACAATGAAAAAAAGAGCCTAGACAGCAGGTCCTACAACCAAAGGGTAAACTAGCCATAGAAAGAATCCACCAATCACTTCCTGAAAGAGATCCCAAATTGAAAACACCAAGGAATGTAGTAGCCAAAATCCAAAATTACCAGGTCAAACAGAAAATACTGCAAGCAGCCAAAAAGAAACAATTTAAATATCATGGAACCACAGTCAGGATTACACAGGACCTTGCAACTTCTACATTAAAAGACTGGAGGGTGTGGAACATGATATTATGTAAGGCAAAGGAGCTTGGATTACAACTAAGGATCAACTACCCAGTGAAAATGAGGAAGATCTTTCAGGGGAGGAGATGGATATTCAATGAAATAGGGGACTTCCAAACCTTCCTGATAAAAAGAACAGAGCTCAACAGAAAAATATGGTCTTCAAATATAAGACTCAAGAGAGACATAAAAAGGTAAATGGGACAGAAAGATACAATATGTGATTAATAAGGGCAAACTGTTTACATCCCTACAAGGGAAGATGACACTTAGAATTCTTGAGAACTGTATTGTTATTGCACCATGTTAAAGGACTATACATAAAGGGGGTGGATATAAGTTGACTTTGATGTAATGATAAAAAAAATCTAATGAAGAGGGATAAATGGATGCAAGTGAGTGTATTAATCTGATCTGAGAAAATGTACTGTCAGAAAAAGAAAAGAGGAGGCAGACAGGGTAAATTATATTACAAGAAAAGACACAAAACCTATTGCAGCAGAGGGAAAGAAGGGAGGGAGATGAGCATTGTTTGAACCTCACTGTCATCAGATTTGCCTCAAGGAGGGAATAACATAACCAATTAGGTATAGAAATTTAACTTGTCCTATAGGCAGTAGGAGGGAAAAGGGGAAAGAAAAGGAATGGGAGATAAAAGGGAGGGAAGAAGTAGTAAGGGCAAAGGGGAAGAAAAGTGAAAGTACTAATAGGAAGGAGGAGGGATTGAAGGAGGTGGTGGTCAAAAGAATACTTTAAAGTAATTATTTTATTTCATAGGATGGAATCTGTAGAATATAGCAATTTTATCAAGTCCCTAGTCTTACACATATTCCCCTTTGCTTTCATGGATTATATATCATATTTTTGCCTCAATGTGTTTATAGTCCTTTCAAACACCCATATATTTTTTTCAGATGAATTTGTTATGATTCATATCTCCACCATCTTGAATTTGTGAAGATGATTTTAACCCAAGTGGTAGTTATTACATGTACATTTATTGCCTTTTAAAATTATATCTCATTAGAGTTGCCCCAATATTCTAGACTGACAACATCTTCTAGAATATTGGCTCTGAAGTACACTTCTTAAATACTTGAATGGGGAATTCATTTTTTTTTGAGAACTTGAGTATTCAATGTTGAAAGATGACACTATTGGCAACTCTTGGTTAGTTTGGCAATAAGAAAGGTCCTATAAAGTTCAAGCTCTCTCCCTTCAAAATAAAATACTGATAAAGATTTAACAGAACACCAGATGAAACATTGATTAAAAAAAAGAGAGATCAAGACTGGTCCTGTTATATGTTGTTTTATGAAAGAAAAATATACAGGTTCCAGGGATTATGGTAAACTGTTGGCCTTGATCCCAATTATGCCTTCAAGAATTTCAACACCAGAAATTTTCTCTCAACAAAGGAGAAAGGTCACATAGGGTCAATCCATCCAATCTGATAAAGCAGGAGGGAGAAGAATCTCTTACTGGGACAAACTCCAATCTAATAAGTATGACTGGAAATATGAGTAAAAAGAACATTCAAAATGACTTCTTAAGAGAAGTTCCAAGTGCTAAGCCCAAAGAAAAGAATCATTCCACAATAAGTACAAGTATAAACTTAAGGAAAAGTCTTTGACCACAGCTTAGGAAGAAAGAGATTAAGCCCAAGGTACTACTGCTGGGATTATACAAGTCTATGCTGTAGATCCAAAAGGAATGGAATTATCGGAACAGGACACTTGAAAAAGTGATGTAAAAGGCCTTATACCAAAAGTAATCTACTCTGGAAAAATAAGTATAATCATAAGGAAAAAATATCAATACATTTGAGAGACAGAGACAGAGGCAGAGACGGACAGAGAGAGAGAGAATTTTAATAGATTATAGGACATTGAAGTATTCCTGATGAAAAGACCATATCTGAATAGATTTGAGAAATATTAATACAGGTAGAAAAGAATACCTAGAAATGTAAATACATTTGAGCAATAGGAAGAAGCTAAATAATTAAATAGTGATTATATTTCAATACTGGAAAGGAGATATATCCCTTTAAGATTGTGCTGTCTTTGAAGGTTATAGAGAGAGTAAGAAAGACATCATTTATAGGATGGACAGGAAGAATTTGGAGAAAGTTGGGAAGACATACAAACTGCTGTGGTTTAAAGAAACAATATTCATAGTAATTTAAAATGTAAATGAAAAATAAGAAAAATAAATTGAATGTGTAATGATAACAACAAAATTTGGCTTCAGGAAAGAGATGAGAAAATAAACCTCTCTCTCTTCTTTGAAGGATAAGGGGTGATAAAAGCTCAATTTTGCTGAACTGCTTCCTTTTCCACTTCCTTAAACAACAACAACATCAACATCAACAAAAATAAAATAATAACAATAACAACAACAACAACAACAATAATCCATAGTGGTGTCCTGGCAGGTAGAATCAAGATTGTGGTGTAAAATAAGTAGTTGAACCTAGCTTGCCACCTCTTCCTCTCTCCATAATGATCTAGAAAACATACCATATTGAATTCTGACTGGAAAAATTTAACAAAAGACACCATTAGGAGTTGATACATTGGAGAAGTAAGTGGCAGGACAGATGATGCTTGAACCTCACTCTCATCTAAACTGGAGAAAGGAGGCAAAGATAAACATTAATATACAGTTAGATAAAATATATGTTTTACCTTATGGAAAAGGAGGCAGGAATAAGAGGGAGGGCCAATTAAAGTGGATGTCAATCAGAAGCGGAAAAAATCTCTTAATGAGAAGGCAGACAAAATAAACCCAACCAAAATTATAAGAATAGAATAGAAATACATATGAACTCAGCCCTGAGATGGAAGAGGAAAGCAGAATGGATTAGAGAGTAGAATACAACAGTAAATTGCTTTCAAGAAACAAGCTTGAGAGGCAGTGAGTGAGGTGGCACAGTGGATAGAGCACCCACTCTGGAGTCAGGAGAACCTGAGTTCAAATCTATCCTCAGATATTTACTAGCTGTGTGACCTTGGGCAAGTCACTTAAACCAGATTGTTTCTCTTCCCCCTTAAAAAAAGAAGAAAAAAGTACACTTCAAACAGAAAAATACACACATTGTTAAAAATACAATTCTGAAGCGGTCTGTTGTACTTCAGCTGAATTAAAAAAGGCAAACGTAGCAATCATGATTTCATAAACCAGCAATCAGTAACAGTTGATTGTGAGAGAGGCACATTCCATATTTGAGAAGGTAGCAAGGAATTTAATACCTTTTTTTGTTAGCAGAAACATTTTTTTAGAAACAATAAAATGGGGAGGCAGAACCAAGATGTCACAGTAAAAGCAATGACTTGCTTGAGGTTTCCCCCCAAACCCCTCCAAATACCTATAAAAAATGGCTCTAAACAAATTCTAAAGCAGCAGAACCCACAAAGAGACAGAGTGAAACAAATTTTCAGCCCAAGACAACCTGGATGGTTGATCCGGAAGGTACATCATGCCAGGCTGGGAGAGGAGGGCAATTCAGCATGGGCACACAAGCTGCAATGAACCTGGAACAGGCCTCAGAGGATTGAATTGCAGGGAGCTGTAGCAGTTTCCAGACTTCTCAGCCCACGAAAGCCAAAGACAACCTAGAAGGTCAGTGGTAAAAGTCTGTGTCTGCAGAGAGAGAGAGAAGCAGGGTGGTCTCAGCACTAGTCCCTAAGCCTGGACCTGGGGCAGAGGCTGCTTCCTGAGCTTCTGGACCACAAACTGAGGGGGAATTGGGTGGCTGATCAGAGGGGGATTGTAGAGATCTCTTTGCTGGTGTAGGATTCTTTTGCTTTACCTGTGCTTGGATCTGGGTCACAGTTCTGGGTGGTGCCCTAGAACGAAGAGGAGCACTGGTACTATGGACCTTGTAGTAGGGTGAAGAGGAAATCTTCACAGTTCCAAGACTGAAAAGCATACTTGTAGTCACTCATAGACCAGAGTACAGGACAGGAAAGGAGTAAACACCTTGCCCTTGATCATAGCACCTTGGAAGAACTGAAAATTTACAAATCCCTAGAAGTATCTCTTAAAACAGCTGCACAAAATCCCTGAAGCATGGGACAGTACATTCTACATACTGGAAACAGACTCCTACCTTAACAAAGAGTTTAAAACTCAAGTAATTGGCTGTGTGACCATGAGCAAGCAGCACAAAAAGAGTCACACTATAGAATCTTATTTTGGTGACAAAGATCAAAACACACAACCAGAAGAAGACAACAAAGTCAAAGCTCCTACATCCAAAGCCTCCAAGAAAAATATGAATTGGTCCCAGGCCATGAAAGAGCTCAAAAAGGATTTTGAGATGCAAGTAAGAGAAGCAGAGGAAAAACTGAGAGGTTTGCATGAAAATCATGAAAAACAAGTCAACAACTGGCTAAAGGAGACTCAAAAAATGTTGAAGAAAATAACACCTTAAAAAATAGCTAGGTGGCACAGTGGATAGAGCACCAGCCCTGGATTCAGGAGGACCTGAGTTCAAATCTGGCCTTAGGCACATAACACTTACTAGCTGTGAGACACTGGGCAAGTCACTTAACCCCATTGTGTAGCCAAAAAAAAAAATTTTAAAAAAAATAGCCTAACACAAAAGGCAAAAGAGGTCCAAAAAACCGTTGAGGAGAAGAATGCCCTAAAAAGCAAAATTGGCCAAATGGAAAAGGAAGCCCAAAAGATTACTGAAGAAAATACTTCCTTAAAAATTAGAATGGAGCAATTGGAAGCTAGTGACTTTATGAGAAATCAAGACACTGTAAAACGGATCCAAAAGAATGAAAAAAAGTCAAAGAGAATTAAATATCTCATTGGAAAAACAACTCACCTGGAAAATTGATCCAGGAGAGAGAATTTGAAAATTATTGGACTAACTGAAAGCCATGATCAAAAAAGAACTTAGACATCATCTTTCAAGAAATTATCAAGGAAAACTGCCCTGATATTTTAGAACCAGAGGGCAAAATGGAAATTGAAAGAATCCACTGATCTCCTCCTGAGATTCCCAAAGGAAAACTCCTAGGAATATTGTAGCCAAATTCCAGAGTTCCCAGGTCAAGAAGAAAATATTGCAAGC
The DNA here is from genome assembly GCF_003287225.1 of Phascolarctos cinereus. Lineage (NCBI taxonomy): Eukaryota > Metazoa > Chordata > Mammalia > Diprotodontia > Phascolarctidae > Phascolarctos > Phascolarctos cinereus. The sequence continues at coordinate 413,117,681 of NW_027555847.1, forward strand.
AACCATAAAGAAACAATTCAAGTTTTGTGGAAAGATAATCAGCGTAACATAAGATTTAGCAGCTTCTACATTAAGGGACCAGAGGGCTTGGAATATAATATTCTGGAGGGCAAAGGAGATAGGATTACAACCAAGAATCACCTACCCAGCAAAACTGAGTATAATTCTTCAGGGGAAAAATGGTCATTCAGTGAAATAAAGGACTTTCAAGCATTCTTGATGAAAAGACCAGAGCTGAATAGAAAATTTGACTTTGAAGTACAAAACTCAAGTGAAACATGAAGAGGTAAACAGGAAGAGAAATCATAAGAAATTTATAAAGTTTGAACTGTTTACATTCCTGCATGGAAAGATGATATTAGTAACTCATGAGTCCTTTGTCAGTATTAGGGTAATGGGAGGGAAAAATTATATGTTTGTATGGATAGATAGATAGATAGATAGATAGATAGATAGCACAGGGTGAATTGAAGATGAAGAGGTGGTATCTGGAAAATAAAATTAAGGGGTGACAGAGGATTATATTGGAAGAAGGAGAAAGGGAGAGGTATAATGGGGTAAATTATGTCACATGAAACAGACAAAAAAAAGCTTTTACAGTGGGGGGGAAATGGAGGAAGTGAGAGGGAATGAGTGAATCTTATTCTCATAAGATTTGACTTACGGAAGGAATAACATGCACCGTTGGGTATGGGAATCTATCTTACCCTACAGGAAAATGGTGGGGGGGGAACGGGACAAGAGAGCAGGGGGATGATAGAGGGGAGGGCAGATTGGGGGAAGGGATAATCAAAAGAGAATAAAATACATGGGAGGGCGGGATAGGATGAAGGGAAATACATTTAGTTTTTCACAACATGACTACTATGGAAGTGTTTTGCATAACTATACATGTAGAACCTGTATTGGCCTACTTGCCTTTTCAGTGAGGGTTGGTGAGGAGGGAGGAAGGGAGAAAATTTGTAACCCAAAGTTTTAAAAATACATGTAAAAAAAAAGAAAAGGAATTTTGTCAGCCCTTCTCAGTAACATCATGGACTTTTTTTTCTGTCCATCAATAAGCAATTACTAAGTGCCAAAAGAAAAAAAAAACCCAATGCAATGGATGGGATGTGTGAGAAAATTTTAATTTAAATGATATTTGTTAATAATAGAACCAGCCATTCCATTGGGTACAATGAAACTATGTTTTACAAATGTATAATTCTGCTACAAAAATTCCTATATAACATATTGGTTACATAATTAATTATGTAAGTGGATATGAATGAAAATGTGCCTTGTTTTTATGTTATTTTTTGATAATGTGATTACCTGTTTTTTTGTTTGTTTTTGTTTTTGTTTTTTTTATTTTTGCTTAAGTCTGTTGCATAAAGCTGACTTAACAGGAAATAAAAGAAAAGAAAGGAGCTTCCTTTCATGTTTTTAAGTTTTCTAATGACAACATTGGATGACTACACCCTGAAGTTGAGAAAATGAATACCTATAGCTGCAACAATTGCTTAATAGATGTTAAATATTTAGTGGATATTCAAAATCTTGTTACTCAAATAATGTGGATCCTATATACTGGAGAATTAAAAAGCGTCACAGGATGAGATTACAGAATTGTTGCCTGAGTGGCTATATCTACACTTCTAAGATCTTCACTAGTTATGTCCCTTTGGACAGATAGGAAGTCCAGAAATATTACAGACTAATCATTGAGAAAGATAGGGCCTCTATTTGTCACACAAGTAATCTTGCTACTTGCCTTCTCTCCACCCCACCCTCAGTTTCCACTGTTATAAATAAACCACTCTAGTCCTCATCATTGATAATATCCTTCATTGAACCATTTGGGGGTTTAGTCAACGGTAGCAGTTTTAAGGATTTGAAACAGGATTGTCTGCTGGTTACCTACTGAAGACTTCAGATTTCTGGAGTACGTGAAATGAGATAAAAACACCTTTGAAGAGTTTTGTCAAGTTCCTAAATGTTAATTTATCTTCTCTGAACTGGTTTCTTTTTGGATGATGTATTTGCTTGATGGCAATACACCAACCAGTAAGCTTTCTAACACATTTCAAACTATGAATTATGTCAATGACAAACATGGGCATTTTGTGATTCTTTAAGACATTTAAATCATTTTGAAATGTGGCTTTAACTATGGATCTAATTTAAAACTACAATGAAACCTTTTTTTTCCCTTTTGATGTGACCATATACAATTCTAAAGTGAAATAGTAAATAATACTAATGGCCTAGTATAGAGATGGACACATAATAAGTGCTCAAGAAGTGTATATTAAACTGAATTGATCAGAATAAGTCAGGGCAAAAACACATTTGTCTCAATTATATGGATATTCAAACAGAAGTTTTATTAGCTAGAAGAATTTAGAGGTTTGCTTTTATTCTCTACTTCTACACATGCAAATTTATTTGCAGAATGGTATATAAAAGTCATTGCCATCTGACTAGATTAGGTGATCAATTTTGTCTGTATATATCTCAACTACATTCTTTTGTTTGTCATATGACTGGCTGAGTTTGCTTTGATAGAGTTTATTTTCATGGCCTGGTCCCAACACTTTCTTGGTACACAGTGTAAGTACCTGCCACTTTCTGATTCAGTTGTCCCAGTTCCTTCCTGGTTACTCTATGAGCTAAGTTAAAATGTTGAGTAGAGTGCTGTCTTTTTGTTCTCAAAGACCTTGTTTTAAATTGAGCCTCTGACACATTGTTATTATATGACCATAGATAGGTTATTTAATCTCTCTAAAATTGGATTTCCCATCTATAACATGGGAATAATAATATCTGAAATACCTAACTCAAGGGAAAAAAAATTGGTGCAGTGCATAAAGTGCTGCTCGTGCAGTCAAGAAGATGTATTCTCATATCTTGACGGTATTTATGTGTTTCCCTGAGCAAGTCATTTATCTTCCCAGTGCCCCCACATAATTGTCTAAAAGTAAGTAATTGAACAGTTGCAGATGTGCATTGGGAGATGTAGCTTAAATATGAGGAGTTCCTCACACCAATGAAATCACAGGTCCAGTTGTTCCCACACAACTTAAAAAAAAAAAAGATTACCAACTTCATAAGTTCTTTTCCAGGCACCTCCATTTCCTCTCATATCACTCTTCTTAAACCTCTTTAGCATGGTTGATTTAGCTGAAAATGCCTTCTCCAAAATAAAGAGCAATTGAATAGATGTCAAATCTTTATTCTTCTTGAACTCAGTGAAGCATCTAACATTGGTGATCTCATTTTCTTTATTACATTCCTTTTTCCTCTCTAAGTTCACAAAACACATTTCTCCTGGTTCTTCTACCTGCCTACCTACCTACCTATCATTTTCTACATCTTTATCCGTGTCACAACCACCAATCATGCACATCCAGGAGGGCTCTGCACTAGGGAGTTTTCTTTTTTCCATCTATATATCTTTCTGTAATCTCATTAGTTCCCAAGGGTTTAACTAGCACCTTTTTTTGCAGATTATTCCTAGACTTGAATATACATCCCCTGTGTCTCTTGAGGGCTCTAGTTCTGTATCAAAAAATGCCTTTTGGCCATCTTGAACTCAGTTTAAAATTCAACACATCCAAAACAACCACTCACTGTCCAAAAATGTCTGCCTAAATTCTCCCCTCTGTCCAACTTTCCTATTACTACATAGGCACCACTATCCTTTCAGGCATTCACTCCCAATCTTGCTGTCATTCTCCAGTCCTCACACAACCAGAAATCAAATATTAATAATGATAAATTTTCAAGTAAGCATTCTGACAAATATAAATAATGGAACAAAACTTTATTATATATTTTAACATTCATATCACTCATATTCCCAAATACTTTACACTAATGTTCTTTATAATTTATGATATTTACTATCAGCTATCATTTATTATTTAACTCAGAAAATATATTGCATGTTGAGGAGGTTGAAACTGCGAATGAGGCAGGGGGTAAAAGGAGGGGAATTTTAAAAAGTACAAATTATATATTCACACACACATATACATAGGTATACATGCATGCACATATAAAAAAGAAAGAAAAAAATACTAAAACTAAGAGGCCTATAGACTGGTATAAATATTGGTGTAGTGTTCAAAATGATGGGCTCAATTCAACAATCATGTATTGAATGTCTACTACCACCTCTGAGGAAACTGGCCTTCAGAAGGGTTTATTCATTTGTCCAATGTCACGTGGCTAAAAATTATCATAGCTAGTACTTGAAACCAAGTCTACCAATTTCAAACCTATCCTTCTTTCAACTATGGCAATCTATATCAAGAATTAGATCATTAGATTATATTATCTGATTACTGAGATTTTCATTGCTGTACATGACAGTATCTTAGATATAATGTGCCCTTAATAAATTAATTCATTCAATAAATCATTCACTCAATAAATTCAATAACCACAGATTAAATGCAAGCATTGCACTAGGCTTTGGAGAAACACAGACAAAAGATGAAACTGTTACGTAATATCAGGGATATTACATTCCATTGGAAGGAAACAATGCATAAAAGAAAAGTGATGTGAATATAAATTAAAAGTATATGAAATTATCATGATAAGGAAAGGGCACTAATACTTGTGTGGATTATGATAGCATTCTTGAAAAAAAGTGATTGGGAAAATTATTTATTATAAGAAGAAAACATAAATTGCTTTACATAACCATTCCCATGAAAACTGTCCAATTTATACTACATTTTTTTCAGCAAAAGAGTTAATAATTTGTACCAACCCATAATTGATCACAGAAGTATTTTTCTCTCTTATTAGTTCTACAGTATTTTTTTATTTTATTTTTATTTCAACATGACTAAAACAGAGCTTGTTATTTCTGCTCCTAAACGTTCCTACCTTCTCAACTTTTCTATTACTCTTGGGGCACCACTATTCTCAGTCACCTAGGCTCAGGCTCATATACTACTGCTCATTCACACTACCAGCATATGTCCAATCAGTTAACAGATACTGTAATTTTTACATTCAAAATATTTCTCATTTACATTTTCTTCTTTATATTCATGCAGAGACAACCATAGCAGAAGTACTCATCACCTTGCTAAAATATTTCAAAAGAGGCTTCTATCCATTCTTCCCCATGTCATCACTTCTTGCTCCAATCCATCTTCCAATCAGCTAGCTGCCAAAGTGATTTTCCTAAAATATACTTGTGATCATATCATCATAACATTCCCTCATAATTCACTAAACTCTAGCTGTTCCCCATTATCTCTAGGAACAAATATCTAACATTCTGCATTTGATATTTAAAATCCTTTATATCCTGGCTTTCTTAGTTATTCTCCACCCCCTTACTATTCCTTTCCTTCCAAGATGCCCTCTTTCTCTCTCTCTCTGTCTTATACACACAGACACGCACATGCTCATGCATGTGCCTGTGTGTGCATGTGTCTGTGTCTATGTGAGTAGGTGGTTGCATATTTTCTCCCATTAAATGAGATCTCTTTGAAAAGCAGGAACCATATATTTATCTCTCTTTGTATCCCTAGAGCTTAGCACAATGTCTGGTAATAAAATAAGCATTTAATAGGCATTAACTGACTAACTCACTAAATGACTAAATGGAGAAACTATCTTTCTTACGGCAATTTTCTCCATCCCCTCAATTTTTAGTCTTCTTGGTCAGAATTCCAATGTTCTTGTATTTGTTCTTTTGTTCACTTTCCTTTTTTATTTTTCTTCTTATCCCTACCTAAACTCCTATTGTTCCTGAATTTTAAGCAGATGCACAAAAATCCAAAATCCTGAGGTCCAATAGCATTATATTATTTTATATCTTGCTAGTTTATTAATATATTACTAATAATTGTATTAATAACATTATTAATTTAACTCATCTCTTACCCCCTTCCTTTGACTTGCTGTCCCCTGCCTTGCTTTAATTATATCCTAATTGCCTATGTCTTTGCTTAATTACTTTCTCTATTCCTACATCTATCATTGCCTTGATGGAAGCAGGCCAAATAAGTTTGCAAATGGGGAAATGCCTGCTTAACTTCTGAATTTACTGTAAAGTTTTCTAATGTTAGACTGCTGCATAAGATATATACTGTCTTCAAATTTTAGATACATGAATTTCATTTTATTAAAATTAAAGTTCTTTCTATGTTCAGGCTTTTAAAAATATTCATCATAAATGAATGTTTTCTTTTGTCAAAGATTGTTTCTGTATCTTTTTAATGTAATCATGTATTTTTGATGACATTTATAACATGATTAGTTATATTAAATATTTACCTATTATTTGACCCTCCTTGAATCCCTGGTATAAATCTGACTTAGTAAAGATTGGTTTTGGATATATTTGCAGTATTTTTGGGGGTGTTCAGGATCTGATTAAAAATGTTGATATTCATTTATCATTGGGCTATTGTTTTCTTTCTTTTATATATTTTATTTTTTAAATATTAGGAATATATTGGCTTATGGAAGAGGTTAGTAAACTATTTTTTTTCTTGATTTTTGAGCATGATGTATTCCATATACTTATCATTTTTAATTATAGAATTATTAAACAAATGTGACTGGATCAAGGCCTTTTTTCACTTTTTTAATATGAATTTATTTATTTTCAGTTTTCAACATTCACTTCCACAAGTTTTTGAGTTCCAAATTTTCACCCCATCTCACCCCTCCCCACACCCCAAGATATCATGCATTCTGAATATCCCTTCCCCTACTCTGTCCTCTCTTCTATCTCTCTCCCCTTCTCTTATCCCCTTCCCCTTCTATTTTCCTGTAGGGCAGGATAGACTTCTATACCCCATTTCCTATATTTATTTCCCAGTAGCATGTGAAAACATTTTTTTAAACATACATTTTTAAAACTTTAGGTTTCAAATTTTCTCTCTTCCTCCCTCCCCACCCACTCTCATTGATAAGGCAAGTAACTCAATATAAGTTGTACGTGTGCAGTTATGCAAAACATGTACATAGTAGACATGTTGTGAAAAACTAACTTTATTTCCCTTAATCCTATCCTTCCCTCCCATTTATTCTATTCTTTCTTCTGACCCTGTCCCTCCTCAGAAGTATTTACTTCTGATTAACCCCTTTCCCAATCTGCCCCCCTCTCTATCATCCCCCTGCTCTCTTGTCCTCTTTCCCCCTATTTTCCTGTAGGGTAAGACAGATTTCCATACCCAATTGAATGTGTATGTTATTCCCTCCTTAAGCCAAATCCTATGAGAATAAGATTCACTCATTCCCTCTCACCTTCCCCCGTTTCCCCTTCCACTGTAAGAGACTTTTTTGTTTTTTTGTGAGATAATTTACCCCATTCTACCTCTCCCTTTCTTCTTCTCCGAGTATAATCCTCTCTCATCCCTTAATTTTATTCTCCAGATATGACCCCTTAATCTTCAGCTCACCCTGTGCCCTCTATCTATCTATCTACATATACATACATATAATTTTTTTCCTCCAACTACCCTGATACTGACAAAGGTCTCATGAGTTATAAATATCATCTTTCCATGCAGGAATGTAAACAGTTCAATCTTAATAAGTCTCTTATGATTTCTCTTTCCTGTTTACCTCTTCATGTTCCACTTGAGTCCTGTATTTGAAAGTCAAATTTTCTATTCAGCTCTGGTCTTTTCATCAAGAATGCTTGAAAGTCCTCTATTTCACTGAATGACCATTTTTTCCCCTGAAGGATTATACTCAGTTTTGCTGGGTAGGTGATTCTTGGTTGTAATCCTATCTCCTTTGCCCTCCGGAATATTATATTCCATGCCCTGCGGTCCTTTAATGTAGAAGCTGCTAAATCTTGTGTTATCCTGATTGTGTTCCCACAGTACTTGAACTGTTTCCTTCTGGCAGCTTGTAATATTTTCTCCTTGACCTGGGAACTCTGGAATTTGGCTACAATATTCCTAGGAGTTTTCCTTTGGGGATCTCTTTCAGGAGGAGATCTGTGGATTCTTTCAATTTCTATTTTGCCCTCTGGTTCTAATATAGGGCAGTTTTCCTTGATAATTTCTTGAAAGATGATGTCTAGGCTCTTTTTTTGATCATGGCTTTCAGATAGTCCAATAATTTTTAAATTCTCTCTCCTGGATCTATTTTCCAGGTCAGTTGTTTTTCCAATGAGATATTTCACATTTTTTCTAATTTTTCATTCTTTTGGATTTGTTCTACTGTGTCGTGATTTCTCATAAAGTCACTATCTTCCAATTGCTCTATTCTAATTTTTAAGGAAGTATTTTCTTCAGTAAGCTTTTGGACTTCCTTTTCCATCTGGCCAATTTTGCTTTTTAGGGCATTTTTCTCCTCATTGGCTTTTTGGACCTCTTTTGCCATTTGGGTTAGGCTATTTTTTAAGGTGTTATTTTCTTCAGTATTTTTTGGGTCTCCTTTAGCATCACTCTCAGTTTTTCCTCTACTTCTCTAACTTGCTTCTCAAAATAGTTTTTCAGCTCTTCCGTGGCCTGGGACCAATTTATATTTTTCTTGGAGGCTTTGGATGTAGGGGTTTTGACTTTGTTGTCTTCTTCTGGTTGTATATTTGGGTCTTCTTTTTCACCAAAGTAAGATATAGTCTGACTCTTTTTGCCTGCTTGCTCATGATCCCAGCCAATTACTTGAGTTTTAAACTCTTTGTTAAGGTATGAATCTGCTTCCAATGTGGAGAATGTACTGTCCCAAGCTTCGTGGGTTTGTACAGCTGTTTTCAGAGATACTTGTAGGGACCTGTAAATTTTCAGTTCTTCCAAGGTGGTATGATAAGGGACAAGGTATTTACTCCTTTCCTGGCCTGTGACTACAAGTACTCCTTTCTGTCCTGTAACTGTGAGGGGGCTCCTCTCCAACACTACAAGCTCCACCAAGCCAGCGCTCCTCCTCACCCCAGCAACGCCCAGAACTGTGGCCCAGGTCCAAATCACGGGCAAAGCAAGAGATTCCTGCCTCAGCACTGGCAAAGAGATCTCTGCAATCCCTCTCTGGTCACCCACTGGATTCCCCCTCAGTCTCTGGGCCAGAAGCTCGGGAAGCAGCTGCCCCCCCACAGGGCCAAGCTCTTGGGGAATGGAGGTGAAACCCCTCCTTCCTTTCTCATCACGGACAGAAACAGACTTTTCCCACTGACCTTATAAGTTGTCTTTGGCATTGGTGTATTGAGGAGTCTGGAAACCTCCACAGCTGCCTGAGATTCAGTCCTCTGAGGCCTGCTCCACGTTCACTGCAGCCTGTGCACCCACATGCGCTGCGCTCCCAGCCTCGCGTGATACACCTTTCTGATCAATCATCCAGGTTGTCTTGGGCTGGAAATTTGTTTCACTCTGTGTTTTTGTGGGTTCTGCTGCTTCAGAATGTGTTTAGAGCCATTTTTTATGAGTATTTGGATGGGTTTGGAGGAGAGCTCAAGCAAATCACAGCTTTCACTCTGCCATCATGGCTCCACCCCCCTTTTTTTCACTTTTGATAAATCCTTGGATAACTAATTTAAATTTGTTTTCTTAATTTGTATTGTTTAAAATATCTATTTCAAGTTATGTTAAAATGCATATTTTATATACATTTTTATTTCTTCTTGTCCTTTCAATTATTAATTTTGCAAAGATTCAATTATGTAGAGGGAATTCTTATAAGTGGATTTTTATTCATATTATAATCATAAAGTTAACATTACATACTATTATTTATTTTTCTCCCTGTATTGAACATTAACCAGTGAAAAAATACACTTATTCTCTCTTGAAGAAAGTCCTGCTTTCAAAGAGCATAGATTCTAATAGATGTTGTGATTTTATATTGCTAAATTTTTATGTTGGCAATTTGATTTTCCTTCTGATTAACCTATTCAAGTTGACTAAGGGATTAACAATTTTGTATTTTTTTTAAAGAACTAGGTGTTAGTTTTGTTTTTCAGTTAAAAATAGATAGTACATATTTCCATAGTACTTTCATTTGCAAAACAGTTTATGCTTATTATCATAGACAATTTTCAAACTAATCCTCTAAAGTAATTGAGTCAGACAGTTTTTGCCTTGTTCAGTTTCAAATAAAAATGGTATCTCAAGCAGAATTTACATTCAGGCCTTCCTGGCTCCGAATTCAAACTTTATTTGTTGTTACCTAGCTACTACAAGTTATATTCTTTTGGATTTCCAAATTATCTATTTATCCTATTTTCAAAATCTAGCATTTTATGCATATTTGAGGTTTTCTTATTTTTCCCCATGAGGTCTTTTCAGTTTAATTGCTGAAATTGTGGTTTGATGTCTCTTTACCATTCCATTTTACATAACTACTCATTATTTATTTTTTGGTTGTTTGACCATCTATCATTCAGATGACATTATTGTTTCTGTTTCTATCTTTTGATTTTTCCTCTATAATGACTAATAAATTATATTTAGTATGCTTGCTTTTCACATTTTTTTATAATTGCTTTTGATATGGCACATTGCTGATATACCAAATCATTTCAGCTCTAAATTTCCAACATTTTTTCAGCTTTATAGTTTCTTTTTTTTGTTGTTGTGTTTTTTGTGAACTTTACAAACAACAAGCAAATTGGGCATTTTCATACAAATAGTAGAACAGAAAAAGAAAATGGCAGATGAAACTACATGTCTCCATTTTGCATACCTTTTTCCTATTTTCAAATAAAAAAAAGCTTTCTGCAGGTTTTCCTTTTGTTGTTCTTGTTGTTTTCCTTTCTTTTTCATTTTGGTTCTTTCTGGACACACTTGGCTATCCTTCTTAGTGTTTTGAAGATGCCTCAATGATCCTGTTTTCTTTCATTTCCTATTTCTTTGTTGCTACTCTATTCTTATTTATTAACTTTCTTTCTCCTCTTTCCCTCTACCATTGAGCAAAGTAGTTGTTCATTATCTTTATTCCTCTTTTTCCTTCTTCTCTGTTCCTCATAACCTTTGATTTTCTTCTTTCTTTCACTGAATCCTTTTCTATGAAGTCTTCCTTTAATTTGTTCTCATTATTTCTCTTCTGTTCTAGACCTGTGAATTTTATTTTATTCATGGACTATGCCTTGATTTATAACTCTATTCTTTGTATCTCTCATATGATTTGAATTCTCCCTTTTACATTTTATAAAATGGATATACTTTTGCTTTTGTAGATCTCTTTTATATACTTCATTAATTTATTTTGATTTATCAACAATCACTTCCATAAGCTTTTGAGTTTTAAATTTTTCTCCCCCTTCCTTCCCCTCTCTCTCCAAGATGGTGTACAATCTGATACAGTGCTTTTGTAAATCTTCTTCTATATTTTTTCCTGTTCTGCTTCATTTTCAGAATTATCAGTTTGAAAGAAAGGCAAAATCAGATAGAACCAATACCACATGAAGAGATTTACTCTGTTCCCACAAACTTGGAGGAAACTTACCCACTGCCCTCAATATAAGTAATATCAATCTTTAAATCCATGCTACACATTATCAGAATTTTCTTTCCTCCTCTCTGAGTCTAGTTGCCTTATTAAAATCACATTATTTCTTTTGGATGGAAATTTGCTTAGAGAAAATTCCCAATTTCTTAATGAAGGTAGCCCCAATATACAACTTTTTCTCAAACTAAACAGATATTGAGTCTCTGTCCTTTTTTTCAAGCTTAAATTTCCTCCAATTGGTAAATTCTTTTGAGCAGCACCCCATCCTTCCCCTTTGGTACAAATCCCTCTCTTTCAGTACCCTGGACACAGGTCCCTCTTTTGTATTAGCTCCACTCCCTTCTCCCATTAATCTATTGCCAGTAGACATAGGGATGACTAGCCCCCTATTTTGAACTGTGGAGATACTTAGGGTAAAGAATTCCTGCATCCTGACCCTAACCCCAACCCTCCTCTGTCTCTTCTTCCCTTTTATTTAACCTGGTACTCTGCAGTTTTTTCCCACAAAAGACATTGATTCATTTTGCCAGTCAGAAGATTTATACCATGCTGTTTCAGTTCAATTCTTCCATCTTTACTTCTTCTGAATATTTAAGAATCCCTAAATAAAAGTTTTGTCCCTTAAGTCATTTTTACCCCTTGATATTCTCTCTTTGTTTTTTTTCCCTTTTACTCCATAAATCAATCTTTCTCTTTTTTTAAGAACAATGATCAATGTGCATTATTTATTTTCATGGCTTAGTCTTTTCTAGATCATTGTACTTGTTAACTTTCATGTGCATCTGTATTGGATACTTCCTAGTCAAAAATATTTGCTCATTTCTGTACATAGACATATTTTAAAATGTCTTAAGTGCATCTTGTTGGCTAGACATTAATCATTTTATTTTTTTCCACTTCACAATTTGATTATTGTAAGAAGGATGTATAATATTTTAGTTGCAGTTTGAACTCCATTTGTTTTTTGGAATAAATTATTGCATTATCTTTCCTAGTTTTTTTAAACTTAAGAACAATCTTTTGTTTTTAAAACTCATCTGCTTTTTTTTAAATTCAAAGTACTTTGTTGTCACTTATATCATTAAATATAACCACTATATGTTTTAGAGTTTGAAGTACAAGTATCCTCCCTCCCCCAGTTGATTGGGGATTATTTCAATAGATGCTTTTACATATATATATATATATATATATATATATATTTGGAAGGTGTTCTTTTCAGGTTTTATGCCATTTATCCTTTAAGATATGTATATATATGTGTGTGTATATATATGTGTGTATGTGTGTGTGTGTATATATGTATGTATATATGTGTATGTTTTCTTATACTATTGTTGCTGCTGTTGCTACTGCTAATAGTCTCCCACTACATTAGAGAGATTTTACATCACAGATTGTTTTTCCTAATTTCCTAATTTTGTTTTAATTATGCATTAATCAGTCTAACTTCTATAATAAATCCTATGCTAACTTCTTCTGAGTTTGAATTATCCTTTGAAATGACATGAGAATTCTCATTATTTCATGATCTCAGAGTGGAGGAACTAGGATACTTTCTTTCCTCAAACACTATTATTTCACTTTCTTTGATATAATATTTGCTAATCACACTCTGGTTTTTCTGTATAGTTTTGCTTTTGTTGCTGTTCTTTTGATTTTTATTTTATTTCTACTTAATTATACTCTTTCATTTGTTAATATATTTATTTATACTCTTTATTATTTTAACTGTTTTTGTACTTGGCTGTCAATAAGGCCCTTTCTCTTCCCATATTCCTTTTTTCTTTTATACTACCCATCACTAATTATCCCTCTCCTCCTTTGTTGTTGGTAGTACAGACCATTTGGGGCTGAGGCGAATTGCTGTCTCAGTCTTCTTAACCTGGGAGTTATGGAGTTACCAGGCCTGGGTTCTGAAAATTCTGATGCATGGGACTTGTTTCATCTGGGTTCCAAATCACCTTTCACTTAGGTCCAAAGTAGTCAGTTGTGCAATCTAATTTTTTATTTGCTTGATTCCACTGTCTACTTTTCCTTTCCCTGATATGTCTGGAAAGCATTAATGCCTGCTGTCTGAATATGGAAGACATTGGTAGTGAACAAATATGTATATTCTCCAGTGTTGGTTCAAAAGATTTCTTGACCTGATTTGCTCTTTCTTCTTCTTCTTCTTCTTCTTCTTCTTCTTCTTCTTCTTCTTCTTCTTCTTCTTCTTCTTCTTCTTCTTCTTCTTCTTCTTCTTCTTCTCCTTCTTTTTTGGGGATTTAGGTATAATTACTCTACATTTACTGCATAATTCCTTTGTCTAAATATTGAAGAACTGAAAAGGTTTTGCAGGAATTATCTAACCTCCATCTTGTTGGACATACTTCATAAATAACACTTCTTATTTTTCTTTTTTATGAGGCAATAGGGTATAAGTGACTTGCCCAGGGTCACACAGTTAGTAAGTGTCAAGTGTCTGAGACTGGATTTGAACTCAGGTACTCCTGACTCTAAGGATGGAGCTCTATCCACTGTGCCACCTAGTTGCCCCATATAGATAACACTTCTTGAACAAATCTGTCTTCCTGTACTGGAATCAATGACTTTAATCAGCAGCCATGATAATATAATCTATAAAACACATTTTAGGTCTCCCAGATAGTATCATTTACATCAACTGGAGTAGAATTTTTTTTTATCATAATTGATAATCTTGCTGGGTTCTGCCATTTCTCTAACTCATGACCAAAAGCAAGAATGTATCTGCATTATTTTATATTTGGTCAATAAGTAGCACTTACACATTTTCCGTACATAGTTGTTAATTGCTGCTGGCAGAAACAAAACCAATTCATATCCTTTAAAAGCCATGGCAAAATTATCTTCACCCCACCCCCTGCTTAGACATACATCTTTAAACACAATGTAGCTGATAAGTGATACTTTGTTACTGAATAACACTTTGGGAGAGATGTGGTCTTACAGTCAGGAAAATGTGATTTTAAATTGGGATTCAAATATTTTTTTATCTGTGTGACCCTGGCTAAGTGATTTAACCTCTCTCTATCTTAATTTTATCATCTTGGAAATTGGAAAAATAATAGTACCTAGATCCCAGGCTTGTTGTGATGATAGAATGAGATATCATAAAATATTATGCAAATATTAAGGTTTATATAAAAGGAAAACTATTATCATTATTATTTTTGGCATACAAACATATAAAACCCCTCTTCTCCAATTCAACACAGAAAAAAACCTGCTTATGTTTCCTCGAAAGCCATTCCCAAGATAGGTCACAGACAAATATAGTTTGTTTCAGCAAAGGTTCATACATGCTCTTAGGACTTAAGGTTGATTGGTTAATATATTGATTAAGCTCTGACCTCTCAAATTATCTGCTTTCATTAGCAGAGTTCCTCCACCAAAATATTCTGCTTGGATATATTCTCCACTGTTTAACATACTCCAATTCCCTCTCCTTGAAGTGATACTGAAATCTCATTGTCAATAAACAACATTCTTTTTCACAGTACCTGAGTTCTACTTCCTGAAAACCCTCCACTAAAACATTAACCCCAGTAATTTCTTCCTTCAGATGTGCCTACTCCTTTCAACTATAATTTCTGGAACACAAGCCTTAAGAAGAATCATATTTCTTTCATTTTATTTTTTTTTCGTCCTCTCATGCTTTTTAAGGCAACATTTATAACCTAGTTCCTCCTAGATCGCAGTATATCCCTGGACATTGTTCCCAGATTTGGTTGCAACTTTCACATGTCCTATAACCAACTAGTTTGAGAGGAGAAATTTCAATAGTAGTTTCCCTCATTTCTGCTTCTAGTCTTTCTCTATACTTGCATCACTCAGCAATACATTCTCCTTGTTTGAATTACACTTTATCCAAATTTATTACCTGATCAAGGTCCTGTGGCTATGTACCAGTACCCAATATATTCCACCTCCTTTCTCAATGAGTTCAATGTCTGGCTTACTGTCTTGCTTTCATCTTCTCATCTCAGCTCCTGCCTTCATACTCTATACAGGAGAGATGCTAGGAGGTAGAGCTAAGGTGGCAGAGAAAAGGCAGTGACTCACCTGAGTTCTCCCCTAAACCTTTCTGAATAGCTTTAAAGAATGACAAAGAATAATTCATGAAGTGGTAGAAATCACAAAAGGACAAGGTGAAATAATTTTCCAGCCAAAGTCAACTTAGAAGGTCTGCAGTAAAGGTCTGCTGCACCTGAGGGAAAGTAGAGCACAGTCTAGCAAGGGCCACTCCAGAATCAACTGGGACCAGCAAACCAGGAGTAGGCCTTGGGAGGCACTGAAACAACAGCTTCTGGAGCTCTCAGTCCACAGATGGTAAGGGCATTGAACAACTGATCAAAGGATATTACGGGGGTCTCTTTTGTGACACTAGTGGAAGGACTCCTGCTTTGGCCATACTCACATCTGGGTCACAGTACTGGATGGCAGTCCCAGGGCAAGGGGGGAGAACTAGTACACCAGAGCCTTTAGCTGCAGAGGAGCAGGAGCTCTTGTCACAGTACTAGGGTAGAAAGGAGTGCTTTTCTTCACAGACTGTAGCACAGGACAGGAGAGTAGAAAATGCACATCTCTTTAGATCATACCACCTTGGAAGAACTGAAAACCTACAGGCCCCTAGAAGTATTTCTAAAATCAGCTGCACAAAACCCTGAAAGCTTGGGATAATGCACCCTCCACTCTGAAAGCAGAGGCTTACTTTTAAAAAGAGTTAAAAGTCAAGAAATTGGCTGACAAAATGACCAAACAACAGAAAAAAATGCTGACCATAGAAGGTTAAAATATTGACAAGGAAAATTAAAACACAGTAAGAAGAAGATAATAAAGTCAAAGCTCCAACATACAAAGCCTTACAGAGATATATGAAATGATTTCAGACCATAGAAGAGCTCAAAATGGATTTTGAAAATCCAGTAAGAAAGGTAGAAGAAAAATTGGGAAGAGAAATGAGAGTGACACACACAAAAAAAACAACATAAAAAAGAGTCAATAAAGTAAAGGAAAATAAGGAAAAGCAAAAAACACCTGAAAAACAGAATAGGCCAAATGGTAAAAGTGATACAAAAGCCCAGTGATGAGAAGAATGCCTTGAAAAGCAGAAACGGGGACTTCCACTTCCAGAAGTCAAAATGGCAAAGTAAAAAGTTAGTCACCCTCACCCTCCCCTCTCAACCTCTGAAAGCCCAGACAATATCACTCCATAAAAAACCCTGGAACAGCTGAACCAGAAGAAAGATGGGGAGCTGCAGTGCAGTAGCCCAGATAGCTTGAAGGATTAATGGGAAAGGCCCCACTTACCCTAGAGGAAGGAGAGCAGTACTGAAAGGGAGGCATCTCAGCAAGCTAACAGAAACCCCCTCTTTAGCATACCAGGAGGAGATGCTGGTGGCTTGGCATTCTACAGCAAATGGGTCTCCCAATGCCTCTGCAAAAATAAGGGAAACAGCATTGCAAAGGGCACCAGGTGGATAAACACTCTGCAGCATTCATCTGAAAGGGGCTGAAGAAAGTAACCTAGAATTGCTCAAAAGTTCCAACCTTACTGATTCCAGTCTAATACCAGGTAAGCTGTCAGAACCCTACAGCCTCCAACTGCCAACCAGGAGGACATCCTGAAACCCAGGTGGCAGTGCAGGCAAACACCAACACCTGGACCTCTGACTGCTTCAGTGAGGGCTGGGGAACCAGTGGAAAGCAGCTCAGAAAACCATCAGGTGTCTTGGCATTCTATAGCATAGGAGTCTCCCAGTGCCTCAGTGGAACTAAGGGAGGCAGCATTGCAAGGGACCCCAGATAGATAAACACCCTGCAGCATCCACCTAAAAGGAACTGAAGAAAGCTAAAGGAAAGGAAAATCAGGGAACTTAGAATTGCCCGCAAGTTCCAGCATTGTTGATTCCAGCCCAACACCAGGTAAGCTGCCAGAACCTTACAACTTCCAATTGCCAACATAAGAGGCCCCAGCACACGAAGCCAGTGACCAACCCTAGGCTCCCAACACAAGAAGCTTGGGTCAGTGCCCTTTGCTCCCCAGCAGGAGAGCTCAATCTCTTTAAAGGCCAGGAAATAAAGAAATAGCATGAGTAAAATGAAACATACCATAGATTTGTATTATGAGAAGAGTGAAGATCAAAAAAGAAATTCTGAAGAGGACAGCATTGTCAACACAGCCACATCTGGATCCTCAAAAGGGAATATGAACTGGTCTGAAGCCCAAAAAGCTTTCTTAGAAGAGCTCAAGAAGGATTTTAAAAGTCTAATGAGAGAAGTAGAAGAGTCCTTAAAAAACACAATTGACCAACTGGAAAAAAAGTACACTGAAGAAAACAAATCCCTTAAAAATACAATTGGCGAATTGGAGAAGGAAGTACAAAAACTAACAGAAGAAAACAGTTTGTTAAAAATTAGCGTTGGAGAAATGGAAACCAATGACTCTATGAGAGAGCAAGAATCAGTCAAACAGAAACCAGAAAAATCAAAAAATAGATGAAAACAGAAAATATCTCATGGGTAAGACAAATGACCTAGAAAAGTGATCCAGGAAGAAACAATTTAAAAATGATTGGTCTACCTGAAAATCGTGATGAAAAAAAAAAGCCGAGACAGTATCTTTCAGGAAATCATAAAAGAAAACAGCCCTGAAGTCCTAAAACCAGAAGATAAAATAACCATATAAGAATCCACCGCTCACTGCCTAAAAGAGATCTCAAAATGAAAACAGCAATGAATATAATAGCCAAATTCCAAAATTATCAGATCAAAGAGAGAATACTGCAAGCAGCCAGAAAGAAACAATTTAAATATCATGGAACCACAGTCAAGATTGCACAGGACCTTGCAGCTTCTACATTAAAAGACCACTGGTCAGGAAGCATGATATTCCTTAAGACAAAGGAGTTTGGATTGCAGCCAATAGAAATCTAACTTGCCCTATAGGCAGTAGAAGGGAAAAGGGGAAAGAAAGGGTGAGGGGATAGAAGGGAGGGAAGAAGCAATAAGTGTAAAGGGGAAGAAAAGGTAAAGGGAAGGGACTGAAGGAGGTGGTGGTCAAATCTCCAGGGCCAGATGGATTTACATGGGAATTATATCAAACATTTAAAGAGCAATTAATTCCAATACTATATAGACTATTTGGGAAAATTGGTGATTAAGGAATCTTAACAAATTCTTTTTATGACACAAATATGTTGCTGATACCTAAACCAGGAAGAGTCAAAACAGAGAAAGAAAATTATAGACCAATTTCTCTAAAAAAAATAGATGCAAAAATTTTAAACAAAAGATTAGCAAATAGATTACAGCAACTTATCACAAGAATAACACACTGACCAGGTAGGATTTATACCAGGAATGCAGGGCTGGTTCAATATTAGGAAAACTATCAGCATAATTGAGCATATCAACACAAAAACTAACAGAAACCACATGATCATCTCAATAGATGCAGAAAAAGCTTTTGACCAAATACAACATCCATTCCTACTAAAAACACTAGAAAGCATAGGTATAAATGAAGTCTTCTTTAAAACAATAAATAGAATCTATCTAAACCTTCAGCAAGCATAATATGTAATGGGGACAAGCTAGAAGCATTTCCAATAAGATCAGGGGTGAAACAAGGATGTCTGTTATCACCACCATTATTCAGTATCGGACTGGAAATGATAGCTTTAGTAAGAACAGAAGAAAAATAAATTGAAGGTATTAGAACAGGGAAAGAAGAAACAAAGCTAACACTCTTTGCAGATGACATGATGATATGCTTAGATAATCCTAAGGAATCAAGCAAAAAACTAGTTGAAATTATATACAACGTTAGTAAAGTTGGAGGATATGAAATAAACCCACATAAATCATTGGCATTTCTATAATTACCAACAAAGCCCAACAGCAAGAGACAGAAAGAGAAATCCCATTTAAACTTACTGTAGACATTATAAAATCTTTAGGAGTCTACCTCCTGAAACAAACCCAGGAACTCTATGAACAAAATTACAAAACACTTTTCACACAAATACAGGTAGATCTAAATAATTAGAAAAACGTCAGTTGCTCATGGGTAGGCTGAGCTAATACAATAAAATGGCAATTCTACGTAAGCTAATTTACTTATTCAGTGCCACACCAATCAGACTATCAAAAATTATTTTTATAGAGTTAGAAAAAATAATAACAAGATTCATTTGGAAGAACAAAAGGTCCAGAATACCAAGGGAACTAATGAAAAGAAGTGCAAGTGAAGGTGGCCTAGCCATTACAGATCTTAAATTATATTATAAAGCAGCAATCATCAAAACTGCTTGGTACTGATTAAGAAATAGAGTGGTGGATCAGTGGAATGTGTTAAATATGAAGACACAGTAGTCAACGACTATAGTAATCTATTATTTGATAAACCCAAAGACTGGGAAAGGCTGGGAAAACTGGGAAAAGAGTATGGCAGAAACTAGGCATAGACCAAAATCTCATACCATATATCAAAATAAAGTCAAAATGGGTTCATGATTTAGATATAAAGTCTGATACTATAAGCAAACTGGGAGAGCAGGGAATAGTTTACCTATCAGATCTATGGAGAACAGAAGAATTCATGACCAAACAGGAGATAGAGAACATTACAAAAAACAAAACAGATAATTTTGATTATATTAAATTGAAAAGTTTTTGCACAAACAAATGCAATTAAGATTAGAAGGAAGGTAGAAAATTGGGAAAGAATTTTTACAACCAGTCTCTCTGATAAAGGCCTTATTTCTAAAATATATAGAGAATTAAAACAAATTTATAAGAATACAAGCCATTCCCCAATTGATAAATGGTCAAAGGATATAAACAGACAGTACTCAGATAAAGAATTTAAAGCGGTCTATAATCATATGATGAAGTGCTCTAAATCACTATTGATTATGGAAATGCAAATCAAAACAACTTTGAGGTACCATATCACACCTATCAGATTGTCCAACATGACAAAACAGGAAAATGATAAATGTTGGAGAAGATGTGGGAAAATTGGAACACTAATGCATTGTTGGTGGAGTTGTTAAATGATTCAACCATTTTGAAGAACAATTTGGAACTATGCTGAAAGGGCTATAAAAATGTGCATACCCTTTGACCCAGCAATAGCACTTAGGGCTATATCCCAAAGAGATCATACAAATGGGAAAAGGACCCACACGTACAAAAATATTCATAGCAGCTCTTTTTGTGATGGCAAAGAATTGGAAATTGAGAGGATGCCCATCAATTGGAGAATGGCTGAGCAAGTTGTGGTATATGGATGTAATGGAATACTATTGTGCTACAAGAAATGATGAACAGGCTGACTTCAGAAAAACCTGGAAAGACTTGTATGGTTTGATACTGAGTGAAGGAGCAGACCCAAGAGAACATTGTACACAGTAACAGCCATGCTGTGCGATGACTAATATTGATAAACTTTACTCTTGCCAGCAATACAAGGATCTAAGACATCTCCAGAGGCTTTGTGATGGAAAATGCTATCCCCATCCAAAGAAAGAACTATGGAAATTGAATTTCTACTTTTTTTCTCTTCTGTTGAGTTTTGTTTCCTCTTTCTGATGGTTCTTCCTATTGGTTTTAATTTTTACTTACAACATCACTAATGTGAAAATATGTTTAATAGGAATGTAAATGTATAGCCTGTATCAGATTGTATGCCATCTTGGGGAGGGTGGTTGGGAGTAAGGGGAAGAAAAATTGTAAACTCAAAAGCATATGGAAGTGATTATTGATAAGTCAAAATAAATTAATAAAAAATTTTAACAAAAGAAAAAAAAAAGGAAAAGCAGAAACATCCCAATGGGAAAAATGGCATGGAATTTCACTGAAAAAAAAATACTAAAAAGTAGAATTGGTCAAATGGAAAAGGAGGTGCAAAAGCTCACTGAAGAAAATAATTGCTTACTATTTTTCAATAAGAAATCATGAGCAGGAAGACTTCAGAAAAACCTGGCGAAAGACTTACATGAACTGATGCACAGTGAAGGTAGCAAAACCATGAGAACATTATACACAGTAACAGCAACATTGTGTGATGACTAATTTTGATAGACTTGCCTCTTCTTAGTAATGCTATGATCTAAGAAACTCCAAAAGACTCATGATGGAAAATGCTATCCACATCCAGAAAAAGAACTATGGAATCTGAATGCAGATTGAAGCATACTATTTCTACTCTCTCTCTCTCTCTGTCTCTCTCTCTCTCTCTCTCTCTCTCTCTCTCTCTCTCTCTCTCTCTCTCTTTGTGGGTGTGTGTATGTCTGTATCTTGCTGTCTATTTCTGTGTCTCTCTCTGTCTCTCTGTCTCTGTCTGTCTGTCTCTCTCTGCCTCTGTCTGTGTCTATCTCTTTCTCTCTCTCTTTTGTTTCTTCTTTTTCGTGATTGCTCTCAATGGTTCTAATTCTTCCTTACAACATGACTAATGTGTAAATATGTTGAATATGAATATATATGTAGAACCTATATCAGATTGCAGTCCATCTTGGCGTGAAGGAGGGGAAGAAGGGGAGATAGTTTGGAACTCAAAAGCTTGTGCAATTATTTCAGATGCCATAATTGAAGCTATCTATAGTCATATGAGAAGATGCTCTAAATGTCTTTTGATCAGAAGAATGCAAATTGAAACAATTGAGGTACAACCTCATGCTTATTAGATTGGCTAACAGGACAGAAAAGGAGAATGACAAATGTTGGAGAGGATGTGAGAAAAATGAAACATTGCACTGTTGGTGGAGTTGTGAACTGATTTGACCATTCTGTGGTGCAATTTTGAACTATGCTCAAAAGGCTATAAAATAGTGCATACCCTTTAACCTAGCAGTGCCACCATTTGGTCTGTATTCAAAAAGAGATTTAAAAAGGGAAAAAACCCTATATGGGCAGAAATATTTAAAGCAGCTCTTTTTTGGTGGCAGTGAGTTAGAAATTGGGAGGATGCCCATTAATTGGGGAAAGGCTAAACCAAATTGTTTTATGTGATTATGATAGAATACTGTTGTATTATAAGAAATGATGAGCAGGATGTTTTAAAATAAAAAAAAAAGCACCTGAACTCACATGAGCTGATGCAAAGTGAAATGTACTGTGTACAAAGTAACAGCAATATTGTAAGATGATCACCTGTGAAAGTCTTAGCTATTCTCAGCAATACAGAAATCCAAGACAATTGTGTAGAATTTATGATGAAAAATGCTATCCACCCACAGGCAAAGAACTGACAGTGTCTGAATACATATTGAACCATACTTATTTTTCTTTTTTACTTTATTCTTCTTTAGTTTTTAGTTTAGTTTTGTTTTGTTTTTTTGGTCTCTGTTTTCTTTCACAACATGACTAACATTGAAATATATTTTGCATGACTACAGATGCATAATCTATATTGACTTGCTTGCCTTCTCAATGAGGGTAGTGAGGAAGGAAGAAGGAAAAGAATTTGGAATTTAAATTTTTAAAAGCAAATGTCAATTTTTTTTTACATATAATTTGAGGAAAATAAAACCTAAATAAATTTTTATAAAAGAAAATTTAAAAAACAAACAAAAAAAGATATTCTTATGTTCTTAAAATACCCTAATTTCTCAGTTTCTAAACCTATTCAAGTTTCATGATACACTCTTCTCCACCATAGTTACCCAAAGGGTATATCTTTTATCTTGCCATCATCCACAAGGTCCCACTTCTGTGTTCAAGCACTCTAAAATACCTCTACAGAAATGTATGTCTCTCCATGACTTACTACATTTAAACCTCATTCTCATCCTAACAATGGCCTCCAATCCCTCTAAACCCTCAGGATTTTTCTCAGGATGTAGCTATGCTGTCCTCTCTTCCAAAACTAATTAATAATAGCTAGTATTTATATAATGCTTTAAGGATTGAAGAGTAATTTGAAAAAAATCTCATTTTATCTTCACAACAACCTTCTGATAGGGGTTTCATTATTAACCCACCCACCCCCATCTTACAGATGAAGAAAATGAGGCAAATAGACATTAAGTGTCTTTCCCAGGATAACATGGCTAGCAGGTTTTCTGTGGTCTGGTATGAATATAGGTCTTCCTTACTTAAGATACATCACTTTGGTCCTTAGTGAACTAGTTCAACTTTTCAGTATTGCCTACTCTCTAATTCCCTACTTCTTTATTCTATTGCAACTCATGCTTTCAGAAACTCCAAACCTTGGTTATCACAACCATCTATCTGCTTTGGTACTCACAAGCCACAGATGAGAGATCAAGGCACTGTCATAACAGAGCTAAAAGGGCAACTTCACATTTATATTGTCCAGTCTCAACTGGACCTTTATTTTGGCCAGGCAATGCTTCTATTCCATTTTAATGCATTTTCTACCCTACTCCCCACAATTGCTGTTAAAAAAAAAAAGCTTTTTCTTTACTCTTCCATCTTCCTATAAATCACTTCTCCCTACTCTCCAAAGCTGAGAACTCTGCCTCATAATGCCCTTAGAATATCAAATCCATTTACTGCAACTCTCTCCTCTCTCTCCACTTATCTTACATTACTCTGTCATCAATTTTGTTTCCCCTATTACTGGGAAAATCCTGATTTATTTATAGAAGGATTGCTACTTTTTCTGGAATGTTATCCTTAATGTGTTAATATGCCTTTAATTGTTAATTAACAGTTTCCTAACAACATCCAAATGCACACATAAACTTTTTATAGTCTATGCTAGGGAATTTCAAGAAAAGTACATACTAGTGCTTCCCCTTTTATTCTGGTTTCTGAAGAAGTGACTCTACTCCTTTGGCAAGTCTAATCCTTCTTCACGTAACCATAATCTCTTCCTTCCCCTTCTTTCTACACACATTCACTCTAATGACATTTGTCTATGTCTCTCTCATTCACCTTTTTCTCCCAAACTCTCTTTCTGTCTCAGACTCTCTTTCTCTCTCTGTCTCTCTATCTCTCTTTCTGACTCTGACTCTGTCTCTGACTTTCTATATCCCTGTGTCTTTGTCCTGCTTGTTACATTTGGGAATTCAATCCTTACTCATGCCAAGGTTGTCCCTACTAGGCCCAGGAGAGTTCATTCATTTGTGTTCTAATTACAATAATGCTTGTATGTCTAACATCACTAATGATTGTTGCTGGGAATAATATTTGCATTAAGCATCATTTGGATAATATGTGCATACTATCTTTCAAAACATCTGTATTTTGTTACTCTTTATTAAATGTTCCTCTCTTTCATAAGCCAATGGTTTATTCATTTGGGTTCAGACTGCAAACTGTCTTACTATCTTGTAACACTAAAGTTCTGACATAAAAAATTATACTGTCTCTGAACAGATTTAGTATTTTCATAAGAAGACTGATTTTAATAAAATACCTACAAAATGGATTCTATTTGTGATACAACATACTTTGTGAAATAATTTCTGTCATACTTCATTTTAACAATCATAGAGTCAGACTCACTAACTTGAGGGTTGGAAATGACCTCAGTGGAATCTAGTTTGATATAAACATGAAAATGAAACTTCCCTAACAATTGGTCTCTAAACTTCATCTTGAAGACCTCCAAGAAGAGGGAACTTATCATCTATAAGACACTCTATTAGTGTATTCCACTTCTGGGCAGGTCTAAATTGTTAAGACTTTTTGTTTTTGTCTTTTTTTCTTCTTGACATCAAGTCTAAATTTGGCTCTTTATAATATCTATCAGAACCAACTTAATTCTTCTTTTAAATGTCATTTTGTCCCTCCTGAGTCTCATCTTCTCTAAGTTAATTAAGTTTCTTCAACCAGTCTTTATATGATAATGTCTAAATGTTCTTGTCCATCTTCTACACACTCTCTAGCTTATCAATAACCACCTTTCATGGCAACCTGGCATACCAAATTGTCTGTTTTCAATTTTGCCTGCTCAATTACTGGGGAGATCCTGTTTTATTTATAGAAGGATTGCTACTTTTCCTGGAATGGTATCCTTAATGTGATAATATGCTTTTAATTGGTAATTAACAGTTTCCTAACAAAGTCCAAATGCACACTGAAACTTTTTATATCTCATGATAGGGAATTTCAAGGAGTCCAATCAGCATCTACTTTAGCACCTCTTCTCATCTTATCGCCTACTAATAAAATTTTAACAAATTTAACCATCTTGCCACTTATCTGCTATACTACCTCCTATCCAGTGCACATAAGCGTTTTCTAAATAGGCTTTCCCACATTTTTTTTGTATGTGTAAAATGATGCTATCTCTCTCAAATGTAAACCTTAGCGTTGTTTCTTATAGGAAATTATTGAATCTGTCCAATTAAAATTCCAACACACTGCTTCAGTGGACATGATTCTGTCTATTTTCTCCTGAAAACGCATGTATATTAGTGGCACTTTCAAAGAATAAACTCTCCACTTCCTGCTGAAACACCCTCTCTATATTCTTCAGTCTTATACAATTATATCTCAGTCCCTGCTATGGCCCAAGCAATGATAAAAATTTGGCCCCAGTTAGAATGTTAATTTCTTGTCTCATAAACTGTCCTCTCTAATTATTGTCTTCATGTTAAATTTTTGTTTGTTGTTGTTGTTCAGTCATTTCAGTCATCTCTGACTTTTCATTTGTGGTTTTCTTGGCAAAGATGTTGGAGTGGTTTGTCATTTCCTCTCCAGGTCATTTTGGGGATGGGGAAATGAGGCAAACTGCATTGTTAGTTGCCAGGGTCATATAGCTAGTAAGTGTCTGAGGCTGGATTTGAATGCAGAAGGATGAGCTTGCCTGACTTCTGGCCCCAAACTCTACAGGTTATACCACCTAGCTGCCCCCAAATTTTGTTTACATTGTCATAAATGTGAAAGCAAGGATGGTGTTGCCTGGACCTAGGGGTAAACCACTGAGTGGAATTAGATCTTCCTTTAATACCAACCTTTTCCCTTAACTGTAATATTGTATTATAAATGATTGCTTGCATTTATCAGTACGAGTATGGGATACTCATTGCCTCTCATTAAAAAAATAATAATAATATTGACTGTTGTTTGTTTGTTTGTTTCAAAGAAAATCAATTGACAATTAAATTCTCCAAAAAAGAGGGTGGGGCATCCCTATGAAGGGACAAAATTAAGTTCCTATACAGATTTTTCTAATGGTGATTTTTTTGGAGACACTAACTTGACATTTATAATAAAAATGTTTTGATGAAAGGTAAATTTTCCTTCTTGTTATTACAAATTGGAAAAGTTTGATTTCTTAAAAAAATGATAAACAGAATGAATCAACTAAGTTTATAATGTTACAATTTTATAGGACAGAGGTCTTATAAGTTACCTACTGAAAAACACTTTAGTCCTCTAGAATATTTTAATTTGTGAAATCATCACTTATGAGGGAAGGAGATTCAGTAACTTTCCAGAAATTCTCAGCAGTGTTACAAAATAATGGCATACATTTAATAGGCTATCCTAGGTTAGCAGCAAGAGAAGAAATAACAAAATTTCATCCATTTACACACAGTATTCTCCAGCAATATTATATCCTGAACTCAGTGTTTAAGTCTGATGTAAATCCAGATATGATAATTAGGTCCAAAATTATACAAAATTGGTCCTGGAGGTTGAGAAGATCCCTAATGCTGTGTGTAGTCATGTGTTTATGGTCCTAGATTCATTCACAAAGATTTCTTCACGTTCTAAAGTATTACAGTTCCATGCCCTAGGATTATTCCTGAATACACTGTAACCCAAGGAAATTGTCTGCCTCTGGGAGCTAATTAACTTATTTGTTTACTATTATTGAAAGGCTGTCCCTACTACAGAGTGAAGGTGTGGTATTCTGCAACTGACCCAAAGAAGATTTCATGGCAGCAGAGGCTTTCTTGAAGTGTCCCTTAGGAGAATATGTTAATTGGAGCACCAAGATCAATATCTTGGAGGGTAAGCACTTAGAGACTAAAACTGTTAATTGACCATTACCAATTAAATACAAATTCTTGAGCCAAATGGCCTAGGGCTATATCTGTTACCTAAATAGAATTTTATTGGTCTGAAGAAGTTAATGCAAGGTGTTTAACTTAGTACCTAGGGAAAGTTTATACACAGGAGGAAAATTGCCTCACTATTTGATAAAATACATAAGGAAGTCTGGCCTTTCCCCACAAAAATGTTCCTATAGCTTAAATCTTAAAATGAACCTGCCAGTAAGTTTAATTGCTATTGCAAAGGATTTATGTTTGCAGGAAGTTGAAAATCTATTCTACAAACCTGATTATAGGATTTTAAACTGCCATGATGTAAATTACTTCCTATGGGCTGTTTGATAGTAAGATAAGGCTTGTTTTGGAAAAAGTTCAAGATAGAGCCCTAGAAGAGTTAATTTACTTCACAGCAGCAAGGGTTTTTATTCCTTAGAGTATGCATTCTTAATTTTGACTCATTACTCATAAGACACTATTCTAAGGCCATTCTCCACAGGTACCATGAATAAAAAGGAGTATTGAAATGAAGTTCCTCTGGTGCAGAGTTCTCCATATTATAAAAAGAAATAAGCACAGCTTGGGTGCTACTTACTTATCTACTCTTTATCATCATTTCTGTGCATAGTGTAACGCATGGACAGACACTTAGGTTTCTGTAAGATCAAAAAAACTAAATAACCGTAGATTTGCTAATTATATTCTGATACTTAGGAAAATGATGTCCATACATGACTCTGGCTATGTCTTTTCTCATTGCTTAAAAAGCATTGAACAGTGAATGTGTACTTGGGGTTCTTTTTTTTAAAATTTTTTTTTTAAAAAAATTGTTTTCCATATGCTTTTGAGTTGAAAAATTTTCTCCCTTTTTCTCCTTCCCACCCTCCCAAGACGGCACGCACAATCTGACATAGGCTATTACATTTACACACATTAAACATATTTTCACATTAGTGAATTGTAAGTAAAAATTAAAACCAATACGAGGAACCATCAGAAAGATGAAACAAAACTCAACAGAAGGTAAAAATAATAGAGCAATTCGACTTCCATAGTTCTTTCTTTGGATGTGGACAGCATTTTCCATCCTGAGGCCTCTGGAGATGTCTTAGATCCTCCTAATGCTGAGAAGGGTTCAGTTTAACATTCTTAGTCATTGAATAACGTGGCTGCTATTGGGTACAAAGTCCTCTTGGTTCTGCTCACTTCACTCAGCATCAGACCATATAAGTCTTTCCAGGTTTTTCTGAAGTCAGCCTGTTCATCATTTCTTATAACACAATAATTCCATTACATTCATATACCACAACTTGCTCAGCCATTCCCAATTGATGGGCATCCTCTCAATTTCCAATTCTTTGACACACAAAAAGAGCTGCTATGTATATTTTGTACATGTGGGTCCTTTTCCCATTTCTTTGATCTCTTTGGGATATAGCCCTAGAAGTGCTATTGCTGGATCAAAGGGCATGCACATCAAAGGGCATAGTTCCAAATTGTTCTCCACAATGGTTGGATCATTTCACAAACTCCACCAACAATGTATTAGTGTTCCAATTTTCCCACATCTTCTCCAATTTATCATTTTCTGTTTTGTCATGTTGGCCAATCTGATAGGTGTGATGTGGTACCTCAGAGTTGTTTTGATTTGCATTTCTCTAATCAATAACAATTTAGAGCATTTTTTCATATGACTATAGATGGCGTTAATTTCTTCATCTGAGAACTGCTTGTTCATATCCTTTGACCATTTATCAATTGGGGAATGGCTTGTGTTCTTATAAATTTGTCTTAATTCTCTATATATTTTAGAAATGAGGCCTTTATCAGAAGACTGGTTGTAAAAATTCTTTCCCAATTTTCTACCTTCCTTCTAATCTTAGTTGCATTGGCTTTGTTTGTGCAAAACTTTTCAATTTAATGTAATCAAAATTATCCATTTTGCTTTTCATAATGTTCTCTTCTCCTGTTTGGTCATGAATTCTTCTGTTCTCCATAGATCTGATAGGTAAACTATTCCTTGTTCTCCCAGTTTACTTATAGTATCAGCCTTTATATCTAAGTCCTGAACCCATTTTGACTTTATTTTGGATATGGTGTGAGATTTGGGTCTATGCCTAGTTTCTGCCATACTCTTTTCCAGTTTTCCCAGCAGTTTTTTCAAAGAGTGGGTTCTTATCCCAAAGCTGGGGTCTTTGGGTTTATCAAATAATAGATTACTATAGTCATTGACTACTGTGTCTTGCATATTTAACCTATTCCACTGATCCACCTCCCTATTTCTTAGCCAGTACCAAGCAGTTTTGATGATTGCTGCTTTATAATACAATTTAAGATCTGGAATTGCTAGGCCACCTTCCCCTGCTTTTCTTTTCATTAGTTCCTTTATATTCTGGACGTTTTGTTTTTCCAAATGAATCTGTTATTATTTTTTCTAACTCTATAAAATTTTTTTGGTAGTTTGATTGGTATGGCACTGAATAAGTAAATTAGCTTAGGTAGGATTGTCATTTTATTATATTAGCTCGGCCTACCCATGAGCAACTGATTTTTTCCAATTATTTAGATCTGATTTTATTTGTGTGAAAAGTGTTTTGTAATTGTGTTCATAGAGTTCCTGGGTTTGTTTCAGGAGGTAGACTCCTAAATATTTTATAATGTCTACAGTAAGTTTAAATGGGATTTCTCTTTCTATCTCTTGCTTTTGGGCTTTGTTGGTAATATATAGAAATGCTGATGATTTATGTGGGTTTATTTTATAGCCTGCAACTTTGCTAAAGTTGTTTATTATTTCAAGTAGTTTTTACTTGATTCTCTAGGATTCTCTAAGTATATCATGTCATCTGCAAAGAGTGATAGCTTTGTTTCTTCTTTGCCTATTCTAATGCCTTCAATTTCTTTTTCTTCTCTTATTGCTAAAGCTAAATTTCCAGTACAATATTGAATAACAGTGATAATGGACATCCTTGTTTCACCCCCGATCTTATTGGAAATGCTTCTAGCCTGTCCCCATTACATATAATGCTTGCTGAAGGTTTTAGATATATGCTATTTATTATTTTAAGGAAGACTCCTATACCTATGCTTTCTAGTGTTTTTAATAGGAATGGGTGTTGTATTTTATCAAAAGCTTTTCTGCATCTATTGAGATGATCATGTGGTTTCTGTTGGTTTTGGTTGATTATGCTCAATGATGTTTGATAGTTTTCCTAATATTGAGAACCAACCTGCATTCCTGGTATAAATCCTACCTGGTCATAGTGTATTATTCTTGTGATAAGTTGCTGCAATCTACTTGCTAGTATTTTGTTTAAAATTTTTGCATCTATATTCATTAGAGAAATTGGTCTATAATTTTCTTTCTCTATTTTGACTCTTCCTGGTTTAGGTATCAACACCATATTTGTATCATAAAAAGAATTTGGTAAGACTCCTTCTTCACCTATTTTCCCAAATAGTCTATATAGTATTGGAATTAATTGTTCTTTAAATGTTTGATAGAATTGCATGTAAATCCATCTGGCCCTGGAGATTTTTTCCTAGGGAGTTCATCAATGGCTTGTTCAATTTCTTTTTCTGAGATGGGGTTATTTAAGTATTTTACTTCCTCTTCGGTTAATCTGGGCAATTTATATTTTTGTAAATATGTATCCATTTCACTAAGATTGTCAAATTTGTTGGCATATAGTTGGGCAAAATAATTCCTAATTATTGTTTTAATTTCCTCTTCCTTGGTGGTAGCTTCACCCTTTTCATTCTTGATACTAGTAATTTGGTTTTCTTCTTTCTTTTTTTTTAATTAAATTAACCAAAGGCTTATCTATTTTATTGGTTTTTTCATAAAACCAGCTCTTAGTTTTATTTATTAGTTCAATAGTTTTCTTAATTTATTTTCTTAATTTTTCCTTTGGTTTTCAATATTTCTAATTTGGTGTTTAGTTGAGGATTTTTAATTTGTTCTTTTTCTAGTTTTTTTAGTGTATGCCCAATTCATTAATCTCCTCTTTTTCTATTTTATTTATGTAAGCATTTAGAGATATAAAACTTCCCCTAAGAACTGCTTTCACTGCATCCCATAGGTTTTGGTATGTTGTCTCATTATTGTCATTCTCTTGAATGAAATTATTGATTGTTTCTATGATTTGTTGTTTGACCCAATCATTTTTTAGGATTATTTAGTTTCCAATTATTTTTTAGTCTATCTTTCCATGGCCCTTTATTACATATAATTTTTATTGCATCATGATCTGAAAAGGATGCATTTAATATTTCTGCCTTTCTGCATTGGATTGTGAGGTTTTTATGCCCTAGTACATGGTCAATTTTTGTGTATGTGCCATGTACTGATGAGAAAAAAGTATATTCCTTTCTATCCCCATTCAGTTTTCTCCAGAGGTCTATCATACCTAACTTTTCTAATGTTCTATTCACCTCCTTAACTTCTTTCTTGTTTATTTTGTGGTTAGACTTATCTAGTGCCAAGAGGGGGAGGTTCAGGTCCCCCACTAGTATAGTTTTGCTGTCTATTTCTTCCTGTAACTCCCTGAACTTCTCCTGTAAGAATTTGGATGCTATACCATTTGGTGCATATATATTTAGTAATGATATTACTTCATTGTCTATGGTGCCTTTTAGCAGGATGTAGTTTCCTTCCTTATCTCTTTTGATTAGATCTATCTTTGCTTTTTTTGCTTTCTGAGATCAGGATTGCTACCCCTGCTTTTTTCACTTCAGCTGACGCATAATATATTCTGCTCCAGCCTTTTACCTTTACCCTGTATGTGTCACTCTTTTTCAAATGTGTTTCCTGTAAACAACATATTGTAGGATTATGGTTTTTAATCCATTCTGCAATCCATTTCCGTTTTATGGGAGAGTTCATCCCATTCACATTCACAGTTATGATTACTATCTGTGTCTTTTTCTCCATCCTTTTTCCCCCTATTTTGCTTTTCTTCTCCTTTTTCCTTTCTCCCCTTCACTAGTGTTTTGCTTTTGACCACCCCTCAGTCCCTTCCCCCTTTTATTATCCCTTTCCCTTTTCTTCCCTTTAGTCTTACTGCTGCTTCCCTCCCTTCTTTCCCCCTCCCTTTTCTTTCCCCCTCCCTTTTCTTTCCCCTTTTCCCTCCTACTGCCTATAGGGCAAGTTAGATTTCTATACCTAACTGATTATATTATGCCCTTCTTGAGCCAAATCTGATGAGAGTAAGGTTCAAACAATGCTCCCCCCCTTTCCCTCTGCTGTAATAGGATTTTGTGTCTTTTCCTGTAATGTAATTTACCCTTGTCTGCCTCCTCCTTTCTCAGTACATTTTCTAAGATCAGATTGATCCACTTATTTGGATCCATTTAACCCACTTGATTAGATTTTTTTTATCATTACATCAAAGTCAACTAATATCCACCCTCTTTATGTATACTCCTTTAACAAGGTGTAATAACAATACAGTTCTCAAGGGTTGCAAGTCTCATATTCCCTTGTAGGGGTTTAAACATCCCCCCTTATTAACAACATATTGTATCCTTCTGTGTCCCATTTACCTTTTTAAGTCCTTCTTGAGTCCTGTACTTGAAGATCAAATTTTTTGTTGAGCTCTGGTCTTTTTATCAGGAAAGTTTGGAAGTCTCCTATTTTTGTTGAATATCCACCTGCTCCCTTGAAAAATGAAGCTCATTTTTGCTGGGTAATTGATCCTTGGCTGCATTCCAAGCTCCTTTGCCTTATGGAATATCATGTTCCATGCCCTGCGGTCTTTTAATGTAGAAGCTGCAAGGTCCTGTGTAATCCTGACTGTGGTTCCATGATATTTAAGTTGTTTCTTTCTGGCTGCTTGCAGCACCTTCTCTTTCACCTGGCAATTTTGGAATTTTGCTATTATATTTCTTGGGTCAATTTGGGATCTCTTTCAGGTGGTGATCGGTGGATTCTTTCTATGGTTATTTTCCCTTCTGGTTCTAGGACTTCTGGGCAGTTTTCCTTTATGATTTCCTGAAAGATACTGTCCAGGCTCTTTTTTCATCGTGATTTTCAGGTAGTCCAATAATTTTTAAATTGTCTCTCCTGAGTCGATTTTCCAGGTCGGTTGTTTTACTGATGAGGTATTTTACATTTTCATCTATTTTTTCATTTTTTTGTTTCTGTTTGACTGATTCTTGCTCTCTCATAGAGACATTAGTTTCCATTTGTCCAATTCTAGTTTTAACAGATTGTTTTCTTCTGTTAGTTTTTGTCTTCCTTCTTCAACTGGCCAATTGTGTTTTTTAGGGACTTGTTTTCTTCAGTGTATTTTTTTTTCCAACTGGCCAATTGTATTTTGAAGGACTCTTTTACCTCTCTCATTTGACTATTAAAATCCTTCTTGAGCTCTTCTAAGAAGGCTTTTTGGGCTTCAGACCAGTTCATATTCCCTTTTGTTGTTGCAGATGTGGGTTTGTTGACAATGTTGTCCTCTTCAGAATTTCTGTCTTGATCTTCACTCTTCTCATAATATGAATCTATGGTACGTTTCTTTTTACTCATGGTGTTTCTTTATTCCCTGGCCTTTAAAGAGATTGAGCTCTCCTGCTGGGGAACAGAGGGTACTGACCCAAGCTTCTTGTGTTGGGAGCCTAGGTCTTGGTCACTGGCTTTGTGTGCTGGGGCCTCTTATGCTGGCAATTGGAGGCTGTAGGTTTCTGGCAGCTTACCTTGTGTTGGGCTGGAATCAGCAAGGCTGGAACTTTCAGGCAATTCTAGGTTGCCTGCTTTTCCTTTCCTTTAGCTTTCTTCAGCTCCTTTTAGATGGCTGCTGCAGGATGTTTATCTGCCTGGGGCCCCCTGCAGTGTTGTCTCCCTCGTTTCTGCTAATGCACCAGGAGATTCCTTTGCGGTGGATTGCCAAGACTCCTGGTGGTTTTCTGTGCTGGTTTCAACCGGTTCCCCATGCCCTCACTGAGGCACTCAGAGGTCCACATGTTGGTGTTTGCCTGCTCTACCACCTGGGCTTCAGGATCGCTTCACAATTGGAGGCTTCAGGGCTCCTACAGCTCACCTGGTGTTGGGATGGAATCAGCAAGGTCAGGGCTTTAGGAAGCCTTTAGGTTGTTTTCTTCACCTCCTTTCAGATGAATGCTGCAGGGTACTTATCTGCCTGGGGCCCCTTGTTTTTGCTGAGGCACTGGCAGACCCATTTGCTGGGCTACTGCACTGCTGCTCCTTGTCTTTCTTCTAGTTCAGGTGTTCCAGGGTTTTTTTTTCCTGGGGTGATATTTTCTGGATTTTCAGAGGTCGATAGGGGAGAGTGAGAGCGACTACCTTTTCACTCCGTCATCTTGGCTTCCGGAAGCTGTACTTGGGGTTCCAAAAGAAGAGGTAGCCAATGGCTACCTTATGTCTTTAGGTTATTGACATACAGGATTAAGATAAAGTAGCGAGACACAATACAGGAGGGATTTTTTTCAATATTTAGAGTAATTTAAGTGTGTGTGTGTGTGTGTTTTTTTTAATGTAGACATAAATCTTTGGCTTTCTAGACTCTGGTAATATCTGTTAATCCACTCATACTGTCCATTTTTTTTGTATTGAAGTATAATTGGACTTTATGTGTCATGCTAAAGTTTTCAAAGCACTCTGAATTAATTATTACATGTGAACCTTAAAGTTGCTCCTGAGTAAAATAATATCAATGTTACAGAATCTAAGACTGAAAGAGATTAAAGGACTTATTCAGTATGATCTAGAGTACCTAGCTAAGGCAGGATTTGAATTTAACATTTGGATAAGATCCCTAGGATTACTATAAATTAGAGTCAAGTCTGTAGAAATAGCTTTCTGGTACTGCACAGGAATTATACCAGCACAGAAATATCTATAATTTTGTCATTACTAGAATAAGTTTTACTACCTTAATAAAATAGTTTGTCAACTTAGCATAACTGATCCCATCTTGTTTTAAGCCTAAATTCTGTAATTGAGTTTCTTTGAATAAGTTATTTTTTTTCCTGTAAGTTATCTTTCCATGACAAGATAATTACCCATATGTAGTATGATAGAGTAAACATCACATGTCTGTTCTAAAACAACTGAAAAACATTAAGTAAACTCTTCAGTAATATAGACCAACAATAAAAAAAATATATAAACAATTTTATCAGGAATTTTAAAGCAAACTAGCAATCGAAGTGTGTGGTAAGTAATTTAGGAATAATCATCACTGAAAACGTTAAAACACACACACACAAACACATACGAGCAACCTAAGTCTTCAGCCTATTTCATCATCACAACTAAGAAGCCTGTGTTGGATTTAGTGCAGCACTGACTCAAGGAGTTTTGCTAGATGACCCACTCAAAATGAGTTCTACAGCCTCTAGCTGAGCACAGAGAAGTATAAGACTAATTAATATTCTTATACACTAATTAATAAGTAACAGTAAATGAGCTTAACAGGAGCATTATATGTTACACAAGGACAAATTATAATCTTGCTTAGCCTTTTTCCTCATGTGTGCAGTTATAGGGTTGTATTAGGTTACCTGCATGATCCTTTCCTGCTTTAAATATATGGCTTAGACCTTAGGACTTCTTGAATTCAGGTATAACTGTTAAATACAATAACCTGTTCCTCCAAACACCATTCATTTTGCAAAACTAAGTAGTCAAAATCAATTAGTGTACTATGTGCCATATAGCATGTTGGGCTCTGTGAATTCAAAGACAAAAAATGAGACAATACTTACCTTCAAGAAGCATAGATTCTATAGGAGAGTAGGAGACCATACGAACATATGTGTGTGTGTGTGTGTGTGTGTGTGTGTGTGTGTGTGTGTGTGTGTATATACAATAATATATTTTTTAAAAAGGTACTTGTAGGGGAGAAGTAGAATCTTGAAGGTTCAGGAAAAGATACATGTAAAATAACATGCTAGTTTGAAAGGGCAACAAATTAATTCTAAGATACATATGTGAAGATAAAGTGTACTTCAGAAATGGAGAACAAAATGAGTATAAAACTATGGTGATTTGGACATAGAGTGATTGAGTAACAACCAGAAATCCAAATAGACCACAGATTATAGGAAGGGGAGTATCATGTAATATCGGCAAAGTAGATCTATGCTGAATTATGAAGAGTTATAAATGTCAAATAGAGAAGTATATAAACATATGAATATATACAAACACAAATCACTGACAAAAGATTCATGGTGACAAGTCCCATCAAAGAAACGAGAGTGAATAACTAGTTGGGAATGAAAATATATATAAATAAAGGACATCTTTGAAGAAAAGGAGCAAAAAGTAATAACGGTAAAAGAAAACTTGATCTCCATAGAGGCAAAACATTGATGTTGATAGCAAGAAGTGTAGAGACAACTTATAAATTATAGATGTCCCAGAAAAATATGAGGAAAAAAACAGAACTCTCTAATGCAATAAATAATACAAAAAAAACTTCCCAGAACTTATGAATACAGAAAAACAAAATGTCAATTGAAAGACTCTGGAGATCACAACCAATAAACCACCACCAACAATAAAATAAAAACACAAACAAATCTAACCTACACACTACAAGAAAATGTTTATTGAATTTAATATTTTCAATGAAAAACAGCAAATTATGCAAAGAATCAGGAGAAATGCTTTCAAACATGAAGACAAAGACATTTTCAAAGAACAAAACTATTTTCTTTCCAACAGAAACTACATGAGGGTTTGGAACAATATTTTCAAAAGAGCCCAAGAAGCAACCCAAGGTGACATGCCTGGTAAACCTGAGCCCAATGATTATTTTTTAAAGAGGTTCAATAAAAGAGATGTTTGAATCGTTTCTAGAAAGACATCAGACCTGAAGTAAATTATATGCTATTCAAACACTGCATGTAACACAAATATAAGAATAGTGAACAAGAAGAATAATCATGGACAATAACAAAATAACAAGAGACCATTAACACATTAGTTTTTAAAACTGCATGGAAAGCAGTAGTCAAACAGAAAGGATGGTGGAGAAAAAGACATGAAATATCATCGACTAAACCTTAGAACATAACATCCTCTCTCCAAGTAAATCAGTACTTTGGGGGGAATAAATTACAGGATGAGAGAGTTCATTAAGGGGGAGAGGAGAGAAAGAAGAGAAAGAGAAATATGTGGTTTATCCAAATCAAGTCAAAAATTAAAAATTAAGGGAATGTAATTCTTCTGGTCTTTCAGAAAAAGAAAAGAGAACCTATAGTAGTGAGGAAGCAAAGAGAGGAATTGAAAAAAGAAGAGGAAAAGATGAAGAAAATCTTATTTCAATGTTGGTAATAATGATTCCATAAGGAAGAAGGGATATTCCATAAAAGAAAATGAGAAACATACAATGGGGGATGTGAAAGGAAAAGGAATAAATATTTGTATGGTATCTATCATGTATCCGGCACTAAGCTAAATACTTTAACAAATATTTTTCACATTTGATCCTCACAACAACCCTTTGAGATAGGTCCTATTATCCTGAAAAAATCAGGCAAAAAGGGCTTAAGTGACTTGCCCAGGATCGTATAGTTAGCAAGTTTCTCAGTTTATATTTGACCTCATGTTTTCCTTACTCCAAGCTCAATGCTCCATCCACTGTGCTACCAACCGCCTCTGCAGAACAAAGAAAAAATCTATATAAGTTATCAAAATGACATCCTGTCTCTCCAAAGTAGAGAGAGCACTCATCCTTTCTCAAGGGAAGGGGAATCAGAAGTCTCAAGGATAACTGATGGGCATGCAGAAGAGTGAAAATGCATTGATCAAAAAAGATTTCATAGCAAATTGGAAAAATGGTTAAAGATGAAAAACGAAATAAAAATGATCTATATACAGAGATTACTAAAATGGAGCAATATGCTGTATATCTGACACTGGAATTCATGTTTCTAAGAGTGAAGTATGATTTCTTTTTAAAGGAGGCATGGGGCAAGATATTTTTTTCTTTTTTTCTTTAGTATTCTCTTTTCCCCCAGTTACATGTAAAACAATTTTTAACACTTATTTTCAAAACTTTGAGTTCCAAATTCTCTGTCTTCCTTCCTCCCCACCCTACCTTATTGAAAAGGCAAGCAATTCGATATAGTTTCTGCAAAACATACCCATAATGGCTGTGCTGTGAAAGAAAACTCAAGAAAAATGAAGAAAGTTTAAAAAAAAGTATGTTTCAATCTATATTCAGATACCATCAGTTTTTTTTTATCTGGGAATGGATATCATTTTCCATCATAATGTCATCAGAGTTATCTTGGATCATTTTGTTGCTGAAAATAGCTAAGTCATTCATAGATGATCATCTTACAATATTGCTGTTACATTTTCCACAGTACATTTCACTTTGCATCAGCCCATGCAAGTCTTTTCAGGTTTTTCTGAGAACATCCTGCTCATCATTTCATATAGCACAATAGTATTTGATCATAATCACATTCTGCAACTTGTTCAAACATTCCCATTGATGGATGTTCACTCAACTACCAGTTCTTTGCTACCAGTAAAAAGGTGCTATAAATATTTTTATAAATACAGGTCTTTTTTATCTCTTTTGGGATACAGACCTAGTAGTGGTATTGCTAGGCCATGATTTTATAGCCAGTTAGGCATAGTTTCAAATTTCTCTACAGAATGGTTGAATCATTTCACAACTCCACAAACAGTGCATTAGTGTTTATTTTTCTCACATCCCTCCAACATTTGTCATTTACCTTTTCTCTCCTATTAACCAAGTTTGATAGGCTAACTGGTAGTAGCTCAGAATTGTTTTAATTTGCATTTCTCCAATCAATGATGAGTTAGAGCAATTTTTTCATGTGGCTATAAATAGCTCTGATTGCTTTATCTGAAAATTGTTCATATATTTTTATCATTTATTAATTGGAGAATGGCTCTCTTTTTTATAAATTTGACTCAGTTCTCTATATGTATGAGAAAAGGGGCCTTTATCAGAGAAATTTGCTTCAATTTTTTTTCACAGTTGTTACTGTAATTGCATCCTATTCACCCCTGTTTATTCTATTCTCTCTCTCCTTTCACTCTTCCATCCTCAAAAGTATTTTTTTCTGACTATCCCCTCTCCCAATCTGCCCTCCTTTCTATCCCCTCCCCACCTTTTGCTATCCCCTTCACCTCCTACTTTCCTGTAGGGTAAGAGATTTCTATACCCAATTGAGTGTGTATGTTATTCCCTTTTTGAGCCATTTCTGATGACAGTAATGTTCACTCACACTTACTCACCTCCCCCCTCTTCCTCTCCACTATAAAACTTTTTCTTGCTTCTTTCATGTGAGAAAATTTATCCCGCCCTACTTCTCCCTTTCTCTTTCTCCCAGGACGTTCCTCTGTTACCTCTTAATTTTATTTTTTTAGATGTCATCCCTTCATATTCAACTCATACCTGGGCCCTCTGTTTATATATACTCCTAATTACCCTAATAATGAGAAAGATCTTATGAATTATAAATATAATCTTTCCATGTAGGAATGTAAACAGTTTAACATTAAGTCTCTTGAGGCTTCTTTTTTTCTGTTTCTGTTTTATGCTTCTCTTGAGTCTTATATTTAAAAGTCAATTTTTCTATTCTGCTCTGGTCTTCTGATCAAGAATGCTTGAAATGCTGTTCACATTCAAAGAAAGAACTATGGAAGTCAAATCACTATCACTTATTTTTACCTTCTGTTGAGTTTTGTTTCATCTTTCTGATGCTTCCTCGTATTGGTTTTAATTTTTACCTACAACTTCACTAATGGGAAAATATGTTTAATGGGTATGTAAATGTAAAGCCTATATCAGATTGTGCACCGTCTTGGGGAGGGTGGGGGAGAGGAAAAGGGAGAAAAATTTTCAACTCAAAAGCATATGGAAAAAATTTAAAAAAAAAAGAATGCTTGAAAATTCTCTATTTCATTGAATATCTTATTTCTATTCCCTGAAGGATTATAATCAGTTTTGCTGGGTAGGTGATTCTTGGTTGTAATCCCAGCTCCTTTGACCTCTGGAATATCATAATCCAAGCCTTCCAATCCCTTAATGTAAAAGCTGCTAAATCATGTGTTATTCTACTTGAATTGTTTCTTTCTGGCTCCTTGCAATATTTTCTCCCTGACTTTAGAACTCTGTAATTTGACTAAAATATTACTGGCAGTTTTCATTTGGGGATCTCTTTCAGGAGATAATTGGTGGATTCTTTCAATTTACCCTCTGGTTCTGGTTGATGATTTCTTGAAAGATGATGTCTAGGCTGCTTTTTTTTTTTTATCATGCCTTTCAGGTAGTCCAATAATTTTTAAATTATCTCTCCTGGATGAATGTTCCAGGTCACTTGCTTTACCAATCAGTTATTTTACATTGTCTTCTTTTTTTTTTCATTCTTTTGGTTTTATTATACTGTTTCTTGAATTCTTATAGTCATTAGCTTTCATTTGTTCCATTCTAATTTTTAAGGATCTTATTTTCTTCAGTAAGCTTTTACTTTCTTTTCCATTTGTCCAGTTCTGCTTTTTAAGGCATTCTTCTTCTCATCAACTTTTTGGACCTCTTTTACCATTTGGCCTAGTCTGTTTTTTAAGGTGTTATTTTCTTTAGTATTTTTTGTGTCTCCTTTACCAAGCTGTTGA
This sequence comes from Phascolarctos cinereus, assembly GCF_003287225.1. Taxonomy (NCBI): domain Eukaryota; kingdom Metazoa; phylum Chordata; class Mammalia; order Diprotodontia; family Phascolarctidae; genus Phascolarctos; species Phascolarctos cinereus. Next base: position 413,158,709 of record NW_027555847.1, read on the forward strand.
CTCTTTTTTTTTCATGAGTTTCTTGCATCACTCTCACTTCTCTTCCTAATCCACTGCTGCTGCTGATTCTGTCACACCTAAGACCTGATCCTCATTTGCTGAGGCCAGGGCTGTGCTGGTGTGGCCTAAGCTAGACTGTACTTCCCTTTCATTCTGGTACAAGAGGCCTTTCCTGCCAATCTCCCAAGTTGTCTTGCACTGGAAATTTGTTTCACTCATCTTTTTGTAGTTTCTACTGCTCTAGAATTTGTTTAGAGTTATTTAAAGGTATTTGGGAGGGTGTAGGGTAGAGCTTGGATGCATCCCTGTCTTGACTACACTACCTTCGCTCCACCTCTAGGGCAAGAGCTACATTGCAATTCAAAATAAGTGCCTTTGACTTTTAATATCAAAAGGAATATAGTGACTAAAGAGGAGTATATGTATGTTTGTGTGTGGTGTATACATATATACATACATGCATGAATACCTACACATGTGCATATATAAATATACACATTATATACGTGTGTGTGTGTGTGTGTGTGTGTGTGTAAAACATGACTTAAGAAAAAGTCTAGAATTGACAAAAAGGGAAAATAAATGTTGATGAGAATAATAGGAAAAAAAATAATTTAAAGAAAAAAATCAAAGAAAATTAAATTTAAAAACTAAGGAACAAAACCGGTTAAAGAGGTGGAGAGAAAATGGAATTTTATTTGGTTACTAAAGAGAAAGGATGAAAAAGAGCAGAAGAAGTAAATGATTAGAGAAAAGGAAAAAAGCAAAGAGAACTAATTAGTTGAAAAAAACTCAAAATTGGGGAATGTGCTAACGAATAAGAAGGGTGAGCTTTGAGAGTGTTGTGAAGAATGTTGATGAGAATAAGTTTTCCTTAAGGTGGATTAAGATCAAATAACAAAAGAAACATACAAATCTCTTTATAAAGAGGAGAAAATTCAAACACAAACACATTTAAACATAATATTATGGAAGAACAAGGGGAAATCTAAGTCTAAATTTCATATCTTAAAAATGTGAATTTATTAAACCATCCATTAAAATTAAAATTAAGTGAGAGATTGGATAAGAAAAAAAATGACAACCTATTTATTTCAAAAATGTATTGAATAAAACTGAGGAAATGAGAGGCTGGAACACAATTTTCTATGCATCAAATGAGTAAAAAATTAGCAAGAGACAATAACACTCTCAGAAGAAAAAAATGTTTACAACATAAAGAGATGGACAAAAATTAATTATGCCAAAACTAACAATGGACAACAATATTAACATTAAACTATTCCAAATCCTCTGCTGTCTAAATGCATAACTGAACTACAAGAAGACAAAGACAGTAATATAATGCAATTCCAGGTAATTATACTATCCTCTTAATTTTGAAAAAGTCTAATAGGACAACTAGGAAAGCAAATATATATATATTTTTTAAATTGCTGGAGAAACTAGAGCTAAAATATTTATGAGTATGTTAGTTACTGAATTTTCTAAAGAATAAAATTCTTAGGGGTAGCTAGGTTGTGCAGTTAATAGAGCACCAGCTCTGGATTCAGGAGGACCTGAGTTCAAATCCAGTCTCAGACACAGAACACTTACTAGCTGTGTGACCCAGGGCAAGTCACTTATCCCTATTGCCAGCCCCTCCCCCCCAAAAAAGAATATAATTTTTAACACCACAAGAACACTTACAAAAATTGACTATGTATTAAGTTGGACAGATAGTGAAAACAAATGTAAACAGGCAGAAATAAAGAATATATCTCTTACAAAAGATAATGCAATAAAAATAGTAATTGGTTCAGAGGACACAAAGGATACAGACTCAAACAGAGATGTGACAATGAAATTTAAAGTTATGAATATGTCAAAAATAATTATTATTTTAAAATAACAATGAGACAAAATACCAAATCATTAGCCATGCAGTTAAAATAGTCCTCAGGAGAATATGTATATCACTGTTATACACACACACACACACACACACACACACACACACACAAACAGACCATTAATAAAATGAAAACACATTTAAAAAACATATTCATCTTTCCTATTGAGAAGAACCAAACACATCACAGGAGTAATGTTTTGACTTGCATGCATATTGGATTTAAGCAATGCAGAGTTGCACAAGGTTGTCAGCTTCACTCTGTCTTTGAGAGTCATTGAAGGGCAGTGGCAAGACAAAAGTCAAGATGACTGGTGATGGCTTGGGATTCAGTAGATATCCTTGCTTGTTCAATGTCTAACCATGCTTTAGGTGCTCCACAGTGTCAGCTTTTACCACATTCATGGCTGTTAGAACAAATTGTTCTCATCCACCCATTACATGACATCTTTCCATGCTTGGGGTTTTCATTCCCTTAAAACACAAACGGGTTTGAGCTTTGCCTGTCATTTTCAATCTGGTTTAGCCAAGCTGCAAGTCACCACACATGATACAGGTTTTTGAAGCCACAGGTAAGGACTGGGTGGCAGGTGGACACCAATGGTGGAAAAACAGCTCTGAAAAGGTTTCAGGAGTTATCATATTAGATGTACTACTCTTCCTTTAACAACCCATACACCTCCATCTTCTTGAGTTTAAATCTGGCCTCAGACATGTACAAGCTGTGTGACACTTAGCAAGTCATTTAAACTTTTTAAACACTTTTGCCTCAGTTCCCTCATCTGTAAAATGAGCTGGAAAAGGAAATGGCAAACCCTTCCAGGGTCTTTGTAAAGAAGACCTCAAATTAAATAGGTGACTTTCAAGCATTCCTGAGGAAAAGATCAGAGCTGAATATAAAATTTTACTGCTTGGATACTTGGAAAATGACCTTCATATTTAGATATAATTATTTTTTGCTTAAACTGTACAATGATAAATCAGGAAAATGTCCCCTTTCTGCAGCTAATTTCTTTTGTTGTAAAGTATTTGTAATAATTAAAAAGTGAGTCTTACAAATGTTAAATAAAAATCATGTCTTTAAAAAAAAAAACCTCAAATGAAGTTATGAAGAGTCAGCCAGCCATGACTAAAAATAACTGAAAGGTAAATAACATTTAAACCAGCATTTTAAAATTTGTAAATCTAAGAAATAAAAAACTCTGCAATAACTACCAAAAGGGACAACAAAATAGAAAATATACATCAACAAAAATAGTCTATAGATATTAAATGTATGATTAAAATTTGCTTCTTTAAAATAACTTAAAAATAAAATTTTAGCCAACCCAATTAAAAGAGAGCAAAATTCAAATCAACAAACAGCAAAGAAACAAGCTGAAATCATAGTATAAACAAATCTTTTCAATAAATATCAGAACCAGCTATGCACAAATATATACTAAAAGAAGTGAGAACATAAAATGTTCAAACCAAATGATTAAATAGAAATCATAAAAAATAATCTCTAAGGAAATAATACTAGCTATAAAGAGACTATGGGTTGGAGCCAGAAATATTGGAGAATATAATCACATTTCTAAGGGCAATAACTATCCATAATTCACAAATAATTAATAAGAAAGAAAGTACCTTACTAGATTATTTTCATGAAATATAGTCTTAATACTTAAACATGGAAAAATAAAACACAAAAGGAGAATATTATAATGAAATAAGTAAAGAATATTGATTTGAATAACGTGATTCATACAGGAAATGATTCAACATGCCCAGTTGGGTTGTATACAAAAGATATAGGAGTTCTACTTCCAGGAGCCAAGATGGCAGAGTGAAAAGGTAGTCGCTCTCAATCTCCTCTATCAACCTCTGAAAACCCAGAAAATATCACCCCAGAAAAAAAACCCCTGGAACACCTGAACTAGAAGAAAGACAAGGAACAGCGGTGCAGTAGCCCAGCAAATGGGTCTCCCAGTGCCTCAGCAAAACAAGGGAGACAGAACTACAAGGGGCCCCAGGTGGATAAGTACCCTGCAGCTTTTCATCTGAAAGGAGGTGAAGAAAATAACCTAAAGACTTCCTAAAGACCCAGCCTTGCTGGTTCCAGCCTAACACCAGGTGAGCTGTTGGAGCCCAGCAGCCTCCAATTCTGAAGAAATCCTAAAGTCCAGGTGGTAGAACAGGCAAACACCAACATGTGGACCTCTGAGTGCCTCAGTGAGGGTGGGGGGAATTGGTGGAAACCAGCTCAGAAAACCACCAGGAGTCTTGGCAATCCACCGCAAAGGAATCTCCTGGTGCATTAGCAGAAACGAGGGAGACAACACTGCAGGGGGCCCAGGAGATAAACTGCAGCAGCCATCTAAAAGGAGCTGAAGAAAGCTAAAGGAAAGGAAAAGCAGGCATCCTAGAATTGACTGAAAGTTCCAGCCTTGCTGATTCCAGCCCAACAAAAGGTAAGCTACCAGAAACCTACAGCCTCCAATTCCCAGCATAAGAGGCCCCAGCTCACAAAGCCAGTGACCAAGACCTAGGTTCCCAACACAACAAGCTTGGGTTAGTGCCTTTGTTCCCCAGCAGGAGAGCTCAATCTCTTTAAAGGCCAGGGAATAAAGAAACACCATGAATAAATAGAAATGTACCATAGATTCATATTATGAGAAGAGTGAAGATCAAGACAGAAATTCTGAAGAGGACAACATTGTCAACAAACCCACATCTGCAACAACAAAAGGGAATATGAACTGGTCTGAAGCCCAAAAAGCCTTCTTAGAAGAGCTCAAGAAGGATTTTAATAGTCAAATGAGAGAGGTAGAAGAGTCCTTCAAAAATACAATTGGCCAATTGGAAAAAAAATACACTGAAGAAAACAAGTCCCTAAAAAACTCAATTGGCCAATTGAAGAAGGAAGGACAAAAACTAACAGAAGAGTACACTGAAGAAAACAAGTCCCTAAAAAACACAATTGGCCAATTGAAGAAGGAACAAAAACTAACAGAAGAAAACAATCTGTTAAAAACTAGAATTGGACAAATGGAAACTAGTGTCTCCACGACAGAGCAAGAATCAGTCAAACAGAAAAAAAAATGAAAAAATAGGTGAAAACATAAAATACCTCATCAGTAAAACAACCGACCTGGAAAATTGACTCAGGAGAGACAATTTAAAAATTATTGGACTACCTGAAAATCATGATGAAAAAAAGAGCCTGGACAGTATCTTTCAGGAAATCATAAAGGTAAAACTGCCTGGAAGTCCTAAACCAGAAGGGAAAATAACCATAAAAGAATCCACCGATCACCACCTGAAAGAGATCCCAAATTGACAACACCAAGAATATAATAGCAAAATTCCAAAATTGCCAGATGGAAGAGAAGGTGCTGCAAGCAGCCAGAAAGAAACAATTTAAATATCATGGAACCACAGTCAGGATTACACAGGACCTTGCAGCTTCTACATTAAAAGACCGCAGGGCATGGAACATGATATTCCTTAAGGCAAAGGAGCTTGGAATGCAGCCAAGGATCAATTACCCAGCAAAAATGAGCATCATTTTTCAAGGGAGGAGGTGGATATTCACGAAATAGGAGACTTCCAAACTTTCCTGATAAAAAGACCAGAGCTCAACAAAAAATTTGATCTTCAAGTACAGGACTCAAGAAGGACTTAAAAAGGTAAATGGGGAAACAAATGTGTTGTTAATAAGGGGGGGGCTGTTTAAACCCCTACAAGGGAATATGACATTTGCAACCCTTGAGAACTGTATTGTTATTACACCATGTTAAAGGAGTATACATAAAAGGGTGGATATTAGTTGACTTTGATGTAATGATAAAAAAAAATCTAATCAAGTTAAATGGATCCAAATAAGTGGATCAATCTGATCTTAGAAAAAGTGCTGAGAAAGGAGGAGGCAGACAAGGGTAAATTACATTACAGGAAAAGACACAAAATCCTATTACAGCAGAGGGAAAGAAGGGGGGGAGCATTGTTTGAACCTTACTCTCATCAGATTTGGCTCAAGAAGGGCATAATAATCAGTTAGGTATAGAAATCTAACTTGCCCTATAGGCAGTAGGAGGAAAAGGGGAAAGAAAAGGGAGGGGGAAAGAAAAGGAGGGGGGAAAGAAGGGAGGGAAGAGCAGTAAGAGTAAAGGGGAAGAAAGGGAAAGGGATAATAAAAGGGGGAGGGACTGAAGGAGGTGGTGGTCAAAAGCAAAACACTAGTGAAGGGGGAAAGGAAAAAGGAGAAAGAAAAGCATAAATGGGGGAAAAGGATGGAGAAAAAGACACAGATAGTAATCATAACTGTGAATGTGAATGGGATGAACTCTCCCATAAAATGGAAATGGATTGCAGAATGGATTAAAAACCATAATCCTACAATATGTTGTTTACAGGAAACACATTTGAAAAAGAGTGACACATACAGGGTAAAGGTAAAAGGCTGGAGCAGAATATATTATGTGTCAGCTGAAGTAAAAAAAAGCAGGGGTAGCAATCCTGATCTCAGATAAAGCAAAAGCAAAAATAGATCTAATCAAAAGAGATAAGGAAGGAAACTACATCCTGCTAAAAGGCACCATAGACAATGAAGTAATATCATTACTAAATATATATGCACCAAATGGTATAGCATCCAAATTCTTACAGGAGAAGTTCAGGGAGTTACAGGAAGAAATAGACAGCAAAACTATACTAGTGGGGACCTGAACCTCCCCTCTGCACTAGATAAGTCTAATCACAAAATAAACAAGAAAGAAGTTAAGGAGGTGAATAGAACATTAGAAAAGTTAGGTATGATAGACCTCTGGAGAAAACTGAATGGGGATAGAAAGGAATATACTTTTTTCTCATCAGTACATGGCACATACACAAAAATTGACCATGTACTAGGGCCTAAAAATCTCACAATCCAATGCAGAAAGGCAGAAATATTAAATGCATCCTTTTCAGATCATGATGCAATAAATATTATATGTAATAAAGGGCCATGGAAAGATAGACTAAAAAATAATTGGATAATTGGAAACTAAATAATCTGATCCTAAAAAATGGTTGGGTCAAACAACAAATCATAGAAACAATCAATAATTTCATTCAAGAGAATGAAAATTAATAAAATTTATAAAATTTAAAAATTAAAAAGTTAAAAAAATACAAAATATATAAATTTGATTCAGTATAAGGAAAATAATCAATATAAATAAACATATTAAACAAAAACATCCAATATCAAATAATCATCTCAATAGATGCTGAAAAGTCTTTGGTAAATTATAATATTAATTTATATTAACAAATCAGCAAAGTATAAATACAGAGGGATCTTTTCATTTTAGGCATAATAAAAAGTATCAGAATGCAAAGGCAAGCATCATATATAATCAGAATACAATAGAAAATTTCCCCAAAAATACAGAAATGAAGAAAGGATGCTCATTGTGCCAAATTATTATTTAATATCATTTTTGAAATTAGCAAAAGTAATAAGACAGGAGAAACAGAGATTGTAATTTCAGATAAAGTTGAGTTAAAACTATAATAACAAAAAAATCTGAGGCAATAATAAAAATGGAAAATGCATTCCCACTAGCTTCAAAATGTATAAAATATCTTTGCAATCAGTCTATCAATGCATACAGAATACTTTCTATCAATTAAGATATAACCTGCACTTTAAAGGAATACAGAATAACTTAAAAAATAAATACAAATTTTGTATTTATAAATACAAGCTTTGATGCTCCTCCAATCAAATCAGCAAAAGGACACAATAAGATTCAATAAAAATGAAACAGACTATTTGAAAAATGAAAGATCTATCAAATGAAAGAAAATAATGAAATATGGTAGAGATGAAGATGGATAGCAATCCAGATTTCAAACTATTGCAAAAGAAGAGTCATCAAAAGCATCTGTCATTGGTTAATATGACCAAAATTAGGCTTAAGCCAACAATCTATTCCACATTCCACAATACAATACATGATAAATAAATATATTACATTAATATTTAAAATATATTACTAAAATAAACAAGAAATCTAACAGATATTAATCAAAGCTGTGTATAGGAGACATATTTCAGACAGAGAGAGAAACAGAGAGAGAGAGACATGGAGATAATAGGAAAAACTAAAATAGATATTTTGACTATGTGATACTGAAAAGCTTCTACAGAAACAAAATTAATGTGTGTGGAATTAAAAAGCAAGCATTTGAAAGGGAAAATATAAATTTTTCTAATATGTTTAATATCCAGGAAATATAAAAATTAATAAAGGTAACTATACTCATATATATGGAATATATGCATACAAATATGTACACACATATATGCACACATACTACTTAAGAAGTCATTGATATTCTTTTCCCAGTTTTATTGACTAATTTGCTCTAATAATAATGAAGTTTACAGCTTTAATTGCATTCTTCTTTACCCTCTTTCATTTTATTTGATTCCCTACTCTCTGTATAAATATCTGTATATCACTTCATCTTTTTTCTATTTGTTTTTATTGGATTTTAAATGTTCTGACTCCTTTTCAAATAATCATTCTGAAATATGTGATTATTTAAAAGCATTTTTATTAGTGATACTAACATTTAGACAAACCCCTTCATTTTAGACATAACAGTGAAGCAGAGAATATAAGTTCTTTGACAGGTTGTACATCAAGTTTCAATTCCTCCTTCCCTAATTCAATTTGGCAAATGTTAAAATTATCCAGGGATTTTGTTTTAACAAGTCATTACCTTTCATTTCAGTTTTGAACTCCTTATGCATCCCAGCCCACCCCATTGCAACTTCCACTGAAAAATAATAACATATTCTTCTCAAGCTTCTGATGGGGGAAATATCTGAGAAGGACACAGGCTTTTCCAGTGCTCAGGCTCTTAGGGACATCTATTTATTGTAGTTTTTGTCTGTTTCTAGTAATCATTGATTCTATAGATACAATCAGACAGAATTTAGACTAGAAAAGATGCACAAATTTTAGATTCCACAGCACACATGGGAAGTGTTTGATAATGACACATTCTAAAAGAAATGGACCGAGACAGCACAATCTTTTATCAGTAAACGTATTCAGTTGTCAAAATGAGAAGTACCTTCTTTGCCCATGTGAAATGCCCAACCAAGAACCTTATTATTATCACCTTTTTAAGGTATGTTTGAATGTATTTTGCTTTTAACATAACCATAATTTCCACCAGTATTCCGTTCTAGAGAATTATTATTGTATTATGTTATTAATATTATTATTTATATAGTAAAAAAGAAGGAAGTAGAAAATCAGAATAGCTGATCACTGCATCAAAAAGTTGGAAAATATATACTATGTAAAATATTTGTGTAAGTACCGTCTTTGCAAAGGGGAAGTGAAAGGGTGTTTCCCTTTGAACCCTACTTACACTTTTTAATTTCTCAAAATTGTCTTTCAATTGAATTTGTTTGTTTTGTTTTGTTTTGTTTATATTGTTGTAGTTATTGCATATTGTTTTCTTGGATTTGCTTAATTCAATCTGCATTAATTCATAAAAAAATGTTTCATGCTTGTTTGTATTTGTCAGGTTTGTCATTTCTTATAGCACAGTACTATTCAGTTACATTCAAATACAACAATTTCTTTACTCATTCTCCAATCAATGAATGGAATCTTGTTTCCAAATCTTTGTTATAAAAAATACAGCTTTAAATATTTTGGTGCATGAGAACTTTTTTTTAAATTTTATCAATTGCTTCCTTATATAACCTTAAAAAGGAAATTATTTCTGAGTCAAAAGTTACTTTAATCACTATATTTACATAAATCGAAATTGAATGTCAAAATGGTTCTACTGATTCATAGCCCATAATAAAATGAACCAGCATTCCTAACTTCTTTTGATTTCTCTAACATTGACAATTGTTACCATTTTTGCTCTCTGACAGTTATCATGGTATAATGTCAAACCTCACCTTTGTTTTGTTTATGTCTTTTATTATTAGGGATTTGGAACATTCCTAGAATTATTAATAGTTTGAAATTTTTATTTTCAAAAATTGTTTGTAATATAGTAATGTCAATATTTGTGTAATTTCAGATAACTTAGAAAAAATGTATGTATACTCAAGATATATCAAGGAAATTGTCCCATATTTGTGAAAATTTATATAATTGGATCAGATAGTTCCAAAAAGGAAAATTCCAAGATTTAACCCATTTATACATAACAATTAGAAATTTAACCCTAAATTAAAAAGAAATATACAAGAGGTTATATAAATTATCTATGGTATCATTAGGACCAGAGAAATTTTCATGGATAGAAATGGACTATTAGAAAATAGAATACAAAATACTCAAAATTGAGAAATATGTGATATGAATGGAGCCTCTTTGTGCTCTATGAAGAGAAAGGGTGGATTTTTTTTATCAGTCAACAGCCATTTATTAAGCATCTACTATATTCCAAATACTATGTTAAGTGCTGGGATATAAATGAAGACAAAAAAAGCTCCCTACTCATAAGGAGCTGTCTTCTCTCTCTCTCTCTCTCTCTCTCTCTCTCTCTCTCTCTCTCTCTCTCTCTCTCTCTCTCACAGACACACACACACAAGATTTAGATAGATGTAATATATATGTGTATATATAATATGTGTGTGGACATACTATACATATACATACATACATATATATACATATACATATACATACTATGTGTGTGTGTGTGTATATATATATATATATATATATATATATATATATATATACAGTCAAAAGGAGATAAGAGAATAAAAGCATTAGAATTAAAGATCAAGAAGGGCTTCTTACAGAAGGTAGAATTTTAGCTCAATATTGAAGAAAAAACAAAGAGGCCAAGAGATGGAGATGAGGTGAGAGATAAGTACAGATATAAGGAAGTCAGTGAAAATGCTCAGGGTAGGAATAGGGAAATGGAAAAAGCCTATTGGGATAATAAGGGATAAAATAATGAGCATTTAGACAGGGGTGGTGGCAATCTCAGAGAAAAAAAGAAGGTGGATACATGAGATATTTTACAAAGGGAGAAAAAAGTGAACTGGCAACTGATTGGATACACAGTAAGAGAGGATAATTTCAATGTTAAACTTAAGTTGAAGCTTTCTAAGTGTTTGTAAGGCTATTTGAGAGTAATAAGAAATTTGGGATGTTGGGAGGGCTTTGGGTAGGAGAAAGAGATGCTGAGTTCAGTCTAGGACATGATAAATTTAATCCTTAAACTTTAATATAGCCATAGTCTTCCAGTGTGATATTTGTATAGAATGATAATTTCATTGGCATAGGAAACTATTTCCTCTTCCTACAGAGATAAACAGCCATTTTGCAAGTTATTGTCTTAAAGAGTTAATTGTTTGAGTCAAGAAGTGAACAAGTGATCTAAACAAGCTCATATAGTGAACATGTATCAGAAGTAGAACTTAAATCCAGGCCTTCCTGGTTCTAAGATTATCATTTACTGAAACAGCGCCACAATTTAGAAAAATGAAGTTAAGCAGGAACAGGGCCAATAAGAGCCAAGTTAACATCAAATTGGAAAGATATAAGCAACATCATTGTTCTGTTATTAAGATTTTATGCAAAATAATATAATTTTGATTGTTAGTTGTATATAACCTGTTCTGGAAATATGCAAATAAATAAATTAATGGACATGTATACCATATACACATATATCCTTATATATACACATATGTATTTAAATACATATGTATATATACTTTGGTGCTATTGCTTTCAATCTCCAATCTAGTGTATTGCCCCAATATTAATAATCAGCAATAACTGTACCAATATATTTGTAAGTCACTGATGACTTCTAAAGAGCAATGATCAAGTTTACATCAATTAGATTTTTTAATTTTACTATTTATTTATTTTTAACATTCTTTTCTTTTTAAGTTGAGCTCCAAATTCTCTCCCCCCTTTCCATTATCTTCTCAGCCAGTGAGAAGGCAAGCAAAATTATATCAATTATACATTAGAAAACATGTAAAAGGTATGTCCATATTGACCATTTTTTAAAACAAGAACATTTAACTTCAATTTGCACTCAAAATTCGTCACTACTTTCTCTGGAGGTACATAGCATTTTTCATCATGAGTCCTTTGGACCTGGTTCATTGTATTGATCATTCAAGTCTTTCACAGTTGATCATCATTACAACATTGCCTTTTTTGGACACTATAATCTCTTAGATCTTCTCACTTCATTTTGATTCAGCTAGTATGGGTTCTGTCATGTTTTTCTTTTTGTTTTGTGAAACCATTTCTCTCTTTATTTCTTATAGCATAATATTGCTCCATCACAGCTAAATGCCACCACTTCTTCTACCATTCCCTAATTGTTAAGCATCCCCTCAATTTCTAATTATTTGCCATCACAAAAAAAACTGCTACAAATGTTTTTGTACATATAGGTCCTTTTCCCTTTTCTGTTTCTTTGGGATGTAAACCTAGTAGTAATATTGTAAGGTAAAAGCTATCTGTAGTTTTATATAGCCCATTAGTCATAGTTCCAAATTCTTCTCCAGAATGGTTGGATCAGTTCACAACTCCATCAATAGTTTATTAATGTAAATATTTTACCTTATCCTTTCCAGCATTTATAATGTCTAATATTTGTGAGGTGGTATCTCAGGTTGTTTTAATTTGAATTTCTGTAATCAATAGAGGTTTGATGCATTTTTTCCATATGATTATAGATAGCTTTGATCTTTTTCTTTTCAAAATTGTCTGTTCATATCATTTTATCACATGTCAATTTGGGAATGGCTCTTATTTTTTTTTATAAATTCAATTTAGTTTCCTATATATTTGAGAAATGACTTATTTATCAGAAACAAAAGTGCAGCAATTTTTTATATTACTTCATTGTCTATGGTAACTTTAAGCAAAATATAGTTTGCATGATGTGTCTTTAAATTAGGTCTACTTTTGCTATGGCTTTGTCTGATTGCTACTGCTACCTTTTTTACTTCAGCTGAAGCATAATAGATTATAATCCAACCTTTTATTTTAACTCTGGATGTCCTTCTGTTCCAAGTGTATCTCTTGTAAACAACATATTGTTGGATTCTGGTTTCCAATCCACTTTGCTATCTGTTTCTCTTTATGGATGAACTCATCCAATTCACACTGACAGTTATTATTACTGTTTATTTACCTCCATTTTCTTCTGTTTATCATCCTCTCACATTTTTTATCCTGTCCTTTCTCAAAAGTTTATTTTTCTTGAGACTACTACCTCCCTTAATCCACCCTCCCTTTGATCATTCCCCACGACTTCCATATCTCTTATCCTCTTTTCCTCCTTTTTCTCTTATGGGTAAGATATATTTCTATATCCAATTGACTCTGTGTGTGTGTGTGTGTGTGTGTGTGCACGTGTGTGTGTGTGTGTGTGTGTGTGTGTGTGTGTGTGTGTGTGTATTCTTTCTTCCTTGAACCAGGTCTGGTGAGAATGAGATTCAAGCATAGACTGCCGTTTTCCCCATTTCCCCTTACACTATAAAAAGGTCTTTCTTGTGCTCCCCTTCTATATGAGAAAACTTTCAACAATCCACCCCTCCATTCCCCTTTCTCCCAGCACATCACTCTTTCTCATCTCTTATTTTTTTCAGATAATCCCAACATAATTGATTTAGATTGCTGAATTCTGTCTATGTAAACTCCACTTAATGACCTAATAATTCACTTTGGCACTGATGTGTCAGAGATGGATAATTAATTCACTTGCTTTCAGGATACAGTGTCTCATGTTTTATGTCTATTTTTCTGCTGGCCTGGGTTGTGCTGCTCTACACCAATCAAATTATGGAGCTACTAAAAAGTTCTGCTTTGGAAAATACTCCTTAGACTTCTGGTAGCTCTTTTAGTCTTTCAAAGCTCACATGATCTTCATCTGGTATATTCCATCTCTGATATTCAGTCAGCAAAACTCAGGAAAGAGTAAAGAAATCAGAGACAGAAAAACAGCAGTTCCATTTGTTCATGGCCACATGGTGAACATATGAGAGAGAGATAGAGAGAGACTCTGAGACCCCTCCTCCATCTGGAAACTCAAAGCAAACTTACTTTCAATGCACTTTGAATTTGCAAGGTAAGGAGATCATTTTTTGTCTCTTCAAGACTTTAGTACCCATACTGAGTTTGACTTCAGTAGCCAGTTAAAAGTCTTTTGTATGACAAAGAAATGACTCCTACAAAACTCATTCCTAAAAGAAGTTAACAAAACCTCCAATGCTTTTAGTACTAGGCATAGCATATCTTGTATCCTCTAAAGACTGGGCCTTCTTTGTACATTCCTCCAACTTTAGTGTGTGCACACACCAACACATACATACATAAATAAAATATACACAGACTCTTAATAATTCTACATCAAAATCATAAAGATTAACTTTATAATTTCAGGTAGACAGTACAAATAATATTGGTAAACTTTAACACCTGATTAGATATTATAAATTCTGCAAGAAAATATAGAAGTAGAATATTAAGCTTTTATAGAGAGAAATTATTAGGAAAAAATACCATATTTTTTTCTTACTGTTCAATAAACACATAAAAAATGAACCACATGCTTGGCTACTAAAAAATACTGGCAGGCACTGCCATCAGAAATTCTATGTAATGTTTAAAGACCCCAAAGAAATAAAATTAATAATAGAAAACATGATAAATAAAAATATAGCCCTTCACTACTAGGTCTGTATCCCAAAGAAATAATAAAAAAGGAAAGAACTCGCACATACAGAAATATTTATATCAGCTCTTTTTGTGGTGATGCAGAATTGGAGATTGAAGGGATGTCCATAAATTGTGGAATGGCTGAACAAGTTGTAGCATTTCAATGTAATGGAATGTTATTGTGCTATAAGAAATTATGAACAGATGAATTTCAGAAAAATGTGGAAAGACTTACATGAACTGATGCTGAGCAAAGTGAGCAAAACCAGAAAAACATTGTACACATTAACAGCAACATTGTGTGATGATCAACTATGATAGACTTAGCTCTTCTCAGAAATACAATGATACAACATAATCCCAAAAGGCTCATTATGGAAAATGTTATCCACATTCAGAGAAAAAATTATGGAGCCTGAATGAAGTTCAAAGCATGCTATTTTTGCTTTTCTCCTTTTTTTTTCTTTCTAATTTTTTTTCCTTTTGTTATGATTCTTCTTTGACACATGACTAATGTGGAAATATGATTAATATGATTGTATATGTATAACCTATATCAGATTACTTGATATCTTGGAGATGGGAGGGAAAAAAGGAGGGAGAAAAATTAGGAACTCAAAATCCTTTCAAAGTAGATGATGAAAACTATCTTTACATGTAATTGGAAAAATAAAACGTTATTAAGTGGGTATGTTTATATAAATATGTATATATCCATGTATATATGTAAATACATGCACACACATGTGTATGTTTCTTCCTGGGAAAATGTCATTAAATAATGCCTTGACATGCTAGCAATCTTTTTTTAAATTCAGATTAACAAAGTATGACATTATAGATACTGCATATCTAAAACTATGTCATATAAGCCAACCAACACATATGTAAATATAAACGATTTGGAATCAATAACCATCCAAGTCTCTTCCAACTCTACATGCCCTGATGCTTCAAAGGCTCACTTCCATAAGCCTTAACTTTTACACCAATCAAATTTATATTATTAATCCCTTTTTAAGATAAACGTACCTACTACTAGGCATGATAATATAGTAGCAAGGGTGTAGAACAGAGCCAAGAGAGAAGGAAAGGAGTGTGCATATTCAATTCAGATACATACTTCTATGTAACTAAGGCAAGTAGGATTATAATGCTTATTCTGACAACCTTACAGGATTATTGTTTAGGGAAAAGGTAATAAAATGTGATTATATTTATTCTTGGTTTGTTGGTTGTTCTTCATTCTTGAATAGGACCAAAATGGCAGCATTATGTTTTGGTCATCATACAGTGTATCCATCTGTGGCTGATCGGAATGAGACAAATTTAAGAGTCTCTACCACAGGTTGGGGACAAATACTTCATATGAACATCTGGACTGGAGTTGCCTCTAAATTTCCACATCTCACATTTCTTTCTATCTACTGCAATTCTGCTTTGCTAATGGAGTACAGTGTCTTCTCTGATGTAGGCACTCCAAGCTGGGCAGTCCTATGCCAGTGTCCCTCATGTCTCAAAATTGATTCCAAAGTTTTTGGGGGGGTTTGTTTGTTTGTTTTTGGGGTTTTTTGGTAAGACTTTGAGAGTGTATTTGTATCATTTCTTCTGACCTTCATGTGAGCATTTGCCTGGTATGAGTTCTCAGAAAAAATAGTCTTTTAGGCAAACATACTTTTGGCATTCAAAAAACTTGGCCAGTCCATCAGAGTTGTGTTCTCTGCAGTATAGTTTGAATGCTTGACAGTTTATCTTGACAGAGGAACTCAGTGTCCAGTACCTTATCTTGCCAAGTGACCTTCAAAATCTTTCTGAGACAATTTAAATGGAAGCAAAGCAGCTTACTGGCATGGCCTAGGTTTTACAGGCATATAACAATGAAATAGGCACAATAGTTTTGTAGACCTTCAATTTGGTAGGCAGCCTAATACTTCTCTGACACACTTTCCTGAGGAGCCCCCCAGAGTTTGCTCTGGCAATGCCTGCAAGAACCTAAACATCTATATGTACTTCCATGTAGAATATACTGCAAAGGTAAGTGAACTTATCTACAATGCTCAAAATTTCTACATTTGTTATAACCAATGGTTCCACATATGGATGATGTGATGGTGGGTGGTGGAAAACCTCTGTTTTCTTGGTGTTAATTGTCAGACCAAAGTTAAGACAAACAGCAGAGAATCAAACCACATTTTCTTGCATCTTAGCTTCAGAGGCTGCATAAAATGCACAATCATTTGCAAACAAAAACTCATGTCCCAACTCTCCCTCCACTTTAGTCTTGTCTTGTAGCCTTTCAAAGTTAAATAATTTACCATCAGTGCAGTAGATAACCTTGATGCCACTTTTGTTCTTATTGAAGGCATCTAACAGCATAGCTGAAAACATCATGCTAAAAATCATGGGAGAAAACGTGTGGTCCTGTTTCACTCTATTGGTGCCTGGGAAAGAGTAAAAACATCTCCATTATCCAGAACCCTGGCAAGTATGCCATCATGAAACTGATGCACAATACTGATGAACTTCTCTGGTCAACAGAATTTTGTCATAATTTTCCAAAAGACCTCATGACTGACAGTTTCAAAGCTATTGGTCCAATCAGTGAATGTTCTTTACAGAACTCTCTTCTGATCTTGGCTTATCCTAAAGTTGTCAAGCAGCAAACACCATATAACACCATATAAAATGCCCCTTAGTCTTTTCTGAGGCCACAATGTCTCTCAGGTATATCACCATCTTCCAGATGAAGGATCATTCTATTAAGGAGGACTATGGCAAGAATCTTGCTGGCAACCATCAGAGAGAGATCCCCTGTGATTGTCACAGGACAAGCTATTGACTTTTTCTTTACAGAAATGGACAATGGATACATCCTTGAAGTCCTGGGGGATACCCTCCTGTTGCCATACAACCAAGAAAATTTACATCAGCCTTTGTATGAGCAGTGGACACCCTGCCTTGTAAATCCCAGCTGGAATACAATCAGTACCAGGCTCTGTGCCACATGAGAGGAGCCAAATTACATTTGAAACATCTTTTTCCCTAGAAATTCAGCTACAGAGCAATTGACTTCAACTTAAGATTTATGATCAAAGGCTTTAACATTGATTGATGATGGCCTTCCATAGTATGGAAGTGTTCATCTCATTTCTCCAGGATCATGTCCTTTTCACTAATCAACGTGGTTCCATCAGCACTGAGTAGTTGAGATTCATTATAAGTCTTTGGCCCACAAATACCCTTCTAGGCATCATAAAACTGTTTTGGATTGTTACCATCAGCATAAAACCAAATTTCATCTACTTTTTTACTGAGCCAAGAATCTTACATCTCTCTAAATCTTTGCTTGTATTTTACTTTGTATGAAGTTAAACACAACCTTCTTAGAGACTGATGAACTGGACTGCTGGTAAACCCTGTGGAATTCTTATTTTTCACTTAGCAGCTTCTGAATTTACCCATTATTTCTGTCAAACAAAGCTTGGTGTTTGCTAGTGTTCTGGCCCACATGAGTCAAATCTTTGAAAGAGTCCCATTCCTTTATTTGCTCCACTTTTGCCAACTGTGTGCTATCTTAGCTTTCTATCCAAGGTATCAACCAACTGTTCATGCTTGAAGAAGCTTACTAATCTATTGTCACTAAGTCTTTTGATAGACCACTTGCCTTGGGGATTCTATTTTTCTTAAATGCCAATGTTTGGCTTAGAAAGGAAAAGCCTATGATCTGTCTAGCACCCTGTGCCACACAATGCCTTCATCACTCTCATATCCTGTCTGTCTCTTCTCCATATAATCACATAGTCCATTAAAAGCCAATTTTTTCTGTGAGGGTGCATCCATAAATTTTTGTTATGTTTGGGTAAACAGAAGACAGTGTTGGTGATGAGAATGTCAAGAAATGCACAAATCTTGAGTAGTAAGTGACCATTACTGTTTCCCAAAGATTCCTTGTCATGTCTGATAGTTTGTGCCTACTCTGGTGTTAAAGTCATCCAGAAATACAAGCTTGCCCTCTTTCAGCACATTGATGATGGGGGTCTCTAGGTCTTGATAAAATTTTCTTTTGCCTCAAGATTTTTCATTGTGTCATCATGGTGATGTGGCACTTTCTTGCAAGCAGCAATTGCACTGTCATGAGCATGTCATTCACTCCTCTTTGAAGACATACAAACTTATTGACTAGATTTATTTTTATTTCGAAACCCAAGATAGCTTCTTGGCACACCCCTTCACTGTGGCCATTCCAGAAAAAAAAAATGAGTATCCAGGCCTGACTTTGGTAATCGGGTCTTCATTTGCCAGCTTTGTTTCACTCAAGACTGCTATTTGGATGTGATAGTCCTCGCATTCTCTTGTCACAAGAGCCTGTTACTCTTTCAGGCCTACTGGAAATCTTGTTGTCCGTAAGTGTGTGCACATTCTATGTACTGATGGTGAGTGGAATCATCTCTGAAATTTTTTTTCTTGTCTGTGTGTGTGTGTATTCTAACCACAGTGTGAGATCTTCTCTAGCTGTAGCAGGCAATTTTTAGGGTGCCTTTTCTAGCCATTACATCATGGCAGGAGGTGAGCAGTGCTGTCCTTCAAAAAGGCTGTTCAGACCATCAGGGTGCTTCTGAATCCCACTGTTGATTTAATCTATTGAAAAGAGGATCTTATGGCCTAGGCTACCTGTGTGCAGAGTTGTGACTACAGCTCTCAGTATATCCACATCTGTGGCTTCATCATTTGCCTCTTACCACAGGACTTTGAGGTGGGTAAAAATAGAAAAATGAAAGGAGTGAGGTCCTTTGACTGTCTCATAAATTGGCTTTAAATGAGGCAGAATTACATGAAGTCATTGGCCTTGCTCTCACCTCCAGAGTCATCACAGTCCAGTGGCAGGACAGAGTCAAGACAACTGGTGATGGCTTGAGATGCAGTGGATGACCTTGGCATCTTTGATGTTTAGCCAAGCTCTACTAAGCACTTCAGAACACCTGTTTCAGCTGCCTTCATACCCATTAAAATAAAATGTTCTCCTCTGCCCATTCCACCAAGAGATGTCTTCACATGCTTGGGTCAGGACGATGTCCCCCTAATTCACAAAAGGGTTTAAGACCCCTCATCTTCCCTATACCTGCCCATCTGCTAAAATGGCTTATCATGGTGTGTCCATTGGGCATACTACAGCTTCTTGGAGCCACAGCTCAGAATTAGAAGAAACAGGTGGATATCAAAGGTGAAAAGAAGTTCTGAAAAGGGCTTAGCAGCCCTCACACCAGAGGCACTACTCTTCCCTGAACACACCCTGTAATCCCAGAGCTTAGTACAGTGCCTTGCACATAGTAAATGTTTAATAAATGCTTGTTTTGCAGTTGTTCTTGCCAGATTATCAAAGAAATATTAAAGCAGTATGCTTTTGGAATTAAGGTTTTATTGTAAGACAGTATCATTTCATTAGGTTGTGGACTTCAGATGATCTCTACAAGTAATGATGTGTTTTAGTGTACGCTGTTCAGTGTGCAGTGAGATTGTATAGAAATTTGTTTGTTTTATTTTTTTCCATTGAAGAAATCTACGCATTCTTATTTCACCCTTCAAAATATCCTGGATGAATGGAGAAACTATAAGTATCTCTCTATTGTTCACATCTTTTGAGAAATGATTATTTTTTTAAAAATTCAATATGCAAAGGAGTTAATGATGCAAAAAAAGTTTCCTAATTATCTTCCAATGCTTTCAAATCCACATGTGGGTTCTTGACAAATTTCTTAATAATTATGCCTGACCTGTGTGAAAACATCTTTGAAATATGCAAACATACATACATGTTATAAAGACATGAAACAGCAATAGTTTCAATATCTTAAAAGAAATATTAAGTAAAGAGATAAATCCTCAGAAGAGATAAAAAGAGAAAAACACAAAGAAAAATGTGTTGTTAATGTCATTTAAAAATCTTAGTCTCCAAAACTTTGATAGTGATTTTTTTTTTTTGGTCCAACAGAGATTAATTTTCATTGGTAAATCCTCCATGGAATCACTCATTTTGATGAGTTGCTAGGCTGAACTGTTATTTACTCTATTCATGCAGTCAATCAGCAATGCTCATTCCTTACTGAAGTCATAACCAGCACGTCACAATTTCCATTCCAGATATTAATCAGCAGGTATTCTACTCTGGTGCCTGAATACCATGAGCTAAATTGTACTGAATTATGATGCACATTAATAAAGAAGAACTCTCAGGAGAATGTTGATATATAGCTGTTGTAATTCTGCTTTTACTGATCATACATTAAATTGTATTAGGGTGGGAAACACCTCTTAAATAAATAAATGAAGGCTTACTCTGCTCGAATAATTTCAATTTAGAAATTAGTGTTTTAACATGGTGTGTGAGGCACTGTGTCTCATCCAAAGCAACTTTTTGATTGCAGGAGAGCAGCTCAGTCTATATTCTACTGCCCTCTGGCTGATAACATTGGTTGCCAAGATAAAAGCACTACTTGAAACAGTCACCATATGTTAAATTAATTATCTTTACTAAAATATGTTATTGTTCCCTTTTTATTCTGCTTCAGTACTTAATTTGCTGCTGTGGGAAATATATATTTAACTGTCTGAGCTTTCCAAACAATCGTCAAAGCTTCACACTGCTCAGTTATATTTTAAATGGTAGGCTTCCTTAATGCACTTCTCATTTCATGAAATAATTAATCTTTTGTCTCCCTGTGTGGTGAACCAGAACCACAACTTGCAATATAGCAATTGAAAAAGAGAAAGAAGCTTGTGAACTATATGTGTGAAATTAACTCAAAGGAAATTCACTTGCATATTGTCTAAATTTATTGTAACAAAAACAAAGTGAAATATAACAAGAGATCAAAATCAATGAATTCACCAAAAAGAAGTATGAATTGTAGAATATTTTAAAGGAATGCAGTTTTGCTATTTTTGAGAGCTTATAATTTTTAAGTGGAGGGCTAACAGTAGGTTAGAATACCTAGAATGTAAGATTCTAGTCAGATACTCTTAAATGAAACAGTAAGTATAATTGCAATTAACAGACATTGTTTGAATGTTTTCTTAAAGTAAATAAAAATTTCCTATGGAAATTTATTTATGTTCTCAATTTACTCAAAAAACTTTCATAAAAGCTACAAAGGCTTGTGGGTCTCTCCCTTTCCTTTTCTTTCCTTTCTGAGCTGATTTTGGGGAAAGATAGCTAAGGCTTGCATGCCTTAGATCAAGCCCTGATCTCGGGAAGAGCTGGTAACTGAAAAGACAGGTAACAGACAGAATGGTGAGAATATTAGCTATCAAAATAACCTCAAAAAAGTGAAGAATTAATTCCCACTCTCAATTTGAACTCTAGAGGTCTGGCACACTAATGGTTTACAATGAATTACCAGAAATAAATAAGAATTTTTATACCTGTACTTCCTTGGTAAAGATTACAACAAAAGATTAAATATCATAAAATGTTTTTTCTTTGCCATGCTAAAAAAATCAAGTGATCTCATTGAACCAGGCAGTCCTTGCAAATATGCAAATCACAACAAAACCATAACTGTCTATCTTATGAGACTTCTCCATGATACTTCCTAAGTTCTACATAGGGATCACTAAATATTATGGGGATCTCATTCACTTTGTTCTGATATAATGTTTACCATTGGAATCTTCAGCTGATCCAGCTGCTATCCCTTGCTCTTATCAAGTAGGTTACCTTCATTTTCAATCATACAAGAGCTCAGTTGATGGAATGATAATGAAGGGTTTTAATGTATATTGAATGTGCTAGGATCATATTAGAATACCATTAAATACTTCTTCCTGAAGCTTTACCACCATATTCATTAACTGTACTACTACTTAGTTTCACTCTAATATTTAACAAAATTCTTGTATTCTTCAACATTCCTTTTACTTCTTCCTATTATAAGAAATGTACTTCTTCCCCGAGGGGCTGCATATGGCATGGGTTGGATTGCTCAGTCACTCTAATGGGCCATATACATTAACCCTTAGAATTCCCATTAAGAGGTGAGCCAAGATGGCTGAGTATAGGCAGTAAGCCAGCTGATCTCTCCCAATAATCTCTTCCAAACAACTTTAAAATAACTCTCCAAATCAAATTTTCCAGAGTCAAAGGCAGAAATGGTCACAATGATACATTTTTTTTCCAGCCTAAGACAACTTAGGAGACTAGAAAAGTAGGTATGTGTCATGAGGTGGGGATTACAACAGCAGTAACACAAGCAGTAGACATTGGAGGTAGCCTAGACAACGGAGACAGCAGCTGTGTAAACTCTCCACCCAAAGATAGTAAGTGGGTAAGAAAACTGGTCAGAAAGAGATTACAGTGAACCCTTTGCTGGCACTGGGGGCAGGATACATTTCTCATACTTGGATGTGGGTCACAGTCCTGGATCTCAGTCTCAGGAGCATTACACAGCAGAGCTTGTAGCCACAGGCAAGCAGAAACCCTAATCACAGCTGCAGAATGGAGAAGAATGCTTTTGGTCACTCACAGACCAGTGCATGGGCCTGGAGAATAGTAAATACACCTCTCCATAGATCACACTATGTTGGAAGAAATGAAAATTTACAGGTACCCAGAAATACCTCTGAAAACAGCTGCACAAATAAACCTGAAGGTTGATAACAGTACTGGAAGAAGAGTCTGACTTTACCATAAAATTAAAAGTCAAGAAATAGACTAGAAAATGAGCATACAATAGAAAAAGATTCAGACTATAGAAAGTTACTATGGTGACATGGAAGATCAAAACACAAACTCAGAAGAAGACAACAAAGTCAAAACTTCTACATCCAAAGTCTCCAAGAAAAAAATAGAAATTGGCCTCAGGTCATGGTAGAGCTCAAAAAAGGACTTTAAAAGCCAAGTAAGAGAAGTACAAAAAAATCAGGAAGAGAAATAAGTGTTGCAAGAAAATTATTTTAAAGAGTAAAGGCACAAAAAATAGTGAAGAAAACAAGACCTTAAAAAACATAATAGGCCAAATGATAAAAGAGAGAGAGAGAGACAGAGAAAGAGAGACAGAGAGACAGAGAGAGAGAGAGAGAGAGAGAGAGAGACAGAGAGAGAGAGAGAGAGAGAGAGAGAGAGAGAGAGAGAGAGAGAGGGAGAGGTACAAGAATCCAATAAAGAGAAGAATGCATTGAAAAGTAGAATTGGCCAAATTAAAAAAAAAAGATACACAAAAATACACTGAAGAGAAAAATTCCTTAAAAAGTAGAATTGTCCAAATGGAAAAGGAGGTACAAAATTTCCCTGAGGAAAGAAAAATCCTTCAAAATTAGTGTTAGACAAGTAGAAGATAATGACTATATGAGACATCAAGAAACAATGAAACAATTTTTTAAAAATGCAAAAAATAGGAAAAAAAATATAAAATATCTAATTCGATAAAAATCTGGCCTGAAAACATAGATCCAGGTGAGATAAGTTAAGAATTATTGGACTAGCTGAAAGCCATGATAAAAAAAAAGGGGGCCTGGACATCATCTTTCAAGAAATTATCATTGAAAACTGCCCGGATATTTTAGAACCAAAAATAGAAACTGAAAGAATCCAACAATCACCTCCTGAAAGACATCCCAAAATGAAAAGTGCCAGGAATACTATAGCCAAATTCCCAACCTCCCAGATGAAGGAGAAAATACTGCAAGCAGCCAAAAAAGAAATATTTAGCATATCATGGATCTACAGTCAGGACAACACAAGATTTAGCAATTTCTCTGTTAAAGCATTGGAGGAATATGATATTCTGGAGGGTAATAGAGCTAGGGTTACAATCAAGAATAATGTACCCAGTGAAACTTAGTATAATCCTATAGAGGAAAAAGTAGACGTTCAATTAATTGAGCACATTCATGCATTCTTGATGAGAAGACCAGAGCTGAACAGAAAATTTGATTTCCAAATAAGGACTCAAAAGAAGAATTAAAAAGGTAAACAGGAAAGAGATATCATAAAAGATTCTGTACAGGTAAACTATTTACATTCCTACATGGGAGGATGATACTTGCAACTCCTAAAAACTTTCTCGTTATTAGTGCAGTTAGAAGGAGTATACATAGATAGGGCATGGATGTGAGTTAGATGGGATGGTACCTAAAAAAGTAAAATTAAGTGGTGAGAAAGAAGAATGCATTGGGAGAATGGGAAAGGGAGTAGAATGGGGCAAATTATCTGATGTAAAAGAGGCCCAAAAGAGATTTTACAGTAGAGGGAAAGATGGGGGGAATTGGGGAAATTGCATAAAATTTCCTCTAACTGAAATTGGCTAAAGGGAGAATAACATACACACTCAGTTGAAACCTATGTTAAGATAAAGAAAAGTAAAAGGGAAAGGGGAAAAGATAAGGGAAGAGTGTTGATACAAGGGCAGACAGGTGGAAGGAGATAAAAGTGTGAAGCAAAACATCTTTGAGAATGGATAGGTGAAAGGAGAGAGAGAACAAGATAAATGGGGGAAATAGGATGGAGGGAAATGCATAGTAATCATTATTGGAAAAATATATAGCAAGTTTCTCTGAGAAAAAACTCATTTCTCAAATATATAGAAAACGGAGTCATATTTTTAGAAATGAGTCATCCCTCAATTGATAAATGGTCAAAACAGGCAATTTTCAAAGTAACCAAAGCTATCCATAGTCATATGAAAAACTGTTCTAAATCATAATTGATCAGAGAAATACAAATTAAAACAATTCTGATCTACCACCAAACACCTATCAAATTGGCTAATATGACAGAAAAAGAAAATGATAAATTTTGGAGAGGATGTAGGAAAATTAAAAGATTAACACACTGTTGGTGATATTGTATACTGATTTAACCATTCTGCAGAGCAATTTGGAGCTATGCCCAAAGGGTTATAAAACCATACAATGAGCTGATATTCTCAATGCAGGAGGTGGTTTCAGCTGCAAGCCAAATGGATAGTCCCTGTGGTGCTAATGTTTCAGATGTAGGGTGGAGAGCAAGGCCCCGAAGCAGATATAGGCTGTTAGAGGGTAGGATAAGGGGAACCTAAGGCACCTTCTTCCTATATCTACTTTGTAATTAATCATAGGATACTGAGAGTGATATGCCCTTTATGACACAGCCATTATGATTCAAAGATGCAACTTGAACTTCAATCTTCCTGGTTCCTAAGCTATTTATCCATTTCCACTAAACTATGTTGCCTAAAACCTATCTACCATCTCCCTCTCCCTCTCTTTCTTCTTCTTCCTCCCTCCCTCTCTCTTTCTCCCCCCCCCTTTGTATGTATATCTATATGTATAAATATCTATCTATATGTATATACATATCTATATGTATAAATATATATGTATATATAAATATGTATACACACATGTATGATGTATATATACATGCATGCACATGTGTACACATACATATTCACACATATATGTATTTATTTGTGTGTATATATGAGGCAGCTAGTTAGTGTAATGAATAGACTGCCATATCTAGAATCAAAGAGATGAGTTCAAATCTGGCCTCAGATACTTATTAACTATGTGAATCTGAGCAAGTCACTTTACCTATCAAACTATCAAATGGGAATAATAAAAGTACCTCTATCCTGAAGTTGCTGTGAGGATCAAATGAAATAATATTTGTAAAGCCCTGAGCACAGTGCATTACATATAGTTGGTGTTAACTAAATGCTAACTATTACTAATTATACCAAATGGTTATTTCCATCCTTATTTCTTATATATGTGCATACATATATGTACAAGTATATATTTGCATATGCAGAAATGTACATATGCCTACATATATGGGTGTTCCAAAAGTTTTAGTTCAGTTTTAAGCTATTAAAACTTAAACAGCACACATACACACACACACACACACACACACACACACACACACACATACTCATAAACATACGTAATAGAATACATGCAGAATATGCAGGACATGGATATGGATGAATTATAATTTGCATCTTGGAGGGAAAGCTATGTCAAATCTAAACAGCATACTAAAAAGCAGAAATATCACCTTGCCAACAAAGGTCCATGTAGTAAAAGCTGTCATTGCTCCAGCAGCAATGTATGATTTTGAGAGTGGGAATATTAGGAAAGCTGAGCACCGCAGAATTGATGCTTTCAAATTATGGTGCTGGAGAAGACTTTTGAGAGTACCTTGAGTAGCAAAGAGATTAAATCAGTCAGCACTTAAAGAAATTAATTTAAATCACATATTTAATGTCAAAGACTGAAGCTGAAGCTTAAATACTTTGGCCATATAATGAGAAGACTGGACTTATTAAAAAGACTGATTTTGAGAAAGGTTGAAAAGGTGAAAAGAGAAGGTGATAGCAAGAGATGGATAGTGTCATGGAAACAATGAACAGAGGATGGAAAGAGAGAGATGGAGGATAGAAGAGCCTGGTGAGATGTAATCCATGGGGTCATGAAGATGTATGGTTGAACAACTGAGCAACAACCAGCACAAGCACCAAAAAAGTGAGCACTTTTGAGCATTTTATAGTATAGACTTTTCCTAACAATTAAATGTGAGTGTTTGACTCAGGCAGCAATGGGTTATCCTATCTTGGTTTCTTCAAACCAAGGATAAATTAACTTTTTCAGGATATTGTTGAGAGAAATTCATATTCAACAAGTGAATTAGATGACATCTTTTCAACCCAACTTGTGACTTCATTATTCTAGGCTGGGGAAACTTCCTCTACCAATGAAGTTTGGAATCCTCTCAGCAAATCAAAGTCTTAATAGTACTGATTGAGGTGTTTCATGTTATTTGACTTGCCCAGGAACACACATGCCAATGTATGTTAGAAAGGGCAGACCAAAATCTAGTTTTTCCATTTTCAATGCCGTTTGCCAACCTAATGTGATACTACTTCTACCTAGTACTCTACATAGTAATCTATATATAGAAGACAGTTCATAAATTTTACTTTATTGGAATGGGCTAAATTCTAAAGTTTCAGTTCAATCATTCTGTATTAAAGCACTTATTTCTCTTATAAGAATTTTTTTTCAGATTTTTTCCCCACATTGTTCATATTCTTTAGGTTTTTGCTTTAGTCTTCACTCTGTTTTTTCCCTTCTCTCAGCTTTCAGGTTTGGGTTTTTTGTAATCTAACAGAAATCATATTCTTAGGGTTTTTAACAGTTTATCACACTGATATAATCTTCTTTCCTCAAAGAATTGCTTTGTGTTCCAACTAATGTCAAAGCTGAACTTTTCATCATATAATGTTGATGCTTGTTCAGAATGACTTCTTTAAACAATTGGTTGATGAACAGATATCATTAAATAGACTTTTCCAAAAATATATGAGAAAATATAAATTCTGAACTTTTAAGAAATCATATTTTGTCCTCAGAATTATCTCAGTAAAATATTAATAAAATCACTAGAAAGCATTATTTTATTTTTTCTGTATTCCTCCCTAAATTCCTTTTTCCTTTCTAGGTTTTTCTTTTGATTTTTTCTTTCCTTTTTACTTGCATGGCCATGTAAATACATTCAGAAACCAATTCTGTAGTTAAGTATTTATAGTTCAGTGTGAATAAAAAGCAATCAAAATTCAGAGCTGAATTCATAGTTGTTGTTTTTGTCTTCTTTTGTTTTGTTTTTTTCTGCGTTGCTGTCAAATTTTTTGAAATTCTAAGAATAAGATGGCAATGTCCTTCTCAGGTCTCAAAATGTTCATTAGTCTTTTCCCCCCAAGGGATATAAGAAATCTACCACATCATTGGGCCTACCAGTTTATATATAAAAATTATATTCATCACCTATGTTAATTTTGAAATAAGAAAATTATTTTGA
The DNA here is from genome assembly GCF_003287225.1 of Phascolarctos cinereus. Taxonomy (NCBI): domain Eukaryota; kingdom Metazoa; phylum Chordata; class Mammalia; order Diprotodontia; family Phascolarctidae; genus Phascolarctos; species Phascolarctos cinereus. The sequence continues at coordinate 413,187,159 of NW_027555847.1, forward strand.
GCCAAAAAAAAATCTTAATTGGCATGAAAACACCAGGAAGAGGAGAAGGGGAAAAAAACCCTAAAAATCTATTTTTATTTGAACTAGAATGATGATAAAGATAAAATATGTTGCCAGAGAAAATTGGAGACTTTGGCTCTTTTTAGTTCATGAAACCTTTTTTCCACCTTTTTTCCCCAAGCAAATAGATATTCAAAGAATAATGAAATTAAATACACAATGTGGATAACAACCTCTCTTTAAGTGTTTGGAGCATGTGCTTGCAAATTCACAGCATCTGAGTTTTTGATGGAAATTTTTACATTGAATATGTTATATCTGATTTTTATAAGCCAAAGAAAGATCCATGTTTGAAAATAAATGATGTGAACTCAGCATAAAGAAGAAACCCTTTGCTCGCAGCCTGTAGCAACAAATAGATTTAAGAAGACCAGCTGGCTCCTGACTGGGATTCCCCCATGGTCCTACTGAAAGGTCTGTTCCCAGTGGTTAAAGCCATTCCCTTTTATTGTTTCTGACAAGCATAGCAGTCTAGTAACAGGTGTGAGAATCAGCTTGAAAAAAGAGAGAGGAAAAAAAAGATGATGAAAAACAATAAAAAAAAATTGGCAAACTATATAGACTCTGTCCTTGTTATTTTGATTATATTTTCATACATAACCAAATATGCTACAAGAAGGTCATGCTCAAAGAACAGGGGGAAAAAAACAACACAAAGGAGTATTCTACATTTTTCACAGGAAGGCAATTGACTGAACTGGCTGTTTATCAAGCATCAATGAGAGATTTTAGTCGTTTTTAAAAAGCTTAGAATCTACTGCCTTTTAACTATTCATGGAGTGGCATAGGCAAACCCAATATTTTCCCACATATCACTATTAAATATTCCCTAGGAAGTTGTCTGCTTTGTTAAAGAGGCTAGAACAACTCCCTTTGGAGGCTAAAACAAGTCACAACCTCTCAGAACCTTTTTTTTATATGATTAGGGCACTGGACTAGGTGATCATTAGGATTCTATCAAAACCTAATATTTTTTGCTGCTAAATGGCAGTATCTTCTTAAATTTGTGTGAGAACATGGTCAGTGAGGTATAAGAGATCACTAAATTCAGATTCAAGAGATTTCTCTTTAATTCTTGGCTTTCATCACTACTGGCAGGGTAAAATTGAACATTACCTAACTTCTCTGAGCCTCAGTCTTTCTCATTTATCAACTGGAAAAATAAAGTGTCACTACATATCTCACTGAACCCTGAAAGAAATTCATTTGTAAACCTTAAAGTGCTATATGAAGCTAATGTTTTATAAAATCAAAATTGAAACATTTAGAGCTCCAAGCTTCATAGTGACAGATGCCAAAATCACAAAATTCCAACAATTCAGGTTTTTTTAATGATCATTTTTCATTGAATTTTTATAAATGGTTCTTTTATTCAATGTGTAGATTTAAATGTGTGATATAATTTCCCTCTGATTAAAGGAAGGATTTTTTTTATAAAATATAAATCCTAATTTTAAATTTTAATTAAACCATAACATTAAAGTTTAAATTCAAGTCATATTTAATATCCATAAATTATTGTAGCTTTGACTCAATGGCCTTGCCACACCATACAACCCTGGAACAATTTTGAAAATAGGGCCAAGAAAGATATGTTTAATTTAAAATTCCATTTGCTTTGAGGAAGGCATAGATATTGATATAAAGACTATGGTAAAGAAATAAAAATTGAGTAAGTCACACAAACTCCTCCAGACCATTACTACTGGTAACTTCTAAGCTCTACATGATGGGAAATACTTTATGGAATTAAGTGTGTGATCTCTTAGCTGCCTTCGATGCATTCAAACATCTGGTCAAAGGGGCTAAAAAATGTATCCTCTGATACAAAATGTATTCACACATCTAATTGATTAATTACTGTGAGTGATATTTGAAAGATTATACCAGGTGAGGGTTAAAATATGAATCTGCAGAAGGGTTTAGGGTATTCAGGAAGACTGGAATCTCTCATGTGAGGGATGCTTTGTACCTTTTGCGTCCACTAACTCTCATCTAACTCCAAACTGTGGCTCCAAGAAGTTGTGCTATGCACAGAGGCCACACCCCAGTAAATCATTTTGGCAGACAGGCTAAACCAGGTTAAGGATAACTGATAGGTCTCAAATCCTGTGGATGAAACTCATGCAAAAAAGTTAATAAAACTTCTGCAAAGATTATTCCATTCACATTAATGCATTGTTGGCAGAGTTGTGAATTGATTCAATCATTTTGGAGAGAAATTTGGAACTATGCTCATACAAAAGCTGACTGAAGTTTTCCAGGTTATATGGCAAGAGGAGGTTATTCCCCAGGAGTTCAAGGATGCCTCCATTGTCCATCTCTATAAAGATAAAGGAAATAGGTTGTACTGTGACAATCATGGAGGGTGGGGGGTCTCTCTCTCTTAGCCATTGCTAGCAAGATTCTTGCCAGAGTCCTCCTTAATAGGCTGATCCTTCACCTGGAAGATGGTCATCTACCTGAGTCAGAGTGGCTTCAGAAAGGGCCAAGGGATGGTTAATATGGTGTTTGCTGTCTCACAACTCCAGGAGAAATTCCAGGAGCAGAAGAGAGATCTGTACACAATATTTGTAGCTTTGACCAAGGCCTTTAGTACTGTCAGTTGTGAGGGTTTATGGAAAATTTAGTTATGTCAAAATTTGGTTGCATGAAAAGCATGCTTACAGGAGTTCTGGATAATGAATGATGCCACACTGATGGCAAATTATTCAACTTGAAAAGTCTACAAGCCAAGACCAAAGTGGAGGGAGCGTTAGTGCACAATTTTCTGTTTGCAGATGATTGTGTACTCAATGCAGCCTCTGAAGCTGAGATGTAACAAAGTATGGATCAATTCTCTGCTGCTTGTCTAATTTTGGTATAACAATTAACACCAAGAAAACACAGGTACTCTGACAGCCAGCACCACAGAATCCATATGTGGAACCATCAGTTACAGCAAGTCTAGAAGGTTTGAAAACTGTGGATAAATTCACTTACCTTGGCAGTGTTACTTTTCAGGGATGTACATATTCATAATAAAGTTGACATATGTACTGTCAGAGCTAGCTCAGTATTTGGGAGGCTCCAAAGGAAACTGGGAGAGAAGAGGTATTCAACTGACTACCAAACTGAAGGCTACAGAGCCATTGTGCCGCCCTCATTGTTGTATGCCTGTGAAACTTGGATAGCATACCAGCACCATGCCAGGAAACTGAATCACTTCCATTTGAATTGTCTTAGGAAGATTCTGAAGATCATCTGGCAGAATAAGATGCTGGACATTGAGATACTTTCTCGAACTAAACTGCCAAGTATTCAAACTCTATTGCAGAAAGTGCAACTCTGATGAGTGGCTGTATTGTTTGAATGCCAAATACATGCTTATCAAAAAGACTGTTTTGTGGAGAACTCATATAGGGCAAGCACTCACATGGTGTTCAAAAAAAGCAATAAAAGGACACTCTCAAGATCTCTCTTAAGGACTTGGGAATTAATTTTGTGACATGAGAGACACCAGCACAGGACTGCTCATCAGGCTGTGCCGTCATCAGAGAAGGTGCTATGCTCTATGACAAAGGAGGATCGAAGCAGCTCAAAAGAAACACAAGATGAACAAATTTAAAGAATTCATTCAAATGTTCACATGCAGTATTTGTGCGTGATCTGTGATAGAGCATTCTGAGCTCATATTGGTCTGGTCAGCCACATTCAGACACACTGTAATTTGACTCTGGCATAGTGATGTCACTTTGGTCTTCTTTGAAAATGAAGGTCAGCAAACAGCCAACCATAGGTCTGAAGAAAGGCAAATGCTGCCCCATTTTTTTAAAGCAAAGAATAGAGTTTATAAACTGTAAGCCTGACAGCCTAACTTCGATTCCTGTTAACATTCTGAAAAGATCTTTACTGATATGATGAGTTGCAGACTTTTGGCCAAGATGGTTGCTAGGATAGAGGTACCTGAGCAGTGACACAAAATATAAAAGAGCTCTCCCAATGCGAAACCATACTAATACATAAAAAGTTGTTTTCCTGTTATTGCAGAAAGGTAGTGTGGCATAGTAAATTGAGATCTGGCTTGTAAATGATGGCCAGGTGTCAAATCCTAGGTTTGACAAATATGGGCTCCACATTGTTCATTTTCTTTGTGCTCCTGGAGATTCTTTAAACTAAAATTTGTAGATGAGATATGGATCTAGATTTGTAGAGAAAGTTTCTCACAAGTAGCTTTCTAGTCTTAAATTCCCAAAACAGTATTTCTAGAATCAATAAATGTAGTTCTATATACTGTAATTTCATACAGAGGCCTCCACAATAGTGAAAGCTGATAGAAAATGTTTTCTGTTTTGTGACTTTGGCAAGGTGATAGAGAAACAAGAGAGTTCCACCCTCTAAAACTCCAGTGAGAAAACCAGGTTCAGTGATAGAAGAGAACTCAGATGTCATCTAGTACCTCATCCTCATTTTAGATGTAAGAAGAGAGAAATTGAGTGATTTGCCCAAGGTCATGCAATACAGTATTCCTTTCACTAAACCAAGCTGTGAGGTCAAAAATCAAGAGAATAATTTTCTTGATGGGAATTTAAACTTTAGTTTCTGAGACAATACAATAAAATTTTACAAAGTGATAGAATGTCCAAGGATCTGACTTTTCTTTCACTGAGAACTTGCATGTGCTCAGGTTGATCTAAGCAGTATGAATAAAGTATAATGCATTATTTAGAACTATACTATAAACAATGGACCTGCAGACTCTTTCAATTTCCTTACTTCAGTGAGCACTCAAGGAGCTAATAGTTTAGTAATTTTTACTTAAGAGCACATACAACAAGAGTTTAAATTCTTCCTCTTTATGAAGTTGTATTTTCTCTTTTTTTTCTTTTTGTTTGGGGTAAAATGTTGCTTAGTGTTATTAGTGGGCAATCTTTTAGGAAAGTTCATATTCCAAATAACCATTTTAGTTCAGAGACTTAACCACTCACTTTCTTTTCCATTTCAAGATTAGTATGTATTTCAGATAACATTCTTATAGTTTCCCCTTGTACAAAATTGGAATGATCTTTAATGCCCTTTTTAAAAATAACAGTTCTTGACTTTTTGCTAACCCTAGTCACCTCCTCCTCACTGCAGCTTGATGCATGCTGATTTGAGCTGCAGTGCAAATACTGAGATATTTTAATTACAGATCCAGGCAAGATAAGGGACATGTGCTTCATAGTAAGCCAACAGAGCAGACAGTTTAGCTGACAATATAGACACACATAAAATGTGATGCTCTTCAGCAGGTTGATTGGCTGCATAAATAAGCAAATGTCTACATATGCCTACTCTTATTTCAGTGGGGCTTCTCTGGAAATATTCTGAATTGGTATTTAGTTTCCATACATCCATTTAGCTCCCATACCTCTACAGCAATATTCATTTTGGTAGAATTTCTGCCATTAAAAAAGATGCCATGTAAATAATAATGAACAACTGTGTGAAACTAGCATTAGCATATGAATACTAGGTTACAGCTAGTCAAGTGAATTGCCTAGTGAAACATTCATTTTCCTGGACATAAAACTTTCCCTGCATTTATATGCTTTAACCATTTATCTATTGGGAGATATTATGACTGAGTGTATATTATCACTAAGCATACATCAAAGTATAATTTTATGTCTGCCCAATGGCTTGGTGAATAAATATTTAAAATATTCCTAAGCATTATCAATAGAAAGGGGGAGAGGATAATGGCAAAGACTTTCACTTATGTGTAATCTGATACTTTGACACTCAGGACAGCCACTTCATACTCTTTTTTACCATTAAAATGAATGGCACTAATGAAACTAGAAATATTTTTTATGAATAAAAAACCAAATATTTGCCACTTTAGGGTCATTTTTAAGGAGAAATTTTATGTTGTATGATAATGTTTTAAAATATAGTGAAAAACAGTAGCATCTGTTAAAATGGGCATAGTGGGATACAGCCTACTCATTATGTAGCTATTTTTTCAGTGCAAAAAAAAAAAAGGAAACAGGAACTTTACATTTTTTTTTCATAATGAGTAGCTATATAATTTTTAAAAATAAGACTAGAATTATAGAAAAGTTAATATGGGAAGGAATGCATACCCATATTTATATTGATTAGGTAAAGACATTTAAATTCAGCAAGTGATGTCAGTCAAAAAGTAATTATTCTATTGAAGTTCAAGTTTTAACCTTAGATTTTTTTTAATCAAATAAAGATCCTACTGCCCTAAAGGGAGTTTTACCTGAACTTAAATTTTATAATTGATCTTAAAGGAAAGCTATAACCACATAAGGTATGAGAGTCACCAGTTGTTTAATAGCTACTCTGTGTTGTTTACATTTCTTAAAATATTGGCTGGAGTGTTAGAAATACTGTTTCCAAGAGATAAAATTGTCAAATCAAGTAAATTTTCTGAAAATTGGGCAGGGGAATATATAAGGTGAATACTTAAAATGTGACAATGAACACTTAGGTCCTGTCAGATTTTTGTTCTAGTTTTCCCAAAGAGTGTTCGTTTGCTGCAGGCTAATGTAGTTATTTGACAGTAACTAGCTCTGGGAGAACTGGTAACAGGTTTGCCAGAATCATCACTCTGAGACAAACTAATCCAAAGGATTGGATGAGGAAAAATTTTTTAAAAGTCCATGCAATATCTCAAAAAGACTATTTTTCAAATAATATTGTCTAGATTTATTTAGCTAATTTTCTTATAAAATATTTGAATAATATCAGTCATGACAGGTAGATGAAAATACACTCTTTTTTTGCAACCCTATCTCCTTGAATTTCTACCCCTCCAACGGAGGAGAGTGGAGAGGAGAAGAGAAGGGAGAGATGTGGAGAGGAGGGGAGAAAAGAAGAAGGCAGGGGAGAGGAAAGGAGAGCAGGGAGGAAAAGGGAGTGGAGAGGAGAGGAGAAGAAAAAGGAAAAAAAAACAAATTTGTACAATTAAGGAGGAAAAAAAGTCATAAATAGCCTATAGGTTTTCCAAAATATCTTATTTGGCATCTCATGCTTATCACCTCTCTCTCAGGATGTCAAATGTCATCAGTCATCTGGAATACTGGTTGATCATTTCATTGGCCTGAGTTCCTAACTCTTTCATTAGTAATTTTTCTTTAAAATGTTTTCTTGGTTCTAGTAATTTCACACTGTATCAATTCATAAATGTCTTCTTAGTTTTCTCTAAAACTGTCTGTTTTTTTTTTCATTCTTAACTATATTCACATGCTGTAATTTGTATGGCCATTCCCTGATTGTATGTATAGAATTAGTTTCCTTTTTTTTTGCTATTACAAAAATAAATACTATAAATGTTATTGTTGTTAGTTTTGTTTTTTAATCTATAAGTCCATTTCCTACTTCATTAATCTCTTCAAAGTATGGTTCTCCTAGCAGTACTGCTGTCAAAGGATATTTATAGCTCAGCACATTCAGATTAAAATTTAATATTGCTTTCCAGAATGATTGGATAAATCCATAGCACCACCAACAATTTATCAATGTACCTGTTACACTGAAGCCTCACCAACAATTATTACTTTCTGTCAGTAATCATTTATTAAACATCTACTATGTTTCAGACACTATGCTAAGTACTAGTAATACAAAAATCAAGGCAAAAAACAGTCCCTTCCTTTAAGGACCTCACGATCAATGGGAGAGACAATCTGAACAGAATAAATAGGGAATAATTAAAAGGAGAATGCACAAGAATTAAGAAAGTATAAGAAAGCCTTCATTCAGAACATATTTTTCAAGACTTGAAGGAACTTGAAGGTAGATATGAAGAGGGAAAGCATTCTAGTCATAGGAGAGCAGGCAGAGAAAATAACCTGATTTGAAAAATGGAGTGTTTTGTTCAGGGAATAGCAAGAAAGCCAGTGTCATTAGATAAAAATAAATAAATAAATCATCATAAATAAGGGGGGGGGGAAATCCTGGAAATATGGTGTGAGGGAGAAAGATTATGAGGGACTTTAATCACCAGATAAGGAGTTTTGTGTCTGATACTTGAGTTTTTTAGAGAATCACAGGAGTTTATTGAATAGGAGAGTGACATGACATGGTCAGACCTGAGTTTTAGGAAAACCAATTTGTTATCTGGGTGAAGAATAGATTGGACTGGGGAGAAACTTGATGCAGGCAAGATCCAGTAGCAGATCTTCCAAGCATGAGGTGATGAGGGCCTTCACAAGGCTTGCACAGTATCAGAGGAGAGAAGGAGGCATAGTCAAGAAGCATTGTAAAGGTGAAATCAACAAGTCTTGGCAAAAGATTGGGAATGGGGATATGTGAGAGAAATAGTGAGGATTCAGGGATGACACCTAATTAATTAGCTTGAGTGAGAGGGTGGATAGTGAGACTCTTGACAACAATAGGGAAATGTGAAGGTGAGATTGTTTAAGAGGAAAGATAATTAATTCAATTTTGGAAATGTTGAGTTTAAGTTGTCCACTGGATATTCAGTTGAATGTGTTTGAAAGGCAGTTAGAGATGCAAATCTATAGGTCAGCAGAGAAGTTAGAACAGGGCAGGTAAATTTGAGAATGATTAACATAGAGATGATAACTAAATCTGTGGTAGCTGAGGAGATCACTAAGTGACATACCACAGAGGGAGAAAAGAGGACCCAGGATAGAGCCTTGTGGGACAATCATGGTTAGAGGTGATGATCTGTATGAATTTCTAGCAATGAACACTCAGGAGTGTAACTTTTACATTTTTTTCATGTTTGAAAATCAAATGGATTCTTCCTTTGAAAGCTGCCTATTCAAATTATGTGACCTTTATCTATTCGGAAATGCCTCTTGTGATTAAAAATTTGAATCTTTTCCCTGTAACTTTCCAAAATACAATATATTTCCCTGGAAGCCATTTTCCCTTCTGTGTTTTTACCCAGTATTCTAATATGAGAGTACAGGGACATCTTTGACATATTATTATTCTGGGCCATTAGTTTCACGCTCTTTATGGTTTTGTTATTAGAATGGCTCTGACTAATATTAACTCTCTTTTTACCAGCCTAAATACTTTATTATATCAATGTGAACTCCATTTCACAGATATCAATTCAAAAGAGACTGCCAAATGTGAACTTATAAGTAACACTATCAAATCCGCTTTGTCAGATAAACATGGTACTGATATATTTCACCCAAACCAGGGAGAGATAAAGAAGAAACAATCAACTAATTTTACAATAAATATTGCTACCACAAGCAAATGGATGAATATATAAATGGAGTTCCTTGAAGGAGAATATAGCAAGATAACCTGCAAAATATTTCACTAAGATTAAGTTGGAGTCATATCTGAGGTTATACAAAGTAGAGTTAAACATTAGAGAAATAATAAATACAATCAAGCAGAGAGACAACAAACATAACAACAACAACAACAACAACAAAAAAAGTAAATATTCTGCATTGGTCCAACATATGTTTTGAAGCATCCTTTTTCATTTGTTGTACATTTGAAACTGTCCTTACTCAACAGTGGCCTTGGCTTGTATGGTTTTTGTATCTTATGGTGAAAGTATTTTTCCCTCATACCATGTAGTAAGTACCTTCTGCTCTTAGGTCATTTGGCCCCAGAAAACTAATCATTCTTTGGTCTTTCTGTCATTCTTTTTTTGTTCTAGGCATAGGACATGAAGGCACCATTCTAACCTAGAAGCTGAAACCATGAACATCCAGGAATTTAGTATTTCAGGACAGATGTTTCCTCAAGTCCAGCAGTGACATTCTAACACCATAGAATCTGGCTGTGTTGCCTCTGGACTTAAAATTGTTGTGACTATAGGAATAATGGCATGTAGGAACTGAATTGTGTTATTAGCCTAATCCATACTCCCACTAATTCACCTGATATTGAACTGGAATACTGAAGATTATATCTCTGAGGTGTTGAAGATAATGTTTTATATTTGTTTTTGATATAGCTTTAAACCAAATATTACTTTATAAAGTCTGGTCTGTGGTGAAGGGGTTAAGTAGAACTGGAGTACTAGTCACTGGGTCCCTAAAATGTATGAAGTGCAGCTGATATGGGCTTCATCAAAAGGGAGAAAGCAAAAGCAACTCCAAACCCCTCGAGATATTAGAGAAGTATGAGAGGAGCAAAATATAACAGGCCTCACCCAGAAAGACTCACAGTTGGTGCAAGGACATGTACGCATAATTAGAAATAACCTTAGGGCAGAGCCAAGATGGCCGAGTAAAAGCAGTGATTTGCTTGAGTTCTCCCCCAAACCCCAAAAATTCTTGTAAAAAATGGCTCTAAACAAATTCTGGAGCAGCAAAACCCACAAAAAGACAGAGTAAAACAAATTTCCAGCCCAAGACAACTTGGATGATTAATTTAAAAGATCTATTATATCAGGCTGGGAGAGGAAAACAGTTCGGCATGGGCACACAGGCAAAGACCAGGCCTCAGTGAATCTGGAGCAGGACAAAGGTGACTGAATCACATGCAGCTGGAGTAGTTTCCAGACTTCTCAACCCACAATGACAAAGACAACTTAGAAGGTCAGTAGGAAAACTCTGTGACCACAGTGAGAAAGAAGCTTCCTACCAGCCCCAGTCCAGGCATTGCCTTGGGGTGATGATTGCTTTTGGAGCTCTCAGCCCACAGACTGAGAGTAATTGAGTGGCTGATCAGAGGGGGATTGCAGGGATCTGTGTACTGGTACTGAGGCAAGATTCTCTTACTTTGCCTGTGCTTGAATCAGGATTGAAGTTCTGGGTGGCAGTCTTGGGGTGAGAAGGAGCACTAGTGTGGTAGAGTTTGTAGTCGTGGTGCAGAGAAATCCTCCTCACAGTCCCAAGGCAGAAAATAGTGGTCACTCATAGATCAGAGCACAGTCCAGGAAAGGAATAAACAACTCTCCCTTGATCTAAGTACCTTGGAAGAAATGAAAATTTACAAGTCCCTAGAAGTATCTCTGAAAACACCTGCACAAAACCCCTGAAGCTTGGGATAATACATTCTCCATCCTGGAAGCATAACCCTACCTTAACAAAGAGTTTAAAACTCAAGTAATTGGCTGGAATTATGAGTAAATTATGCAAAAAAAAATCAGAATATAGAATCTTTCTTTGGTGACATACAACCAGAAGAAGATAACAAAGTCAAGCTCCTCCATACAAAGCCTCCAAGAGAAATGTGAATCAGTCCCAGTCCATGGAAGAGCTCAAAAAGGATTTTGAGAAACAAGTAACAGAAGTAGAGGAAAAACTGTAAATAGAAATGAGAGTAATGCAAGAAAATCATGAAAAACAAATACTGAAGAAAATAACATCTGAAAAATAGACTAACTCAAATGGCAAAAGAGGTCTAAAAAGACAATTAGGAGAAGAACGCCTTCAAAATCAGAATTGGACAAATGGAAAAGGAAGTCCAAAAGCTCACTGAAGAAAACACTTCCTTAAAAATTAGAATGGAGCAAATAGAAAATAGGGACTTTATGAAAAATCAAGACAGTGTAAAACAAAACTAAAAGAATGAAAAAATTAGAAAACAGTGTGAAATATCTCCTTGGAAAAACAACTGACCTGGAGAATAGATTTAGGAGAGAGAATTTAAAAATGATTGGACTATCTGAAAGCCATGATCAAAAAAAAAGCATAGATATTATCTTTCAAGAAATTATCAAGGGAAACTGCCTTGATATTCTAGAACCAGAGGGTAAAATAGAAATGGAAAGAATCCACCAATCACCTCTTGAAAGAGATCCCTAAAGGAAAACTCCTAGGAATTTTGTAGCCAAATTCCAGAATTCCCAGGTAAGGAAAATATATTGCAAGCAGCCAGAAAGAAACAATTCAAGTACTGTGGAAACACAATCAGGATAACACAAGATTTAGCAACTTCAACCTTAAGGAACCAGAGGGCTTGAAATATAATATTCTGGAGGTCAAAGGAGATAGGATTACAACCAGGAATCACCTACCCAGCAAAACTCAGTAAAATCCTTCAGGGGAAAAATGGTTATTCAGTGAAATAAAGGACTTTCAAGCATTCTTAATGAAAAGACCAGAGCTGAATAGAAAATTCGACTTTCAAATGCAAAACTCAAGAGAAATATGAAGAGGTAAACAGGAAAGAGAAATCATGAAGGACTTATTAAGGTTGAGCTGTTTACATTCCTACATGGAAAAATGATATTTCTAACTCATAAGACCTTTGTCAGTATTAGGGTAATTGGAGGGGGAAAATTACAGGTATGCATAGAGAGATAGACAGATAGATAGATAGATAGATAGATAGATAGATAGATAGATAGATAGATATGTAGGTAGGTAGGTAGGTAGATGGCACAGGGTGAGTTGAAGATGAATGAGTGATATCTGGAGAGTGAAATTAAGGGGTCAGAGAGGATTATACTGGGAGAAAGAGAAAGAGAGATGGAATAGAGTAAATTATCTCACATAAAATGTACATGAAAAGGCTTTTACAGTGGAGAGGAAATGGGGGAAGGTGAGAGGGAAGTGAATTCTCATCGGATTTGGCTTAAGGAAGAAATAACATACACACTCAATTGGGTTTGGAAAGCTATCTTGTCCTACAGGAAAATAGAGGGCAAGGTGATAAAAGAGTGTGGGAATGATAGAAAGGGTGGCAAATTGGGAGATGGGGTAATCAGAAGCAAAGACTTCTGAGGAAGGACAGGGTCAAAACAGAGAGTAGAATAAATGGGGGGGGGAGTGGGATAGGATGAAGGGAAATATAGTTAATTTTCCACAGCATAACTACTATGGAAGTGTTTTGCATGACTACAAAAGTATAACCTGTATCAAATTGTTTGCCTTCTCAATGAGGGTGAGTGGGGAGGGAGGGAGGGAGAAAATTTGGAACCCAAAGTTGTAAAAACAAATGTTTAAAAACTATTTTCACATATAGCTGGCAAATAAGATATACAGGAAATGGAGTATAGAAATCTATACTGCCCTACAGGAAAATAGAAGAGGAAGTGGATAAGATAAGGGGGAGGGGGAGATAGAAGGGAGGGCAGATTAGGGGAAAGGGTATTCAGAATGCACACTGTCTTAGGGTTGGGGGAGGGACAAGATGGGGAGAAAATTTGGAACTCAAAATCATGTGGAAGTGAATGCTGAAAGCTAAAAAGAAATAAAGAAAAAAGAAATAAACTAATATCACAAAGTTATTACTCTCATTCTCACATGCTTCTTGATATTATATTTCTTAGGTTTTGACTTCTCTACATACATAAACTCTGGAACACTTGATATTCAGCTGTAGACATTTTTTAATGTGACTAAACAAATTGAAAAAATCAGCAATTATTTATCAGATTAGAAACCCAGAGAGCCTTTACTTTACTTTGTTATGAACACACACATCCCAGAACATACATGCATACTTTTTTTCTATTCTAGAATTATATATGTTAAGTATTTAGGTAGTAAATATAAAAATATCTCAAACAAAAAAGCATTAATTTTGCTTTCAAATGTGTAAAATCAGGAAACAAAAAATGGTTATTATAGGACTTGTAATTCAGCCAAATTATTCCCAAACTATCATTTAATTGAGGTATATTTTAGTATAATAGAATAGTATTTTGAACTTAGAGATTTTAAGATTATATAGTTTAAGCACTGTCCCATTTCAATGATGAACACATTGAGTTTTTGAGAGGTCAAATTATTTGAGTAATGTCACATATATAGCATTTCACAAAACAGGATTGAGACTCTGGTCTTTATTTTTCTACCTAATGTTATACAATATTATCAAACGAAGATGCCAGAATGGCACAAGTTTGTGCAGGCCTTATGAAGGTAAGCAGATTTAAGTAAAGGCATAGTAATGGGCTTTACATTTGACATCTAGGAGAAGCATTATTAGTACATAGCCCAAAGAGTGATCAATATTTCAGCTAAAATAAAAGCACTCCCCAAGTCATTCTACTTATAAAAAAGGTGTTACGATCTCAAGAAGTGAAAGGAAGAAATTAAAGCAAAAAAAAAAAATAATTATAATCCTTGATGTATGATACCAGAACAAAAGTAAAATAAATACAGCAAATTCTTTGCCCTGAGAAAAAGGGCCAACCACTGTATAAGCAGGAGTCTCATCTCAGTCTACTCCTTTTGATACATCTTAGAAAACCCAGAAAGCTATATAAAGCTGAGAATCATTCCTCAAAGCAAAAAAGGTCAAAGATGAAACAAATAATTATAAAAGAAGTGCAAATTATAAAGACATATAAAAAGATTTTTGAATCACTAATACTTGAGGAAAAAAATCAAATCTAAAAATCTTTAATGTTTTACCTCACACTCAGTAAAAGGCAAAGATTCCAAAAGATGAAAATAGTCAGTGCTGGAAGACTGGTTGAAAGATAGGGAAACTAATTTACTTTTGTGTGTACTGTGAATTAATCCATCCATTTGGAAATGCATTTGGAATTATGCTATGAAACTGGCTAAAATATCCATATCTTTGACCTAAAGATGCCAGTGGTGGGGCAGGTAGGTGGTACAGTGAATATAGCTCTGGCCTTGGAGTCACAAGGAGCTGAGTTCAAATCTTCAATATTTAACACTTACTAGCTGTGTGACCTTGGGCAAGTCACTTAACCCTGATAGCTTCACCAAAAAAAAAAAAGAGATGCCAGTGCTAGCATATTCTTTCAGATTAGTTTATAGTTATTTTAGCACGGGTAAACTTTCTCTCTGTTTCTATCTCTATCTCTGTCTTTCACTGTCTCTGACTTTCTCTTAAAAAAAAACATGGATATATAGAGAAAGGAAAGGGATATGAGATATATTTATAAAGGAAGATTGTGCAAAATAGAAAAATGTATATGTAAACAAATATATATATATATATGCATATATAACACAAGGATGAATATAAGAGTACCACCAACATCATAAAAAATCATTTTTCTCAGGTGTGAATTGAGTGGTAGTAATCTTTTCCCTTCAGAGTAGATCCCCAGTAAAATTGGATTTTGTCTCATTTTGTATTATAAATAAAATGACTTTAAGTTATCATAGGAAGCAAAGTAAGTCATTTTTGAGCAGCCATATCTGATAACATATCTGATTAACAAGCCCATACACATATAACACTCCTTTATCTTTTTAGAATCTAGATGCAAATTTCTTTATCTTATGTGTCATAAATTTAAAATTTTTGGTGCTACTGCTTATTGTATTTGGAACCCATTTAGGTCAAGAACCCCTGGAAGGGTGCAGATAGAGACAGCTAGAAAGAGAGCTAGATGACTACGCATGAGCAAAACCCTTAATTACAGAAAATTCTGCTTAACTCTGCACTTAATCTACTCATGATTGGAGTAAGCTACAAAGGGATTTGCTCACCATACGCTGGAATGTGTAATTCCCTTGTTCAATGTTAATATGAAATCTCAGACATCTTTAACATCAAGAAGCCATCCAGAAACTTTTTTCTTCTCTTTACTTCTCTGCAGCAGGTAAAAGCAGGGCAAAGGGATGGCATTAAGGTAGAGAGATTCAGCACTTCAGAGAATTTCCACTGTTTGTTTTCAATTTTGATAAACCCTGTTGAAACATTAACTTTATGTGGCTACTGGTCAGTCTTGAAATTCCTCTGTCTGCTTATAGTAAATATGAAGGATACAAACACCACTGTATCAAAAAAAACCAGTATTGAGTTTGGAGGCAAAAGGCATGGATTTAATCCCTTTCTCTTCTGTTTTCTTCCTGATTTTATGACTCTGGACAAGTTGCATCGCATCTCTTGGTTTCAGTTTACTTATCCTTAAAATATAACACAGATCTTTGCCTTACATCCTTCCCACAACTGTGGTTTTTAGATTAGATAATTTAATGACAATATTTTGAAAGAGTAAAATACATATACACATAGCTATGTAGATATAAATATCTAAATGTATCAATACAAATACAACATGAGAATTCCACCCACTTCTAGGGCAATTGATTTACTATTGACATGTGGGGAGGAGGTATGACACTGGATTGATAGAAAATAGTCAATGCAACATACTTGAATAAAGAGTAAGGTTAGATGCAGAGGTTCTTGGAGGAAAAATATGTTGCTGAAAAGATTATATGGAAGAGGGAAAAAAAGACTTTAGATCTTTGCCAGTTTTAATTGGAAACCTGGATTCATATACACATACAAACATGTGCATATTTTATACATGCTACTAATTTACAAAAACAATTTCCAAATGTATTTCAATTACTTTTACCCTTATTTAATTTTGAAAATTTTGAAAATAAAAGAATTTTTAATTTTAATTTCACAGGAGAAGACACTGTCATTATTCCCTGTGTATTTGTGACAATTTCTGGAAGACACTTTTTGATACTGATGAATCAGTACAAGATGACCTCTTACTTGATTGCTTTGTTTGCCTGACCTTTCTCTATTAGACTTCTTATGGGGTTAGATCGTATCAAAACTATCATGTATGCATGAAATTTTGTTCTTCATATGATCGTTAGGCCAGGAAAATAAATGTAATACTTTTAGTCACTGAGAGGCAAGTTATAAACATTTTTATAAAACATGAAAATTGACCATAGCACAAGATGGTGGCTACATTAAATTTGACCAGAAATATATGAATGCTTTAAAAAGAAATGTAATTAATGTTTAAAATGTTGCTTTTTCTAAGTATGTGGTACTTACACTTCTGAAGTTACTAAAGCACAAAACTTTGTTAACATTTTTGGGACACCCTGTATATTTTTATTTAAAATCTATCTCCCCTTTTTCAATGTAGGCTCCTGAAGAGCAAGGAATATTTCTGTCTTTTTTTCTTTTAATTCCCAGTGCTTATCACAATGCCTTGTACATGTTCTTGTTGTTGTGGAGTCATTTCAGTTGTGTTTAACTCTCTGTAACTCCATTTAAGGTTTATTGTCAAAGATGCTGGAGTGATTTGTCATTTCCTTCTCCAGCTCATTTTACATATGAGGAAACTTAGGGAAATAGGGTTGTGACTTATTCAGAGTCATACACCTAGTAAGCATCTGAAGCTGGATTTGAAGTCATGAAGATGAATCTCTGATTCTAATCGCAGTGCTCTATCCACTGTGCCACCTAGCTGTGGTCTGGTATATAGTCAGGACTTAATAAAATTTTTTGCCCCTCTGACACATACTGTTATTCTCTGATAAATTGGATAGCTGGGGGAAACTGTGTAAATTCTTTCATGCTATCACAAAGTCCAATTTAAAACTCCATTGGCCCTGAAGAAGTTAATGCTTTTTCCAACATAAGAAAAAAAGATGTAGGTACCAGAAAGAAGCAAATTTATGGTTCTATTTGAAGGAACTCATTAAAACTACAAAATTCTGTCACATTACAAGAAGCCATTAAGACTTTGCTTACAACAGCTTCTGAAATATTTACTTGTCACGGGCAAGAAAACACATAGAGTCACTTGATTAATCATGCGCAAATCCATTCAAGGATGTGTTTCAAAATAGTTGGCAAGGCAGAGAAAACAAAAGAGAAGACTATAGAAATTAAATATTTAGTAATATTTTCTATGATCATGTTAAAACAGCACAAAAATCTTTCAAAAACCAAACAAATTGTATCAAGGGAAAATTTAGGTGTGTTCAAAAGATTATTTAAAATTCAAAATCACTTCAAAGTTTCTGGGCTCTTGTGGATCTGATTAGAGAAAGAATTTTACTTCAAAAGTAATTAAACTCAGAGTATGATATTTTTTTCTTTTTTTGTGGAAGATCTGGTGGGGGATGAAGAAAGATGAAATATTGGAACTGAAAGAATTAATAATTCAGTGTCACTACTGACTTGCAAAGTGAATGCCTTTTTTGTTGAATTAGTTTGATTAGGAATTTCTTGAGAGATTCATTTAAAGCAAAATAAACACTCGATGAGTAACAAAGGAAATTGGGGATGGAGATGAAAGGGGAAAATGATGATGGTACCTGATAACATAGCAGACAAATGCCAGAGAAAGAAGTGTGGAGGCTAAAGAGGAATTAAGATTTGGATGGCCTGGCCTCCTTAAATGGATTCTGGAAAGAAGCAGCCAATGAGAGGATTATGTCACATTGGCAGAGGGTACTTCCAATGTGAGAAATTCAAGAGTGAAGTGAACTATCATGGGGCAGAGGTTTCTGTGCAGAGGTAGAATAACTCTTTTTTTTTTAGCTCACAAACTACACAAAAACAAGTGACAGGAAGTATATTTCTGTAGTTTGTAATCCTTGTTGCAGAGAAAGTCCAGGAGGAATTTAAAAGATTTGTGGAAATTTACAAATCCAGTATGTCTCAGAGGGAGGGAATGAAACTTCATGTTGTTTCTAACATATTGTTCCAACCAGTATAACATGTTGCATTCTGGCTTTTCAGATATTATCACCCTAATTTTACAAGTGAAGTGACTGAGGCTAAAAGAGGCTGAGAGACTCATCCATAGTCACACAGCAACTAAGTCTCAGAATTTAGTATAAATCTAGGTCTTCCTAACTCCAAATCTACCACCTTATACACTATATCATGTTGCTACTTATAGAAAAAATAGTTAAGCATAAACATTGTTCCAACTGTGACTTTACCCTTTGAAAATTTGTTGAATACTATCCAAAGAGTTTTCCGATGAAGATGGCTGAGAAAAGGCAATGACTTGCTTGACCTCTCCCCAAAATCCCTGCGAACACCATTAAATGATTCCATGAAACTATTCCTAGAGCAGCAGAACCCACAGAAGGACAGGCTGAAATAATTTTCCAACCAGAGACAGCTTAGAAGGTCATCAGGAAAGGTCAGTCACACTGGAGAGAGAGAGTGGAGCACAGTTCAGCACAGGCCATGCCAGAACACTCCCAGCCTCAGTCAAAAAGGAGCAGGCCTTGGGAACCATGGAATCAGAAGCCATATCAATTGCTTCCAGAGTCCTCAGTACACAGACAGTAAGTGGGTTGAACAACCAATCAGAAGGCCATTGCAGGGATCTCTCTGCTAGCACTGAGACAGGTCTCTGTTGCTTTGTACGTATTGGGTCTAGGTCACAGTACTGGGTAGCAGTTCCAGGGTGAGGAGGAGCACTAGCAAACCGAAGGTTGTGGCTACAGTAGAGCAGGGAACTCATCACAGTTCCAGGGCAGAAAAGAGTGCTTATGGTCACTGACAGACTAGATCACAGGCCAGGAGGGCAGTAAAATACTCCTTTCCATAAATTCTTAGTCGTTGAGGCTACATGTGGCCCTCTAGGTCCTCAAGTGTGTCCCATTGACTGAATCCAAACTTCACAAAACGAAATCTTTTATTAAGGCAATTTGTTCTGTGAAGTTTTAATTCAAAGGCCCACATTTGAGGAACTGGAGGACTACATGTGGGGCTACAGGTTCCCCACCCCTGCCTTAGATCATACCACCTTGCAAGAACTGAAAACTTAGAGATACCTAGAAGTCCCTTGGAAAACAGCTGCACAAAAAAGCCTGAAGCTTGGGACAGTGTGCCCTTCACCTTGGAAGCAGAGCCCTACTTTAACAAAAAGTTAAAAGTCAAGAAATTTACTGGGAAAATGAACAGACAAGAACAACAAAAATTTCTGACCATAGAAAGTTACCATGGTAACAAGGAAAATGAAAACACATACTCAAAGGAAAACAACAAAGTCAAAGCTCTTACATCCAAAGCCTCCAAAAAAAACCATGAATTTCTCTCAGGTCATGGAAGAGCTTAAAAAGGATTTTGAAAATTAAGGAAGAGAGGTAGAGGAAAAATTGAAAAGAGAAATGAGAGTGATTCAAGAAAATCATGAAAAATGCATCAACAGCTTGGTAAAGGAGACACACACAAAAAAATACGAAAGAAAATAACACCTTAAAAAAAACAAATGGTAAAAGACGTAACAAAACACACACACACACACACAAAATGAGTGCAAGACTACCTTAAAAAGCACAATTAGCTAAATGGAAAAAGAGACACAAAAATTCACTGAAGAAAAAAAATCCTTAAAAAGTAGAAATGACCAAATGGAAAAGGAGGTACAAAAGCTCACTAACGAAAACAATTCCTTGAAAACTAGAATTGAGCAAATGGAAGGTAATGACTTTATTAGAAATCAAGAAACAATAAACAAAACCAAAAAATGGGGAAAAAAAGAAAACAATGTGAAATATCCCATTAGAATAAACAACTTACATGGAAATAGACCCAGGAGACACAATTTTAAAATAATTATACTACCTGAAAGCCATGATCAAAAAAGGAGCCTAGACATTATCTTTAAAGAAATTATTTGAGGAAACTACTCTGATATTCTAGAACCAGAGGGCAAAAAAGAAATTGAAAGAATCCACCAATCACCTCCTGAAAGACATCCCAAAATGAAAACTCTCAGGAATATTATAGCCTAATTCCAGAGCTTCCAGGTCAAGGAGAAAATATTGCAGGTAGACAGAAAGAAACATTTCAAGTATTATGGAAACACAATTAGGATAACACAAATTTTAGAAGCTTCTACTTTAAAGGATCTGAGGGCTAGGAATATGATATTCTAGAGGGCAGGGGAACTGAATTACAACCAAGAATCACCTATCCATCTAACCAGAGTATAATTTTTTCAGGGCAAAAATGCAAATTCAATGAAATAGAGTGCTTTTAAGCATTCTTAGTGAAAAGACAAGAGATTAATAGAAAATTTGATTTTCAAATATAAGACTCAAGAGAAGCATGAAAAAAGTAAAATCATGAGGGACTTAATAAATTTAAACTGTTTACATTCCTACATGGGACTACACTTGCAACTCTTAAGACTTTTTTCATTATTAGGGAGAGGTAGAATAGAGTAAATGATCTCATGTAAAAGAGACAAGAAACATGTTATACAGTGAAGGGGAAGAGGGGAAAAGTGAGGTGCAATGAGTGAATTTTAATCTCGTCAGAATTGGCTTAAAGAAGGAATAATATACACATTCAATTGGGCATAGAAATCTATTTTGCCCTACAGGAAAGTAGGACTGGAAGGGGATAAGAGAAGGGTGGGTGATAGAAAGGGCAATTCAGAGGAGGTGGTAAAAGCAAAATATTTTTTTGAGGAGGGACAAAGTGAAAGAAGAGAGAGAATAGAGTAAGCAAGGTGAATAGAATGGAAGGAAATATAATTAGCAATAGTTACTTTGAAAAAAAAAACAATTTTCTCTGATAAAGGCACTATTTCTTAAACATATAGAAAACAGAGTCAAATTTATAAAATTAAGAGCCATTCCCCAACTGATAAATGATTAAAAGATATGAACAGTTTTCAGATGAGGTAATCAAAGCTATCTATAGCCATATGAGAAAAAATGCTCAAACTCACTATTGATTAGAGAAAAGCAAATTAAAACAACTCTGAGCTATGTCATACTTATTAGATTGGCTAATAGGACAGGGAAGGAAAATGACAAATGTTAGAGGGAATGTGGGGACAATGAGACATTAATGCACTGTTGGTGGAGTTATGAAGTGATCCAACCATTCTATAGAGCAATTTGAAACTGTATCCAAAGGGCTATAAAACCTTTTGACTTAACAATATCACATCTAGGTCTATATCCCAAAAGATATACAAAAACAAAGAGGAAAAATACCTATAAATACAAAAATACATACAGCAGTTTTTCACTGGTGAAAAAGAACTGGTACTTAAATGAATGCCCATCATTTGAGGACTGGCTGAAAAAATTGTGGTATACAATTATGATGGAATATTATTGTACTATAAGAAATGATGAGCCAGATGTTATCAGAAAAATCTGGATAGACTTGAGCTCATGCAAAGTGAAATGTACTGTGCACAAAGTAATGGCAATATTGTAAGATGATCAGCCGTGAATGACTTAGTTATTCACATCAATGCAATGATCCATTACAGCTCTGAAGGACTTATGATGAACAATGCTATCCATCCCCAGGCAAAGAACTGATGGTGTCTGAATACAGATTGAAGCATCCTTTATTTTATTTTATTTTTCTTGATTTATTTTGGGGGGGTTATATTTTCTTTCACAACATTACTAATATGAAAATGTTTGACAGGACTACTCATGTATAACCTATATTGAATTGCTTACCTTATAAATGAGGTGGGGAGGAGGGAAGAAGGGAGAGAATTTGGGAGTCAAAGTCTTAAAAAGGAATGTTAGAATTGTTTTTGTATGTAACTGAGGAAAAATAAAATGCTAAATACTTTTTTTTCAAAAGAACAAAAAAAGGACACTGTATTTACTACAAAGGATTTTTTCCCTAATCCCTTTTTGATATTTTGCAAAAAATTTTTTCTGTCCTGCATAAACTATTGTATAATCAAAAACAAATTTTCAGATGAGATATAATGTAATGAAGCCTGAATATCTATATATCAAAATATAAATATAGATATATTTTATATGTAGCCAGATCTTACTTAAAGTGGTTGATAAAACATAAACATAAAATTTCTTCTCAACTTTCTTATTCTACATATGATATTGATATTCATATCAATTAATAGATTTTATATAAATTTTCAAATTATTCATTTGCATCTATACACAGAATAAAGAACTTGCATGTCAATACATGTATAAATGTAGATATATAGATGTTCACTATGTTTTCTTCAGATATAGATATGTTATTATATATTATAAATAATTATATGTAGAAATATGTAATCATCTATAGATATAAAATAAAGATATTTGTCTATAGAGATAGAAATATTTGAGATCTCCAAATATAATATATGAACAGCTTGAATATCTATACAATATATACATATGTTTGTATGTGTATGTGTGTATGTTTGAATATATGTTTGTATACTCACACAAGCACACATGAATAAAAAAGTTCAGAGGACATTGTATGTTTATGCTATATTAGTTCACATTAAATATAATTCCTTGTCAAATTAGTATGTTGTTTTAAGAAAACATACGTGCTGAGTTAGTTAAGAATCCTTTATAGTAAATCCTTTGTAGTAAATACAGTGTCCTTTTTTTGTTCTTTTGAAAAATATTATTTACCTGCTTATGAGCCATGTTAAACTGAACAGATTCTCAGTTGTTTTGCTATTCACATCAATGCAATGATCCAATACAGCTCTGAAGGAATTATGATGAGCAATGCTATCCATCCGCAGGCAAAGAATTGATGGCATCTGAATACAGATTGAAGCATCCTTTATTTTATTTTATTTTATTTTTTTGATTTTTTTTGGGGGGTTATGTAGAAAGCTATGTAGAAAGTATGTTTTTGTCTTGGCTAACACACATATTACTTATTTCAAATTGCTTGTCTTCTCAATGAGAAGGTTGGGAGGAAGGGAGAAAATTTGGAACTCAAAGTTTTAAAATGAATGCTAAAATTTGTTTTTACATGTAACTGGGGAAAACAAAATACTAAACAAACAACAAACAAAAAAAATTGAAAGTATATGAGATTTGACTTCTACCTGACTCAAGTTTATTGCCATTCTATTAACTCTGCTTCCACAGTCATGCTTTTGTTGCTGACAGCCTGAAATTGGTCTACACAGTCAGCGAAATACTATTCCTAAGTATTCATGCATTACCACAAGAACAAATACATATGGGCAATCCAATTGATGAAATGTAAACAGAGTTGAGTAAGCTAGCCAAGAAGAGACTACAGGTCTCTCACTCTCACTAGACCCACCATTGCAACTGTGTTTCCTTCTAGATGAGCAGTGGAGAAAAAATGTAATTGTTTCTTTGATTATATAGCAGTTGTCTAGGTGTGAAGTTTTCCATTTGTGGGTCACTGACAGAAACAAAAGGACACATGTGGAAGATTGAGCAGCAGAAGCTGAAATGTGTGATTGCTTTATTTTCCTTTCAATTCCACCCCCAAACCTTTATCTATTGAAATCCCATTTATATAGTTAAAAAAAAAAGTCCGAAGACATGTATTGAAGACAGGCTTCCACAGAGATTTCCTAACCAATAAATAAGGAAAAGCCAAGGAACAAGTCAAGCATTGAGAGTTCTTTGGCAGGTATTCCTGATGTCCATTATGGCTTAAGATGTATTATACTATCACAGACAATCTGGACCTATATATCAAGATCACTCCAGCTGACAGCACTTATTGCCTACATCCCATTCAGGGCACCTTGTAATCTACTACCAGTTGGCACCATTGCTTTACATCATTTCCAGAAACAGCTTTTGGGAAAACATAGGATTCAGGGAGATTTCTCCTATTTCTGTTGACCTAAGGTTATACTGATAAATCATCCACATTTTGAGATTAGTTGTTCTCTACTATAGTACTTGGCATTATGCAATTAACACTTTTCTTATGAAGCTAAGGAAAAGGACAATATGTTGGCACAATTAAAAGCCTCACCAGTGAGGAGGACAGGAGGAGAAGAGTGGGGAGGGGAAAAATGCATACACACACACACCGACGCACACACACACACACACACATATGTATGTGTGTATATATATACATATGCAAGGGTACAGATGTTGATATAGCTATAGATATTGATTTGAAGATACGTGGCAATATTTAACCCCAAAATCTGTTTTTTTATAAAGCCAACATCTAGTCTTAAAACAATAATATTTTACAGAGTATAAACTTGTCATATACTTTCAGTAATACTTTATTTAGGAACACAGTCTATATTAAAACATTAGCTTGTATTTAAACCAACATAGTAGTATATGTTTGTCTATAGATATAAATGTGTTTCTGTGCAAACGTTCTGCCAATTAATACCACTGATAATTAATACTAAAAAGCAGAATCATGCAAAAGGCTAATGTTTCTGCCAAATAGCATTATGATTAATTAGGACATATAGCTAAATAATTGAAATATATATTGAATATATTATTTCTAGGTAGGATTAAATTACATTTTATTAATTGTAATAAAGTAAAACACAATTTGCTATATCTTTGAAGGAACTTTATAGAACTAAGTTAACAAATTAAAATCACAATATGTATAATCTGTGCCTTATACTCTGCACACATGCAAGAATATGCACTTACCTATTCATGTGCATGTTCACTGTGCATGCATATACATATAAGACATATACTTACTATATAAATTTGTCTTTGGACAAAAGACTACAGAGCCATGTCAAAAACAGTGCTCATCAAGTCAAGTTTGATCCTGATTGAGAAAATTTAATTTAACCTTACCCTAGAACTCACTCACTTAATAAACAAATATTGTTTTTTCTGCTACATTTCCTAATTAAGCATGATGTTTATTGGCAGAAGTACTAGATTCTGACATAAATCTACAGAGTTAATTTTCTTTATCCATGAGTGCAATCTACCTCCAAGCAACTGTGTTAAGAATTGAAAACAATAGCCTAAGTTGCAGGATACAACATAAATCCACATAATTTTACCTAAATTAATCTATTTAATCAGAACCATGCTAAACTATCAAAATTATCTTATAGAGCTAGAAAAAAATAATAACAAAATTCATCTGGAAGAACAAGAGTGCAAGGATATCAAAGGAATCAATTTTTTAAAAAAGTAAAAGAAGTTGTCTAGACATATGAGATTTCCAACTGGTATAAAGTGGTAATTATAAAAATAATCCGGTATTGATTAGGAAAAGCCATGGTTCATCAGTGGAATAGATTAGGTACAAAGTACATGATAGTAATCACCATAATAATCTAATATATGAAAACCCAAAGATCTATATATCAATACATGGTCAAGTTTTGTGAAGGTGCAGCTTCACAGCTATGTAAAAGATATACCCATTTCTGTTTACATTTAATTTTCTCCTAATTTTATCATATCAAAATTTTATAAAATTATATTTATTCTTTTAATTCTTTTCTTTCTTATTTTATGGTAACATTTATCTAGTTCTGAATCCCAGTAAAGTTTACTGTCTGTTTTCTTCTGTCAATCATTTTACTTTTCTTTTAAGAATTTGGATCCTATGCCATTAGGTACATAAATGTTTAACATCAACATTAATTCATTGTCTATAGTACATTTTAGCAAAATGTAGTTTCTCTGATTATTCCTATTAATTAGATCTCTCTTTCTTTTCTTTTTCTTACATAATGATTGCTCCTAATGTCTTTTTACTTAGCTGAAGCAAAATAAATTCTGCATCAGCCCCTTATTTTAGCTCTTTGTGTTTCTATTTCAAGTACATCTCTTGTAAACAACTTTTTGTGGAATATGTTTTCTAATAGGTTATGCTATCACGTTTCATTTTATGTGAGTTCAAATTATTCTTCACAGGTATGATTATTAAGTATTTTCTTGAATCCTATTCTTTTGTTTATCTTTCTTTCTCTTTTTAGCCTATTCCTTCACAAAAGATTATTTTTCTTCTGACCACTTCCTCCCTTTATCCACCTTTTCTCTTAATCCCTTACTTTCTTACTTCCATGTTGGATTTCTCTACTTAACTAGATAGATAGATAGATGTGTATGTTAGTGTGTATATATGTATGTGTGTATGTATATATGTGTGTACACACACATATATGCATTATCTGCTCTCTATTTTTCTCATACAGTGTTAAAACTATCCTTGTGTTCATCTTTTATATGAAACAATTTTCTCAATATTTTTTCTCCTTTCTCTCTTCTTCCAGAACATGAACTGACATTCATGTCTTCTGTGTAGGTAGACTCATTCAAACTGTCTTAATGACAATAAAGTGCTTGGGTCTTGCATGTAAGTCTTTCCATTTGGGTTCATAAAGTTTAATCTTATTAAGTTTATGATTTCTTCCTTATTCTTCTTTTATTATTTCTCTTCCTAGTCATGTTTACAAGTCAAATTTCCTATTCATCTCTGAAAAACTGTGGTGAAAACTAGAAAATAGAGGTAGAAACTAAGCATAGAATAAAATTTTACAGTTTGTACCAAGATAAGCCAAAATAAGCATATGATTTAACTATGAAGGATTATGGGATATGCATATTAATATTTATTGGGAGAAATTATGTCATCATATCTTTGTATTGGGGAAGAATCTATGACAAAATAAGAGATAAGATGTTCATGGGAGGGAAATGGATAATTTTTATCATATGAAAACAATAACACAAAAATCTAGTTTCTCTTATAAAATTCTCATTTCTCTAATATAAAGGAGATAAGTCAAATTAAAAAGAATAGGATCTACTCCTTGATTGATAAATTGTAAAAGGATATTATTATCAGTTTTTGGAGAGAGAAATCAATAACCTTGATAGTCATATTTTAAAAATTACATTTCTAAGACTAGATCAATGAAAATTAAAACAATATAAGTAACACCTCACACCAGCAGATTGCCTAAGATAAGATGACAAAAAATGGCAAATGCTAGAAGGGATGTAAGAAAATAAGGTTGATATACTGTTGATGGAGCTGTAAACAAATCTAATCATTTTGGTAAAACAATTTAGAACTTTGACAAAAGGCTACTAACTTACGCATAGCCTCTGACTGAGCAATACTACTAGTAGAACTATATACCAATGAGATCAGAGAAAGAGTAAAAGGTCCCATGTTCAATAATGTTCCTATGAACTCTTTTTATAGTGGCAAAAAAAATTGGAGATGTCTATTGTCTGTACAAGCTGTGGTACATGAATGTGACACAAAACTATTGTGTTATTTAAAAAAACTGTTGCAGGAGATGGTTTTAGAAAGACAGGGAAAGACTTTTATTAACTGACACAAAGTGATTGAGCATATTGAGGAGAACAGTCTAAACAGTAATAATATTGTAAAAGTCAATTTTCAAAGAGTTAGCTCTTCTGATCAACACAATGACCTACCATTCCAAAGGAATCATGATGAAATTTGTTTTCCACCTCCAGATGGAGAATTCACATACTCAGATGGCAGATTGAAGAATATTTTTGTTTCTTTTTCTAGTTTTTATTTTTTGGAACATGGTTAATGTGTACATTTATTGTGTGTATATGTATATGTGTGTACATTTATTTGTAATAGCTTCTTTTGTTTGTTTTTGTCTTTTTATTGGTTGGGAAAGAGGTGAGGAGGAAAAAATGTTGAAACTGAAAAAAAACAATAAAATTGTACTTTAAAATAAACACAAAGAAATTTTTAAGAAAGAAAAGTATGTAAATACAAATTTTAATTAAAAATAAAATGGATTTGAAAAAGAAAGTAGATATAAAAAAGTAGATTTTTAATATTATTTAATATTGCAGAAAACAGTATAACCTATGGAACAAAAAGGCTGTGTCAAAAAAGCAAAGATATAAAAAATAATCCTTTAGGTAATTTAATAATTACTAAATAAGTCACTTTAAATTACCATAGCATTTACATTGTTTTTGTTGATCATCCTACAACTGTTGGCTCCATTCTGATTTATAATTTATGTTCTGCAGACACAAAAACAAATCAAAACAATAATACTAAGAAAGTCATGAAGTATTTAAAATGTGGCATTTTTAGAAAAGTAATTTAAGTCCATCATGAGTTTGTTTCCCCTTAAATCTATTGTTATTTTCCTACTTTCTTTTTTTAAAGATCAAATTATCAAATTGGTTTTTTGGATATTATTTTTACTGATTAGTTAAATTATTTTTAAACTTTTAATTTTGGAAAGGGAACCACATTGGCAGAGTAAAGTGAACATTTTTACTGAACTGCTCTCACTTATTACTCTAAACAACTTTAAAAACCATATCAAAGGGAATTCTAAAATGGATAACCAACAAAAAAAAAATCAAAGCAATTCTCTTTTTTTTCCAGCATAACATAGCTTAGGGGAAAAAAAAAGGTCTATGTACATTGGGGTTGGAGCTGGCCAGGAGTACATGAGCGGAAGCAGGATGAGTTCTGGGCTTTGGTCGTATTGCTGGCATTAGCAGGAGTCAGAACAGCAGCCATGGAAGCACAAGGAGTTTTTAGTGCCCAGGTATAGTAAAAAGTAGGTCAGAAAGAGATTACAAGGAATCTCTGAGCTATCACATGGTGTGGAAAAACCTGGGAAAACTTTTATGAACTGATGCAAAGTCAAGTGAGAAGAACCAGGAGAACATTGTACCCAGGGCAAAGAGAGAAAGTTGTGATCATCATGGGCACATAGGAGGGGAGACCCTTCCTGGAGGAGGAGCATAGCACACAACCAGGAGACAGTGAAAGACCTTGCTCAAGATCATACCACTCTGGAAGTCCTGAAAACTTATAAGACCCCAGATACAGCTGTAAAAACAACAAGACAAAAGAGGCTAATACTCAGGCCAATCACAAACCCCTACTTGCAGAGGTAAGCAGAGCACAACTATCCAGTGCAAAGTCAAATGGCTAAATAATCTGGAATATATGATTGTGATGGAATCCTATTGTACAATTTAAAAGATGATGAGCAGCATGATTTCAGAAGAACCTAGAAAAACTTATATTAACTGAGGCAAAGTAAAGTGAGTAAAATCAGGAGAACATTGTACACAGTAACAGCAATATTTTAAAAATGATCAACTGTGAAAGATTTAGCTACTTTGATCAAAGCAATGATCAGAGAGAAATCCAAAGGATTCATGATGAAAAATGTTTTCCACCTCTAGAAAAAGAGAATTCATGAACTCTGAGTGCAGATTGAAGCATACTTTTTAAAAACTTTTTGGTTTTTTTTGGGAAGGAGGTTTTGTGTGTTTTCTTTTACAAAAGGGCTAATATGGAAATATACTTTGCATGTCTTCACATGTATAATCAATATTATATTGTTTGCTTTCTCAATGGATGTGTGTGGAAAAAGGAAGAGAATTTAGAACTCAAAATTTTAAAAATATGTATGTTGGGAATAAAAGTATGTAATTGGGAAATATGAATGAAATTAATAAAATATAAAGTCCAAATTAAAAAAAATAGACTGACAAAGTGAGAAAACAACAAAGAAAAAATTACCATGAAAAGTTACTATAGTGACAGGGAAGTTCAAGACACACACTCATATGACAATGATCAATAAACACCTACATGCAAAGCCTCAAAACAAAAAAGTTGAACACAAGCACCAAAAAATAAAATTTAAAAGAGCTTAAGAAAATAGAAAAAAAAAGAGCACATGAAAATGATTTTAAAAATCAAATAAGAATGATAGAGGAAAAATTTTGGAAAGTAATGAGAACAATGTAAGCATATTCCAAAAAGATTTAATATTTTAGTAAAAGGGATACAAAAGTGTTAAAGAAAATAACTTCTTAAAAGTATAATTGGTCAAGTAGAATTTTAGAACTGCATTAGATTTCAACAAATAACAAAACAAAAACAAAAGACCAAAAAAATAGGAAAAGAAATGTGAAATGTTTTATAGGAAAAACAGTTGACCTGGAAAAAAAGATTGATCAAGAAAAGAAAAATTAACAATCATTTCATTACCTGAAAGCCAAGATTAAACATGGAAGAGTTTAGACATCATATTTCTAAAATTAAAAAAAAAAAACACTGCCAAATTTCTTAGAAAAAGAAGATGAAGTAGAAATTGAAAGAATCTTCCAATCATCTCCTTAAAGAAATCCCAAAGAGAGAGAGAACAGACCAATTTTCCTCATAAACATTAATGCAAAAATTTTAGAAGACTACACTAATATATCACAAAATTCATTTACTATGAACCAGATATGGCTGGTTAAATGCTAGGAGGAAAAAACTATAAATATAATTGACCACAGAAATAACAAAAACAACAAAAAATTAAATTATCCTAATACATACATAAAAAGCTTTTGACAATATACCATACCCATTCTTTTTTAAAAACAACAGGAAGAAGAAGAATAAATGTAATCTTTCTTAAAATGATAGGCAATAGTTCTTAAAGCACACAAATATGTTTTTGTTGTTTTTTGTTTGTTTTACTTTCAGGGGATACAGAACCTTACTGGGATCCCCAAAACTACCTATTCTCCTCCTGCCTAACTCCTGAAATTTTAAGATCATTTAATCTGAAAAGCACAGATCTAGCAGAAATACAAGACTGTCAACCTTCCTTCCCCATTTTCCATTCCATTCCATATCAATCCCCACTTCTACAGATTTATATGAAAGCCTATTCATTGCTATTCATTATTTAACAAATTAGTTAAAACTGGCCTACACACTGTCCATCCTATATACCTTCACACTCACAACAATCTCAAGAAAAAAAAAACAGAATAAAATGATTGCTAGTTTTGGTGTTAATCATTCACATTATAACATTATTACATTATATAAAACCCTCCTTTCAGCCCACTCAATTCTGGAAACATAAGATTCAGGAAATGGTAAAATTATTCTGGTTTGATAAAAATGTGAAATCTTTTAGGTTTCCTATTGATATATATCTGGTCGCTTTTTAATACATTAATTTGCTCTTGCTTTTGCCTATGAAGTTCATTCTGTTGGCCATCCATAATGGTTAATGTAAACATCTTATTACATTGAACTTTTTCATCTGAATAGCAGGCATGTAGACAGCTAAATTTACATAAGGAGTAACTCAAGATTCTTTTAAGCACATGACACTTCTTATTCAATATTGCCATTGCAATAAACATAATTGAGCCAAAAATAATTGGAAAAAAAATACTAACATGACTAACAAAAACCCAGGTGAAATAACATTGGAATGCATCTATATTGCTTCTAACATGTCAAAAAAAAAATAAAGGTGTCATCCTCACTTCAAGAGCTCTATAATCATATTCAAAACCTTCCATTGTATAGCAAACTCCTAGTAAGTCCATACTGTCTGAAGTCAGATCTTAAAAAAGGCATTAATTGGGGCTCTGTACAAAACATTATTCATTACCTGTTAGTGACCAATAAGGGAAATTATGGAGAGGATAAGGATTTTGTAAACTTAAGAGATTTTTCTCTTTAAAACAGGTATTTGGAATTTACCTACAGTAGGAATAGTTGTTATGGGACATACGGGAGGGAAATATGATTTGCCAATTCTGAAACAGATTTTTTTTTCCCTCCTGGATCATTCAAGTATATCTTTTCATGAAAAGCATCCAATCCCATGGTGTAATGAAGTAGAAAACTTGACTTATGCTTTCAGCTACAACTGTGTGTAATATATAAATAAGAAATGTAGTGAGCCATCAGAGTAGAATTCAGTCTTCACTGAACAAGGACAGTTTGAAAGCCCATGATGAAAATATTCTGGTCATTAATTTTTACCTACTTGCTTGAGAACAAACCAAAAGACAGAATTTAGTCTTAGAAATGTTTGCTTGTAAACTATTTAATGATTCCATTAAATGAAAAGGAGTGATGCATACTTTTTTGGCCTTGTGATGATTACCAAATATTCTAATACAGTAAAAAATTTAGATGTCTAAGTATCTCAGATATTTTGATGAATTTGTGGTATCATTAGTATGGGTACTTCCATCAGGAATATCAATGTATTTTTGTGTAATATAATCTATCTCATTATAATAAAAATTGTTATATTATTATTACTATTATTACATTGTGACTATTAATACAGTAATAGGCAGCATGCGATTTATGTGATTGCAATGGAGGGTCATCATAAATTTCTCTCCTCCTCTACTGCACTCCTTCCTACCTCTGATTTCACTTTCATTTTTAGAAAACAACAAAACAAAAGGCAGCTCTTTACATGGGTACTATTTGGTCAGATATGAAGAATGACATTATTTAATACCCAAACTGAAGACTTCATAGACCTAGAGATCCTTTATTATTTGCAGATTTCTCTGTTTACAGAATAATTAGGTTTCTTACAATTATTTATTGAAGCCAAAATAAATGTTCTCTTTTGTACTGAATCTGTATTAGATTAAAAAGGCTTAGTCAACTTCAGTTACATAAATTCCTCTTCACTGCTGTTATGAATCTTTCTTGAAAAATGAAAAATACTGACAAACACACACACACACACACACACACATATTCCCAGACTGATTTCATATGCAGTGTTTCAATTTAAAAAAAAGTCTTGTTATTCTCAGTACTTACTTGAACTTCAACCCCCTGAATGAACACCAAACCTTAGTATTCCTGCTTCAGATATCTTCATTCATATTCCCAAGCAGCACTCAGCTCAGAGCCAGGAATTGTTTTCTGTTATTTGGCTTTGTTGGTGATGATGTATGAAATAAGGTGTTGAAACAGAAATTCAGAGAAAAGCAAAATGGAATTTCTTCTCTCAAAATTCCCAGTTAAGTGAATATGCATGACCCTGAATATGGGGAGTAAATACACATACACACCTATTTCTATTTTTTAAGCAAAATGATTTTCCCTACATTTGCTATAAACCTATTTTTGACTCATTCCATGTTTTATTTAGACAGATAAAGTCAATATGTTCAATACACAAGACCAACTTTAAAATTTAGCATGATATAAAGACCCTGCTTTTATGAATTTGTCTTATAGTTGATTTTCATTGGGAGTTCATGAAACTCCTTCACTGTTAAGCTTTTCAATCATAGCTAGTTGTATGGCTGTAGAGCTAAGTCATATAACTACACTTGATTTTTTTTCAAATGAACACTTTTTGTATATATTCTAATAGCAATGGAAAAAGAATATTCTTACAGAAATCAGGTCCATCTTTTATTCTTGAAAACATTGTGATAAGCAGGGATTCAAAATTTTGAAATTCAATAGAATTGAAAGTCCTTGCCCCAAACCAATATTCTGAATGAGGTTGACCATATAGAGTTTTAGTACACATTATCACTTTTTATTTGGGAAAAAAAGGGGCAGGGAACTTTTAGTCTAAAGATATTCTGTATTTCACATGT
Source organism: Phascolarctos cinereus (assembly GCF_003287225.1). Lineage (NCBI taxonomy): Eukaryota > Metazoa > Chordata > Mammalia > Diprotodontia > Phascolarctidae > Phascolarctos > Phascolarctos cinereus. The sequence continues at coordinate 413,221,001 of NW_027555847.1, forward strand.
ATGTTTATTTTCTAGTTTTCTAAGAAAATGTCCCTGCAACAAATCACTCAGAGTAAATAGCTTATGGGCTTATACATCTGAAATACAAACTTTGTGTTTCTGGTTAAATAATATTAACTCATAAAATCCTGTAAGGAAGGGAGTATACACACTTGTATGTGTATATGCACACATATACACATACATACATATATGTGCATATTTACATACACATGTATATATGGTTATGTGTGTATACCATTTTACCAGTGAGGCAAAGTGAATGTGGCCCAGTTACCTAACTTTTAATTGGTTGCTCTTTCACAGAGCCAATGCCTCTAGATAAGAGGAATTGTGAAGAAGACTCGAAGAGATTATTCTGATCAATTAAACATTCATCAAATTCTTTATTAAATTGTTTAGTTCATCACTTCTCTGAACGTCAGGAGACACACACATAATTGATTAGTGTTTTCTTCACGCAGAATATGCTATTATATTAAAGTCACCTCCTATGGCTAGAGGAAGCTAGAAGCATCTTAATTTTTATTCAAGTCCCCAAATTTCCTTATTTTCATACTTTTTTTTCTTTTTTCAATGTGAATATGACAAAGGCAAACAACTTGATGTACAAAAAAGAAGAAAACTCATCTAATAAATTATCAATTTATCTTCTCTAAAGCTGATTTACACACACACATAACAGGCATGTATGCTTAAACATATACAGGTATGTATGAATGCATATATAGAAATATATTAGGCAGCCATGTACATGGATGGGGAAGGCATCTGAGGCAGTCCTTAATGGTCCTTATTGGATAGGATATATTTTGATAGGTGCTGGTAAAAATAGAAGAAGAAAGAAGAAGAAGAAGAAGAAGAAGAAGAAGAAGAAGAAGAAGAGAAGAAGAAGAAGAAGAAGAAGAAGAAGGGAAGGAAAGAAGGAAGGAAGGAAGGAAGGAAGGAAGGAAGGAAGGAAGGAAGGAAGGAAGGAAAGGAGGAAAGAAAGAAAGAAGAACATTCAAAAAATTACCAATGTATCTTTTGGCAAGAAAATACTTATATTTATTTGGAACCTGTAGCACGTGAGGGGAAGTAATGTGAGATCACAGAAAGGCCAGATGATAGCCTTTAATGTCAGCCTTGAGAATTTTAACTTTGTTCTATATCAATGCAGAGAAATTTGAGATTTTGAGTAAAGAAGCGACATACCTAGGGTATTTTAGGGGAAAAATCTATGTATATTATTAGGAAATGAGAGTAATTGAGAGGGGAAATTATAAAACTAGTTTACTATTCTAAGTAATGGGTAGTAAGGGCCTGAACTTGAGTAGTAGCAATGACAGTAGAAGGGAGATGGATATATGAGAGATTTTTAAGGAAACATCAACTGAACTTAAAACTGAGTGTGTTGTTGAGAAGAAGGAGGTGACAAATGTCTCCCCTTAATCCCATCACTTCCCACATTCTGAGATGTAGCTAAATTGTATACTTCTACTCCTCACATATAACACTCTGTCTCCCAGTTCTATGTTTTTGTACTGGCTATTCTCCATGCATGGAATGTGTCGGTGTTGTTCAGTCATTTCAGTTGTGACCCCATTTGTTTTGTTTTGTTTTGTTTTGTTTCCAAAGCTACCCATTTCCTATTCCAGCTCATTTTACAGATGGGAAAACTGAGGCAAACAGGATTAAGTGACTTGTACAGAGTCACACAGCTAGTAAGTGTCTTAAGCCAGTTTTGAACTAAGGTCTTCTTGACTCCAAACCCAGGACTCTATGCACTGTAGCACCTAACTTCATGGAATGTATTCCCCCCTTGTCAACAATGCATTGAGTTTTTTTTCTTTAAAATGTAGTTCACTTATCATTTCCTGCCCAAAGCCTTTCCTGATCTTCCTACCTCTTATGTAGAGAATGGAGGCATTGGAGAAGATTCAGGCTTCGCTTTGATCTCAGTAATTTGAGGTTATCTGCTCTGAGTGAAAAGAAATGTGGTATTAACTATTTGAGGAGTGTGGGAAAATGTGGAATAGATGCTATCAAGAGAAAGCTCAGTTTTTTTTTCCCTTTGCAAGGGGACTGTGAGAAATACAGAAGAGGGTCACAGTTCAGTTACAGTGATAAGTTGAGAGATGAGGTGAAAAACAGGCTTAATGTCGGGGGAGTTTACATTGAATTCAGTTGGTGTTCAGCAGAGCATAGTAGAAGAGAATAGGTGAAAGATTTGAAGTACAAAGCCTGGAAAATGGAATGAGTGAGAACAGCACAGATATGATAGTTTGATCTGAAGCATTAGAACTGAGTAATTTGTCCCCAGAGAAGTGAACAGTAGGCATGACAGAAACATTGGGGTTAGACAGTGAAGCAAATATTACAGGCAGGAAACAGGTAGAACTTGAGTGGTGAGATGATATAACTTGTGGAGCAAGAGGAAAGGAAGAGGATAAATTGCATAGATTTTGTAGAAACACTTAGTTATATTCATGGACAAATGTTCATGCATCCCTTTGTACATCTCTTTTACCCCCAATGCACATCCAAAACATATAGTTTATGGACCATAATTTGACATTCTCACAGAATATAATAAGTGTGGTAGCAAAGCTTCCATATTCTTCCTGGACTAAATAAATGTAGACACTACTACACATGTGATATGAAGGGAGGAATCTTTCTTCATGGAAGTTATACAGGAAAAGCCTTTGACAAAAGCCTTTCCTAGCTGAATGTAAACACAAAGGACAGAAGTTTTGGGGTTTATCAGGAGTTTGGCTTAAGTTTGTATAAGTATAAAATGTCCAACTTTTGGGAAGGAACACACATTTCACTATGAGAATGCCTTTCATAACCCAGCAATGCTAATTTTGTGCTAAATTGCTAAATTTTAGGCAGAGATGAGTAGCCATATTATTTGTCATTTTTAGTTTTTAATTTTTAATTTTTAATTATATTTAATTTTTAATTTATTTTATATAATACATAATATAATAAAAATGATAATTTAACCAAATGAATTCATATATTCCACACCATCTCAATTAAATTACTAAAAAATGTTTTACTGAATTAAAAAGAATAATAATAAAATTCATTTGGAAGAACGAAAACTCAAGAATATCAAAGGATATAATGAAAAACATGTAAAGGAATGACGGTTAGCAGTATCAGATTTTAAATTATATTGTAATGCAGTAAATATCAAAACTATCTGGTACTGACAGGTACTTTTCTTTGATCTCTTTGGGACATAGCTCTAATAGTGGTATTGCTTGGTCAAAGGATAGGAATGGTTTTATAGCCCTTTGGGCATAGTTCCAAATTGTCCTTGAGAATGGTTTAGATTAGTTCACAACTCCAAGAACAATGCATTAGTGTCCCAATTTTCCTACGCCCTCTCCAACATTTGTCATTTTCCTTTTCTGTCATTTTAGCCATTCTAATAGGTAGGAGGTGGTACCTCATAGTTGCTTTAATTTGCATTCTTCTAATCAAAAATGATTTAGAGCATTTTCCTTATAACTGTAGATAACTTTTTTTTTCTTCAGAGAACTACCCACTCATATCTTTGACCATTTGCCAATTGAGGACTAACTTAAATTCTTATACATTTGATTCAGTTCTTTATATATTTGAGAAATGAGGCCTTTATCAACAAACTTGCAGTAAATATTTCCCCATTTTCTACTTTCCATGGAAAACTAACACCTCTGGTATGAGGGTGTGCTGAACCCTTTTCAGGGCTGCTCATCCACCTGTTGTGTTTACGTTTCACTCAAATATTTCCTGTGGCTCCAGGAAGCTCTGGGATGTGCAGCAGTGTCATACCACAATCAAATAATCTTGGCAGATTAGCTAAACTAAAAGGTACCTGACAGGTGTCAGACCTGTTGGTGAGTTAGAAAGATTTCTATCCCCAGCATTTGAAAGCTAAATAGGCAGATGAGAATCATTGGTTCTGAAGGCTATATTGGTAACTGGTTCTGTGGAGACCTTAGAGCGTTAGACATTGAAGATGTCAAGGACATCCACTGTATGCTGGTCCATTGTCAATTGTCTTCCATCTTGACACTGGATTTCAGTAACTCTAGAAGAGTGAGGATGACTATTTAGTGCAACTCTACCTCACTTAAATACAATTGAAACACAAATAAATTCATCACCTCGTGAAGTCATTGGTTCTTTTTGAAAACAAAGAACCAACAACAATTTTGGCTTCATCAGATTTGCTTGTACAAAACCTTTTCAATTTAATATAATCTTATCCATTTTACTTCCTGTAATGCTCTCTATCCCTTGTTTCATCATAAATTCTTCACTTATCTGTAGATCTAATACATAAGATATTCCATGTTCCTCTATTTTGCTTATGATGTCAAGTTTATGTGTAAATTATGTACCCATTTTAACCTTATCTTGGACAATATGGTGTGAAATGTTGTTGCATACTTAGCTTCTTCAAAACTGCTTTCTACTTTTCCCAGCAGTTTTTTTTTTTTCCAATAGTGAGTTCTTTTCCCAAATGCTTGGATTTTTGTATGTATCAAACACAACATCAATATGGTCATTTACTACTGTGTGTTGTGTACCTAATACCATTGATCCACCATTCTGTTTCTTAGTCAGCATGAGATTTTTTTGATGCTTACTGCTTTGTAATACAGTTTGAGATCTGGTATGGCTAGGCCACCATATTTCACTTTATTTTTTCATTAATTCCCTTGATATTCTTGACCTTTTTTTCTTCCAGATTAATTTTGTTATTTTTTTTTTCTCTAGCTCTTTGTTATGGCACTGAATAAGTAAGTTAATTTAGGTAGAAGTATCTTTTTGTATTATGTGGGCTCAGTCTACCCACGAGTGAATAATATTTTTCCAGTTGTTCAGGTCTAAAGCTATTGGTGTGAAAAGTGTCTTATAATTCTGTTCATATAGTCCATGGGTTTGTTTTAGCAGGTAGACTCCCAAGTATTTTATATTTTCTATAGTTATTTTAAATGGGATTTCACTTTCTATCTCTTGCTGCTGGACTTTGTTGTTAATACACAAAAATTTGAATATTTATGTGTATTTATTTTATATACTGCAACTTTGTTGACATTGTTAATAATTTCAACTAGTTCTTAGTTGATTCTATAAGTATTACATCATATCATCTACAAAGTGTGATAGTTTTGTTTGCTCATTGCCTATTCTAATTCTTTTAATTTTGTTGTCTTCCTTTATTGCTAATGCTAACATTTTTATTGAATAATAGTGACAATAATGGGCATCCTTGCTTCAGCCATGATCTTATTGGGAAGGCTTTTAACCTACTCCCGTTACAGATAATACTTGCTGGTGATTTTAAATAGATACTACTTATTATTTTAATGAAAGTTCAATTTATTCCTATACTTTTTAGTGTTTTTAATTGGAATGATTCTTGTTTTTTCTCAAAAGCTGTTTCTACATTTATTATGATAATCAAATGATTTATGTTGGTTATTTAATTAATATAGTTAATTATGCTAATGGTTTTCCTAATATTGAACCAGTCCTATAGTCCTCATATAAATCCAACTAGCCACAATTAATGATTTTTTGATAGTGCTATAATTTCCTTCTTAGTATTTTATTTAAAATTATTCCATCAATATTCATTGGTGTAATTGTATATAGTTTTCTTTGTCTTCTTTTGCTCTTTCTGATTTGTGTATCAGCACTATATTTTTGTCATAAAAAAAAAATAGTAGGACTCCTTCCCTTGCTGTTTTCCCCCAAATGCAGTATGTAGTATTGAAATCAATTGTTCTTTAAATATTTGATAGAATTTACTTGTGAATCCATCTAATCTTGGCAATTTTTCTTATAGAACCTTTTATAATTGAGTTCTTTTTTTAATTAATGGCTCATTTTTCTAGCTTATTTGTTGACTTTTACCTTGATGTTTAAAAACTCTCTTCATCTAGGCATTGGGAGAAACCATTCCACGTTTCAGGCTTTTTTGTGCTGCTGTTTTCAGAACCACTTCTCCATTTCTGCAAAGTTTTCAGTGCTTTCAAGGTGGTGTGATCTAGAGAGAGTTGTGATTATTGCTCTATTGGTCTGTGCTCTGGTCTTTATCCAGAAGGGGCCTTGCTTCTCTTTTTTTTTTTTAATGTGAACTGTTCAACTTTAATAAGTCCCTTATGATTTCTCTTTCCTGTTTACCTTTTCATGCTTCTCTTGAGTATTGTATTGAAAGTTAAATTTTCTATTCAGCTCTGGTCTTTTCATCTAGAGTGCTTAAAGTCCTCTATTTCACTGAATATCCATTTTTTTTCTCCTGAAGGATTATACTCAGTTTTGCTGGGTAGGTGACTCTTGGTTGTAATCCTATCTCTTTTACCCTCTTGAATATTATATTCCAAGCCCTCTGGCCTCTTAATGTAGAAGCTGATAAATCTTGTTTTATCCTGATTGTATTTCCTCAGTATTTGATTTGTTTCTTTCTGGCTGCTTGCAATATTTTCTCCTTGACATGGGAATTCTGGAATTTGGCTATACTGTTACTAGGAGTTTTCCTTTGGGGATCTCTTTCAGAAAGTGACCAGTAGATTCTTTCAATTTTCTTTTTACCCTCTGGTTCTAGAATATCAGGACAGCTTTTTTGATAATTTCTTGAAAGATGATGTCTAGGCTCTTTTTTTGATTATGGCTTTGAGATAGTCTAATAATTTTTAAATTATCTCTCCTGGATCTCTTTTCCAGGTAATTGTTTTTCCAATGAGATATTTCACATTGTCTTCTATTTTTTTCATTGTTTTGGTTTTGTTTTACAATTTTATTTTTTGTTTCTTGCCTTTTTGGTAAGGCAATTGGGGTCAAGTGACTTGCTCAGGGTCACACAGCTAGTAAGTGTCATATGTCTGAGTGTTTTACAGTTTCTTGATTTCTCATGAAGTCATTAGCTTCCATTTGCTCCATTCTAATTTTTAGGGAAGTATTTTCTTCAGTGAGCTTTTGGACTTCCTTTTCCACTTGGCCTATTCTGCTTTTGAAGGCATTCTTCTCATTGACTTTGTATACTTCTTTTGCCATTTGGGTTAGTCTATTTTGTAAGGTGTTATTTTCTTCAGTATTTTTTGGGGTCTCCTTTAGCAAGCTGTTTACTTGTTTTTCATGATTTTCTTGCATCACTCTCATTTCTCTTCCCAGTTTTTCTTCTACTTCTCTTAATTGCTTCTCAAAATCCTTTTTGAGCTCTTCCATGGCCTGGGACCAATTCATATTTTTCTTGGAAGCTTTGGATGTAGGAGCTTTGACTTTGTTGTCTTTTTCCGGTTGTACGTTTTGATCTTCTTTGTCACCAAAGTAAGTTTCTGTTCTCTCTGACTTTCTTTTCTAGGTTTGCTCATGATCCCAGCCAATTACTTGAGTGTTAGACTCTTTGTTAAGGTAAAGATCTGCTTCCAGTGTGAACAATATGCTGTTCCAAGCTTTGCACATTTTGTGCAGCTGTTTTCAGAGATACTTCTAGGGACCTATGAATTTTCAGTTCTTCCCAGGTAGTATAATCAAGGTCAATGTGTTTATTCCTTTCCTGGCCTGGACTGTGGTCTATGAGTGACTACAAGCACTCCCTTCTGCCTTGGAACTGTGAGGATTGTCTCTGTACTACCACTACAAGCTCCACCATGCCAGCACTCCTTCTTGACCTATGACTGCCACCCAGAACTGTGACCCAGATCCAAGCATGGGCAAAGCAAGAGAATCCCGCTCTGCACCAGTAAAGATATCCCTGCAATGCCTCTCTGATCAGTCACTCTATTTCCCCTCAGTTTGTGCACTGGAAGTTCTAGAAGCCCCCTTGCCTCAGGGGCCTTGCAGGTGGACTGAGGCTGGGACCTAGCTTCTTTCTCACCACAGTCACAGACTTTGCCTACTGACCTTCTAAGTTGTCTTTGGCATTTGTGAGTTGAGGAGTTTGGAAACCACACCAGCTGCCTGTGACTTAGTCCTCTTAGGCCTGCTCCAGGCTCACTTAGGCCTGTTTTGCCTGGGTGCCCATGCCAAACTGCATTCTCTCCCTGCCAGGCAAGATATACCCTTCTGATCACCTCTCCAGGTTGTCTTGGGCTGGAAATTTCTTTCACTCTGTCTTTTTAGGGGTTCTACTGCTTTAGAATTTGTTTAGAGCCATTTTTACAGGTATTTGGAGGGGTTTGGGGGAGTGTTCAAGCAAGTCACTACTTTTACTCGGCCATCTTCTCTCCTTTCTTTTCAAATGATCATCTGTATACTTATTTGTTTGCATACTTTCCACCCCACCTCCCCAGTGGAGTGTAAGCCTTTTGAGGACAGAGAGACTATTCCCCCTATTTTATTTGTACCCCCAGAGCCTAGCAGAAGCAGAGTGGTTTGTGGAATGAACAATATTGGTTTGGGAGACAGAGGACCAGGGTTTCAATTCTGATTTTGTTCTTTGTGGCCTCTCTGACCTTGGGCAAATCATGATTCTATGGAACTTTGTTCCTCCTCTGTAAAAGGAGGATGTTGGACTCTAAGGTCCCTTCTACCTATAAATATATGATCTAAGTAGGCATTTAATAGTTGCTTGTTGGATTAGATTGGGCATACTCAGGAGCAAGTCACATACCTTCTCCAATGTTTGAGTTTCCCCATCTATGCATTTGATGAACCCTACTTAGTAAGATGTAAGCTTCTTGAAGGAAAAACCACAGTCACTTCTTAGCTTTGTGTCTGCAGAACCTAGCAATGGCTCCATTACATGTGCTCTGGGATTCTGTGATGCTGACTTCATGGCTACTCCTGGAAAAAGATGCTCCATCTCTCAGCTCTGGTCACTTTCGCTGTTTGTCCTCCATGCCTGGAATGTTCTCCTTTTTTTCTTCTATTCCCAGTGAAATTCCAGTCCCTGCTTTTCCACAGGCACAAGTGCTAGTACTCCTCTTAGCTCTGAAACTTTGACCATGTCCCTTGCTCTCCTGCAGCCACAAGCACCCATGTTTCTCTCTTCCTTGGGACTGTGACCAGAATTACTGCTTCCTTGTAAAGGACAATATGCAGTGTTCTCTGCCCTGGACCTATAACTTCAAACTGTATATAGGCAATAAAGGTGTCCATCAGTGCCATTTGTTTTCAGTGTCAGCAAAAGGTTCCTTGTCATCCTTTTCTTACCATTTGTATAATTCCCTTTCCACCTCTGGGCTAAGAGTCCTAAAGGTGCTAATGTTGCATATAGTACTTTGGATAGGCCTCCACCCTGGTGTCACAGACCTTTTCTACTCACCTCCCATGTGTCTCAAGCCTCAAAAAAAGCCCTATCTTGATGTTTTCTTGACTCTGATGCTCCAAAATTTGATTTGAAACACTGTTTAAAAACTGTTTGGAGGGAAATGTTGAGCAAGATCAGTTGGTTGCTGTTTCTAATCCACTATTTTGGCTCCCATCTATGTTATTTTAAGCCCATGTAATGTTTGCTTTTTTAGGCTTTTGTTATTAATACTTGATTTCATAACATTTAATGTTTTACAAATGTCTCATTGCCTTAAACCCAGTTCCTGAGTTACTAGACTGGCCCAAGTTAAGGTCTACCCAAGAGATTAATGTCCCCTAAAACATATAGATAACAATTTATTACATTTTGCCTATATATATTCAGTTTAGGATTTTAAGGACTTTAATGATAAAGAGGATCTCTTACTTGCCTGGTTTGTTTTTAAAATTAATTTGAAATACAATAATCTTAATAAGGATAAGTTTTTTTTTCTAAAAGAGGGAGAACATTCCATTTTTCAATGAGCATCACATATAATTTTAAATGGATTTCTTGTAACTGTTTTTGCTATCCTCAATATTCATTACAAAAATTTTTCATATTGTTTCTTTACATTCACGTATAAATACTCTATAATTTCAAAGAGTTCTTTTTCTGATGGGCCCCAAAATACCACAGTTTTGGCTGTCAATAAATCACTACTGAGCAAGCTAAGAATCCACAAATGGTTTCCCTCCTCAGTCCTGAGAAACCACAATTCAGAGCGGCCCTGCAGACAGCAACCTTAAAAGCAAGTAAGAGCATACTACAATACTGCAGAACATTGGACCCAGGCAATAAACATGAGTGAAATATCTAAGATCTCCTTAAGCTTCTTCCTGATGAAGTTGGATTGCCACTTTACTTGAAATCTAGAGAAGGAAGACATTGAGGTATGTTATACAAAACAGAGAACTGATGACGAGCTGGGATATCTGACCACTAAATCCAAAGTCACCCTTTTAAAGTCACTGGGCTTACATGAAACATCTAAAAGGCCAAAATGAAGAATCTTTAGAAAGTTTAAAAAATCCTGAAGAAAATATTCAGGAGGACTATGTTGACCACTCAGAAAAGATAAATTTTGTGACCTTGAGAAACTGTGCCTGGATCTATAATCACAGGGACAGACTCCCTCAAGCTCAGCCTTACCTGGACAAGGTAGAGACAAGTTGTAAGAGGCTATCAAATCCTTTCTGCTATAAAGTAGAGGTTCTAGAAATTGAGTATGAGAAAGGGTGATCACTTCTAAAATCTGGAGGGAGGTATTATGAGAGGGCCAAAGTCTGTTTTGAAAAGGCCCTGGAGTCAGACCCTGAGCACTCTGAATTTCACATTTGATTTGCCATTGTCATGTGCTGAATGGATGATTTTGATAGAAATTGTGCCAGTAGTAAAAGTCTTTCTCTAGGCTTCTGAAGAAGGCACTTGAACTGGATCCAAAAAACACATTTGTTAAGGCTGTCCTGGAACGAAAGCTTCAGGACTCAAGGGCAAGATATGAAAGAGAAAATATATTAAGGAAGACCTTGACCAAGTAACATCTGAGCCCTATGTCTTTCACTATTCAGCAAAATTTTACTGGTGAGAAAACAACCCAAAGAGGGTTATTGAGCTCTTGAAAAAGGCCATAAAACTGGTACCAACCTCTACTTCCCCGCATCATGAAATGGCACTTTGTTATAGGACACAAATTATTCAAATCAAAAAGGCCACATGGAACAAGCCTATGGGAAAGGACAAACAGGAAGTAGACAAACTAATCCTATCTGCCATATTTCATTTTGAAACAGCTGTTAAAGAGAAACCTCTGTTTTTATTTGCTTACTTAGACCTGGCCAACATGTACTCTGAAGCAGATCAGCTTGGAAAGGCAGAGGACATTTTTCAAAAAGTGCTGGGCCTAAAGCCCCTCACAGAAAAGAAACAACAATCCTATTTCAAATATGACCACTTCTTGGAATTCTGCAGGAAAGCTGGAGATCTTGCCATGAACCATTATTTAGAATGTATAAAGATAATCTCAACTTTTGTGCTCCACTTGTAGGGGATTTGCAGAATTTAGCTCTCAAATGGCTGAATCAGAATTCTTTACATGCAAAGACTTTGGGGGCCCTTGGTTTCATTCACACACTGAACAGGGAGAAGAAACAAGCATATTATGAAAGAGCCTTGAGACAAGATCTTAGTAACAGTGAATATACTGGTGTTTTGTTAGAGCTGTGCCTCTTGATTTAAAATTCCACATTTCAGAGTATTTTTTTAATTATTAAAAATTAAAAAAAAATAAGTCTCTACTTATATGAAATGCATTTTCTCAGCTGGTCTGATCTTACCAGAAAAAAGCAAACAATCTCACATAAATCATTTTCTATGAAAGAGTATATTTTATGTATTGCATTTTTTTCTTTGTAAATGCCCTGTTCATCATGTCTCCCTTGAATATTCATAAAGACAATATAGACTTGATAAATTCAATTTGTAAAAGGTGTAGATTTACAAAGGGGGTTCTATGTCAAGCATTTTTATATGAAGCTTTCTCTTAACTCATTTGTGTCTTTCTCCTAAAAATCTATTGTCCTTTCATTTGCACTTAACACTTTTTGTTTCCTATCAAAGCCTTTTTATGTGTTAAACATAAATGATATATCATACCATAGTTTTTTTTCCACTGTTGGGATCAAGTTTTGCAGTTTCATTTGACTTGACTACAGTCTCTTGAAAGCAATAGACATGATGAGACATTAATATGGAACATTAGGGTAAACAATATGGATAAATAAAATATTCTTTCCCTATTGTGGTGTACAAATAAAAAACATTTACAAGATACATGTTATATAGTAGCATTATCTCGGCCACTTTCCCGCCATAAACATATTTACCAGCACTCTAATTAAAAATTTAAAAAGTAGCAAAAGTCAAGAGACAGTTTTAATCATTTGAAAATGACTTATTTTAAATTAACCTTCAGAGCCAAGGAAGATGAGAACAGTTACCAATTTAGGGCTCATGGCTAAACAAAACTTTAATGGCAAAAAAACACATGCTCTTCTCCCATTTTGACCCTCCTATTACTTTCTGCCAACTCTAACATCTGCTGTATAGTTAATAAACCTCCCTTTATATGAGACATGTGCTCTCCTTGTGGGAATTACTAAGTATATATTTTGAAGTTAATTTGCATTGTATTTGTTGTCTGTTCATTTCCTACCACCAATAACAAATGTAAGTTCCATAAGGACAAGGACTACTCTGATTTTTATCATTGTGTGTCCAGCACTTAGCACAGAAGCTGACATATAGTAAGTATATAATATGGCTATTGAATTAAATTGAAGGATAATTAAAATGATTAAGAAATAGCTAAAAAAAGATTCCATTTGCTGAAAGACTAAAGTGACGTGGAACCTAATATAGGAAAAAAAACTTGAAGAGATGTGATCAAAATCTATTAAATCATAAAAACTGAAGGTAAGCATATTTTTTAAACTAAATTTGAGATTATTAGAATAATGAAACAAATTAAAGTACAAAGAATAAAAAATTAGGACAAATGTCAATTTGTGGTATGGCATAGTAATCATTGGTTATAAAGTAAGAGGACCTGCATTCAAATTCTACATCTGATACTTGTGTGACTTTGGAAAAGACATTTTATCTCCTAGGGTTTCAATTTCTTCAAAGATAAGATGGCAAGGTAGAATTAGATGGCTTATATGGTCACTTACAATTCTTGATCTATCATCATATTGATACTATTTTACAATAAAGATATACTCTAATGGCAGTGGCCCTAGGTCCTCAAAGTTGACATTTATGGATCGCAAGCCCTGACAGATCCTACCTTCCTGGAAAATCTTTGAGCACAAAATTGGTAATGAACTATGTATTAGTTGACCAATGACAAGCTTACATAATTTTGAAGAAAATGAGACCCTAGCTAAAGCTCATTAGAAAAACTTTTCCCTGCAGGTGTGAAATTATTTGGGTTTCAACTATCTCTCTCTCTCTCTCTCTCTCTCTCTCTCTCTCTCTCTCTCTCTCTCTCTATCTATCTACATGATTGAGTAGCAGAACCTCAGCCTGGCCCTCTTTCCTAGAGGTGAGAAAAGCCCAACTCTAATATAAAGTATAAAATGAAATAATAGGCTAAAAAAAATTAAGCAAACACAAAACAAAACAAAAAGTACATGACCATAAAAACTTTCTATGGTGACAGAGAAGCTTAAGGCACAAACTCAGAAGAAGACAATACCTTGAAAACATCTATAAGGAAAGAATTAAATAAAAATAAAGATTGTACAGAAGTCCCAAAATAACTCCTATAAGATGTAAAGAAAGAGATTAAAGGAGGAACAAATTAAATAAGAACAGTAAAAGAAAGATTGGGTAAGGAAATGAGAGGAATGCAATAAAATTATGAGAAGGGTATTAATAGCTTTGTAAAAGAAGTACAAAGTATCATTGAAAAAATAACTCCTTAAAATTAGAATTGCTCATGCTGAAGCTAATAACACCATGACACATCAAGAAACAATCAGATCAAGGACAAAGACTAAAAAAAAGGTAGAAGAAAATGTGAAATATCTCATAGGAAAAAAACAACCAAATGAAAACTAGATCAAGGAGAGATATTTAAGTATTATAGGACTACCAGAAAATCATAATTTTTAAAAAAAATACTTGAGACATATTTAAACAATTATAAAATAAACCTACATAGCTATCATAGCACCAGGATACAATGTAGAATTTGAAAAAAAAATCCACTAATCACCTCTTGAAAGCCATCCCAAAATGAAAACTCCCAGGAATATAATAGCTAAATTCCAGAGCTCCCAGGTCAAGGGGGAAACATTACAAACATCCAGAAACAAACAATTCAAATACCCTGGAGTCATAGTGACTATCACACAAGAATTAGCATCTACCAACATAAAAAAGTAAAGGGTTTAGAATATGATGTTCTGGATGGTAAAGAACCTAGGATTACAACTAAAATTACCCACCCAGAAAAATCGAGTAATAATCCTACAAGGGAAAATGAACATTTAAAGAAATAGAGGAATTTGGGGCATTCCTAATGAAAATAATAGAGCTGTAAAGAAAATTTGACATTAAAAAAAGACTCAATAAAAGCATAAAAAAGTAAACATGAATGAGAAATCAAAGGCACTTAATAAGATTAAATGTTTGACGTTGATGTAAGGGAAGATGTATATGATACTTATTCCTAATTTTTTATTTCATTATTATGAAAGTTAGAAAAAGTTGACTTACACAAAGGGAGTCAATTATGTTGGCATGATCTCAACAAAACACTGGAAGAATGAAAAAGAAGGATGCACTAGAAGAAGGAGGAAGAAAGATGGGAAGATAGAAAATAATCTCATATTAGAGTTTCACAAAGAAGAGCTTTTACAATAGAGTGGAAAGTACGAAGTAGGAGAAGGGAACACTTGAATATCACCATCTGAATTGGTTCAAAGTGGAGAAATTTTACATTAACACACGCAGTTGAATATAGACATTTATCTTATTCATCAGAGATGAAGGACGGGAAAGACCTAAGAAAAGAAGGTGTCATGAGAGAGTAGATTAAGGGAGGCAGTAATCAAAAGCTAAACAGATCTTTGAGGATGGTACAGGATACCAAAAAAAGAGAAGTATACATAGAAGAGTACATAAGATAGGAAAATACACAGCAATTATAATTGAATGTGAAAGGTGTGAACTCATTAAACTGAAAAGGAAAGCAGAACAGTTTAAAAACCAACATCAAAGAGTATGTTCCTTACAAGAGACACATTTGAAATAGAAAGATAAAAGCAGTTAAAAGAAGTGGATAAAGTATAATCTATTATTGCCTCAACTGAAATAAAAAAAGTAGGAGTAGGAATCATGATTTTAGACAAATAAAAAGTAAAAACGGACCTAACTGAAATAAAAAAGTAGGAGCAGGAATCATGATTTTAGACAAATAAAAAGTAAAAACAGACCTAACTGAAATAAAAAAGTAGGAGTAGGAATCATGATTTTAGACAAATAAAAAGTAAAAACAGACCTAATTTAAAAAGAAAATCAGAGAAACAACATTTTGTTAAAAGGTACCATAGATAATGATGTAATACCAATACTGAATACATGTGAACCAAATTATGTAACAGCCAAATACTTGGAGGGCAAATAGAATGAATTACAGAAAGAAATACTCAGTAAAATTATTCTGGTGGGAGATCTCAATCTCTCAAACGTAGATAAATCTAAATAAAACACATCAAAAGTAAGGTAAGGAGCTGAATAGAATTTCAAAAAATTTAGATATGCTACACCTCTGAACAATATTGACTGGGAATTGAAGTGAGTATACATTTTTCTCAAATTTACATTGTGTCTTCATAAAAACTAACCATATTTTATAATATAAAACCCACAAAAACTAAAGCAGAAAAGCAAAACTATTAAAGAAATCCCTTTTGGAACTTAATGCAATAAAAATTACAGTCAAAAAATTGTATTTGAAGCCATTGAAGAACTGTATTGCCATCATTTATTTTGCCCAGCAATATAGTAACAAAACTGATGTTTTATTTTATTTAAATATATATTTATTTTTTATTTTCAATATTCACTTTTATAAGATTATGAGTTTCAAATTTTTTCTCCCTCCATCTTTCCTCTCCTCTCTCCCTAAAATGGCAAATATCTGACATAGGCTATACACATTAGTCATGTTGTGGAAGAATAAGAAGAAAAGGGAAAGAAGGAAAAAAAAACATAGGAAAACAATAGGATAAGTGCCTCTCAGTGCACTAGACTAATATATAAGATTATAAATTGTCAAACTATCAATAATCTGCTTTGATAAAAAGGAATTTTCTATCAGGGTGCTGCCCATATAAATAAGATCACAAATCTAGCGTAAACAAAAAAAAAGTCAAAAAAGCAATGAATTTTATTCAGATTTTTATCCTATGAGATTGGGAAAATGCTGTAACCATGAAAAGAAAAAAGAGGAATGAGAAGTTTCTTAGCAGTGTGGCATTATAGTTGAAGAGCTTATTTATAGATGCAGGATGTTATAATACCAAAAGTTTTGGAGCTAGAAGAGGCCTAATACAGCACTCTCCTTTCATAGATGAGGGTGACAATGAAGAAGAAGAAGAAGAAGAAGAAGATGATGATGATGATGATGATGATGATGATATGATAAACCATAATAATAAGTCACAGAGATATTTAGTTTCTTCCCCAAAGTAACACAAATATTTAAGAGTATTTTGTGACTACAAATCCATGTTTGTTTTGTTTTGTTTTTCTCAACTATGCAACACTGTCTCCATGCTGATTTGAGGTGCATTTGTATATCTGGATAAAAGTATCCAATAAGCAACTGGAAATGGGCAAATGGAACTTAAAGATTTTACTGCTGGAAAAATACAAAAAGGGTCCTAACTTTATTTTTAATAGTATTTTTCCAATTACATATAAAGATAGTTTTCAACATTCATTTTTGTAAGATTCTGAGTTCCAATTTTTATTCCCTCCCCCCTCCCCAAGACAGCAAGCAATCTTATATAGGCTATACATGTACAATTATGTTAAACATATTTTCACATTAGTCATTTTGTGAAAGAAGAATCAGAACAAAAGGGGAAAACCAGAGAAAGAAAAACAAAACAAAGAAAAGCAAAGTGAAATAGTGTGCTTCAATCTGCATTCAGGCTCTATAGTTCTTTCTCTGCATGTAAATAATATTTTCCATCATGAGTCTTTCGGAATTGTCTTAGATCATTGTATTGCTGAGAAGAGCTAAGTCTATCTAAGCCAGTCACCTTATAGTGTGGCTGTTACTATGTACAGTGTTCTCCTGGTTCTGCTCACTTCACTCCATATTAATTCATCTAAGTCTTTCCAGGTTTCTCTGAAGTCTTCTTGTTCATCATTTCTTATAGCACAATAGTGTTCCATTACATTCATATACCACAACTTGTTCAGCCATTCCACAATTGATGAGCATCCCCTCAATTTCCAATTCTTGGCCACCACAAAAAGAGCTGCTGTGAATATTTTTATGCACATAGGACGTTTTCCCTTTTTTTTATGATCTATTTGGGATATAGACCTAGTAGTGCTATTGCTGGATCAAAGGATATATACTGTTTCATAACCCTTTGGTCATAGTTCCAAAGTTCTCTCCAGAATGGTTGGCTCAGTTCTCAACTCCACCAACAACTCACAAAAGTTCCAAATTTCCCACATCTCCAAAATTTATCATTTTCCTTTCCTGTCACATTAGCCAATTGGATAGAGGAGAGGTGGCATCTCAGAGCTGATTTAATTTGTATTTTTTTTTTAACGAACAGTGATTTTGAGCATTTTTTACTCAACTATATAGTTTTAATTTCTTCATCTGAAAACTGCCTGCTCATATCTTTTGACCATTTATCAACTGAGGAATGACTTATATTCTTATAAATCTGGTTCAGTTCTTTATATATTTTAAAAATGAGGCTTTTATCAGAAATGATAGCTGTAAAAAAAAATCCCCAGCTTTCTACTTTCCTTCTAATCTTGGTTGCATTGGATTTCTCTGTGCAAAACTTTCTAATGTAATTAAAATTATCCATTTTGTATGTCATGATGTTCTCTATCTCTTGTTTGGTCATAAATTCTTCTCCATAGGTCTCACAAGTAAACTATTCCTTGTTCTCCTAATTTGCTTATGATATCACCCTTTATGTCTAAATCATGTACCCATTTTGACATTAACTTGATATAGGGTGTGAGATTTTGGTCTATGCTTAGTTTCTGTCATACTATTTTCCAATTTTCCCAGCAGTTTTTGTCAAATAGTGAGTTCTTATCCCAGAATCTAGAGTCTTTGAGCTTATCAAACAGGAGATTTCTATAGGAGTTATAACTTTAAAGGTGATAGTGGAATCCATGGTAATGGATTAGACATTTAAAGTAGGATTCAGAAAGAGAAAATCAGAAGGCTGAGAGGTAAATCTTGGTGCATTTTGCTATTTAAGGGAAAGAAGTCATAGGTTATCCAAAATAGTATTGTAAAATAAGCCAAAGCAAAAAAAAAAAGTTTGTTGTTTTTGTAACTGCTGTTTAGTTTTTTATTTTATTTTATTTCATTTTTCTTTTGGAACTGGGTTTCCATCTCTCCCCTAGGTTAGGTGTGAAGTTACTATTTATGGGCTTAATCCCAATCTCAATAGTATAGAAATATTTAATATGCTCCATTTTTCCAACCTGGGTTGCTTTTCCCCTAGACTGAAAGTTCAGTGGTGACTCATGGGTCTATCCCAATGATGCTTATTAAGGAAGCTTTAATATGCTTCTTTTTGTCTGACCTAGGCCAGTTTGCCCCTCACTAGGAAGCCTCTTGGCCCTTCTCTCTTGAGGGCTTGCTATATTAGTCCTAGAAAGTATAGACATGCAATGAACATTAGCCCTACTGCAACTCAGCACTTCCAAGTTCAAGCCTTAACCTCCCTGCAGAAGTTTCTAGAGGTAAGTGTCAATGCACCAGCCAGACAGGAAATTTTTAAGTAGTGGTATAGTCAAACATTTCAGATATTATAATGAGGCCCTGGAGAAAAAGAATTGACAAAGAACCACTGATTTTGTCTACAGGAAGTCTCTGATAACCTTTAAAATACAATTTCAAGAGAGTACTAGGGGAACAAATCAGAATGCGTGACATTAAGGAGTAGAGGCAGAGGAAATAGTAGGTATAGATCACTTCTTTTAAAAGTTAGAAAAAAGTAAAAAGTTATATTTTTTTAAGTATTTTACCAGTGTTAAGATTCACTTAAAGAAACTCTTTCACAAGAGTATGGCGTTTGTGAAAGTAAAAGTGATTAAGAATAAATTGAAGGAATATTCATCTGATTATATTTATCATTTATAATATTTTGGTGCTTTAAATAGCTATAAAAGTGTTTAATTATTGCCTTGAGTTAGCTAACATTCTAAAAGGAATAACACAAAGACTAAATAGATTTTCTGCTTACTTAAAGTCCATGATAAGCTCAGTGCTGTGCAATTCAACAGCTGTGTTGACTCACTTCTAATCTCTAATACTTGTATTTTAAAGTAATTAGACAGGTGTGAATATTTCTTTCTACCTTGTATTTTATCTATGATTTGAAGTAGCTATATAGTAAAGTGTAAAGTCAAGATAAGTCAACTAGCATTTATTAAAGACCTAATATGTGACAGATATTGTACTAGGGGTTAGTAGGGATACAAAGAAAAGCAAAAACTGTACATGCATTTTTTTTAATCTGGTTATGGAAAGCTTTGATTTTTTCTTCTGAAAACTGACTGTTCATTGACCATTTGTCAATTGGGCAATGACTAGCATTCTTGCAAATTTGACTCAGTATATTTGGCTTTTGTCACAGAAACTAGCTGTAATTTTCCCCTCCCCTGTTTCCTGTGATCTTTCTAATCTTGGCTCCACTGGATTTATTTGAGGAAAAACTTTTAATATAATCAAGATTATCTATTTTATATCCTCTAATGCTGCCTATCTCTTTTTTGGCATAAATTTTTCCTTTAAACATAAATCTGACATGAATATTGATGCAGAAAATGTTAAATAAAATACTAGCAAAGATATTATAATAATTTATCAAAAATATCATTCACTTTGACCAAGTGGGATTTATACCAGTAATACAGGGCTAATTCAGCATTAGGAAAACTAACAGCATAATTGACAATATCATCAAAAAAGTAAAAGAAATTATATGATTATCTTAATAGATGCTGAAAAAGCTTTTGACAAATACAACATCCATTCCTATTAAAAAAAACTATAAGGATAAGTGGAGATTTCCTTAAAATTTTCAGTAATATCTGTCTAAAACTGTCAGCAATCAATAGGCTTAAGCTATAAGCCTCCTCAATAAGATTGGAGGTGAAGTAAGGATGCTTATTAAAAGCACTATTATTCAATATTGTACTAGATGTATAAACTACAGCAATAAGAGAAGAAAAAGAAATTGAAGGAATTCGAATAAGCAATGAAGAAACAAAGTTATCACTTTTCACAGAGGACATCAGGATATATTTAGAGCATCCTAGAGAATCGATCAAAAAACTAGTGGACATAATTAATTATTTTAGCAAAGTTGAATATAAAAGTTGATATAAAATAAACACATAAATCATAAGCATTACTTTATGTTAATACAAAGCCTAGCAAAGAGAGTAAGAGAAATTCCATTTGAAATAGCTGTAGACAATATAAAATACTTGGGAATCTATCTGCCAAGACACTTTTCATACGAATAAAGTCAGAGTTAACAATTGGAAAAATATTACTTGCTCTTGGATAGGCTGAGCCAATATAACAAAAATGACAATTCTAAGTAAATTAATTTATTTATTTAGTGTCATGCCAAACTACCAAAATTTATTTTATAGAGTTAGAAAAATAATAGCAAAATTTATTTGGAGGAAAAAAAGGTCAAAAGTGTCAAGGGAATTCATGAAAAAAATGTAAAGGAAGATAATCTAACCATACCAGATCTCAAACTATATTATAAAGTGGTAATCATCAAAATTATTTTGTACTGGCTAAGAAAAATCAGTGGAATACATTAGGTACACAAGACACAGTAGTAAATGACCATAGTAATATAGTGTTTGATAAACTCAAAGACCACAGCTTCTAGGACAAGGATTCACTACTTGACAAAAACTGCTTGAAAACTGAAAAATGGTATGGCAAAAACTACATATAGAACAACATACAACACTATACAGCAAGATAAGGTAAAAATGGGTAAAAGACTTTGACATAAAGTGTGCTATCATAGGGAAATTAGGAGAGCAAGAGATAGATTTTCTGAGAGATACATAGAGAATTAAAATAAATTATTAACAAACAAGAGATACAGAGAATTATGTAATATAAAGTGGATAATTTTGATTATATTAAATTTAAAAGCTTCTGCACAGACAAAACCAAATGAAAAAGATTAGAAGGAAAGCAAAAATCAGGGAAACAACTTTTAAATCAAGTGTCTCTGATAAAGGCCTCATTTTTCAAATATGTAGAGAACTGAATCAAATCTATACGAATATAAGCCATTCCCAAATGATAAATGGGCAAGAATATAATAAACAGGCAGTTTTCAGAAGAACAAATTAAAGTTATCTATAGTAATATGAAAGAAATGTTCTAAATCCTTCTTTATTAGAGAAATACAAATAAAAAATTACTCTGAGGTACCACCTCACACCTATCAGATTGGCCAATATTACAGAAAAGGAAAATGATAAATAGTGGAGGGATCTGGGAAAACTGAGACATTAATAAACTCTTAGTGGAGTTGTGAACTGATCCAATAATTCTGGGGAGCAATTTAGAACTATGCCCAAAGGGCAAACAAACTCTGTATACCTTTTGATCCCACAATAACACTATTAGGTCTGTATCCCAAATAGACCATAAAAAAGGGAAAGGGGTCTATTTGTAGCAAAATATTTATAGCAGCTTTTTTTGTGTGGGGGGTGATGAAAGATTAGACATTGAGGGGGTGCCCATCAATTGGAAAATAGCTAAATAAGTTATGGTATATGAATATAATGGAATACGATTATTCTCTAAGAAATGATAAGCAGTTGGATTTCAAAAATAAATAAATAAACCTGGAAAGCTTACATAAACTGATGCTGAGTGAAGTGACCAGAACTTGGAGAACATTTTACATAGTAATAGCAACATTATGTGATGAGGAACTATGAATGACTTAGCTATAGTTAGCAAAATGATGATCCAAGAGAATTCCAAAGGATTCATTATGAACAATTCTATCCACATCCATGGAAAGAGCTTATGGAGTCTGAATGCAGATTAAAGATATAATTTTCACTTTATTTATTTTTGTTTTTTTTTCTTTTGCTCTTTTTTCTCTCACAACATTATTAATATTGAAATATGTTTTACATGATTGCATATACATAGCCTATACAAAATTATTTACTGTCTTAGGGAGAAGGGAGGTGAGAGAGGAAAGAAAAAAAATTGTAACTCAATATTAAAAAAAAATGAATGCTAAATTTGTCTTTACACGAAATTGGAAAAAATACTATTAAAAAAATAAAAAGAGTACAGGCTACGTTTTAAAGAAGCAGAAGAACTAGAGAATATATTGCCAACATTTAATGGATTATGGAGAAAGCAAAAAAGTTCCAGAAAAACATCTATTCCTGCTTCATTGACTATACCAAAGCCTTTAGATTTTGTGTTTCACAACAAAATGTGGCAAACATTGTACTGGTTGTGATACAAATAGAAAATCAAGATGCTCCCTATTCTCAAGGAATTTACAGTCTAATTGAAGAAGACAAAATATATAGGGGGGTTCAGCTACAGTCTAATCAAAGGCCCAGTATTCCTTTGGATTAAATGAGGATGGTCCAGAAAGCCTTAAGGTACAACTGCAAAGCAAAAAACAACAACAAGACAAAAACAAAAACAAAACAAAAACAAAACAAAACAAAACAAAAACAACAGAGCCAGTTTTCTGGAAGGCACATTGTCACTAGAAATGGATGCAATGTCTAACATATCCAAGGGTACAGTGATGAGGCAAAGCACATGACTTTGAGCTCATCTCTTTGCCTTGATAAAGTATACATTGCTTATTACCTCACTGACAAGGAAGGGTAAATATTCCTGATCTATGAGCTTCGTTTTCTGTAAGATTAAGACAGGATTAAGGCACCACAACAGTGAAACTGCCTTTGTCTCTCTGGTGCAAAACTTCCATAACTCCAGGCATGGATAAGACTTTACCATAGTCACAGTCATGACTAATTATCTCCTCTCAACAGCTAATAAGGAAGAAAGAGGACAAAGGAGGAGGCAGTAAAAATGATTGGTTCATTAGGATGGTTGAGGTTTCAGCTTTTTTGGAACCATTGCTGTTTAGGGCTGACTTGGGTCATCTTTTCCAGCTTTCTCATACCCACAGTGGGCAAAACTATAGACCACTCCCATCTTTTAAAAATAATTGTAGTTGGTGACTTCTTGCCCTTTTAAACAGTTTCCATTAGACTTGATCCATTGCACAGGCTGTAGAATACCTATATTTGCTCATATATGGTATGCCTTGAGAGGCCAGTGCATGCTACCATGGAGAAGTGGTAAGGAATCATGAGGGTCACAGAACAGTGTTTCTTATGGGTACTCCTTTGCAGAGAAGGGGATGGAAGCTGGCAATGTATAAGCTCTCACCAGGACACATTCCTACTGAAAAACTTCAATGGTTCCCTATCACTTCCCATAAACTACAGTACCAAATAAAAATTCCTTAACTTGACATATAAGTACTTCCTTAATGTAACTCCAACTAGTTTTATGTCACAGTATTCTGTTTCAATACAGTTGGACTACTAGCTCCTCTGTGACTTCATCGTACCCCTCTGCTGCATCTGTATATTCACATACATAATCCTCCATGCCTGAAATATGCATGAACTATGGTAGTTGAAATCACTTTCTTGCTTTAAAGCTCAGATTTGACGGTACCTTCTCCATGAAGCCTTTGCTAATGACCTTAGATAACAGAAAGCCTCAAATATTTTACAGAATGTTGTCTAGACTAGTGGTCTCTTTCCTTTCTAAATTCTTAGGGAAGCCACAGAATTACCACAAAAAGTACACAGGTCAATTAGACAACAATAATTTTCATGTAATTGTAAGAAAATGTTTCAAGCAGTTAAGTGATACAGTAGATAGAGTACCAGGCCTGGAGTCAGAAAGACCTAAGCTTAAATCCAGTCTGTCACTTACTGTGTGACCATGGACAAGTCACTTAACTCTGTTTGCCTCAGTTTATTCATCTGTAAAATGAGCAGGAGTAGGAAATGGCAAAGCATTCTAGTATCTGTGCCAAGAAAACATCAAAATTTAGATTAAAAGTCAGGTGACTGAAAAAACTTAACAGCAGCCAACAATAATATATGTGGTACTACTTATTCATCTTGACTCAAGTTTGGATCATAGCCATTATTGATATTCCTTATTGACCTTAACATAATAAATCTATTGACTGCCAAATTTCATAGCACCAAAAGCCAATTTCCACCTTTACTTGCCATATCTTTTTGAAGGGTAAATACTTTTAAAGTCCTATTTTTGGAGCTCAGTCTAGTCACAAGCTGTCCTCTGGAAGAACATGTGTCATTCTACATCTTTGGGGTCCTGAAACCCATGATTCTTTTGTCCCCAGTCAATGTGCAAAATGAATTAAATCTTCATATTTGTCCCATTCTGTAGCTCTAGTCTTCACAACTGTACTTCCAAATCACCAAGAGAAGATATCATTGAATCAATGCCTGAGTTTCAGTTGTCTCATAAGGAAATCTTGAAATTTAGAGTAAATGCGAACCAAAAAGGAGTCCCGGGTAATGATCTGTTTTGGCTGAACTACATTATGTAGCAAGATCACAAAGCTTTGCCCTACTATAGGCTTCCAGGTCCCCATTGCATAGATTTATTTGTGTCACAGATTTATTTGATCTAAACAATTTTATTTTTGAAATGCTTATGTCCTTAATATGTGAGCATTATATTCAGATAGGATTCAATCCTCAGAGCTTTTAGTCTAGTAAGAAAATATGACACATTTATTTTTCACAATAAAACAGCTTAAATGAATTGAAGAAATATGTTCATGGTGGGAAAGGGATGACATATGCTAATTTCAGAGGAAAAAGCTACTTTTTTTGTATTCTTACCAATCAGAAGGGGATCAGGAAAGATGTGGCATTTGAGATAAGTTATAAAGAATTGGTAAGAATTCAACAGGTAAAGATGAAGAGCAATGTTATTCTATGCTCACTCACACTATTATATATTATGCAAATTGAAACTCTCAGGAAAATTTCAAATTCTTCACATAACAACTACTTTCCTTGGAACTAGCACTACTTTTACAAGTGTCAGGAGGTTTAGGCACTGAGTAATCTAATGATTCAGAAATTCCCGAGGAATAGAATTTGCTGTTATTGAAAGTCAAGTAGGTTATAAACATAAAACATTTATTAAAGCCTGCACAATATTCTTTGGAATTCATTAAATGGTAAAATCATAAACATACCGGCAATATAAGACTCTTACCAGTCTTAGCTTTTATTAAAGGGGGATTAAATTAAATTGAAAAAAAAATTCCAACCAGAGAACAAAGTTGACATACTCTTCTCCCAAGATTCTGACTCACTGAAATCAATGCACAATTTTTTTTAGGACTATTTTTTTCTTCATTTTTTTTTGTACATTGAGGATATACTACTTGTCTTTCCTTAAGGAAGGCTTACTGGTTAAAAAAAAGCAATTTTTTTATATATTCAATTTTTTTTTATATATTCAACCACAGGCAATGCTATTATTTAAAGAATAGGGAGAAAAAAGCTAACTAAATAAAATACTATACTGTCCTTTGATGTAGAAAACATAAGAATTCCCTAGAGGCTGTTGGATCTCATAAAATCCATCTCAAGACTTGATTTTCAATGTTGTTGGTTGTAAAGAAAAGTAAACCTTGTGTTCTTATGCAAAGGAAGTTGGTGGTGCACACAGGCACTTACAGAGGAGGAAATGTGAAAAATCAGTTATATTTGTCTGACCTTATTCAATGAAATTTTATTACACAGTATATACTTAGGAAATGTTTTCCCTCTCCATGCTTTAGATACATGCAAAGCTGTATAGGGATCACTCCATTTGCTCCACATTTAGTACTAATAAATATTCCAAAAATAAAAGTCTTTCCAAGTTGCTGGTTCACAGGGAAAAAAGTGATCTATGACAAATTTTTACTGCCTAGAAAAAGGTTTTCTAACAGACATTTTAAATTCTTAAAACATATAAATGTAAACAGTGGATATTTCTTTTGTTTGCAGTAATCATGGATCAAAGAGAATATGGGATTGAAAATAAGCTAGACTGTTTTAGAAAACAAGTCTTGCCATTTATGACTTGTGTGACTATATTCAAGGCATTTCTTTTCTCTTGTCCTCAGTATCCTTATCTGTAAAATACTGGAGTTAAAATAAACTACTGCTAAGGTCTCCTCCAACTTTTAAACCTATGGTCATATTCTAGCTTTATATTTCCCTCCCTGTTAATGTTCACCTATGCGGTCAATCTTCTTATCTCCTTCTCCCTTGAAGCATTACTCTAGTTCCTGTAGGCTAAACAATAGTTTGCAATAAAGAATTTCAATACTACATTGGCTGTAATGAGAGAGGGGTTAAAGAATATTTGCTCTGGTTAATATTTCACTAAACAGAAAACTATTGTGATTTTTGTCTAACACCCTGGCAGTATTAGTGCTTTAGGAAACCAGGTATTACTCTACACCTATGATAATTTCTTCCTGCTATCTTAGTGCTAGATGTCCCCTTCCCTTTTGTATCATGTCATTATCTTCCCTTTAACTTTAGTTCCAACTCCAAGGCTTCCATCTTCTCCTTGTCCTGTCAATTCAATTCAATAAACATGTATTAAGTACCTACTATATGTAAAGCACTGTACTAGGGAAGGAGATTACAGAGATGAAAAATAAATCAAGAAGCTCACTATCTAATAGGGGAGAACAGCCACGTGCAAAAGTTAAGTCAGACAAAAGGTATAATATATAAGGGCATTTGTGAAAGGAGAACTTCAAAGTGAGGGCATTAAGAGATTCTTGCAACTATCTGAAGGAAATACAAAATTCTTAGTTTTTCTAAGAATTTTTATTGTTCTCTCTCTCTCTTTTTCCTCTCATTCTCTCCTATTTCTTCTTCCCATTTCTTCCCTCCCTTCTCCTATCCCTTTGCTGGTTAATTTCATCTAACTACTGCCAACAAATCTATTCTTCATGAAATTTCAGTAGACCCTTCCATCCTATCAAGCTATCATCTTATAACTTTCTTTTCCTTTATCAAATAAATATTTGAATAAGCTATCTACACTTATTGCCTTTACTTGCTGTCCTCTCATTCATGTCTCAGATCTATACAATCTGGCTCCTGATTTCATTCATCATTGAACAGAAATCGTTCTTTAGAAACACATCAATGAACTTTTAATTGCCAACTAAGGGTTTGTAATCAGTCTTCATCCTAAATCCACTTTTGAGTGTTGACTACACTTTTCTCCTGGATACTCTCTAATTTCTGTAGTTTCATGTCAGCGTTCTCACTTGGTTCTCCTTTTACCTACCTGACAATACTTTTTTTTTGATATTCAGTATTATTCAATAATTGTGAATAACCTTAAAGTTTCTGACCTGATTCTTCTATTCTCTCTAGACACACACTCTCTCTTGATTACCTCATTAGCTCACATGGGTTTAATTACCATCTTTATGCTGAGGACATCTAGATCTCTGTATCTAACTGTATTCCCTCTCCTATATTCCATTCCTACATCATTAACAGCCTATTGAATGGGCAAATCCACATATCTCATAGACATTTAACATTCAAAATTTCAAAATAGAACTCATTATCTTTTCCCCAAAACCTATCCTATTCCAAATGTCATAATTTTTGTTGAGAACACCACCATATATATTTTTTTACATTCTCCTTTAAAAAAAAAAGTATAGTTCTGGACAAATTTCCTTTGGCTCCATTTACCCAAATGTTTGCTAGATTTTATTATTTTTTCCCATCTGAACAAGATAATATCCCTCCTTTCCCCTCTACTCACATGATCATAATCCTTAGTGCCCTTATCATCTTTCCCTCAATTTTTTCAATATCCTCAATCTATCTCTCTTCCTCAAGTTTTGTCCCCCATAATAATTCATCTCTCATACATTTGCCAAAATGTTTTTCCTAAAACCCGGGTTTGATCATATTATTCTGTTGCTCAATGCACTTTGGATGATCACTATTACCTTGAAGATCAAATATAAACTCCTATGTTTGGTTTTTAAAGACCTTCACAACCTAGCCACAAACAGCCATCCCAGGCTTCTTTTGCCTTTTACGTGCTCCATGTTCCACTTTAATTTGACTTCTTACTGCCCTTCACAAATGGCATTTCATCTTTCTCCTAAATATCTTTTTAAAGATTGCCTACATGCCCTCCCCAACTCCATGCCTGTAATATGCTCTCTCCTAATCTTTACTTTTTGAAATCCCTAATTTCTTTCAAGGTTCAGCTTCAGTGCCACTTTTCTCATGTTCTCCTCAAACTGCTAGAATCTTGTTTCAAAATTATCTTGTACCTATTTTATTGTCAAGTCCTAAAATGAATTCACAAGTAGAGGGATAAAACATCTTTATTCAAAATAGCAGAGTAGCTAATCTGACACCCTGGGGGACATTCCACCAACAGACTCACAGTAAATGGTTCTTGAGCTTTAGGGGATAAGGGGGTGTGTGTGGTGGTAGCACGGTATCACAGTAGGTAACAAGGCCTGGGCATGAGATCTCAGTTACCCTTGGCAATCCAGGCAAGAAAAAAACACTCATTTTGGTTAGTTTATCCTTCATGATTAACTCACCATAAATCACAATGAACAGGACAGGATATTAGGAGGTGAGATCTACCTCAAGCTAGGTTCTTTTATGCCCAGGTTGGGGAATTAGGGTATGGTTCAGCTCAATACAAGGACATTACTGAAATTCTGACATTACTAGGATCTTTTAAGGGAGTGGCAAGTAACATTAAATTTGGTATTAACAATTTTCCGTCATTATATTAACAATTTGTAAGTATATACTGATTTTTTTGTATATTGTCCTCTCCTCTCCCCCAAAGCATGGATCTATGTTAATGGTCTTTAGCTTGTAAAAAAAATGCAATAAATTTAAAAGAGAAGTTGCAGAATAGTAACCCCACATACACAACCATACCCACACTATATTTCACACATGAATACTTCCTTAGAACGTTTGTTCAAACCTATATTCTTATCAGATCATAGAATTTATACAAAATAGATACATATATTTAGGTGTGTGTTTGTTTTTACACATAATTATGATCTATCCCCCCATTGTCCCAAGCCCCTAGCTGCCCCCCAAAAAACATCATATATATGAAACAAAAACAATTCCACATAGCCTTACCCAAGTGTGTCTATCTCTGCATTATCAGTTCACTTTTCTTATGGCAGGATATAAGCTCCATTCCATCCTTCTTTCTGATTTCTCTTAATCCTAATGCCCTCCCTATATTATTATTTCCAATTAATCCTTTATATAGTATTTTTGTAAATTGTTGTTTGCAATTGTTTTCTCCACTACATTATGAGCTCCTCAAGGATAGGTACTGCCTTTACCTTTCCTTGAATCTCTAGTGTTTAGCACAGTTTCTGGAACATAGTAGGCATTTAATAAATGTTTATTGATGTAATGACTAACACTTCCTTTATATAAGGTGGAGATGAGGAGAAAATGCATTCCAAGCATTGGAAATAGCTTAGGCAAAGTCATGAAGGAAAGAAATGCCACATACAAAGAACAGCTAGCTGGTTAATTTATAATATGGAATGTTGAAAGGGAATGATATCAAATAACACTCTAGGGTATAACAGCCACATGGTTGGAGCAGTTTAAATTTCAAGTGTAGGAATCTATATTTTATCCTAGATACAATAAGAAGTCATTGGAAATGTTTAATTAGTAAGATGATATGTTCAAGTCTGTTTTTTTATTTTTTTTAGGCAATTGGGGTTAAGTGACTTGCCCAGGGTCACACAGCTAGTGAGTGTCAAGTGTTTGGTCTGAGGCCAGATTTGAACTCAGGTCCTCCTGATTTCAAGGCTGGTGCTCTATCCACTGTACCACCTAGCTGCCCCGAGTCTATTTTTTTTTAAAGAATATTAATTTGGACCACCTATAAAAGACTTAGCTACTCAATGAATACAAAAATCCATGGTAATTCCAAATGACCCTTGATGAAAAATGGTTTCTCACCCCTGGCCTGGAAGCTTTTTTTTTTTAATGAAAATATTTTTAATTAATTTATTTTTAGTTTTCAACATTCATTTCCATAAGATCTTGAGTTTTAAATTTTCTCCCCTTCCTGCTTCCTCCTCTCTCCCAAGACAGTGTATAATCTGATATAGGCTCCCCTTACACATTCATATTAAGTGTATTTTCCCATTAGTCATGACATAAGGACATAAAGAACAATTTAAACTAATGGGAGGAACTATGAGAATGAAGCAATAAAACAAAACAACAAAGGAAAAGGAGAGCAAATAGTATGCTTCCATCTGTATTCAAACTCCATATTTCTTTCTCTGGGTGTGGATAGCAATTTTCATCATGAATCTTTTGGAGTTGTCTTAGATTCTTGAGTTACTGTGAAGAGCCAGGTCTATCAAAGTCAGTCATCCCATAATGTGGCTGTTATTGTGTATAATGTTCTACTGGTTCCTGAAAGCTTTAAATAATCCTTGAAAGATAATTCCCTTGACAGCTGAAAATCATTATGAGTGATGAACATTTAATGGGGAGGTAGGCTAGAAGTCTTCAGCTCCTCCTGCTGAGAAACTGGCTTGATCCTGAGACTCAGACACTTCCATCAGTTTGAACAAGGGAATCTATCTCCATCCAGACCACTGATTCCTTTTCTCCTTCTTGAGCTGGGTTATCCTAAACACTAATGGAGGAGTACAAAGACATTTCCTCCAGGTAAGAACTTATCTAGGCTGGATTCTGTTTATACTCTAATCAGAAGAGAGATTTCCTAGTTGGGTGGGAGCCTGCAGAAGACTGCACAACTTGTATCTTGAGTGCTAGGACAATCTCATCAATCATCTTTGTCCTTCAGAGTTGACTTTATAAAGAGTTTGGGCCTGAAATTAGGAAATAAAAAAGCCCAGATGTCAAATTAATAATTGTGGATTAATAGTAAAATAATATATATTTTTTCTCATTAGAAAGCTTTCCTAAAGTTCAAGACTGTGGTTTAGTGTGAAAGAGCTGATGGAAGGCTTCCATCAACACTGAAGGATTCAGGATGCTGTTGTTTTCTTCTTTGGTAATACGGTCTCAGGTTCTATCAGGTAATGGAGGAAGCCCTTTTCCTCTGTATTTCTTAGATCTCTTGGCCTATATATTCTCTTGTCCATTCACAATTAGGGTATATATTTGGGTAGAGAAGGTAAGAATTAATTAGCTATATATTGTGTTTCTAGGTGTCTGTTGTAACAAAGAGTAATAGAAATATGGTAGATTCTTGGTGAGGCTTTCCAAAGTAGTTAATAGTCCTTAAACTCACTACCAGATTAAGAAACACAAAAGGAATCTATCATCCATCTGGAAGATTAGCATTCATTATTCCATCTGCTGGTTTTTTTTTTTTTTGGTTTGAGGTGACCTAATCTTCTACATCTTAGAGTTCTCCAGGGATACAATTCAATTTGGCCTGTCATTAATATGTAGATTTGACTGCCTATGTAGTGTTTTGCCTCAGGCGGCATTAAGCTTCCTCCAGTTGTTGTCAGCTTTTGTGAGTCATTGTAAGAGTACAATGATTGAAAAAACTGGGGTTTTAAGCTAAAAAGGGTGTCTTTTAAGAAATTGAGTACATTAAGACATTAACGTATTTTGACAAATAAGAGGTCTATGCGGGGAACTAGAGATCATATACATTTATCAAGTAAAGGTAGAAAAAAAATTTAATGGGAGAAGAGATAGAATAAAGGTTAGATTTGTTTTGCTTAGTCCCAGAATTCGGAAGTAGGAACAGTGGGTGAAGGTTGCAGATATTCACTCAACATATGGAGATTTCAAAAATTTGGATAGGCTGCTTCAGTAGGTCACTGGTTACACATTAATCAAAGTCTTCATATTGAAACTGGATGAAGGTTCCTTATGACTTACATGAACAGATGTGGAGTGAAGTGAGCAGAACCAGGAAAAAATGTAACATCAAAATGATAAAAATGAACCAGAGGACTTCTATAAATCAATGAATGGCATGGGCAAACCTGGGAGAAAATATGTACAATAGTAACACCATAAAGAGAAAAGAAAGCTCTAATAATAATGAACATTCATGATTCCAGAGGCCTAATGGTCAAATACACTACCCATGTTAAAGTGCTGATGAATTTGGGGTGCATAATAAGACGTGAATATTTTTGTATGTAGACATTGAGAGAATATGTTTTATTTGACTATAAACATATCTACCTATACACATATGTAGATGTTGCCACAAAAAATTAAATAATAGAAAATAATAATATTAACTTGACAGTTGAGTTGAGAAGGAATGAAAAAGAGAATAACTTGTAGGGAGATGAATGGCTATTACAATAGAAGGCAATAAATAATGAGGGCCCCAGCTAAAGCAGAATCTCAATGAATGGAAAACGTGATCAAATGCAAAAGATATGGAGGCTTTAAGATTAATATGACTTTTTCATCTAATTAGGTAAGGTGTGTATGTGGTGGGGAGAAGGGACTATGTGTTGAGGAAAGATGACTGTTTCAAATTGCAGTCTAGTAAGACTAGAGAAATTGTGCCAAAAAAAAGAAGAAATCTGAGGATGTATGGGTTGTGGAAGGAGTGATTTCTGTTTGAGATAGTTATGTGACAGTCAGCCAGAAATGTCCAGCAAACAGCTATTAATGTGGAAATAGATGTAAGGAGAGATATTAGACCAGGATATATTGACTTTTGTGATCATGTTCATCAAAGTTACAATTTAACCTATGGAAGCTAAAAAATAAGTTACAAAGGGAGACACTGTTGAGAGAAGAGAACACAGGATAGAGCCTTGAGGGTTACTTACACTTGCTGGGTGGGAAGAGGAGCATGATCCAAGAGGGAAATGGCTGAGAAAAGATCAGACAAGTAGGGGGAGAAACAAGTGAGATCAGTGCCATGTAATCCAAATGAGAAGAAAGAGTCTAGGAGGAAAACAAGGTTTAAAATATAGTGTCTGATTGTCTCACAATACTTGACAGACACTTTATCATTGTTGGCAAAATGGAGAAATGATAATTGAGTTAAACAGATCAGTAGTTATTTCAACTATTGTGCCTGAATTATTAATCAATGAATTGATATGAATCAGGCTGGAGATCTCTAGCAGTATGCCACAGGACCTTTCTTACACCTGTTCTATTTAGGTTTCAGCAGCTGCTGAGATAAAAATACAGAAGGCATGTTCAGACACTTTTTTGGATAACACACACATACACATTCAGCTGGTGAAAATAGGATGGAAATTCAAAATAATCTTGACAGGTTGGAATGAAAGTCCCAAAATAACAAGGTGAAATTGAATAGATAAGTGTAAGCTCTTACCCTTGGCTTAAAAAACAAAAACAAAATCCCAAGTAATTGTTTAAGTAGTAGATGAGTAAGGAGAGATTTAAACTGATATCAGTTTACATGGAAAAAACCTTGGGATTTTTGGTTACCCTAGTTAAGCTCAAAATACACAAATACAATATGAGAAGATTACTATAATGACATTGCTAACCTATGTAATTAAAAAGAGAACAACAATATGAAGATTTAATTTTATCAGTATGTAATCATTATCCTGATTAAACAATTTATTGTTTATTGAGTTCTAAAGGACACATTTTAAGGCGAATATGGACAAATTAGTTATCAGCCAATTTAGATAGGACAAATTGAGTCACCAAAAAACCATGGTGATGACAAAAAAGAAGAAAAGAAAATGGTTCTATATTGACTAGAGAGAAAAAGTCTTATAGGAATACCTTGCTTTGAATATTTGATAGATGTTCATTTAGAATAAAAGAAATGATTTATTTTCTGCTGTGTCAAAGGGCAGAACTAGGACCAATGTCAATCAGCAAAGTTACAGAAAGTCAAATTTCAATCCATGAAAAGAACTAACTCAAGCTGTACAATAGAGTAGGATAATTTTTGAGAATTCTTCATCACTCCGCATTCTGCACAATACATTTTATTTTCCTGCATAAGTTCCAAATGCAGAATTTTCATTCTTTTATTTATTCAAATATCCAATGACTCATCCATTTATTGTCTGTGCTCTGTTGCCAGGTACATACATTTATTAAGTGCAGGTTATGTGAAAAGCACCTTAATAAGTGCTGGGAGAGATATAAAGTTAATTAAGATCATGGTCTCTTCTCTCAAGAAGATTATAATTTAATAACAACTGACATTAAAAGTTTTTTTTAAAAAATACAACTTTAAAGTTGGAGAGGCATAGTATCTCATCTGAGTCTCTCAATATCCATATGAAGTATAAATTATAGGTATTATTTTCATCATCCACATATTACAAATGAGGAAATTGAGACCCAGATAATTTAAGTGACTTTTTTAAGTTCACCTGACTGTTAGAAGGGAGAATTGAATCCATATCTTCCTAATTTTAATCCAGCACTTCATCCACCCTGCTATGTGGCTTTTCTATGTCATGTTGTCTCTAATTTGTTAGGAGTGGTAAGACATCAACAAATCAAATGAAACTCCATGGACCAGTATTTGAGACCTTCCACAGTTTGTATTATCCTTTCCAGCCTTGTCTCATACTATTTTCCATCATATTAATGAGGTTAAAGGTTTAGGGGTGCTGGAACCCCAAAATCATGACACACGGGCCTTGCCTGTAAGAATTTGACTCAAATCTTCTTTCAGCCAGAGACAGAGTTTATTATTTAGAGATAAACCATACAGGCCAGACTCTTAAGGAATCTGAACATTAGTGAAGCCTATATGGGAGCATGAGGAAGTCTCAGCATTTAAATTGAGTCTGGATAAGATCAAAGATGGGACTAAGGCTTTCAAAGGGAAATAGAAAGAAAAGGCACTAAGTAGAATATAGCCTCAGGTAACTGTTTGAGACCAGAGTGAGTTTAAGGGTTTTCTGGGGCCTGTAGACAAATGGGAGCCAAATTCTTTTTGGGGCAAGTTCTCAGTTCAGGCCTGTACCCTATCATTCCCCCCTCAAACAAATGGGACCCAAATTCTCGGCTTCTGAAACTGCTTCTGCTGTCAAGTGGCGTAGAGCTGTCCCTGTGTAGCTGGGTTCTGTTCGAGGGGTCAGACTTCAGAACCCAGCTGAAGCCAAGTTCAGTAGGCTAGAGACCTCAGACTTGGTCAGAAATTAGTGTACCGCATGAGCAGTCATCTGCAAGTTGATGGCTCTGACCCTAGAAGAAAGGAACTTGGCAAGAACATTCAGCAAACATAGACCAAATAAGCACAAGAGAAATATAATCAGTAGGGGAATAAGAATAGGGGCCAGTATAGACAGAAGCCATGACTCCCATGAAAAAGATGATTTTCGGACCACTGAGGTTATTTTGAATTTCTTGCATCCAACTAGCCTTTTCCAAAATACGTTCAGTGCAGAGCTCTACATGCTCAGAGTTGTTGATGTACATGCAACAAGATGTGTTTACTAAAGCACATACACCCCCACTGGAGGCAAGCAAGCAGTGAAGGGCTATTCTATTATCTGGAACCACTTTTGCCAAGGATTCCAAAGATTGCTGGATTTCCCAGAGACCATAAGCTATCTCATTTGCCAACTGGTGAATAGTCTCTGTAAGATTAGAGAGAATATGTTCATGTTGTAGATGACCATATCAGAGAATAAGACACTCTGCTCCCTTCTTGAGAGACCAGAGGATATTTCCCCATAATCCACACTTTGCCTTTTTTAAGTTAGAGACTGTGGGCTATGTGGCACTGAAAATGGAGAAGGGGGGTTCTAAAAATCCTAGGGTGCACAGCTCAAAGTCATTGTAGGGTGTCAAACATTGGATGGCCAAGACAGTAGTTCTGCGGCCTTGCCATGTATTGGCACTTTGTTTCACCTCTTCCCCAAAAATTCTAGTCACTAGTGGTATCTGCACATGTTGTGCAGGTCAAAAGATCAGCAGAAACTCTTATGAGCCCTCCCTCCACCAGAGTGTTAACTTGTCCAGTGGCCTTGGAACTTGTCTCCCAAGTAAAGGAATATTCCCCTGCAGAGAAGCAAGGTGTCAATATAGAGAAGCGGCCAATAGAGAAGTGGCAAGCATAAATGGGTTGGCATAAACTTACAAGAAAATCATATTGGGGAGGGGGCTTTTGCAAAGACGGCATGTGCTGGGAGATGGGAGTTGCCTTGTGGGTGTGAGTGGTCTAATGAGTTTCCTAGCTTAACTAAGGAGTTATCTTCCCACTTTCTGTTAGAGGCTTCCTCAATTAAATGACTGTAGCAGCCACTGCCCAGAAGCACACAGGCCATCCAGCAGCTAAGTCTAATTGTTTTGAAAAATGAGTCTTCTGGCTAGGATCTGGTCCTAAGGACTAGGTTAGGGGCTTGGTAGTCAATTTAAAATTTAAAATCGCAAAAGTTTTAGCCTAGTTGGGGCCCCAAACTAGAACAAGTGAGTCAGGACCCAGAGGAGCACCAGGATTTAACAATAAAACTATTATTAGGGATCCAGAGTCTACAAAATCTAGACATGCCTAGAAAAATTCAAAGTTGTTTCTTAGTGGCTGCCATCTGCAGTTCATGGCCCAGATACTTTACTAACTGGCATGCTATCCGAACTTTGATCAAAGAAACCCTAAAGCCTCCAGTTCCCAAGAAATTAAGCACTTCTGAGGCAGTGCCCAAAGAAGCCTCCTGGTTGGGGCTACAAATACCCCTATGAAAAAATATTTTAGTGTCTTGGAGGTGAACAATGGCTGGAGTGGCAAGAGTAGCTCCACCCTAGAGTTCCCTGATCCCAAACTGTCTCCCATACTTCCTGGGGAACACGAGGAGGTTTGGCACACAGAAGAAAAGTGGAGATGGGAGGCTTAACTAGAGAAAATTGGATCCCCATCTTCACCATCAGGTCCCCTCCCAAAAAGGGGGCAGGGCAAGAGGAGAGCATAAGGGAAGAGTGTTTAAACAGCAGATTCTCAAATAGACAGGGGAATGGGTATGTCTGGAGACATCTCTTAGTTTTCCTTTCAATACCCATGAATGGATGGGTCAAGGGGCTAATAGGGCCAGAGTAGTTGGTTAAAACAAAGAACATAGCCATGATAAAGTGGGTAACATTACCTTAGGCCTCAATTTTTGCCCAGGGCTTGGTGAGAGAGATGGAGAAAATGGGAGTGTTGCCAGGATCCAGGCTCCCCTGTCTTGAGAAGACTAGAGGACTAGGTACTGAGGGGCTGCTTCACCACTTCTCCTACCTCAGGGATAATCCTTCCTCCAATGTCCCTCCTGGTCACATCTTGAGCAAGATCCTGGAGGTGTCGGTCCCAGGGTCTTCCTCCAAGGTCGTGCACTGGAGGGGCACTCCTTGGACCAGTGACCCTCTTGGTGGCATTGAAAGCAGGTTTTCCCACTGCCCAAGTTGCCAGGTACACCCATGGCTCTAATCCTGACCATGGCAGCAGCCAGGAATCGAGCATATTCTTTGTCTCTAGATCTCTTTCTGCTTTCTTTCTCCTCTGCTGCAACTGGGTCTCTGTTGTTAAAGACTCCAAAGGCCATCTTCAATAACTAGACCTGAGGTGTTTGGGGTCCCATTGTCAATTTCTGTAGTTTCCTCCTCCTAATATCTGGATCAGACTGATTAATGAAATACATGCTAAGGAATATTGCCCCTTCTGTAGAATCAGGATCTAAATTCATATACTTTTTAATGGCTTCTACTAGTCTGTCTTGGAAAAGGGCAGGGTTTTCCTTTTCTCCCTGAGTAATTCCCTTAACCTTATGAAAGTTTACTTGCTTTCAAAATTCTGTTTTCAGGCATTCTAACAGACAAATTATCATGTGGTTCCCCTTTCCCCTATCCTCACTCTTTTGATAATCTCATCTTGAATCATTAGCAAGAACAGCAGCTTTCCTGGGGGATATTTTTTGGGGACATTGCTAGAAAGATGATCCCCAAATTTTGTGGCTTGTTCCCAGATTCTCCTTCTCCTCAATGATACAGCAGGTGGAGAAGAGGACCTGCAAATCATCCCAAGAAAACTCGAATGGTAGGGACATGTCCTTGAAGCCCACAGTAAACTTAGTGGGATCTTCAGAGTATCGACCCAGCCTTTCCTTAATCTGGTTGAGGTTTGAAATGGAGAATGGAACATGTCCCCTAAGTGACCCATCAGGAGAAGCAGGTACTTGCCTTAAAGATAAAAGCCCTGAAGGTGCTACAGGAGAAGGGGGTTGTGGGGGTAGGGACATAGGACGTTCTACTTCTTGTGAGTAAGGGACTGGAGAGTGTCAGTTGAACTGGCAAGGCTGAGGAATCCAGCTGACAAGGGGAAAGATTAGCTGGCACTGGGGAAGGGGAGGGGTCAGGGGAGGAGACACCAAGGTGAGACCCTTGTCCAGAGCTTGAGGAGGAGTCTGGGGAGGAAACGCAGAATAGGAGACATGGAAGGTGAAAGAGGTAGAGCACAAAGAAGGTTGAGCCAGAGAAAAGGGAAGGGAAACTAAGGGAAAGAGGAGTTGGGCAAAGAAGAGGGGGCATGGTTAACAAGGGGGGGGCAGGGGAGAATGAGGAGCAGAAGGAAGGGTTGGGGAAGAACAAGAAGCAGAAGGAAGGGTTGGGGAAGTATGAGGAACAGCCAGAGAGGTCAAAGGAGAATGGGGTGGACATAGGTGTCAGAGAGGTGGTGCAGAGAAGGGTTCCATAACCCTAGGAACCATAAGAAGAGGATCATCCAAAAAGTTGTTTTAATCCCCATTCCTCATTAGTAGGGCAGCTCTAGCTATGAGCATCTTATAATATTTTCTGAGAATGGGGTCACGAGAAAGCTCAACAAAATCATTAAGTAGGAAATCTCCACTCATTTTCTTTTTTTGTGATAATATCTTTCTAACTTTGAGAAGGTTTTTTGCCATAATGTCCCAAAAAGGGGCCATGCCTCATAATTTTCCAGGTGATAGTGATGCCAAACAATGTTTCAAAAATACACCAGCTTTCCAGCTTTTTCTTTTTAAGTCCTTTAGAGAAGCTAAATTTTTTTTCCAATTTTGTAAAATGTAGCCCAAAGGTGAATTCTTGGGAATTGAAGAGGATTGACCCATTGTAGGCTTAGAGGAGACTTCCTCATGCCCATTCTTCCTTATAGGTGTCACTAATGTTTAGATTCCTTAAGCATCTGGTTTATCTCTAAATAATAAACTGTCTCTGGCTGAAAGAATATTTGGGTCAAATTATTTCAAGCAGGGCCCATGTGTCATGATTTTGGGGTTCCAGCACCCCTAAACATCTGCACCTCATCATATGGTTCTCTGACTGGGAATCACTGTCAAATCCCAAGTTCTTCTTCTGCTAGTCTCTGTAGACTATTTGGCCACTCCTAGATTCCTCCCATGGTTTTTCTGTATATAAGGTCTATCTTGTCTCCATTAAGGTGCTCAGATTCTTATAATCTAGCCACTGTTCAGATGCTTAAAAATCTGGCCAATAGCTCACTAATGTTCGGACTCATTAAGATTCTGCCCAATATGACAGATGTTCTAACAAACCTTGTCTTTGTCTGAAAGAAGTCTTGGGTTGAATTCTTTTAGGCAGGATCCATGTATTGTGATTTTGTGGTCCCAGCACCCCTAAACCCCTAAATCTCAACAATAGAAGTCTTTTATTTTATTGTAACTCCCTGGAGAAGGTGTAGACATGAACCTTAATATTTCTTGCAGAGTACTAAAAACTTACAGAACCTATGTATTTGTCATATTTCCTTGATGATAAATGATTGTCAGTATCTGAGGATAAATTAAGTGGCTCTGATTATTGGATTATTATAATTGAGATACAACTTTGTAATAGTCATATGAAGGAGACTACACATATCTATTATGGTCTTTCAGAGAAATCGAGAGAGAGATGAGAGCAAAGTTTTGATCCCTGTGTATAAGGGTATATGTAAGTGTGTGGGGAAGGAATTCTGTGAAGTAGCTTAGCCTCCCAGAGACTTGGTAGCTTTGCCTCTTTGTCTCCATCAAATAACACTAGTTCTCAATTAGTGCAAACAATGAATTTCCTCAAGTGGTTGGAGGTATTTAAATTTAACTTTATGTAAAATATGCTAACTGATTCCAGCCAAATGGAAATGTAGAGCCACTTCAAAGCATTTATTATTATTGACACTTAATACCTAGTTGTATGTATCAGAGATGATAATCATGAAAAACCAGGCCTTCCATGTGTCTTAAGAGGTGTCAGTCTTCTGAAGCAATGAAGAGAATTTCTAAATCGGAAGAGTGGGAAAAATTCTTGGACTAAGGAGAAAACATGTAACTCTCTAAATAGAAGAGCAGCAAAGGAATGAACCATGATTCAGAATGCCCACAACTAAAACATGCCCTCTATTAAGAGGATCTCCATGACCAAGTCATCAAGGTTCCATTGTTCTTAGCCCATTTCTTGCAGCATGTAGTTCAGGAACATCTGTGTAATAATGAAATACAAAAGTGTGGGCTGTGGTCTGAAGATGTAACAGGGTTCTACCATCACAACTTTGTACGTCCTTTCCACAGCTTAATGGGGGTTGGAGGGTTGGTCCCAGGTTAACTGTGTCAGTGCTCAATACATTCCTTCCAGAGATCAAATTTTGCTTTCAGATTTCCATTCATAACTTCTCTTCAGAACCACAACCTTGAATCCATTCTGTCCTGATTGGCAAACTAGACAATTCAAATAAACTAACTCTTTTTATCTGGTCCTGATTGGGTATGGATCCTGGAAACCTTACCCCCCTGAACTTTTCTTGAACTTTCCCACTTGGCCAAGTCTCCAACATTTGTCTGGGGCTATTATCGTCTCAATTGGCCTTTCATTGTGGCCTATGCCCAATCTCCCAATTGTCTGTTACCTCTGATCCAGCCCAGTCTTTCTTTATCTGTTACCTCTGAATCACCCCAGCAACTTCCCACCCTTAATTCCATCTAGACCCCTTCTATGTTCCCAGAGAACATATTAAACTGTGAAGCAATCTTAATATTGAATAGCAGTCAGTTTGTAGAAGACAGAAAAGTCAGCTCCATGGTGCAGTAATGAATTTCACTAGATTTAGAAAACTATTCAAGTCTAGGTCTTTGTATGCATTGTCATCAGCAGGAATCATTGGGACAAAGATGCAATGATGCCTCATTCAGAGGTCAGTCATTCACAATCAGGTGCCCATCCTTGAAAGCTCTTATTTGCTTGGCAGCCTTCCCTCTGAAGTAAGAAATGAAAAAATAAAAATCTCATTCTGATTATTGAACACACACACAGAGAGAGAGAGAGAGAGAGAGAGAGAGAGAGAGAGAGAGAGAGAACAAACTGCATTTTTAATTTTTATTATTTTCATTTATCAACTATCACTTCATAAGCTTTTGAGTTTTAAATC
Source organism: Phascolarctos cinereus (assembly GCF_003287225.1). NCBI lineage: Eukaryota > Metazoa > Chordata > Mammalia > Diprotodontia > Phascolarctidae > Phascolarctos > Phascolarctos cinereus. The sequence goes on from NW_027555847.1 coordinate 413,262,628, forward strand.
ATTCTCCCCCTCCTTTTCAGCATCCCTCCCCAAGAGAACATGCAATCTGACATAGGCTATACATATATACATTCCTATTAAACATATTTTCACATTAGTGATGTTGTAAGGAAGAATTAGAACCAATAGGAGGAACCACCAGAAAGAAGAAACAAAACAAAACAAAAGGAAAAAATAGCAAATAATATGCTTCGATCTGCATTCAAACTCCATAGTTCTTTTTTTGGATGTGGTTAACATTTTCCATCATGAGGCCTTTGGAGATGTCTTAGATCCTTGCATTGCTGAGAAGGGCTAAGTCTACCAACATTAGTCACTGTACAACATGGCTGTTGCTGTGTACAATGTTCACCTGTTTCTGTTCACTTCACTCACCATCAGTACATACAAGTCTTTCCAGGTTTCTTCTGAACTCAGCCTGTTCATCATTTCTTATAGCACAATAGTATTCCATAATATTCACATACCATAACTTGCTCAGTCATTCTCCAATTGATGGGCATCCTCCAATTCCAACTCTTTGCCACCACAAAAAAAAGCTGCTACAAATATTTTTGTACATGTGGGTTATTTTCCATTTGTATGATCTCTTTTAGATACAGCCCTAGAAGTGCTATTGCTGGGTCAAAGGTTATGCACATTTTTATATTTGGGAATACTTCCAAATTGCTCTTCAAAATGGTTGGATCATTTCACAATTCCACCAACAATGCATTAGTGTTTCAATTTTCGTACATCTCCAAAATTTATCATTTTCCTGTGTTGTCATGTTGGTCAATCTGATAGGTGCGATATGGTACCTCAGAGTTGATTTCATTTACATTTCTTTAATCAATAGTGATTTAGAACATTTTTTCATGTGGCTGTAGACGGCTTTAATTTCTTCATCTGAGAATTGTCTGTTCATATCCTTTCATTATTTATCAATTGGGGAATGACTTGTATTCTTATAAATTTTCTTAATTCTTTATATATTTTAGAAATGAGGCCCTTATCAGAGACACTGGTTGTAAAAATTCTTTCCTAATCTACTTTCCCTCTAATTTGGTTGCATTGCCCTTATTTGTGCAAAAACTTTTCAATTTAATATGATCAGAATTATCCATTTTGCATTTTGTAATATTCTTTATCTCCTGTTTGGTCATGAATTCTTCTGTTCTCCATAAATATTATAGGAAAACTATTCCTTACTCTCTCAGTTTGTTTATCATATCAGCCTTTATATTTAAACCACGAACCCATTTTGACTTTATTTTGGTATATGGTGTGAGATTTTGGTCTATGTCTAGTTTCTGCCATAATCTTTTCCAGTTTTCTCAGCAGCTTTTGTCAAATAGTGAGTTCTTATCCCATAACCAAGCTTCATTGTTAGAAAATGGGTTTTTCTGCCATTATTTCTTAAGGCTCACTATGCTCACACTAAATTCTGAGTTTGTGAGGCAAAAGAGCTGTCTTCAAGTCCCTTTCTGACATCGTATCTGTGGATACTTGTACAAGTCATTGGGTTTAGAGCAGAAAGGGAATTTAACAGTCATTTAGGATTACAAGACTATATTTGGAGAAGAAGGGACCTGAGTGTTCATTTTGCCTTTTTTTTTTAGAAGCAAGGCAACAGTGACCCAAAGACTACAGTGAATTTCTGAAGTTCATGCTAGATATTAAGTAGAATATGTTGGATTGGAAACAAAGTTCTCTGTCTTCAAATTCACTATATTTTCTTTTCTTTTTTTTTGTATCTCAATGTCTTTGTAAAAGGGAAAATGACAATCACATTTTTGAATTTATAAACATAAGATTGCCTATAAGTGGTCCTGAAATATCCTTTCTATCTCTATCTCTTCTGTGCTGTCCTTGAGGGACAGGGAAGGACCAATGTGGCACAACCAACATACCCTTTCAAAAATATCTATACTTTATGTTACAAAGAAATTACAGTAGAAATATGAACTATTTTATAAGTTTCAGAGAAACAAACAAACTTATTGCTAAAAGGGACCTCAGGCTTGCTAATCCACTCTATATCTGAATGAGTATCTGCGGGAAGATTCTCAGTGATCAGGAACTCACCATATTGCAAGGCATATCATTCCAGCTATAAATAGCTCTAATAAGTAAGAAAACATAGTAAGGAAGTGTCTCCTTTCTTTTGCTTCTAGTTAATAAGGAAGCATGTACTTCCATTAAGTTTAATTCAGCACCTTTGAATTTTCAAACAATGTTGTTCCTAGTTCTTCCTCTTGGGACCAAGTAAATTAAGTCTAATCCCTCAAAATTCTTAAAGATAACTATAATGTTCCATTCCCCTCAAAGAAATTGCTTTTTTATGGTTCAAAACATCAGCTCCTTAAATCATTCCTCATGTCTTAAGGTCTCTACTTTTTTGCTGTCCTGACTGGCCTCTTCCGAATACCCTTCACCTTGTCTATGCCTTTCCTATATTAGGGTGAGGTTCTGATTTACTCAACCCCACCACATTTGGAGTAGGTGATAAGCTTGCTGTCCAATAAATCATTTTCAGATATAGGCCTTTAATGAATTGAAGAACAGCCCTTCCTGAGCTGTACTGATGTAGCACCAGCATGTGTTTACACAGAGTGAGGAAACTTGCTCATGCCTCAAAGTCATCCATAAATTCAAGCTAGGTCAAACTGCATTAATTTGAGAGGGTGAATTTAGCATGACATTTCTGCATACCTTTGAAAAGCAAAGGTAGGACTGAGCTGCAGCAGATAAGGTCCATAAGTAGGAGGATCATCACCTCTACAAACATTTCGGAGCAGAAGACTTCAACTTCTCATTCTTTTCTATTTCTATCCACAGACAATACAATATAGTCTGCTGTTTCATTATGCAAATATTTCTAATAAACTGAATATAGCTTCAAATACCAAAAGTATCTGAGATTGACTAGAGATGGATACAAAAATAAAGGAAGACAGAGGCTGAGACCTCTTTTTAAGGTGAACAACTTTTTTTCCCTAAATTGGGGCTTAGAGCAATTGTAAGAAAAAGATAAGTTTTCATCCAAAATAAATTCCCTACTGTCAAAGAAGAGAGAACCACACAGACCATAGCCATCACCAATCGACCCCCACATACTAGCTTAAAACAAGTTAATTATAGTAACATGATGTTACACCTAAAATTCAGTATCCTGAACTGAATGTAGTTCTACAGATGTGATTTCTTCAAGGCCTTTGTTTTATTCCAGTAATGGTATTTGTCAGTGACTTACAGAATCATACATTCAGGTAAAAGATGCAAAGAAATAGAAAGACAGACCAATAGAACAGTGTCGACATAAAATTTATAGTAGCAAATGAATATAACAAGCATGTTTTTGACAAATGTAAAGACAAGTTTGGGGGATAAGAATTTATGTGGTAAAAGTTGTGGAAATTGGAAAGCAGTCTGGCAGAAATTGAGTATAGACCAATAACTTTACATCATTTGCCAAGATAAGGACAAAATGGATATATGATCTAGATATACAGACAAATATTATGAGAAAATTTAAAGAACACAGAATATGTTACTTATCAGAATTATGGAGAGGTGAGCAATTTATGAATAAACAATAAAGAGCAGTGTGAGATGTAAAATAGATAATTTTGAAATTAAAAAGGTTTTGTAGAAATGGAACAAATGTAGCCAAGATTAGAAGGAAAGCAGAAAATTTGGGGAAAATTTTATAGCTAGTCTTTCAGATAAAGGTCTCAAATGTCAAACATAAAGAATTGTATCAAATCTATAAGAATGTGTGTAATTCTCAAATTGGTAAATGATAAAACTATATAAACAAATAATTTTTCAATGAAGAAATCAAAACAATTTATAGTTATATAAAAAAAGCTCTAAATGATTATTAATTGGGAAATGCAAATTAAAACAACCTTGAGACATCATTTTAGACCTATCAGATTGGCTAAAATTATTGAAGAGGAATGTGATAAATGTTGGAGGGAATATAGAAAAATTGAGACACTAATTAACTGTTGGAGGAACTGTGAACTGATCCAACCACTTTATAGAGCAATCTGGAATTACACCCAAAGAGTTATTAAACTGTCTAAGGGATGGAAAGTTTCAGCCTCAAGGCCATATATGGCCCTCTAGGTCCTCACGTGCAGCCCTTTGAATCCAAAATTTTTATTCTGTGAAGTTCAGATTCAGTCAAAGGGCCACACTTGAGGACCTAGAGGGCCATATATGGCCTTGAGGTTGCAGGTTCCCCATCCTGGTCTATACCCTTCCACCCAGCAATACCCACTGCTAGGTCTATTTTCAGAAGATGATTAGGAAAAAAAGAAAAGAACCTATATGTTCTAAAATGTTTATAGCAGCTACTTTGTGGTGGCAAAAAAGTGGAAATTGAGGATATTCCTATCAATTGGGGAGTGGCTAAATAACTTATGGTATATGATTGCATTGGAATACTATTGTGCTATAAGAAATAATGAACTCTGCATCAGCTGAAGTAAAAAAAAGCAGGGGTAGCAATCCTGATCTCAGACAAAGGAAAAGAAAAAAAATGGATCTAATCAAAAGAGATAAGAAACAAACTACATCCTGCTAAAAAGCACCATAGACAATGAAGTAATATCATTACTAAACATATATGCACCAAATAGTATAGCATCCAGATTCTTAGAGGAGAAGTTCAGGGAGTTACAGGAAGAAATAGAGAGCAAAAGTATACTAGTGGGGGACCTGAACCTACCCCTCTCTGCACTAGATAAATCTAACCACAAAATAAACAAGAAAGAAGTAAAGGAGGTGAATACAACATTAGAAAAGTTAGGTATGATAGACCTCTGGAGAAAACTGAATGGGGATAGAAAGGAATATACTTTTTTCTCAGCAGTACATGGCACATACACAAAAATTGACCATGTACTAGGGCATAAAAACCTCACAATCCAATGCAGAAAGGCAGAAATATTAAATGCATCCTTTTCAGATCATGATGCAATAAAAATTATATGTAATAAAGGGCCATGGAAAGAGAGACTAAAAAATAATTGGAAACTAAATAATTTAATCCTAAAAAATGATTGGGTCAAACAACAAATCATAGAAACAATCAATAATTTCATTCAAGAGAATGACAATAATGAGACAACATACCAAAACCTATGGGATGCAGTGAAAGCAGTTCTTAGGGGAAGTTTTATATCTCTAAATGCTTACATAAATAAAATAGAAAAAGAGAGATTAATGAATTGGGCATACAACTAAAAAAACTAGAAAAACAACTTAAAAATCCTCAACTAAACACAAATTAGAAATATTGAAAACCAAAGGAAAAATTAAGAAAATTGAAATTAAGAAAACTATTGAACTAATAAATAAAACTAAGAGCTGGTTTTATGAAAAAACCAATAAAATAGATAAACCTTTGGTTAATTTAATTAAAAAAAGAAAGAAGAAAACCAAATTACTAGTATCAAGAATGAAAAGGGTGAAGCTACCACCAAGGAAGAGGAAATTAAAACAATAATTAGGAATTATTTTGCCCAACTATATGCCAACAAATTTGACAATCTTAGTGAAATGGATACATATTTACAAAAATATAAATTGCCCAGATTAACCGAAGAGGAAGTAAAATACTTAAATAACCCCATCTCAGAAAAAGAAATTGAACAAGCCATTGATGAACTCCCTAGGAAAAAATCTCCAGGGCCAGATGGATTTACATGCGAATTCTATCAAACATTTAAAGAACAATTAATTCCAATACTATATAGACTATTTGGGAAAATAGGTGAAGAAGGAGTCTTACCAAATTCTTTTTATGATACAAATATGGTGTTGATACCTAAACCAGGAAGAGTCAAAATAGATTATAGACCAATTTCTCTAATGAATATAGATGCAAAAATTTTAAACAAAATACTAGCAAATAGATTGCAGCAACTTATCACAAGAATAATACACTATGACCAGGTAGGATTTATACCAGGAATGCAGGGTTGGTTCAATATTAGGAAAACTATCAGCATCATTGAGCATATCAACAAAACCAACAGAAACCACATGATCATCTCAATAGATGCAGAAAAAGCTTTTGATAAAATACAACACCATTCCTATTAAAAACTAGAAAGCATAGGTATAAATGGAGTCTTCCTTAAAATAATAAATAGCATATCTAAAACCTTCAGCAAGCATTATATGTAATGGGGACAGGCTAGAAGCATTTCCAATAAGATCGGGGGTGAAACAAGGATGTCCATTATCACCACTGTTATTCAATATTGTACTGGAAACCTTAGCTTTAGCAATAAGAGAAGAAAAAGAAATTGAAGGCATTAGAATAGGCAAAGAAGAAAAAAGCTATCACTCTTTGCAGATGACATGATGATATACTTAGAGAATCCCAGAGAATCCAGTAAAAAACTACTTGAAATAACATACAACTTTAGCAAAGTTTCAGGTTAAAAAATAAACCCACATAAACCATCAGCATTTCTATATATTACCAACAAAGCCCAACAGCAAGAGATAGAAAGAGAAATCCCATTTAAACTTACTGTAGACATTATAAAATATTTAGGAGTCTACCTCCGAAACAAACCCAGGAACTCTATGAAAACAATTACAAAACACTTTTCACACAAATAAAATCAGATCGAAATAATTGGAAAAAATAACAGTTGCTCATGGGTAGGCAGAGCTAAAACACTAAAAATGACAATCCTACCTAAGCTAATTTACTTATTCAGTGCCATACCAATCAAACTACCAAAAAATTACTTTATAGAATTAGAAAAAATAACAAGATTCATTTGGAAAAACAAAAGGTCCAGAATATCAAAGGAACTAATGAAAAGAAATGCAGGGGAAGGTGGCCTAGCAATTCCAGATCTTAAATTGTATTATAAAGCAGCAATCATCAAAACTGCTTGGTACTGGCTAAGAAATAGGGAGGTGGATCAGTGGAATAGGTTAAATATGCAAGACACAGTAGTCAATGACTATAGTAATCTATTATTTGATAAACCCAAAGACCCCAGCTTCTGGGATAAGAACCCACTCTTTGAAAAAAACTGCTGGGAAAACTGGAAAAGAGTATGGCAGAAACTAGGCATAGACCCAAATCTCACAATATCCCAAAATAAAGTCAAAATGGGTTCATGACTTAGATATAAAAGCTGATACCATAAGTAAACTGGGAGAACAAAGAATAGTTTACCTATCAGATCTACAGAGAACAGAAGAATTCATGACCAAACAGGAGATAGAGAACATTATGAAAAGCAAAATGGATAATTTTGATTACATTAAATTGAAAAGTTTTTGCACAAACAAAGCCAATGCAACTAAGATTAGAAGGAAGGTAGAAAATTTGGAAAGAATTTTTACAACCAGTCTCTCTGACAAAGGCCTCATTTCTAAAACATATAGAGAATTAAGACAAATTTATAAGAATACAAGCCATTCCCCAATTGATAAACGGTCAAAGGATATGAACAGACAGTTCTCAAGCGAAGAAAGTAAAGCCATCTATAGTCATATGAAAAAAATGCTCTAAATCGTTATTGATTAGAGAAATGCAAATCAAAACAACTCTGAGGTACCACATCACACCTATCAGATTGCCCAACATGACAAAACAGGAAAATGATAAATGTTGGAGAAGATGTGGGAAAATTGGAACACTAATACATTGTTGGTGCAGTTGTGAAATGATCCAAACATTTTGGAGAGCAATTTGGAACTATGCCCAAAGGGATACAAATATGTGCATACCCTTTGATCTAGCAATAGCACTTCTAGGGCTATGTCCCAAAGAGATCAAACAAATGGGAAAAGGACACACATGTACAAAAATATTCATAGCGGTTCTTTTTGTGGTGGCAAAGAATTGGAAATTGAGAGGATGCCCATCAATTGGGGAATGGCTGAGCAAGTTGTGGTACATGAATGTAATGGAATATTATTTTGCTATAAGAAATGATAAACAGGCTGACTTCAGAAAAACCTGGAAAGACCTATGTGTTCTGATGCTGAGTGAAGTGAGCAGAATCAAGACGATTTTTTACACAATAATAGCCATGTTATGTGATGACTAATATTGTTAAATTGAACCCTTCTCAGCAATTCAAGGATCTAAGATATCTCCAGAGGCCTCAGGATGGAAAATGCTGTCGACATCCAAAGAAAGAACTGTGGAAGTCGAATTGTTGTCACTTATTTTTACCTTCTGTTGAGTTTTGTTTCACCTTTCTGATGGTTCCTCCTATTGGTTTTAATTTTTACTTACAACTTCACTAATGTGAAAATATGTTAAATAAGAATTTAAATGTAAAGCTTATATCAGATTGTGTGCCCTCTTGGGGAGGGGGAGGGGGAGGAAGGGGGAGAAAAATTTTCAACTCAAAAGCATATGGAAGTGATTGTTGATAAATCAAAATAAATCAATAAAATTTTACCAAAAAAAAGAAAAAAAGAAAAAAAAAGAAATGATGAACTCATTGACTATGGAAAAGCATAGATATGCTTGCATGAAATAATGAATAGGCAAATGAACAGAATCAAGAGAACGTTATATACAGTAACAGCAACACTGTTTTATAAAACAACTTTGAGTGACTAAGTTATTTTGATTATTATAAATACCCAAATTAACTTCAAAGGATTTGCATCCAGAGAAAGAATTTGATAAATAGAAGTATATATAGAATGATTTTACATATATGTGAGTATGTGTATACATATATTCATGTTTATACACATGCATATTTAAGTCTAATTGCAGCCATCTCTGGGGAAAGAAGGAGAAGAAAAAAAGCAGGAAAAAAATGAATTGCTTGATAACTTTATTATATTTAAAAGGAATAGCATGTTGTACATAATAGATTTGCAGTTTCTTGAGCAACCATCTTTTTTGTTGTTGTTCTACTACGTTAGAAAAATGTGTTATTTCACAAATTAAGAAAAACAGCTAAAATGAAGTGATCTGTAATGAAAAGAGGGATCTCATTTCAAAATATCATGTAGCAAAGATTAAATGGTGAGGAAGCTGTAGGTAAAAAGTTTACTCAATAAGTCTTAGTGGAGAGGAGGAGATACACAAATATTTACGGGTAAATGAGGAAAAAAAAGTAACACTCTTGTAAACACTTTTAGGCAAGTGAGAAAGAATCAGGGGAGAGAAAGAGATTAGAGATGTAGAAGAGATAGTTTATATTGCCAGAATAAAAGTCTTAGAATAGGTAAGAGTAGAAGCTACACAAAAATAAATGAGGCTGATAATAATGGAGTTTCACAATGAAGAGAATAGCTGTAGTTTGGGAGAGATGGTACTAAGATTTATTAGGATATTTCAAATAGACTTCAAAATATGGCATTCTCTCTCTGTCTCTCTGTCTCTCTGTCTCTGTCTGTCTCTGTGCGTGTGTGTGTGTGTGTGTGTGTCTCTCTCTCTCTCTCTTCTCTGAACTCCAAATCTATCACTTCTCTATAATAGAGACCATGTTCCATTCATCATTGGTCATCATTGGAATCATGAATGTCTGTCACTTTTATCATCTTTTTTACGGCTTCAAAAGTTAATTATTTTCACAGTGTTGTTATTTGTGTAAATTTTTCTCCTAATTATTTTCACTTTACTCTAGAGTAATTTATAAAATTCCCTCAAATCATTCATTTTCATAATATTGATATCATTATGTAAATTATTCTTCTTGTTTTGCTCCATTCACTCTGCATTGGTTCATACCAGTCTTTCCATGTCTTTTTGAAATTACCTATTTCCTCATTTCTTATAGATTATTAATAGTTCATTATATTTATATATGAAAACTTATTTAGCTATTATTTGATTCCATTAATTTCCAATTTTGCTTTGTTTGGTTTGTCACCACATTCAATTAATCAATAAACATTTATTAAGGATCTGCTATGTACCAAAAACTGTCCTAAGTACACAAAAAGGGATGCTATAAATATATGTATAAACAATGGATCTTTTGCTCTTTCTTCATTTTCTTTTGACAATAGGCCTAGCAGTGACATAGTTTCTAGGTTAAGTACATGACAAATTCTGCCTCACTTGGTCATGCTTATACCCTTAATGACTGTTAAAGGAGCTTGTTACTTCATTATGAGTGAAACATGAATTAATTAATGTTTTTGCTTTTGTTTTTGTTTTTTTAATATCAAAACAATATTTCAGTGGGTTTTGCTGATGTGAAACCAAGGTTGTTTTAGATTAATTATTGACAAGGATGTGTTTATCTTTTTAGTTTGAGCTTCAAAATATTTTTATTTCCCCAAATCATGGCTGTTATTAATTAAATGAATGAATTTGACACCTGCATTTTCAATCCTCACAGTGAGAACAGAAACCAATAATTAGAATGGCAGGAGAAAATGTAAAAGCATGAACAGATATACTACAAAAATAGTGATGGTACTTTTTCTAGGAAACCTTTTCCTGGAAAGCTCTTAGACAAGACAGGTTAAGGTTTTGTTGTTGTTGTTGTTGTTGTTGTTGTTGTTGTTTTGTTTTGTTTTCTTTTCTTAAGTGGGAAACATCAACTTCTGTAAATAGAAATAAAATATTTCTCAACTTCTCTTGGGTCAACAGTCAATACAACATGCAAGTTCACTGATAGATCATACCTCTGTTATCTGAAGGCATCCTATTTGTTGTTTAGTTAAGTGCAGAAGATACAAAGGCCCACAGGAAAGTGCCATTATTTGGAAGGTAGCATAGCTTATAGAATCATTCAGTCAAGGTTGATAATTATAAAAAATGAAGAGAAAGCAGTCCACAACAACAAGAACAATAACGAATCGATTTAATATATACTTATTAAGGGCCAGCTATAAGTAAGACATTACACTAATTCTGGACTTGGCAAATATTCTTAACTATTTCAGAACAATATTCTTTAAGTTATTTAATACTACATTCTCCAAAAACTCATATTAAGGATAATCTAAAGAAATGTTGTCAAACTGAGATAGAAATGGGGGCCACATAATTCTAATTATGATCCTTTGTAGGAAGCAAATTATATTGTTTTTATTTATTTTTTAAATGTTTCCCAATTACATTTTAACTTCTGCAGCATGCACCTTTGTAGCAGGAAGTGTATTCAATACCTCTGATTTAAAGGACAGTGGGTTTGAGCTGACTGCAACACATTACAAATAAATTACACAATTGGGGCTGTGTGGAATTATTGCTTGTCAAAATGTTGAACAGAAATTTATGTAAAGCAAGTAGGGGAAACAATAGAAAGCACATAAGCGAGGATCTATAGAGGAGGAAAAAAATATCAAAACTCTGATGGCAGGTCATTAGTGACCACCTAAGCTGACAGATGCCAAAAATGATGAGTTTGCAGAATAATTAATAGGCATGGCAAAGAGGCACAAGATGGTAAGTATGGATGTCATCAACTCACTGGATTACTTGGATAATTTCTCTCTCTCTCTCTCTCTTTCTCTCTCTCTCTCTCTGTCTGTCTGTCTCTGTCTTGGTTAGGCAATGGGGTTAAGTGACTTGCCCAGGTCACACAGCTAGTAAATGTTATGTGTCTGAGCAGGATTTGAACTCAGGTCCTCCTGAATCCAGGGCCAGTGCTCTATCCACTGCACCACCTAGCTGCCCTTATTTTTCTCTCTCTTTTAAAAGTGGAATAGCTGCTACATATTTGATCCATTTTAATCTAAATGTCATTCTAGTATTGTGCCATAAAGAAATAAGCTAGATGATTTTAGAAAAACCTCAAAGACTCATATGAAGTGATGCAAAACAAAGTGAGTGGAACCAGGAGAACATTGTACATAGTAATGGCTATATTGTAAGAGTGATCAACTGTGAAAGACTTAGCTGCTCTCATCAATATACTGATGCAAGCCGATTACAAAGTAGTTATGAAAAATGTTATCCACCTCAAGAGAGAAAACATGATAAAGTTTGAGTGTAGACTGAAGCATAATTTTTCACTTTCTTCATTTTTCTTTGTTTTTGTTTATAACATGCCTATTTGGAAACAAGTTTTGCATGATTTGACATGTATAATTGATATTATAATTCTTTCCTTCTTAAGGGGTGGGGGAGGGATAGGAGAGAAGAACATAATTCAGAACTCAACATTTAAAAAAAATGTTAAAATACAAAAATAATGAAATTATTAAAATATATTTAATATATAAATGTCATTCTTCAAAAGATGGTAGAAAACAAGAATTTTTATGCTCGTTCTGGTTTTATACAAAAGAAAGGAACTGGTTTTCAAAGTAACAAGAAACTTGGGAAGAAATAATCACATTTCCTTAAATCTCATGGAAGCAACAGGCAACACAACTTTTTTGATAGAGTCCTGGAATTTGTGTTAAAATGACCTGGGTTCAAATACTGCCACATATGCTTATTAATTGGGTAACCTTAGGCAAATTAATTTAATTTTCTGAGTCATATCTTCCTCATCTGTAAAATAAAGTATTTGAATTAATGGTCTTTAGACTCTCTTCCACCTTTAACTATATCTTACAAGTGGTAGAAATGGGGACAACATTTGATACTCATCTTGAATTTGAGGGAAGTGAACATCATAATTTGAAAAGATGTCTAATGGTCTAAGAATCAATAGAAGAAAGATGGACCCAATCTATTTGGATCCGAAATAAGCATCTTAAAAGAATGAAATTTTGAAAACACTAAGGCAAATTACTCTGTTAAGGAAGGAGTCAATGTGCACTGTATATGATCAATTTCATTTTTTTTAAATGATAATGTAATCGGCTTGCATCAGTATATTGATGAGAGCAACTAAGTCTTTCACAGTTGATCACTCTTACAATATAGCCATTACTATGTACAATGTTCTCCTGGTTCCACTCACTTTGTTTTGCATCACTTCATATGAGTCTTTGAGGAATGAAGAGCAGATAATGGAGATTTGATGATTGAGGTGGATATAATAAAATGCATCAGTTCCATAATAATTAAAACTGTAGAAATTTGTAGGATTTCTTTAACTTGAAAAAAAGTTGCACATAATGAGTTGAGGGCACACTCACACCAATAAGATGACAAATACATCAAAATATAGACAATTGAGGGACATGTGATTGGAGCTAGAAAATTGTCTCAAATTATAGCTTGTTTTGTCCCTATCAGTAATCTACCACTATGTAAACTACCTAGCCTGTGTTGCTTCTAGCTAGTTAGGCAGCGAGGTGGCACAATGGATAGAGTCTGGGCTTGGAGTTAAGAAGAACTTCATTCAAATGTGTCCTCAGACATTGACTATCTGCATAAAACTAGGTCAAGTTATTCAACCTCTGTGCCTCAGTTCCCATAAGATAATAGCACCTGCCTGCCAGTGTTGTTGTTACGTATATTAAATGAGATATTAGTAAATCACTTAACACAGTAATCGGCACATAATAGCTGCATATTTCTTTTCTTCCTTCCTAGAGTAAAATGGCAGAAAAGAGAATGAATCAGTCAATAAAACAAAAAAGAAAAAAAGTGTTTATAGAAACTATGATTTAAAACAGGAGGAAAAACTCTTTTGTTTTTACAGAGTTGTTGAAAGATTCCCCTGAGGCTTAAATTTCTGCATCATAATCACTGCACTAAGGGCAAACTTGTCACACTTCATTGCTTCACAGTTTGTGCTTTTGATCTGTGAATAGAGACATTTACTGTTCTAAGGTTGGATTACCTGAGGTAGAAAACAGGAGAAATCCCCTTGACATGGTTTGGCCTTAGATGCTTCAGTTGTCACATACCTAGGAAAGACTATTTAGTTCTTTACTTCAATTTTCTTCATTGCAGAAATGGATAAAAAGGAGGAGGATAATCCGAATAGTAATATTGAACTATGCAGTTGATAATTTCCTCCTCACTGCCCTGTCCTGATGTGAATGAATATTTCTTAGCCTCACTTCAAGGTCAAGGTCAGTGATGCCCTAGCCGGTGAGCACCATGGTCAAGTTCAACAGAGCCAGTCAGGCTAGTGATCAAATACTCACAACCTCCCATTTATTACTGAAAACAAAATGTAATAAGAACAAAGGGAATGCACCAAGTTTTCTTGAAGTAACGTCCTTGAATCACCTCAAATTTAGGTTTCTAAAACTTGTTATTTAGCAATAGCAGTATGAGGGTTTTCCCCTTAGGTTTTAAAGGAGTGAAGATAAGGTGTAGGGCAAGGTAAGAAATACAGGGGAAATGGGCAGGATGAGGTGATAGGTGTTATTTCTCAGTGAAGCTTTCTTTTACATTTACTCCTTCAGGATGGTTGAATTTAGTATCACTCAGCTTGAGCCAGAGTTATAACAATAGAAGACAAGAAACGTGTTTCTTCAACTGGCAATGACAATTATAGCAGAAGAAGAATCAGAATGTTCCATGGTCCAGAGCTGTGGATGATGAGGGTCTACCCTTTCCCCTTCATGATTCAATATGGTGGAAAAGAAACAGCACCAGGCCCAGATTTGTAAAAAGATCTGCTTTTGAACCTGACTCACTAGTTGTTCGTTATTGGGCAGGTATGAATCTAAGTTTCATCTATAAGATGGAGATAATACTAACTAAATTACCTACCTAATAGGGCAATAATAATAATAATAATAAAATTAACATTTATATAGTATTTCACACGAGCCAGGCACTGTGCTATGATAAGCAAATATTTTATTTGATCCTTACAAACAATCCTTCTAGGTAGGTGCTATTATTATCCACATTGTACAAAGGATGGAACTAGAGCAGAAGTTAACTGTTTTGCCCAGGGTAACAAATCTAACAAGTTTTTGAGGTCACATTTGAACTTGGATCTTTTTGGCTCTAGACCCTGGTCTATCTACCGGATCCTCTAACTTCTATTCTGTCTCTTCATTTTCAATTTGGTCAAGAACCACTAAAGGATGAAAGATAGATTTTTGAGCCAGAATGAATTTCATTACAATTCCTCACCATTTTTAATGTGAAGACACCGGTAGTCAGAGGTGAAACGTGATGAACTTAAAGTAACAAAATAGTAAGTAGCAGTACTGTGGTTTAGTCCAGTACCTTTGAGTCCAAACCTGGGATGCTCAAGGACTACCAGGAATCATTAGTCCAATTTTGAGAGCTAGTAATATAGTTATGTTATTTTATAAGTAGTACATATCTGTCAGTCTATAAGAATTTATCAAGTGTTTATTATTTACCAGGCACTTGTACTGAATGCAAAGTTTACAAAGGAAGGCAAACATACTCATGTCTCCCTATCCAAACCAAACAAAAACAAAACAAAACTCTCATTTCATCTTTCTATCTCCACTAAATATAGTCTTAGAGCTCTTCTGCTCTTTGCAGCTAAATTTTTTGAAAAGGTCATCTATAACAGGTTCCTCTACTTTCTCTTTTCTCCTATTCTTCTCATCCCCTTAAAAATCTGGCTTCTGACCTTATTGTTCCACTAATACTGCTCTCTCCAAAGTTACTAAAGATCATAGTTGCAAAATCCAATGGACTTTTCTCAACTCTTATTTTTCTTGATGTCTCTGTAGCCTTTGACACTGTTGATTACTTTTACTTCCTTGCTATTTTCTTCTTTTTATGATACCACTGTCTCCTGGTTTTCCTCCTATATATCTGGCCACTCCTTCTAAGTCTCTTTGGCTGGATCCTCCTCCAAATCACATGCTCTAACTCTAGGTGCGCTAGAGGGTTCTGTCCAAGATCCTCTTGTTTTCTCCCTCTCTACTCCTCCGTTTGTGGTTGCATCAGCTTCCATGAACTGATTTACTATCTCAATGCTAATGATTCTTAAAGCTACCTTTCCTGCCCCAGTCTTTTTTGCTGACTTCCAACTGCCTTTCAAACATCTTAAGCTGGATGTCCAGTAGAAATCTTAAACTTAATATGTCCAAAAGAATATTCATTGTCTTTTCCTCTAACCTTTCCCCCTTCTACCTTCTTTATTACTGTAAAGTTAAATACCATTCTCTCAGTCCCTCACGTTCAAAACCTAGAAGTCACCTTGATTCCTCACCATCTCTTACCCCTAAGATGCCAATCTGTTACCAAGACTTTTCACCTTTGCAACATCTCTCAAATATGCCTCCTTCTTTTCTTTAACACTGCCACTACTATAGTGCAGGCCCTTTTCACCTCATTCCTTAATTATTTCAATATCATGCTGATAGATCTCCTATTCACCATTCAGCCACTGAAGTGATTTTCCTGAAAACAAATCTGGTCTTGCCGCTCCCCCCCCCCACACACACACACACTCATTAAACTCATATGGCTCCCTATTGCTTCTAGAAACAAATAGAGAATTTTGTTTGGCAATCAAAACTTTTAATAACCTAGAACTCTCTTGCCTTTATAGGTTTCTTATACCTTACTCCTTGATATACAGTCTTTGATTCAATGACAGTGTTCTCTTGGCTGTGTCATGAACAAGAAATTCCATCTCGATTCTGGGCATTCTACCTTGCTATCACTCATTCCTGAAATATTCTCCATCCACCACTCTGATTATAGCATCCTTGCCTTCCTTTAAGTCTCAGCTAAAATCATACATATAGGTATAGATCTGTTTCTCTGTTGACTCCCCCAGTAGATTTTCTAGTGTCTGGTTCATCATAGGTACTGAATACATGTTTATTGATTCACTGATTGAAAAGCACATACACAGTCCTTGCTTTTATGGAGCTCATATTCTAATGGGAAAGACAATAAATAAGTAATTACATATATATATACAAGTTATTTGTGTGTGATAATTAGGTAAAGATATGATATGTTCTATGTGAATTCAAGACAATCTATGGGACTGTGGGAAAATCCTCCTGAAGAAAGTGGGATATAACCTAATCATGAAGGAAATCAGTGAAGGTAGAAGTTGAAGGAGAGAACATTGAACATTTTTGGTATGGGTTCTAGCCAGAGTGAAAGGTACAAATATAGGAGAAGGAGTTGCAATAGGGGGGATAGTTTTTGTTTAAATATCATTTTTTACTAAACCTATGAAGTCTACAGTATAAAGATCTCCTATTTAAAAACTATTTGTAATCACTGATAGCTTGGTAGTTCTATAAATTGCAGTTATAGATGATTATCTGAGGTTAAATGACCTATTTAGCATCATACAGCTAGTTTGTGAAAGAAGAAAGCCTTATGGACTCCTCAGTTCCCTAACACATAGGCTAGATAATTTTATAAACAAAATTCATCACTTATAAGATATATGTATATATATATATATATATATATATATATATATATATATATATATATATATATATATATACAGTGTAAGTGGAAGGTGATCTGGGTAAGGTTATCTAATATCCAAACATGAGTTTTGATTACATGACCACATTGATTGTGGTATTGTTACTTATGCCAATTAGTTTCAGAATTGATTATGATTTAATAATGTAGACACCTGTCAATCAGCAATTTTCAATTGAAATCATAAGCTCATCTCATACAGAACATTAAACATCTGTAAGAATGTTGTAATCATTCAGCAACCTTACTGCAGACCTTTATTCCTAGGCCTTTGAACTAGTCAATAATTACAATAACTAGAGCCTATTATTCTCTATGTATAGAGGTCAACATTTATTCAAAAGGGTTAGACCAGATTGATTTGCAAAGAATAGTTTCCTTTTCATTTAGGAATACAATATTTTTCATCATAAAATTATTATTGATATAATTGTTTTTACATTATTAATTTTTCTCCTAATTTTCTTTTCTTTCCAGTGAGCCATGCCATATAAAAAGTATATATTAAGGGGGGAAAAAGAGAAAGATGGAGACAAATCAGTAAAACTAATTGAAAATATGTGAAAAGTATGACACTCATGGACTTCCAATCTTTACAAAGGAGTGGAGTTGGGGTGTCTTCTATCACTTCTTCAAAGTGATGCCTATTCTTTATGAGTTGCATCATTCACTTTTAATTGTTTTGTGGTTATTTCTGCTTACATTGTCCTAGTCTTTATACATATATATATATATATATATATATATATATATATATATGTATATGTATATGTATATATATATATATATATGTGTGTGTGTGTGTGTGTGTGTGTGTGTGTGTGTGTTTTTTACTGTGCTTAATTCATTCTGCATTGGAGCAAGAAAATATTTACATGCTTCTCTGTATTCATTGTAGCTGTCATCCCTAACAGCAGAGTAATATTTCACTGTATCCAAGTACCACATTAAATTGAGTCTTCCTCTTCCTTCTTGTTATCATAAAAAAGTGATTCTGTCAATGTTATTTGTGTATATGAGAAATTTCTTTTAATTAGTGTTATTCTTGGGCTATGGCCCTAGTAACTGGCCATTTTGGTCACTTTATCTGTCAAATTCCATGTCTTCTAAGGGAAGGCTACTAGGTGTCAGAGGACATCTCTGTTAAAGTTTAAGGTATGCTGTCTTAGACTCAGTATCACAATATAAGAAGGGCATTGATATACTGAAGAGCATCCAGATAATGCAGACCATGTCATTCAAGGACTAGAGAAAAGGGAGATACTTATTTTGGAAAAGAGATGTTAGGGGAGGGGTAGATGTGATCACTGTAGCTTTTTTCAGGTGTTTGACTAAATTATCTCTACATTTTAAAAAATCTTTTATTTTTCTTTTTCTTTCTTCCTAACTTCATATGTCAAGTTGAAGGATGCTCTCAACCTATTATTTTTACCTTCTTTCATCCTTGGCTTTGGAATAAAAGTACTGAGGTTCAAATCTTAGTTCTAGTACTTACTAGTAACATGGCCTTGGGCAAGTCACTCACCATTTCTCTAGCTTCATATGTAAAATAAGGATATCAATATTTTAACTGTCTACCTCCCATAGTTATTTAAGGATGTTTTAGGTCAAGTGTAATTTAGGAATGAAAGAAAGTAAGTCTTGAGAAGAGCTCTCGTAGGGCTTTTTTTTTTTCCAAATAATAGCTCTTCAGAATCTTTCAGAGATTCCCAAAGTAGGTGACACTGACCCCTGGAGGCACTGGAATGATCCAGGGTGGCCAGTCAGTAGTAGTCTCACATGCAGTAGGGGCATTGAGCAAAAATAAAGAGGAAGTAGAAAGATAAGGAAAGAAGAGAATATAAGAATTTTTTTTTTAAAATAAAGTCTACGTGTTTCATCTGCTGTGTAACAGTTAAAGTTGCAGTGATTACATTATTTTCCAAATAAACACAAAAAATGCAAGGTATAACTGATAAGTGGTCAAGTCCATGGACAGCTCTTAACAAACAAGTGAGCCTGGCACATCATTGGGAAATCCAGCATGCAGCAGCAGGAATATGTGTGTGTAATGATTTGTTCACAATACAATACTATACTGTTGCATGACACAATGTTGCATCATCAGAATTTCAATGCAGGAAAAAAACACAGGTTTACAATAGATTATTAAATTTAAGATGCATCATTTCAAAAACATACATTTTTGAAATGATGCAAATAAAAATACTAAAATATTAA
The DNA here is from genome assembly GCF_003287225.1 of Phascolarctos cinereus. Taxonomy (NCBI): domain Eukaryota; kingdom Metazoa; phylum Chordata; class Mammalia; order Diprotodontia; family Phascolarctidae; genus Phascolarctos; species Phascolarctos cinereus. The sequence goes on from NW_027555847.1 coordinate 413,282,111, forward strand.
AGAAAGTAGATTTCCTGATAAATATTGGAGAAGAAGTGGGAAAATTGGAACACTAATGCACTGTTGGTGGAGTTGTGAAATGATCCAACCATTCTGGAGAGCAATTTGGAACTGGGCCCAAAGGGCTATAAAACTGTGCATACCCTTTGATCCAGCAATAGCACTTCTAGCGCTATATCCCAAAGAGATCATACAAATGGAAAAAGGACCCACATGTACAAAAATATTAATAGCAGCTCTTTTTTGTGGTGGCCAAGAATGGTTGAGCAAGTTGTGGTATACGAATGTAATGGAATACTATTGTGCTATAAGAAATGATGAATAGGCTAACTTCAGAAAAACCTGTAAAGATTTGTATGATCTGACACTGAGTGAAGTGAGCAGAAACAAGAGAACGTTGTACACTATAACAGCCATGTTGTGTGATGACTAACATTGGTAAACTTAACCCTTCTCAGCAATACAAGGATCTAAGACATTTTCAAAAGTCTCATGATGGAAAATATTATCCATCCAGAGAAAGAACTATGGAGTTTGAATACAGATCGATGTATACTATTTGCTCTTTTTTTTTTTTTTGCTTCCATCTTGTTTTGTTGCATCTTTCTTGTGGCTCCTCCAATTACTTCTAATTCCTCTTTACAGCATGACAAATGTGAAAATATGTTCAATAGGAATGCATATGTAGAGCCTATATCAGATTTCACAATGTCTTGGAGAGGGAGGTTGTGAAGGAGGGGGAGAAAATTTAAAAGTCAAAAGCTTATGAAAGTGATTGTTGAAAACTAAAAATAATTTTTTTAAAAAAAGGAAGTATATTTCCAGGGGGGCACTAAGTAATTTTTTTTAAAGGAGGCAGTAGGCCAAATAAGCTTGGGAACCTCTGTAAGAGGAGTTGGTTATCAAAGAAGAGTAGTGGATAGATCACTGAACCAGGAGTCAGGAAAACCTGAGTTTGAACTCCTCCTCAGACCCTTATTAGCTATGTGACCTGGGCAAGTTGCTTAGCCCTTTTTGGCCTCAGCTTTCTCATCTATAAAATGAGGAAAATAGTACCTTCCTTATAGGATTGATGTTCTTGTTCTTCATCCTTCATATTTTAAAGAAAACCAATGGCATCATGGGTAATGTTATGACTTTCCATTAAATTGGATTTAAGTGAGGCAGAGTTGACCCAAGTTGTTAGCCTCACTGTCTTTTCCAGAGTCAATTTGAAATCCAGTGACAGGACAAAAGTCAAGATGACTGGCACTTGCTTGGAGTACAGTGGAGATGACCTTGGCATCTTTTATGTCTGACAAAGTGTTCCACAGTGACTGCTTCATATGCCTTCATGGCCACTGGAACAACACGTTTTCATCTGCCCATTCTGCCAGGAAGTCTTCACATGTTTGGGGTTGACATCCCCCTGACTCACCAACAATGGGTTTGAGGCCTGTCAAGTAGCCTCTATTTAGTTTAGCCTAAGTGCCAAGGTTTGGCTACTGCATGTGTTATAGTTTTTTGTAGCCACAGGTGAGATGTGAGCATCAGGTGAGCATCAAAGGTGGTCAAGCAGCTCTGAAAAGGTCTCTGCAAGCCATCATACCAGAGGTGCTCCCTGATCATCTCATACACCCCAGGACTGATATGAAGATCAGTCAGACATCATATGCAAATTACATTGCAACTTTTAAAGTGCCAAAATTTTAAAATGCTAGCTCTGTGATCTTATAAAAATGACTAGACATGCATGAAATAATGAAGAGTAAAATGAGCAGAACCCAGAGATTTTGTATACAATAACAGTAATATTGTTTTAAGAACAACTTTGAGTGAACAACTATTTTATTATTATAGACTCTATATATGTATGTGTAAATATATTTAAATATAAATATAAATTATGCATAAACTATTACAAATGCCCAAATTAACTACAAAGGATTATGAAGGAAGATACCATCTGCATCTGGAGAAAAGAACTGATAAATAGAAGTATGTATAGAATGATTTCACTGTGTGTGTGTGTGTGTGTGTGTGTGTGTGTGTGTGTGCATGTGTGTGTGCATATATTTGTGTCTAAAGTAGCCATCTCTAGGGAAAGGAAGAAAAAAAAGAAATGTATATGACAACTTTATTATATATTTAAAAGGAATAGCATTTGCAGTTTCATGCACATTCATCTTTGTTATACAATGTAACAAAATGCTTGTTTTATTCCATAAATTAAAAATAAAATAAATAACAATTTAAAAATGTTAGCTATGAGGATGATAATTATGATTATGACAGATGGATTTGTTTGAAGGGTTGTCATGTTTAAGAGAAATTAGAATTATTGGACTTTCTATAAGTGAAGAACTGGGGACAATGAGGAGAAATTCCAAAGAAACGAATTTAGGCTTAAGAAACAAGTTGCTCATAGAACTACTCAAAGTGGAAAAAGCTGTCTGAGCAGAATTGGCCAGTAGAGTTTGTACAACAAAATTTGGATGACCACTTATCTGCCAGGTATGTTGTAAGAGGGATTATCATTCACATATGAGTTGAAATTAGTTTGCCTCTGAGATGATTTTTAACTCATGGGATACTTTCTGTGGTTTTTGGGAATTGAATCCAATATGTCAGGAATATTCAGTCTTATTTACTAAAGACCATTTTAAAGATAACATATCTTTTATACAATAGGTGCTTACTATATCCTAATCCCATACATTATGTAAAGTAGATAAACTAGATTGATTTATTAATTAATCTGAATTTCTCTGTAAAAACTTTATGGGAGGGGAGGCAACTAGGGAATACAGATGGACTTTTTGAACTACCCATGATAAAATATCCTTTTTATTTCATAACATAATGCATTTATTTCTCATCTCTAAATATTACAATAATATCTGTGTTTCAGGGTAAATAATTACATCTTTTTTTTCTTGTAATTTCCATGTATCTACTTAATCATGACAAATAATTAATATTGGTTGAGGAGAGAATGCAAATTTCCTTCAAGTAAAGTCCTAATAGTCTCATGATCAGAATATTTCAAAGGGAATATCATTAAGATATAAAATTAACTGGGGTTTAGGAGCAGGAATTTAGGAGTTTACTGGAAATTGAGATATACAGCAAATGTGTGACTATCATATAGATTTTTTTTTATTATAAGTTCTTTCCCACTTTTTTTGCATTTATTTATGGGCTCTTCTCTCTCAAGGTGAAAGGAAATTGAGAAACGTGAGCTAAAAAGCAGGAGTGCCTCAGGCTCCAACTTTTTCTGGTTCTCAGAAGCATGTTGATGACAGAATTTTCATGATCCAAGGGTCAATGATCTTGGACTAGGGGAAGAACTGTGTCAGAAGAGATCAAAGCAAACAAATCACCTGAGGGACCTGGCAGCCAGATCTGGCTTAGGAGGACTTGCTGTTGGTTTCCTCACCTTGCAATAAAAAGCAGAAAAAGATTCTCAACTGAGGTGGCAGAGATTGTGTCTGTTTGTGTGAGGCTGAGCAGTGTGAAGCAAAACCAAGGTGAAGCAAGAGGAGTCTGTCAGTAAGAGGTTGCCTTCCAGAGCACCAGTTCTTCCTCTTTCAAGTCAGAGTACTCTATCTCAGATTACTTTTACCTGCAACTGTTTCTGTGGACTCCTTAGGAGAATGAGCAAAATAGGAGAATCTTTGTCCCCTCTGAAGTATGAATAAGTGTATATAGGTGTAGAGGTTCTTTTAGAGCTATCTACTTCTGATTCTTAATGAAATATGGGGAAACCTGCGCATTATCACTTTTTCCCAGCCACCATAGCAGAAGAAAATAGAGCTAGACTAGGGATGGAAACCTGTGGCCTTGAGGCCACATGTGGTCCTCTAGGTCTTCAAGTACAGCCCTTTGATTGAATCCAAGTTCCTCACCCCTTGTAGACCCTTCCTGCTTCATCACTCTAGCCTCTCTTCAGAAAGTCCCTTTAAACATAAATACCAATGGAATGGGAGGGATGTTCCTCTGAGCCCCATGCCACTAAGAACTGGAAAGAGATGAAATCACTCTTTCATTCTCATATCTCTGATCCTTGTTCTCTTGGAAAGATGCTTCATGTGTTTTGGGATAATCTGTGAGTTAAAATAAAGGTTCATTACAAATCAAATGTAATTGTTAACATGAGTGCTTATGTGAGAGCTGGACACCCCTTTCCCAAATATGTGCAGAAATCTCTATAGGCATTATAGATATGAATTTTTAAGAGTAAATTCAAGAGTAAATTATCTCCCCACATAATCAAATCAGTTTCCAATACAAGTCCAATAGCTTAGACAAGCCAGCTTCCAGATGAGACTTGTTCTGTGAAGTTCAGGGCTTAGAAGTATTCACCATGGGTGATAATTGTAACTTTTTTTAATTTGCATAAGCATATTCCCAGCTATTTCACATGCAAAGGTTTATATATCATGTTAATCATATTTTGTTCATCACAAGGTTATTAAAATACATTATCTTGAAGATATCTGGTCTTCATTTGGGAAAAAGTGTTTATAAGCTTGAAAGTTCTATATAAATATGAACAATTGTTGTTATTGCTGTTATTATTCCTAAAAAAGAAACCTGTCTGCTTCATTTTCTTTTCTACCTTTCTCTGAAGAGTATGTTTCTTCAACTAGCTTTCTTCTCTCCTCTTCTCTTTGTCCCCTAAAGCCAAATAAAGGATTGCAGCATATTACTGCTAGAAGATGTCTTAGAGATTATACCATACAATCCTATAATTTTTAGATGAGAGGAAATCGGTCCACAGCCTTGAATTTGCTTGCCTTTGGTCACAAAACAAAGTGGTGACAGAAACAGGGCTGTGATTCAAATCTCCTGAACATCAGTTCATGAAGCCATCAAGTATGGTCTTCTATTGCCAGTTACAATCCTCTTGAGCATCTATGTAGATGGTGCATCAGAATATATTCTTTTAAAAATTAAAAATTGAGAGTTACACTGCAGGTTAAACCTATGGAGTTTCATATATTTAATTGTTAAGCCTCATTTATCCTCTTGACATTAAGCTACTTTCCACTTGTAGCTTGACTTACAGTTTGAACGCACTAAGTCATGGAATAATTGCTTTTTAAAAAGTTAATGTAATGTTTGGTCATGCTTATGGTAGAGCCAGATAATGTGTAAATTCAATCAAGTCAAGGAAAATTGACAAGTATTTATTAAATGTCCACCCTAGGCACTATGCTAAGTGCTAAAGATACAAAGAAAAACAAAAACAATTATTGTCTACAAGAAGCTGAATATCTATTGATGGAGACAATAAACAAATATGTAGAAATAAGACATATTCAGGATAAAATATAGATAACATCAGAGAAAAATCACTAAAGTTAAAGAGAACCAGAAAAGACTCTTGAAGTAGGTAGAATTTTGGCTGAATCTTGAAGGAAGCCATGAGGCAGAGTTGAGGAGGGAGAGGATTACAAATATGGGAGATAGCCAGGGAAAATGTAGAGTCAGGAGATAGAGTGCTATATATTAGAAACAGCAAGCATGCCAGAGGCATTGGGTCATACAACACATGTGGGGAAGTAAAGCGTAAGAAGAGTAGGATGGTCTGAAGAGGACAGGAGCATGAAGGGATTTAAAAGCTGAATAGGAAAGTGACAAGATTACTTTGGTAGCTGAATGAGGAATGAACTGGAGTGGGGAGAGATTTGAGGCATGTAGGCCATCCAGAAGGTATTGGATAGCCCAGGCTTCAAGTGATGAGGACCACACTAGGGAAGTGGCAGTTTCAAAAGAGAGAAGAAGGTATATAGGAAATACATATCAAAGGTAGAATTCAAAGGACTTGGCAAAAAGTTGGATATGGCAGATGATAGAGTAAGAAATTGATGACATATAGGTTATGAGTATGGGTTACTGGGAGGTTGGTAGTGTTCTCAACTGTAGGGAGGAACTTAATAGGGAAAAAGGAGATTATCATTCAACATTTGTTCAATAAAAATCTTCATGTGAATTTCCTTATTACTATTGAGGATGGGGCCACAAATCCAATGACCCAAGTTACAATCTTAATATTATACTTGATTCCTCATTCTCTCCCCACATAATCTAATCAGTTACCAAACTTTGTGGTTTCTATCTCCATAATATCACTCTATTTAATCCTCATCTCTCCACCCACACAGACACTGCATGTTCAGGTTCTAATGAATTCTCTATTGTGATAATTTCTTTTTTTTTTTCCTGCCTCAAGTTTCTCCCTGCTTGCTCCAATTTATTCTCCATTTAGTTGCTAAAGTGATTTTCCTAAAATGCAAGGTCAATCATGTCATCTAGCCCTACTCAGTAAATAGCAATGGTTCTCTATTATCTCTAGAATCCAATATAAACTCCTCTATGTGCCATTTAAAGTGCCATACAATTTACAAGCCAGCTATGTTGATTTACTTTTGCTTTTCCACAAATGTGATGCTCCATTTTTATTCTCCATGCCTAGGTCTATACAAGTAATCCTAAAACATTTTTATTTCTTTGAATCTTTGATTTTGTTTTCAAGATTCAGCTGAAATGTTATCTTTTACATGAAGTTGTCCCTGACCTCCCTCTCACTCCCATTGGCTACTAATTTATACTCTCTCTTAAAACTAATTTCTCATTTTGTACATCTTCTATATATGTTGATACGTTGATATGATAAGCTCCTTGATGTCAAGAATGTGTGTGATTTTCTTTATATCTCTAGTGCTTATCGTATGACCTGACTCTTAGGAAACACTCAATGAATGCTTTTGGATTGGTTGAATGATGGATTTGTACCATTTAAAGACCACTGTGCATATGCATCCTGTACAAGATGTTTTAAATACCTATCCTACAACTGTATTTTCCTTCTAGGAAAAAAAAAGCTTTTTGTCTCCATTCTCCACCCTACCTTTAATCCTGAGAAAAATGATTATTTTCTTATTATATTAGTAACTAATTTCATATTTGGGACCCAAAGATCCTGTTTTTCCTTGCTCATTTGAAACCCAATCTCAACGACATTTCTGACTTTGCCAAAAAAAATAAAAAATCACCCAACCCAGACTATCTTACCTGTAATTTCACCATTTTTCAACTTCCATAGAACCAGGAGGAGAATATTTTTTTGTATGTATTGCTGGAGGTGCTGATATGATCAAGGTCACACTTAGCCCCTCATTAGAAAAAGGCAACCTCTCATTATAATATTCATTGTCTCATTGATTGTTCACCAATCAGAGTTCAACTCTGACTGTTGGGAACATACACTTATCCTAAGATATTTAAGGCATTCAGTATCTCCATTAGAGGTCTTTAGTTACTGAGAGAACCATTGACCTCAATTTATTGATTATTTGCTAGGATGCATACAGCATTTTGAGGTTTGCAAATCACTTTACATATATAGTTTTCTCCTCATGACCTGAGAGATACATGGTATTTTAATTCTTATTTTACACAGCTAGTAAGAATCTGATTGTATTTGAAATCAGCACTTCCTGAGTTTCAATTCAGAACTCAATTCACTACATGACTTAACTTCCTCTTTTCTCTATGTTAAAGAAATAAAAAGAAAAACTACCTTCCCTATATCTTGTCCATGGTTTTTACTCTGCATACTTCCCTTACTTGGGAAAAACTCTAGATGAAACAAAGTTAGATTTGTTCCTCAAGAATCTGAAGTGAAGGTAGAAATATGCACTAAGGATTCTGGTATCCTAGGGGGAAAAGCAGGTAGTCCTAGAAGAGTGAAACCAGGGCAAAAAAAAACAGGTATGGGTTAAAAAAAAACCCAGCCCTGCCTCTATTAGGTACTATGCTGGGCCCTGAAAGAGTTGGGGGGGTGGGGATATTATTTGGTCCTTAAAAAATTCTGTGAATTAATATTATTATATCACTTTTATAAGGATGAGGAAACTGATGCTTAGAATGGTTAAATGGCTTGTCCAAATTCACATGGTTTATTAGTAACAAAGTAAATATACCTGGTCTCTCAATTCTAACCCTTTTTTTCCGCAGAACTGTTTCAATGAAAGCCATTATAATTTTTCAATTGGTTTAAAGGTTTGGAATGTTATAAACAAAACCAAATTTAGTTCTATGGAAATCTTGACCATCAGTATTCAAAATCTTTAAGTAGTCTAATTGACCAAACTAAATTTTTATTTCATCAATTGTAACAAATCCATCTTGGACAGCCTCCAATCATGTCTTATCATAAGCTAGTTTTCCAGAGAGATAGCTAGAGTTTTGGTGATTAGTCTCTTTTTTTTTCTTTTATTGTGTGAATTGACATATTTTCCTTGGAGAAAACATACATTATTTTAGCTACTCAACGTAGGGCTTAAGAAAGGCTTTCTTTCCCTGATGGATTTTCATGTTTAATAGATGACAAATCGTTCATACTCTGCAAAAAGTTATTTTAAAATGCTTTCCAGTTTACAAATAAATTACTCTTTCCACATAGTGAATAGTTGTGAATAGAACACAGATACTAAGCTTAAAGTTTTGCCCCTATTATGCCAGAGGACGATAAGAATTTTCAGCTAAAAGAGAATCTTAAAGAAGTGGCATTCCTCCTCCCTTATTTTACAGAGTGTGGGACCTTAAGAGATAAAGTATCTTAGAAAAGGTCACATAGCAACTAATTTTCAGAGTGAGGGTTCAACCTCAAGCCTGCTAATGACAAATTCTTATTTTTTTCTACTACATTTTAGCTGCTCTCAGTCTTTTTTCCACATCAATAGTGATTATACTCTTGCACTGAAAGCAGTCTATGGAACCTCGGGCAAGTTATTGTATTTAAACTCCCTGGCCCTCAGTTTCCTCATCTGTAAATGGGGAGGTTGGACCAAAGAACTTGCAAGGACCTTTCTGGCTCAAAATCTAAGATGTTATGGTCTAAATTTTCAAACTCCTGGCAGCCCTCATTGTTGATCAGTACATAGCACCACTTCTGTTCTTGTCTAGTGACTTAGGGCTCTTCCAGAGTTGTGTGCAAGCAACACAATTTGAAGTCTTTTGAAGACAGTGACATCCAGCTGTTTTCATCTCACGAAGAAAGGAGCTGGCAGGACCTGACAGATTAAGTATAAAAGGTCACCATTATGACTTTTTCAAAAATCACAGAATAGCTAGTCATAAAACAACTTCTGAGAACACTAATATATTTTACACTTCTGGGGAAAAAAATGCTCCAACAAAAGGACTAAGCATCAGACAGCTATGATTCATCAGCCATTCTGAAGTGATTGAACTCACTTGACTTTTTCCCTGTGTTTATCAAGTACAATCTTTTTTTTTTCAATGAAGTGTGAGACAGTTATCTACCCTTGGACTAGTCCCTGAAGGATTATTTCCTCTCCCCTAGATGATATCCCAAGAATCATCTCTTTATCAGTATTCCACTCTCTTTATCTAACTTATTGTATTGACTGTGGTAACTTTTGCAAATATATTTAGAAAGCTGATATTTGAAACTATATTGAAAGTATATATGTGAGGTACATAATACCAGCCACATAGCTTCCTGGCCTCTTTCTAAGTCATGCCATGACAATTTTACAATTATAAAACCTCCAGAGGCAGCTAGGTGGTGGAGTGGATAGAGCACTGTCTCAGAAGTCAGGAGGACCTGAGTTTAAATCTGGCCTCAGAACAAACACTTGACACTTACTAGCTGTGTGACCCTGGGCAAGTCATTTAACCCCAATTGCCTAAAACAATAAATTATAAAACTTCCTAGGGATTTCATCTTCCTTTAACTGAAAGACCATATTTTCATTTTTTTTAGATATTGTTAGGTTTTGAGAGTGTCACATTTCGCCTGTTACTTAAAGGTGAAGATGAGGTGGTGTTGCTCTGAACAAGTATCTTCTAAGTGAAGGATTACAAGTATTTCCTTAGAAGCCCAGATTCCAAGCAGTTTTAATCATACAGACAACAGAAAGAAAGTGTTAGAAATAGGCTTGACACCAAAAATTTAGTATCAAGAAAATTTATTATAAAGAAAGTCCAAAGGATTTAGACGTTTCTGGCCAGAAGCAGGCTCTACCCCTCTTCAGGAGGGGTGGGCCCTGAGTGCAAGGGAAAGTGTGCTTTTATGCAGTTGAATTCGACGCGAAACCTCACAGGCCGGGATTGGTCCAACCCTTCCCAGGTTACACCTTTCCTTACATGTTTCCCCTTGATATGCTCAAGTATGTTCCCCCTCTCTTGGTCATATGTCCCATGATTCATTAATGAGGCTCTAATTTTATGCGGGGTGTGTCAGATAATAGTAATGAAGTTCATTAAGCAGGCGTACTAACATTTTTCAGGTGTCCTCAGGTTGACCCTAACTGGTCTGAGCTGGCTCGACCCCTATCTTGATTTTGGGGTCTTCTTGGAACAATACACTTAATTCCTATTGGTCAAGCCCAGCCCACCTACAGTATACCACCTCCTGGGACCTTTGTTCTTTAAATCTCTGCATTATTCTACCTGTGGAAACTTAAGCCCTTCTAACTCTAACAGAAAAGGAAGGCAATATGGTATAGTGGAAAGAGCAATGATTTTGAAGTCAGAGCACCCTGACTCTGTCCCTTATTACTTCAAATCACATAGAAATATCAATTTATTTACTCTTAAATTGAGGGGTTTGGATGACATGATTCCTTAGATCCCTTCCGGCTAGGAATCTGTGATTCTATGGGTGTTGAATTTCTTTTAGGAAAATGATGTCATTTTCACCAATCCTGATTTTTGATTACTCATAAGGCCCCCCAAAAATATTTCTGTGAGACAGATCTTTTTCTTGAGATGCTACACTCGGTTATCTCTTACCTTATTAGAAAGAATATTTTATTCTCTATCATTAATTGTAGCTTAAAACTCTGTTACCTACCTATGTAGCTTTCACTAGAGTGAATTGGCTAATACTAAAGATACGTCTGGGAAAGATTTAGGAGGGAAAAGTAAAACTATGGGGAAGCTCCAAAAGGTTTTCTCTTTTCACTCTGTTTCCCTCCTTGTGACTAATCTCTAATTTGCCTCCATTTGTAATTTGTTTCTTCACTGTGTTTTAGGTTGTTCCTTTATACTGATCTTACTATTATCTCCATGTAAAATCTATAATCAGTACTGAAAGTTGTGCATTTCCTGAATGTACGCTAGTTGGATTCAAAGAGTACAAAGTGAGAGGTCTTTTATTGCCGGAATTCAAATAGGTTTTATAAATGGCTGAAACAGAACGTGTGGGTGGTGCATAATTGGAGAGAGAAATCCTTTCCACCCCTTCCTTACAGTATTTACAGAGAAGCAATCACCTCTTTACAAAAATACTAAGAGCCTTTTTTTTTATCCCCATGAAGTGGAGAATGAGGTAGGCTAAGGCCATTCTCTATGCTTGGTTTCTTAGTCTCTGTTGTTGTTGTTGTTTGACCATGACATAAGGGAGATGCTTCCATGACCAAGCAAGTGAATTGGATTTAAGTGAGGGAGGGCTGTGGAAACTCACCAGCCTCACTTTATACTTCAGAGCCATCTGGGTCTAGCGGCCAAATATAGATTAGGACAAATGGAGATGGCTCAGGATGCAGTGGGAGACCTTGGTGTTTTCAAGCTAATCTCTTTAACAGGTTTAACAATACTTCAGTTTGACTGAGGTAATGCAATGATTTAGGTTTAATAAGAAAGAAGGCAGAAAATGGACTCTTCTTCTAGGGAGGGAAGACCCTTAGGGTTTCTGGCCTAAACAGAAACAATTGCCATTAACAGTCATTATGAACCAATCTGGTCCCAAATGATGACCCAGTAGGGCTTGGCCTGGGACCTTTTTTTTTTTTCCTTAAAGGTTAGAAGTAACTTAGATGTGTAAGGAGGAATAGATAAATATGTAATATTAAATACTAATGAAAAATAAGTGGGAGGGAAATACAGAAGTAGTGATTATAACTTCGAATGTGAATAGGATGAATTTACCCTTAAAATGGAAACTGAGAGCAGAATGGATTAAAAATCTGAATCAGATAGTCTAGTAACATATGAATCCCAGTGATGGGGCTGTGGACCCAATCTGAGATTTTAGCCCCTTCCCCAAGAGGGAATCTGACTCCCATTTGTCTACAGGCCCTAGCCCCTCATCTCCCTTTGAAAGCCTTAGCCTTATCTTTTAAGCTTATTCAGATGTGCCTTTGACTCTGGCCCTAAAAGAATCTGGCTCCCTTTTGTCTATGGACCCCAGAAAGCCCTTATTCTGGTCTCAAATGGTTCCTTATCAACTTCCCTTATCTCCCTTTGCAAGCCCTAGCCCCACCTTTTGATCTTATGCAGATGCCTTTCAAAGGTCTACCTTCCAGTTCCCTTCATTATCTATTTCCATTGTCTATTCAATCACTTGAGACCTTCCAATTGGAATTCTTACCTAGACCCTTTTCCCAGCCCCCTCCTCTGGCTACCCAAAGTCACTTTAGCATATAAGATCTACCCTAGCCCCCATTCAGATACTGAGAAGCTCATGCCCAAAAGGCTGAGACTTTCTCATGCCTGCTCATCCCCAGGGGCAGCACCTGGCCTATATGTTTTATCACTAATAAACTTTTCCTCTGGCTGGAAGAAGATTTGAGTTGAATTCATTCAGGCAGGGCCTGGCCTTGTGATCTTGGGGTTCCAGCACCCCAAAAAGTCCTAGACCTCTTTTCCTTAATATGACTTAGCTCATCACTTTCTCTCAGAGAAATCTTTCTTTTTAAATCCCCTACTGCCTTTTCTTGTCATTCCTCATGATTCCTTACTCTTCTATGTACCACAAACTGCAATTTCAAGATATTTCACTATGCAGGACTCACTAAACTCACTAGTGAGACCATTCCCACACACCCCTTCTTACCCTAATCACCTACCAGCCTTACTCTTAGGAATGTTGAAATTACACTTAGGTGTTAACTGAATACCAGTTAGGTCTTTGTGAATAAACCAGTTGGTAAACCTGTTATAGAGACACAAATCTATATTATCAAATATAATAGTAACATCATCATCATCATTACTATTATTATCTCAATCTTTTTCTTCAATGAAGTTCAGATAGAAATGTTCTTGAGACAAGTCTTTATCCATATTCTAGAAGCTGTTGCACAGAGAAAAAATATTCATTATTATATATGGAAAAAAGGAAATATAAATTCATCTTCTATAGGCTTATTGAAGGTATATTCTATTTGTTCGTGTTGTTATTTTTATTGTTACATGGAAATAAGTATTTTTATTTGCCTATTTACTTGCCCAAGCTGATTGCCCAACCTTTTTTCCTCCCTGTTAGGCATGCATTTTACTTAACTTTGCTCACCCCAAGAGCACACTTAGATTTCTCTGCTTCAGCTCAACCTTCCTGCCAGGTGCACATATTTCCTGTTGGGATTGCAAAAGCAGCCTCCCACAGGGAAATGAAGGAGAAGCTGCACTGAGTGTCATTCTTGAATGATGAACTGCCCAAGGCATATCATGGCAGAAATTGTGAACCTTTCTCTCACATAAATGACACTGAGGAAAAGGGCATAGCTTTGTCCACTGTGGAGAGAAGGAAAAGCACAATTCAATTAAACCCAACAGAATAGAAACTTCTGTGTAATCCCATTAATGTGATTATTGAGGAAAATTGCTACATGCTTTTTTTAAAAAGCATATCAAAACTGATATTTAAAAGCTGAATATGAATCATTTAGAAACATAAAGTAACTCACATATCCAAAGAACATACCAAACATTTTATCTAATGACTCCCCACCCCCTTTTGATAAAAGTGTAGTCCCCTATTAAGTTTATTTCAATGAACAGCTTTTCCAATATTGTAGTCAGTCAATGGAATGTACCCTTATTTCTCTAAACAAATGAGAATTCTGCATTCTGATGTGTTTCAAGAAATTTGCTGCTTTCATTGTTCTTGAAAGGCTGATTCATTTTAATATAAATACTCTGATTTAATTGTATTTAATATAAATACAATGATTGTGTTGGGTCATTGCAAACAGTGAAGAGTGAGGGAGATTCTATGGGTTTAGTTGCTATTCAGTCATTTTTCAGGAGTGTCTGATTTTTCATAATCCCATTCATAGTTTCACATTTCCTTCTTCACATCTTTTCATAGATGAAGAAACTGAGGCAAACAGGGTTAAGTGACAGGGCTAGGTCACATAGTTAATAAGTGTCTGAGGCCAGATTTGAATTCAGCAATATGAGTCTTCCTGGCTTCATACCTGGTACTCTATCTGCTAAGATACTAAGATGCCCAATGGCTTTAGTAGCAGAAATAATATAAAAGAGAAGATAGCAAAGTAATGGAAAGAACTCAGAAGTGAAGTTGAAAGATGTAGTTTTGAATATCACTTTTATCATCTGTTAGGGAACTGCTTGGGCTACATAAAGTCTACTATATTTTTGAAATCCTGAGATCTTATGACTAGCTGCATGACAATAGAAAAATCCCTTCACCTCATCTCTGTGATGATATGTATCATTTCATGACCTCCTAACCCCCTGAAAAAAATTTAGGTATGTTTTTACTAATTTTCTTCCCATGAATTAGGATTGGTTTCAGTCTGTAATACACATTTTATTTATTTTCATTTACCATTGCTTGAAGTAATACTTAAATTGTAAGATTTTACATTTATAGAAATTCTATGCTGCCCAAAACACACACACACACACGCATGTACGCACGCGCACACACACACACACACACACACACACACACACACACACACACACTCAGCCATCCCTACTGGGGCACAGGGAGAATAAACTTGGAAATAAGTCATTACATAGTGAGATTAATGAATTAGGAAGAAAAGTGAACTTGGGAGTCAGAAAACCTCACTTTGAACACTAGCTCCACCTCTTGGCAGGTGTATGAAATTGAACAACTCAGCTTTTTATGACTATTATTTCCTAATATAGTAAAGGGGAAAAAATGTTCCCACTACATAACTAACAGGGCTGTTGCAAGGATCAAATGAAAAATACATGTATTTGCACCAGTGAAGTATATTTATGGATCCTATAGACTATGAGACCCTATTTTAGTAGATATTCAGGAGAGATGGTGGCATCAATACACTTTCACTTTAGATATTTACGCATATGCTTGTTAGCTAGCTACCTGGAAATTATGTAATTGTTCCTCCATCCCTGACAAAAAATAGTGTTTGTTGAGAAAAAACATTAGTTGGCATTTGTTGCAGTGCAATGATATTTTTAAATGAAAAATGGCTTATGTGACCATATATGCCTAGAAATGCCTGACAGGCATTGAGGTCTTCCATAATCAGTCTTCATTTGGCCACTCCCCCTCATGAAATGTGGTGATTAGATGTTGTGGTAGCCACTTATAGGTCAATTCCCAAGGAACTGTTTGGATATGAGGTTGTTTAGTCAAACCCAACAGGACAGGATTGAAGTAAATACCCCAGCCTAGGCTTCTGATACTTAGATGAACAAAGGCAAAGGGTCATGCTGTCGTAGATTCAAAGCTGAAAGAGACTTCAAAGGCCATCTAACCCCTTTCAGCTGAGGAAACTGAGGATCAAAGAGGAGATTTTCCCAAGGTAGGAAAAAGTTAGTAATTAGTAAGTCCTAAGACCTAGAGTTCTGTTGATAGCTACCCTCTTCTTTCCATGCAAAGTCTCCAAAGTTTCCACTCCTAATTTATGTAATTGTAACTAATTTGGAGAGGACTGACCATCGCCTATTCCTTTATACTATATTTTTTGCCACTTATATCATGGGTTGTTGTGAAGAAAGTTCTTTGCTATGTTGCTTAAGAAGGTTTAAGTGTTATATAATTTAGGAACCCAAATCAAGATAGGAGCCTTAGACATTAAGCCTTCACCTCTAGGTTTAAAGGAAGTCTATCACTCAAACACTTTTCCTCTAAAATCAGTATCCCAGGAACTAAAACCTTTCCATCTGTGGGCAGTCTTTCACACAGGTTCCTTGTCTCATCATCCCTCTATCATCATCCCCCCTTTATCAACTCTACCCTATCACTAATATTCAATTTATCTCTGTCTACAGTAGACAGAGACACATCCCTCTTGCCTAAAATTCTATCTTCGAAAAATTCTCATTTGATATCTGTCCTTCCTGACTAGCAACAAATTTTTTCTGTGAAGTTTGGATTCAGTCAAAGGCTGCACTTGAGGACCTAGAAGCCACAGGTTCACCACTACTGCCATAAACATTTTATAGGCATTTTAAACTCAACAAAACTGAATTCATTATTTGTATTTGAAAATCCAACTTTCCTATTTAATTCCCTATTACTGTCAGGCGTACCATGATCTTCCTAATCCCCCAGATTCACAACTTAGAAATCATCCTAGTCATTATCTGTATTTAATGAGCAGTCAAGTCCTTCATCTTCATAACATCTCTTGTATATTACCCCCCTTCTCTGATCTAAAACTGCAGTACTGGTGTAGTTCCTCATCACTGGGGCTGTGCAAGGATGTAAGTGTATAGTGGCTACACAAGGTTTTCAGGGCATTGACTGTTGTTATAGCCTCCTAGCTGGTCTTACTGCTTCACATCTCTCTCCACTACCTCAAATCTCTCCCTTCAATTCTTTCCCATTCTTCTCACCAGAAACAGCTGTTGGTGAAATAAATAGAATCCTGGACCAGAAAGACTTGAGTTCTATTCAAGTCTCAGACATTTGCTAGTTGTGTGATCTTGGGCAAATATTTTAACCTCTTTTTGCATCAGTTTCTTCACCTACAAAATAAGGATAATAATAATGCCTATTTTTAAGGGTTGTTGTGAGGATCAAACCAGATATTATTTATAAATATACTGAGCACACAGTGTTTTAAAGAATGCTTATTTAAGGGACTGCTAATTGGCACAGTAGATAGAGCTCTGACCTTGGAGTTGGAAGAACCTGATTTCAAATCTAGCCTTAGACACTTGAAACTTACTAGCTGTGTGACCTTGGGCAAGTCACTTAACCCCGATTGCCCCACCAAGAAAAAAAGGAAAAAAATGCTTATTCCCATCCTTTACTCTTCCCCTTTCCCCACTCCAATCCATCTTCCACTAAGCTGTCATACTGATTCAAAAAGGCAGGTCTGGCCGTATCACCTTCCCCCATTTAATAAACTCTACTGTTTCACTGTTACCTATAGAATCAAACAAAAACTGCGCCTTTTGGCTTTCAAAGCCCTTTATAATCTAGCTTCTTCTAACTTTCCAATCTTATATCTTCTCTCTCTCCCCATATCCTCAGGAATCTATTGACACTGGCCTTCTTGCTGTTCGTAATGCCCATCCCTCCATTTCTGGACCCCAAGGGCTTTCACTGGTTGTCCCCCATCCCTGGAAGACACTCCCCTCCTCAGTTCTACCTGTTTCCCTAGCTTCTTTCAAGTCTCAGCTAAAGTCCTCATTAATTTTAATACTTTCTTACTGAGATTGCTACTCCTGCCCCAAAATTTATCCATGACATATCTTATTTGTGCATAGTTTCTGTACATCATTTTTTTTTCTTTTTGCATATGTTATTTCCTTCATTAGCCTGTGACCTTTTCGAAAGGAGAGACTGGCTTATTTTGTTTTGTTTGTTCTTTCATTCCATCTCCGTTGCTTATCACAGTATATTACACATAGTGAACACTTAATAAATACTAGTTTAGTTACTGACTGACCTAATGCAAGACCTCAGACTCCAATTCTAGATTGCTTGTTGCCAGAATCTCTCGTAAAGAAATTAGCACTATCAGGCCCAATCTCTCCTATTTTCATAATATTTGAAAGAGAGCTGACATCATTCTCTGTCACACATATGTAACAAAAGCCTGGCTCATACAATAACATACAATAACCTCAGGTACATGAGTAGAGTGATCAGGTGATCCAATCCCAAAGTGGACTTTGAGCATGTGTAGCCATTCTGGGACTGGTTCCATTCTGCTAATTGTACAATGAAGAGCAGCATTTCAATTGGCTATGGAGCTGGAGATGGGATGAATTCCAAAAGTGTCAGTCAGGTGGGGCTGGCTTACACTCAGTCTTAATTGCCTAGCTACTCTTTCGGTAAGTTAAAATGACATAAGGCAAAAGTCCTTGAGGCCCTTACTATCTAAGATCAACATTTCAAATTATTGCTCTGTAGGAATATCAAAATCGATATGGATCAAAATGAACTCATCACCTTCCCCTTCAAATCCATTTTTTCCATATCTTCCTTATTTCTCTCAAGGGCCACACCATCTTTCTGGTCATTAAAGGTCAAAGGGTTGATGTCATTTCTGACTCCTCACTCTCCCTCATCTCTACCATATCTAACCATTTTCAAAACCCTATTAATTATACCTTTACATCATCTTAAAAATCTATCCCTTTCTTTCTCCTCATAAAGTCATGACCCAATTCAACTACTTATTACCCCTCCATTCCATTCCTCCCTGTACTTGTTAACTTTTTTCTGGGAATATTTCAATAATACCTCTGCCTTCTATCTCATCATACACACAGTTGCCAAATCTATAGCTTTTTAAAAATAGATCTCAATAGGATACTTCCTTGACCAAAAAATCCCTATCATCCTCTATTGTTTCTACAATCAAATATGAAGCACTCTCTTTGGCATTTAAAGTCTTTAATAACCTAGTTCCAGCATATCTTTTAAGACTCATTATGCATTATTTCCCTTCACGTATTCTGAGTTACCACCAGAGTGGCCTCATTGATAACTTTTCACAAGCAACATTTCTTTGCTTTTGTTTTTGCTTATGAACAAGTTCTTCTGTGAATATGTTCCCTTCTCCCTTCTACTTCTCAAAATATAGCATCCTTCAAAGCTCAGCTCAAGGTCATAGCTCATAATGTGGGCTTTCCTGATTTTCCCAGCAGCTAATACCTCTTTAGGAATCAAAACCACCTGTTATTTACTTTTGTGTATTTGATACATATTTTATATGCATACATGCCATTTCCTGTGATAGAATGAAAGTTTTTTAAGGGAAAATAATTTGTTTTAGTAGTAGCCCCAGTATTTTCTGAAGTGCCTGGCACATTCTAGGTGCTCAATAAATGCTTAAAACTGATTTTTAGGAATGACTGAATAAATACATATAGAGATAGATAGATAGATAGATAGAGATAGAGATAGATTTAGATAGATACACACACATACACACACACACACACACACATATATATGTATAAATGTGACAGAAGAACCTATCTTTAAAAACAAAAACTAACAAAGTAGTGGTTTCAGAGAAAACTGGTAAAACCCAGATAAACTAATGCAAAGCAAAGTAAGTAGGATCAGGTTAAAAATACAACAATAATGACAGTATAAAGATAAACAACTTTGAAAGATTAAAAAAAATTCTAACAATGCAATAAACAACCTTGATGACAGAGGATTGATGAAGAAGCATTCAAAAAGAGTTAAAATGCCCTACAATTGGATAATACTTTAAGTCATTAATACATGGAACCTTATTTATCTTTTAACATTTGGTCATTGGTTATTTAAGTTCAGGTAATACAGTAGGCAGAATTCTGGGCCTGGGGTCAGGAAGACCTGAGTTTGAATCTGGCCTTAGACACCTAATAGCTGTGTAACCCTGGGCAAATCATTTGACCCTGTTTGTCTCAGTTTCCTCATTTGTAAAATGAGGTGGCAATATCTTTGCCAAAAAAAAAAACCCAAATGGGGTCATGAAGAGTTGGACACAATTGAACATCAACAGTTTAAACTCTAGGTGACAACAAGATGGAACACAGCAGGGAAATATAGAGGGATGAGGATGCCTAGTGAAGGACACAATACTAAAAAGGACAAAAGTACTGTTTTACAGGGGAAGTGAGATAGCATAGACAAACTTCTATTTGACAATTTGACTTAGGACTGATTATGGTCAGAAAATTTAGAACAATAACTTTTACTACTGGTGGCATGTATTACCCAACAATTATTTTATATATTATGTATATTCATAATTTCTTTAATACCAGTATTCTAAAGGATACCACAATAGGTGCCTATGGTATCAGATTGTTAGGTCACATAAGGGAATACTTTTTTTTTTTCCTCCAGGAAGGAAGGTTTATCTCTACCCTATTCTCTCTCTCTTTTTTTTTTTTTTTGGCATTGGGGTTAAGTGATTTGCCCAGGGTCATACAGCTAGTAAGTGTCAAGTGTTTGGTCTGAGGCTGGATTTGAACTCAGGTACTCCTGACTTCAGGGCTGGTGCTCTATCTACTGTGCCACCTACCTGCCCCCACCAACCCTATTCTTAAGCTGAAGGCTTGAAGCAAATGGAGTTGATAAATCTGAATGGGTTGTGGAAAAATAAATATATTGTTAAATAAATCTTGAAAATTCTCTGGTGTGGTCCTATAACAGATTTTTTTTTCATATTCATTAGTAATCATTAAATTTATGATGAATTTAAATTTCTTTGAGTGGATCAGCCTTGATAAGACAGTAAATATTAGTAGAGATGGTAGATGGCTTATGTATTTGAAGTTTTACAATGGGGAAGAAGAATGAAATTATTTTTGTTTGACTACAAAGGACTGAAATAGGTTTTAAGGATAAACATTTTAACAATTAGAACCACCCAACAGTGAAAGAGTTTAGTGATTTTGAAATATATTTCCTTTCTTAAAGGTCTTCAAACAGGGATTGATGACCATTTATTGGAAATGAATGAATTGAGTAAATGCATTTACTGTTATATGCAAGTATCTGTGCTCAGTTCAAGGAATAAAAGAAAAGCAAAACAAGGCAGATTTAGCTTTCAAGGAGCTTATATTCTAATAGAAGGAAACAATACAGGAGGGCTCAGTAGAAGGGAGAAGCGCAATGGTTCTTGGTGTGTTATGACATGGAATGTGACAAGACCTAGAACTTCTCAGCATTCAGATTCAGCTTATATGATAAGGTCCAGGAGTCTAGATAGTTCAATGTTTGGGAAGGTGGTTAAGACAAAGATGTTCTAGAGGGTACAGGTATAGAGCCTATGGTAAGTCTGGCATTATCGAAGTCATAGAAGGATACCTGTTCACCTTCGAGTTGGACTAGAAAAATCACCTTGGGAGTTCCTTCCAGCTCTGATATTCTGTGAATTTAATTGAGTTGAATTGAATTTAGTTTTCTAGCCTCCCTGTACAAGTCCCTGCTTATGTCCAGATTTCTTATTAATATGAGGCAAAGCCTCTATATATTATTTCTATTTCCATTTTACTAATTTTCATGTGCTTTTTATTTATACTTTGATTTAGATTTTAATTTCTATTTATTATGAAAATTATTATAAAATTTCAAAAATATCTTTACATTTTCATTAAAGCTATTGTAATTTCCATTAAGTGGTTACGTAACTTATTATATATGTATTCAAGGCTCAACAATTATTTCAATTAAATTTTCTTCACAAAACAATCTTAGTATCAGTTTAAAAAGTATGGAACATAGTTTTATTTCTGGGGCACTTTAGTTTATATTTTCCTCAAAGCTGAGGTCAATCCATTAATAACTAACCCTTGGATTAAAACATTCAATGACTTCAAAATTCAGCTGACTGACTCCAATAATGTGTTGCTCTCCATCCTAACTGTGAAGATACTGGAGGAAATAGTTGGATAATATTGAGGCATGCCTCCTGGTCCTGTCAGGCTGGAAAAGAGAGTACATTGAAGGAAACAGAATTCAAAAATAAAAGTCTGGAAAGGGAAGAAGGAGCTTTTGTAGAGGGCCCCAAATTCTACATTAAAGAGTTACCATTTTCCCCACATGCAATAATAAATCAATGAAAAGGGAAATAATGTAAGGTACCATGCAAATTAGGAAGAGTTTCATATGATAATCTATCACAAATCATTAAAATACATTTATGTGTATGTACATACATGTATATTATATGCAGGCATTTATAAATGTTTATGTAGATATTGATATCACTATATCTAGAGCTATATGTATATGAAATTATATATATATATACATATACATATATATATATATACATGATATCTGATTCCACATATGAGGTAATTTATATACACATGTATATATATATTCATATATATATATGTATGTGTGTATACATAAACATTTACATATATATGATAGAAATCAGAGGGAAAGACAGACATTTAACAGACAATTGCAAGGTGGAAATGACATTGACAGGACTTAGATACTCTTTGAATGAAGGGATGAGACATAAGCAAGAGAATAGTCACAAGTGACTTTAAATTGTTGTGTCTGAATAACTGGGGAGATAGTGGTGGCAGCCATAGAAATCTGGAACTGGGAAGGAGAAGCAGGTTTGTACAACTTACTGAGTTTGATTTTGTACAAATATGAATTTCCATTGGGACATCCAAGTGGAAATGTAATGCAGAAAGTCAGAAATAAGGAACTATAGCTTAGGGAGAACTAGAAGCTAGATACATATTTAATGATGGAATTAGAACCATGAAACCAGATCTCTTGATTCGAGCCCATTGATCTCCACTATACTACAAAGCATCCCAAGGACATATTTCACATGCTTCCAATATGAAATGAACCCTAAATTGGCTTTTTTCGTTCTAACCTAATGAGAATGGGAAAAAATGACACTATCTAAGGACAGAAAACAACATATGGAAGTTACACATTAGGGTAAATAGTTTTTCTCCCTGGTTTTTGTTAGCTTTTGGTGACACTGGTCACCAAAGTTTGAAGAGAGAGATAATACTTAGCATCTGCTTAAGACAAAACCTCCACAATACATTCACATCAACATTTTCTTTAAATACGTTTGTGTTCTACATCTGTTTCTAAGCTGGTTATCAATCTTTAGATCATCATGTATCACTTAGCAACAAAGTTCAAGTGTTAAATTAAATAAACTTTTGTTATTATATGCCAAGAGCATATTCTCCCCATGCATCTATGCATCTCTAGTAGTACACAATGAACCTCCAAACACAATACTTTTTTACTCAGAGCAATTTCTCAAAGATGCTTACTTAATTATATCGGGGTAAAATCATTCTTGAAGCACTGAATTTTGATATTCTCAAGCACCAGTGAAAGGAATTTGTATGTGAATTTCCGTTTTACAACTGATCTCCAGAAAATCTATGAATAAGGGCATGGGGTATGGCTCGTCCCACAAATTTGGAAAGTCAGCAAATTCCATTTTCACCCCCCTCCTTCTTACAGATCAAAATACTTCCTTTGGATATAGAAGCCCTTTGCTAAAATCCTACTCTGATATACTGCATTGTTCAAAAGATCTTACAATCTGTGCCAGTGGAACAAGTTTCAGCATTTGCTGCCAATCTGGAAAGTTCACTGTTAGACTTTATGACTGCAAACTTGAGGTGATTTGGCTCGAGAATAGACCTCACAACCTTAGAAGAAGTTGTTTATAATCCTGCCTCGCTAATATGCTGGGTGTGTGGCTGAATAAGTTAGTCTATCAGTGAGTCCTTAAGTCACTGTCTTAAGATTTTAAATTTCAGACTATTTACTGATCTGCTTTGGTAGAAGGAGTTTCCTAGTAGAGTTACTTTGGTCAATTAAATTAAAAGTTCAGAAAAACAAAAACCATGAAAAATGGTTATTACCATAGAATCAACTTAAATAAGTTAGAAGACACATCACCTGATCGTTTATAGGATCATGAAATTTTTTGAACATAGCACTTCTTAAAAACCATCTATTTACTTGTACAGAGGTTATGACTATCAGTGATGGGAGCAACCACATCAAAGAAATCATTAATGCTTGAAGTAATTAAGTACAAATATCAGAGAGGCATACATTTTCTGCCCATTTCAGCTAATTTTAAGGGATTCAGCAAATTCTAGGGAAGATACAGACAAACCATTATTGCTTTTAAAAAATGTCTTTGTTTTTACCTCACAAAAGGGAGAATACTTAACTTTAGGTATGGGAGAATATAGGGAGAGGGGGAAGGAAGTAAGACTAGGATATATAAGGTTCACTGTCAGTAGAAGAGAGAGCTCTGCAAGAGGGTGGGGCAGGATAAATAGCATCCTTATATTAGGGAACATGATAAACAGGACCAGCAGAAAGAGGAAGAAAGGTTATTGATGATCCAGGCAAAATGTGTCATCTTGCCCTGGCATCCAGTTTATTCTAAGCTCTCAGTCAATTCTCCAGTTCATTCCTCTTCAAGTGAGCTACTCCATATAAAGTACTCCCTTTGCTCAACCCCTGATAGGCATAACCTAGGACCCTCAATCTAAGAGCCTATGATCGTATGCCCTCTGTCAGGAACCCTCAGATACCACCCAATGAAACAATCTATATGGAAAATGATATTTTTTATCAATGGAAACGACATCAAATTAGATTTGTTATGATCAACTTTGCCACTACATGACAGCTTTCTGAAACCTTTTATATGCTTTCATCTCTCCCACTAGAACATGAATCTGGCATGAGAGACTATCTTGATTTTTTTTATTGGTATTCCAAGTGCTTTGCACATAGTAATCATACTCTCTCCAAGTTTCTAGAACAACTGCTTCATTTTTAAAGATAAGGAAACTGAGGCCCTACTTAACACTTGCCTATGTTCACATGGTCAGCAAGCAGCAAAGCTGAGTTTCACACCCAGGTAGTGTGATTACAAATCCAGTGCTCTTTCCACAGTACTATATTTCCTTTATTACCTTACTCAAGTTTGTTTCAGTGTATTATATGACCTTTCAAATAGGCAAGGTGCATGAACATCAGAAATGGAGAGCAATGCTTAGTAAAAATCAGCTTCAAGGCAAAAGAGGTCAGCCTGAAAGGAACAGCAGAGAATATTAGGTGAGTTAGAAGTACTATGCATTGCCCTGTGGGAAATGGACAAGAGAGACTATCATGTTTGTAACAGTAAAAAGTATTGCTAGTTTTGCAGATTCAGAGGCTTGAGTGTATGTGCCTTCAGTGCATGTGCCCTGATCACAAACGTCTGCTGAGTGATAATTCCTTCATATTTGAATGTCCATATGTTTCCCCTGCATGAATTTCCTATATATAAGTCCTATAAAAATGTGTTTTTCCTCAAACTTATATCCATTTGTGAAAGAATGAGTATCAGGTTTATGGGGGAAGCATTACATTTACTTTATTTACATTCTGCACAATTAATTAAGATGCCTTTGTCATGAACTGAGTGCATCGTCTGGCTGAGTTATGTATGAGACTATAGGGAAAGAAGGAAGGAAGCAAGACTAGGATATGTAAGGGAACAATTCTAACCTAAAATACCTTGAACCTGTGGTCACTAACTGGGATCTCAAAATGAAAAGAGTGATAAAGTTTATATACATTTCTCATTTCAAATGTGTACCTTCCATATGTATTATATATGTGCATAACTATTATATACGTTTGTTTATAAGTACATATGTATGTATGTGGTTGAATGTACATGCAACTAATAGAGTACATAAGACAGGTAATTCTTTTAAAAGTCAATCTTAAAAGCAAAGATATAAGGATGTGCAAGATAATTGTCACAAATTAAACAAAAATTTTTCTAATGACTGGAAAAAAAATGAACTTTATTACTGGTCTACCTGCCTGAGTATCTCCAGCCAGTGAAGAGAACAAAGAAGAGTTACACTAATTATAACATTGCTCTTTAATGGACAAACGTATCACTGCAAATTTAATTTTCCATTATATTTCTCCCCTCTGCTTTTTATGCTAACAACTGAACTATTAAGAAAGCAAAATAGCAAATAGTTGATAATCCCAGAAACATATATAAATCATTTAGAAGTTAAGTATGTATCAGGCAACTTTAAACCATGCTGATGATTTTATTAATCAGCCACAAAGGATGAACTTGCTGTCCTCCACAGTTGGTATCAAATGCAGATCACATCTAGATATGTGCAATTTTTCATCTTTCTCATGATTTTCCTCCACAAGGAGACCTGTACAACATTATGGCCTGTGGGCCACTTGTGGCCTGCCAAAGGATTTTAGACAGCCCATGAAAAATGTAGAGGATGTAAAGGAGAGTGAAGATGTAATGAATGTTTTATCTGTGTCCCACTTAACCTGCCTTCCACTGGTCAATATTATGCCTGTCATGTAACTTGATTAGGTGAGTTGCCAGGTACACTCACTCCTGTTTGTCATGTCACCAACAGCAACCAACCACTGTCAGTTTGTCTCTATTTGGAGAGGAGTGAGAATCATATCTTTTCGCTGTGTTTTTGATCATTACTGGCATTGAACAAGGACAAAGTGAGTGCAGCCATGTGCCAATGCAGTTGATGTCCATTATAAGATGGGCTTCCCTCTCTGCATGGCAGCCCTCCAAGTTACATGAGTGTCTGGCACTCTCTCCAAGATCAGACACTTAGTTCAGTATTTCTTCGTACTTGAGCTGTTGCTGTGAATATTTTTTGGTTCTAACATTAAAGTTTTGGGGGTGGCTTTGTAAAATAGGTGACAAAAAGAAACGAAAGATTGAATCAGAACATTGATGGAGTGTTTAATCTGCAGTGGACAAATGAATGGAATGCTTATTTACTTAAACAAGAGAGAAAATATTGAGCCTTGTTTGCTGACAAGTAATAGCCACTCCAAAGGAATACAATCTTCATCACCATTTTTAATCCAAACATCCTCACTTAAGCAAATTGGACACCCAATGAAAAACAAATTAAAGTGTCCAAATTGTTGAAAAATCTCAGTGGGGAATACCAGTTTTTCAAGAAAGTAAACTCAGAAAATGAGGTGACTGCTAAGTTTAGTTTTCAGATTTCTTAAGAAATTTCTGCTGCTGTGAAGTCTTTTACTGAAGATGACTTCATAAAGAAGTGTTTGCTTATTGCAGTTCATGGATTATGCCCTGATTTTTAAAAAAGTGTTTTTAAGAAATAGTTTAATCACTAATTATACCTTTACTTGGAAAGTGAGCTGCTTAAAACTTATCTGTGGCCCAAAGAAGTTTAGCCACTTTTAATTTTGGCCCCTACCTACTGCCAAGTTGTGCAGGTCTACTCCAGATTATAGCAAAGAGAGAATATGCATTTATTTTCACTGAGCTAAAGAATGTCAGAGATAAAAGCAGCTTTAAAGATATAAACTCATTTTACAATGAGGAAAGTAGTGGCCAGAGAGCAAAGAAACACAAATCCATTTCACTTTAACAAGCCTTTATTAAGTATCTACTACTATGTGCAAAGTACTATACAAAGACAATAAAAAATAGCCCCTGTCCTCAAGCAGTTTACTTTTTACTAAGAGGAATTTACTTAAAATCACAGTAGCTAATGAAAGAGCAAAGATAGGTATATTTTCTAATGTCCTACATTGCCTTACAGAGCTTTATTAGGAAAACTTATTAATGCTATCAAAGGTCAGAGTACTTGTTGGGATGGCAAGAATGAGGAGACACAGTCATAGGCCCCCTTGCTGCCTCTGAAGACAAAAAGCCATAGTGGGCATGAAGCTTTACCGACTGACTGAAGTCAGATAATGTGGATGTTCCCCCAAAGGTCTTCATTCATTCATGCATTCACTCATTCAATGAACAAGAACTTATGAAACACTTACTATGTGCCAGGTACTGTATTAAGCATTAGGAATACAAGTAGAAATGGAGACAATTCCTGCTCTCAAGGTGTGTATGCTATAGTGAGGGAAGATAAAACATATAAGGAAAATGAAGAGGAAGAGGATGGACACAAGTAGTGGGAGGGGGGTTATTAGAGAGACTCCTGTGTGCATCCTGGAGAGCAATTAACCATAATTGGTGTGCTCGCTCTCCTTAAATACAAGTTATGGGAGGAGTCATCTACTCTGAGGGAGAAGGCCTCAAGAGTCTAGAGCATTTCCAGTGTGAAAATCCTTAAGCTGGAATGAGGCTTCAGGATGAAGAACTGGTACATGATAGAGAATGTTAAGCAGTGTAGCCTAGAGAGGAATGAGGTACCTCTGTTCTTTATATCCAAATAAGTTCATGATTTCTTTAGCAGAAGAGGGTAGGGCAAGGCCTTGACAAGTTGTATGTTGGATGTAATGGTCATCTTCTAGAAATAATGGAGCCCAGAGGTTCACTTTGACCAGCTATTCTGACTCAGAATAATTCTTCTACTACAACTCTATTTGATCCCTAGATATGAGTATTACCCCTAATTCCTTATCCTCCAACTTACTTGCTTTAAAGCATTAAAATAATCCTTGAGGGCTCAGAATGTTAAAAGGAAATTCACAATACTTGCATTATTCCTGTGATGACTTCCTCACTCAGGCTTTAGGGAAGAAAACAGAATGAATCCTGAGCACAGAGCAATTCTCTCTATCAATCTCCCCTGCAGTAAAATATATCATGTATCTATCTACTTGTGCTCTACTGACCAAAAGTCAAAGTAGTATAAGCTCCCAGAAAACATTTGTTTTAGTTGCAACATGCATAGGTATTGCATAAAAATCCACACACCTATCTTGCTACAGTAGCAAAACAAATATTGTATTGTTTTTCTCTCTGCTCCCATCTGTTCTTCTTAGCTATATAAACTCTTTAGTTTGTTATGTTTGTTTCTTTTTTTCTTTCTAGACAGAAGGGCAAGCCACAGAGCACTTCTTAAGTACTTAAGATGTGCTAGGCACTGTGCCCAACACTAGAGATACTAATACAATCAAAAAGAAGGACAGACCCTAACTTCAAAGAAGCTTGCATTCTAATTGGAAGACAACACATAAAAAGGGTCTGGAAAGTGATGGGGATGAGAACTGAGAAGAAACTTGGGCAAGGACATGGCAGACCATCAAACAGCCAAAAGCACAGCTGGTAGAGGAATCACGAATGACCAGCATTGGCCAGTGCTTACTCCAAAATTGGAGACTCTCTCAGAAGTAATTCACCAATAGAGAAAGGGTATAACATGGCAGAAGACTGTTCTAACGAGAGGTTTCCAAGAAATGAGGGAAGTTCTAGAACTTTTTATATTCTTAGCTATGCTTGTGACCTTACAAAACATTGATCTCAGGCTTGTAAGAAATAGCTTCATAAACTGTAAAGTACTGTATGTGTGACTTATCATCATTATTAATCATTGTTATTAAATATTATATATTATATAATTTTCACAGTCACAGGTCTCTTCATTATTTTCTTGATCATTCATTACAATGCAATGCTGGTTCCATTTTATTTTTCAACTTATTAAAGATTTTTTATTATTTGTTATTTTTTATAGCATGAAAAGTCATTATAGAGCTGTCATGTAGACCTTCAAGGACAAAGACTTATTAAATATTAATTATAATCACTAACAAAGTGCTCTACCTATATTCTGTCATTTAATATTCACAATAACCTTGTAAAGTAGATGGCATAAATGTCATAATTTTAGAGATGGTAAAACTAAGATTCAAAGACATTAAGTGAGTTACCTAGGTTTACTTGGCTTGTAAATGTATGAAGCTGAATTTCAACTCAGATAACTGGCTCTGAGTCCAACTCTATCAAATGAGTAGATGTTAACAATAAGAAAAAGAGCTCATAATAACAATAATATGCATTTATATAGCAATTGCTATGCACCAGATATTGCTCTAAATGATTTACAATTATTATCTCATTTGATCCTCAGAACCACCTTGGTAGGTAAGTGCAATTATTATACCCATTTTACATATGAGACAACTAAGGCAAACAGATTATGTGACCTGTCCATGACCACACAGCTAGTAAGTATCTGAAACCAGATTTGAAGTCTTCCTGATTCCAGGCAGAAAACTCTATTGCATGGTCAATTAAGAATCTGCAGAGAAAATGACTGCAATACTAGTCCCTCTAAATGAAAGAAATTCCCAAACCTTACAATCTCATCATTGGACAATTAGTCTTAGTCATGACCCAGGGCATTACTTTTACAATTCCAAGATAGTTTTGTCTTTGACTTTCTTCCCTGGACTTACTTTTTGCTAGCAAAAATTAAATTGTTTAAAAAAATTCTATATTATCTTGTTTTTATCTCTAGAATTCTGGTGTCTGACTACATTCTTGTTTGACTTCCTTGTATTGTTTGGTTCCCTTCACACTTTATACATGGATAGACTTTCTTATGACTAACAAGCCCAGATTTTACATTCTTCGCTTTATTAGGCATAGCCATCTTCAGAAAAGCCATGAAAATTGTGTGTGGTATTTTGGCCATCAAAAAAAATATCAATATCCCTATAGGATAATAATAATAACAACTTACTTTTATAGCTGCTTTAGGATTTGTAAAGGATTTTACATATATTATTTCATTTGATCCTTATAAGAAACTCTATGGGGTATTATCCTCCCCATTTTATTGATAAGGGAAGCCAGGCTTAGAGGCTTTAAGAGGCTTACCCAGAATTGCACATTAGTAAGTACTGGGACAACATTTAAATGCAGTTTTTTTTTTGCCTCTGCTTGCAGTACTCAGTCCACCAAACAACAGCTTCCTTTATAGATTCCAATCTCTATTCTGATACTATGTTACCTCTGACAAGTCTCCTAAGTTCTTGGACCTTAGTTTCCTAATCTTTAAGTTGAATTAGGTTTTACTAAATTCTCTCTAACATATATAATTCTCTAATTCAGCAATTCTCTACTGTCAATAGTCCTGGCATGCTTTCTTGCTCCCACCAGCCTGGATTCTTTTGGAACTCACTGTGAATTAATGTCTTAATATCAAATCTCAATTAAAGGGCATTGAGAGGAAAATATGAAACAATATCCATGGATGCTATCTTGCCAAATCTTGGAGTAGAAGTCAAATGCTCACCTGGCATAGCATTTTACAATGTAGTCTCTATTAATCCTGGTTAGAATTTTTTCTTAACTGCCCTAGTTCAGGAGATATAATTATCTGCTCAGAAAGATCAATAGGCCACAGAATCAACAGAAGATCAAAAAGTGATAGGACCACTTCACAAGATGAATGTTGTAATAATTTTGCTTTTGCACATTATTTCAAGAAGAATATTATTCAGACTGTAAAAGATAGAAAAAAAATGATCACTAGGTAGTTGAAATCCAAGATAAGAAGATGGTAAGAGAACATTTATCTGCACACAATGAGTTTAATTCATGAGGTAAAGGTGAACTCTATCCCATGGTACTAAAGGAATGTAAGGAGAATTGCTTTGATCATTGAAAAAAATAATTTAGAAATGGAGAAACTGTCTTATTTGTAATAAATAAATGAATGGATGATTAGAAAAAATAGTGAAATAAACAAATATATAAATGAATAAACAGATACATAAATGGATGAATAAATAGATAATAGTGGGGGAAGGATTTGGTATATAAAATATTAGCCATCAGTTTGACCTTGGCTCCTCACAAAATGCTACAATGAATTATTAAAAGAGGGGGAAAAGGTTCTGAGCATTTAGAAAATATAGTGGTGCTAGGTTAAGAGACAACATGGCTTCATCAAGGACAATTCACACCTTGAACTTTTTCCACATAGTGAAAAGTGGATTTCAAGTAGCAGAGTGAATAATAAGTTCTGTTTTAGATACACTGAAGTCAAGCTGCTAATGGGATGCCTAGATGGATTTAAGAAATTTATTCTCGATGTACTTGAAAGGATACAAGAGCAAAGTTTTGGGGGGAATATATATATACATATATATATATATGTATATATATATATATACATATATATATATTATATATATTATATATATATATATATATATATATATATATATATATATATATATATATATGATTTCTCTCTATCTCCCCATCTTTACAGATGGAAGAATAGAGAGATAGAGAGCATATATATATATACATCAAGAGAGAAAGAGTCTCTCAATTTCTATACAATTTGATAAAAATAATTGATACCTAGAAGAGGATATATTCTTAATGTCTATATTAATAAAATTCCAGAATCCATGTCTCAAAGAAAGACTAGGATGATAGACAGAAGGGAAACCATACATTATGATAACTGATTAAAAAAACTGGGAAATTTTATTCTTGAGGAGGTAAGATGACAGAGGATATTAAAATTGATTTTAAGTATTTCAAAGCTGTCTTGTGGTACAATAGATTTAACTTGTTCAGAAGCGGTTCTGTGGCATGGTGAATCTCAGAGTACTGAGTCCTGACTCTGGAGTCAAAAAGACCATCATCAGTTCAAATTTGGCTTCAAATGCTTACTGGGTGACCCTGGAAAGTCACTTAACTTCTGTCTGGCTGTTTCTTCAACTATAAAATGCAGGTCATAATAACACCTACATTATAAGGTTGTTAGGAAGATCAAATGAAATTATATCTATAAAGTATTTACCATAGTGCTTGGCACATAATAGCAGCTTAATAGATCCTGATTTTTTTCTCCTCCCTCTTTTTCATTTTTCTTGGTTGCAGAGGTAAAACATAGGAACAATGTTCAAATATACACACATGTAATTTCAATGTAATAAAAAACTATATACATATACACAAATGTTTATATGCATGCACATATGTATATGCATGTTTGTGTATGTGTCTATATATATATATGTATATATGTGTGTGTCTATATATACATATATAGACACACACAATAACAAATAACAAAACCGACAAGAGCCCTTTGTAATTAATAGAGACCTCCACAAGTAGAATACTTGGGGAGGTATTAGTTATTCATCCTCAATGTCTTCAAAGCGAGGATTTTGCTAGAGCATTTGAATACAGATTATAAGTCTTTTCCAGTGCTGAAGGTCTGGGAATACTCATCAATGAAATCTTCTGAATTGCCTTTCAAATTAATCTCAATCACACCCCAATTTCACAAAAAATGCGATCACTTTCACAGAAAATCTTACAGATTTGTTCTCTTTCTTTACTATCCTTTTGAGTTTTTTTTTTCCTATGTATGTCTACATATGGTCATTACATGAACCATAACTTACATTTATTTTAGGCTAGAGGTTTCACTGGTCGGGAACCTGCAGCCTTGAGGCCGCATGTGGCCCTCTAGGTTCTCAAGTGTGGCCCTTTAACTGAATCCAAACTTCACAGAACAAATCCCCTTAATAAAAATTTTGTTCTGTAAAACTAGGACTCAGTCGAAAGGCTGCACCCAAGGACCTAGATGGCCACAGGGTCCCCACCCCTGCCTTAGCTCTTTTCTCACAATCACTCTGATAGGCAGGCATTGTCAATCAATATTAATAATCAAATCACTAGAGTACAGCTGAAGAGTAACTATGGTTGGGATTCTGTTTACTAGGCATTTTTGAATGCTTCCTCTACCAAAGAGCCTCCTATTTACTACATGGTTAGCCAACTAGAACCAATTAAGATGAATGTCTCCAAGAAAATTCCATTATATATCATCATGACTCTCCTGGAAACAGGGTCCCCAGATGCTACAAGTTGGGAGATGCTTCCAGAGATACTCTGCAAATTTTCCAGATGCCATTATATGTTACAAGTTTTATGGGTAAGGAAAGATGCTTGGAGTAGTTAAAAATATATATATCAATCATGAAATAGTCAGTAAATATCTTAAGTAATATGTGAAACTCAGTCTCTTATATCCACATCTAATACTTTATCCATTATCCACACACAGTATATTCATTTTAAAGATAAGGAATTAAGAGAAGGGTAGAAATCTTAATCTTCATAAGATCATAGATTTTAAAATGGAGAAGATATTAGAAGACCAGTTCAAGCTCATCATTTCACAGATCAAGAAACTGTGGCACAAATAGATTGGGTGACTTGTCCAGGGTCATACATCTAGGAAGTACTTGAGTCAGAATTTGAACAAAGGGTTCCTGGCTCCAGGTCCAGTGTTCTATCTGGTATATCATGGTGGCTCTCAACATGTGCTTATTTAATGAGAAGATGGAGTGAGTCTTTTTTAAATTTTTAAATTAATTAAA
Source organism: Phascolarctos cinereus (assembly GCF_003287225.1). Lineage (NCBI taxonomy): Eukaryota > Metazoa > Chordata > Mammalia > Diprotodontia > Phascolarctidae > Phascolarctos > Phascolarctos cinereus. Next base: position 413,316,012 of record NW_027555847.1, read on the forward strand.
TTAGCACTGAGATATCATTTTAGTCAAAAGTCAATCTGAAAAAGTATATGGAACCCAGCTACCAGCTTAGTTTGATTTTAAGGGTCCCATGTGGTTCAAAATGGCTTATTAAATTTAAGATAGAAAGGATACATTTCAGATGTGAGAAAGAAGAGATTTTTAAAATATTTTCTGGAGAAAGGACTGGTTGGTATAATTTAGTTCACTGGAGAATAAGGGGTTATATGGAATTTTGCTTTTAATAAGAATTAAGAATAGGAGGAAAGAGGTTAGAAAAAATAATTTAAAGCACTTCTGCAGTCCTGGATGACAACATAAAAGAAATTACTAGTGGCAGGATGGTGTTAATATAGAACAGTTGTAAAATATCAGAAAATGAGCATAGAGAAGAATCTGCTAATTTCAAATAAATAACTCTATTGACATTACATTAAATATGGAATACATTCCCTCACAGCTTCAACTACATAGCATCCAAGGGCAAGCAGCTACAGAGACTATTTTGGTCTAATGGTTTTAAATCATTTATGACTTTACTGAGTTGGAGACTGGGGAGTAAATATAATACTGTATTTTGTTTGTGTGTGTAGTTTTGGATGGAACACTTGTTACTGAACTTAATAAAAGTGTATTCCCTTGGCTTCCAGAAGCCAAGATGGTGGAGTAAAAAGGTAGTTGCTCTCACCCTCCCCTATCAACCTCTGAAAGCTCAGAAAATATCACCTCAGGAAAAACCCTGGAATAGCTGAACCGGAAGAAAGATGCGGAGCAGCAGGGCAGTAGCTCAGGTAGCTTGAGGAATTAACAGGAAAGGCCCCTCTTGCCCTGGGGAAAGGGGAGCACTACTGAATGGGAGGCCCCAAACAGCTAGCAGAAAGCTCAATTTTATCACACCAGGAGGAGATCCTGAAACCCAGGTGGTAAAACAGGCAAACACGAACACCTGGACCTCCAAGTGACTCAGTGAGGGCAGAGGAACTGGTGGAAACCAGCTCAGAAAACCACCAGGTGCCTTGGCATTCTACAGCAAATGGGTCTCCATGTGCCTCAGCAAAAATAAGGGAAGCAGTGCTACAAAGGGTCAGGCAGATTAACACCCTGCAACATCCATCTGAAAAGACCTGAAGAAAGCTAAAGGAAAGGAAAAGTAGGCAACCTAGAGTTGCCCAAAAGTTCCAGCCTTGTTGATTCTGGCCCAACACCAGATAAGCTGCCAGAACCCTACAGCCTCCAATTGCTAACATTGGAGGCCCCAGCACGCAAAGCCAGTGACCAAGACCTAGGCTCCCAACGCAAGAAGCTTTGGTCAGTGCCCTATGCTCCCTAGCAGGACAGCTCAATCTCTTTAAAGGCCAGGGAATAAAGAAACACCATGAGTAAAAAGAAATGAACCACAGAGTCATATTATGAGAAGAGTGAAGATCAAGGCAGAAATTCTGAAGAGGATAACATTGTCAACAAACCCACATCTGCAACCTCAAAAGGGAAGATGAACTGGTCTGAAGCCCAAAATCCCTTCTTAGAAGAGCTTAAGAAGGATTTTAAAAGTCAAATGAAAGAGAGAGAAGAGTCCTTAAAAAATACATTTGGCCAACTGGAAAAAAAGAGTACACTGAAGAAAACAAATCCCTTAAAAATGCAATTGGTCAATTGGGGAAGGAGGCACAAAATCTAATAGAAGAAAACAATTTGTTAAAAATTAGAATCAGGCAAATGGAAACTAATGACTCTATGAGAGAGCAAGAATCAGTCAAACAGAAACAAAAAAAATGAAAAAAAAAAGATGAAAACATAAAATGCCTCATTGGTAAAACAATTGACCTGGAAAATCAGTCCAGGAAAGACAATTTAAAAATTACATATGTGTGTGTGTGTGTGTGTGTGTGTGTGTGTGTGTGCGTGCGCGTGTGTATTTACATATATATAATTTATGTATGGTTGCTTGATTGTTATTATTTCATTTTTCCTCCATTACATGACGAGTTCTTTGAGACCAGGGACTTGATCCCAATTTTTTGTATTCTCTACACTTAACAAAGTGTGTGTCATATAGTGAGTATTTAATAAATGTTTGTAGACTTGATTACATATAATACTATGAGGGAAAGCAATTTTTCTTTTATATATGTATGTATGGATAGGTGTGTGTACTGAACACTATAAATCAGGGGTGGGGAACCTGCGTTATTGAGGCCACGTGTGGCCCTCTAGGTCCTTAAGAGAGGCCTTTTGAATAAATCCAAACATCACAAAACAAACCCCCTTAATAAAAGGATTTGTTGTGGACACTGGGTTAAATACCAAACTTATAAAGAAAGGCAAAAATATAGTCCCTGCCCTCAAGAAGCTATCTTTCTAATGGGGGAGGTACCATATAAACAACTAGGTCGTAAAAAGATAAAAACAAGAATACAAGGAAGCCACTGAGATGTAGGAGAGGCAGGCAAAGGTCATGTTGATTAAGCATGGAGACAGAAAATGGAGTCAAATATTCAAGAAACTTCAAGTAGATGACTCATTGGATTGTAGAGTACATGAAGACAATAAACATTTGAAGAGACTGGAAAAGTAGGCAGAGGACAGGCTAGAAGGAACTTAGCATAACAAGGATGTTTAGAGTTAATCTTGGAGACAACATTAAGCCACTAGTGCTCATGGAACTGGAAAGGACATGGTCATATCTACACTTTAGAAAAATCACCTTACTAGCTGATTGTTGAATGGATTGGAGTGGGAGAGACTCAAAACAGAGAGAGAAGTTAGAAGGTGACAACATTATAATCAAGAGGTGATAAAAATGTCTTAAAGTGATGAATATGTGAGTGGAGAGAAGAGGTCATATGATACTCTGTGAATGGTGCAATGTGGCTTTTATCAATCTCAACTTTGCCCTTTGGTTCTAACACAGGACATTTTCTTTTATAATTTAATGGAATAGGATATTCATGGTTTCTTTTTGTTCTTCACTTTTTTCTAGATCAGTGATTCTTGGATTCTCACTTGGATAGCTCTTCTCCTGGTAAATGGTTTATTATATAAAAATTGGAAGGACATGTGTAATATTTCTTTTTGGCTAACAATTCTGATGGAATCATTTTTTTTTTGCATCAAGGTCTCATTTGACTTACAACAAAATTTAGAATACTATGGCTATTCCATTCCTTTTCCCTCATAGTGTTCATTTGATTAAAGGGAATTCTCTTTGTTGGCTTCACTCATTGTTGTTGCTGTTGTTGATGTTGATGATGATGATGATGGTGATTTTTTTCCCCCACTGGGGATTTATTTTTGCAACTTTTGATTGTTTTTTCTTTTAGTAGTTACATTTCTAGCTGTTTTGAGATGACAAAAAGGTGGACTTTCATTTATCTTTTCATTAAAGTATCTCGTGAAAAGTATCCCTTCATTCTTTTAGCATTGCATAATTCCTGTAGTTACATCTTATTTCTTTTATTCTGGTGTATTTCCAATTAACATTCATGAAGTGAAAATCATGTTTGAATAGGCACTTCTGATCCATGTGCACAAAGCACCTGTCTCTTATATCTACACAAGGCAGCACCACATTAAAAATTTAGCATCATGATTTTATGTTCTTTTGAACTGAATATCCAAAAGTTCCTTTTCTACTAACATTATAAGAATTTCCTTGTTTATGTAAATTTGGAAAGCTTGTTGAAAGTCTGTTGGTACAAAATACAGTAATCCAAACCCAAAGGAATAAAAGTATATGGAAATTTATTAGGGTGACATACTTTAAATAACATTTACCATTTTTATTACAATGCTGTGTTAACCCCTTTTTTATACTTATTTCTATACAGTTTGCAGAATTAAAAGACTAAATCAATTTGTTTAAAATTCATATGTGGAAAAGCAAAGCTTGAATTTCCAATTTGTTAGAATTTTATTTCTCAAATTAAACAGCTCCATATTGTGCCTCCTTGTGGATTATTAGCATCTTTTATATATAGCTCTTCATGATATATTAGAAATGTCTATTTTAAAAAGTACTTTTAAACTCTCGCATGGTAGCCTACATATATTTTGTTCCTTTGTTTTTCATATAGATGTGGTTGAAGCAATGTTGTGTTGTTTTTCATGTATAACACATTTTAAGAAGCATGAATTAATTGTCTTCATCTGAAACTATCTCTTCCCCTATAAAGTCAATGTCTTTACCTAGTTTCTTGATGATCATTGTATTCCCAGGGGAAGGAAAATTATATTCAAAAGAATCTATAGTCATTGCAGAGTACAGATGACAGGTTTAAAGTCTGTCTCTGCTTTTGGTGCCTAACCAGTTTGAGTTTTGGGTGCCAACAAAGTATGAATATATATGGCAGAGAACATTGTAATTTCTAGTTTTAGCCAATGGCAATTCTACTATTTCATTTTAAAAGCTTATTGATTATATTGTAATTTTTTTTATATGTAATCCAGCCTGTGGTCCTCTTCCTCTTAAATTCTATACCCAGTTCATTATGCATGTGTTTAATATGTATGTATATAAGTATACATTTATATATGTGTATATATACATACTTATATGTATTTGTATACATATACATAAAATTGACTAACTATGGATTTGCTAGCTGCATGTCATCATCTGGTCAATATTTATTCCTTATCCATAGGTTCTTCCATGTAGATGACTTGATAGATAGATCTCTTTTGAATAACAGTTGATTTCATCAAGCAGGCTCTCTAGTTTTCTAGGTCTTGATTTGTTCAGTACAATATTATCAACAAACAGGAGTTTCTGGAGAAACTGGCAATTATGAATAACTCTTTCCTTTCTCAGGCTTTTATAAGGTAGACTTTATGCTTCTTACAAATATTATTAGAGTATATATCTCATATTTCATGAAAACTCAATCAATTAATTATTACAGGAGAAATATTATTAATGACTACTTCTCACAGGTAATTTTGCAAAATACTACATTTCCATTTGTGATAATTATGTTTGTGCAGACATCTTGACTCTGGTAGCTCATAATGGCTGCTATTTTGGGAGGTAGGGAAGTGGTGACTTCAGGTAATAATTATAATGATAACAACAACAACACCATGTTACAGCACTTTACAAAGTGATTTCTTCACAGCAACCCTATCAATTAAGTAGTGCATATTTCAATATTCTCAGTTTTCCCATATATAGGTTTTGGAACAAATGATGTCTAAAGTCCCTTTCCAATCTTGATTAATAATTCTCTTATACCATGGAGAAGCAATATAGTGTAGTATATATAAATCATATCTAATTATTACTTACTATCACCAGGTGGGCCTTAATCTAGGAAAATTTGAGTTTAAATCCTGGTTCTGACAAAAGCTGTGTGAACACAAGCAAGTCAATTAACTACGTAGTGTCACAGGCAACTTGCAAAAAAATATTGCAAGTCAGATACTGTGATGCTAGAGGGAATTTCCATGCTTAGAGTTGGTTTTGCCAATAAATCACATGTACAAAGAAAAAAGTTGGGATCTTATGATCCCACTTTACAGATGAGGTCTTGAGTGGTTTAATTGATTATACATCTAAGGAATGTTGAACTGGATTATGATCACTACTCATCTGACTTATACTTGTGTGCTTCTACTTTTTCCCAACTCTTAGCTCCTTTCAATATTTCATATTGTTTTTCATAGAATACCTCAAAGAATGGAATTTATGTGTCATTTCTTTGAAATTGACTCAGATGTTAATAGGTGAGCTGAAAAAAAGCAGTATGCTTATAAAATTCTTCTGCACTTTAAAAGGAATTTAGCAACATTTCCATACTCTAGGGAAATTTCTTTAGTATCAACCAACTCATGCTCACCTTAAATATCAATTAAGCTCATTTTTCTCTTAAAATTTGAGACTATCAACTTTAAAAAAAAACATTCTATTCACAAATAGAAGAGAAGAACAAGATTGGAGTTGTAATAAAATCCCTCTGGGAGACTTCCTGATAGAGAGGTGGCTCTGTTATGCATCATTTTGTACTTAACAACAAATGATCAGTGCTATCATTTCCTAGGGGCTTCCTGCTCTGTGACATTTTGATCACTTTTAAAATGTCACACAGTAATGACCACAACATTTCAACTGGGCCTTTTAAATAAATGCAATTTAGAGTGTTCTATAATAGTATTAGAGAATGAAATACAAAGCCAAGGATTCTGATAGGATTTTTTTATATTCTCTTTCCTTTTCATAATTTTAACTATTTCAGAAAAATCATTAGCTAAATTTAATAGATAATAACTAAAGAAAAACATTGCCTTCATTTGCATTTTCAGTGCTCAGCAGAGTGTCTGACACAGTAATCATTTAATGAGTGTTCATTGACTTACCTGAATAATACTAAATGACTAATCTTATGTCTCACACTAATTTCCCAAGGTCTAAGGGCAGAGAAAGAAAGAGAACTTTGGATCCCAGTTGAAGGTCTTATTTCATTTGTAACCCATATCTTTTCTTTCTTTCTTTTTTTTTTTGTAGCTAGAAAGGCAAGAAAATAAACATTTGTTCTAAGGTTAATGAAAACAAAAGAAGAAAAAAAGGTGTTTCAACAGTCAGTATATCTTGGCACATTCAAATCTTGTTTTCTCAACTTCTAACTGGTACTGTAAAGAGAGTGTTATGACTAAATTTGAGAATTCTACTAGATATTAATTTCAGATCTGATAGTATCTTAGCCTAATGCTAAACTAGAGAATTGCTACATTCATTTAAGAACATACTGTTTGGTGGTTTTATTACAGGTTATTATTGTTGTTGTTGCTGCATTTTAATTTTATTGTGTTTGGTTCAGGCTCTTTTTTAATATGTACAGTGATCTTCTGGTATGCAAACTCCATTGACCAATGAAGAATAGTAACTGATGATAATTCAGTCTCTAAAGGCTTCTTGGTCATATTGAGAGCTTATATATGATCATAGCACCATAGTTCTAGAGCTAGGGCAAATAATAGAGGTCATCTAGTATGACCCCTTCAATTTACAGATGAGAAATTCAAAGTATCAGAGAGGTAAATGAATTAACAAAAGTCATGTAGTACTAATTGAAAAGTCATAACTTGAACCAAGCTCTTCCTGATGATAACATCAGCCCTCTTTCCATTTAAAATAACCCAATCCATCAAGAAGCATTTGTGTATTTAGTATAAGTAAATACTAGATTTACTATAATTTGTGTATTTACTATATACTACTTCCTTTCAAGGACGAATAACAGTACATGCTTTTAAAGACATATGCAAAATATGTACAAAAGACACATAAGCTGTGGTGTTGAGGGAGAGGTGCCCTCTTTCCATAAAGAGATCAACCCTGATACCACATGAACCACTTCTTGTCATATGAAATTGGGAAGAGCTTGACTCCATAGCAAAGGTATTAGACACCTTTCTCACTGTCTCATTAGACTTCCACTCCAGAGTAGAAGTCTGAGGGGAACAGTCTTAACAAAGTTTAGGTTTGGCTCATGCAAAAGGAATCAACTGTGTCAATCAACGAGGAAACATTAAGTGTCAGCTATGTGTCATTTACTGTCCTAAGAAGTGAGGATACAAAAAGAGGCAATACATATTCCCCGACCTCAAGCAGCTCACAGGCTAATAAAGGAGATAACATACGAAGAAATTTGTACAAACAAGCTATATACAAGATAAATAGGAAATAATCAACAGAGGGAAGGCATGGGGTGAGCCAAGATGGTGGAGAGAAGCCAGGAAGTTGCCTGAGTTCTCCCCAGTTTCCCTCAGAAATAACATTAAATCAAGCCACTAAAGGGATTCAGGAGTGACAGAACCCACAAAAACACAGAGTAAAACCATTTTGCAACTTCAAGATATCTTAGAAGGACTTCAGGAAAGATCTGTCTCATTTGGGTAAAAGTGTAGCACAGCACAGCATGGACAGAATTCAGGCAAGCCAGTAGGAGGCTCTTAGTCACAGCACAGATCAGCAATGGAGGCCCCTCAGTCCTGGTTCAGCAGGCCAGCAGTGAGGTCTCCAGCCTCAATGCAGAAGGCAAATTGCAAGCCCTGGAACTCTGGCACAATGGGCAAGACTAGGCCAGGCCACCCAAAGAGCAGTGGGCAACCCTCAAGCACCTGAGGCCCCAGGGTGGAAAGCCAGTGACCAGGCCTCTGGCTGCCAGCACAAGGTTGAGATAGTGCCCCAGGAACAGCATTCAACTTTAAAAGTTGTGAAATAGGCTGAAAAATGATAAAGAAGCAGAAAAGACCCGTGACCATAGAGAGCAGCTATGGCAACAGGAAAGTTCAAAACATGAACTCAGAAGAGGAAAACAATGTCATAATGCCCACATGTAAAGCCTCAAAGGGGAATATGAATTCATTTCAGGTTTAAAAAGTCCTCTTGGAAGAGTTCAAAAAGAATCTTTAGGGGCAGCTATGTGGCGCAGCAGATAAAGCTCCAGCCTTGGAGTCAGAAGGACCTGAATTCAATTTGGGCCTCAGACATTTGACACTAACTAGCTGTGTGACCCTGGGCAAGTCACTTAACCCTGATTGCCTCACCCAAAAAAAAATTAAGATCAAGTGAGAGAGGTAGAAGAAAAATTCGGAAAAGAAATGAGTTATAAAGGAAAATTACAAAAGAAAAGTCAACAGCTTGGAAAAGGAAAAGTCACAAAAAAGTCACCAAAAAAAATGACTAAAGAAAACAACACTTTCAAAAATAGAATCAGCCAAAAGGAAAAAAAAATCCACTGAAGAAAATAACTCCTTAAAAGTGGAATTGGGCAAATGAAAAAGGAGATACAAAAGCTAACTGATCATTGTGTCTTATCCCTCCATCTTATTTCCCCCCATTTATACTTTTCTCTTTGCCTTCACCCTGTTTCTCCTCACCAGTGTTTGCTCAATTTATACTCCCTTCTATCAACTCCCTACCCTTTTCTTTCCTCTTTCCCCTACTACTTCTGCCCTCCCTTCTGCCCTCCCTTTTATCCACCCCTCTCCCTTTTCTTTCCTTTTCTCCTCCAATTTCCCTATTGGGTAAGTTATATTTCTATACCCAACTGACTGTGTATGTTATTCCCTCCTCTAGCCAAATCCAATTAAAAAACAAGTTCAAACAATGCTCACCCCCTCCTTTCTTTCCCTATACTGTGATAGGTCTTTTGTGCCTCTTCATGTGATGTATTTTATCCCATTTTGCATCACCTTTCCTCTTCTCCCAGTAAAATCACTTTTTATCCTTATTTTTTTTATGTCATCACATCAATACCAACTTATACTCACACCCTCTGTCTATTTTTACCCCTTCTAACTGCCCTAATAAAGAGAGATACAGTTCTCAAGATTACAAGTATTATCTTCCCGGGTAGGGATTTAAACAGTTTAACTTTGTTGAATAACATATTTTTTTCTTTCCTGTTTACATTTTTATGCTTTTTTTTTCCTATTTGAAGATTGAATTTTCTGTTGAGCTCTGGCCTTTTCATCAGGAATGATTGAAAAAACCCCTATTTCATTGAATTTCCAGATTTTCCCCTGAAAGATTACATTCAATTTTGCTTGGTAGTTGATTCTTGGTTGTAATCCAAGCTCCTTTGCTTTCTGGAATATCATATTCCAAGCCCTCAGATCATTTAATGGAGAAGCTGCTAAGTCCTGTGTAATCCTGACTGTGGTCCAACAAATTTTGAATTGTTTCCTTCTGGCAGCTTGCAACATTTTCTCCTTTCCTCATAATTCTGGAACTTGGCTATAATATTCCTTGGAGTTTCCATTTGGGAAGTATTTCAGGAGGTGACTGGTGTATTCTTTCAAGGACTATTTTATCCCCTGGTTGTAGGATATCAGGACAGTTTCCCTTAATAGTTTCTTTCTTTTTTTTAATTTGGTTAGGCAATGGGGTTAAGTGACTTGCTAATAAGTGTTATGTGTCTGAGGCTGGATTTAAACTCAGGTCCTCCTGAATCCAGGGCCAGTGCTCTATCCACTGTGCCACCTAGCTGCCCCTCCTTGATAATTTCTTGAAAAATGCTGCCCAGGCTCTTCTTTTGATGGTTGCCTTCAACTAGTCCAATAATTCTTAAATTATCTCCTCTAGACCAATTTTCCATGACAGTTGCTTTTCCAATGAGGCATTTTACATTGTCTTCCATTTTTTTTTATTCTTTCAGTTTTGTTTTACTGATTCTTGATGTCTTCTACCATCATTACCTTCTACTTCCCAATTCTAATTTTTAAGGAATCATTTTCTTTAGCTAGTTTTTGTAGCTCCTTTTCCATTTGGCCAATTCTACTTTTGTTTATTGTTTTTAAATATAAATTTACTTATTTTTAGTTTTCAACATTCACTTCCACAAGTTTTTGAGTTCCAAATTTTTGCCCCATCTCACCCCTCCCTCCACCCCAAGATGGCATGCATTCTGAATATCCCTTCCCCTAGTCTGTCTTCTCTTCTATCTCTCCCCCCTTCTCTTATCCCCTTCCCCTTCTATTTTCCTGTAGGACAGGATAGACTTCTATACCCATCTCCTGTATTTCTTATTTTCCAGTTGCATGTGAAGACACTTTTTAAACATATGTTTTTAAAACTTTGGTTTTCAAATTTTCTCTCTTCCTCCCTCCCCATTCACCCTCATTGAAAAGGCAAACAACTCAACATAGATTATACATGTGCAGTTGTGCAAAACACTTCCATAGTAGACATGTTGTGAAAAACTAACTCTATTTCCCTTAATCCTATCCTGCCCTCCCATTTATTCTATTCTTTCTTTTGACCCTGTCCCTCCTCAGAAGTATTTCCTTCTGATTACCCCTTTCCCAATCTGCCCTCCTCTCTATCATCCCCCTGCTCTCTTGTCCCCTTCTCCCCCTATTTTCCTGTAGGGTAAGACAGATTTCCATACCCAATTGAATGTGTATGTTATTCCCTCTTTAAGCCAAATCCTATGAGAATAAGATTCCCTCATTCCCTCTCACCTTCCCCTGTTTCCCCTCCACTGTAAGAGACTTTTCTTTTCTGTTTTTTTTGTGAGATAATTTACCCCACTCTACCTCTCCCTTTCTTCTTCTCAGAATATCATCCTCTCTCATTCCTTAATTTTATTCTCCAGATATGACCCTTTAATCGTCAACTCACCCTGTGCCCTCTATCTACCTATCTATATATACATACATACATATTTTTCTTCCCTTGAACTACTCTCATACTGACAAAGGTCTCACGAGTTATAAATATCATCTTTCCATGCAGGAATGTAAACAGTTCCATCTTAATAAGTCTCTTATGATTTCTCTTTCCTGTTTACCTCTTCATGTTCTACTTGAGTCCTGTTTTCTATTCAGCTCTGGTCTTTTCATCAGGGATGCTTGAAAGTCCCCTTTTTCACTGAAATGACCATTTTTCCCCTGAAGGATTATACTCAGTTTTGCTGGGTAGGTGATTCTTGGTTGTAATCCTATCTCCTTTGCCCTCAGGAATATTATATTCCATGCCCTGCAGTCCTTTAATGTAGAAGCTGCTAAATCTTGTGTTATCCTGATTGTGTTTCCACAGTACTTGAATTGTTTCCTTCTGGCAGCTTGTAATATTTTCTCCTTGACCTGGGAACTCTGGAATTTGGCTACAATATTCCTAGAGGTTTTCCTTTGGGGATCTCTTTCAGGGGGAGATCTGTGGATTCTTTCAATTTCTATTTTGCCCTCTGGTTTTATATATCAGGGCAGTTTTCCTTGATAATTTCTTGAACGATAATGTCTAGGCTCTTTTTTTGATCATGGCTTTCAGATAGTCCAATAATTTTTAAATTCTCTCTCTTGGATCTATTTTCCAGGTCAGTTGTTTTTTCCAATGAGATATTTCACATTGTTTTCTAATTTTTCATTCTTTTGGATTTGTTTTACAGTGTCTTGATTTCTCATAAAGTCACTAGCTTCCAATTGCTCTATCCTAATTTTTAAGGAAGTATTTTCTTCAGTAATCTTTTGGACTTCCTTTTCCATTTGGCCAATTTTTCTTTTTAGGGCATTTTTCTCCTCATTGGCTTTTTGGACCTCTTTTGCCATTTGGGTTAGGCTATTTTTTAAGGTGTTATTTTCTTCAGTATTTTTTGGGTCTCCTTTAGCAAGCTGTTGACTTGTTTTTCATGATTTTCTTGCATCACTCTCATTTCTCTTCCCAGTTTTTCCTCTACTTCCCTTACTTGCTTCTCAAAATCCCTTTTGAGCTCTTCCAAGGCCTGGGACTGATTCATATTTTTCTTGGAGGCTTTGGATGTAGGAGCTTTGACTTTGTTGTCTTCTTCTGGTTGTATATTTTGATCTTCTTTTTCACCAAAGTAAGATAATATAGTCTGACTCTTTTTTCACTGCTTGCTCATGATCCTGGCCAATTACTTGAGTTTTAAACTCTTTGTTAAGGTAAGAGTCTGCTTCCAATGTGGAGAGTGTACTGTCCCCAGCTTCAGGGATTTGTACAGCTGTTTTCAGAGATAATTGTAGGGACCTATAAATTTTCAGTTCTTCTAAGGTGGTATGATAAGGGGAGAGGTGTTTACTCCTTTCCTGGCCTGTGACCACAAGTACTCCTTTCTGTCCTGTAACTGTGAGGAGGGGTTCCTCTTTACAGCCACTACAAGCTCCACCAGGCCAGTGCTCCTCCTCACCCCAGCACCGCCGCCCAGAACCGTGACCCAGATCCACACACGGGCAAAGCAAGAGATTCCTGCCTCAGCACTGGCAAAGTGATCCCTGCAATCCCTCTTTGATCAGCCGCTGGATTCCCCCTCAGTCTGTGGGCCGGAAGCTCAGGAAGCAGCTGCTCCCCCACCCCGGGCCTCGCTCTTGGGGAATGGAACTGAAACCCCGCCTTCCTCTCTGACCACTGCAGAAACAGATTTTTCTCACTGCTTTTTGAAGTTGTCTTTGGCATTCATGGATTGAGGAGTCTGGAAACCTCCACAGCTGCCCGTGATTCTCTCCTCTGAGGCCTACTCCAGGTTTGCTGCAGCCTGTGCTCCCATGCTGCGCTCCCAGCCCGGTGCGATACACCTTTCTGATCAATCATCCAGGTTGTCTTGGGATGGAAATTTGTTTCACTCTGTCTTTTTGTGGGTTCTGCTGCTTCAGAATTTGTTTAGAGTCATTTTTTATAAGTATTTGGAGGGGTTTGGGGAAGAGGTCAAGCAAGTCATTGCTTTCACTCCACCATCTTGGCTCTGCCTCCCCAGTTCTATTTTTAAAGGAGTTGTTTTCTTCAGTCAATTTTTGGCCCTCCTTTTCCAAGCTGTTGACTCTCTCTTACATACCTCTAATTTATTTTCCTAATTTTTCTTCTACTTCTCTTATTTGATTTTTAAAATCCTTTTGAGCTCTTCCAAGAAGGCTTTTTGGGCTTCACACCAATTCATATTCTCCTTTGAGGTATCACATGTAGGAATTATAATATTGTTATCCTTTGCTGAGTTTGTGTTTTGGTCTTCCCTGTTACCATAGTAGCTCTCGATGGTCAAGGTTCTCTTTTGCCTCTTGCTCATTTTTTGCCTATTTCATGGAGTTTTGTTGTTTGTTTGTTTGTTTGTTTTAATTTGAGGTTTCCTCCTAGGGCACAGGGGTCAGTGTTCCAAACTTTTTGTGCTGGGGTTCAGGGGTCTGGTCACAGGCTGTGGATCTTTTAGGATCTCAGGTGCTGGCAGGTTGCTCACCACACTGGGGTGACCTGGGCTAGACAGGACTCTTGTTGCTTGGTTTTCTGGGTTAGCAGCTTGCCTTCTATACTTGGGCTGGAGGCCTCACATCTGGCCTGCTGAGCCATGACTGATGGACCTCCATTGCTGATATGTGCTGTGGCTAAGAGTCTCCCACTGACTCGCTCGAATGCCATCTAAGGTGGGCTGCACTCCCCTTTTACCCAAATGAGACAGACATTTCCTAAAGTCCTTCTAAGATATCTTAAGGTGTAAAATGGTCTCACCTCAAATTTTTGTGGGTTCTGTCTACTCCTGAATCTATTTAGAGGCTTTATTTAATGTTGTTTCTGAAGGAAGGTGGGGAGAGCTCACTATCTTGGTTCCACTCTCTCTCAATCACTATGGATTAAAGAAATACAACTTAAAATAACTCTGAGGTGTACCACCTCATACCCATCAGATTGGTTAATACGACAGAAAAGGAAAATGACAAATATTGGAGAAGATGTGAGGAAATTTGGAACACTAGTGCTTTATTGGGGGAGTTGTGAACTGATACTGTCATTTTGGAGAACAATTTCAAACTATGCCCAAAGGGCTATAAAATTGTGCATATGCTTTGATCCAGCACTACCACTACTAGATGTGCATGCCAGAGTGATAATAAAAAAAGGGAAAAGGACCCACGTGTATAAAAAAATATTTATAGCAGCTCTTTTTTTGGTGGTGAAGAATTGGACCTTGAGAGGATAACCATCAATTTAGGAATGGCTCAACAACTTGTGGTATATGAATGTAGTGGAATACTATTGTATAAGAATCATATAAGAAATAAGGAGCAGGCAGATGTCAGACAAAGCTGGAGACTTAGATGAACTGATGTGGAGTGAAGTGAGTAGAAGCAGGAGGACACTGTACACAGCAACAGAAATATTGTGCAACGATTAACTGTGATAGACTTAGCTCTTCACAGCAATATAATGACCAAGACAATTCCAAAAGACTCATGATGGAAAATGCTGATCATATACAGAGGAATAACTATGGATGCATATCAAAGTATACTGTTTTCCTTTTTGTTTTTTTGTTTTGTTTTGTTTTGCCATTCTTATGTTTTTTCCCCTTTTGTTCTCATTCTTCTTTCACAACATGATTAATGTGGAAATATTTTTAACATGATTATACAAGTATAACTTACAGCAATTTGTTTGCTGTCTTGGGGAGGAGGGAGGGAGAAAATTTGGAACTCAGAATCTTACAAAAATAAATGTTGAAAACTATCTTTACATGTAATTGGAAAAAATAAATACTATTAAAAATAAAGTTATGAATCCAAACTGGAGTCTCTCCTCACAAACGTCAATAAGAAAGAGGCCACACAAAAGAGAAGTGGAATAGGCATACCCATATGTGTGATCTATAATGTGGTGTCAACAGACCCATTGTCATGCATTCACAGTGACATGGTCTTTGAAAACCCTACTTGAGCAAATTTGTGGGTTTTCCCTGGTTACCCTTACTCTTATTAAATAGAATCATTATTACATAGATTTTGGGGAGGAAAACAAAGCAGGTGGGAGCATAAAAGGGTTTTATGTTACTTATCAAGCAACATCATTGATTAACACCATATTCCTCAGCCTTTTGTCTCCTCTGATTGGAGGGCTGAAGGGTGGAGTACCAAACTCTTACAAAAATCTTCTTTTATGGAGGGTAGAAACTAGACTTTTGAGCTCAATCCATTCTGCAGCTGCTGCTCTGCCTGGTTTCAGTTCTATGGAACAAAATGCCCCTTAATCTTCCTCTCCAACCTCATTTTCCTGCCTCCTTTTTTTGCAGTGTCTCACCTCCCACACCAAGACTGTAAGCTCCTTGGAGCCAGTCCTTGAGACTGTCATTCTTTTAATTCTATCACCAGCACTTAACATAGATTTTGGCACATAGTAGGCACTTAATAAATGTTTATTGGATTAGATTATTGGATTGGATACAATACAGATATTGACCTAAGTCTTGAAGGAAACTATGGATTCTAGGATGCAGAAATAAAGCAGGAGGTCATTACAAGCAAAGTAGACAGTCAATACAAAGGCATAGATATAGGAATTAGAATGTCACGTATAAAGAATATAGTGGCTGGTGAATAAAGGACATAAACACTTGTTAAGTCCCTATTATATGCCAAATATATATTATTTGTATACATATTTTACTGTGCTATGCACTTTACAAATATTATTTCATTTAATTCTTACAACATTCCTAGAAGGTAAGTGCTAATATCATGTCCATTTCTCAGTTAAGGAACTGAGGCAGACAGAAGTTAAGTAACTTCCCCAAGGTCATTGTTAGCAAGCATCTGAGGCCACATTTGAATTAAGATCTTTTTGACTTCCGACCCAGTACTCTATCCACCATGCCACCTAACTGCCTATGAAGAGGAATAATGCATAATAAATTTGAGGAGGTAGGTTACATGGTTTAAATAATTTTAATAGTAATAAGGAGTTTCTGGAATTTATTGAGTCAGACAGTGGTTTAACATAGTTTTGACAACTATGTAAAGAATGGATTGAATTGGGACAAGATTATATCAACTTTTTAGTTGACATATCAATTTATATATACATATATTTATATACAAATATACATTATATATGTCCATATGCTTACACACATATATGTGTGTGCATACACACACATATGAACAGACACCCACATGAGCTCATCAAGTACATGAATCATTATCCACTCTCACAAACCTAATTCTATTCCAAACTATTTTATTAACGTTGATGATGATACAATCCTTCCATTAAACTAGGATGATAATGTTGTGTCATCCTCTATTCTAAAGTCTTACTCTTCCCTCATAGTCAATCACCAAGTCTTATCATTTTGTTTCCATCACATCTGTAATGTATATCCTTTGTTCTCCAACCCTAGTTCAGAGTCTCAGTGCCTGATTAAAATAGCCCTCTGGCTCTACCTCAATTCTCTACCTACTCCAATACATATTCCACACATCTTCCAAAGTGAAATTTCCAAAACTTCATTTCTTACCATATTAAATACTATTCCATAAATTCCCATGACTTCTTATAACCTCTAAGATCAACTAAAAACACCTGAATTTATCATTCAAAGTTTGGTTGTTGTCTTTTTATTTTTTAAAGTCTTGAATATTCTTTCTCTTCATTCATCTATTAGGGGCAACTAGGTGGTGCAGTGGATAGAACACTAGTCTTCGGTTAGGAAGACCTGAGTTTAAATTTGACCTCATATACTTATCAGCTGTGTAACAAGGCAAATCACTTAACCTCTAGGTATTTCAGTTTCCTCATCTGTAAAATGGGGATAATAATATCAGCTACTTCCCATCCTTGTTGTGAAGATCAAATGAGATAATAACTCTATAGCATGTGGCATAATGCCTGGCACATAGTGTTATAGAGATGTTAGCTATTATTACAACCTTATTAATGTTTTTGCTTATACTCACATAGTACAATCCATTTCCAACATTTCTGACTTTTCGCCAGCTATCAGTCCTTCCTGGAACAAACTCCTACCTCACTTCCATCTTTTGAAATCCTTGGCTTCCTTCAAGAGTCTCATTGAATCATCTTCCACATATGGCCTTATTCTTCCTCATGGTGCCCCTGGTATGTGTGCCCAATTCTCAAAAATGATCGCATATTTATTTTGTATATGTTCTATATGTATTTACATACAAGGTGTCTCTCTTATTAAAATATAAGCTTTCTGAGGTCACAGACCATTTCATTTCTTTCTTTTCAATGCTCAGTGCTTAGTATAGTCTATAGAACATTATTGGTGCTTGCACATTTTTTATTGCTTTATTGATTGGTTGATTGTTCATGGAATTTAAAAAAAGCAACTCAAGAGGTTATCAAAGCAATCATTTTGCTTCACTTGGCAGAAATGTATCTATACTCTTAATAATATAACTGTCGATATTGAAATCTGACTTTTCCAATGGTTATACTCAAATACAAATTTTGAACAGTAAGTCCAGTTTGGTTTGGCAATCCCTTAGTCATATCAATTTTAATATAATCAATGTGACAAGTGTTATGTCATTGCTCACCCTAGACAGTGTTGGAAAGGTGGGAAAAAATGTCTCAATCCTCTCTTGTCTCTGCCCCTATTCTGATACATATTTTGTTCCCTCTGCTGCCACATTTCCTAATAGGTCATGTTTGTCTTTCAAATAGTTCTCAAATCAACTCCATGAAAGTTCTATCTGTTACCAAGCTTAAAAATTTATCCTTCCCAAAAACTTTTGTATTCATGTAACTTTCAAAATCCAAGACTTTAAAAGCAAAGGAATTAATTTCTAGTTGGGAAATATCAGACCTTGTTGCTGATGTTGCATAGAAAGAGGGCAAGAGACATTTGGAGACAGGCAATTTAGCTCTTCCTATCACCCCATATAAAGAGTTACACACTCATAAGGCAGCATTAAATATAATCACCTGATCACACATAATCAGTTAACAATATGTATTAACCAACCATTGTGAAAAACTCAGAGCAGTGTGCATTGTGAAGAATAATAAAATTATAAATATTATTACAGTTTGAGTTAGAAAGCCTAGATTTAATTCTTAACTCTCCTATTTACTGGAACAAATCATTTTTCCTCTGGATAAGTCATTTAACCTCTATTAGTTTCTTCACCTGTAAAATGATGAAGTTAGACAAAATACCATGTAAGGTGCCTTCCAGTTCCAAACTTATGAAAAATGGAATTTTATAGTTCATAATGCCCAATGATAAATTATTTCATCTGACCATCATGGAAATTATATGAAGTAAATAGGGATTCTATTATCATTCACATTGTGTAGATGAGGAAACAAAACCAAAAAGAAAATGACTTGTCCAATATCATAAAGCTAAGAAATAGCAGAACTGGTAAAAATCAGGACTAAAACACATAAATAAAGAAATCACAAAAAAATAAATTTACCCACAATGTACAGACTAATATTGCTGAAATAAGCTGAATACAGGTGCTTAGTGATAACTAGAATGAATGGCATGATTGGAGTCTAATCTGTGTGTATGTAACCTATAAAATCCCTCAAAACATTTTTAGCTAGACTGGAGTAAATATAATTATATCAGAAGCTATGTTCACATATGCTTATAAATAGAGTCAAATTTTGGCTAATACTCTCACCTTTTCTATAATAATCCCCTCTTGTTTCCACAACTGGAGGAATTAAAGAGTTGCCAGGTTGCCTTGACACCCAGTGAAGACTCAAGCACAGAAGGTGTCTGATAATTCCTGGGTTTCATGAAAACCCCACAGCCATTCAATATGAGAACCTTAGAAATCACAGCTGCTTCCTATCAACATTAATCAGAGAACTGTCCAGGCTATAGTTATGGCAACAGAACCTGAACAGAAAGCTAAAGCATGGAATAGCCAATGAAACTGATCAGAGTGCCATATAGCTAAACAGTCCATGGAAGATAACTTCAGTATGGATTAGAAGAGGCAAATAGCAAAGCTTCTTGATAAACAGAATAGGAAAACAACATTTTTTCATATGTGTGGTATATTTATTTTGTTTTTATACCTTCTGCTGATAAATGAAAGGGAGCTTCTGAAAGGGCTGGGAGTCTTAAGCACTGGAAATACAGGTCACTAACAATAGGTAAACTGAAAAATCAATTTGATACAGCCCAGCATGTACTGATTTGTTTAACAAAAAGAAATTCGACTCTGCCAAGAGTTGGATAAAATAAATGAGCTTTATATTGTGCCCCCAAGACAACAGCATCTAAGCTCTGATGTACCACTGAGAGAAATGAGTTTCAGAGGAATCTTAAGCATGTCAAACAAATGCTGGGAAATTCACACCTAGGGACTTATAGTGAGAATTTTATCTGTTTATTGGCTAATCATTAGCCTGCACCTGCAAGGATATTTATTACTGCAGCAGAGTCTAAATTAGACAAGTCTTGATTAACCAACCATTTAGACAATCTAAGGAGGAAAATTGTTTCAGAAACATATATATTCACATGCTCCTTTGAGAGTTACTTGCGTCTTTTGCTGGTATTTTTATTTTCTGGATTGTGTTGCTGAGTCCAATTTCTGCCCTCTATAAAGGAAGTCATTGGGAAGAGTTTGATATCCTCTCCTCCAACTTTTCAATCAGAGGGGAGGCGAGGCTGAGCAAGGTGGTGTAAAATAAGGCTTCATTTAACAACATAGTGGTGAGATTTAAAGGCAAGAGCTTATCCTGGGAGAGGCATCATATTCCATGAAATGGAATTTATGCAGAGGAGCAGATGTGAAGTCAAATACTGTTCTCACGTTTTGGGGGAGGATTGTTTGGACTTAAGTGTAAAACTGCCTTTGTATTTATCGAGTCCTATTTCTAAATCACTCCAACATTCTTGCCTATCTGAAACCTTTTGAATCTTGTTTCTTTCAACTAACATGCTAGTTCTTCCTCCCAGATTTATTTCAATTACAAATTTGGCAAGTATGTGAACCTATTTCTAATATTGAAATAATTGTTTAGGATATTAAATAGCACAGGGTCATGTGTAGATCCCAGGGAGACTCCAGTACAGACCTCTTTCTAAGGTGACATAGGGCTATGATGATAATTCTTTGCATCCAGCCATTCAGTCAGTTCCAATGACACCTAACTATCCTGTCATCAAATATACATTTTCCCTCATTTTTATAGAAATACCATAGAAATGTCTTCAAATACTTCTTTTCCCTAAATACATATCAGTATCATTCCACATATCTAAAAAATGTTTAGTGGAGTTAAACTGAAATGATTTATTCTTGATGAATCTATTCTAATTCCTTGTGATTATTGCATCAATGCATGTTTCTTGGTAAACCCCCTATAAATTAATGCAGAACCTTCTATCTGATGGAATTTTATTTCCATGTGGGCTCTTGTTATTGACCTGGGTTCACCTTCTGGGCAAGGATCCAGAGAGCTGGGCACCAGGCAGCTAGCAGACAGTGGATAGAGTACTGTATCTGGAGTCAGGGAGTACTGAGTTTAAATCTGCCTTAGTATGTTAATAGATTTGTGACCTAGGCCAGTCCCTTAAATTCTATTTGCCTTAGTTTTCTCATCTGTAAAATGGAAATAATAATAATAGCACCTACCTCCCATGGTTGTTGAGAGGATCAAATAAGGTAATATTTATAAGTTATTAGCAGAGTGGCCCAGTGAGGATGTTATATAAATATCAGATATTTTAGCTCAATATATTCTTGCTTTGTGTTTACATTTATTAAAAATGTTTTTTTTTTGAATTGATGAAATCTTTTATTTTGAATCTGTCAAGTTCATTGGTTTATAGCATGCAGTTTCCATTACATTTCCCTTGGAGAAAACAGGAGGAATATTTGTACTCTTCAATACTGTGGTCCCTCTTCTAATATCCTTAATTTTCCAATGATCACAGACAGTGGGTTATGTATCACATATTCCAATTTTTTCAGTATTCTCTTCTGTAGTTTTTCTGGATCATATATGAGATTGGTAATTAGAACTCACCAATATGTTTCTGTCAAAAGAAAACTCACTATCTTTCTCCTTGAGTCTGCCCCTTCCTTTCCTTTCCTATTACTCCTGATCCTGAGGCTTGTAACCAAGCAATCATTCTGGACTCCTCACTACCCAGCCCCCATCCAATATATTTCAACGTCTGTCAATTTCACCTTTGGAAAAGCTCTCAAACATACCCCTTCTCTCCTGGCACTATCACTATTCTAGTGTAGTCAACATCACCTCACACTTCAAGTATTTCACTAGCCTGTTGCTGGTTTTGCCTGCTTCAAGTCTCTTCCTGCTCCAATCCATTCTCCATTTAGCCACTAAAGAATTTTCCCTACAGCACAGTTCTGACCCACTACTCCATGAACTAAAGTTCCTCACTGTCACCTCCAGGAACAAATGCAAAGTATTCTATTTAGCATTCAAAACTCGTTCCTAATCCCCTCCTACCTTTCCAGTCTTCTCATACCTTACTCCCTGCAAAATATCTTCTGACTGCTCCAAAAAGAAGATACCAACTTTTCTTCCTCCACGCATTTTCTCTGGTTGTCCCCCATGCCTGGAATGCTTTCTGTCCTCTGTTCACTCTCGATTCATCCCAACTAAAACTTGCAGGCACTTGCCTGCTGCATAACTCGGGAATCAGGTTCTATCCCAGTTTACTGAGGTGGGGCTTGTTGCTGGCTTGTTAGATCACTTCCCATCCTGTCCTACTCCCCCTACCCCAGAGGGAGAGGGGCCTTTCCCGTTAATCACTCAAACTTCCTGGGCTACAAGACTGCTGCACCCCATCTTTCTGCTGGCTCTGCTGTTCCAGGGTTTTTCCTGGAGTGATATTTTTAGGGCTTTTAGAGGTCAATAAGGGAGCGTGAAAGTGACTTACTTCTTACTCAGCCATCATGCCCCCTGAAAGTCTTGATTTGTTCTTTTCTTAAAGCAATTTTACTCACATAAATATTTAAATGATAATGTTTATAATCTCCACGTATCTCTCATATTCTTGTTACGTTTTATATTTACGATCTTAAAAATAATTACAAAATCCCACAAAATAGTCAATCCATGCTTTAATTTCATATGTATTTTTAAAAATTCTTTCTTCTCGCTTTTTTTTTTCCTCTTCCGCTGCTTTCGCGTTTGCACTCGGCCCCTCAGCTTCCGACATGCAGAACGATGCCGGCGAATTCTATGTGCCCCGGAAATGCTCCGCGAGCAACAGGATCATCGGGGCCAAGGACCATGCGTCCATCCAGATCAACGCGGCCGAGGTTGACAAGGTCACGGGTAGATTCAATGGCCAGTTTAAAACTTATGCTATTTGTAGAGCAATTCGTAGAATGGAAGAATCTGATGACTCTATTCTTCGGCTGGCAAAAAAATGACGGTATCGTTTCAAAGAACTTCTAATTGAAGAAATCTTGTGGAAAATGGCTTAATAAATCAGAAAAACAGCAAAAAAAATTCTTTCTTCTCTTAAATTAAAACAATTTTTATCAATGCTGTTTGCCTTTTTTTAAGGATGACAGTCTTCTACAATTAAGAATATTTTAAAATGTAATATCTATGAAAATTGAGTGTTCAAAGTGCTCCATACAGTACTACAATCAGATGGAAATGTACACAAGCCCTAAATGCTTTAACATTTTTTCCCATAGTTACAGCAAAGAAATACAAAGATACTAATATTTGCACAGTTGATAAAATACATATTAAAGCACTATATAAATCTATGTCTTTAGCTGACTTAGATTTAATAAATGTGCACATATTTCTCACAATAACAGTATGTTTTAAATCCTGTCTCATTTTTCCTTGTCTTCTCATTTAGACAAACTTATGCCGTACATATTCCAAGAAGCCAAAATGTAATATATTTTCTTTTGCTACTAAATCAGGTTTTATTGAATTTTACAAAAAAGTTATTTTATGAAAGAGAAATTATGACCTTAATTCCTGTAAATCAAACTCCCTAATATCTCCTAAGATGGCTCATGACTCCCCTCTTTAGAAACTGTCTATCAGCACACTTTTCACCTTGTCATGTCTTTCTTATTTCTTTCTTATTTTAATCACTTTGAAATGTGATACTTTGAAATAGACATGATTTTACTTGTATGGGTACAGTCACCACCTACTTAGATTGCAATACTTTCACATGTCCCTTGTTCATTTCATTTTTTTTCCCTTATATCTTCCATAAAGTATCTAGTGAAAACCTGAAGGCTTTTTTCCTGTTCTTTCATCAAGGTATCTCAAGGGCATTAATGTTCAGCTGAATTTTACCATTTATTGGTTCTCATTCATGCTATGTGGCTATCCCATCCACATTTCCCATTATTGTATTGAGCTTAGTCAAATGACTAGTGTTAGATAGTTGCAACATTTACTTAGTTTGTGGCTGTAAGAAAATCAAATAACCTCTCAGAAACTCATGCTCTTTGTCTACAAAATGAGGGTAGTATATATTTACAAAATCTATCTAACCGAGCTGCCAAAAGGAAATAACTTTGTAAACCTTAATAAAGTTGTTAGACAAGGTTGCACATTTGATACAATGTTGGCCTCAGAGTCTGTAAGATTTGTTTTTAATTCTGCCTCTTATACATACTCTTCCTATAATGCTGAGAAAGTTAGAGAATCTCTCAATGTCTTTAACAATTCTTTAAAACTACTGGAGTATAAAAAAATTAGCGAACCAAAAGATGAAGTTGGAGCTTGAAATATCTAGATTAAAAACTATGTTACCCTGAGTTAGTCAATTCACCCCTGTAATTCTTAGTTTCCTAATCTGTAAATAAAGAAGTTGAACTAGGCATATTCCAAAGACTTTATAACTCTTTACCTCTGGTGCTCTATTAGTTTACACTGGTAGAAGGAATTCTCTCCCTGATTTTCTTATAACCATGAACTTATAGATCAGGACTCAGCAATGCTCAAAAATAGTGGTATATGAAATGTGAAATGACTGTGAATTAAAATTCTGGTTATAAATGCATCTTTTATTTTATGCAAGCTATAAAACTTGCTCATATTAAAATGAGTCCTTACACATTTTTATATTCAACACAAAATATGTCATAATTGGTATCTATATAAGCCACAGTGTGGGAATTAGTCTTAAAGTGGTAGATGCTTGGGATTTGAATCATTGAGAATCATGGAAAAGACTGGTGTCCAAATGAAATTCAACCTGATGTCCTCCTTATGTTCCATTTGAGTGCAAGTTAAATATCCTTTTGTAGGAATTATTCAGTAAATTCATACAGATGGAGTTATTAAGTGAGTTGTCCTGCAAACTTCATCTTATAAACTTTAAAATGTTTCCATGTTTTTCCCCAGTCCAGAAATTTAAACCATTTTTTTTACTTTACCAAGGATTTTATAAATTGTTTTATTTCCTTTTATTTTTCCTGATTTCATGTAAAAAATAACAACTGTTTTTAATCTTTTAGTTCCAAATTCTCTCCCTTCCCCCTCTTCCCCAAGAATCTCCTTGATAAGGCTGGAACTTTGACTTTGATTATACACATGCAGTCATGGAATACAGATTTCTATATTAGCCATATTCCGAAAACAAAAACACACAAACAAAATATAATAACAAATCAACAAAGATTTTAAAAGTATGCTTCCGGGAGCAAAGATGGTGGAGTAAAAGCAGTGACTTCCTTGAGCTCTCCCCCAAACTCCTCCAAATACCTGTAAAAAATGGCTCTAAACAAATTCTAGAGCAGCAGAACCCACAAAAAGACAGAGTAAAACACATTTCCAGCCCAAGACAACATGGATGGTTAATTGGAAAGCTCTCTCATGCCTGACTGGGAGAGGAACATAGTTCAGCCTGGGTGCACAGGCAAAACAGGCCTCAGTGGACCTGGAGCAGCCCTCAGAGGACTGAATCACAGGCAACTATGGTGGTTTCTCAACCCACAAATACCAAAGACAACTTAGAAGGTCAGTAGAAAATGTCTGTGATTGTGGTGAGAAAGGAGCTCAGTCCCAGCCTAAGTCCCACCTGCAGCCTGGGGGAGGCGGCAGCTTCCTGATCTTGGCCCACAGACAGACCAGGAATCAAGTGGCTGATCAGAGGGGGATTGCAGGCATCTTTTTGCTGGTTCTGGGGCTGGATTCTCTTGCTTTGCCCATGCTTGGATCTGGGTCACAGTTCTGGGTGGCTGTCCTGGGATAAGGAGGAGTGCTGGCTTGGTGGAGCTAGTAGTGGCAGTACAGAGTGAATCCTCCTCATAGTTCCAAGGCAGAAAAGGGTGCTTGTGGTTACTCATAAACCAGAGCACAAGCCAGGAAAGGAGGAAACACCTCACCCTTGATCATAGCATCTTGGAAGAACTAAAAATTTACAGGTCCCTAGAAATATCTCTGAAAACAGCTGCACAAAACGCCTGAAGCTTGAGACAGTTGACATTCTCCACACTGGAAGCAGACCTCTATCTTAACAAGGAGTTTATAATTCAAGTAATTGGCTGGGATCATGAGCAAATTGTGCAAAAATTGTCAGACCACGGAATCTTTTTTTGATGACAAATGAGATCAAAGCATACAACCAGAAAAAGACAACAAAATGAAAACTCCTACATCCAAAGTCTCCAAGAAAAATACGAAGTAGCCCCAGACCATGGAAGAGCTCAAAAAGTATTCTGAGAAGCAAGTAAGAGAAGTACAGGAAAAAATGGGAAGGGAAATGAAAGTGATGCAAGAAAATCATGAAAAACAAGTCAACAGCTTGTTAAAGACCCCCCAAAAAATACTGAAGAAAATAACACCTTAAAAAAATATCCTAACCCAAATGCAAAAGAGGTCCAAAAAGCCAATGAGGAGAACAATGCCTTCAAAAGCAAAATTGGCCAAATGGAAAAGGAAGTCCAACAGCTCACTAAAGAAAATATTTCCTTAAAAATTAATATGGAGCAAATTGTAGCTAGTGACTTTATGAGAAATCAAGACATTGTAAAACAAAATCGGAATGAAAAAAAAATCCAGAAAACACTGTGAAATATCTCAGTGGAAAAAAAAACAATTACCTGGAAAATAGATCCAGGAGAGAGAACTTAAAAATTATTTGACTATCTGAAAGCCATGATCAAACAAAGAGCCTAGACATCATCTTTCAAGAAATTACCAAGGAAAGCTGCCCTGACATTCTAGAACCAGAGGGTAAAATAGAAATGGGAAGAATCCACCAATCACCTCCTGAAAGAGATCCCCAGAGGAAAACTCCTGGGAATATTGTAGCTAAATTCTAGAGTTCCCAGGTCAAAGAGAAAATATTGCAAGCAGCCAGAAAGAAACAATTCAAGTACTGTAGAAACACAATCAGGATAACAGAAGATTTAGCAGCTTCTACATTAAGGGACTGGAGAGCTTGGAATATAATATTCTGGAGGTCAAAGAAGACAAGATTACAACAAGAATCACCTACCCAGCAAAACTGAGTATAATCCTTCAGGGGGGAAAGTGGAAATTTAGTGAAATAGAGCACTTTCAAGCATTCTTGATGAAAAGACCAGGGCTGAATAGAAAATTTGACTTTCAAATACAAGACTCAAGAGAATCATGAAGAGGTAAACAGGAAAGAGAAATCATAAGGGACTTACTAAGGTTGAACTGTTTATATTACTGCATGGAAAGATGATATTTATAACTCATGAGACCTTTGTCAGTATTAGGTAGTTGGAGGGAAGAGAGATAGATAGATAGATAGATAGATAGATAGATAGATAGATAGACAGATAGATAGATAGATAGATGGCACAGAGTGAGTTAAAGATGTTGGGGCAATATCTGGAGAATAAAATTAAGGGGTAAGAGAGGATTACACTGGGAGAAGGAGAAAAGGAGTGGTAGAACGGGGTAAATTATTCCACATAAAACAATGAGAAAAGGCTTTTACAGTGGAGGGGAAACGGGGAAGGGGAGAGGGAATGCATAAATCTTATACTCATCAGATTTCACTTAAAGAGAGAATATCATACCCACTCAATTGGTTATGCAAATATGTCTTAACCTACAGGAAAATAGGGGGGGAAGGGGATAAGAGAGCAGGGGAATGATAGAGGGAAGGGCAAATTGGGGGAGGTGGTAATCAGAAGTAAACTCTTCTAAGCAGGGACAGGGTAAAAAGAGAGAATAGAATAAATGGGAGGCAGGATGAGATGAAGGGAAATAGAGTTAGTTTTTCACAACATGACTGCTATGGAAGTGTTTTGCATGACTACATGTGTATAACCTATATCAAGTTGCTTGCCTTCTCAATGAAGGTGAGTGGGGAGGGAGGAAGGGAGAAAATTTGGAACCCAAAGTTATAAAAAGAAATGTAAAAATTTGTTTTCACATGCAACTGGGAAATGAGATATACAGGCAATGGGGTATAGAAATCTATCCTGCCCTACAGGAAAATAGAAAGGGAAGGGGATAAGAGAAGGGGGGAGATAGAAGGGAAGGCAGATTAGGGGAAGGGGCATTCAGAATGCATGCCATCTTGGGGGGAAGGGATGAGATGGGGAGAAAATTTGGAACTTAAAATCTTATGGAAGTGAATGTTGAAAATTAAAAATAAATAAATTAACAAATAAAAAGTATGCTTCAATCTGCATTTATACTTCACCAGTTCTCTCTCTGGAGATGGATAACATTTTTGATCATGGGTCCTTTGGAATTGTCATGGATCATTATCTTGATCAGAGGAAATAAGGGTTTCAATTGATCACCATTACAACAGTTATAATATTGCTGTTATTGCAAATAATGTTTTCCTGATTCTGCTCATTTCACTGTGAATGAGATAGTCATCCCATTTTTTTTTCTGAAATCAACTTGCTCATCATTTCTTATAGCATAATAGTATTCTGTCACAATCTTGTACCAAAACTTGTTCAGTCATTCCCCAAGGGATAGACATACCTTTGATTTCCAATTCTTTGCCTCTCCAAAAAAGCTGCTATAAATTTTCTTCAGGCAAGTAGATCCTTTTCTTTTTTTATTTCTTTAGGATACAGACATTTCAGTAGTATTGCCCCATCAAAGGGTAGGTATCATTTTATAGACCTTTGTACATATTTTGAATGCTTCTCCAGTATGTTTAGACTAGTTCATGCCACTACCAGAGGATTAGTGTCACATTTTTTCCACATCCCACCAAGCATTTGCCACTTTCCTTTTTTGTCATGTTAGTTAATTATGAAATGAATGAACTGGAATCTTTTGTTATTTTAATTTGCTTTTTTCCTAATGAGTAATGATCTAGAGCATTTTTTTCATGTGACTTAATAGCTTTGATTTCTTCTAAAAACTCTCTGTTCATATTCTTTTACCAGTGGTGAATGTCTCTTATTTTTATAAATTTGACTAAGTTCCTCATATGTTTGAGATACACAACCTTTACAAGAGGAGGAAATTGTCACAAACTATTTTTCTGTTTCTTGTTTTCTTTTAATTTTGGTTGTGTTAGTTTTGTTTGTCTAAAAACTTTTAATTTCATGCAATCAAAATTACATATTTTATTTTCCATAATTTCTTCTCTATCTTGTTTTGTCATAAATTCATTCCTTTGTTCATAGATCTGATTGGCATATTTTTCCACATTCCACTTATTTACTCGTGATATTAGCTTTTATGTCTAAATAATTTGTCCATTTTGACCTTATTTTGGTGTACAGTGTGATGTGTTGGTTTATTCTATGCTTAGTTTCTGCCAAACTACTTGCAGTTTTTCCTGCCACTAATTTTCAAATGTTAATTTTTTTGCCCCCAAAATTTGGGTGTTTGGGTTTTTCAAACTGGTCATTTACTGTTGTGTATTGTGTACCTATGCTGTCTCAATGATCTCCCACTCTATTTCTTAGTGAGTACAGGATTGTTTTGATTATTACCATTGGAACTGCTAGGCTGTCTTCCTTCATATTGATTTCCTTGATATTCTTTACCTTTTTTCTTCCAGATAAATTTTGTTACTATTATTCCTAGCTTTCTACACACACACACACACACACACACACACACAGTTGAATTGGCATGTCACTGAATAAACTTAAGTAGGATTGCCATTTTTAGTATATATGCTCAGTCTACCCATGAATATTTAATACTTCTCCAATTGTTTAGATTTCTCTTCATTTGTGTGAAGAGTTTTTAATTGTGTTCATATAATTTTTGGGTTTGTCTTGACAGGTATACTACCATGTATTTTATATTGCCTGCAGTTATTTTAATTGAAAGATCTCTGTATACATCTTGTTGCTAGTTTTATTTGTAGTATGTAGAAATGCTGATGATTTATGTGGGCTTATTTATATCCTGAAACTTGGATTAACTTGTTAATTGTTTCAACTAGCTTGTTTTTTTTTTAGTTATTTCTTTAAGTATACTATCACATCTTCAGCAAAGTGATAGTTTTGTTTCCTCATTGCCAGTTTTTATTCTTTCAATTTCTTTTTCTTGTCTTACTGCTATAGCTAGCATTTCTAGTACAATATTGAATAATAGTAGTGATAATGGACATTTTTGCTTCACCCTTCATCTTGTTGGAAAGGCTTCATTTTATCCCCATTACAGATAATGTTTGCTCTTGGTTTTAGATAGATACTACTTATCATTTTAAGCAAGATTCCTTTGATTCCTATGATTTCTAGTGTTTTTAACAGGAATGGGTGTTGCATTTTGTTAAAGCCTTTTTCTGCATCTATTGTTATAATTATAATTTTTATTATTTTTGATATACTCAATTATGTTGATAGCTTTGCTATTATTGAACCAGCCTTGCATTTACAATATAAAACAACCTAGTAATATTACATGATATTTGTGACATGTTGCTTTTTTCCGCTTAGTAGTAATTTATTTAAAAATTTTGTCTCAATATTCATTAAGGAAATTGATCTATAATTTTCTTCCTCTGTTTTTGCTTTCCATGCTTTAGGTATCAAAACTATATTTGTGTCATAAAAATAAATTTGGTAGGATTCCACTTTTAATTATTATTTTTGAAATAATTTATACAGTATTGTGATTAATTCTTCCTTAAAGGTTTGGAAGAATTCATTTGTGAATTCCTCTGATCCTGAATATTTTTTCCCCAGGGAGGTTATTGATGGCTTATTCAATTTGTTTTCCTAAGATAATATTATGTACCCTTTTTCTTCTATTGCTAATCAGGGTAGTTTCTATTTTTGTAAATATTCATCCACTTCACAGATTATCAGATTGTCATATAATTGGGGAAAATAGCTACTAATTATTGCTTGAATTCCATCTTCATTAGCAGCATATTTTTTTCATTTTTTTGTATTAGTGGTTTGGTTTTCCTCTTTTTTCAATCAAAGTAACCAATGAATTATCTTTTTTTCATAAAAATAGTTGTTTTTTTAATTTAGTTTTAATTGTTCATTCAAAGTGTGTAAGTTTGTTTTTTACTTTTGGTTTTATTAATCTCTTTTATTTTCGGGATTTCCATTTTGTCATTTAACTGGGGACTTTTAATTTGTTCTTTTTTAAGTTTTCTTCTTCCGTTGCATGCCCAATTCATTTCTCTTTACATCTGTCTATCTCTGTCTGTCTCTCTGTCTCTCTCTCTTTCATTGATGTGTTTAAATCTGCTACTATTCCAAAATTTTTGAGTACTCTCATTATTGTCATTCATTTTAATGAAATTATTCATTGTTTTTATTACTGGTTCTTTACTTAATGTTTATGTTTGATTAGTTTATAATTAACCTTTAATCAATGCCTGAATGACCCTTTATTAAATGTAATTTTATTGCATTATAGTCTGAAAGGGGTTCAATTAATATTTCTTTTCTGCATTTGACTGTGAGGTTTTTATGTGGTACAACAAGGTCAATTTTTGTGCAGGCAACATATGTAGTTCAGAAAAATTGTATTCCTTTCTATCCATTCAGTTTTGTCCAAAGGTTTATCATATCTAACTTTTTTTTTAAGATTCTACTCATTTCCTTTACTTCTTTCTTATTTATTTCATGATTTGATTTACCCAGCTCTGAGAGAGAAAAGTTGTTTTCCCCCCCAGTAGTTAACTTCCTCCTTTAATTAATTTAACTTTTCCTTTAAGAATTTTGATTCTATATTTGTTACATAATATATATATATATGTATATATGTGTGTATATATATGTATGTGTGTATATATGTATGTGTATACACACACATATATATGTATGTATGTATGTATGTATATGTGTGTATATATATATATATATATATATATATATAAATAAATTGATGTTACTTGTCAGTTGTTCATTTTAGCAAGATGCAGTTTCCCTGATTATACTTTTTGATTCATTATATTTTTGCTTTTGCTTTCTGTGATATCATAATTGCTACCTTGCCTTTTTTACTTCAGCTGGACCAAAATAATTCCTGATCTAGCCCTTTATTTATTTATTTATTTGTTTGTTTGTTTGTTTGTTTGGGTGAGGCAATTGGGGTGAAGTGACTTGCCCATTCTCACACAGCTAGTAAGTGTCAAGTGTCTGAGGCTGGATTTGAACTCAGGTCCTCCTGACTCCAAGGCAGGAGCTTTATCCACTGTGCCATCTAGCTGCCCCTCTAGCCCTTTATTTTAACTTTGTATGCATCTCTCTTTTTTAGGTCTGTTACTTAAAATATTTCTAAACAATGGTTTCTAATACATTATGCTATCCACTTCTGTTTTAAGGATGTGTTCAATCCATTCACATTCACAGTTATGATTATTAATTGCATTTTCCTTCATATGGTTTTCTTCTTTTTATCTTTCACTCTCTCTTTTTATTCTGTCCCTCTAATGTCTGTCTTGTTTCTTACCACTTTCTCCTTTCATCTTCCCTACCTTTTATCATTTCTCCTTTCTATTACCCCCTTCTCCTCCTACTTCTCTGTTGGGTAAGATAGTTATCTACTACTAATTAGTGTGTGTATATTTATTTTCCCTTTTTGCATCAGTTTAGGTGTGCAAAATTCAAACATTGCCTGCCTCCTACAATTTTGCCTTCCACTATAAAAGTTCTTCCTTATGTGCCTGTTTTATATGAGATATATTCCTTCATTCTTTATTCCCTTCCCTCTCCTCCCAGTATAATCCACTTTCTTGCCTCTTCATTTTTAACATAATTAAAACATAATCAACTCCCTCCTGCACCCTCTTTCCCTACAGAATCCTTCCAACTGCACTATTAATGACAAATATTTTAGAAGATCCATGTATCATCTTCCCAAATAGAAAAATATATAGTTTAACCTTATTGAATCCCTTGTGATTTTCATTTTTATCTTTCTTGGCTTCTCTTGAGTCTTTTATTTAAAGTCAAATTTTCTATTTAGCTCTGAATTTTCATCAGGAATGCTTGAAAGTCTTCTCTTTGATTAGCTATCCATTTTCCCCTGAAGGATTTTTCTAAGTTTTCCTAGGTAGGAATTCTTGGAAGTAATACTAGTTCCTTTGCTTTCTGGAATATAATATTCCAACTCCTTGAATACTTTAATTTAGAGGCCTGCTAGATTTTGTTATCCTGACTATGGCTCCATTGATACTTGACTTCTTTATTTCTGACTGCCTGCAATAGTTTCATTTTGATCTGGCAGTTCTGGAACTTGACTATAATATTCATGGGTGTTTTCATTTTGGGATCTCTTTCAGGAGGTGATCGATGGATTAAAGTTTTATTTTACCTTTTGTTTCTAGGATATCAGAGCAATTTTACTTGATAATTTCTTAAATTATCTTGGTTCCTTATTTGATCATACCTTTCAGGTAATCATGAAAATTATCCTTCCTTGATCTATTTTCCATGTCATTCATTTTTCCAACAAGATATTTCACATTTTTTAAATTTTCTTTTATTTCTTAATTATCTTTCATTGTTTCTTGAATTCTTATAAAGTCATTAGCTTCCAATTGTCCAATTCTAATTTTTAAGGAGTTATTTTCTTCAGTGGGCAAAATTCTATACCTCTTTTTTTTCTGTTTGGGCTATTCTGTTTTCTTAAAGTGTTGTTTTCTTCAGTATTTTTGTTCCTCTTTTACCATTGCTAATTGTCTTTTTGTAATTTTCTTGTTTTTCTTTCATTTCTTTGCCCATTTTTCCTCTATCACTGTTATTTCATCAATTTACTTTTTTTCCTCAAGACTTTTCCTATAGCTGTTTTGATTCCTTTGCTTTCTTCTGAGTTTGTGTCTTAACCCTCTCTATCACTATAGTACATTTTTGTGGTCCATTTTTTTCTCTTGCTCATTTTCTACTTTATTTCTTTACTTATAACTTTATGCTAATGTTGGGATCTGTTTCTCAATTGGGGGCTTTGAGAGTCCCTGTCTCAAAGCTCAGGGACTGTTTTTCATTGCTATTTTCAGAGCTAATCTGGGATATGGATTAGAAATTTTTGGTGCTTTCAAGATGGTATGATGTTGGGAGAGGTATAGTCACTGGTCTCTTTGTCTATACTCTGGTTCTTATCCAAGATGGGACACTGATCTTTGTAATTCCAATTAATACATTGTATTTGGCAAAAGGGTTGTCTCACTCTGACCTATTGCTGTCTCTGACACTGCAGAATTTGATTTAAGGTGCTAATTTAATGTTCTTTGGAAGAGTATGTTGGGAGGGCTAAGCTAAGTGTTTCTCTAGTCCACCTTCTTTGTTCCACTCCTGGAAGTCTCAACTATTTTTTTTTAAACAAAACATATTATGTTGTGGAAATAAATATAATTGATAATTTCTTATCTATGTATTTTGGGACTTATTGGTGTTCGCCCTTTTTTTTCCTCCTCATAATCCATCATATTCACCTTTGCTAGATGTGTCATTATAATATTCTTCTTTGAATAATTCATTCCTTTAAGTTAAAATATTCACTGTCTTCTTATGATCTAATAGTTAATTTATAATCTAGTCATCTTGTTCTAAAAATTAGAATGATTCACAATATGGCTCCAACATACATTCCAAGACCTGTCTCCCACAAAGACCATGACATTCTCCATATCATTCCCAAAAAACTCCAAACTCAATCCAATGTCCTTTAATTCACTGTTTCCAGAATAGCAAAAAGCAAAGATGTAAAGCCTGAAAAGTGTAAAATACATAAAGTGTGCCATGAATTCAACATGGCATTTCATGGTACATTTCATGCTTTAATGGTGAAAAGAGGACCTTACATATGAAAGTACTAAGAGGATGAAATTTCACCTTCTTCCAAAAGGCAAACTGTTAGGGTTTCTCATAGTAAACATATAGTGAAATCTGGGTAAATATCTTCATAGGATTGGGTGAAAGGTATTCCATAACTTCAGGGTCTAGAACCTACATATTTGTTATTCAATAAAGTGGGCCTAATTAGGAGGCACAAACAGAGATAGGTTCATACTACAGGTAAAGGTACATGCCTCCTTTCACTCTTGAAGTAGTAAAGTCTGTTTGTATCCAATCTAGAAGCAGCAGGAAAGAAATACTAAGAGACTTACCCAAGTTAACACTGGAAATACCTGAGTGATGCCAGGAATAGTTGTGTCCTTTACTTTGTTTAGTAGGGGACATTCTACCTATTCAAGCTAGTTAAAAATATCAGAAGGTTTAGTTTCTTTCTTTCTTTCTTTCTTTTTTTTTTATCCCAAACCATTGTCTGGATGCACTTTTAAAGACTGAACAAATAATACTCCTATGTGCTCTTCAACCAATCTGTGGAATGAAAACATATAACTAAATAATATCAGGGAAGGAAGCATCTGAAATACATCCTGGTTATTTCAAATACAAAACTAATGGATGGTATGCACACAGTCATCCATCATACTAGTTTCTTTTTATGTTTGTGCTTTCAGAGTGCCTGATGGATTTTTTAAATCAATTACAATTTAAGACTCTGAAAAATAATCCTATATGAAGAAAACTTTATTGTCATGGTTGTGATATACATACATACATATATATATATATATATATATATATATAATGTCCCCTTTATTTTTTCCCTTAGGAACAGCAAGAGCTAATTGAATATTCTTCAGTATAGAATGATTTCTTTATTTCTCTCACTGATTTTTTTTTGAATTGAAACAAGTACCTTACTAAATTTCTAGATGAGTTAACAATTTTTTAAATATTTTTTTCTTAAATTAATTGGACCCCTTCATTATTAAAGACAAAATCCCTCATCCTATGGATTGTTTATGCATTTCAGGATCTTAAAATGTAGCCATGGTCAAAGTAAACACTTTTTTATATTCTAATGTTATGTTATTTGAATTTCAAATTGAGCTGATAAAATCTAATTCTTAAGCCTAATAATTTTTGCAGACATTTTATTTGAATACAAAGGAAATGCTTATTATTTTGAATTCCAGAGATGAAACAAGATATTTTAGAATTGACTTCATGATAACTTATAGTAAATGATAACGTCCAAATGCATTTTGAAAATTTTAACATTATACAAATGTAACATCTTACTATCTTTCATTGTTTCCTCTTCTAATATGATCATCTGATGATCAGAAGGAATAGAAAACTGAAAATTATGTGTTTCTTTTTTACACTATGTTTTATAGAAATGTCATTCCTTCCAATAGATTATATGAGCAAGTCTCTGAAAATGATTCCTAAATCTCATACACATTCCAATCTCCCTATAGAGCTCTAGTTGCAAACTTCTAAATGATATTTTAGTATTGAAATGAGGGGAAAGGAAGTATTATGTTACTAAAATTCTCAAGCCTTAGATGGCATTCATTCAATTAGTTTTGTGAATTAAGGAATATGTGACCTATTGTTTTCTTTAGATATTAAATATACAAGGTAAAATGAAATGTATGTGTTTATTTGGGCATGCACTCAATACATTAATGGAAAACATTACTGATCATATTTGGGCCCATCAGGTTGAATCTATGGATGATCAAAACAGTTATACATTATCATATTTCTATTTATTTATTGAAAAAAATGTTTATTACCTCTCCCTCCCATTAATACATTGGGTAATGTGGAAAATACATGCCTTTTTCTGCATTTTAAAGACATTGCTTCTCTAATAGAAAGTGGGTGGCGTGCTTAATTTTCAGTCCTCTGGACTTTTGGTTATACACAATTTAAATTATAAAGCTGCTTATAACCACATGATTTCTTGGAGACCAAGTTACTTACTTACAAGTTTAACCATTTCAGGCATATAAATAATTGAATTTTTGCAGTTTTTTTTGGGGGGGAGGAATCCCATATAGTTAAGTATTTATAATTTTTTTTCCTTTTCAATATTCTGTAACTTGGCTGTTCAGACATGCTCTCTCTTGTTTTAAATCTACTTCATTATCAGAGGAATCTGAGGTGAAAAAAATTAACTACAAAGCAATCTCTTTGGCAGAATGTACTAAACATTTAATCAGAAACAACTTACATCATAAATGTTAGAAATAACATCTAAAAGAAATAAATTCTCAGTTAGAAAATGATCATTTGGTCACATATGCTTAGATTTAGATAGTATATACCCTATTTGATAATATTAGTTATTATTATAGGAGATCATACTGATAAGGGATATTGGAAAATGTATTTTATTCTTCATAAGGTCGCAGTGAAGAACGCAGTACAAGCATCAGCACTTCCATTTCACAGATGAGAAAGCTGATGGTCAGTAAAGTTACATGATTTACTCATGGTTAAAATACAAATAAAAGTTAGAACTAGGATGGGAATTCATAAGTCTTTCTTCAAACCCATTTCTTTTTTGTTGATTGCTTTTACATACATTGATTTCTGTGTGTGTGTGTGTGTGTGTGTGCGTGCGCATGTGTGTATTTATATATATATATATATATATAGACACATTCACACGTCCTTTGTTTTCAAAGAGGACCAAAAAGACATCACTATGCTGGAGTCAAGTTATTGTGTGTCTGACTGTGGCTGATCAGACTAATATAAGCTCAGCATGTTCCACCACAGGTGGAACATAAGTAGCACTTGTGAACATTTGGGGTGGATTCTCTAAATTTGTACAGCACATGTTTCTTTTGAGCTACTCCAATTCTGCTTTGCATATAAAGCACAGCACTTTTTTTGATGTGGGCATGCCATGCTGGGTGGTCCTGTGGCAGTGTTTTCCATGTCACAAATTAGTTCCAAAGTTCTTAAGAGAGACCTTGAAAGTGTTCTTGTATCATTTCTTCTGACCATCATGTGAACTCTTGCCCTCTGTAATTTTTTCCATAAAATAGTCTTTTTGGCAAAAGTACATTTTACATTCCAACAACATGGCCAGCACAAAGGAGTTGTGCTCTCTGAAGTAGAGTTTGAATGCTTGGCAGTTTAGTTCAAGAAAGGATCTCAGTGTCTTGGTATCTTATCCTGCCACATGATCTTCAGAATCTTCCTAAGACAATTCAAATGGAAGCAGTTCAGTTTCCTGGCATGGCACTGGTATGCTGTCCAGATTTCACAGGCATAAAACAATGAGGTCAGCACAGTGGCTCTGTAGACCTTCAATTTGGTAGTCAGTCTAATACCTCTTCTCTCCCATACTTTCCTTCAGAGCCTCCCAAACACTGAGCTAGCTAGGGCAATGCATATTTCAACCTTATTATCAATGTTTACATTCCTGAAATTATCCACAACATTCAAAGCTTCTAGACTTGCTGTAACTGATGGTTACACATATGGATGCTGTGGGGCTGGCTGATGGAGCACTTGTGTCTCCTTAGTGTTAATTGTTAGGCCAAAATTAGCACAAGCAGCAGAGAATTGAGTCATACTTTCAGTTTCAGAGAGTGCATTGAGTGCACAATCATCTGCAAACAGAAAATCATGCACCAACACTGCCTCCACTTTGGTCTTGGCTTATAGCCTTTTCAAGCTGAAGAATTTACCATCAACGTGGCAGTTGACCTTAATGCCATGTTCATCCTCACTGAAGGCATTTGACAACATGGCTACAACATTATGCTAAAAACCACAGGAGCAAGCACAGAACCTTTTTTCACTCCATTGGTGACAGGGAAAACATGAAAGCATTGTCCATCATCCAGAACGTGGGCAAACATGTCACCATGAAATTGATGTACAATGTTGATGAATCACTTCGGGGAATGAAATTTTGACCTAATTTTCCATAAGCCATCATGACTGACAGCATCAAAGGCCTTAATCAGATCTACAAATGTTGCATTCAGGCCTTTGTTCTGCTCCTGGCATTTCTCCTGGAGTTGTAAGGCAACAAATACCATATTGAACATTCATTGGCTCTTTCTGAAGCCACAATGGCTCTCAGATAAATGACCATTTTCCAGGTAAAGGATCAGCCTATTAATGAGGCCTCTGGAAAGAATCTTGCTAGCAATGACAGAGAGCCCCCAGTCAATGTGATTGTCATAAGACAATCTATTTACCTTTTTAGAGATGGACAATGGAGGCATCTTTGAACTCCTTGGAAATAACTTCCTCTTGCCATATAACCTGGAAAATTTCAGTCAGCTTTTGTTTGACCCTCTACCTTGCAAATCTCAGCTGAAATAGAATCAGCACCAGTGCTTTGGGACACAAAAGGAGCCTAGTGGCATTCAAACCTTTTCTTCATTGGAACTTCAGCTAGGTATGGATTGACTTCAACCTGAGGTAAATGATCAATGGCTTCAGCATTGATTGATGACAGTCTGTTGAGAACACTATGGAAGTGTTCAGCCTATCTCTCTAGGATCATGTTCTTGTCACTAATCAATGTGGTTCCATTAACATTGAGTAATTAAGATTTACCATATGCCTTTGGCTTATAAATATCCTTCAGGGCATGATAAAAGTGGTTTGGATTGTTATTATCAGCATAAAACTGAATTTCATTCTGTCTTCTTACTGAGCCAAGAATCCTACATCTTTCTATGCTTTGTTTGTACTTTACTTTTGTTGGAATTAATTACTGCCTTCCTAGAGATGGATGAACTGTCCTGCTGGTAAACCCTGTGAAGATCTCATTTTTCGTTTAGCAGCTTCATAATTTCCCCATCATTTTCATCAAACCAGTCCTGATGTTTGAGAGTGTTCTGACCCAGATGAGCAAATGTGGTGCTGTACACCAAATCTCTGAAAGCTGCCTACTCTTTTTCTGCTCCACTGTTACCAATTATGTGTTGACTCAATTTTCCCTCCAAGTTAGCAGTAAATTATTCCCTCTCAGAGAAGAGCTCTAATATGTTTTCATTAATTCTTCTGGTAGTCATTTTGTCTTGGGGCCACTGCTTTTGTTGAATGCGAATATTTATCTTGAAGAAGATAAGTCTATGATGAGTCTAGCTCTCTGCACCACACATTGCCTTTATACTCTCAGATCCTGTTTGTCTCTTTCTTATCCTTAAAATCACATAGTCAATTAAATGTCAATGTTTCCTGGGAGGGTGAATCCATGAAGTTTTATTGCATTTAGGTAGACAGAAGACTGTGTTTGTGATGAGAAGATAATGAGACATGCAGTCTTCAGTAGTAACTGATGTTATTGCTTTTTCCCAATACTATTCCTCCCTAGTATTCCCTGCCAAGTCTGGTAGTCTGAGCCTACTCTACCATTGAAATCACACAGAAATATAAACTTGTCCTATTTTGGCACATTGATGAAAAGGGTCTCCAGGTCTTCATCAATTTTTTTCTTTGATTTCATCAGGATTTGTCATGGTGGGATGATAGGCATTGATAATGGTGGCATGATGTTTTCCTGCAAATGGTAATTGCATTGTCTAAGTCTGTCATTCACTCCTTTTGGTAGGCATACCAGCTTATTGACTAGATTAGTTTTGATTGCAAAACCTACACCCACTTCACAGCACTCCCCTTCTGTGTCCACTCCAAAAAAAATGTGTATCCATCTCCAACTTCAGTAAGCTGGCATTCATTTGCCTGCCTTTTTCACTCAAGGCTGCTATTTGGGCTATGATACCTGCTGAGTTCTCTTGCAACAAGAGCTATGCATTTTTCAAGTCTATTGGACTTTGTGTTGTCTATAAATGTTGGCACATTTGGTGGTTTGGTGGTGGAATGATGGTGAGTGGAATCATCTTTGCAGATGTTTTCATATTTTTGTGTGTGTGTGTTTCAACTTCAGGGTGGGATCCATGCCTACTGTGGTAATCAGGCCAGGGTTGGGTATGCATATAATTTTTAGGGCACTTTTTCTGGCCTCTTCTTCATACCAGGAGGGAGCACTGTGATCCTTAAAAAGCTGCTCAGACACCCAGGGTCTGCTGAATCCTATTAATGCTTACAGTGAAAAAGAGAACCCTAAGGCCTGGGCAGCCTTTGTGCACGATTGTAACTATAGCTCCCAGTTTATCCATACCTGCTGCTTCATCACTTGCTTGTCACCATAGGACTTTGAGATAGGTAAAAATTGTAAAATGGTATAGGTAATGTCTTTTGACTTGTTTTTTATTTTGTTTTTTTGATTTGATTTTAAAATTCTATTTAAGTGAGGCAGAGTTGCACAGAGTCGTTGATGTCACTCTCTCCTCCAGTCATCACAGTTCAGTGGTAGAACAGAAACAAGATGATTAGTGGTGGTTCAAGATGCAGTGGATGACCTTGGAATTTTCAATGTCTAACCAAGGTCTAAGAGCTCCACAGTGCCTGTTTCAGCTGCCTTCATGGATGTTGGAACAGATTGTTCTCACTCACCCATTCCATCAGGGGAAAGTCTTCACATGCTTAGGTGGGACAGACACCCCCATAACCCAACAATGGATCTGAGATCCCTTGGTTCCCTGCCACCTGGTTTAGCCTATCCAGTGTTTTGCTGCTTCTGGTGGTCTGCCTTGCTTGCTTTGTGTTTGGAAGTGGTAAAATAGCTCCTAACAATCTTAGCAGGTTCCCTGGATAATGTTTGTAGGACTTGGGCTGAAAAAAGGTCAAGTAGTC
Source organism: Phascolarctos cinereus (assembly GCF_003287225.1). Taxonomy (NCBI): domain Eukaryota; kingdom Metazoa; phylum Chordata; class Mammalia; order Diprotodontia; family Phascolarctidae; genus Phascolarctos; species Phascolarctos cinereus. Next base: position 413,357,154 of record NW_027555847.1, read on the forward strand.
CTTTAGACTAAGAGTGTTCATTTTGCTCTTCTTTGAGTTCCCATCACTGGCAATTAATTAGTGGCTGATTTTGGTTTTGGTATTGGTTTAGTACAAAGATAGGTAACCTTAGAGTAAGAAAGACATCCATTCATGTTCTGACTCTAGCTGTTACTGGTTGTATAACCCTGAGCAAGCTTCTTAACTTCTCAGTGCCAAAGGTGACTATGATTAGGGAATTCATCTGTAACATCAATGGTTTTAGATGTTGTTCTGGATGATACAGTAGGCCACTGATACTTCGGCCTTTCTTTTCTTTTCTTCATGATATTTAGAGGTAGAAGCCAATATTCCCAATATCTTTTCTATCCCCTTGTTGGAAGTGGTTTTAGGGCCTTATCTTTTCTCTGATCACCATTCTCTCCCCTCTCCCCCCCTTTATTTCCTGGAGTCTTAATAAACTATGGCTGATTATAATAATTATCTAACACCATAGGGAATGGGTAATATATTAATTCCTCAGAACTACATGGTCTCTTTCTCTAATACTTTTTGAGTTAATATTGGATGAAAGATCAGTAATACAACTATGAGAGCTCTGAGCTTTCAAATGGAATTGCTCACATTCATTTAGAAATTTGATTATCAGACTTAGTTTTAATTTATGTTTATCACTAGTTAGTCCTCAGATTCTTTCTATTTCATGTGAAAAATCAGAATATAGAAAAAAAGTTAGGTAAATTTAAGACTTGAGTACAGATCAGAAACTATTACTAGGCATTGAAGAAAAGTTAGAGAGAAGAGTAACTTCCTTCAGTCATTGAAGTGGTGGATACAAGCAGAACCTTCATTTTAACAATATACCAGCAAACTTCCTTGATTTTCCTTGGAGAGAGCTCAGATTTTCATTCATTCTCTAATTTCTAATGCTAATTCTTCCTAAGGCAAAGTTTAGAAAATTGTTTTAATATCTGTCCCCAATTTCTGATGTTGCTCATCTCTTAGAGTCCCTACCTCTTCCCCTCAGCTTGTATATCACAGAGTGTGTCTTTAAGAAGTTCTAGTTGACTAAAGCTAACCTTCTTATTCAAAGACTGAGAATATTGTAAATTGATCTAAAGACTAGAAGAGGAATTATTATCCCTCTGAAATACAAATCCTAAAATGAAAATCATTTCTCAAAACTCCATTACAATTGACCTTGGGTTTAATGTCAACTTTGGTGAATCTTGCTGTATATGCTCAGCAAGAATGTCCTGAGCATCATGTCTTTGGACCCTATCACCATATGTGGAAATGCAACAGCATGGAAAAGAAGAACCATTTCTTTGTGACACAGGAGATATTAATATAAGTCCCAGATCCATTGCTGGGCACTTTTGTGACCCTTGAAAAGTCACACAATCTTTCTCTTCTTCAATTTACTTATCTGTAAAATAAAGATAATTATACATATTCTCTGTTCATCAAAACATTGTTAGGGACAAAGCATTTTGTAAAGGATAAAACTATAAATAAGCATTATTTTTTAAATTGTTATTTGAGATATAAGCTTTTTTTTCCCTGAATATCCATGATAAAGGTTCATTGGCATTTATCCCCTTTAGGTTTATTAGTGAACAGTGGTTACTACATTGCTTAACCAATATAGTTCATACATACATACATATATGTATGACTGCATCCGTGGCTGTGGTCTGATGCTGGCAGAGTGTGAAGAGAGAAAGAAATACAGGACAGGTGGAAGATGTGAAGAACAAACTCTGTTTATTGATCTGAGGGCTCAGGCTTATATAGTACTGAATCAAGCAATAGTAACATTATTATCTATGAAAAGCACAAACCTAATTAAGTGATTTCCTTACTGCCTTGTAACTTGTCTGTTACTTTCTTTCCTGTATCCTGTCCTGTACCATATCCGTTTCCTCCCTTCTTACATCCTGTTCTCAAGAGATGGAACAAGGGGGTGGTAAGACAACATCCTGAGTTTCACAGCTGTCGTGCTTTGTACAAACTACAGGTAAGACCTGGGCTGGCCTAAGCCCTCCAACTCCCCAGATCCAGCCCTCTACATATGTGTGTGTGTGTGTGTGTGTGTGTGTGTGTGTGTGTGTGTGTGTGTGTGTATTGGAACTCACATCTTCCTAACTCTTGTTCCAATGGTCTATCCACTGTGTCATATAGTAGCCTCAGTACTATATTAATGTCTTAATGTCCTACTCAGGTCTTTCTTGCATTCCAAAGTTATCACTAACTCTGTCATAATAGCAGAAAATTAGGTCTTAAATGGAGAACAGCTAAATGAAAGCCCTGGAGAGTTTCCCAGAACCATCTTACCTGTTTCTTCTCATCCTCATGCTTCAGTCACCATATTTCCTTACTGTGCTAATACTGATTCTGTTTGCCTGACATCCACACTTTTGCTTTCACTAGTCATTTAATAGTTGAGTGCAGGCTCTAGTTTTATTTTATGCAGATTCATGTCTAGGTATTGACATAGATAGGCACTGAATAAATAAATATTGGTCTGTCAATAATGTTAGCATGGAAAGTGATATTAATACACATCAGTGTGGGTCTGTGTATACCTACAAATTCAATAAATTTAAAATATTTTGCGAATATTTATTATATGTAAGTTGCTGGATTAAATAAGTAATTAAAAATTGATAGTGATACATGGCTGGTTTAATTGAATTTTCTCACTTTACAACCATTAGCTTTGGTTTGGAGGTACAACTCCTGATATGCTCCCTTCTGTGACATAAGGCATGACAAGTTCAACTGACTTGCTTTTAGATCATTGTGTTGTAAATTGTAGAGAAGCCAAGTCATCAGGTAGAAAGGGGTAAAAAAGTAATTTCAAATTCTACAGTAAATTTCATTGCTTATCAAGTGAAGGAGAGTATTGAAGACATTTCTTGAAAGCAAAAATCACACTCATATTATTAAAAGTATTCAGAAAAAATCATTTTGATCCAAATTCTCTTGCTAATTGCCTCAATTTGCCACCTCTGCTACTTTATAATTATTAATCATTCTACTACAAAGAAGGTAACTTGATTAAATCATAGCAATGAAAGTATTAACTTTACACAGAAAAATGAAATTCTATAATTTTAGTCAAATTACTAATTTAAAAAGTACTTATGTATTCATGTAACTGTATTGTTTCCTTTATTTTCCTCAACTGTAATTATTTTTTTTTCATATCACAAAGTCAAGACAATGAAGTAAATTGAATTTATCTGTTTAAGAATATTACCTGCCCAGGCTAGGCATGAGTTGGACCAAATTATTCCAATCCCAGTTCCAATCTTGATAGTCTAGATGGCTTTGTCTATAGGACTCCAAAGCATGTAGTTGAAAAGTGAAAAGTTCCATTGAATTGGATATGAGAAACATGTGAAATAAAAATATAAATCCTTTGACATACCATTTGTCACTGAATCATGGGAAAAATCAAACATAGACACATATATACAAGTTAAAAAAACAGCAATCAAAAGGCACATATAATATTTCAAATGTATTAATCACAAGTCATTATTCTCACCCATTTTATACTTAGCATATTGGAATAAATATAATGATGACAGACAGAAATAATAAAAATTCAGTTAGATAAATAACTATTGCTACTTCCATCTATTAAAAAAAAGCTTATGGAAAAAAGTAAAACTAAATAGTGGATTACATGCTGCCATTACACTGCAAGTTTTCTAAATAATCTAGAGAGAAAGCTTATATTGTTCTGAGTGTATTTTCTGATTCTGCAATGTTATGAGCACCAGTAATATACAGATAAATGATTATGATTCCCATTAGACCAGAAAAGAAATGACACTTTGTATGACAGGCAAGAAAAAAATCCTTTAGAAAATATTTTTAAAATTCAGACTATGTTTCTAAAGTCTTTAAAAAAAAATCTTAAGGATACAAAGGTACTACAAATATTTACGACTTGTCAGGCAAAGATCAAATATGTCATACACATTATGAAAAATGACTGTTAATGAATTATTACTTTGACAGTTTCAAAATCACTAAAGTGATAATTTGATAAAACACCTGATTATCAAGTATTATCATCTCTAAGCCAAAGGAAAAACACCTAACACAGTTCACCCACTATCCAGATATCGGTCTTAATGATGGAAGCTTTCACATTCATCATTAAAATGGATAAAGATGAAATAGATCTCCTAAGTTATTCTGTCACAACTACTTTTTTGGCATAGGGAAAGACACAGCCTTTGACTTCTATTATGGCAAATATAGAAAAAAATAAGGAAATGTGATAATTGCATTTTGATAGTTCAAGCCAAAATGCATTTTTGCCTGAATCATCTAGATCCTTCCAATCATAATCACATTGTGTTTTGTCTCCTAGGGACTTACACCACAGCTGCAGTCACCAGCACTTGCCAAATATTGCTTCATCTGTAATCTCAAATACCTTTTGGGCTTTATGTACACCTATGAGGAAACTTATTAAAAACCAAGTTTCTGCCCTACTGATACTAGTTGTATTCTTGTTGTTTTATGTCAATGCATTTGCCTGTTCTAAATTGTGGGAATTTGTTTCTAGTTTTACAGTGCCAAACTCATTCTCTCCCTGTTTCCTCAAATTTTTATACATTTAAAGTTCTCTAGATTCATGATCTCATTGTGATGATTACCCTTCCCACTGCCATTAAGATTAAAACCCATACACAACTCATCTTAATTGATTTCCTTCTATATTTTTAAAATTAATTATCAAAATAACATTCATACCACTATCTAGGAATCTTCCTCTAGATCTCTTGATTTGAGTACTATTGAAGCACAAAATTGGCCACCTGTGAGGCCCTGCTCTCATTACATACCTTGTTGGCCTCCTTTTCTAATCTCATTTCTCTTTAATATTCTTTTGCAATACAACTACTGACAAGTTTTCATTTTTATTTCCGTAGACCTTGTGTCTCTTTTCTTCTTTGAATGATAAAGGATTTGATTTGTGTACAGTGGTTATTCCATGATTCAGCTCTATAATATTGCTAAAAGAATAATGATACTAATGAGACAGAATTTTGTTTTAGGGGTCATTAAAAGAGTTATACCATAACCCAAAAGCAACCTAACTTTTTTTTGCCTTCCCATTTAATTGTGAAGAAAGTTTGTTATCCTTCTGAAATCTCTATCCAAGGGATACAATATAGTATAGTGATACTACTGTTGGATTTGTATTTATATGACATTAGCATAAGTCCCACTTCTGTCACTTCTTACCTTTGTGAAGTCACTTAACTTCTCTGAGCCTCAGCCTCCTCCTCTACAAAACGAATGAATTGGAATAGATGATCCTGCAAGTTATCTTCTTGCTTTAGACTTGTGATCCTCTGTATAATACAGCAATGTTGGCTCTGTGGTTTTTAAAACTACACAGAAAATATTCTGGATAATGAACTTTTAAATCTACTTTATCCTTCTTATCAGAAGCAGAGTAGTATGGTGGAAAGAGTTTGATTTGGGAATCAGAGAACCTGACTTCAAATCTTAACTGCTATTTATTATTCATGAAACTTTAATGAAGTCACTTAAATGGTTTCATCCTTTATAAAATGAGGTTGTTAAATCAAATGATTTCTAATGTCCTTTGCAGGTCTAACTCTATGATCTTGTGTGGACATTTAAGTTGAAGTCTTTATATTTTAGATAATTATTCATTAATTTCTTCAATATTACAGAGCTTGCTAAAATGAATAAAATGAAATTTGCAAACAAAAGGCATTCAGAGAATTTCAACATTTATAGAGCACTTTTCTTCCATTTGCATAATGTATAAGACATCTATGACAGTAACAAAGATCTTTGGTGAACATATGTCTGTCTATTTTTTAGTATTATTTGGTATTAATAATCAAATGATCATAACATGAATTATCTCTTTTGTTATCTCTTACAAGGAATGCCATATGATTTAAAAAATGCAAAGTACTCTATTTTCAAAATATACATTTTTATTTCATTCAATTTCATTTATTTCATTAAATACTTCCCAATTACATTTTTAGGGGCACCTCGGTGGTACAGTGGATACAGTGTTAGATCTGGAGTAAGCAAGATCTGAGTTCAAAGCTGACCTCAGACACTTACTAGATAAATGACCCTAGGCAAGTCATTTAACTGTGTTTGCCTCAGTTTCTCATCTGTAAAAGGAGCTGGAGAATGAAATGTCAATAATCCATTATATTTGCCAAGAAGACTCCAAATTGGTGTTGTGAAGACTTGGACACCACTAAAATAACTGAACAACAACAATGACAATTATATTTTTAAAAAAATTTAGTATTCTTTTTTAAAAGTTTAATTTCCAAATTTTGCCCCTCTTTCCAACCTCTCACCCCTTAAGAAGGCAAGCAATATTACATTGACCATACATGTGAAGTAATGCAAAACATTTCCACATTAGCCATGTTGCAAAAGAAAGCACACTAATAAAAAAAAAAGAAAAAGAAAGGAAAAACTATTCTTCAAACTGCACTCAGAGTTTTTCAGTTCTTTCTTTCTCTGCATGTGGGTGACATTTTTCATTGTAGGTCATTTGGAATTTTCTTAGATCACTGTCTTGATCTGAGTAGTAAGTCTTACAGTTGATTACCATTACAATATTGTTGTTACAGTAGTACATTTTTGAAGAAGAAATTCAGGAAATATTTTGTTATTCCTAATCAAATTCTCTTTTATAGTAAATGCAAAATAAATATCATTGGAACTACTATTATCTGTACTTTCCTTGTGGTCTTCTATAGAATATTACTTATAAAGAATTTCATCTTGTACTTACATCAAGGAAATCCTTAATATGTTTGTAGAAAAAATGTAAAAGAAGGTATAAGTGTCATAGTTGCTAATATTTCCTTGATCATCTTTTTAGGCATTAATAATATCCAAGATTTCCCCTAGTGATTACTCTCTTCTCCTCATTCAAAAAACTTAAGAATCATTATCTCTGTATCATCAAAACTGAATATTTGCCAGCACAATTTCCTCTGTGTATATTTGGGTAAGCCAACTGCTTTCCTCTGTGTGTGTGTGTGTGTGTGTGTGTGTGTGTGTGTGTGTGCGTGTGTATAGGTGAATGTGTGTGCATGCATGCATGTGTGCACATGTGTGCCACTTCTACTCTCTCACTATTAGGGACTATGTTGTTAGAGTCCCTTGGTGGGGCTTAATTACCAATGATAGAGAAAAGTGGTTTGTTATAGAAATCTTCATAGAACATTTCTATTTTTCCTTGATGTAATTTGTGTTTCATCCAAAAATGCTTTCAGGAAGTTATGGCTTAATAGGGTCTCATGACAAGTGTTCCATGAAGTTTTTTTTCCTTTCTTTGTTTCTCCCTATTTATGAGGAAACTGTTTCTGTTGAATGTGTCAACATTATTGTTATAACTCATTTTCTCAACTTTTTTTCTCTTTCACTCTTTATCCTTTGTAAGGAGAGAAAAAAATGTCCTGTCTAATTCATTTTCTAGGCTCTGTTGGCTTCCTCACATATTAGGTAATAATAATAATAATAATAGTTATTGTTATTATTATTATTATTAAATGTGGAGGCAGGAGTGTGGTAAAGACAGCTTAGAAACATTCAAAAGAGGTAATTATTAAATTGTCAATATGAGCATTTGCACCTTGAAATGTTGATTTGTGAATATCTAGACAACAGATAATGTTGGAGAAAATGTTAATAGTACACATTAAATTTAAAAGTGAGAAGTGTGCATTCCTTCTTTCCCTCCCCACCACCAAAGGACCAATTGGTATGTATTTACAAACATATTCCTTTTTGGATGGGACTTCCAGTTACCAAACCAATACCAAAAATAATTTCTCAGTTTAACTTGTCTACTAAGTGGTCATTCAACTTCTTTTTGAAAGCTATAATTAGGGGGAACTGCCATGTTTCCCTGAATTTCCTCTTTTCCAGTCTAAAAAGTCCGAGTTCCTTCAAATGTTCTTCATAAGATATGGCTTCAAAAACATTTAGTATCACAGTGACTAAACTTTAAATGTTATCCAAATTATCAATAACCTTCTTAAGGTGTAACAACCACAATACAACAAATGTGGTCTAGTTCAGAATATAGACAACCTTGCAACTTCACAATTCTTTGGAGCTTTATCTCTCAATTAAGTCCAATATCACATTGTTATTTTTTTTTACTGTCACACACAGCACATTGAACACTCAACACACTGTTTGAAGATACAGTTAGGAAAAAATGTGCACAGTACAATTCTGTGTCATTGTGGAAAAATGGTTCAAACATTCAAAGCTTCAAATTCCTCTCAAGTTCCTTTTTTGCACTATGCAAAGATTATATGAAGAAATGATAAATGAATGAAGCTGATCTCCACTCACCATGGTGTTTTATTTAATCTTAGAAGCTGAACTGAATAAAAATGAGATATCAAGGTTATTGAAGTTTCAGAAAAATCTGTAATAAATATGAATCCAAAATGTTGACTCCTGCCAAGGGACTTTTGCTATTAAAGTCCTATCTTATATATCTTGTTGAAATGTTCCAACTCTGTTGTAAGTTTAAGATGAATAAAATGAGCTTTGAGAACCTTACTTTACCTCACAATATTTTTCCTTTCACCTCATCAAACAATGAAAAAGGGAAAATGGAAAACCTCTCCTTGACAACAGTTTGGTCTCAGTGAAAATGCATTACATCAGTTGTCCTAAGAACACCTTTGTCATCCAACAATGGATATACACCGACAGCTGAAAAGATCAGGAGGCGAATCCTTCCGTGTTTATCCTGCGCACTTCACAGATTTATCTCCAGGCTACATGTGTGTGGCATCCATTGCTATGCAGAGACACAAGGCATTTGTTTTAATTTACCAATGAGCATAAAATCCTTGTAGTTGTTGTTTATCCTTTGTTCTTGAACAGGACCATGACATCAGGGAGGTGATGCTATGATGTGCAAGTGAATTAGATTTAAGTGAGGGAGGGCTGTGCAAAGTCACCAGCCTCACTTTCTCCTCTGAAGCCATCTGAGTTCAGTGGCAATGAAAACGATTGGAGACGGCTCAGATGCAGTGGCAGACATACAGAAGAATCCCTGCACTTAACATATTGATTTAGAAAACTGTATATTAACATTTTCTTTATTCCATTATATTTTTCATTATTCTGTTAACTATTTCCCAATTATATTTTAATGTGGTTTGTGTACAATTTGGAGTGTTGTGGGAAAATACAGTCAGCTGATACCGTGTTTGACATCTCTGCTCTATGTTAATTGCTTTCCCTAAGATTATAAATTGCAAAGAAGTTGCTGAACTACATTTTTAACAGTAATCCCTTATGCCAAAGAAATAATATGTTGAAATGTGTTCTTTTTTTTTCCTAGTGAAAGTCTATGGCTAAAAACCTGAGAACCTGGAATGATGTTGAATGTTTTGACAGAAATAAGGAAGTTTGGGGAGAATTTGGCAGGAAAGATAATGAATTATTTTTTTTTCTATTTTTGAGATTGAGGTATCTCTGGGACACTTAATTTGAAAAACTGAATGGGTTATTACTGATAAGGGACTGAAGCTTAAGGGGAAAAATGAATTAACAATAAGCTGTGTGAGTTATGAGAGAAAAAAAAGATCCTTACCATAGATGGGAAGACTTGGTGGAGGAGGTAAAATTTAAAATGAAGGATGGGAAGGAATTGAAAGACTTGAGTAGGGAATCAGGATGTTTATGGCATAGAGAATGGTTCAAGCAAAGGATAAAAATTGGGAAAGCACAAGGCATATTTGGGGAAGAGAGAATACCACACGGATATTGCATGGAGTGTGGTGATTTGAGTTGAATGGGCAAAACAGATTGGAGAGGTCTTTGGAAGACGAACTAATAAGTTTGAAGGTAACTTTGTAGGAAGTAATAGAAAAGGGATTTTTTTCTTCAGATGTCATAAAGTTTCGAGAGTAGCCTTTAGACCTTGATGAAGTCATATTGTCTCTGTGAGTCTCAGTTTCCTAATTATAAAATAACCTTATCAGATAACATTACTTTAAAATGTCTTACAGATTTGAATACATACTAGTTTCATCATCAGCCCTACTGTCCTTCCAGTCACCCAGATTTGTCACTGTCCATTATCCTTGAATCTTCACTTACCTTCATTTCTCAATATGTGAAAAATTGCTATATCCTGTTCATTCTAACTCTGGAGCAATATACGAATCTATATCCCTCTCTCTATTCACACGAGCACTACAAAAATTCAGGTTCTCATCACTATTCAAACAGATGATTGCAAATATCTACCATTTGTTCTTGGTCTAACCAGTCTCTCCTCATCTTCCACATAGCTGCCAAATTCATATTCCTAAATCATTCTGATTATTTAACTCTTCTGCTTAAGATAATTATCCCTTAACCTGCACCACTATTTGTAAGGTAAAATAAACACTTCTATTTTTAACATTTGAAGTCCATCACAACCTAGATCAATTTTTTAGGTTGATTACACATTTCTCTCCCTCATGTACTTGAAATTATGATCAATGTGCCCTACTTCTTATCCTAAGTTGTTATTATTGTTGCTGCCATGTAAACACGTGTGTATATTCCCCTCTTCACCTTCATCTCATAATAACCATGGATTACTTATTGGATCAGTTTTAATTTAGCATTGCCTCAGGAAGCCTTTATATACCCAGTTATTAGCACTTCACATTCCCCATTGCATTCAAATTATATAAATGTTGTATTCATTTGTTTATCTACATACCATTCCCCCAGTAGAATGCAAGTTCATTTTGGACAAAGATCATTTATTTTTGTCTTTCTATTCTTAGAAAACAGCACAGTGCCTGACACATAATAGATACTTAGTCCATGTTTGTTGATTGATTGATTAATTAGAAAACCTTTTAGGAGTACTTTTGATCTCCATTGGTAGTGGGATTACTTTAACTGAATGAATTACAAATCTTGTATTTATTGATGTAAGAAGTAAAAAAAAAATTGAAGTAGGGCACATATGATTTTGCTCCACAATGCTAAAATTTTAAGGTATAAACTTCTTCACGTAGGATTCTGTTGGCTCTATGACATGTCCTACTTTAGCTTTCCTATCACATGCTGGGCATAAGGTGAATGAATGACCAACAGCTACCAATTTCTCTCCACTGTTTTTTGAGTATTATGTATTCCTGGGTCATTAACTAAGCTAAAGTGTTGTAGGCTGAAAAAACAAAAGGATGGACTACATCTCCCCTGGAACAATCACATTTGAATATAAGTGACTTCAAAAAATACCCAGGTCTTCTATTCTTACTACCTCCCTAGAAGCACCTTGATATTTCATCTTTCCAATACTGCCTTGTCCCACAAACTGTAATAGGCCCCTTTCCTCTCCTCTCCTCTCCTCTCCTCTTCTGTCCTCTCCTGTCCTTTCCTCTCTTCTCCTTTCTCTCCTCTCCTCTCCTTTCATCTCCCTTCATTCCTTTTCCTCTCCTTTCCTCTCTTTCCTTTTCCTCTCCTTAAGTGGTACATGAGAAGATATAGGCAATAGGTGTAAACAATTTTCCCCTTAGGGATTTAACTGTCAAAGATAGCAGAAAGAATAAACAAATGGTAGGTTCAAATAAAGTGTTCTTTTTTTGGCAGCTTCAGTGTTGTTGTTGTTATCATTGTTGTTGCTGTTGTTTCAAAACTCAGCAGACACTTGGACATGTTTATAGGCATCAAGAAAAAAGCCAGTGAGAAAGGAAGATTGAAAATTGGGAAAGGTGTTTTTCAAAGGGGAAAGCACCTAGAAGAAATAGAAGACATGAAAAAGAAGTAGATGACATGAGTTGCCAAAAGACAAAAAATCACTTTCTCCAAAACTAGGTGGATAGGAAAAGGAAAAAGCATTTCTCAAGCATGCACTATTTGTTAGGAACTGAGCTAAGCACTTTTCACAAATTATCTCATTCCTGGAGCAAAGGAGAAAAAAATGGTGGATAATGTTAAAGGAATTTGAAGTGGAGAAATGGATTTTTGCAATGAGAAATAACACCTTTTGGTAACACCATTAAGCATCATTTGTGGATCACTAAACTTTTTTTTTCAATAACCAGTACACAGATACGAAATTAGAAAACATTGATCCAAAGGCAACAGGCCAAGGAAACACTGAGGAATTTTATTCAGAGTTATATTAAGGTTCTGCTGTTTCAAAAATGTTAGACCAAGTATTGAAGATTCTAGTAGCTTTAGGGAGTAGTTGAATGTAGGAGTACAATATTGTAGTAAATGCAATAAAGAAAAAAAAAACTTTTGACCAAAGGAAAGGAAAATAGGGTAAAATTGTAACAATTGTGGAATATGTCAAAAGTTTAGTGAAAAGAAATCCTTAAAGAGCAGAATTAGCTTAAAGGAGTTTCCATTTTAGGTATACATTTTATGTGTACTCTTGCTTTTAATTTTATCTCATTCCCTAGAATTTGTAATAATGTTAATCAAGAATAATAGCACATTTTCATTTATTAGAAAGCTCTACATGTTAAAAAGTGATCTCTCTTAGAAACTCAAGAAAAATGAAAGATCTGAGAAATACTGGATTATAATACCTAATTTTGAATTTTAAGTCTGAGTCAGTTGCATACCAGCCCTGAGACTCAGGACAAAAATTTTGTGTCCTAGGTTTCCATTTGAAAAATAATGAGCTTAATTCTAATTATCTTCAAGATCCCCTACATCTATAAATTCTGTAATCCAGTAATATCTATTTTCAATGAATAATAACACAATGAGAGATATAGTATTGCATTGTGGTTCAAAGTCAGAAAAAACCTGGGTTTAGGTCCCACTTCTGTTACAGGCTCTGAAATTCTGGAGAAGGGGTCCTTCTAGATAAGACTCTAAAACTATATATAAGATGTAGAAAAAATGGAAACTCACAACAGAAGCAGAAGTATCTCACTGGATGCTCTATACATCAAACAAATTGTGGGAAAATTTTCTGTAACTAATGTTAAGTCAAATGCCCTCTTGTAACAACTGGCCTAAATTGTAAATAGCAGTTTTATAAGTTCCTAAGAAAGCTATGAGAGATTGACATATATGAAGGATTAACACTATATAAAATGCTATCCACATCACAGTTTATTGCCTATAACTTTTTAAACTATGGGAACTGAGAAAAACAGAGCAATGGTAACTTCTTCAAGGGATATTAGCATTTTTAATGTTTTTTATTAATGTTCAAGAAGTTAAAAAAAAAAAATGTCCATGCCATCATTTGCCTTCTTCTTTTTTCCCCTTCGTCTTTATTTTTTTTTTGTCAGTGCAGCAGCTAAATTCTCCAGAACAGTACCTCTAAGGGGTCAGTACTAGCTAATGGTGAAAGTCCCCCAATTACTACACGAGAGATGAAGCTTCCCATGTTTACTTTGAGCAAGGCCTTTGCAAATAAACCAGGCAGAAGGAGTAATACATTAAATTCTTGATGCTTTAATTAGTCCATTAATTTTGTCCTCTATGACTGTGATCTCATTATTGTGATGAATGAGGGCAGAGTTGATGCAAATGAGATTAGAGAGGGTCATTTCACAGGTTGAGTGAGGAGAGAATATGGTACTGGTTGCTGGTTGAAGTGAGGATTCAGCACAAAGGTCCTTAATGCTCAAAATAGGGCAAAGAACCTTACAGATAAATGAAGAGTAGGTAATTGCATGTCCTTGATGAGTCAATAATTAAACAAAAATATTGATTTTCTAATGGTGGAATTTCAATTATCCTTCCTGGGAAGTGGAAGAAATGATTTAGGTGGTAAAATATTCCAAGTAACATCACAATCATAGGTTCCCAAAGCTCCCTTTACAGACATATGTACACTCTCCTCAGGCCTCTCTTTTTGCTGATGATGTTGCCTTGTACTTTACTGTACTTTATTCCCCCAAAATGTGAGTATTCTTCCCTGGGCCCTCTTCTTTTCTAACTTTATATATTCTCCCTTGATAACATTCTTAGAGAGAGAGAGAGACAGAGAGAAGAGAGAGAGAGAGAGAGAGAGAGAGAGAGAGAGAGAGAGAGAGAGAGAGAGAGAGAGAGACAAAGACAGAGAATAGCATATATTAGTATTATAGAGATATAATTGAAGTATAATGAGTTACTCAGTTGCGAGCAATTTATGCTTAAATTACAAATAGCCTTTCCCTAACAAAGGGTATTTCTCATCAATATTCCCATATAAACCCCCTATGTATTTCATAAATTCTTATCATATATATTACTTTTTAGAATGTTGCAAATTAATTATTAACCATTACTAATTATCACTTCTTAGCTAAAAAGCCACAGAAATCCTTTTGGAAAATATCTAGAGATAGAACAGTAATGGAATTCATCAAGGATGGTTGAAATAGATGTTTCCTCAGAGTTCAACCAAAAATATAGCACTCAATAAAAATAATCACAGGAATTTGGACAGTTAGTTAAATTTAATGATATTCTGATCCACATTTATACCACTATATTTAAAATTTCTATAGCAAGCTAACATTGACTAGAACTATTTAGGAAAAAGTATGATGAAATTTCGCACAGCTAGGTGGCACAGTGGATAGAGTACTTGTCTTGTAGTCAGGAAGACCTGAGGTTCAAACCTGATCCCAGATACTTGCTAGCTATGTGACCCTGAGGCAATCCTGTTTGCCTCAGTTTCATTATCTGTAAAATGAGTTGAAAAAGGAAATGGCAAACCACTCCAGTATCTTTGCCAAGAAAACACCAACTAGGGTCACAAAGAGTCTGACAGGACTGAAACAACTCAACAACAACAAAAAAGGATGAAATTCATAAGATGTTATTAAGAATGTCCCATTGTGTCCCTGATAATTTCATTTGCTTGGTAATCAATTGTTATTCTTAGAGTATACAGACTTAGTCAATCAGGCAATAAATGAATAAATATTTATAAAGATTTAATATGTGCCAGGCATTAAAAATATAAATACAAAATAATTAAGCAGTCTAATCACAATAAGCATACATCCTGACAGAAGAGATAAAAAAATACACATAAAATATATTTAGAAAAAATAACATACAACGCATATATTTATGTATAGTGTTTATATGTACATATACCTATATATACAAACAAACAGTACATGCAAATATGTATGTGTATATATGTCTACATATACATTTATACATGTATGTATGTAAGTGTGAATACACAAAGTAGTCAATGCCAGGTATGGTAAGAGAGAGGGAGGCATTAGTAGTTGTAGAGATCATGAAAGGCTTCATACAGATGATGGTGCTTGAGCTGAACCTTCAAGAAAGATAAGGCCAGTACTCAAAAAATAATGAAATATGTTTATAAACTTTGAAATCTTCATATTATATTCACATATTATGGTCATAAAGTTGACCTGAAAATGGTTGCATAAGTGTATCACAGTAGAGACAATTTTGACATAAAATTATAGGACTTTCAACTGAAATGGTTATTTACAGGATGTACCGCCACCAAAAAAATTCCAGGGCCTTAGAATGTTAATTCTGATTTGGAATTGCCTTTTCCTAGCTTCACCCTAGCAGAACTTTCATTTTCAGCCTAGGGACTTAATATTGGCTCCCAATATTTAGTAATATAGTTTGCAGGGATATGAACAGTATTGCTTCTGATTTACCCTTTTCTGTGGCACATGGCAACCAGGAATTATTTTTACAATGAATCATTCTATTTCTTTCTATTTTTATCCTTTCTATACTTCTAGGAATTACTGCATTTTCAGGAAGGTGGGTAGTTCTGTAAGGTGAACTTATCAGCATTAGTATGAGCAGAAATGACTGGTATGTATAAAGTGTGACAATATCAAAGTCAACTTAGAATTTTTAAACTACAATGAGCAGTGACAAAAACTTGAAAAACTTAAGTACATCATACAAGCTGAGTCAATGATTCTAGCACATGAAATGAAAAAAAAAAACTGTAGAGAGACTCCTAGAAGGAGTGTCCTATGTCTGTCATCTCACTTTTCAAAAATTTGATTCACCTTATTTACTCTTTCTTTAATGTTTTTCGTTATATTTATCTAGTTTTTAGAAGGGAAAGTTGAAGGTTCTTGCTAATATAATTGCATTGTCTATTTCTTCCTATAATGTTTAATTTCTTTAAAAATTTGGGTGCTATACCATTTGGTGAATATATTTTTTAGAATTGATATTACTTCATTTGTTTGTAGTGCCTTTTAGCAAGTTGTAGTTTTCTTCCACATCTTTGTAATTTCCATTTTTGCTTTTGCTTCATCTGAGATCATGATTACTACCTCTGCTTTTTTTTTTGCTTCAGTTGAAGCCTAATAGGGTCTGCTCTAGCCCCTTACCCTAACCCTGTGTGTCACTGCTTCAAATGTGTTTCTTCTAACAACATATTGTAGATTTTTTTTTAAATTAACTCTGCCATCCACTTCGTTTTTATGGGTGACTTCACCCTATTTTTGTTCATAGTTATAATTACCAAGTGTATATTACCCTCTGTTTAATTTCCTTCTGTTTATCCTTCTTCTCCCCTCATCTTACTCTCCTCTATTTCTCTTTCTTTCTGTCCCTCCTTCTCTCTCCTTTCACTCTGTCTCACCACACCAGTGTTTTGCTTCTGACCACCACCTTCTCCAATCTTCCCTCCATTCTATCAGTCAACCTTTCTTCTGTTTCCCCTTCCTTACTACTTCCCTACAGGGTAAGATGTA
This sequence comes from Phascolarctos cinereus, assembly GCF_003287225.1. Taxonomy (NCBI): domain Eukaryota; kingdom Metazoa; phylum Chordata; class Mammalia; order Diprotodontia; family Phascolarctidae; genus Phascolarctos; species Phascolarctos cinereus. Next base: position 413,373,887 of record NW_027555847.1, read on the forward strand.
TTTTGATACCTACAGAGTATGTATGTTATTCTCTTTTTGAGCCAATTCTGATGAGAGTAAAGTTCAAGCATTGCCTGCCAATACCCTCATTTTTCCCTCAATAATAATAATAATAATAATAATAATAATAATAATTTACCTCATTCTCTCTCTTACTTCCCCCTCTTCTCCCAGTGCAATCCTCTTTCTCAACCGTTATTTTTCATATTAATTCCATCAAAGTCAACTTATACCTGCACTGCATATATATATATATATATATATATATATATATATATACATACTCCTTCTTACTGTCCTAATAGTGATAAAGTTCTTAAGAGTTTATATTCCTGTGTAGGAATATAAACAGTTTAACCGTAATGGATCCCTTATGATTTCCCTTTCTTGTTTATCATTTTATGCTTCTCTTGAGTCTTGTGTTTGAAAGCCAAATTTTCTATTCAGTTCTGGTATTTTTATCAGGAATACTTGAAAGTTCTACATTTCATTGAATATCTTTTTTTTAACTGGGTAGATTATTCTTGGTTTTAATCATATATATGTATATATACATAATAATCTTCTTAATATTAACTATTACTATTATTATTGTTAATCACGCCTTCTGGAAGATCATATTCCAAGCTCTTTGATGCATTAATGTTTAAGCTTCTAAATCCTGTATAATCATGACTGTGGCTCTATATAATATTTGAATTGTTTCTTTCTGGCTGCTTACAATGTTTTTTCCTTGTCCTGGGAGCTATGAAATTTGGGTATTATATTCCTAGGAGTTTTCATTTTGAAATCTCTTTCAGGAGGTAATTGGTGGATTATTTCAATTTTTATTTTACCATTTTGTTCTTGCATATCAAGTCAGTTTTCTTTGATAATTTCTTAAAAATATGATGCCTATGCTCTTTTTTTTAAATGATGGCTTTAAGGTAGTCCAATAATTTTTAAATTCTTTCTCCTCAATCTGTTTTCCAGGTTGGTGGTTTTTTTCCAAAGCAATATTTCACATTTTATTCTTTTTTTCATTCATTTGATTTTGATTCATTGTTTCTTGATATTTCATGAAGTCATTAGCTTCCACTTGCCCAATTCTAATTTTTACGGAATTATTTTCTTTAGTGATTTTTTGTATCACCTTTTACATTGTCATTTCTACTTTTTAAGGAGTAATTTTCTTCAGTGAATTTTTGTACATCATTTTTCTCCATTTTTTGAGGTTTTCCTTTTTACCATGCTTTTGACTCTTTTTTATAATTCTCTTACTTTGCTCTCTTTTCCCCCCAATTTTCCTTCTGTTTCTCTTATTTGCTTTTTCAAATCCTTTTTAAGATCTTCCAGGAGTTATTTTTTTGGACCTGAGATCAATTCACATTTATTTTTGAGGCTTCACATGTAGCTGTTTTCACATTTTTATCTTCTTCTGAGTTTGTGTTTTGATCTTCCCTTTCATGCTAGTAATTTTGTACATTCTTATTCTTTTGGTTTGTTTGTTTTTCTTTTTGTTTACTTTTTATGGCCTATTTCTTGTCTTTTAATTTTATGTTTAATGTTGGGGTGTGATCCTGGGCGAGTGCAGATACTGACCAAAGCTTCTTACAGTGAGTAAAATGGGGCTCACTCTGGCCTATTCCTATGCATGATGTCTTCCTGTTGGTTTTTCCTGAGGTTCAAGGCCTTGCTTCTAGGTTCCTTAGACATGGCCTACTGCTGGCTTGCCTTGATAATGTCTGTATTAGACTGTACTCCCCTTTTCCTCCGGTGAGATAGACCTTTCCTGCCTACCTTCTAAGTTGTCCTGTGCTTTAACAGTGATTCAATGCAAACTTTTTTTGGTTTTGCCACTCTGAAATTCATTTGGGGACATTTTTTGTAGTTGTTAGGAAGTAAATTTTGGAGAGTACTGGTGACTTACTGCCTTTTGTATACCATCTTCTAAGTTCATAGTTTTCAATTGTGATTTTAATCAGGTGTGTTCCCAGGCTACTTAAACATTTTTATTTCTGTATTTCTGCTATATTAAAAAAAAAAGAAACTTCTTGATAACTGGCACATTGTAAGATTGAGTTTCAGCATTCTATCTCCATTTGTGAATTGTGGTTATTGTAGGACAATCCTGCTTCTCACATATAAATTACCATCATTCCTGTTTTCCTCAAAGTTGACAAGATTTACTTGTGGCCAAGTGAAAGGAAAATTTGGAAAGTTTTTGGGACCACTGTTTTAGAATCAGTTGGATATCACTAGATCTTTTAGGCTCACCTTAAACATATTTTGGCAATCTTTTTAGTATAGCTTTACATGTAAGAATGAATTTAATCATTAGAAATACGTTTTTTCCTACTCATCAGTAGTTCCATACTTGCATGGTCTTGCCTATGCCAAGCATATATTTACCATACTAATGGTCCACAGCTGTTTCTTTGTGTTCTTCTCATTGTTCTTACAAAATTTTAAGAAGTCAACACACAGTGTAAATGAATCAATAATACCCTGCTGTTGTAAGGTCCTTCTGAATAGCTTTGTTTTCTTGGGAATAATTAAGTTGCTTGTATCAATAGTTGTGTTTTTTTTAAGTTTTTAGTATTCTACATCTTCAGTTGCCTTTTCTTCTGTGCCTCAGTGCAAATGATCCTCTGCCTTTATGGGCTTAAAGTGATAGACTCCCCCCATATCAGTAGCTCCTTTAAGATATCAAATATTGATTGAAATAAGATCACTAAGAGCTACAGTTTTCTCATATTTCTTAAAGTGGCATTGATTCATTAAAATTTTCAAATTAATAACAACAAAAGAGAAAAAATGTTTATGTTACAAAATACAGCACACTTGAAAGAGAACTAACTAAAGATGGCAAAATGAGATGAACCCATCTTCATGTGATTGAGATCAAAATGATCTGAGTCAGTATGGAATCATTAGAAGTACACATGCATGATTGTTGCTTAAAAAAAGAGGAAAGGAGAATAGACCTAGTTATTTTATTGTTATACAGAACTCATAGCTGAGGAAACTCCATCCACCTATTGTAGGGAGCTGTCCTTATGGAAAATCTCTAAGTCCTTATAGACTTCAGGAGTCAGTACATATAGAGGCTTGCCTTGGAATAAATGCTCCCATGACTCTTGCCCCAATTCAGTTTGTTGACCCTAAGGTCTCACTCATGCCCAGCCTTGAGGCCAGGTGGCTGACTCAGGCAGATAATACTAAGAACTGGGCAGGGAAACAATAGACATGAATTTTGGCATTAAAACTACCTTTTCATAATAAAGTGAGGATCTTTAGCTGCTTAGTTTGTTTATGTTATTAATTAGGGCTTGTAGATCATTTCCCATGTAACAAAGCTGTTTTGTATGGGTATATAATCATGAAACACCTGAAATAAACTAGTCTTGAGCATTAATCTCAGACTCACCTAGCCTGACTTTTCTTTCTCCATTTCTCCTTCCCAGTTTTTCTTTCACCCTCTGTCTTGCACCATGCTGGCTGCTGGCAATCTATGAAGTTCAACACCATCTTTGCAACTTAGTCTTATAGAGTTATAAACAGTACTGACAAATTAAATGACTTACTTAGCTCAATTCTGGTTTTCTTGAGTGCTGTGAGGTTAAGAGATTTGTGTTTATCAAACAAATAGCAGATGACAGAGATGGGATTGAACTTAATTCTTTCTAGCTTTGAGGCCAGTTTTCTAAGCATTATACCACACTACCACCACATAAAATCACTGTTAAAATAATTACTTCTCCCAAGTAATCCACCTACCACTAAAGAAAGGAATGTGATTGAATTATAACATACGTCCTTCAAAGTAGTTTACCTTAGATGCTGAGACACTTATTCCAATAATGCTATCATTCCTAATTTTTTAAATTTCTTCTTTCAAAATGACTTTTATTCACTATGACACATTATTTCAAGTATACTTAATGGTGACAATGTACTCTTTTTGAATATGCACTTAATTTTGGAGAAAAGTTTTTTTTGAAACAAGTGTGAGTAAATAAGTTAGGTAATCAACCTAGAGGATGCCTTTGATTTTTTTTTAATAAAAGGAGGCATGATATATACACTAATGATTTTGTTTTTGTTAGATGGTTAGCAATCAAATTCTTAATAGTGAGACATATTATCCCCCCAAACCAAAGCCATCCCCTAATCTTCAGCTTTGAGAGTAAATGAATGTGTGATGTGTGTGTCTGCATGTGTGTGTGTGTGGGCAGGTTGGTGTGTGTGTGTGTGAGTGTGTGGGTGTGTACACCCTTTACTATACCAGAAGGTGGCCCTTTGCTTCTAGAAAACCTTTCAATTTGCTAACAGTGGAATCATTTTTAGTAATTCAATTCTGAAACATTTCTGCTAATGGATCTAATCCAAAGAAAATAGGTCATTGACAGATATGAACACCTATTGAACCATAAGTGTTTTAGTTTATTTAAGTGATTAATATGAAAAAGGCTAGGAAAAATTTTGTGATACATTATCCCTTCTTCAGTGATGAATACAATGAAGCTATATCTTCATAATAAGATGATATAAAAATCATTTCAATTAACTTAAAGTCAAATTGATTTTCATAAAATAGTCATGCAATAGCACAACCAGGGAAGACCAGAAGTATTATGTGATTGCCTATATTTAACTAATTTCATGAGTAACAATTATTTAAATTGTTCTTAGAAATATATTAGTAAGTGTGTAGTGGATACAGCTTCAACTCATGACATCTGCATAATTAGAATATAAGTAATTGTTAGGAGTTTGATTGTATGGCTAATCTTAGCAATAACAAAATTAGCAATTGTCGTCTTCCATTTAGAAAATAAACATAATAATACTATCCATCTCTACTCCCATTAGCATAGTAAGGTGACAGTGCTGCATCATGACTGAATAGAGGGACTTTCTCTTGCTTACAAGACATTTTGGGTCTGAATAGACTAGGAACCATGAGAAAATGGTAGGAAAGACAAAGGACATGCCTTCCTACCTTCAGTTCTTCTCTCATTTTCCCAGTGGGCATGCTACTAGAAGTACATCTTATCCTACAGTCTGGTAAGCAGGGCTAGTTCATGTACAAATAACATTACTCTCTGTCTCTGTCCTTAACATTTCCCTTTCTTTCTATTTCTCCCCTTTGTCTGTGTCTGCCTGCCTGTCTGCTGATCTATTTCTCTGGGTTGCTTTGGGTCAAGATCCAAACTCAACTGGCTCTATAGAAGCCTTTACCTTCTTTACTTTAGTTATTTGTAATCCAATTTCTTATTTTCTATAACAATGGTTCCATGCCTGTACTTCTTGGATTGTTGTAAAAAATAACATTATCAACTTACAGATATTATTCAATAAATTTTCATATTTGTACTAAATAAGAAAATAACCTGAAAAGCCATATGTTTACTAATTCATTGAATACTTTCTTTTGCTTTTATTTTGTATACAATTATTTATTTTGGGGGGGGGGTGGTAGGGCTTCAACATCCACATACTTAAAAGGACTTGAGAATTTCTGCCAAAAGGGGTAGTTAATATATTCCTAAATCCCTTCACGAAGTAATGTTTTTGCTTTGTTTTGTTTTTGTTTTTTACCACTTTATGATCTTGTTTCTCTGTGGAAAAAGAAACATTTTGGAAAGAATGATTTACATATAAAAAGCTATGTTTATTCAGAACTATTGGATTATTTGTTGACTAAATTTACTCTCCAAGGCGATCAAATATATATTGTAATAGACAATTACTATGACAGACATTTCGCTGAATATGAAAAATTGAAAAATCATAAAATTTGTAAAAACTGAATTTTCTTTAGTTGCTATTTATTATGAAGAAATAATTTAGCTGATTCTGACATCAATGACAAAAGGTTCAAAAATCATTTGGACTTGAAGCCGAATATGTATGTGTGTGTGTGTGTGTGTGTGTGTGTGTGTGTGTGTGTGTGTGTGTATCCACATAGCAGACATATGCATATCATCATGTTTTCTTTTTCCAATATACAGTAGTTTGTGGAATGTATTTTTAGGATTATCAGTTATATTCACTATCAAATTTGTTTTTACTTTCTTTTTAAGAAACACTGTATAGTTCATACTAGGGAAATTTCATTTCATTTTGTTTTAAGTCTTCACGTTCTCTGTGTTGTCCCTGAGTTCCTGAGCACACATATCCTTCAAAGATTTTGATGCCTATAAGCTAGGAAGCCTGTCAAGGATTGTTATTATTTCTGTATTCTTCCTCTGTTATGAAACAAAACAACAGATCTTGGATCACTGAAGGTTTATATAGAAAGTTAACCCTGTATCCCAAAATAAATTATGAAAAAGATAGAAGATAGTGACCCAGATAATTCTCATGCATAATCATAAAATCCTTTGCCAAAACTGCCCCCTCTTATGTCATAACCAAGCTGCTGCTGCTCTTACTACTACTACTACTGATAATACTACTACTACTACTACTACTAATAATACAATATGTACATGTAGTCAGTTATGCAGCCTGAGTTTAACTATTTATTAAAAGAGTACAAGAGTAAGCATACATGTAGATCAGCAAAATGGTAGTCAAATTAAATGGTTTTTAATATGGCTTAATTTTCTTTACCTTAAAGTAAATTATTTGTTCTTAGCACTGTGTAAAAAATATAAAGCCAAATCCACATGTCAATGACATCTCTGCAAAAATGCAGGTATATTAAGGAAATAGAATTGAGTTGAGTCCTGCAATGTCAAGTCACATGTGTTTTTTTTTCTCCTTTTCCTGAAGCATTTTAATCAACCCCATATTCTTCTCAAGGATATAAGAACTGGAGTGTGCCCTTTACCAGTCAGGCAGATAGCATCATTTGGATAGTGTGATATCTTATTTTCAAGTAATTGTCCAGCTGATCATTTTGCCAATAAATAAGTTTGCTCCCTCCCTGGCCAATGTACTTGAACATTGTAGCTTATTATACAAGAAACAATTATGTCATCTCAGACATTGCATGTAACCTGAAGTTAGAATAAATGTCAAGATTGATGGCAATGGTTCAGAGTCAGTTCATTAAAAGCAATGGTGTGAATAAAATAACTATTTCGCTTTTGAAAGAGTTGAATATGTATTATCCTCCTATCATTTCAGCAAAGCAATGTAATAAACATAGCTCTCTAACAGCAAAACATTTAAATGATGAAAATGTATATATTAATCTATGAAATAGATTTACCCAGGGATGGAAGTGCTTTTTTATTAATTTTGTAAAAGTTAAAATATTCAGAGCACAGAGCAGCACTTATCAACAACTATCCATACTATACAGATCCATTTTGCTAATGTCTCCAGCTAAGATAAATAGTTTATTGTCATGAAAGTTGCTATTATAATTTCCTAGATACAAGGAAACCAAAGAGAGCAATTTTCTTCCTGACTTATGAGGTTTATTTGTTTTTTGTTGATGTCCTAGTAATGGTTCCATATCTGATGTAATGGTTGACTCCAGAACCCAAAGGATCAGATAAACCATTATTTTATTAAGCATATAAGCACAGTTTCTCTCAAGCCTCCTTAAAATGACTTAGCAGCACACCAGGTAAAAACATCCCACAAGTATATAGTGTCTTCATTAGATTCTGTTTAATACATAAAGGAATTCTTAAATACTCATTGACCACAGGGGCCACATCTGTGTTTTAGGTCAGTATAAGTATGAGGCAATATTAACTTTAATTGTCCCAGGGCTGTTTCAACATGTCCTGGCTCACATTGTGTTTAGGTGTTGGATGTTGGAGAGAACAGTGATTGAGCTAATTCAAGGTGTCTTTTGTTTTCATTATGGCATCCTGACCTTAAAAACTGGATACCAAGTTTTCCATGCCTGATATATTGAATCTGAATGTCACTAATGAATGATGTTCATGAAGATAGATAGATAGATAGATAGATAGATAGATACACACAAGTATATATATATATATATATATATATATATATATACACACATACATATATACACATACACATACTACATATATACATATATTCACACATAAGTATGTGTATGTATACATGCAAATATATGTGTTTATATATGTATACATAAATGTGCATGTGTGTGCATTATGCACATAAATACACAAAAATATTTGTGGGGGGTATGATTAAATATATCATTTGGGCCTATTCTAGGCAAAATTAAGAAGTGAAATTTGTCTATGGCATAGTCACACAATCCATTCCCTTTCACTGTTCTCCTACACCTCACTGCCTATTCTGACCTATCCCCTCAATAATACTTTGCTACAAGCCAGCAAGAGAGGAGTAAGAGAAATAATTATTTATGACCAATTACAAATAGGAGGGGATCCAGCTTTTTTTTCCTCTTCCTATTTCCTCACTCATGAGGAAACTGCATAGAAACTAGATGAGGTTTTCTTTTTTTTTTGGGGGGGGGTTTCTATGAATGTGCAGAGTAAGATTGAGAGCACGGGAACCACAACTCATTGTAGAGATAAAATTTTGACTATCTATCTTGGACAATTATGACCCTATAGGTCAAAGTCAGCCTCTGAAGGACAGGACTGATGATGAGACTGCATTAATATTCTCCTTAATCTTGGATAGGACCCCACCAAACTGGAAAAGTTTAGTCTTGGTTAAGAGATAAAGACCATCTAGGTGTAATTCTTACTGCAACCCCACACTTGTTCTACTCAGGTAAGTCTAGGTGGAGAATAGATCCTTTTTTCTGAATTGTCCTGAGGCCAGGGTGGTCTGGGTAGAGATGAATCTCTTTATTCAAGAGTGACATAATCAGTCACATACATAGCCTCTTATTAGAATATTCATTCTCTCATTAATTGTTAACCAATAGGAATTTATTTTGGCATGTCTGTAACACCCACTCTTCTAAGAGTATTTTAAAATCTTCATTTTATTAAATATTTGCTAGTCATAATGAATAAATTGATTGTTAATTAGAAATTATATCTCTAAGACTTTTCATTCTTCACAGTTCTAAGATTATAAAGAGTGAAGTTAATTGCTTCAAGTTCATTGAATCATAGATCATGATGTAATAAATCTAGTGCAGGAAGGGGCCACAAAAGCCATACTGTCCACACCCCTCATTTTATAGATAAGGAAATTGGGGTTCAAAAATGTTATACCATTTGCCAACAATCACTCAACCAAAAAGCGGATGAGATGAGAGTTGATCCTTTCTGACTTCAAGCCCAGTTCTGCATCTTCTATTCCATAAAGTCAAGTTCCCTCAGCTTTCAGTGGCTTGGGGGCAGAAGGTAATTTGGCTTCAGAGAAGCCAAGACTTTGGATGTTGGATCCTACACAACAAATTAGATAGAATGAAAACAAAAGAGAACCACTATTTGTTATTCTCAATGACATTCAGGCAGGGTGAAGCATAGAATGGTGATGATGAGGATGAGATTCTGGCAATACCAACCTGAAAGGAATTGAAACAGTGACTAAGAGAGCCTGAAACCTATGAGATGCACCAACTCAGTTCACAAAATTCTTTATACTTCATCTCTCCAGTAGAGAAATTATTTTCCCATTTGTCAGTAAAGCCTTTACATCCTGCTTTTCCCATTCATGCAGTGTGAGGGAGAATTATATATTCCCTTAACTGACTATCTTAACTGTCAGTCAAAAGAGCTGGATTTGAGAATCTGAATTTCTCCTAGCATTTACTCCCAATTTGTATTCTATTTGAACAATTGTTAACAAACACCACCACAACAACAATAACTAGCATTTGTGTAACACTTTAAGGTTTACAAAAGACTTTCATCATAACCCTGGAACACAGTGATGTTATCATTTCAATTTTACAGATAATGAAAAAGAAGCTAGGATAGATGAAATGACTTGCCCATGTTTAGATAGTTTGTGAGTCTCAACGGCAGGATTTGAAGTCAGCTGTATTTATCCACATCTAACATCTATTATTTATATATTTATCTATCCACATCTATCCAATATATCCACAATTCTAACTGGCTACATAAAGAAACTAGATGAGGTTTTGTTCTTTTTGTTTTTTTGGTGGTTTTTTGTTTTGTTTTGTTTTTTTCTGTGAATGTGCAGAGTGAGATTGAGAGCATGGGAACCAAAACTTATTGTAAAGATAAAATTTTGAATATCCATCTTAGCATTTGGATGAGGTAATGGTATGCCAATTAATGAGTATGTTTACTATTTTAAATTAAATTCCAGAGTAATACACTAAACCATAAGTTCATAATGGCATATCCCAAGATTGTCATCTTTGAGCCTAAAAGTTAAGTAAGAGTGATATGAAGAATAAACCATGAGATGTAGATATGATGGACAAGGAAGGGATGGCTATTTTTCCTGAAGGTAATTTGGCTTCAGAAGCAAAGGAAGATTTTTGTTGTCCATGGGACTTTGGGCTTGTTTTTCTCATGGCTAATCCAATGACATACACCTCTCCCCCAACACTGGTGTTTTGTAGCTTCTATCCAAACTATTGAGTTCCCTTCAGATCAGTCACACATCTATGGGGTCTGTGCTCCAACATTTCATTTCCTAATTCTCCATTCCACACTCAAAATAAATATTTCCTCCTTTATGTATTATTGCAACTTGGTTTTCAGGGTAAAGCAACCTAATGTCAATAATTCACATTAACATATGAATGGATAAAAGTAGGTCTTAAATATGTGGAGCTGGCAGAATGTCATGTATATGAGAAAAAATGATTTTTTGATGTTTTTGTTGTTAGCATGGGAAGATATTTAGGGTGAAGAACATATCTGGTTGTGCCTTCAATCATGCTTAAAGTCAGCCTTATCTACTCATACTCATAAATATTTAACAATAGGCTCTGCAGATTAAAAAAATGTACTCATGACACATTTTTAAGTTTAATCTGCATTGCTAATATTTTCTCTATCATTTTGTTAATTATAGAAAACAACAAAACAACCAATCCAGCCCTGACTTTTAGCATTTGCCAATTTCCAAGGTGAAAATCTTCACATTGAAAATTAAGCCAATTTTTAAATTGACTCAAAAGAGCTGCTGCAAGCTGACTCTAGCATATCCCTGGGTCTATTTACAATGCATCCATTGTAATTGTCTTCTTTAAAATACTTCTTTGGAGGTTCTTTGTATGACTTGATAAGCCTGTCCTATATCTATGAAAGGTAATCATATCAATCATTTCACTTGAGAAAAATTAATCTGACTATTCTGTTCTATTTAGTAAGGAGTCGGTACATTTGGTTTGACAAAGTTTGTATCTATGATACTTCCCAATTCCTTTATAATTATATGCATGATGTATCTCTAAATCAAGGAAATGGAATATACATGCAAGAGGAAATTATAAATACCATTCAAGTGGAAGATTTTGATACCAAAAATATACGCCTAAAGGAAACCATGTGAAAATAAGTTCATTTTGTTTTTTCATTCTATGCAACAGTTCCATGTTTGTTTGTTTGTTTGTTTGTTTGTTTTTTATCCTTTCTAGGGAATGGAGATATTATAGGTGTCTAGGCAAAACAGTTCCTTGGACTAAGAGATTGTTTGCTACACATAGGTAAATTGGTATCTTTAAGAACCAAGGATTATAGTTTGGAGGTTGAGCAGCCTTGGCATGGGTACTTTTAAAATTCCAGTCACTAACTTTTGGTGGGGAGGAGGTGTTTCTGAACTAGTACTTTCATCATATAAGGGAATTCTTGGTTTAAAAATCCCATCTTTCAGTGTAGGTTGAAAATACATCTGTAATGTACAGCTTTAGAAACTGGTCTTAGAGATCTGAGAGTTAAAGTGTTATGGCTGGTCACACAACTAGTAAGTGCCAAAGACATAACTTGAACTGAGGTCTTGCTTATGCCAGTTGTGAGCCATTGCCTCACAATGCTTCTCATTCTATTCAGTTTACATACTGTAAGAAATGGAAAAATCTTTAGTGTTAGTGTAATTTTTAGAATACTGAGCAATAACTGCATTTCAGTGTAAAACTTTGAAGTATACTTTTTGATATTTGATTCCAAAAATTGTGCCAGGCTACACAATAGTCTGGATTAGGCAGACATGTATTTGTCTGAAAAGTATTATAATTGGTATAGATACTAAAAGTTTGAATTCAGTTTGCCTGAGTTTGTCATTATTTCTGTTTTGACTTGCTCATATTCATGACTCCATTTAGTCTGTCACATTCAACATCTTAATAAAATCTAGCACAAATTATCATATAACTAGTGATTCCTGCTAAGTCTAACTATTTAGTAAATTATCCCATTAAAATAATGTGTTGGTTAAAAAGATATAGTATTAGCAACATCTAACATATCTAGCAAAATTGGAAAAATGAGAGAGTCTATATGGTATTTTTTACAAAATAATCCATAGAAATATTTCTGAAATTTTTGTATACTTCTTGGCCTTATCAATGGAAAATGGTGAATATATGCATGTATAAACATATTCATATGTATACATATACACATATAGTCATACACACATATGTCTATGAGTGTATATGATATGTGTTTATATGTATATATACATATATTATATGTATGTATGGAGAGAACAGGGAATGAAGGGAGAAGGGATGAAAGGGGGAGAGATGAAGGGAGGGAGATATAGAAACAAAGAAGACTTCCTTTATATGATGCTGTGCTATCACAACTAATAGTTACTTGAGGCCATGATAGATCCATCAAAACAGAGGCTTAGTGTAATAGAAGTTATATTTAAGAATATGTTACAAATGTGAAAAGTCTTAATATTAATCATTGTCAGATAATCTATTTCAGATTATCTTTGGTACCATAATTTGCATTACTATGAATGTGTTTCATTTGAATATAAATCTATTTGAAGTTCAGCAATTATATTGAATGTCCATATCATAAAAGCAAAATATGGAAAACTGAACAAAATGAAAAACTTAAAAGCTACTCAAAATGTATTTGAATTAATCAGGATTTTCAACATGATTTGATTTTTTTCTTTTAATGCCATTTACTATCGACCTATTTATTCATTATTGATAAGTTTCTAGGAAGCAAAGGTATTCTAAGGTTATAGTTTCAGATGAATAACCAGGAACATTTAGCATGAAACAATATATGTATACATTTATATATCTGTCACTCATTTGTGAATAGGCCTCCTTAAATTTGTGCTCAAGATTTTATCATTGCACATATGCTTCTCAAATTCATTGAAATTCCTCAAAATATCAATATTAATGACCATTTTTCATTCTGTTATTGACATTCATATAAAACTATAATACTCTTTATCCTTACTTGTTCAGTTTCCATATAAACTCTCTATGTCTTTTATCCAAAGATTGATCTCTTGTATAACATTAAGGAAGTGAAATTGATCCAGCACCGCAGGTCTTCCAGATGACCTAGTGATTCTGTACCTGTCTTCATTAGGATTAAGCTACCTTTTGAGGATAATGACTGTCCCTCTTCCTGAATGGGTATGCTAATGGTAAACAGTCTGCACTGTAGCATAATTACTGACTTCATTATATCCTAATGTCTGGCACCACCACATCCTGCCCCATATACCTATCCATGTGAGATCTATCTAATCTTTCCTGAGTTCAATGATTATTGGAACTTGACCTGGTCCCTGTTTGCTTTATCATATGTGCTAGACATATTCTATCTGAATGAACTTTTCATTCCAGCCAGATCCATATATCCCACCCAGATAAAATAACATACTCAATGATTACCAGTACCCTTGACCAATTTAATTTTTCCCCATTGACTTAAAACCACTGAAAGTTTCAGGATCCAAGATGCTGGAATAAGTATTAAGTCACTATAATTCTCCCACATTCACTTCCAAACAACCATAAGATTTCACCCCCAAACAAATGCTGGGACAGCAGAACCAGCAAAAAAGACAGGATGAAACAATCTTTGAAACTTGCAAAATCAACAGGAAAGGTCTGTCTCACTCAGGTAAAGGGGGAACATAGTCCAGGACAGGAAGCATTCCAGCAAGCCCAGCAAGCCCTACCTAAAGAAACCACTGGAAGATACTGAGCCCAAGTGTGGTGGAACAGGATAAAACCAATACCAGAAACCACGCCCCTCCACATTTGCCTCAGCATAGTCAGGGAAGTGGGTGGACTCCAGCGCTGAGACTGTCAGCTTAGCCCCTGGCAAACAGGCAACCTCCAGAGGCCAGACCTCCACTTGCTTCATTGTAACCATAGGGAAACATAGAAATATCTCACGGGACCTCAGAAAACACCAGAAACCACTAGGGGGACCCAAAGTCAGCAACAGGTAAGCTGCCAGACCCCTGCAGAATCCAACAGCACCAGCCACCTCCACCCCATGCCCTCAGAACAGCACCAGACATAAGGGTTCCCCAGTGGCCTCAGGGCAACATCAGTGCAACACCAGGTGAATAGTCAAGGCCTGCAGCCCCTGGCACAAGAAGCCTGAGACAGTGAAGAGTTCAGATTTAAAAGAAAGAGAATCCCCAAAAAAGATGAGCAAAAAACAACAAAAAATAAAACTATAGAAAGTTATTATGATGACAGGGAAGATCAAGAAATAAACTCAGATGACAACAGTGTCAAAACACCTATGGGCAAAGTCCTAAAAAAAAAAAAAAGAGGAAGAGATCTCAAGTCCAGAAAGAACTCATCGAAGGGATCAAAAGAAGTTTAAAATCATATAAGAGATGTAGAAGAAAAATTGGGAAAAGAAATAAGAGTGATGAAAGAGAATTATGAAAATAGATTCAACAGCTTGAAAAAGAAAATAATTACTTAAAAAGTAGAATTGGCCAAATCGAAAAGGAGATACAAAAATCCACGAAGAAAATAGTTCCTTAAAAAGTACAATTGATCAAATAAAAAGAAAGTAAAAAAGCTAATTGAGGGAAATAACTACTTAAAAGTTAGAACTGGGCAAGTAGAAACTAATGACTCTTATGAAACATAAAGAATCAATCAAACAAATTTAGGAAAATTTAAAAAATGGAAGAAAATATGAAATACCTCAATGAAAAAAAACAACTGATCTAGAAAATAGATGCAGGAGAGACAATGCCAGAATAATTGGACTGCCTGAAGATCATAATCAAATGGATAAACTGGATAGCATCTTTCAAGAAATTATCAAGGAAAATTGCCCTGATATCCTCGAAACAGAAGGCTAAATAGGTATTGAAAGAATCCACTCATCACCTCAGGAAAGCGATCCCAAAATAAAAACTCCAAAGAACATGATAGCCAAATATCTCAACTATCAGGTCATAGGAAAAAAAATATTGCAAACTGCAAGAAAGAAACAATTCAAGTATCAGAGAGCCACAATCAGGATTACATAGAACTAAGCTGCTGCAACATTAAAGGACTGGAGGTAATGGAACACGGTATTCTCAAAGGTAAAGAAGCTAAGAATACAACCAAAAATCACCTACCTGGCTAATTAAACATAATACAAGAAGGGGGAAATGGTCATTCAATGAAATAGAAGGATTTCAAGCTTTTATAAGAAGACCAGAATTAAACCAAAAAGTTGTTCTCCAATATCAAGACCCAAGAGGAGCATAAACAAATAAAAACAGAAAAGAAAACAGAAGGGATTCAATAGAGCTAAACTGTAGCTCTATATGGGAAGACGATAATTGTAATTCTTAAAAATTTTCCACTAATAGTACAGGTAGAAGGAATACACACAGAGAGAAGGTAGAGGTATAAGGTGAATCTGAGGGAATGACATAAAGCATTTATTAAAGCATGAGAAAGTAGAATATGCTGGATTCAGAAAGAAGGGAGAGGTAGAACAGAGTAAATTATTTCACATGAAGAGGCATGAAGACCTATTATAGTGGAGGAGAAGACGGAATTTGGGGGGTATGGGCATCACTTGAACCTTACTTTCATCAGTATTGGCTCAAAGATGGAATAATATACATGATTGGTTGAAAATAGAAATATATATTACCTGACAGGGAAGCATGAGGGAAAGAGAGTAAGTAAAGAGTGGGGTAGGGACTGATAGAAGGGAGGGCAGATTGAAGAAGGTTGTAGATAAAGGCAAAACACTGGTGAGGAAGGAATGGGTGAAGAAGGATAGGATAGAGGGAAATACACAGTTAGTAACCATAATTGTGAATGTAAATGGGATAAACTCTCCCATAAAATGGAAGCAGATAGCAGAATAGATCAAAAAATCAGAATCCTACAATATTGTTTACAAGAAACACATTTGAAGCAGAGGGACACAGAGTAAAGGTAAGTGGCTGGAGACAAGGGAGGTGGCCTAGCAATACCTGATCTCAAACTATATTCTATTACAGTAATCATCAAAACTATCTAGTACTGGTTAAGAAATAAAGTGGTAGAACAGATTAGGTATACCAGACATAGTAGTCAATGACCACAGTAACATAGTGTTGATAAATACAAAGACCCCAACTTTTGGGACAAGATCTCATTATTTGACAAAAACTAATGGGAAAACTGGAAAATAATAGGAACCAAACTAGGTGTAGTCTAACATCTCACTGCTTACACCAAGACAAGATCAAAATGAATGTCAGATTCAGACATAAAGAATGACACCATAAACACATCAGAATAGCAAAGAATAGTCTACTTGTCAGAACTATGGAGAAGGGAAGAATTCATGATAAAATAAGAGACAGAAAACATTATAAAATGTGAAATAGATAATTTGATTATATCCGTACAAACAAAACCAATGCAACCAAAATTAGAAGGAACTGAGAAAGCTGGGAAATAGTCTTATAGCAAGTATCTCTGATTAAAGGCCTCATTCCTCAAATATATAGAGAGCTGAGTCAAATCTATAAGACTACAAGTCATTCCCCAATTAATAAATGGTCAAAGGATATGAACAGGCAGCTTTCAGATGAAAAAATCAAAGCGATCTATCAGTAATATGAAGAAGTGCTCTAAGTCACTTTTGATCAGAGAAAGGCAAATTAAAACAATTCTGAAGTACCCCCTTCCATCTATCAGATTGGCTAATATGACAAAAAAAAAAAGCAAAATGATAAGTGTTGGAGAGGATGTGGAAACATTGGAACACTAATGCATTAGTGGTGGTGTTATGGACTGATCCAACCATTCTGGAGAGAAATTTGGATCTATGATCAAAGGACTATAAAGCTGTGCATATCCTTTGATCCAGCAATACCAGTGCTAGTTCTTCATCACAAAGAGATCATAAAAAAGGGAAAAGTGACTACATGTGCAAAAATATTTATAGAAGTCCCTTTTGTGGTGGCAAAATATCAGAAACTAAGAGGATATCCATCAATTGAGGAATGGCTGAACAAGCTGTAGTGTGTGATTGTAATGGAATACTATTGTGCAATAAGAAATGATGAACAGGCAGATTTCAGAAAAACCTGAAAAGATTTGCATGAACTGATGCAAAGTGAAAAGAGCAGAACCAAGAGAACATCATATATGGTATTAGCAACATTGTATGATAATCAACAATGAATGACTCAGCTCTTCTCAGTAACACAATGATCTAAGACAAATTTAAAGGACTCATGAAGGAAATTCTATTCACATCCAGATAAAGAACTGATGGACTTTTTCATGTTTTATTTTCCTTTTTATCTGTTTCTTCTTTCACAACTGTGACTAATATGGAACTGTTTTACATGACAGCACATGTATAAGCTATATGAAATTGTCTACCATATTCAGAAGAAGGGAGGGAAGGGAGGGAGAAAAATTTGTAAGTCAAAATCTTGTAAAAATGAATGATAAAAAAATTGTCTTGAATGCAATTGGGAAAAATAAATTACTGTTAAAAAATAAAAGCATTGAAAAATTTTCACCCTAAAAATAACCTGTATTAGCTTCATAAAATAAAGATTTTTGGCTTTGGCATAACACCTAATTATGTCAGTTATTAAAAATTCATGAGTTATTTAATAAGAAGACACCTTTCATTTTGATGTATCTCAAACACATCCCATTAACATCATCACTTAATTTGATTCTGTCTGTGATATTTAAAGCATGATTTATACACCTTTAGTCTCTTTGGGTAATTGAATTATATAAAGCTTACATTTTCTCAAACATAAGTTTTTTTTTAACGAGATACACATTTAATTAACTAATTATCAAATAGAAATACTAAATGAAATAAAAGGAATTGTATATAGCCTTTGTACATGTATAGTACATTGCACTTTAGAATATGGTATATTAACAAGATACCCATGTCTTTAACACTTTCTTCATATTTATTAGCAGTCTATAGGTTATTGTACAGCCAATAGAGATGTCATCTCTCTATGTCTAGGAACTGTGAGCTTAGGCAGAATTAGTGTAATGACTGAGAAATAGTTCATTATCATTTTTGATCTCTGTTCCTAGGTCTCCTCTTTAAAATTAACTTAGAAACAAGTTGTATAGAAAGATGGAATAAAATTTTATACTGTCTGTAAAGAATAACATATCTCTGTGCTCAACAGAGAGTATTATAAATATCATAATAGACCTATTAATGGGAGCACACTGAAAAGGAGGTGGATTGTAACAATCAAAAATACTGATGCCTCAGACTTGAATTGGAGAAGTCATAACTGGAAAGACCTATCACAAGATGCTCTGTTTTGCAGAACCCAAGAATAAATAGGTAAGAACATTACCTTCTGCCACTACACCAAGGGAGGAAAATTGCCTCTCGTTCAGTAGAGGCTCCCTTTCTATTTGTTTCTAAGACCCCACATTGGTAAGATCTGAGGGAATATATTTGGATTGCTTCTCTCCATTTCAAACACTGGGAACTAGAAGTCAAATGTCTCAGTGGAAAAGTGGAAAATGTATATAGAAGGTCAAATTAAAGACTCTTTGGAGACCTGACTGGAATCACAGAGTTTTGAGGGAAGTGAGAAGCTTTTTAACCTAAACAACAACAAAAATCACTGTTATTATATCTTTACTATGATAATCCATCTTTCACTTAGAGATCTCTACTGAGGACAAGAAAGAGTATGGGACGTGTCCAGCTTATGAAAACCTTTAAATATCAGAGAGGATTTTTTATTTGATCCCAGAATATGGGGCCACTGAAATTTATTAAGCAGGGGGATGACATGGTTAGATTCAAGCTTAAGGAGATAAATTTGATAGGTGAGTGGGAGATGGATTGGAGAAGGGACAGATGAGAAAGATAGACCAAATAGCAAGTGATTGCAATATTCAAGGTGTGAGGTTGTGAGGACTTACATCAGGATGATGATCAGAGTATAGAAGGAAGCATATAAGTTATTTGGGAAAGTAGACAGAATTTGAGAATTGATTGGATACAGAGAGTGAAAGAGAGTCAGGAGATGATGATGATGATGGTCTGGTTGACTGGTAGGGTGGTGGTTCTGTCCACAATTTACATTCTTCAAAATGAACTGAGTAGCATGCAAAGCTTAGGACTTAATCTAGTTCTCCTTGGAAAAAAATAAACTCATTTGATATTAATTCTACCACCAAACCTCTCTAAACTCTCTATAACTCCACATAATATATCTGTGAATATATATCTGGTGGTTGCTCTTGAACTCTGTTGTATCTGATACAGTGACACTATCTACCAAGAACACTTGCTTTTCTGTCTTTTGGTGTCATTTTTTCTTTAAATTTCCTTTAAGGTGATTACTTGGTCTTGAAGTAGAACCTCTTTCCCTCTACTCAACCAAATACCATGAGAAACCTGTACATATGTTTAGTTCCTTTTCCATCCTTTCTCCTGTTGTATTTAGAACTCCTCAACTTCTTAGTCACCAGAAAATACAAATTTTTGCTGTCCATTCTCCACACTTAAAAACTGAACTCTTTGAGATCAGTCAATTTCTTGCGTTACTTTTTGTGCTCCCATTGCCTATGTGCTATCCTTTATGCCAGTATTCTAAGCACATGTTGTTGAGTCATTTTGGTCATGAATACATGTAGGATTTTCTCAACAAAGATACTGGAGTGGTTTGCCATTTCCTTCTCCAGCTCATTTTACAGTTGAGGAACTTGGAGAAACAGGATTAAGTGACTTGCCCAACATCATGCAGGTAGCATGTATATGTGGCTGAATTTGAACTCATGAAGATGGGTCTTCTTGATTCCAAGCCCAGTGATCTATCCATATAGCTGCCCTCTAAATATATAGTAACCAATATAGAAAGTGTTTTCGTTGATTCAGTCAGTCTATAAAATTTAATAAGGACCTAACTAAGTGCCAGACACTCTGCTAAGCACAGGGAATACAAACAAAAAATAGAGTCTCTGCCACCAAAGGACTTATTTTCCAATTGGGAAGACAATATATACCACTAAGATAAAAAGGAGGAGGTAAGGAATGCAGCTCATAAGCTGGAGGGAGAAGTTCACAGAGTTCAATGTGACACCCAAAAGAGATGAGAGGCCTGGGAACTCTCCTCAAATGGAACTTTTGATTAAAGGAATGGGTCTCAGGGGGCAATGGTATAGCCTAATCTTACTACCTTTAGATTATAGGGCCAAAACAAGCTTTCAGGATGAAGAGCTTTCTGAGGCATGATGGAGAAAGTGAAATAAGTGCAGCATGATGGAAAAATGAAGAAATTTCTGGATTGTGCAGCCTTCTTAAATGGTGGTTATTCTTTCTTTTTTTGTCTCTATTTCCTTCCTTCCTTCCTTCCTTCCTTCCTTCCTTCCTTCCTTCCTTCCTTGCTTCCTTCCTTCCTTCCTTTTCCTTCCTTTCTCTCTATCTTGATAGATAGACAGACCCACAGATGGATAGACAGATAGGTCTATCTATCTAGAGTTTACATTTCAACTTTTTATGTTTTTCCTTAGCTTTGGAAAATTATTTTTCCTCAGTATATGGTTTCTTGTCCTTTTGTTATTTCATTATTACATTTAGTTATAAATCAAAATTTAATTCACACTAAAACCTCTGATTCAAAATTCAGCATTTTAAATGTACTTGTTCTCCTTACTTTTTATTTTAATTGAATTGCATGGTAGACACATACTTTTATAATAGCTTAAAACCATATAATACTTTAGAATAAAAGCACTCAATTTCATGCAACCAGAACAAGCATGTCAAATAACTAATGCAAATATTGTGCCCATTTTTTATGAATGAGGAATCAGAAATTTGGAGAAATTAAACTATCTTCATGTTATGCAGCTATTAAATTGTAGCCTAGAATGTGAAAGCAGATCTTCTGACATGGAGTACAATGCTACAGTACATTCTTTGTCCGGAGGAAGTTTATAGTCTAGTCAGATGACATAAATGCAACTATAATGCAAAGAAAATATGACAAGTAGATGAGAGATAGAAATTATATGCCTTGTAAGATTTGATCAACTACCTAAAATTGAAAAAGGCCCCTAAAGATCTCTTCATGCCAAAAGTGTTCAGAATCTGCCCTGTTTGATGGTTCTTAATCTTTGAGAAAATACTCATTAAATTAACTCCATATACAGAATTTTAGATTAGATATAACATATTTTTGTCTAAATATTTATAAAAGGAAAGATTCTGTATTGTTTAAATTATAGAACAACCATATTAGCAGATATTTCCTCAAAGCTTTCTTTATCAATACATTTTGGTATTAGGACTTTCATTTGAATATCTCAAATGGGGAGTAATCAAGTTTTAAGCACCTCTGTCCTACTATTGATCAGTGCTGATTAATTTAGTGAAAAAACAGTTTAAGAGCAAGGTAAAATTTTTCATGACATCTATTTATCACTGACTCTGGAGGTAAGGGTCATCTACGAATCAAACTTTATTGACTTGATATAGACCCAAGATACTTGTGCTTCTCAACAGACTGTGATGATACCATTGCTAAAATCAGAATAAGTAGGATCAGCAGTTTAACAGAAAACATTTCCATATCAGTAGTTGACTGTATCTTAGACTCTTGATTTTCTACTTGTATATTAATATAGTGATAGAAAACAAACTCTGTTTCCTTACCCTATATAAAATTCAGAAGGTTAGATGGCCTTGTATAAACAGTTGCCAGTATTTTGTTGTTTCTAACTATGATTGAATATTAGAATCAGCTGATCTAATTGCCTTCTTGTCATCAGGCAAGACAGCTCATAAATGACTACACCAAAACTAAAATAATTTGTAGAAATTCATCTGTCTTAAATTAGACAACATTAAATTATCCCATTCAACAGGGCAGATATTTGAAGGTACATTTTGTACATACCTTACTTTATTGGTACCATTAGGAGGTAGGCCTACAAAAATCAGACATTGAATTGTCCTGTGCTCAAACTTTTACAAAGGAGAATTTTGGTTACTAGAATTTGTCTTTAAACTCTCTCATGAAGTGTTGTGGAGGTTAAGGTAAATAATTCTCCAAGTTATTGAAGACTTATTCCATATTGTTTATATGTTAAGTATTATCCCTACGCATAGACAACTTCTGAAATGCATATCCATAAAAACATCCACAGGATATCAGGATGGGCAAAAAAATTAACATCAAGAGGCTTTTGGAACAGAATAAAATATCTCCTTCCTTTGTGTCTGGTTTAAAAGAAAAAGAAAATATATTCAACATTAATCAACACACTCCTGTTATTTCATTCATTATAGAATTCAATCACAAATTAATATTTATATCCAGCATTTGCTAAAAAACATAAAATACTTTGCGTTTTAGAGAGGAAAAATCATAGAAATATTAATAATATATTCCCCCTGTCCATTTAGGAAGTAGCAATAGAAGGGTATTTAAACAGTGCTTTAAGCTTCAAAAACTACTTTGTTTCTATTGTCTCTTTTTATCCCCACAACAATGATGTGAGTTCCGTGGCATTGTTAGCCATATTTTACAGATGTGTTGCCAAGTTTATTCATTAAAAAACATGTTAGGACCCAGTTAACTTGGTCTACTTGCAAAAATGATATCTATGACTTTAACTATAAATTTTATCCTAGTCCTTTACAAAAAAAAAAATCCATATAAAAATGGGTAGCTTAACAGGGTCTGACTTCCATTTATAATAGAGTAGTATTCTTTTTAATTAGGTTACGAAATAGCCAACATATAAGATGCCAGAATATGTTACTCCTAGAATACAGTGGCACAAAAATATTTACTTCAGCAAGAAAATGTGTATGCTTTCTTTGGTTAGACAATGAGAATTTCAACAATTAAGTTATATTCTCTTTTTGCTTCAGAAAAAAAGGAAATTCAAAGATTATGTTACAATGACCCCTGAGGAAAACTAAGCATGGATTTCAAATGAAAGAGGGGGTTGTGCAGAAATATATAATCATAAACACTCGACATATATGTTCACATTGAGCTATAAGAAATCACTATAAAGTATATTAAATAGCTTCTTTATCTTTTTGAATGTTTATCTTTTCTAATCATGAAAATTTCTTTTGCACTCAATGAGTTAAACCCTTGGTCTGTATCAAAATATAGAGAGTGAAGCCCTTGTGCTTACATGCTGTGGTATAGCTGACAGAATGACTGGAGGTGCTATTTCAAAATGTTTTGGTCACCTCTACACAAAATACATTGAGATTAACATTATATAATAGAAAAGTATGGATGTGAATACAAGGAGACTTAATGGTATCCCCAATACAAAAGCCATTGGTAATAATATATTTAAAATTATTAACACCAATGTAATAGCAGTTTTCATGAACACTTTCAGAAAAAGAATCTGATCTATAACAGATCTTGAAAGCCTTCTTTAAAAGCCCACAGAATTTGAATGAAACACAGTTCCCATTATTCTAAAACAGTTATAGAAAGTTAAAAAAAAGGTTTGATTGACATTTATTGAAGTATATGATAAATAGGTCAAAAGCTTACAGAATATTTTTTTGGAATAGTTATTGTTGTGTGTGTGTATGTATACATACACACATATACACATATGTATGCATATATATATAATATGTAGTTGTGTATATACATGTGAATATGTATGTGTGTATATGTGTGTGTATCATATACTACATAAATGTCATTGGATTTCTCTAATATAAATAAAACTGTTTACTGATGGATTTTATAATAGGCAAAGGTTCAAAGACAAAACCAGAAAGCTCCTCATGGACAAAATATGCATTAATTCTGAAAATATACTGATGATGAAGTATTAAATAAATTATTCATTTGTATGGAGGTTTTTAATGGAATCAATGGGATTTATAGTGGCAATTCAGGATATATCATTGCCACTGGAAATTACAAGAGTAAAACAATAAAAAATGGCACCTATTAATCACCTACTATGTGCTATACACTATGCTAAGTGCTAGAGGTATAAAGAAAATCAATAGTTCCCATTTTGCAGGAGCTTATAATCTATAGGAAGACAACAGGCAAATATGTACAAAAACAATGTAAACATAGGATAAATTTGAGATAATAAAAAGAGGGGGAGTAATATTATCAAGGAGGATTCAGAAAGTCTTTTTAAGGTTATGGGATTATAGCTGGGACTAAAAAGATGTCAAGGAGGGAAATGGATAAGATGAGGAAAGAGATGAGATGAGATGGAAGATGAAGAGGGAGGAGAATTTCAGGAATGAGAAGTATTCAATGAAAATACTCAGAATCAGGAGATGGTCTTTCTTATGTGAAAAACAGCAAAAAAGCCAATGTGGCTGGATCACAGAATATATAGGAAGAAGGGGTAAAAGAAAGACAGATTAGGTAGAATTGTATTTGAGAAGTACAGATATAGTCATCAGTGAAGATTATATAATGAAATAATGGAAAATATGCAACACACTACTTAATATATGCTGAAAAAATTAGCATCTAGCAAATTAACTTTGAAGAACTAATGACTAGAATTTTATATCAAAAGCATATTTTCTTTTATATATTTCCAGATGGCAAATTCTCATACTACAAAAATAGATTTCAAAATTTTCTTAGAAACTCAATCTGAAATCTGTACTGGAAGTAGATCATCCACAATTAAAAAGACATAAAATTGTCCATAAACAGACTTAATGAAGGTTTCTATCCCAAATTTCAATAACCTCCACTTGAATGTAAAATACAGTCATTAAAGAAAAGAAATCAAGATCTGTGGGGAGAGAATGAAGTCTGGATTATTCACATTATCCTGTTTACTACTGAAGTTGTATCAAAGATATTTTCATTGAGCTTGTAGATGAGCTTGAATTTTAATATTTCAACCACAAAAAAAATATTTTCCTGATATTCATCTAAACATTTAGACTAGATAGGCATATGTCTCATATATTCATTTTCCTATCATATCTAGACATGTATGTATGTATGTATGTATGTGTGTGTGTGTGTGTGTGTGTGTGTGTGTGTGTGTAAAGAGAGAGAGAGATTTGTCCTGGA
The DNA here is from genome assembly GCF_003287225.1 of Phascolarctos cinereus. Lineage (NCBI taxonomy): Eukaryota > Metazoa > Chordata > Mammalia > Diprotodontia > Phascolarctidae > Phascolarctos > Phascolarctos cinereus. The sequence goes on from NW_027555847.1 coordinate 413,399,264, forward strand.
ATCCCATCTGAATTTCATCAAGCAAGATAATAAAAATATTAACAATTGCAAAAATATAAATTTCTCAAATTTATAGTTTCAAAGATTTAAAAATTACAAGTTGCTTTTCCCCCACTTAATAGTATTTTATTTTTGCCAATTACATGTAAAGATAGTTTTCAACATTTGATTTTGTTAGATTTTTTAGTTCCACGGTTTTTTCTCCCTCCCTCCCTTACCTCCCCACTCCCCAACACAGCAAACGATGTGATAAAGGTTATGCATGTACAATCATGTTAAACATTTCCACATTAGTTATGTTGTGAAAGAAGAATCAGAAGAAAGGTGAAAAACTATGAGAAAGAAAAAACAAAAAACAGAAAAAGTGAAAATAATATGCTTCAATCTTCATTCAGACTCTATAGTTCTTTCTCTGGATGTGGATAGTATTTTCCATCATGAGTCTTTTGGAATTGTCTAAGATGATTTTCTTTTTTTCTAGTTCTATAAAATATTTTTGGGAATTTGATTAGTATGGAACAGAATAAGGAAATTAATTTAGGTGCAATTGTCATTTTTATTGTATTAGCTCAGCCTTCCCATGTGCAATTGATATTTTCCTGATCAGTGAGATCTGACTTTATTTGTGTGAAAAGTGTTTTGTAACTGTGTTTGTATAAATCCTAAGTTTGTGTTGTCAGGTAGATTCCCAAATGTTTTATATTACCAAGAGTTATTTAAATGGAATTTCTCTGTCTCTTATTGCTGGGCTTTGTTAGTAATATACAGAAACACAAATGATTTATGAGGGTTTATTTTATATCTTGCAGTTACACTAAAGCTGTTAATTATTTCAAGTAGTTTTTTAGCTTATTCTCTAAGTATACCATCATATCATCTAAGAGTTATAGTCTTCTTTCCTCATTGCCTAGTCTAATTCCTTCAATTTCTTTCCCTTCTCTAATTCCTAAAGCTAACATTTCTAGTACAATATTGAATAATAATGGTGATAGTGGACACCCTTGTTTCACCCCTGAACTTCATGGGAAAGCTTCTAGTTTGTCTCCATTACACATAATGCTTGTTGATGGTTTTACATAGATATTATTTATCATCTTAAGGAAAATTCCATTTATTTCTATGTCCTCTAGTATTTTAATAGGAATAGGTGCTGTATCATATCAAAAGCTTTTTCTGCATCTATAGAGATAATCGTATGATTTCTGTTAATTTTGGTTTTGATATGGTCAATTATGCTGATGATTTTCCTAATATTGAACCAGCCCTGCATTCTTGGTATAAATCCCAGCTAATCATTGTGTATTTACGTCATGATGAGTTGCTATAATCTCTTTGCTAATATTTCATTTCCAATTTTTCATCAATATTCATTAAATAAATTGCTCTATAACATTATTTCTTTGATTTGATACTTCCTGGTTTACATATCAGCAATATGTTTGTGTCATAAAAAGAATTTTATAGTATTCTTCTTCACCTGTTTTTCCAAATAGTTTACATAGTATTAGGATTTTTTTTTAATGTTCAGTAGAATTCACTTGTAAATCCACCGGCCATGGTGATTTTTTCTTAAGAGAGTCCATTAATGGCTTTTTCAATTTCTTTTTGTTTTCTGAAATGGAGTTATTTAAGGTTTTTTTCCCTCTTCTGCTAATCTGGGTAATTTATATTTTTGTAAAAATTCATCTATTTCACTCAGATTGTCAGATTTATTGGCATACCATTGGGCAAAATAGCTCCTAATTATTGTTATAATTTCCTCTTCATCGCTGGTGAATTTACCTTTTTTTTTTTGATACTGGTAATTTGGCTTTTTTTTCTTTTGTTTAATCAAATTAACCAAAGGTTTATCTATTTTATTGTTTTTTTATATAACCAGCTCTTAATTTTATTTATTACTTTAATAGTTTTCTCACTTTCAATTCTTTTAATCTCTCCTTTGAGTTTCAGAACTTCTAATTTGGCATTTAATTGGAGATTTTTAATTTGTTTCTTTTCTAGCTTTTTATTTGCAGGCCCAATTCATTGATCTCCTCTTTTTCTATTTTATTCATGTAAGCACTTAGAAATATAAAATTTCCCCTAAGAACCACTTTGACTGTATTCCATAAGTTTTGTTATTTTGTCCCATTATTGCTGTTCTCTTTGATGAAATTATTGATTGCTTCTGTGATTTGACTCAGTCATTATTTAGGATTAAATTATTTAATTTCCAATTAATTTTTGGTTAATCTTTCTATGGCCCTTTATTACATGCAATTTTTATTGCATCATGATTTTAAAAGGATGCATTTAATATTTCTGCCTCTCTGCATTTGACTGTGAGGTTTCTAAGCCCTAATACCTGGCCAATTTTTGAGTAAATGTTATGTTCCATATGAGAAAACAGTATATTTCTGTCTATCCCCATTCAGTTGTCTTTAGAGATCTATCATATCTAACTTTTCTAAAATTCTACTGACCTCTACAACTTCTTTGTTATTTATTTTTGTGGTTAGATTTATCTAGTTCTTATAGGTGGAGGTGGAGGTCCCCGACTAGTACAGTTGTATTGTTTATTTCTTCCTGTAACTCACCTCTATGAATTTGGATGTTATACCACTTGGTGCATATATGTTTAGTATTTATATTACTTCATTGTCCATGGTACCTTTCAGCAAGATGTAGTTTCCTTCTGTATCTCTTTTAATTAGATGTATTTTTTTGCTTTTGCTTTTTCTGTGATCATGATTGCTACCCCTATTTTTTTGTGTTGTTTTCTTTTTAATTTCAACTGAAGCATAATATAGTATACTCTATACTTTTACCTTTACTTTGTATGTATCCCCTTGCTTCATATGTGTTGCTTCTAAACAACATGTTGTAGGATTATGGTGTTTAATCATCTCTGCTATCTACTTCTGTTTTATGGGAGAGTTCATTCCATTCACATTGTCAGTCATGATTACTAACTGTGTCTTTCGATCCTGTTCCTCACCCCTGTTTATAGTTTTCTGTCCAATTTCTCCCTTTCCCTCCTCACCAGTGTTTAGCTTCTGAGTACTGCCTCCCTAAATCTGCCCTCCCTGCTAACAGCCTCCTTCTTTTTTTCTTTCCCCTTTTCCCCTGCTACATCTTCCCACCTTTCTGCCCTCCCTTCTATGCACTTCCCTCAATTTTTTTCCCTTTCTCCTCTTACTTCCCTGTAGGGAAAGATAGATTCCTATAACCAACTGAATTTATATGTTATTCCCTCTTTGTGTCAAGCCTAATGAGAGTAGAATTCAAACAGTGTTCAACTACATCCAGTCATTCCCTCTACTATAATTGCTCTTTGTGCCTCTTCATGTGATATAATTTACCCTATTTTACCTCCCCCTTTCCTCTTCTCCCAATACAATATTTTGTTTTGTTTTGTTTTTGCCTGTCAATTAGTTAATTATTTTTATTATCACATCAAGGTCAACTTATACCCACACCCTCTCTCTGTTTATTCCCCTTCTTGATGTTATAGGAAAGAAAAGTATCATACTTCTGTGTAGGCATGCGAACTGTTCAACCTTATTGAATGTTATGTTTTTCTTTTCTTTCCTGTTTACCTGTTTATTCTTTTCTTGAACCTTTAATTTGAAAACTGAATTTTCTATTTGGCTATGTTTCTTTCATCAGGAATTATTGAAACTCCCCTATTTCATTGAATGTCCATCTTTTTTCCTGAAAGATTATGACCAATTTTGATGGGTAGTTGATTATTGGTCATTATCCAAACTCCTTTGCTCTCTGGAATATTATTTTCCAGGTCATCTGATCCTTTAATGTATAAGTTGCTATGTCTTGGCTGTGTTTTCATGATATTTAAATTGTTTGTTCTTGGCTGCTTGCAATACATTCTCCTTGATCTGGTAATTCTGGAATTTGGCTACAATGATTTTAGAGTTTTCATTTGTGGAGTTCTTTTATAATGAATTGAGTGTATATGTTATTCCCTCCTTAAACCAAATGCAATGAGCATAAGATTCACTCATTCCCTCTCACCTTCCCCCACTTCTGATCCACTGTAAAAGCCTTTTCTTGTCTCTTTTATGTGAGATAATTTACATCATTCTAATTCTTCCTTTCTCCTTCTCCCAGCATAATCCTCTCTAACCCCTTACTTTTGCTCTCCAGGTATCACCCATTCATCTCCAGCTCACCCTATGCTCTGTATCTATCAATCTATCTATACATATAATTTTTTTTTCCCTCCAACTACCCTTATACTGACAAACATCTTATGAGTTACAAATATCATTTTTTCCATGTAGGAATGTAAACAATTCAACCTTAATCAGCTCCTTATTATTTCTCTTTCCTGTTTACCTCTTCATGCTTCTCTTGAGTCTTGTATTGGAAAGTAAAATTTTCTATTCAGCTCTGGTCTTTTCAGCAAGAATGCTTGAAAATCCTCTATTTCACTGAATAGCTATGTTTTCCCCTGAAGGATTATACTCAGTTTTGCTGGGTAGGTTATTCTTGCTTTTAATCCTATTTCCTTTGACTACTGGAATATTATATTCCAAGCCCAGCGGTCCTTAATGTAGAAGCTGCTAAATCCTGTGTTATCCCGATTGTGTTCCCACAATACTTGAATTGTTTCTTTTTGTCTGCTTACAATATTTTCTTCTTGACCTAGGAACTCTGGAATTTGACTACCATATTCCTAGTTTTCCTTTGGGGATCTCTTTCAGGAGGTAATTGATGGATTCTTTCAATTTCTATTTTACCCTCTGGTTCTAGAATATCAGGGCAGCTTTCCTTGAAAATTTCTTGAAAGATGATGTCTAGGCTCTTTTTTTTTTTTTGATCATGACTCTCAGATAGTCCAATAATTTTAAATCATCTCTCCTGGATCTATTTTCTAGGTCAGTTGCTTTTTCCAATGAGATATTTCACATTATCTTCTTTTTTTTCATTCTTTTGGTTTTGTTTTACAATGTCTTGATTTCTCATAAAGCCACTAGCTTCCAATTGCTCCATACTAATTTTTATGGAAGTATTTTCTTCAGTGAGTTTTTGGACTTCCTTTTCCATTTGGCCAGTTCTGCTTCTGAAGGCATTCTTCTCCTCATTGGCTTTTTGGACCTCTTTTGCCATTTGGGTTAGACTATTTCTTTTTTTTGGTTAGGCTATTTTTTAAGGTGTTATTTTCTTCAGTATTTTTGGGGTCTCCTTTAGCAAGCTGATGACTAGTTTTTCATGATTTTCTTGCATCACTCTCATTTCTCTTCCCAGTTTTTCTCTACTTCTATTATTTGCTTCTCAAAATCTTTTTTGAGCTCTTCCATGGCCTGGGACTGATTTATATTATTTTTGGAGGCTTTGTATGTAAGACTATGACTTTATTGTCTTCTTCTGGTTATACATTTTGATCTTCTTTGTCACCAAAGAATGATTCTCTCATCTGACTTTTTTTTTGCACAGTTTGCTCATGATCCCAGCCAATTACTTGAGTTTTAAACTCTTTGTTAAGGTAGGAGTCTGCTTCCAATGAAGAAAATTTACTGTCCCAAGCTTCAGGGCTTTTGTACAGCTGTTTTCAGAGATACTTCTAGGGATCTGTAAGTTTTCAGTTCTTCTAAGGTGCTATGATCAAGGGTGAGGTGTTTACCCATTTCCTTGCCTATGCTCTGGTCTATGAGTGACCATGAGCACTCTTTTCTGCTTTGGAACTGTGAGGAGGATTTTCTGTCCATCACCACCACAACCTCCACCAAGCCAGCATGCTTTCTCACCCCAGGACTGACACCCAGAACTGTGAGCCAGATTCAAGCACAGGTAACGCAAGAGAATCCTCTCTCAGTACCAGCAAAGAGATCCCTGCAATCCCCCTCTGATCAGCCACTGGATTTCCCCTCAGTCTATTGGCCAGAAGCTCTGGGAGCAGCTGCTGCCCTAGGGCAACACGTGGGACTGGGGCTGGCATCGGGGCTGGGACCAAGTTTCTCTCTCTTTGCAGTCACAGACTTTTCCTACTGACCTTCTAAGTTGTCTTAGGAGTCTGTGGATTGAGAAGTCTGGAAACTGTGACAGCTGCCTGTGATTCAGTCCTCTGAGGAATGATCCAGGTTTGCTGAGGCCTGTTTTGCCTGCACACCCACACTGAACTATGTTTCTCTCCTAGCCTGGCACAATGTACCTTTCTGAGCAACCATTCACATTGTCTTTGGCTGGAAATTTGTTTCACTATGTCTTTTTCTGGGTTCTGCTGCTCTAGAATTTGTTTAGAGTCATTTGTTTTACAAATATTTGGAGTGGTTTGGGGGAGCTCAAGTAAGTCACTGCTTTTACTCTGCCATCTTGGCTTCACCTTTATAATTTCTTTAAAAATGCTGTCCAACACATTTTTTTGATCATGGCTTTCAGGTAGTAAAATAATTCTTAAATTATCTCTCCTGGATCTATTTTCCAGGTCAGCCATTTTTCCAATGAGGTATTTTATATTTTCTTCTATTTTTTTTCATTCTTTTGATTTTGTTTGACTGATTCTTGATATCTCATACAGTCATTAGTTTTGACTTGCCCAATTCTAATTTTTAAGGAATTATTTTCCACATTTAGCTATTGTACCTCCTTTTCCATTTGGCCAATTCTATTTTTTTTAGAGTTGTTTCTGCTTTCTATTTTTGTCCTTCCTTTTCCAAGCTATTGACTCTCTCTTGTATACCTCTCATTCCTTTCCTGGATTTTTATTCTACCTCTCTTATTTGACTTTTAAAATCCTTCTTCAGTTGTTCCTAGAAGGCTTTTTGGGCTTTGTAGCAGTTCATATTCCCCATCGAGGTTTTGGGCATAGGCATAGTGACAATATTGTCCTCTTCTAAGTTTGTGTTTTAATCTTCCCTGTCACCATAGTAACTTTCTTGGGTCAATGTTCCTTTTTTCTTCTTGCACATACCTATTTCATAGCTTTCAAAGTTGAGCTCTCCTGCTGGAGCACAGGGGGCATTGTTCCAAGTTTCTTGTGCTGGGAGCCAGGGACCTGGTCATTGGCTTTGTGTGCTGGGGCCTCAGATTCTGGCAGCTGGATGCTGTAGGAGTCTGACAACTTAGCTGGTGCTTAGTTGGGATCCTAGTGATTTTGTCTGGCATGTGCTGAGGTCAGGTGGTGTTTTTATTTTTTTTTTAGCTTCTATTTAATTTTTCATTTCTCCCAGTTACATGTAAAATCAGTTTTTTAATATTATGTTTTAAACTTTGATTTCCACTTCTCTCCCTTCCTCACTCTCTACTTTCCCTATGCCCATTGAAAAATCAAGCAATCCCATATACATTATACATGTGTAGTCATGTAAAACATACTCATGATAGACATGTTGTGAAAGAAAACAAACAAGAAAAACAAACCTCAAGAAACATAAAGTTTAAAAAAAATATGCTTCAACCTGTATTCAGACACCAACAATTCTTTCTCTGGGATGGATAGCATTTTTCATTGTAAGTCCTTCTGAATTGTCTGGGATCATTGTATTGCAGAGAATAGCTAAGTCATTTACAGCTGATCATCTCATAATATTGCTGTTACTTCATACACAGTGCCTTTCACTTTAAATCTGCACATGCAAGTCTTTCTAGGTTTTTCTTAGAACACCCTGCTTGTTATTTCTTATAGTACAATAGTATTCCATCATAAACATATACCACTTGTTCAGCCATTCTGCAATTGATGGATATCTCCTCAACTTCTAATTCTTTACCCCTAGAAAAGAGCTGCTATAAATATTTTTGTACATATGGCCCCTTTTCCTTTTTAAAATCTCTTTTGGGATACTGTTATTCTTCAGTCAAAGTGCTTTATAGCCCTTTGGCCATAATTCCAAATTGCTCTACGGAATGGTTGAATCAGTTCACAACTTCACCAACTGTGCATTAAAGTCTCATTCTTCTACATTCCCTCCAACATTTGTCATTTACCTTTTCTAACCAATTAGCCAATCTAATAGGTATGAGGTAGTACCTTAGAATTGTTTTAATTTGCATTTCTCCAATTAATATTTAAAGTATTTTTTTTCATATGATTGTAGATAGCTTTGATTACTTCATCTTAAAACTTATCATATCTTTTCATCCAGGTGGTGTTTTTCTATGGTTCCTTGGAGCTATACTGTTGCATGTGGAGGTCTGGCCCCTGGAAGATACCTATTTGCCCTAGGCTGCCCTGAAGCAACTGGAGGTCTGGCAGATGTAAAATGTCTAACTGCCCTGGGCTGAGTTGAAGCACATGGAGATCCAATAGCTGGAGGACACCTGCCTGCCTGTGGCTACACTGAAGCACATGGTGATTCTCTGAACTGCAGCTGGTTCCTCTGGCTATGCTAAAATACTTTGTTAGTGGAGGGGTCCTGGTGTTGGCATTTGCCTTTTCCACAATCTTGGGGCTCAGAACTTCCTCTGGTTTACTGAGGTGGGGTTTGATGCTAGCTTGGTGGGATGCTTTCTGCCCTGGAATGTACTCTTCTTTTACCCAAGTGAGACGGACCTTTCTTGCTAATCCTTCAAGTTTTCTGGGCTAAAGGACTTCTCCATCCCACCTTTCTGCTGGCTCTGCTGTTACAGCATTTGGCCTGGGGCACTATTTTGCGCCTGTTCAGAGATGAATATGGGAGAGTTACAACAAATTACTGCATACTCTGCCATCTTGTCCCCTGGAAATCCATAATAACTTTCTATGGCCAATGTTCATTTTTGCTTCTTGCCCATTTTTAAACGATTTCATGACTTTTAAACTTGATTCTGTTCCTGGCACACAGGGAACACTATCCCAAGATTCTTGTGCTGGTGGCAAGGGGTTTGGCCACTTGTTTTGTGCACTGTGGCCTCAGGTGCTAACAGCTTGCTTACTGCACTGGAGTGGTCCATCATAGTCGTGCCTGCTGTTGCCTGGTTTCCAGGGGTGGCAATTTGCCTTCTGTGCTGGAGTCACTAGTCTCACAGCTGTCCTGATGTGTCACTGGCCTGCTGAGCCTGGACAAAAGGGCCTCAGTTGCTGATCTGTGCTGTGGCTAAGAGCTTCTTGTTGCCTTAGCTGGGCTCCTCTCTTACCCAAGTGACATAAACCTTTCTTGAAGTCCTTCTAAGTTGTCTGAAGTTGGAAAATTAATTCACTCTGTCTTTTTCTGGTTTCTGTCACTTCAGAATCCATTTACAGGCTTTATTTAACATTGTTTATGAGGAAACTGGGCAGAGCTCAGGCAACTTCCTAGCTTCTCTCATCCATCTTGGCTCTGGTACAAATTACTTTCCTCATAAAATCCTTTTAAGTGAAGAAATGATCACTATATGCATTACGGATGATGTTTAGACTCAGAGAGCTTCAATAACTTACCTCTAAAAAACATACTGGAGAACTATATTCTTATCTTTTCTTAAACAACTCATGTGACTTTGGGGCAATAATTTCACCTTTCTTGTCTTCACTTTCTTCAACTTAAAATAAAGAAGTTGGAAAAACTCTCCAAATTCCCTGTAAGTCCTAATGACCTTTGGCATTTGTAATTTTAATATGTTCCAAATTGGTGTGGTATATTTGCACCAGAAGTATATTGTAAATATTGAAAATGTATAAAACATAGTAATAAAATATATTCAAGACATGCATTATCTATTTTTTTGCTTTTATACCTTAAAGATGAAATACATGTACATTCTTATTCATTCATTTGTTTGATTATTTAGTTATTTCTCTTATATTCCATGACACAGTTACTGACTATTATATGAAGTGTATCCCTGCTCATGTTTTTAAGCCAACAATTAAATTATTGGACCTTAATATGATATCCAATGAATAAAAAAAAACTTTTCAAAAATTGAGTATACAATAAGATATTTCCAAAGGCTGATAAAGTAGTAAAAAAAGATAAGCATTTTTGTGACTATTTCTAAGGCCCCAAAGTCATTCGTTATGCTACTTTTTTTCATGTGTTTTCCCTATCTTTTCTTAGAGACTTTTTGTCCTCTGGTTGTCAGGACCAATAAAAGTAGCACCTTAAAAACCAAAATCTTTCAAAAAAGAATCTTGTTTTAGTAAGAAAACTAGCAATGGAAAATGGAAAAGGCAAAGAAGCAGCTACTAGGGTCTTGTGAATGACCAAGGACCACTGAGAACCCAAACTAATAGCTACAGGTGTCTCAGCAACAGAATTTTTTCTCTCAATATTGCTTTCTTATCTCTGAGTATATTTGAATTAATTATTTTGATTCTCAAATCAGCTGTGTAGTAGGAAGGACTTAGATCCATGTTTATTGATTTTAGCCTGAAGTACATTCTTTCATTACTGAAATATTGAAAAAAAATCATTTTCTTGAGACTGTTCTGACACCGGCAAGCTTACAGCCTCTGTCATACTTTTACTATTCCTGCCTGTTGGTTAAAGGGAAATACAAATTGTTTAGAATGCACCTTTAACAAAAATCGCCATCTTCAGCTGGCAAGTTGAATTATACTCATTAGAGTATGTAGATATATATACTCTAGTATATATATATTAGAGTATAGCTTATTTATTTATACCTATCTTAATAGTACATCTCCGTCAAGTCCAGACTCAATCCCTAACCCAATTTTTTTTTTCTTTCCATGACATGCCACCATGATCATTCCTTCTTCTGAATCCATATAATTTATGTTAAGAATCACTTGTTCAGCACTGAAATATTTATTTTCCCTGAAATTGGAGATGGCAGGTCATTCTGATGGGAAAACAATTGTTCTAGGACTCAGAGGACTTGGGGAAAAGTTTTAGCTTTTCTAATCACTACCTTTGTGACCTTGGGCAAGTCACTTCCCATCTCTAATCCTTAGTTGTTGTTATATTTTCATTTATAAAATGAAGAAGTTCCACAACATGACATTGAAGGATGTTCCTAGGTCTAAATCAATTACTGCCTGCCATACCACTGTCTTGTGCTGTCACTTAGATTTTCATTTCTGTGTCTTTTCACCTAACTAAATGGTAAGCTTCTTTAGGGTAAGGACAATATCTTATTTCTCTCTACATGCCCTACCAATTTTACACAGTGAATGTGTGTACATAATAGGCATCTACAATTTTCTCTATAAAATAAATAAATGGATGTATGATACATCAAGAATTTAGAGTTCACTGGAAGATAGTAGTGTCATTTATCTTAGAAACTGGTTTATATTTATAGTAGGAAAAACGATAACCTTAAAAAGAAAAGTGCTAAATAGCATATGAAAGAAATGGATATGGGCAGAAGAAATGGGTCTCATAATACAGTAAATGGAACTGAATACTGTGGAATTTATAAGTAATATGGAATGACTAAGCCTTAAAAATAAGGTAACAATAAAACATCATAGGGGATAAGACAAAGTGACATGGCAGAGAATAGTTAAGCACTGAAGAAGTCAAAAAAAAAACAATTCAAAAATAGAGTTTAGGCCACAGAATTTCTTTTCAAAATGTCCTTTCATTTTGTCACAAGTAAATAAAGGGGAAAACATTATTTTGTACAACTATATAGGTTGTGGAAAAAAAAAACTTTTACAATTTCTTTAATTCTTTTAATTACCAGCCAAAAATTGCTATAGTCTAAAAATGCTTCAGTGTTAATTTAATGAAAACCAAGCAGTGGTTCTAATGTCAGTCTGATGACAGATATAACACAGAAATTTTCAGTGTCAGGAAGGCACAAAGTAATAGGGTGGTGTTATAAATTATTATAGTTCTCCTGTAGAATGACATTTGAACTAAACATGGAAGAAAACTAAGGATTCTACAAGGTGAAGGTGAAAAGGAAGTCCATTCTAGTTAATCAATAAATATTAATCAGTTGCCATGACAAACACTCTTTTGAGTGCTAGAGATATAAAAAAGCAGTAAAAGACTGTCCCTGCCTTCAAGGAGTTTACACTTTAATGGGGGAGATAACATGCAGAGAAATATATACAAAGCAAGCTATGTCCTGGATAAATGGGAAATAACAGAGAAGGCCCTGGAATGAAGAGGGATCAGAGGAAGGTATCCTGTAAAAGCTAGGACTTTAGTTGGAACTTAAAAGAAATCAGGGAGGTCAGAAGATGTTGCAGAGGAAGGAGAGAATTCCAGGTGCAGAAGACAAAGAGAATGTCTGAACCTGAGAGATGGAGTGTCTTGGTTTTGGAACATCCAGGACATCAGTTTCACTGGATCAGAAAGTATGTATTAGAGATTAAGTTATGAAAAAACTGAGATGGTGGGTGGTGGCCAGGTTATGGAGGGCTTTGAATGTCAAGCAACATTTTGGATTGTCTCGTGGAGGAAACAGGAAGCCACTGAAGTTTATTGAGTGGAGGGTATGTGAAATTATCAGATTTGTTTTAGGAAATCACTTTAGTGATTAAATGAAGAAGGAATGGAATGCAGAGAAGCTTGAGGCAGGTAAATCCACCAGTAAGCTATTGTGATAATCAAGGCATCAGTAAAAACCAGTACACTGCCATAGTCAGGAAAACAAATGCCATAAATGAGAAACAACTTACAGACCAGCCTGAATGAATCAATAGAGTGTGTAATGAAAAAGAACGTTCCATATGTTTGCCACTGTAAACTGGAGTCATATTGCAAAGAGTGTTAAATGTTAAACCAAATAGTTTGTACCTTATATTAAAGTGAAATATGAGATATTGGAGCTTTGTTAGCTAGGAAGTAGCTAACTTGTACTTCATGAATCTCAACAGCTATAGGGAAGATGTACTGAAAGAGATAGGGTGAAGGGGAAGGGGAAGAGTTTATAGATTATTGCATTAATCCAATAAAAAGGAAAATAGGTCTTGGAAAAGGGTTGTTGCCCTTTGAGCAGAATGAGCTGTGCCAATGAGACATGTTGTGATAGGAGAAAAAATAAAAGTTGGCAATGATTGGATATCATGTATAAAGAGTGAAAAGTTGAGAATGACTTGGAATTTGTAAACTTAAGTGAAAGGAAGGTTGATCTAAGGTTGAGTCTACTAATATAAAAGAACTGCCTTGTATTCAAACTCCACTGCAGATGGGTGCAACTCTGATGAACTGGTCACATTTTTCAAATGCCAAATACACATTTGCTTGAAAGACTATTTTAGAGAGCACTCATACAAGGTAAGCTTTCACACAGAGTTCAGAAAAAATGATACAAGGACACTTTCAAGGTCTCTTTGAAGAACTTTGGATTCAATTGTGAGGTATGTGATACACTGGCACAGGACTGCTCAGCATGGCATGCCCTAATCAAAGACAGCTCATCTCACAACAAAGAAGAATTCCAATAATTCAAAAGAAATGTGAGTCATGCAAATTTAGAAACATCTCTGCTCCAAATCTTCATATGAATTATTTGTGCCTGACCTATGGTAGAGCTCATATTGGTATGATTCACTAAAATTATACACACTGTGCCTTTTCCCCAAATATTTCTGTCCTCTTTAAGAACAAAGGACCAACCAAAGGACTGACCAAGGACTAACCAACAACCAACATAAAAAAAAGGGGGTTAGTGTGGCTTGACTTGTTTTCAAAGTTCCATGCTGCCCAACTATGTCACCTTTCTTTTCTAAATATTGACAAATTATCTACTTAAAAGTAAGTTCTAGAATTTTGCTGAGAATACATATAAAGCTCTCTGATGGGTAGTTAACCCTTTCTACTTTTTGAAAATCATCAATTTGCCAAGAAGTTGCAAGTGAACTATTATTCTTCTCTACGTGACACTTAACCTGTTCAAAAGTTCTATTAATTATTTGGACTAAGACATAAATAAAATGCTTATAAAATATACAGATGACACACAGGTGGGGAATGGCTAATGTGTGAAATAAATGATTCAAAATTGAAAACATCTTGAAATATTCAATGATTTAAAATTATTTTAAATGATTTTTGAAAAAAAAATCAGCAAAGATAGATGTAAAGTCTTGCCTACATAACAACTTCATTACTACACATAAGGAGACCAGATATTACTATATATAATGGTATCATCTGTGGAGAATAGTTCAACCATTCCCACAGACTGCCAACTAACTACTACCTTCAGGGCAGGCAAGCCAGTCTAACTAAAATAGCAAGGAACTCTGAGGCAAAGGTGGAAGATTGCATATGCCAGTTAAATTACCACTGTTGCTGCAATTATCACTTTTGTTAAGACCCCAATATATGAAGAGACAACTACACAGGTCTCTGAAGCAATAATTCCTGGCAATAGCAGTGCTTCCAAATTATTGTCTCTGCTTCCACTCCAATATCAGGAGCCATAATGAGAACAATCATTGTGGTAGAGGAGCCCACCTTACTTTACCACCACCAATGAACTACAAGTATTTAGTCAGCTTCATCAAAGTCTGAGGGCCCTATGTGTGGTGGCACTTCCTAGATGCCCAGCTCCTATAGCCATCATTGTGAGGAGCAACATCTGTGAAAATACATTCTGGTAACTCTATTTATACTGTTTTCCTATCTCCTCACCAATGACTGCTATTCAACACCAAGCAATGAAAAGTTCTGACCACCAAGGTCTTGAGCTCCATGAAATTGATATTATTATTATCTATAGAAATGGGATAAAAAGATGCATTACAATATGCTCATCTGTTGTACCCTAAAGATGAATGGAACTTTCCATCTGACTGGTAACTAAAACTTCCTGACTGTGTTCTCTCCCCATTACAATGTGAGCTTCATGAGAATAGATTTTTTCTGTTGTTGTTTTTTTTTCATTTGTATGCCAAGCCCTTAGTCCAGTGTTTTACACATAGGAAGCACTTAACTATTTCCACTGATTTGTAGCCCTAAGGGTCAATATGTTAAGTTCATGTCTGATGAGGAAGACTTTAAAATATCCTAAACTGACAGAAATTCTACCCTATCTCCAGAAGTAGAACTTTGAAACATATGAATAGTGTGTAATTACATCTCCAGTAAGAGAGCAAGTCCTCTATGAGCTTGAGTTTGAGATCCCAGCCCTGTTAGGAAATGTCACATTCTCCTGTATACCTCCCAGAGCTGTCATGCACCCTCATGCCACTAATAAAGTGATTCAAAGAAATGTACACTCCAGGTTCAATGGCAGATATTTATAAGAAATAAGGTTAGATCAGTCAGCTTCAGGCTTCAACAGAATAAAAGTACCTCATTAGGAACAGGTCCCTATTGAACTCCCCTGAAGTGAGGCATGGGTGTGGAATGAGTAGTAGGGTGAGGAGAAAAGCCATTTTATTCATATCTGTTTTCCTCAGATTTCTAATCACCTGGGTGTGTGTTAAAGATTAAAACCAACAAAAAAATAACAAAAACAAACAAACAAAATAGTCTGAAAGCTCACCATTTGTCCATTTGGCTTCACTATGAAGAGTTTCATTTTGGAGGCTTCTTTTTTTAAGGAAGGGAACTGCAAGAACTGTTGCTCCAGGTGGCTATAGCTACACTGCTGCTTCATTTCATAGGGGCAACCACTTTCATCCTCACCATATCTTCTCTCACCTCTTCCTCAAGAGATCTTTCAAACTTTTGTGGAAAAAGGGAGACAGTGGTGCTGATATGAGATTGGCACTCCAGGCCTGATTTCCCAGGGAAATATAATATCTAGGGTTTTTAGCAAATTAGGCTCCCTTAATTTAGGCTCTGCTAGAAAGGCCTACACATTCACTCATTCAATCATTTACTATTCATGAAATAGAAATGGAAAATACATGTGTTTTTAGTTCCCTGAAATCTCAGTAACAAAGAATAATAAGACATGGCTACTCTCTTAAAAAAAAATCAAAACAGAAGCAAACAAGAACAAACAAACAGAAACACTTTAATGCCACATTCACACAAGTATGTGATGCAACATGGCAGAATGTATAAAGATCCAGCCTCATGGCAGCAGAAGACCTGGAATCAAGTTCCACTTCTAGAAAATACTGACAGTGTGACCCTAGAAAAGTCATTTAGCATCTCCACACTCAAGGCAACTAAAACTAAAGGCTCCACAAAGTTACTACCTTGAAGTCACAAAGGGAATTGCCTGACCAATGAGTTCCCTATACAAAGTAAATCATAAGCACAGCCCATATCTATAGAAAGAGTACTGTCTGAGTCAAACAATTTGCTTGCTTTCATCCACATAGAGAGTATATGTGTTTTACAAAAGTTATCCTGCACATAGTTCTTAATGACCATAGCCATTATCAGCAGGTATTTGAAAACTAGTGATTTGAGGATTTGGACAAAGTAAATTTTGTATAACTATGTTTTTAGAAATTATTTCAATAGAGATATTAGAGGCATGTGCCTCAGGTGAAGCTGTTTTCTCCCTTCACCTGCAGTGTCTTTCTAGACTCTTTCAGCAGCAGGCTAAGTGAAAAGTAGATAGAGTGCTGATTTCAAAACCAGTTTTAGATACTTACTAGCTGTGTGACTAAGGGCAAGTCACTTAACTTCTGTTTGCCTCAGTTTTCTCAATTATATAATGGGGATTATGGCAACACTTACCTCCCAGCATTGTTGTCAGAATCAAATTGTATAATAATTGTAAAACAGTGCCTGGCACATAGTAAGAACTATGTAAATGTTAATTATAAAAATAACATTATAATAATGATAATATGATTATTATTATTCCTTTCTTAGACATTTGGGTTTTTTTTTTTTTAGGCAATTGTGGTTAAGTGACTTGCCCAGAGTCACACAGCTAGTAAGTGTCAAGTGTTTGGTCTGAGGCCAGATTTGAACTCAGGTACTCCTGACTTCAGGGACAGTGCTCTATCCACTGCGCCATCTAGCTGCCCCCATTTCTTAGACATTTTAACAAGAGTTTGACATACCTTCTGCAGATACTTTATGTATCAGTTGTGGACTATAGTATTGAAAGGGATTATTCACCTCTTGCTTGGAGGCATTACTGTGCTTTGATTTGTTTATTCCTTGCTTTATTCTAAGAACAAAGTTGCCTTCACTCCCTAGGTTTTCATATACTCTTCATAAGTCATACTAACTTCTCAACAACATTTACTTACCATCACTCAGGATCCCATGTGACCAGTGACTTAATAGGACAGTACCTGAAACAGAAAAAAACAGTGGACTGAATGAGCAACTGTGACACAGTGGTGTGATGGTAGATGTTTTCTCACTGATTCTTTGGAGAGTAGGGGAGTGTCCATTCAACACATTTAATTTTAATCTGTATTTTCTCCAGCAATTTATCAAGTCTAGACAATTAACAACACAACAAATCCAGCCCTGGTTTACAGTCTTTGCTTTTTTCCTGAAGTATAAACTTTCACAGTGAAAATTTGGCAGTTGGCTCTTATGAGCCAGTTCTTGCTGACTGCAGCACATGCCAGTACAGAACCAGTCAGTAACTTAGTCAATAAACATTTATTAAGTGCCTACTATGTTCAAGGGACTTTGATAATTGCTGGGAATACAAAGAAAGGAAGAAGACAGTTACTGCTCTCAAGAAACACACAATCTATTGCAGAAGATAACATGCAAATAACTAAATACAAACTATATTATATAGAAATATATAATAATAAATAATTAACAGGGGAAAGGCATAAGGAAATGAGCCTTGGGAAAGGATTCCTATTGAAGGTGGGATTTTAGCTAGACTTGAAGGAAAGTAGGGAAGCTAGGAGGCAAACACAAGGAAGAACATTCCATATATGAGAGACAACCATTGAACATCCTCTGGATGAGGATATGGAGTATATTGTGCCAGGAAAAACAAGGAGACCACTGTTACTGGTTCCAAGGGTAATTGAGTGAGGCAGATGTAAGTCCTTAGAAGACTGGAAGGATAGCTAGAAATCAGGATATAAACATCTTTGAATACCAGAGAATTGTATATTTGTTCATGGAAGTGATAGGGAGTCACATCAGTTTATTGAATAGTGATGAGACATAGTCAGACCTGAGCTTTAGGAAGATCACTTTGTCAGCTGACTGGAAGATGAACTAGAGTGGGAGGGATTTGTGGTCAGCAGACCAACTAGCAGGATGTTACAATTTTCCAAGCATGATGTAAAGGGGTGCTTCAGGGTGGTGACAGTATCAGAGCAGAGAAGGAGGCATACATGTGACAAAGATAAAACTGACAGACCCTGAAAACAGACTAGATTTGGAATGAGAGAAAGAAGTTGAGAATTACACTTAGGTCGTGAGCCTTGAAGACTTAGAAGATGGTTGTGACTGTGAAAGTGATAGGGAATTTCAGAAGGGGTTAGGGTTTGGGTAAAAAGGTGAGTGCAGTTTAGAACATATTTTAAATGTCTAGGACATGAGCTTAAGATGTCTACACATAGAATATTCAATTTTAGGTGTCAGATAGGCAGTGGAAGATATGAGTCTGGGGATACACAGAGAGGTTACAGCTAGATTTTGAGAACTGCCATCAAAGAGAGGAAAGCTAAATCTATGGAACCTGAAGGGTTCACCAATTGAAATAGTATATAGGGTAGAGAAAAGGAGGCACAAAATATAATCTTATAAGACACTTATGATGAGTAGCCATGACCTCAATAAAAATCCAGTAAAGAAGACTGAGAAGGAATGATCAAATAGGTAGGAAGATAACCAAAAGAAAGCAGTGTCTTGAAAACCTAGAGAAAAGAGATTATCAGGGAGAAGAGAATGATTGACACTGTCAACGACTTCAGAGAAATCAAACAGGATAAGGATTATGAAAAAGCCATTAGAGCTATCAGCTGAGAAATCATTAATAACTTTGGAGGGAACAGTTTTGGTTAAGATAAGGTCAGAAGTCAGATTGTTTATATTTAACAAAAAAGTAAAGGAATAGAAGAGGCACCTATTATAGATTGCCTTCTCAAAGAGTTCAGCCACATATGGGTAGAAGAGATTTGGGATGATAGCAGGGAATAATGAATCAGGCAAGGGTTCTTTGAAGATTGCAGAGACATTGACATGTTTCTGGGCAGTAGAGAAGCTACTGGTAGACAGTGATTGAAGATTAATGAGAAAGTGGGGATGGTGATTATGATGGCAGGGAGAGGATTCTCTGATTTGTCGGAGAAACTGATTGGAACTGTATCACTTATGCATATAGAAGAATTGGTCTCATGAATGAGAACGACCACTTTTTCATGTTAGACAAGAATGAAGGGTGACAGTGGCAAAAGATATCTGAGTGACATGAGGGAGAAGTGGAAACTCATTTTTTTTCCTGTAAAATATGGTGCAAAGTTCTAAGCTGAGAGTGTGTAACTACCAAAGAAGATGGAAAAAGGCATAAAAAGGTTTGGTAGTGAGTGAGTGTGATACTGAGTTAATTAGGAAGTTATAAGAGGATTATCTTGATGTAGTTAAAGCTCAGTTAAGATTATATAAGAGAAATTTGTAGTATTTCAAGTCAGCGTGGCTTCATGATTTTTCTCAACTTAGGATCAACCAAGAAATGATAGGTAAAGTGTATTTCTTATAACAAACTCTGCTTAAATATTTGAGGTGACTTCTGGAGTTTGATTATTGGGAAATAGAAATTTTGTTCATTCAAATTATTTTGCTTTGAACCATTTTAACTCAATGTAGATTTTATGCTAAGGTAATTTGATAAGAAACAAGGAACAACTTTTAATATCCTATATTTCTCTAAGGAAAATATGTAAATTAAGCTATACAAACAACCCAATAAGTACTCTGAGGGCAAGGTTAAGGGGGGGAGTTGAGGGGAGTATGGGAATGGGTGACTGTATCCCCAGTGCTGGAAGTGATGAAATACTTTAAAAACTCTTGTTGACTGAATTTAAGTAATAAATTATCTATCATAAACATGCAAACTCAATATCTAATTGTCATAACAGCAACTTCAAATACTTTTTGATGTAAGTGGGGCATAAATCTTGAATAAACCAAAATTTCATAAAAGGGAATGTCAGAAAGAGGCTGTTCTCTGTGCCTCTCTCTGACTGTCTCTCTCTAACTCCCTGCCTCCTCTGTCTGTCTCTGTCTCTGACTTTGTTTCTCTTTCTCTCTCTGTCCCTCTCTCCCCTTTCTTCCACCTTCTTTCTTTTTCTTTCATGCTTAACAGTCTTTAGAAATGAAAAGGAACATGTAGACAAGTCTGAATGCATTATAAGCCCCTCAAATCTTAGGAAAACTAAGAGTAGAAGCAAGCTTATTTCTGTTATTGATATTTTTTTCCTAATAAAAACAAATAAACATCTTGACAACAGAAAAGCAATTCACACTATAATTATTGCATCTTCTTTACAACTGTATCTATTACATGTATATATAACAATAATTTGCTTACAGATATACTTCAATATCTTTATGTTGAAATATATTTCTGGAAATGAAAAACTGCTTATGACATCAGAAATTGCCACAAAATGAATACACTAAAATATATATTTTATCCCTACCTATCTCTGTGATTTACGTGTAGCTCTGGAGGCTATTGCAGAATCTGGGAAGCTTTACTTTAAAGTCCAAGTACCAATTTATTCTTTTCCACTTAATAATAGTTTATTTTTTCTAGCAACATGTAAAGATAGTTTTCAACATTCACTTTTATAAGATTTTGAGTTCTAATTTCTCTCCCCTATCCCTTCCCCAAGATTGCATGCAACCTGATATATGCTATACACGTAAAATCCTATTAAAAACATTTCTACTTTCATCATATCATGAAGGAATAATCAGAAAAAAAGTGAAAAGCCACAAGAACTGTATTTCCCTCCATCCTCCATCTTATTCTGCTCTCTCTCTCCTTTTACCCTGTCCCTTGTCAAGCATTTTGCTTCTGACTACCCCCTCCCCAAATCTGCCCTCCCTTCTATCACACCCCCTTCTCTTATCTCCTGACCCTCCTACTTTCCTGTAGAATAAGATAGATCTCTAAACCCAATTGCATGAAAAGCACCAATTTAAATAATTCTCAATGTTCTGTTGAATACCTTTGTCTTCAACTCATGTGACTATTATTTTGATTTAAGCAAACTTAATACCATATAAAGATATATACATACATATTTTAAAATTTCCTATTACTTGGTGTCTATTGTCAGTGCTAAAGTCAGTGCTAAAGTGCTAAAGATTCAACATGCTTTGTTTAATTAAACAAGGGAGGGGGAATTTGACTACTGTCTTATCTCTACAATTCTTCCAAAACACACTGGAACTGTCTTTCATCTGTTGAAGAGCAGAACACATTGTGCTGTTGTACACAACTAGGGGAAGTCCCACAACTGTGCTGACTGAGCCTCATTCAGCGCAGCAGCCTTTTACTCTACTGTAATTTACTCTATCCCACTCACTATGGTTTTGGTTGTATTATAAAGGAAGTAAAAGTCAGAGTATGGTGGAGAATGAAGAACAATGATGAATTCAAGGTCAAAGAAGTGTTATGAAGAAAGGCATAGATAAGGGAAAGTAACAAATGACCACCATGGACAAAATATGAAAGAATCTGATGAAGGAGCCCAGTGATGTAAGCCTTTGCACAATGTCTAAGCTTTAAAGTATTTGTTGAACATACTATACGTGAAACAATTAAATGCAACCCGTTGAGATTTGATATAATAATAATATAATCATTGAGCATTATAAACATAGGTGCACATAAGTATATATCTATATATATATATATATATGTGTGTGTGTGTATATATATATATATAATTATATACATATATATGTGTGTGTGTGTGTGTGTGTGTATAGATGTTGTCATTTTTCATCCTTCATTTTTGATAATGGCCCAAGAATTTATAGGCAAAGTATATTTCTTAGGAAAAATCTTGCTTAAATAGGTGAGATGACCACTGAAGTTCAATTAATTGGAAACATAAATTGTATTCATCATGAATGAGTGATGTCTTGACTTGCATGTGACTGTAAAAGTAGAGTTATGCAAATTGTCATCCTCACTCTCTCTTCCAGTCATCAAAGTGCAGCGGTTATACAAAAGTTAAGATGACTGGTGACAGTCCAGGATACAGTGGATGACCTCGGCATCTTCAATGGCTTACCAAGCTTTAAGCACTCTGCAGCACCTTCTGCAGCCACCTTCATGGCCACTGGAACAAATTGTTCTCCTCCACCTATTCCCCAGGAGAAGTCTTTACATGCTTGTTGTAGGCATTCCTGCAACTCACCAATGGATTTAAAGCATGTTAGTTACCCTCACTCTAGTTTATTCCATCTGCCAAGACAGTTTACCAGATGGGGCCACTGCATATGACACAGATCCTTAGAGCCACAGGTAAAATTTCTTTATTAAGTTAAAGCTAAGGAAGCAGGACTGGGAGTAGACCAATGCTTGTTACATGATCTTCTATCTATCTATACTTCTATATCTGTACTTCTGAATCTATACTTCTGAAATGGCTCTATAGCATTCCTGAATAAATAATATAAAGATTATGATGGTAAAAATGGTGTAGGCACTGTGCATGTTACTTCATTGGATTAAGTAACTTCCAGGAAAGTAAATTCTCTACTAAAGTAGGTTGAAAACTTTTCTGCAACTGATCATCTTAGAGAGTTGACTAGAGCACTGAGAAATTAAGTGCTTGGTTCAATGTAACTTCGTCAAGACATGTCAAAGTTGGGAAATAAATGCAGGGTTTGTTTTTGTTTTGTTTAGTGACTTCAAGGTTATCTCTCTATCCAAACTATGTCAAAGAACTCCTAATATGGTGATTATTGGTTTTCTTGAAACTTGGAATTCACATATCAAGTTTTTGGTGACCATTTCTTTTGATTGTACTTGGTGATTTCTTCCCAAAATAAGAAAATAAACATGTTTATATTAATTTATATAATTAGTTGTTTTTATTTTCCCTCAAAATATTTTCTGTATCATGATATTTTAGTAAGTCATTGGATCCTTGAGTTTATGAAAACATTAAGGCTCTTTGTTAATACCTGCACGACATTTTCAATAAATTACTATGAACCTTGATGAAGTCACCTACAAGCATTTCTAATTAAACTGTAGTCTCTAAAGTAAATTGATCATTACCATCGATTAATGTTTATTTGTTTGACAATAACACTAATTAGGAAAAAACAATAAATAATTTGATCATAATTATTATGAAAACAGACTGTACTTCAACCTTCAAAAGCCCAAAAATGATTGGCCTCCCTCGTTAACACAACTGAACCTAGTTACTGCTCTTTCCTAAATGAACCTCTAAAGACCAAAAAAGAAAAGTACAGTTTTTCACTATCCTGATTGTAACCAGCATGAAGTAAGAATATGTCCCAGAAGGGTAGGTAAAGTTGTATATCAGAATAAATAATTGAGAATTCAACCTTTGTATTTCGAAGATTGTACAGTGTTTGCCTGGTAAGGTTATAACACTGAAGATTATGTTTACTTTACAAGCAAATGAATACAAAACAAAACAAGCATTTTTTTGTTTGAAAGTCTCAAGACCCTGGAAATTATAAATGTGTTAGTAGAATTTTCATGCTGTAAATAGGTTGATTTGTAACTTGTAATTTGCAAATATCTTGATATGTATATGTCTACATATATGTGTGCATATATTCACTTGCTAGATATAAGTAAAAGTTTTTTGTTTTTATATGTCTATTATAAATCATATGTTTACATGTCTATTAAAAATTCATATGCATACACATGTATATTCATACATACACATACGCATACATTTGTATCAGTAGAAAATAAGATACAATGTAGTAATTAGTATGCCTTTGAAAGATGTCTTATATGATTAAATTATTTTTTTCAAAATTAAGTATATCCTTAAAGGCAGGGTTACCAAGAAAATTTTCTTAAGAAGTCTACTACCTCCATAAAAATACTGACCACATAAACTGGGAAGAAGGAAGGAGAATCCTCCTTTGCTAGGGTTCCAACCACTATAAAGTTTGCTCTGGTCCCATCTATTCCCTTTTTTGCTTTAAATGAATGAACAGCCTGAAACCTAGAGGGGAAAATATTTTAGTCATCTATTTCTCTTCTTAAAGAGCAATTGTTCCTGTCACATATGAGATCATCAGTAAACTAAGGAAATATGATCTTGATGACAAGACTACTAAGTAAATTTATAACTGGTGAAATAGTAGTGTTAGGTAATGTGGGGCACAAGTTTAACCCGGAAATCAAGGACTAAAAAAAGAAGCCATCTGGGAATCTAGCTTCTATCTCCTAGGAAACGTTCTGATGTTATGTGCACAGTATAAATGATAATTAGGAAAGAAACACATGGATTCTGCACTATACAAATCTCCCTATCTTTCTTATGTTCAAGTTTTAATATTGCTGTCTTAGGAATAGGGTCTGGAACTGTGATGTCATTATTATAAGGAATCTCTATAGGTAACATCCACTCCAATGCAGGATGACTAATATTTAGGAAACTAAGCAGAGAAAAGACTTTGAAGTATTAATGATACTTAATAAAATATTAGAAATACTTCCCTATCTGATGCAGTTTATGCATATGTATGCCAATGAGACAAGGGCATCAAATACAGTGATACTATTTTTTGAGAAAGAGGCACTTCTACTCAGTGGGCTCCCTCACCCTTTCTTTTACTCTTTTAACTCTTCATTCTTTTTCGCCACCTGTAATAGATGTAAGAAGAAAGCTACTGCTAATGAGGCAACTTAAAGGTACATTGGCCATCTTTAATTGGTATTGGCTCTTCTGTGTTATTTAAAATCTTCCTCAATGACGTAGATGATGGAAAATGATCATTTATATGTGATGCCATGCTCAGAAAGATGTTTAGAAAATGTGATGCAATGACTAAAACTTGCATTAAATGGTAGAATTTCAATTCTTGTATGAATGTGTGTATATTTACCAGTTATACAACAAATGTCTGTCAGCAGCATATCCCAAAGAAATAATGAGCACAATAAAGGAATGTATAATTTCCTTCCTAATCTTTAAAATACTGTTAAAACTGGGTTTGTTCTCCAAACATTCCCAGATTTAAATGACTTGCTCTAAAGTATTCTATTCTGCTCACACTTTATAATCTCAGTGTTATTTGCCTTTAATTGGCTGTGTTATATGCCAATAACTACATTTTAACTGAAATTGTCTTTCTTTTTTAACCTTTCATTTTAGTTTTCAATCAAGTACCATTCATTTTCTCTCCAATCCCATTAAAAAAAATGTGTAACAAATATGCATAGGGAAAGAAAAATTAAATGTCACTTTGTCCATGACCTAAGTTGTATGTCTCATTTTGCCTCTTGAATCCATCACCCCTCTGTGAGGAGATGGATAATATATTTCATCATCTATCCTCTGAAATCGTAGAGATTGATTGCATTGGTTAGAGCTTTTGTTTATGAAAGTTGTTTGTTTTCACAATGTTGTTATTTTATATACTGTTGTCATGATTCAAATCACTTCACTCTGCATTACTTCATAGAAACCATTCCCAGGTGTCTCTCAAACTGTCTGGTTCTTTTTCATTTTTTATTTCATTCAATAACATTCTACTATATTACTGTACTAAAAATGTTCATACATTATTCAATTTGTAGGCATTTTCTTAATTTCTAGTTGTTTTTGTTTTTTGCCACCACAAAAAAACCCCTAATAATAATATTTCACATATATTTTGCATGTTTCACATTTTTGCATCCTTTCCTCTTTGTTCTCTTTGAGTATAGATTGCTTTTTTTAAAATATGGATTGTGTTTAGCTTCTGCTCTTCCTTAAAAATCATTATTATTATGAAGCATAATTGGGTCATGGAAGTAACTCTAGATTTTCTTTTTTTTTCTTTTTTCTTTTTGAATGAGGCAATCAGGGTAAGTGACTTGTCCAGGGTCACACAACTAGTGTCAGTGTCTAAGACCAGATTTGAACTCAGGTCTTCCTGACTCCAAGGCCAGAACTATATCCATTGTGCCACCTTGCTACCACTAGTAGATTTTCAAAGAATATAAGGGAGAAGACTACAATCCCTGTTAGCTTCTACCAAGTCAAAGATGAAAGCATAATATGTGTCATTTTGGTCTTTATTTTTTTCCCTCACCCCTCCTCACAAAGGATCCATAGTCATCAGCAATACTTTATGACCACATGAATCATCAGATTTGTTTGGTTGTCATGCATTTTGATAAACCATTGGAAGTTCTCTGTTATGTCTTGGGTGTAAACTCAAGGAAAATCACAGACCTCTTCATTTTATAAAAATAGTGCCCTCAATATCCCTGAGCCAGTATTTTAATCCCCAACTTCTTTTTCTCACCTCATACTCCTCTGACTTTTACTGGATAAATATATTGTGTAGAAGACAGATATATTAATAGATGTATAATACAGCTATTTATACTCCTAGTTCTCCCAAACCTACAATGACACACACATATACATATGTATCTATGCATATATATTTATATATATACACATATATATGTATAT
Organism: Phascolarctos cinereus; assembly: GCF_003287225.1. Lineage (NCBI taxonomy): Eukaryota > Metazoa > Chordata > Mammalia > Diprotodontia > Phascolarctidae > Phascolarctos > Phascolarctos cinereus. Next base: position 413,425,641 of record NW_027555847.1, read on the forward strand.
ATACACACATAGCTTATGCTAAATTTGCATTTTTGATCACATTTAAGATGTCACTATTAAAAGCTTATCACCAGATTGTCAAAATATGTCATGGTATGCCTTGGTTAGTTCTTTTGGCAGACTGAAACAATGTGAAAATTTGGGGTCTTCCCCTCTGGGAACGGGATACAAGAAATCAAGATTCAGTGCCTGGGCACCACTATTCCATGTAACTTTTAGAGGCATGACCCTCCTTTTCCCTGATCTGGACCAGCCTCAATACAAAAAATAGAATAGAGAAAAGTAATTTGTTTTCTCTGTAAAGGATATGTATGTATTATTTCATTATGGCAAAGGATACTTAAAATTCAGAAATGATTTGGAAACACAGATATGATTCAGAAAATGTTTAATCTGAAAAAGAATAATACAGCTCCTTTATCTTACAGAGAAAAAAAAACAACCTGAAGTAAAGACAAGAGAGGTGAAGCTATTTTTCCCAAGATAATAGAAGGAAGTAGATTGTAAAAGGAAAGGTATGGAGTCAGAAGTTACCTACATCTGAATCCTGATACTAGCTGAATGACCAAGAGGAAGTAACTTAATCTCTTCAACTTGATTTCCCTCTTTGTAAAATTGGGATTCTAATACTTGTGACACTTACCTAATTAAGATATTATGAGGTTCAATTTAAAGTGCATGCTAAAAGGCTGTCAAGAAGTAATTATATCTGTACATGTGTTTAATAATATATTAATATATATGCATATTGTTATGCACACATATACACATGTATTTATATGTGCATATATATGTTCCTTTGAGTCAGCCATTATTAAGAGGCAGACAAAACAAAACAAACACATTCACAGCAGTAACACCATCAAATTCATATTATGTATCTGTATGTTCTAATGTACTAGATACTACAAAAAGTAAGTTAATGAATCAAGACTGAGAGTTCTCTGTCTGATGTACCATACTGACTCCAATTCCTTTTGCCATAGAAAAGTGATTTAGAGAACAAAAGCAGTTATTGATTAACCAGATTGCAACTAAACAGAACAGTTAATTAAATGGAATTTTCCCCTTCCTTCTCCTATTAGGAGAAATAAGAAAATGCCAAGTTGCTAGCATAGACAAAAAAAAAAAATAGCCGACAGCTACAACTTCAAAGCCAATTGCTTGGGTCAGTGTGGTTTCAAATCAGTTTTCTAAACCTCTATCTACAATATTGTTCAATGACAATGGTTATTCTAAGAGGGCCTGAGTGGTCAAGAAATGCCATGAGCAAAGGTAGAGGAAAAAATAGGCAAATTGATTCATTGCAATAACTTGAATATTAAAAAAATTTCTGCAGTTAGTGCCAAATATCTTACTATATTTTTAAGCTTTATTATTACATTCTACATTATGCTCCATACACTTGGCTTGGTAAGACAGGGAAAGATGATTGTGAGTATTTTCAAACTCAAATATGAAACTAAAGTTGATTTTTTTCTTTAATCAGAAGAACTTAATTGGCTCATAATCCCTCATACTCCCTCTCCCCAAGAAATTCATCAAACCACTCCTCCCCATCCAATATTATTATAGAAAAAGACTTTTATTAAAAATTCTTATTCTGTTATATTTACATGGACTATCCTCCATGTCTACAATGTTTTCCTTCCTCCTCATTCTCACCTCTTGAAATCCTAGCATCCTTAATGACTCAAATCAAATGCCACCTTCTATCCAAGGTCCACCCTCACAACTGCAGACGTTGCATCTGGAGCTGTGGGGCAGAAATAAAAGGTCTGAAGCCATTTTTTTCCACAAAAAAATGCCAATTAGTTCAATTCTATTGTTATTTTCCATCCATTCTGTATATCTTGCCTTCCCTATTAAAATGTAAGCTCTTTGAAGGCAGGCAATGTTTCTGTCTTCATATTAAAGTAATTAATGTTGCTTGACTAATCTGGATTTGGCCATGTGTTTCCCTTTGAATGTTCTCCTTTTAAATAAAAAAAGTTCAATAGTTTTATTGTTTGAATAAAAACCTGAATTTTGTAAGTTCTTGGTTATATATGAAACCACTTGGATAGCTGTCAATGGTGCTTATCCACACCAAAGTTCTCAAACAACTTGCTGCTGAGAAGAGGACTGCGACTTTGTTAAGGCTCCTTCGTTCTTTTTCCTTTTCAGTCAAGCCTAGAGGTCAAATTGCATTTTAAACCTTAATGACCTTAGGATTACATTCCCATACAAAACAGAAAATGGCTTTGTAAAGGTTTCAAATCATATTCTATCATCTTAAATATAAGATGCTTCATTTCTAATAGAACAATTGTTTATCCTAAATAAAATACTCATTTGGTGAAAGCACCCAAGACTGTGTACTACAATTCACTTGATGTAAGGCTATTACAAAATAGAGGCAGTAAAAATGTCAAAACAATCAGTAAAATAAACAGCACTTACTAACCATCCACACTCAGCGAGCCCATAAAAGTGCAGTCCTATTGCATCTTATATTTTCTCTTGTCTTATTGAGGCATGTCCTAGACATGGCCCATTAACTATATTCCATACCACTTTCCTAATGATGAAATGACAGATTTAGAAGAAAAAGATATGAAGTGGGTGGGATTATTCTAATGTTTTTTATTGTAAAAGTTATTATTTAATACGTGTTAAATATTGGTATGGGGTAGTGACTGAAAAGATAAGACACTGCTTCTTGCATATAAATCTTCCCTCACAATTCTGCAGCCTATCCTCAATAAGAACATTTCCTGTCTTCCAGAAGAGGGTTATAAGAGATCAAATATTCAGAGCTGGAAGGAAATATAGAGCTTATTTATTATAGCCCTCTCATTTTAAATATGAAGAAACTGAGTCATCAGGTCACACAGAGAGAAACACAAGTGGGATTTAAACCTAGTTTCTTTGTTTCCAGACTGTTGTTTTGTAGGAGAAAACAATATACATTCAACTTGTAGAGAATTTTTTTCTCTGCTTTGTTAGATTAATATCCTAAAAAAGAAATTGATTTTATGACCTTTATAAAATCTTCTAATTTAACTTTATGTTAATAATACAGACATTTCCGGAAAGAGTTCTCACAAAAATTATCAAGAAAAATTATACAACATAAAAACTCTAGTAGGCACTATATACATTTCCTAAATTCACCCTTGAGGTTCTCAAGGAAAAGTGTCCAAGAATAGCCTTTACCATTACCAAGAGTTCAGTGTTGTTAGAGGTTCTTTTCTTATATATTAATATGTTCATTGTGTAAATTGTTCTGATTCTGCCCACTTGATTCATTTGAGGTAACTTTCTGGCATTATGGATAGAGTGCTGGAACTGGAATCAGGAAGACTTGAATTAAAATCTTTCCTCAGATACTTCCTGGCTGGGTAACCCTGGAAAGTCACTAAACCTCTGTTTTCCTCAGTTTTTTTATCTCTAAAATAGGGGTGATCACAGCACTTGCCATCCAGGGTTATTGTAAAGAGAAGATGAGATAATTTTAAAATTCTTGCACAGTGTCTAGCAGTAATTCCTATACAAATGTTAACTATCAACAGCAGCAGCATTAGCCATACCATTTCAATATGATTATTATACACTTTTGAACACTTCATATTTGTCAATTCATATGTCATAGTTTGTACATCTATCCTACACTTTTGTTTTAATTTTTCCATAGCAGTGTTGCTACACATACACACATCTATATCTATATCTATATACATATTTATATATGTATTCAGCCCTTCCTTCTGTCTCTGACCTCCTGGGATTTTATGTCTAGTCTTAGAATCTCTAAGTCAAAATGTTTTGAAGAGTTTTAAGTATCCAGTTTTTTTTTCCTAAAAATTCCAAATTGGTTTCTAGATGATTGGACTGATTCCCCATTTCATAAAGTGTGTGTTAGTAATCTTGTATTTTCCCAGCTCTATCCAACAATGGCTTAGTTCTGTCTTTTGTCATATTTAACAATTGTCTTGATATGAAGTGAAATATCAGTATTACTTTGATTTTCATTTTTCTTATTATCAGTTATTTGGAGCAATTTCTTTTATGATTGCTTACAGTTTGAAACTCTGCTTTCAAAAACTTTTTATATCATTTGAAAATGCATCTTCAGGATCATGGCACTTTGTCAATACCCTATATTTCATGAACAGCAAATATTTAGAAGAGATATTTCATGCAGTTTTCCCCTCAACAATTTCATTTCTTATTCTACATGTGTTAACTTTGTTTGAACAAAACTATTTTAATTTTAAATATTCAAAATTATATCTTATATTTTATAATAACCTTTATCCACTGTTTCATTGTAACCTACTCTTCCTCACACATGACATTTAAAGACATTAATCCAAATTACTTGCTTACCTGTAAACTGATAATGATGACAACATCTCTGCTACCAACTCTTATAGGGTTATGAAGCTCAAAGGAGAAAATGCATCTAAAATGTTTTCTAAACTTTAAAGGCATGTATAGATATCAGATATTATCACCTGTGTCCAGAAATCCTAAGTATATATCCTAAAATCATTTTACGCTATATATTTTGATTTAGTCAAGCCTTCCAAATCATAATAATATTTATTTAATCTTTTTTTACTAATGTTATTATTTATTTGGCTAATATTCACTATTTATTTATTACAAATAAATGAATCTAGACTCTTTACTTGTGGAAATATCCTGAGGGAAGTATCCTTCTACAATTATTCTGTAATGTTGTCAGAACTGTTTTTCAAAGAAATATGCTTCACATAATTCTTCTGTAGCACAGAGACTAAACATATTTATGAAGAAAAAATAGATTTAAGCAACAGAAATCATAGGAATTTATTACATAAATAAAGTTTGGCTTAAATTACAAATATAATAGTGTCATTATTTTATTAAAATTCCATCTAACTCTCCTTTTATTTTTCCTCTTTTGCCTTTCTCCTCTTTGTTGCTTCTGCCATGTAAGCTGCTGGACACCCATTGTGCTCCCTCTGTCAGAATCACTTTGCAATGTTGCTGAGCTTTAGTGTTTAGAACATTCCAATTTATCACCGTGAAAGAAATATTGACATATCTAGTGCATAATTCCTCTAGGAACTGTATCATTCCCTGAAATGGGGATGAACTAGATGACCTCCGAGGTCCCTTCCATCTCTTGTTTTATAGAAACAAAAAATGAAAACAAACTAAAAAAAAAACTGGACAATTACATCACTAGTCTTACCAAAGTAATGAGACAAATCATGCAGATACTTTAGTATCAATAATGATGAGAGATGTTAACTCAAAATTCAGTAAACCACAATTATTTCTGAGGTTTGTGAGAACATGTGTTATCATTTTAATGTGAACAAAAATAAGACATGGGTACTATGATTTGTTAAATCATTCTGAAACATGTAATCCTGGGTAAAGATGCTAAAAATTTCAAATCATTTTTATAAATTTCTGCCATGTCACCTCCCTCCCTCAAAAAAAGGGGAAAAAAAGTCTGCATCACTAGCTTGAGAAAAATAATGGAAATGGTAAGTAAAGTCACAGAACAAAAGAAACTTAGAAAGAAAGAAGGAAATAGGGCATTCACTAATTACTTGAAACAGAAAAATGGAATCCAACTGATTTTGCATTGACTACTAGGAAAAGGTAGGTATTTATGCTGTCCACAGTAGTTCTTAGCAAATCTCATTAACAGCCAGTACATGTACACAGACCCTATAATTTAAAACAAACATGAACTAGACTCACAGATTGCTTAGGGTCAAATGACCATGTTGTGACAGACGACATTGCTCACTGACTTTTCCTAATGCCAATTATTTTTCACAATTAGTCACTAAATACTTTGCTTCAATAAAGAACAGATGTCACCCAAAGTTTATATCTAGTGATCTTACAGGAAATTTAACACTTAAAGAAGAGGTATTCCTGAAAGTCACATTGGGGAATTAGTCCTTATAATTGTTGTTTTTCAGTCATTTTTCAGTTGTGTCAGACTCTTTATAACTTCATTTGGGGTTTTCTTGTCAAAGATACTGGAGTATTTTATCATTTCCTTCTCTAGCTCATTTTACAGATGAGAAAATTGAGGCAAATAGTGTCTAGTGACTTGCCCGAGGTAACACAGCTAGTAAGTGTCAGAGGCCTGATTTGAACTCACTAAGATGCATCTTTGTAACTCCAGGCCAAACTCTCTATGAACTATTCCATCTAGCTGTCCTCTCTGGGAATTAGTTCCATTGTTTCACTATTTTGATTGTTAACTGTACCTTCTCCACCCCTTTTTCCCTTCTTATATTCTTCTGTCCCATTCTTCCATATTTTGTAGTATAGTTTACTCTATATCCCCTCTTCTTATTCTCAGACCTTTGTTTTATTACTAAAAGCAGAATAATCTAATTCAATTTTTGACAGGCCTACTAATCAAAGAGGAGGGTATAATAATGGATAAAGTACAGGATTTGCAATCAAGGTGACAGCTTCTAGTAGCTCTGACACAACTTGGCAATTTAACAATAAACAAGTCCCTTAAGCTCTCTGATCATCAGGAAACTATCTAAATCAATGATTATAGGTGGCTGTTACCTGCCTCAGTGGAAGAATTTCTCCCACCAATGAAATCAAAGTTCCTTGACATATTGTTATACTAAAATGATAAATTAGGGAAATACCAAAGATAAAATAACTCTGGATTTCAACAAGGAATTTACTCAAGTATTCCACTTTTTACTGTAGACTAGATGGAAATATCCAGATCAAAGATCCATTGAATTCCAAAAATAATAATAATAAACATGGATGGCTAGATTGAAAATGTGTTAATGAAATGGATGGATGACAACCTGAAAGAAGATCTCTACTGGAGGGTCCCAGAGATCTGTCCTTATTCCTGCTTTTCTAATATTTTGTATCAACATCTTGAATGAAGACACAGAGCATATTCCTGTCAAAATTGCAAAGGACATAAATTTACCAAAAATGGCTAGTTTATTATGTTATAGAATTGGCATTCTAAAAAAGAAAGATAAACTAGAATGGTGGTTAAAATGGAATAAGGTTTAATTAATCAGGAATTTTGGTTAAAATAGAATAAAAATCAGGATAAATGTAAAGCCCTTCATTTGAGTTCAAAATAACTGGGCTAGCATGATGTATTGGAAACATAGCTCAAAAGCAGTTCATGTGTATAATGGACTACACACTCAATTTGATTGGCATTATAAGCTAGCCAAAGCAAAAAAAAAAATTTAAAAAAAACTAACATGTTCTTAAGCTATATTCACAGGAGTATAATACTGAAAATGAAGATGATAATAATTTTTATAAGACTCTCCCCTCATTAAGCCACTAAGTTTTAAAAGCAGAATGACACATTGGAGCACATTCAATAAGAACAACTTCAGGACACTATCCAGTTAGAATGCAGAAAAATAGACAGGAAGATGGATTTGATTTCAGAAATGCTTAGATTCAAATTTGGCACATAATCTCTGTGTGATCATAAGCAACTTACTTAACCTCTCTATACTTCAGTGACCTCACAGAAAAATGGGGTTTAATGATACATGCATACATACATACATACATACATACATACATACCTTGCAAGGTTGCTGTGAGGCTTAGTTGAGATAATGTTTTTAAAACACTTCATACGCATTTGCATATTGTATAACTATGAATCATTATAATTTCTGTGAGACACAGAATTAAGAAAAATACTCTCAATATGGATTTACCAAGTTAGAGTAAATGAAGTGATTTCACTAATACCAGCACCACCTTCCTTTCCACATTTTGTCTTTCATAATGAATCATGAAATCATATTAGCTTTTTGCATTGCTGTATCATATTGTTAACTCACATTGAGATTACACCCCACTAGAATCTCATTGGGAAAGCTGCAATGAAAAAATATTGCTTTATCTCTGGAGCCTTTATTTTAGCAAATCTATTCAGCATTCAAAGTCTGAGCAATGTGTGAAGTCATATAGCCACAGGTTAAAAAAAGATAACAAATGCTACAGGTCTTCTTCCTAACAAATTTAACAGAGTTAACATTGAATTAAAATGACAACAAAAACTACTGTAATCATAATACTAATACTAAAATTCACATTTATACAGTGCTTTGTCATATATCATGTCATTTAAGTCTCACAAGAATTCTGAGAGGTGCATGCTTCAGTATTATTTTCTCAATTTATACATAAGGAAACAGATACTCAGTGGAATTGTGAATTACTAATCACACATCTATTAGGTCCCTTCCAAATCTAAATCTACTATTCTCTGATCTTAAGAGAGTGGCAATATTTGATCCTACATCTTCCTATCAACTATCCAAAGCACAGAGCTCGGTTGGTGGTCAAAACAGTTCTCATTTTAAAAGTGATTGTATGGGCCACTTCATTTTTCTTAATATTTACATTTATTTTCTCCATAAATGTCATCTGGGTATGTGCAGTGAATAATAATTTAGGACAGAAGGAATTATGAAAAGCAGGAGCTGGAACAGAGGATAAAACTTGTTGGAATGATTTATAGAGTTCTTCATTGATTTCACCAGGGCTGGATACTTTATTTGATGTTAATTTCTTCATAGAACCATGCTGTGAAATAAAATATCTTTATTTAAATTATGTCAGTCTTCTAAATCTACACTGGGAATAGGAATCTAGAGAACTAATTAGAAATGTCACTTTTACTTTTCAGAAGTTGTGAAGTAAATTCAGTAATTAACAACTCAGATGAAATTCTTCAGTAATTTTGCTGTTATTAGTGAAATCACTTTCTTTTACATTTTGGATAGAATAAATATTTGTCTCATTTCCCTACCTAATTTTGAAGTAGCCCTTGTGAAGATCCAATTAGATGTGTCCTTTTCCAGAATGATTTATCATCCCATTGTTATTCAAAGTGAGAAAATAATAAGCCAGCCTAGTTTTCAACTTTATATTGTATATGTGTGTGTGTATTTATAATATATTTAGCAAGCCAACATAGAACAAAGTAAAAGAGAACACATCCCTCAGAGTAGGCCATACCACCTCTTTCCTCAGTTACCTAATCTTCAGCTTTTCAATGTCTAAGGTTATTCATTAGAATTATTGATATTTAGGGGTAAGTGGCGATGGGGACCTTTGGCTTTGGAGAAGAACCCAGTTGGTCCCTGTCAAAAGTGGACTGTGATCTAAGACAAATACAGAAATCTGTTTTCCAACCATGAATAAAACAAAATATCATGGCCTATGACATCCATTTCCAGGTTAGGATTCATGGTTATTCCTAATAATATATTTAATGTCAACACAAGGCAAGATTATTTAAAAGGAAAAGTTGTTCTTTAGTTTCTGCAACTTTTCTTATCAGTGTGGATTATTTTCCCCTCATTCTTTTCATTTTGTCCCTAAGTTCTCTTTCTAGTATTTTACATAATTCCATCTCTGGCCTCAGGAAACATATTTTTAATAATTATGGAGTCAAAATGTTTACATAAAAAGAAGAGAAAAAGCTAAAAGCAAAGAAATGTCCCAGGCACATGATAAGATAATATTGTTAATAACAAGAAACATTAAACCATGTTTATCTGTGTTATAATTATGAATTTAAATATAGGCAATATGGTATAATGGAGAATGTGTCATATTTGGAAGCAGGAAGACTTAAGTTAAAATATTGCTTCTGACACCTACTAGCCAAGTGGTCATGGGAATATTATTTATATGCTATGCTCCTCATGCAACTACTTAAAATATTCAGTAAGGGATAGATCCTATACTTCATGGAAGTTCCCATTTAGGGAGTCTCCATTAGATGAAATTATAGATTTTATATTTCATAATTTAAACTCAGAAAGTGAGAGATGAATGCAAAGTCTGAGTATTAGTTTCCCTATCTCTATATTCAGGAAAAAGTTAAAATAAGTTCAGTTAATTTTCCAAATATAATATTCTTGGCAGTTTTTCCTCCTTTTCACTCTGGTGAAAACTATACCCTAAAGTCCTGCACTCCTGACCAATGACTCCCTAGCCCCCATAACAATTAGAGGTCCTAGCATATTTACTTCATTCCTGACTCCACTCTTCATTCTCCAAAGTTAGCATCCTTGCTAGCCACCTTTCCTAGGCTTAGGTACCACTTTTCCCCCAGCTTTCTAACTTCAGTTTATCTGTTGTCTTTTCCCATTACAATTACAACCATTAAACTTAGATATTCTTGTGTGCATGCATTTATAGTCCTAGCACTCAGCACTCAGTACATAGCTAATAGGAAGTACTTAATATATGCTCTATCCATCTATCTTTCTTCTTTTCTCTCCTTCTCTCTCTCTCTCTCTCTCTCTCTCTCTCTCTCTCTCTCTCTCGCACCATTTTCTCTCTCCCTCCCTCCCTCCTTCTCTCTCCTTTCCTTCTGTCCTTCTTTCCTTTCTTTTTCTTTCTTTCATCATTCAAATGTCAGAGGCCACAAAGAAATGTCTCCAATTTTTCAACTTTTTTATATTTAGGTTTTGGGGTTTGTTTATTTTTAGTTCATAGTCATCTAATAATTTAAAATTTATTAACTGCAATGTCAATCAGATCCAGAAGATAAACTTTATCATAGGTGAGCCCTCTACTGAGTCTCACTGCAGAAAGGCAAGTCCATCTTCCCCTTAATTGATTCTATACTCCACTCACTCCAAAAGTTAATTTCAAACTTAATTTTCTTTCCTTAAGTATCTTATTGCATTCCTCTCAACATTCTATGCTAAAGAAATCACTTCATATATTACTGAAAAATCAAGGCCAATCACAGAAAACTCTCTCTTTCCCTTTTCACATCTCACATCCTTTTGATATTACCCCCTACTGTTTCCACCTTTACCACAGTTTCTGATAAGATGTCATTTCTCTTCAATAATAATAATACCCTTTATTCATGGGCCTTGATCTCATTTTCTCCTGTCTTCGCCAGCAAATTGGCCACATTAAAAGTTGTCCTCTCACTTTATTCTTCAAGTTTTCCCTTTGTAATAGTTCTTTCTATATTGCCTACAAAAATTTCCAAAAGTAATTTAATGAAATAAAATCCTCCCAAGATCCTACTATTCCTGAGAGTAATCATCCAATATCTCTCCTTTCCTCAGCTAAACTTCCTAAACATCCACCTATCCCCAATATTTTTATTTGGTCTCCTCTACCTTTTAAGTCCTCTGCCATTTGGCTTCTTACTTCATCACTGAATGAAACTACTTTAAATTTACAAGGATCTTTTAATTGCCCTATTGATCCTTATCTTTTGTGATACCTCTATAGTCTTTGCAACCTGCAACTCTTTTTCCTCCTGAATACTCTCCCTTCTGGATATTTTTTTTTCCTATAACACTGATCTTTCTTGGTTATCCATCTACCTCTCTCATTGACATTTCTCAATCTTCTTTAATGCATCTTCTTTCAGGTTAAATCCACTAAATACATGTACCCAAAGGTTTTAACTTTAGCCCTTTCATCTTTTCTCTCTTCACTTTCTTTCAACAATCTGTCCAACTCCCATAGAGCTGTATTATCACCTTTTTTGCAAATGACCATCAGATCCTCATATCAAGCCTCAGTCTCCCTCCCAAGTTTAGAGACCACATTGTGAACTTACCATTGGATTTTTAACTGGATATCCTGTGGGCAGTTCACCCTTAATAAATTGAAACAAAATTCATTATTTTCCCTCAAACCCACTTCTATTCCAAATGTTACTGTTACTGACAAAGAAACTAATGTTTTTTCCAGTCATCTAAGGTCCTTAGTATCATCTTCAACTGCACCTTCTCATATATGCAGTAAGTTGTCTATGACATCTTTGACATATATCCCCTTCATAGTATGATAGGATAATTGATTTAGTGGTGGAATTGACCTTGGGTGCCATATAACTTTCACCCCTATTTATTTCAATTCATAAGGTCACTGCCCCAGTCCAGGCCCTTGTTACCTTGATTTCAGGCCTTCTATTCCATTTCCTTCCCCCGAGTCTCTCTCCATCTCAATTCATCATCCACACAACTAATAATGTGGTTTTCTTAAACATATCCAACAATATCAGTTCTCTACTCAATGAAATCCATTGGTTCCCTACTACCTCTAGAATTAAATACAAACTCTTTGGTACAACATCCCAAATTCATCATAATCTGGGCCCTTATAGGCTCCTTACACATTGTACCTTTCTACATATTCTAGCCTCTGTGATCCAGTGATACTTACCTACTTGGTCCTCCTCACATTCTCCATTTCTAATATGTGTGCCTTTCAATGACAGTTCCTCATTCCTGTATTGTTCTCCCTCCTCACCTCCAACTTTTGGTGTATAAAAAAAAGACAGCATGGCGTGATGGAAAGAGACCTGGTCTAAAGTCAGAGATCCTTTGTTCAAATCTAACTTTGCCACTTTGTGTAAACAATTTATCATTTATAAACCACCCCAATATATTATGATATCTGAATGTGATGGTATAACATTGTAAAAAATGGAGGACCAAATTGTTTCAGAGAAATCTGAGAAAACTTATATGAAATGAGTCAGAGTGAAGTGAACAGAACAAGGAGAACAATTTATATGATGACATTAATAATGAATGATTTTGAAGGAGTTAAAAATTGTAATCAATACAATGATGGATCATAAATCCAGTGGACCAATGGTAAAGAATGTTATTCATATGTTAAAAGAAAACTGATGAAATAATACTCAGAATAAAAAATATATATTTTTGGACTTCTATATAAAGGAATTTGTTTTCATTGAATATACTTATGTGTTGTAATGTATTGCAAAGTTTTAATTTTTTTATTGGGAATGAGGGAGACAAAAATGCTTAATAACTGAAAAAAACATTTAATTATGGTGTTTAATCTTCTAAACTAAAACTAAAGGGTCTCATTTTTGAAGTCCCTTCTCGCTCTAAGGCTATGAACCTATGAACAAGGAATCCTGCAGGGTAAAATAATTGTGCTCGAACAAGTTTCCAAGTATTAAGACAAATGTCTGGAAGTGATAAAGGAAATAAAGAAGATCCATGCCCACATTATTTGTGTTGACTGTCATAAGAAAGGGCAAAGCCAAAGTTAGAGAGGGTGATATGGGAGGCACAATGTTTAGAAGGGAGCCAAATTATGGGTAGAAGAGATTTCATAAGAGTCTAAAGATGATGGAAGATTTGTGAAACATAGAACAAGGGTTCTATGGAGCACAGTAGAAAAGGGTGGGGAGGAAATGTAGAAAAGGAAAAAAAAAAGTTAGTTCAATGAAGAAAAGAGTTGCAAGAAGTAATTTTCAAATAAGCAGGTAATGCTTCTGAATGATCCATATTAAGGACCAAAAATCCCAAGCTGTTAAATTGGAAGAATTGAAAGTGTTTAATAATAGGTAAGTCTCAAGGTTCTAATTAGAATGTTTCTATGATGGAGTCTTTGAAAATCTTGTTTTCCTAGTGGATTCCTTGGACTTCATTGTAGAAGGGGAAAAAAAATAAAGGTTATAACAAACTGGAGGGTGCTGACTTTGGGAGGAAGCTTCTGCATATCCCAAATTCAAGTGCTTGTTCAAGAAATTGTAGGGGTGGGGGGGCAGCTAGGTGGTGCAGTGGATAGAGCTCCAGCCCTAAACTCAGGAGGACCTGAGTTCAAATCTGACCTCAGACACTTAACACTTAGTAGCTGTGTGACACTGGGCAAGTCACTTAACCCCCTTGCCTAGCAAAAAAAGAAAGAAAGAAATTTTTTGAATCTTTATAGATTTAGATGAAAATCAATTTATTCATTTTATAGTAGCTCTGTCTAAAATTCAAGCAATAATCTTAATGTAGTGCCTTTGGACATAGCTGGTAAAACAAACTGCAGTATCTTTCTAGGTATAAATAATTTGAGGAGCATAGATCAAGATAAAATTATGTTAATAAAATAAGAGCATAATTTGCTATAATCTATAATTGTGAATTATAAATATATGTATAATTTATTGAAAAGAAATTTACACTATTATAAATATCTGAACATGAAGGAACTCCAGAGAACATCTGGTAAAATCGTACGTCAGTCTTCTTCCCTAATGCCAACAAACATACATAACACTATCAATGAGAAATTTTCATTTAGTTTCTGTTTGTAAATTCCAGTGTGGAGGAAGTATCTCATTACCTTCTGAGGCAGGAAGCTGATGGCACTTCATTTTATTACAAAATTGTATATCACCTCCACACCTATTTCTAGGGATATCCTCTATCCTATCTTCTTGTTAATAGAAAAGGAAATAAAACCCAGTGTCCTTATCATTAAACTTCAATTGATTTAATCACCAAAAAAATGGTTTTACATATTTTCTTTAAGGATAAACTTTAATTTTTTCACATGTAAGCTGCTTAAGTGTTGAAAAGATTTTTACTCTTATCCTCTCTTAACCTTGCCAGAAGCTAGTCTCTCCTATTTCACCACTTTCAAATAAGAGCAATTTGGGTTACAATGTCATGAATTATCCAACTGCAACTTTTTTTGGAAAGGAGGAATTAATTTTTAGGTTGAGAAGGTTCTAACTAACTTGTCCTTAATTGTGACTGAAAATAAAACTCTCTGCATGAGGAAGAATTGATACTCTAATAATCTCAAGAAAATCTAATATTTCCCAATACTATTCCCAAAACTTTTCATATTCCAGGTCAGAGAAAAAACAGAATAAACTTACATGACTTCTCTCAGATCAAACCACATTTTTTTTTTCTGTGAGGAAATATTCTACCTGGGGAAAAAAAAATCTTTCTAATTTGATTTCTTCTAACTATGATGAATCCTTTATGTCCAATACAGTTTTTCTCCCTTAATGTGGTTTTTACATTTTTATAACTTGCTCTCTGATAAAGATTTTATTTTCATCTTTAAAGGAGTGATACATTTTCCTCTTGGTATTCTAAAATACAATTATTATTAATGATAATAATAAAAGGCTATATTTATAATGTTTACAAATAATTTCTTATATATTATAATAACTTCACATGAAAATAGTTTGCATTTGAACTTCATATAAATTCTGCGTGAGGCAGATAGAAAAAAATAATATTGTTATCTTCACTTTACAGATAAAAAACCTGTAGCTCAGAGAGATTCAATTCTTCAATGTGCCCAATAAGTCTTACATTTGGAATTAGCTGACCATTACTTTTGTTTCTAAGTCCTAGTCTCTTTTTCCTACAACACATATCTTAGAATTATCTTAAAACAAGTTATAAAGTAAACTTTTAAATTAAATAAATTTTATAACTAATGGTTATTTTACTTAAATAGATATGCTCTCTCTATTGATGTAAACAGTAATTCAGCCATTCCTGTACATCCAATGGGACTCTTGTTTTTGTACTCCCATGTTTGTCAATAGGAGTCTGTTGGATAAGCTGACAACTCAGAGCAATATATCTTAATATACAATGAAGACATTATTTTTAATATAATTTCCTTTTCATAGATCAAAATAGACAAATTATTTAACTTTTAAATCCCCTTATTTATTTCTTTTAATATTTAAAAACTTTTAGGAATTTACCATAGGATGATTTATAATTCCTACAAAGTGATGGAAACTCCTCTATATCTTAGCAGATAGTCTTCAAATTGATGGTGAAAAAATGATCAACCAGTGACTGACAAAATGATATGGGTTGGGGATTAATTAGAATGTTCCTTAAATGACAATTTACAATCAGTTTATGGGACCATTCATGAAGCTTTTTTAGCTTGGTATTACCTGTCAGAATTACCATCATCATCATCATATAGCCTTCAATAGCCCAGGGCCATCTTTATGTCCTGATGAGACATTGAAACAGAACTTATCTACCCCCAATTCTCTTTTCTCTCATCTCTTTATGCATCTAAGTACAGACAGACTTTCCATGATATGAAGAATCAGTGGCAGTGTTTACAGAAGGAAAAAATGAAGCACTAAGCTATTATTTTAATAATATATTGAACATAGTCATTTTGGGCCTTCAGAGGCTAACATACTCTTTTTTCCCTTGCAAAGTGGAACTTTAACAACTAGATCATTCCATCTAACCTGTAGCTTGACTCTCTCTCTCTCTCTCTCTCTCTCTCTCTCTCTCTCTCTCTCTCACACACACACACACACACACACACACACACACACACGCACACATATATGTGTGTGTGTGTGTGTGTGTATATATATATATATATATATATATATATATATATATATATATATATATATATATATATATATATATATATATATATATATATATATATATATATATACACGTATATATATTTGGAAGCAATAGGGGTTGTGACTTGCCCAGGTCATGCAGCTAGTAATTGTCTGAGGCCAGCTTTGAACTCAGATCCTCCTGACTCCAGGGCCAGTGCTCTATCCATTGCACTACTAGCTGCCCCATGATTTATTTTCCAAGTAGAAAGTGAGTTTTAGAAGATGGGCTATTCTGTCTTTTTATTTATGTTCTCAGAATTTAGCATAGTGCTTGACACACACACATGTGTGTGTGTGTGTGTGTGTGTGTGTGTGTGTGTGTGCGTGTGTTCCATTTCATTGTAATTACTGAAATAATCACCTTAACTCTTCATACGTCATGTTCTGTGACTAGTCATGGAGTAGGAAATGGAACAAAAAGTTAGTTCATTACTTTCCTAGTTTAATAAAAAAAAAAAAGTTAAAGAAGAATTTCATGTACATGCTAGTTTCCTTTCTGTTTGAGAAATATTGCTCCCCAATGTTTATATTTCTGTTAGAACTCTTTTTACTGCTTAAGATTTACAGATATACTCAATCACAAGAAAACCTAAAAGCAGTGTTCTGATTATCTGACAGTTATATTGACCCCAAAACTGGTAAAATGAGAAATATATTAATCATTTTGACATATCTATTAACTAGTTACTGCTGACCCTTCCCACCAAAATGTTATTGGTAACTATACTGGTGGGAATATTTCTAACAGGTACATTGATATTATATAACATAAAGTACGAAGTGCTTTCAGTTTATTGGTCTGAACAGGTCAGATATTTTGACCCTGGAATAACATGGTAAAGGTTGTTACATTATTTTCCATTTCAAAGCTACAAAAAATTCATGCCTTGGGTAAAGGTAGTGCTAGATAGCCTCTAAGGTCCCTTTTGACTCAAAAATCATAAGATTCCATAATATGTTCTTATTCCAAACACAGGTATACTCAGATTTAGAAGAAAATACAATAGTCTAGGATGACTTTCTAGGAAAGGACTTTATTATAATGTAATACTATGTGATAAGCAGGGTCTCCTCATGGATTAAACATGTTGAAAAATGGTTACCTTGTAATGTTTTCAGCTGTAACTAACAATTCATACTAGTCTAACTCAGCTACCATAAAATATTCCATATTCATGGGTTTCTGAAATGTCAATAGTTTTCTCAGGCTAACCTCTTAATCATAAAAAGTCTTAAGCTAAGATAACAATTCTGGAAGAAAGAATTAGAAAATACCTTAACAATTCCAGGGATAGCAAACTATGCTTCTGGTAAGTGTGATGAAAAGATTGGAAAGTTCTTACAAATTCATAAAATGAAAACAAAAAACCTATTCTGGGTAGCTTATTATAGAGACCTAATCTGAATAACATTGCACAATTTTCCATTTTATAAGCCAATATTCTAATTATAGACAGATCCCAGATTTTGAACAGTGTATCTTCCAAATACTCAAAAGCTGAATGAACAAAACTCAAAATCTATTTCTTCATGAAAAATGTATTCTAGATAGGCTAGACTCCCTGTATATTTTAGACTTAGAAAAGTAAATTTAGACCTGACATTCCATACTAAATTTGAAGATGAATCAGCAGAAACACATTGCTGCAAATATACAGTATATTTAACCATTTTAATATTTGAAGAATATGATTTTTGTGGGTACTTCTTCCTCTGATAAAGATTTCAAATCACTTTTCATTTAGTTAGATGATAATTATAAGCTGCTGTGGGGATGGAGGGGATACAATATCTTTTGGGCATATGTCTGATGATGAGTCTCCCCAAACTTAGCTATAAAGATCTCAGATGTTGAACACAAAGACCATTTTCAGGTCTGTATTGAAATTTTGCTAAATTGATAGAACCTGTAGATCCTAAATTCTGTTGGCATGGGAATTGTGAATTCAGAGTTAAATTTAGACTACAGTAAGACAAAGTTGTATCTTTTTAATGGAAGAAATTAGCTGCAATACCATTAAATGGACTTTGAAGTATAAATGCTTGGGTGTTTGTCATTTGTAGTATTGTTTGTACAGAAAGGGAATGTATAATTCCAGAAATGTTAATATTGATTTTAACATTACCTTCAACATCCTGAGCAGACAATAGCTCAACTATTACAATGCCAAACATCTTCAATATTTTATTCAAGCCACTCACATATTTCTAGTTTGTAAGTTAATGTAGTTGCAAGGAATGGTCAAAACAATAGAGGTCATTCCATCAACTACAAAATTCTGAATTTTAAAATTACATACTAAGCTATATTGAAAACTAAAAAGAGAAATATTGTGGAAAATATTTGTAATCACCATAACAAGTAAAGTTCTGTTACTTGCAAACCTTAAAGCACTATACAAATGCCAGCTATTATTATCATTCTTAGCTATTAGCACATATCTACATAATACTGATTGTATGTTAAATTCTTTGAAGGCAAGGGCAGTGATTTTTTTCCATATTTTTGTATTTCAAGCACCCTGTGATTCACTTTAATGCTTCTATAGATTCTCCAGTGTGGGTATTCTCTCCACCTGTGCAGATCATAACTTTCCTTTAATGTATTATGTGATCTTCAGTCCCTATCCTTTAGATCAATGAATAATAAGCTTCTTCAGATGTGCTTAGGCTGGTCCTTGGACAACAAAACTACCATCACCAAATCTTTAGTCAAAGCCATTCAAGGTGGAAAGGAGCTGATAGAGCTTCTCTGTGTTACAGATGGCCGGTGCCATCTCAAAATGAAATAAAATCTTGGAGTAAGAGGTTCTAACACCTTTTACTTAATTTCTTAGTAGATATTTATTGATTTATATTATAGAACTTGGCATAATCTGATTAAGTGAGAAGGACACACAGTTTTTATATCTGGTAATCAACTGAGAGCATATAAAATTTAAAGCATTATATGATGTGATTGTATCCATATACTCTACATTAACAGTGGTGAATATACAAGTATCCAATGATTGAAAATCATAATTTGAGATAGTTAAATACAACTATCTTTAGTTTGCTTCATGGGGAGCAAAAAAAAAAATCATGTTAGAGTCAAAATGCAGAAGCCTCTTGGAATCAAGTTTTTATGTTCTACATAAAATAAAGAGCTAAAATTTGAGGAATGTGTGACACAAGTCATTTTCTCATATCTAGTATGGGCATATTAAACATTGCATAGGTCTGTACTAGCTTCATCCACCATTCCTATAAACTGTGTTCCTTTCAAAGTAAAAAATAGTAAAAATGATTTTCCCTCTGAGAGTTTTGGGAAAATTTGGGCTTCTAAATTTTTCTAATTAATAAAATCTTTCACTTTCTAGTGATAAGAGCCAAACTGGAGGGAGATTGGCCTGTGGAGGACGGATCACACAATCACACATTTGAAAATTGAAAGTGACTCCAACAGTCATCTCATATAATACATGCCAAGCCCCAAATCCCCCTATGACATGGCTTCTAGGTGGTCATCTATGTTCTACCTGAAGTCTTCCATTGTGTGTGGGAGGAACAGTCAGACAAGGTTCCTTGATTTAGTTCCTTTCATATCATGTTTGGGCAGTTATGATTGTTAAGAACATCAACTTAATGTCAAATCTGAATCTACCTCAGTCAATCTTAGAACCATTTCTCCAAATTATGTCCTCTCAGGCTAAATAGAACTAATACAATGCTCCTATATTACAAGCCTTCAGTACTTAAATTCAGTGGTCACATTTTATTTATTTTCTATTCTCCAGACTAAACATTTTTTTGCAGTTGATCCTTATATGCTCAGTCCTCATATCATCATAGTCACCCTGTTTCCTTTTCTGAATGAATTCTATATTGCAAAACTTTCAATAATCATCATTTATAGACATAGCAAGATAATGGGTGGAACTGTATATAGTATTGGATAGCTATCTGTCTGCTCATGTATGGTGCCATTACTGGGGCATTGCCTCTTAACTCTACATGTTCTCCAAGCCTCTATCCCGGGTCCTCTTCTGTTAATCTCTACACTTTTTTTTTTGTCAATGACATCTTCATTTCCTAAGTATTTAATAATATTCTTTATGTAGATGACCTGCAAATTTGTATTTTCACCTTTAATTTCTCTGTTGACCTCTAGCCCCATATTACCAATTGCCTACTAAACATTTCTACCTAGATTCTACTTTGGCATCTGAAACTCAACATATCCAAACATAATTAATTATTTCTCATTCCCAAATTCCATTGTTATTCCAAAGTCCTCAATTTCTATTAATCTATGTTCACAACCTTTAAGTTATCAACTCTTTCTTCTTCCTTATCACCCTCACAATAAAGTGGTAAGCCTTGTCAATTCTACTTCCAAAACATATCTGAGATATACCCTCTTCTGTTCAGTCACATGATTAACATATTAATTCAATCCTTAGCTCTTCCTCTTTGAATCCTGGGGTGATATGGGAGTGAGATGTAACCTAAGGGCTACTCTTCTCCTACCCCCTCAAATAAATAAGAATCTTCAAATGCAGTGTAGTCAGCAAGGAAAAGGAAAGGAAAATTGAAATAACACCTCACAAGGTATTACTTGCAAACAAATACATAAAGAATAACTCACCATCCCCTTGCTCCTGGCCTTCTCATCAGTCCTAAGTTATCTCACCTCAACAATTATGTAGTTGTTCAAAGATTGACTGCTGTGGCTTCTATTATAATACTTACATCTCACTTATTTTCGAAGTAAGCATTGAAGTTGAAATTAAATTAACTCTTTTCAGTTGTATCTCATTCACAAGTTCGTTACCATTGGCAATAATAATAATAATATTTAGTCCTTTAAAGTTTAGAAGGGGATTTTACAAATTACATCACATTCAACATGGACCTTCATTTTATATATTTGGTCTATTCAAGCTACCCTTCCCATTTTTTTGTGGTTGTTTTCTTCGGTGCCAGTCCCATTTCCATACAAAAAAGGAGTGTGATATTAGACTCCAAGTGTGGACTCCAGTGACCTGGTTAATAAAAAAATATTTTCCCATAAAATCATTAAAGACAGTTGTGTTTTAAGCAAATATTTTATTAAGCTTTTAATTTTGAAAATGATATGCTCAATTAAATTTAATCAATAATCAATTAGAAAGGCAGGATGGCATAGTAGATAGAGTGCTGGACTTACAGTTAAGAAAAATAGGTTTAAAATTCTGCCAGACATTTAATAGAGGCATGACCAGAAGAAGCCACTTGACTGCTCTGGGCAACACTTTCCACATCTGTAAAATGAAGGTGATAAAAGTAAACATTTTAAAGGGCTATTGTGAAGATCAATGAGAAGTTATATGTAAAGTACTTCACAAATCTTTTTTTTTCATCCAAAGACAAGGTTTATTAAAGATCCACCATATTAGCCAGACTCTTAAGGAATCTGAGCATCTGTGAGCTATTGGCTAGATTGTAAGAATCTGAGCAGTGGCTAGATTTTAAGAATCTGAACCACTTAATGGAGACAAGATGGACCTCATACACAGAAAAACTGTGGGAGGGATCTAGGAGTGGCCAAGTAGTTTGGAGTGACTGGAGGAGGGGTCTAAGGAGGATCTGGATGGGAGTGGTCAGTAAGCTATGGTGAACAGAACTCCTGGGACCTGGACCACATGGCCCAGGGAGAATGGAGTCTAGCTAGGTTTAAGGGTGGGAAATGGCTGGGGGCCATAGGGAGGTAAAACAATGGAGATTAAGGGTAACAGAATTGGGAGATTGAGTGCAGCCACAATGGAAGGCCAGTTGATGGGATTATAACCTCAGGCAAACTCTAGAGATTTGGCCATGTGGGAAAGTCCAGGGTTTTTCCTTTCTGGGGTTCAGTTCTCAACCCCATCATTCCCCCCTCAAACCAATGGGACTCAAATTCTTTTGGGGTAAGGGACAAAGGTTTTGGCTTCTGAAACTGCTTCCTGCTGGCAAGGGGGATAGAGGTGTCCCTGTCTCAAGGGGGGTCCCAAAGAGGTTGGCTGGAACAGGCTGCATCCAGGGTATGATAGGAGGACCTTGGCTGGTATCCACTGTTTGCTATCTACTGTAGGGGAATGACCTGTAGTCTGGAAGACACATATCTGACAGAAAAGACTACAGGGCCCAGATGTGACAGGATTAAACATCCTTAGCTCTGTTTGGATTCAGAAAATTCAGTTTTCCAACCAAGCAGTATTAAATGCTCCTCATAGCCACACCCAGGAATAGCCAGGTGGGTAACATTCTTTTTCAAGGGAATATAATGGAGAAACTGAGTCAGGAGAAGCCCATCTTAGACTGAGGCTAAAATTGTCCTCTCAGCTTTTCCCAATGGTGACTTCCCACCATTGTCACCTTCTCTTTGAGTAGCTTGTGGCATTTCTCTCAGATGGTAGATTGTTGATTATCGATGGATTATGAGCCATCAAACAACTTAAAATAAAATACTATGAGTTTTTACTTCAAACAGCAAGTTTCACTAATCACAATTTAGGAAAATTTAGGAAAAACTTTTCCATGGTTTACATCACACTTAAATTTGTCCTGGTGTAAGAAGTCAATTGTTAGAGATTTCTATACACTTGCAAATTCTCAGCAAGCCATAACCCAAACAAGCTTTTTGGCTAGTTTACCCATTAAAACAATAACCAACAATAGCCAAATTATTTTAGCAGCAACCAAATTATGAAAAGTTGCTTGACATAACTGATACAGAAAGTTCACCAATTTGAAACTTGAAACAAACCCACTACATATCAGGTGACTTCAGTTTTGTTAAATGCATTTCCAAATTACTTTACACAGAGAATCAACATCTCATCATCAACAGTTAAAACTACAAATTTAAAAGAATGTATGTACCCAAGTTGGGAGGCTAACTTCTTTACCTTGAGCAGGATGTGTTGAACCTAGGTGATGCTTCCAAGCAAAGGTTGCCCTAGGACCCAAGGCCATTGCCAGTGGGGCCCATGCTGTAGCTGCTGCCCCTCTCCCCTCCTTCTTTTCCCCAGGTGGGGGAGGGCAAAATCAAAGGTGAGGGGAAAAGGGTGAAACTCTCTTCTCCTATAAGAGGGGTTAGTGATGCCCTCTTGACTCAAGGGAAGGGAGTGACCAGGGTTGTAAGGAGGTGTTTCAAAAGTCCTTAATTCTTCTAGAATCTGCCAAGATATTTTTAGCTATTCTAACTTTTACCTGTAGCCTCATGAAGGAGAATTCAGGGGTGTAAAGGGAAGGGAGTAAGGAAGCCCCAGGGAACCAAAAAGCAAATGCAGTTTTTTCCAAATTCCTTAGTACCAAGAGAATTGACAGAACTGGGCATACACTTCTGGATAGGGCATCCTTCCTTGTCCTCTATGCTTTGGAAGGTGTACCCAGATCCATGGCCTCGAACCCACCCAGTGCACTGAGAGATTGAAAGTGTCAGGCCAAGTGTGAGACAGCCTCATAACTGTTTGCCCAAAAAGTACCTCCAAGCCTTGGTGCTTGGAGAGTGACTCCAACTGCGGAGCAAGAAAGAAGGTGGGGGGAGGGGAAGGCTTACATACCTTCCCATCTTGGCTAGAGAAGAACTTAGGGTTAGTCAGTTTCCCCGAACAGTCCACCAAAATGCTTAGGTTTAGGGGCTTATGGGTTCTGGGACCTCAAAATGAGAACACACAGATCCTGTCTGAAAGAATTCAAACCAAGCCTTCTTTCAGCCAAAGACAAGGTTTATTAAAGATCCACCATGTTAACCAGACTCTTGAGGAATCTGAGCATCTCTGAGCTCAATTGTAAGAATCTGAGCAGTGGCTAGATTTTGAAAATCTAAGCAGCGGCTAGATTTTAAGAATCTTAAAATCTTAAGAAGTAAATCTTAAAAATCTTTAAGAATCTTAAAATCTGCAAATCTTAAAATACTATATAAATGAGACTTCTTATGTTAATGCTTTAATTTGAAGGAGGGACATATGGGATGTTCAGGGAAGACTAGCACCTCTAGGGTGAAAGCTTGCCAAACTCTTTTCAGGGCTGCTCATCCACCTTTGGTGCCCACCTTTTACTAACTGCTGCCTTTGGTTTGAAGAGGTTGTAACACATACAGCAGCTATACCCCAGCAAAGTATCTTGATAGACAAGCTAAACAAGTATGAGGGTAACAAACAGGACTAAATCCCATTTTAGAGTAAGGGGGCTATCTACTCCAAGTATGTGAAGACTTCCCAAGTGGAATGGGTAGATGAAAACAATTTGTTCCAATGGTCATGAATGTGGCTGAAGCAGGCAGTATAAAAAGCCCTAAGAGCTTGGTCAGACATCGAAGATGCCAAGATCATCCACTGCATCCTTAGTCATTGCCACTCATCCTAACTTTTTTTTTTCTTTTCATTGGACTTCAATGGCTCAGGAAGAAAGCATGAGGTTGATGACTTTGTGTAACTCTGCCTCACATAAATCTAATTTCATTCAAAAGCCATGATGTCATTGGCCTTCTTCAAAAACAAAGAACAAACAACAATAATTTCTAGGAATAAAAGTGTCATAAGAACTTCTAAATTGATTCTTTAAAGCCACCATCAGAATATTTTGTCTAATAATTTTCATTCATTTTTCATTTTATTTAATTAGAACAATTGTCTGCCATATTATTCTTTCACAGAATATATATATTTTTATTTTTTTTATATATTGTTCCTTCAGTTTTGTTTTCAAACCTCTTCATGATGACCTTATGCTTAGTTGAGTTTCTGGGTAAGGTTTTTTTTTTTCTTTTTTGGTGAGGCAATTGGGGTTAAGTGACTTGCCCAGGGTCACACAGCTAGTAATTGTCATGTGTCTGAGGCTGGATTCTTAGTAAGGTTTTTTAAACTTTTTTTTAACACCCCCCCATTGTTCCTCACTATTTTATGAAGTTATATTGCTCCTATTGCTAGTAATATACATTTGTCTTCTGTTGGATATTAGCTAATTGTGTTTAGGTTTGTGAAGCAGCTTGTATAAATTCATCATCTCATTTAACCCTTAAAACAACTACCACAGTAGGTTCTATTATGGTCCCCATTTTACAAATGAGGAAACATACTAACAGCTTGCCCCAGGTGACACAGCTATTATGTGTCTGAGACAAGATTCAAAAAGAGGTCTTTCTGACTTGAAGTCCATCATTGTATCTGCCAGTTGGTTGTCCTCACCTGCTCCCAGTAGATTTTCTTAGGGTCATCTTCTGACAGATGGAAAGACTCTTTATTGGAACCTTACTGTTCAAAAGGCTCCAGTCCTAAATCCATTCCCCCAAAGAAGCTAAATTAATAAACTGGAAAAAAAAAACAGAAACAACACAAATAGACTGACTGCCTTATATTTAATCATGGAGTAATATTGACAGACATAATATTTTGGCTCTCAAAACTTTTTTTTTTCTTATTTAAGTAAACTGTCAAAATATTCTATAAGGACTCCAATTCCATTGATAGAATATGGTGGTAAATAAAAACTCAAAATTAGCTATAACCTAAGGTTTTTCAATCCATGACATAGATTATTTTAACAGGGGTCATTTTTTTTCTCTTTGTATGGCATTCTTCTGAATTAGTATGCCTATTAAAGCTCCATTAACAGAGAATGAGTTTTGATTTATCTATTTCCCAGCTTCATAAATAAGAGAGAATGGAAAGAGTGGTGAACTGAGAGTCAGGAAATCTGGCTCGAACACTTCCTAATGATGAGATCATGGAAAAGTCATTTCATACCTCTGAGCCTCAGCCTACTCATCTATAAATGGGAATGATCATACTTTCATCCCCTTGCTCACAAGGTTGTTGTGAGAAAACTGTTTTGTAAACTTTAAAGCATTGGTCTACATGGAATAATTATTATAAAAGGAAAAATGCAATATATATATATATATATATATATATATATATATATATATATATATATATATATATATATATATATATTGAATAGAAGCACAGGATAACATACGGATGTCATTTGCCAGGTTGTTTATTATTGATCTTAGGGGGAATTTACAGATGCAAAAAGTGTAAGAGAAAAAAACAGCAAGTTATTTAAAACAAAATGTGATGTTTACTAACTCATAGGTTTCTAGACACTTTCTTCTACTTAGAGTCAAAATTAAAAAGACATTAATCTTAAAAATTAAGATTAGAAGAGATGATATAAAAGCTATAGTAAGCAATTCTATAATCAAGTATCAAAACGGCATTGTCTTTAATTATTATGTTTATGAAGTCAATTTGAATTGTATGAGATTTTTCTTTTAAAAATTAAGCAATATTTTAACATGCTTACTCTGTGCAGATTACTATGCTATTTAATGTGGGGAAAACAAAGAAATATAAGAAATTATTTCCCTTATGGTCTGTACTTTGCCCTTAGATAATAACATCAGCAATAAGAAAGATGCGCTGGTGGTATTCCTGGAACTTCTGGATAATTCAGGTTTGTCCTTTTGTCAGTGAAAGTAGTCCTGTCAAAGATCATTGCAATAAGGAAAACTAGCAACAGGATTCCAAATACCGTTCATATCCAAAGAAATTAAATATGAGCAGATGACTCTGAACTGCTCTAGCTTTGAAGAAGAAAAAGACGATGATAATGATGATGATGATTTTCTGATGGTTGTTGATGTATCTTTTGTTGTTCATCCTGCATTCTTAAAGAGGACCAGTGATATCAGGAGAATGATGTCTTGACTTACAAGTGAAATGGATTTCAGTAAGGCAGAGCTGTGCAAAGTCATCAAATTCACTTTCTCCTCCAGTGTCAATAGAGTCCAGTGGCAAGACTTAAGACTGGAGATGGTCTCAAATGCTTATGTAACTACTTAGTAGGAGCCCTATGGCATTTATAAAATTAACCACTGCCATCCATGCACCTCTCCTAGCTTCTCTATCAGCTGTCCTATACTATACTGCTCTATAGCACAATTATAGGCAAAAGTGAGTACAAATGTATTAAGTGTTTTACCTCTTTCCCAAAACTACTATGTATTTTGTGACCCTGCTCTTAGATCTTCAGACTAATGATTCTTTGTTCCTGTATTACTATCTGGCTTCAAAGAAACCAATTCAAATTCCATAACCCAACAGATTTAGGATTAAGTAGGTAGCCATTTAGGAAGTAACACACAAAAGGATGTGAAATCCACACTTTTTGATTCTACTTTTCATAAATCTATTTTAATGTTAGAAAATTTAGATTTCTGTGTCACATGGATAATTATTGTGATAACTAACATATTTCAATGAATGTTACATCTAAACTTCCTAAGGAAAGTTATGTAGTGAGCAAAATTTTCAGTGAATGGACTATGTAAGTCCTGTGCTGTCTTTGTCCAAGTTGTTAAACACCTCCAACTCAATTCACCTCAACAACCAATTTTTAAGCACCCAATGTGTTCAGAGCATATGGTAGGTTTTAGAAGAAATAAAAAGTTTAAATACAATATGGTGTATACCCTTATGGAGTTTGTAATTTAATAGAATATTAACTATTAAACCCTTTGTGATTCTAACCAAATACCTTTGGCTTCTTAGCTCTCATTCAATACCCCTGACAAATTGATCCAGTCATAAAAAAAAACCCACTGTTTTCTTGGATTTTATAGTCTAATTGCTGGAGAAGGAAATGGCAAACCATTCCAGTATCTTTGCCAAGAAAATCCCAAAAGGGGTCATGAAGAGTTGGATACAATTGAAAAACAACTAGCAGTCTAATTGAGGATATTCCCACCTTTTCCCCAGTAGAATATTTAAGAATATTTTTTCTCAAATATTTTACTCATCAATGATAGCCTACAGATGGCATTTTATATTAATATGAAAAGTAATAGAGGTCAATTCTTATTGAGGAAACCTTTAGGGAGATCACTAAACTCTTTCTTATCTCAGGATCTCAGAGTTGAAAGGAATCTCTAAAGCACTACTAGTATGCTATAATTGAAAATCTAGCCTTTGATTGAAGTCTCCCAGTAAAGTAGAAATCTGTGAAAAGATCAAAATCAATATTACCGCTGATTTCTTCTGTATTGATTTCCATAGTATTTATTCTAAAGTGTAACTGACTTTATGCTATGTTGATTTTATAATTGGCTTCAGTTGCACTCAGAAATCCAACTTGGTCTGCATCCATGTGGCTTTAAGTTGAACTCAAAAATCCTACTGAGCTAGCTCAAAGTTAGACTAGTTTAGAAAAAAAAAGTTATCTCATTCCAGTATCTCCTAGGATACTTTATAAATATCCATTCATTTAGTCCCACAAAATTACCATCCAAAAAACAAATGGTCTGTCCTTTTCTGTTTTCATATACTTAAGGGAGTTTTTCATCTGTTCCAAGGAGACAGCAAGTGTGTTATTTGTGATCCCCTAGCAAAATTTACAAGGCGCAGGTGGGCCCCATAAAACAATTCACATTCTTTAATTGTTAAAGATTAGCTCTGCCTGAATATCAGCCCACCTTATGTGAATGTCAGTCAACTTTTCTCAGCATAGCCAATCATTTCCTCACCCACATGATCCTGTCTACCCTGTAACTAATCATATTGTCTTCCCTACCTACCCAATTCTGTACTACCCAACACTATATTAAAGCTGGTGAGTCCTACTTTGGGGTCTTTGGTCATTGAGAAATACCATTGAACCAATTTGTTGGTTTCTGCTAGCCTAACTAATAAATTGATCATGCTTAGATCATTGCCTCTCAGTTTACCTTTAATTTTCAAATGTAATAAGTCACAACTTTATGACATAACCCATTCCACTACTAAATGGCTCTAATTGTAATGAAATTCTTCATTATATCAAGCCTAAATTCTACATTTTTCTACTTCTACCCATTGATTCTATTTCTGACTCCTTTGTCAAGCAAAGAGAGTGTAATCTCACTTCTACGTGACAATTTCTCAGTTACTTAAAGATAGCCAGTTAGCTTGCACACCCCATACTCCCTCAGCCTGCATCACTAGTTGTTTTTTGCTCAAAGTTAAAATGTCTTTGTCTGTCAGTGGATTCTCATATAGCATGAAATCAAGTCCCTTCTTTCCCAGAAAACCTTCTATGAACACTATTTTGTCAAAATGCTTCCCAAAAATGTGGTGCTTAGAACTTAATAGAGTTCTCTACATATTGTCAGAACACAGCATAGGACAGTGGGACCTCAATAAGTTTGGACACCATGCCTTCCTTAATTTAGTTTAATATTGCATTATTTTTTCAATGCCACATCAATTATTGAAAAAACTTAGCTTTGTCTAAAAAATAGAAATCTGAGGGGCAGCTAGGTGGCACAGTGGATACAGCACCGGCCCTGAAGTCAGGAGGACCTGAGTTCAAATCTGACCTCAAACCAAACACTTGACACTTACTAGCTGTGTGACCCTGGGCAAGTCACTTAACCCCAATTGCTTAAAAAAAAAAAGCAAAAAAAAAAATAGAAATCTGGACAGACTTCCACCATCTTGTGCTAATGGTGATATTTTTGTAGAAACTTTTATCCTTGAAAATAGTTTGTAACTGAGTTTTGAATAATAATGAATTAATTTAATTTTAGGAAATGTTTGTCTAAGTCTCAATAATATACTTATAAAATATATCATGAAACGTATGTTATGATTAGGTTAACTAAATCACATATGCAAAAGAGGCTACTTATGGTTTGATAATCAATGACATTTGAAACAAGTTATTTTATTGTAGCACTTTATATTGCTTAAAGCACAGCTTGATATTGTGTTCAATTCCTGCAACTACTAGTTATAAGGGCACTTAGAAATGTACGAAGTCTGGAATGATGTTATATAAAGAAGAGCTAAAAGAACTTGATAAATTTATTTAAAAAAGTGAAAACTTTAAGAGACATGAGCACTGTGGTTGAATATTTCTATATAGAAGAGAAAATAAAGTTATTCTACATTTTTCAAGAGTCCAGAACTAGGGCCAGTGAGTGAACTTTTAGGAAGGAAGATTCAAGCTGAATATTGAAAACATAATTTTATAAAACTGAAAAAGCTCCAATAAGGGAATGGGTTGTTAAGGATTTGTCAGCTTATATTTATAATCATATAAATATACTCTAAATCATTACTGATTAAAACAACTTTGAGCTATCATTTTACACCTGCAACACTGGCTAAAAATTATAGAAGGGGGAAATGCCAAATGTTGGAGGAGATGTGAAAAATTAGGAATTAATTATTGTAAATTAATATTCATTGTTGGCAGACTTGTGAACTGCTCTAACCATTCTGGAGAGCAATCTGGAATTATGTCTAAGGAGTTATTAAACTACCAACCCCCTTTGACCCAGAAATACCACTACTAGGTCTATTTCCAAAAACGATTAGGGAAAAAGGAAAATAATCTACATGTTCTAAATGTTTATAGCAACTCTCTTTGTGGTGGCAAAGAACTGGCAATTGCAGGGATATCCATCAATTAGGGAATGGCTGAACAAGTTATGGTATGTGATTGTGGTGGAATACTACTGTGCTATAAGAAATGATGAACTTAATGATTTTAGAAAAGCATGGAAAGACTTACATAAAATAACGAAGAGCAAAATGAACAGAACCAAGAGAACATTGTATACAGTAATAGCAATATTGTTTTAATACTGACTTTGAGTGAATTAGTCATTTTCACTATTATAAATAGCCAAATTAACTACAAAAGACATGTGAAGAAAAATGCTGTCTGCATCTAGAGAAAGAACTTATAAATAGGAGTATGTATAGAATAATTTTACACACACACACACACACACACACACGCACATACACATTATTTGTGAATGTGCGTGTGTGTGTGTGTGTACCTATTTGTGTCTAATGGTATCTACCTTTAGGGCAGGAAGGAAGAAAATTACATGATAAATTTGGTGTACATTTGAAAGGAATAGCAAATTCTACATAATAAATTTGCAGTTTCATGTGCAATTATCTTTTTGTATTATATTATTTATGGAAATGCTTGTTTTATTCTATAAATTAAAAATAAAATAAATTTTAAAAATTAGTCAGCTCTTTGTTTTATTGGGCTAACTGTGCAGAAAAAAAAGACTTCCTTAATCCAAGTCCAAAGACTTGTCCACATGTCACTCTTGCCTCTACATGTACAACTGTTTTATGAATTTTACTGAATTTCCCTGGCCCCTAATTCCCAAATACTACTGAACTTGAATTCAGCAAAGGGAAGTTTTGGTCATTATTGTTATTTTTATTTACTAACCCTAATGGTAGCCAATGAGACTAAGAGTTTACTTAATGTAACCTTGTATAATTTATCATCTTGCAGAGGTTCCTGAGTCACTGAGAGATTAAGTGATTCACCCATAGTGATACAACAAATATGTATCAGAGGAAAGACTTAAATATTTGTTTTCTTGACTTCTTGGTACAGTTTTGAAAGTAGTATTGCACAGTATACATTAAAGTCTGTAATAATTTTATTTGAGTGGATTTGAGATAAAGATCAAAAGGTTTTTTTCTCATTCTAAATCAAACAAAATAAAAAAAATAAAAAATAAATAAAACAGGTTTAAAGATTGTTCTGGATGAGTTTATGGTTGCTACTGAGATGTGTGGTAATCATAGTATTCAATATTAAGACACTGCAACTATAACCTGTTTAAAGAAAACATGACTGATAAAAAATTAAAGAAGTTTCTCTGAGGCAACAGAGGTACTAACCAGGGGTGGGGAAATCATGGCCTCAAGGCCACACGTGGCCTCTACATGCTCAAGTGTGGCCCCTTGACTGAATCCAAACTTCACAGAACAAATCCCTTAATAAAAGGATTTGTTCTGTAAAACTTGGACTCAGTCAAAAGGCCACACACAAGTTCCTAGAAGGCCATATACGGTTTCCCACTATTGTATAATAACTAAACCATAAAAATATCTATAAAAGTACTTGAAATAACATTTTCAATTGAACTAAGACATCACAAAATAATAATACTTTTTTTTAAAAAAAATCATTCACCAAGAAATTGAAATGCTATTTCTCAAGTAGTTGAAGACTGGCCAAAGAATGCTACAATCACTGCCAAGAATATTGTCACAGAAATAGCTGAACTAGAGACTCAATGGAGCTCTTTTTTTCATCTTAATTAACTGGATTTTATGGAAAAGAATACATCAATTATGTTTTCAAACATATGATACCAACCAGTACTTGAGTCTGACTACCCAAGATCTCAACATTGTGTTGTTAACCATCTTTCCTTTTCATTTCATACTTTCTCATTATTTACATCCCATCTTTCTAGAGTGAACTTTAATTAGGAAGGAACTGTGACTAATTTCTTGGCTGCTACTGAATATTCTGGAAAGGGGCAAAATGAATGCTTAATAAATGACGTCCAGATGAATCCTTGAAAGGTACTTACCAGGCCCTAGCATAAGAGATATCATATATCTATCAAGTATACAACTGGCAAGAGGTTGCTTTCTCCCTCCAAAGGCAGAGTTAGTTCAAGAGCACACCAAAATAGATATGTGAGTTCCAGTAAGGTTTGAAACTGAAAGGAGAAGTTTAGCTCTAGGTCTTACTATATCACTTATGTTTACTGGATGTTTAGTAGTCTGGGTCTTTTACATTGTTTCTCTACTATATGTATGTGTGTGTATCTGTACATGCATGCACATGTGTATGTGCATGCACATATGCCTGTGGACTCTGTATGCAATGGATAAAACACTGGGCCTGGAGTCAGCAAGATCTGCGTTCAAATCCTGACTCAGATATTAGATCTAAAATCCTGGGGCAAGTCACTTAATCTGTCTTCTTTTTTTTTTACACGAACTGTAAAATGGGGCTGATGATATCACCACTCTCACAGGGTTGTTACAAAGAACAAATGAGAATCTCTTAGTACAATGTCTGTCACATAATATGCCATTAATAAATGCTTATTCCTACTCCTTTTCACCTATATATGGAATCCTTC
Source organism: Phascolarctos cinereus (assembly GCF_003287225.1). NCBI lineage: Eukaryota > Metazoa > Chordata > Mammalia > Diprotodontia > Phascolarctidae > Phascolarctos > Phascolarctos cinereus. Next base: position 413,458,868 of record NW_027555847.1, read on the forward strand.
ATTATAACGGCAAACACAATTGCCGTGTGGGTAGCTCCTTATTTTATGGCTTATTTATATTGATAATCTGATGATCACTATATAATTTTGTTATCATTATTGAGAAATTTTCAATAATTTTGATAAATGTGTGGGATCCACATTGATGGATATGTCTTTACAGCAGGATCTTTGCCAACTCAAATAGTTTATTAATAAAAAAACAGTTAAGGGTCATGGGATCTTATATTCCCTGTGATGTTTTGTCAATTATATGATGATACAGTTAAGATTTATTGCTTATTTTTTACTAGACCTGTGATTTTGCTATTGTAGGAAGCTTCTAATGAGGATTTTTTTTTATTTCTAAAGTACATCAGCTCCTTCTCTGTAATTTACAGTACTAGAGTATCATATCCAAATTCTGTCTCTTTTTTTGCCTTTTCCTCAGCAATTCTCTCAATGAGTATATTACTTACTCTCCTATTAGTTTGTGGAGGAGAAAGCAGACATAGGGATTTACAGTAATCAATGTCCTCCCTATTGAGTTTGCATAGCAATAGCACTGTCCATCATTCTTTCAAATTGTATCATACTACTGTCCTCCCTAGGCTCCACTTTTGAAGTTACTGACAGTAATCTGAGCTTATTGGATACTTCAGAGATTTCTCTACCTTCTCACCCTCTGCCATAGGTGTTAGAGCATGTATCACACTTATTATCATGATAGTCTTTTTCTTGTTGAGGCTCATCATGATTTCTGAAAGATAAGGTAACAAACTCATTCAAATATATAGAAGAAACTAATACAGTGATAGTAGTAGTAGTAGTAGTAGTAGTAGTAGTAGTAGTAGTAGTATAGTAGTAGTAGTAGTAGCAGTAGTACTCGTTATCATAGCAAGAAGTCATTTGACAATTTTTAATTGGTCAGTGGATGTTAAAACAAAGTTTTCACAGGAAGAAAATCAAGCTATCAATAGCAATGTAAAAAAAAAAATCCAGATGCAAAGAAAACATCACTGAGGTTCTACCTTACACATGCAATAGAAAAAGTTGACAAAAATAAAATATCAAAATGATTAAGGGTTTTAGAAAGCCAGACACATTAAAACATAATTGGCAGAACTGTAAAATATTCTAGACATTCGGGAAAGCAATTTGTCACTATGGCCAAAGAGTTGCTAAACTTTACACCTTTTGGCGCAGTAAAATCATAACTGACCCATAGCACAAAAAGCTCCCCTCCAAAAAAAGATACATAGGCAACATAAGCAAAAAAATATTTATGATAGCTATTTTTGTAATGGGATAGAACTGGCATTTTAGGGGATGCCAATTAATTTAGGACTGGCTGCATAAGGTATGTCACATGTCATAAATTATGAAAGAGAGCTTCAGGGAAACCTGGGGACACTTATCTGAACTGGTTCAGAGTGATGTAAGCAGAACAAGAACAACTGATAAAATAATTTATAGAGACAAGCAGTTTTAAAAGACTTAACAACTTTGATTAATATAATGACCAATCACATTCCAGAAGAAACATGGTGAAACATGCTACAAATCTCCTGAAATAGTTGATGGACTCAAAGTTTAGAATGAGACTAATGAGTGTCTTAGAAATGGGTAATGTGGGAATTTATTTTGCTTAAATATGCAGATTTGTTACAAGGGATTTGACTTTTTTTTCAACGATGGTGTTGGATGGAGAATAAATAGGTTTTTAATTAAATATAAATTTATAAGAGTAATATAGAGAGTATATGTGTGCAAGTGAACAATCTGAAGGGATAACTATTGCTAGGAGGAGCAAAGAAAACAAATGATAGAGGAAAGAAAGTACTAGTAATGGGTAAATGAGGCAGAACATGTATCCTCAAAGGCCTGAAAATTCTAACTTTAAAATGAAGCTAGATAAAGTGATTCTGGGTGAAAAAATGACTATAACTGTCCTAATGTTTACTCGGAAAAAAAGAAGTGATCAAATAGGCTATGAAATTATTTTTTCTTATATTACCCTTGGGAACATGATGAAGCAACATCTTTTGATTTATCTCACCAAGTAGAATATATAAGCTACCTTTCCAAATTAATTCTATTGAATTTTCATTCAACACAGGCTAATTGTCTCCTACTATATGTGAAAGCACCATATTAGGTGCTTTCAATTAGCAGCATTTTGTTATGTGTCTTTTGATGTCATTTTAGTAAGGATTGTGAAACTTATATAGTTCAGTGCATTCCATAATGTCAGCATAGTTGGATCTAACATTTTGAGTATGAACAATTAAATTCAGTTTTGTAATGGCTTAACAATTTTCTGCAAATCTTAAACTTTCCTGCCCTCAACTTTTTTATTACTTTATTAAGACACTGAATGATTAAGAGGACAACAGAACATTGAAGGCTATTTTTAAAATTCTTAGTGTTTCATGTGTTGCCTTGACTAAATAATCCATCACCTAATGAGTCGGGTAGCTGTAAGGAGCTCTCTCTACAATTCTTCTCAAGTGAGCTTTGTGAGCAGCACCTACAGTCTATTGCTAAAATTTTGCTTGAAAATATGTTCATCATGATAGAGCTTTCCAGAACTTGCTTTCTACTGACAAAGTTTTCAAGACTTTAGGGCCACCTCTATACAATAATGAAGTATTAATTTCATGAACAAGGAAATAATACACACTCACTAAATAGAGATAATATATGCAAACAATATTCTACATAAAGGCAGAAATATTTGATGTAGTTACAGCCTGAATCAATATATGATCACATATTCCAGAAACATAAAACAGAATGTCTATATTCTAATTTCAATCTCCACATCACGTGTCAATTACATTCACTGATTTGCTGAGTGTGGTAGGGAATAATCTTAGAGTACCATTGCCAGCTCAGTTTTCCTATCTCCTTTCGTTGATATACCCATTGGAATAAGTATATTAGTTCCCATTGGGCGTTATGAGTCAAATAATTATAAAATAACAAACATTTCACTCACAACTGTGTAAAATTGACTGAAACAGACTCCTTTGGAATTATTATATTAATTATATATGTGTTCATTCTTTCATAGTAAATATACAATGCTATTATCATTGAGGGAGCCAAGCTGAAAAATTATAAATAAAAAGATAGAAGGAAACTCAGGTCCCTCCCTTCATAACTAAGAAATGAAGTTAACATCAAATATAATGTTACATCCAGGGGCATCTAGCTAGTGCAGTGGATAGAGTACCAGGTGTGAAGTCAGGAAGACTCATCTTCCTGAATTCAAATCTGGCTTTAGAAATATACTAGCTGTGTTATCCTGGGCAAGTCACACAAACCTGTTGCCTCAGCTCCTCATCTGTAAAATGAGTTGCAGAAGGAAATGGAAAAATGCTCCAGTATCTTTGCCAAGACTTTATTTCCTTATTTCTTTATTTTTAATTTTTTTATTAATTTATTTTGATTTATCAAAAATCAATTCCATATGCTTCTGAGTTTAAAATTTTTCTCCCCCATCCGCCCCACCACCCTTCCCAAGACGGTACCAGTCTGATATAGGATATATGTTTACATTCCTATTAAACATATTTTCACATTAGTGATGTTGTAAGTAAAAATAAAAAACAGTAGGAGGAACCATCAGAAAGAGGAAACAAAACTCAACAGAAGAGAAAAAAAAATAGTAATTCAACTTCCATAGTTCTTTCTTTGGATGTGGAAAGCATTTTCCATCATGAGGCCTCTGGAGATGTCTTAGATCCTTGTATTGCTGGAAAAGGTAAGTTTATCAATATTAGTCATAGAACAATGTGGCCATTTTTGTGTACAACGTTCTCTTGGCTCTGCTCATTTCACTCAGCATCAGACCATACAAGTCTTTCCAGGTTTTCTTGAAGTCAGCCTGTTCACCGTTTCTTATACTAAAATAGTATTCCATTACATTCATATACCACAACTTGATCAGCCATTCCCCAACTGATGGGCATCCTCTCAATTTCCAATTCTTTGCCACCAAAAAAAGAGCTGCTATGAATATTTTTGTACTTGTGGGCCCTTTTCCCATTTGTATGATCTCTTTGGGATACAGCCCCAGAAGTGCTATTGCTGGGTCAAAGGGTATGCATATTTTTATAACCCCTTGGGCATAGTTCAAAATTGTTCTCCAAAATGGTTGAATCATTTCACAACTCCACCAACAACGCATTAGTGTTCCAATTTTCCCACATCTTCTCCAACATTTATCATTTTTCTGTTTTCCCATTTTGGTCAACCTGATAGGTATGTTGTGGTACTCAGAGTTGTTTTGATTTGCATTTCTCTAATCAATAATGATTTAGAGCATTTATTCATATGACTATAGATGGCTTTAATTTCTTCATCTGAGAACTGTCTGTTCATATCCTTTGACCATTTATCAATTAGGGAATGGCTTGTAGTCTTAAAAATTTCACTTAATTCTCTGTATATTTTAGAAATGAGGCCCTTATTAGAGAGACTGGTTGCAAAAATCTTTTCCCAATTTTCTACCTTCCTTCTAGTGTTAGTTGCATTGGCTTTGTGCAAAATCTTTTCAGTTTAATGTAATCAAAATTATCCATTTTGCTTTTTATAATGTTCTCTATCTCTTGTTTGATCATGAATTCTTCTGTTCTCCATAGATCTGATAGATAAACTATTCCTTGGTCTCCCAGTTTGCTTTCAGTATCAACCTTTATGTCTAAATCATGAACCTATTTTGACTTTATTTTGATATATGGTGTGAGATTTGGGTCTATGCCTAGTTTCTACCATACTCTTTTCAGTTTTCCAAGCAGTTTTTTTTTTTTCAAAGAGTGGGTTCTTATCCCAGAAGCTGGGGTCTTTGGGTTTATCAAATAATAGATAACTATAGTCATTGACTACTGTGTCTTGCATATTTAACCTATTCCACAGAGCCACCACTCTCTTTCTTAGCCAATACCAAGCAGTTTTGATGATTGCTGCTCTATAATACAAGATCTGGAATTGCTAGGCCACCTTCCCCTGCATTTCTTTTCATTAGTTCCTTTGATATTCTGGATCTTTTGTTCTTCCAAATGCATCTTGTAATTACTTTTTCTAAATTTGTAAAATAATTTTTTGGTAGTTTGATTGGTATGGCACTGAATAAGTAAATTAGCTTAGGTAGAATTGTCATTTTTATTATATTAGCTCGGCCTACCCATGAGCAGCTGTTGTTTTGCCAATTATTTAGATCTGACTTTATTTGTGTGAAAACTGTTTTGTGATTTTGTTCATAGAGTTCCTGGATTTGTTTGAGGAGGTAGACTCCTAAATATTTTATAATGTCTGCAGTAAGTTTAAATAGAATTTCTCTTTCTATCTTTTGCTGTTGGGCTTTGTTGGTAATATATAGAAATGCTGATGATTTATGCGGGTTTATTTTATAGCCTGCAACTTTGCTAAAGTTGCTTTTTTTTATTTTTTTTTATTTTTTAGGCATTTGGGGTTAAGTGACTTGCCCAGGGTCACACAGCTAGTGTCAAGTGTTTGTTATGAATTCAGATTTGAACTCAGGTCCTCTTGACTTCAGGGCCGGTACTCTATTCACTGCGCCACCTAGCTGCCCCTAAAGTTGTTTATTATTTCAAGTATTTTTTTACTTCATTCTCTAGGATTCTCTAAGTATATCATCATGCCGTCTGCAAAGATTGATAGCTTTCTTTCTTCTTTGCCTGTTCCAAAGCCTTCAATTTATTTTTCTTCTCTTATTGCTAAAGCTAACATTTCCAGTACAATATTGAATAACAGTCGTGATATGGACATCCTTGTTTCACCCCCGATCTTATTGTAAATGCTTCTAGTTTGTTCCCATTACATATTATGCTTCCTGAAGATTTTAAATAGGTTCTATTTATTATTTTAAGGAAGACTCCATTTATACCTATGCTTTCTAGTGTTTTTAATAGGAATGGGTATTGTATTTTGTCAAAAGGTTTTTCTGCATCTATTGAGATGATCATGTAGTTTCTCTTGGTTTTGGTGTTGATATGTGCAATTATGCTGATAGTTTTCCTAATATTGAACCAGTCCTGCATCCTGGTATAAATCCTACCTGGTCATAGTGTATTATTCTTGTGATAAGTTGGTGCAATCTATTTGCTAATATTTTGTTTAAGATTTTTGCATCTATATTTATTGGAGATATTGGTCTATAATTTTTTTTGCTCAGTTTTGACTCTTTCTGATTTAGGTATGAGCACCATATTTGTATCATAAAAAGATTTTGGTAAGACTCTACATAATTTCCCTTTATTTCTTTAATTTTTATATTTTAATTTTTCCAATTATACATAACAATTTAATATTTGTTTTTTTTCTTGTTATTTCTTTTTTTAAATATAAATTTATTTATTTTTAGTTTTCAATATTCACTTCCACAAGTTTTTGAGTTCCAAATTTGGCACCCCTCCCCTCACCCCAAGATGTCATGCATTCTGAATACCCCTTCCCCTGGTCTGCCTTCTCTTCTATCTCTCCCCCTCTTCTCTTATCCCTTTCCTCTTCTATTTTCCTGTACAGCAGGATAAACTTCTGTATCACATTTCCTGTATTTCTTATTTCCCAGTTGCATGTGAAACCATTTTGTTTTTAAAACATGTGTTTTTAAAACCTTGAGTTCCAAATTTTCTCCCTTCCTCCCTTCTCACCCACCTTCATTGAAAAGGCAAGCAACTCAATATAGGTTGTACATGTGCAGTTATGCAAAACACTTCCTTAGTAGACATGTTGTGAAAAACTTACTCTATTTCCCTTAATCCTATCCTGCCCTCCATTTATTCTATTCTTTCTTTTGACCCTGTCCCTCCTCAGAAGTATTTGCTTCTGATTACCTCTTTCCCAATCTGCCCCCTCTCTATCATCCCCTGCTCTCTTGTCCCTTCTCCCCCTATTTTCCTGTAGGGTAAGACAGATTTCCATACCAATTGAATGTGTATGTTATTCTCTCCTTAAGCCAAATCCTATGAGAATAAGATTCCTCATTCCCTCTCACCTTCCCTGTTTCCCCTCCACTGTGAGAGACTTTTCTGTTTTCTTTTTGTGAGATAATTTACCCCATCCTACCTCTCCCTTTCTTCTCTGAGTATCATCCTCTCTCTCCCTTAATTTTATTCTCCAGATATGACCCCTTAATCTTCAACTCACCCTGTGCCCTCTATCTATTTATCTATATACATACATATAATTTTTTTCCTTCAACTACCCTAATACTGACAAAGTTCTCATGAGTTACAAATATCATCTTTCCATGCAGGAATGTAAACAGTTCAATCTTAATAAGTCTCTTATGATTTCTCTTTCCTGTTTACCTCTTCATGTTCCACTTGGTCCTGTATTTGAAAGTCAAATTTTCTGTTTAGCTCTGGTCTTTTCATCAGGAATGCTTGAAAGTCCTCTATTTCACTGAATGACCATTTTTTCCCCTGAAGGATTATACTCAGTTTTGCTGGGTAGGTGATTCTTGGTTGTAATCCTATCTCCTTTGCCCTCTGGAATATTATATTCCATGCCCTGCAGTCCTTTAATGTAGAAGCTGCTAAATCTTGTGTTATCCTGATTGTGTTTCCACAGTACTTGAATTGTTTCCTTCTGGCAGCTTGTAATATTTTCTCCTTGACCTGGGAACTCTGGAATTTGGCTACAATATTCCTAGGAGTTTTCCTTTGGGGATCTCTTTCAGGAGGAGATCTGTGGATTCTTTCAATTTCTATTTTGCCCTCTGGTTCTACTAATCAGGGCAGTTTTCCTTGATAATTTCTTGAAAGATGATGTCTAGGCTCTTTTTTTATCATGGCTTTCAGATAGTCCAATAATTTTTAAATTCTTCTCCTGGATCTATTTTCCAGGTCAGTTGTTTTTCCAATGAGATATTTCACATTGTTTTCTAATTTTTCATTCTTTTGGATTTGTTTTACAGTGTCTTGATTTCTCATAAAGTCACTAGCTTCCAATTGCTCTATTCTAATTTTTAAGGAAGTATTTTCTTCAGTAATCTTTTGGACTTCCTTTTCCATTTGGCCAATTTTCTTTTTAGGGCATTTTTCTCCTCATTGGCTTTTTGGACCTCTTTTGCCATTTGGGTTAGGCTGTTTTTTAAGGTGTTATTTTCTTCAGTATTTTTTTGGGTCTCCTTTAGCAAGCTGTTGACTTGTTTTTCATGATTTTCTTGCATCACTCTCATTTCTCTTCCCAGTTTTTCCTCTACTTCCCTTACTTGCTTCTCAAAATCCCTTTTGAGCTCTTCCAAGGCCTGGGACTGATTTATTTTTCTTGGAGGCTTTGGATGTAGGAGTTTTGACTTTGTTGTCTTCTTCTGGTTGTATATTTTGAACTTCTTTTTCACCAAAGTAAGTTAATATATTCTGACTCTTTTTGCACTGCTTGCTCATGATCCCAGCCAATTACTTGAGTTTTAACCTTTGTTAAGGCAAGAGTCTGCTTCCAATGTGGAGAATGTACTGTCCCAAGCTTCAGGGGTTTGTGTAGCTGTTTCCAGAGATACTTGTAGGGACCTGTAAATTTTCAGTTCTTCCAAGGTGGTATGATACGGGGTGAGGTGTTGTGACAACAAGTACTCCTTTCTGTCCTGTAACTGTGAGGAGGGGTTTCTCTTTACAGCCACTGCAAGCTCCACCAGACCAGCACTCCTCATCACCCCAGCACCGCTGCCCAGAACTGTGACCCAGATTCACACAGATTCCTGCCTCAGCACTGGCAAAGAGATCCCTGCAATCCCTCTCTGATCAGCCACTGGATTCCCCCTCAGTCTGTGGACCAGGAAGCAGCTGTCCCGTCCCCCCCCCCCCGGCCGGGCCATGCTCTTGGGGAGTGGAGCTGAAACCCCACCTTCCTCTCTGAGCACCCACAGAAACAGACTTTTCTCACTGACCTTCTAAGTTGTCTTTGGCATTTGTGGATTGAGGAGTCTGGAAACCTCCACAGCTGCCCATGATTCAGTCCTCTGAGGCCTGCTCCAGATTTGCTGCAGCCTGCGCTCCCATGCTGTAATGCGCTGTGCTCCCAGCCTGGCACAAAACACCTTTCTGATCAATCATCCAGGTTGTGTTGGGCTGGAAATTTGTTTCACTCTGTCTTTTTGTGGGTTCTGCTGCTTCAGAATTTTTTTAGAGCCATTTTTTATGAGTATTTGGAGGGGTTTGGGGAGAGCTTAAGCAAGTCACTGCTTTCACTCCACCATCTTGGCTCTGCCCCCCAACATTTGTTTTTAAAATGACAAGTTTCATATTTTGTCTTTCTTTCCCCTGCCTCCCCTCCCCACTCTTTAAAAAGACAAGAAATTTGATAAAGATTATAGATATTTAGTTGCACAAAATATATTTTCATATTAGCCAAGTTGCAAAAGAAAACACAGAACAAAAAAATCACAAAACAAAAATAGAGAAAGTATATAAAAGTGTGATTCAATCTGAATTCAAACTACATCAGTTCTTTCTCTGAAGGTACATAGTATTTTTAATCTTAAGTTCTTTAGAATTGTTTTGATCCTTGTATTGCTAAGAATAGCTAAGTCAGTCATAGTTGATCATCATACAATATTTCTGTTACTGTGCACAATATTCTCCTGATTCAGCTTATTTCACTTTCAATCATTTCATAAAGTCTTCCCAAGAGTTTTTTTTCCCCCTGAAACCATGTTGGTCATTATTTCTACAGCATAATAGTATTCCATCACAGTTCTATACCACATCTTGTTCAACCATTGCCCAATTGAAGGGCATCCCCTCAATTTCTTGGCCACCACAAAAAGAACTATGTAAGTATTTTTGTACATATAGTTTCTTTCCTCTTCAGAACTCTTTGAGATACAATCCTAATAGTGATATTCATGGGTGAAAGAATATGCATAGTTTTATAGACATTTGGGCACAGTTCCAAATTTCTCTCCAAAATAGTTGGTACAATTCACAGCTCCACCAACAAAGCATTAGTGTGCCAATTTTTCTATATCTCCTCCAACATTAGTTATTTCCTTTTCTTTCATATTAGCCAATCTGACAGGTGTGAAGTGGTACCTCAGAGTTGTTTAATTTGCATTTCTTTAAACAATAGTGATTTAGAACATTTTTTCATATGACTATAGATATATTTAATTTATTTATCTGAAAACTGCCTGTTCATATCCTTTGACCATTTATCAGTTGGGGGATGAATTGTATTCTTATAAATTTGACTCAGTTCTCTATATATTTGAGAGATGAAATCTTCTTCAAAGAAAATTTCTATAATGTTTCCTGTAGCTATCTCCTTTCCTTCTAATGTTGGTAGTAGTAATTTTGTTTGTGCAAAAATATTTTAATTTAATGTAACCAAAAATGTCCATTTTACATCCCATAATGCTCTGTATCTCTTGTTTGGTTATAAATTCTTCCCTTATCCATAGATCTCAGAGATAAAATATCCTATTCTCTCCTAATTGGCTTTTGATATCACTCTTTATGACTAAATCATGTATCCATTTTTGCCTTATCTTGATATATAGTGTGAGATATTTCTCTATACCTAGTTTGTGCCAAACTGCTGTCTAGTGTCCCCAGCAATTTTTACAAATATTGTTTACTAGAGATGGCTAGGTGGCACAGTGGATAGAGCTGTGGCCTTGGAGTCAGAGGACCCGAGTTCGAATCTCGCCTCAGACACTTGACACTTACTAGCTGTGTGACCCTGGGCAAGTCACTTAACCCTGATTGCCTCAAAAGCAAAAAAAAAAATAATAATAATACTGCATGCTTGTCCTAAAAGCTTGTATTTTTGCATTTATCAAACTCCAGATTACTATAGTCATTTACTATTGTTTATTGTTTACCTAATCTGTTCTGCTGATCTACCATTTTATTTCTTAGCCAGCACCAGATTGTTTTGATGAAGTCCTTCAAGAATTCTTTTTTTTTTTGAGCCTATGAACAATTTACATTTTTCTTTGAAGCTTTGATTTTCTTATCTTCTTCTATGTTTGTTTCTTCATCTTCCTGGTCACATAGTAACTTTCTATGATCAGGCTTTTGTTGTTGTTTTCTCATTCTTCCAGCTTTTTTTTTTTTACTTTTAATTTATGTTAAAGTTGGGTTCTGCCCCCCGTGTCTGCTGCTGACATGCAGGGTGCAGTCTGAACTTTATCGCAGGTCAAACCACCACCTAATGAGACAGATCTTTCTTGCCACCTTCTAAGCCATCTTGGGCTGGAAAATTGTTTCACCTTGACTTTTTGTTATTTTAAAGTTGTTTGGAAGGGAATTAGAGAGAACTTAGATGAATCTGTCACTTACTCTGCTATGCTAGATCTGCCCTCCCTAAGTTCTTTATTAAACTTGATTCAGAAGATGGAAATTTATAATAAAGACAACTGGCTTTAAAAAAAAAATTACTAAAGAACTACCTTATCTGCCCCTAGAGAGTGGAGACATAGTACATATAGTGAAACTTCATTTGAGAAAGACTCTATACAAGCCATCAAATTGTCTTCAAGGAACAGTCCATGGGAGGAGTAAAAGCAGTGACTTCCTTGAGCTCTCCCCCAAACCCCTCCAAATATCTGTAAAAATGGCTCTAAACAAATTCTAAAGCAGCAGAACCCACAAAAAGACAGAGTGAAACAAATTTCCAGCCCAAGACAACATGGATGGTTGATCAGAAAGGTATGTTGTGCCAGGTGAGGAGAGGAACACAGTTTGGTGTGGGCACACAGGCAAAACAGGCCTCAGCATACCTGAAGCATCCCTCAGAGGACTGAATCATGGGCAGCTGTGGCAGTTTCTCAACCCAAGAATGTCAAAGACAACATAGAAGGTCAGTAGGAAAAGTCTGTGACCAGTGACAAAGAAGCTTTGTCCCTGCCCCAGTTCCCATGTTCAGCTCTGGGGCAGCAGCTACTCATAGACTGAGGGGGAATTGAGTGGCTGATCAGAAGGGGATTGCAGGGATCTCTTTGCTGGTGCAGAATTCTCCTGTTTTGCTTGGATCTGGGTCACAGTTTTGGGTGGTGGTCCTGGGGCAAGAAGGGGTGCTGGCTTGGTGGAGCTTGTTGTGGCAATGAAGCGATAATCCTCCTTACGGTTCCAAGGCAGAAAAGAGTGCTTTTGGTCAATCATAGACCAGAGCACAGGCCAGGAAAGGAGTAAACACTTCACCCTTGATCATAGCACCTTGGAAGAACTGAAAACTTACAGGTAACTAGAAGTATCTCTGAAAACAGCAGCTCAAAACCCCCAAAGCTTGGGACAGTACATTCTCCTGCCCAGAAGCAGACCTCTACCTTAACAAAGAGTTTATAACTCAAGTAATTGTCTGGGATCATGAGCAAACTGTGCAAAAGAGTCCGACCATAGCATCTTGTTTTTGGTAACAAAGAAGATCAAAACATACAACCAGAAAAAAGACAACAAAGTCAAAGCTCCTATATCCAAAGCCTCTAAGAAAAATATGAATCAGCCCCAGGCCATGGAAGAGCTCAAAAATGATTTTGAGAAGCAAGTAAGAGAAGTAGAGGAAAAACTGGAAAGAGAAATGAGAGTGATGCAAGACAATCATGAAAAACAAGTCAACAGCTTGCTAAAGGAGAACCCCCCCAAAAAAAAAACTGAAGTAAATAACACTTTAAACAGTAGGCTAACCCAAACGGTAAAGGAGGTCCAAAAAGCCAATGAGAAGAATATCCTAAAAAGAAAAACTGGCCAAATGGAAAAGGAAGTCCAAAAGCTTCCTGAAGAAAATACTTCCTTAAAAATTAGAATGGAGAAATTGGAAGCTAGTGACTTTATGAGAAATCAAGAGACTGCAAAACAAATTCAAAAGAATGAAAAAATAGAAAACAATGCAAAATATCTCATTGGAAAAACAACTGATCTGGAAAATAGATCCAGGAGAGAGAATTTAAAAATTATTGGATTATCTGAAAGCCATGATCAAGGAAAAAAAAGAACCTACACATCATCTTTCAAGAAATAATCAAGGAAAACTGTGATTTTACCACAGGGAAAAATAGAAATTGAAGGAATCCACCAATAATCTCCTGGAAGAGATCCCAAAAGGAAAACTCCTAAGAATATTGCAGCCAAATTCCAGAGTTCAGGTCAAGGAGAAAATATTGCAAGCAGCCAGAAAGAAACAATTCAAGTCAGGATAACACAGGATTTAGCAGCTTCTATATTAAGGGACCAGAGAGTTTGGAATATAATATTCCAGAAGTCAAAGGAGATAGGATCACAATAAAGAATCACCTACCCAGCAAAACTGAGTATAATCCTTCAGGGGAAAGTATGGACATTCAGTGAAATAGAGGAATTTCAAGAATTCTTCTTGAAAAGACCAGAGCTGAATAGAAAATTTGACTTTCAAATACAAGACTCAAGAGAAACATGAAGAGGTAAACAGGAAAGAGAAAACATAAGGGATTTATTAACATTGAACTGTTTACATTCCTGAATGGGAAGATGATATTTATATTTCATGAGACCTTTGTCAGTATTAGGGTATTTGGAGGGAAAAAATTATATGTATGTACATATAGATAGATAGGTAGGTAGGTAGTAGATAGATAGATAGATAGATAGATAGATAGATAGATAGATAGATAGATAGATAGAGGGCACAGGGTGAGTTGAAGATGAAGGGGTGGTATCTAGAGAATAAAATTCAGGAGTCAAAGAGGATTATACTGGGAGAAGGAGAAAGGGAGAGGTAGAATGGGGTAAATTATCTCACACAAAAGAGACGAGGAAAGGCTTTTACAATGCAGGGGAAATGGGGGAAGGTGAGAGGGAATAAGTGAATCTTATTCTCATAGGATTTGGCTTAAGGAGAGAATAACATCCACAATCGATTAGGTATGGAAATCTATCTTACCCTGTAGGAAAATAGAGGGGAAGGGGACAAGACAGCAGGGAGATGATAGAGGGGAGGGTAGATTGAGGAAGGGGGTAATCAGAGGCAAACACTTCTAAGGTGGGACAGGGTCAAAAGAGAGAATAGAATAAATGGAGGGTGGCATAGGATTAAGGGAAATATACTTAGTTTTTCACAGTGTGGCTACTATGGAACTGTTTTGCTTGACTATCCATGTACAACCTGTATCAAACTGTTTACCTTCTCAATGAGGATGGGTGGACAGGGAGGAAGGGAGAAAATTTGGAATCCAAAGTTTTAAAAACAAATGTTAAAAAAAATGTTTTCACATGCAACTGAGGAATGAGGTATACAGGTATAGAAATCTATCCTGCCTACAGGAAAATTGAAGGGGAAGGGGATAAGAGAAGGGAGGCAAAGACAGAAGTGAGGGTAGATTAGGGGAAGGAGTATTCAGAATGCATGCCATCTTGGGGTGGGGGAAGGGACGAGATGGGGAGAAAATTTGGAACTCAGAATCTTGCGGAAGTGAATGTTGAAAACTAAAAATAAATAATGAGAAAAATATTAAAAATAAAAATAAAATAAAATTCCAACCACCTGTTGGCTGAGGGGGAAAAAAAGGAAGTGTCCATGAAGCACCTGATGGAAATCTTACTTCTTAGAATAAACAGGCATCTTCCCCCCCTTCCCAGTAGCTTCCTAGAGATGTTGTCTTCCCCCACTACAATAATGTAAGTCACTTGAGGGCAGTGACTTTTTCTTTTCCCTGTATTTGCTTCCCAAATCTAGACAATGTGGTGGTCAATAAGTCCAGTTCCTAATATGCAGAGTGCCATCAAAACTACAGCCTCTTAAAAGGCTAGAAGGGCAGCCTCTGGAGGAGTTATCCTAATATGTAATAAAGTACCTTGGAGAGAATTTTGAGTAGGTATACATATATCCTGTAACTAAGTTGAAATTAATGTTAAGGATCTGGTGAGAAAGAACATTTTTGATTGGCTGTGGGTATATTCAAAAGATTTTAGGATTAGCCTTTTTTATTTCTTTTTCTTTGGCATTTTTTCTTCAGTTGATTGCTTCCTAGCTGATGTAGTTGGATGAGAGATAGAGCTATAAAAGGAAAACCTGTGGGCTTCTCCCCATTTGAGAAAAATATGTGGACCTGTGAATATGGGCCCAAGTAGTTTGGTTTCTATGGTATTTACTCTTTCATTTTAGATGAAAAAAAAGTTTAAGGCAATTGCTCTATGAGTTTCAATAAGTCAGTAGGGTAATCATATAGGACTCTAACAGTTAAGTCCATGCCAGATTTTGCAGTCAGACAAGTATCAATGAACTGATAACCATAGAGTGACTTTCAAGGTTCAGCCCAACAGGTAATTCAGATGTAGACTCATTCAGTAGTCATGCTGCATTAGGATGTGAGTTTGCTGGTTTTAAAGACACATATAAATTTTCCTAAGTATGAGTCCAGCCCAGTCTGCCCAGAGACAAAGATGGCATAATGGAGAGTATGACCCCCATGCCCAGTGTTTCTGGGGGATGATTATACTTCTGTTTTTGCTACATCTTCAATATAAATACACCTTTGTGGGAACGATCAGTGGGAAGGGAATAAGCATTTATATATGGCTTACTATGTATCAGGCACTATGCCAAGAATTTTAAAATATTATCTCAGTTGAGTCTTATAACAACTCCTTGAGATGCTATTATTATCCCCATTTTACATTTGAGGAAACTGAGGCAAAGAAAGGCTATGTAACTTATCTAAGGTTACAAAGCTATTCAGTATCTGAAGCTAGATTTAATTTCCAGTCCTCTTGACTCCAAACTCATTCTACCACCTAGCTGCCTTTACTTTTCTTTTGTAAAAGCAAATTTATATTAATTGTTTAAATAGGAATCGGACTTCATTGGTGGTGATTAAAAGTAAAATAAAGACATTCAGAATAGTTACTTCTACCAATAGCATTAAAGGCCAAATATCTCTCTCTCTCTCTCTCTCTCTCTCTCTCTCTCTCTCTCTCTCTCATGCTTTGAAATCCTTTAAAATATTTTAAAATGTATGTGATTTTATCACAAATTTATTAATCTATTTAAAATGTTTTAAAACACATGAATTCTGTCCAAATGAAGATGAAAATAAATTAGATATGGATCTAACAAATTTCATTTTTAGTTTTGTATTGTCTTGTTTTGTTTTTCCCATAGACACTTCAGGTATTAAGCACTTATCTAATTCTTACTATACACCAAGTACTAGGTTTTATTGTGTTTGGGAAAGTTGGTGGACAGAGCTACCCACTCTACCTCTCTATGCTTTCTACTTCCATAATTTGTGTACTAGTCTCACATACCTTCTTTTTCTGCCTTGACTCTCCAGTTGACTTGTTTAGTCAAACCTAACTGAATTATCAATTTACCAAGAGACAGGAGGCAGCCTATGTCAGATGGGTCAAACAACTTTCTGACAAGTTAGCCACGCTGTCACTTAATGCCTAGTGGAAGCAGCTCTGGACCCTGTCCCAAAAGTCACAGGAACAGTAGCACTCATCCTGACAAAGCAGCAGGCTTGCTGCTAATGTGACCCAGGGTAGCAAAGTCTGGAAACATTCCCTGTGGAGAGAGGGTCTGTGAGACTGACTGAAGTTTGTAGAGACTTCCTTCCCTTTTTATCCAGTTCAGCATCTGAAAACACAGACATAAAACTTCTCACTGCTATATATATATGTTGGTCCTAACAAATGGTTCAGCAAAGGGGATATACATTATTTTGTTAACAGTAATGACACTAAGAAATATGCCTTATCCCATGTTGTAGGAACCCATACAAACCCTTTGTCCTTTCATCTCCTGCATCTGGAATCTCCTTTTAGAATGTGAAGTCATTCAGAGCAGGGACTATCTTCTTACTGTATCTCTAAACCCAGCACTTAGTATACTATATGGCACAAAGTAAGCACTTCATAAATATATTTTCTTTCATTCAGTCAGTCATATTGGGTATTTTCTGCCCTGGAATCTCTTGCTCCCTTGTACAATCACCTCTTATATTTTACCAGGTACCAACTCTGGTTTATCACCATTATCTTTCCACACACGACATTAGTCACCAAGCACTGGGCTATGGATTTGATTAGTTCCTCTACATATTAATGTTCTACAATGTCAAATGGGTATTCAAGAATAACTTTTTTTTTGTATTTGAGGTTTTATTGCATTTCCAACAGAAGCTGTTCCAAACCTTCTTTTCTATACTCCAGCATTCTCTACCAAAACTGTTCTCCACAGCCTCATTTTCATCAGGATACTTTGCCTCCTGCACTATCACCTGTGCCTAAAGTGCCTGTCCTTACTCCCACAACTTACCATCCTTCGTGCCTTTGAGATTCTGACCATTTGTAACTTCCAGATGGAAAGCTTTCCTAATGCCTCTACTAGTGTGCCCTCCATCTTCAACTTATTTTGTCCTTACTTTTGTTTGTTTGTTCAGATGCTGTGTCCCTGAGGAGGTAAACTTCTTGGGAACAGTAATACATGCATACATACAAACACACACACACACCAAATACATAACCATTCTTTCTACCTAACAGGTGCTTTAAAAAAAGCTTGTTTTTGAATTGGGGTGGGTGGGGCATACCTATTATTGTGTGTATGTTTGTATGTTGGAAACTTCTGGCAAGAAACTTCCTCTACTAATGAAAATTGTCATCTTCTCTGAAATTTATTCTTATGGAGTTGCCTACAGACACTGAGAGGTTAAGTCTTGTCAAAAGTCACAAGGACAGTATGTGTCAGAGGCCAGACTTGAATGCAGGTCTTTGAAGCCATCTTTCTATCAGTAAGGACAGAAACACACTGCCTTTCAATATTGCTGTTGCAATCAAATAAATAGAAACTAAAACTGACCTTAGAATCTGGTTGTAGAGGCAATGTGAAATGGAAATTAAAATGGGCTGCTTGAGAAATTAATCTGATCCAGAACAAAATCCATACCCCATCAGAGACATTGTGTTTAGATCTTGACAACATTATTTTAGAAAGTAAATTGATAACTGAGAGAGGGTTTACAGGTGGGCAACTGGGATGAGGAAAGAACTTGAAATCATGCAATGTGAGGACTAATTAAATAAAATGGGCTGCTTTTCATGGAAAAGAGAGGACTTAACAAGTCAGTGATTGTTTCCTTCAAGTATTTGAAAGGCAATCAAATCAAAAAGGGATCAGGTTTCCTCTCAGAGAATAAAACCCAAGTGTGGAAACAGAGACATTGCAGAGAGTAAACATAGTGTCTGTCTGTCTCTGTCTCTCTTTCTCCATATATGTGTATGTGTGTGTGTGTGTGTGTGTGCGCGTGCGTGCATGTGTGTACATATATACATAGTGTGTATACACACATACATACATATATGTACATACATCATATATATGTGTATATGTTAAGCAGAGATTGGATGATGCAGAGAGGATTCCTTTAAAGTTCTGGGTTAAATGGAATGACTTCATGTATTCCATCCTATTCTGTGAGTCTATGAAACCAGAGAAAACAAAAAATGTCCTATCTTCAATTTCAAAACACTCTAGTACAAAATGAGCATATGAGAAAACAGAAAATAGCATATCTTCAAATATAAAACACGCTATAAAAAATTAGCATGTAAGTTGTGAGAGGAGAGAAAAAGTGAAGAAAGATACCACTATTCCTCAGATATTTGCATGCCATGATAATCCTAACACAGGTAAATCTACAGAAAGATTGAGAAGAATCCTCTGTAATCAGTGCAGGACCCAAATGGTGAAGCTATTGAGCTGAAAGTAGCATGCCTCACTTTGCAAAGCACACAATTTACTCCCTGCAGGTAATTATTCAGTCACATCTCAGGGACAGTACCACTATATTCTCTCACTCTCTCTCTGAAAGCATAATAAAAACAGTGGAAAGCTCTCATTATATCTTTTTCACATAAAAGTAATACTTTGAATAACATATCATTTCTTTTCCAAGAAGCTGAAAGCAGTGCATATATATTATAGCACCTTGCATTTACATACCACTCTTTACTTTCCAAAGCCTTTTCAGGTATTTTATCTTATTTTACCCTCCCAAAAAACTTGTAAGACAAAATAGGTAGGAATTATTATACCCATTTAAAAGGAAAAAAAAAAACTAAGAAAGAGTTTGCCATACTTACCCATTTTCATCTCATTCAGAGGGGCCAATGTGAAATTGACTCCAATCGAGGTTCTACACAGCAATATTTATTCTAATATTTACTAGGCTTTTACAGCATAAGTTGTAATTAAATTGAAGCCCTAGAAATACAGATAAAAGGACATGAAATTTGCCCAAAGGAGAGAAACCCTGGTGCTAGCTTATTGCCTTCTGACTTTAGAGAACAAAATATTAAGCATCTGTTGTATTCAGTGCACTGTATAAAATATTAAGATGACATAAAATTAAAATAGGGTCTACTTTCCCAGTGTATAATAATGGGATAAAAATATGTAGATAACACAACACACAATAATTAATTATAAGTATGTTACATAGTTACAACTCTAATTGCTCTATCAGGTATGAGGCTGTTTAGCTTTGGCTGTTATCAACCAAAGAAGATAAGGGTTCCTAGAAAATGGCATTTGGGTTGAACTTTAGAGGCATTTTTGCATAGTAGAAAAATAAGTGACATGGAAGCCAGGAAACCCTAAATTAAAAATAAAACTCAAAGATTTTCCTTTGACATATATTGATTGTGAGACTGCAAGTCACTTAACCTCCCAGTGGCCCAGAGAAAGTGCAATATGAACTGGTTGAAATTCCCTTATCTTGGAGTTCTTTATATTAGTGAACTCACAGGTCAAGTTCATTTGAAGAATGGTTAGATTTTCATTAAGCAAAGAGAATACAAGGGGCCTTTTACCAGCCACTGCTCTTCCATAGTCTGGAGCAGTGGTGGGGAACCTTTGACTTCAATCCCACATGTGGCCTTTTAGGTCCTTGGGTGCAGCCTTTTGGCTGAGTCCAAGTTTTACAGAACAAATCATTTTATTAAGGGGATTTTTTCTGTGAAGTGTGGATTCAGTCAAAGGGCCACACTTGAGGACCTAGAAGGCCACATGTGGCCTCAAGGCTGCAGATTCCCCACCCCTGGCCCTGGACTCTCCCACTGCATATGATTGATCATGGGATCATAAGATGTAGACAGGAAACTTAGAGATACTAAACCCTTCATTTAATGGATGAAGAAACTGAAGACTGGAAAATGTAAGTGACTCAATAATTGACCCTCTTGAAATTTTAATCTCCCACTGCCGACTCTTTCTTTCCCTACTGGTTTCTCTTGGAGTATATAATACTTTTCTTGTCTTAAAATAACATCTACAATTCTAGTTAGTTTATGTCAATCACAATCTGTTTCTGAATGATTGGTTACTTCAAACCTTTATTTAGTCTTCATATAGATGTGTAGTATTCCTGATTACTAAGGTATAGACTGAAGACATTGACTCATTAACTGCCAAATACAGAGTTAAGTAGCTTACATAAGCATTTAGTTAGTGGCAGAGATAAAAATGCAGTCCAGGACTCTCACATCATTTTCCAAAACTTCCCTAACCATCTTCCTCATGATTCTCCACATTCCAAATTTACATTTTATCTTTCATCATATCTGTATAAAAATCTCATTTTTTTTAAAATGACACTCAACATTGAGTCAGGGAACCAGAGTTTGGGTCTGAATTCAGCCAGCTAATTCATGTAATATTCAATAAGGCGATTAACTTTGTTGTATCTCAAGTACCTCATCTATAAAGTGGAAGTAATAATACTTGCACCACCTACTTCACCAGGTTTTCTCAAGGAACATAATAGTTTAAATGGTAGTGGCAAAATGGAAGTTTCTTAGTACACATCTTGCCATGTTACTTCCCTGGTCAGTAAACTCCAGTGGTTCCCTTTTACCTCTGAGATAAAATACAAATCCCTCTATATAGCACTTAAGGCCCTTCATGACCTGGCTCCAGCCTCTCTAGCCTTATTACACATTACTCCACTTCAGATAATCTTCTGCCCAGCCAGACTGACCTTCTTGCTATTCCTCTCACAAATCATTCTATGTCATATCCCCATGCCTTTTCTAAGGTTATTCTCCAAATGTGGAATGCACTCCTTCCTGTCCTCTGCCTGTTGTAATTTCTAGTTCTCTCCAAAACTCAATTCAAATAGAAGCAATTCAGTTTCCTGGCATGGAGCTGGTGTACTGTCCAGGTTTCACAAGCATTCAATGATGAGGCCAACAAAACAGCGCCATAGTCTGGTAGTCAGTTGAGTACCTCTTCTCTCTCACACTTTCCTTTGGAGTCTCCCAAACACTGAGCTAGTTCTGCAGCGTGTGCATCAACCTCATGGTAATATTCCTAGAATGTAAACCACTAAGAGAAGTGAACTTATTCATGTCATTCAAAATTTCTGTACGTACTGTAACCAGTAATTCCACATAGGGCTGGTGAGGTACTGCCTGGTGGAGAATTCCTGTTTTCTTGGTGTTGTAAGGCCAAAATTAGCACAAAAAGGCAGAGAATCAATTCATACTCCATTTAATCTCAGCCTCAGAGGCTGTGCTGAATTCACAATCACTTGTAAACAAAAAGTCACACATGAACTCTCCCTTCATTTTAGTCTTGGCTTGTAGCCTTTTTAAGTTAAATATTTTACCATCAGTGCAGTAGCTGATTTTGAAGACATTTTCAACCTTGTTGAAGTGTCTGACAACATAGCTGAAAACATCATGCTAAAAAGCATGGGAGCAAGCACACAACCCTGCTTCTTCTATCATTTACCAACTAGTGAAAGGCTCTTGTTTTTTATAAATTTGATTCAATTTTCTATATGTTTGAGAAAAGAAGCCTTCATCAGAGAAACTTGCTTCAATATTTTTTTACAAGTACTATTGCAGTCTTTCCCTCCATCCTGTTCCCAACTCAATTTATTCAGTTCTCTCTTTTTTCACCCTGCCTTCCTTAGAAATGTTTTCCTTTTGATTACCTCCTTCCCCAATCTTCCTTCCCTTCTATCACCCCCCTTCTCTTATTCTCTTACCCTCCTACTTTCCTATAGTGTAAGCTAGATCTGCATATCCAATTGAGTGTGTATGTTACTCCCTCTTTGAGGCATCTGATGAAAGTAAAGTATACTCACACCCCCTCCATCTCCCCTAACTTCCCCTCCACCATAAAAGCTTTTCATTGCCTCTTTTATGTGAGAAATTTACCCCATTCTATCTCTCACTTTCCCTTTCTCCCAGTATCTTCCTCTCTCAGCCCTTAATTTTATATTTTTAGATATCATCCCTTCATATCCAACTCCTACCTGTGCCCTCTATATATACTCCTAACTGCCCTAATAATGAGAAAGTTCTTAGGAATTACAAGCATCATCTTCCCATGTAAGAGTGTAAAGAGTTTAACTTCATTAAGTCCCTTATGATTTCCCTTTCCTTTTTACCTTTTTATGCTTCTCTTGAGTCTTTTATTTGAAACTCAAATTTTCTATTCAGCTCTTGTCTTTTCATCAAGAATTCCTTTATTTTTCTCCTGAAGGATTATGCTCAGTTTTCTGGGTAGGTGATTCTTGGTTGTAATCCTAGCTCTTTCACCCTCCGGAGTATCATATTCCAAGCCCTCAGCTCCTGTAATGTAGAAACTGCTAAACCTTGTGTTATCCTGACTGCCTCCACAATCCTTTTTTTTTCCCTCTCTTCCTGCTTGCAATATTTTCTCCTTGACCTTGGAGCTCTGGAATTTGGCTATAATATTCCTGGTAGTTTTCCTTTTGGGGTCTCTTTCAAGAGGTGATTGGTGGATATTTTTTTCAATTTCTATTTCACCCTCTGGTAAAATCAGAGGCAGGTTTTCTGGATAATTTCTTGAAAGATGATATCTAGGCTCTTTTTTTGATCATGGCTTTCAGGTAGTCCAATAATTTTTAAATTATCTCTCCTGGATCTATTTTTCAGGTCATTTGTTTTCTAATGAGATATTTCACACTGTCTTTTATTGTTTCTTGATTTCTCATAAAGTCATTAGCTTCCATTTGTTCAATTCTGATTAAGGAATTATTTTCTTTAGTGAACTTTTGTAACTCCTTTTCTATTTGACCAATTCTACTTTTTAAGGAATATTTTTCTTCAGTGAATTTTTTTTTGCCTCTTTTTCCATTTGGCCAATTTTGCTTTTTAAGGTATTCTTCTCCTTGGCTTTTTGAACCTCTTTCACCATTTGGCCTAGTCTGTTTTTTAAGGTTATTTTCTTCAGTATGTTTTTAGTGTCTCCTGTACTAACCTCTAAGTTGTTGGCTCATTTTTTTCATGATTTTATTGCATCACTCTCATTTCTCTTCTTATTTTTTCCTCTTCCTCTCTTACATGTTTTTCAAAATCCATTTTGAGTCCTTCCATGGCCTGAGATCAATTCATATTTTTTTTTTGGTAGGCTTTGGATGTAGGAGCTTTGACTTTGTTATCTTCTTCTGAGTGTATATTTTGATCTTCCTTGTGATTATAGTAACTTTCTATGGTCAGAATTTTTTTCTATTGTTTGCTCATTTCCCCAGCCTATTTCTTGACTTTTAACTCCTTTATAAAGTAGGGCTTTGCTTCCAGGGTGGAAGGTGCACTGTCCCAAGCTTCAGGGGTTTTGTGTAAGTGTTTCAGGGATACTTCTAGGGACTAGTAAGTTATCAGTTCTTTCAAGTGGTGATCTAAGGAGAGGTGTGTTTATTTCTCTCCTGGCCTGTGTTCTTTTCTGCCCTTGAACTATGATGAGTGTTCCTGCTCCACTGAGGCTGCAAGCTAGGGTGTGCTAGTGCTCCTCTTTGCCCTGGGACTGCTTCCCAAGACTGTGTCCTTGATCCAAGTATGGGCAAAGCATCAGAGTCCAGCTCCAGTGCTAGCAAAGAGATCCCTGTAATCTCCTTCAGACCAGTGGTTTGATCACCTTACCATCTATGTTCTGAGAGCCCTGAAAGCAACTGCTGCCACTGCTGATTCAGTGGCTCCCAAAGCTTACTCCAGCTTTGCTGAAGCCAGCTCTGTGCTGACACAGCTTGCGCTAGACTGTGCTCCACTCTCCCCTAGGTGCAACAGAGTTTTCCTGCTGACATTCTAAGTTTTCTTTAGCTGGAAAATTATTTCACCCATCCTTTTGTGGGCTCTTTTGCTCTAGGAATTGTTTTATGGCATTAAAGGGATTTTGAGGTGTTTGGGGTAGAGCTCAAGCAAGTTGTTGCTTTTTTCTCTGCCATCCTGGCCCTGTACTGTTCTTCATGAAACATAAAGCAATACCAGTATCTTCTGCTGGCATGTTTTTCCAGATTAATTTCTATAAATTTTGATAAAGAGGATATTACTTTGTGGTATCTCCATTGAAGAATTAGTTTACTTTTTAACTTTAAGCCTTCATTACTTTCTATTAATGATATCTAAAAAGCTCTAAGACTCTGAAGGTAGAAAAAGGAAAGAAGGGAAACATCACAGTCTCTATTTTTCTGATTTTTTTTTTTAGTTTAGGTCTTTTGCAGCAGAAGGTGTTTTTGATCAATTTTCTACTTTTGTGTTCTAGTACATTCCTGGGTTTTTTGAGCTTCCTTTCTATTTTATGATTTCATCTTTGTTCCTACCCATCTTCACACACACACACACACACACACACACACACAATCAAATATTAATCTTTATAGCTTTTTTTAGTACAGCAGTGCACAACATGGAAGGGAAGTTAGCAACAACTAAATGACATTTCAAAATGGGATCATGCAAAGGGTCTCATAGTATGAGTTATACGATAGTAAGAATGTCTTTTGAAACTTCTCCTCTGCATAGGATTACTTACCAAAAGGCTAAGGCTGACTTGGCTCAAAATTGATTCCAAACATCTTGAAAGCTTATGTAAACTGTCATTCACACTGTTCTCAAGATCTGACTTCCAGATTATAAGGAAAGGTTAATGAGCTTTTCTTCTGATTTCATAACCATTTGAGTCTCCTCCAGGGTTTACTTGTTCAGTATTTTTCTGTATAGAGCCAGAAGATGTTTACCCATAATTCATTTTTATTGCTTAGATCTATGAGTAGTAACATTTTATTTCATAGTTTTCTATTCCCATAAAAAGGTGACATTGTTAACATCACAATCAATAAAGCTTTCGTTTGCAGTTCTCTCCACTGCCAATACTGATGATACAATTGAATTTCTCTATCCAGCATCCCCTTTGGAAGCAAATACACACATTTACAATATGAAATGGAATACCCTTTGGAACAAAGGGCACTCATATGGAAGATGGAAATTGAGTTTAATAATATAAAGAGTTTGGGCAGCTAGGTGGCACAGAAAATAGAAAGCTGGACATGGAGTCAGTAAGACTCATCTTCATGAGTTCAAATCTAGCCTCAGTGGGCTAGTGCAGTGGATAGAGCACCAGCCCTGAAGTCACAAGGATATCAGTTCAAATCTGGCCTCAGACCAAACACTTGACACGTACTAGCTGTGTGATCCTGGGCAAGTCCCTTAATCTCAATTGCCTAAAAAAAAAAAAAACTAGCCTCAGACACTTACTAGCTATGTGACCTGGACAAGTCACTTAACCCAGTTTGCTTTAGTTTCCTCAACTGTAAAATGAAATGGAGAAGGAAATGGCAAACCGTTCAAGCATCTTTGCCATGAAAACTCTGACTCAACAACAACAACAACAATAACATAATCTGTCCCCAAAGCTTACTAGGTAGTAGTTCCACTACTAGCTATTTCACTAGTTATCTATGTTACTTTAGATAAATAATTTGATATCACAAGGACACAGGATATAAAGCCAGAAGGAACATAAGAAATTATGTGACCTGGCTTCCTAATTCTTCAGACAATGAAACTAAGGCCCAGATAAATCAAATTGCCTGTCTAAGGTCACACCTATATGAAGAGAGCAGAGATTGATAATAAGATCCTGCGATGCTAAATCTAGAGCCCTTTGCATTATATTACATAACTTTTTGAATCTGTTTCCTTATCTATCAAATGAAAGGGATGGATAAGATCTCCAAAGTACTTTCCAACTATAAATCTATGAAGTTAATTAAATACAATGTTGAAGTCATTAAGTCATTAATACATGATCTCGAATGAATTCAAGATTTTTGTTCTGGACATGTAGGAATGGTACTGATAGAAATCAATCATTAGAAATGAGAATTTTTAGTGGTGGGAAAAACAGAAGATGGGGAAGAGAAGAAAAGAAGAAGGTAAATATGGAGGATGCTGATGAAGTAAAATTGGTAGTAATGATTTTGAGGACCAATAAATATTCTCAGATCATGGGTTAAATGGGTTAAAAATTTAAAGACATACTTCTAAAATAAGCATTTATTTCCCTGGATGGTGACCACCAGGGTCCCCTAAACCCTTTCAGATGGTCTATGAGATCAAAATTTTTATGATCATGTTGCTTTTAATATACCCCCTCCCTTTTCCATCCACATTTCTATGTGAGAACAATTACACACACACACACACATACATATATGTATGTATATATGTATATGTGTGTATATATGTGTATATTTATTTCAACCCAAAGAACATCTCCCAATAGATGGAGTGGACAAGCACTTCTAAGAGTTATGTTGTCTTCTATTAATCCAGATATTAAATATATGTGTAAAAATGTGTAAAAACAGTGTCATTTTCTCATCTTTTTTTTTTCATTTTGGAAAACAGCTATGTTTTTCATAAAATATTTTTTATCAACATATAATGGATTTGTTGTTATTTGAATGAATTAATTACATATAGATATTTAATTTATCAGTTTTATTTTTCTAATGCAGTAAATATTTATAGATAAAATCCACATGGACAAAAGGTTTTTGGGGGGGGCGTTTTGATAAATTTCATATTTTTAAATGAATCCTGAATTTAAAAAATAATAATCACTACTTTAAGTGATATAAACTCTAACAATGTTTATCTTAAATTTCACTTTCATGGATGAATTTCAGGTCTTGGAGCAAGGTTGAACTTTCTCATGGGTCTCAGGAGAAAGTATGCTTCTAAAGCCATCAGCTCAATTCCCCACCTATGTTCAAAATTTCAAATTGAGAAGCACTTTGTCAGCCAGCCTTAAAAAGATTTTAGAAAGGTATATTTACTAATGTCTTATAATAAGGATAGTTGATACAAAATATCCTCACAAAAGTCTGTGACACACAATTTCCCATGAATATTCAGGGTTCAAGGGAAAATGGGCTCAAAGTTAGAGAGCTGTGGTGGTAAAGAGGTAACACTATACCTGGTGCCTGGAAGTCATTTTTATCCATAGTTAAGGGGTACTAAAAGTTTGCTTTAAGCCTGGTGAATTCACAGCCAATATATCCTTCAGTCAGGGTGCAGACATTCCCGTGAACAGCAGCTATCACAGTGAGTTTACCATAGAACACTGATGAGAAGTCTAAAATGCACCAGGTCTGTTCATAAGGTCATCCTCTGGCCAAAGGTGTAGGTGGGGAGGAAGGAGACCTTGAACAAAGCTGAAGATTAAGCCTCTTTTTCCTTAATATTCTTCACATCCCAGCAAGTTCGCTCCAGTCTTTCAAAGAGTCACTCACTATTTGTCAGACCTTTCAGATTCGGGTTAAGTTGATGCTTTTATACAGGGCCCAGAAATGATGAAATCCTTTCACCAAATGAAACATACTTCTGACATAATTTAACTTCATCCAATGACTTTCAAAGAACATTTATGTTTATTCTAAAGCATCTGATTGATTGACTAATTGGTTGATTTATTAACAGGTTTTATAACTTTGCCTGTGTATCAAGGATAAAATGTAGAGGAGTTGTTTCTACTCCCCCTGTGTAATAATAAATACTGACAGTAGGTGTATACCACTGGATTTACCTAATGCAATTAAAAATTGGTGCTCTTCCAACAAAAATTCTATGAAATGACTGAGGTGCAAAACTGAAGTCCAAATGTTACCCATAGCATGGATGACATCTGCATGAACTTAAAAATCATTTGGAAAGCATTTGAAAAGAAATAATCTCTCATGTTGAATTGATAGTAATAAAACATATTGTTTCCACCAGATGATTTTAAACATTATGGCTTTTTCCAGATATGTAGGTGGCTAGAGAAATGTATGATGAAAGCAGAAGAATTTGGTTATTACAAACTCCTGTTTCTGATTTCTAGACTCTTCTAAATCTCAAATCTCACCTGACCTACAGCATTCTATTTTCATCATTTCTCCATGAATATTTAAGAAAAATAAATATTCTAAATATTTGCCATAGACTGAAAAGTCTCCTCTTAAATTTTTGGGGAGTTTATTTTTCAATAGTAATTACTCAATATTACAATTTGAAAAATATTTTTGTGTAGTTATCAAAATCATTATTTCACTTCTACCTTTTTCCTTAATGCTATGGATTTTAAACTATAATATTAGGCATTTCTTTCACATGATTGTCCTTTTATCTTTAAGGAAACATATTTTCTATGATGAAGTATCCAATGGCTAGCTTTGTATGGCCAAAAAATTAGGATTTCTAGTAGGTTTAAGATGGCATAACAATGAAAAAGGATCCTACCACTAATTACAAAGCATGTTGAGCTTAAATACTAAATTAATTTCCATTAATTCACTATTGTAGGTTATAAGTGAAGTGGCATCTTTTATTTTTTAGGAGTTGTTTAATTTTATTTTTTTCTGAATTTCATAAAAACAATTATAAACATCATTTTTTTTGTAATTTTTGAGTTTCAAATTCCCTCTTTCCCTCATTCTCCTCCCTTCTCTTTGAAAAGAAAAACACTTTGATGTAGATTATATATGTCATCATGCAAAATATATTTCGATATCAGCCATTTTGCAAAAGAGATCACAGATAAAAAAAAGAAAAAGAAAATTTCAAAAAAATATGCTTTCGTCTGTATTTAGACTCTGTAATTTTTTTTTCCTCTGGAGGTTGATAACATTTTCATCATAAATCTCTCAGAATCATCTTGAATCATTGTGTTACTGCAGATAGCTGAGGCATTCATAGTTGATCATTGTACAATATTTTTGTTATTGTTTTCAAAGATCTCCTGGGTCAGCTCACTTCACTTTGCATCAGCTCATGTCAGTCTTGCAAGGTTTTTGTGAAATCATTCTGCTCATCATGTCTTATACTACAATAGTTTTCCATTACAATCATATAGCACAACTTGTTCAGCCATTCCACAATTGTTGGGCATACCTTAAATTTTCAATTCTTTTCCACCACATAAAGAGCTAATAAATATTTTTATACATATAGGACTTTTTCTTCTTTTTCTTTGATCTCTTTGTGATATAGCCCTAGTAGTTGTATTGCTGGGTCAAAGGGTATGCAGAGTTTTATGGCCTGTTGGGAGTACTTCCAAATTGCACTCCAGAACATTTGGCTCAGCTCACAACTCCACCAACAGTACATTAATGTCTCAGTCTTTCCACATCATCCCAAACATTTTTGTTTTTTCTTCCTTTTCTGTTATACTAACCAATCAGATAGGCGTGAGGGGGCACTGCAAAGTTGTTTTAATTTGCATTTCTCTAATCAAGAATGATTTGGAGCATTTGTTCATATGGCTAGAGATAGCTTTAATAATTCTTTTGAAAACTGATTGTTTATATCTTTTTTTTTGTTTGCTTTTAGTCAATTGGGGTTGTGACTTGCCCAGGGTCACACAGCTAGTAAGTGTCAAGTGTTTGGTCTGAGGCCAGATTTGAACTCAGGTCCTCCTGACTTCAGGGCTGGTGCTCTATCCACTGCACCACCTAGCTGCCCCTGTTTATATCTTTTGATGACGTATGAATTAGATAATGACTTGTATTCTCATAAATTTGACTCAGTTCTCCATATATTTGAGAGATGAGGCCTTTATCAAAGAAACTTGAAATTCTCCTACAACTTTCTTGTTTTCCTTTTTATGTTGACTGATTTGGTTTTGTTCTGCAAAATCTTTTTAATTTAATGTAATCAAAATTATCCATTTAAAATCTCCAAAAGTTCTCTAACTCTTATTTGATTATAAATTCTTCCCTAATTCATAGACCTGGCTAAGTAAATTTCCCATGTTCCCCTAATTTGCTTATGATATCACCAATTATATCTAAATCACATACACATTTTAACCTTATCTTGGTATATACAGTGTGAAATGTTTGTCTGTGCCTATATTGGGCAAACTGTTTTCCTGTTTTTCCAACAATTTTTCTCAATAATGAATTCTTGTTCCAAAACCTTATATCTTTGGGTTTGTAATATACTATATTACTATGGGTATTAATCGCTATATATTGTGTACCTAACCTATTCAACTGATTCATCCATCACTCTATTTCTTAGTCAATACCAGATAGTTTTGATGATTACTACTTTTAAATATCAATCTGGTACTTCTATGACAATTTCCTTCACATATTTTTTTTTATTTTTCCCTTAGTATTTTTGACCTTTTGTTCTTCCAGAAGAATAGTGTTCTTATTTTTTCTAACTCTATAAAAAGATTTGTTTTCAGCTTGGCACTGAATAAGTAAATTAAGTAGAATTGTATATTTTATTATATTTGTACAACCTACCCATAAGCAATCCATATTTCTCTAATTGCTTAGATTTCACTTTATTTGCGGGAAAAAAATGTTTTGTAACTACATTCATATAGATCTTAAGTTTGCCTTGGCAGGTAGACTCCCATCTACTTAATATTATGACCAGTTTTTTTTTTTTAATGGAATTTCTCATTCTTAATCTTCCTATTGAACTTTGTTGGTAGAACTGCTGATGACTTACGTGGGTTTATTTTATACCCTGTAATTTTGCTGAAGTTGATAATTGTTTGAATAGTTTTTTAGTTGATTGTTTAGGGTTCTCTAAGTATATCACCATATCATCTGTAAAGAGTGATAGTTTTATTTCTTCATCGCCTAGTCTAATTCCTTCAATTTCTTCTTCTTGTCTTATTGCTATAACTGGCATTTCTAACACAAGATCAAATAAAATTAATGATAATGGCCATCTCTGCTTCACTCATGATCTTATTAAAATGTTTTCTTGCATATTCACATTACAACTAATGCTTGCTGATAGTTTTAGGTAGATTTTTCCTTTTTATTTTAAGGAAAGCTCCATTTATCCCTACAGTTTCTAGAGTCTTTAATAGGAATGAGTGTTGTATTTATCTAAAACCTTTTCTGCATCTATTAAGATAATACTATGGGGTTTTTTTTGTTATTGATATGGTTTATGCTGGTAGTTTTACTAATATTGAACCACTCCTGCATAGGTACATTCATCAATAGTCTTCCTTGTCTGTTTTTGCTTTTCCTGACTAAGGTAATAGAACCATATTTGTGTTGTAAAAGAAATTTTTATGACTCCTTTGCCAATTTTTCTAAATAGTCTAAGTAGTATTGGATTTAATAGCTCTTTAAATGTTTGGTAGAATTAAATTGTTTAATCTATCTGGTACTGGGGAGTTTTCTTAGGGAACTCATTAATGGTTTGATGATTTTTTTTTTCTGAAATAGGGTTAACCATTCTATTTCTTATTCTGCTAATTTGGAAAATTTATATATTTTGGGTAAATATACATTTCATTTAGATTTTCAGATTTTGGGGGGCATACAATTAGGTAAAGTACCTCCTAATGATTGTTTCAGTTTCATCTTCATTAGTGGTTAAATCCCACTTTTCATTTTTAATACTGCAATTTAGATTTCTTCATCCTTTTTAAAATAATATTAACCAATGGTTTACCTATTTTTTTAAATAAAACCAGCACCAAGTTTCAATTATTGGTTCAGTGGTTTCCTTACTTTTACTTTTATTAAACTATCCTTTGGTTTTCATGAATTCCAATTTGTTGTTCAATTAGGGATTTTTAACTTGTTACGTATATATATATATATATATATATATATATATATATATATATATATATATATATATGTATATATATATATATATATATATTATATATATATATATATATATATGTGTATATATATATATATACACACACACATATATATGTATATTATATATACATATATATATATATATAGTTTTTAAATCTTAGAAAAGTGATTGGCGAAAACTATTTTCACATGTAATTAGAAAAAAAATACTCTTCAGTGGAAAAAGTACAATGATGCAAGACAACGCAGAAGAATTTATGATGAAAACTTCTATCTGTCCCCAGAGATAGAACTGATGGTGTCTGAATACAGATTGAAGCATGCTTTTTTTTGTCTATATTTTTTTTTGCAACATGACTAATGTTGACATGTTTTGCATGATTACACATGTATAAGCTGTGTTAAATTGCTTTCTTTCTCAATGGGGTGGGGTGAGGGAAGCGGGAAGAGAATTTGCAACTTGGGGTTTTGGAAATGAAATTTAAGAGTTCTTTTTGCATGTAATAGGAAAAGAATAAAAACACTAAATAATTTTAAAATGATCAAATCCCTCTACTGTTTCACTGTGGATACTATCTCCATCAGTAAAGATCAAAAAAGCTTCACTAAAGTTATATTTGTTTTTATTTTAATTGTTTTGACCCATTAACTTTTTGACTTTGGGTTTTTATTTCTGATTAATGGCATCATACATTTCTGATACCCTTTTATTTTCCAGCCTCTATTTTGCATGTTTTTTTTTATTTTGCTGCTTTTTGTCTCTTATTACAGAAACATTTGTTTCTACTTTGTATATTGGTTAGAAATTTCAGTATCTATCAGGAATTGCAATATCTATCAGCAGATTTTCCATAGTTTTCTCAGATCACTTCTGTTATTATGGTATTTCCTGTCTCTAGATGACTTCTTTGTTTTTTTTTCCTACAGTTGTTATCATGGTGATTGTCTAAAAATATATGTGTTTATTCTGGTCTTGAAATGTTTTTGTACTCTCTGTCTTATATTGTTGGAAAATTACTTTGCTATACATAGTTTTATCTTATGTCAGACTTTTTGAATTACTCAATTGTGGTTGTTAATTTGATTACTGCTATGAGTCTCTTTCCTACTATTTTTCTTTTTTAGTGAATAATCTGACAATTAACTAGGTGGATAAAAATAACTTTTTTTATACTTGAATTTAAGGATTAGAATGTAATTTCATTCTTGGAAACAGTGAAGGAGCCAAGATGTCAGAGTAGAGAGAGCTTTCCATTCAAACTCTGCCAACAAGCCCCTTACAAAAATCATTATAGTAACAAGTCAAATCAATTTCTTTGGGCACCATAGCCAAGAAAACATCAGAGTGAGATTTTTTTCAGGCCAAAAGAGCTTAGGAAGCCAAAAGGAGAGGTCTGTAACATAGGAGCAGGGACTGACATGGAGTGCATATGGCAACAACACTAGTTATAGGCCCAGGAAGTAGCTGCTACAGCACCAAAAGCTGTTTTTGGAATTTTCAGCCCAGAGACAATAAGGGCATAGGACAACTGGTCTGAAAGAGATTCCAGGGTAGCCTTGTGCTAGCATTGGGTGTAGGAGTAGGTGCTATTGTTAACTACATTTGTCACATCCAGTTACAGTTCTGGGGCTCAGTTCTGAGGCAGAGATTACTAGCACTTGAGGCTGCAAGGGAGCAGGGGCATTTCCTCAGTAAGGGTCAGAAAAAGGAACAGGAAATCAGTAACAATAAATATAACAAAGAGTGACAAGTTGAGAATAATGCCTAGGTTGCAAACATGGTAGATTGGGAGGATGAAGGGTGCCTTTAATAGGAGAAGAGAAGCATGGAGGAGGCTAGGATATGGGGGAAAAGTCAAATGAGTTATACTTTAACATGTTGTTATTGAGATATACCCAGGACATCATATTTTAAATATCCAATGGGCACCTGGTAGTGAATAGAGGGCTGTACTTAGAATCAGGAAGACAGGAGGTTGAGTCCTTCATCAGGCACCTAGCAGTGTAATACTTAAGCAAGTCATTTAACTTCTGCCAGTTTCAGTTTCCTCATGTCTATAATAGCTATAATAATAGAACCTACTTCACAAAGTCGTTATGAGCACCAAAGGAAATAAGATACATACAGCATTTTGCAAAACTAAAAATGTGATGTAGATGCTAGTTATCATTATGAAAATTATAATTATTAATGATAATATTGTAAGTCGTACTGAAGCTCAGTGGAGAGGAAGAAACTGGATGACATATGTATATAACATCCAGTGTGTTTGTGTATCATCCAGTTTGGGTATTGTATACACACGAATATACATACATACATACATACATACATCTTTGTGTATGTGTA
Source organism: Phascolarctos cinereus (assembly GCF_003287225.1). Lineage (NCBI taxonomy): Eukaryota > Metazoa > Chordata > Mammalia > Diprotodontia > Phascolarctidae > Phascolarctos > Phascolarctos cinereus. The sequence goes on from NW_027555847.1 coordinate 413,493,094, forward strand.
TGCATAAACATACACAGATATTTCAGTTTCTCTCCACTGAGTTTGAGTCCCACTTATATTCTCATTAATAATGATAATTAGAATTTATGTTTATAGATAGATATAGATAAATTTATAGCTATAGATATCTTATACATAAAAATGATAGCTAAGTCCATGCCAGATGATAAGATTACTAAGAGAAAGCATGTGGAGAGAGTAGAGAACTAATTTAGGCTAAAACCATGTAGAATATCCATAGTAATGAAGTATGATTTGGATGACAAGCCAGAAAAAGAACTTGAGATGAAAATGGAAATAGCAGCAGAACAGGAGAGAGGCAGATGAGGAAAATATAGTGATAAGAGCAACTAGGAGGAGAGAGTAGTCAACAGTCTCTCTGGAGCAGACAGGTATGAAGACTGAGAATAGAGCATCAGTTTTGATAGGTGATAATTGATAACTTTGGAGAGAGAAGTTTTAACTGAATGATGAGATTGGGAGTTAAAGAATGGGTGAGAAGAGATGATCCAAAAGGTCATCTAATACAACCTTTTAATTTTTATAGACAGAGAAGCTTAAAATAAAGAGGGAAGTTATTTGCCTAAGTTCATACCACTAATAAGTGGCACAGCAAAGACTTAAGTTGACTGGCTCCATGTGCTTAGAATTCCACTATAATTTGCTGCCAGCCAAGTTCATTCTTCAAACTAATGTCAGAAATTAAACTGGTAAAACTTCATCCTTAAATTTTAAAACAAATCCTTAAATCTTTAAAGATCTGAATCTCATTAAAATGCATGAGAGCTAACAAATTTAAAAGTTATCAATCATTTACCTATTAGTATGAAGGAAGATTCTTACCTAAATATAGGTGTATGATCAAAGGAGAGAAATCAAGTTCCTGAGAAACTTGTGAGAAATGAACGTGAACCTCAGATAAGAAACAACAGTGAAGACAATTGTCTCCTGCTTCACAATATATCTTACAGCTGTCCCTTCTCCATCAACTTCCTATTGTTTGGGACCAAAGTATCAGTAGCAGAACCCTGAGAAGTTTTTAGCCATATGAGTGCAGTGCTGTGGAAAGATTACTAGCCCTAAAATTAGAAAATCTATACAGTATGCACGTGCAACCTCAAAATTTATCTACCTAGGTGTCTTTGTTCCCAAACTTCAGTTTACTTATCTTTAAAATGAAGCAAGTAGTCCTTTCCCTGAGGCAAGACAAAGTCCCTGCTGGTGCTGGTGCCATGGACCGTAGTCTCAACCACTGTTATAGGTACTGTAAAAATAAGACATACTCAAAGTCGCATTTCTGCAAGGGAGTTCATGATGCCAAGATAAGAATCTTCTATCTTGGTAGAAAGAAAGTGAAAGTGGATGAATTTCCATTGTGTGGCCATATGGTGTCAGATGAATATGAACAGCTGTCATCAGAAGCCTTGGAAGCAGCTCATATCTGTGCCAACAAGTACATGGTGAAGAGTTGTGGCAAGGATGGCTTTCATATTCGTGTGCGGCTACATCCTTTTCATGTCATCTATATCAATAAGATGTTGTCACTTGCTGGGGCTGATAGGCTCTAGCCTGGCATGCTGGGAGCCTTTGGGCACTGTAGCCTGTGTACACGTTGGCCAAGTTCTCTTGACAATTTGAACCAAGGTCCAATAAAGAACATGTGATTGAAGCTTTGCATAGAGCCAAGTTCAAGTTCCCTGGTTGCCAGAAAATCCACATTGCCAAGAAATGGGGTTTCACCAAGTTCAATGCTGATGAGTTTGAGGGTATGATAGCTGAGAAGTGTCTCATTCCTAATGTCTGTAGGGTTAAGTACATCCCCAGCTGGAAGCTCTTGGACAAATGGTGGGCTCTCCACTCATGAGGGGTGTGTGCTGTGGTATCTCCCTTTCCGAGGCAAAAATAAACTATATGCTGGTAAAAAATAATGAAGCAAGTAGACAATTTTCTTCTAAATCTAGACATATGATCCTATGATTAAAAAAAAAAACTATCAATGCCTTCCAAGGAGGGTAGAGTATTGTAATGGAAACATCATCACCTAAGCAGTATCTCTAATGATCAAAGTTAATGAACTAGAGCTTTCTATGTATGTTCTCAGCTTAACTACTTTTTGTACCATTGGCGAAGACTTCTCTGTGATGCCAGAATTCACACAACCACACACTTTACTTTGTTAAAGGAGAGCAAAAAAGCATAAGAATTAGAATCATATCTCTAGGACATTCCAGTGTATCACACAACTTCAAAAAATGTTCAAGTATTCAGAAATACTAAATGAAAATTTGTTCTCTAACAATTTTGTCACCAGAGTCAATAGATAATTATAGTAATAAAGCTAGATTAGTTCATTTTCACTAAAATTTACAGCTCAGCTGGTAGATTACAACAGAAGTGTGAATGCTAAGATGTATAACATGGATTTTGAGAAGTCAGCTGGCCTGTAAAAGTAAGTCACTTAATAAGCAAAGCATATTAAAATTCATCGACTGAAATATGCCACAGGATTGGTTAGGTTAATAAAAACCAAACACCTGCAGAAGACTGGTTAATTCAACTGGATTTGTAAAAGAAATTAAATTCCATCAGCAATGTGTGCCTATTTTATGAATTATTAATTATACAATAGCCCCTTTTTGTTTGTATAGAACTTTACAGCTTTTCAAAGTACTTGCATATACCTCATGTCATTTGGTCCTCATTACAATTCTATGAGGTAGACAAAGAAGGAATCAAGAACCTTGTTTTGGAGTTGAAGATTCTGAGACTTGGAGATATCAGGTTACATGCCCAAGGTCACACAACTAGTAAGTTGCAGAATTGTGACTTGAATCAACATCTCTTGCCTCTTTTAAAGCCATTTTTTCTATTTCACCCTATAAATTTGATCTAGAAAATTACAGTAAAATATGTGTTAAGGTGTCGTACTACAAAAACACTGAACCCTCACTTGATGTGTGTAGTCTGTTTGATACTAATGACAGTTTTTGTGCCCACTCTTGTCTCTTACTGTTTCTATAATCTAGAGTAACAATGCATGTGCTCTGTCTTCAGTTGACTGACACATGTAGAGAACTCTTTACATTATATTATGTTGTCTGCCTTTCCTAAGTTTTCTGCCAATCAAAATAACAGAAATACTATTGTTATAATTTGTTATTTGAAATTTCAAGCAAGTCTTTACTACTTTAAGAATCTCAATTTCATTAAAATTCATGGATGGTTTAGTGTGCACTTGGCCTTCTGTATTTGCAGATTTCAAATTTGATCTTGTCATTGTGATATTAAGAAATAGGTAATGTGGGATTGGCTATTTCCTGCAGTCCATGGACTGATGGACCTTGGTGGACAGTGGGGAGAGAAATACAGAGACAGAGTGGAAGAAAGACAAAGAAAGAACCAGAGAAGCAGAGATATAGATGGATATAGACATAGGGGCACCCAGGTGGTAGAGTGGATAGACTAAGAAGACCTGACTGAGTTCAGCTCTGGCCTCAGACATTTACTGGTTTTGTGACCTTGGGCAAGGTACTTTGTCTCTGTTTGCCTGAAGTCCATCATCAATAAAATAGGGGAAATAATTTTACCTGTATCCTAGGGTTGTTGGGACAATTAAATGAGATAATATTTATAAAGCACTGAGCACAGTGCCTGGTGCACAGTAAACATTATACAAATGTTAGATATTATTATTTAGATATAAATGTCAGTTTAGATATGGATAGAGGTACAGATATAGACATGTAGTAATGCATGCATATATGTATATTATATTTATATATAGGCATTGCCTATTTTTCAGAAATCTCTAAACTAAGATGTTCTGCTCACAATCTCATTCTGACAATTTATTCCAAATATGCAAAAGAAAAAGTGTATTGGGAAGATGAAAAACTGAAATGTTTTCACATGCTTAAAAAAATAAATTCCTTCATATGCATCTTTCCAAGTGTCATATGGAAGATTCTCACTCCCAAAAGCAATATCCCAAAAACAGTAACTGCTGTAATGTGCTAACATCACAATATTTAACTATTTGTTGAATCTTGTATTGAATCTTATTGTCTGTCTGTCTATCTATCTATCTCATTCTTTTATTACAGTGGCCTATTTATTATTCTATCTTTTGCTATAAAATTAAGGAATCCTAACATTCTGGTATATATTATTCCTACACATGAGCTTCCTCCCATAATTAAATTATAAATATATAGCATGGCTACTTATGTTTTTAGCAAAGTTATTTTTAAGGGAAAAAACAGAGACTTTTTATTCTGTCTTAAGCTTTTTATGTCGACAGATCCCTGTGAACCAATGCAAAATGTAGATATAGCAGAGTTGTGTTTTTTTTAATCCCAATGACTTGATTCTCTGCTTTGTTCTGCCCCAGGGAAGTTCTGCAATCTCCCAAACACCTGGAATCTTCACTTGGTCTCTTTATTGCCTTAAAAATATATTCTCACATTCTTCATTCACACTCAAAATACTGATAACTGCTTGTAACTTCACTGCTCACAGAGAATTTGCATTTTATCAGGAAAAATATATAGGATTAAAAATGAAGAATAAAATAGGTAAATATTAAGATAATATGAAGCAGATATAAATATGGAGTTGTAGAAGGTAAAGTCATCAGTGAACAGGCCTAAAACAATAGAATGAAATGGAAAGCATACTGGACTACGGGTAGAAGGGAGGGGTTGTTGATGGCACACAAACCTTCTCTTCCCTTATCACCACTACCACCTAACCTGTCCAAAAAGTACTGTTTGTATACCAACTCCTGGTTAGATGAGGTCATATCGTTCTTCAGTTGTTATATGCTTTGGTTTTATGCACCCTGAGAAATCAGGGTTCAACTTAAAGTGTACACACATATACACAGAAATAGATATAGATACACATACAGATATATTTATATCTACATAGATATAAATTTATCTATTATCTATATCTATCTATTCATCCATCTGCCTATCTTAAAGTTTGGCTAAGGATAATGACCAGTGGCATAAGCAAAGGACCTGTAGGTAGCTAGAGAGTACTTTGTAATAACTCACTTATATTTAGTAATGTGTTGGTTACAGAATTTTCCTCATAATAACCATGTGAAACAGTGGAAGAAGCAGCTAGATGGCTTACTGGAGAGAGCACTGGGCCTGCAGGTAGGAAAATCTGAGTTCAAATCCAGTCTCAGACATTTACTAGCTGTGTGACCCTGGACAAGTCATTTAACCTGTTATTGTTGTTGTTGTTGTTGTTGTTGTTTAATCCATTGGAGAAGGAAATGGTATACTGCTCCAGTATCTTTGCCCCCTCAAAAAAAACACATAAGGGGTCATAAAGAGTTAGACATGATTGAACAAAAACAAGGCAATACAAGTACTATTACCTGTATTTTATGGATAAGAAAACTGGAACTTAGAGGAATTAAGTGTCTTTGGTTTATCAATGTAATGCAATTCACACAAATACTTATTAAACATTTACCATGATCTAGATCCCAGAGAAAAGAAAGCAATAGCAGCAGCAGAAACAGTGAAAAATAACTCCTGTCCCCATATCAAAAACAAGTGCCGCCTCTTATACAAGATCTTACTTGATTGTATATACCCTTAGTTTTAGTTATTAAGGCTGTTGTCCCTTACCTAGAACTCTGAGGGAGGGGCAAGAGAAAACATGTGCCTAAAAAGTCAAACAACCACCACTACCTTGACTACCATCTTCCATCAGACCCTAAATGTAACAACCCAAGACTCTAAATCAAAGATTTTTAGGAATAAATGTACCCCTCCCCCACAAAAAAAACCCCACATTAGACCTACTTCCAGTAGTCATCTTTTAGGAAACAAACAAATAAATGAAGTGTGTGTGTGTGTGTGTGTGTGTGTGTGTGTGTGTGTGTGTGTGTGTGCAAAGGTGGAGGTATTCTCAGAGGGAAGGCAATATAGTTAAGGAATCCTGACAGGTTTTTTTTTTTTTTGCAGAAAGAAGAATTTTAGATGATACTTGAAGAAAGCCTCCGAATACCAGATGAATACAGAACATTTAAGGCATGACAGCAACAAATCAAAATGCAGTCAGTTAATGGAGTCTTTGGGGGAAATAAAAGCAAAGAGGCTCCTTTCATTGAATCACAGAGTACATAAAGGATAGCAAAGCACAAAGAGTCTGAAAAGATAGGGAAGGGGGCAGGTTACCAAAGACTATAAAAGCCAAACAGAGGATTTTACAAATGATCCTGGAAGTGATCAGGGACCACTGGAATTTATTCAAATAGTGGGTGTAGGTAGGGCTCTGCTTTAGAAAGACCACTGTGATAGTTGAATGGAAAATGATTGTTATGGGGAGACACTTGAAGCAAGATGACATATAAAAAAAAATTCAATAGCATAGATGTGATGTGCCTGGACCAAGATGGTGGCAGGAATGAGAACAAGTGGCATATATAGAAGATTTTATGGACATAGAGTCAAAAAGTCTTGATACATGATTAGACAAAGTAGGTGAGAGTGAGTTGTTGAGGATATATATTTTTATATATATATACACACACAAAAAAAAGTGTGTGTGTGTGTGTGTGTGTGTGTGTGTGTGTGTGTGTGTGTGTGTGTATCCTAAATAACTGGGAATAATTGAGGGTTTGGGAGAAAAGGTAATGAGTTCAGTTTAATATGTTTATAAGACATCCATTTCAAAGATGTCCAGTAGTTAGTTGCATATACAAGATTACAGGTCAGGAGAGAATTCTTTGCATCAAGATAATGTTTCAATCTACAGAAGCTGATGAGGTCATCAAGCAAAATAGTACAAAAGGAGAGGAAAAATGTCTAAGGACAGAGTTTTGGAAAACATCCATGGTTACATCCAACCTCTGCTTGGCTTTTAAAATTCTTTACAATATGGCTTTCACTTACCTTTTGAACTGTATTATATCTCATGCTACTCTACACTCCAGAATTTATCCATCAGTTCAGCAAATGATGGGCACTTATATTAAGTCTAGATTTTTAGTATCGAAAGGGATGGTGCCATGAATATTTTGTAATGTAAGGGACTTTCCCCCACTATCTTTTGCCTGTGTGATTCTTATGGCAATTGTAGAATCATTGGTTAAAAGGACATGAACACTCTAGTAACTTTTCCTGGAAGAGTTGAACCAACTCATATCTCCACCAATAGGGTTAGCATGTCTATCTTCCCATAAAACTTCCATATAACTTATATAAACCTTCAAATAATGTGGCCTAATAATCTTTATCTACTTGACATATGTGAAGTTAAATGGAAGTTTTTATAATTTGTGTTTCCTTGGTGGATTAGCATTTTGGAGCATTTTTTCATACAATTTTGGTAGGTTATTTATTTTTTCATTTCTTCTGTGGAAAACTGCTTGTTCCTATTGTTTGGCCACATCTCTGGAAATATTGTTTCTTCCTGGCAATGCCAGACCATCTCAATATTTCTCAGTGTATGATTTTTTGTTCTCCTCCTGACTCTGTAACCAATTTTGTAGAGGTTAAATTTCAGCTTTTATATATAATAGTATATGGAACATAATCTTTCTAAATTCACTAGATTGGGAAAAAAAATCAACCAAATATAATAGATTCAAATTATAGTTTCAGAGAACTCTAAGTTTTGTATAATTCTCAAGGTTTTTTTTCCCCCCAGTGGTAATTGTTTTTTAGAAAAAAAAAACATGAAGTTCTATTCAAATACTATCAAACTATTATCTACTTTGGGCTGTATTTTATATTCCATATTTTTTTCAATTTCAAATTTAATTGCAGTGGAGAGTGGAGCTGTTTTGTTGTTCAGTTATTTCATTTGTGTCCAACTCTTCAAAGACACTGTAGTGGTTTGCCATTTCCTTCTGCAACTCATTTTACAGATGAGGAACTGAGATAAATATGGATAAGTGACTTGCCCAGGGTCAAACAGCTCATAAATATCTGAAGTTGGATTTGAACTCAGAGAGATGAATCCTCCCCACTACAGGTCCTGTGCTATCTAACTGCCTAGAGACTAGAGTAAGAAGAGACAAAATTTAAGTTGTAATTGATGATAATGTGGGTAGAGTTTTAATAGCAACTGTTGGGAGACAGACAGGATCAGTAAGAAAGTACCATCTCTTTTAAGTAGAACAGGAGTGCATTACAGGACAGGAGGCATCACAGCAAGCCAACAGCAAGTCCCACCTCAGGAAACCAGTGGGAGATTCTGAGCCCCAGTGTGGTGCAGCAGGCAAATACCAACAACAGGACCCCCTCCATGTCTTAGTGTAGCCAGGGGATCTGGCATACTCCAGCTCCAAGAAGCACCGTGTGTTTCAATAAAGCTCTGGATGAGCAAATATCCTCCAGCAGCCAGACCTCCACATGCTTCAGGATAGTCCAGGGCACATAGGCATCTTCCAGGGGCCAGACCTCCATGTAGCCCCAGGGAAATGCAGAAAAACTCAACTTGGCCTAAGCACGTGCCAGACACCACCACTAGGACCTCAGCTCAGCACCAAGTAAGCTGTCAGACCACCACAGCCTTCAGCAACATCAGTCAGCCCGCCACCTCATCCCTTCAACACAGCACCATACCTAAGGGTCTCCTATGGGCCTCAGGGCAACATTAGCAAAGCACCAGGTAAACAGCAGGGCCTGCAGCCACTAGCACAAGAAATATGAGACAGAGCCCCTTCCTCCCAGGAGCAGATCTTTAATTTGAAGAAAGGAAAAAGGTTAAAAAAAAAAAAAGATAAGCAAACAAAAACAACAAAAAGACTGTGACCATAGGAAGTTATTATGGTGACAGAAAAAACAAAGACACAAACTCAGAAGATGACAAAAATGTCAAAACACCTATGATCAAAACCCCAAAGCAAAATGGTTAATGGTCTCAAGCCCAGAAAGAACTCATGGAAGACCTTAAAAGGGAGCTTATAAATTGTATAAGAGAGGTAGAAGAAAAAGATTTGGAAAAGAAATGAGAGTGATACAAGGGAATTATGAAAAAACAGTCAACAGCTTGGAAGATTGCTTAAAAAGTAGAATTAGCTGAATGGAAAAGGAAATACAAAAATGCACTGAAGAAAGCAACCCCATAAACAGTACAACTGGCCAAATGGACAATAAATACAAAAACTAATTGAGGAAAACAACACCTTGAAATTGAGAATTGGGCAACTGGAAAATAAGGACTCTATGACACATCAAGAATCAATCAAACAAATTCAAAACAATGAAAAATGGAAGAAAATGTAAAAATACCTATTGGGGAAAACAACTGACTGGTAAAATATATCCAGGAGAGACAATGTCAGAATCAATGGACTACCTGAAAGCCATAATCATAAGGAGGACCTAGACAGCATCTTTCAAGAAATTATCAAGGAAAACTGCCCTCGTGTCCTGGAACCAGAGGGCAAATTAGACATCGAAAGACTCCATTGATCACTTCAGGAAAGAGATCTCAAAATAAAAAGTCCAAGGAACATTATAGCCAAATTTCAGAACTATCAGGTCAATGAAAAAATACTGCAAGTGGCCAGAAAGAAACAATTCAAATATCAAGGAGTCACAATCAGGATCATATCTGACTCGGCAGCTGCAACATTAAAAGATTGGAGGTCATGACACATGATATTCCAGAAGGCAAAGGAGCTAGGACTACAACCAAGAATGACTTACTCTGCAAAATTAAGCTTAACACACCAAGGGAAAAATAATAATTAAAAAAAAACACAGAAGGATTTCAAGCCTTCATAAGGAAAAAGACCAGAACAAAACCAAAAATTTGAGCCACAATATCAATACCCAAAAGAAGCATAAACAGGTAAAAAAAGGAAAAGAAAACATACTGAACTGTTTACAACCCTACACAGGATGATGATACTTCTAGCTCTTAAAAATTGTATCACTAACAGTACAGATAGAGGGTATGGGCATAAGGTGAATTTGAGGGAAAGACATAAAAAGTTAAGGGATGAGGAAAAGTAACATAATGGGTACAGAAGAAAGGGTAAAGTAGAATGGGGTAAATTGTCTCACATGAAGAGGCAAGAAAAATCTATTTCAATAGAGGGGAAGATGTGTGGGGAAGGGTTATGGGCATTGCTTGAACCTCACACTCATCAGTATTGGTTCAAAGAGGGAATAATATACACAATGAGTTGAATGTAGAAATCTATCTTACCTAACAGGGAAGTAGGAAAGGAGGAGATTAAGTAAGGGGTTGGGGCTGGGAAATGACAGAAGAGAGTACAGATTAAGACAGATAGTAGACAGAAGCAAAACACTTGAGGTGGGAAAGGCTGAAAGGAGAGATGACAAACAGGAAGAAGGGTAGGATGGAGGGAGGTACACATGTAGTAATCATAACTTTGACTGTGAATGGGATGAACTCTCCCATAAAATGAAAGTGGCTAGCGGAGTGAATAAAAAAAACAAATCCTACAGTATGTTGTTTACAAGAAACACTCTTGAAGCAGGGAGACACAGACAGAATAAGGGTAAGGGCTGGAGCAGAATCTATTATGCTTCAACTGAAGTAAAAAAAAAATAAGCAGAGATAGCAAACCTGATCTTTGACAAAGTAAAAGCAAAAATAGAACTAATTAAAGAGATAAGGAAGGAAACTGCATCTTGCTAAAAAAAAAAGTACCATAGACAATGAAGCAATCCAATAAGAAGAGCAAGGAATAGTCTACCTGTCAGACCTATGGGGGGGGGTAGGAAGACTTCATGACCAAACAAGAGATAGAGAGCATTACAAAATGCAGAATAGATAATTGTGATCATATTAAAATGAAAAGCTTTTGCACAAACAAAACCAATGCAACCAGTATTAGAAGGAAAGAAGAAATCTGGGAAACAATCTTTTCAGCAAGTGTCTCTGATAAAGGGCTCATTTCTCAAATATACAGAGAATTGAGTCAAATTTATGAGCATACAAGCCATTATCCAATTGATAAATGGTCAAAGGATATGAACAGACAGTTTTCAGATGAAGAAATCAAAAATATCTATAGGCATATGAAGAAGTGCTCTAAATAACTTTTGATTAGAGAATTGCAAATTAAAACATGTCTGAGGTACCATATCATACCTATCAAATTTGCTAACACGACAAAACAGGAAAATGATAAAAGTTGGAGAAGATGTGGGAAAGTCAGAACACTAATGCATTGTTGGTAGAGTTTGGAACCAATCCAACCATTCTAGAGAGCAATTGGGAATTATGCCCAAAGGGCTATAAAACTGTGCATACTCTTGGATCCAGGAATATCACTACTAAGTCTGTATCCCAAAGACATCATAAAAAAGGAAAAGGACTCAGATGAACAAAAATATTCATAGCAGCTCTTTTTGTGGTAGCCAAGAACTGGAAATTGAGAGGATGCCCATCACTTGGGGAATGGCTGAATAAGTTGTGGTATATGAATGCAATGGAATACTATTATTCCATAAGAAATGATCAGCAGGAGAACCCAGGAGCAGTGCCTTAAGGAGTGGCACTTTTTAAAAGTGCAGCCTTAAGGCCATCCAATGTCTACTCCTACTTTAGTTTAGTTACTTGTTGGGACCAGTCTGGTCCCTTGTGTGCACCTAGCTCTCCTCACTGAGAACCCAAATACAGCCCAGCCTAGTCTACACCAGGCTGGTCAAAAGAGGTACCAAGTGCATTAAATATTGGCTGTTTGGATTTAACTTCATCTTTTGGCTTGAAGGAATCAAAGTCCCTGCCACTGGCCTATGGCTCAGATTTGACTCCCAGACAAAGTGTATCTTTAAACAGGAAGGGAACAATTCCAGTTTCTACACAGGTGATTATATCTTGATTGGGGCTGGTGTCCTCATGATGCGGGTAGGTTTCCTAGGGCTGCAGTGTGGTGGTGCATGAGTCACAGTGCATGTTGGGCTTGTTCTTTGCCTTCTTCTCAGTGATTTTTGCCATCAAAATAGCTGCTGTCATCTGGGATCATTCCCAAAAAGAAGAGACGATTTGGGACATCAAAGAATTTTATAGGGAATTGTACGAGACAAGGACCAAAGAAGGCCCCTATAAAGATACTCTCAAAGCCATCCAACACGCATTTGATTGTTGTGGTTTGACTAAAGTTTTAGATCAGTTGATCACAGACACCTGTCCCAACAAGGACTTGGTCACATTGGTAACTATGAAGCCTTGCCAAAGAGCCATCGAGGAAGTCTTCAACAATAAATTCCACATCATTGTAGCTGTCAGCATAAGGATTGCTGTTGTGATGATCTTTGGCATGATTTTCAGTATGATTCTATGCTGTGCTATCTGGATGAACAGAAATATGGCCTAGAGTCTTTGCTTCCATCCCTGAGCAGGAAACTCTGCCCTCTAGAACTGTTATGCTTGTATCTTTTGTTTTATTTTGTTTTCTTTGCCACTAATTTTAATATTTATTCTGCATTTGTGAACAGACAAAGTTGTTCTATATTTATTAACTTTTTAATGCCTGATTTGATACTGATGTTTGTAGTTGAGGATTTTTTGGGTTTTGCCTTTACAGTCAAAGAAATCCTGCAAGGAAAGGTAATATATTTGCTAGATTCTAGTTAAAGATATTGCAACAGAAGGAAGGACCATGTTGGCCTTTAAATAGATAAAAAATGTCTTATCTCAGATTTTATCAAGATGTAAGCTATGCTGAAGACAATTTCATACATAATAAAGATTACGACAATAAAAAAGAAATAATGAGTAGGCAGATTTCAAAAAAACCTGGAAAGACTTACCTGAACTGATGCTGAGTGGAATGGGCAGAGCCAGGAGAACATTGTACACAGTAACAGCAACAACATTTTGTGATGATCAGCTTTGATAGACTTAGCTTTTCTTAGCAAAGCAATGAACTAAGACAATTCCAAAAGACTTGTGATGGAAAATGCTAGCCACATCCAGAGAAAGAACTATGGAGTCTGAATGCAGATCAAAGCATACGATTTTCTTGGGATTTTATTTTTGTTTTGTTTTTGTGGTTTTCCCCCTTTGTTTTTTTGTTTTGTTTTGTTTTTGTTTTGTTTTGTTTTGCTTTTTGGTTTTGGGAGGTTTTTATGAGGCAATTGGGGTTAAGTGATCTGCCCAGGGTCACACAGCTAGTAAGTGTCAAGTGTTTGGTCTGAGGCCGGATTTGAACTCAGGTATTCCTGACTTCAGGTCCGGTGCTCTATCATCTGCACCACCTAGCTGCCCCTCCCCCTTTGTTCTAATTCTTCTTTCACATCACGGCTAATGTGGAAATATGTTTAATATGATTATACATGTATAGCCTATATTAGCATGCCATTACGGGGAGGGGTGAAATTTAGAACTCAAAATCTTATAAAAGTGAATGTTAAAAACTAAAAATAATAATAAAAAACCAAATTGTATTCTTTCCATTCCCCCAAAACATTTTTAGCCCTTTTCTTAAATAAATCTAAAGTATGGTGATCATTCATGATTTCAGAGGACTAATGATGAAAGATGCTATCCATTACAGTGAGGTTATGGATTCAGGTTACAGAATGAGACATAGACATTTTCATATACAGCCAATGGCATGATTAGTTTCTTACATTCTGCATTTCCATAATAAATATATAGTGTGTCATTCATTTAATCATTAGTCTCCCTTATACCTGAGAAAAGATCAGGCAGGAGGAGTGAAATATTTAAAGTGAAAATGTTAAATATTTATGGTAAACATTTAGCACCCAGAAGGATTTACAGTTTAAGATGAAATTTTAGAATCTAGCACTAGAAGCCTATCAATAATTTCAGTGCTATATGCAGGCCACCACACCACTAACCAGCCAACCTCATGATATTCATTGTCTAGTCTATCACCTTCACCTCTTCCCCACTTATAACTTGGTCTCTGCCCCTGGGTCCTTTGGGTCTACTAGGTGAAATTTTGCCTTAGTTTACTAAACCCCAGGCTCTATGCAACTTCCTTACCTACTCCACATCATGTCTCCATATGGTACACTGCCCCATTCTATTTGAGATCGCTTCGCCTATTGTTTTTCCCTACTAGAATGTTAACTCCTTGAGGAGAGGGGCTATTTTGCTCATTTGTATTATATCCCTAATACTTAACACTATGTCTGAAATATAGTAAGTGCTTAATAATTATTCTGACAATTTATCTAATCTATCTATATATCTATATATCTATTTATCAACAACCCCCATCCCCAGCTCTTCAATTTGACTTTTCTTACTTTTCCCCAACATACTGGCTTAATTCTGAGAAAATTACTTCCTATTTAATCATACTCTGAATCAATTCAAGGATAATGAAAACTTACATTTTCCCCTAGCTGTCCACAATTTTGACTGTCCAGTCAATTAGCAAGGAAACTTAGCAATGTATAAAAGTTGCCAGGGCATCTGTTTTGGTATCCCTACTCCCAGAGGGTGGATATAATTCTTCTATCCACAAACGAAAATAGTTTGCTATGGGACACGACTGATGTTCTTTTTTTCTCCAATGAACAGAATTGTGATTGCCCTTCATGGATGAACTGTTTTATACAGTTACATTTTGGCTTGCAGGGGATGGTTGGAAAACAAACTATTTAACCTTACATTGGGAGTCAGGCACCTAATATGGTGAATGAAGGCTAGTAATAATGTATGTAGAGCAAAGTTGCTGACTCAGGGGAATGATGGTGAAAAGACACCAAGTCTATTTTGCTGTAGGTCACCAAGTTTCATCTATCACAGGTGAGTTGTGATCAAAGGTGTTAGGTAGTTTATAAATTTTTACTCTGAATCTTGCTGGATAGGAGGAGGGGGAGAAAGAATCAGAAAATAGACCACCACAAATGACAGCCTTGGTTGAGAAGAGCACAGCTAAAGTGACATGGGAAGGAAGTCATATTTTCATCATTATGAGTTGTCTCCCAAAATCAGTGTTAAGAATTAACCTTTTCTTGACTACTCAGGACAGTTACACAGTTATATGCTGGCCATGCTGCTGCCTGCCATCTGCTATGGCTTGCCTCTTTCTCATGAAGTTGATATTGATTTCTTTACTTTCACCACAGGGACTATGCATTATTTTCATTAGAAAGTTAACTCCCTAGCCAATAGGCTTGCTAGCCTTTTACAAAGGTGCCCTTCACATCTCCCCCTATCCATAAGCTACAGTACATGAAGTGTTTCTACATACAATTTATTCCTTTGTATTGAAATAGTGCCCTCTATAGACCATAGGATCCTGGAGCTATAGATTTAGAAATGAAAGGAACCTTACTGTTCAATTCTTTTTCATAAATGAGGAAACAGATTTTGAGAGATCAGATGATTTGTATTGTGACACAATTAATAAGTGTCAAAGTGGGGATCTGAAGCAAGATCCTCTAAATCCTCATCTAATATTCTTTCCATTACATAATATCTCATTTTCTAACATTTTAACATTTAAATTCCCCTTTGTTCACATATTAATGCATTTTCTTGTATATAAGATTGCTGTTTAGAAATAGATTGAACTAAATGGTCACTGAGGTTCCATTTTCCTGCTCTGAAATAAATGAGTCTGGGATCATACTATGAATTAATTTATTATACATCTTCCTTCTTTGAAAAAAGGGACCAGAGTCATATAATATGGAGCTCCTCAAGAAGTTCTCATAATAAAGGCGGTAACAACATTCAAATCTATCTATCTATATCATACATACATACACGATATTTACAGTGTAAATCAGAGGTAATCTTTTCAATGTTAAGGCTTTTGTGGGGAATGGGGGTATGAGGAAAGAGGAATGGATTGAGAAAGGATGATCAGGAAAGGAGGACCTGTAGAAAATGGGATTTGAGCTGAGTTTTGGAAGAAGCCAGGAAAACCAGGAGGTGAAGGTGAGGAAGGAAAGCAATCTAATTATGGGTGACAACCAATGAAAAGTTATGGAGTCTGAAGATGGAGTGTCATGTGGAAAGAACAGTGAGAAGGCCAGTGTCACTGGATTATAGAGTATATGGAAGGGCATAAAGTGTAAGAACACTGGAAAGGTATAAAGGGATAAGTGACAACAAGCTTTAAAAGTCAAACAAAAGATTTTCTTTTTGATTCTAAAGGTCGTAGAGAACTAATAAGATTTATTCAATCTGTGTTTACGTGTGTGCATATGTGTGTGTGCATGTGTGTGTGTGTGTGTAGAGACCTGCACCTTAAGCACATCTTGGTATCTGAGTGAAGAGAAGTAGAGATGAGGCATAGAGAATAACCAGAATGTCCAAGTGAACAGTGACAGCAGTGTGAGTAAAGGTAAGGGTATATATAAATACACACACACACACACACACACACATACATATATCTATATATGTGTGTGTGTGGATGTGTATGTATATATGTATATATGTGTCTGTGTATAGTATATATACACACATATACGTGTGCATATACGGGCATATACATACACACATCACACACATATACATGTGTGTGTGTATGAAAATAGAAATGAAAAGACTTATAAAGAGATTAGATATGTGGGAGTAAATGCTCCCATAACTAGAAGGGTCATGGTGTCTTCAGAGGAAATAAAGATGTTCAAAAGCCTTTGAGGGGAGAAAATAATTGGTTTTGTTTTGCATGTGTTAAATTTGAGATGGGATCCCAAGCTCAAGATTTCCAAGAGGCAGGTTAGGGTTGGTTGTATAGATCAGGATATGGTCATGGAATCCATAGAAGCTAACAAGGTCACCATGTAGGATAGTATGAAGACAGAAGATAAGTGGCCCCAGGGAAAAAAAACCTTGGAGAACACTCATAAATAGCATTCATGATGCTGAGATTAGACAACTCTGTGATATTATCCAGAATATTGTGTGTAGAAAGCCAAATTGTACTGTTTTGATAATTCTGTACAAATAATCTCAATTAGATTAATATAAAAATGAGCTCTGATGTCTCTCCATATTGTCAACTAGAAATGCAAGCCCCAGGATGTGAAGAAGCTGCTTAGAATTAGTTTCATTTCATATTGGTGTGGTAGATGACACTTACCATTTTAATACAAGATGTCTCTGATTTCCGTTGTGTGATTTCAGTAAAGGCTTATTCAATTTGACAATATGACCCACCATTCTAGTCTATTGAGAACTTTTAGATCATAATTCTCTCATTAAATATGTTAGCTGTCCCTCCCAGCTTTGAGTTATCTTCAAATTTGCTAAGCATGCAATTGATGCCTTTAGTTCAGTCACTAATAATATTTTAAAAATAGAACCATAGCATGTATAATCTATTCCAGGGATGTTTCAAGTGCTGAAAAGCGAGCATATCGTATTTCAATAGTTAATAAATCACTGAATATTTATTAAGCAACTGTTATATGTCAGGCACTCTTCTAAGTGCTAAGGGTATAAAAGCAAAAATAGTCCCTACTCTCAAGAAGCTCTCGGTCTAATGGGGAAGACAGTGTGGAAACAACTATGTCCAGAGAGGGTATATAAAGGATGAATTAAGATAATCACTAGAGAGAAGGCATTAGATTACACTTTAATCAAGACAGGATTATAGAAGATGGGAATTTACCTAGGATTTGCAGGAAACGAGGGAAGCCAGAAGGCAAAGATGACGAAGGAGAGAATTGTGAGTGTGAGAGACAGCCAGTAAAAAATGCCAGAGTAGGGAGATAGAGTGTCTTATTCAAGGAAGAGCGAGGAGGTCAGTGTCATTGGATTGCACAGTATGGGGAGCAGGGAGTAAGGTATAAAAAGACTGGAAAGGTGAGAGGGAGGCAGGTTATAAAGGACTTTGAATCCCAATCAGAAGATTTTATGTTTGATCTGGGATATGTTATGAAACCCCTAGAGTTTATTAATTTGGGAGGTGACAGAATAAAAAAAAACTGTGATTTACAAAGATCATTTTGACAGAGTTAGGCAAAGCAAGTAGCAGGCTATCACAATAGTCCAAGCATGAGCATTCCATAGAATTCTCTCTTAGGGATCTTTTCCCTCTATACTATTTTGATTAGTGATATCGTTAGCTACCATGCATTCAGTTATCATGTCTCTACTAATGATTCTCAAATCTACCTAATTCTAACCTCTCTACTTAACTTGGGATTCATAACTCCAACTGCCTATTAGATATCTTGAACTGAATATGCTTTGTGTATGCATTTAATCTCAACATATCCTAAACTGAACTATCTTTTAACCTAAACTTCCCTATTACTTTCAAGTACACAATCATTTTAGCCCTTATCTCCTCATGTGTGGTAGGAGGAGAAGCAAGGAAAGTATTATCCTGAAAATCTAGAGAAAATAAAGTATCAGGGAAAAAAGGAGGATTGGCACTGCCAAAGGCTGTGGAGAGGTTGAGAAGGATTAGAATTGTGAAAATTCCATTGGATCTACGAATTAAGAGATCATAAGTAACTTCAGAGAGAGTAGTTTCAGTTCAATGATCTGGTCAGAAACCATACTGTATAGAATTGAGAAAAGTGAAGATATTTACTGTAGATGGTCTTCTGAATTCTTTTAGTCCCTTCCCAGAATTTTCTAAGCTCCACTTAGTAGTTCCCTAGTCCTTCATGTGGATTTATGCTCCATAAATTAACTGTGCCTAATTAGCCATTTCACCAATGATCACTATATATACATGGAAAGCAACTTAAGCTATAGCCAGATCATTTTCTGAGAGCAATCGGAGCCAAATTTCATCTGAGTCTTCAGAAAAATTCTTCCTTTCCCTTTCATGGATGCATGTCCTCTGCTATGTCAACTTAGATATGCCATTCTAAGTTGCACAATGGTTAAAGACTTGGGCTTGCAATCAGGGAGACCTGAGTTCAAATGTAACCTCAGACACTCACTACCAATATGACATTTGGCACATCATTTAACCTCTGTCTCCCTCATTTTACTGAACTATAAAATGAAGTTAATAACAGGGGTTATTTCCCTGATTTCTTGTGAGGATCAAATTAATTTTTTTGTTATTTTTTTCAGGGGTGGTTGGTGGTGGTGGTTGGGTTTTTTTTGTTTTGTTTTGTTTTGTTTTTTGGTTTGGTTTGGTTTTTATTTTTGGAAAGCACTTATCCCAGTACCCAAAATACACTAGGTGCTTGATAAATGCCTGCTCTGATCCACCTCTTTTCCTTGGTTCCTCCATCTTTAGCATCTATAAAATACCAAATTAATATTAGATTATCTTCAAATTACTTTTAGTATATGAATTCTACCTTTCTTCTAAATTTAAGAATAATAACTAAAATTCATGTAGTACTCCAAAGTTAATGAATGATTGTATGAATTTTATTTTATTTTATTCTCACGACACTCCTGAGAAGTAGCTATTATTATTATTATTATTGTTCAAATGAGAAAGTTGAGGCACACACAGGTTAAATGATTGCCCAGGATCATGCGGCTAGTAATGGTCATAGGCTAGCTTTGAACTCAGGTAGGTCTTCCTGACTCAGGGCCCAATATTCTATATACTGTGCCACCTAGATGCCTTTAAGGTAAACCAGGTAATCATACAGCCTCTTTTATGATTATTATTCATTATAAGATTGCTACATTTAGAGTCACATGCATTAATTTTAGCAGCCTGAAATAGACATGGCACAGGAGGTAAATTGCTCCTGCATTCTGTCATTCACTCTATTATCACTATAATTTGGTAATTTTTCCATTTCAAACCCTTACATTAATGGGGGATATCCATGAAGTCAAAGAACACAATCGGGCATTCACTTATCAGGCTGATTTTGTAACACAGACAATGAGAAAACTACTTTGCTGACAAGTAATCTTAACAAATTTTGACATGAGAGTCACAGAGTGTAAATAAATGCTACCATATTTAATTTTTTCTGAGTATAAATGGATTTGAAAGAATATAGAACATTTTCCCTGATAATATCCTTGACTTCCTATCTACTAGTTTATGAATCACATAGGAATTTGACAGTTAAAATATTAAAGGGCTGTTAAAGTAGAAAATCCAAACCAGCCTCAAAATTCTTCTAGCAAGATGATACTTATAAGAAATTTTTTTACTACCAGTTAGTGGGGATTTTTACCTACTTCAGGAAACTTCCAACTTAAACTAAAAGAGAAATAGGGTTGGGTATTGTTGGCTATTGCTACTCTGATCCTTTGATGTTATAATTAAAATATGAATCTGTATTATACACACATATATTATATTGTATTGCATATGCATATAGGGCATATATTATATATTTACATATACATGTGTGTATATATGTATATGTGTGGGAAGAGTGTGTGTGTGTGTGTGTATGTGTAGAATCTAGGTGGCACAGTTGACAGAGTGCTGGGCAGGGAATTGGGAAGATTGTTCTTCCCAAGTTCAAATCTGGCCTCAAACACTTGCTAGCTGTGTAACCCTGGACAAGTCACTTAACTCTGTTTACCTCAGTCCATCATCTGTAAAATGATGTAAAAAAAATTATATGTAAAATGTTAAGAAGAAATGGCAAACCACTCAAGCATCTTTTTCCAAGGCAACCCAAAATGGGGTCACAAGGAGTTGGAGAGAACTGAAAAAATTTATACATATATCTATATGTATGTAAGTATGTGTGTTAATATATGTATATGTTAATATATACATGTATGTGAATATATTTGTCTTCATCTCTTCAATTTGTCTGGTGAAACCAATTAGACTAGGAGGAGAGCCCTATTGCCAGTAGGTACAAAATATGTTGAACTGAACACAAATAAAAAAGTTCCTCTTCCCCATATGCCCTTTCTGATTCATAGTGCACAGGAAGCAGGTGGGGATACAGGTACAGGGCTAGTCCTTGATAATAACTGAGACATATATTAAGGTTATTTTTGAGATTTTCCTTTCTTCTACTTCACTTTAGTTACCACTTCTGTTGTTCTAATATCTGCCCCTTTGCAAGTACACTGAGCTTTCTGTCTGCTCCTAGCTTTCTAAAGCCCCCAACAACTGTAGCTTACCCAAACCTACCACGGAGAAACAAACGTTTCTGGATTTGAGAAACGACACTGACCTGTGATATTTAACTTAGCCTCTCCTCATAATACATGTACTTTTCAATACGCCCTCTAGAGAAAATTACTTCCTGCAGAGGGATGAACTTAATGAGAAAATGTCAGACAAGTGGGACTTTAAAATCCTTTCTAATAGGAAATCATCCTCTCTACACATGCCCAAGACCAGATTGTCACAGGTAGTTTCCAGGCAGTCTAGGTAGCTTATCACTGAAATGAAATATATGCTAACATGTGAGGTGAAACTTTTTTCACCTGAAAGCTTAATTGTGTACACATTAACATCAAATACCATTACATGCAGCATCTGCATATAGCATAAAAAGTTTTCAGGCCCCAGACATTGACCAACTTATTTCAGAAGAAATAGAAATTGACATATCTAAATGTCAGGACAATGAAAGAAGAAAAATAATTCTCTGGAATTTCAATGGACAATACAATAACCATAAAGTCAATTTTGCTATGTATTACATATGTCCCTTTAATTCAGCTGAATAAACATGAATTGAGAGACTATTCTATTTTAAGGAACTGATAGAGATATAAAGATGAATAAGTCAATATTTACGTTTCAGGAGCAAAATAGGAAAGGAAATAGTACATGCAATTAATAACATGGAATGCAAATTTTAAGACAAAATGCAAACAAAAGGCTAAGGGAGTTGAGAGAAAGGGGCTTCTCCTCAATGAAAGGATCAGAGAAACCTCCTTAAATGGCTGGAAATTTGGGTGGACCATAAAGAGGAGACTTCCCAGTAATTGATGCAATTGGTATAGAGTAGAATGTAAGGCATTCTGGATAGAAGAAACGTTATGAGCAAAGAAACAGATATCAAACCCTGGAAAACATCAGAGAAATTAAAGTAATGTGGTTTCATTGGGTTATAAAATGCAGTAAAGGGATCAGCATGAGATGTATGGGGGAAAAAAGTGGTTGGGGACACACTATGTAAGGCCTTGAATGTCAGGCTAGCTTCTGGATTAACACTATCGAATTATGCTGAATTGTAAAGGAGAAAAAGATTGACTTCCTATACACTCGCTCCCAATGCGCCGTCTTTCTCCTTCCAACACCTATTTTCTGAGGTTTTTTTTATACTCCCTACCAATTGATGGTGTTTCCTTCTGACACTCTTTTCTACTTTGCCTTTACATAATTGTAATGTAATCTTTGTTCCCAAAAGCATGATAAAGTAATTTATACTAAAGTGTAAATGACTGATGACACAATAAATAACATTTCTCAGCATATCTGCAGTTGAAGTGAGACAGAAATGTTCCATATCAAAAGTAAAATATCTAATTTTAGAATTTCATGCTTAAGAAACAAACAAAAAACAAAGAGAATAAATGTGTGGAAAACGCTGACCTTTTTGGTGCCTTCAAAATCATGCTGTCGATGTGGACATCTCTGCCTATACTTAAATTCAGACTGATTCTAGCTGTTTCTAACAAACCATGCTCCCTTTATTTCAAACTGGAGCCTTAGATTTCTCTTTAAATGTTGAGAAAATAAAATACTTTCACCTTGCTGTTTCTTTTTCTTGGTCTATTACTCCACCTTCAATTAAATTTGCCCTTCTAAAGGTACTCTATGGAATATGGTACTAGCCTCGACTTAATTTGTGACCTTTTCCTTCCCTGACCTTTAATAGTGGCTGAGGAGGTAGATTAGTTGGGGGCTTTAAAAAGCTAACTGTGTGAAATAAGCCATTTTTTTCTTTCTTTTTTTTTCCCTCAGCAAGTAACCAAGTATCCCACAGAGGCCTTGGTTTGCTCTATGTGAATGACACTCCAAAATGCACAAATCCCCCAAGGCATTTCTCATTCTTTTAACCCTTTGTTTACTTTTCAGCTGGCTTCTCCAGATTTCTGTTATTATCTTATCTCTCCACCAAGCACACAGACCAAAGAGCCACAATTCCTGGTCTTAACCTACATTCCAGAGCCCTAAAGCTTAATTCCTTCTTACCCTGCCTCCCTATGGTACAATTTCCATTTTTACTGGATGTTTTACTCCTTGAAAATGAGATATTAAAAAAAAATGCAATTCTCATTGCCAAGTTGAGAGTCATGACAGCTCAGGTGTTACGTGACTTGGGACAGGACTAAGGGGACAGGCCAAGTATATCTAGTCAGATTGGATAGGTATGGGAGGAATCATCATAGTATCCTCCTCTGAGACAATGACTCGGTGATTTTATCTTCTTGGAACCAGCCAAGTGAATGTTGTTTGATTCATTTGAAATGGTTTGGGCTCATTTGGAGGTAATGTGACTGATCATAATTAACCTTGGCTCTAGAAATTAAATTCGTTTAAAATGACAGCAGGCCAGATTTACACTGTCCCTTCATTATTCCAATGAAATTCTTCATATTATAAAGAAGCTATGTTAGTCCATGTTCATTTCCTAATTGATTTATTGAATGTGATAATGATCACAGTTCTAGGAAGTCTGATGGTTTGACAGAACATGCATTGTTATAGCTCACAAATCATTTGGCTTTTGATCAGCCAAAAGGTTTTATTCAGCTTGTTCCAAGGTTAAGAAAGACACTGTGCAATGTGTATTTGCATTTATTTTCAGGAATACAATCCTGGAATAAATTACTGTGTATCTGTGGAGTGCAGATGGGACTTCTGGCTTCAAATAGGCCCTCAGAAAGCTTTTGTGGAAACAAACAAATTGTATTTATTTCACATATATTTGTTTCATATGTGCAATTTACTGAAAATATTAGTTGCAAAATGCAATTAAGTTTTATGACCAAAGGTTTCTGTATTTAATTCACAAATAAATTCAACTATCACATTTAATAAACTCAATCAAGGAAATATCAAGTTCTGCATATTCTTTCAAACACTTAATATTGTAACAGAAAGATCTGTTTTCAGACCAAGAAAACATAGTTTTAGTCATTTAAAAAAAACAGTTTATATTCAAAGAGAAATAAAATTATCTTAATTTCACTCATGAAAATGGAGGACCTAGAACTAGATAAAAAAGAGATCTATTTCATCCTGTCCTGGTCAGACCAAATGTAGGTTGTCATATTTGATACTGATGTAACCATTTGAGTAATGCCAAAGGTGACTGAAAACATATTTAAAAAAAAAGACCAGAATGGAGAGGGGATTTGAAACTATGAAAGATCACGTGAAGGGGCACACATATAGGCTATATAAGAACCTACTTAATAACATCTACAATTCAAGTATATGAAAAACTATCCAGTATAAGAGAATTGATCTTAAAGCTTTGTGTAATGAATGAAGTTTTGGAATGTGTCAGGAATGTCTGGGTTCAAATCCCACTTTAGAGTCAGATTTGGGTTCAACATAAAGAAAAGATTTCTAACAAGCATAATTTGCAGAAGTAGAACTGGCTTTCTTTGGAGGAGTGAGTTTCCCACCTCTGAAGGTCCTCAAGTATGAACTGGACGAACAAGGATGTTGTAGAGGGGATCATATTTCATATATGTATTGGATCAGATGGCATATGAGACACCTTCAACGTCTGAGATTCTATGAATTAAAATACAAATAAGACCAGGTTTTTCAAGTGATGAAATTGATGGACCAAAGTCAGCATTAGGAATCAATCACCTTCTGTTTTCAAAGATTTGAATGAAGTATTGGTAAACCTGTTGACATATATTTTCAAAATACCTTTAGAAGGTAAATCAGTTAGTAATTCTTACTTTATATAAAAGAAACTTTTGTCTTTAGATTAGGGAAGCATAATGGAAAATAAAATATTTGGCCAATATAGTCAACTCTGATATAATTTCTCCTCAGGAAAGTGCTGCAATTATTAGATGCAGATTATATTAGATACTCAATATTAGATTAGATATTAGAAAACTTGCCATTTCTCTCAGGTCACTAGTTCATTATTATTTTATACAGGCCAGTAGTTGTAGGTTGAAAAGTTACTGTAGATCCCAAAGCAAAATTTCAATTCCCCATCACACTTATCAAAATAGAACTCCTATTCTTCTAAGATACCAGAAAAATCAATTGGAAAGAAAAAAGAGAGCTCTTTTCAAGGATCTCTTCAAGAAATAATACTCTAAATTCTGGGAAATATACATCATTTGTAGAAAGGATATTTAGAATGTTCAGACTCAAAAGCAATGTATTGCTTTTGGAAGAGGAGTAATGATGAAGTTGTAATTCTAGAAACTGAAATTATCTATAGTCATAAATTGGTATGAAATTATGGGAAGGTGGATTCTATATAGTAGCTGTACCACTAGTTAGCTTTAGATTCCAGTTGGCTCACCTAATGGCTCCTGACTTGGCCCCAGGGCCTTCTCCAGTTCAATGTACTCAATTCCTATGACCTTCACTCTACTTCACTAACCTATGTGATGCCTATGTTGCTACCATCACTCATAAAGGTCCCACTTCTTTTTTCACAAATTCTGAAATACCTTTACCTAAGCTTTTATCATTTTATATTTTCTCTTTTTTTTTTCTGACAAGCAATCAGGGTTCAGTGAATTGCCCAGGGTCACAAAGCTAGTACGTGTCAAGTGTCTCAGGCTAGATATGAACTCAGGTCCTGTTGACTCCAACACTCATGTTTTTTCCACTGTGCCACCTGGCTGTTTTTCATTCTATATTTTCTAATGAGAATTTATCATTTTGCTTTATCTCTATCTTATGATTTCTCTCCATATTCTTCATCTCTTTTTTTTAATCCCTCTACCACCTCATGTCCTCTCTAGTTCATTACTACTATACTTGTTCCCTCTTCTCCCTTCCTTATTTCAACCTCTGTAGTATTCTCTATACTTTAATTTATTGCTTACTTATCCTATCACACATCATGGCTTTCCATGTCCTGACTTTGAATTATTCCATCATTCTATCACTTTTTATCCTAATCAGATGGTAGAGAAGGGAGCTAAAGAAGGTCATGGAATTATTCTCACTTGCTTAACTTCAGATTTATGATACCTCTTCAAAACAGTGCTCTTATTGCAGGAAGATGATAATGTTGTACCTTGCTAATCAATTCACCATTCCATTTACTACAGAAGCTATTCCAAACATTTTTTTTTCTCATCCTTCCACAGACTTCCCACTGCATCCCTCCTACATTCTCTCTGGTGAGAATTTTGGTTCACATGTAAACAAAAATGAAATCGAGTCATTCTCTTTTGGACAAATCTGACAGAAAGATTAAAAAATGAAAATATAACATGGAAAAATTGTTGGAGAAACTAGATATATCTAAATGACTATTGACATCTGCTAAATGGGTCTGCTAAGGTATATATGTTTCTTAGTGCCATATGAACCTTTTATAGAAACTCACCATATTTTAGACCACAAAGAGATTTAAATAATCCTAAAAAGACAGAAACCATAAATGCCAACTTTATAGATTATAATTTTCAATAAAAAGATTAATCAGTTCATGGGGCACAAGCAAAGTACAGAAACCAACTTAATGATGATATCCTAAATAATGAATACGTTAAAGAACAAATCATGGGGGTTTTGGAAGGCTTGATTTAGAAGACAATATTTTAGTTTGAATTTAAAAGAACCAAAGAAGCCAGTAGACAAAGATGATAGGGGACAACCTTCCAGGTATGGGTGACAGCAAAAGATAATTCCCAAAGCCCAGATATGGAATGTCTTATTTGTGGAACAGAGAGGAGGCCTTTGTCATGGGATTGAAGAGTACGTGGGAGGGAGTAAGGTATAAGAAGACTGGTTTACACTCCTGGGATATCTATCAAAGCTTCCTTATGAGCTGCATTTATACAAACTCATGTCAACATACATATGAGCAGCAGGGATTTAATCATTTAAGATCTAATTGTCCTAAATGCACATATAAATTAATATATCCTTGTGTTAAACATATAACTTGAGAAAGATTGCAGTCAAATAGTTTTTCATCCTTTTTGCCCCTTCCCTGGAACATTCTAAGAATTAAATAGAATACCTACCTAGGATTTTCCTTACACCTTACTTAATGATATTTTCCTTCTTCCTAATTGACATGCTCTTAAAGGAAGTATCTACCTAAGCTAAAGAACCCTAAGGAAGGTGTAAGTTCTACCTTATCAATTTTATATAAAATATAGAGAATTAACCTTTATTATTTTCTGCCCTCTCTATAACCCAAATTTTTACCGCTCCTCCACTTGTTGTTTTCTTTTCCTGAGGCCTATCATCAAATCACGATTACTATTGTCTATGAAAAGGTTATGGTATTGTAGTTCAATTTTTTCCACTAAAAATCCCTGTTATATCACAGACCAAAGCCCCTTGCCCTGGCCATCAGTACAGTATGTTTGTTTTCTCCCTCATTTGAGACTATGCTTCCTGGTGGGAGAAGGCATTGCTTGGCTTTTGCATTTGTATTCCCACCTCACTGCACACTCCTAAATGGCAGTAAGCACTTAATGACTTTTTTATTTTTTTTTTGCAATTTGATATGAAGTCTGATCAAGAATGAAATAATTAACAGTGTTCCACACCTAAGATTTTGTTGTAGTTCAGTCATTTCTGTCATGTCTGACTCTTCGTAATACCATTTGTGTTTTTCTTGGCCAAGATACTGGAGTGGTTCGCCATTCCCTTCTCCAACTCATTTTACACATCAGGAACCAAGGCAAATAGTATTCAGTGACTTGCCCAGGGGTCACACAGTTAAATTCAAGCTTAAATTAAGTTCTTTTTCAAAATTTTATTTTTATTTTACAGAATAAAGCAAGCACTTCAATAACATACTTCAATAAAAAAGATTGCGTATGAAATTATAAATCTACTATGTACAACTTGCAATTCCTTTCAAATATACAATAAAATTATCATCTAAATCTCTTTTCTTCTCCCTCCCCACCCTACAGATGACTACCATTACATACAAATAGGTGTGTGTGTATATGTGTATATAAAATTAATCTATAAATACTTCTACTTATCAGGTTTTTTTTCTGCATATAGTATCTTTCTTCATATGTCCTTTATAGTTAATTTGGGTATTTGTAATAGTCAAAATGACTTATTCACTCAAAGTCATTCTTAAAACAGTATTATGGTTACTGTATACAATGTTCTGTTGGGTGTGCTCTTCATTATTTCATGCAAGTCTTTGCATGTTTTTTTTTTCTAAAATCACTTGAACTCATCACTTCTTATAGCATGGTATATTCCATCATAATCATATACCACAACTTGCTCAGCCATTCCCCAATTGATAAGCATCTCTGCAATTTCTAGTTCTTTGCCACCACAAAGAGATCTGGGTCAAAGGATATAGGTAGTTTAATAATTCTTTGGGCATAATTTCAGATTGCTCTCCAAAATGGTTGGATTAGTTTATATTTCCATCAATAATGAATTAGTTTTCCAAGTTTTCCACAGCATTTCCAACATTTGTCATTTTCCCCTTCTATCATTTTAGCCAGTCTGTCTAAATCAACAATCATTTAGAGCATTTTTTCATATAACTGTAATTGTTTTGATTTCTTAATTGGAAAACTGCGTGTTCATATCCCTTGACCATTTATCAACTGGGGAATGACTCATATTCTTATAGATTTGATAAAGTTCTTTAAATATTTCAGATATGAAATATGAGGATTTAGATATGATAAACTGCCTATAATTTCCCCAATTTTCTGCTTTCCTTTTCATCTTAGCTACATTTGTTGTATTTACAAATTTTTTAATCTAATGTAATCGGAATGATCCATTTTACACTTAACTTTGTTCTGTATCTCTTGTTGATTCACAAATGATTTACTTATCCATAAGTCTGATAAGTATTATGTCCTGTGTTCTTCTAATTTTCTTGTAAAATCTGTCTTTATATCTAGGTCGTGCATCCATTTTGACCTTACCTTAGTAAATAGGATAAGATATTGGTCTATGCCCAGCTTCTGCCCTACTGCTTTTCAGTTTTCCCAACAATTTTTACAAATAATGAGTTCTTACCTCAAAATCTTAACTCTTTACACTTGTAAAATACAAGGTTATTATGTTAATCTGCTGCTACAAATTGTGTCTACTCTATTCCATTGATCTATCTTTCTATTTCTTAGCCAGTACCACACAGTTTTGATAATTACTTCCTTACTATAGATTTTAAGATCTGGTAGTGCTAAGCCTCCTTCCTTTACATTTTTTTCATTATTGCCTTTTCTTTTCTTAACTTTTTGCTTTTCCAAATGAGTTTTGTTAATTTTTTTTCTAATTCAGTAAAAAAAAAATGGTGATTTATTTGGGATGGCATTAAATATATAAATTAGTTTGGGTAAAATTGTCATTTTTGTTCTATTGGCCCTGCCTACTTATGAACAATTAATATTTCTCCAATTGTTTAAATCAGATTTTATTTATATAAAAGGTTTTTTTTAAATAATTTTGTTTATATACTTCCTGGTTTTGTTCTGGCAAGTGTACTCCCACATATTTTCTACTGTCTAGAGTTATTTTAAAAGGGGTATTTTTTTTTTACTATCTCTTCTTGCAGAGTCTTCTTTGTGAAATATAGAAATGCTGATGATTTATATAGATTTACTTTCTGTCATGGTACTTTGCTAAAATTATTAATTGTTTCAACTAATTTTTAGTTGAATTTTTGAGATTTGCCAAGTATATCATCATATCATCTGCAAAAAGAAGTAGCTTTATTACCTCATTACCTATTCTGTTTCTTCTTCTCTTATTGCTATTGCTAGGATTTCAAATACAATACTGAGTAATATGGGTGATAATGGCCATCTTTATTTTTGCTTTGCTCTCTTTTTTGGTTGGGCAATGGGGGTTAAGTGATTTGCCCTGTGTCACACAGCTAGTAAGTGTTATGTGTCTGAGGTCAGATTTGAACTCAGTTCCTCCTGAATCTAGGGCCAGTGCTCTGTCCACTGTGCCATCTAGCTGCTCCAGGCATCTTTATTTCCCACCTCATCTTATGAGGAAGGTTTCTAGTTTATCCCTATTACAAATAATTTTTGCTGGTGGCTTTAGATAAGTGTTTTCTATCAATTTAAGGAAAAATAAATTTATACCTATATTTCTAAGTGTTTTTTTAAAAGAAGTGTTGAAATTTATCAAAACATTTTTTCTGCATCTATTGATGCAATCCTATTTTTTTTTTACTTTTATTACAGATATAATCAATTTTGTTAATAGTTTTTTTATGTTAAATGATCTTTCTATTTCAGGTATAAATCCCACTTGATCATAATGTAAAATCTTTGCAATGTATTATTACAATCTCTTAGTTAGTTTGTTATTCATTTTAAATTAAGTTCTAATGACAGCATTTCTTTGTGTTTCAAGAAAAAGAAACTCTTTTGAAACTCACACCATACTAGGAGGTATAGGCTATCTAAATTACATAATCAAGTCATGTACTCCTGAAAAAGACAATGTTTAATATAAGTTTGGAATTTAATTGACTTGTCTGCCAAGAGACAATGTAACTTCAAAAATGAAAAATAATATAACACACCCAAGCAGAATAACCTTTGTGATATAGTCTTAATGCTCACCAGATATACAGTCTTCACATTTTTTCTAATACTTAGGATAGTAGACATCCCCTATATCACCATAAAAATAACTAGAAAATCACCAATCTTAATCTGTGAGCAATATGATCACCAAAAAAGATAGAAGTTTGTTTCCATTTAATGAATGACTTTAACTGGGTCTAGGAAGAATACATAATATTATTGATCATGACATTTCCATCACCTGCTTAGTCTGTCTTCTCCTGATTTGGTATCAAATCTTTTTGGCAAAGCGGTTGACACCATAAATTCTCAGTTTCAAGTAGAATCAAAAACATAATGTCATTTAGGACTATTGGCAGCATGTGCATGATAGATGGGGACCCAATTGTGTCTTCTTATGTCTTCTAATCAGGAAAGCTTGAATTATAGAGGGTCCACTAACCCCAAGCAACCAGAAGATTTCAGTATGGGAGAGATGTTAGAGTTTGGTTTTTAATTAAGGAGTTTTTTTTTTTAATATAACCAAGATTGTCCATTTTTTTCTATTATGATCCTCTCTATCTTTTATTTGTTTGTGAATTATTCTCCTGTGAATAATTGTGAGAAGCATTTTTCCCTTGCTCCTCTAGTTTGTTTATTATATGATTTTTAATTGCAAAGTTTTTATATTTACATAGATATTAAGAGTCATAGAACGTTTCCAAACACATATTAATGTGTTACGAGATGTTGATCTGTAACTAATTTCTGCTATACTGTTTTCCAGTTTTCCCTGTGGTTGTCTGTTGAATATTGAGTCTTTGTTCCAGTAGCTAGGATCCTTGTGCTTATCAAACTATACTGTGCTAATTTGCTCCTGTTCTCTGAACCTAATCTATTCCATGGATCATTTTCTCTTTTTAATGAGCACTAAATACAGTTTTTGGCTAACACTGTTGAACACAGTTTGTGATTTGGTATTGATAGAAGCACTTCATTCCTGTCTTTTTTTTTTTTACTATATTCCTTGAGATTCTTGACCTTTTGTTCCTCTGGATAAATTTGTCATTTTTCTAGCTCTATGATATAATCATTGGTAATTTCATTGATATTTCACTGAACAATTAACTAGATTTAGTTAGAATTGTCATTTTCATTATATTGTGTCAGTCTATCCATGAACAATTAATATGCCTCCAATTATTTTGTTCTGTTTTTATTTCTGTAAAGAGTGTTTTGTAGTTGTATTCACAGAGAGCCTTGTTAATTAACCACCCAAGCACTTAATATATTCCGCAATTATTCTGAATAAAACTTCTCGTTCTATCTCTTCATACTGGTTTTCATTGGTAATATGAAGACATGCTAAGGGCTTATTTGGATTTATTTTACAAACCACATCTTTGAAGAAGTCATTATTTACATTTATTTTAGCTAATTTGATAGAGGTCTTTCTCTAAATAAACTATCATCTCATTTGCAAAATGGGGTAAGTACGATTGCTTTTATCTTATTCTTATTCTCTGTTTTTTTCTTTTGATAAACAGTCCATCAACTAATAGTAATAATGCTGGAAAGTCATACTTTACTCCCAGTCATATTACAAATACCTCTAGTAAATTCACATTTCACTTAATGCTAGTGGTTAGTTGTAGGAATATACTGTTTTACTGTCTTAAGAAAGGTCCAATTATTCCTATCTTTTTTTTTTTTAGTGTTCAATAAGAAATAGGTGTTGTATTTTGTAAAAGCTTATTTATTGGTTATTTTTATGACCACATTATTTGATTTTCTTTTCATGAATATATTTTGATTTTAGCTTTCCTAGTAATGGTGAACCCTGCATCTCTAAGGTAATCTCAAAATGAAAGGGTCAAAGTCTATAGTGTTGTTAATATGTCATTTCAGCATTCTTAATATATTTTCTAAATTAGTATTTATATTAGGTGTATTGGTTTCTGTTTCTCTTTCTCTGCTTGACTTCTCTGTGGTTTAGGTAACAAAATGATATTTTGATTATGGAAGAAACTCTGCAGAATCCCTTCTTTTCCTATTTTTTTTCAAATAATATATGTAATAATAAAATGAAATTTTTTGAATATTAGATAGAATTCACTTTTAAAACTAACTGTTCCAAGGTTTTGTTTCATCTATTTATAGGGTGATCAGGTGGCTGAGGGAATTAATTAAAGGACTGGGTTTTTTTAGTTTAGATTGTTTTTAAGTTTTTTTCTTTTAATTTGAGAATATTTTTGAAATATTCAGCTATTTCAATTAAGTTGTCAATTTTATTGGCATATGGCTGAATAAATGGGTTTCTAATGATTTCCTTTTATTTCTTCCTCATTTGTAAATTTGCATTTTTTCAGTAATGAAATAAGTAATGTAATTATCCTACCTTTTAAAAACATAAAATTAGCCAATTGTTTATAATTTTATATTTTAAACCCAGTTGCTCCTTAAAAAAAAAATTCAGTTGGGGAATGGCTGAACAAGTTGCGGCATTTTGTTCTATAAGAAATAATGAGGGAGACAGTTTCTAAAAAGCCCAGGAAAAGTTATATGAACTGGGATTTCCACTTCTAGGAGCCAAGATGGTGGAGTAAGAAGTAAGTTGTTCACACCATTCCTTATTAACCTCTGAAAGCCCAGGAAATATCTATACAGGAAAAACCCTGGAATAGCTGAACCATCAGAAAGACAGGGTGCATCAGTCCTATATCCCAAGAAGTTTGAGAGATTAATAGGAAAGGCCCCTCTTGCTCTGGGGGAGGGGGAGCAGTACAGAATGGAAGATGTCCCAGCAAGCTAGTGAAAAGCTCCACCTCAGCATACCAGGGGGACATCCTGAACCCCAGGTGGTGGAGTAGGCAAGCACCAGCAACAGGACCCCCTAGTGCCTCAGTATGGGCAGGGGAACCAGTGGAAACTGGCTCAGAAAACCACCACATGTCATGGCATTCTCTGGCAGCCAAGTCTTCCAGTGCCTCAGCAAAACTCTGGGAAGCAGTAGCTCCAAGGGGAAAAGCCCCAGGTGGAGAAACATCCTGCAGCAGCAAAACATCCATCTACAAGGAGCTGAAAAAAGTGAAAGGCCTTGGTGAGCAGGCAACCTCCAGGGGCCAGACTACCCACCACTACCCCTAGAGCTCCAGTGTTGCTGATTCCAGCCCAACACCAGATAATCTGCCTGAACCCTATGGCCTCCAAATGCCAGCATCTGAGACCCCAAAACACAAAGCCAGTGACCAGGCCCTGGGCTCCCAGCACAAGAATCTTGGGTAAGTGGCCTCTGCTCCCCAGCAGGAGAGCTCAATTTTTGTTTAAGGCTAGAAAATAAGTAAACACCATGAGCAAAAAGAAATGTAGCATAGTTTCTTATTATGGGAATGGTGAAGATCAAGGCAGAAATTCTGAAGAGGACAACATTATTAACAAAAGCACATCTGAAACCTCAAAAGGGAATGTGAACTGGTCTGAAGCCCAAAAAGCCTTCTTGGAAGAACTCAAGAAGGACTTTAAAAGTCAAATAAGAGAAGTAGGAAAAAATGGGAAGAGAAATGAGAGGTATGCAAGACAGAATCAATAGCTTGGAAAAGGAAGGACAAAAATTAAATGCAGAAAACAAGTCCCTAAAAAATACAATTGGCCAACTGGAAAAAGTAAACTGAAGAAAACAAGTCCCTAAAAAATACAATTTGCCAAATGTGGAAGGAGATACAAAATCTAATAGAAGAAAACAATTTGCTAAAAATTAGAATTGGGCAAATGGAAGGGAATGACTCTATGAAAGAGCAAGAATCAGTCAAACAGAAAGAAAAAAATGAAAAAATAGATTGAAAATGTAAAATACCTCTTTGGCAAAACAACTGACCTGGAAAATCTATCCAAGAGAGACAATTTAAAAATTATTGATCTACCTGCGAACCATGACAAAAAAAGAGCCTGAACAGTATCTTTCAGGAAATCATCAAGGAAAACTGCCCTGAGGTCCTAGATCCAGAGGTTAAAATAAGCCATAGAAAGAATCCACCGATCACCCCCTGAAAGAGATCCCAAATTGAAAACTCCAAGGAATATAGTAAAATTCCAAAATTACCAGGTCAAACAGAAAATACTGCAAGCAACCAGAAAGAAACAATTTAAATATCATAGAACCACATTCAGTATTACACAGGACCTTGAAGCTTCTACATTGAAAGACCATAGTGCATGGAACATGATATTCCATAAGACAAAGGAGCTTGGATTGCAAGCAAGGATCAAATACCCTGAGAAAAGGAGCATAATCTTTCAGGGGAGGAGATGGATATTCAATGAAATAGAGGACTTCCAAACTTTCCTGATAAAAACACCAGCGTTCAACAGAAAATATGATCTTCACAAGCAAGACTCAAGAGAGATATAAAATGGTAAATGGTATAGAAAAAAAAACCACAACATTTTATTAATAAGGGCAAACTGTTTACATTTCTGACTCTTGAGAACTGCATAGTTAGCACAGCATTTTAAAGGGATATACGGGGGTGGGTATAAGTCAACTTTGGTGTAATGATACAAAAAATCAAATAAGTTGTTAAATGGACCTAAGTAAGTAAATGGACTAAGATTAATCTGATCTAATTAAGGGATTGTACTGGGAAAAAAGAAAAGGAGGAGGCAGACAAGGGTAAATTATGTTGCAGGAAAAGGCAGAAAAACCTATTATATTAAAGGGAAAGAAGGGAGGGAGATGAGCATTGTTTGAATCTTACTCTCATAGGGATTTAGCTCAAGGAGGGAATAACATAATCAGGTTTAGAAATCTAACTTGTCTTATAGGCAGTAGGAAGGAAAAAGGGAAAAAAACAGGAGGGGAGATAGAAGGTAGGGAAGAAGTAGTAAGGGTAAAAGGGAAGAAAAGAGAGAGGGTTAATAGAAGAGAGGTAGGACTGAGGGATTCAGGACTGAGGGAGGTGGTGGTCAAAAGCAAAACACTAGTGAGGAGGTAAAGGGAGAAAGGGGAAAGAAAAGCATAAAAAGGGGGGAAATAGGATGGAGAGAAAAACACAGATAATAATCATAACCGTGAATGTGAACGGAATGAATTCTCCCATAAAATGGAACCAGATAGTAGAATGGATTAAAAACCATAATCTTACAACATGTTGTTTACAGGAAACACATTTGACACAGAGCAACACATACAGGGTAAAGGTAAAAGGCTAGAGCAGAATATATTGTGCTTTAGCTGAAGTAAAAAAAGCAGGGGTAGCATTAATGATCTCAGACAAAGCAAAAGCAAAAATAGATCTTATTAAAAGAGATAAGGAAGAAAACTACATCCAAATAAAAGACACCATAGACAATGAAGTAATATCATTATTAAACATGTATGCACTAAGTGGTAAAGCATCCAGATTCTTAGAGGAGAAGTTCAGGGAGTTACAGGAAAAAATAGACAGCAAAACTATAATAGTGGGGCACCTCAACCACTCCCTGTCTGAACTAGACAAATCTAAACACAAAATAAACAAGAAAGAAGTTAAGGAGGTGAATAGAATATTAGAAAAGTTAGATGTGGCAGACCTCTGGATAAAATTGAATTGGGATAGAAAGGAATACACTTTTTCTTGGTGGTACACAGCACATACACAAAAATTGACCATATACTAGGGCATAAAAACCTCACAATCCAATGCAGAAAAGCAAAAACATTAAATGCATACTTTTCATATCATGATACAATAAAAATTATAAGTAATATAGGGACATGAAAAGATAGACTAAAAATAATTGGAAACTAAGTAAGCTAATCCTAAAATATGATTGGGTCAAACAATAAATCATAGAAACAATCAATAACTTCATTCAAAAGAATGACAATAATGAGACAACATACCAAAACTTATGGGATTCAGCAAAAGCAGTTCTTAGGGAAAGTTTTATATCTCTAAATACCTACATGAATGAAATATAGAAAGAGGAGATCAATGAATTTGGCATGCAACTAAAAAAATAGAAAAAGAAGACATTAAAAATCCTCAATTAAATACCAAATTAAAAATACTGAAAACCAAAGTAGAGATTAATAAAATTGAAATTAAGAAAACAATTGAACTAATAAATAAAACTAAGAGCTGGTTTTATGGGGGGGGGGAAACAGTAAAATAGATAAATCTTTGGTCAATTTAATTTAAAAAAATAAAGAAGAAAACTAATTTGCCAGTATCAAAAATGAAAAGGATGAATCCACCACCAAGGAAGAAGAAAGGAAAATAACAGTTAGGCACTATTTTGCCCAACTGTATGCCAATAAATTTGACAATCCTAGGGAAATGGGTGAATATTTACAAAAATGTAAATTGCCCAAATTAACAGAAGAGGAAGTAAAATACTTAACCCCATCTCAGAAAAAGAAATTTAACAAGCCGTTGATGAACTCCAGGGTCAGATGGATTTACAAGTGAATTCTATCAAAATTTTATTAAATTCTATCAAAAATTTAAGAACAATTATTTCCAAATCTATATAGACTATTTGGGAAAATAGGTGAAGAAGGAGTCTTACCAAATTCTTTTTATGATAAAAATATGGTGCTGATACCTAAACTGGGAAGAGCCAAACAAAGAAAGAAAATTGTAGACCAATTTCCTTAATAAATAAATTAATAAAAATTTTAAACAAAACATTAGCAAATCAATTACAGCAATTTATCACAAGAATAATACACTATGGCCAGGTAGGATTTATACCAGGAATGCAGGGCTGGTTCAATATTAGGAAAAATTTATATGAAATTATGCAAAGTGAAGTGAGCAGAACCAGGGGAAAATTGTATGCAGTAACAACAATATTGCAATAAAGATCAACTGTGAAAGAATTGGCTATTCTCATTAGTACAATGATCCAAGACAATTCAAAAGGATTAAGGATTAAAAAAATACAACCTACCTTCAGAGAGAGACTTGATGAACTTTGAGTGCAAATTAAAGTATAATTTTCTCACTTTATTTTTCTTGCCCTTTTTTGAAATACAGAAAAAAAATGGAAATATTTTGCATTATTTGCCATGTACAATTAATATCATAGCTCAACTCCATTGTTAATGGAGGGGATGGGAGGGAAGGAGAGAATTTGGTACTTAAAATTAAGAAAAAATAATGTTAAAAAATAAATAATGTATTTTTAAAATAATGCAAACATATCCATATGCAGTTCTTTCTTATTGCTTCTTTGTATTTACATTTTTATGTGTCTCAACTGCTATATTTATATTTCAAAGTTTTTATTGCACTTTGGTCTTTTCATAAGGAATTGTTGGAAGTCTTTTTTATTAAAAATTTATTTTCTCCCTACAAATATATAGTTATTCTCATTAAGTTTTTCTTTATCTCAAGCCTAGATCCTTTGCTTCGGGAGTATATTCCATACTCTATGTATGTATACAGAGAGAGAGAGAGAGAGAGAGAGAGAGAGAGAGAGAGAGAGAGAGAGAGAGAGAGAGAGAGAGAGAGAGAGAGAGAGAGACTCAGAGCACTTAGCACTTAGTGGTGAAGGATAGACTTCTAAGCCTCAGGTCAAGAAGTCTCATCTTTTTGAGTTCAAATCTGGCCTTAGACACTTACTAGCTTTGTGACTCTGGACAAGTCACTTAACCCTGTTTGCCTCAATTCCTCATCTGTTAAAAAAAAAAAGAAAAAAAGAGCTGGAGAAGAAAATGGTAAACCATTTCAGTATCTTTGCCAAGGAAAACAAATGGGGTAATGGAGAGTTAGATTAGCAATTGAACAACAACAAGTATTTAGATACAGATATATCTATTCTATCTATATCCAATATGCATGCCTATCTAATCTATGTATTTCTCTTCTTTCATTTTTTTTTTCTAAAAATTCTAGTTGACTTTAAGGCCAAGCTTTGATTTTATTTGAAGTTTTGTTGCTAGAGTTTGTGGAATTATTTTCTTTTGGGGTGTTGTGTCTAAAATGTCCCTCTCTAAATAATAGCTCTTACCATCAGTGTCTTTTGTAAGTTTATTTATTTGTTTACACGTTCTCCCAATCTTACTTTTTGAATTTAGACATTTTATTAAAACCAAGTTCCCTGCAGTGCTAGAGGAAATGTTGTGGCTCTATTTGTTCTGGATCTGTTTTTATTTGTCTTCATTTTACAGATAACAGTAGGATGCAAAATATATGCTTGGTTGTTACAAGTGAGCCATAAATATTAAAAGAATATGTTATGGATAACTACAAAAATGGCTTAGAGAATAGACCATTTAATAGGAAATTGAAGTATTTTATCATAATTTTAAGCTGTAAGAACATGTTATCTACTAACTTTGAGTCAAAATGTCTTGGTTTTACAGTTTTTCATAATAATCAAATATTAAACATGATGGAGAAATGATTTTACAACAGTAATTTCCTGCAAACATGTTCAGTTTGTCCTAACCTGAAATCATAATGGTCTTCGGTGGTTGGCCCAGTTCCCATTTGGGAAACTAGAATCGAATCAATATGGATCCACGGGTTTCAGTTCTCCCCTCAAAGTCATCTTTGGGTATGAATATGCTATGAGGATTCTATGAACAAAATGTGTGTAACATTATGAAAGGAAAACTGTTAAGGAGTGGGAACAGAAGAGGAGATAAAAAGAGAGGGTGAGGATATTAGTATCTCCAAATATATCATTAGTGATGTTAAAATCCAAATAGTATCTGGATAAGTGAACCTCCCATTAGATGAGAAAGGGCTACTTTTAAAGTATAAATAAATCCACAGGAAAAGAATCAAAGAAAGGAAACATGTAAGAAAAGAATCAATGTAATGATAACCATTAGAAAAGCTGTCAGTATAACTCCCACAGTTCTCCTTTCTGATACTTGTTAGTTGTATTATCCTGGATAGGTTTCTTAACCTCTGTTTGCCTCAGTTTCCTCTACTGCAAAATGGCAATCATAACAGCACCTATCTCCTAGAGTTGTTGTTAGGATCAAATGAGATAATAACTATTAAGTCTTTAGTACAGTGTGTGGCACATAGTAAGAGCTACATAAATTTTAGCTATTAATTGTTGTATTGGTTATATAGATACCAAGAGAACATATGGGTGGCTTGTTGATTATCCCTTGCTGTCATCTCAAGACTGGCCCAACTTACTTTCCAATCGTACGTCTCTCTAATGACATATTTTTTACAACTTCTCTTGAACAATTCTTGCTTTGTAAGGTGCTGAAGCCTGATCATGTCCACTGTGTACTTCTTCATTACTTTTGAGTAACATAAAATTTTAACTCTTAAAAAAATTAGGATAATACATTATTTTTAAAAACTGTAGTGTCAATGGAAGTACATTGTTATTAAAAGACAGATCATGAAATAAAGAAGAAATTTTGGGTAATTAGAAATACAGCATAATTTCCCAAAGGCAATTCAGCCTATTCTTTTCCTTTTGCATTTTAAGACCATATAATTGCCCAATGTCTATTCAAAATAAATTTATTTATTGACCAAATCTGTAGGTCATATTGTCCATCCAACTACATGGAAAATTGAAATATATAAGCAACATGTGTTATGGTAAGGACTATAATTCATAACAAAACAATAGAGAGATATAATCACAAAAGACAAAATAGACAATTCCTAGCATATAAAATTAAATACATTTTAAGTGAATAAAAGCAAAGTATTTTAAGTAAGAAAAAAAGCTCTCAATTAGCAAAAAAACAAAACCCATTAAACATCACTTATTAATATTACATATATAAAATACATATGGACTTAACAGAAAATCAAGACCAAGAGCCATTCCAATAGCAAAAAAGGTCAAAGGATGTAAATTCTGCATATAAGAAATTCAAACTATTAACAACCATATGCAATGCTCCAATCACTAATAAGACAGATATGGATTAAAGAAAGACTGGTTTCTCCAAAAAGAACAAGTTTGTAAATATGACAGAAATACTCAAAGCTAGAAGGACTCTAGGAATTCAGCCACACTTTTAAACTGCTGTTTTGGTGGTGGTGGTGAGCTTTTTTTTTTAAGAGCTGAATTGTTCCAATCATTTTGAAAAGCAAATTGTAATTATACAATAATACTAAATTGTTATATCTTTTAGCCCAGGGATGCCATTAATTGAGATATAATTAAAGCAACAAACATTTAGTAGGCAGTTCCTTTGTCACAGGACACATACATTCAAAGAGGTCAATGACATAAGCAAACATCCTATAAATGCTGAAATATTAATTTCAGAACTTTTTTTTTCAAAAAATAAATAAGGTAGACACTCATCAATTGTAGAAGGGGGAAGTATAGTATATGATTTTAATAGCAAATTATAGCATTTTTAAAATCCCAAAAATAAATTTCAGAGAAATTTTCATTATGTAGTACAAAGTGAAAAAAGTAAATTCAGAACAATATGAAAAGTGATAACAATAATGTCAAAGAAAGCAATAAAAGAAGACATCTGACTGCAGATGAAATGCAATAACATATTTTGATAAAGATGATTGATGATGACACAAGTTGCTCTTCTCAGTAGAGAAGTGGTGGCCTGTGGATATAGAAGGTTATATAGGCTTAAAAAAAATAGCTGTCACTTTCTTTTGCTTAACTTTTTTTTCTCCTTTTTTTTTTAAATAAATAAGACATGGAGTGGGCAGAAATATGAAGTGGATATAGGGTCAAAAACAAAAACAGCAGTAAAATGTTTATTTCAAAAATGAATGAATTCATTTAGAAAAGAAATACTTAATATTAGAAACTGGTACAGATTCACTAAGAAGTCAGATTATATTATCAGAACTATGATATCTTGGGTTCAAATGTCATCTCCAATAATTACTATTTATATAAGAAAGCAACAATCTATGCTACAATTTCTTCATCTTTAAAGTGGAATAATAATGCACATATATGTCTATACATATATAGACATATGTCTATATATTATCTCAGAGGGTCATTGTAATGCTCAAATGAAATAACGCATGCAAAGCTTTTGTTTTTGTTTTGTTTTGTTTTACAAACTTTGAAGTGCTATCTAGATGAGAGTTTTCATCATTCTTATTGATAGGCTTGTAAGTTATCCGTGGAAAAAGTCTGATTTTTTTTCCCCTATAAGAAAGAATGGAATGAAGATGGATATATCACCAAAAAATAAAAAGAAAAAAAGGTGTTGAAGCATTTTTAATGCAGACAGAAAAACTGAAGAAAGGCCAGTAAATATGAAGGATAAGTAGGACAGCTTTGAAAGTTACATTTCAAAAAATAATAAATAAAAGAAAGTTACATTTGGAATTCATTATATTTTAAAGTCAAGCAAGTTCTACACAAAAGATATGATTAAGTTCAGAAGTTAATTTTAAAAATTAAAAGCCAGAGTATCTACCTTGATAGACAAAGGGAGTAATATATGGATCATCAGGTACATGGTAGAATCAATGTTCAATCAAAACTAACAAGATACAATTTATCAGGGATAAAGGCCCACCGATTTTAGGATTTTTTTTGTAGCAACTTACTACAAATAAGACAAGATATTTGGTTAAAAATAAGTCACCACAGTTGGAGAGGGGTGAAGTTGAGGGAGCCAATAGGGATACACGATATAAAACCAATCTGTAGTAATCTATTTTTTTAAAGTACTATAATTGCCTATGTGTTTTAGTAAACTCTTTATTAGGAAACATTGTTATGTGGCCATGTGGAATTGAAAATTGATACCCCATTTTATTTTATATTTTTTTAAAGCTCAATCAATTTCCTACGTATTAATGATCAATTTACAATGTGTTAGTTACTTTCCCTTAGTATGTGAACTTGAATTCTCTCTGAATTTAAGCCTGCAGCTCCAATTCTCTCTTTGGAACACAAGCTACCCTATTATGTATTGCTGCCTAAGCTATCCTGCTACTGTTGCCACATGAACACTTTAATAACCACAAGAACAGATAACTTGACCTCATCTCACAGTGTCACTAACAACCAAGAAAACAGCCTTATGTGTTAGTTCTTCTTTCCTGGGTGCTTTCCACCCACAAAACTTCAATTCAATCATGAATCAAAGGAAAGAGGCAACCAGAATGCGAGGTCCCTGGTCTCCCTTAGAAAGCACCAGCTACGGTACTTTTCAGAGGATATTGTTCCAGATGTCAGGACACCTGGTTACTGTCTAATGTAACCTGTGATTAGCAGCCTCAGCATTAACTAGTCAGAAATGAGATAAGCCTGTATTGTCCAAGATGGTGTAGACTGATCAGGTCCTCTCTACTGACTATTAAAAAATCTTCTTGACTTTCAGATGGAGCCTTGGTTACAAGGAGCTTTGAATCCCATTTATTGGCACCCCTTGCTAATAAGTTAATCATGCTCAAGACTGTGTCTTGGTTTCTCTTCATCATAGATTTTTCTTTTTATTGTGA
Source organism: Phascolarctos cinereus (assembly GCF_003287225.1). Classification (NCBI taxonomy): domain Eukaryota; kingdom Metazoa; phylum Chordata; class Mammalia; order Diprotodontia; family Phascolarctidae; genus Phascolarctos; species Phascolarctos cinereus. The sequence continues at coordinate 413,536,020 of NW_027555847.1, forward strand.
CATCCGCCAAGAAGAATTTGATATCCTGAACAAGAGTGTCAAGAATTCTATTGCTTATACTCTGCTATAATAAGAGCATATCTACTCTATTTTGTTCTTACAATGGCATTTCAAAAGGGATACTTCAAGTCTAAAACATAGCTGCATAAGGAGCAGTTGGTGAAAATAGGGACTTTATAGACCAGTGAGAAGATTTCAAAGGAACGTGATACCCATCTTCAAATATTTCAAAAGCTGTTGCTTCAAGTAGAGATTCAACTTACACAGTATTGTTGCAGGGATCAAGACTATAAGACCAATGTGTAAAAATCACAAGGAGATTCCCTCAATATGACAGCATGTTCTAACAATTAAAGGTTTCCTAAAACAGACAGTAATGACATGCAATTTACTGAGTTGCCTGTCATTGGAAATTATCAGTGAGAGACTAGATAAATATTTATCCATGATTTCATAGACAGAAATCCTGAACTGGGTAATGAGTTAGACCTAAGGTCCCTTCTATATCTAAATTTCTTTGATTCTATGCTCATTATTTACAAGGAGAGTAGAATTTTTTTGAAACTTAAATTTTTTTTTATTTTTGTTGTTCAGACATTTTTCAGTCATATCTGACTTTCATTACCTCATTTGGTGTTTTCTTGGCAAAGATACTGTTATGGTTTGTCATTTCCTTCTCTAACTCATTTTGCAGATGAAGAAACTGAGACAAACAGGGTTAAGTGACTTACCCAGGGTCACATAACCAGTAAGTGTCTAAGGCCAGATTTCAACTCAGGAAGATGTCTTCCTGACTCCAGGGTCAGTGCTCTATCCACGGTGCCACCTAGCTGCCCCAACCCCAATTTTTGAATAAATTTCATCAAATCATCTCTACTAACAGGTCAACTGAGGTCCAGAAAGGTTGTGACTTGCCTGAGAGTTTGAAAACACTGATTGAATTAATCATATTTCCAGGACCAACATTTTATTTCAAACTTTGCATTTCAGTTTCTGAGAATTTTAAGATACAGTACATGCAAAGCATTCCACCCATTTTCTTTTGTGAAACCACATTTGGAATAATGTGTTGCACAAAAGATAGAGCACAAAGACTTCCTGCCAACTGCTGGCACATAAGTTGCATCAGCCTTCGCATGGGTATTCAGGAAACCCTGGGAGGAACAGTTTTATCTCTCAAATTGAACATTTAAAATGTTTATTTTTGAGATGTCTAACTTCATTTGCATGACTTTTTCAGCTGAATTTTGGCAAATTTTCTTTGATAAAAATTGCAAATTGCTCCAAATTATAGGGGCTTAATCAGTAGTCTAGGCTCCCAATTTTTGTCCAAAAGAAAATGTTGATGTCTTAGTTGTAACTAGTACTTTACTTTCAAGTACTGTAAATGACTAAAATAACTTCTCCAATGTTCCTCCCTGCTTATGGCTTCTCAACTTCAGATACATTTTATTTTATCAGCTTCAAGTGACCTAATTAAAGTAACAGATGAAGGATTCAATTTGGATGAATTCCCAGAACAATATCCTCTTTCTGGGAGCACATTTTTCAGAATGTTTTATTTCTGAGAATAAGATTTGGCTAAATAACTACTGTCTGCCTAATGAACAAAGCTTAACTATGCATCTGTGGTGGCTCAGCATCCGTACTTTGATTTGGAGCTTCACTCTCAGAATCAAGACAAAAAAATAATTACAGACTATCCGGACCTATGTCCTACTTGAAGAAATGGGAAAAAAAAAACACCAGAATGGCCATCTTATTTTTTTCCCAGTTTTTAGAGCATTCACCATTTAGGCAATGATTTTAGATATTATCCCAATGATATCTCCATTGGTAGTGGCTCTAGATAGATTGACAAGTGCTAATCTCACAACTAAAAAATCTTTTAAAGGATTAGGGAAGGGGGGGGGATTCTGTGATTCAAGATTATCAGTGACTCAAATGTTCATATTTGGCTGCATTGGATAGAATTCTGTGTTTCAAGCTAGCAAGATCTGTATTCAAAAGACACATTTCCCACTATCATGCTTTATGGCTCAGGAAAGTTCTTTATCCTCTGTCTATCTCAAGTGCATCCCTAAGACTTAACTAAGAAGTTATAGATGGTTACTAACTGTGTTGAAAGACAAACTACTCTCATTGAAGAAAAAGAAAAACATGATTCTTTGCTTATGCATATAAATTTTTAGTTACAACCTTCACTTAAGCCATAGCTAAAAAAAAAAAACCTTTTTAAGTCACAAATATGATAAAAGCTAAGATTAATTTGCATCTCTAACATGCAATGACTGTGTAACTCTGGATAAGTCACTTAACATTTGAGAGATCCAGACAACTTCCCATATATAAATGTCAGCTGTTATTTAGTAGCAGCAGCATTATGGTGTGTTTGTGGTGTTCAGAAGCACAAGCACTTTTGGTGTAAGGACTTGCCAAGTGCTTTTCAGTGCTGCTCATCCACCTTTGGTGTCTACTTGATTCATCCAACTCCCAACTGTGGATCCAAGAAACTGTAGCCTGCACAGTTTCCACACTCTGGTAAACTGTTGTGGCAGCTAGGCTAAACCAGGTTGAGGGTAACTGACAGACTTCAAACATTTCAGTGAAATATGAGGATGTCTACCCCAAGCACATGAAGACTTTCACCAGTAGAATGAGTGGATGAGAATAATTTGTTCCAGCAGCCATGAAGGCAGCTGAACCAGGTGCTATGAAGTGATTAGGACTTGGTCAGATATCAAAGATGTCAAATTGCTTCCCAGGCCATCGCTAGACATCTTCACTTTTGTCTTGCCACTGAACTTCAATGACTTAGGATAAGAGAGTGAGAGTGATGACTTTGTGCAGGTCAAGCTATCACCCATGACATCATCAGTCTTCTCAGAGAATGAAGGATGAACAACAATCTGGAGTAGTAACAGCTGCCCTTGGTGTACCCAACCTGCCAGTTCAAGTTGGGCAATGCTGCTATTCCTCCTCCTGTTTCTCCTCTTCCTCCTTCTCCTTCTGATGGGGTACGGCCCAAGGGGAGGTCTTCACCTCTTGTCCCAAAGGGAATCTGGCTCCCACTTGTCTACAGGCCCCAGCCCCTCATCTCCCTTTGAAAGCCATAGCCCCACCTTTTTGATCTCATTCAGATGCCCTTCAGTTCCTTCATTATCTATTCCCATTGTCTATTCAATCTCTTAGACATTCCAATTGGAATTCTCACCCAGACCCTTTTCTCAGACCCTTTTCCCAGACCCCTCCTCTGGCTACTCAAAGTTACTTTAATATATAAGATCTACCATGGCCCCCATTCAGAGGCTGAGAATCTCATGCCCAAAAGGTTGAGACTTTCTCATGCCCGCTCGTCCTCATGAGTGTTACCTGGCCTATATGATTTATCACTAATAAAATTTTCCTCTGGCTAGAAGAAGATTTGAGTTGAATTATTTCAGGTAGGGCCCAGTACCGTGATCTTGGGGTGTCCCCCAGGAGCACCCCAAAGTCCTAGACCTCTTCACTTCTTCCTTCATCACATGTGGTCTTTCTGTCTATGTAGGAAGTCACATCCTTACATGTGGCTACTCTGGCCAAAGGAATATAATTTTTGATCACTTTTTTAAGATATATATATTGGGGCTTGGAGGCCAGATTTTTAAATTTTCCTATTTATTTATCTTAAAAAAAAACTGGGACAGTTAACTCTTTGGCTCACACAGTTTTAATTTGTGATTTCTTGAAATATAGCTCTGAAAAACAACTGGCTTAGCAAAAGTCTGTTTGCTACAAAAGGAGCTACTTGATCTTGCTTTTAAACTCAAATCATTCTGGTTTTCATTGAATTGCTGGTAATACTCCCCAGCCCAAGCCTCACTTGCTCATTGTTTGGGTTTTTATGGTTCAAAGTGAGTGTAAATAGAAACTGTTTTCCATTCTGGCCACAAGCTCTGAGGGTCTTCCCCTCCCATATTGATTCTTTTGCTGTGGCAAACTAGGCCATCTTTTGTTTCAATTCTTACTTAGTCCTTAATCGCTAAATGGGTGCTTCCTTTGAGACCTAGCAAAGAATTTAGTTTAAAAAGGCCAAGGTCACCCACTGCATTCTGGGCCATAGCCAATCCTTTGACTTTTTTTTTCTTGCCACTGGACTCCAATGACTCTGGAGGAGAGAGTGAGAGATTGATGACCTTGTACGGCTCTGCCTCACTTAAATGCAGTTCATGTGTAAGTCAAAACATCAGACTCAGGATGTGATGTCATTGGTACTGTTCAAGAATGAAGGAAGAAGGGGGCAGCTAGGTGACACAGTGGATAGAACACTGATCCTAGAATCTGGGGGACCTGAGTTCAAATCCAGCCTCAGACACATAACCCTCTCTAGCTGTGTGACTCTGGGCAAGTCACTTAATCCCAATTGCCTCACTGAAAGGAAAAAAAAAAGGAATGAAGGAAGAACAATAACAACAAATAATAATAATAGTCTTTCACTAAGTACTAATTCAAATATCATTAACATGAGGCATGAATAGAGTAGAAAGAGTGCTGGAGTATGGAGACCTGGTTTCAAATTTGCCACAGACACTTATTAGTTGTGTGACCTTGACCTCTCTAAGTCTATAAAATGTTAATCATACTCAAATTACCTGCCTTACAGAGTGATTATCAATTTCAATTATACACTATCTCAAAATTATAAGTTTAATATATTCACATAAATATGATTATTAATTCACATTACACAAAAAAAATTGTATAATATAATTTTCAATGTCTTTCGGGCAATTGTTTACCCTAAATAAAACTGCAAGAAAGGTAAAATTTAATATTAGTTCCTTGTCATTTCTGTGATCCTTTTCCAACTCCTTAAATTCCTTCCCTATTACTCCCTAAGCATTTAAAAAATACTTTCTTACTCCAAAGAGGCTTTAATTGACATGGCTAGGGATGCGATTTTGGAATTAGGAGACCTCCTTAGGATTCTTTCTTCACCAAACAAACAAATAAACAAAAATACAGATCAGTACCTCATGGACACTTCCGAAAAGTCTGAAAGCCAGTGCTGTGTGATTTATATAGATGTGAGTGCCTTCAGAGCTGTGTCTTATTTCATTTTTGTAAGTGCCTGGCTCATCATAGGACTTTAAATGCTGGCTGACTTGAAAAGACAATTAGGATGCAAAGTTACATATAACTTCCTGATCTAGATTTGTAAAGGGAGTTTCCACACCAGGATCAAGAAGATCATGGTCCTGGACAACATCACCAACAACAAGCATTATTTATCATGCCAATTTTTAGCAGTTCACTGATTTCCTTAAGGCTCTGGAACTGAAATAATTTTATTTTTTTGTGATTAGATTTTTAATAATCAATTATTCTTTTTTCCTCTTCACTTTATAAAATTCAGTAATCTTATAAATTCTAGACAATATAACTCAACAGTATCATAGCTTCTTTACAGATATCTACTTCAGTCTCATCTACAGTGATTTTCTCTAGGTCCCACAGAAGTCAGAGTAGCCTTATCACAGAAAAATAGAGTGGAAAGAGTAAGCTGTGGAGTTTGAATCTTTTTTTTTCTTTAGGCAATTGGGGTTAAGTGACTTGCCCAGGGTCACACAGCTAGTAAGTGTCAAGTGTTTGGTCTGACACCGGATTTCAACTCAGGTACTCCTGACTTCAGGGCCAGTGCTCTATCCACTGCACCACATAGCTGCCCCTGGAGTTTGAATCTTGAGTTTAATCCAGACTTTGTGACTTTCTGCCTATGTGACTTTAGACAAGTCACTTCAACTCTTTGACCTCAAGGTTCCTTCTCTGCAAAATGAGCAGGGTTGGAGAAGATAACCATAGCTCTAAATTCTGTAAGCCTATTCATCAAAACTGGTTCTACTGACTCCAAAGCCAATGTTTGCCGAAGTAGAACATCCTGCTGTCTCTGTTTATAATTCTTTAGTCTGAATTCTATTTCTGATTCCAGGGACCAGCTCAAACTCCCTCTCCAGAGCTGAGGGTTGAATTTTCAGTGTGTACATATCTCAAAAATCAGCAAATTAGGCCTTGATTTATTGTTTTGGTGATTAGCCAGATTTAGAAAAGTGTTAATAATTCAGATTAAATTGAAGAGTATGTTTTTTTTTTGTTAGGAAAAGGATATATTTTTTTTATTTTATTAATTTATTTTGATATAACAACAATCACTTCCACATGCTTTTGAGTTTAAAGTTTTTCTCTCCCTTCTTTCCCCCCACCCTCCCCAAGACAGCACACAGTCTCATATGGGCTTTACATTTACATTCCTATTAAACATATTTTCACATTAGTGAAGTTGTAAGTAAAAATTAAAACCAATAGAGGAACCATGAGAAAGATGAAACAAAACTTAAAAGAAGGTAAAAATAATTAATATCAGTTCGACTTCCATATTTCTTTCTTTGGATGTGGACAACATTTTCCATCCTGAGGCCTCCGGAGATGTCTTAGATCCTTGTAATGCTGAGAAGGGTTCAGTTTAACAATATTAGTCATGCATAACGTGGCTGTTATTGTGTACAAAGTCCCTCTTGGTTCTGCTCACTTCACTCAGATCGGACCATATGAGTCTTTCCAGGTTTTTGTGAAGTCAGCCTGTTCATTATTTCTTATAGCACAATAGTATTCCCTTACATTCATATACCACAACTTACTCAGCCATTCCCCAACTGATAGGCATCCTCTCAATTTCCAATTATTTGCCACTACAAAAAGAGCTGCTATGAATATTTTTGTACATGTGGGTCCTTTACCCATTTGTTTGATCTCTTTGGGATATAGCCCTAGAAGTGCTATTGCTGGATCAAAGGGTATGCACATTTTTGTAGCCCTTTGGGCATAGTTCCAAATTGTTCTCCAAAATGGTTGGATCATTTCACAACTCCACCAACAATGTATTAGTGTTCCAATTTTCCCACATCTTCTCCAACATTTATCATTTTCCTGTTTTGTCATGTTGGCCAATCTGATAGGTGTGATGTGGTACCTCAGAGTTGTTTTGATTTGCATTTCTCTAATCAATAACGATTTAGAGCATTTTTTCATATGACTATAGATGGCTTTAATTTCTTCATCTGAGAACTGTCTGTTCATATCCTTTGACCATTTATCAATTGGGGAATGGCTTGTGTTCTTATAAATTTGTCTTAATTCTCTATATATTTTAGAAATGAGGCCTTTATCAGAGAGACTGGTTGTAAAAATTCTTTCCCAATTTTCTACCTTCCTTCTAATCTTAGTTGCATTGGCTTTGTTTGTGCAAAAACTTTTCAATTTAATGTAATCAAAATTATCCATTTTGCTTTTCATAATGTTCTCTATCTCCTGTTTGGTCATGAATTCTTCTGTTCTCCATAGATCTGATAGGTAAACTATTCCTTGTTCTCCCAGTTTACTTATGGTATCAGCCTTTATATCTAAGTCATGAACCCATTTTGACTTTATTTTGGTATATGGTGTGAGATTTGGGTCTATGCCTAGTTTCTGCCATACTCTTTTCCAGTTTTCCCAGCAGTTTTTTTCAAAGAGTGGGTTCTTATCCCAGAAGCTGGGTCTTTGGGTTTATCAAATAATAGATTACTATAGTCATTGACTACTGTGTCTTGCATATTTAACCTATTCCACTGATCCACCTCCCTATTTCTTAGCCAGTACCAAGCAGTTTTGATGATTGCTGCCACCTTCCCCTGCATTTCTTTTCATTAGTTCCTTTGATATTCTGGACCTTTTTTTTTCCAAATGAATCTTGTTATTATTTTTTCTAACTCTATAAAATAATTTTTGGTAGTTTGATTGGTATGGCACTGAATAAGTAAATTAGCTTAGGTAGGATTGTCATTTTTATTATATTAGCTTGGCCTACCCATGAGCAACTGATGTTTTTCCAATTATTTAGATCTGATTTTATTTGTGTGAAAAGTGTTTTGTAATTGTGTTCATAGAGTTCCTGGGTTTGTTTCAGGAGGTAGACTCCTAAATATTTTATAATGTCTACAGTAAGTTTAAATGGGATTTCTCTTTCTATCTCTTGCTGTTGGGCTTTGTTGGTAATATATAGAAATGCTGATGATTTATGTGGGTTTATTTTATAGCCTGCAACTTTGCTAAAGTTGTTTATTATTTCAAGTAGTTTTTTACTTGATTCTCTAGGATTCTCTAAGTATATCATCATGTCATCTGCAAAGAGTGATAGCTTTGTTTCTTCTTTGCCTATTCTAATGCCTTCAATTTCTTTTTCTTCTCTTATTGCTAAAGCTAAGTTTCCAGTACATATTGAATAACAGTGGTGATAATGGACATCCTTGTTTCACCCCGATCTTATTGGAAATGCTTCTAGCCTGTCCCATTACATATAATGCTTGCTGAAGGTTTTAGATAATGCTATTTATTATTTTAAGGAAGACTCCATTTATACCTATGCTTTCTAGTGTTTTTAATAGGAATGGGTGTTGTATTTTATCAAAAGCTTTTTCTGCATCTATTGAGATGATCATGTGGTTTCTGTTGGTTTTGGTGTTGATATGCTCAATGATGCTGATAGTTTTCCTAATATTGAACCAACCCTGCATTCCTGGTATAAATCCTACCTGGTCATAGTGTATTATTCTTGTGATAAGTTGCTGCAATCTATTTGCTAGTATCTTGTTCAAAATTTTTGCATCTATATTCATTAGCGAAATTGGTCTATAATTTTCTTTCTCTATTTTGACTCTTCCTGGTTTAGGTATGAACACCATATTTGTATCATGAAAAGAATTTGGCAAGACTCCTTCTTCACGTATTTTCCCAAATAGACTATATAGTATTGGAATTAATTGTTCTTTAAATGTTTGATAGAATTCACATGCAAATGCATCTGGTCCTGGAGATTTTTTCCTAGGGAGTTCTCTAATGGCTTGTTCAATTTCTTTTTTCTGATATGGGGTTATTTAAGTATTTTACTTTCTCTTCTGTTCATCTGAGCAATTTATGATTACTGTCTGTGTCTTTTTCTCCATCCTTTTTTCTCCCTGCTTATGCTTTTCTTTCTCCTTTTCCTTTCCCCCCTTCACTAGTGTTTTGCTTTTGACCACTGCCTCCTTCAGTCCCTTCTCCCTTTTATTATCCCTTTCCCTTTTCTTCCCCTTTACTCTTACTGCTTCTTCCCTCCCTTCTTCCCCCCCCTCCCTTTTCTTTCCCCCCTCCCTTTTCTCTTCCCTCCTATTGCCTATAGGGCAAGTTAGATTTCTATACCTGATTATGTTATGCCCTTCTTGAGCCAAATCTGATGAGAGTAAGGTTCAAACAATGCTCCCCACCCCCTCCCTTCTTTCCCTCTGCTGTAATAGGATTTTGTGTCATTTCCTGTAATGTAATTTACCCTTGTCCGCCCCCTCCTTTCTCAGTACATTTTCTAAGATCACATTGATCCACTTATTTGGATCCATTTAACCCACTTGATTAGATTTTTTTTTATCTACATCAGAGTCAACTAATATCCACCCTCTTTATGTATACTCCTTTAACATGGTGTAATAACAATATAGTTCTCAAGGGTTGCTAGTGTCATATTCCCTTGTAGGGGTTTAAACAGCCCCCCCCCTTATTAACAATATATTATATCTTTCTGTCCCATTTACCTTTTTATGTCCTTCTTTAGTCCTGTACTTGAAGATCAAATTTTTTGTTGAGCTCTGGTCTTTTTATCAGGAAAGTTTGGAAGTCTCCTATTTCATTGAATATCCATCTCCTCCCTTGAAAAATGATGCTCATTTTTGCTGGGTAATTGATCCTTGGCTGCATTGTAAGTTCCTTTGCCTTAAAGAATATCATGTTCCACGCCCTGCAGTCTTTTAATGTAGAAGCTGCAAGGTCCTGTGTAATCCTGACTGTGGTTCCATGATATTTAAATTGTTTTTTCTGGCTGCTTTCAGCACCTTCTCTTTCATCTGGTAATTTTGGAATTTTTCTATTATATTCCTTGGTGTTGTCAATTTGGAATCTCTTTTAGGTGGTGATCGTTGGATTCTTTCTATGGTTATTTTCCCTTTTGGTTCTAGGACTTCTGGGCAGTTTTCCTTTATGATTTCCTGAAAGATACTGTCCAGGGTCTTTTTTCATCATGATTTTGAGGTAGTCCAATAATTTTTAAATTGTCTCTCTTGAATCGATTTTCCAGCTCAGTTGTTTTACCAATGAGGTATCTTATGTTTTCATTTATGTTTTCATTTTTTTGTTTCTCTTTAACTGATTCTTGCTCTCTCATAGAGCCATTAGTTTCCATTTGTCCAATTCTAGTTTTTAATAGACTGTTTTCTTCTGTTAGTTTTTGTACTTCCTTCTTCAATTGGCCAATTGTGTTTTTTAGGGACTTGTTTTCTTCAGTGTATTTTTTTTTCCAATTGGCCAATTGTATTTTTGAAGGACTCTTCTACCTCTCTCAAGGACTATTAAAATCCTTCTTGAGCTCTTCTAAGAAGTCTTTTTGGGCTTCAGACCAGTTTGTATTCCCTTTTGTTGTTGCGGATGTGGGTTCGTTGACAATGTTGCCCTCTTCAGAATTTCTGTCTTGATCTTCACTCTTCTCATAATATGAATCTATGGTATGTTTCTTTTTACTCATGGCATTTCTTTATTCCTTGGTCTTTAAAGAGATTGAGCTCTCCTGCCCAGGAACAGAGGGCACTGACCCAGGCTTCTTGTGTTGGTTGCCTAGGTCTTGGTCACTGGCTTTGTGTGCTGGGGCCTCTTATGTTGGCAATTGGAGGCTGTAGGTTTCTGGCAGCTTACCTCATGTTGAGGCTGGAATCAGCAAGCCTGGAACTTTCAGGCAATTCTAGGTTGCCTGCTTTTCCTTTCTTTTAGCTTTCTTCAGCTCCTTTTTGATGGGTGCTGCTGGGTGTTTATCTGCCTGGGGCCCCCTGCAGTGTTGTCTCCCTCGTTTCTGCTAACGCACTGGGAGATTCCTTTGAGGTAGAGTGCCAAGACACCTGGTGGTTTTTTGAGCTGGTTTCCACCGGTCCCCCCCCCCACTGAGGCACTCAAAGGTCCAGGTGTTGGTGTTTGCCTGTTCTACCATCTGGGCTTCAGTATTTCTTCACAATTGGAGGCTGCAGGGCTCTGACAGCTCACCTGGTATTGGGCTGGAACCAGCAAGCCTGGGGCTTTAGGAAGCCTTTAGGTTGTTTTCTTCACCTCCTTTCAGATGAATGCCACAGGGTACTTATCTGCCTGGGGCCCCTCATAGTTCTGCCTCCCTTATTTTTGCTGAGGCATTGGGAGACCCCTTTTGCTGGGCTGCTGCACTGATGCTCCCCTTCTTTTTTCTAGTTCAGCTGTTCCAGGGTTTTTTTTCTGGGGTGATATTTTCTGGGTTCTCAGAGGTTGATAGGGGAGAGTGAGAACGACTACTTTTTCACTCCGCCATCTTGGCTCCCAGAAGCAGAAGTTGAAAAGTATGTCTTGATATAACTTAAATCCCCAAACCTGTGGTTGTAGGACCACCATCCCCACTCATGGAGATAAATACCCTGTGCTTGAGTGAGGGGTCTAGGCAGAGTTTGTGACAGCAGGAGTAAAGAGTGGTCTTCAGTTATCTTCAAACTCTTCAGTTGTTTTAAATCACTTCATATCTCTTGGAACTTTGGTTCTACTGACTTCCAGCTTCCAGAGAGAAGATGGATGATGCCAACCTCACTTCAAGTCTATGATGAAATAAATTCTGAGAAGCTGACAAGAGAAGAGCTAGAAGTTTCTATCATGTCCCTATACCTAGCTTGCTACCCTAGAGAACTCTAGGGATTTTCCCTTGGGTGAAATCTGGGATTCTCTCTGGTTGACCTAAGTTTTCTAATTCCTAATGGGAGAGGTGCTTCATTCTGTATTGTCTGTTATATAGTCTCCTTGGAAACCTCTCTGATTTCTCTTTTACTATTACACTTGGATAAATGGACTTCTTGGCTACTTAGTATTAGTTTTCATTGTGAAGTTAGTTATTCACTTGGAAAAAGTGTTAAACCATGGATATAAAGCTTGGGGTCCTGCTTCCTCCCTTAATGAAGCACAAATAAGAAGTTAGATTCAATCTTTAAAAATCACATATATAATATAATATATAATATGTAATATAAAGGTATAATTCTAGCCCAGTAGGCCCTCTCTCACTAGAGAGCAGATTATATCCTGAGTTTCCTCTCATCTCATCTCCTCCCCTTGTCTTCCTCTCCCTTTTCTTCCCCTCTCCTCCCTTCCCATTACTTGAGGTTGTTCTGCCCAAAAGGCAGGTAAATTTTGATGGCTGAAAGCTGCCCACTTAATTTGGGATTTACAGGCTAGATTTCTCTCTCAAAGACTAAACCTTAAACTGAATTCACTCTGGAGACCATACACTGGACAACAAAAGGTCCCTGCTCAAGCACCACTTAATGGTTCTGTTTTGGGCCCTCCTGGCTCAGAGTGAATTCAAATAGTAACTATTTCTCTTTTGGCAACAATTGTAAGGGTCTTCCCCTCCCAGTTTTATTTTATTAATGTTATTATTAAAGGGGCCATCCTTTGGTTCACTTCTTAAAGAGGCCTATTCACTGAATGGGTGTTGCCTCACTCAAAGGGAGAACCTGAAAAGACCTTAGCTTAAAAGGGCCAGGGTCTTCCATTTCATCCTGAGCTGTCTCCAGTCATCCTAATGAACATCTGGCCACTGGACCCAGATGGCTGTGGAGGAGAAAGTAAGTGTGGTGACCTTGTACAACCATCCCTCACTCAAAACAAAGTCAATTGACAGTCATGTCATCTCCCTGAGGTCATAGTCCTCTTAGATAATGAAGGTCAAACACAACAACAACAACAACACAAGGGGATAAAAAGATAGAAATATCTATTCTGCCTCCCTCTGAGCCACACAACACCCCTATGTGGGTGATAGCCCTCATTATCAAAAGTGTACCCTTCCCTATTGATAATTATTAAATATTTATCAACACACTCGTGGATCATTTCAGGCTCAAATTTTGAAAATAATCCTTCATTTATGGAACATCTTAGCTCTTTCATGAAGGGAGTTTATTGACTCATTTTATCCACACACAAGATAAGCTTTCTTGATTAATGAGTGAGTACAAACTAACTTAACCCATTTTGCTTAGCTAAAACCAGATCAAGCTTTATATCCTACCCAACCATACACTCAGGAAACCTTGCCACAGCATCCCTAATTCATTTCCTTCTTTTTACCTCTTTTTCTGGAACAGTAATCAAATAAAAAATCAATCCATATTTCCATTCTTTTGGGAAAGGATATAACCATCAATCTACCAAGCTCCACTCACTATACTGATGACGCTTAAGACTAAAACTCTATTACCTGATCCTGGATCCACTATATCACTTCTCCCCTTATTAAAATGTAAGTTTATTTAGGAGATGAACTATCTTGTTTTTGTATTTGTATCCCCAGAACCTAGCATAATACCTGCAGATTGATTGTTATATCCTTTCCAAAAAGAATGGCAATATGCATTAATATATGGAAGAGTGCTAGATTTGGAGACTTAAGAATCTAATTTCAAATCCTAGGTCTCCCTGTGTGACCTAGGGCAACTCACTTCATATCTTTGGCTCTTGGTTTTCTCACCTGTAAAATGAAGGGTAAAAAAGTCCAGATGTTTTCTATGGTTTCTTCTAGCACACCAATTTTATACTTCAAAGAAATTACTTTTATGTCATTCCTTCCCTAGGATATTGCATACTGCCACCAATTAGTTAAATACCTTTCAATAAGTCACTTAACTTCTATTTTTGACAGTATTCATCACCTGTCAATTGGGAATTATAACACTTTCTCTACCTGCTTTACTGGTTTTCTGTGAGGATAAAATGATATATATCAAAACACATCAAAAGGTAAAAAGCTCTATAAAGATGTAAGATATTATTTATTTTCATAACTCTATACATCTATTTTCTAGTCAATTTAATTCTAAACATTTCTCATCTTAAATAGGCTCTTTTTTAAAAAAAAGTTACTTCATTGGACATTTTTACACAATAATATTGAGTTTTCATGTAAGCAGAGCTCTGTCCTGCTGGTTGTTCAAAATAGTTTCTTGCCATTAGACCATAGTGATGATTTTCTAGTGGCTCACAGAAATGCCCATCCTGTACATATGAGAGAATGACAAGGTGTGTATTTAAGTTTGAATAATATCAATACTAAAAGTAGAGTATGGGGGAAATATCCATTGTGTTGCCAAAAAAAATCAGTCATCTTTTTCCGGTCTGTGAGTCTTCTGCCCAGTTTGAATAGCTTAAATTTAATTGGAGTAAGTAATCATATGTACGCATTTCTAAAATGAATCCCAATGCTGTGCATACTTCAGTGAAAAGATTTCTCTATACTCATTTCCCACAAAATGATGTCCTTTGTATACTAGATTATATCATTGCACTGTGTCCTCACCACTTTGAATGAAATGTCAACCCCCAAAAAGTGTTTCATCTTTCCAAATTATGGAATTTGTTAAGTTCCTGGAGCTTTTTCTTTTTATCTAATTAATAATCAAAATCATTGGACTGCCTTCAGAAGGTAAAAATTAAAATTATTTCACTCAGTCTGAAAAACGACAACTTTCCAAATTCTGATGACAGTAAGGTTTACTCATTCCCTCTCACTCCCCCATCTTTCCCTACACTGTAAATCTTTTTCTTGTCTCTTTTAAGTGAGACAATTTACACCATTCTACCTCTCCCTTTTTCTTTTTCCTAGTGCATTCCTCTCTCACCCCTTAATTTTATTTTTTTAGATATTATCCTGTCATATTCAACTCACACCTGTACCCTCTGTCTACATATATTCTCATTCTAACTGCCCTAATAATAAGAACATTCTTAGGAATTACAAGTATCATCTTCTCATTTAGGAATACAAACAGTTTAACCTTATTAAGTCCTTTATGTTACTGTTTAATTTTTTGCACTTCTCTTGAGTCGTCTTTTGAAAGTCAAATTTTCTATTCAGCTCTGGTTTTTTCATCGAAGATGCTTGAAAGTTCTCTATTTTATTGAATATCCATTTTCCCCTTCAAGGATTATACTCAGTTTTGCTGGGTAGGTGATGCTTGGTTGTAATCCTATCTCCTTTGCCCCCCAGAATATTGTATGCCAAGCCCTCAGATCCTTTAATGTAGAAGCTGCTAAATCTTGTGTTATACTAACTGTGGCTCCACAATATGAACAAAGGAACAGAATCCTACCTCTAGTGCTATCAAAAAGACTCCTATAATCTCCTTCTGACCTTTGTTGACCCCCTTACCATCTGTGGGCTGAAAGCTCCAGAAACAGCAGCTGCTGCTGCTGATTCAATGACTCCCAAGGCCTGCTCTTGTTTTACTGGGGTCCGGTCTGTGCTGGCTAGCATGTGCTGGTTGGATTGTGCTCCAGGTGTGACAGACCTTTACTGCAGACTGTATAAGCTATCTTTGGCTGGAAAATTATTTCAGTGATCTTTTTGTGGGTTCTGTCACTCTAGGAATTATTTCATGGCATTATTTAAAGGTTTTTTTGAGGGGTTTTAGGGGGAGCTCAGGTGAGTTGCTGCATTTTCTTTGCCATTTAGCTTTGCCTCCCCCTTTAAAACTCTCTCACAGTGCACTGTCATACTGTCAAAATGAGTTTCATTTCCACAGAAAATAGCCTTAGCCATTGAGCAGCTTAGAAAAGATAGCCAAATACTAAGTCTATACAAGCAAATGTTTTTTAACAATGCCGCTTTCTTTGACATAAAACATTGTCTTTCTTCTCCTTCCTCCTGTTAATTTATGCAAAAGTAAAGAAATAATTTATAAAAATAAGTCAGTCTTTGGTCATAAACCATTAGTTGGGGAAATCTGTATGCATGTAAAAAATAATCAGTCTGATATAATCCCATTTATTTAAAATAAATATCACTGATATTTTTGGAGCACTTTATTATAGTACTTGTGTGACTCCTTTCATTCCTGGATTCCTCTGGATCAAGGTACACTCTTCATTCACATATACTCAAATGATAGCTAACAATCCTCCACTATTGTATTTACATTTTCTACTAATCAACCGGAGGATAGAGTTAGTACAAAGCAAAGGGATTTCATAAAAGAGCGTAATAAGAATTACGATAAAACATTTTCAACACAATATAAAATTCACTTACTCCTGAATACATATGCCATCGATGGGAAGAGCTACAATGTATAGAGATCACACAAGGGCGATTATATAGGAGGAATACACATGAAGAAAAAATTGACACTAGTCCTACTTCAAGATTCCTGATTTATTTTTCTGGTGATGTTATATTGTGGCTATTTCTTGGCCAATTCCTTACTGAACATGATGTCTCTGCTATAAGTATTGCTCTACTAGGGACACTGAATCTGCTTCTTGCTGGACAGGATCCCTTGGCTGGAGTATGGTGGCTAGAATCTCTCCCTGAAACAGATAGACCTATGGTTCTTTCTTTGTAGTAATCATACCCTGAATATAAGATATGGGTAAAGTATATCCAGGCCAAAGTTTCATCTTTACTGTACAGTCCCTATTTCTATGGTAGAACTCAAAGCCTTCAGTCACAAATAACTGCTTAGCTAAGGATTCAGATAATCTGACAGTCTTGAGATTCTGTCTTAGATGCAAATGAATATGGGCCAGGATAGAAAGTAGGGTAAGAAAGGAAGATAAGAGTTTCTTTACCCACCTATTCTGTACACACAGAAATGAACACATCTACATATGTGCATATGTATATGCATGTATATGCACATACTCTTGCACATGTGAGCAGGAATGTGATATATGTATATACATTTCATGTATGTATGCATTGTACAAGTGGACACATTAGCTCATACATACATATGTATATGTCTATATACACATATTCCTATATGTGTGTATATATATACATATATATGTTTGAACATGTGTATGTATCCCTGTCTTTCATAAACATTAGCATATAAAATATGGTATGAATATATTATTATAACCATTAATGGTCTGTGTACATTTTTGTGACAAAGTCTGAATTTTTCATTTTCTTTTCTTATACAGTCATTTGCAAAGCATTAGATACATAATCTCCTTTGAACTGCATAACACTTTATTTTTTAAAATGTACTATTATTTCCATTTTGAAAATGAAGAAACTGAAACTCAGGAAATTTCAATGAATTGTTCAAGAAATAACAAGTAAATTTGAACTAGATTTGAACCAAGGGCTTTCAATCTGCAGGACAAATATTCTATACCCTAGGCCACTCTGTCTCACTACTGTGTGATAAGTTCAAGAGAACAATGGCAAACAAGACACAGTTTCCTATCTCTGAAGGAGATTAAAATATGCTAAGGCAAATAAATAAATAGTATAATAAAAAGTGATATAAAACCAAACTAGAGAGTAACAAACCTTATGTTTTTAGTGTTCAAAGTAGAACAAGATAATTTCTGTATGAGAGGAATCAGAAAAGGAGTGGAGGAGTTGGTAAAGGGCTAGTTTTTTGTAAAGGGCTAGTTCTAAAATGGTCCCTTTTAACCTATACGTAGATCATTCCCTCTCTATCCAATATAATCCCCCAACACAGGGATTAGCATGTGCTAGGGCAGAACTGTCCAGAGTATCACACACATGATTCTTCCTGCATTCTTACAGAGGGAACAAGAATGTCCTCAAGTAATAGGAATAAATCTGATCCTTTGATGTCAGATGGACAATGAGGGAGAAAGCAGCCAAGTGGAATGGTAGATAAAGTGCTGAGCATGTCAAAACTGTCCATGGATTTTTCTTGGCAAAGATACTGTGTTTTCAGGAAGACCTGAATTCAAATCTGGCATCAGATACTTACTAGCTGTGCAACCAACCCATCCCTGGGCAAGTCACTTAACTTCTATTTGCCTCAGTTTTCTCATTTGTAAAATGGGGATAACAATGGCACCTACCTCCTAGGGTTGTTGTGATGATAACTGAGATAATTCTAAAGTGCCTGGCACATAGTAGGTACTTAATAAAGGTTAGCTATTATTGCCACTAGCTACAGTTAGTTATTCTGACTTCCATTGAAGTATTGATGATCCTGGATAGATGCTATGGAAGAATTGAGGTAAGGCTTAAGATACCCTTACTTATTTCTAAGTCCCAAGGTTAATACAGCTTTCCTTCTACTGCTTCCAATCCTCATCCAGTTAAAAAACAGTATTCACAACTTTCCAAAGAATTTGCACTGCTTTTTACCTTGGTCTTTTTTTTTTCATTTTATTCACTAGTTGTATCTAGTAAATTGTCAGCCAGTCACCAGGTGTTATGCTTGTATACCCCCTCAACAAAGAAGAAACACACACTTAGAAATAATCACTCAAAAACATTATAATATAAGATAGCTAGAGCTAACATATTCAGGGACCGATGTCCACACTTACTTACATTAGAGAGTTTCTTTCTCGAATGGCTATCATATGCACATGACTTTAACATAGAGTTGATTCACATTTCATTCAATTTTACTGCAGACAAGGTTTTCAATCATTTGTTAAGCATTTGCAGTTGGAACAATGGCAGGTTTCAGAAAGGTTAAGGAACAACATTAGGTGTTGAAAAGGTATAGGGTAAGATGAAATGATAAAATATTATTATTAGATAAGAGAATTTCAGCATCCATGAACATTTGTGGGTGATAAATGACAAAAGCTGCCAAAGTAATTTCCTTAAGCACAGGTATAACCACATGACTGCCCTACTTAATAAGCTATAGTGGCTACTCATTACTTCTAGGATCAAACATAAAATTATCTGTTTGACTTTTAAATCCCTTAATAATCTTTCCAGAATCTACTTTCCCTTTTATATTACTCCCTTCCAAAATTTCTTAAGACTATGCTTTCTTCCTGTTCCTCACACATGGTACTCCATCTCTCAATTCCCTGCCTTTACAATGACCATATCCTATGTGCTTGGAATGTACCACCTTCTCACCTCCACTGCAGTGAATCCCTTTCTTCCTTCAAGATTCATCTCAAATTCTGCCTTGTACATGACTCCTTACCATATCTTCATGAAGGCCAGGGACCTCCCTCCTTAAATTACCTTGTTATCTATTCTATGTATCCTTATATATGTACATAGGACTTCCTCTGTTTCACCATCAGCTTCTTGAGCACAGTAACTATGTAATTTTTGGCTTTGTATCTACAGAGACTAGGATAGTTCCTGGAAAGATATAGACTTTATGAATTTTTGTTTATTGATGGATATGCTGATTAATTGAAGGAGCATTCAAACTGAAGCCTTTCTGATGCTAAAACCAACTGTTCCCACTCTGCAACCCTGCCTATCTACAGCATTAACTGATTTTTTTTTTTACTTCCCATGGGTGCAATGGGTGTAACATAGGAAAAGTGGGTATATGAATCTTTGCTGTTATATCCCTAAGTGACCTTGAGCAAAGCATTATCCCCTTCTATGTTTCAGCCCCACTCTGTATGACAAGCCCACAATGACAATAACTTCACAGGGATACTACAAAGTTAAAATAGATCATTTTTCAAAGGCTTGGTAGCATAAACCTACAAAGTACTCTTACCCTGATATTGCAAACCAGTAAGTCATGCTACCACTCTATTATTAGGATGCTATAAAATACCTATTAGCCATTTATGACCCTGAGGGAAGATGGGGAAGGTGAACACCTGGTCATTAAAACTTATGATGCTTCGAGACATTATCTGTTGGTGACCCAGTAATTCCCATGTGATCACAGTATAAAAAATGTTCTGGCCATATTCCATGTCACATAGAATTGTTTGTGGGGTGGCAATGAGAGTTGTAGCTATGTTTGTATAATGAACCCTTTTCCTGACTTGATAGTCATCTTAAAGTGGCATGGAATAAATAACAGGAACCTGAATAAACACAGTGATTAACTGAAATGGGCAGACAGAGCTGTTGTCTTTATCAGGAAATGATTAAAATCTCCCAAACACCTACATAAGTTCAGAAATTACAGACACTTGATATTTAATATAGCCTGTTGGAGGTCTAATTGCCAGATCAACTGCAGAGATATTAAAGAACAGAAACCACATTCACGAGTCCTGCAGTTCAGTAGTTAGAGGTTATGATGAGAACTCAAGCAGGAACTGATTCATTCCCCATTGAGCACACGCTGTGCCTGGATTTCATTAAAACAACCCACCGAGCAGGGAAAATTCAGCTTGTCAACCAATTGTTTTGTCTACACAGTTCCGAACAACCAGCTTGAATGATATTTTTTCCTCCTTCTGAATTGACTAAGTTAGAGGTTGTTTTGAAATCATGAGGGGAAAAAAAGATTCCTCACTGAGCATTCACCTTATAAGTGAATAGGACAAGGCCTCATTATGTCTTTCCTTGTTGAAACTACAAAATTATTTAATATATATTGACAGCACAATTTTAAAGTTCCTCGAGAGTAAATCTTCTTTTAACAAAGTTGGTTTCAGCATAAAAAGTGTTAGCTGCTTATCTCTGGTTCAGTAGCGGTGGTGGCTATCGAAGGCACAGGCTTTCAATGAGCAAAACTGGCCCCACGATGGAGACAGAGTCAGTCCTAGGGATTCCTTGAACATTTCATCAATGCTACAAAGAGAACCTATCGAGAAGGAGAAAGGCAAACCTCTAGTACCTCTGGAGTAGAAATCTACCTTCTCAGAGGAGAGAAAGGTAATGTTTTCCATGAAGCAGTCTAGGTAGAAGTTGAAAAAAGGCATATTATGGATAGATATTAGGGAAAATATTTGAGTATTTAAAGTTGTTCAAAAGTGTAATAGTCTACCTTGAGATGTAGTGGGTTTCACCTAGTGGAGACCTTCAACAAGAAGCTGACTGAACATTTGTCAGAAATGTTACAAAGGTACTTCTACTCATTTCAGATTTTAACTAGATAAACTTAGAAGTTTCTTCCAACTTTAATGTTCCATAACTCCATGACATTATTCAAAATATATTCTTTTTTTTTACTCCATTTCAGTATGACTATTTTTGACAATGAAATAAGCCATTAGAAAATAAAAGTTTCCTGTATCTGTGTTCTTAAATGCTTTGAAAGCATCAGGTAAACTGGCCAGTTTTTTTTTTTTACCGCAATTGTAGTGAATGACAAAAGTCCAGAGCTAATTATATATCAAACCAGCTTTGTTTCTCTTGTGAAAAATTGTGAGAATTCACAGACACACATTTTGCAAATGACTATTTTCTCTCTAGCAATGATATAATGACTTCATGCCTTTCTTTTAGTGGTCCCAAGCTTCTTTTCCTTCTTAAAACACAGGTCAATATTTTTAACATTAAACTTCTTTTGGTGATGTTGTATGTATGCTAGGCATGAAACATTGTAATTTCTAAATAGCTAAAATTGAAGTTCACCTAATGAGCAATAGAGAGGAGTATGCATGGTGGACATGAATGGGTAGCAGCATATTACCAAGGAGAAACTGTAACCAAGAAGATACCAGTAGAGAAATGTATGACTAGAAAGGAAGGCAAGAAACTGAGTTAGCAAGATCACTGGATAGTCATCCTTGTGGATAGGCAGTGTGCTTCACAGTTATTAAGAGCTCCAGATAAAGTTCCTCAGCAGTGGAAGATTTTCCGGAGGACATGGACAAGAGTAAAAATGGATGAAAAGTTTGGGATGCGTTGGGATTTGTACCATTAGTGGGAGAGTACCCACATGGATGAGATCAGAGTAGTGAATTAAGTGAACATATGTTAGAAACATAAGCTCATGTGTATAAAATTCTTTGACAGCAATATCACTAGAAACAAGGAAGTACCAAACATTTTGGAAAGATGTTCCTCAGAATTGAAACTAGAGCTGGTCAAGGCTTTTCCCAGGCCATCACAGTGTAGGGAGTGCAAACATTTAAATTGAACCAAGATTTATTATTTTTTAAGCATTATGTTAAGTACTGGGAATAAAAACGTAAGCAAAAAAAAAATAAAGACTCTGCCCCTAAAGAAGTTTACATTTTGATGAAAGGAAGACAATGAATTTGTTTAAAAAGAAGAGCAAGAGGAAAGAAGAGAGTATTCATGTGGGGACATAGTAGAGAAAATAAAGAATGAAGCCTACAGAGGAAAATGGACAGGGCTGTTCTGGACACTTTTCTTAAAATGGAGACTCTAGAACAAATTAACCAGAGAAAGAAGCTGCAGTGTGAGTGAATACCTAGTGTGAGCAGACCAGGGTTGAACTGAACTTTTTTGGTAAGGATGTGTCAGGGCCAGAGTGAACTTCTAGTGAAATAAAACTACTATGGCATGGTGGAGACAAGTTTAGATTCAGTAGCTGAGCCAAGAGACACTCATTTGGAAACAACTAAGTTAAGGTGCAGTTAGCAGGAATAATTAGGGAACATATGAGACTACAAAATCATTCAGATCAAAAAAGAACACTCCTTTATGACTGAATAATAAAGTATTTGTAAAGTATTTACTATGTTTTATATATGGTGAGCAACAATAGTCAATATTTCACCCTGTTGTTGATCTGAATGTATCTTATTTTTACTAGTTATTTTCATAAAAGACATCACAGCAGAGTAGTTAGAGAGTTAGTCTCAGAGTGAGGAAACCCTGGGTTCAAGTCTTGCCCCTGATATGTACTGATAGCTGGAGCCCTTGTAAGTCATTTAAGCTCTCAGAGCCACATGTAAGTATAAGTCATATAAAGATTGTATGTATTGGAAAAGGGAGTTTGATTCCCAGCAGTGGTCTACAACAATGAAATCAAGCTGCAGACCAAATTACTTTTGTGAAAAACTAGGATGATTTAAGGGTGCATTTCTTGCTTTTAGCCCCTTATGACATTGGTGTTACCTCCCTTAGGTTACCAAACAGCTAATTATAGCTCTGGGCTCTCTGATCCTTTATTAAGTGAAAAGAAAAAAGAAAAAGGAAAAGAAAACAGCTATCCAATTCCTTTTAAATGAAAGTACAATTAGGCTGTATTTGCAAGAGTTGAAAGGAAAAAAGGGACTGTTGGCAAAGATACCTTGACTTTCCCCAGAGAGACCTCAGCCCATGTGTAATTATCCATCATGAAACAATATGAATGATCTTGGACAAAAGAGCAACCCCTAGAATTGTAGAGAGTTTAGAAGAAACCAGTACTGTGTGTATCATAAAAAAATGTATGTGGCACCCTAGAGTCTCCAGTACTTTTCTGTAAAGATTCAAAAGTAAATTAGTGCTATCTTGGAGGAGATAAAAAAAAAAAAAACTGTAGACGACTGACTTCCAAATTGTTCTATTTAGAACCTTTCAGACTCTAGGAGTGAAAATCTTGAGGAGACCTCTTTGGTTTATATCTCTGACATATCCTAGAGCAACAAAATCAAATTCCACTAACCTTTTAGGCATCTTTATTTTCTTTTAATCATCTTCATCTTTGGAACGTTGGTAAGCCTGGGCTTTGTATGACTTTAAAATATAATCTGTGTCTTTCTCTGAGAAATATATCATAGAACATTTAATTACTTGACTAGTGACCAGAGCAGGCAATTTACCATTCATTTAAATGAGAGAGTGTTTTTTAAAATCCACAGAAGACATAAAATCCTAGAATATTATTCACAAGCTTTATTCTTTCAATACAATACTCCAGACCTGATTGATATCAAATGGATTGAGATGAACATCTGTCATTCCTCTAAACATTAAAATGTTTCATCAGTGAATTTCCTACTTGAGGGAGGGAGTAGTAAGTGATGTTTTTGTTGTTGTTGTTGTTGCCTAGGATAGGAAGGTTTGACTTTGTAATTTGGGGATGTCACAGTATTGGTAACAAAAGCTATGTCAAAGACTCCTTTCGTACAGCCAATTTCCTAAAGCAATTTTATTATCACAAAATACATAGCACCAGATGCAGGACAGATAACTTTTGCAAGATTGGCCCTCTGTAAAATTATCAAATAGGCAAAGTCCCTGTTTGTGATATCCCTGCATTATTTTCCCAAATTCAAATTTTCAGGGAGCTCTGAGTAAGAGGACTTTCTCTTTAATAAGTAGACGGTAATACTTTTAATACATACTCCATGCAACTGGGAAGTAAGAAATACAGGAAATGGGGTATAGAAGTCTATCCTGCTCTACAGGAAGATAGAAGGGGAAGGGGATAAGAGAAGGGAGGGGGGAGAGATAGAAGAGAAGGCAGACTAGGGGAAGGGGTATTCAGAATGCATGCCATCTTGGGGTGGGGGGAGGGGTGAGAAATTTGGAACTCAAAAACTTGTGGAAGTGAATGTTGAAAACTAAAAATAAATAAATTTATATTTAAAAAAAGAAGTTGGGAATAAGGCTGTTAGATTTTATCATAATTTTTATTCATATTAATTGTGTTTTGATTCAGAGGGACACATTTTAAAGATGAGGAGATTCAGATCCAGCCCAGAGTGTTGATATGACTTGCCAGTGGCCATACAAGTAGTTAATAGATGGGTTTGGCCTAGATAATCTCCGAGCTCTTTTACATCTCTAAAACTTAGGAAAATTATTTAGATTTTAGTCTTCATGCTTGGCACTGATGAAGTGGACTAACAAAGTAGTACCTCTATGTCTATGTAACTGTAAATATATTTACAACCTTATTTACTATTCTAGTTCATTCTGTCTTCAATAAAAGTCATGGCAATTTAAAAAAAATGTACTCCATAAGAATAATATAAAGTTCAAATGACTGTAAATCAATTTTCAAACTTTAAAAATTCATATAAATGCTAATAAATATAATTGCTATTATTTACTATTTTTTGAGCAATAACAAATATGCAAATCGCTTTTACTTCTCAGACTTTCTCTTCTCTTGCATTATAATTCTCTGTGTACATTTCTTATCTCCTCCCCCCACCTTTCCATTAGGTTATAAGCACACCTGGAGGAGAAATCTCATGGAAACCACCCATCCAAATCATGCCAAATGATCCATAAACAATTCATCGTATTTAATTTAATTGGTTTTATTTAATTTGAATCTTATTTCACATTACTGCTATTTATGCAATCTGTATTCCAGCCAAAGTGGATTATTTGCTATTACCCACACATAACTTTCCTTAAAGACTTCTGCACATTTACACAGGTTGGCTGCTATGACTTGAGTCCACTCCTTTCTCACTATAGCTCTCACAATCTTTCTTTTTCCTCAAGGCTCAGATTGGGTGCCACTTCCTCTGCAAAACTTCCTTTAATATTTACCAAACCTCACAGACACATACAGAGATTTAGTGTGCTCTTGAATCTCCAGACCCTAACACACAATCTTTCATGGAGTTGATACTATTTTTTTAAATTTTGTTAAGTGGGATAGAATTGAATTTTATTAAATTGAATGAAATAAAATTATGAGAGAAAGCCATCAAATTGGACAACAGGGTCAGGAAAACAAAAATACTTCTACAAATTAACTCAAATGAACAATTATAATAAATTTAATAGTCACAAAAATGAAGTCCAAATGTGGGTTAAAATCAACTATGCAGATATAGCTAGGGAAGTGTCATCTGGCCAGATAATAATGTTTAATTTGATTTATTTTGTTTTTATCCAAAGAAGCTAACACAATATTAAGAGGCACAGAATATTGAGAAAGGGAAGTAATCTCTTAATTTTCTATTGCAGTTTCACCACATCAAGAGTTCTAAATTCCATTCTGGTCACAACTTTTTCAGAGTGACATCAATAGTATGGTTAGGGGAAAGTAATTGGCTTAGGGAGGTTAGCAGCTGAATCAGATCAGATGATGACATTTAACAAGAACATAATAATTACCTTCAAATATTTGAATGGCTTTCTTTTGGAAGACTGATTAGAATCATTGCAGATCATAGAATATGTCTAGCCTCCCTTTCCAGATCCTAGATTTACAAACATGATTTCTGAATTCACAAAGGTGAGGAGAGGACATGGAACTGAGATGGCAGTGAAGTTGGCAATTTTATCAAGTTCTTCTAACCCACTCCCTTAAACAACTTTTAAAAAATCATTGAATCAAATTCTGAATGGGATAAAAAATCATAGTGAGTTATTCATTTTTCCATCCTAGAGTATAGAAGAAAAATAGAAAGAGAAATCTCTGGACACTGGGGTAGGAGCTGGCTCAGAGTGCAATGGCATATAGCTATGAGCCTTAGGGGTGTCATCAGCAATAGAGGGAATACCTACAACACATAATGACCAGGATTGGTAAGGATCCTGGACACCTGGTCAGAAAGAAATTCTGTGCTAGCACTGAACTCAGGATCAGGTACCTTTTGGCGCCATCATTGTGAATTACCTAGTTTCTGGTAACAGTCTAAAGCAGAGAAGAGTGGCTGTAATTGCAAGGGAACATGGGGCACTGAGTATATGTCACATTCCAAGGGCAGAGAAGAGAGGTTGCAGTGATGAAGGTGCAGGAGCCTAAATAGATGAGGATCAGGGCTCAGACCAGTAGGACGGTGATAAGACCACATTCCAAATCATACCACTTTGGAAGCATTAAAAATATATAACCTTCTGTACCTAATTGTGAAAACAGCAGAACATAAAAATTTGAAATTTATACATCATCAATCCAAAGGGAAGAAAAGCCCAACTCTAGCACAAAGCCCAAAGTAAAAAAAATAGTCTGGACGAATGAGCAAATAACAACAACAACAAAAAAAAAGAACTAGGCTATAAAAAGATAATATAGTGACATAGAAGCTCACAATATAAACTTGGAAAAAAAGATTGACTTAAAAACAGCTATAACAAAAACTAGAAGAAAAATGCAGATTACATAAACCCCCCAAAAAATTCATAGAGTTAAAGAAAGGGATTAAAAGCAGTGAAGGTAATTTTAAAAATGAAATAAGAGTAGTAGAGGAAAACTGGTAAAAACTGAGAGCAAATTTAGAAAAGAGAATTAACAGAAAACACAAAATAGACCCAATTAAAAGGGATAATCAGAGAAACTTAATTTTGCTAAAAAAAATAACAGATAATTATTTCATATTAATACTTCATATATGTGCATCAAGTGACACAGAATTCAAATTCTTGAAGGAAAAGTTAATTGAATTACAGGAGGAAAAAGACAGTGAATTACATTAGGAGTTGGGACCTTAACTTACTCCTCTCAGACCTAGATAAATGTAACTATTAAATAAACAATAAAAAAGTTAAGGAGAGGAGTGGATTTTTTTGAAGCTAGATATGATAGATCCTTTGATGGGAATAGATAGGAATATACCTTTTCTCAGTTGCACAAGGTACCTTTACAAAACTGATGATTTATTAGGGCATAGAACCTCAAAAACAAATACAAAAAAGCAAAAATATTAAATGAACCCTTTACAAATGATAATGTTATAAAATTATTTTCAACAAAGTTCATTTAATTAAATTAAATTAATTAAAAACAAAATGAAGGGGAAGCAAAATAGTTAAATCCTAAAGAATGAGAGGGTTAAAGAATAAATCATAAAAAATAATAATTTCATTAAAGATAATGAACATAATGAGACAACATACCAAAATTTGTGGGATTAAGAAAAAAGCACTACTTATGACAATTTTTTATGTCTCCAAACACTTATAGCAATAAAAGAGAAAAAGAGCAGGTCTATGGATTGGGCATGCAACTAAATCAACATTAGAGGATGGAACTTGGCATTCTTCATTATTTAAAATTATTTGATTTAGACAATTACTTTACATAGGACAAATGAATTCAATCTGCAAACATTTAGACTGGATACAAAGGAAAATCTTCCTAAAACAATAAGTGATATCTTTCTGAGTAGTATTTGTTTTTCCATCACTTAAGGTCCTTAAATGGAAACTGGATGACAACTTGCCAAAGATGTGAGAAAAAGTATACTAATATATGGATTGGACAAGATCTATTCCAACTCTGACAATCTGAGCTCCCTTTGGTTCTCAATCAGATGAGCAGCACTTCCTTTGGAGTTTCAATGACTTCAATAGGGTTATTGTCTTTATTAGCTAAAGGTATCAATGGTGTTTTCATGCTTAATTCTCTTTCTTGATTTTTAATTTCTCTAAAAGTATTTCTTCTCCTTTTGGGGGAGATTTTGGCTTATTACATTTATTTATAAGCCTCTTCTTTCTTCTCATACTGTGGCAACCTCTCCCAGGTTTCCCTTAACTCTTGCTTGTACGGTCTATTTTTTTTCCTTCAGTGAAATATGGCTTTTACCTAATATCTGTTCTCCATAATATCCCACTGTGTAAATGTGCTTTACCTAAAGAATGATGTCCCCACCCCCAGGGAGTACACAGGTTATTAGTCATGAGCCAATATGTCTCTGAAAGGGAGTGTTTATGTAGACTAGTGTTGCTAGAAGGTGGCACTACCTGTCATTCTCTATTTCCTCAGAGAAAAGTCAGAACTGCATCTATTGTTTCTATTTTTGTTTTTGTTTTTTAATACGGGCTTCAGTAGTAGGCATTGTTCCTGTTTTTAGAATGACTAAAAATAGTATAAGTAAAATGTAAGTTGTAAGGGATTCCCAAATATAAGTGAGCCACTGTGATGATGGTAGACATTTGCTTTTTTGTTTTTTGTTTTTCCATTGGATGTGCTTTTTCTTGAAACCTCTGTAACATTACTAGGTAATACATGGCCATTAATGAGTAGTCATATATGTATGTATGTATGTGGTAGGTAGGTAGGTAGGTAGGTAGGTAGGTAGGTAGGTAGGTATGTGTTCCCTACAGATTGCTTTAAGAAGTTCAACTTCTCTGGACTGGCTATGGCTGTAGAAGCAGAGCTACATAGAGAAAGGGGAATAGGTTAATGAATAAAGGAGTATCTAAAATATCAAGATACCACCTCTGTTTCTGAAATTTCCTACAGGAAGCTTCTATTCCTTGACTTTTGATAGTGAATTATTTGGGGAATGGCAGAACAAAGTCAAGGAAGTAAGGAGAAAGATCTCAGGGTTGTTTTTTCTCTTTTCCAGAGGTAAATAAATGGTAAGTCCCTTTTTAGACATGTAAATTTGAAGGAATGGTAGAATATTGAGATCCATATGTACACCAGTCAGATAGTAAAGTAGGTTTATGCCTCAAATAAGAAATTAAAATTTGAGGTGACAGAGAAATACTGGGAGCATTTAAAAAGAATGGATAGTTTCAGCCAAAATAATGCAAATGAAAGACAAAGGAAAGAGCGTAAATAAAAGTGCCAAAAAGTTGAGATACATACATTTCTTGTGAAAAAGAGGTTATTGAAATGTCTAGAAATGAATGAGAAGAATGGAGAGGTATAAGGATAAAACAGTCATAGAAGCCTAGGAAAGAGAAAATTTCAATGATGACATGGTTGACACCAACAGAAGGATATCAAAGATGAAACAGGATGAAGAATCAGAAAAAAAAAATAGGATTTTATGATAAGGAGTTCACTTTAATATTTCAAAGTATAAACACAGTAGACCAGTAAGTATCAGAGTGAATGTTAAGTGACATTGAAGAGGAAGTAAAGGTAATGATTCCTACTCTGGAAAATTTGGTGAATAGAAAAATTAAAGGAGCTTGAGGAGATAACAAGGTGGAAGGGAAAAAAAACATTTCCCTTAAAATAAAGAAGACCTGACCATGATTGTGGGTGATGGGGAACAAATCAAAGGTATAGAAGAGAATTAAGATAAAGAGGAAGTAACTTACAGAGCAAGGCTGCAGAGGAAGGAGGAGGAGATGAAAGGAAGAATAAACTAAAGAGAAAGTTTTTGTTGTTGTTGTTATTGTTTTCTTTCTGATAAGGTCCAATTTCTAAGATGCATAGGGAACTGATCCAATTTTTTTAAGAATATGATCTGTTCTCCAGTTGACACATGGTCAAGAGATATGAACAGGAGATTTTCAGAGGAAAAAAATTAAAATCATTGACATTCATAGCAAAAATACACCAAATCATTAATAAGAGAAATGCAAATTAAAACAATCCATCTCATACCCATCTCACAAGCATAGTTGACAGAAAAGGAAGATAACAAATGCTGAAAGGGCTATGAGAAAACAGGTGCCTCAATGTACTGTTGTTAGAATTGTAAAGTATACCCTCCCAAAGTAATTAGACTGTGCATAACCACTGGCCCAGTGATACCAAAAATTAATATACCAAAGAGATTAAAGAAAGAGGAAAACAGATTGATACATGCAAAAATATTTTAACAACTCTTTTTGTTCTAGCAAAGAATTGGGAGATGAAACAATCAGTATGAGTATTCTCAGATTTTTCTGACAACCTCCTTTATCATTTTTTGCAACACAGTAGTTTTCGATTACATCCATATACCATAATGTATTTGTCCATTCCCCAAATTTGGGAGTATGCCTTAATCTGTATATGTGTGGTGTGTGTGTGTACATCAATATAGATATAGATATGTATATTGAGGTAGATGCACACTATAGAAATACAGGCTTACATTTTTTTCACAAAATTATATTTGTGTGTATATATGTGTATATTGTCATATTTTGCTTTAAGAAAAAAATAATTATATAAAATTGCATACTTAAAAGATAAATTATACCATGACTGCATTACAGAATATTTATTTATCACAAAAGGGAATCTGAAGAAGGATTACTTTAAGTATTTATCTTTTATAGTGCTTTTGAAATATAATTTAATTCCACATTTTGGGTACATTAAATTTTTCAGTAACACATGTGTTTTCTAAAGCAAGATGCATCTGTATCTGATTCATGTTATTATTAGAGGTAATCATTGACTTTCACCACTTTTATCTAGCTTAGATCAACTTGTTCTTGTCACCTAATATTCCATTAATTATATTCATTTCAGGTTTCAGTTTTCTTTTGTTATTATTATTCCAATTGAGGACCAGGTCTTTGGTAGGATGAAATTTAACTTATCCAATTAGTGATCACTCAAAGAACATGACTTTCATGGCTGTTTTGAACCATAGAAACTGAGTGGCTTTTTCTCCTTCACTACTGTGATACCCTAAACATATGAAATGGAAATGTTAGCATTTTTGGTAATCATGTCACAGTTGACAAATATACCAGAGACTTAGGAGAATAAAGAAAAGAGAGAAGTCTTCATCGACCAGGATGGCTTCATAGTTGTTTCATGTCATTAGTTTTACATTATGCCAACTGGTTTCACTGTCTTTATAGCTGCCGCATTACACTGTGAACATTATAATTGTTGGTTCCAAATGGAAATTTTAACTAAAAAATATGTACATAACCTATCCTGACTATTGAAATGAGATAAGTGAGCTGAATTTGTTTAAAAGGATTCATTTTTATTTAAGTATATATTAATTTGCATTAGACATATAGTTCTGGGAATCAAATGTGGCTAGAAGTGGATTTTTTATTTATTTTTTATTTTTTAAAATTAATTTATTTTGATTTATCAACAATCACTTCCATAAACTTTTGAGTTTTAAATTTTTCTTCCCTTCCCTCTCTGCCTCCCTCCCCAAGACAGTGTGCAATCTGATATAGGCTATACATATACATTCCTATTAAACATATTTTCACATTAGTGATATTGTAAGTAAGAATTAGACCCATTAGGAGCAACCACCAGAAAGAAGAAACAAAATACAACAGAAGAAAAAAAATAGCAAATAATAGGCTTCAATCTGCATCATCACATTCACATTGACAGTTATGATTACTATCTGCATCTTTATCCCCATCATTTCCCCCCCGTTTATGCTTTTCTTTCTCCTTTCTCCTTTTCCCTCCTCACTAGTGTTTTGCTTTTGACCATCACCTCCCTCAGTCCCACTTCCCTTCTATTAGACCCCTCCCTTTAATTCCCCTTTACCCTTACTATTTCTTCCCTCCCTTCTATCTCCACCACCTTTTCTTTCCTCTTTTCCCTCCTACTGCCTATAAGGCAAGTTAGATTTCTATACCTAACTGATTATGTTATTCCCTTCTTAAGCCAAATCTGATGAGAGTAAGGTTCAAACAATGCTCATCTCCCTCCCTTCTTTCCATTTCTGCACCTTTCCCTGTAATGTAATTTACCCTTGCTCCTTTCCTTTTCTCTCAGTACATTTTCTTAGATCAGATTAATCCACTTACTTGGATCCATTTAACTCACTTGTTTAGATTTTTTTTTTATCATGTACATCCCTTTAACATGGTATAATAACAATATGGTTCTCAATAGTTACAAGTGTCATCTTCCCTTGTAGGGATGTAAACAGTTTGTCCTTATTAAAAACATGTTGTTTCTTTCAGTCCCATTTAGCTTTTTATCTCTCTTGGGTCTCATATTTAAAGATAATATTTTCTCTTGAGCTCTGGTTTTTTTTATCAGGAACATTTAGAAGTCCCCTATTTCATTGAATATTCTTCCCCTCTCTTGAAAGATCATGCTCATTTTCACTGGATAGTTGATCCTTGGTTGTAATCCAAGTCCTTGCCCCTATGGAATATCATATTCCACACCCTATGGTCTTTTAATGTAGAAGCTGCTAGGTCCTGTGTAATCTTGACTATGGTTCTGTGATATTCAAATTGTTTCTTTCTGGATGCTTGCAGTATTTTCTCTTTGACCTGGTAATTTTACAATTTGGCTACTATATTCCTTGGCATTTTCAATTTGGGATCTCTTTCAGGAGAAGATAAGTGAATTCTTTCAATAGTTATTTTACCCTCAGGTTCTAGGACCTCAGGGCAGGTTTCCTTGATGATTTCCTGAAAGATATTGTCCAGGCTCTTTTTTTTATCATGATTTTCATGTAGGCCAATAATTTTTAAATTATCTCTCCTGGATCAATTTTCCAGGTCAGTTGTTTTTACCAGTGAGGTGTTCTACATTTTCATCTATTTTTTCATTCTTTTATTTCTGTTTGACTGATCTTTTTTTTTTGGCAATTGGTGTTAAGTGACTTGCCCAGGGTCACACAGCTAGTAAGTGTCAACTATGTGGTCTGAGGCCAGATTTGAACTCAGGTCCTCCTGCCTTCAGGGAAGGTGCTCTATCCACTGCACCACCTAGCTGCCCCTGTTTGACTGAATATTTCTCTCTCATGGAATCATTAGCTTCCATTTGCCCAATTCTAATTTTTAACAAATTGTTTTCTTCTATTAGATTTTGTGCCTCCTTCCCTATTTGGCCAATTGTATTTTTTTAGTGACTTGTTTTCTTCAGTGTACATTTTTTTCCAGTTGGCCTATTGTGTTTTTTAGGGACTTGCTTTCTACATTTAATTTTTGTTCTTCCTTTTCCAAGCTGTTGACTCTCTCTTGCATACCTCTCATTTCTTTTCCCATTTTTCTTCTACCTCTCTCATTTGACTTTTAAATTCCTTCTTGAGCTCTTTTAAGAAGACTTTTTGGGCTTCAGACCAGTTCATATTCCCTTTTGAGGTTCCAGATGTAGGTTCCTTGACAATGTTGTCCTCTTCAGAATTTATGCCTTGATCTTTACTCTTCCCATAATAAGAATCATACTTTTCTTTTTGCTTATAGTGTTTGCTTATTTCCTGGACTTTAAAGAGATTGAGCTCTCTCGCTGGGAAGCAGAGGCCACTGAACCAAGCTTGTTGTGTTGATAGCCTAGAGCCTAGTCATTGGGTTTGTGTGCTGGGGATTTCAATGCTGGCAGCTGAAGGCTGTAGGGTTGTGGCAGCTTACCTGGTGTTGGGTTGGAATCAGCAACAGTGGAACTCAAGGGGTAGGATTGTGTAGTGTGGCTCATGGAGATTCCCTGCTCACATGCACCTTTCCTTCCTTTCACTTTCTTCAGGTCCTTTCAGATGGATGTTGCAGGATGTTTATTGGCCTGGGGCTCCTTGGAGCACTGCTTCCCTTAGTTTTACTAAGGCACTGGTAGATCTGGTTGCTGTAGAATGCCAAGGCTGGTTTTCCAAAGCTGGTTTCTACAGGTTCTCCCATCCTCACTGAGGCACTCAGAAGTCCTGGCTTTGGTGTTTGCCTGCTCTACCACCTGTGTTTCAGAATCTTCTCCTGGTATGTTGAGGTGGGGCTTTCTGCTAGCTTGCTGGGATGCCTCTGGTTCTGTATGGCTCACCTTCCCCCACAGCTAGAGGGGTCTTTCCCATTAATCCCTCAAGCTACCTGGGCTACTGGACTGCTGCATTCCTTCTTTCTTCTGGTTCAGCAGTTCCAGGATTTTTCCTGGAGCAATATTTTCTGAGCTTTCATAGGTTAATAAGGAAGGGTAAGAGTGACTTACTCCTTACTCTGCCATCTTGGCTCCCAGATGCCAGTTTTTTAATTTTTTTTTCATTTTTACAGTGACATATTTTAATTGAAGTCAGCAAGATAAATTTTAGATACAGTTGTATGTAGAGGACATTGTCTGGCCATGAAAAAACTCATATTCAAATTGGACAGTTTAGATATAAATGCATGATACCATTAAAGAAGAGCACAAGACAACATATAATCTAATTTAACCTTGCCTGTCATAGAGTACACATTCTGAAGAAGTCACAAATTCTCCACAAAGTGGAGCAACTATTCAGATTGAATTTCATTAATGCTCCAAAATACAACCAACGGAAATCATTCTCTTTCCCTAAGAATCACCAAAAGTGATCCTTGCTCCATGATCCCACCAGGTAAAAATGATCTCTCCTTCCTTAGACATTACTATTTCTTTCCTTTTTTCTGTTTTGTATTCTACCTTCCCTGGCATAAAAAGCGTGTAAATATTATTTCCTTGACACCTAATCACAAACTTTGTTAGGACAAGAATTGATTTATCTTTCTTCTTTGTGTAAGTTCACAATCTAGAATTGTTTTCCTTAAACTGTACAAATAATATTGCACAGCTTTGGTTAAAAAAAATAGCACAAATTAAAAAAAAACTCTATCTCTATCTCTCTCCCTCTCTCCCTCCCTCTTATCCCTTTTCAAAAGTTTGTTTTCATGTGAGATAATTTTCCCCATTTTTCCTCTTCTCTCTTCACCAAGTGCATCCCACTTTCTTACACTTTAATTTTTTCAATAATCTCATCAAGGTCAATTCAAATCCATGTTCTATGTCTAAATTTACTTCTTCTAACTGGCCTAATAATGAAAAAGTTCTTTGGAATTACAAGTGTCATCTTCCCATAAAGGTACATACACAGTTTAACCTCATTGAGTCCTTTATGATTTCTCTTTCACGATTACCTTTTTATGTTTCTCTAGAATCTTGTATTTGAAAGGTTTTTTTTATTTAGCTCTGGATTTTTCATCAGAAATGCTTAAAAGCCCTCTATATAATTGAATACCTATTTCCCCCCTGAAGGTTAATACTTAGCTTTGTTAGGTAGGTCATTCTTGGTGGTAATACTAGCTGTTTTGCCTTCCAGAATATTATATTTTAAATGCTCTGCTTATTTAAAGCTGACAAATCTTGCATTATCCTGACTGTTTCATGATATTTGAATCATTTCTTTCTGGTTTTTTAAAGTAGGGGTTTTTTTTTTTGACCTGGGAAATCTGGAATTTGATATTATATTCCTGGGAGTTTTCATTTTGAAATCTCTTTCAGGATGTGATCTATCGATTCCTTGGATTCCAGTTTTACACTTTGGACCTAAGATATGAGGGAAGTTTTCCTTGATAATTTCTTGAAACATGATATCTAGGATTTTTTTTTTTATCATAGCTTTCAGGTAGCCCAATTATTCTTAAATTCTTTCTCCTTAATTTGTTTTCTAAGTCAACTTTTTTGTTTGTTTGTTTGTTTTTGTTTTTTAAATTAGATATTTCACATTTTCTTCTATTTTTCACTTGACTTTGCTTTATTGTTTCTTGATGTCTCATGAAGTCATTAGCATCCATTTTCCCAAACTGAAATTTTAAGGAATTATTTCTTCAGTGAACTGTGATATCATTTTTGCTATTTGCCTAATTCTACTTCTTAAAAAGTCATTTACTTCAGTGGATTTTGGGCCTCTTTTGCAATTATTCCATTTCTGCTTTTTAGCAGTTCTTTTCTTCAGTGAATTTTAGGACTTTTTTTTCATTTAGCCAATTCTTTTTTTTTTAACGTTTTATTTTTCCCAGTATTTTTTGTGCTTCTTTTACCAAGCTGTTGACTCTCTTTTCATACTTCTCTTGCATTACATCATTTCTTTTCTCATTTCTTTCCTTTCCCTCTTTTATTGGATTTTAAAGTCCTTTTTTAAACCTTTTCCAGGAACTCTTATCAGCCTTGTATCCAATTCACATTTTTCTTTGATTCTTTCTTTGTGGCTGTTTTGATATCATTGTGTTCTTCAAAGTCTGTGGCATGATCTTCCCTGTCAATAGAGTAGATTTTTTAAAAAATGTTATTGTCATTTTTTTGTTGTTGTTGCTATGGTTTCTTCATTTTTCCAGCTTATTTCTTGACATTTAACCTTATGTTAAAGTTGCTCTCTGCTCCCAGGGTGGGGAGGATATTATCCCAAGCTTCAGGTTCTTAGTGATGTTATTTTCAGAACTACTTCTGGGACTCTGTAAGTTTTTAGCGCTTCCAAGGTGGTGTGATCTAAGGAGAGGTGTGGTCAAAGCTTTCCTGGCCCAAACTGTCATATTTATCTAGGAAGAGACCTCTTTCCCTGTAGACACAAGTGCTAGTGCTCCCCCTGGCCTTGGAACTGTGATCATGTGCCCTTCTGTCCTACAGCCACTAGGGCTATTCCTCTTCATTGATTTGGAACTATGACTCAGCACTGCCTGTGGGCAATGAAACAGGGTCCTGAATCCATCCCTTACAAAGGGTCTTCTATAATTTCTTTCTGATAAGTAGTCTAACTCTCTTACCATCTTTGGGCTGAGAGACCCCAAAGCTACAGCTGCTGCTATTGCAACTGCCTCCAAAGCCTGTTATTGGTGTTGCAGCAGCACATGTGCACTCCTGGCTAACTACCACTCTGTTGTCACAGACCTTTTCTGCTGACCTCTTAAGTTATCTTGGGCTACAAAAATGTCTTACACTGACCTTTTGTTGGCCTAACCCTCCAAAATTCACTTTGAGACAATATTTTAGGGTTACTTGGAGGGGAATATTAAGAAAGTTCAACTGAGTCTCTATCTCTATTGCACCATATTGTGTCCGCTTCTCTTGTTTCTTCACTTAATTTTAAAATATATATGACATTTGTAAACTAAATTAATTTTACACACATATTTCAGTAAATATCACTTAAGTTTTTTTATGCCTTCAAACATAAAAAGGAAAATTAAGAGAAAAAAATGTAAACAGTATATATACTTCCCACAGGCACATGTTAATATTGGAATTTTATCTCTACTCAGTTAGAATATGACATTACAGAAAAATTTTCCTGGTGTATGATGATAAATTGTTTATATAGCTACTTGATACCATTCTTTTTTTTCTGCACATGCCATACTATTTATCCAAGTTCTCCTTTGTTATACACATAATGTAATCATCTACTCCCCCCTCCTCTGTGGATGGAGGGATATGTGGAAGAGTAGGGGTAGATCATGATCTATAAAGTGGAAGATAGTGAGATATCCATATAAATCAGATCATAGATATATTGGAAAACTAAACAAGATTACCTCAAGTTATAAACTCTCTCTTTTTCCCCAGTATTCCATCATACTCATCTCCCTTCTTGACCAATTGTATAGAAATATTACTTTCCTTACTTTTCAAACTTCTCTTTGTTTTGTTTTTCTGCCTTTATGGCATTGTTAGTTCCCTGAATAATATATCATATATTCAATGGATGGGATCAAGGACATGCTGGAGTCTACTCAAACATCCTAGAGAGATCTAATTCTTAAATTTTCAATGTGAGTATAAATACCTTGTGAATCAGTAAACATTGCAAATCAGGTTTTCCTTCATAGTGTTGTTGATTGTCTACACTTAAGACAGTAATGAAGAAGATGTTACTAATACAAATTAAACTTTAAAATGTGTCGTATATGGATTTTTCCCAGGAGCCAGTTGCTAAGCCTTAACAATGCACTGCTCTCTTCATTTCCTG
The DNA here is from genome assembly GCF_003287225.1 of Phascolarctos cinereus. NCBI lineage: Eukaryota > Metazoa > Chordata > Mammalia > Diprotodontia > Phascolarctidae > Phascolarctos > Phascolarctos cinereus. Next base: position 413,574,039 of record NW_027555847.1, read on the forward strand.
TACCTTAGAATGCTCAATTGTTACCTTTCCCAAATTTGACTCCTTTTCCACATTCTGTCCCTCTAGTAGAGCAAGTAATCGGCCTTTTAAGCAAGAGATTCACAAAAGGAAAATGTACAGTTAAGAAGAAAGCTGATTGATGAGAAGTGAATGAAGAGGAAAGGGCAAGCAGAAAGTGACATGGTAACAGTGCACAAATAGGATTCAAAACAACCACTACACACTGATTGCTCCAAGTGTCTACTATTGTTTCCAGGACTAGAACAAAACACTGTGAATGAAAAAATACAAGGGAGTTATTTTAGCTATAAAGACAGAGGAACCTTGAGAACTCTTTTCCTTCCAAATATTCATGCTTGGTTCTCTGGTAAATCCCTGTAAAGGTGAAAATATAAGATTGAGTTTATAAAACTTCTTTCCTGTACCCATATTTAAAGCAGTTTTCTGCCTTGTAATTTTAAATTAACCCAACTTTATAGTGGTGATATGAAATTAAATACAGAAAATTTTGCAAAGTACAATAAAAATTCTATTTGTTAAAATGTTAAGACTAATTAGAGGCTAAGTATATATAAAATACTATTTATGGTCTTATTTTCTTAAATGTTTTCTTCCTTTGTAATTGCTGATTTTTTTTTCATTTTTATTTAAATTGTTTTCAATTTATATCCAGGTTATGTTATTTCCCATTATTAATTCATGTCAACAGACTATTGAAAATATAATAAACATAATAATAAAAATATAGTAAACACAATAAGTTTAACACAGTTTTTAGATAGTAAATCAAACCCATTTCAAGAACATATAATCTGCACTTAAGTGTTTTTCTCCATATGACATCTCTCCCCCTGCCAAAATAAAAGTCAGGTTGCTATTATAATATTACAAACATTTCTGAACTATCACTTCCATTCTACTAAATTCTATTTAATTAAATTCAATAATTTGTATTAAGTTTATATTATGTGAAAAAAATAAACTAAAATATCTTTGAAAACTTCAAGAATTTTTTTCAGAAACAAGGAAATCTGAGTCATTGAAGCATTTAAGATAGACACTTTAGATCTATTACTTTGGCCTCAATTTGCCACATCCCTACCCTGGATATGATAATTGAGCATATTCCTTATATATCAAATGTCATATAATATCAATTTTCAAAGAAAATATAATACTTGGACATGGAGCGTGCTCATATTTAAAATGGAATTTTCTTATATAATCTACATATTATATTACATTATATTATATATATATATATATATATATATATAATAGAATACTAATTTTAATCATTTCCATATAATCATCATTCTTTTTGATGATTATCGCATGTAGTTTATGTTTAGGTAACTTTTGTATTTTTCTGTTGAATCTCATTTGCCTTTGGCTGGCTTTCTACAAAATGTCAATTCCTTGTAACCAGCTAATATTATGGTTAGATTTTTCCTCTGGTTTGGATCAAGGGCCATATACATAATGAATTCTGAGTATAGTTAATTTATTCATATGAATATTTGTGTCCTGGTATAATTTGAAATATTTTGCTAATCTTCTTCGTAACCTGCAACAGAATCCACCTATTGTTCTAATTCCTACTTTTTTTCTTGTTCTTTCAATGACTGTACTTAATATATTTAATATATCTATTGATAACCCAAACCAAGTCACTGAGAATATGCTTATCAGCTGTTCAGGTTCTGTTATTATTAGAGATTTTGTAAGGATATTTTAGAAATCAGAATAGAAATGGTAAATGATCTTGTCCAGTTTGAAAACATATCACCTCAAAACTTCACAAAATTAAGCAAAGAATACAAATGATGTCATGACAGTGTAAACAGACACAAAATAAGACAACATAGAACTGAATAGGCACAGGTACAGAGTGAACAAATTAAGATCATTGGTAAACAGAAGTAGAAAATGAGGAACAGTGAAATACCCAGGCAAAAATATTGAACCTGACTCTTGAAAATGATAAGGTTGTTCTGTCGCATTTAGTAATTGCCAAACATTTCAGGTTCAATTGTCAAAATATAATCAGGTATTTAGTATTTTATCAAATATTTGGAATGGTAATCTGTCCTTGAAAATTTAAAAAAAAATATTGAAATTGACTGGAAAAATAAAGCGAACTGTTACATCTTGTTTTTCTTGAAAACAATAACTGGGTTCTCAGGTACAGAAAATAAAGCCATCTATAGTCATATGAAAAAATGCTCTAAATCATTATTGATTAGAGAAATGCAAATCAAAACAACTCTGAGGTACCACATCACATCTATCAGATTGGCCAAGATGACAAAACAAGAAAATGATAAATGTTGGAGAAGATGTGGGAAAATTGGAACACTAATGTACTGTTGGTGGAGTTGTGAAATGATGCAACCATTTTGAAGAGCAATTTGGAGCTATGCCCAAAGGGCTATAAAAATGTGCATACCCTTTGATCCAGCAATAGCACTTCTAGGGCTATACCCCAAAGAGACCATACAAATGGGAGAAGGACCCACATATACAAAAATATTTATAGCAGCTTTTTTGTAGTGGCAAAGAATTTGAAATTGAGAGGATGCCCATCAAATGAAGAATGGCTGAACAAGTTGTGGTATACGAATGCAATGAAATACTATTGTGATATAAGAAATGATGAAGAGGCTGACTTCAGAAAAACCTAGAAAGACTTGTATGGTCTGATGCTGAGTGAAGTGAGCAGAACCAGGAGAATGTTGTGCACAATAACAGCCACTCTGTGCAATGACTAATATTGATAAACTTAACTCTTCCCAGCAATACAAGGATCTAAGACATTTTCAAAGGCCTCATGATGGAAAATGCTATCCATATACAAGGAAAGAATTATGGAGTTTGAATGCATATTGAAGCATAGTACTTGCTATTTTTTTTCTTCTATTGAGTTTTGTTTCCTCTCTCTGGTGGTTCCTCCTATTGGTTCTAATTCTTACTTACAACATCACTAATGTGAAAATATATTTAATAGGAATGTATATGTATAGCCTATATCAGATTGTGTGCTGTCTTGGGGAGAGTGGTGGGGAAGAAGGCAAAGAAAAATTTTAAACTCAAAAGCATATGGAAGTGATTGTTGATAAATCTAAATAAATAAATTAATTAAAGAAATAAATAAATAAAATTAAAAAAGCAATGAAAATAATATCTGGGGGTTGGGAGGTCAAACCTATGATTTTATAGCTATATAGGGAATTCTTAAAGAGGAAATACTTTCTAATATGACAGATCAGCCTCTATTATGTATCTTAAGGCTTAGAGAGGTAACTGAAATACTGAGAAGTTAAGTTACAGAGGACTGTAACCAGCATGTGGATAAGAATATATTTGAATCCAAGTTTTTCTTTCTATCAATTGAGCCATGCTACTTTAAAAAAAAAAAAAAGAAGAAGAATGTGCCATTGTTAATATACTAATGTTTTCTCCAGACTATTTTTATTAATTACTCTGGAGAGAAATACATCGGGGGAAAAATGTAACTAATCATTTGGAAACTGTGGGGATGGGAGAAATTGATTTTACTTTTCCCAAATTCTGAAATCCACATGATCTATAATTAGATTCCATAAAGATCCAAGATATCCATTATACTAAATAAAAGTATATTCCTATAATGTGAACTATTTGAGGACAGGGACTGTTTCATATTTGTCTTTTTATCTTCAACTTTTAATAAAGTGCCTTGTAGATAATAAGCACTTAATGTGCATTACATTTTTTTTATTGTTACTACTAATAATGATGGCTAGCATTTATTTAGAGCACTATTTGTAAACTATATTTATTATTTTTTTAATTGAATTGAATCATTTCAAAGCAAAAAATTATCTGAAAAAGGTCACAATAGGCAGAGCCAAGATAGCAGAGAGGAGGCAGGAAGTTGCCTAACCTCTCCCTAGTTTCCTTCAGAAACATCAAATCAAGCTTCTAAATGGATTCTGCAGTAACAGAATCTACAATAAGATGGAGTGAAACAACTTTGAAGATAATTTAGAAAGACTTTAGGAAATGCATGTCTCACTTGGGCAAAAGGGGACCACAGTCCAGTGCAAATGTTCTAGCAAGCCAGCTGGAGGCTCTTAGCCATAGCACAGATCAGCAACCAAGGTCCCTTGGTCCTACCTGTGTAGGCCAGTGGCAAAGAATGGCAGCTGTGAGGCCTCCACCCCAGCACAGGAGGCAAATTGGTAGCCCTCGAAAGCAGGTAACAACAGATGCAACTAGGTTGGGCCACCACAGTGCAGTGAGCAAACCGGAAGCAACTGAGGTACTTCTACACAAAGCCAGTAACCAGAACCCTGGCCCCCATGACAAAAAGTTTGGAACAGTGTCCTCTGTACCTGAAGGGGGAGATCTCAACTTTAAAAGCCACAAAATGGGCAAAAAAAATAAAAATGAAGTGAGAAGCAAAAATGAACACTGACCTTAGAAAGTTACTATGGTGACAGGGAAGATTAAAACACAAACTCAGGAGAAGACAAAACTGCCAATATAACTACATCTGAAACCTCAAAGAAGAATATGAATTTCTCTCAAACCTAAAAAGTATTCTTGGAACAGATCACAAAAGATTACAAAAGTCAAATAAGAGAGGTTGAAGAAAAAATTGGGAAAAGAAATAACAGGTATACAAGAAAGAGTCAACAGCTTGAAAAGGAAGGATAAAAATTGACTGAAGAAAATAATTCCTTAAAAAATATAACTCCTTAATAAGTAGATTTGGCCAAATGGAAAAGGAAATACAAAGCTAACTGAAGAAAATAATTCCTTAAAAATTAGAATTGGTCAAATGGAAGGTGATGACTCTGTGAGACATCAGGAATCTGTCAAACAAAATCAAAAGAATGAAAAACTAGAAGAAAATGCTAATTACGACATTGGAAAAACAACTGATGTGGAAAATAGATCAAGAAGACATAATTTAAGAATTATTGGGCTACCTGAAAGCCATGATCAAAAAAAGAACCTGGACAGCATCTTTCAAGAAACTAAATAAATAAATAAATGAATGAATGAATGAATGCCCTGACAATCTAGAACCAGAGGGTAAAATAGAAATTGAAAGAATCCAATGATCACCTCCTGAAAGAGATCTCAAACTAAAAACTCCAAGGAATATTGTAGCCAAATTCCAGAATTATCAGGTCAAGGAGAAAATGCTGTAAGCAAGTCAGAAAAGCCACTTAAGTATTATGGAGCCACAGTCAGGATTACACAGGATTTAGCAGCTTCTGCCTTAAAGGATTGAAGGGCTTGGATTATGATAGTCCCCAAGGCAAAGGAGCTTGGATTACAACCAAGCATCAACTACACAGCAAAACTGAGCATAGTCTCTCAGAGGAAAAGATGGATATTCAATGAAATTGGGGACTTTAAATCATTCTTGTTTTGTTTTTTTGTTTCTTTGTTTCTTTGTTTTTTGTTTTTGTTTTTTGGCTAGGCAATGGGGTTAAGTGACTTACCCATGGTCACATAGCTAAAAAGTGTCAAGTGTCTGAGGCTGCATTTGAACTCAGGTCCTCCTGACTCCAGGGCCAGTGCTCTATCCACTACACCACCTAGCTGCCCCTCTTTCAATCATTCTTGGTGAAAATAACACAGACAAACAGAAACTTTGATGTTCAAGTACAAGACTTAAGAGAAGCACAAAAAAAATAAGCAGTAAAGGAAAAAAATGTTATTAGGTAAGGTTAAACTGTTTACATCCCTACAAAAAGATGATGCTTGTAAATCTTGAGAACAGTATCTTTATTAGGGTAGTTATAAGGGAATATATAGACAGAGGTGTGGGTATAAGTTGACTTTGATCTGGTGATACAAAAAAGTAATGGGAAAAGAGGAAAGGGGTAAGCAGAATATAGTAAATTACATCACATGAAGAGGTACAAAAGACCTATTACAGTAAAGGGAAAAAAGGGAGGATAATTCTTGAAGAAAAGACCAGAGCTGAATAGAAAATTTGACTTTCACATACAAGACTGAAGAAAACCATGAAGAGTTAAATAGGAAAGAAAAATCATAAGGTACTTATTAGGGTTGAACTGTTTACATTCCTGAATGGAGAGATATTTGTAACTCATGAGACCTTTGTCAGGATTGGGGTAGTTGGAGGGAAAAAGATATATGTATGTATGTATGTATGTATGTATGGGGGGGGCACAGGATGAGTTGAAGATGAAGGGGTGATATCTGTAGAATAAAATTAAGGGGTGAAAAGATTATACTAGGAGAAGGAGAAAGGGAGAGGTAGAATGGGGTAAAGTATCTCACATAAAACAGACAGGAAAAGACTTTTACTGTGGAGGGGACCTGGGGGAAGGTGAGAGGGAATGGGTAAATCTTATTCTCATCATATTTGGCTTAATGAGGGAATAACATACACACTCAATTGAGTACGGAAATCTATCTTATCCTACAGGAAAACAGGGGGAAGGGGACATGGGATCAGTGGGATGATAGAGGGGAGGGCTGATTGGGGGGTTATCAGAAGCAAACACTTCTAAGGAATTACAAAAGAGAGAATAGAATAAATGGGGGGATAGGATGAAGGGAAATATAATTAGTTTTTCACAACATGACTACTATGGAAGTGTTTTGCATGACTATATATGTATAACCTGTATCAAGTTGCCTGCCCACTCAATAAGGGTGGGTGGGGAGGGAGAAAGAGAGAACATTTGGAACCCCAAGTTTTAAAAACAACTAAAAATTGTTTTCACATGCAACTAGGAAATAAGATATAGAGGCAATGGGGCATAGAAGTCTATCCTGCCCTACAGGAAAATAGAAGGGGAAAGGGATAAGAGAAGTGGGTGAGATAGAAGGAAGGAAGATTAGGGGAAGGGGCATTCAGAATGCATGCCATGTTAGGGTGGAGGGAGGAATGAGATGGGGTGAAAATTTGGAATTGAAAATCTTGTGGAAGGGAATGTTGAAAACTAAAAATAAATTAATCAATTAATAAAAAACAAAACCCAGCAGCAAGAGATGAAAATATAAATCCCATTTAAAATAACTGTAGACAATATAAAACATTGGGGAGCTTACTTGCCAAGACAAACCCAGGAACTATATATATAAAATTATAAAACACTTTTCACACCAATAAAGTCAGATTAAATAATTGGAAAAATTATTCCCCAAAGGAAAACTCCTAGGAATATTGTAGACAAATTCTAGAGCTCCCAGGTCAAGGAGAAAATATTACAAGCTACTAAAGAAACAATTCAAGTATTGTGGAAACACAATCAGGATAACACACGATTTAGCAGCTTCTACATTAAAGGACTGCAGGGCATAGAGTATAATATTCCAGAGGGCAAAGGAGATAGGATTACAACCAACAGTAACCTACCCAGCAAAACTGAGTATACTTCTTCAGGGGAAAAAATGGTCATTCAGTGAAACAGAGGTCTTTCAAGGATTCTTGACGAAAAGACCTGAGATGAATAGGAAATTTGACTTTCAAATACAGGACTCCAGTGGAACATGAAGAGGTAAACAGGAAAGAGAAATCATAAGAGACTTATTAAAGTTGAACTGTTTACATTCCTCCAGGGAAAGATGATATTTATAACTCATGAGACCTTTGTCAGGATTAGGGTAGTTAGAGGGAAAAATACATGTATGTATGTATGGATGGATAGATAGATAGGTAGATAGATAGATAGATAGATAGATAGATAGATAGATAGATAGATAGATAGACAGACAGATAGACAGAGGGCACAGGGTGATTTGAAGATGAATGGATCATATCTGGAGAATAAAATTAAGGGATGAGAGAGGATTATACCAGGAGAAGAAGAAAGGGAAAGGTTGAATGGGGTAAATTATCTTACAAAAAAAAAACAGAAAAGAAAAGGCTCTTACAGTGGAGGGAAAATGGGGGAAGGTGAGAGGGAATGAGTAAATCTTATTCTCATAGGATTTGGCTTAAGGAGGGAATAACACAGACATTTAATTGGATATGGAAATCTATCTTACCCTGCAGGAAAACAGGGGGAGAAGGGGACAAGAGAGCAGGGGTACAATAGAGAGGAGGACAGTTTGGGAAAGTGGGTAATCAGAAGCAAATACTTCAGAGGAGAGACAGGGTCAAAAGAAAGAATAGAATAAATGGCAGGGCAGAATAGGATTAAGGGAAATAGAGTTAGTTTTTCACAACATGTCTACTATGGAAGTGTTTTACATAACTGCACATGTACAACCTAAATTGAGTTGCTTGCCTTTTCAAAGAAGGTGGTGGGGAGGGAGAAAGAGAGAAAATTTGGAACCCAAAGTTTTAAAAACACATGGTTAAAAAAATGTTTTCACATGCAACTGGGAAATAAGAAATACAGGAAATGGGGTACAGAAGTCTATCTTGTCCTACAGGAAAATAGAAGGGGAAGGGGAATAAGAGAAGGAGGGGGGAGAGATAGAAGAGAGGCAGACTAGGGGAAGGGATATTCAGAATGCATGCCATCTTGGGGTGGGGGTAGGGGTGAGATGGGGTGAAAATTTGGAAGTCAAAATCTTGTGAAAGTAAATACTGAAAACTAAAAATAAATAAATTTATATTAAAAAAACATCAGTTGCTCATAGATAGGTCAAGCTAATACAATAGAAATAATAATTCTACCTAAATTAATTTACTCACTCAATGCAATACCAATCAAGCTATCAAGAAAAAAATATTTTATAGAGATAAAAGAATTACAAAATTAATCTGGAAGTATAAAAGGTCCAGAGCCTCAATGGAATTAATGGGGAAAAAATGCAAAGGAAGGTGGCTTAACCATATCAGATCTAAAACTATATTATAAAGAATCAATCATCCATTTTTTTAGTACTGACCAAGAAATTTGTCCTGGATCAGTGCAATAGGTTAAGCACACAAGGCACAGTAGTCAATGATTATACTAATCTATTATTTGATAAACTGAAAGATTCCAACTTCTGGTATAAGAACTCACTATTTGAGAAAACTAGAAAATAATCTGGCAGAATCTAGGCATCGTCCAATATCTTATACCTTGTACCAAGATAAGGTCAAAATGGATACATGATTTAAACATGAAGGTTGATACCATAAGTGAATTAGGACATCAAGAAATAGTTCACCTACACAGTATTTTCTCTTTTTTGGTTTTTTTTTCTTTTTTCATGGGCTTCCCCTTTTGTTCTCATTCTTCTTTCACAACGTGACTAATGTGAAAACATGTTTAATACAGCTATACACGTATAGCCTGTATCAGAGTATTTGCCATCTTTGGAGGAGAGAACATTTTGAAACTCAAACTCTTATAAAAGTGAATGTTTACATGTTTACATGTAATTGGAAAAACTAAAATACTATTAAGTAAGGATTTTAAAAAATGCAATAATTCTAACATATCTTTAGTGCCCTTCAGATAAGAAAGCATCTACAGGTACAGTTTTTCATTTTGCCATAAAAACAATCTTACAAAGTACGGAAGAATCATGTAAATTGGATTCAATTCAAGTCAATGAACATTTATTACGCATTTACTTTTTTTTCATAAGCACTATACTAAACACTAGAAATATAAAGAAAGAAATACAATGTCTGCTTTCAAGAACTTCACCTTCTAATGGGGGACCCAACACGTAAATAACTGCATGAACAAGAAACAGATAGGATAAATCAGTGATAATCACAGGTGGAAAAATAATAACATTAAGAGAGACTCGGAGGACTTCCAGATTATATGAGGAATAAGCTAGAAGGCTACACCTTTGATCTGCATAACCTCTCAAGCCTCTCCAAAACAGAAATCATGTGCCAAAGAGAAAACAACTTCAGTTGATAAGCAAAGTAGTCTCAGACAAGCAAAATCTAAAAGACAGTTAAGGAAAACTCCTGAACTGATGCTCAATGACTCAAAACTCAATAAGCACCTCTTCCCCTACCTCCCACTCTACTGAGATTGATGCTGCACTAGTAGAACCAAAGACATAACATAGCTGACAACATTACCTAGCCCAAACTGGAATCTACTATGGCAAATCTCACTAAGTGAACACAAGAGAGAATATGAATGTATAGAAATGAAGGACAATCTAGAAGAAAATAAGGAAGAAAAAATATCAACAATGCAAAATATGTTTATGATGCCAGCAGTACATACTGGTCTCAAAGACAGGATGCACAGAGACACCCTAAAATCACAGGTCCCACAAAAGAACCTAACAGGATGAAAAACCATAATACTATAATTAAGGAAATTATGGAAGAGAAGTCCCCATAACTTCTGAACATAGAAAATAAAATCCCAATTTTTAAAAAAAATCACACAATTCCTTGAAAAAAAATAAAAATAGGACTTCAAACTCCATAGTTTTCAAATTTAACAATTGAAGAAAGTACATTTGTATAATGCAAGAGTATTCTGCACCCAAGAAAATACAGTATGAAATAGAATAATATGCTCCAAAAAGCAATGCCTCTCAGGATACAGCCCAAGTTGACTTATGCTCAACCATACAGGAAAATAATCAATCTCTCTCTCTCTCTCTCTCTCTCTCTCTCTCTCTCTCTCTCTCTCTCTCTGTATATATACATATATGTGTGTGTGTATGTATGTATATGTATATATACATATAATAAACAAAAGTTTGAAACATTTTTAGAAAGAAAACCAGAAATGAAGAGATTATTTGATTCTCAAGCACCTCAAAAAACAAAAACATAGGAGGAGTAAATAAATAAAGCAACAGCAACAGAGTGGCAACAGGGATGCCAGTAAGAGACTTCTTTCTAAACAAACACAAAGTATGAACAAAGGTGGAAATATGGTAAAGCTTATAGTGAAAAGGCTGACAGAGGGCATTAAAAACAGGTCTCAGTGACATCCTGCCTACAGGTGAATCAATATTTGGGGTGTGTGTGTGTGTGTGTGTGTGTGTGTGTGTGTGTGTGTGTTGGTGTGGCTATACTACAAGATGGTAGAGTACATAAAATGGTAAGAAGAGTGGGGGAACAGAGAGTAGTGTGTGATGTAAAGGGAAAGTAACCTCTGTGGTCACAGGGAAATCAATAGGGGAGTAGAATGGAAGGAGGAAGGAAGAAATGAAAAGGCAGGTGGAAAGGAAAGAAGCCTTACTTTGATGTTTGGAGGAGGCGTCACTGTTGAATGCTACAGTGAGGGAAGAGAGATTATCTGTGTATGGAGGTGGAGATGTTACACTGGGTAGAAACTGGTGGATTTGGTGTTTGAAAAATCTACTTCTAGAAGGAGAGAGAAGTTGTTAACTTAATGGAAAACAGGCACCTGGACTGGGAAGGCATGAACACAGAGAGGAGATTTTGAGACAAATGTAGAAGGGGAAGTAACTATGGAATGTTATAGATAAGTGGTTGGCTACATAATCATGGACATGAAATGGGAAGGGCTCTACCATGGGTCAGTATCCCTAGTGACATCTACAATAATTAGAATTTTCTAGGGATGAGGAACAATAGAAAAGGGGAAAGCAGGGCACAAGTTCTAAAAGGTAATGGCAGAAAATTCCTAGAAAAGAGACCCTAGAATGGATACCTTGGAAACTTTGAGTGCATGAAGAATACAGAGTGAAGAAAAAGTAGATAGTTATAAGGATCATGAATGATAGAATGAAGTTCTAGAGTAGACTGAAAGAGAGGATGGATAATGAAGAAAGTAAGAGAAATCCTTTTGGGAAAAAAGTGTAATTGAATTTTTAAAAAAATGAACAGAATTATTTGAAAGACAGGAAAAAAAGGTAGAATAATTGAAAGTAATAAAGGTGGTGGAGAATTATATAAACAGATAAAATCAAGAGGAGAAAAAGCAACTCACAAATAAATCCCGAAGGAAGAGCAGTAGTAAATGAGAAGAGGGGGTCAAGAGTAAGGGAAATAAAACCAGTTAAAAAGAGTCACCTCAAAAAAAAATAAAATATCAAAGTAAAGTAAATGAAGGAACATGAAACTGTTTACAGAAAAAAGGGGGAAAATCTTAAATTGAAAAAACTCAATATTATATACAGATAGAATAAATATATAAACCAAATTATAACTTTAAATATGAATAGATTAAACAATTCAATAAAATGGGGAAAACAAGGGATAGATGGGATAAGAAAACAAAATCTTACAATCTGTCACTTATGAGAAATACATTTTTAAAAGGCATATAAAAATAAAACTAAGGAAATGAGGGTAGGGGGAATGTTCTATAAATCAAGTGAATTTTTAAAAAGCAAGATTTTAAATCATGGTATTTAGCAAAGCAAAAACTAACATCAAAAAATAGAATTGAATAAAAAAGAAAACTATATCATACTGAGAGGAACCGTAGACAAGAAACCAAAATCAGTAACAAATTTTTATTCTATGATAAAAAGCATTGATCTAAAAGAAAAATCAAGCATCATGTGAAATAGGGATAACTAGAACATTTTCTAATAAAGGAGTGAGGAAAGAATGTTCCATTTCTATTATTTCGCATAACTCTAGAAATGTTAGCAATGACAATAAAAAAAGAAAATGAAATTAAAGGATTAAAAATAGATAAAGAAGAGATAAAATTATCTCTGCTGATAATAATTTACTTGGAAAATCTCAGGAGATCTGTAAAGATACAAGTGAGAAAATAACTTCTTAAAAGATGCAGGCTACAAAATAAACACCACCAAATCAACAGCACTTCTGTACAGAATCTTTTTTAAAAGAAAAGAAGCAATGATATAAAGGGAAATTCCATTACAAATAACTACAAAATGCAAAAATTTATTTGGATAAACCTTCTACAACTCGCAAAAGACCTGTATATATTAAGTTGCAAAGAGATTGTTAAAAAGAATTAATAATAACGTAAATAGCTGGAAGATATGATCGTGTGTATGCCAATATAATAAAAATGAAAATGCTATTCACATTTTACTGCTATACTAATTAAATTGCCAAATCAGTACTTTATGGAATTTGCTAATTAAAATAAAGTCATTTCAATAAACAAAAGATGTGTAATATTGAAGTAAATAATGGAATGAAGTAGGTATGAAGAAGGAAAAGCCTTCTAGACTTCAAATTATGATACAAAAACTAGCAATCATCAAAATTATCTGGTACTGCCTGAGGAATAGTGACAGATCAGTAAAACAACAAGAGAGATTCAGAAATAATGAAACTGAAAAACATTGTATTTGATAAAGTGGAAAACAAATTACCTTGGGGCGAGGAGGAACCTGTTTAATTAAAAAAAAATTTCCCAGGAAACCTGGAAAGTAATTTGGGAAAATTTAGGTTTAGACCAACACTATATACCACATTCTCTGATACATTCCAAATGACTCTGTAATTTTGATGTTAAAACTCATGCTGTTAAAAAAGAGAGAGAGAGAAACATCATGTAGCTCTCAGCTATGGAAAGGAGGTCTACTCTTTTTTTAAAATATAAATTTATTTATTTTTAGTTTTCAACATTCACTTCCACAAGTTTTTGAGTTCCAAATTTTTGCCCCATCTCACCCCTCCCCCACCCCAAGATGGCATGCATTCTGAATACCCCTTCCCCTAGTCTGACTTCTCTTCTATGCCTCCCCCCTTCTCTTATTCCCTTCCCCTTCTATTTTCCTGTAGAGCAGGATAGACTTCTGTACCCCATTTCCTGTATTTCTTATTTCCCAGTTGCATGTGAAAACATTTTTTTTAAAAACACGTGTTTTTAAAACTTTGAGTTCCAAATTTTCTCCTTTCCTCCCTCCCCACCCCCCTTCTTTGAAAAGGCAAGCAACTCAACCAGTTATGCAAAACGCTTCCATAGTAGACATGTTGTGAAAAACTAACTCTATTTCCCTTAATCCTATCCTGCCCTCCCATTTATTCTATTCTTTCTTTTGACCCTGTCCCTCCTCAGAAGTATTTACTTCTGATTACCCTCTTTCCCAATCTGCCCTCCTCTCTATCATCCCCCTGCTCTCTTGTCCCCTTCTCCCCTATTTTCCTGTAGGGTAAGACAGATTTCCATACCCAATTGAATGTGTATGTTATTCCCTCCTTAAGCCAAATCCTATGAGAATAAGATTCCTCATTCCCTCTCACCTTCCCCTGTTTCCCCTCCACTGTAGAGACTTTTCTTTTTTTTTTTTTTGTGAAATAGTTTTACCCCATTCTACTTTTCTCTTTCTTCTTCTCTGAGTATCATCCTCTCTCATCCCTTAATTTTATTCTCCAGATATGACCCCTTAATCTTCAACTCACCCTGTGCCCTCTATCTATCTATCTATCTATCTATCTATCTATCTATCTATCTATATATATATATATATATCTATATATATATATATATATATATATATATCATACATTATTTTTTCCTTCAACTACCCTAATACTGACAAAGTTCATGAGTTATAAATATCATCTTTCCATGCAGGAATGTAAACAGTTCAACTTAATAAGTCTCTTATGATTTCTCTTTCCTGTTTACCTCTTCATGTTCCACTGGAGTCCTGTATTTGAAAGTCAAATTTTCTATTCAGCTCTGGTCTTTTCATCAGGAATGCTTGAAAGTCCTCTATTTCACTGAATGACCATTATTTTTCCCCTGAAGGATTATACTCAGTTTTGCTGGGTAGGTGATTCTTGGTTGTAATCCTATCTCCTTTGCCCTCGGAATATTATATTCCATGCCCTGGGTCCTTTAATGTAGAAGCTGCTAAATCTTGTGTTATCCTGATTGTGTTTCCACAGTACTTGAATTGTTTCCTTCTGGCAGCTTGTAATATTTTCTCCTTGACCTGGGAACTCTGGAATTTGGCTACAATATTCCTAGGAGTTTTCCTTTGGGGATCTCTTTCAGGAGGAGATCTGTGGATTCTTTCAATTTCTATTTTGCCCTCTGGTTCTAATATATCAGGGCAGTTTTCCTTGATAATTTCTTGAAAGATGATGTCTAGGCTCTTTTTTTGATCATGGCTTTCAGATAGTCCAATAATTTTTAAATTCTCTCTCCTGGATCTATTTTCCAGGTCAGTTGTTTTTCCAATGAGATATTTCACATTGTTTTCTAATTTTTCATTCTTTTGGATTTGTTTTACAGTGTCTTGATTTCTCATAAAGTCACTAGCTTCCAATTGCTCTATTCTAATTTTTAAGGAAGTATTTTCTTCAGTAAGCTTTTGGACTTCCTTTTCCATTTGGCCAATTTTTTTTTTAGGGCATTTTTCTCCTCATTGGCTTTTTGGACCTCTTTTGCCATTTGGGTTAGGCTATTTTTTAAGGTGTTATTTTCTTCAGTATTTTTTTGGGTCTCCTTTAGCAAGCTGTTGACTTGTTTTTCATGATTTTTTGCATCACTCTCATTTCTCTTCCCAGTTTTTCCTCTACTTCCCTTACTTGCTTCTCAAAATCCCTTTTGAGCTCTTCCAAGGCCTGGGACTGATTCATATTTTTCTTGGAGGCTTTGGATGTAGGAGCTTTGACTTTGTTGTCTTCTTCTGGTTGTATATTTTGATCTTCTTTTTCACCAAAGTAAGATAATATAGTCTGACTCTTTTTACCCTGCTTGCTCATAATCCTGGCCAATTACTTGAGTTTTAAACTCTTTGTTAAGGTAAGAGTCTGCTTCCAATGTGGAGAGTGTACTGTCCCAAGCTTCAGGGGTTTGTATAGCTGTTTTCAGAGATACTTGTAGGGACCTGTAAATTTTCAGTTCTTCCAAGGTGGTATGATAAGGGGCGAGGTGTTTACTCTTTTCCTGTCCTGTGACCACAAGTACTCCCTTCTGTCCTGTAACTGTGAGGAGGGGTTTCTCTCCACAGCCACTACAAGTTCCACCATGCCAGGACCCCTCCTCACCCCAGGAATGCCACCCAGAACTGTGACCCAGATGCACACACAGGCAAAGCAAGAGATTCCTGCCTCAGCACTGGCAAAGAGATCCCTGCAATCACCCTCTGATCAGCCACTGGATTCCCCCTCAGTCTGTGGGACAGGAAGCAGCTGCCCCCCCCCCCCCCACTCTTGGGGAGTGGAGCTGAAACCCCGCCTTCCTCTCTGAGCACCGACAGAAACAGACTTTTCCCACTGACCTTCTAAGTTGTCTTTGGCATTCACGGATTGAGGAGTCTGGAAACCTCCACAGCTGCCCGAGATTCAGTCCTTTGAGGCCTGCTCCAGGTTTGCTGCGGCCTGTGCTCCCACACCGCAGTGCACTGTGCTCCCAGCCCCTCCCATGCTCCCAGCATGATACACCTTTCTGATCAATCATCCAGTTTGTCTTGGGCTGGAAATTTGTTTCACTCTATCTTATTGTGGATTCTGATGCTTCAGAATTTGTTTAGAGCTATTTTTTTATGAGTATTTGGAGGGGTTTGGGGGAGAGCTCAAGCAAGTCACTGCTTTCACTTCTCCATCTTGGCTCCATCCCCAGGAGATCTATTCTTAACCAAACACGGAGTCAAAAGATAAAACAGATAACTTTGACTAGTTGAAAATCAAAAGCTTCCACACAGACAACATTAATGAATCTAGAATAGAAAGGGAAGTGGTAAAAGGAGGAATAATAAATTTTTCTGTCAAATTTCTCTTATAAAGGTTTGGTATGATATAGATAGATAGATAGATAGATAGATAGATAGATAGATAGATAGATAGATAGATAGATAGATAGATTATATATAGATATATATATATATACATACATACATGTTTGTATATACATACATCTCTGTGTATACACATACATATATAAGTGTGTATATATGTGTGTGTGTGTATAGATATAGATAAAGAGAGATCTTATAAATGGTTATTTGGATAGCTATATATCACATATGATGAGATATATATATATATATATATACATACATACATGTTATATTATATATACTGTATCTATATATAATATATGTGTATGTGGTATGTATGCATGTATATACTAGCCATTCCCCAAGAAAGAGTCAAAGGACATGAAGCTCTCAAAAGAACTACAAAATGTTGTTAATCCCATGAAAAAAAGCTCCAAATTCCTAATAAATAAAATAAAAATTAAACCAACTCTGAATTTTCACTTTATAATTTGCAAATTAGCAAAAAAAAAAAAAAAGAAAAAGAAAAAATAACAACAGTTTGTGTCAGAGGGGTAAAAGAGGCACCCTGAAATACTGCTGATAGAGCTGTGAAATGATGCAACCATTTTGGAAACCAATTCAGAATTATTATATAAAGTGACTAAAATGTCCATATACATTGAAAAGATTCCATTACTTGGCTTGTGCCCCAAGAAGACCATCAAAAATAAAAAATTTAAAAAAAAATCCTCACTCCAAAATATTTATAGTATTATGATCCTTTTAAATAAACCCTTATTCTTAATCATGCCTGATAAATTTAAAATTCTTTGAGTATGTTCATGATTCAGGTTTAGAATCTTAACTGAAAAAATCAAATCAAAATATAGAACTATAATAATGGACTTATCTTTATATTCAGAAATGATGTTTCCTTCTTACAAGTTGTCATAGCTCAGTAATGTCATTGTGTTACAATTGTTGTATGACACTATATATTTATAAATGTATCATATCTCCCGTGCTAGATTGTAAATTCCATTCAATAAGGACAAAGTCTTAATTTTCTGTATTTCTTCTACAAAGAATGTTTTCTAAATAATAGGTGTTAAATAAGTGGGTGAATATTTTTTAAATTACACTATAATTCCTACATTTCCTAATGTTACATCTTATTCAATTTGCTTTGCACATAAAAAGGATTACATTGCAAATTCTACACGTTATTCTGATTTAGATACTTTATCTGTTTTTTTTTTCATTTCTGTCTCTGAGTCTATGACATATAGCTCTCTATGACCTTATTTTTTTTTCTGTGATATCTACCATTGATATATACATGATATCTTCCAGTCATTCCTCAAGCTTACATTTCATTATTTTATTCTTCAACTCACAAATTTACACATTTCTTTTTCTGAAATAACTGTATTCATTCTTACTTACCATCATTGCATTTGTTTTTTTTGTAGGCTGGCCAATTCATCCTGATGTCTAATTTTAGGAATATGTTACAACTCTGAACATGGTTTCATCAGAGAATTAGGTGAGAAATTCTGATTTTCACATTCAATTAAATAAAGAAAATCTAAATAGCACCAGATCTGGGGAAATATTTTTTTTTCAGAATAACTACATAACTTTCCTTACCATGAAGAATTTGAAACACTAAAAACTTGCAACAGTCCCTTCAATATGACCTTCCCCATAGGACATACATGGAATAGCATGTGCACATAATCTTGTTAAAGGTTAATATAAATTCTAAATGTGAAGTAGACCACAAGTAAAAAGAAGTTCCAATTTTGAAGTGTGTAGTAGCCAAAATGGATTGGGGTAGGAGAAAGTAATTCCCCAGGAGAAGAGATGAGATCTTCCCTAAGCTTTCAAGGTGGCTTTTCATATTGTCAAGTCAAGTTAGGAAGCTATCTATATGAAAAAGGGCCTCATTAAAAGTAAGAAACTGTCCAGTCCTCTACGTATTTTAGGAAAATCTCAGGATAAGGTTCCCATGATCTAGAATTCAACTATTCTATATTTGTTAAGTCTGTTTTATTTCCCTTTATTCCTTTGGTCACTAGTAAAATTCATTTTGAAAACTCCAACTTGTTCATAAAGAACACTAATGAGTTCAAGCAGGGCACCCTAATAATAATCATGCCAATGCTGATGATAGCAAACAAGGTAAAACAGAGAATAACCACAACAGTTCTGAGCTTCAGACATTTAGCAGCAAGGGAATTGAGATAGAGTATGGAAAAGGGGATGCCAACCCTTGCTTAGACTAAAGTGTGACTGCTGTGAGAAGCAGTGCCTTCCCTGGTTAAGAATATCTGTGCCTGGGACAAGTACCAAAATTCTTTCCCAGGATAAACCTATGTCTGGGGAAAAGAGTGTTGGGGGAGTGGAGGTTCAGGGTTTTCTTGGTAACTAGTTCTTAAACCCTGTTACTAAGTTGAAAAGGGCTTCAAGGTCCCTCTAAATTTGAGGTACCAGGACAAAGTCCCACTTGTCCCACCCTAGTTAGCAGTCTGTTATATTCTATATGAATAAGAAACATTAAGACCTAAGAAAGTTCTGTAGTGCCAAGGTGTCAGTGGAGTGCAGTCCAGTGCAGGCCATACCCACTTAGACTTTGCTCTAGCAAACCAATAGTAGGCCTTTGGAGTAAATAAGTAAGTGGCAGCATTGGCAGCTTCAGGAGCTCTGAGCTAAGGTAAGAATCAAGTAAGAGAGGCAAAGGAAAAATTGGGAAGAGAAATGAGAGTGATGCAAGAAAAACATGAAAAGAGTCAACAGTTTGGTAAAGGAGGAAGAAAAAGTAATGAAGAAATCAATACCTTAAAAAACGGAATAGGCCAAATGGTAAAAGAGACACAAAAATCCAATGTGGAAAAGAGTATCTTGAAAAGCAAAAATGGCCAAATGGAAAAAAAAATATGAAAATTCACCAAAGAGAATAACTCTTTAAAAAGCAGAATTAGCCAAATGGAGAAAGAGGTACAAAAATTCACTGAAGGAAAGAATTCCTCAAAAAATCAAATTAGCCAAAAGGAAATGGAGGTACAAAAGTTCACTGAAGGAAATAATTCCTTAAAAATTAGAATTGGAAAATTGGAAGCTAATGACTTTATGAGACATCAATAAACCATCAAATAAAATCAAAAGAATGAAAAACGTAGAAGAAAATGTGAAATATTTCATTTGAAAAAACAATTGATCTGGAAAATAGATTGAGAAGAGATAATTTTAAAAATTATTAGACTACTTGAAAGCCAAGATAAAAAATAAAAGCCTAGACATGAACTTTCAAGAAATTATCAAGGAAAACTGCCCTGATATTCTAGAACCAGAGGATAAAATAGAAATGGAAAGAATCCACTAATCACCTCATGAAAGAGATCCCAAAATGAAAATTCTCAAGAATATTATAGCCAAATTCCAGACTTCCCAGGCAAAAGAGAAAATATTATAGGCAGCCAAAAAGAAACAATTCAAATATCATGCATACATTCAGAATAACATAGGATTTAGCAGTTTCTAAATTAAAGGATCAGAGGGCTTGGAATACAATATTCTGGAAGGCAAAAGTTATAGGATTACAACCAAGAATCACCTATGAGTAAAACTAGGTAAATCCTTCAGGTAAAAAAATGAATATTCAATAAAAAGAAGACTTTTAAGCATTCCTGAAGAAAAGGTCAGAGCTGAAATACTTTCATCAGAATTGTCTCAAAGGGGGAATAACATACATGTTTAGTTGGGTATAGAAACCCCTCTTACCTTATAGGAAGCTATGAGGGGAAGGGGATATAAGAAAGGGGGATGATAGAAGGAGGGATATATACAGGAGTAGGTTAAAAGACAGAAGCAAAATTTTTTGAGCATAGACAGGGTGAAAGGAGAGGAAAAGAGTAGGATGAACAGGGGGGAAATAGGTTGGAGGGAAATACACAGTAAACATAACTGAAAAAAATTTTCAGCAAGTGTCTCTGATAAAGACATCATTTCTTAAACATATATATGTGTATATGTGTGTCTATGTGTGTGTATACAACTAAGTCAAATTTATTATAAAAAAAAGACCTATTCCTCAATTTATAAGAGGTCAAAGGATGTGAACAGGCAGTTTTCAGACAAAGTAATCAAAGCTACCTATAATCATGTAAAAATGTTCTAAATCACTATTGATTAAAGAAATGCAAATTAAAGCAACTCTAATCTAACATCCCACACCTATCAAATTGACTAATATGACAGAAAAGGAAAATTATAAATTTTGAAGTGGATGTGGGGAAATTGGCACACTAATGCATTGTTGGTGAAGATGTATACTGCTTCGGCCTCTGTAGAGCAAGTTGGAACTATGCCCAAAGTTCTATAAAACCATGCATTCTTTTTAACCAAGCAATACCAATAGTAGGTCTGTGTCCCAAAGATTTTTTTTTAAAAAAGGAAAAGGACTAATATGTACAAAAATATTCATAGCAACTCTTTTAGTGGTGGCAAAGAATTGGAAATTGAGGGAATGGCCATCAATTGCGAAATGGCTGAGCATATGGTTCTATTGTGCTATAAGAAATGACAATCAGGATGCTCTCAGAAAAAAAAAAACATGAAAAGACGTATATGAACTGATGCAAAGTGAAATGAGCAGTAACAGGAGAACATCGCACACAATAATAACAGTACTGTCTGAGCATCAACTGTGAATGACTTAGCTATTCTCCACAATACACTGATTCAAGAAAATTCTGAAGGACTTATAATGAAAAATCTATCCTTCTCTAGAGATAGAACTGATGAAATCTTAATACAGATCAAAGCAAACTTTTCCTTTACTTTATTTTTTTTGTTTTTTTGTCTGTTTTCCTTTCATAACATGATTAACATGGAAATGTATTTTGCATGACTGCACATGTATAACCTATACCAAATTGATTGCCTTCTCAATGAAATGAGAGAAGAGAGGGAGAGAATTTGGAGCTCAAAATTTTTTTAAAAAATCAAATGTTAAAGCTTGTTTTTTCATGTAATTGGGGAAAATAAACTATCAAATCACCAAAAAATTATTTGCTTTTAATTTCCTGAACTGGACAACTATTAAATGCTCTACCTTTGTAAAGATGAACTTTGAAGGTACAGTAAAATCACTATAATTTATATCTGGAAAAAGGTATTTGTACATATTGTAGTATAAAAACATGTGACAAGTGTTCAGATTTTCCCAGAGAAATATAATGCACATTTCATTTTTACTTTGTACTTAACGGGAGAATTTTCATTTTGAAAATAAAAAGGAAACCACAAACTATGTCTAGAAATTCTAAGGATTAAAAGTCTAACATATGCTATAAGTAGATGTATGACACTCAAATGTAAGGTAACGAAATCTCTCTTCCATCTCATGCCAAGAGTGTAATTGGAAAATCCTTATGATATTCAGAGGAAGCTCAGGAATTAGGGACAGACTGTTTTTAGACACTTTTCCTCAAAGGTTTAGTTCAATGCTTCATAAGCTATAGTTCAACAAAGACAGTTTTTATCATAACACAAAGTACTTTCATTGTTCCATAATCAAATGAAAAAAAAACAAACTTCATCAGTCCTACTCATAATTGCTGGTTGCCCACACACTCTGATTTTATAGGCTCAGAGAATTAGATCCTACCCAGAATGTCTTTTTCCCTAATGGCTATAATTCCATTGTAAAGTAATACTCAAAATCCTAATGGGTTAAACACTGTTCACTCTTGAGTTCTCTCATGTCAATTTCACTGATTCATCTAGGACAGCAATTCTATGAACCATTGACACTTTAATAACAATGAATTTTAGTCAATCAGTCAATAAGCATTTATAAACTACTTACTATATATCAGGCATTGTGCTAAGTGCTGGGGGTCCAAAGAAAGGCAAAAACATAGCCCCTGACCTCTGGTACCTCACATTCTAATGTGGAATGTAACATGCAAATGATTACATATATGTAAGATATGTGGAATATAAATTGTAAGTCATCTCAGAGAGAAGGCACTAGTGTGGGGGGAACAGAAAAATATTTCATGCAGAAAATACAAACCGAGTATTGAAGAAAGCCAATAAAGACTGGTGATGTGAGTAGGGAGACCATTCAAAACATAATGACAATCTGTCAAAAGAGGTGGAATCCAGAAAAAGATTGCTATACATGCAAAACAGCAAGAAGGCCAGTAGTGTTGAATCAAAGACCATTTTGAGAAGATTAAAGTATAAGAGTCTGGAAAGGTATGAATAGGCCAAAAAGGAAAAGATTATATTTGACCTTGGAGGTAATAGGAAGACAATAGAATTTATTGAGGGGAGATAGGAAGGTGACATAGTCAGACTATCACTTTAAGAAAGTCACTGGCTACTCAGAAAAGTTTGGCAATAATATAGGGATGAGATGACGAGGGTCTCCACCAAAATGAGGGTTGTGTGAAGAGTATATATATGAGAGATGTGAAAATACACAGGACTTGACCAAGAGATCAAACATGTGGGGTAACAGACAATGAGAAATTGAAGATGGCACCAATGTGGCGAAACTAGTCACTTGGAGGAGGATAGTGTCTGTGGCAGTAAAAGAGAAAATAAGAATATTTCTGGAGAAAGATAATTATATTTTAGATATGTTGAGTTTGAAATATCTATGAGACATCAAGTTCAAGGTGTCTAATAGTTGGTAATGTGAGATTGGAGGTCCATAGAGAGTTTATAATCAGATACATACATATAAGAATTGTGCATAGAAATGATAATTAAACTCATATGACCTGATTGTTTTACAAAGGGAAATAGTGTACATAGAGAAGAGGGCTACCTCTGATACATACTGATAGTATAACCCTTGCCAAGTCATTTAAACTCTCAGTGATTTGGGACACCCTATGACTATATGAGCTGAAGAGAGGTTTCCCAGTTACATTGATAAAGGGAGTTTGCTCTTGTGGAAGCCTATTATACCAATGAAATCACAGGTCAGATTTACTTTTAGAAGAAATCTGGGCATCAAATGAAGGCTAGGTACTAGAGATTAAAGTTAAAGAGTAGAAAAGTTAAACTTCATCCATTTCACAACTTTACTTAGATTCTACCTGACTGAGAACTATTTTTAGATATCTTAGCTCCCCTCCAAGTGTATAGACTAAAATAAAATTTTTAATATTTAACGTCAGGGTTATGCTTCCAAAGCATACTATAATTTTTGCCATCATATGGGAAACTGAAACAGTCATTGGGATCAGAAATAAGTATTTAATAAGAAAATATTGAATTTGAAATACTGAATCACTTATACCCTTAGAGATATTAACTCTTGAGTTAAAGAGAAATCACTACCTGAGGAATAAGAGGACTGCCTCTTCAGATAGTGCTAATGGTTAATAAATTATACCTAATAGAATTTAAGTTCTCTGGCATCAAGGACTTTCAATTTTTGCCTGTATTCCAACTCCTAGCCCAGTACTTGGCACATGGTAAGTGCTTAATGTTTATTATTGATTGTTTGAGTCCTTAAACTGAGCTAAAGAGTGAGCCCCTATAACTTCCATCCACCTCCTAGTTAGTTTTCTTTTTACTCTTACAATAAGAGGCTCTATTGATCTGTTACATTTAAATCCATCACATGTGTACAGTTATCATCTCATCTTCTACAAGAAACCTTTATAATAATAATGATTCTCTTAATGCTAATACCTTCTTTTTAATATCTCTAAATTATCCTCTTTGTATCTTGTTTGTATATAGTTGTCTCCATGTCATCTACCTAATTAGCCTGTGATGTCTTTGAGGACAGGGATTTTTTTTTACCTTTCTTCATGTACCCAGTATTTAACATAATGGATGAACATAATAGGTATTTAATACATGCTTGTTGACTGACTGACTAAATGACTCTAGTTCTATGACTCATCCGTACATGATGTAGTTTTGTTGCTTTTTATCATTTTGTTCCCTATACAAATATTTTCTCAAAGCTCCTCCTAAAATGTGACTGCAAGGATAGTTGATTACAAATATAAATGATATATATGGAAGGAAATACCAAGTCTGAACTCAGACTCAAAAACTCCCAATGTATAAGCATTCTGCCTTTATTTTGATAACCCCAAACTCTAAGGATATTGATAAAAATTTCTTTAACAAAAACAGCATATTAGTGTATGAGGTGATAAAATTACAGAAATGGAGGGAAACATTTTAGCATCATGGATAAAGACATAGGAAGACCTAGGTTCAAGTTTTACCTTTGGCAAATACTTAGATGTTGATAAAATAGCTTAATCTCTTGATGTCTCCAGTCAGGTACTGATTTGCTTTGCTAGAGAGAAATTTCTCTCCAAAATTCCTTACATCAAGGAATTCACAAGTCCAGGTTAAAAAAAAAGCATTAATTTTAGGAAAACATTAGGAGTCCAAGTGAAATTAAGTACACAAACTAAAGGTAAGACAGGTTGAGAACCTAGTCAATGGATAGCGAAGAGTTTTTAGTCTGAAAATAATCTTTCAAGACAGTACGTATACAAACACACACACACACACATACACACAAAAACACACACTGAAGTAAATGGTGCCCTATAAACATGGGGGATATATCATCCTCTGACCTTATGAAGTAGTGGAAAACACTTACTGGATTGGATTGGAGGTAGGAGGAGCATCACAGAGATGAAGTTTAAACTTTTCAATAGCAACCAGCTGTTCCTTTCCTCCATGACTGGCATCATGAGCCTGAAGGACTTCCTGGGCAACAAAATTTGAATTTTCACCAGCAAAACATCTGGGAGAAATGTGCACCCTCATTATAACCTCATCAAATTGGATTAATGCCAGATCCATATTTTTCAGGTCTCACCCCTCAGGAACATCAAATGATTGACTTAGTTGATAGAAACTCAGGGAACATAGTATGTAAGCTTTAGGACTCAGACTACTCTGATATCTCACTAAATAAGCTCCTTCCTAAAACTGTTTTAGTTGCCATAGTCATGAAAATATTCTACCTATACTATATTGACTCATTTCTAGTTTTTGTAATAAAATATTTAATGTACACTTTAAATATTTTTATTATGAATCAAAATTAAGCCCCTTCTCTTCCTTTTTTTTCTCCAAAAGTAGTTACAATACTCTTGAAAGCAGGTACATAATGGCCATTGAAAACATAGGAGGTCATTTCCTATACTGTGTTGAAAATTGCCATGCTTCTTCCCTCTTGCAGAGTGAAAATAACTAATCTCTGGTCATCACATAAAATGTACCAGAAAATAAACCCCAATCCCTCCCATACTCCTTTTTCATTTTTGTAAATTGAAAAGGGAACTTGTTTTAAAAATTCCACAGCATTGTATTTGAAATAAATTGTCCAACAAATTCTTCCAAAGGCTAAAAGGCTCAAAAAGTTACATGAAATACCTTGTCCTATAAGATTTCAGTGATAAAAAATGTGCTAGGAAGCCATGCAACTAGCAGTTGATGCAGCAATTTCAATTCAAAGATTTGGGGAAGGGTGTTATTATATAAGGAAGTTAACAATGTTTTTTTGGTTTTTTCCTGTGGGAATGAGCTTTTTATCCCATCCATATTTTCAGAAAAAGTTTCTTGAAAAATAATTTTGTTTCCCAGTGTGTTTAAGACACAGTTCATTTGGAAAACTCTAAGTCAAAGTATTTCCTTCAGTTGAAAGAATATAGTATTCTGTGGATTACAAGAGGAGTCACACAAATATAAATCAGAACAGAATTAAGCCCCTGAGCTCCTTTCCTCCTTGCTGTCTAAGTGTATAAATCCCATTAAGTATAATAAGGTTTGTGTAAAACTGAAAATGTACAGAGACCCTTAATCTCTTTTTGCAGATACAAAGCTCATGTATCCTCCCTGATTCTTTCCATTGTCTGTGGAAAGACTGGGCTCATAGAAACGTGAACTGTACTCTCCAGGAAAATATCTGCCTCATCTTGCCCTGCAAGAAGACAAATCTTAAGTACTGCTCCAGGCTTACAGCCTAAAAAAAAAAAAAAGATATGGCCTAGGGCAGGGGTTAGTAAGGCTTTAAGAGGCAAAGGGATTTACTTTAGTATTTTCACACTGTCACATTTTAAAAAGCTGGATTGCATGGAGTATACATATGCATGAATTATTTGTGTATTTTGTTAATAAATTAATTCCATAACAGTTTTATCATAATTTCATCTCTGCTGGTTTATACATTTGAAAATATTTTATTTCATTTATACAATATGATTGATACAAGGGTAAGAAAAAATGGTTCATATACATTGAGATCAAAGAGTCTGTGTTCTTTCCATTGTGGCCTGTCCTTCAAAGGGAAGTCCCCAAAGAGTTTCTAGCCATAGACTACCAACCATTAAAGTACTGGAATAATTATTATTTAGAATAAACCTGCCGTTAAGGTATTAGGATAATTATCTGATTTCTGCTTTTGAAAATGAGGAGAGCCAGGTCCAGAGAAATGGAGGTATGAAACAAGAGGAAGATAAAGAAAATAGAAGAGGAAAAGCAGTATTCTCTGGATGGGGATAAGAGGAATTGAAGAGACCTTGATAAATGTGGTCAACATAGAAGATGGCAAAGTAGGATACTCTAGTGGGAGATCTGTATCTTAGGCAGTATCAAGATTCAGGAAGGCATAAGCACTTTAGGCCAGAACCACACTCAACCTGGAAGAAAGACAATTAATGTTTTGATAAGTAATACATTTTCTTTAGTTTATCAATATTCTTTCTAAAATGTTATGTACTGACTTAACATTATTTCATATAAGCTCTGATTTGATTAGAGTGCTCAATTTAGAATTGGAATGAAACTTAGAGGTCATCTGGTCCAATTCACTAATTTTACAGATGACACAACTGAGGTACCAAACAGCTAAGATTTGCTCAAGTTTACATAGGTGACTGATAACAGAACCAGGATATTTTCCCTGTATTGAAGCAGGGAGACCAATTAAAAGGCTACTGAAAACAATTGTTAAGACCATGATGAAGTCATGAGCTATGAGTGTAGAGAAGGGGAAACATAGGAGAGATGGTGCCAAGGTGAAAACAATGTGATTTGGCATTTAACTATATGAAAATATGGGATAATTGAGAGAGAAATGAAAATAATACTGAGGTTTCAAATATGGTTACAAGGATAATGGTACTCTTTAGTAATTGAAAATTTCAAAGAGGGGATGATGTGAGAGGAAAGATAATTTCTTCTTTTCTTTTAGAGGCAGCTAGATTCCACAGTGGAGGCAGCTAAGTGGCTTAGCAGATAGAATGCTACACCTTGAGTCAAGGAAGACCTGAGTAAAAATCCCACTTCAGACATTTGCTAACTGTATTACCCAGGGCAAGTCACTTAACTCCCATATGGGGTCACAAAGAGTCAGACACCACTGACCAACTAAACAAAAGCAACAAGGTTGCACAATGGAGAGAATGCTGGACCAGGAGTCAGGAAGGCATGAGTTCAAATTGGACCTCAGACACTTGATAGTATGTGACCCTGGGTAAGCCTCTTAACTTCTATCTGTTATATAGAGGTTATTTATGAGGATAAAATAATACTTTATAAGGCATTTGTGAACTTTAATATAAAATATAAATATTGATTATTATTATTATGGTCATGTTATTTTTGAAATGTCTATAGGACATCCATTTATTTGTTTGCTTTGTTTTTTGTTTTTGGTGAGGTAATCAGGGTTAAGTGACTTGCCCAGTGTCACACAGCTAGTGAGTATCATATGTCTGAGGCCAGATTTTAACTTAGGTCTTCTTGATTCCAGGGCAGGTAGTCTATCCACTATGCTACCTAGCTGCCCCTCAGGACATCCATTTAAAAATGTCCACTCATAGCAGTGATGGGGCACTGGAGCTGGAACTCTATATTCATAGAACTAATAATTGAATTCAAGAGAACTGATGAGACCACCAAAACAGAGAGTATATAAGTAGAAGAGAACCTCAGGAGGCACCTATGGCAAATGGGCATCATAGAGATGATAAATTTTCAAAGGAAATTGAGAAATAGGGAGAGAATCATGAGAGAGGAGAAACATGGACACTTAGAAAAGAGTGGGTCCAGGAAGAGAGAGTGATCAACAGTTTCAAATGCTGTTAAGAGGTCAACAAAAATGCTAATGGAAGAGGAGTTATTGGATCTAGCAATTAAGAAAGCAATAGAAAACTTTGAATGATGAAGGAAATGAGACTACAGAGGACTTATAAGAGAATGGAAGGAGAGGACCTGAAGGAACTTATTATAAATGACTTTTTGAAGAGTCTAATTGTTAAGGGGAAGAGAGGAGCATGGTAATAGGTCGAAGGCATGGTTGGCTACAGTAAACATTTTTACTAGTAGACAAAATTTCTTGTAGGAAGAAAAGAAGAAGCCCATTTATAGGGAGATATTGAAGATTACAGCAAAAGTGGACATAATGAAGGAGTCAATTTGTTGTAGAAAATGGGAAAAAGTATGCATGTAGATGATTGGTGTTTGCAAGCAGAAGACCAATGTTATCATCATAAACTGGAGTAAAAATATATAGTGAGGGACAATATCAGAAGTATGTGAGAAGAGGAGGAAGAAAAAAGAGTTAAAGTTGGCAAACGGCTAAAATTTTGTTGGTAATGTATGATTCTAGGTCCTGAGTTGAGAGGGTGGGAGGAAGGTGCCATAAAAGAATTGAGGAGATTACTGCTGTAGAGAGAGAATGGGATGGTGAATTAGGATGGAAATTATTTCCTTACTGTAGTTAACCACCCATTGAGTAACATAAATTTGTGGTAAGTCCACTCAGGATAGTTTTGTGATTTCCTCCAGTTCAATTTTAACAGCATAAGGAGGAACAAAGGAGGTTGATGGTAGGAGTAATAGTGTATTAGAGGTTGGCAAGAGGACAAAGGAGAAGATGATTCAATAGTAGTGATAATGTTAATTTTAACTAGCCAAAGGGTCAAGCTTGGGAAGGTAGAGATTTTGATCAGTGCAAGTAATAGAGGTTTAGAATAAATAGTACTTTGAGATGGAGGGATTAGAGGTTGCAGTGAGGACAGAAAAAGATTAGGAGAAGTAAGGTATTTGGAGAAGTGGAAAGATTAAAGATTATTATATATAAGGAAAATGTGGCAAGATGAAGGGAATGTCTCTGAGTGTAGCAGATGGAAAGGTGAGGAATAGTTTATGGTAGTTGGCTGAGGAACTGAGAAGTTGAGGTAATTGAGAAAATAACAACATATATGTTAAATTCTCTTAGAATGATTAAAGGAGGCAGAGTGAAGAGGAAGATTTGAAGCCAGGTACTGAACTCACTGAGAAAAGAAGAAGAATGTCCTGGGGGTTAATCAACAGCAGATACCAGAATTTGGATTAGATGATACATTTGAAGCACATGAAACTCAAAGGAAAAGAGGTTCCTTAGCTATATTGTGAGCTATACGTGGAGAATCTTGAAGTGTCAATAGAGCAAAGAGTATTGTGATTGCACTAAAATGACCAGTGATTCATACAGAAAGGGAATATATGAGTAAGAATGCAATCAATACTGGAAAAAGTATTGTCGGTAAAGGAAGCAATGTCATCTAGAGAGAGAGACAAATTTCAATGAGTGACAAAAATGGAAGGAATAAGAAAGGAATAAGTTTGAGACAGGAGCTCAAGAAGACACAGTACAAAAGGGAGTTAAATTTAAAATGAAGTATTTTGAGGGGGATGAGCTTTGAAGGGGATGGAAATGAGAGGGCGTACAGATGAGTTTCTCCTACCCTTTGGAAAGTAGAATTATATGGGAATGTGTTAACTATTGAGAATTGAGTCTAGGCAGAATGTCAGTTAAGTTACCAAATAAAGGTGAGTTTATTTTGGCTAATTTGTATCAGCAAAGCCCTCATCTACTCTATCTGCAGAGTGGCTGTGAATTGGGTCAAAATTGGTGGTGTTGTAGTTCTATCCTTTCCATTTAGTTCGAAAGCCTAGTGATAAGGAGAAGGTTATGTTTCTACTAGTCTAGAAACCTCTCAAACAGGAGGAAGTTGTTTGTCTCAGTCCAGAAGGCTTGCTGAGTAAGGACTGGACAACTTGTCCCTTGCATCATTATAGGAAGAATATCCGTCTTAAAGAGATGGGCTTTAATTGCAAACAATAATTTGGTAGTTACTATAAACACTAAATATTTCCCTCAAATCAATCCAGACCACTCTCCTATTCACCCCAGTGCTCAGTATATAGTTCATCCCAGTCATTGTCCAAAACGTATATATTGATTAACTAGCTCTATGCATTGTCAATCCATCTGTATATCATACTCTGGATAATGGTATTCTAGATCCATTTGACTTGTTTTTTTTTTCTCATGAGGATAGTTAGGCCAAACTGTTGGGTGATAATGGAATTCATTTATGGACCTCAACATTTGTGGAGCTCTTGAAGCAATTAGCACATTCTACAAACAAGAACATTTGGAAGACGTCTTACAGAGAATCCCTATTTTCTTTGGACTCGGAGTAGAATTTTCTTTGACTATGGCCAATACCTTTGGTGATCATACATCTTAATTGTTCTGTGCCTCATTTGATAATAATCAGGTGGTTGTCAAACAAGTTTATCTGTTTATATTTATCCTTATTTAATTCAATCTTACTAGATTTGACATGTTTCCAGGTTGTCAGAATCTTTTTTCTATATTTTTCATTCATCCAAATATGGCCACCCCCCTGAACTGTCTCATCTGCTAATGTGATAAAGTATACCATCTCTGCTTTCACTCAAGTCAATGACAAACATGTTTAACAGAACAGAATCAAATTCACATCTCTTGATCACTTTGTCAGAATGCAACCTACATATTGATATAAATTAACAACTGAATTTTAAGCACTGTTTAATTTGCCTTATTGTAATATCATTTCTTCCACATTTTTCTATCTTGACCAGACAGATAAATGATAGACCTGTTAAAGTACTTTGCAGAAATCCAAATGTATTATATTTGTGATAGTCTCCTAATCTACCAATTTGAAAATTTTGATAAAATAAAAAGGGTGATAATTCTGACATGTCCCATTTTTGATAAAGTAATGTTGATTAGTTCTGCCCTTTCTAACAAATCATCACTTTATTACATTCCATAAGTTTGGTGTGTTTTAAACTAGGTGAAGATTTTGAACAAAAAAAATCATCATTAACAAGGTAATATTAAAATGGAGAAAGGTCTAATGTGTTTTTGCATCAGAGATCTGGAATTGAATTTTTGTTGTCCAACACTTTTATTAATGACTTGGAAAATATATATGTGGTCCTTTGAAAAACTTAAAAAGATAAAGCTGAGAGTAGTAGTTAACATATTCGATGACAGACTCAGGATCTGAGAACACGTTAATGACCCAGAACATTACATTGTACCTATTAAAATGAAAATTAGTACAGATAAATGAAAAGTTCCATAAATGGGTTCAGAACCACAATTACATGAGGGCAGGATTAGGATATTGTGACTAAACAATAACATATGTGAAGTACATCTGGAAGTTTTAGCACTTTAGATGCCTAAAACTGTATTAAGTATAAGCACATCAGTATGATTATAAAATATATTTTTATTACTGATAATTTATGATGTACCTGGGTTTCTTGACCTACCTAAGAGTAGTTATATCCTATCTGTGTGGCATTATGTCAATCAAATTGAGTCTATTATCTCAAATTTTGAATATGGACTTCTAAATATGCCTAACCCCTATTATTCTGGGTCTTTTTGTCTTTTATGTCATAGATTGATTTTCCTTTATAGAATCACACATTATAATGGGAAGAAAGCTTAAAAATTATGAATTTGCAGTTGGGTGTAGAAATCTATCTTACCCTACAGGAAAGTAGGAGGTGAAGAAAAGGGGGAGTGGGGCTGATAGAAGGGAAGGCAGATTGAGGAAGGTAAAAGTCAGAAGCAAAACATGTTTGAGGATGGAAAGGGTGAAAGGAGAGAGAAGGATAAACAGGGGAAAAAATAGAATGGAGGAAAATACATACTTGGTAAGCATTACTGTGAAAAATAAATTGCAGCAAGTTTCTCTGATAAAGATTTCACTTCTCAAATATATAGAAAACTAAGTCAAATTTACAGAAATAAGAGCCATTCCTCAATTGATAAATGGTCAAAGGACATGAGCATGCAGTTTTCAAAGCAATCAAAGTTATCTGCAATCATAAAAAGAAACATTCTAAATCACTATTTATTGAAGAAATGCAAATTAAAACAACTCTGGGCTACCACCATACACATATCAGATTGGCTAATATTACAGAAAAGTAAAATGACAAATGTTGAAGGTGATGCAGGAAAATTAATACACTAATTGGTGAAGTTGTATTCAACCATTATTCTGTAGAGCAAGTTGGAACTATGCCCAAAGAGTTATAAAGCCATGTATTCTCTTTAATCAATTAATACCACTACTAGGACTATATCACAAAGAGATTTAAGAAAAAAGAAAAGGAAAAGGACCTATAGGTCCAAAAATATTTATAGTAGTTTTTTTTAATGGTGGCAAAGAATTGTAAATTGAGGGGATGTCCACCATTTGGGGAATTGCTGAACAAGTTCTATATGACTGTGATGGAATACTATTGTGCTATAATAAATGACAAGTAGCATACTCTCAGAAAAATACAGAAAGATTTACATGAACTAATGCAAAGTGAAATAAGCAGAATCAGAACATGGTACAGAGTAACAGCAATACTGTCTGAGTATCAACTGAGAATGACTCAGCTATTCTCAGCAAAAAAAAAAAAATTGATCCAAGATTATTCTGAAGGACTTATGATGAAAGGTGCTGTCCATCTCCTGTGAAAGAATTGGTGGAGCCTGAATGCAGATTGAAAATACTTTTTCTTTACTTTCTTTATTTTACTTAGGTTTCTTTTTTCTGTGTTTTCTTTCACAGCATAACTTACATGGAAATGTGTTTTGCATGACTACACATGTATAACCTATGTCAAATTTCTTGCTTCCTCAATGAGGGAGAGGGTAAGGGGTGAAGGGAGAGTGAGAGAGAATTTAGAACTTAAAATTTAAAAAAAAAAAAGAATGTCAAAATTGTCCTTACTTGTAATTGGGAAATTAAAATATTAAGTATAAGAATAATGTAGTTGAACTGCCTCATTTTTTAGATGATAAAATGGAACCCTGGAGAGATCTAATAACTTATCCAAGACCACACGGCTAGTTAATAGAAAGCCAGAATTAGAATCCAATAATTTTCATTCTGGATGTCTAATTTTCTGTTTAAAACTTTATTCTTTGTTTTCTACTTCTATTCAAGTCACATGAATATTTTATTGACTCAAAATATTTGATTATTCTTTAATCCCAATAGTATTTATATTTCCAAGATTTACAGTCATTTAGATAGTCTGAGGTAATGCATGGAGAAGTCAGCCCTGATATTAAGTTCCACTTTGACATATCCTGGATTGAGTAAGGCTAAATAAGTCACTCAATCTCTTACTACTCCAGTCAAGTCCTTGAAATGCTGATGAGCTGCATTTGTGGAGAGGGTTCCCCATCTATAAGCCTTTTTTATCAATGAAATCTCAGTTCCAAATCTTATCTTCTCCAGTTATTTTGGCATATGGTCTGTGTTGTACTATAAGGTTATTATTTCAGCTTGAGTTTTAGGACTACATTAACATTGAGATCACTTGCTGTCACCTCGGTACTTATAGTGTGCTCTAAGACATACTATAATGAGTCCAATTCTAACAAACAGTGTTAAATTAGTTTACTATATACCTGCTTGAGAAGGATACTTATTTGGGGGCTCACTCTTTTGCAATGAATGCATGGATATGAATATGACATGATATGTTATGTTCATATGATAGAGTTTCATTTGGAAACTCTAAAAATGTCAATAGAGAAAGTAAAATCCTGCCTTATTTGTGTCACAAGGATGCCTGAATATTGGTAGATAAATTTTCAGGACCATCAAGCCACTTTAAAACAGGTGCTATTTACAAAAATCAAATCAAATCAAATTATGCTCTATGAATGTTACCCAGATGGACATTTGGGTATTTTCTTTTAAATCCAGCATTTTGTACTGTTGCTATGGATGGATGAATGAGTTAGTGAGGCAAAGATTGAATAAAAATGTTAATTGAAGAATTTACTGAGCTAGCTTTGTTGCCCCAGTTTCAGGCAATAGTCATCTTTTCATGAAGGCAAAATTGGATTTCCCAGAGTCAAATTAAAATTATAAATAAAATGCCTGATGTGGTCATTGTCTAGGGCTCCCGAGATATGGTTATGTAATAAACATTATTTAATATGGCAGTATTCTATCAATGATTCAGCATTATAATATGATATATAGGGACCTATAAACCTCCTAGCCCTGGAGCCCCATATTTATGTAATATATTCCTAGTTTTGCCTTTTGAATTCTGTGTAGACTTTAGAGGTTACAAAGGTAAAATGTTCTCAAATTCATAGCCCATTCCTATCGTACAGGAAATCTGTGATTGCTTGGCAGAAGCTTTTATCTTTAATACTTTTAACTTCAAAACTGACTGTGAGTGGTTTCAATGGAGCCAGTTATTAAATTAATGACTACATTCATCACACCAAAGGGCTTTTTCCAATTAGGCAGAATTCAATGCTGTCTGGGTTTTAAAAACTGCAGTCTCTTCATCCCATCTTTCAAGGTAAAGCTTATGCTTTCAAGAATAGGATTGGCTTTGTTAGCATTCTAGCACAGTGTCGGAGGGGTGTGTGTGTGTGTGTGTGAAGGGTAGGGTGTGGTGAACAGGAAGGTCTAAGAGGCAAAATATGAATTTGATTTGACAAAGTTCAATACTATACCCAGACTAATAAGTATATATCAATCTATAGACAGGCAGAAAGTTAGTCAGACTATGCTAATTTAATTCAGTGACTACAATCATATTTTTCATTGAAGGTCTTTCTACTAAAACATTTAAAATCAAGGGAAACAAGCATTTAAAAGGAGTCTAACGGTGATGTATGACATCCAATCTGTCACATATACTAATTTTTCTGCCTTAACAGTATCTCCCACACTTGCCTGTGTTTTCATGTTTTACTGTAACCTTTTTGGCTGTGCATCACTCTCATTTCTATAAATATCACTCCTTTCATGATTCAAATTAAAGCCTCATTACAACAAAGATAAATAGTCAAGCAAAAGCGCTCAAACAAAAAACCCATTTGCTCCTTTCTCCTACTCATAGCCATTCCCTCAGTCCCTCATTGCTTCTTACCTTGACTATTATAACAGTATCTTAATCAGCCTCCCCACTCCTCCAGGTTCTTTCCAAAGCCACTACATACTATATGCCACTACCAACTCTAAACATGTATCTCTTCTGATCGAAAATTCCTATGGCTCCTCATTGCCTAACCAATAAAGTTGAAATTCTTCATTCAGGCATTTAAGAATTTATATAGATTAATATGTCTACTCTTCCATCACTATCTGCCATTCCTTCAATTTAAAATCTCTATGTTCCAGTCAAACTACTACTTGGACTATTTGGTACAGCTTAGGTGGCCTATGGGTACATACCCAGAGCAATATCCTAAGTCTCTGTCTTCATTCAAGTTACACCATTGTTTTTATTGTAATCCTCCTTATGACTCAATTGGCTCAAAAAACTAAAGACATTTTTAAAAAACTATTAGATAACCTATTTTAGTGTGTATTCTTTGGCTTTCTCTCCTAGAACCAGAAGGGCTACTTTTTCAGGATACTAGAACACCCTGTGAGATTTGTGGAGTATCTCTCTTCTCCACTGCTATCAACTCAAGTTCTCAGTAAGTAGGCCCTCTCCACTTTTATTAGTAGCCAGCAACTAGTATTGCAGCTCTATTTAATCACTTATCATTACACAGCTTTTATAAAGGGATATTTGCTTCAAAGATAATTGAAAAACAAAGTATAAACATTTTCCCTAATACCTCAAAAGTGTTCCCCTAAATCACCACAGTATCAGAATAAATTCAACAAAGCCCACTTCCTTCTTAGCATTTAGGAAACACCTAGTTTATTTCTAACAATGCCATTGATGCCATATGGATTCTGGACTCATATGCTGCCAGGTTGGATTCCTGAATGTAATTGCTGAACGTCATCCCTTGTTTCTCTGGACACTGACATTGTTCTAACTGAAAACACATACTCTGAAACACTGGAATATGCCATTCTCATACCTTGGAGACATCAATGTTACTTTTACTGCAAACCTAAAATTTAGAACACTA
The DNA here is from genome assembly GCF_003287225.1 of Phascolarctos cinereus. Classification (NCBI taxonomy): domain Eukaryota; kingdom Metazoa; phylum Chordata; class Mammalia; order Diprotodontia; family Phascolarctidae; genus Phascolarctos; species Phascolarctos cinereus. The sequence goes on from NW_027555847.1 coordinate 413,610,928, forward strand.
AGATATCAAGGCATGCTCTAGAGCCAGAGGTGGGTAACCTGTAGCCTCAAGGTCACATGTGGCCTTCTAGTTCCTTGGGTGTGGCCTTCTGACTGAGTCCAAGTTTTACAGAACAAGTCCTAGGGGATTCATTCTGTGAAGTTTGGATTCAGTCAAAGGGCCACACTTGAGGAGCTAGAGGGCTACATGTGGCCCTGAGGCTGGAGATTCCCCACTCCTGCTAGACCTTTAGAATTCACAAGTTTCTAAGCTTCTATGCCCTTTACTGGTTACTATGAATGAAGGATTAAGACCTGCTGTAAAAGTCATAAGGCACAGAGAAAGTGGGTGAAAGTGACAAGTTGAAGATTTGTGAGTGCCTCCTTTTCACCACTGATCAGTCAAATGGAAGGAGTTACAGAATGTCTACATATTCTCCACAGTCTTTCTAAAGCACATCTGTTTCCTATTATCACAGCTCTCTCAGAAGCAGGAAGTAGCATTTTCAAAATAGTGGAATTTGTCCATTTGTAGTATTTTTTCCTTGACCTGATAGTTCTAAAATTTCACTATAATGATTCTTGGAATTTTTATTTTGGGATCTCTTTGCTGATGTAATCTGAGATTCTTTCAATACCTCCAAATTAGAACAGCAAAAACAGTTTACCTGTCTGATCTATGGGGAAGGGGAAAATTCATGACCAAACAAAAGATAAAGAGCATTATAAAATATAATTTGATTATATCAAATTAAAGCTTTTATACAAACAAAATCAATGTAACCAAGATTAAAAGGAAAGCAGAAAGATAGGAAACAATCTTTACAGCAAAATTTTCTAGTAAAGGCCTCATTTCTCACATACACAGGAACCTGAGTCAAATTTACAAGAATACAAGCCATTCTCCAATTGATAGATGGTCAAGGTGGCACATGAGCAGGCAGTTTTCAGTTGAAGAAATTAAAGTGATTTATAGGAATATAAAGAAGTGCTCTAAACCACTATTAATTAGAGAAATGAAAATTAAAACAACTCTGAAATAACACCTCACACCAATCAGATTGGCTTATATAACAAAAAAGGAATGCTAGAAAAGATGTGGGAAAATAGGAACATAATGCATTGTTGCTGGAGTTGTGAACTGATCCAACCATTCTGCAGAGCAATTGGGAACTATGCCCAAAGGACCATAAAACTGTGCAGACCCTTTAATCCAGCAATGCCACTACTAAGTCTGTATCTCAAAGAGATCATAAAAATGGGAAAAGGAACTACAAGTGCAACAATGTTTGTAGCCATCCCTTTCATGGTGGCAAAATATTGGAAATTGAAGACATGCCCATCAATTGGGGAAAGACTGAACAAGCTGTGGTGTATGAATGTGATGGGATACTGCTGTGCAATAAGAAATATTGAACAGGCAGGTTTCATTAAAACCTGGAAAGACTTGTACAAACTGATACAAAGTGAAATGAGCAGAACCAGGAAAACATTGTACACCATATGAGCAACATTGTGTGATAGTCAACTATGAATGCAGCTTTTCTCAGTAACACAATGATCCAAGACAAGTACAAAGGAACCATGATGGTAAATGCTATCCATATTCAGATAATAAACTTGTGTTCTCTGAATACAGATTGAAGCATATTTTTCCCACTTACTTTATTCTTTCTCATGTTTTTGTTTTCCTTTTGACCTAAAATGGAAATATTTTGACAAGATCACACATGTATAATCCATATCAAACTGCCTACTTCCTTCAGAAGAGGAGACGGGTGAAAGGGAGAAAAATTTGGAACTCAAAATCTTAAAAAAATGAATGTTAAAATTTTCTTGACATGTAACTGGAGAAAAATAAAATACTATTAAAGTAAAAAAAAATAAAATTAGAACATTAACATAAAAGGGAAGATTCTTATAATCATTGAAAGCATACATTTCCTAATATGGCAGAATATATTCCAAAATATGGCTCTATTTTCTTCCTTCTAGTTCATTCCAGATCCAGCTTCTTTGACTATCTATAGCATTTCTTAGTTGTTCACCTATTTCGTCTCTAGAGCTACAACACTATGAGCTTTAAAAAATCCTTTAAATACTCTGAGTTAACTGATAATCCATCTAGCCATACACGTAAATACATTTAGAGAAATAGATAAATATTGATATAGATATAGATGTAGATATCTTCCTTTCGTAACTGTATTCATTTACAACTTGGTCTTCAGATGTTTCATTACATTAAAGGCACTCAATAATCTGGCCTCATTCTATCTTCTGAGCCTCTTAATATAAACTGGCTTCTCTACATTCCAGTAAAATGGAATACTCAGCATACTTCCAAATTCTGGAAGTAATAGATTTCCTTACCCCTTGATTATTCAAGGATAAACCAGACAACCACTTGTTAAAAATATTGTAAACTCCTGGGAGCCAGTATGACAGAGTAAGCAGTAAGTTGCTCTCACTCTCCCTTATTGACCTTGAAATAGCCAGAAAATACCACCCCAGGAAAAATCCTGAACAGTGTAGCCAGTGGAAAGACCAGGTAAAGTAATTTTTTAGCTCATGAGGTGAGAGGGATTAGGGAAAGGTCCCTCTTACTGTGGCTGAAGGAGACTGGCACAGGACAGCAGGCCTCACAGCAAGCCCCACCTCAGCAGACCAGTGAGAGTTAATGAGCCCCAGGGAGGTGGAGTGGGCAAGCACCAACATCAGACCCCCCCCAACCCTGTGTGCCTTGGCACAGCCAAGGTAACAGGCAGACACCAGCACAGAAAACCATCAATTGGTTGGCATAGGAGTGCCCAACAGTGACTGAGCCTATCCATGCTCTAACATAGCCCCAAGTGAAGAGGCAACCTCCAGTGGCCAGACCACCCCCACCCCTGCACCCCAACCTGCAAGCTTCAGTGCAACCCTCAGGAAATGCAGAGAAATCTCACCTGGGCTCAGCACACACCAGCCACCACCACCAGTGCCAGCTCAGCATCAGGTAAGGTACAACCGCTATAGCCTACAGCTGCTAGAACCTGAGGCCCCAGCACACAATGCCAGTAGCTAAGTCCCTAGCTCCCAGATCAAGAAGTGTGGACAGTGTCCCCTCAAGCCCCAGAAGAAGAGATGAACTTTAGAAGCCAGGAAAAAGGAAAAGACCATGAACAAAAAGCAACTTAGGAAAACAGAGACCATAGATTCTTATTACAGGGACAGGGAAGAGCAAAACACAAATTCAGAAGAAAATAGCATTGTCAATATACCTACATTTGAAACCTCAAAGGTGAATATGAACTGGTCTCAAGCCCAAAAGGCCTCTTGGAAGAGCTTGAGAAAGATTTTAAAAGTCAAATAAGAGAAGCAGAAGAAAAATTGGGAAAGGAAATGAGAGATATGTAAGTGAGTCAATAGCTTGCAAAAGGAAGGACAAAAATTGACTGTAGAAAATGTGTCCTTACAAAGTGCAATTGGCCAAATGGGAAAAAAAAGTACACTGAAGAAAACAGCTCCTTAAAAAGTAGAATTGGTTGGGCAGCTAGGTGGTACAGTGGATAGAGCACCAGCCCTGGAGTCAGGAGAACCTAAGTTAAAATCCAGCCTCAAACACATAACACTCACTACCTGTGTGACTCTGGTCAAGTCACTTAACCCCAATTGCCTCACCAAAAAGAAAAAGTAGGATTGGCCAAATGGAAAAGGAGATACAAAAGCTAACTGAAGAAAACAATTCATTACAAATTAGAATTGGGCAAGCAGAAGCTAATGACACCATAAGACATCAAGAATCAGTGAAACAAAATAAAAAGAATGGAAAAATTGAAGAAAATGTAAAATATCTCATTGGAAACACAACCAATATGGAAAATAGATCCTTGAGAGACAATTTAAAAATTATTGATTTACCTGAAAACCATAATAAAAAAAAAAAGAGCCTGGAATCATCAAAGAACGCTACCCTCAAGTTCTAGAATCAGAGGGTAAAAATTATCATCAAAAGACTCCGCTAATCACTTCCTGAAAGGATTGAAAGCACCAAAGAATATTATAGCCAAATTCCAAAATTATCAGGTCAAGGAGAAAATGCTGCAAGCAGCCAGAAAGAAACAATTCAAATATTGTGGAACCACAGTGAGGATTATGCAGGACCTTGCAACTTCTGCATTAAAAGGTCAGAGGACTTAGAATATGGTTTTCCATAAGGCAAAGGAGCTTGGATTACAAGCAAGGATCAACTACCCAATAAAATTGAGCTAATCTTTCAGGGGAGGAGATGGACATTCAGTGAAATAGGGGACTTTTATACTTTCCTGATGAAAAGACCAGAGCTCAACAGAAAATTTGATCTTCAAATACAACACTCAAGAGATTCATTAAAAAGGTAAACAGGAAAAAAAAATGTTATTCAATAAGGGCAAATTTTGCAACCCTGCATGAGAAAATGATACTTGTAACTCTTGAGAACTGTATCTTTACTAAGACATTCAAAAGGGATATACATAGTCAGAGGGTACTGAGTATAAATTGGTTTTGATGTGATGATAAAAAATCTAATTAAGAGGCAAAAAGGGATTGTAAAAAGAGAAGAGGAAAGGAGTGAGAAAAAGGTAAACTGCATCACATGAAGAAACACAAAAAATTATGGTGAAGGGAAAGAAGAAAGGGAGATAAGCATTGTTTGAACCTTACTCGCATCAAATTTGGCTCGAGGAGGGAATAACATACTCAGTAAGGTATAGAAAACTAACTAGTCCTGTAGACAGTAGGAGGGGAAAGGGGAAAGAGGAAAGAAAAGGGAGGAGGTATTTAGAAGTGAGGGAAGAAATAGTAAGGGAAAAGGGAAAGAAAAAGGACAAGGCTGATAGAAGAGAGGGCAGATTGAGGAAGGTGGTGGTCAAAAACAAAACTCTTTTGAGGAGGGAAAGGGAGAAAGGAGAAAGAAAAGCATAAATTGGGGGAGGGATAGGATGGACGGAAAGACAAAGATAGCAATAATAACTGTGAATGTGAATAGGATGATCTGTCCCATAAAAGAGAAGCAGATAGCAGAATGGATTAAAAGCCATAATACTACAATATGTTGTTTACAAGAAACACATTTGAAACAGAGGGATACACACAGAGTAAAGGTAAAAGGCTTCAGTAGAATATATTATGCTTCAGCTGAAGTAAAAAAAAAAACCTGGAGTAGCAATCTTGATCTCAAACAAAGGACAAGCAAAAATATATCTAATTAAAAGAGATAAAAAAGGAAACTATATCCTGCTAAAAGGCACCATAGATAATAAAGTAATATCATTAGTGAACATATATGCACCAAGTGGTATAGCATCCAAATTCTTGGAGAAGTTAAGAGAGTTACAGGAAGGAATAGACAGCAAAACTATACTATTGGGGGACCTCAACCTCCCCCTCTCTGAACTAGATAAATCTAACCACAAAATGAACAAGGAAAAAGCTAAGGAGGTGAATTGAGAAAACTGAATGAGGATAGAAAGGAATATACCTTTTTCTCAGCAGTATATGGCACCTACATAAAAACTGACCATGTTACTAGAGCATAGAAACCTCACAATCCAATGCAGAAAGGCAGAAATATTAAATGCATCCTTTTCAGATCATGATGCAAGAAAAATTATATCCAATAAAGGGCCATGGAAAGACAAACCAAAAATTAATTGGAAACTAAATAATCTAATCCTAAAGAATGAATGAGTCAAACAATAAACCATAGAAACAATAATTTCATCATAGTCATTCCCCAATTGATAAATGGTCAAAGGATATGAATAAGCAGTTTTCAGATGAAGAAATTAAGGATATCTAGTCATATAAAAATTCTCTAAATCACTATTGATTAGACAAATGCAAATTAAAACAACTCTGAGCTAGCACCTCACACCAATCAGATTGGCTAATATGATAGAACAGGAAAATGAAAAATATTGGAGAACATGTGGGAAAACTGGAACACTAATGTATTGTTGGTGGAATTCTGAACCAATCCAACCATTTTGGAGAGCAATTTGGAACTATATTCAAAGGGCTATAAAACTGTGCATACCCTTTAGTCCAGCAATACCACTACTAGGACTGCATTGCAGAGATCATAAAAAAGGGGAAGAATTGGAAATTGAGGGGATGCCCATCAATTGGGGAATGGCTGAACAAGTTGCAGTATATGATTATGATGGAATTCTATTTTGCTATAAGAAATAATGAGAAGGCAGACTTCAGAAAAACTTGGAAGGACTTATATGAACTGATGCTGAGTGAAGTGTGAAGAACCAGGAGAATATTGTACACAGTAACAGCCACATTGTGTGATGACTAACTTTGATAGACTTAGCTCTTCTCAGCAATACAAGGATCTAAGACAACACCAACAGACTCAAGGTGGAAAATGCTATCCACATCCAAAGAAAGAACTATGGAGTTTGAATGAAGATCAAAGCATGCCAACTGCTTTATTTTTTCTTCTGTTTTGTTTTGTTTCTTCTTTCTTGTGGTTCCTCCTATTGGTCTAATTCTTCTTTACAACATGACTAATGTAAAAATATGTTTAATAAGAATGTATATGTAGAGCTTATATCAGATTGCATGCCATCTTGGGAGGGGTAAAGGGAGGCGGAGAAAAATTTAAAACCCAAAAGCTTATGGAAGTGAATGTTGAAAACTAAAAATGAATAAAATAATTTAAAAATGAAAAAATATTGTGAAAGCAAATCATATTTATGATAAGGTGTTAAATTAGATGACCTCTATGGTTCCTCGAAAAACTGTAATAACATTATATAGCTAAATCATTTTTTTAACAAAATATGAAACTAATTTTAATCAATAACCTCTTTCTTCCTGTACTTAGTAAGGCTTCATACTTTTTTTTACTTATTAATTCCCTTTTTTTCTTTTTGAATTTTTTTCTAACCATAATCTCTGCCTTGTTCTATCTCTTATGATTTTACTTCCTACTAAAACCTACTAAACTTATTCCTCATTCTAACTGTGACATCTAATTTTCTTTCTCTTCTTTTTCTCTCACATCCTTTTGACATCATCCCCCATTATCTCCTCCTTTTTTCCAGTCTCTAATGAAGAGGTAACCAATTTTCTTTTTTTTGCTAAGACCAGGTCTTCTACCTGTATCCTTAAACCCATCCCTTTTATATACTTTAGAAGATTACCTACCCTGATATTCTCTCCATTTCTCTCTCTCTCTCTCTCTCTCTCTCTCTCTCTCTCTCTCTCTCTCTCTCTCTCTCTCTCTCTCTCTCTCTCCTCTTCTCTTCTCTTCTCTCCCTATGTACTATCTCCTTCACTGCTGCCTGGCTTGCTCAAAATTTTAAAAAACACCCTTCATTACCATTTCTGTAGACTATCATTCAATATCTCTGCTTGTGCTGTCAGCTGCACTCTCCAAAAAAAGCCATTTATAATCACTATCTCCACTTCTGTTCTCCCTCTTCTCATACATTCTGGCTTCTGACCTCATCATTAAACTGAAAATGTTCTCTCCAAAATCACTAGTGTTCTCTTAACTGACACATCTATTTGTTTTTTCTTAGTTCTCCTATTTCTTGATTGCTATACAAAATTTGATATTATTGACCTCTTTCTCCTACTGGATTTCTCCTACTCATTTCTCTCTGGATTTTCATGACAGTTCTCTTTTGGTTCTTATTCTAGTTCTCTGTTCCTTCTCAGTCTCCTTTATTAAATATTCATCAATGTCACATTCATGAATTATGGGTGTCTCCCATAGCTGATTTGAGTCTTCTTCACTTCTATACATATAATTTCTCACCTGGAGATTTCATCACCTGCCATGTGTTCAACTATATACAAATATTTCCTTGATCTCTATATCCAGCCCTAGTCTCTCATCAGATCTCTAGTCTCATAATAATAATTGTCTATTGGACATATCAAATTAGATGTCACATTGGCATCTAAAAGTCAAACTGTCTGAAACAGAAATTCCCCTTCTTCTGAATTTCTTATAGAGAAACCACCATCCTTCTAGTCACTTTGATTCACAATTCCAGTGTCTTTCACAATACCTCACATCACACTCTCACTCATATATCTAGTAAATTCCCAAATGTTTTAATTTATTTTTCTACAAAGCTTTCAGTAATATCTCCTTTCTACTCACAAAACCAAGTTCAATACTTCACCATCTCTTGTGTGAACTTTTGCAAGAATCTTCTAATTGAACTTCCTGCTTCAAACTGCCTCATGAATACTCAACATAGATGTAAAAGTAATATAGTTCTATAAAGCTCTATTTCACCCACTCAATAAATGTCAATGGCTCTCTATTACATCTAGGAGCACATATAAACTTTTCCTCTCTTTCTAATATTTTTACACATCAGTCAACCACTATGTTAACCAACCATGCTGGTTGACTTGCTGTTTCTCAATCAAGATGTCTCAATTTACTTCTCAGTGCCTATGCAATGACTATCATTACATTTGTATACCTACAATGTCCTCCCTTTTCTTCTCTACATCTTAGAATCCTTGAATCCCTTTAAAACCTGAGTTCACAATTTCTGTAAAAGAACTTTTCCCTTGTTGTTAGAGGCATCTCCCTATGGCTACCTTGCAACTATTCAGTAATTAGCTTACATATACCTGTAACTGTACTTATTGTCTTCTTACCCATTAAAATATTAGCCCTTTGTAGGTCAAGGCTGATTTGCTTTTTGTTTTTATCTCTACCAGCTAGCATAACGTGTAGCACAAAGTAATAAGAAATGAATACATGATTGTATAATGAATGGATAGATGGATGTATGAATAAATGGAAAAAGTATTTACTAAACATTATCCATGTGTCAAAACTGTGCCAATATTGGGAATACAAATACAAAAGCAAAAGGAGGCCCCTCCTTAAAGACTTTATATTGTAATAGGAAGAGAAAACACAGATAAGGCCAAGGAAAGGTACTTTGTTAGAGAAAGCTACAGAGATGATAAATAGTTCCATGTAAGCATAGATTTACACACTCCTTTCCAGGAACAATGTCAGAGTTTATTTAATCATTATTCTAAAACTGGAGGGGTAAAGGGAAGAATCTTGCAAAGCTGTCCTAAAGAAAGTAAGGAAATAGGGTGTGAAACAAAGTATGATAATGGTGTTCCTGTAACAATGAATTAATGAGTCTACTAACAGGATAGGATGAAGAAACAGAGAAAAGCATAAATTGCAGAGATGAGTGCTAAAATCTCAAGGGCAAGGTCTCTGATCTGGACAGCACCACTGGTAAAACTGATGAAAGGGTAACTGAGGAATAGAGAGCTGATTGATTGACTGGCTGATGACAAAGAGCTGGAAGGGATAGCTAACATGGTATAAGACAATTCCATACCCATAAAAATATTAACAGTCTAAAAGATCAAACCAAAAATAATAAAATAAATTGAATTAGGTTGTGTGAAATGTTAAACTTGGATTGAAGAACCTGACTTTAATAGTATAACATGAGGTGAGCACATTAGAAAAGTTTATCCAAAAAATTAGAATTTTAGTGTCACAATACCTCAATATGAGTTAAATATATAGAATGACATTACAAAAGGGTAACATAATATTGGGTTACATTGAGAAATATAGTTTCCTAGGAAAAGTAGATGGCAGTTCTACCATACGATATACTAATCAGTCCATATTAAGAGTTTTGTGTTCAACTCTGAGCCCCCAATTTAAAGAATGACATTGATACAATAGAGAGAGTTCAGAGGATATTAAAAGGCTTTGAATCTGTGCCAGTTCAAAGAACTCATGTAAAAAGAAGTAGTAAACCAGAAGGAGTGTATGTTAGTTGTCTTCAAGTATTTTAAACTCTCCCATGTGTCTTGGGCTAGAAGGACTCGGAGATCATGAAATACAGTATTTTTGCTTATTCTTGGAGCTATTCTTAGAATCTTAGGTTATTTTCCTATTTTTTTTCCCACCACACTTCTATTTCTTTCATGTTTGGTGATCTCAGCTACTCTCCTACTTGCCTTACGTGTTTTTTCTAAGTTACAATTCAAAGGCCATGAATCTTTTGTATTTCCCTCCTTCCTTGTTTCCTTATTTCTTTCACTTCTTCCTTCCTTCTTTCCTCTCTCTTTTTTCTACTTTTCTCCCTTTCTATCACTCTTATTTTATTTTTACCTGTAAGAAATACATCATCCAAAAGCATTAATGCACTCCTTTGAATTTCAGACACCAGAAAGACCAGGGATGGAGATATTATGAGATGAGTGGGTCAGATCATTTCTTGTGTGTTTGATAAGCTGAAACTTCCTGCACTGTTAGCATCACACACACACACACACACACACACACACACACACACACACAATCATCTTTTCACATATCTGATATTAATTTTCATATTGTAAGTAGCAAAACTAGCTTGATCAAATCTGACTTTTGTATTTAGACTCATTTGAATAATATAAATTTTTATGCTTTATTTTTTTTTATTTCAATTGTACTTTTGCCTTAGAATGTCTATCATACTTTCCAAGGTGGCACAAAATATGAATATTTAGCCTAATCTTTTTTTTTCAATTTCCATCATCAGAAAGCCTTTCTCCTAATAGCTTTTAAATAAATATTTCCTTTAAAATTGAATGGTGGTTTTCAAGATTTTCTTAAGTTCTGAAATGGATATGATCATTCCTACATGGTAGCCCTCTGTTCAAAACTTGAACTGAGGAAGCAGTGTGGCATGGAGGGAGAAAACTCTACTCCAGGAAATCAGAAGGTAATTTCTTTATGTATTTACCACAAAGAAAGAGAGTATTGTTTGATTCAAGACATGAATGTTTAAGATTTGGTTACCAGTTTATTTGTGGATAGTTGATATTGGCATGAAAGATAACGAGTATGAAATGGAAATGTACTTGCTTCGGGTAAAATATAGAAATGTCTCCTACATACCTGGCAAAAAAAGTAGGATCATTTCCATTTATATCCGTTCATAAAGTCATTTTATTTGAATTTTAATGATACTTGTTGTCTGATATCTAGAGGTACGAACTATACCTCAATGCACTTTGGGAAAAGTATTTTAGTATCACATAAAACCAGAAAATTCATTTTGAATAATGAAATTAGCAATTGTTCATTTGAATACAATTAGGTATGGATACTCTCATGGCATCAGAAATCTCTGGAATTTCCTCTTTGGTATGCTTCATTCTATGTGACAAGCTACATCTTACATAGTTATTTTATTTTTAAAATGCACATTTTTTTACCTTAGGAAGTACTTTTGCTAAATTCTTAATGCTTTTCAATAAACTACCATTCAGTTTTGAAAGGCTGGAATGGATAAAATTTCCTAATGGATCTAAGTCTATCCTCAGTGCAACCTGCTTTCAAATGAATTTCAAGGAGCAATAAAAGTAGAAGCAGGCCCTTAAATCACTTGTTCAAATACACTATTCCTGTTTTTACCTATCACATATGTGGAGGTCAATTCATTGTTGTCAAATGTAGTGATGATTAGATATTACAACCCATTTACCTCTCCATTAAAATATTAATATTACTAAAACAACCAAACTTTCTTTTCAAATGTATAAGGAGGTATTCACAAAATATAATCAGCATGCAAAAAAAAAGTTTTGTGGCAAAAGTTACCTCAAATGAAAATCTTGGACAAAAAAGAAGGAAGAAAAAAAGTCTTGAAGATAAAAACAACGAAGTAGTAGTAAATTACTACTTTATACCCTTCAGTTCTGAGAATCTGAGACTAACATCCCTGCTCTGTTTCTGTCATAAAAAAGTTCCATGGAAAAGAGCAGAGTCATCAGGGTGCATGACACCAAATTTAGGACGTGGCTTTCTGTCACTAATAGGGCAAAAGCTTTGTAATCCCTAACCAGCCTGTCTGCCTCTCTCTCTCTCTCTCTCCTCTCTCTATATATATTTCTTTCTCTCTCTCTCTCTCTCTCTCTCTCTCTCTCTCTCTCTCTCTCTCTCTCTCTCTCTCTCTCTCTCTCTTTCTCTTTCTCTCTGCTTTCTTTGTAGCTACTTGGTTATCAGAAAGATGACTTTTTTTTTGTTCTAATATCTTATCTTTGCAAGACCACTTGTACACTTGTATCTTAACGGGACATTATTTTAAGTGGTATTTTCAATTTACAAAAGTCATTTTTGGTAAATGTGTTTGCTTTCAGTCAGAAATTTCTCCAAATTTCTTCTCTTCCATGTAAAAGCACATTTTAGATAGATATTCAGCAAAACATTACACTCTATCAGCCCCTTGCTTCAGGCTTTTGAGAATTGCTCTTTGGTAAGACAATTCCTTCCTGGAGCAACATTCATAAGAACAGATTCAAAGGAATGAGGCAAAGGACACTTGAGATGAAAGTCCAAATTGTAAAGCTTACAAGAATATACAAAAGTAGTATTTTCTGTCCCTGGACATTTTCAAATGGTTACTTGATAGCTATCATCTTAAACCCAGAATCTCAAAGCTTGAAGAGATTTCAATATTAATCTATCCCAATTCATATGTGAATAGAAATTGCTGGCAAATGATCATGCAGCCTCATCTTAAAGACCTCTAGATATGCGGAGCCCACAAATGCCCCAGGCAGCCTGTTCAACATTTCTTTGATAATACTGATTCACACTGATATACACAAAGATTTATTGATTACAATGTAAGTAAGTAAAAATATCATTCTCATTTTCCATATAAAGAAATTGAAATGCAGAGAAGAAAAGTGATTTCCCTTTTATCATTCAACTAGGAAGTGTAAGAGTTAGGACCAAAATCCAAGTATCATGATTCCAAATTCCACACTTTTTCAATCTCATCAATCTCTGATGTAACATTTTCTCTAACAGCCTCAACTTTCTAGGTGCCTTCTCTACACGTGTTCAAGTTTAGCCATTTATTTTCTAAAATTTAGTGCTCAAAACTAAATATAAATTCAAAATGTATATTCAGAAAAAGTATAATCTCCCTCATTCTGGATACTATACATCTCTTAGTGAAGTCTAAGTTTATATTAGGGTTTTTTTTTACCATGATGGCATAAAGTTAAATAAAATAATATTTTTAGTGAAAAAACAAGGCAGAAAAATAGACATTTTCTCCAGTTATCACCAGCTCTCAAAAAATCTCCACAAAGGAGGAATTATATGCTACAGGAAAATTAATTATATAACCTTTCCACAGGCCAGCACATTAATAAGCTTGACAAACAAGAGTCATAAATTAACTGTAGCAAATTTTAGTACTTCAATTTCTCACTCAGTGCCTCTCCCTTAATAGCCTCTATGCTCTTCCAGATTGTAGAAACTAACTCATCAGTTTGTGCTCTTTGATTCACTTAGTAATTTCTTTGCTGTAGCTACAGTCTCTGCTAGTGGACCCTACTCTTTCCCTCACCACACCCTTCTGTGACAACCAGCAGCAAACTTCAACTGTCTACCATCTTGGAGCAGAAGGGAAGGTACAGGAAGGTAGGAGTAAGGTCCTGTTTGGATGACAACAAGCAGTAGCAGCACTCAGCCAAAGAACTAAATAATGATGGAAAAAAAGTTAAGTAACAAGCATTCCTGTGGAGGGGAGCACCAGACTTGAAGGAAAGAAGAATGGAATCAATCTAGAGCCAACCCTCTCCCACCAGAAGCCTATTGGTACAAGATCTGATGTTAGCAAAAAGTGAATTCCACAATACAGGAAGAGAGTGATATAGTTTAAGGTTTAGCCTTTTAGGGGATTCACTATCAAAGACGGAATCATGAAGTAAGCAGTAGATGAATATAAAGAATAAAAAGACTTAAACCAGCAAAGATTTCAGTGAAAAGAAAATAGTTTAAAAAAACAAAGAGCAGAAGCATAAAACACAACATGTATCATACCACAATAGAAGGGAAGATAGACACCAAAAACTGAAGGATAAAGGAAACTGAACCAACATCTATTAAGAAAAATGACCCTGTGGATTTCCAAAAGAGAATGGAGATAAAGAAAGGTGTCTGAATTTGTCAAAAAAAGAGACAATATTGAAAGTTAAAAAGGAAAAAAAGAAAGCAGAATAATTACAAGAATAGGAAAACATGTGCTCATTGTGGGAAGAAGCAAAACACAGCACCACCAATTAATGATACAAAATTCTGAATGAAGGACAGTCTCAAAGAAATGAAGCAACATTTTAAAAAATCTCTATTAAAAAAGAAGAAGAATTAGGGGAAGCTAGGTGGTGCTGTGTAAAGAGCACTAGCCCTGGAGTCAAGAGGACCTCAGTACAAATCAGGCCTCAGACATTTGACACTTAGTAGGTGTGTGACCTTGGACAAGTCACTTAACCCCAATTGTCTCACCAAAAAAAAGAAAATTATCTCATATCTCAGGTGAATAGAAACTAAGAAATTGAGGATGTTTAGAACAGAAGTCAAAAATAAAGAGAAAAGCATAATTGAATAAATAATGCAAGAAAACAACCTAGAGTTTCTGCATATAAAACAAATCACTAACTGAAGGAATCAATCAAGATGCAACACAAAATCACAGACTCTGCAAACCATGATTAAATTTTGAGGCATTTAAAGCCTATACAATAAAAATAGAATTGGGCAGATCATTATGTTTATAAACACCTCAACAAACAGGAATAAGAAAGGTAAATAAATACAACAATGGAAAGAACAAGTAATGATATAAAGTTTCCCATTTCTAGAGATGATTATAAAAAAAATGAATAACAAAAACATCCATAGAATTTTAAAGAATAACAATCAAGGGTTGTTAAGAATTTTTTCCTAGAAGTATATAAAGGGATGAAAGTGAAAAGGGATTAAAGAAATAGGAGAAGCATCAATATAATAAGAGACCAAAAAAAAAAATAAAAACTATTGACTTAACCTCAAAACATTCCTCCAAAGGGGATCAAAATATTTATGTATGTTATGGGAATAGACTGCAGAATGGCAGTTGCACAATGGGTAGAGAGAGTAGTTGTTAGAGGGGAGTGTGTAATGAATTGTAGTCACCAACTGTAAAAAAATGAAGAGAAAATAATGCTTGTAGTCTCTCAACAAGAAGAGGAGGTATGGAAGAATGGGTGAAGCAGCAAAAGGAGCAACTGAAATAGAATATAAAAGGAAAAACTTCACTTCAGTAATGGCAAGGAATCTAACTAAAGACTATTTTCATATGAGAAGAGAAATATTCTTTACCATGAGTCCATTATGATGGATATAATCTATGGAGTTTTGATCTGAAAGAGATCAATATTTCTGAGAGATAATTGTGTCTCTGTGGATAATGTCTTCTCTCAAAGAAGTTGAAGCAGAGCTTCTGGGAGCAACCAATATCCAAAAGGGTGGGAGGACATAGACCATCTAGATCATTCCATGATAAATAGAAAAGTAAATTAATATGGGGAGAGCAATTGGACAAAATGATCATGGCCACAGAGAAATCATCATCATGTGCCAATACTTTTATCTTCTCTATAACTAGAAAGAATTGCTATTTCTAAGAATGAGGCACATGAGAAAAAAGAGACCAAGGAGCAAGATATGCAGGTAATAATTTAGACATTTAAAAAACCCTCAAAATTGGTATTTTAAAAACTTTAATTCCATAAGAAAGCAAGAGATTAAAAAGGAATAAATAAGTGTCAAAGCAATGAATCAAAGAATAAAAGTTCAGAATAGACAGAAAGAGAATAAAATTAATTAAGAGAATAAGCCAAGGAAGTAATTTTTAAAGGCCAAAAATGAAAAAAAAAACCCTTTAACAAAAAATGAGAGAGACAGAAGAGGGCTTTAATTATATGGAAAAAATAAAGGAGGTGGAGTAGAAAACTGAATAGTATTCTCTAAATTTCCATCACCTTCCTCCCTACATTATCCACAATACAGTGTCACTGCCTTCCTTGATGTGCCTTACACAAAACACTCTAGCTTTTAACTCCAGACATATTCACTGACTGAGCCCCAAGCATGGAATTCTTTCCTCATCTGTCTCATGTTTTTGATTTCCTTCAAGTCTTAACTTGATACCTCTTCTACAAGAGGCCTTTCCCAATCCCCTGTAATTCTAGTTACTTTTCTGTATTTAGTATCTCCAATTTTCCTTGTGTATATTTTGTTTGTATATAGTTGTTTGCATGTTATTGTTGTTTTTTTCTATCACACTATGAGCTCCTCAAGAGCAAGGACTTTATTTTCCTTACTTTGTATTCACAGAACTTAGAACAGCAACTGGCACATAGTTGTTTCTTAATATATGTTTGTTGAAATATAGTCATTGGCATGTTGTCTCTCTTATTAAATTGTAAAGTCCTTGAAGTTACTGGCAGTTTTTTTTCTTTCTTTGTATCTTTGGTGTTTAGCGCAGTTCCCAGCCTAGCATTATGGTTTTCTTGACTCAATTTGAAAAGAGATTGAGGTATCAAATAAGAAAATAAAATACTATAATCACTCACTGACAAGAAGTACATTTAAAGAGGAAAGATGTACATATAATAAAAAATTAGTATATGTAACAAATTTAAAATGTACCAGGTGAATCTTTCCCCCCAAAAAAAGAAAAGAATTGTAATCATGCTATCAGATAGATAGATAGACACACACATACTAACATATACATATACATATACATGATACATGTATAAAGATATACAAACATATATATAGATATTTATATATGTAGTGAATATTTCTTTTGAATTTATAGTTCTTTAATATTTAAATTTAGAATTGAACAAACTGTTGGAGAAGTTTTACCTAAAAGGCTAGGTTTTAAATGATTTTATTAATATACATGTGTGTATAACATATATATATATATATATATATAAATCAGTACTATATATGGAGATTTTATAAAAATTGACTATGTATTAGGATAGAGGTATTGTAAATAAATAAAAAAATTAGAAATAGTAATCAGATCTTTAAAAACATATCCCCTGTCAAAAAAGGAAATTAAATAAGTAATGCATGTTCTGACATTGATGAAAATATATTGACCATTAATGATCATCATTTCTCTTTCTAAATTCTCATAAATCATCTCTTTATTAATAGGATTGAAACCAGTAATTGAAGTAAGGCATGTATCTTAACTATGTTAATTTATGAGGGACATTTTGGAAATAGGAAAAACTGGAAACAGGATGATCAAGGAAAAATTAAGTTCAGTAATCTAGGTAAGAGATGACAGCAGCTTGTACTAAGGTAGTGATCATATGAATAGAAAGAAGGAGACAGTCATGACAGTATTATTGAGATGGGATTAATAAAACTAACCGAATAATTCAACATAGGAAAGTGAGGGAGAAAGAAGATTTAAGGATGATGCAGGGAAATGTACTTTGCTGAATGAAAGAACAAGAGATATAAAAGAATCATTTAGTAGTGAAGAGGACAGAAAGAAAAGCAATGTCTTTCAGATATAGCCAGGTTTTGTTAGCCCTGGAAGATGACTTGAAGATACCTAGAATGAAAGGAAGGGGGCTTGTTTTGGAAGGCACAATGAAATGAGATGGGAATAGAAGATATGAATAGTGGATTGATTGGTTTACAGTGACACTAGAAGAGAGCACAGAGGAAGGGAAAGGGATTTTAACATTGACAAATGACAGCTTTCAGTCATAGAGATAAGCGAAACAGATAGCGAGAATTTTCTGGCAATAGTATAAAGAATCACTTGTTCGTTGATGCATGACCCTCCCCAAGGGTCCTGTGATGACAGAGAATAACATCAGTGAGAATGCACTGGTGTCAACTCCCATAGTTTGGCACTCCAGACACTGGTGAAGAGTATGTTTAGATGGGAGGTTCTGTCCTGGAAACTTGATCAAGTAATTATTTTATGTTCATGTCCCTCACAAATTTAATTAATTTGTGATTCTGGTACTGTACCCTCATCCCAAAGCTTATGGCACTTGGTCTCTGAACTCCTGGCAGAGCCAATTTTCTGACACCTTTGTCAGAAGGCTCAGGGTCTGTGAAGGATATGTCTATTCATACTTTTGAGTGCTTCTAGACAGATAGACAGATGCCCTTACTCTAGGTCTAAAGTAATTGCAATTTGAAGGACCATGATATTCTCTCACTAGCATCTAAAAAAGAATGGGGCACATAGCCCTTTGTTGTTGCCATCACTAGCAGAGTCAAAGATTTATTAATATTATTATTATTATTATTATTATTATTATTATTATTATTATTATTATTATAAGAGGAAGAAAGGAAAAATTGGATAGATTGGCTAATGATTTTGAGCTTTGGCAAAGACCAGGAAGATATGTTTTCAAACTGCTATCTGGGAAGCTTAGGGAGACAGGACTTTCCAGATGAATGCTGAAGTACATTAAATTTAAAAAGAAGGTGCCAAAGTGCTCTGATACATTTTCCCCTGCCCCTTGTAGACATGAGCTCTTTCCCTTTCCTAAATCATCATATTTCTCCTTGTTTGGTTTTTTTTTAAGTTTTGGGGGGTTCTACTTGAACATATATTAACATTCTGCTTGCTAACCTCTCTTATTCATTCACAGATCCACTAGTCAAAAGCCTTTTTTATCATTATGCCACGGTGATTTTTTAAAAAACATTCTTCCTTTTACTTGTGATGGACATTTATTTGATAGCAAAGTAGTGGTTCCCTTGAATATAACAGCAATTAATTGTAGTAGTGATATCTCTCATAGGGGCCAAATAGCACATTTGTTTCTACCTCTGCCTGATGAGAATTCAATATATGTATCCACATTATAATATAAAGCTAGGTGAGGACAATATCCACTGTGTTTTTTTTTTCCCCCAGAAGATCACAGTTTTTTTTCCTTCTCTTTCTGATGCAGCATATGGCTAAATTGCATCTATCTTCTTTTTGCAATGTTATTGATTTCTATTATAAGATGCCTTAAGGTGTTTATGTGATAAGTTGCCCTATAAATGGCTTGGTAGTGAGACTTTGAAATGAAAAATTTTCATCTGGAACTATAGTCCAGATGCTTCTTTGGAGTCATCACATTTAATGTTGTCAAAAAGCTCTCTGTTTAGCAACAAGGAAAAGGAGTTTTATTTTAATTGATGTGACACCTTGCCCTAGAAAGCCATTATTAAGGAATTCTGAAATTGTACCACAGATCATGTAATTGCCAGAAGATAAACTCACAGAACACAATCTCCTAGTACTAAAAACAACAAAGAATCAGATATCTTGTGCAATCAATATTTTAGATAAAATTCCATTTAAGTTCCATGAAATTTACATTGATAAAGAATGTCTTTCCCAATGCCCAGAAGACACATAGGCATACTTTAGCATTTTTTACTCTTTATTTTTCATGTAGATTATTGGATAGCTTATGCCTAAAGTATGTGGAAAATACATATGATTGGGACACCTTATAATTTAAAAGAATCCCATTCTTACGTATAAACAATGGACTCACTGTGAAGGATAGTAAGGGAAAATGTTTCTCAAAAAGAGACTAGTTTCCACTATGGTAACAACAGGTCATATTGTTGTTTTAATGTTATTTCACTGTTTTTAAAATGTGAATGGGTGTCTTGCTTTCTTTTTTCATGGTACATCACACTGACAAAAGAATATACTGTGCTTTTGAGCCATAGTGGATAATCGTATTATCCAAATAAATGTCAAAATTCTACAAAGTCCTACCTATTTTGTGAAAGTTGGGATCTATCTACTATTCAGGACCAGGACTTGGATTGATAGGGAGAGAGATATTACAGAACTTGTAGGAATGAAATGAGTGAGGAGTAGAAGAGGTTGTGACTTAGCAGGTATTGAGAACTGATAGGATCATCCTCACAATCAAAATGTCAATTTATATTAATACCATCTATATAGAATTGAAAGTGAAGAAGAAATGGTCAAACAATGGAACAATGCACCAAATTATTTGAAAAAAAAATCATGGTGCATTATGAGAATGAAGAAACTGGTCACTAAATGCCTAAAATTAGGTTCAAAAAAACTCATAGAGTAAAATGTTTCAACATAAATAATCATTGATCAATAAAGCATCATATAATATTAGAACAAAGAGGGAAGCCAGAGATTTGAAATGGCCCAGTCTTACTCCTCATTTTACAAATAAAGAAACTAAGAGAGAATGGTTAAGCAACTTGTTCAGCTTCATACAATCAGACTGAAGGGTCAAGACTGAAACTTGTATCTTCTGGTTCTTATCCCAGTAAATTTTTTTTAACCATAGCATGAAAAACTAAATAATTTTAAATATTCCATAGAATCATCTCAGACATAGACCTGTTTTATAGGGAAGTATTTTTTTCCCATTACATTTGGCCTCCTCAGGAACTTAAAGGAAGCTATCACAAAAGCTTCAGCTAGGAAAGTAGGAAATAATTTAATAGGTATTTATGGTAGCACAATTTCACAATGGAAGGCTCAAGGTCTAAAATCATCAAGGATGCAACTAGGTCTCAGTCATAAGAGAGAGTAGATACAACCAGATCTCTACTGAGAGGGAACAGGGAAGTCTCTAGGGCCTTGGAAATGATGGTCTTTAGGCAAGGTCAAGATAAGGGATGGGATTGAGAGGAGGAAAAGTTGTCCTCAGACATAGCAAAACCTAGGTTTCATGAAGCCCTCCATCTTTCTTCCTAGTTAATGTGTGGGATGCCTTTGGTCTCCTTACCCCAACAACAGAATAGTTCACCAAGGTAAATGAGGATCATACTTCTCATGGACAGAAGGGGAATGTCTACCCAGATTCATCTGGTAGGCTTCCTACCTCTGATGTTACATACAGGAAAATAGTACAGATTGGCCAGAGAATTAAATAGGGAAAGTAATAATGAGATTAATGTTTTCAGAAAAAAGTAAAACATAGGAGTCATTTCTAGAGCAGAGAAGCCTGAATCAAGCAAGTTTTGTGTGTCTCAAGCAGAGGGACAGACAGAAACTAATAAATGTCAGAGTCAGGATTCCATCCTAGGTCTTTTGACATGTCTGGCCTTTTTTCCACTACATGTTTGAATATGGCTATTTTATCTAAAATTGTAGTTGCTTTTTATGTGAAATAAAACCTACCCTATATTAAAAGTCTGTGGCTTCCTGGCAATGTTCAACTGATTGAGTATGTATGCTAATAGGAAACTTGGTATTCAGTGGCAGAGTAAGTTTCTTGGATTCAATATTGCTGGAAATAGTGTAACATAGCAAGGCTTATACAAATATTAAATTCAAGGAAATAAAATTTGGGAAAGTATTATGGAATCCAATGAGACATGTGCTGTTAAAAATCACAACATGAAGAAAATCTGCTGTAACTTCAAGAACAAAAAACCATGAAGAGAATATTCCACATTAAAAAAGAAGAAATCAAGGAATCATAAATCACTAAGCTGTAAGTAACATTTGAGGTTATAGGAATCCTTCACCCAAACTGGTTTGACAATGACAAATGATGAACAAGTCTTGCTAAGTCATGGAACTCTATTCAGGAATTTATTTAAGAACTTGTTCATAATTGTTCAGACATTAACTAATAGAGGCTATTGGGGGGGTATGGAGAACAAAGGCTGGTAAACATGAATTAGTGGAAAAAGAAAAAGAGAGAGAGGAGTGTCAACTAAAAGAGACTTTCAGGATAATGTAGTTGAACTCTCTCATTTTACAAATGAGGAAATTGAGGTCCAAGAATTACCAAGCTCACTTAGGTAACAAGTAACAGACCCAGAATTGAGATCTAAACTATTTTATTCTGAATACAAATCTTCTTTACATTATTCCATATAGTCATTGTACTCTTCACATCTCTGTTTTTTTTCAAAAGTGAGTTATTCAAATGGAAAAAGATGAATAACGTTTGAATGCCTATGTAACAGTTGCAAAAATAAATTAATGGTCTAAAAGAGCTTGTTATTGAACTTATTTGATAACCATTTGGGGATGAATGAGAAAAAAGTACAATAGATGATAATGAATACCTAGCTAAAATTGTTATTGATAAAGCACAGATAATGTATTTTTGTATGTGGAAAAAGTTGTGGCAACAATATTGAGATGGTTCAGAAAGTAAAACCTGTACTGAACTACTGCCAAAATTTTAGAAACTCTACAGGCTACATTATCCAGAAAAATGCAAGAATATAAAATGTTCTTTCTGCCATAAAGTAATACAATGTAAAATAACCATCTCATGATTTCATTGCCAAAGATAAGCACTAGAAACAAAAAAGAAAATACAACTGGTATTGAAGCATCTCAGGTGAATTGAATATTTTTTATTTTGTTGCTATTTGGATAAAAGGAGGAAAATTATCATAATCTGCAGTACCCAAAAGTAAATGGAATACAGATTATAATACCTTACATTTATATGATACTTTACAACTCATAAAAAAAAATTTGCAAGTACACTGGGGGAAAAAACATTGAATTTGGAGTAAAGAAAGCTGAATCTTATCTCAAAAACTTACTATGTGATTCTAAGAAAGTCACTTAATTCCTCTGAGCTTTAGTTACTTCATCTTTAAAAAGAAAATCCTTGCACAAACTCAACAAGCTAGTGCTGAAATAAGATATCCATAACTTTTAAACATGATACTGATGTGCTATTGTCATAATTCCAAGTCTATCATTTTTTTCTTACTACCAAAAATGGATACAGTTGGTCTCTAGAAATACACCCACTTCCTACCCTTAACCCTTATTCTATTATTCTAGTGATGAGGTTTCTCTGGGATTAGCTAAGGTTGTCTTTTCTAGAAGATATATATTATGTCACTGCCACATAACTGAAGTTTTTCTAGGACATGTGAGAGAATAAACTCCAAGGCTGTAAGAAATCAGGGTCACTTCTATGCCACAATAAGACACTTGGAATGGATTTCTATCTCCTTACAGAATGGGTCAAAGGAGATGCTGCCAGGAACCAATTGAGAATTTGGTTTTTTTCTTTCTTAACAAATAATCATATATTTTCTATCCCCAATACCCATGAACAGAAGATGAAAAAATACACTCAAAAATATTCATAATCAAATGAAACAATTTTCCTCATTGCCCATGTCCAAAAAATCTATTTCTCATTTGGTAACTTCATTACCATTACTCAATTGGTAATCTTCACTCTGGCAGGAGGATTGCACTGTGCTATATTATTTTCCTCTGGAATTATGATTTGCCATTGCATTGATTGCACTTCTCAACTTTCAGTGGTGTTGTATGTGTTTTTTTTTCTAATTGAGTAAATTATCCTGCATCCCCAGGTTTCTCTAAAACTATCCATTTCACCAACTCTTGTAGCACACTAATATTTCATTATAACTGTATACCTCAATTTGTTTAGCCATTCTCCAACTGATCAGCATCATCTTCCAGCTAAGTACTGGGAAGTATCTATTGGCATAAAAAAATAAAATTTGGCCAAACCAGAGATATCTGAACTTATCTGTGAAACACTCACTAGATTTAAATGTAGCTTAAATGTGTTATGGAAGATAACTCAGTGCTTAATAAAGATGTATTTAGTATCGTAGACATGTCCTCAAAGAGCCAAAGCTCAAGAGAAACAGACAAACAACCAAAATAATTTATTCCTTCCTATTACTGGTCTTGGAAAGTCTCAGCAAAGACAGGTAGGATATTGGATGCTTGAACTAAGGGAAAGAAATGGTGTTGGAAAAATAATTTTCCACTATTCTTCTGTAGCAACTGGATTCCAGCTATGGAAGCAAGTAAAACATCAACTGCAGGCACATTTTATTTCCTCCAATAGTCTCTATCTTCTCTCTCTTTATTTTCTGCTCTGAAATGCCTCAACAACTGAGCCCAAGAAGACAGATTCAAATTAAATGAAAAGCTTATAGATATGGTCTCAGGAAGAATGACAAGAAAAGAGATACAAAGGAGAATCTGTGACACAAAGAAGAAAATGCAGGCCCACTTCTCTCAACTGCTTGCCCTCCCTTGCTTTCTGCTTTCTATGTACTTTTTTTCAATCCTCATTTTAGATGCAAATTACCCCAAAATAAAGACAGTGTTGGTTCTCTGCCCTTCTGAGGAGTCAATAAGTATATGGAAGATAGCAAATCATAGTAAAAAGGGCATTGCATTGATATCTACTATGTGACCTTGGTACATTTTTCTAATTTCTCTGGATTTTGGTTTAATCAGTTAAATGAAGGAGTTGGATTAGGTGGATCTTGAGATCTCTCCAAAGTCTATGATCCTCCATCAGAAGTAGAGAGAAATTAGAGTCATATTACAGCAGTTTTTAGATTTTTTTTCACATTTCTGGAAATCTTTATGTCTTCCCTTTTATTTATCACCTTTAATCTTTCTTCTTGTCATGAACAAAATGGCAAGGATTAGACTTTAAATTTTAACCAATTTTCCATTCTCAATTCAATTATATATCAAGTACTTACTGTGTATCAAGAACTGGGCAGTAGGGATACGAAAACAGAAGTGAGATAGTCCCTGTCCTTCAGACCCTAAAACTGACTGAGAGAAAACAACATATACACAGATAACTATGGTAAACATGAATATGAAGTAAATAAAAGTAATGGGGGAGTTAGGTATGAAGAATGCCAGCTACTCCAGTAATTAGTAAAGACCTTTTGAAAGAAGTAGCATCCGTATTATACTTTTAATTGGAGAACTTCCTGGTGATGTGCATCCACTCCAGAATTCACCAGTGCCAGATGTTTAAAGACAATGAAAAGAAGCTAAGAATTGTATAATATGGGTATTAGAAGCAAGAGCATTCTAGACTAGTGAGATAGACTGATAAAGGCATGGTGGCATGCAAAGCAATGAACAATAGCAAATAGACCAGCATTGCTATAACATTTAATTTATGAATTGGAGTAATATGATATTGGTCTAGAAAGATAATTTACATACCAAATATGAAGGACTTTAAATATAAAGCACATGAATTTATATTTTATCATAGAGGCACTAGTAACTACCAAGGCTTCTTGAGCAGGGTGGTAACATAAGCAGACCTGAACTTTAGGAATACCAGTTTTTCAACTGAGTGCTTAGTGGCTGATGGACTGCAGTGAGGAAAGCTCAGTAAGGAAGTAATTCAGGATGCTGAGGTTCAAGGGACAGAGCATGAACTAGTGTGGTGGCTATGTTAATGAGAACATTGATAGATAACAGAGACATTATGAATGTCAGTTTAAGAGAACATGTCAACTTATTGGATATGGGAGTGAGATAGAGAGAGTACTAAGTAGTATTGAAATCTCAGTGAGATTTTTTTACTAAAATCTCAATTATTCCATATTACTTCAATAAAAGTGAGCACAAGAAAAAAAAAAAAGAAATTAAAAAACAACCAAAAAAAATTTAGGCTACAGGTTAAGAACAGAACTTGTTTCCTTGTGCCTGACAAGTCTCATCATTGTTTTTATAGACCATTAGAAAAGGAAAAAATGCAACCATTTTGAAGCAAGTCTTACTTCCATGAGTGACATTTCAGCTTTTATTTTAATTTTATCTTTATTATTTGACATCTGTTCAACTCTAATCTATCTAGAAGCCTCCATCTGACAGCAGCAACAAAATTACAACTATATTAGTATGCACTCCCTTCCCCAGCCTAATTGCTTCCTTTGAGTTTCCCCAATCTGTCTGTTGTACTTGCCAAGAGTACTGGAAAGCTTTACTCTAGTAGTCATCAATGTCTACAACTTATGCTTACTAATATCACAGGAGCCAAATATATTTCATCTTGAATTGAGGTCCATTTCACTGTCTTATTTTTAAGTAGACTGGCTATAAATAAGTAGTGAACTATTTGATAAGCCTAATTTCTTTTAGTATGGCTATGAAAAAAGAGCCAGAGATATAGAACTAACTGTAGGAACTTTATGGCAAGAATTGGGGGATGTAAGGAGAATCAAGTGGCATATGATGTTTAATAGAAGGTTTGTAAAACCTCAAGCTAAAAGATACCAATTAGAGTGTTCTAGTCTCCAAAATTAATACGTGTGTCACCATGGATAAATTACTTCACCTACCTAACTTCAATTTCCACATTTGGAAAATGGAGATTTTAGTACTTACCTCACAGGCTTATTGATAGTAAAGCACTTCAGCAGCTTTAAAGAATTATATGAATATGAGCTATTGTTCCTGTCATTCAAGATTATTTGAAAAGCCTAAATTAGCAATCTGATTTGGAAAATATTGATTGGGATGACAAGGTAGTCATTGGTTCACTGTTTTCAGTGATGGAAAGGAAATGATGTGTGCACCTGAAGTAGGAATGCAGTTACTCTTATGGGCTAGTAGAGATCAATAAGGAAACAATCATATAGGCTGATATATGAAATTATGCTTAGCTAAAACCAGTTTTAGGTGGGATGTAGAAAAAGTGTAATGGCATTTAACCAATTAAGCCTCACCACACAAAGAGCAGTCTTGACTGTGCCTCTTCTTCAACTTTTCATCTAACAGGAAATGGGAGAAAAGGAAAAAATAGGGAGGAGTAACAGTGTCAATTAAAGAGGGGGCAAAAAGGCAAAGAGAAGTATGAAAGTTAGAAAGAGCTAGGAAGTTTTACCCCAGGTAGCACTCTCTAAGAAGCAGGGAAAGCGATTTAAAAATATTTGGAATGCTAATAACCTTGCTTCCTCCAATAAAGCATTGGATACATGTTACAAATTAAACTGGGGATGGGGCCAAATGATCAGGAAGATTGTATATGCCAGTGGTTTCAAGTTAAAATTATATGTTTATTTTAAGCTAATTGTACTCATCTATTTATACTAGTAAGGTCTAAATCTGTTTCTTTCCACAAAATTTTAAATCTGATTCTGCATGTGTCTGCACAGAAAAGGAAAGAAGACTAAATAAGATTTCTATGGGAACTGCAAACAGCACCAAATCCATGACTAGGGTATGAGATCCTAGGGTCTAAGCAAAGTAAATTAATAAAGAAGCAGAACAGGATAGTCATCAGTACTATAGATAGTGGTAGTTCAGTTAAACATCTGATCACTTGCTGGTTCAGATCTGTTAGAAAGAAGTTTCTGATTTAAGCAGATAATTTACAGATTGAAGAATTAACTTGAAAAATAAGATGCATTAGATATAATTAAAGAAAGTCAACATCCATATTTGTTAGGAAACAATGTCTTCTCCTATAAGATAACATAATGAAGCCTTAATATATTAGAGTCCAATTTAAAAAGATGAATGAAATTTCTTTAAAAATTAATAAGCTTTCCTCCTGAACTTGTCAGGTAACTGGAAAGGGGGAAAGAGGAAATTCCAAGGCAAAAATAGAAAACAGAGGAAACAGAGACAACCAGCATCATAGTCCATTATGCTTTTTTACAAAAGGTAATTGTATCAAAATAACAGAATGGACTTCTGTTTGCCACAGGATTAAAGGAAAAGAAAGCAGTTTTCATGGGTAAACTAAAAGGAGGAAACACAAGAGGGAAAATGGACATCAATAATTCTGGATGGGAATAAAGACTGTAGAATGAGTCTAAGATAATTGAGACTCTCAGCTTCATGAGCAAATCTGTTTTTAATGAACAAAGAAAGAAAGAAAAGAGACTTAGATAATTGATGTGTTAATACTAACCTAGAAAAATAGGAAAGAGTTTGCTATAAAAATTTTGGGATGTTTAAAACAGACTAGTTTAACCTAACATATTATATTGGGAACAATTCTATCTGGAAATTAAAAGAAGTTCCCTGATCATAGGGTATTTTTAACACTGTTAATTCATAATTATCAATTTTCCCCAGTTAAGTTCAAGACTGAATGCCTTAAAAAAGAGAAATTAATTCAGTATCCCAGTTGATTCCTATATTCTCATATGGTTAAATAGAACTTCATGACATTTAAATGAAAATGATTTTCATATTTTAAGACTGAAATTATTTGTTGTTGCTTTTGTTGTTGTTGTTGAATAATTTCAGTTGTGTCCAGCTCTTTGTGACCTCACTTTTGGGTTTTCTTGGCAAAGATACTGGAGTGGTTTGCCATTTCCTTCTCCAGCTCATTTTACAGATAAGGAACTGATACAAACAGGGTAAAATGACTTGCTTCACACAGCTAACAAAGACCTGAAACTGGATTTGAACTCATGAAGATGTTTCTTCCTATTCCAAGCCCAGTGCTCTATCCACTATGCCACCTAGCTGCCTCTGAAAATATAGTATCATAAGTAAATTTAAAATAACTCTAGTGTTGATGATTATTATACTACATCATGTAGACACTATGTAAAGGGAAAACGTGTAATGTAGTAATAAAAATATATTATCTGCAGTGTGGAGATTTAGATAGAAATACAGTTCCTGGCATTTGATAATTATTTGTAAATGGGATATTTACTTTCAGAAACTCAGATAGTTCATATGTTACTCTTTTTTTTAATTTGTTCTTAATTTTTGAAATTATTAGTTCATTTTTTTAAATTTTCAACATTCACTTCCACAACATTTTGAGTTCCAAATTTTCTCCCCATCTCACCCCTCCTCCACTCCAAGACAGTGCATTCTGAATACCCCCTCCCCTAATCTGCCACCCCTTTTATCATTCCCTTTTCTTATCCCCTTATCATTCTATTTTCCTGTAGGGCAGAAGAGGCTTCTATACCCCATTGCCTGTATGTCTTATTTCCCCATTGCATGTGAAAATAATTTTTAACATTTGTTTTTAAAACTTTGGGATCTAAATTTTCTCCCTTACTCCCTCCCCACCCACCCTCATTGAAAAGGCAAGCAACTCAATACAGGTTATACATGTGTAGTCATGCAAAACACTTCCACATTAGTCATGTTGTGAAAAACTGGAGTTCCCTTCATCCTACCCCAACCCTGCCACTTATTCTATTCTCTCTTTTTACCTTGTCCCTCCTCAAACCTGCTTCTGATTATATCCTCCAGCAATCTGCCCTCCCTTCTATCACCCTCCCCCTCTCTTATATCCTTTCCCCCTATTTTCCTGTAGGATAAGATAGATTTCCATACCTATTTGGGTATGTATATTCTTCCCTCCTTAAGCCAAATATGATGAGAATAAGATTAACTCATTCCCTCTCACCTTCCCCTATTTCCTTTCCACTGTAAAAGTTTTTTCTTGTCTGTTATATGTGAGATAATTTATCCCTTCATCTTCAACTCACCCTGTGCCCTCTATCTATCTGACTGTCTGTCTGTCTGTCTCTCTCTCTCTCTCTCTCTCTATGTATATATATATATATATATATATATATATATATATATATGTATATGTGTATATATACACACATATACATATATATGTATGCATATATGTATGTATATAAATATATATTTATCCCTCCAACTGCCCTAATACTGACAAAGATCTTATCAGTTATAAATATCATTTTTCCATGTATGAATGTAAACACTTCAACTTTAGTAAGTCCCTTATGATTTCTCTTTCCTGTTTACCTTTTCTGTTTTCTCTTGAGTCTTGTATTTGAAAGTTGAATTTTCTATTCAGCTCTGGTCCTTTCATCAAGAATTCTCAAAAGCTCTCTATTTCATTGAATATCCATTTTTCCTCCAAAGGATTACACTCAGTTTTGCTGGGTAGGTGATTCTTGGTTGTTATCCTATCTCCTTTGATCTCCAGAATACTATATTCCAAGCCCTCTGATACCTTAATATAGAAGCAACTAAATCTCATGTTATCCTGATTGGGTTTCCACAATATTTGAATTGTTTCTTTCTGGCTGCTTGCAATATTTTCTCCTTGACCTAGCAACTCTGGAATTTGGCTACAATATTCCTAAGTTTCTTTGGGGATCTCTTCCAGGAGGTGATTGTTGGATTCTTTTCATTTCTATTTTACCTCTGGTTCTAGAATATCAAGGCAGTTTTCCTCAATACTTTCTTGAAAGATGATGTCTAAGCACTTTTTTTTGTTCATGGCTTTCAGGTAGTCCAATAATTTTAAATTATCTCTCCTGGATCTATTTTCCAGGTCAGTTGTTTTACCAATGAGGTATTTCACATTATGTTCTATTTTTTTATTCTTTCGGTTTTGTTTTGTATAAAGTCACTAGCTTCCATTTGCTCCATTCTAATTTTTTTTTCCTTTTTCATTTCTGATAAAGGTAATTTGGTTTTCTACTTTCTTTTTTTAAATTTAATTAACCAAAGGTTTATCTATTTTGTTGTTGGTTTTTTTTTTCATAAAACCAGCTTTTAGTTTTATTTATTAGTTCAATAGTTTTTTTTAATTTCAATTTTCTTAAGTTCTTTTTTGGTTTTCATTAATTCTAGTTTGGTGTTTAATTGAGAATTTTTAATTTTCTCTTTTTCTTTTTCTAGTTTTTTTTTCAGTTGTATACCCAATTTGTTTCCTATTTTATTCATGTAAGCATTGAGAAATATAAAACTTCCCCTAAGAACTGCTTGCGCTGTATCACATAAGCATTGGTATGTTGTCTCATTATTATTATTCTCTTGAATGAAGTTATTGATTGCTGATATGATTTCTTGTTTGACCCAATCATTTTTAGTATTAGATTATTTAATTTTCAATTATTTTTAGTCTATCTTTCCATGGCCCTTAATTTCATATAATTTTTATTGCATCATGATTTGAAAAGGATGCATTTAATAATTTTGCCTTTCTACATTGGATTATGAGGTATTTATGCCCTAGTACACAGTCAATTTTTGTGTATGTGTCATGTACCACTGAGAAAAAAGTATATTCCTTTCTATCTCCATTCATTTTTCTCTAGAGGTCTATCATACCTAACTTTTCTAATATTCTATTCACCTCCTTAATTTCTTTCTTGTTTATTTTGTGGTTAGATTTATCTAACTCAGAGAAGGGGAGGTTGAGTTCCCCAATAGTATAGTTTTGCTGTCTATTTCTTCCTGTAATTCACTGAACTTCTTCTCTAAGAATTTGGATGCTATACCATTTGGTGCATATAGGTTTAGTAATGATATTATTTCGTTGTCTATGGTGCCTTTAGCAGGATGTAGTTACCTTCCTTATCTCTTTTGATATGATCTATTTTTGCTTTTGCTTTTTCTGAGATCAGGATTGCTACTCCTGCTTTTTTTACTTCAGCTGAAGCATAATATATTCTACTCCAGCCTTTTACCTTGACCCTGTGCGTGTCCCTCTGTTTCAAATGTGTTTCCTGTAAACAACATATTGTAGGATTATGGTTTTTAATCTATTCTGCTATCTGACTCTGTTTTATGGGAGAGTTCATCCCATTCACATTCATAGATATGATTACTATCTGTGCCTTTTTCTCCATCCTTTCCCCACCCCTGTTTATGTTTTTGTTTCTCCTTTCTCCCTTTTCCTCCTTACTAGAGTTTTGTTTTTGACCACCAACTCCCTCAGTCTGCCATCCCTTCTATTAGCCCTCTTCCTTTTCCTCCCCTTTACCCTTACTACTTCTTCTCTCTCTTCTATCCCTCCTCCCTTTTCTTTCACCTTTTCCCTCCTACTGCTTATAGGGCAAATTAGATTTCTATGCCTAACTGATTATGTTATGGCCTTCTTGAGCCAAATCTGATAAGAGTAAGGTTCAAGCAATGCTCATCTCCCTCCCTTATTTTCCTCTGCTGTAATAGGATTTTTTGTACCTTTTCCACTAATGTAATTTATCCTTGTCTGCCTCCTCCTTTCCTTTGCTCTCAGCACATTTTCTTAGTTAGATCAGATTAATTAACTTACTTGGATCCATTTAACTCACTTGACTAGATTTTTTTTTATCATTACATCAAAATCAAGATATACTCACTCCCTTTTATGTATACACTTTTAACATGGTGTAATAACAATACAGTTCTCAAGAGTTACAGGTGTCATCTTCCCTTGTAGGGATATAAACAATTTGCCCTTATTAATAACATGTTGTCATTTCTTTCTCTCCCTTTTACCTTTTTATGTCTCTCTTGAGTCTTGTATTTGAAGATCAAATTTTCTGTTGCACTCTGGTCATTTTATCAGGAAGATTTGGAAGTCCTTTATTTCATTGACTATCCATCTCCTCCCCTGAAAGATTATGTTCAATTTTGCTGGGTAGTTGATCCTTGGTTGTAATCCTAGCTCTTTTGTCTCATGGAATATTATAGTCTGTGCCCTCTAATCTTTTATTGTAGAAGCTTCAAGGTCCTGTGTAATCCTGACTGTAGTTCCATGATTTTTTTTTTCTTTCTGGCTGCTTGCAGCATTTTTTCTTTGACCTGGTAATTCTGCAATTTGTTTACTATATTCCTTGGCATTTTCAATTTGTGATCTCTTTCAGAAGGTGAACAGTGGATTCTTTCTATGGCTATTTTAACCTCTGGTTCTAGGTCCTCAGGGCAATTTTTCCTTTATGATTTCCTGAAAGATGATGTCCAGGCTCTTTTTTTCATCATGTTTTTTCAGGTAGACCAATAATTTTAAATTGTCTCTCCTGGATTGATTTTCCATGTCAGTTGTTTTGCCACTGAGGTATTTTAAATTTTCATCTGTTTTTTCAT
Source organism: Phascolarctos cinereus (assembly GCF_003287225.1). NCBI lineage: Eukaryota > Metazoa > Chordata > Mammalia > Diprotodontia > Phascolarctidae > Phascolarctos > Phascolarctos cinereus. The sequence goes on from NW_027555847.1 coordinate 413,643,398, forward strand.
TCTTTTGTTCCTGTTTGACTGATTCTTGCTCTCTCAGAGTCATTAGCTTCCATTTTCCCAATTCTAATTTTTAACAAATTGTTTTCTTCTATTAGATTTTGTTCCTCCTTCCCCATTTGGCCAACTGCGTTTTTTAGGCACTTGTTTTCTTCAGTGTACCTTTTTTTCCAGTTAGCCAATTGTATTTTTTAAGGACTTATTTTCTACACTTAATTTTTGTCCTTCATTTTCCAAGCTATTCACTCTCTTGCATACCTCTCAATTTTTCCCCATTTTTTCTTCTATCTCTCTCATTTGACTTTTTTTAATATAAGAAGCATAGTTTTATTTTTAAAAAACCTATATATTCCAAAAAAATTTGGAGAAGAGTGTCATTGTTTTACAAATTTTTGTTCATTTCTTTAATGTTTAGTTTAATAGAATGCAGCTGGATTCTCATCTCTGATTCTTCATTCACTGTATTGTGATATATTGTTTTGGTTGAAGTACATGAAGAAAATCTAGCTTCATGCAGATAGATAGTTGGAAAAAGGAAGAGTATTTTAAAAGGCAGATAATGTCTTATAATTATTATGAAATAGTTTTGACTTCAAGGACTCCCTGAAAAAGTCTTGGGGTTCGAAAGACCTACACTTTGAGAACTTCTAGACAATAGTAGAACCAAAAATCAGCATATCTTTTTTTTTAAATATTCCCTGGAATCTTATTATGTTGCCTTATCTGGTTTGATTCCCAGGTGGTTACACATTTAATACATGGACGGGCTTATGCTAGACCATCTAGGAGGTTGTGCTATGAGGAAACAGTTTTAGTTTAGCAGATCTTTTTCCAAAAGATAAAATGAATTAATTTAACCTGGCTTCCTTATTTTCCTCACTGTATTTGTAAAATTCTAATGAATTCACATTGGTGAATTCTTTTTTTTTTTTTGGCAATTGGGCTTAAGTGACTTGCCCAGGATCACATAGCTAGTGTCAAGTGTTCGGTCTAAAGCCAGATTTGAACCCAGTTCCTCCTGACTTCTATCTACTGCACCACCTACCTGCCCCAGCACTGGTGAATTCTTGTTGGAACATGAGAGTCATCACTTCAGAGAAACCAAACATCAAACAGTTGGGGTAGGAACTGATGAACTATACATAGCTTTCACTCCTAGGTGGCTTCCTTTGACATCCCTTATTTATTCTTCTTGACCCACTAGAACCCTCTCAGCTCCTTTGGCATGTAGGCCATTGGCAGATGGATAGAGAGTGAACAGACTCAAAGATAATGTCCCATAAGGGATCACTGAGGTCTCTTTTAGCCCTAAGATTCTTTGTTTCATTGCATATGATGTTGGGAAACCTGCCCCTAGTTTGTGTAAATTCTGGTGACAATGGCCTGACAATCCTCCAGGAATGACATTGCTTTCAATAACAATAACACTTGGGTGGTATTTATGGACATGTGTTACTTCTACTCGAATACCTTTGGGAAGTTAGTACCAATAGATTAAAGAACATATTCAGATACCTTAATAAAATATAAGTGAAGAGCCCTCTGGCAATCTGGAAAATGCCCCTGTACCACTCTTCTCTCCTCCCCCAACCTCCCCCACAAAAAATAAATTAAGGGAGGAAGGGGCTCCAGAAGAATAGTTTATCAACATGTGCCTTGTTTATGCTTGCAATAGTGCACAAATCCCAGAAAAAGTTTTCAGAGAAAATGCGATGTAATTCCACAGGGAGCATTACAATAAAAGTAAAATAAAACAGCATGGCTTGGTATTTTTACAGAGCCCTTGCTGTTGATTTAGTTAATGATAATGTTGTATTCCAATTTTCCTATAAAGGAGAACTTTAAGTGTTCTCAAACTTGGATGGACTGACTTTAAAAGAAACAAATAAGTTATATAAGTCCAAATTGTGGCAGATCAGATTAAAAAGTTGAGCCCCTGTGGATGTCTAATGGGGCCCAGCTCACATCTTGGTCCTTAGACTTATGATTCTGCTCCCAGGGGGAGGAAGCAAAGGAAGATTTGGAATCCTACTTCTAAAATCTGGATTGTTGCTATAAGAAATGATGAATAGGCTGACTTCAGAAAAACCTGGAAAGACTTATATGGTCTGATGCTGAGTGAAGTGAGCAGAACCAAGAGGACTTTGTACGCAATAACAGCCATATTATGTGATGACTAATATTGTTAAACTTAACCCTTCTCAGCATTACAAGGATCTAAGACATCTCCAGAGGCCTCAGGATGGAAAATGCTGTCCACATTGAAAGAAAGAACTATGGAAGCCAAATTGCTACTGCTTATTTTTACCTTCTGTTGAGTTTTGTTACATCTTTCTGATGGTTCCTCCTACTGGTTTTAATTTTTACTTACAACTTCACTAATATGAAAATATGTATAATAGGAATGTAAATGTAAAGACTATATCAGATTGTGCACCATCTTAGTGTGGGGTGGGGAGGAAGGGGGAGAAAAATTTTCCACTCAAAAGCATATGGTAGTGATTGTTGATAAATCAAAATAAATTAATAAAATTTTTTTAAAAACAATGTTTTTGGAAGAGTGGGACATTAATGCATTGGTGGAGTTGTGAACTGATTCAACTATTCTGTAGAACAATTTGGAACTATGCCCAAAGGGCTATAAATCTGGGCCTACCCTTTGATCTAGCAATACCACTACTATGTCTGTATCCCAAAAGAGATTTAAAAAAAAAAGGAAAAGGACCCATACATACAAAAATATTTATGGCAGCTCTTTTCTGGTGGCAAAGAATTAAAAATTGAGGGAATGCCCACCAATTAGGGAATGGCTGAACAAATTGTGATAGGTGATTATGATGGAACACTATTTTACTGTAAGAAATGATGAGTAGGATGTTCTCAGAAAAACCACAAAAGACTTACATGAGTTGGTGCAAAAGTGAAATGTACTGTGTACAAAGTATCAGCAATATTGTAATATGATCAGCTGTTGATTAGCTATGATTAGCTATTCTCAGCAATGTAATGAACCAACACAACTATGAAGAACTTATAATGAAAATTGCTATCCATCCCCAGAGAAAGAACCAATGGTGTCTGAATAAAGATTGAAGTGTAAAAAATAAAATAAAATAAAATAAAATAAAATAAAATAAAATTAAATAATAAAATAAAATAAAATAAAATAAATCTGGATTGTAGGCACCCACCATGAACTGATGCCAGATATGCACAGCACCTAGAAGGTATTTAGATATTCAGTTAGAGCTCAAGAGCAAGAGGGATTTCTGAGGAATGATGTTCATTGCCATTTTTTTCTTTTTTTCTTTTTTTCCAACTTAAGCTGTTAGGAAAGGCTCAGCCATACTATTATCCAAGGGCTGTCATCTTCAACTTAAAGGAAGGCTGCATTTTTGGTGGAAAGTGAGGTGATTACTGAGGATTGAGCTTGACAACTTTCAGAGTCTGCCCAGAATGTAAAGCACCAAATCCATACAGTAAGCCATATTTCTGAACCACCATTTTTAGTGTCATTTGACTTTTAAAATCCTTCTTGAGCTCTTCCAGGAAGGCTTTTTGGGCTTTAGACCAGTTCATATTCCCTCTTGAGGTTCAGATGTGGATTTGTTGACAATGCTGTCCTCTTCAGAATTTCTGCCTTGATCTTCACTGTTCTCATAATAAGAATCTATTATACATTTCTTTTTGCTCATGGTGTTTGCTTATTTCCTGGCCTTTAAAGAGAATGAGCTCTCCTGCTGGGGATCAGGACTGACCCAAGCGTCTTGAGTTAGGATCCCAGGGCCTGGTCACTGGCTTTGTGTGCTGGGGCCTCAACTGTTGGCATTTGGAGGCTGTAGGGTTCTGGCAGCTTTACCTGGTGTTGGGCTGGAATAAGCAACACTGGAACTCTAAGGGTAGGATTGGGTATAGTGGCCTCTGGAGGTTGCCTGCTTACCCGGGCCTTTCCTTCCTTTCACTTTCTTCAGCTCCTTTCAGATGGATGTTGCAGTATGTTTATCCACCTGGGGCCCCTTGAAGGCATCTTAGCTCCACCTATCTCCTTGTTCTCCATGAGTTATTCTTAAATGGGCACAGTAGTGCCTGTCTTACAGATTTTTTCCCCCAAGGAAATACTTTGTATACCTTAAAACAGTATACACATAAAAGTTATATTCTTGTTGCAACAATATCTTACTTCATTCCATATGCCACTTTAAAGAACTATATAGAATTAAAAATTTCTAGTGTCTTTTGATTTGTCACATTTTAAGCAAAATTCTGAAAATATAGTCACTAGTATAATGTAATCATGTCAACCTATGGAGTTGACATAGTATTCATAGTATTATGGACATACTATTTACAAATATATATATATAGAACTAGGTACATAGTACAAGATAGCAAGATTGTTGATTTAGAATTGAAAGAGATCTTAGAGGTGTAGTTTGTGTGATGGGGAGGAATCAGAAAAAATACATTGGGATGGGATGGAATTCCAATATATATTCAGAGCATTACCATGGAGAAGAATATGAAAGGCAACAGATGATTTTTTTAAAGGCCTGGTATCCCCATCAATTGAATCAATGAATCAATTAATGGACAGATGTCACTGGAGATAGCAGAAAACTAAAAGAAAAGACTTCTAGCTAAGAGCAGAGAGACGTTCTCAGGTTAAACAGAAAGTCTCCTGAGAAAGGAGATATAATTAATGCTACAAATTCATGAGTTGTGAAGGCCTATCAAAGAGCTACATCTAAGTGTAAGAAGAATTTCGTTTATACCTTATGGAGAGAGAAAAAAACTTCTAATAACCAGAGGTTGTAGATCATTCTTTTACCTCATGTGTTCTTTATCCTTGTGCATGAACTACCTACTCTGTCTATGCCCCCCAAATATACATGTGTGTGTGTGTGTGTGAAGATCATGGCCGAGAATATTTTTGTGAGAGAATGTTTTGGAACTACTATTCTTGTTGTTTCACTTTCTCTAAATTTTAAATGCAGATTGGTTAATATTAATTGGACCCACACTGGTGGACATTGAGGGGCCAGTCAATCAGGTTAACCCTTAAATTCCTGAGAGAATTAATAGCTACCTTCCAGGAGCTTCAATTTATTAGTGTAAAAGTAAGTTGCTTGAGTTATCTAAGAGTAGTTGATTACTAGTAAATGCCTACTGGACAAAAACTACATGCGTACAGGCAAGATGAATGTTAAGTAGAACCAAAAAGGATGTAAATTTAGATGAGTATCATTAGGAATACTAGGAGTATTCCTAAATGGATTACATGAGTATTTCCTTTCATCCATTAAAGGTGAAGGACAAGAGTCAAAGAATCTTCTCTCAGGGGGAATTTCTTTCCATCACAAAAGATTAGCTAATAGAGGACAGAGGCAAGATGGCAGAGTAAAACAATGACTTGCTTGAGCTCTCCCCCAAACCCCTGCAAATACCTGTAAAAAATGGCTGTAGACAAATTTTAAAGCAGCAGAACCCACAAAAAGACAGAGTGAAACAATGTTACAGCTAAAGAGAGGCTGGGTGGTTGATCAGAAAAGTATATCATGGTGGTCAGGGAGAGGAGCATAGTTTGGCATGAGTGTGTAGGCAAAATAAGCCTCAGCAAACCTGAAACAGGCCTCAGAGTACTGAATCACAGGCAGTTGTGGTGCTTTCCAGACCTCTCAACCCATGAACACCAAAGACAACTTAAAAAGTCAATAGGAAAAGTGTGTGACTGAAGTGAGAGAGAAACTCTATCCCAGACCCAGTTCCAGCATAGCCCTCATGCAGTGTCTGCTTCCTGAGCTCCTGGCCAATGGACTGAGGGGGAATCAAGTGGCTGATCAGAGGGGGATTGCAGGGATGTCTTTGCTGGTGCAGGATTCTCTTGTTTTCACCATGCTTGGAACTGGGTCATAGTTCTGGATGGCGAACCTGGGGTGAGGAGGAGCACTGGCATGGTGGAGCTTGTAGTGGTGGTACAGGTAAAATCCTCCTCACAGTTCTAAGGCAGAAAAGAGTGTTTGTGGTCAATCATAGACCAGAGCACAGCCTGGAAAGGAGTAAACACCTTGCCCCTTATCATACCACCTTGGAAGAACTGAAAATTTACAGATCCCCAGAAGTATCTCTGAAAATAGTTGCAAAACATGTACAACCTATATTGAGTTGCTTGCCTTTTCAATGAGGATGGGTGGGGAGGGAGGAAGGGAGAAAATTTGGAACTCAAAGTTTTAAAAACACATGTTTTAAAAAAAAAGTTTTCACATGCAACTGGGAAATAAGAAATACAAGAAATGGGGTACAGAAGTCTATCCTGCTCTACAGGCAAATAGAAGGGGAAGGGGATAAGAGAAGGGAGGGGGGAGAGATAGAAGAGAAGGCAGACCAGGGGGAGGGGTATTCAGAATGCATGCCATCTTGGGGTGGGGGGAGGGGTGAGAAATTTGGAACTCAAGAACTTGTGAAAGTGAATATTGAAAACTAAAAATAAATAAATTTATATTTTAAAAAAAGAAAAGAAAAGAAAAAAGAAAAGAAAAAAAGAAAATAGTTGCACAAAGCCCCTGAAGCTTGAATCAGTACATTCTTCACACTGGAAGCAGATCTTTACTTTAACAAAGAGTTGAAAACTCAAGTAATTGGCTGGGATCATGAACAAAGGAGCAAAAAAAGTCAGACCATAGAATCTTTCTTTGGTAACAAAGAATATCAAAACATTCCACCAGAAGAAGACAATACAGTCAAAGCTTCTATATCCAAAGCCTTCAACAAAAATATGAATCAGTCCAGGCCATGGAGGAGCTCAAAAAGCAGTTCAAGGAACAAGTAAAAGAAGCAGAGGAAAAACTGAGAAGAGAAATGAGAGTGACACAAGAAAATCATGAAAAACAAATTAACAGCTTGCTAAAGGACACCCAAAAAAATGCTGTAGAAAACACCTTAAAAAAATAGCCTAACCCAAATGGCAAAAGAGGTCCAAAAAGCCAATGAAGAGAAGAATACTGTACAAATCAAAATTAGCCAAATGGAAAAAGAAGTCCAAAAGCTTACTGAAGAAAATATTTCCTTAAAACTTTACAATGGAGCAATTGGAAGCTAGTGACTTCATGAGAAATCAAGACACTGTAAAACAAATCCAAAAGAATGAAAAAATAGAAGACAATGTGAAATATCTCATTGAAAAAACAACTGACCTGGCAAATAGATCCAGGAGAGAGAATTTAAAAATTTTTGGATTATCTGAAAGCTGTGATAAAAAAAAAGGGGCCTAGACATCATCTTTCAAGAGATTATCAAGGAAAACTGCCCTGATATTCTAGAACCAGAGGGCAAAATAGAAATTGAAAGAATCCATTGATCTCCTCCAAAAAGAGATCCCCAAAGGAAAACTCCTAGGAATATTATAGCCAAATTCCAGAGTTCCTAGGTCAAGGAGAAAATATTACAAGCAGACAGAAAAAATTCAAGTATTGTGGAAACACAATCAGGATAACACAAGATTTAGCAGCTTTTACATTAAGGGACCGCAGGGCATGGAATATAATATTCCACAGGACAAAGGAGATAAGATGACAACCAAGACTCACCTACCCAGCAAAACTGAGTATAACCCTGCAGGTGAAAAAAATGGTCATTCCGTGAAATAGAGGACTTTCAAGCATTCTTGATGAAAAGACCAGAACTGAATAGAAAATTTGACTTTAAAATACAAGACTCAAGTGGAACATGAAGAGGTAAACAGAAAAGAGAAATCATAACAGATTTATTAAGGTTGAACTGTTTACATTCCTGCATGGAAAGATGATATTTATAACTCATGAGACCTTTCTCAGTATTAGGGTAGTTGGAGGGAAAAAATTATATGTGTGTATGGATAGATAGATAGATAGAGATAGATAGATAGATAGATAGATAGATAGATAGTTAGACAGACAGCTAGATAGAGGGCACAGGGTGAGTTGAAGGTGGAGGGGTGATATCTGGAGAATAAAATTAAGGGGTGAGAGAGGATTATATGGAGAGAAGGAGAAAGGGAGAGGTAGAATGGGGTAAATTATCTCAAATAAAACAGACAAGAAAAGACTTTTACAGTAGAGGGGAAAAGAGGGAAAGTGAGAGGGAATGAGTGAATCTTATTCTCACAGGATTTGGATTAAGGAGGGAATAACATACACACTCAATTGAGTTTGGAAATCTATCTTACCTTACAGGAAAATAGGAGGGAAAGGGGACAAGAGAGCAGGGAGATGATAGAGGGGAGGGCAGATTGGGGAAGGGGGCAATCAGAAGCAAACACTTCTGAGGAGGACAGGGTCAAAAGAGAGAACAGAATAAATGGGGGGGTTGGATAGGATGAAGGGAAATATACTTAGTTTTTCACAACATGACTACTATGGAAGTGTTTTGCATGAATAAACATGTATAGTGTATCCAGTTGCTTGACTTTTAAATGAGGGTGAGTGGGGAGAGAGGAAGGAAGAAAATTTGGATCCCAAAGTTTTAAGAACAAGTGTTAAAAAAAAATTGTTTTCACATGCAACTCAAAAATAAGAGGCATAAGAAATGGGGTATAGGAATTTATCCTGCCCTACAGGAAAATTGAAGGGGAAGGGGATAAGAGAAGGGAGGGGAGAGAAAGAAGGGAGAGCAGATTAGGAGAAGGGGTCTTCAGAATGCATGTCATCTCAGCATGGGGGGAGGGACATGATGGGGACAAAATTTGGGGCTCAAAATCTTGTGGAAGTGAATGTTGAAAACTAAAAATAAATAAATTTTTAAAAATTTGCATTGCTTTGGTTATTCAATTACACAAACATTGTTTGTACTCCCAACTAATTCATTTTCTATCAACAAGCAAGGAACCATTAATCAAACAATAAACTTTCCATTAAGATAAAATAGAAATTTTAAAAAATCTTAACCTTTCTAACGAGGGTAATTTCTGGTATGGAAACTCCTCTCTTTTGACCCTGTCCCTCCTTAGAAGTGCTTGCTTCTGATTACCCCCTCCCCCAATCTGCCCTCCCCTCTATCATCCTCAGTGCTCTCTTGTCCTCTTCCTCACCCCCATTTACCTGTAGGGTAAGACAGATTTCCATACTCAACTGAGTATGTATGTTATCCTCTCCTTAAGTCAAATCCAATGAGGATAAGATTCACTCATTCCCTCTCACCTTCCCCTGTTTCCCCTCCACTGTAAAAGCCTTTTCTTGACTATTTTATGTGAGATAATTTACCCATTCTACCTCTCCCTTTCTCCTTCTCTCCATATAATCCTTTCTCACCCCTTAATTTTATTCTCCTGATATCATTCCTTCATCTTCAACTCACCATATCATCCCTTCATAAACTGCATAGTGAGTAGCAAATAAAAATTGTGCTGAATCCCTAAAATGTTGAAATCATTGTGTCTCCAGTGGTGATTAGAAATAGAACATGGCTCCTTAGAAGGAAACCAAAGGAAAGAAATTAACTAAAAATAACATACATCTATATTGTTCAGTTTTACTCCCTAAGATATAATTCATCACAAAAATGGAAAATTAATTGTAGGGACACAGTTTGAATAGATAATTTGCTTTCAATATATAAAAAGGAAGAAAAATAAACAATTATATGATGTAGTTGATAACCCTTAAATTCATAGCACCTTTTTCCTTATTAGAATAAATCTACTTTAATGATAGCTTTATACTTCTTGCAAGTTACCATATCAAACTAACATGGTATTAGAAAGCAAAACCAAAATCTTTTAGCCATAATGATTCCTTGAGACAAGAAGCAATGAAACACAATCAAAAGAAATGAAAAATAAAAGAAAATGTAAAATATGTCTTTGAAAAAAATAATTGACTTGGAAAAAAAAAAGATTTGAGGAGAGACAATTTAAGAATTATTGGATTACCTGAATCCCATGATCAAGGAAAGAGCCTTGTCATTGTAGTTGTCATTCAGTCATTCAGTCCTGTTCAATTTTTCATTATCTTCATGAACCACATTGTCCATGGGGTTTTCTCATTAAAGATACTAGACTGATTTGCCATTCCTTCAGTAGATTAAGGCCAATACAGTTAAGTGACTTTCAAGAGTAACATAGCTAGTAAGTATATGCAGCTGGATTTTAACTCCGGTCTTCCAGACTCCAGGCCTAGTTGGTTAGTTGCTGTCCCTTGTTCTTGAAGAGGACCAAAATAACATCACTACATTGGTGTCAAGGTGTAGTATGTCTGACTGTGATCAGATCAATAGGGGCTTGAAAGGCTCTATCTCAAGTCAAGCATACATATTCCACATGTACATTTGTAGTAGAGATGTCTCAAAATATGCTTATCTCACATTTCTTTTGTGCTGCTATGCATTTGCTTCACTCATAGAGCATAATGCCTTCTTTGATGCAGGCACACTATGCTGGGTAGCCCTTTGACAGTGTCTCCCATGTCATGCAATCAATCCAAAATTCTTCAGAGAGACCTTGAGTGTATCTCTGTATTGCTTCTTCTGACCTCCATGTGAGTGCTTGCCTTTGTGAGTTCTCCACAAAAATTCTCTTTTGGGCATATATGCAGTTGGCATTGGAACAATGTGGCTAGCCCATCAAGTTGTGCTGTCTTCAGTAGAATTTGAATACTGGACAGTTAGCTCACTTAAACTCAGACACTTCAATGTCTTAAAAAAATGGAAAGGGAGGAAAGATGGATGCCATGGGAGAAGGGAGAGGTAGAGGAAGAATGGGAAAATTTATATCTCATAAAAGAGGTACTTACACATGTTCTTTTACAGTGGAGGGGGAAATGATGAGTGGTTGAGGGGGTTGAGCAATGCTTGAAGCTCACTTATATCTAAATCATTTCAAAAAGGGAATTAAAAAATTGGTAATAGAAATCTATATTACCCAACATGGAAGTAGGAGGGAAAGGGGTGAAGATAAATAGAAGGGAAGATTAATTAAAGCAATGGTCAGAAGCAAAATAGACTTTAGAGGAGAGACAAGATAAAAAGAAAGAGAAAGAATAGTATAAACAGAAGAAAATTAGATTCAGGGAAATACACAGCTAGTATTCACAACTGTCAATGAGATGAACTCAGCCATAAAAGAGAAGCATATTGCATAATGGATTAGAAACCAGAATCTTAAAATATGTTTGTTCATTTCACAAGAAATACACTTGAAATAGAGAAATACACAGAATTAAAATAAAGAGAGGGAACAGAATATTGTATGCTTCAGCTAAAATTTTTTTAAAAAGCAAAGGTAGCAATCATAATCTCAGAAAAAATAAAGGAAAATATATCTAATTAAAAGGGATGAGCACGGAAACATTATTTTGCTAAAAAGAACCATAGACAATAAAGTAATATCAATACTAAACATACATGCACCAAATGACAAAGCATCCAAAATTCTTAAAGGAAAAGTTAAATGAACTAAAGTAGGAAAAAGTAAAACTATACTAGTGGGGGATTTCAACTTTCCCTTCTCAGAGCTAGATCAATCTAACCATAAAATAAATAAGAAAGAAGTCAAGGAAAGGAATAGAATCTTAGAAAAATTAGGTAAGCTAGATCTCTAAAGAAAACTGAAAAAAAAAATAGAAAGCTGCCAACTGAACATGGCACCTTCATACACACATGTATGCACATATGCCCATGCACATGCACGTGCACAAACAAAATGACCATGTATTAGAGTACAAAAACACACTACCAAAAGCAAAATGACAAATATTAAGTGGGTCTTTTTCAGACCATATTTCAATAAAATTACATTTAATAAAGGGTCATGGAAGCATAAATAAAAGTAATGTCATTCAAAAGAATGAGCAGGTCAAAGAACAAATCAGAGAAGCAATGAATAGTTTCATTTAAAAGAATGAAAGCAGTGAAATAATATCCCAAATTTTGTGGGATGCAGGCAAAGCAGCACTTAGGGAAAAAAAATCTATCTCTATATAAGTATATCAATAAAGACAGAAAGAAAGAAAGAAAGAAAGAGCAGATCAATGAAGTATGTGTGCAAATAAAAAAGAACTTTAAAAAAAGAACAAATTAAAAATCTATTAAACATCAACATGAAAATGCTGAAAATTAAAAAAGATTAATAAAATTTGAACAAAAACATTGAATCAATAAAACTAAGAGATGGTTTTATGAAAAAAATAGATAAATCACTGGTTAATTTGATTAAAAAGAAAGAAGAAAACAAAATTACTGGTATCAAAAATGAAAAGGTTGAATGCACCCCCAATAAAGATGAAATTAAAGCAATTATTAGGAGTCATTTTCCTAACTTTGCACCAATAAAACAGAAAATTTAAGTGCAATAGATGAACATTTACAAAAGCTTGAACTTCCCAGATTAACATTAGGGGAAATATAATATTTAGACAATCCTACATTAGAAAAATAAATTGAAGAAAACAACTCATAAGGCCAGGCATGGGACTGGTGGAATGAGGGGTGAGGAGGTGGTGGCTGAGTTCCCAGTTTGAGTATGATATTGTGGTAAGGAAAGAGACTGGACCAGTTAGAGTGGGAAGATATTGGGACAGTTTTAAATTTTGTCACTAACTACCTCTGTGATCTTGTGTAACCTCCAACCCTCAGTTTTCTCTGCTGTAAAATGTGTGTAATAAAATATGCCGTAGACTTTTGGGAGACACGATGGTGGCCTAAGAAGTAAGTCACTCTCACCCTCTCTTATTGACCTCTGAAAGCCCACAAAATATCACTCCAAGAAAAAGCCCTGAAAAACCTGGGCCAGCAGAAAGATGGGGTGCAGCAGTCTTATAGCCCAGGAAGATGCCTCTCACTCTGGGGGAGAAGAAGCAGTACAGGATAAGAAGCAAACCAGCAGCAAGCCCCACCTCAGCAAAACAGGGGGAGAGCCTGATCTCCAAGGTGGTGGAGCAGGCAAGTGCCAAACACCAGGATCTCTGAGGGCCTCAGCACAGGCAGGGGAACCTGGTAAACACCAGCTTAGGAAATCATCCCATTTGCAGCCACATTTCCTGGTGCTTCAGCACAACTCCAGGCTGGTAGACATCCTCCAGCAGCCAAACATTTGAATGTTTTAAAGAAGCCTGGGTGAACAGGCATTCTCCAGGGGCCAGTCTTTCCACTTCCACCCCCAAGAGCTCCAGGGCTGCTGACCCCAGCCCAGCACCCAGTAAGCTGCTAGACAGCTATAGTCTCCAGTTACCAGCACCTGGGTTGCCAGCACACAAAGCCTGTGACCAGGTCCCAGGTTCCCAGGACAAGAAACTTGGGTCAGTGCAGGAGAGCTCAACTTTAAAAACCAGGAAACAGGCAAACACCATGAGCAGAATGCAGAAAGTGACAATGACCAAAGATTTTTATTATGGGAACAGGGAAGATCAATGCACAAATTCAGAAGAGGAGAACATTGTCAATATACCCACATCTGAAACCTCAAAAGGGAATACAAACTGGTGTCAGACCCGAAAAGCCTTCCTGGAAGAGCTCAAGAAGGATTCTAAAAGTCAAAAAAGAGAAATAGAAGAAAAATTGGGAAAGGAAATGAAAGGTATGCAAGAGAGGGTCAATAGCTTGGAAAAGGAAGGACAAAAGTTAATTGTAGAAAACAACTCCTTAAAAATACAATTGCCCAAATGAGGAAAAACATATACACTGAAGAAATCAACACCTTAAAATGTAGTATTGGCCAAATGGAAAAGGAGGTACAAAAACTCACTAAAGAGAATTCCTTAAAAAGTAAAATGGGCCAAATGGAAAAGGAGGCACAAAATCTAACAGAAAAAAACAATTTGTTAAAAATTAGAATTGGGCAAGTGGAAACTAATGACTCTATGAGATAACAAGAATCAGTCAAACAGAAACAAAAGAATGAAAAAGTAGAAGAAAATGTAAAATATCTCATTGGTAAACCAACTGACCTGGAAAATAGATCCAGAAGAGATGATTTAAAAATTATTGGTCTACCTGAAAAACATGATTAAAAAAAAGAGCCTGGACAACATCTTTCAGGAAATCATTAAGGAAAACTACCCTGAGGTCCTAGAACCATGAGGTAAAATATTCATTGAAAGAATCTGCCAATCACCTCTTGAAAGAGATCCCAAATTGAAAATGCCAAGGAATATTGTAGCAAAATTCCAAAATTACCAGGTCAAAGAAAAAATGCTGCAAGCAGCCAGAAAGAAAAAAAAAATTAAATATCATGGCAGTCAGGATAACACAGGACCTTGCAGCTTCTACATTAAAAGATCAGAGGGCACAGACTATAATATTCCATAACACAAAAGAGCTGGGATTACAACCAAGGATCAACTATTCAGCAAAATTGCATATAATCTTTCAGGGGAGCAGATGGACATTCAACAAAATAGGGGACTTCCAAACCATCCTGATGAAAAGACCAGAGCTCAACAGAGAATTTGATCTTCAAATAAAAGACTCAAGAGAGGAATAAAAAGATAAACAGGAAAGAAAAAAAACAATAACATGTTATTAATAAGGGCAAACTGTTTATATCACTACAAGGGAAGATGACACTTGTAACTCTGGAGAACTGCATTGTTATTATGACATTTAAAAGCGGTATACATAGACAGAGACATGGGCATAAGTTGACTTTGATGCGATGATAAAAAAAATCTAATTAAGTGGTAAAAAGGGATTGTACTGGGAGAAGAGGAAGAAGAAGGCAGACAAGGGTAAATTACATCACATGAAAAGGCACAAAAGCCTATTGCAGCAGAGAGAAAGAAGGGAGGGAGATGAGTATTGTTTGAACGTTACTCTCATCAGATTTGGTTCAAAAAGGGAATAACATAATCAGTTAGGTATAGAAATCTAACTCACTCTATAGGAAGTAGGAGGAACAAGGGGAAAGAAAAGGGAGGAGGGATAGAAGGGAGAGAAGAAGAAGTAGTAAGGGTAAAGGGGAAGAAAAGGAAGAGGGTTAATAAAAGGGAGGGCAGACTGAGGGAGTTGGTGGTCAAAAACAAAACTCTAGTGAATTGGGAAAGGGAGAAAGTAGAGAGAAAAGCATAAATTGGGGGGGTAGGATAGGATGGAGAGAAAGACACACATAGTAATCACAACTGTGAAAGTGAATGGGATGAATGCTCTTATAAAATGGAAGCAGATAGCAGAGTGGATTAAGAACTACAACCCTCTGATGTGTTATTTAAAAACCTGGAAATACAAACTGATGATGAGTGAAATGAGCAAAACCAAGAAAACACTGTACTCAGTAACAGCCACTTTGTGTGATGACTGACTTTGATAGACTTAGCTCTTCTCAGCAATGTGAATATCTTAGACAACTCCAAGACTCACAATGGAAAATACTATCCATATCCAGAGTAAGAACTTTGGAGTCTGAATGCAGATGGAAGCATACTATTTACTCTCCTTTTCTTTTGTTGTTTGATTTTTTTTTCTTTCTCATCATTTCTCCCATTAGTTCTAATTGTTCTTTACATCATGACTAATGTTTAATGTTGTTGTTTTTAATGTTTAACAGGAATGTATAAGTAGAGCTATATCAAATTGCACTCCATCTTGAGGAGGGGGAAAGAATGAGAAGGGGAGAAAATGTAAAACTCAAAATCTTATGGAACTGAATGTTGAAAACTAAAAATAAATTAGTTAATTACTTTAAAAAAAGGAAAAAAAATAAATTGAACAAGACATCAATGAGCTCCCTAAGGAATAATCATTAGGACCAGAAGGATTTCCAAGTGAATTCTACCAAACATTTAAGAAACAATTAATCCCAATACCATATAAACTATTTGAAAAAAGTAAATAACATAGGAGTTCTAAAAAATTCCTTTCCTGATACAAATATGATTTTAATGCATACACCAAGGAGAACAAAAACAGAGACAGTAAAACTATAGATCAATTCTCTTAATGAATATCAATGGAAATTTTTAAATAAAATATAAGCAAGGAGATTACAGCAATATATCACAAAGATCATACACTATGACCAGGTGTGATTCACACCAAGAAGTCAGGTCTGGTTCAATATCAGGAAAAGTATCAGCATAATCAACAATGTCAATTAACAGTAAGAACAAAAAAACCTATGAATATCTCAACTGATAGAAAGAAAAAGCTTTTGACAAAGTACAATACCCATGTCTAAAAATACTAGAAAACATAGGAACCAATGTAGTCTTTCATAAAATGCTAAGTACTATCTATCTAAAACCAAGATAAAATTTGATGCCATCCCAATAAGATCAGGAGTGAAGCAAGGTTGTCTATTATCACCACTATTATTCAATATTGTGCTGGAAGTGCTAGCTTCTAGACAAGAAAAAGTAATTGAAGGAATAAAAATAGGGAAAGAGGAAATTAAACTATCACTCTTCATAGATGATATGATGGTATACATAAAGAGCCCTACAGAGTCAACTAAAAACAAGTTGAAATAATCAACACTTTCGGCAAAGTTGCAGGATATAAAACAATCCCATATAAATCGTCAGCATTTCTCTATGCTACCATCAAAACTCAGCATGAAGAGATAGAAAGCAAACTTCCATTTAAAATAACTGGAACAAGACAATAATATCAAATACTTGGGAGTCTACCTGCTAGGACAAACCTGAGGAGTATATGAACAGAATTACAAAATACTTTAGACCTAAATAAAGACAGTTCCAAACAATTGTAGAAATATTAATTGTTCATAGGTAGGCCAGACCAATATAAGAAAAATCACTATTTTACCTAAGTTAAATTAATTACTCAGTGCCATAACAATCAAACTACTAAAGAATTACTTTAAAGGAGTAGAAAAATAGTAATAAAATTCATCTGGTTGAACAAAAGGTCAATAATATCAAGTAAATCAATGAAACAAAATGTTAAGGAAAGAATCCTAGCAAAGTATATTACAAAGCAGTAACCTTCAAAACAATCATTGTCCTGGCTAAGAAATGGAGTGGTGTTTCAATGAAATAGATTAAGTATACCATACACAGTTGTTAATTACCATTACACCAGAAATCTAGTGTTTGATAAATCCAAAGATATAAGTATTGGGGTAAGAATTTAACATTTGACAAAAATTGTTCTTAAAACTTGGAAACAATGAAGCTTCTGCTGGACATGGCCCAATATTTCACACAAAATACCAAGATAAGATCAGAACGAATAGATGATTTTGATATCATAGGTAAATTAGGGAAGCATGGAAAAATGTACATGTCAGATCTATGGACAGAGGAAGAATTTATGTTCAAATAAGAGATAAAGGAGATTATGAGAAGCAAAATAGCCTATTTTGATCACATGAAATTAAAAAGTTTTATACAAACAAAACTAAGGCATGTAAAATTAGAAAGAAATTTATACCAATTTTCTCTGATAAAGGCCTCATTCCTTAAATATATAATGACTTGAGCCAAATGAATAAGAATAAGAACAATTCCACAGTCTATAAATAGTCAAAGGAAGCAAACAGGCAGTTTTCAGAAGAAGAAATCAAGTTCTCAATAGCCACATAGAAAAATTTTCTAAATCACTACTGATTAGAGAAATGCAAATGAGATAATTCCAAGATATCATGTTACATCTATCATGTTGGATTAAATGACAGGGGAAATGGTGAATGCTGGAGAGGGTGTGAAAAATTGAAACACCAATGTACTATTGATTCAATTGTGAACCAGTCCAACCATTTTGGAGAACAATATTGAACTATCTTGTAAGGGAAATGAAGATAAAAAGCAGCATGTGTCCTTTAGCCCAGAAATACCACTACTACATCTGTATCCAAAAGAGATGAAAGAAAATGGGAAGGGCCAATTTATACAAAAATATTCATCAGAGCTCTTTTTGTGGTGGCAAATAACTGGAAATTGAGGAGATGCTCTTGAATTGGGGAATGGCTGAATAAGTTGTAGTATATGATTGTGATTTAATATTACTGTGCTATAAGAAATGATGAGTAAGATGCTCTCAGAAAAACTTAGAAAGACTCACATGAACTGATGCAAAGTGAAAGAAGCAGAACCAAGAAAACATTGTTCACACTAACAGCAACATTGTATGATGACCAACCATGATAGACTGAACTCATCTCAGCAATACAAGGATCTAAGACAATTCCAAAAGACTCATGACAGAAAATGCTATCTGCCCCTAGACAGAGAACTGATACACTATGAATGCACATTTAATAATACTTTTTTTGCCTTTAGTGCATAATCAAAATCAAATTGTTTGCTTTATCCAGGAAGGGTAAAGTGCAGGAGGGAGGAAGAGAATTTGGAACTCTATTTTAAAAAAAATTGTAAAAAAATTGCATGCAATTGGAAAATATTTAACAAAATAAATAAAAATTATTGAAAATAACAATTTATATATGCTTGGATGGTGAGTTATGAAATCAATTGTCTATTTCATGAAAATATTTCTTTCAAATAGGTGTATTTTTCATAGCAGGGGTGATTTTGCCCACATAAATTGTTCATTTACCTTAGCTTAAATGTTATGAATCTCCTGAACTGCATACCTGATCGAAGTAAAAGTATGCCAGTTACTGTGCTGAGGAAAGGACTAAAAAGAATGGCAAAAAAAAGCCTAGTTCATGTTCTCAATGAGTTCATCATCTAATTAGTGAGTCAACATACAAACAACTACATATGAATGTGATATATAAAGAACGGAGGTAATATCTGGAGAAAAGCATGAAGATTAAGAAGGAATCAAAAAGACTTCTTGCTTAATGACATACTTAAAATAAGAAGAATTGAAGGAAGCAATGGAATCTAGAAGGTGGAGATAAGGAGGAAGAGAAAACCAGATATGGGGGAAATCCAATGGGAATTCTTAGAGTCAGAAGATGAAGTGTCATATGTGGAGAACAATAAGGAACCTAGGGTGCTTGGATCACAGATTATATGTTGGAAAGTAAAATGTAACAAAACTGGTAAGGTTGAAAGGAGCCAAATTGTGAAAAATTCTACACCAAACAGTAATTTATATTTTATCCTGGGATAATAAGGAGGCATTTGTGTTTATTGATTGGGGAGAAAATATGAACAGACCTCCATTTTAGGAAGATTATTTTGGTAGCTGAGTAGAAGATAGAATGATGTGAAAAGAGACTTGTTGCAGGAAGATCAACCAGTGAGTTATTGCAGCAATCCAGGAGATGATAAGGTTAGTACTAGGGTGATGGAAGGTCAGAGGAAAGAAGGAGGCATATTAAGGGTGAAGAAGGGAAGAGATGTTTTAAAGAAACAACAAGACTTGACCACTGATTAGATGTGAGGCATGGAAGAGAGTAAAGAGGTAAAGATGCAAGCTAGGTGAATGGGAGTATAATAGTACCCTTGTCAGCAATAGGGATTTTAGCAAAAAGGGAAGATTTCAGGAAAAGGAGAAAGAGTCTAGTTTTGGACATGTCATCTTTAAGATGTCTAGGGGACATATACTTGAGCTGTCTAAAAGGTAACTGGAGGTGCAATAGTGAAGGTTAGGGAAGAGGTCTGACAAATAGATCTGAGAGTGATGTGCACAGACATCATGACTGAAAATAATTTAACTACGGGAAATGATGAAGTCACCAAATAAATATCATATATAGAGGACAGAAGACATCTTGGGGGACCTTTCCAGTAGTAGGAATGATTGGTGTGAATATCCAACAAAGAAGCCTGAGAAGGAGCAGTTAGAAAGGTAGGAGCATGAGGAAAGAGCAGTGTCATGAAAACTGAAAGAGAAGAGATTATCCAGAGGAAGAAAATGATCAAACAGTGTTAAAGGTCATACAGAGATCAAGAAGGATGAGCATTACAAAAAGTTCATTAGATTTGCCAATTAAGAGATCATTAATAACTTTGGAAAGATAATTTCAGTTGAATTATGAGATAAGAAGCATGATTACAAAGACTTAATAAGACGATGAGAGGAAAGAAAATACAGCCACATATTAAGGACAATCTTCTAAAGAAGGTTAGCCATAAAATAGTGGAGACATGTTTTATGATAAATAATGGAAATAGACAAATCAAGTGAAACTTATTTTTAAAGAAAGAAAACATGAACATGTTTATTGGCAGCAGGGGAATCAGTTATCTAGTATTGTATCTTCATAAAAACAATTTTTTTCTGAAAACTTCTCATAAGTCATATAGAAAGGTGAGATTATGAGAAATCTAGAAAATAAAGAGAAAAGAAACTAAGAAAAGAAAGGTCAGGATAGAGATGTGGGATTTTAGAGATAGACCTAGACCAAGCCCCTCATCTTACTGAGTTAATATTTGACTCTGGATCTGCATTGTCCTCTCAGTAGGTACAATTTCAGCAAGGTATGACCCTGTAGGCCTACATTTATGGCACTATATACTGTTAGGACACTGGAAGTAAGTGTAGACTCATGGAAATATGCTGCAACTCATGTGTATGCAGAGAGAATCATTTGGGGAGAGGTAACTCGTGCTTGCTAAGGATGAGGGAACAATAGGAAGAGGTAGAATACCATTCCTTAGCCTTACTGCAAGTGGCACAATGGCTTCTTATTCAGCACACACAGTAAATAAAACCAGAATTTTCTTTGGGGTCATGTATAATTTCATGTGCATGTGTGTTTTTTCCATCCTGGAAATCCTTTCATTTCTTTTTCACACAACAGATTTCTTGGATGTTTTTTTAATGTTCCGTGTACTATACAATCATCTTCCCCCTTTCATTCCTCAGGGAGTGGGTTTTTAACAAAGCCTTAACAGATGTTGTGTTAAGATTGCCAAACTCATTTTGCTTTTGATGTACAAAGCTCAAAGTTACTTTTTGGGGAGAGCACATTTGTTGAATTTATTTCTGGTTGTGTGCTGTAATTTTACTAGCAAGAAAGCAGGTTGGAAAAGGCTTGTAAAGCACTTCCTATAAATGCCAATGACTCTTAATGTTCAAAGACAAGTGGAAGCAAAAGACAGGTAAAGTATACCTGTGACTAGCAACCAGAGGAACATCTGCCAATCTGTTAACTACTTAGAACAATGTATTTTCTTTCTTTCAGTACTCACAAGAAGTAAGTTCTGAGGTCGATGGGGTAGAGACTTATACATTAGGAATATTTCTATATCCATCAGAAGAAGTCAAACAAAATAGGTTCATGTAGGAGGAGGAGGGAAGATCCCAGGGCACACAGTAAACAGTCAGACAGACAGTGAGATTGCCTCTAAAATCATTTGTTAGGAAAACCCAGTAACACATCCAAATGCTGGCATCTCTCTGGATCATTCTGAGAGGTATCAGTCTGGGCCATAGCAGGGATTTAGCTGCAGGCAACTACCATGTGATGAGTGGTTTGTGTTCTTTTTTTTCCTGAGGAAAATTGGAGATTCAAATGGAACCACATGAGAACAGAGGCCATTCTTAAAAGGATGTGTAATATGCAGTACTATTTTTAACCACAGTAACATTGAAGAGATGAAAGGAGACGGCATAGAGGTAAGAGAATAGCAATCAACAGATATTGGGAAGAAAATACATTGCCCAGACAATGGCTAACATTAAAATATAAATGTTCCATTTTTTGAAAATATCTATCTTCTAGGGAGGTCAAAACTAGAGCCCCAGAATCCTTTTGAAATACATAATTGATAATTCCCAATTATGATGTAGTTTTAATGACAGTGTTCATAATACAAAACCATGCTATTTTTTCCTATGGATGTGGTAGGCTGAATGAATACAGACATTTACAGAAAGACATGAAAAATCATATCTTTAAGTCACAAAATATCAATATAAATATGTAGATTTTAAGTGCTACAATGAATATATAGTCAGGTGATATGATTTAGAGAATGGAGTTTAAGAATTGGAATTTGAAGACCTTGTTCAAATTCCATTCCTAGCACAGAGTGAGTCATACATTATTAAATATAGCTTATGTGTTTATTTATTTGCCTTAAACCATACTTAATTTCATCATCACAAAGATTGTTTCAGCTTTGATATTCATATCTCATCAGAAGTCTCACTGACCTCTATTGTTATTTGTCCTTCATTCTCGAAGAGGACCAGTGACAGGCTCTGACCCTCTGATTTGAGCACTAGAAGGCAAAGCAAAAATCTCCTTTCAAGGCCTCTGTATAAAGAGGTCTCAGAAATCCAGTGAACTCTTCATTTCTCACCAGCTGTACTCTATGGATTCCATTCTATTGGCAGCATGTTGTTATACTTACTAGGTACCTTCCCTCCAACCACTTTTCAGCTTCCTTTTATGTATTGTGTTCCTCCACTAAATTATAAGCTCCTTGAGGGCAAGGATTGTCTTTCCTTTTCTTACACTTAGTTTAGGGCTTGGCACATAGTAGGTGCTTAATAACTGTGTACTGTATTTTATGTTATTTAAAATAATATTGTATTAATTTAAAAAAAGAATTCCACAGTGTAGAAGAGGGACAGTATTAGTTGTAGGAAGAAGAAGGAGGAGCAGGAGGAGGAGTAAAAAGGTGGGAGGGGGAACACCAAGAAAGAACAAGGAGAACAGAAAGAAAAGAGTATCAATGAAATATGAAAAATATGTAGGAGAGAACAAGAAGAAGTTCAGAAAGAGGCATAGATAAACAGGGAAGGTTTTTTTTCTTGTTGTTGTTGTTCCTTTGTTTTCACTGCAGTGTAAAATTCTTGCACTTTAAAAAATGTATCTAAAAGATTTACAGTTTTATATATAGTCCCATTTCACTTTGTCTTCATACAGTTCAAATTTTTAAATAAAAAATTTTACTATGTGACCATATATGAATTGTTTAAACTTTCTGAACCATAGTTTTCTCATACATAAAAGGGAGACAAAATAACTGTGTTACTTGCCTCATAAACTGTTGCATGAGGATCAAAAAAAGAAAACATAAATCAATAAAAGAGTAATTAAATAATATTAAATAAAATAAAAGTAGGTGGAAAGGATTTATACAGATTTCATAATAAACATTCAGACTTTCTTAATATTTCAGGATATTGTGACAGAGTATATTGAAATTGACTAAGAACTGGGTTGGGCCAACTCACTTGTTTTGGAAATGTTTTCTATACAATTCAAAGGTTTCCCTTGGAGCCTCCAATACTGAGTGAATGTATGCAAAATTTAGTGAGATTTTGCTCCCATTGTTTTCTAAGGCAATATCCTCATCATTCAGACAACTATTTGGCATAATCATCTAATATTAAGCAACAGCTTTGGTAGCAAATATCCAGGTCATTCCAATCTTACTACATAGATTTTCCTAAACATGCTGGAGCCACGTTTATATATGTCCATCTCTGTGTGCATAAGGCTAGATCTAAATGATCTCAGGTTTTTACCACTCTCTATGCCATCTAGAGGAACTTCTGGGCAAGGAGCCCTGCTCTCCTAATTGTTAGCTGTCTTCCAGACCACTTTTCAGGGCATCCCAGGACCCAAGCTTGCTTCCCTTTACTCTCACCTATACAGGAGCCTCCACCAAGTCTTTGTCAACCTTGCTTATAGGCACCTGTGGAACCAAAGCCAGTATCAGATCAACTTCCTGAATGAGGTGTGCCAGTATGTTCCCCTATGGTGGGTCTACTCACTATGCCTGTAATTTTCTAGAAGAAAGTGACCCTCTCTGGCCATCATTCCCCTAGGTATATAGTGTCTTCTCCATTAGAATGTAATGTACTGGAAGAAGGGGTCAAGGTGGGTGAGTAAAAGGTCACAACTGCCCAACTCGCCCAAAAACATTTTCCATAGGGACCACTAAAATGAGCCAGATCAAATGATGAGAAAGCTTTTTAAAAAGGCACAGTGAGATAGAGAGATCTGTGGACACTGGGTAAGGGGCTGGCTGGAAGACAGGTGCAGTAGTATAAGTGATGCCTAGAAGTGGTAGTGGGAGCAGCAGTGGCAAGAGCAGTCTAGCACCAAAGGATAGTTAGAAGACTAAATACTTAAACTGAAAAAGATCTCAGGAAACACTTGCACTAGCACTGAGAGGAGAAACACATATCATCTGACACCTCTGGCACCCATTAACCTGTTCCATATAATAATTCCAGGTAGAGAGGAATGGTCTCAGTTACACCTATGCAAGGACCAGAGTACAGACAAGGATGGCAGTGAAGAGATGTCTCTTTAGATAATCCCACATTGTAAAAAACAAAAAACTTATAGGTTCTCAGACCAAGTCGTGAAAACAATATGAAGACAGAATTTCAAGCCCGTCATCCCCTCAGAAATGAACAGAGTCTTGTTTTAACATGAAGTGAAAAGTCAAGAAGTAGGCTGAAAAGAATGAGCAAATGACAACAAAAAAAAATAAGTTAACCATAAAAATTCTGGTTTTATTTACTGTGTGTGCTGAATAAGAAGCCATTGTGCCACTTGCAGTAAGGCTAAGGAACGGTATTCTACCTCTTCCTATTGTTCCCTCATCTTTAGCAAGCACCAGTTACCTCTCCCCAAATGATTCTCTCTGCATACACATGAGTTGCAGCATATTTCCATGAGTCTGCACTTGCAAGCAAAGCCTCAAAGAAAAACATATATTCATGGGGGCAGCTAGGTGGCAAAGTGGATAGAGCACTGGCCCTGAAGTCAGGAGGACCTGAGTTCAAATCCAGCCTCAGACCAAACACTTGACACTTACTAGCTGTGTGACCCTGGGCAAGTCACTTAACCCTAATTGCCTAAAAATTTTTTAAAAAAGAGAGAAAAACACAGATCCAGCAAGAATTTCTAAAAGGGCTAAAGAAAGATATTTCAAAAATCAGTAGGAATGACAGAGGAAAAATTGGAGAAAGAATCATTTCTATGTTATGAAGGATAATTATGAAGAGAGAAATTAATAGCTTAATAAAAGAGGGACAAAATATTCTTAAAAATAAATCTTCAAAAATTAGAACTGGCAAAATGGTAAAAGAAGTATAAAACTTCACTAAAGAAATTAAAAACTTTTTTTTAGAATTGGACAAGTGTAAGCTAATGACTCCATGAAACATCAAGAAACAATAAAACAAATTTGAAAGAATTAAAAAATAGAAGAAACTATAACCCTATTTGCCTCTGTTTCCTCATCTATAAAATGAGCTGAAAAAAAAAAGAATGGCAAACCTCTCCAGTATCTTTGCCAAAAAAAACTCCAAATGAGGTCACAGAGAGTCAGTAATGACTGAAACAAATGAACATGAAATATGTCATAGGAAAAAGAACTAACATGGAAAACAGATTGAGGAGACATGATTATAAGAATGGTCTATGTGAATGCAATGAACAACAACAAAAAAAGAATCTTTGCATCATATTTCAAGAAATTATAAAGGAAAATTTTCTAGCTATTTTACAACAGGGGCATAAGTAGGAACTGAAAGAATCCACTAGTCATGGGGCAGTTGGGTGGCACAGTGGATAGAGCACCGGCCCTGGATTCAGGAGGACCTGAGTTCAAATCCGTCCTCAGACACATAATACTTACTAGCTGTGTGACCCTGGGCAAGTCGCTTAACCTCATTGCCTAGCCAAAAAAAAAAAAGCCACTATTCACCTGAAAGGAACCCCAAAATGAAAATTCCCAGAAATGTCATAATCAAAACGCAGATCAAGGAGAAAATAATCAAGAGCTGGAAAGAAATTATTCAAATACTGTGGAACCAGAGTCAGGATCATAAAAGATTTAGCAACTACCATTGTAAAGGAGTGGGAGGCTTAAGATATAATATCCTAGCAAAGGAACTAAGAATAACCTAACCTAGAAAAACTATATATATAATCCTATAGGTATAACATGGATATTTAATGAAAATGAGGATTTTCAAGCATTCCTTATGAAAATACCAAAGCTGAATAGAGACTGTGACATTTCAAACACTATAATCAAGAAAAGTACAAAAATATAAGCACGAATGAGAAATCACAAGAAGCTAAAGAAGGTTAAATATTTTGCATTACTATATGGGAAGAGGATACATGTAATCCCTAAGAAGTTTAGGGCAGTTAGAAGGAATCTACTTGGAGGACATGGGTGTGAATCTATTCTGTTGGGAAGATCTTAAAAGAAGAATGGAAAGGTGAGAAAGAGATATGCACTGGAAGAAGGGAGAAGGAGGAAGGGAGAGGTAGAAGGGGAAAATTATCTCATATAAAAGAGGTATTCAAGGAAGAATATTGAGAAATTCAAATAAATTCTCCTTTATAATTGATTCTATATTGTATTGATTTTATACTGTATTTGATTCTCTCTACTTAAGTCCCCTTTCTCTGTTCTTTCATAGGTTCAGAATTGAGATTTTTCCTTCTGAACTAGTTTAAAGGTCAGCCTGACTATAAGTCACTGCAATTAAAAGGAAAGGATTGTCATCTTCTACACCATTAGCTCTTAGGTAAATACCAAGATATATGATGTTATGTTTACATCCTAAAACTATCTCTAAGAGCTATGTTGTCACTGAACTGTCCTTGCACCATTAAGGAAAACTATTATCTCCCTAAGGAGCCTTTCTAGGTGCCATGGACTCTGCTACCTCTGATCCACTAGCAAAGATTACAGGATGTAGATGGATCCCATAAATCAATCAGCATTCCCTAATGACAGAGGGAAGTGGTCACTAGCTCCACATGGGTTCTAAGGCATATACCTCTGGAAATCTATTCATGTTCAATGTTCTTGCATTTATGATGTTGTCAGCCCTGTAATCAATTGTAGTGTTTCCCTGCCTACCAAATTCTGTCCTTGTTCTAAGTCTATAAAAATGAGCTGCTTCCCTTCCTCTTATTCTCCAATATTATTGAGTTAGCCTTTGACCCATTTTGTTAGTAGATTCACACTCTACTAACAAACTGATAATGCTCAGAACTTTGTGCCTAAGTTTACCTCAATTTCAATTGCAACAGTATATATAATAGAGAGAGAAATGGGAAGAGCACTGGGTAATACTTGAATTTCACTCTCATCTGAACTGGAGGGAAGAACACACACACATGTATGAAAATTCATTTTACCCAACAATGGAGTATAAATGGAAAGGATTAGGAAATGGGGTGGAATGTGCAGATATAAGAGGAATATAAGATTATGGGAGGCAGTGGTCAGAAGCAAAACAGAGTCTTGAGGAGCAGACATGGTAAAAAAAAAAGAATAAATATAAGAGAATAGGATGAAGGAAAATACATAACAATTATACATTTATTTTTACATGATGTAAAATCCTTGAGATAAAATTCTGTTTATATTTTTTTTTACTAATGTCTGCAGAATGCTGCACAGTTTTCGGCACATAGTAAGCACTTAACTTAATAATTTCAATTTCATTCATCCATTCATGGAAGAATGCATGGCAGAAGGCTGCTCTCATGTTGGATGAAATTTGAAATGTAACTACAATGGTATCTATTGAGATTTTTTATCTTTAACTTTATTTGCCTATACAATATAGCTTCTTAATTAATTATACATCTTTCCCTTTGTGTACCCTTTGGCTAGCTTGTTATTCTGCAGATTTTTTTTGTTTATCCATCATGAAATCAAATCTAAATAAGTAAATTTATTAATTTATATCCAATTGCCTAACTTAATTGTCCTTAAAGCAAGAATGTCACTAAATTAAGGTAACTCAAATTTTTTACCTGTAAATAATCTGAAAAAAACCTATAATTTAGAAATGCACATTCTATTTTTATCAATAATACATGTTCATTTCAATTCCATTTAATATCATGATGGACCAGGGTATAAATTGTTGGGCAGTGAGGGAAGAAGTCTGTCAGGTTCATGTGTTTACTAGGAATACCCTATGAACATTAGAATTTAATTATATTTTCTCTCTTAAAAGGAAGCTTTCAGTTTCTTAACATATACGCAGAAAAATAAGACATCACTTATGGGACATGTTTTACTCAACTTCAGAAAAAGCATAGAATATATTTCCAGCTGGGCCAATTGTCAAAGAAACTCTCCTCATAGGGAGAATCATCCAACAGAAATCTACATATTCCTCACTACCAACAATATACTAATGGTTCAGGCATATTGTTGTTTCCTAAAATTTAGGAATAATTCTTTTAAAAGAAATAATTATACTGAAAACTGAATATGAATATTCTGAAAATATTGACTATGAATGATGAATATTCATAAGTTCAAAACTAAGTATAATAAAAGCTTTAAAAGGAAAAGAGATCCAATGGATGATTTTTTTAAATGGTAAAAGGATTTTATGAAATATGATCATCATTGTCTAATTGGTTATTGAAATTGTCCTAAAATGTTTTTGTCCAACTTGTAGAAGATGTTTATATCCCAATACTTCAGTCAATTATTAATAATAGTCATTTACCCACCATGCAAAACAATCCTCAGAACATTCATATGAAATAATAATTACAAGATAGTGACTTTGTCTCAGAGCTATGTCTATCTAAACACCAGTAACTACAAAATTTCAGTTATAAAATAATATCTAGCATTTATATAGCCTTTATTGTGTAAAATACAATTTACATCCATTATCTCACCACAAGATTCCCAAAAGGTAAGTGCAAAAGGAATTATTGTCCCCATTTTATTTATTAGGGACCTGAAATTCAGGAAATTTAAATAATTTTCTTATGATCTGGTATTACTGTACATATTTTGTGGATGTTCAGAGATTAATCATTCAGTCAGAGAGTAACATTTATTAAGTAATCATAATGTGCCAGGCTCCCTCTGAGCTTAATATTTTGAGCCTTTCTCCTAATAGTTGTATGTCTAAAATCAGAGTACTCTTTTTAAAGTCATTGGGTTTACAAAGTTACACTAAAACAACTCCTCTTGAATATAATGTGAACAGTCTATCTTTTCAATCTAGCATAGGAAATGCCGTGTTGGCTAGAGTAGATCCTGAGATCCTTATGGTAGCAGGAAATATTGACTCTTACCATATTTTTGGAGTAATTCAATAACGTTTATTTGATATTTTGGATATAAATAATTCAGAGAAGGATAGGTAAATTTATATGAAATTACGCAAAGCAGAACCAAGACAAATATACTTCATATTTGCAACTATGAAAATGAGGAGAAAAACAATAACAAAAAAGAAGCAAAGAGAGCAAAGAGAGAGGGAAGGAATGAACAAATGGAAGGGAGGGAGGGAGGAAAGAAAGAAAGGAGGGAGAAAAGAGAGTAAGGGAGGGAGCAGGAGGAATAGAGGAAGGAAAGAACATGACATAATTATAATAACCATGCTTGTCTCTGAAGAATAGTTGAGAAAATTCACTTCTTCCTTTTCACATGTAAAGATGGAGGGTGTCAATTGACATGTTGGTTAATTTTGCTGAACAATTTGTTCTTCTCTTTCTTATCTGTTACAAAGCAAGTTACAGCTCACCAGGTATGGAATCAGAGAGGGATATGTTCAGAAAAAAAGGTAATGCAAAAACAAAACATATCAATCACAATTTAAAACAAAGGAAAAAAGATATAGATTACATATAAATTCATATTGTGTACAGGATAGTTGAAACCGGAGAAAACCCATTTTCTTACTGCCGAAGCATAAGTACTATAGATGTACACATTAATATCAGTAGGATACAAGAGAAATTAATTTTAAAAGGTGTCTGTGTTTTGGGAAATAAAGGCAGCAAAAAGCTTTTAAATGGATCTGAAGTGTCTCATGGTTTGAAGAAGTCTTCATCATTTTGAAAGGTTGAAATAAAGCCTTAGGATTTTTCATGTTGTGTTAATATAGAGTTATGTGTTATCTCTATATGAATTTTATCTTTTGAAATAAAACAAATGAAAGAACTTTGAAAAAAAGTTTTAAAAATGAATAGCTGGGGAACTACAAATTATTATTAATGTCCAAGTGTCAATTATATTTTTCTCCTAAGCTGACAATCAGATGTAGCAGATAAGCAGCTAAACCTCCTCTCCCTCTCTTATGGTTGTCTACAAAATACTGATTGATAGTAAAGGACTCATAGATCCCCCCAAAAAAAAAAGATGATGCAAGCTTGAATTCTTATGGTTAAATTTCTTAATTTCAATGTGAATAGATAGTAGATCCTTAGAGAACAGGAAGTCAAGTTATGGATTTTAATGCAGCCTACCAAATACCATGTCTAGGGGGCAGCTAGGTGGTGCAGTGGATAGAGGACCAGCCTTGGATTCAGGAGGAGCTGAGTTCAAATCCAGCCTCACACACATAACACTTACTAGCTGTGTGACCCTGGGCAAGTCACATAACCCCATTGCCTAAAAAAACAACAACAACAAAAAAACAAATACCATGTCCACTATTAAGACTCATGCATAACTTCAAATGGATTAGGAATGAAATGTTACCCCTATTCTATAATACCCAGAAGCTAATTCTCTCTTGCTCTCCAGTTTCTTCTCTTCCCTTTTAATTCCTTCACCCCTTTATCTGCTAATTCTGATGGCTTTAACCAATCTCTTCGAATTTTAGCATTATTAAAGTAGTACTATCTTCCCTAAAAGAGAATGCTGTTACTGTTCAGGTTTGTCTGACTCTTCATGAGCCTGTATGAGGTTTTCTTGGCAAAGATACTGGAGTGGTTTTCCATTTCCTTCTCCAACAGATTAAAGCAAATGGAGGTTAAGTGACTTGTCCAGAGTCACATAGTTACTGTCTGAGGCAAGGATTGAAGTCAGGTCTTTCTGATTCTAGGTCCAGTGCTCTATTCACTGAGCTCTCTAGCTTCCCTAAAAGAGTAGACAAATGCATTTTCAAGGTCTTCATACTCAAAATCAACTTACAAATCTGACTAGGTCAGGAGCATGAGGTAGGTAGAAAAACAAGACTAGCCAGGCCTCAATGGCCAACAAGCAAAAGAAGGCGACATAGCATAGAAGAAATCATGCTGGCCTTGGATTCAGAGTTCTAGTTTTCTGCTCTAATGACTTTGGACAAGTCACTTTAATTTCCTGGCTTTGATTTACTCATCTGTATAATGAGGAAGTTGAGCTAGGTGTTCTCTAACATGTCTTCATCTTCTCAACTTTTGATAGTATATGTCTATCTGAAGTGTCTGAAGATAAGATGGTGGTAAAGTGGTATTTTCTCAATCTAATTCAAATGAATTATTTTCTTATGAGTTTAATAGCTTTCATTTATATACTGTTTTAGGGTTTTCAAAGTGCTTTATATGGTCATTTATCCTCACAACAACCTTATGGTGTTTGTTTTATTATATAATCCCTATTTTAAGAAGAGTTAAGTTTCTTGCCAAGTGTCACACAGCTAGTGACTGTCTGAGAAAGGATTTGAACCCAGTCCTTCTTGACTCCAAAGTCAGTGTTCTAACGAGTATGCCATATAAAAATAAAAAATGTATATAATATATATGAAATACACACAGACACATACATACATACATACACACACATATATAGAGATTGAGTTGTAAGTCATGTGTGTATGTGCATGTTTAATAGTGGCAAAACAAATTCACATAAACTTTGTGCATTTCATCATAATTTATTTATTAAAAAGGAAAATATCTTCTAAATCTTGGGAGTCATTTATATAGTTGGGTACAATTTTACATCTTTGCTGTTCAATCAATTAAGCCAATATAGTATTGTAAAAGGTCAAATTGTCAGAAAATGCATATGTAATAGGTTTCCTGCTATATGTTGTTATCCATTTCTCACACTCATTGCTCTAAAGTGCAGTACCACATTCCAGAGAGGAAAATGTGCAAGCTTGTAAAATGAACTGAAGGAATAAGGGATTCACAGAATTTCTTATTGCTGTGGAAATTATATCTTCTGTCTGTACATGTTTAAAATAGATTTCTCAGTGGCCAACTGAGTCTTTCTTTGAGACATTTGAGGGGAAGAAAAAAAATGAACAGATGTGGTTATAAAATAATGGTGAAATAAAAATTAAGTATATACAAACAAGCATTGAAGTATTCCCCATCTATTAGTGTTTTTCTTGGTTCCAGGTTAGTTATGATATTCTTTAACATTTAAATAAAAAGCTGAACTAGGTATATGATCAATGTTTCTTTCCATATTTATAATGTGTAAATATCCAGAAGTACTTCATTGCTGGTTTAAGTTGCAGTTGTATAATGGCTACCCATGATGATTAGATAACTTGTATTTGTATCTAAGGTTGTCATGATATACTCATTATGTCAGCATCTAATTCTTTCACAATTCCCAAAATCATGGAATTGGGCATAAAGTGAGTCCATCTTGGACTTCAAACAATGGTTGAAAGATCTTGGTAAAAGGCAATATTACCTGCAAGGTGATCCTATAACATTAGACTTGAGGACAGCATTATATCAAAGTTCTAGTGACCTTGTAAACCAACAGCACAATTTTTTTCTCAAAGAGCCATTCTGTATCTCAATTCTGCATGCCACAATTGTTTGCTCAGTTACTATCTCCTTTGTGCAGTATCCCTCTTTATGTAATAGGTACTAGGCTAGGTTCCTTGCTGTTGCACATAATCTACCAGCTCCTCAATTTCTACTTCTAGCTCTGGAAATACAAATCAAATGAATACTACCATTATTTCTGTATAGAACATGACAGTCAACTGCCCAAAGTGTCTATTCATTAACCTGTGAGTTCCCAGATAAAATCTCCCTTTGTTGGTCACCATGGTTCAAAAGAATTTAGGTCCTTGAGGGCAAATACTATCTCACTTCAGTATTTCTACCCCCAGCAATGGACACAAGGGTTAGTACATTTTTTCCCATTAAAGTGTATATAAAATTATTTTATGTTTTTGAAAGATAATGGTAATTCTTCTGCCTGACTTTCTTTTGAGAATCACCTTTGTTTTCAATCAAGGACTGCATTCCTCCTTGAAGAGTCAAGTTAGTTCACTCAGATTAGGTAAGGGTCGGCAGGGGAGGGAGATACAAATTAGAGTAAGCCTTAATCCATAACAATAAAAGAATATTGATCAGTTACAACTGTGTTTGCATTTTTTAAAGTTTGTACCAATTATTGTTATATATTTTGTAATTATATGAAATATACTCTATAAATCAATATAGAATTATATTACACACACACACACACACACACACACACACACACACACCCCTCTTGCAGCTTGAATGAAGAACTAACTCTGAAAAAGTAATTGAACAAAAGCATGTTGATTTTGTCTCTCAGTTAGTGACTGTTAAAAGAAGTCTGGCTTTTTAAATCACAGTCATATATAGGAAAAACAGTTCTACTGGTGGTAGTATTCTGTAATTGCAAATGAAGTACCAAGGAAAGAGTAAACACTCTCAAAAGTTTTGCCTTGGGAACTGAAATCTACAAAATGATATTAAGCATCACAGAGGTCAATTGCTTTACTAAAGGCAGAAAAATTTTACATAGTAGTTTCATGTTAATTAAAATTTTCATCTTTGCTTTTACAATTTACAATAAAAGAAACATTCCCTTTTCATATTCCTATTAGATTACATGATTATAATGCTAAAAAAAATTTTTCTCTTTTTCAGTTTTCAAAAGAAAAGTAATATACAAAAAAGTTCTATTTTAAGGTTGTCTTTGTAATAGATATCTCAGAAAACAGTACCTTGATCACTTTTACAAAAGACTTCACTTAGTCTCTTATTTTATAAAGCATACTTCATAATTGAAACATATTATTGCATTTCTAATACATTTCATGCTTCTTTAGATGGAAATTAAAAAGTTCTATAGCAGCACATAAGACAAAATAAAATAATAGGATTAAAATCACCTTTCTTCTTAGTACTTGAGTCCATCTTCCACCTTTTCACCCCAGAAATAATAGAGTGGACTATATCTAAGAAGGTATGACCTATATGTCTCTATATTCTTATCAGGTAAGGAGCATCAGGACTTAACTATGTGTATGCTTAGGGGATAACAAGTAATTCACTTCAACTCAATGATTAAACTTTAAATAACTTCAAACCAAATTTTGGAAAGCAACTGTGTCTCAGCTCACTGGCACCTAAAGTACCTTCACCATTTTGATCAGGCAAGCCTTCAGTGCTACAGGGTCCCCACTATTGCAGATACTGTTTGGTGATAGGTACATATATATGTTTTTTTATTGTTACATGGCTCAATGCAGACTCACAACATCTATGATTCTATACTGTTTTTCCCCATTGGCTGCAAATATCCAACTACTATCACTTCTGTGTTCTTCAACAGGATTTTCTTGTTAGCATCATCTATGTTCTGAGAAAATCAAGTCTAGAGTTTATGAAATGCTTTAATAAAAATACATAGAAGCCTGAAATCCCTGAGGAAAATCTGTAAGTTCAAAGCAGATATACAATTCCATATTCCAAAAAGCTTTAGATACTAAAAAAAGAAAAAAAAGAAAAGTACTCAATTTAACAAACTGTCAGTGGGGTATCATAGAATCACAGAATCACAGACAGAATTGGAAGGAACCTTAATGGTGATCTAGCCCAAGCCACTCCTCAAAAGTAATCCACAAAAGCCTGACAAGTGGTCATCAAACTTTTGCCTAAAGACTTCAAGGCAGGGAACAACCTGACACCTCTCAAGAGAGCCCATTGCACTTTCAGGATAATCTAATAGAACACTTTTCCCTGACATGAAGATTAAACTTGTCTCTTTTCAACTTCCACCCATTTCTTTAGGTTTTTGCCCCCTGGGTCCAAGCAAAGAAAGTTTAACCCATCTTTCCACAGGGAAGTCCTTCATGCTTTCCCCTGAGTCTTCTCTTTTCTAGGCCAACCAGATCCAATTCTACCAGGTAATAGTCATATGACCTAAGTTCATAACCTTTCTCCATTCTGTTTGCCATCTTTAGGACATTTCCCAGCTTATTAGTATCCATTCAAATGGCATTGCCCCAAATTGAACATAACATTCTAGCTATGGTCTGACTAAGGCAAAGTATAAAAGTACAATCGCATTTTTATTCATGTAAACTATTCCCCTCAATGCAGTCCAATACCACATTGGCTTTTTAAACTACCACATCATATTGTTAACTCTTACTAATTTTGCAGTCCACCAAAAAACTCAAATCTCTTTTAGACAATTTTATTTAACCATGCTTCCCTTATTTTGCTCTTGTAAAGTTGATTTTTAAAAAATCAAATATTATATTTATTCCTGTTAAATTTAGTCTTATGAGATTCAGCTCAATGCTATAGTCCATATTTTCAAAAGTAGGTGTCATGAACTATCTCTATTAAAGCCATTGCCTGCCAAATGGTATGTCACCAATGGAAATGGAGGGGAAGATGGGAGGTGACATTGCTTTCCACTATAATAGTTGACTAGTCCTGGGGCTCATCTCCACACAACCACACCTAGCATTTACTGCCCAACTATTTCTATTCTTTCCCCTCATTCCATTGTTTAGCTTCCTAACCTCTCTCCTCAGGAGCTTGATGTCACCTTCTGGGGATAATTTAAACCTCATTGCTACCAGAAAACAACAGTGATAGTTATTCAGGTATCATTGGGGAAAATCTCCCTTCCTCAGGATACCTATACTTGCTTCCTCAAACACTGTGGCTTTATCAGGTGTCCCTCAGAGCATGGAGTCTGAATTCTAAGCTAGGTCAATGAGAAAGAATTCTTTTTTTTTTTCATTTTGAGTGGGGCAGAATGAGTTACACAAGATGAGCAGGTGTGGATGAGTTTTAATATGCAATGTGTATCTCGTTCATTAAAGTATGTTTTCCCCAAAACTCATCCTTTTTCCAAACTTTTTTATTATTATCAAGCCACCATCATCCTTGCAGTCACCCAGGTTTACAGCATTGTGAATGATCTTTGATTTCTAACTCCCTCACCCCACACATCTAACCAGTTGTCAAATCTTTTCTACCCCTATAACTCTCTCATCTTTCTTCTTCCCTCTACTCACAGAACCACTACTTTAATTCAGGTCACCCATACCTCTTGCCTCAGCTATAACAATTGCCTCCTGTTTGATATTCCTGCATCAACTTTTTTTCCCCATTCCTATCCTATTTCACCTCAAGCTACCAAAGTAATATTCAAATATGATCAGTCACTCCATCAAATAATTTATTAAGCACCCATTATGTGACAGGCACTGTGCTAAATACTGGAGATGCAAAGCAAGGAAAAAATCTATTTTCGCAAGGAGTTCATAAGCTAATGGGGAGACAACTTGTAAATAACTAGGTACAAAAATGATGTAAACAGAATAAATTGGAGGTAGTCTCAGAGGGAAGCAACCAAGAATAAGGAGGACTGGTTAAAGGTTTCTTGCAAAAGATACAACTTTATCTGAGTTTAAGGAGTCCAGGGAAATTTGGTGGAGATGAGGAGGGAAATAGTTGTAGGCATAAGTGATAACCAAAGAAAATGCTCAGAGTAGGGATATGGAGTAACAATTGTGAGGAACAGTAATGAGCAAGGTCAGTCTTACTGAATCACAGAGTATATGCAGAGGGGTAAGGTGTAAAAAAGGTAGGAAGGGGCCACATTGTTATGAGTTTTAAAAGTCAAAAAAAAAAGATTTTATATTTTAAGATAAAAGTAAGAGGGTGGCACTGGAAGTTACTGAATAGGGAAATATGAAAAAGTCATTCACCTACTCAATAAAGTCCAGTAGTTTCCTATTGATGCTAGATTCAAATGTTTTTTTCATATTTATCTTAACCATTTTTAATTTCTCTTTTGTGTGAGTTTAATATCACATGTAACTCCTAGTACATTGTGTAGAATTCATAAATAAGTTTAAAAAACATACGGGGGGGGTATTTATTTTAACTGAGAAGTATACTTCCAAAAACTTTGGAAATTTCTGTTTTAGTTTTTCAGGATATTTTGGGATCCTGTACTATCTCTCATTAATGTTCTGTGATGTTTAAAAAGATTCCAAAGACATAGTTGCTGGGTAATTTAATCATTTTATTAAAAAAAAAAACAAGCCGGTTATTAATAAAAGGCTGGTCATTTGGTCTCTCAGACCAAAGAATCTCAAATGGCAGTGGGGTCACAGTTTGTATGCCCTTTGAAGAGGAGGAGTTCCTGAAGAGTGGCAATCAGCTCTCATTGATTAACATAAAGCCAGATGAAGGGGTATATTAAAGTGGCAGTCTTGGGGTACCAGACTTAGGGCACTCATATCTTGGTCAAAGAGACATCAATTTCCACATCACCTCTCTTTAGGGAGAATCAACCTTTCCCCAGATGTATCAAAGCAAACAGGAGAAGAAATATACACATCAGACCATACTTAGAATTTCTTTTACTGTCTGATTAGATCTTGGCCATGATAAATCTCTGAGAAATTTCCCACACTGGTTGGTTTCTGGATGGCGAAGTAGAAAAGGAGGAAAACCTTGGTCCTAATACAATAATTAGTTATTAAATATAAAAGAGAAATATTCATTTCTCACAGTTCTATTGAATTGCCCAGGAGTTGATACTGAATAGATGAGAGAGATTTTTTTCCTTCCCTATTTCTTGTTCAATCTGTCATTTTCAGTGTGCCTGATGTGTAAAGTCTATATAAGCTGATTTCCATTTTTACAAAACACCTCCTTCCTTCTACACAGTTTATGAAGAGGAAAGAGCATATTATAACTTGTCTTTTTCTTATTTGCTTCTTTACTATAAAATAAGATTGTGTGTATTCCAGATCCCTTTGGTTTTTCCTGTGTAGCTGAAGTGAATTACTCTCACTGATTAATTCTTAAGACTTTGGGGATTATGTGCATGAATATATTGTTCTAAATTACGTTACGAAAAAATTTACTTGAGATGTTTAGGAAAATACTTCTTCCTGTTTTCCAAACTGATTGCCCTTCTCGATTTCACTCGGAAATGGAAAAATTTGAAATGATCTACCTTAGGTAACAAATTAAATAGTTCCACAGTTCTTCATCTGTGCATAGAGTAATATTCATATTCTTTAGGCCTCAAATTTCATATCCTGGCTCTGAGGCAACAGTTTTATGCCAAACTTTAAATTTCTGGGGTTTCCTTACATCATTTCTGAAGAAACATAATATTAAATAACTTGTAACAGATGCTTTGACAAGAATTAATTCATTCATGGGGCAGCTAGGTGGCACAGTGGATAGAGCACTGGCCCTGGAGTCAGGAGGACCTGAGTTCAAAATCCATCCTCAGACACATAATACTTCCTAACTGTGTGACTCTGGGCAAGTCATTTAACCCCAATTGCCTCACAAAAAAAAAGAAGTATCAATTCTTTCAGCACTATAGCAAGAAGAATCCAACAAATCAGTCTAGTTGAAATTATAGGGGACATAATTTTCTTCACCACGCCCAGAATGGGATTTGGTTAGTCTCTTTCAAAACATAAAAGGGAAAGGTTGAACATACTTACATTGGTT
Source organism: Phascolarctos cinereus (assembly GCF_003287225.1). Classification (NCBI taxonomy): domain Eukaryota; kingdom Metazoa; phylum Chordata; class Mammalia; order Diprotodontia; family Phascolarctidae; genus Phascolarctos; species Phascolarctos cinereus. The sequence continues at coordinate 413,681,712 of NW_027555847.1, forward strand.
ATTCACATCCAAAAGGTCCTATAAATGGTAAAATACTTAAGGAAGGCAGGGTTTGAATAAATTAATGTGTCTTTGTAAGCAGTCACTTGAGTACCTTGAATTGTAGAGAACTGAAATCCCACTCGTGTGGGTATTTTTTTCATATTTAATTGTCTCAAAATGGGTAATCAGATTATTATCTGTAAACTTCTCAAAATTCATTGACAATTTTCAAATTTCAAATTCATATCATATCTTAAAATAGGAAGGGATATGAAAAGGGTTTGGAATATTTTCCAGTCAATGAAAGGATCAAGTTAGAAGTGCTTCTGCTTTCAAAAATAATGTTATCATAGTGATATAAATATTATCTTTGAGCTAAATATTTTAATGTCTCAGTAACAGATGTTTAGGAGGTGTTTATAATTACATAAAATTATATACATGGGAATGGAAAGAGGCAAAGGCAAATATATAAAGTTTCATTAATAATAAAAATGTAGATTTTCAGAAATACTGCATAAGGGATCAGTACCTTCCTTCATGTAATAGAGCATTTTCAAATACATAATTTTTTGGAATGGTAACTTAATGATGAAATGAGCTACTGATGCTATAGGGGATGATATAATTTGTTTTAAGCAAGTTATGCCTGCTATGAAATATGTCAAGTTTAACTAAGTGGAATAGAATATGTGAATGTGTATCTTCAGGTATTTGAAGGGCTTTCATATAGACAATGAATAAAATTTGTTCTTTCTGATCCAAAGCAAAAAACTAGGTTCAATGAATAAAGGAAATTTGTTGATAGATCTTAAATCTTCCAGTAAAGTACTTTTCTGATGCTTCATTATGATGTGGAAGTGGCTCTAGGTTTGCATAAGGCATATCATGGTACTTCCAACATCCTACTAAGCTCAAAAAGACTTTCAGCATAGGCCCAAGGGAAGAAATATGACTATTGTCTGAAGACCATCCTAGTAAATATGTGCAGAATCGCATCACCAGGCAGGTAACAAGATAACAAGTTTTCTTTTGTTCACAGTAATTTTTGATAACTATACAATAAGTTATAGAGGGGGCAGAAATAGTAGATACACTGGTAAGATTACAAATCCTGAAATGTCAAGCTGTAAGTAAAAGGCTTCACAAAAATTAGAGGTGTCCAAAAATGGAGGGAACTACCTTAGGAAGTAGTGAATCTCATGTTACTCCTGGCCTTCAAGTGGAGGCTGAAGGATGAGTTATTTGTGCTTTCAGTGAAGGATAGACTGGGTGATATTTGTGTTTACTTCCAATTTTGGGATTCTATGTGTCCCTGAAAATTTCCTTCTGAGCTCAGGGATTTGAGTGAAAAAGATCAACAGTCAAGTTCTCAAGTTTTGTGTTTTATAATGACACTCACTTGAATAACTTATTATGATTCGCATGCCAAAGACTAATTGTTATTAAAGAAACTCCCTAAATTTGCCTTTCTTGGCTCTTTTCCATTCAGATGTATATAATTTTGTAAAATTATAAAACCTTTTCTAAACATATATTATTGTGATATGAAAATTTCTAGCTCAAAGACAAGGTACCTTTATATCAATATGCTTATATTATTTTTGAAAGTGAAAAATATGTAATTAATTTTGAACATTAAATATATATACAAACATACATGTATATGTGTATATGTAGTGTTTAAGCAAATGTGAAAACAAAATTAGCATATTTGTATATTCATTAATTTATTGACAAAGATAATGAACTAAGACATCAAATTGTACCAGAGTACCCTACTGCTGTTTCCATTCCTAGAGTTTAAACAGACTTGAATTATGTCAAGTGTTTAAAAATCTCTAAGGTATTTAATTCTTTGCCCTGGAATAATAATGATATGAACAGTCATTCAAACAAAGTTGCCCACAACAGGCATTCCAAAAAATTGCTGCTTTTTCAGTGAAACAAGCTCTTAAATGTAAGTACTGAGGCTATATCACCATGCCATAAAATTCCATTTAATCAATCATTTCATTATAATGCAATAAGACATTGCGATTAACTAAGACTCTGCTGTTGCAATAATGATAGTAAGAAAGGGAAATAGGTGGTATTAGCCATTCAATCAATTAGTAACATTTACTGAGCACTCACAATTTTCTGAATGCTGCACTAGACAGCAAAGGCATGCAGTGACAGAACTACCTTAATGTAGATGTATAATAAGTACTCATAAGTTCCATAAGTAATAGTTATATGCATATGCATTATATTCATGTAAATTATATATGTATATGTATACATGTATACTTACACATTATATATATGTATGTACACACCCACCTACCTATATATAAGAAAGAATAAGAATAAAAATTATGCTTCTATTATGTGCCAGACCCTGCATTAAGGACTTTATAAATAATATGTCATTCAATCCTTATAACAACTCTGGGAGGAAGGTGTTATTATTATTCTCAGTTTCAGATTTATGAATCCTCTTATTTCTTATTTCTCAGACTGAGACTGAATGACTTGTTCAGGGTCACACAACTAGGAAGTGTAAGGGGTTAGATTTGAATTCAAGTTTTCCTAACTCCAGGCCCAACGCTTTATCTACTATGCCACCTAGCTGTCTCATTTGTAGGTCCAAATATATAGGTCTAAAGATGGGCTAAAAAGAAATGATAATATGGGATCAATTGATGCTAATATAATTCAACATTTTTTTTGTTGTTATTGTTATCATTCAGTCATTTTTCAGTCATGTCTTACTCTTCCTGACCCTATTTATATACACATACACACATCTATGTTTATATGTAGATAGGTAGATAGAATTCTGGCAAATGTTTAACAGCCTGCTCTCCAAAATTGTATGCATGATACATTTTAAATTTAATTTGTTTTTTATTTATTACTTTCTTAAATCTAGACAATCAACAATCAACCTCTGATTTGTAGCACTTGCCAATTTCCAAGGTGAAAATGATCAAATTGAAAAATTTAACAATCTCAAAAGCCCAAGAACCTATTTGAGCTAACTAAAGGATATTCTTGTTATATATAATAGGTTTTGCAGAACTTGGCTCAGAATTGAGTAAGAGGAAGAAGTTAGACTGCTTTGGGGAAATAATATAGCACTTTCCTTGATTATGAAAGAATTTCTGACCCTAAAAGAATATCTCTTCATCTGCTATATCATCCCAATGGCTAACATATGTATTAATCATGGATTACTGCCAATTTAGAATATTTAAATTACATATAACACAATGTACATGTGATGGAAAGATGCATTATGAATTTCAGCAGGTCATAGCATATTACCAAAAATCATTTGGAAACAAGAAGTAGCACAAAAGATATTGGAGACAATGTAGGACCAGAAAAAATAATAGTCATATAGTACAAATGAGAAATAGAAGGCTAATTTTATATTATTATACATGAATGTACGCAAATATGTATGAGCACTTATTAAGTGCTATGTTCCAAGCACTGTACGATGGGCTTGGGTTACATGTATAAAAACAAAGACAGTGCCTGTCTTCAAGGGGCTTCTAACAGTAAGACAATGCACAGAGCTCTTGAAATTTGCAGCAAGAATGTCATGGAGCCAAGTCTATTCTACTCATGAGTTGATTGTTGAATTTTCTATGTGAGTATTTAAACCTTGGGCATAAAAAATAGTACTACAAATCAGGGCTTAATTTATTGCTTCATTGATTGTCTAGACTTAAGAAAGTGATGGACAAAATTTTAATAAGGCAGATTAAACTTAAAATTGTAATATGGACTTTTTCACCCAGAGAACTATTTTTTTTTCACAAAACTAGAGACCAGCACACTACTGGTTGTCAGGCTAGTAAATTACTCCAAAAGAGAATACAACCACCTACCACTTCTTAGAACAATGCTACTTAAACTTTTTTTTTCCATCACTAATGCTAATAACCCTATGATCTATGAGCTACTGTTGAAACATATCTCAATTACTCAAATTAAATAATAACTGGAAACCTGACCTAAGACTTTAGTACCTCTCCTAATCTCCCTGAAGTTATATGAAAAATCGAGTCATATCATACCATGATGAATTTTTTCTCTATTTCCTCCCTTGGACTTCATTCAGATTTTCTAACTATAACTTGGCTTACTGCAAAGTTAAAATGACTCTGAGTTTTTGAAAACACTGCCAATGGAGTGTAAGCCCTGCCAAGTCCTATAAACAGGAGCAGCAACAACACTGACAGCAATAGCTAACATCTATATAGTGTCTACTGTGTGCCAGGCACCGTGCTAACCACTTTACAATTATTATCTCATTTGATCCTCACAACAACCCTGGGAGGTAGGTGCTATTATTATCCTCATTTTTACAATTGAAGAAATTGAAGCAAACAGAAGTAAAATTACTTGGCTGAGGTCATACAGCTAGCAAGTGTCTGAGGCCAGATTTTAACTTCCTGAGACCTAGCAGAGTTCTTATCATGTGATTTCAGTCATTTGCATTTGTGTCTGACTCCCCATGACCGCATTTGAGGTTTTCTTGGCAAAGATACTAGAGTGGTTTGCCATTTCTTTCTCCAGCTCATTTTGCAGATGAGGAAATTGAGGCAAACAGTGTTAAATAACTTGCCCAGGGTCACACAGCTAGTAAGTGTCTGAGGCCACATTTGAACTCAGGAAAACACATCTTCCTTACTCCAGGTCTGGCACTCTATCCATTGGGCCACCTCGCTGATGTAATAGTCACAAAAAATTCTTGTTGCTTAATTTATGCACACATGCATAATACCTCTGTACATAAACATATACATCCTGAGGCTCACTGAGGATATTCTAAGATGTTGAGCATTCTAATTTATCAGAACATCTTGGTTTGCATATAAGTACAGAAGAGGGCTTGAAGTGTTTCTGAGACATACCCATCACCCTCCCACCTTGATAGTGAGTATATTCAAGTTATTTTATAATTCAGTTTCTACAGTCATAAACCCTGATAAACCTAATAAAGGCTTACCAGCAAGTACTTTGCCCAATAACTCACCCTAAAGTTCTTGAAGTTTGTCTTGATGTTATCATGAATATCTGGCAGTGCCTTATTCATAATTTGAGGTGACCATTCTGGCTTGTCTTTCAAATATCCTTCCTGCATACACTTGGAACCAGCTTTCTGACAGAAATAGCACATTTGTTATCTTTCAACCTAGTCCTTCAGCATGAAGCATTTATTTCACTAAGGTATGGATGCACACAAATTCAGTCTTAAATATATAAATCATACCCATAAATTTCACACGTATTTTAACTCCTTTGTTTATCCAGATTTCCCTAAAGACTCTTTTCTCTTTGTGAAAAGTACACCATTCAAGTGCAGAATACTTTCATCCTAGAGAGGTATAGGAATCTGCAATGGTCCCTGGACACTACACACATAGCAAGGAATTCATTTTCATGGTTCATCTCTTCCTTCCTAGAGAAAACTTTTGCTACAGCAGAGAGCAACTCGATCTGACTCGCTAACTATCTTCAGTGTATTTCCAAAACACTGGAGACACTATTTCTAGCTATGGTGTGAAGTAGAAACCTTCATGACAGACCAACTTATCAATGCATGCACACATGTTGCATGAATTGACAAGGTTGGAATAAATTCTACCCAGGATTTTTTAAAAGGACAGCAGTATCACAAAAGGAGGCATGACAAATCATATCCTGACAAAGTGTTACATAGTGGTTGTTTGTCAAGGTCATTCTGAATGTGATTAGCTGAGCTCTAGCAGGTTTCAGCTCACATGTATAGCGTTCCCCATTCTACACACAAGATATCTTTATCCTTGAATATCAAAATAAGTGGATATTCAATATTTATTTGTGCTCTTACTTCATTCTCCAACATGACCATGCTCTAAACAGGTGGTACTGAATTATATATTGAATCAATTAAAAATAATTGGCTGGGTTGTTGATAATTTGCCCAATGATAATATGAATAGGAATCTGGGCCAAGAAATCAAAAGATTAGATTAAGGGCTTTTCTCAATGCATTGGCCAATTTTGTATGTCCATTGTTTTCTGGCTCTTCGTAGTCACCACCCACCAGTTTCTCTGTGAAAACTTGGCATCCATGAAATCAGGGAGCCCAGACAGCTTCCAGGGGGAGTCTTTTACCTCCTGACAATCCAGTAATCTGTCTTATGATAAAATAATGTGCATAGGTCTAAAAAATAATGATAAAAATCTGAAGCAAATCAATCTGCTAAGCTAATTGGCAGTTAATTTCAGGCATCTTCTAGCCAAAGCCAAAAACAAATTCTGGAACAATTTCTCTCCAGACATAGAAATGCCCCTGGAATTGTTATGTCAGGCATGATAATGGGGTTCCAAGTAGGGGGCACTGTAATCAAAGAAGCTATGTGTGTGCCTTCAAAAGGCTAGCAGAAGTATAAAAATAGAGAGAACCAGGGAAAACAAAGAACCATTAACACTTGCTTGCCCCAAGAAAACAGATGTGCCAATGTCTCATAGTGTCTGTATTTGAGGAAAAGAGATACAGCTCATGCTCAAAGAAAATCTAGCTAGGGGCAGCTAAGTGGCACAGTGGATAGAGCACTGGCCCTGAAGTCAGGAGGACCTGAGTTCAAATCTGGCCTCAGACAAAACACTTGACACTTACTAGCTGTGTGACCCTGGGCAAGTCACTTAACCCCACTTGCCTTAAAAAAAAAAAGAAAAAGAAAATCTAGCTAGTTTTACTCTATCAGTATCAGAGCAAAGGATATATCATCTGCAACTTGGGTTTTGAAGCCTAGCTTTGTGCATGGATCTTCATATGCATAAGGACATTCCTAATTGGTGGAGAAAATGCTAACATTAGATAGCATGCATACTTGAAGGAGGTATTTCCAAACACTTTTCCAGCTAGAGCTTTGGGAGGAAAGATGTATATGGTTCCAGACATTCTTCATAGTAAGTCCAAGGAGAAGGTAGAGAAAGATTTCGGAAGCTACAGATATTTAGGGGAAGCTGGATCCTCATCATGTTCCTGACTTTCACTTTGTTTCCCTAGAGACATTTAATAGAGAATTTCTCCATAATGAAGTGGGAGTTTTCTCTCTTGGGTTCAAGCTAAAATATTCTCATGGCCCTTCAAAAGTTCTCATTTGCTCTTTGATGTTTTATAATTTTATGTTTTACTATGTTATAAAATAACGTTTTGTGCTATATCCCAATCTATATGAGTTCTACAATTTATTTTTACTATTCTGCTTGGATAGTTGTGTTTACTCATTTTTCACTATTTGTAATGATCTTTTGGATAATCATTATTTGGTGTTAAGAGCCAACTCAGTACATGTAAGCTTTGATCTACTCTCCTCCCTCAAAATCTCACTATCAAGGAAATAGTTTCTGTTTGGAATCTATTGTGTTGCTTAACTGGCAATATTTAGAGGAGGCAGAAATAGATATAATTCTAGTTAAATACCCCCTCTTAGCAGCTTTAGAATAGAACACACATCCTTGTAGCACTTCTTCTACTCACCTTAAATGCAGGAATTTCAGTATCCTTTGAGGAGTGGTGGGTAAGTGGACAGTGGTGGAAAAGAGCATGAAAAAGCCCCAGATTTAGAATTCTCGTTACACAAGGACATAGGCTGATCTTTGAAGTAATCATCCCAGTCCCGTTGTCCTGATTCCAGTTATGCCATGGCATGTATGAAGTTCAACTAGAACAGAAGTGCAAAATGACCTAAATAGCTCCTGAATATTGGGACTTATACATGAGTAAGCAAATGGAGCTGACACTCTTTATAAATGAACTAATCTCAGATAAACAGATTCTGGGAGCCTTTGAGAAATTCATTTGTAAATCAGACTGATAAAGATAGCCACAAAGATTGATAAAATTCCTTTGGTGTTACAATTAATAACTAATTAGACATGGTAGGTATATATGTATCACTCCCCCCATACACAGACACACAGACATATAGACAGAACACACACACACACACACACACACACACACACACACACACACGCCACGCACACACACACCTTCCTCACTCAGAACAAAGGAGCCTAGTCAGACTAGCTACCTCTTCAAATGATATTTATGATAAACTGTGTATATATAAATATTGACAAAAGACACATATGTAAGACACATTTTATAAAATTTTGACTTCTGCTTATTCAGGAAGGCATACAGACCTGAACAGATAAGCAGAAAAGTGATTCAATAAAGAAAATGCATAGAATTTTGGTTCTTAAAAGTTGTAGTTTATATTTTTGCAAATAAATACCCTAATATCTATATGAAAAGATAGCAATTTAAATTATTTGAAAGGTAGTATTGAAGAAAAGGGATTCGACTTATATTGCATAGCTATGAAGGACAGAATTAGAAATAATGTATATAAGTTATAAAAAGTAACCTTAGATGGAATAAGAGATTTTGGAAGGTAATGCCTTCATACTTGAAACTACACAAACACAAGGAATCCCCTAAGTAAGTGCTAAATAAGGACTTTTGTTTGTTTGTTATTCAAAGGCTTTTTTTATTATTATAAAATGCACTACTACTACAGCATAGATTGGTTTAGATTGCCTCTGAGGAGCATATTAATTGACAATCATCATAATATGCATGTGATTCTTTGAAATGGTAGGGCTCACAAAAGTGTTTCTTTTCAAAAAAATCAAGTATCAGCATTTAGCCTGTTGTTTTATGGAATGTATAGATAAAGCAAAGGGATTGGAGATGAGAAGTAAGTTTTTGAAGAGGTATTAATCTCCCAGACCAAAATTTCTATCTACAAAGGAACAATTCTCTCCTACTCAGGGAAAAACTTCCAGTCTTTTAGTAAAGTGGTTTGCAAGTTGAGGGCCACACTGGTCAGCAGAGAAACTAGAAAGTTAAATGTTGAATTTACTATGTATTTAAGAGAAAAACAACCTGTAAATAGAAGAGATTTACAGTTTATTTTATAATCTTTTTTATATTCTACTTTGTGTATGCAAATGTTCATTTTGATTGCTAAATTCAGAATTAAAAATAATTAATGAGGAGCTGGGCTATGACCAAGCAAAGGATATAGAATTAAATAATCTGTATCCAACCATCACAACCACTACTTAATTCAGGTCCTCATCTCTGATAGCCTTAAGTGTCTCCCCTCCAATTCATTTTTCCATACAGCTACCAAAGTGATTTTCCTAAGATTCAGGATACTCTAGCACCCCTCCACCATTGACTTTAGTATCAAACACTATTACATCTTTATCTCATCCTTTTTAAAATTTTATTTTGTGTAAGTTTTATAATATACATAACTAATAACAGTCACTTAATTTATTGTCACATGGAGCTACACATTCATTTTTTTTTAACAGATAGGGGTAAACAACCAAAAAAAGTTTGAAAACCACTGTCTTAGTGGAAAGACTCCCTTGATGTAATTTCACAAAAAAATGGTTGCACAATTTTGTCACTGTTCTTGTGTAATTCCAAATTGGTATCCATGGTAGTTCACAGCCCCACTAAGTTTATCCACATCATTATTTTCTCACAACCACTACATCATTCACTGTTACCCTCTTACCTAATTTGAATGTTGTGCCTCGGGGAATTCTAGTAGGGGAAATCTAGGAATATCCAGACTAAGATTTGCTAAAGAGTCAAATCCATCCTGGCCCCATAGGACAGATTGTATGCCAATTGTCAGAGAAGGTGCCAGGAATATAAGAAACATCCCCCTGACCTGGTTAAGCAAGCTTATGGGGTCCTGTAGATGAACTGCATTCTCACTCTGAGTCAAAAGAAGTAATAAATGGGAACAAACAGTCTGCACATGCAGTCTCTTTCATTCAATCTCAGTAGGCTTTATTTAGAAAAAAAATGGATTGAGTCAGTTTTCATCAGTCTCAATGCATCTTAGGGGGAAAAAAAACACTAAGACAAAAATATTTGAAGTTGATTCTTTTTTTCTCCATCTTACACAGCACCTTCATTTTCATCTTTTCTCCTGAGAGTTGTTACTTTTTAAAAAGATAATTTTAATATAAAATATTTATAACTCCAGGAACATTGCAATGTTCAGTGTGTTTAATTTTAATTCAGTATGTAGCATTATACATGCACCATGTCAAATAGTTGCCTAGATTAAATCTAATAATTGCAAACAATAGACAATATTTTTAATTGCTATTTGATTTTAATGTTTGATTTTTTTTTAATACAAAGAACTTCTAAACATGTCAAAATCTAAAACTCTGTGACTATTTGGAGAGAGAGACAGAGAGATAGACAGAGAGACAAAGAAGAGAGAGAGAGAGAGAGAGAGAGAGAGAGAGAGAGAGAGAGAGAGAGAGAGAGAGAGAGTAAGGGTGGCAGGAATTAGAAGCAAGGTAGATTAAAGGAGTGATTAAGTGATTGCTCCTAAGGGAAACAAACTCTAAAGTTGAACAAAAGTATTTTTAACTCATTTTGAGGTGACAAAGAATTTGAATCAAAGGGAGAGAGTGCCCATAAATTGGGGAATGGATTAACAAGTTATAGTATATAAATGTGAAGGAATCCTATTGTGCTGAATTCTTATCATCATACTGACTAAGCAAGATTCCAAAGGACTAGTGGTGAAACAGGCTACCTACCTCCTCATGGAGAGGGGTAGGACTCAGAATACAAAATTTATGTATATATGTATATATATATATATATATATATATATATATATATATATATATATATATATATATATATACACACACATATATATTTCTGATCCATTTTTGGACATAGCCTGCATGGAAATTCGTTTTAATTGACTACACATATTTGTAATGTTTGTTTATTTTTTCCCTAGTGTTCTCAACTGAGAAAGGGGAGTTATAGGCAGAGTAAGATGACAGATCTTGGCTGATGTGAACAATAAAAATCTCTTCCAGCAAACTACCAGAAGTCCTACTCAGCCAAGATAGTTTTAAGTATGGACTCAGCAAAGAACTGTAAAACTAAATGTTTATACTTATAGGTAGCTAGGTGGCACAGTGGACAAAGTTGCTAGGCCTGGAGTCAGAAAGATCTGAATTGAAATTTGGCCTCAGATACTTACTAGCTGTGTGATGCTGGATAGGTCACTTAACCTTGTTTGCCTCAGATTTCTCATCTATGAAATGGTTATAAGAGAACCTACCTCCCATGATTGTGGTGAGGATCAGCAAGATAAATGGAAAGCACTCAGCACATTGCCTTGCACAAAGTAAGAGGTATGTAAATGTTAGCTATTAACTAGCTATTAGTATATCTTTTTATACTAGCTATACTCGTAGAGAAGGAGGCACCATCAAAATTGAACATCTTCCTCAGTTGCTGGCTACATTCTCTGCAATGGGCTTCATGTTTAATAAATAGCTATTTAATCTATCATTGATTTATTGAATTGTTGTTATCCTTCATTTTTGAAGATACCGATGACATCATGGGGTTATGTGTTGACTTGTGAGTGAGTTGGATTTAAGTAAGGCAGAGCTGCACAAAGTCATCAGTCTCACTCTCTCTTCCAGAATCACCAAAGTCCAACAGCAAGACAAAAGTCAGAATGACTGGTGAGAGCCTGGATGCAGTGGATGACCTTGGCATCTTTGGTGTATGACCAAGCACTCCACAGAGCATGATTCAGCAGCCTTCATGGTCTTTGGAACAAATCATTCTTATCTGCCCATTCTGCAGGGAGAAGTCTTCCTACGATTTGGGTAGACATCCCCTTAATTCCCCAGGGTTTGAGGGCTGTCAGTTATTGTCAAACTGGCTTAGCTCATCTTCTAAGACAGTTTACCAGTTTAACAGCCATTGTTCATGCTACAGTTCCTTGGAGCCACCAGTGAGAGTTGGGTGAAAGGGGAACACCAAAGGTAGATGAGCAGCTCTGAAAAGGGCTTAGAAAACCCTCATACCAGACACCCAATACACCCCAATTTGTTGAAAATAAGAGAGAGAGAAAGAGTAAGACAAAGTATAAATTGGCAATGTTATTCCGTGGGAGGCATTTTTAAAATATTTTTTGAAAGATTTTACTGCAAATATTTTGTTTAAAATGAGGGATTTCACTTCTGTGTAAAGTTTTATAATTATGGCTTTAAAAGCAAAAGTGTAAAAAGCATCTATTTGGTTAAAAGAATACCAAAGGCATAGTGCCATAAAAGCAAACATCTCCCTTTCTTATGAACTCACACATTATAACTATTCTATTAAATATTCTTGGAAGAAATAGACAATGGACTCAATATTGTGTTGGTAACTCAAGCAGAATAGTTATTTAGACTGCTTGCAACAATATTTTCAATGTGAACTTCGGAGGGTAATAGTTGTAATGGACAAAATTTGATAATTATTTTAGCTACTTTCTATCTTCTGTAAAAGGCTATTTTCTGTCATTCTAAATGTGACATTTTTTGTCACATCTGTTTGTTAAGTGGGAATTTCTCAAAGAAAATCCTATCCTTATGTTAAATAAAAAAAGGAACACACATATTAAATAAAAAAGGAGCACACACACTAAAAATGATTCTAGTAACTTTCTCTTTGTGGACACTTTGCAATATTCAATATTTTCTTAAGTATTATTTACGGAGGTAGATATTGATATTGCCAAAAGTTCAAAAACATTTCTGGATTTTATACAGATTTTTGTATTGTAGGTATAAAGATTTGTTCTTATCTTTCAGCCAGAATGGCAAAGACTATCTGTAGCATGGTACAGTCCACCATAATTGTCCTAAACTATACTTCTCATGTTATTGTTGTTGTTGTTCAGTTATTTCTTTTTTTAAAGCAATTGGGGTTAAGTGACTTGCCCAGGGTCACACAGCTAGTAAGTGTCAAGTGTTTGGTCTGAGGCCATTTGAACTCAGGTCCTCCTGACTTCAGGGCTAGTACTCTATTCACTGCACCACCTAGTTGCCCCTGTTGTTCAGTTATTTTTAAGTCATATCTGATTCTTGGTGACCACAGTTGGCATTTTTTTTATTGGTAGAGATACTAGAGTGGTTTGCTGTTTCTCTCTAGCTCATTAGACAAATGAGAAACTGACAAACAGGGTGAAGGGTCTTGCCCAGGGTCATCCAGCCAGTAAATATCTGAGGCCAGATTTGAATTCTGGAAGATGAGTCTTTCTCATTTCAAGCATGACACTCTACACACTTTGCCAACTACCTGCCCAAAAAGGAAAGATTGCTCTTCACTTGGTTCTGTTGCTCCTCATAATAATCTTTTAAAGAGCTACACCATTTCTTTATCTTCTTTAAGTATCATACTATAGCACAGCTGCATGCATTTTTATTGTGTCTAGTAAGAAAATACTTGGACTCCATCAGATTGCTCTTTATATATTAACCACCACCAATATTAGACATTCTTTCTATCCCTTGTATCCCTTATCCTATATCCCTTTCTATCTGGTTTTCAGTGGGATTTAACTATCTTTCATTATTTTTCACTGGAATATAAACTCCTTGAGGCAGAGATTTTGTCATATTTACCTCTGAATCTCTCTGCACAGAGCATTCAATATTGTAGACATTTAGTAAATATTCATTGAATGAATCAATATAAGGTTAGGACAATATTCCCTATTTTAGCTTTTTAAAGTCATCAGAGGTGGATGCCAAAGTCAATCTCAGCACATGGCCCATTATTTCAATAAATTTTATTTATCAGCAGATGACTCCTAGTCTTTCCTCAGTAATGGCCTCTGTTGTATGTGCAATAGAAAGAATATTGGGTTTGAAGTCAGAAGAGGTTGGTTCAAAGCATAGCTCTGCAACATAATTACCTGTGTGACCATGAGCAAGTCACTTATCCCTCTGGGTCTCTGTTTCCTGTTCTATAAAATGGAGTTGAACTAGGTGACCTAGGTCTCTTCTAGCTCGAAATCCTATGATTTTATAAGTTGCTATGGAGTCTTTCTCCTCTTAATTCTGCTTTCTTCCCACTCCCCAAATATACATTGTGCCTAGGCTGATGAAATCTCAGTGAGATTTATAGAGATAGACATTGAAGCGTTCTCATCTAGTAAGTACGCAGCCAAATAGCCTTTTCAAATGGAAAAAGTCACTTCAAATTCTGTAATTTAAGTAATTGAATGCCTAGGGGAAAGAAGGAATGTTCCAGGATGATACATTATCAATGGAAGGCAGATTTTAATGCCAGTTTCTCACTTTTTGTTGAATTGATGCTCTCTAGCCAAGATAATATTGACATATGGGCTCATACTTCTCTGTTTTTACAAGTAGGGCCGTAGGATAATAGAAGAGTCTCCTGGGTTCACAGGCCACAGAGCTAGGACAGGTGACCTCCTTTTAGGCCTGCTCAACAGGAAAAGTAATATACTCTGTTCTTTCAAATTAATCTCCTAAGTCATTAAAAAATAAATCTGATGTCAAGTGTTTCTACAATGTAATGATAAAAATAAATTGGATAAGGATGGAAGAGGGAGATCTTCAAGATCATAAGAAATGAGTGAAAGAAAATATGCCCAAAGGCAGGAAGAAGCCTTGTCTTGTAACCCCCCACTCTACAAAACAGCACTTAACAGGTATAGAGTACTTTCTGACCATTAAATAATTGATTCCCATGACCACATTCCCAGAAAGATAAAGCTCCCAAAGCATGCAAATGATGCTGGGTTGTCAGGATGCTCTTTTTAAGACAATAGGATAAATTAAGATGCAAGTGTTCCTGGATACCAATTTAATGCATGTGTTATAGGATATAAAGGATTTAAGAATGGACCTTACATGTCATTTATTTAAATACTCTCCTTTTTCATGTGAGAAAACTCAGGCCAGAGATATTAAGTGACTTGCAATTAGCCACACAGGTAGAACATAGAAGGGCCAAGATACGGATCTTTGTGAGGCTTTTTTATTCCAAACCTGGCATTCTTCATTGCACCAAGATCCTTCTTAATCTCAGCATTTTCATTTCAATAAAGTTTTGTGAACCTGGGAACACCTGAAGCTGATAGGGAAAGGATGAAAGTATTCTCATATGGATGGACTTTACCAGTATGCAAATTATTTCATGAGGAGCAAGATTTCACTCTATTACTACCAGGGTTCCTGATACAACTAACATTTGTTTCTACCACTATTTTGTAAGTAAATAATAAGATAGTTTATGTTTTTCAAAATTTTCATAAATTAGTCATTCATAGTCTATATTTTCCTGAGTTCTGCAACCAACTCATGTGATCATATCAAACAATTGTCCACATTAACATTTACATAAAGTTATAACTGTGAGCAAAAAATAAGAATTATTACAAATCAAGCTCAAATTTGTAGAATAGCACATCAAGTTACCTATTAGTTATAGCAAGCAGAGAGCATTTACTAAGTGACAGGCTGTGTCATTATACCAAACAGAGACACAGCTCTCAGAAGGATTTAAGACAATGCAGAGGACGAGTCTGAAGCAGTATGAGCAGAGTCCCAATGTAATATGTAAGATATATTGTCAAAAAGGCTTCCCTTTCCTCTATTTTTCCCAGAATAAAATCATTGTCTTTTGCAGGATTGAGATGAGGACTGCAGTGATGTAAGAGACTACTAGGCAATGGGAGAAGAAATGGATAGCTATGTAACAAAAAAAAGTATCTTCTATACCTTGCCCTCTCACTTTCATTATTTTACCAATCTAGCTGTGTGAAATCCTATTTCCCAATAGTTGGCATCATGGCTATCAGTCAAGTAAAAAAAAATTCACTTTCCCCTACAAGGTGAAGTAGAGGTCTACAAATAGACCTTGACCTGACCTGTCAGCTGATCTCTTTTGTATCTTACGCATTTAACTGGAGAGGAAATCTGCAGCATTATGCCTCATGTGCAGAATCTCCACAAAGCTTTCAGTCTGCAGGAATTCAAGGAAAATGTCATCTGAAATTTCAATGGGTTTGAAAAGACTTTTGAGGTTCCTTCTTAAAAAAAAATAAAAAAGCAAAGGATTGCTTGGTTTCAGCATTCTTAAAACAGGACATTTGAAACCAAGGAGGAGGGAGGAAGAGTTATTGATGATTAGCAATCAGAGTGATTCCTGGGAAAAGAAAGCAGAATCATTCTAGTACAGTGGAAAGAAAAATCAACCCATCAACAAGCATTTATAGTATTAGGGCTTTACTGTGTACCTGGTGTAGCACCAAGCACTGGGACAAAAAAAAAAAAGAAAAATTAAAAATAGTTCCTGACTGCACTCTCAATGATAAGGCACATACAAGGTAACCTTAAAGGCCCTACTAACTGAAGGAATTGGGAAAAGCCTCCCGCAGCAGTTGATGCTTCAGCTTATTGTTGATGAAAGATGAGAAAAAAGATTCTGATAAGCAGAACTGAGTATGGAGAGCATTGCAGACATGGGGGATAGTCAGTGCAAAGCCAAACAAATAACAGAAGTAGGTGTGTAAAGAAAAGTAGGTAGGCCAATATGGCTGAATTATACAGTATATGGAAGAGAGTGATATCTTATTTTAGAACATGGGGGAGATAGAGACAAAAAAAGCTAAGTTGCAAAAAGACTTAAATGCTGAAGGACTTTATATTTTAATTTAGAGGGATTAATGTATCACTGGAATTTTTATTGAAAAGGAAGTAATATGATCAGAACTGTGTTTTAGGAAAATCATACAGTAAATATATTGTGTGAAGGGGAGAGATAGACAAGGCAGGGAAACAGCTTGGAGGCTATTACAATAACGCAGATGAAAGATGACTTTTCAGGACTTTATTCAATCATTTCTCCTTCTACTTTCAGACTGCTTCTTCACAGTTTACTTTGCTGGATGCTTCTCCAGATCATAGCATCTAAGGATAGGTTTCCCACAAAATTCTGTACTGGTCCCTCCTTTCTTCTCCTTCTACACTACTTCACTTAGAGTCAGAGGATGGACTCATTCCTCACTGGTTGGCACAATCCCTCCCTGCCATACCCTTTGCCATTCCAGTGATTCTGAACCCTTAGCTGGTATTCAACAAAATCCATTCCTACTCTGAGTGGCCTGCCCCATTACTGCCATACTTCTCAACTCTACCCACCAAATACTCCACTTTTATTCTACCTGACTCTTACTGTGTTATTTAGAATGCCAGTCTATAACAAAAAGTTTCCTTCCCATACTAACCTTTTTTTCTCCTTTCCCACTTTTTTTCAATCTATTAGCTCTCATTATCTGACTCCCTCCTGATGGAATGTCATCCCTGGCCACACTTTCCAGCACTAAATGAACTTTCACCCAATACCAACTCACTCATGGTAATGGTGGAGGAGTTGTAAACCTATTTATTCCTGATTGCTATTTTCATAACTTTCCCACTAACACTATCATTGAGTATAATTCAATCCTTAGAGTATAATTCAATCCAAATCATCTTCAATGTGTTCAGTGCCTGGCTCATAGGCTTTCCCACCACCCCAACTCTTGTCTTCATACTATGGAACTTCAACATAACATACTGATGCTCCCTCAATAATAAGAATTTCCCAGTTCTCCATTCTATTAAATTCCCATGAACTACTCCTCCATTCCACCTCAACCACACATAGAGAGGGTAATATACTTGATTTTGTCATCACTTATAAATATTCCACTTCCATGTTCATGTTCTCTGAATTTTCTTGATATGATCATAACATTTTTATTACTCTATGATTCCCTCTGCATTAACACTCCTAACTCTGTTCTGGGTCCTTACCATGACCTCCAATCTCCTCATTATTCAGTTATTTGCCAAGTTGTCACCCATGCACTCTCTTTCTTACCTGGAAGTAGTCCAAGCCAGATCCTAACAAAAAACAAGTCTTTCAAAGTGGTAAACTGAGAAAATTCTATCTGAATGGGCTAAGAGTTAAGTCCACAGTTAGTCAGAACATAGTCTGCTTTCCTTTATTAGCTTTTCTTTGTGGTTTTTTCTGCTGACCAAGGACTTCAAAAACAGCCTAGATTAATGTTTTTGTCATATTGTGTATTGATAACTGTCATAACTTATCTATCAATCTCATTAAAATTTCCTTCAGATGGTTTTGGTTTCTTCTGGTTGCGCACAAAGAATGTTATTCATATCAAACTTAAGAGAAAAGAAATATGGATGTGTGACTCCAGTTTAAATGAAGTTGTACTGCTTTCTTTGGAAATATCATATTAGTGTTCTTGGTGGCAGACTTGCTGGTCTTATTCTAGTAACTCATTTTTCCCAGAAAGTAACATTTTGAACAACAAACACAAAAAAAATGACCACAATATTTACCAAGAGCTCAGAAACACTTTAGCAAAAAATTATTATGGGATTACTAAAATGCTTTGGAGAATTAGAAGGGAATACTACTGCAATGCATTTTGTCTTATGGGGTAACTCATTACTCAGGGTTCTGTGCCCTTGGTGATATCCCCTGAGGAAAAGACAGCAGGCAAGTAAGGAAAGTAAGGACAAGACTCATATCCAGACTTCTGGGGAGGCAAATTGCATAGAACATAGAACACATGGTGGGTAGCTGTGGCAGCCAAATCAAATTTATTATTTTAAGGGATAGATAATCAGAATGGACAATTTAGAAAACCGATATTAAATTTTCAAAAAAAAAAGTAAAAATAAAGGTGAGTCTAGTTTGATGATTAAAACACTGTGTGTTCAACCAAATCAATTGATTTTCAGCAATGAAAACTATTTATTTCCTGCTGTGTAAACACTGTTTTGATCAGTTTGATGGAAGATGGGCTGTTTTCAGGGAAGAGATGTAAAAAGAACATCTTGTCCACTGCTCCTTCTTTTTAGTGTCTGTAAATAATTCCTTTATAATCAATCTCTCTCTCTCTCTCTCTCTCTCTCTCTCTCTCTCTCTCTCTCTCTCTCTCTCTCTCTCTCTCTCTCTCTCCTTCTCCCCCCCCCCACCTACCTAACTACATACCTATCTAAATATACACAGGGTCCAAGTACAAAGCATATTTTTTTTTTTGCCTCTTGTGAAAGGAGTATTTCAAATGGATCAGTGATTTGGTTCCATCAGACACATATAGGTGTGTTTCTTATCCCCTCAGAGGTAAAAATTAGGCCTCATCTCTTTATTGGACAAGATTTCTCAAGAGTTTGCTTATCATTCTTGTTTCACACCTTGTCAGGTTATGTTCTTAACTAATGGTCTCCTAAAATATTTCTACTGATGGTTCATCAATATAAATGGAGGAGAAAAAATATTTTCTTGAGCTTCTCTTTAGGACTGATGAAATTTTGTGTATTTTACATAATTTTATATTGAAATATTTCATTTTATAATTAAATAAGTTAGTTAAATCTAGATTTCAGCTTTGTTGAAATTAAATTCTGAAAAAAAAAGAACAGCAGTCACAAATGTCATTTTCATTAGCATAATATGAGGGGTTCCGAGATGCTATGAACACTTGCCCTGGAATAACTGCCTATCACTGCTTGGATATACATTCTCTATTTGTTTGCGTCCTTGAGAACAGGATGCCATTCTACCTTACTGGCAATGTGAAATGGATTTTTTTTAAAAAACAAGTTCTATTGAGAAGACTCCACAGGGTCTGAAGAGCAGAAAAATGCTGCAATGGTTAAACATTTAAGAATCATAAAAAAGGATCTTTTGCTTTCCTCAGCTTCTCTCCAGGAACATATTTCTAGACTGGCATTCTGGTTTTGGCCAAATAACAATAGCACAAAAAACTTGTCTTAGTTCAAAAACACACTACCATTTGAGACCATATAAAAGTTGACTTCAAAAATGGGAAACACAGAAATGGGTGAGTAGGGGGCAGTGTGGAGATGGAGAAAGAGAAAAAGATATGGAGACACAGAGACAAAGAAACAGAGGCAGCCAAAGAGAAATGGAGTGAGAAAATAAGAAAGACAGACAGACAGAGAGGAAGGGGCAGAAGGAAGAACAGGGAAAGAGATATATGAGAGGGGAGAAGAGAAGAGAAAGAGAGAAAGACAGAGAGAGAGAGAGAGAGAGAGAGAGAGAGAGAGAGAGAGAGAGAGAGAGAGAGAGAGAATTCTAAATATTAAATAGATTTTATTTTACAATGTTTCAATTCTCCAAGTTTGTAAGTACTTTTATGCTTATGGAGGTATGTCTGAAAAATCCTATTGAAGCACAATTCAGAGCAAAATAAAACTTTTTTGTGGCAAATTTGGAATAAGTTAACAAAGCTGAGGAGGAATGCACCCTTGAAGATTTAAGATACTAAGCCCATTGAGAGCCTGACTTCATAAATAATTGTTAGAAATGCCTTCCATTCTTCTAATCATGTACTTAGAATGTGAGATTTAAACAACTGAACAGCTGTAAGTGCAGCTCTGAGATCATGACAAAAATTAGTATATAGAATTTAATACATTAAGGTTACCAAAGCATTTGTGGTATGCAGCATCATTGTCCATATGCCATTTTTATATCACAAGATAATCATTCTTGGGGGAAGGGGTGGTGAGCTTTCTTTTCCAAAGCAAACATTAATTCCATGTAGGTGTATTTTGAAGGCTGAATATAAGTATAGTACAAGTATTTTCTTTTCTGAAAAAGGCTGGCCTAGCTGATCAGCAGTGTTTCAAAGGCTCAGATTTTGTCTATGGGTCTCTAAAAATCCCCCTTTAGAGTTCATTTTGAAAAAGTAGAGGTCATACTGTTTAGGTATCAAAAATTGGAACTGGTGGAAACAAATGAAGACAATCCTGTATATTCAAAATATATCAGAGTACAAAGGAAAAAATGGCTATAGAGTGATTGGGGTATCTTAATCTCTGTGGTAATCTGAGACAGCAGCAGTATAATGAAACAGGAAGCATACCAGATTTGGAGACAAGGCAACTGAATTTGAATCCCAGATCCGCCACCAAGGACTTGTGTTATTTAAGGCAACTAACAATATCTGCTGGCCTGAATTTCTTAATCTATAAAATATTAGCATCAGACTAGATGTCCTTGGAAGTCCCTTCCAGCTTTAAATCTATGATTAGATTAGATTAGATTGGGAGCTCCTTGAGGGCAGAGACTACCTGTTGACTCTTTTTGTATCCCCAGCACAAGGCACAAAGTAGTTGCTTAATAAATGTGCATTGATTGATTGAATCTGTCAACTGGACCTAATTCACCTCTAACTTGTAGATAGCCAGAGCTGAACAGAGCTGGCTAGAGACTGGAGAGTCAGGAATCAAACAGAAGTTTAATTTCAAGGTGAAGGAAATGGCTTGCACATGGGCTAGGACCCTGCCACAAGTGGGGAACCCTCTTTAGTTTGGCCACATCTCAATACTTATACTAGTGTCTGCTCAATGAGCTGTAGCCCTGACAATGATGGATAACAGCAACAATGTGACAAGTTTGATTTGAAGCAAGGCTTCATGGCCAGAACATAGATATAGCATGGGCTTGTCCAAGCTCAGAGAACAACTGGTGCTGGTCAAAGTAATGTAATAATTACATGAAACAATTCTAGGATTTTTCTGTGGCTGAAATTATCCAGATGGTGCATGCAAAGGATGGTTGTTATGCCAAGCTCAGGGCACAGTTTGCTTGCCAGGCCTTACCTCTAGAAAACAGGGTGTCTCCTAAAATCTTTACAAATCTAAATGATGCTTACAGCAGAAAATGAAAAAAAAATACTAGAAAAAAAGTAAAAGGAAGAGTACAATGATGAATTTTTTCCTCCTTTTTTTCCCCTCCCTTTAAGCCCCACACTCCAAAGGCATCTGATGGCTAAGTTCACAGTCCTTAATGTTGGCATAAAACCTCACTGAAAATATAAAGGACTCTACTATTGATATAGGAAAAAAACTAGTTATTTCTTTGGGATAGGAAGCCTCAGGTGAGGAAACTACTTGTACCATTGCAGGTCAACACCTCTGCAACTTCTAGTCTCAAAGAGCTGCCTAAAACGTTTAGAGGTTTAATGACTTTCCCTTGCATCATATAGTGAGAATTCTTCAGATGTAAATTGACCCCATCGTCCTTCCTGACTTTGAGGCCAGCTCTCTATCTACAACACTACCTCTCTTCAAGTAGAGCAAAAAAAAAAATAGACTCTGAATATATAAAAGAGAAAAAGAGACCATGATTGCTAGATCAAGGTCACAAATGGGACAAGAGAGGAAGGAACTGGTATAAGACTTAGAGGAATTAGATTTTAGGGGCAGCTAGTTTTCGCAGTGGATAGAGCACTGGCCCTGAAGTCAGAAGGAGCTGAGTTCAAATTTAGCCTCAGACCAAACACTTGACACTTATTAGCTGTGTGACCCTGGGCAAGTCACTTAACCCCAATTGCCTAAAAAGAAAAAATACAAAAATAAAGGAGTTAGATTTCAAAAAGAGGATGACATTACCTTCTAAGGCTTGAGAGAGGGGTAAGGGTGAGCTTATTAAGATGTTTACTAGTAACTAAGGAGAAATAAGATTGTTTATATAGAACTACTGTCCGGGAGTCAGAGGTCTTCAAGAAGAAAAGTGTTTTCTTAGCTTTACACCCTATACTGTCTGGCAGCTCTCAAGAGACATATCCCAATATCTCCCATTGATCTTTGAAGAACTAATAGAGTCTAACAAACAATAAACTTAGGGGTATATTGTATTTTCTGTACTTTAAAATCAATTCCTTGGCTATGTAGAAGTGATAAACAATTTTGAGTAGTCATTTATCATTAGTAGAAATAAAAGAGGACATGGCTATGGAATTCTTTTAAAATCACAATTGCTTCATATTTTAACTTAATACATGGCAAATAAATCTCAGAAAACCCTGGCATTTTGGGTTTTTATGATTAAACCTAAATTCGGTAGTCATTAGTTATTTTAGTTATTCAGTACTAACAGTTTTCATAGTTTATGGTGAAATACATTTCTGTGACTAACTGCACCAAAATTATGGCTCGGAGGTGTGCAACTATCCATTGTAATTTCAAGCTGTCAGATTCCTCATGTTCCTCCAAATTGACAATCTTCTACTGCCTTACTGTCTCAAACTCTTCCATCAAAGCCTCATACTTTAAATTGGGATTTATCCCCTGCCCACATGCAAATTTGCTAAAATAAGTAAAATTAAAATAATTAGTAGTCATTTGTATCTTAAGTTGAATAAAGAATTGAGAATGGGTTTGTGTGTGTGTGTGTGTGTGTGTGTGTGTGTGTGTGTATGTGTGTATGAGTAACCAAAACTAGGGACGTATAAAAAAATAAAAAGTAGATTATGCTGTACTTCATTTTCTTCAAATGTCTTATTTTGAGCAGATCAATGTTTGGTAATCTCACCAGGTTTCATAGGCTTAATTATCATTTCTCCTAAGATCATTCCCAGATTTACATACTCATCCTTAGTCTCTCTCTACCCTCCCACCCCCACTCAGAATCAGTCCTGTATCACCAGTTGCTTCTTTCAAATTGGAAGTCCTGTGTCCCAGAGAAATCAAACTGGACATATCTAAAATGGAACTCATTCTTTCTCCCTAAATTCTCTTATTGCTATCAAATACACCACCATCTTTCCAGTGACTGAAGTTCATAACTTCAATATTAATCTGAGTCTTCATCTTTCTTGCCCCATATATTCAATCAGTTGTTAATATTACTATTTATACCAATACAATATAATTCATATATTACTCTTTCTACTTATCTTTGTTCAGTTTTTATCACTTTTCACCTAGATAATAGTAACAATCTGTTAACTGATCTCCCAACCCAACTTAAGTCTTTCTTACCTCTAATGAATCCTACACAATTCTGTCAGTGATTTTCTTTAAGCATAATCTGACCATGTGACTCCTGTACTCATTCAACTATTCAACTCCTTTAGCATCCAAACACACACACACACACACACACACACACACACACACACCCAAAACAAAACTTCTCTGTTTAGCTTGTCAGCCCTTATACAATCTGGCCTCAACTTACCATTACAGCTTCTTTTGACATTACTCCCTCTGCCACACTCTATAATCTAGCCTATCTGTCCTTTTCTGTTCCTCACTCGTGATACGCTTTCTCCAGTCTCCTTGAAATTTTTTATACTGGTTGTCTCCGTGTCTAGAATGTACTCCCTCCTTAGGTAGTCCCACTCTTCCTCTATGGTATAGCTCAGGCAATGTCTTCTTAAGAAGGCTTTTCTAAAGACTCCAGCTTCTAGAGCCCTTCCTCCCTCCCATATCATCTTCTATTTAGCTACTTTTTATACATTTGTATTGTTTCAGTTCATATTTATACACTATATTTATACATGTGTGTGCATACATACATATATACATGCATATACATATACATATGTACATACACACATACATACACATATATGTGTATATCTATGCTTGTTGTGACACTCATTTATCCTCAATAGAAGATAAGCTTATTTAAAGTAAGATTGTTTCATTCTTTTACCTACATACACAGCACCTTGGACAGTGGCTGGGAAGATTGTAAGTGCTTAGTAAATACTTGTTGATCGATACTTTTTAATTTGTTCACATCAATATGTTCATATTATAGTATGTACCCATTGTAGAGGAAAATGAACCCAAAAACGCCCTTCTATTTTAATATTTTATCAGGCATAGTGTTTTGCACCCAGTCAGTAGCAACTACCTATAGATTCAGACACTGACTTATTTAAAGATTTATTTCTTACCTCTATCTTTGTCAACTAATAACTTTGAGGGGGAGGGACTAGAAAGGTAATTGGTTTACTTGAAGCTCCATCTCAAAATAATAAAATTTTAGGAAGGACACAAATTAACAAGCCAAATTTTCCCTAAATTAAAAAGGCAGGTTGTATTCTCCCACTTGCCAAATACAAATTAAGTTGTGATTCCCATGTGCTTTACAACACAGTTTCCTAAGATCCCCATAATATAGTAGGCTACTTGCTTATTGAGTAGGAGTGGGGTATCGAGAGGTACTTATTTATTAATAGTCATTTTCATTTGTTTCTGATCAGCTATCTGAAATAGTTGACAACTGAAACATACCAGAAAATAAGGGACAAGGCTAAGCCTGTGATGCCTAAATTCCAAATAATATACAGTTTTATATTCTTTAAAACATAAAAGAATGAATCCTATTGTCTTACTCATCCTCCTTCCCCCACCCCTTCCAGGCCCCACCAAATCCCACTACCTTTTGAAAGCAGTGGCATCTTTTTAAAAGTACACCAGTGCAAGTTTCATGAAGAATTGTTAATACTGTTGAGATTTACCTTTCCTTTATACATCCTTCCTAAAATCAACATCCTGCTTCTGGTGTTTATCATTATAATCTGGAGCCTTTTATATAACATTTAGTGAAAATAGATTTTCAATCATCATTTTTTTTAAAGCTAATGTCAAACCATTTAGCATTCTGTCTCATATTTCAAAATTTAAGGCTATTTCACTGGCAGAACCACTATAGATCACACTTAAAATGAGAAGAGCCATGGACAGGAAATTCCGGTTTTAGTTGTAGTTCAGTCACAAACTCATTGGAAAACTTTGGACTGGTCATCTGGGCCTCTGTTGTAAAATGGGAAAATTGAAATGAATGAACTCTTGGGTTTTTCTTCCAAATTCAGATTTTATGATTTAGTAACCTCAAGACTTATAGTTACTAATTAATTCTCTTTATTTTTAGTTATGCTAATTTTATATGTATATATACAAATTTCAGTTATAGAAAACCATTTTCAAAGAAAAATATCTGGTCCTGACACTTAAAAATACAGAAAATAATCAGATATATTCAGTTAGGAAAACAAAGGACAACCTCCTCCACACTTACCCAGTGTGATGTTGAAGAAAGTTTTCTCAGACTCAAATGTTGGGGGTGGGGGGAGAGAAATCTACAGACTCACTTTGAATTTGTCCAAACATTATAAAAGATAATGTAAAAGTAAAATTTCCAGATAACTGAAGTTTGTTCTTTTAATCACTCAAACTCTTTTTTAATCCATTTAATCATTTTCACTGCAGATCTTTGTAAACTGTGTTACATACTTCTTTGCTTTCATAAACAGTATACTGAGCACACTTTAACCCTGTTCTTAGAGAAGAATGTTTAGCAAGAACTGTAGTAGACAATATCCTTTTAGACTGCTTATCTTCCCATTGATATCCTATATATCACACATGGATCTGTTGATGACAGGACATGTATTGGGAGCCATGGAGGGACTGGATGTAGGTTTATAACTTTACAAGAAGCCTAGCAAGCAAATTTTATCACGCTGAATTGAGCACTTCGTGAATGAGAGAAATTTGAAGCTACTGACTTCCAGAAACTTGGAACTATGGCTTAGTTCTTTGCTATATATCCTAGCTTTCTAAGTTTGCTTTCACTTTCCCCATTGGGGATTGTTGCTTTTGTTTTTAAAAACCACTTTTACTATATCAAGGTAAATTCCCATTCCTGAAAGATAATTAAATCTGAAAGATTAAATTAATTCTTAATTGGTGACTTGGCATTAGAGACCCATAGTTATCTTCTTAGGATCCTGAGGAAATGCATTCTTTCTCTCGGCCCATAAAATCATTTTTAAGGATAAGAGTTGTAATACTAGGATATGGGCTACACTTACAGTTACCCTTGTCTGATGAATTAGAAGGCAAGATAGTGAGTCTTCTATAACTAAAAATATTCAAGTAAAGACTGGTTAACAACTTAGCAAGGGTGTTGTAACCCTATTTCATAGGATAATGCGTCTGGATGACCCATTAATGACCCTTTCAGTTCAGACTCCATTTTTCTTTGTATTAGCTATAACAATATGAGGCCTTGAAGAGTATAATACAATAAACATTTATTAAGTGCCTAATAAGTACCAGGTACTTTGTTAAGCACTGGGGATAAGAGAGAGAAAGGAGCCCCTGACCTTGAGTAGCTTATAAACTAATAGGGAAAGACAATAAACAAAGAAGTTGATGGGGATTGGACAGAGGATACCTGCTATAAGGGGCATGATGTTGGTGAAGTCTAAACCAAGCCATGAACTTTGTAGGAAATGAAGAATTGGCTGAGTTTGTGGGCTCTATTTAAAAGGGGACTTTTGAAGGAGTCTTCTGCTCTATCCTCTAGCCCTCCAAACAGAGTGACAGAGGCAACTGAGGGTTCTAATGAAATGAGTAAGTTTTGAGGTGACAAGATTATTTGATACTACTGCTACTAATAATACCTAACATTTATAGAGCACTAAAATTTGTTTTCCATGAATTCCTAAGGAAATCTATTTCTAATCAAATTGCTATCAACCAATGTATTTCCCATCATTCAAGATAAAGGTAAGGGCCAGCTAGGTGGCACAGTGGATAGAGCTCCAGCCTTGGGGTCAGGAGGACATGAGTTCAAATTCAGCTTCAGGAACTTGACACATACTAGCTGTGTGAACCTGGGCAAATCATTTAACTCTGATTGCCTCACCAAAAAAAAAAAAAAAACAGGATTCTTTGGGGTAGCTAGGTGGCGTAGTAGATATAGCAATGGCCCTGGAGTCAGGAGGACCTGAGTTCAAATCTGACCTCAGACATATAATACTTCCAAGCTGTGTGACTCTGGGCAAGTCACTTAACCCCAATTGCCTCACTAAAAAAAAATAAAATAAAATAAAGGTCTTCTTTTTTGCTTAAACTTACTGTCTTAATAGGTGCCAGGCATTGTGCTAAGTTCTTTACAACCATTATCTCATTTTATCCTCAACAGTGCTAAGCACCATTATTGCCCCCACTTTACAAAGATGTAAACAGAGGTTAAGTGACTTGCCCAGGGTTACATCTTAGTAAATGTCTGAGGCTGGATTTAAATTTAAATTTAAATCTCAGGTTTTCCTGACTCCAGGCCTCACTTTTATCCACTGTACCACCTGCTGAATTTTTAGAGGATTTTTTTTCTTTTCCATCACTTCTTACAGCTTACAACATGCCTTCAATTGTTTCTAATAGGGGACTTAGTTTTACATAAAAACACTAAACATGGGGCTAAGGGTGACAAACACATCTTTTCTGTATTGGAAATTGCCTGTGCTTTGTGATGCCTATTCAATTAAATTTTCAGAAATGCTTAAAAAAACTTATTTCTGAAATTTTTAAAACTACTTTCTGATTGTTTAAAGCTACTAGAATTCTGTCTTTTAGATAATTGGAGTAATTTTACTACTCATATCAGATTACGTCCGAAATGCCCTAATTACTTGCCAGCATTAGGCCATTACCAGGCCAAGCATAAACTGATAGATTCCATGAAGTCTTTGCGTGCCTATTCTAAGTCTTATTTAATTCATCCTCTAAAATTCTTCTTGTCATGGAATTTTAAAATTTGAAAGGACCTTAGAAATAGATAATCTACGGCAAACTTTTATTTGAAGAAATTAAATCATAAAGGACCAGAGAGGTTAAGTAACTTGCCTAAGAACACTCAACTTTGCCCTTAGCAAATACTTGATGCAGACCAAAAAAAATTGTTTTCCACCAATTCCTAATGAAATGTTTTTCCAATCAAATTTCTATCAAGAAATTCTATTTCCTATTATTCAAGATATTCATTTTCTCTGCTTAAACCTATTGTCTTAGTTAATTTCTCCCACTCCCATAATGAATAATTCTCTCCAACCAGATGTTATTATTTAACCAATCATACCAATAACACATGAGATTACCTCACTTCTCTGAAAAGAAGTCATAGCTGTTATTTCTAGAAATAGAATATGAAGTATTGTCCATATCCTTTTAGTAGTTCAAAGGAAAACTTTAATGTCTTAATGTAACACATATTCTCCACACCACATGCTCAAGGTGAATAATATGAATTTACTTAAATCTGGATGTGAATACTTCTCATAAACAATGCATGGAATGACTGTAAAATACCACCATCTATGGGAGAGAAAATGCATGATTATCATTATAGCCCTAATCTACCCAGTGATATGTGGTATTTGTTCTTGTGGAATATCTCATTAATTAATTCTCTGTGAGCTTTCAAATAGATAGAAATAAATACCATCATCAGTAGAAACAAAAGCAATCCATCTCCTATAATACAGGCAAGATTTCTACCCCTGCTGATTTCACAATGCTTGAAATGAAAAGCTGGACACAATTAAAAAAAATCTTATCACTTAAATTGTCAGGAAAGCTTTATATCATACATCTGGCAAATGTAAAAACAAAAGGGTTAAAATTGTGACTCTGGAAAGGTAGAGAAAAGAACAATGATCTAATCTTGCTAATGTGTTTTTTCTTGTCTGTCATCCCTGCAAAAGTTACCATGACTATCTAAGGTAATTGAGTGTGCTTAGGACAGAATGATGCATTGAACAGTTGGTCATAACATTGTCTGGGGTCATCAGGCTTAAATCACACCCATAGGGCATCACCAAGTGGAAATCCCACCTCTGACCCATACAGTTGTGATTCTCTGGTGTGCTTCCAAATGAAAATCATGGTCAATCTAAATTTCACCTATTTATCCAAGCACTGCTGTTGCTTCAAACACATTAAGAAAATAATAGAAAAGGTGAAATATCCTTATATATCCCATTCAACAAAGCTTTTTTAAATTCCAAATAACAATAGATTCTGAATTTACTAGGAGCTAAGAATGGAAAATTAATATTGTATGGAATAATTTGTCTGCTGAAAACAACTATCGGGAGTCAATTGAAGATTGCCTAGAACAGGAGTTCTTACCTATGATCCATGAACAAATTTCAGGGGCTTTAGGGAACTTTGATGGGAAAAAATAATACCTATTTTTACTAACTTCTTACTGAAATTTAGTATTTTCTAAAATTATTGAAAATGTTATTCTGAGGAGGGTTTGTAGGCTTCAACAGACTCCCAAAAGGTTCTATGAAACAAAATAGGCTAAAAATAAACATTGTTCTAGAATGTTCTCCTCATTCTAAAAAATAGCAACTCTGTTTTAGAATCCTGGGTTCAAAACAAGGACTGAGTTTTGAAAAGATTCAGAGACACATGACTATTTTTCAATGACTCAGAAATCAATCAATCCATCAACCAACAGCTTTATAAACCCCTACTATGTGCATATTCTTGTACTGGACATTTTTCATAACCTATCTAAAACAGACTTTTCATAAATATTTTTAAAGCATAAATTATTTTAAATACTCTTGGACTTTGTTTGAAAGCAAGTTGAAAATTGTTTATCTGGACAAGATTTTGCTAATATCCTTCAGCTGAATCAGTTATCCAAGAGAAAAATCTATCACCTAAAGATATTGTGGTCTACTTCTCAGGACACAGGATCATTGCGAGATTTTCTTCTGTGCATCTTGTACCTTCTTTAAATGCATTCCAGTGATAGATTCATAGGATAATTGGAAGGGGATGCTAAAGAAAGATTCCAGTGGAGGCTATACTGTCATTTAATTCTAAATAAGCCTTGTCCCAATGTTACTCTAAGGCTGGGCCTAACGTTATTCTATTTAAAAGAAGATAAAAAACTTTGCTTAAGGTACGCCACTGACATGAGCAATTATGCCTTTTATAATTAAATGCCATTTTTTCTGAATTCCTAATAGAAAAAAGAAATTCAGATTTAGGAGCAAGACTATTCAAGTGCTGAGTAAAGCAGTTAAGAGAAGCCAGATAAATGATATTTTGCTTACCTTGCCTTTGAGATAAAATGTCTTTGCCAGCTTAGTTTAAATAGGCAAGAGTAAGCATTGGTAGCTAATTTGAAAGATGTTGAGTGGCTATATGAATAAGATTTCATTATGCCAGAGTACCTGCCAAGTATATTTTGCCAACCAAAAATTTTTGGAGCACATTTCCTTACTCTTTAATATTTTTCATGTTTATTAAAGGGAAACTGAAGTTGTCATCACAAAAGCATTTTGTTAGTAATGCATTGTCCTCAGTAACACCTTTCAGATGATCTCCCAATATGTCTTACCTATCACTCTTTGGGAAACATTTTCAGTTTGAATTTGCTCATTAATATCCTATTATGCTATTTTTAATCACCATTTAGCTTCCATTCTGGCTGTTTTCCTTTGTCCTGTGAAACAGAGTAGAGTATAGAGAAAGTTCCCTAATGTAAGTGTTTTTAATAATTATGATAATAAAAATGATTATGATAATTATGGATTATTATGGTAGTCCTAATTGTCAAAGTAATAATAATATTAGCAAAGACCTCAGAACCCAACCCATCATCAATGTCATGTGAGGTAAAGAAAAAGAATGAAGTAAGGAAATGCCACCTGGTGGACACATAAAGGACTCTCTGTTCTCTAAGTCTATTACAGTAGCTGTGTAGTCCTAGATGGAAACCTGAATTCCTGGACAACTGGATTATAGGGATATAACTGATTTGGTTAGTATCCTAACCAGTTTAATAAATTGTTCTCATAAATATAAAAAATAGGTGGGTAGGCACACTTACTGACTCTACTCCAAACCGTCATTATTATCAATTTGTCACAATGGACAAAAGATTGAGTTGTGTCGTGTTCTGATATCAGAGGAAGCAAGATACATCAAAACAAATAAAAATAGTGATGACTCATCTATTTGAATCCTGCTTACCAATAAAATGTTTAAACCAGTAGTACACAGGAAGACATATTTATTCTTTTATTATGTGTCTCAGCTATAACATAACAAAACTAGAAAAAATGTTAT
The DNA here is from genome assembly GCF_003287225.1 of Phascolarctos cinereus. NCBI lineage: Eukaryota > Metazoa > Chordata > Mammalia > Diprotodontia > Phascolarctidae > Phascolarctos > Phascolarctos cinereus. The sequence continues at coordinate 413,713,356 of NW_027555847.1, forward strand.
GAGTTCAAGGATTTTTGTAAATGATATTATCAACTGCTATTCATACAAAATTATATTGCAAACTAACACAGAATGATAATATAAGATGAATTTCATCCAAAAGTCTAGATTAAATAAAGCTTAAATTTTCTCCCTATGAATAGCTAAAAAAAGAAAAGATCCTAAAGTCACTGAAAATATTTACTTAATGTACAACACCAAAATGTTACTTAATAAAGAAATTGGTAACAAACAAAACATCAACATCTGAAATAATTTTGAAAAGGAAATGGACATACTTAAATAGGAATTCTGAAAAGCCCCTTTTTACTTAGAATGAATCAAGCTAGCATACCAATTAGACAAAACCAGCATAATCCAAAAAGCTAATACATGCTATAATGATCACAGACACATTACTTTACTGTATTTGATAGAAAGTAGAAAAATAGTTTAATACTTTCAATATAAGCAGAAACCATTTCCAAAGTATGAATGATAGAGTTAACAGGTGGAACAAGCAAAGAATACTCTTAAGGTATAAGCACCACCATGGCAAAAGTCACTTGAGAGATCTATTAAAAATTTGTTCAAAGGCACTAGGTGATTGTACTAATATCTAATTTGTACACAGAGTGGAAAACTTGAATGCCATATTACCCAAATAAAGGCAAAAAGACATGCCACATATATGGAAAGGAATTTGAAAGAGCATACCAGAAATTATAAGTTCTCTTACTTATTCATTAAAAGTAAAAGTGAAGAGGTTAAGGCAATACAAGAAGTCAGAAATTTATTAAACATCACGTAAAAACTTTATTTTGGAAACATTTTTTTATAATTTTAAAAGACTGTGGGAGCGGCTAGGTGGTGCAGTGGACAGAGCACTGGCCCTGAAGTCAGGAGGACCTGAGTTCAAATCCAGTCTCAGACCAAACACTTGAAAACACTTGATACTTAATAGCTGTCTGACCTTGGGCAAGTCACTTAACCCCAACTGCCCAAAAAATAAAAAAAGATTGCCATGTAAAAGGCCTAGTTCAGAACAGATAATAGGAATTTGAAGTCAATAAAGTTGCATAACATGATTTAGAAGCATTCAGTGAAACTGAAGTAGGAGTAGAGAAGATGGAGGGTAGGGGTGATGTTGGGTGAAAGATCTGTAGGCTTTCAGAGACAATAGGACTAGGGGTAAATGACTCAGTGTGGAGGACACTTAGAATAGTGCTGCTAAACAGTTGAACTGCTAAACTACTGAGTCAAGGCTGTAAGTTAGGAAAATGAAAACAGAGCAAGGCTGTTGGATAGGGGAAAAAAGTAGATAAGAAATGGATAGGAATTGCAGTAAGAATGAAGAATGGGTTTCAGAAGGTTGAAACAATGGATAAGTTGGAAAGACAGCAGATTGTGATCAGAAAAGAACATTTTGGATTTCAAGAACAATTCCAAATTTTTTTTAGCACATTATGCAATTACTCCGGAGGTCAGGTTTCAGATATATATTTGAGGATGCTTAGTGATTATTCACAATGTGAGGGTTAGGCCTCAAGATGTTCCATCAATCTGATATTCACTGGATTATCTCAGTGATGCTGAGTAATGCTGGCCTGAGAATACTAATATTAAATACAATTTCTTCCCCAATTGGTAAATTGTCAAAGGATATGAACAGGCAGTTTTCAGAGGAAGAAATTTAAAATATCTATAGTTATATAAAAGTGCTCTAAATCACTATTGATTAGAGAAATGCAAATCAAAACAACTCTGAGGTGCCACATCATGCCTATCAGATTGGCTAACATGACAAAACAGGAAAATGATAAATGTTGGTGAAGATGTGGGAAAATTGAAATAGTAACGCATTGTTGGTGGACTAGTGAGTTGACCCAACCATTTTGGAGAGCAATTTGGAACTGTGCCCAAAGAGCTATAAAGCTGTACATATCTTTTTACAATACCACTTCTAGGTCTGTATCCCAAAGAGAAAAGGACTCATATGTACAAAAAATATTTATATCAGCTCTTTTTGTGATGGCCAAGAATTTGAAATAAAAGATATGTCCATCAATTGGGGAATGGTTGAACAAGCTATAGTATATAAATGTAATGGAACAATATTGTGCTATAAGAAATGATGAGCAGGCAGACTTCAGAAAACTCTGGAAAGACTTTTATGAACTGATGCTAACTGAAGTGAGCAGAACCAGGAAAACATTGTACACAGCAACAGCCACACAGTCTGATAACTGACTTCAGTACACTTAGCTCTTCTCAGCAATGCAAGGATCTAAGACAACTCCAAAAGACTCATGATGGAAAAATCTATCCACATTGAGAGAAAGAACTATGGAATCTGAATGCATATGGAAGCATACTATTTGCTCTCCTTTTGTTGTTTGATTTTGATTTTTCTTTCTTACGGTTCTTCTCATTCATTCTAATTCTTCTTTACATCATGACTAATGTGAAAATATTCTTAATATAAATGTATAAGTAGAGCCTATATCAGATTGCATGCCATCTTGGTGGTGGCGGTGAGAGGGAGAAAATTTGAAACTCAAAATCTTTTGGAAGTGAATGTTGAAAACTAAAAATTAATAAATCAATTGCTTAATTAAAAAAAAGAAAACTTCAATACCAATACTATTATGTAGGGGGAAAAAAACAAAACTACTGGACTCAGACTTAGAGGAAATGGGTTGTTATCTTAGCTTTGATACTAGTCAGATGTGCAGCCTGGGACAAATAATTTCCCGGCAATAGACTTTTTTCCTTCTATAAACTGTGGTCCATATATTTCCATCAATGAAATGGCACCATGGTAACATGTTTTCACCTTACTTCCATTTGTCATTTGTAAGTCAGAAGAGTAGGTAGGGATGAGATGCCAGAAATGAGAGGAAGGAACATGCTGAGTGGTAAGAGGTAACCTAAAATGGGAGAGATAAGAGGTATATGGGCCCCAAGACAACTGGCTCATTAGCAGCTGATTACATATATCAACCTGCCCTAAATTATGTTTTGCTTCTTTTCCAGAACTTAAAAAATGATACTGATCTTGTCTGGAAATGAAAAGCCATCATTAGGGCTCAGTTCTGTCTTCTATACCTAAAGGATTAAAATATCAATACCTTGTACAAAATTAGTTGTGATGGAGCTAAGAAAAAAAAAGGGCTCAATCCTATCAATCAGTTGATTTTACTTATCTGTCATTTTTTTTTCACTGACATTTCCTTCCTAGTACATCACATTGACTTTACTGGAGGGGTTAAATCATTTCTTCAATATCTCAGGCTCTTTCATGTTGGTGAAATATTTTATATATACACGTGTGTATACAAACATACACACATATATACATACATATGTTTACATAAATACACAAATATATATATATATATATATATATATATATATATATATATATATACACACACATATATTTGTAAATATGTGTGTATGATTTCACAAGGTGGATTATCACTCATACAGTGGGCTACTGCTTAATAGCTTAAGAGGGAATGTTTCTACCAGAATCACTCATGTAGCAGGCCCATCTATGGGTAATTATTAAGAAAGATTATGATCTGTGAATTCCAAATGAACTGTGTCTCAGAAGGAATAAGTTTTTCTTTGATTTCAGCAGCATCTCTGCCTTCTATAAAACCTTTGCCAAAATTTATCCACATGGATGTCAGGAGAGACAGCAGTCAGGAGGCTTTGGGCAAAAGATGGAGTGTGCTTAGTACAAATAGGTCAAACATTGTACATCTATCTTGTGGAATCATGTAGCATAACATTCAATTCCAACACTTACATTTTTGAAAAGGTTAATAGCAGGGGAAAACCATGGTTGAGACACATTGAAGCCCACACCTGCAGATCTCATTGCTATTATTTTAGCTGAGGAGGAAGGTATGCCTCTTGTGCCCTGCTGAGAAAGTGATGAATAGAACTTTTTGCTGGATTCATTCTGCCTTATCTCCCTGATTATACATCCTAGGAGTAGTTGGCTGCTTTGTAAGTGTTCTGTCAAAAGTGTAAGATGCAAGGATTTCATCTTACCACTTCCACGCTCTTTGGCTTCAACCCCTTCCATGAAGGTAAGAAGCCATGGAACAGGGTACCATACAAAGTCTTCTGTTATAACAAAGAGAACAACTTATTGTCATTAGGGGGAAACACTACTTTCAAGTGTTTCAACAATGACTCAGAGCTACTACTTGAAATATTAATTATGATAAGATTGAAAATACAATAAGACAAACTCCTTTTTCAGTAAGGATGTTTTATTTAGCTATGAAAAAGAGAGTAGTAAGCTTCCCTTGAACTCCTTTGTTTGAAGTAATATTTCCCTCCTTCCATACTGAGAGTGTATTTATTGTTCATGCCTTCCAAAAGTGATGTTGTATTAGGTGCAGCATAACAACATACTGTATTGAATTTGGAGTCAATGGGCAAGGACATAAAGTCCAATGCTGTTATTTACTAGAATAAATGTTAGTAATTTAGGAAAACTACAATCACATTGATCCCCAGCTTCATAATTGTGAACTATGAGTAATTATACTTATATCATCTACTTCTTATAACTAAATGTTGTAAAAATCAAAGCTAATAATGAACATGACTACCTTTTATCTGTAATCCTGCATAAAACAATTCCATCATCATCATCATTATCCTTATTTTCATCATCGCATTCATTCTCTGTAATTGTTCCCAGTTTCTAGAAAATATTTAATACCAAAGTCTTCCAAACATTGCAACATAACCTCATAAAAGTTGGGTTGATTAATTTTATAACAGCATTAAAAGTAATGTGAAACCCCAGTTGCAAAGCCTATTGGAATAGCATTCTCTCCTTATTAGTGGAGATGAATGCCTTGCCCTCTGTGAGAGGCAGGGCAGATTTGGCAAGAGCAGGAGAGGAGAGGGGTCTTGAGTTTTCTTCAGACCAGTGAGCTGTGAGTCTTCTTAAATTTTTGCTTCTTCTGGCTTCAAGGTTCAAAACAGAAGGTGGAAAATGCCAACTCTGCTTCAATCTGCTGAAGGAAAAGACTCTGGGAAGAGAGGAAGAGAAGAGCTGGCAGCTTCTATCACGTCACTGTCTCCAGCTTGCTACAACCCTAAAGACTTTGAGGAACTTTGCCCTGGGTGAGATCTTGAACTCTCTCTTGGTTGCACTGAGTTACCCTGTTCCCAATAGAATGTTTTTACTCTTGTTTGGTAGAAATTCACCAAAGTATACCTTCTCTAATTCTATTTTGCTATGATTTGGACAAAAGGGTTTCTTAGATAAGTGATTTATGTTTATTCTAGAATTAATATTTAGTGGAAAAATTGTCAAGACTTGAATATAGCGAGAGTTTGGGGTCCTGATTTTTCCCAATAATAAACAGTAATCAGAAGTTAGGTTGTGGGACAGCTAGGTGGTTTAGTGGATACAGCACAAGCCCTGCAGTCAGGAGCACATGAGTCCAAATTTGGCCTCAGACACTTGATGATACCAAGCCACTTACTCCTTATTGCCTCACAAAAACAAACAAACAAACAAGAAGTTGGGTTGAATTTGAAAAATCACATTCCCTAAACTAATAGTACATAAAGGAGCAGACAGATATAATTCTAGCCTGGTATCCTCTCTCTCTCAGAGAAGGCCAACCCTTATGGCCTCCCCAAACCAGCAAGAATGAAAGTTCTGTTGGAGAATGGTTGGGGTAGAAGAGAGTAGAGATGTCTAATCTACCTCTCTTCAAGCCACACAATGACTCTTTCATGGTATATGTGGGAAATAGCCTTCATGACAAATGTTAACTTACCTTAAATATCTCATTTTTTCCTATCGGTGAAGCCACTATATTTTATCTAGCATCAGATATATTGCTTCTACCACAGAAAAATCATTTAAGAATTCATTAGAGTTTCAATGTTGAGGCAGATGAAATAGCTCAGCAATATAAGTAGCAATGTCTTCACCAGGCTAAAGATTCCAGGTAAAGAATTTTAATGTCTGAATAGCTAATGATTCTAGAACATAATTAACTTTTAAGAAACCCACAAGGACATCAAATATTAAGTCATAGGTCAAGTATAGTCAGGGAGAGATATTATTGTGGCATATATAAAAGCCCCAACAATTGTCAAGAACTTAGCATCTTTCTAGTCAGAGACATGTATTTGGTTAATGTCAAGATAGAAACAAAATCTGGTGTAAGAACACCAGAAAGTGGGGTGACGAATGTTGAAATTGTCTATCATGAAGTAGGCATTTCAAGCACAAGGGTCTGCTTAAGTTCCAGGATGATAGCTTTTTTCCCCAATTGCACACTTAAAGTATTTGAAAGTAGAATTACTGATGATTTTTTTCTCAAGGTTTAACAGCTTCCCATCACTGTCAGTAGCAAAGGCATTGTGTTATGTATCAGTAAATAGACAAAGGATGAGCAAGCATTCCCAAAACTTTTCTTTTATTACTATTAAACAGTATCAACAAAACTCTATCCTTGAAATCACTGCATCATGCAAGTATGAGAACTAAAAAAAGATTAAAAGAACTAACTTTTCATCACAGTTATGGAACAGTCATTTAATCAGTGGGAGTACAAAGAAAAGCCAAAAAAAAGGCCACAGTCCTTTCTCTAAAGGACCTCAAAGTCTAATGGGCATACAAACAATTGTATACAAATAAGATATACACAGAATAAATTCCCTCAGGGGAAGGCACTAAGGTTAAAGAAAACTGAGAAAGATGTCATGCAGAAGGTGGGATTTTAGCTGAGACTTAAAGGAAGTTAGAGCACTCAGGAGCCAAAGATAAGGAGGGATAGAGCTCCAGGCATGAGGGACAGAGAGAGAGAGAGAGACAGACAGACAGAGACAGAGACAGAGAGAGACAGAGAGAGACAGAGGAGAAAAGGCCATTGGATTTGGCAATTAAAATAACACTGCTAACTTTGGAGAGAGCAATTTTATTTGAATGGTGAGCTCATATGTCAGTATGCAGAGAGTTAAGAAGACAGTGAGAGGAACAAAAGTGCAGTTACCAGTTATATGGACAGCCTTCTCATGGAGTTTAGCAATATGAAATAGAAAGGGATATGGGGTGATTAGGGTGATAACTAGTGGAGATTAATGGATCAAGTGATTTTTTTTTTGGAGGGTGGAGGGGACATGGGCAACTGTAAGCAGTAAGGAAGCAAAAAGTAGACAGAAAGAGAGTGAAGATGATTGAAGAGATAATCTCCTGGAGAAGATGGGATGGAATGGAATCTCTCGTGCACATTTTGCCAAGTGTTTGCCTTGGCAAGAATAGAAGTGGACTACTTATATGAAACAGAGATAAAGGAGGAAACAGTATCACAAGTTACCTAAGTAATAAGATGAGAAGGGAAGGTGAAGAAGGAGCTCTTTGTAAATGACCTCAATTTTATCAGTGACATATGAGGCAAAGTTCTCAGCTAAAAGGAAGGGCGGAAGAAGAACTGTGTATGGTTTAAGGAGGGATGAGAAGGTTTGGAAATACTGTTGAATAAGGGATAATGAGTCAATTGCAGAGGTATAAAAGGATTGCCTTGCTATATTGACAGCCTGAATGAATCTCATTTGGGCTGTCAATATAACAAGGCAATGGATCCAGTCAACACTTTCATGATTTTCTCCAACTTCATTTGGCAGCATGTAAGTAGTGAAGGCAGTGGGTGGTAAGAGCAATGCAACAACAAAAAACAACAACAACAACAACAGCCAGTATTTATAAAGCACTTTTATGTTTGTAAAGCATTTTATAAATATTAGCATATTTACTTCTTATAATAACCCTGTAAACAAGGTGCTGTTATTATCCCATTTTTATAGATAAGAAAACTAAAGCAGAGATAACATGATTTGCCTATGATGACACAATTACTGTCTGAGGCCATATTTCATTCCAGATCTAATGTTCTAACCATTGTGTTATTTTCTTGCCTCTACCATAAGATGAGGTCTTCTCAGTGTAAGATCATCAATAGGATAAAGGGGCCAGGGTCTTGAAAGAATAGAAGAGTATAGAGTATGATCAGTTCAACAAGGAATCAAGATAGGAAAGGAAAGAGGGTTTAGCCATTACTGGGATGATGGCCTGAGAAAGAATTGAAGGATGAAGGGAATGGTGAGGATGAATGGTCTCAGTGAGGTAACTGATTTCACTCTTGATGAGGAGGAAGAACAGGGTTTAGAGTTGCAAGGAAGAGGAATAATGGACAAAATATTATGGTCACATAAAATAATTTCAGCATTCATGACCACAGATACAGAAAATAAAACATTTGTGGGTGATGGCAAGATCAAGTGTATAACCATTTCTGTGTATAGCTGTGGTGGAGTAAAGAAATAAATTATGGGAAATCAGTAAATTAAAGAATTGGGAGGTTAGGGTGTTTGAAGGAATATCAATATATATGTTGCAATCTCCTACCAAGAGGGCAGGAGTTGGGGAGAAAAGATGGTGATCCAGGTATTGAATTGTTGAGGAAGAAAAGAGACTGTCTTTGAGATTGGCATACAATCGTCACTTTTGTCATGATAGAGTAAAACCCATGTATTAAATGAACCTCAAATGAAGGGAGGTTATTAAGTGATAGTGGTAGAGAAAGAGCTTGGATGTAGAAATGGGGAATAAGGAGTATTCTAACTCTTTCATCTAAGAAGTTTGGGTATGGGTGAAAGTACGAGTAGTGCTAGAATGAGTAGCCAAGGATACTGTGTAATCTGGCAGAGCACATTATCAGTGAGTGCAAGAATATGTAGTGAATAAGAAAAGAAAAGGTTCAAAATGAAAACTGTGTTGTCTATGGAACACATATTCCACAGAGCACAGTGGAAATGTTGGGCAGCTGTGGAGAGAGATATGGTAGCAGTAGGGTTGAAATAAATAAGAATAAGGGAAAATAATAAGTGAGTAGGAGTTGGGTTTAAACAATGACAACTGAAGGGTATGAGAGGGTGTAAGTGCATTAATCATTGAGGAATGAGATCAGGCAGGTCATCATTGTCGATACATGTTCAGTCTTAAGTGGAGTTCTCCCAGTGTATCAGTCAACTGTGGTGGGAATAGAGGGGAGGTACAGGAAAAAGATGAGTATGATACATCACCAGGTAGGGGCAAGGAAACCTCTATGGACATAGAGATGGCAAAAGATGGTACCTGGAGGGCAATGGAAAGGCAGCTCAGGGAGGCAGCTCTTTCCACCATATACACATAAGAGCAAAATTTTAAAATAGGTGAAATTTTGGACAATTGATTCCTAATGTACTTCTGGATCTTTCTGTACCCTTCCTCAATACCACTCCTATGTTCAGATCTTCCTTTCTGTTTTATTCATAGAAACTTCAAATCAATGGAGCCAAAATGGTGGAGTAAAGGCAGGATCTCTTCCCAACCCTTTCCAAATACCTTATATAATGACTCTAAACAAATTCTAGAGCAGCAGAATCCTCAAAATGATGGCATGAAACAGTATTCCAGTCCAAGACAATTTGGAAGGTTGGAAGGAAAAGCCTGTTGCACCAGAGTGAGAGAGGATCACAGTCCATCATAGCCTAGCTAGCACAGACCTGGCCCAGCAAACCAGGAGCAGGCCTTTAGGGAACTGACTCAGTGGCAGCGGTGGCGGTCTCCAGATCTCTCAGCCCAATGACCCCAAAGATAACTTAGAAGGTCAGCAGGAAAGGTCTGTTGGGTGAAAGTGGAACACAGTCCAGCTCAGACTGGGCCAGCACAACCCCAGCCCCAGCAAACCAAGAGTAAGCCTTGGGAGACATTGAATTAGTAGTGGCAATAGCTGCTTCTGGAACTCTCAGTCCACAGACTGCAAGGGGGGTTGAACAACTGGTCAGAAGGAGATTGCAGGACTCTCTTCGCTAGCACTGAGGCAGGATTCAAGTGCTTTGCCCATACTCAGATCCAGGTCACAGTCCTGGGTTCTGGGTCACAGTCCCAGATGGCAGTTTCAGGACAAGGAAGAGCACTAGAACACCAGAGCTTGTGGCTGCAGTGAAGGGTGAATACTCCTTGCACTTCCAGGGCAGAAAAGAGTGCTTGTGGTCACACACAAGGCAGGAGAAATAAAAACACCCCTCTCCTTAGATTATACCACCTTGGAATAACTGAAAACTTACAGGTCCCTAGAAGTATCTCTGAAAATAGCTACACTAAACCTCTGAAACTTGGGACAGTTCACCCTCCGCCCTGGAAAAAGAGCTCTACTTTAAAAAAAAGAGTTGAAAGTCAAGTAATAGGCTGGAAAAAATGGACAAACAACAGAAAAAAAATTCTGACCATAGAAAGTTAATGACAAGGAAGATCAAAATACACACTCAGAAGAAAACAAAGTCAAAGCTCCTCCTATATCCAAAGCCTCTAAGAAAAATATGAATTGGTCTCAGGCTATGGAAGAGATCACAAAGGATTTTGAAAATCAAGTAAAAGAGGCAGAGGAAAAATTGGGCACAGAAATGAGAGTGATGCAAGAAAACCATGAAAATGAGTCAACAGCTTGGTAAAGGAGACACAAAAAGAAAATACTGAATAAAATAACACATTTAAAGAAGACTAGCTCAAATGGTAAAGGAGGTACAAAAAGGCAATGAGGAGAAGAAAGCCTTAACAAGCAGAATTGGACAAGGGGGAAAAGAGACAAAAATTCACTGAAGAAAATAATTCCTTAAAAATTAGAATTGAGGAAATGGAAACTAGTGACTTTATGAGAAATCAAGAAATAATCAAGTATAATCAAAAGAATGAAAAATAGAAGACAATGTGAAATATCTCATTGGAAAAACAACTGACCTGGAAAATGGATCCAGGACAGATACTTTAAAAATTATTGGGCTACCTAAAACTATGATCAAAAAAGAGCCTAGACATCATCTTCCAAGAAATTATCAAGGAAAACTGCCCTGATATTCTAGAACCAGAGGGTAAAAGAGAAATGGAAATAAACTTTTGATCACCTTCTGAAAGAGATCCTAGAATAAAAACTCCCAGGAATATTGTAGCCAATTTCCAGAGCTCCTAGATCAAGGAGAAAACATTGTAAACAGGCAGAAAGAAACAATTCAAGTATCATAGAGCCACATGCAGGATAACACAAGATTTAGCACCTAGATTAAAGAAGTAGAGAATATTCTGGAGGAAAAAGGAACTGAATTACAATTAAGAATCACCTACCTAGAAAAACAGTATAACCCCTCGGGGGGGGGGGGGAAATGGATATTTAATGAAATAGAAGACTTTGAAGCATTCTTGATGAAAAGATCAGAGCTAAATAGAAAATTTGATTTTCAAATACAAGACTCAATACAAGCATAAAAAGGTAAACAGGAAAGGAAAATCGTAAGGGACTCAATAAGGTTAATCTGTTTATATTCCTACATGGGAAGATGATACTTGTAACTCATAGGAACTTTCTTATTATTAGGGCAGAGAGGAGTATAAATAGACAGGGGGCACAGGTGTGAGTTGAATATGAAGGGATGATATCTAAAAAATAAATAAATAAATAAAATTAAAGAGAGAGAGGAATGTACTGGGAGAAAAGTAAGGGGAGAGGTTGAATGGAGTAAATTATCTCACATAAAAGAGGCAAGAAAAAGCTTTTCAGTGGTGGGGAAGAGGGGGGGGAGGTAAGGGGAAATGAGTAAATCTTACTCTCATCAGAATTGTCTCAAAGAGGGAACAACATACACACTCAATTGGGTATAGAAATGTACCTTACCCTAAAGGAAAGTAGGAAAGTAAGGGGATAATAGGGGGAAGTGATAGAAGGAGGGCAGATTGGGGGAAGGGGTAGTCATGATGTTAAAAAAATTTTTGAAGCAAGTTTCTCTGATAAAGGCTTCATTTCTCTGACATATAAAGAACTGAGACAAATTTATAAACATAAGACTCATTACCCAATTGACAAATGATCAAAAGATACGACCAGTTTTCAGATAAAGTAATCAAAGCTATCTACAGCCATATGAAAAAATGATCTTACTCACTATTGATAGGAGAAATGCAAATTAAAACAATTCTGAGGGATTATCTCATACCTATTATAGTGGCTAATACAGACAGAAAAGGAAAATGACAGATGGTGGAGGGTACATGGGAAAAATGAGACATTAATGCACTGTTGGTGGAGTTGTGAACCAATTCAACCATTCGGTAGAGCAATTTGGAACTATGCCTAAAGAATTATAAAACTATGCATATCCTTTGACTTAGCAATACCACTACTAGGTCTGTATACCAAAAGAGATAAAAACAAAAGATAGTGACCTCTACATACAAAAACATTTATAGCATCTCTTTCCTGGTTGCAAAGAATTAGAAATTGAGGGGATGCCTGTCAACTGGGGAATGGCTGAACAAATTGTGGCATGTGATTGTGATCGAATACTATTGTACTATAAAAAATGAAGAGTTTGATGCTCTCAGAAAAACCTGGAAAGGTGTACATGAGCTGAAGCAAAGTGAAATGTATTATGTACAAAGTAACAGCAATATTGTCAGATGATCAGCTATGAATGATAGTTATTTTCAGCAATACAATGCTCCAACACCTCTGAAGGACTTATGATGAAAAAAGCTATCCATCCCCAGGGAGAAAAAAAAACTGATGGTGTCTGAATACAGATTGATGCATACTTCTTTTTTGCTTTCTTTCTTTTTCTTGAGGGTTTTTTTTTTGGGGGGTGGTCTATATTTTCTTTCCCAGCATGAATATTATGAAAATGTTTTGCATGTCTACACATGTATGACTTATATTGAATTGCTTGCCTTCTCCATGAGGGGAACATGGGGAGAGAAGAAAGGGGAGAATTTAGAACTTAAAATTATAAAAGTGAATGTTAAAAATTATTTTTACATGTAACTGGGTAAAAATAAAATTCTAAATAAAAAAAGAAACTTCAAACCATTGTATTTAGTTGTGTCCTCAGGTACCATAGAGAATAAAACTAATCCTTTTTCTTCATTGAGTATTCTCATCTTTTCTTAATCTCTCCTGTCATGAATCATGAAGTATAACAAAGTTAAAGTAAAATGTTGGGAGTATATTAGGTTAAATGTCTCATTAATATACTATCAGAAGAAGATAATTTACCAGTGGTGGAAATAATGAATCACCAATGGAAAATTTCAGATATCAGAAGGGACTATGGTTTCTGACAGAGAAACTTCCTGATGCCCATCAAATCATATCACATCATAAAGAAGCAAATTTTAATTTTGCCTTGTCTGATTTTGGTTCTGATAGTCACATAAGTCCTGGAGTTTAAAAGTAATCACTTATTATGAGCATTTCAGACAACTGCATAGTGGAAGAAATATCACCAATTCTAATTATTTTCAGTAAAAATTTCTAAGTCTCATTTCCTTCTACAACCTCATAGAAGGCCTCCAAATAGAAATGAAAGAATATTCTACAAGAAAAACAGTTCCTCAGAAAGTAAAACCATTGCTGTTTAATTAATACAGTCATTAAGGACCTGGCACAGTATGCTCTAGGCACCATAATACACAATGGGGATATATGTTGCCTATATATAAAAACAACAGTTTGAGGCTGACTGTGAATAACCCCTGCCCTAATAGAGCATACATTCTACTGTACATTTGCCAGATTGGCCATAACATTGTTATGAACCTAGGATGTCTCACTTAAGCCTCATCTTTTACAAGCAGACTTTCCCAACCCCTCTGAATTCTAGAGACTTCCCCTTAGTAATCATTTCCTATTTATCATGTATCTAGCTTGTTTGTACATATTTGTTTTCCTCTGTCTTCCCATTAGATTATAAGTTCCTTGAAGGTAGAAACTATCTTTTGACTCTTTTTGTATCTCTGGAACTTAGCATTACGCTCAGCACATAAGTGCTCAATACATGTTTGTTGACTGACTGACATGTTGTTTGGTCATAAAAACCCAATAAAATAATACAATTCAATTCAACAAGCAACAACTACATAGCATCCAGAGACAAAAAAAAAGAACTGTTTACTAAGAAATTCCTTGAAAAACCATTTCACACAATCAGATTTAGTGTCCTTTGAATTTTAAGTGAAAAATTCATTCTATAATCAATCTAATCACTTTCCATTAATTCAGGGCTGCTAATGCAGACTGAGAATAAGTCACTCTAAAGGCTATATTTGCATGCCATATCTTTCTAACAATAATTTCCTTTCTAATCATTGTTTTATTTTTTATTTGTTTTGTTTCTGTAGCTGGAGGTACTATCAATTCTGTTTGACATCCTAGGAGTCATTTGTCCTGTGTCAACCAACGGGCCATTCTCTTAAACTGTGCTAGATTTAAATGAAGGACTGCACCTCTATCTGTAGGCTCCAGAAACTGGCAACTATTCATTGGAGAAGGAAACCTTTAAACAATAAGAAACTCCTCATTTAAGACTAAAAGTTTCATTTTTATAATATGAAGAAAGCAGTACAACTTCAGTACTTCATTCTTAACTTCATCATTTAGCTTTCTTTTACATTTCTCTTTCCCTTTTGTCAACTTCTTTTGACAGTTGTAAAAATACATAGCCCTTATTCATCTTCAAGCTCTACCTTACTAATCCCTACAACCATCCTAGCAAGACAATGGCAGCTTTTTAATCTCTATTTCACTGATGAGGAACTAAGACACTGAATGGCTAAATGACTTGCCCCAAGGCTTTGCAGTAAGTTTCACACTAGGGAAATCAAATCTGCAATTTATAAGTCCTGGTCTTCCTGCAGAATTGTGAGTTGTTCTTCCCTCCCTTCTTCTAGGGTGCCTCAGACTTACAGTCAAACCGCACAATGAATGTCCTGTTAAAGGCCAGGATTCTGCAGCAAAGATGACCTAGGATGGACTTCGTAGTAGGACTAGGATTTCCTTTATCTGCTCCAACTTGTTTCAGCAGAGAAAGAAAATTTCAAGTATTTCTGAGAACCCCCTGGGATTTTAAATTCCCATTTCTTCCCCAAAACTTCAATAAGTATCTTTGCCTTGATCCTTAACACCTTAATTTCACCTGCTTACTAGTTTTCAGCTACTTTTTCAAACACACATAAAAAATTATTTTCTGAACTGAGAAGCTAAATCACATTAAACCACAGACAAGTTACTATAAAGAAGGGAAGTTTGGGAACTTCTAGTATATGAGTGCTCAGGAATTGAAGAAGATTAAAGTACATAAACACATAAGTTAAAGATAACTAAGTATATATGTGTATGAATAAATATGTATATGTATATATTCATACATATATACATGCATATATGTGTTTTGTGCACATATGCATATATGAATGTATACATATATGTGTGTGTGTGTGTGTATGTATATAAATACAAATATATACATATGCTCCAAACATCTTTTATATTTCCCTCTCTTTCAAGTCCACAATATTCCTAGCACTGCTTGCTTACATGAGATATCGGGATATAGGGGTGTTCAGGGAAGGCTAACAACTCTGGTATGAAGGTTTGCCATCACTTTTTAGGGATGCACATCCACTTTTGATGTCCACTCTCATCCAACTCTATGGCTCCAAGAAGTCGTAGCATGCCCAACAGCCACACTGTGGTAAAACTATCTCAGCAGATTAATAGAAAGGCCTCAAACCCCTTGGTGAATTAGGGGGATGTCTACTCCAAGCGTGTGAAGACTTCCCCCAGCAGAATAGGTGGATGAGAACAATTTGTTTCAAAGCACATGAAAGAGGCTGTGGAGTATTTATAGCTTAGTCAGATGTTGAAAACGCAAAGGTCGTCCACTACATCCAAGGCTATCTCCAATCATCTTGATTTTTGTCTTACAATGTACTTCAATAACTCTGGGAAAGTGAAGCTGAGGACTTTATGTAACACTGTCTCACTTAAGTCCAATTCACCCACAAGTCAAGACATCACATCATGATATCATTGCCTGTCTCTGAAAATGAAGGATGAACAACAATTCCTTACATGTAGGCCTTCCTTTCCACTCCCACCAGAACTATTTTAGTTTACCCTTATCTTTTTCTTCCTAGATTATTATAATGCCCCCTCCCAACTGGTCATCCATTCAGCTTTGGAATTTGGCCTTTACCTCAACTATATTGATGGTCAGCTAGTTAAAAAACTACCTAACCTGCTCTGTCTAGCTCATGTCAGACCATGTTTCATAACTCATACAGCCATATACCAGGAAACTGGGACATTGTGGGAGCAATATTCTAAGCTCATCTCCCATGCAAGTTGGGCTAGTCTTTCCTTACGAAGGCATCAAAAATATCCTGGAGATTTAATTGGCTTAGACCATGAACTCAACTTTCTGATTGTCTAGAAACAAAATAGCCAGGATAGGAGGGCTGAAGCTCCCCTCCTTCCCCAGTTTATAAACAGACAATCAACATAAATCATTGTAAGAACTTGTGCCCTACTTAGTCAGTGCTTTATCTTGGATGAATATCCATTTTCTGTTCTTAATTCCTTTTCTCTGCTATAGCTATGGCTAGGTAAATCTTCTTTATTACCTGTTTGATTATAAATATCTAATTTATTATATTTTCAGGCCTAAATTACCAAGGAATCAAATTGCCCCAGGCCCAGCCCATGATGCTGGGCATCTTACTGTCTGCCCTGACACTATGCACACTCCCACTCCCTACCCCCTTTCTACCTTTTGCTTTTCCTCTGGAAAGAGCAATCTAATTATTGCAACCATTTTTACTAGAACAGGTCTGACAATCTATTGCCCTACGGCTCTATTTCTTATTTCTACCAACTCCACAAACCAAATTTCCCTTGCCTGGTTAAGGTTCCTTTATACCTTCTCTATCCTTGATTAATATCATCTGTTAATGAGGGCAAGAACTCTGTAATGTTTTAATTCATTTCTTTAAGGCTGGCATTATACCCTCTTTAAAGCCTGTTTGTACATAGCTGTTTGCATGTTGTCTCCCCCCATTAGACTGTGAGCTGCTTCAGAGGAGGGCCTGCTATTTGCCTCTCTTATATTGCTAGGTAAATGGCTGTTGACTAAATGATTTTCTTTTTTGAAATTCATGTCAGCTTCTATTCTCTATTGCATCCTTCAAAGGACTGACCAGATTATCTTCCTTGTACTTTATGATGATCATTAGACATCCTAACTGTAAAATCTTTTTTTAAACATGTTTGTCCATTGTTTTATTTACAAACTCTCTCTGCAGAATTTCCCAAGAAATGTGTGGTGAAAGTTCTTTTCTAGTGACAAAAAGAGAAAAAGTGGGGGGGGGGGAGAAGTCACCAGTTAGGGGGAGGGGAGGAGCTTAAGACAGTTTTTTGTTGTTATTGTTGATAAAATAAAACAAAAAGGGGGAAGCAGAAGATTTTCTTCCCACCCCATGTGTGCAGTCCTCAAACAGGTCTGTCCTTCAGTCATATAAGTGGCTGCTTCTCAGAAGCGGTCATTCTCCTAGACTTTTCCTAGTTTGGTTTGTTTCTGAGAGGCTAGTTATGTCAGGGTGAGGAAAAGGAGGCAAGGGGCTGGGCAAAGGGGGTGCCAAGTGGCACAGGAAAGTGCTCCAGGATAACATCCAGGGCATCACCAAGCCTGCCATCCGTCATCTGGCCTGGCGCGGTGGCGTCAAGCGTATCTCGGGGCTCATCTACGAGGAGACCCGCGGCATGCTGAAGGTGTTCCTGGAGAACACGATCTGGGACACCGTCACCTGACACCAGAGGAGGGGGGAGGGATCAGGGGAGAAGACGCCATGGCAAGACCCTTGTCTGGAGCCTGAGTAGGGGTCCGGTCAGAAGTACAAGTCAGTCGTGGCTGAAGAAGAGTTTGAGATTTGGAAGTTGTTTCCCGGTCAGGGAACCATATGAAGAGGTCTGGGACTTTGGGGTGTTGCTGGGAACCCCAAGAATGCGAATGCTGGGCCCTGTCTAAAAGAATTCAACTCAAATCTTCTTCCAGCCAGAGGAAAAGTTTATTAGTGATAAATCACATAGGCCAAGTAATGCCCATGAGGATGAGCGGGCATGAGAAAGTCTCAGCCTTTTGGACTTGAGATTCTCTGCCCTAACTGTAAAATCTTTAGAAGCTTTGATACTGGTAAAAATATAAGCCACTGATCCTGGTGGTCAAGGCTCTTCACAGTCAAACTATTTTCCAATTTTTCCCCATTCTATTTTTCTTTATACACTATATTTTCTAGGCAAAGTAAACTGGCCTTGGTTCTCTATTCTTATCTCCTGTCCTACCTCACCTACATATTTTCACTCATGCAATGTTCATTTCTGTAATAGATTACCACAACCTTCTCCATCCGCTAAAATTCTTTCTTGAAGGTCCTACCCAGATATCATATTCATGAAGTCTTCCCTAATATCTATCAACTCAAGAGAAAATCATCTTACCTCCCCCCAGAAAAAAAAAATTTCTAGTCCACTGCTTGGACATCTCCTTTGTACATATAACAATATTTCCCATCTCATAATGATCTGGCTAGCTATGCCTTTCTCTCTATTTTGTTGCAATTGCTTTCAAAAGATGGAGGAGACAACAAAAGGAAATTCTATTCTGCATCAGATTCTCATTGACAGGTAGGAACTGGTTCCTGGGGTGGAAATGATGGAGACTCTAAGGGAAAAGTGTTCACTCACTTTAAAATTTGTGATAGAAGGGAGAGAATCCAAGAATAATCTGACATAAAGCCTAAATTTTTGGAAAGGAGATTTAAAGAGATCAAAGGAAAGACATGTAGTTGCCATGGACTAAAATTCTACAGGAGAAGTCCTCACAGGAGAAGTGACATGCTCAGGAATGAAGTCCTTATGACACATATGGTAACAATTCTGATGAGAGTAAAAATGGGATTATTTGAAGAAAGTATGGATGGATAGGTAGCTAGCAGATTTTGATTTAGAAAAGAAGGATAAAGAAGATAGAATCAAGGCCAAGTAACACGGATGACTAAAGCAGCATGGTATGGTCAGGAATACCAGGAATGCTAAAGCTTAGAATGTGCTGAAATGTGAGTTATAGTAGAAATGTGAAATATAGTAGAAATATAGCTAAGAATATAAAAGAATACAGAACTGTAGGGAAAGTTCACAAAAACAACTTTTAAACAACAATGCAAACATAGCTCACAGAGGGTCTGGGCTGAATTCATGAACTCCCTAGGACAGTGAGAAGCAAAATGTGGTAGTCCAAATAACTTTTATTGAATAAGTTCATTTTCCTACTTAAAGGTGAAGCTGTGGTAGAGATCCTACAAAATGGCAGCCCAAAGTAAAAATAATCTAATATTTCTGGTTCCAGATAAAAGCTTTTAAGAAAATAATTGGAGTTGTTCCTTCTATGCAGGCCACCCTGAATGTGTAAACTGGGAGACATAGACTTCTCTAGGCAATTACAGGTAAGGAAATTCTCCTGTCCAGGTTCATTCTACCACCTGATTGAGCAGGTGTGAAATATCATTCTGCTCACTGGGAACAGACTAGGGTCACCACTACATATGGAAACCAGTAGCAATACTTTTGCTCCCTTTGTTTTTCCATGTAATATCTTCCACAAATTCCCTGTTTCCTGTACCATGTTGCTTTATTTTGGGAAGACCATGATCAATTGCTTTTAATATTAAGAAAAATGAAAACTACTATATGGCAAGCAGTTTTATTTCACCAAGCATTCACATGCCAAGAGACCTGCAATCATCTATTACAAGGCCTCTCTAAACTTCTATTCACTGCTTCTGAAATTGAAATGGGCATTCTCACCTAAAGCTTGGGGTTGCAATTGTTAGAATACTAGTTTTAAATTCCCACAGAATGGAGTTAATTTGATGTCTTCCCAATCTCTCCTTACAATAGTTGATACAAGAACAGATAATTGGGTCATTTTCCATTCTCATTACACTCTAAGATTGTTCTGAAAAAGGATTCATCTGAGACCTTCATAGTTCTTCTCAAAAATACAATCAAAAGAAAGAGTTCATCAAAGAATTTTGCTGCTTTTTTTTGTTATTCTTAATCTGTATGATAGGTCTAAAAAAATAAGAGTAGATAGAACACCAAACACAATCCATTCTGGATATTTTACAATTTTAGGACTGTTGCCTTAAAACAAAAGCATATTTTTTTTCCTTCAAAGCCCTTTTAATAAGTTTATAAATTAGAAAACAGCTAGAACCTTATATTCCTATAGGGTGTTTATATTATAAATCAACTTTTAAAATATCTTTGCAACTTAAAATTATTAATAAAAATTTCCCAAAATATTGCTAAAAAGATGTTTTATAGCCCCATTTTGAGCAAAATGGTTACTTTTTGCATAGGGTGAGGCCCTAGGATGGATACAATGCAATTGTGAGAAATAAAATGCTTTTTGATTTCTCCTAATTTGATATGCCAATGAGAAATGTATTCTTCTGGTGATGGGCACTCACACATTTATATGTTCAGTTATGTACAAGTGGTGTGTATATGTTATTCTGTGGGTTATTCTATGTGTTGAGATGGAGAGAGAGAGAGACAGACAGACAGACACAGACAGACAGAGACAGAGACAGAGAGACAGAGAAGGGAGGGAATAGAATTCGTAGAGCATGAATTTTGTATTCATCGTTATGCTTTCTGAACATGATAAACAGCTTCTAGAAAGAAACTCATTCTCCTATGGAGGGGAAAAGGAATAAAAAACCAAGCAGTTTATATGGCAATGAGAATATTTGCAATCTTGATGTTTGCCCAGTACCCCAACCATTTACATGTAGAGTAATGCACAATTTTTCAAGAGTAGGACTGTCAGGGCTGACTGCATTAACCTTGAAGCATTGGTCCCTCCAGGTTGTAAATTTCTTCAATCTCATGATGGGAAACTCTTTGAAAGGAAAAAAAAAAAAGGAGGCTGAGTGAAGAAAGAAAAAAAAACAAAGTAAAAGAAAAAGAAGGAGCCTTGTCTCAGAGAAAGTGAGAATTGTCTCTGATAAAAGTAGTTCAGAAATAATCATTAGGATAAAAAAATCTAGATTTACCTAAAATGTCCTCAAGAGTGCCTGAATTTTCACAGGGAGCTTAAAACATTTAGTAGGCATGAATGTCTTCTCTCTTCCCCTGTCCCCCCACCCAATATTCTTATTAGGAAAATAAAACTAGGAAAATGGGTGCCTTTTCCTCACTGGAGAAATAAATACCTTGAATGCATAGAATGATGGCATCATACATTTTTATCATCAGAAGGGATCTTAGAGATCAACTTATGAGGGCAACTATGCTATGTATATGAAAGGAGCCTTAGATATGAAGTTCCACGATACGGATTCAAATGAAGTTTCTTCTTTAATTTGCTCATTTTGTGTCCTTGGTCAAGTTTCTGGAGGCTTCAGTTTCCTCATCTGACAATGGAGGTGACAAAAACAGTATCATCTCCCAGACACAATGCAGTCAGTGAGATCAAATGATGAAAAGTATGCAAAGTCCTTTACAAACTATAAAGTCCTACCTGTGTCAGTTTTTCTTTTCTTTTCTTTTAGCTATTTGTTTGTACAGTGCTACCTCAGAAAGTAAATAATTGGGCTGAAATATAAGGCAACTTGGACAGTGTTCACTAAATTATGAATTGATATTTTAATTAAATGGATGGATAGATAGACGGATTGACCCCAAATATTTATTCAATATTTACATCACTGTGCTAAGCACTGAGGATGCATAAACAAAAGGAAAGATAGCCCCTGCCTTCAAAAAACAAAACAAAACAAAAACTTATATTCCCATAGAGGGAGACAGCACACATGGGCAAGTGCTGACAATGGACAGTTACTTTGCTTTGAAAAGTTATGGAATGCTTAGTGCCACCCTTTTTAGGAAGAATGACAAAATTAATTTCATTATGGTTCAAGAATTAGAGGGTAGGGGAAGTAGGACAGGCTGAATTTGTGCATTGGCATGGGTACTGATGAGATCACTGGTGAGAAAAGTGTTCTGTATCCACACTGAGATATAATGTTTTATCAACTCCTCTACTTAAAGTCAGTAAACAGTGGTGTGTTGCTTTGTTGGCTAAGGATATTTTCTAATAGAGGAGTGGGGAGGAGATGGGTAAGAAATGAAACCAAACTAAATCCAAGAGCAAAAGGAGAGAAAGAACTTCCCTTTCAATCCCCATAAGACGTGGCATAATACAATCCACTTACGACATCTTGGTCCAAGATATTCTAGGTAATAATGGAATAAATATGTGCCCAAGGGCACCATTTTGTATGTCCAAAGACCCATATGTCTTTTGGCCCTGGACTCTAAGATGCCTTATCAAACTTTGATGGGGATATGCTCAGAAGGGGGACTACTATCTAGAGAATAAGGACAATGTTAGTCTTTGGCACATGGAAAACTAAAGATTGCCTAAATCAAACTAAAGCATCTAAAGAAATAGGGTTAAGTTTCAGGGGACTACTGCTGAGCACAGTGTTTTCCTTTTGCTTTCCTTTTGACATGTTCAGTCACTGGCATCTGATAACTTCAGATTTCAGAACTGCAGAATCCATTTTTCCCCTTCCAGAATCTATCCCCTTTATTGCAATACATCAACTCAGTTTACTTTGCCTGATATTTGCTTTGGCTCTTATTCACTTCATTTCCCTCCACTTCCTCTTAAATTTTTATATGGGATGCTTGTTGAAGGAGCTGGATTGACAGCAGGAGAGACTAATATCCTCTGTATATTCAGAGAAAAAGGAAAGAACAAAGAAAAGAGCTTGTGAGCTTTTCTGACAGGACTGCCCTATGGTAAGCCTAACCTCAGGGCCTCCTCTAGGACAGAACTGACTTACCAGAGCCTTGGCCCTTGCCTCTCCAAAACAAAGTTTGCCAATCAGGGTGGTATGTGCCATTTTGCCCTCTACCAGTAATATCTTGAAATTTAACTGAAGGTACTATAGGCAGCTGCGAACTTCTATAGATAAGAATGAAGCACACACACCTCTATCATCAACATGGGATGTTTTTTTTTCCTACCTACAAAAGGACAATTTTCAGGAGAGACAGTAAAAGAAGTGCCTACTACACTGACTTTTTTTACTAACAAGCCAGGCACCCCAAACATCTGCACCTACGAATGCTGTCATTAGCCTCATTGTGATACCATACTCTAGGAAGGATGAGAAACAAAATATCATGGTGCCAAAATAGCATTGCATTGCATGTGTACAGTATAACAGATTCAAAAAAAAACCTCCATGGGGGCTGCTGAATTCAGACTCAGGCAAAAACCTGAGTACCTGCTGAAGCTCTAGGTAGGGGAGGGCTAGAACTTTACTTGACTAAAACATTTTTTGATTAAATATTTTTTTTCTTAATGGGAGCTTTTCCAGACTTTTTCCTCCTCATGAGGCAGCTAGGTGGCACAGTGGCTAGAGGAGAAGTCCTGGAGTCAGGAAATCTTTAGTTCAAATTTGGCTTTAGACACTAACTCTGTTAGATGCTGGGCAAATTACTGCCTCAGTTTCTTGAATTGTAAAATGAGGATTATAACATCTGTCTCACATGGATGTTGTGAAGATCAAATGAGATTATTGCAAAACACTTAGCACAGTTCTTGCCACACAGTATCTAATATATAAATGCTTGTTTTCTCCCCTTCCTCCTTCATCAAAACCTTTGCCATTCAATGGGTCTGCCAAGAGCTGCATACTTCCCAAGGCTATATAAAGCCTTGTATTTTGTAGAGAAGTCATTCTCTAGGATGGCATCATGAAATCTTGGAGTGAAAAATTCACATATACCCAAATATAGGATAATAACCACTCCCATCTTAAAAATGAAGAAACTGAGACCCAGAGAAGTGAAGGGATTTGCTCATGGTTACTTAACTATTAAGCATCCAAGGTAGGATGCAAAGCACAATAACATCAGAAGACAAGGTCTTCTGGTAACAGAGCCAGTGCTCTTTTCTCTCTAACAAGCTGCAGAAGCTCCAAAGCGTCAGGTTTGAATATGCCACAAATGTGGCCTCCTCCTACAGAGACCATATGGAAAAGAACCAAGGCAGCAAAACTCCTACCTCCTCACCTCCACAGGCTTCATCTTTTACTATTTCATCTGAAAAAGAAGGCAAAAATGGGAATGGACTACTGCTTTCCTAAGCAGGCACATTCAATGGGCTTTGCCTATTTGTGTAACTTGGAGGCAGTATAAGCTTCCTGGATGATTCTATGAGCTAGTAAGTAATTAAAAATATTGTCAATGCACTACATCTCAGGTCCACTTTCTATTTCAGCCTTCTATCTTCCCTTTATTTTCCACTAATGGCTTTGGCAGGTGATTTTTTTTTTATTCATGTATACAACCAATAATGCCAAATGCTGTTTCTAAAAATTCTAATTATCCTTTCCTTTCCCCTATTATTCACAGCCTACTATATAGCATGTATAGGCTCTGATTCTCTCTCTCTCTCTCTCTCTCTCTCTCTCTCTCTCTCTCTCTCTCTCTCTCTCTCTCTCTCTCTCTCTCTCCCATCCCATTACATTGCCCCCCTTAGTGTTTTGGGGTGTATCCCTGAAGGGTTGGCCATCTCTTCTATTGCCATTATATCAAGTTTCCTCTACCTGTATCATCTCCACTACTAGGGGTTTGTAACTAACATCCACAGTTCATGTAACATCAATTTGCTTTTACAAACAGATATTACAAAAACATAGCAAGTACAAATGGCAAATGCACCCACTCTCATCTCAGTATAATATACTTCCCTACTCTCCCTTGGTCTCTGAAGGTGGAGTAGGCTAATACTTTAACTTGGAATTTACATAGCATAAATTCCACCAAGTTCATATCCATTTCAGCTTTCACTGATATGAATCCAGAAATTCATTCCCAAAGACTGATGCCTGATCTGGGCAGATCTTACTGCAAAACTGACTGCAAAAATCATCCAGGCAGCCAGGTTCTGGAATTCTGGATCACTGGAGTGTTCTAATGAGAATTCTTAAACTTCACTGGGTGTGAGACCACTTCCTTAACTAAAAGTAGAAAAGAAGAAATAAAAAGTCCAAGTACTAAAGCCCATTTCTCAGGGGCCCCAAGTTCTCAGAGAGAAAGAATGCCTTAAGGTCTATCTCCTTTTAGCATCGTCTGTTACAGAATGGCATGAATGAAGATGTCATCAAGTGTGAGATGAAGAAAGGAGTAGCTTAAGCTGGTTGAGGCCTTTTTGAAGATGCCAGCTATGCATCCAATCAAAAAGGCCCCAGTCAAAACCAGTTTCAGGATATCTAACTTATCCTCCACACTCTCTGCAAAGCTTTCTTTGTATATATTATCCTGATCCTATAAGGATCTCTAGCGATCTAAAGGATACTCTAACATTCTCCATATAAAGGTCAACTCAGCCAAGGAAGCTGATGGTGCCTGAAAATGTATTACATCCCTACTATACTACCATAATTTGTTTCTTCTGGTCCTCTTCTCAGAAGAGAAGGACTAAACCAAATTTCCTTCTATTCTAGCCAACTTTAACTCTAAGATTTTTCATATATAAACCCAAATAACTCAATATTACTCAATATATTTTATTAAGGAATATCATCACATTGAACACATGTCAGATTTGGCTAAGAGATTTGTCAGATGAAATCATACCAGTTATCTAGGTTTTCAAGGTTTGGAAATAATAGATTATTGAGGACTTACTACTAGATTACAGTAGATGAAGAAAATATTTCCTGGACCTACTTGAAATTCTTTTGAGCCCATTAACTCAATTCCAAGACTTGTAAACCATTATTCTGACAAACTAAAGTATACTTTAGTGGTCCGAAAGTATGGATTCACTCTTTACATAAATTTGTAGAGCTATCCCAGACTCTAGTCATTCCTCATCTCTGTTATTCCTCATATTCACCTGTCAATAATCCACCAAAGTCTACCATCTCCGCATACAAATAATAATAATAAATTATTGTAAAATTTCTTACAGTGAATTCTGGCTATGTAACTTCTGTGGTCAAAATCTCATAATACTTTATCAGCTGAGTGAAGTTATTAGTTCTTGTTTTAGCATCTAAGGCCCTTCACAATATGATGCTGCTTGATCTTTAAACCTTAGTTCATATTATTCTTCTCATTAATTTCAAATACACTGTAGTCCTCATGGTCCCTGACCCCTGAACTCACAATGTGCTCTCTCAGTTTGCAGCCTTTACTCACCTTGTGTTGTTCTTGTTGGTGTTGTTCTTGTTGTTGGTATTGAGTCATTTCAGTCTTGTCTGATTCTTTGTGACCCCGCTTAGGATTCTCTTGGCAAAGATAGTGAAGTGCTTTGTCACTTCCTTCTCCAGCTCATTTGACAGATTTTCCTTGTGCCTAAAAGAGTCTTTCCCTTCTCCTCCTACCTACACATACACAAAGGCTAACTCTTTTAGGTAGCCTTTTCTGATCCTCTTAGCCAGTAAGGATTTACTCATGGGCCTCTTGAAGGAACTGGTTTTGTTTGTTCATTTGTTTTGTTTTGAATTTCTCTATCGCACTTACCATGGAACATTATATAGATAACTATCATTATTGGTGTCATGATTCTAGTAGCCTAAGTCTTGAAGAGAGAGAAATTGTCTTAGCTTAGCTATAAATCCACCTCACAATACCTAGCATACTGCAGGACATTTCAGAATCCTAAGGTAGCCATTCCCAAAAAAACTCTCTCAGATTTGCTGTTCAAATTCCTGGCTCAGAAAAACAAACATGACCAGGCTCAAGTAGTCACTTTTGAGTGGGTGCTATTTCTGCTGAGGGAGTGCACTCCAACTCCTCAGGGAAGTCACAGATCTAAAGAGAATGCCAGAATATGGTTACTCCTTTGAAACTCTACTGAGTAGGTAGCTTTCCCTAACTTATTGGTCAATTCCTTCTAATGTATTTTTAAATGTAACCTCACCCAGAGGAAGAGGTGTAAGGGAGCATACAGGTTTTGTTACCTCTTCCCAAAGCACCAATCCCTTCACTGCTAATCCACAACACGTTGGGATTGACCCAGGGTCCTGCAGATTGGAGGGAAAGGGAAAAGGAGACTCACCTGCTTCAGCATTTAGAACTAATTTGTATGGAGAAAAACCACCCAAAAAAACCCCACCATATTTTTTAGAATTCACAATCAAGAAAATGCTTGAATAATTACTTCTTTCAATTTCAGCTTTCCTAGGATTAGTTATTAACTACCACTCATAAATGTTATATTTTCCTATCTCAGCACTCTCCTTTCATTTTCTTTCTTTTTAAAAACAAATACAGATCCTCCCCCCCTTTCCTTACCCACACCAGGAAGGGAACAACAACAACAACAAAAAACCTCTGGAATCCTTCTCAATAGCCTGAGATTTAGAGAATATTCTAAAACTGTGTTCAGAAACAGAATGAGATGCATTTAAAAAAAAACATCTCCAAGGCTCTCAGCGAAGGAGGGATGTTACCATCACAACAGACAGCCTTATCAAGAAAGTGGGAAAGGAACTAAACGGAATAAAGATGTGATTGAAAACACCTGTAGGAGAGTAGAAGCATGGTTAGAAAGTCTTCTGACAAGACATAGCCCATTTAAAAGCCAATTACCCTAAAAATAGCAATCTCTCTCGTTCTAGCTCTATCCCCTGCCAGTTTGGACATGATGGGTATTAACTGCACAAGGATGTCTCCTGCTATTACCATCCTGTTTGTGCAAGGTTAGCTTATTTGCAACCATGCTGTTTTCTTCATTTAAAAAAATTATGAAACATTTCTCAATTCTATTCAACAAGCATTTATTAATAATGTTCTACATACACAAGTCTAGGCACAAGGGAAAGAAAAATAAAAATGAAAACAACTTCTGTCCGCAGCAAGATTATGTCCTTATATTTTAGTAAGCATATAGTTGTATCTTAGAAGTTTTTGTTGGCTGCCAAATTTTCTCCTTACATAACTCTGAGTATTAAATTCCATCTAGTAGTGTATCAAGGTACTCTAAACTAGTAATATTGTGAAAGGTAGGGGTGGGGAGTGGGGGGTGGGGGGGTGGGGTTTGGGTGTGGATATGTGGGGCTATGAATCTAGGTCAGCCTTCTCAGTATTGATCCAACAGAAATAGGCCCTACCTTTTTTTTTTATTCCTAGGAAAGTGAAGACCATGAGAGGTGGGGGTTACCACTCCTGGTGTTCCTACGCTAAAAAATCAGTCAGAGTAATGTTCTGGTGTCTGGACCCAGGTCCATAACTGTGATTTTTTTCTTCCCTTTAGAGTTCAGGAAGAGATGCATATGGTTAAACTAGGGAGTGCTTATGCTAAACAGGGATTTGTGCTGACTTTCCTTTTCACATGTTATATAAAGCCTATTGCTGCCAGTTTGTGTTGGGAATAGTTTCCAAAGTTAAATATATTTGTTTTCTTCACCTCTCTCTCCTGAGAAAAACTGAAGTTTTAGCCTTGAATAGTTTGCAACAGGCTTTTGCATATCCCTGATGTTTTAGAAAAGATTTTGCATGTATATTCTGAAGAAGATATTCTAAGGAAACTAAGGCATAAAAATGCATAATGGCAGAAGAGTCAGAGCATTGGATTTTGAGGCAGGAAGAAAAGTTTGAATACAACTTGAGATACTTAACTGTGAGACCTTGGCCAAGTAATTTCTCTGATTTTGATTTTCTCCATCTGTATACTATATAAATATAAATATATAGATATATAGATATCCATGCTGTATCATAATAACATCTAATTCAGAGTTTGAGAAATATATGAAACAGTGTAAGAAAATCACTTTGCAAATCATCAAATACAATTTTTAAAATTAGAAGTTGGTAGTAGTAGCCACAACTGCAGCAGTAACAGAAGTGGTGGTGGCAGGAACAGCAGCAGCCTTAGTGGTTCAGGGTGTGGTGAAGGTAGTAAGAGTACTACTAGGAGTTACAATTTTTCTTGTTGTTGTTATTCTTGCCTCTTTGTTATTGTTGCAAAACAATTTAGCCATACTGGAACATGTACTGACAATCTCTGACCTACTTATGCATTGTGTCATTTCTAGTAATGAAATAAAAATCTCTTTCTGTAGAACTCCTAAAAGCCACTTGCCGTATTCATAAGTGGGTGCTTAGCCCAGATTGTCTTATTACTCACTTCCCTTTTCTGAATCTCAGAACTTTTCATAAACCCTTTTGAGCCCCTGACACCACTGTCCCTTTAATGGAATTTGATTTTGTTTTATTTTTCATTAAAGGAGGTTCCCACATCTGTAGATCAGCATGACAGCGGAACTTTAATTAACTCCTTTACTACTGATGCTCAGAAAATGACAGGCATGCCAGACATGATTGTAACCACCAGGAGATAATGCCACCCTTTGCTACTCAGATGTCTCAATCCATGACAAAGGCAAGTATGGGTAGAGAGAAACAAAGCACCACCTATACACGGAATAACCAGCTCTCTGAGGAGAATAGAAAATCGTACTTGTTAATGCTTTTTTTAGGGGCTTCAGGGAAGGAAGTTAAAAACAGATACACATTCAAGTATATACAAACAGACACGAACACAAAATAAGCTTTTTTTATAGATGGTTACAGCATGAGAAGTTTTCTTATTTTTCTCTCCAAGTTTTTCCTTTCATTCCTGACACTAGAAATCATCTCCTACCTAGAAATGCATGTATGCTATAAAGTTTGAAGCTGAGAATCATAAGTATTCAGCAAACAATGATGATAAAGATGTCAGAGGACAAAAATAGCCTTCTGGACAGCTAAAGATCTGGAGTAATGGCTCTCCTTTAAAGACTAACATAACCACTCCTTGAAACACAATTTCCTTTTTATTTAGGCAAGTTCCTCATCCAGGAATTTTGTAGGTGGGAACAACACTCAAAAAGCAAGTAATTATCATGCTGAAACACGGGAGAATGCTGAAGTCAGCCAGTACTAAGCTTTTAATTTAATTTAAATCCAAGCAATTTTAGTTAAGAATATTGAATACTTGAATGCTTATGAATAAAGCCATATTCACAATACTCCCAATATCAGAGAGAAAAGAGTGCCTCTTCTTCGAGATGCAGGGTGGGGGATGTGAGAAGAGAAATATTACTTGGTTGAATCTGTAAAGAATTCTGTTATCTAAAATTTCTATATACCACAGCAAAGTATCCATTTATTCCTCCAAACAAAACCCAAAATAGGCAGGAGAAAAGCACATGGAGATCAATTTTTTTTAATTGAACATACTTTAGATATCCATCAGAATAAATTATCATTCAATCAATGTTATTAAGCATCTTCTGTGTGCCAGGCACTGTGCTAAAACTGGGGGTTAAAAAAAAGAGGCAAAAAATCCCTGCCCTCAAGGAGTTTATAATCCAACTAAACTAGCTAAATATGCCTTTGTATCTAAATCAAGTAATATCAGAGATCAGCCTGTAAAACACTGGAAACCTCATATTTCTTTACAAAGGCTGGAAAATCTGGTAAGAGTGAGAACTGTGTCATTATTTTAGGTATTGCATTATAAATAAGTTCTTATTTGATTTCATATAAATTCTTATATTAAGAGGCATAAAATGTCTTCATACTTCATAATGTTATGTTTTACATCACTGCATAGTAATTAGAGGTAAACATTTTATCTCATGTGTATGAATATAGAATGCATACTATCAAACAGAAACACTCCAAGGAAGATCTCTCTATTTTTAAAAATCACACATTATCATATTGTTACTGATTCATACATTCTGTGTAGAAATTGGAGGGATTCACTTAGAAAAAAGGAAGTCAATAAAGCCTTTTCTGAAACTGTGAAATAAGATTCAGATAGCATATAAAGCAAAGCAAGATTTCTAGGTTGGTGATGCAGGTGTTTTCTTTCCAACACCAACTTTTAAAAAATGACTTGATCTCAGTTGCCATGGTAAATTCAGTTGTTGGGTTTTTTTTTCTCTGTGCTCATATGTGTTTGGGCTCTGTTTACTTTTCTGATTAATTTATTGCCTGCTAATATGAGATATCTTAAAAATTATTTCTTGATGGGGAAAGAAAACTGTTATTGGATGCCTACTAATATCACCGGTGTTGTTTCTTTCTTCCCTAGGGAAAATAGTACCCTCTAAAACTTTGTGCTAACTCCCTCATTCCCATACCAATATTGTCTCTGCTGATCTCTCTTCAACTCTTCACTTCCATTGTCATGAACTGAACACTGCATACACACTGCAGCTAGTTGCTCAGGAGCAGAAAAGCAAATGCATTCTACAGGGAAGTTTCCAGAGTGCTTGGCAATGGTAACTGAATTAGATACTGTATTTGATGTTCTCCAGAGCCACACTATTAATTATTTAAGCCTTCAAATTAAAAGTGTGCTGTTGTTAGGAGGTTGCATTAGGCTACAGTCTACTCTCGTGCTGTATCTGTGCACTTATATAATTTCATTGTTGTAACATGTACATACAAACATGACATTTTTACCAAAAAAACTAGGTCAAGACAGCCAGAACACTTTGTACGGATATTGTACAGATACCCCATTTTACAGAATCACCAAATTTTAGTGTTGGAAGGGTCTTTAGCACCATCTACTCTGACCCATACTTGAGCAGGAATACTCATAGCATACCTAAAAAATGATTACCTATCTGCTGCTTCAAGACCTCCGCTATTGGTGATCCCAGAACTGTCCAAGAAATGCATTCCATGTTTGGATAGCGGTAATTATTAAGATGTTGTTTTATTTTTCTTCCTAACACGAAGCTCAAATTTGCTTCTTTTTTTTTTTTTGGTAATTTACACCCATTGTCCCTGGTTTGAACTTCTGAGGCCAAGCAGAACAAGTCTAATCAATATTCTTTAGTAGAACATACAGTTATTCTGACTCTGAAAAAAATCTCATATAACTTTATTGTCCATTGGTTTATGATCTTTCCAATTTGTGTCTTTTCCTGATTATTTCTTCTTCACTACCTACTTTTTCTTACTTTCTGACTACTTCTATAGGTAGCATAAAAAAAATACTGCAGTGTACATAAAACTCAAAATCACTCAGTTTAGAGGCTC
The DNA here is from genome assembly GCF_003287225.1 of Phascolarctos cinereus. Lineage (NCBI taxonomy): Eukaryota > Metazoa > Chordata > Mammalia > Diprotodontia > Phascolarctidae > Phascolarctos > Phascolarctos cinereus. The sequence continues at coordinate 413,745,386 of NW_027555847.1, forward strand.
ATTAGAGGATCCAAAAAAAAAAAGAAAAATTGGTGGATGAAGATGTAATAACTATTTTGTTAACAAATAAGTCACTGGGATTATTTCCACTGAAGTTCAATTATAGTCAGTCTCCAATTTGCAGATTTCTATTATTGAAGTCTAATGAAAAGCCACATATTTGGAACATAGAGCACATTTTCCAGAGAAACAATATCATACAGGATTTTTCTCATTTCAGCTAACCTGCCAAAAATCTTTGTAACCCAGAGGTAAGTTAAGTAGTTCTAAAGAGCTGCATAATGCTAATGTAAGCATATTAAATCCACATTGTGGATTAGATAGGTTTTTATGGATTAATCTAGAAACATAAATATTTATTTTTTAAAAAATGTGCTCTGAGTCATAAATCAGGATGTGGGACATAGAGAGGTAGGAGAAAGAACTCTAAAGTCAGGAAGACCTTGATTCAAATCCAGCCTCAGACATATGCTAGCTATGTGACTCTGGGCAAGTTATTTAACCTCTCTCAGCCTCAGTTTCCTCATCTATAAAACAGGAATAATAATTGTACTTCATAACTTATATGGTTGATTTAAGGGCCAAAGTGTTAATGCATGCAAAATGTGTTGGAAATCTTAAAGCATTACTATTATTATCATCATCATTATCATTATTGAAAAGAGTGCATAGCTCAGAATCAGAGTACCTAGATTTGATCCTCAACTCAGTTACTTATTTTCTGTGTTACCTTAAACAGGTCACTTCAGTTCTCCAGGGCTTAATTTCCTCATCTTACAGATCAGTAAATTAGACTCCAAGTCTAATTCTATGGTATCACAGAATTGTGAACACTATAAATGGGTCAGGTTATGTTGAGATTCCCTTCCCTACTAGCAGTGTCAATGAACTGCCACCTTCTATCTAGTGAGGAGAAAATTTCTCATAGAGCCACGTGTATAGTACTTGCTAGGTGCCAAAGAACCCCTACAAATCACACACACACACATACACACACAACACACACACACACACACACACACACACACACACACAACAGACAGTCACTTGCTACATAGAAAGAGTGCAAGATTGTTCATTGTTGTTTTTATTCAGTTGTTTGTGTTCAACTCTTCATAACTCCATTTGGGGTTTTCTAGGCAATTTTACAGATGAGGAAACTTAGGCAAACAGGGTTAAGTGACTTGCCCAGGGTCATAGCTCATAAGTGTCTGAGGCCAGATTTGAACCAACGTTTTCCTGACTCCAGGCCCAGCACTCTATACAGTCTATACACTATATACATAGCTAATCTTGTACCTGGAATTAAATTATTCCTCTATAAAAAATAGTAATAAGTCAAAGATTTTTCTTAGCTTTGTTTGCCTTGACCAGATTGCTACAGAGAGAAAGATATTTAATCATCCTCTGGGCTTCTGGGATCCAAGATGCAGAGTAAACAGTACATTGCTGTAACTCTCCCTTATTCACCTCCAAACAACCATAGATTAGCACTCCAGGACAAATTCTGGAACAGCAGAGTCAGCATAAATGTGGAGTGGAACTGTATTTTAGCCCAGGAAAGTTGGAGGATCTGTGAGAAAGGTCCATTTCACTCAGGTAAAAGGGGAGCACATTCCAGGACAGGAAACATCCCAGCAAGCCCTGCCTCAGCAAACCAGTGGGAGATCCTGAGCTCCAGGCAAATGCCAACACCAAGACCCCCCCTCCCCCATGTGTCTTAGCATAGTCAGAGGAACTGGCAGACTCCAGTTCAACTACTACCACATGCTTCAGTGCAGCCCTGATCAAACGGGTATCCTACAGGGGCCAGACCTCCAATTGCTTCAGCACAGCTCCAGGCAAACAGGCATCCTCCAGCATGAAAAGAAAGTAGGCCAGGGGCAGCTAGGTGGTGCAGTGGATAGAGCACCAGCCCTGAAGTCAGGAGTACCTGAGTTCAAATCCGGCCTCAGACCAAAAATACTTGACACTTACCAGCTGTGTGACCCTGGGGAAGTCATTTAACCCCAATTGCCAAAAGAAAAAAATAGGCCAGACCTCCATGTGCTTCCATATAGCCCCAGGAAATACAGAAAAACACCACAGGACATCAGCATATGCCAGACACCTCTACTAAGACCCCAGCTCAGCACCAGGTAAACTTCCAGACACCCAACACCTTCAGCAGCATCAGCCATCCCCACTCCACCCCCTCAACACAGCATTAGATACAAAGCCTCAGAGTAACCTCAGCATAGCACCAGATAAACAGCCAGGGCCACTGGCACAAGAAGCCTGAGACACAGCCCCTTCCACCCTGGGAGCAGAAATCAAATTTAAAAGAAAGGAAAAGGCCCCCCCCAAAAAAAAAGATGAACAAAAAACAACAATAACAACAACAACAAAAAGAATCTGATCATAGAAAGTTATTATGGTAACCAAGACACAAACTCAAAAGAGTACAACGATGTCAAAGCATCTATGGGCAAAACTCCAAAGAAAAACAGGAAGTGGTCTCAGGCCCAGAAAGGACTCATGTAAAACCTCAAAAAGGAACTTAAAAATCATATAAGATAAGAGAAGAAAAATTGGGGAAAGAAATGAGGGTTAGAATTGCAGTGGAAGCTAATGACTCCATGAGACTTTAAGAATCAATCAACCAAATTCAAAAGAATGAAAAAATGGAAAATACTTTACAGGAAAAAAAAACTGACATGAAAAATAGATACAGGAGAGACTATCATTATCATGGTACTATCTGAAAACCATAATCAAAAAGAGGATTGGCTCAGTTTCCCCATTATGTTACTTTGAAAAGGAATATTGCCCACCTGGCTATTCCTGTCTGGCTATGAGGTGGATTTGATACTGCATGATTGGGAAACTGAATTATCTTAATCCAAACAGAGCTAAGGATGTTTTATCCTGTCCCATCTGAGCCCTGCAGTCTTATCGGTCAGATTTATGTCTTCCAGACTACAGGCCATTCACCTACAGTTGGTAGCAAACAGTGAGTACCAGCCAATGTCCCCCCATCATTTCTTGGATGCAGCCTGTGCTCAGGTTCCACTCAACCTCCTCTTTGGGACCCCCTTGGGGCAGGGACAGCTCCCTTGTCAGCAGGAAGTATTTCAGAAGCCAAGACCTTTACCCCTTACCCCAAAAGAATTTGGGTCCCATTTGTTTGAGGGGGGAATGATGAGGAAGGAATCCAGACCCCACAAAGGAAAAACCCTGGACTTTCCCACAAAGCCAAATCTCTGGTGTTCCCCTGAGGCTAATCTCATCAACTGGCCTTTCTTTGTGGCTATGCCCAATCTCCCAATTCTCAGTTACCTTTAGCCTACCTTAGCTGCCCCCCCCCGGCCATTTCCCACCCCTAATCCTAGCTAGGCTCCATTCTCCCTTGGCCATGTGGTCCAGGTCCCTGGAGTTCTATTACCTCATAGACTACTTGGCCACTCCTAGGTCCCTCCCATAGTCTTTCTGTATATAAGGTCCATCTTGTCTCCATTAAGGTACTCAGATTTTCACAATCTAGCCAAATGCTCAGATTCTTATAATCTAGCCACTGCTCATATTCCTTAAGAGTCTGGCCAATACGATGGATGTTCTAATGAACCTTGTCTTTGGCTGAAAAAAAATTGTATCACTAATGCTTTGGCTACAAAGACTATACATAGAGGAGATGGGTATAAGGTGAATTTGAGAGAATTACATAAAATTAAGAGATGAGAAAATGAGGAGTACAATGGGTGTAGAAAAAAGAGAGGTACAATGGGGTAAATTATTTCACATGAAGAGGTGCTAAAGACCTATTATAGTGGAAGGGAAGATGAGAGGTTGGGTGATAAGCATCTCTTGAACCTTACTCTCATCAGTGTTGGCCCAAAGAGGGCATAGTATACAGTCAATTGAATATAGAAATCTATCTTACCTGACAGAGAAATAGGAGGGGAGAAGATCAAGTAAGGGGGAATGGGAACTGACGGAAAGGTGAATAAATCAGGGGAAGTGGTAGACAAAAGTAAAACACTAGAGAGGAGGAAAAGCATGAAAGGAGAGAGGGAACAAACAGGAGGAAGAATAGGATAGAGAGAAAGAGACAGAAATCATAACTGTGAATGTGAATCAGATGAACTTTCCCATAAAATGGATAGCAGAGTGAATCAAAATCCAGAATCCCACAATATGCTGTTTACAAGAAACACACTTAAAGCAGACAGACACACACAGAGTAAAGGTAAGGGGCTGGAGCAGAATCTACTATGCTTCAACTGAAGTTAAAAATAAAGGAGGGGGTAGCAATCCTGATCTCAGACAAAGTAAAACAAAAAGTAGGCCTAATTAAAAGATATAAGAAAGGAAATTAAATCTTGCTAAAAGGTGCCATAGACAATAAAGCAATATCAATATTAAACATATATGCACCAAGTGGTAAAGCGTCCTAATTCTTAGAGGAGAAGTTAAGTGAGTTATAGGAAGAAATAGGTAGCAAAACTATATTAGTGAGGGAAGTCAACTCTCCCCTCTCAGAACTTAATAAATTCCAACAAAAAATAAACAAGAAAGAAAGTAGGGAGGTAAATAGAATATTAGAAAAATTAGACATGATGGACCTTTAGAGAAAACGGAATGAGAAAAAAAAAAGAAATAAACTTTTTTTCAACAGCACATGGCACCTACACAAACATTTACCCTGTAATAGGGTATGAAAACCTCAAAATCAAATGTAAAAATATAGAAATAGTAAATTTATTTTTTGTAGATCATAATGCAATAAAAATTACATTCAAGAAAGGGCAATGGAAATACAGATTGACAACTTGCATCATATTTAGCCTGGAAATTAGAAGGTAACATCAATTACAGTAAAATAATTCTGGTATTTACTGAGAAAGAAATTGCGAGGTGGTAGAACAAGAATGGGCCTAGGCATCAAGAGACTTAGACTTTAATCTCATTTTTGCTATTGTCTGGCTGTATCAACTTGAACAAGGCATGATATTTCACTGGATGTTTGTTTAGTCATCTGTACAATGAATGGGTAGGATTAGATGATCTCCATGGTCTGTTTAAGCTTATAATTTTATAATTCCACCATTTTACACATTTTCATTTTCAACTGAAATTTCAGGCTAAAAGCTACAATCCAACCTCTACTAATACATTTATACTTAAATTTGGGATTAATACCTGCAGACCTTTCCTTCGCAGTTTATTTCTGATCACATTCATTTTCTCGTCACTATTTGTGGAAAAAAATAAACACCATTCACTTAAAGGAAAGATTTTCTCCCTTTCATGGTCAACAAAAGGTCTTTTTTTTGTCTTGGACTCTACAAATTCTAATCACAGAAGTAGACTTGCTTTGGAATGGATCAGCTGATTATCCCATAAAATTCTATCAACTACTTGTAAAGCAGTCATTCCTTCTGGACTTGCTACCATAAATTATAAAATGGTCCCCAACTCATAAGAAGACCATAAGTATAGAGCAAAAAGGTACCTGAGGGGCAGTTTAGTCCTACACTCTCGTTTTTCATACTAGGAAACTGTTGATCCACTAGGTTAAATGACCTATTTAAGATTACTTGGTTCTAAAACTTCAGAGCTCAGATCACCAGAGGATTCTACCTGTTAATCCATTTTAATATCAGTATATTTGTCAGTTAAAGAAATCCTTCCACTGCAATCAACACCAAGAAATCAATATCTGACTCTTACTTTCATAAGGAGAATTTTACTTTTGCCTTAATTTTAATAAACTCATGAAGATGTGAAAAACTCAAAATGGCTAATGCTAGCAGGCCACATGGAATAAAAGATTTTATGATATCTTTAGAACATTTATAATAGCTAATAATCATAGCTAAAAAGTTATATATTGATTTTAGGTTTGAAAAGTGCTTTACATATCTTGTTATCCTCGTAAGAATCCTGAGATGTGGGTGCTATTCTTATTTATGCCATTTTTCTAAATAAAGAAATTGAGTTTAATAGAGGTTAAAGTAACTTGCCCCAGTCTGAAGCAAGGCTTGAACTCAAGTCTTCCTGACACCAAGTTCATTGCTCTGTCGACTGCCATTTTTTCCAACACTATACCTCTTATCTGATAGTAATACTGGCCCTTCAATAAAGCTTACCAATTAATTTGATTCTTGAATGTGAAGAGAGGTCAGTTACACAGCCTCTAAGGCATACAATTTTTTCCTGCAAATTAGGGGAAAATGCAAAAATCAATAGTACTTTACTCTTGCACACTGAACCAAAAAGCCTGCTCTTTCTGCTGTTTGTGAGTGTCCTGAATGTAACATACAGGAGATTGTCAAAGGCCCACAAGATACAATAATACAAAGCTTTCAGCTCATAAGGCTCTCTTTTCCCTCATTACTGCTCTCCAGGACACCTTCTCCTTAGGAGGCAGGGAATTTTCTGCCAAAGGCCAAAGATTTAACAAAACAACAAAGACAACATTTTCCTTCATTCTAGCCTCAATAACTTTATCTACACATTTCAATGAAGGAAGAAATCAAATTAGAAAAATAGATCATGATACTTTGCAAGAGATTTGTGTGTTCATCTGTATAGGTAAGGAGAACTTCTTTCGAATTTGAATCTCAAATAAGTATGGATTCTCTTTGTGTTAAGTTACCATCCTCATCTGTGAAATTAAAGAGTTGGACTCAAGCAGGGGTTATTAAATTGTGGCCTATGAACCTTCTAATATTCTGTTAACTATTACAATATCAATAATTTCCTTCATATCATATGTATTTTATGCATTTTAACTCTTTATTCTGAATAATACTCCATAGGCTTCACCAGATTGCCAAAAGAGTCCATGTTAAAGAAAAGGCTAGGAACACCTGAATTTATTCTTCATATTTTACAAATGTAGAAATTGAGGTTTCAAGAATTTGGATGACTTGCCCATAATTGAGATCATATACTCCAGGTATTCTTAGCCTTTTTTTTTTGTTATGGACTACTCAGAATAGTGATTTTAGATGCATAAAAGGGGATTATTTTGTAAATTTTAAAAACACTGCACAAATGAGTTATTATTACTATTCAACCCAGGCTACACAGCTCATGCATCAATGGTACATCAATGTTAATTTGCAGCTTTCTTTAAATCCCAAGCCTGAGAATATTAATAACAATCACAGCTCATATTTATGGAATGGCTCTGCGCACAATGGGGCAAAGTAAAAAAATAGCATATTTAGAGGCATAGGAAAAGGATTTCAAACCTAAATCTGTTTACCAGCTACCTGTGTTTCCTGAGAAGAGTCATTGAACTTCTCTATTCCTCAGTTTTCTGATGGCTAAAATTGTGAGGTTAGGCTTGCTAATTTCAAATATCCATCCTAGATCAAATGGCCTCATTGGCTTGGTCAAACCAGCAACCAAACATCAGTCAAAAGAACAGTTGTTAAAGAATGACTGTTTTCCTGTATACCAAGGCAACTCTTAGAAAGCCCTTTGACCAAAGAATACTTTAAAGTAACTATTAGGCTACATCTGTATGCTTCCCTTCAAATAGGCTACAACTATTTTCCTATAGGATGAGATTAAGTTTCTTAGAACAAGTGGGCAACTATATAATTCCATTCTTCAAGAGAATAAGACTGATGACTTTGTGCAGCTCTGCCTCACTCAAATCCAATTCACACGCAAGACAACACCTGGTGATGGCATTAGTCCTCTTCAAGATTGAAGGAGGAATAATAATGACAAGGGTTCTGCATGAGGTCTCCACACAGAGGAAAGTATTTCCAGAGCAAGCGATGTGAATTATACCTTGTCACACATAATTCTTACATGTGTTCCTCACTACTATTATGGTCTAAATTTAAGCTTACTCCTCCCATGGATGCTGTGTGTATTTGTGGGAAGGAATGAACCAGATTCTTAGTAGAAGGTTTTGTACTAACTGTGTTATCTGAGAGTAGTAGTAGTTGCCCTCAGGTGACCCAACTACCAATTCAAACAGAAGTTGGGAAATGCTGCTACCATTGTTGTTGTTATTTCTTTTCTCCTTCTCTTCCTTCTCCTTCTTTTTCTCAGTATTTCATTGTTCTGTTTTTCAAAAAGCTGTGACAATTTACTATTTGCCCTGTGCAGTTTTCATTTTTGATTTCATGAAATATAGAGCTGAAAAAACATGCTTTAAAAAGACTCATAGTGTTTTAAACGGAGCTACTTGACACCACCTTTAAATCCAAATAATTCTGCCTTTCATCAGATGACCAATAACAGGCCAGCCCAAGCCTCTGTGGCCCATTGCTTAGGTTTTAGTGGCTTAGAATGGGTGTAAACAGCAACTGTTTTCTGTTCTGGACAGAAACTCTGAGGGTGTTCCTTTCCCAGATTGATATCTTTGGGATGGTAAATTGGGCTATCTTTTGTCTTAATTTTTACCTAGTCTGTAGTCATTGAATAGGCATGGGGAAGTCCTTAATTTAGAGAGATCAAGGTCACTAGTCTTTGTCTTGCCACTAGAAAAATGGTAAGCAGACAATTTTTAGAACACCTTTTCTCGTCCTTTCCTTAATGCCAGGAGGTGATCAGTGCAATCCTTAAAAAGGAGCAGATGAATCTCACTGCTGCTTCCAGTGAGAGACAATCCTATGGCCTGGGCCTCCTACGTGCAGGATTGTGACTACAGATCCCAGTGTATCTGCACCTGCTGCTTCATCACTTGCCTTTTACCACAGGACTTTGAGATAGGTAAAATGGTAAAATGCTATGGAGAGATGTGTTTTGATTCATGGGTAAATTGGATGTAAATGAGGCAGAGCTGCATGAAATCATCGGACTCACTCTCTCCTCCAGAGTCATCACAGTGCAGTGGCAGGACAGAATGAAGATGACTGGTGGTGGCTCAAGATGCAGTGGATGACTTTGGTATCTGATGTCTAACCAAGCTCTAAGCACTCCACGGTGCTTGCTACAGCTGCCTTCATGGCCATTGGAAAAAAATTGTTCTCATCAGCCCATTCCACCAGGGGAAATCTTCACATGCTTGGGGTAGGCACCTCCCAACTCACCAACAAGACTGAGGACCCTGGGTTACGCTCAACCTGGTTTAGCCACAGCTTACTGGGATGTGGCCACCACACAAGCTATAGCTTCTTGGAGCCACAGGTGAGAGTTAGGTGGAACAGGTGGACACCAAAGGTGGAAAGCAGCCCTAAAAAGGGCTCAGCAGCCCTCACAGCAGATGTATTAGTCTTCAGTGAACACACCCTCCACCCCAAGTCAGGGTCAGCTAGGTGCTGATTAAAAGAGTACATTTTCTATGACTCCAAGTTTTTCCATCCACTGCATCACATTGCTCCCATGTTGTTTTTATTTATCCATTTCACTATATCCCTAAAGAAGAAGGTAATCTTTTATCTCAAGAGTGTTTCTCACTTTAGCTTTGTATCCACAGAGGTAGGACTTGCCTCAGGCATATCCTGGCTATGTGAACTTAGAGAAGCTACTTGACTTCTTAGTGTACTATGCAACTTTTTGAGGTTGTAAGTCACAGAGACAGTGGTGACCTGCATTGGGAGAGGGAGTTTCCCCATACCAGAGTCTGTTAGATCAATTAAATCTCAAGTCTAGTTCCTACCCCAACCTCTTTATATCCTCAGAGTTCACTGAACACATGAGATTCTTTTTTTCAAGTCATTAACATACCTTTTTTAGATATATCAACTGATCAAATGTTCCCATAAAAAGCAAAATGATGTACATTTTAGTATATCAAATAGACTGTAAACCCACACAATACAGCTTGCTTTATAGATTTTTTTTTCAAGGGTGCAATGGGAAGCTTTTCTATTGATAAACACCAAAAGTGTGTTTCATCCCAGGGGGAATCTAAGGCCTCAAAGGGAGGTTTTGTCAACCTTCAAAGGCAAAAACATAGGACCTCAAGGGCTTCACCCTTTCATAAGCCAGCAGAGTTGGATGACTTTTGTGACAAATGTCTGTCCTCCTAAGAGTCAAACCCCCAGTCACTGAATCATCCCATCCTCCATAGCAAGGCTTCTAAAGCTTTTTGTGTTAATGGACCCCCTTAGTTAGTATAATGGAACCTATCAACCCTTCTCAGAATGTTTAATGCATAAAATAAAATGCATAGAATTGTAAGAAAATGAAAAAAATGATCAAAATATTAAAAATTAAAGTTTACAGACACCAGGTTAAGAACCCATGTTCTATAGGGAAATGCAGTCAAATGTTTCAAATAAAGACTAAGTTGATTAGAGAACTTCACTCCATCACTTCTAACAAAACTTCTACATAAAGGTTTAACTCCTGATGAGATGGATCAACAAGTTGAACTCAGCAAAGGAACTCTGGATCAGTGCCCTACCTCAGCCAAGATTCTGAGATGTATGTAAAGTAAGTGATCCAGGGGAGAAGAACCTATAGCCCACGTGGCCCTTGGTCCTTGGGTGCAACCCTTTGACCAAGTCCAAATTCACAGAACAAATCCTTTCATTAAGGGGATTTGTTTTGTGAAGTTTGGACTCAGCCAAAGTGCAGCACTTGATCACCTAAAGGGCCACATGTGGCCTCAAAGCTGCAGATTCCCCACCACTGTGAGTCCCTTGGGGAAGGAGTGGCTGGTTTCACTGAGTGAAGGTGGTTGACAGTACTATGTGAGGTTGAAGGAATTGGACTTTGAAGCAGGGTTTGAATATGATCTGACATTCCTGATCAGTCCAACATAGATTCCAGTTCATGGGAAAAAATCATTTTACCACTTGTTTTCAGTCACCTGTAATTGAGTCTCTTATCATTATCAACTCTTCCTTAGTCTTAGGCCTGAAGGTTTAGATAAATGAACTTGCTAAGAATTGGGTATACATAGGAAAATAACAAGAGATCTTCATTTTGAAAGCAAGGAGAGAAGAAAGACCAAAGGGGTCCTTGGAAAGCAATAGCTGATATACCAAAGATAAGCAACCCATCTGTAACATTGTACAGTAATATATGTCCACTTTCATAATGAAGGAAAATGTCAATCTTTTGCAGGGCTTTCTTTATGTGAAAGTTACCCTCATTGTGTGAATTTGCAAGGTAGAAATTATCTCCAACTTTGAATTGTTCTCAGGACAATTAGTTCTCCAGGTAACAATGAGGGGGTGTTTCCTTTCCTGTAAATGGAGTCCTTACAGATCCCCACTTCCCATTCAGTCATGCTGGCCACCTCCACTTCCCAGTAGTGTACACCTGAAATGAAACTGAGAAAAATCTCTCTGGGTGGTCAGGTACATGCTGAGGGACACATGAGTGTTTCACACTCTTCATATCAGGAGATACAATGAGATAGGGATTGGTTGTTTCAGCATCCAGTTTTGTATCTCTCTGGAAGGTCATCATCATTTCCCTCAGTCCAGTGACATGGCACGTTGCCCATTTGGGAAAATCATCCTGTGGATATTGAAGTAGCAGCACTTCAGTCTTATTCAACATGTCTTTCATATCCAGGACCATTTTCAAATCTAGCTTCTTAAAGTCCATTCCTAGTTGTATGGGTATTCTTTGTAGGTCTTGAACTTTTTGGGTGAACTTGTCGGGACAGTTTTAACTCGATCTTCTTTAATTTTCCCAAGTTCTTTCTTCCTTGTCCAGTCTTTCTAGGTACTGCTGTTCTTCCTTCCTCAGGAACTGGTACATCCTACTATATTTTGTTACAACAGCCTGTTTCATAATCTGCACATTTGCTTTACTCCATGCGTACTTCTATTTCTCCTCAGGTAGTACAATTTCAGTCATTTATTTTTTCCCATAAATCATTTAACATCTCTTGGAGCTTATCCAGATCATTCTCGGTGGCCATTTCCAAGGGAAAGACTTGGTATTCTGTGTGTTCCAAGACTGGCAAATAGTTGCCAGAGAGTGGACCATGTTGATCTGCACAGAACAGTTACTGTTCTTATTGTATCTGTTGTGACAAATACAAGGTGTTCAGGCTGCTGATGTGCTAAAAGGCTGTTCTACACTCAGCAGAAGGGTAGGGCCAGTCAACTTCTCCCCAGTCCTGAGAAGTTGGCAAAAACTGTGGCCACAGAATATGGTTACAAGGAGGCTGAATTAATTCACGCACACAGGGCAGTTCAACTCTTCCATTAGGTTTTCAGCTGACTCGTCCATGTTCCTAAGCTCACAGACCACTTTCAGCTTCACATCTTCTCTGAAAGAGAAGCATCGTTTTCCCAAAGCATTTCAATTTCTCTCAAGCTGGCTTGATATGCATTGCACGGGAGTTCAATCCAAAACTTCCCCCTCCAAGGGGGCCAGTTCAGTACTGGCTCTGAATAAATCAGATTCTTAATAAATGTTTATCAAACAAATGAATGAATTTCCCTAATCTTTCTCCTTTTTGCACTACCACTTAAAATGTAGGAAAACCAGTCTAGCTGAAGAAGCTTAAAAGAGAGAAAGCAAAAAATATCAGGAGGCCCAAATCATTGTCATCCCCTGTATCACCACTTCCCCAGAACCCTTGTAGAGACATCTATGAATCCAAAGTCCAAGATTCCCATAAATTACTGTGTCATACAACTACCATGTTTCTGGGCTGTCCCATAAAGAGAATATTTAGGAGAGCAACCCTTGTGAAGAAGGGGACCGCTATTCTATACATCACCAATGTTACCCACTGATCAACAGCCACCAGGTAAAAACCCCAGAAGAAGCAGCATCCCTAAGAACACCAATCCAGCTGCCAGCCTGGCTCCTATAGCCATTGTCCAGGGAAGAATCAACCTTTATGGGAATGCAACTGGGTCCCTGCATCTGTGAGTGCTACTGTTCTGCCTCTCAGCAGCTACAGTTACTGATGACCCACAAAAGTTCTCCCTACCAATGTCCTTGAAACTGTCAAATGATTCAAAATCAAAAATAGATATTGTTTGGTCAGTGGAAATGACATTAAACAAGTTGCATGCCCATAAGCTTTGATTCTGTAAACCAAGAAACATGGGCTTTTCTATCTGACAGAGCAAAACCTCATATATATTTTGTCTCCATCCATTATAATGTGAGTTCCTTGAGAGTAGAGCATGTCTTTTCTATTTTATCCACATGACTTAGCACAAGGCTCTGAACTGAAAGAAGTGATTATTTAATAACCAATAACTTGGGGAGATTCAGAGTTTCTCCTTTTCTTTATCTCCATTTCAGGACCTCAGACTCTAAAGATTAAGCTATCCTTCTCCTCTATCAGACCCCACTCAACTTCACAAAGAATCTCTGGTCCAAAGTGAATTTCTTTCAAGTAAGCTTAGGTGGAGACACACACTTTTGTCTAAAGTGCCCAAGTCTGGTGGGCTGGTATAGAGATAGACTCTTTGTCCAAGGGTGTCATGATGTCATTTATAGCCATTCATTGAAGTCCACTTCTCTTTGTCAAGTTCAATTCTCTTTAATTGTTGACCAATCAGAGGAGACTGCTATCCTTTTGAACACTCCTCTTCCAGAAGAAGATATAGGCCTTGAGCTGCTGCCAGGATTGTCTCTGGTTTAAAAGAAAGACAGCCAAATGAACATCCTTTTATTAAAATGCTGGCAGTATTAATAAAATGATTAATTAAATTACCCAGAGAGTTTTAAACACCACAGAACACAGTAATCACAATAAATGTTATTTTATTCATTCTTTTATTCAGAGGAAAACACTCAGGCTTTATCTTCTATAAATCCATTTTGGAAATGTATATTTATACTCTACCTAAAAATAATATCAAAATAATTGCAAATGGAAAGAAAAGATGATCCCAATACTATAAGTTTTCAAGTTTCATGTCTTTAAATGTGAGAAACTATATCTGATCAATGCTAATTTTTAGGCAAAAAGAATACACAAAGACGTTAGGGAACACAAGAAATTATAATTTTAAAATTATAATTTAAAATTATTTTGTGATATTTGCAAAACCATACATATCTTTGTAACAGGAAATTATTTGTTTCAATTTGTTTTAAATTTTGCCTCTCATAGCCCCATTTAAAAAAAAAGAAAAAAGAAAAAATTCCTTACATTAAATATTCAGAAACCAGCAAAATAAATTCTACATTTTCCGTGTCCAAAAATATAGATCTTATTCTGTACCTTGATTCCATCATCTGTCTGTCAATAGGTGGGTAGCATTCTTCATCATTGGTCCCCTGTTACTCATTAAATTTATCAGTTTTTAAAACATTCCATTGTCTTTACAATATTGTTATTGTCTAAATTATTCTCTTTTTTTGTTCTGCATCAATTCATTCAAGTCTTTCTAGGTTTATATGGAACTATCTTTTTTTAAAAATATAATTTCTTATGATACAATAGTTTTCCATTACATCCATGTATCATAATTGTTCAACCATTCCCTAATTAATGTTCAGGCCCTTAGTTTCCAGTTCTTTCCCACTAGATACACAAATTATAAATATTTTTTCCTATTTAAATGTCTTTTGCCTCTTTCTTTTATTACTTTGGAGCAAACTCCAAATGTGAAATATACCAAAAAATATCAAAGTGGTATTTCTGGGTAAAGAGTATGCACTACTTAATAATTTTTGTATATAATTACATTTTTTTTCCAGAATGACTGGATGAATTCAGAGCTTCACCAGCATTCCATTAATGTGCCCATTTTCCCAAAATCCTACCAACACTTCTCATTTTCCTTTTTCTCTCAGCCACACCAATTTTGTAGATCTAAAAAATAACCTCAGAGTTGCCATAATTTTCATTTCTATCTTTATAACTGATTAGCAAATTATAAAAAATTCTAAATTTCTAAATAACTTGGATTTTTTCCCTTGAATACTGGCTGAAAATATTCTTTGACCATTTGTCAATTTGGGAATGGTTGTAATTTTTCTAAATTTGAATCAGTTCCCTGTATGTTTTAGAAATGAGACTTTTATCAGAGAAATTTCATGCAAAGATTTTGCCCACAGTGATAAATTATTCAATGATGTAACACTGGCCATATTTTAAGCACAGAATAGCAGGATGCAATAGTGATACCACTAGAAATGAAAAGGCCTGTGCTATCAGGGACATTTCACTGCAAACTCACTATGTGACTTTACAAAAGTCACTTTACCTCTTATTCTTACCTTCTTCACCTAAAAAAGAAATAGTGTTGGTCTAGATCAGTAATTGTTAAACTTTTTGGTATAGGACTCCATTAAAAATTGAGGGCTCTCCCAAAGAGCTCTTATTTATTTAGATTACATCTATTGATATTTTCCATATTAGAAATGAAATGTCTTTGAACTACATTTTCATAACCATTGGATGAGATAAGTTCTAAGATATCTTCTGGCAATCTTCATGTTTTACATAGTATGTATATAGTTAGGATGATTCTTTATAATCTATATTAAATGAGAATATTTTAGGAATATCATTCTGAAATTTTGAAAAGTACTTTGTATCACTCTTGATAAACAATATCCTTATAACTTTCATCTTATTTCTCAAATCCTTTTTAAACAATCCTTACATCCTCTTTTTATGTTTTCCCAAGATTTGTTATAAAAGACTTCCCCACCCACCCAGGGAATAATGGAGAGTCCATAGGATTGTTTCTGTCTTTAATTACTGAAATCTTACTGTGCAAAGTCATTTGACTATTTTTGTTGACTGGAACTATCTATCTCAATAAATGCATGAGGAAAAAGAAAAGTCATGACATTCTGGAATGGATAATTAAAGAGGAAGAGTTTCACAGATGAATTAATAAGAAGCTAAACCCTAGGTGAATTTAAGAGAAAGATCAGTAGTTGTAACAAGGTTCAACAGCTAAATATTCTTAATGCACTCTTACTTCAATATATCACTCTTTCCAGGGGTGTGGGGTGGACTAGTACTATTTCCTTTGTGAACTCTAAACCACCCTGAGCAAATCCTGTGCTTCAACTCCCCCCCCCACTTTCCCAAAAACAAAGCAGATTAATGATGACAAATTAGTTCTCTTCTGAAGAGACATTATTATTTGTTTGTTTTTAATTTGGGGATTCTTTTGTTGTTTTTATTGTTGTTCTCTTTTTAGTATTTGGAGTGAAGATTTTATCAGTTTATGGAACTCTTGGGTAGGAAAATCCCTCTACCACTGCATGGCATTACCTTCTCTTCAATTTATAGTCTAAGAACCATAGTGGTTTCTCAGGTTTCCCAAGCATATTTATACATATAATCTCATTTTATTTTATTTTTTTCTTTTCCAGTTTTATTAGTTTTTTATAACAAAATCATGTTCCTTTAAGCTCTTCATCATTTAAAATTCCCTTGCTACAAAGAAAAAACATGAAAGTAAGAACAACTAGGACCATTTGATGGCAATTTTGATAGTGTATACTACCTTCTACATCAATTATCCCCTACGTCTCTACTAGGAGAGGGGAGGTTTGTGTAACCTATTCTAAGGTTCTTAATTACAATTCATAGCATCATAGTATCAGATTTAGAGCAAGAAAAGATCTTGTAGGTCCTCTAGCCAAATCCTTTCATTTTACATATGTGGATACTGAGACCCAGAAAGAAGTCTCCCAAAGTCACAAAACTAATGAATAGCAGCGCCAAAATTTGAACCCAAGCCGCTTTGCTCCAAAGTCTGAACACTTTCCACTTTCCACATTGTCTTTTTAGTTTTATTTACATTTATATTATTTTTGTCATTTTGTACGCTGTTCTCCTCACCCAATGTACTTTGTACTCTTAAAACCACATTTAGAGTGATAGACTTAGTTAAGGTTACAACATTTGAAATGGATATTGGTTAACTAGTAAGAAAGATAAGTGAGATGGTGTTGGGCTTTGTAACCCATGTCATTTATAGTTATTAGTGTATGTGCCTTATTACCTCTCCTAGACTATAAATTCCTTCAGGACAGAGACTACATCAACATTATCTTCATATCACTGTATTTCTGGCATAATATCTTGCAGGTAAAGGGTGTAAATGCTTCTGTGACCTCACTAATTTGGGGACTCCTTCCATGGATGCAAATGATAACTTGTACACCATCTATTTTTTCATTCTTTGTGACTCTGGTCCATATCTTCCAGAAAACATGCAGAAAAGGCATATGCAAGGTGCTTGAAAAACTTCTCTGAGCTTTTTAGTGTTGTGTGTAGCAATGTATATTTCCATCTAGCCACATTTTATGCCATTTCTTGGTCCTCATTCATCATTGTTAATATGTGGCAATTTGCTTACACCCAGCATGCATCTCTCTGTTGACTTTTAGGTCACCTATAATTTTGAGTTTTGAATGTGAAGGTATTCCATGATTTGTGCTAAATGATAGTATTTTGTTTTCCAAAGACAATCTACCCCACTCTTTCTCATTCAAATTTGGGCTCAGATTATTTTCAATTTCAGTGTCTATCCTAAATTTATATCAATGAACTAATTATTTAACTGTATGTTTGAATTGTATGTTTGAATCTTGGAAATATGTACATGCTTCATTCACTTATTTTTCCCATGTGGTTTGTTAAGCTAGTCTCTTGAGTGAGATTTGGGTTCACTGTGAAGATCCTAGAGTATTTTTGGTCTTCACAGAATCAACATTATGTAATTTTCTACCAGGAATATTTGTAGTACTCTCCTGTACTGTGTACTGTGCATTGGTTTGTGAATGACCATAAGCACTCTTGTTAACCCTGGGACCATGGTCCCTGCTCCTCTGTGACCACAAGCTCTATTGTGGTAGTACTCCTCCTCAAGCTGAGACTAAGACCTAGGATTGTGATCAAGATCCAAGTACAGTAAATGCAACAGAATTCTGTCCCTGATGCCAGCAAAAGGACCCCCGTAAATTTCCTGCTGGCCTATTTAATGGTCTCCTTAATATCTGTGGGCTTCAAGGTCTGGAACCCACCACTGCTGGCCCTGACTTAGTCACTCTGAGGCCTGCTCCTGGTTTTCGGGGGCCTAATCTGAACTGGCATGGCCTGTGCTGAACTGTGCTCCTCTCTCAACCTCGTGCAACAGATCTTTCCTGCTGACCTTCTAAATTGTCTTGTGGTAGAAAATTGTCTCATTCTATCTTTTTATGGGTTCTGCCACTCTAGAATTTGTTTAGAGTCATTACTTAAAATAATTTAAAGGGGTTTGTGGGGGAGCTCAGGTGAGTTCCTGCCTTTATTCTTCCATCTTGGCTCTGTATCAAATACTAACTCCCTTGAGCAATGGCTTGTATCTGTCCTGATCCAATTATTTCCATTTTTAAAATGCTACTTTACTTTGCCCCTGTACATATTCTCTATGTGCAATAATATGATTATCTGGATAACTCTACAGAGTTAATCTTTTTTTTACTTTATTTTTTATTTTTAGGCAATTGGGGTTAAGTGACTTGCCCAGGGTCACACAGCTAATAAGGTCAAGTGTTTGGTCTGAGGCTGGATTTGAACTCAGGTCCTCCTGACTTCAGGGGCAGTGCTCTATCCACTGTGCCACCTAGCTGCCCCTCTATAGGGTTGATCTTGAACTATGGCTTTGGATGCGCCTTTTCCCAGATGATACTGGCCCAGAATATACAAAATGGGCACACAAATTCAGAGTTATGGTGATAGGATCTTTGGGAGCATCCAGATGTGGGTGTCAGTGCTTTTTTTTCCAATCATTATGGTGCATATATCAATAAATATACATTAGCAAATGAATGAATGTTCTTTTTTATGCATAGAAAAATATAATTAAGTACTGTTCCCCAAAATATCGTCTGAGTACAGACAAAAATCTGTACTTCTCTGCCTTCTGAAAGACAAAATAACTCTCTGTGGTTGAAGGGAATTGTCTTATTCAAAATAAAACATAATCTTATCTCAGAAGCCATGATGAGTCTTAAGAGTCCTCTCCATAGTGACAAATGGCGGAGTGGGTATTCTTTCCATTCTAATACCATAGCTTAGCCAAATGAGTGGATGATTGGAAGGGAAATTCTGAAGTAAGGAAGAAGGAAAAAAGGTCAAGTTTGTAAGAATATCAGAAATAAGCCTTGTGTGAAATAGTTTCTCCCGCTTTGGGAATCAGCTGTCAAGCACAGGAAGAGAGAGAATGATGTTGCCTAGAAATGGCATTTTAACATCAGTTTTAAAATGTAGCAATACATAAAGAATGACAAGTTTCTAGACTGAAGAAGCATAATCAAGAGTGTTACAGGAGGAGACTTTATCTGTAATAACCTAAGACATTCTTTTTTTCTGTTTCATATTTATCAGCTTCAACTACTGTAGGACATGCTTGTCGATAAATTATTAAATCAGACATACATGTATATAACATGCCTTAAAAATTCTCCTTGTTTAGTTGACAGTTCTTCTTTTCCCAGAACAAAATGATTGACAGCAACTCTTGTATTTAACTTTTTAAAATTCAAAGCCTGCTCTTAGTTTTTTTCTGAGATGTTATTCTACAAACACAGAAGAATGACTCACCAAGGTATTGTTTCATATTCTGGCTCTAGATCTGGCTAAGGGATATGATTTTGATAAGGTACTTTGCCTTTTGTTTAGAACATGCCATTTAAAATGGGTAGCAATTTGTTTCATCCTGTGAAATTTGGTAATAGTTGAATCTGAGATTCCAAAGTGGACATGATATGCTTGTGTTTCAAGCCTTAGCCAACATTTAAAGCCCCCACCAGTTCAAGGACATTTCCTTGAGGAACAGCCTGACACAGGCAAAGGGAAACTTTGTGAATTGACCAAATTATTTTCATTTTGTAACAAGCCACGTGAAATACTAATTATTGATAACATCTTCAGTAACAAACTTGATCAGCTATAATTTATCAACATTAAATTACAATAAGCCACTATTACCCCTGGAGGGTCTTGGCTGATTGTACATAGCTATGTATATTCTTTGTTATTATTTTATTTTTCTCTCCTGGGGAAGGAGTTGACAGAAAAGGGAGAACAGAGGCAGGGTGAGACTGTGCAATCTTATAAGCCAAGCTGATGAAATAAAATCCTCCTAACTGCTACTAAAAGACCTAAGGAAAGGGAGAATGGAGGGAAAGGAGGAGAAATTTTTATGTTCATACATATTAATTCCCCCACTAGAGTGTAAGTTTCTTGAAGACAGGTACTATTTTTCCTTTTCTCTGTGTCCCCAAGTCAGCACAGTTTTGTAGCACATATAAAATGTTTAATAAATGCTTGTTGATAGGTTGATAAGGAATGATAAAGAGAGAAGGGGAAAACAAAGGCGACAGAGGGAGATAGGAGAAAAGAGGATTAATGGAATGTCTTCAATATCTGTGTCAGGGGCCAGTTGCAGAACTTATTCTTCTGCTAGCCTTTAAATATTTTTCCATCAATAACAAAAGACAAAATAGGGTAAAGAAACATATCACTGTATCTGGAAAAGGATTTTTGACATATATATTTGTCCCTGCAACACTTTTTACATGTTACTATGGCAACATGAGAGGCTACCAATGATTTATTCTAATTCATCAAAATATTCATATAAGATGGTGAGTAATAATATTTAGGCTAAATGATGTCTGTAGTCAATAGTTATGAGAAATCTTTTTATATCAATCCAACTGCCAGCAGAAAATGTATATTATAGAGGAAGCTTCAAATTAACAAGACTAAAATATATGCATGTTATTTATACAACAGTGTCCTAAAGTAAGGAAAAATAATCACATTACATATAATCAATCTACTTATTATCTTTTCTAAAATGATAAATAATTTCCAAAATGATAAATAACAATAAACTGTCTTAAAATCAAATTTCAAGGCAAATATTTAATTTTTTTAGCTATCATTAGTTAAATTCATTCATCTTCCTAGCCTTTGGATGTTGATTTTTTTTCCTTTCTAAAACTGACAAAGCCAGCCATTCTCTAAAAATTGTGTAATTCCTTACTTAAAACATGGATGTTCTAAGCAATATGCAGAAGTATATAAAATATGTTGTGTTATGTTTAATTACAATAACTTAATAATTATTCTATTGTTAAAATTCCTCTGATAATGAACTAGATATATTATAAGGGCTTGGGTTTCAGTCTCACTCTTCAATCAAACAATTAATCAGAAGATGTGTTTAGAGTTTAAAAGCATGTAAGCAAGATTCTATATAATCTGTGTCCCTTTTATCATGTGTGAAATCTTCTTTTGTCTGGCCAAGAAGGGACAGGCTTGATTGGCTAACCCAGGGGTGGGGAACCTAAGACTTTGAGGCCACATGTGGCCCACTAGGTACTCAAGTGTAGCCCTTTGACTGAATACAAACTTCACAGAACAAATAAGTTTGGATTAAGTCAATGGGCCACACTTGTGGACCTAGAGGGCCATATGTGGCCTTGAGGCTGCAGGCTTCCCCATGCCTGGCTAACCAAATGAGTTAAAGTCAATCCTGGGAACTTTAAATATAATTACCATAAGAAATTTCAGCATATTATGAAGTGATGTGATGAACCAGCCTAAGAGTGAAGTAGTTGGAGTGAAGCTTGAGGCTCAGATTCCTAAAATCTAGCCACTGCTTAGATTCTTAGAATCTAGCCAATACTTGCAGGCTTCTAGATTCCTCAGAGTCAATATGGTGCATCTTTAATGAACCTTGTCTTTGGCTAAAAAAAAAAAAGAGTAGAGCTTTAAAGAAACTTCTTTTCAGAGGGAAGAGAGAGAATGCATTTTTCTTTCCCCCTCTTCTTTGACTGTGACACCAGAAAAAAAGGGATCAGAGGGAGATAATATACATAGCCTAGGCTGGGAAACATACATACCAAGGGCAAACATATGGTCATTCCTGAGAAAGGAGAAGCTACACGTAGAAGCAAAAATGAAATATATGGAAGACAATCATGGACAAATGCAGACAGATAGATATAGAAAGATAGCCATTTGAGAGAAGAAGCAGCTTCAAGGAACATAGGCCTTTGCACCAAAGTCCAGATTCTACAAAGTCACGGACCTTTGAATACCAGCAGGGAGCTACAGCTAAGGTAAACTTCATGAAGACTTATGAAGAAAGAAAATGATTTAAATTGACAGGAGTTGTGAGTTACTTTTTTCCCACATGTATTCTCTTATATGTCTCACTGACATTATACTTCAAATTTGAACTCACCTTCTGGGAGACCTTGTGTTTGCAAGAGCAGAATGCACCCCATATCTGGGGAGAATATTACTGTGACTTCTGTCCTTGTTATACCTCCACAATAAATGCCTTAGCTAAAAAGCTAAAAAAGTATCTAGCTAATTGATAAAATGAAGCATGTGTCTGTGTGTCTGTCCACCTGTCTAGGAAATCCCTAAATTTGTTGATCATTCTCATGAAGTTAACAGATATACAAAAGCTTTCGTTACTGTGTTTGGTCTTGATGTTACTAGGAACCGTGATTTTTGCTGATTATATGGTTATTTCCTCTCTTTCAAATTGATTGCAATTTGATCCCCCAATCCTATCAAAATTGTGTCATCTCCTCTATGGTTTTCTCCCGTGAGTCTTTGCTGTATTACCATACGATTATAGGATTGTTCAGGGAGGACTAGCCCCTTTGGTATGTGGGCCTGGCAAGCTTTTTTCAAGGCTGCTCATTCCCCTTTGGTGTCCATATTCATCGAACTTTCACCTGTCACTCTAAGAAGCTCTAGCATGTGCAGTGGCCACACCCTGTTAAAACTGTTTCAGAAGAGGGGCTAAACCAGGCTGAGGGTAACCAACAGGCCTTAAATCCATTGGTGAGTCAGGGGAATATTTACCCCAAACATGTGAAGATTTCCCCTGGCAGAATGAGTGGATGAGAGCAACTTTTCCCAATGGCTACTAAAGCAACTGAAGCAGATGCTGTGGAGTACTTAGAACTTGGTGAGACATCAAAAATGCCAAAGTCATCCACTGCATCCTGGGCCACCACCAGTCGCCTTAATTTTGGTCTTTCACTATATTTCAGTGACTCAGGAAGACAGAGTGATGCTGATGACTGTGCCACTCTACCTCACTTAATTCAATTTACTTACCAGTCAAGGCATTACCCTTAATGTCACTGATCCTCTTCAAAAATGAGGAACAACAACTTTGTTCTATTCCAGATGATGTTACCAGCTGCTAGGCACCATAGAAATATGAAATAAGATTTTTAGCTAGTGATATGAATTTATAGACTATGGGGACATATGTAAAAGGCTGAAAGGACCAATGACTTCCCAAAGCTCTTTGACCTTTGTTTCTGTCCTATTTCTTGTGCCATAAGGTCATTCTTTCCCTAAGTGACCTATTAGAATAAAACCAGAAACACTATGAAATGCTTTCTTTCATGGGTTATGGAATGAAAGGAAGTGGTATAACCACATTTGGAAAAAGAAAAAAAAATTAAGGTTAGAAACAGAAGTACTACAAAATGAATGTTGAATTATATCCAAATATTTGCAAATTAGTGAAAAGCTTAAACTAAATTAACAGAACTAATATGGAAAGGTTGGAGAGTTCACTTATGTAACATTTTTCTGTTATATCTCATTTTAAATTAAGAATCTTGATGCTTACAAGCTTAATTTCTTACAATTTCAAAAACGTTTTCATGTTCAGGATCTGTTTGTTCAGGTTTTTTTTTTGGGGGGGAGCAGAAATTTATAAGGAGGGATTTTGACCTATGATTTCTTCAGTATTAGAGTGTCCAGTGGAGTAATTTCTTTCACCAATGCATATTGGAAATCAGTATAATTTATAAGCTCAGAAAGTTTCCTGAGGTCACTGAAAGTTTAAGTGACTTGCCCATGATCAAAAAAGCTTATATTATAGGCAGGAGGTGAAACCAGGTCATTCTGATCTCAAGACCAGTTCTCTATCTGTCATGCCTTCTCAAGCTTTCTTATATAATATAATATCCTGTCTAAACCATTAAAGAATCCAGCAAGGTGCCTTAGCACAGATTTTTTTTCTTCTTCTACAAGACCAATGATTTCATCAGGAACCGTTGATGTGATACTTGACCAGTCACTTAAGCTATCTATAACTCAGTGTCAACCTGATGGGACCTAAATCTAGGTCCATCCAAGGGCAATTCATAATCTATTATATCATGCAGTCTCTCCTACAGATATTATTAGTATTGTCCCATTTACAGATGATGAAATTAAGACTCAAAAAGGTTATATAATTTACATTAGGTCATAAAGGTACTAGTAGAATAGGTATTCAAACTCAGATGCTTTAGTATCCTAATAATCTGAAAAACAGCGTAGGAGTGGGAAGGAATGCTAGACTGGAAATAAAGAGATCTTGATTAGAAGCCTGCTTTGTGGTATTACTGTATTTCTTTGGTACATTTTTAAGCTCTGTGAAGCTCAGTTTCCTTAGCTATTAAATGGGATCCTGACATCAACCATTTTATATTTTTGCCAGGTCTGTGTTTCTTAAACCTTAAATGGTCATATAAGTATGAGTTACCATTATTATTTTTAAAAGCATCTCCCTCTGCCATTTTAGCAATGCATATTACCATTCTAAATGTCTCTAGCTCACTAATGTGAAAATATGTTGGCAGTTTATGAGTGAGCCTCAAATATCAGGTATTTTGTAAACATGAAGTATGAGTCATGAGTAGTTAGAAATCAACCTTCTGACTGAATGGGGGTTCATTAGTTTAATTTTATTTCTTTATGTGTCAGTCGATTTAATCACAGAATCGTATTTATACAGGTTTGTTCAAGCTATTTTGTTAGCTAAGAAACAGATCAACAAACAAAAGATGGAGATGCTTAAATGAAGTCCCTTAGCTATCGCCCTAGAATGCTTACATTTCCTGGTATAAATAGCTGGGCATTACACAAAACAGAAAAATAATCTAATTAATCTGCCCCACTGTACTCAGTTTATACCCATTTATACCTACTCATTCAGCATGGATTAATAGGATTTAAATTTGAGCACTGGGGCTAATGTGACCTCTTTAGGGGTCACTGCCATGAATACAGACTTTAGCTCTTTTATCAAGTGTTTGGAGATTAGCTTTAATCCTGCTCTCACTAACTTAAATTTGACATTCCAACCCTTGTTGGAGGAATTAGATGAAGAAAGAAAAGAAGGAAGGGTAAGAGAAAGGGAAGCATTTATTAAGTATATATTATGTGCCAGGCACCATGTTAAGTATTTGTCTAACATTATCTCATTTGGTCCTCACAACAACCCTGGGTGATAGGGGCTATTGATATTCTCATTTTGCAAATGAGAAAACTGAGGCTGAGAGAGATTAAATTACTTCCAGGGTCACAGAGTTAGAAAATGTCTGAGGTTCGATTTGTAATCAGGACTTCCTATCTCCAGGGCCAATTTGAATCAATTCAATAAACATTTCTTAAATACTTACTGTCAGGCTCTGTACTAAACTATGGGGATACAAAAAGAGCCAAGAGACAGTCACTGCCCTCAATTTAATAAGGTAGACAACTTTCAAACAAATGCATACAAAGTAAGCTATATACAAAATAAGCAGGGAACAATTAAAGCACTGAAATTAAGAGAGGTTGAGGAAGGCTTCCTGTGGGACATGGGATTTTAGTTGGAATTTATAGGGAGTCACGGAGAGCACACTAAGCATGAAGGCTAGCCAGAAAGAATGCCCTGAGCCAAGGCATGAAGTGTCTCCTTCTGAGACAACCAAAAGGCCAGTTTCACTGGATTAAAGAGATGTGTTGGGTAATAAGATGTAGTAGGACTGAAAAGGTAGAGTGGAACTAGGTAGAAAAGGCTTTGAAAGCCAAAAAGAGCATTTGGCTTTTTGCTGTTGGAATCAATAGGAAGCTACTGGCATTCATTGAGTGGTGGGGGGGGAGGAGGTGATATGATCAGATACATTTTAGGAAAATCATTTTAGTGGCTTAATAGAGAATGGATTGGAGTAGGGAGTGCCTTGAGGCAGGCAGACCCACCAATAGTCTATTGCAGTAATCCAGGCATGAGGTAATGAGGGTCTGAACTAGAGTGGTGACAGTGGCAGTGGAGAAAAGGGGGCATATTCAGGGAGATTTTGCAAAGCTAAAATCGACAGGCTTTGGCAACAGCTTGAATATGAGGGATGAAAGATAATGAGGAATCAGGATTTTCCCTAGGTTGCAAGCCTGAGGGACTGAGAGGATGGAGTTGCCCTCTAGAGTAATAGGGAAAGTAGAAGGGGAGACATTTAGGGGGAAAGAACAAGTTCTGTTTTGAACATGTTGAGTTTGAGATGTCTATTAGACAGCTAGTTTGAGATATCTAAAAGGCAACTGATGATGGAGGTCAGCACAGAGATTAGGGACAAAAAGGTAAATTTGAGAATCATCAGTATAAAGATGGCAATTAAATCCACTGGAATTGATAAAATCACCAAGTAAAGTAACATAGAATGAGAAGAGGATACAGGACCCTGAGAGACATCTACCACTAGAGGGAATGATCTGGAGGAAGATCCAGCAAAGGAGACAGAGGAGTGATCAGAAAGGTAGGAGGAAAACAAAGTGAAAGGGATGCCCTGAAAACCCAGAGAGAAGTGTATATCAAGGAATAGTGAGTGGTCAACAGTGTCAAATTCTGCAAAAAGGACAAGAGACTAAGAATTAAGAAAAGGCCATTGGAATTGGCAACTAAAAGATCTTTAGTAACATTAGAGAGAGTAGTTTTAGTGGAATTACTGCTCTACCTACTTGCATCTAGGCTGGAGTTGACTGAAAAGTGGAACAGGTGATGTCATCTTCACCATGCCCTTCAACTTCTTCATTCTCTTCTCAGCTACAGTGAAATTTTCTTAACTTGGAACATCTGGCTCTCCTGTATTGCCAGTAAAGAAATAATATTCCTCTGAAAATGTCCCTATTCTAATTTAGGTTGTGGTATTATGGAAGTATAGCAAGCAGTGAAAGGTGAAAGCCCTGGCATCAGATACAAGTTTTCTGGTTCTGGTTTCAAGATGTACTGAAATTTCTTTGAAACTCAAAGACAGTGGCTAGATTCTTCATAACCACTATTGTCTGTATTCTTGGCATTAGCAAATCAGGGTCTTGGAACCCAGAAAAGATTATCTGGCCTGTGTTGCTTTTAAATTAGCAAAATTAGAGATGTTTATTTCTATAATAAACTAGCACCAAGAAATTTCA
Organism: Phascolarctos cinereus; assembly: GCF_003287225.1. Lineage (NCBI taxonomy): Eukaryota > Metazoa > Chordata > Mammalia > Diprotodontia > Phascolarctidae > Phascolarctos > Phascolarctos cinereus. The sequence goes on from NW_027555847.1 coordinate 413,772,486, forward strand.
TACAGCAAATGTGCATATAAAGTCCCTCAGTGTATTAATCATACATTGGCTTGTACATGATTGACATTTCCCAAAGCATATTTTCATGTAAAAAGATGTTCTATGGGGAATTCTTTTCAGAAAAGCTTAAGTCAAGTAGTTATTCTGAGGCTCCATTCACAATCTCTGTGACTTCCCATACCAAAAAAAAAAAAAAATCCTCCCCTGGTCCAGGTGCTACCTTTCCAAACAGAATGAAAACTTCTTTTGAGATCTGGAACTGTTTTGTTTTTTGGGTTTGTATTCCCAGCACCTAGCACACAGTACATGGATCATAGCAAGTGCTTTAAAATGTTTATTATTATTATTATTAGAGAGTAACTGTGGCATCATGTCTTGAGAAAGGAATTTTGCTTCAATATTCTGAATCTTGAAATTTCTTATTTTGGTTCATGAGATCAACATTGCCAGGTGGGTAAGAAAATTCATTAATTAATTAGGATTGAGAAGAGAATTTAAACATGATTTAGGTTAACACACTCATTTTATAAAGAGAGACTTATTTCTCAAATATATAGAGAACTGACTCAAATTTATAAGAACATGAATGATTCCTCAGTTGATAAATGGTAAAAAGATATGAATAGGAAGTATTTAAATGAAAAAAAAATCAAAGCTATTCATACCTATATCTAATCTATATTTTTTTTAAAAATGTTCTTAATCACCTTGGTTACAGAAATACAATCTACACCAATTCTGAGGTACCACCTCATCCCTATCATATTGGCTAATATGGCAGAAAAGGAAAATGACAAATGCTGGAGGGAATGTGGGAAAAATGAGACAGTGATGCATGAGTGAGTTATGAATTGATCTAACCATTCTGGAGATCAATTTAGAACTATGCCCAAAGGGGTAGGAAAAAAAAAACTGTATACTCTTTGACCAAGCAGTAGCACTACTAGTTCTGCATATAAAATATATATATATATATATATATGTGTATATATATATATATATATATATATATATATATTGTTTTAATGGAAAAGGACCTATATGTACAAAAATATTTATGGTAGCTCTTTTTTGGGGAGGCAAAAAATTGGAGACTGAAGGGATGTCCATCAATTGGGAGATGGTTAGGCAAGTTTTATATAAGATTGTGATAGAATACTATTGTGCTATTAAAAAAATGATGAGGGGGATGGTTTCTGAAAAACCTGGAAAGATTTACATAAACTAATGCAAAATGAAGTGAGCAGAAGCAGGAGTACACAGTAACAGCAATATTATTCAATGATCTTATTAAGTAAATGACTTGTCTATTCTCCACCATACAAAGATCTAAGGCAATTCCACAGGAATTATGATAAAATGTTATCCACCTCCAGAAAAAGAACTGATGGAGCCTGAATACTATTTTTCACTTTATTTTTAAGTGTTTTTTTTTCTTATGTTTTCTTTCACAACATGACTGACATGGAAATATGTTTTGTATGATTGCACCTGAATAACATATCAAATTGCTTACCATCTTAGAAAGGCAGAAAAAGTAGGAGGGACAGAAAAAATTTGGAACTCAATTTTTTAAAAAGAATGTTAAAAGTTGTTTGGTAAATATAGTTGAAAAAAATAAAATTTTATCTTAAGAACTGGAAATGTCAAAACTCAAATTGAAAAAAAAAATAGATTATTAATCCTTCAGTAATCTAGGCTCATTAACTCAAATATCTAAGTCAATCTGTGATCTCATTACAATCATTCTATCCAGTGACGAATATTGAAAATGTGGTGCAGGAGAGTTCAGACAAAAGGCTGCAGAGCTGCCCAGAGATAGCAGTTAATACAACTTTGTTACAGTACAAGGAGGAAGGGAGGAGGAAAATAGAAGCCAACTGGCAATAGTCTCAATGTGCAGTCTGTACTTCCCCCACTCTGAATTGAAGGCAGCACACCACAATGGAGTGACTTTCCATCTTGTAACTGTACCATTAGAGCTGAAGGCCTAAAGCCCCTGAGGGTGCCAACTTATACTGAATTTTAGAAGAAGAAGCAGCATGACACCAATGGAAGTCTGCCCTGTTATTTATAGGAACAGTAAAGAAAGAGTATTTTCTAAATTGCTTAATAATGAATAAGGAATGTAGGGCAAGGACATATAAAACTTTACCCTAATTACACCAAACTAGCTAGAGTTTGGGGGAGGGAATGATGCCCAGTTTCTGGGTTTATTAGCCTTGTCATGTATCCTAGGAGGCTGGCTATCCTATTCAAACAAGTTTTCACTGATCAATAGAAACTCATGCATGCCTACTCATTCTATGAAATTCCTGTCCATGTTCTCACATAAGTTTTCTACCAGTTGCCACTAATGTACTGGGGCCCTTCCTTCTCTTCATTAGTTGATACTTAATAAATAAATGTCTTTAGATTGATTAAATGATTTGCAACAACAGTAATGGAATCCTTGTTAATATATGGATGGGCTTTCTACCATTACAGAGCGTTTTTTTTTTGCATTTGAAAAACTTATGTAAAATGAGTAGTATTTAACATAGTTAATAGAGTAGAGCAAGCTAGTTCAAAGTCAATTTAAGATGCCCTGCAGTTTGCTGAATAGGGAGCTCAATTGAGAGTTAGGAAGACATTTATTTGAATCCTACTACAGAGTCTTAACTTCCCCAGGCTCAATTTCCTCATTTGTAAAATGAGGGTGTTGGACTGTCCCTCTAAGACCTTTCCAACTCTAAATCTATCATCCTCTAATAAGAAGTTTTTACAAACTTGTTGCTGTGAGCTCAAACCTCATCTTTATCCTTTGCTCAAAGCACATGTGATACTAATGGAGCGATTTTGATGGCACATTTTTCCTAAAATCTCAGGATCCAGAATTGGAAATGACCTCAGGGGTCAAGTTTTATGAATGAGGAAACAAGCCCAGAATCCATAATGATGATAATAATAATAATAATAACTATTAACACTTATATAACAGCTCCTCTTTGCTTTGTTTTCAAATTATTGTCTCATTTGATCTTCATAACAACTCTGAGAGTTAGCTCCATTTTACAGATGAGGAAACTGAGGCAGGCAGAAGTTAAATGACTTGCCCAGGGTCATATAGCTAGTAAATGTCTGAGGCCAAATTTGAACTCAGGTCTTCCCATTTTTAGGCCCAATACTCTATCCTCTGCACCACCATGCTACAGAAGGCCACAGAGGGGTACTGTTAGATACAGGATTTGAATCCAGGTCCTTTGACTCCAGAGTAAGTTGTCTTTTCATTGTGCAATTCTGCCTCTGTGTCCCATCTGACAGCTCATCAGGGGCTTCAGTATTCGAGGCCACAGTCATGTATGCCAGTTACCTGAGGGGGGCTTTAGTTTGTAGTTTTCATATGTTATTAATTTCTTATTTATTTAAGCACTATAGAAAGGAGTGGAGAGAATTTCAGGTTCTCTGTTGGTAGTGTAATACAGAACATTATTTTGCCATTTAGGTAGTAGGGCCCTTTAAGCCATGGAAAGCAAAAGTTGGTGCTTAATCTTGCCCCAGACCTCTTTCCTCCTAAATCTAAACAATAGTGAAATGTACTCTTGCATAGCTCAGCATAGCCCATACCTCCAACGCAAATGGATAAGAAAGCTTGCAATATAATTGCATTAGATAATTATGTTTATACCAGAGACCAGGACACCTGGTCTGGTTTGTGTGATCTCTGATCCGTAATAATGGGGTGCTTGGGTGCTTGTGCTTGTACTTGTGCCCCAATTTCTCCCTAGTCTCAGAAACACTGTCTCTAACAACCACTCCCCAGCTCAAGGACACTGTGCCTAGCAGTTATTCATGCATGGGCCTCAGCATGACCCTTATCTCTCCCTGGTACAGCTACACAGAGCTGGGCTGCTCAGGCCCCAGCCCTCAGATCATGTCTCTGGAAGCCTCCCAATTCCTCAGTAAGTTCCTGTGTTGTGAGAAAGCTTTCCCTTATTGAAGAGCATTCTCTCATCAAGACAGAGGGAGAGGGGTGTCCTTGACCAGCCCAAGAACTCTTCCTCTTGCGAGACTTCAAAGATCCATTCCCCTCCCTGTCCTGTATACTCCCTGTACTTTCCCATCCATAGCCCCAAAGACACCTGCATCTTTGGATTACCTCATCAGTGTTCCTCGCATTTCTTTCCCATGCTCTTTTCTATATAAACCCTAGCTCGACCCCTGATGGGGGCTGCTTGATTTGGATGTAAATACCCCTGGCAGCCACGTGCTAATAAATCCACATCTTAAATTACGCCTGGATCTCAACTCGCTGAGCTGATTTCTCGGTACAACAGTAGAAACAATAGAAATTCAAGAGTATAGGGTTTAAGTGGCTTCTATTTTTCTGGCTCTTCACTTCTTATCTAAACTTACCCTAACCTGAGAATTTAAAAGAGTTTTCTGCATTGCTTGCCATTCATATCTGAGAGCTTACACACCCTCTGGGAAACAAGGTTTGTAGCAGCCACAGTTTGGAATATTCTTACCCCTATGAGGTTGGGTCTCCATCTAAACATTACTAGATGTTTTTGCCTATATTTAATTTCCTTTCATACCACATTGGGCAGGCTTCCTTCAATTTCTATTTTAACTTTGATGACTTTTCTTCCAGCTAAGCCCTACAATCAGTCCCTACAGGCACATTAATTCATCACATTCAAAGCTGTTTTCTGTGGCTCCTAATAAGGGCGGCAATGATTGTAGCAAATGGGAGCTATTCAGGGAGAGTAACTCTGGCACCTTCTCTTGGAGAAAAGAGATTTTGCTCTAACACTCTGGATTCTTAAATTTATTATAGAATTGAACTTGGGCTCATGAGGCCATCCCAGTGCCAAGTGAATAAGTTCAGTACTATTACTAGATTGTTAAAAAAAAAAAAGAATGAAACTTTTTCTTGCCCTTCCTGCTCTTCTATTTCATGAAGTTTGATTATGTGAAGTTGTATGAAGTTCGATCTAACTTTAACTAACATGTCTAGATTAATCTCATATTACTCTCCCTCACACACAAAATGTTGACCAGACTAGTATATTTTGCTATTCCCGGTAAACGGCATTTCATCTCTGTTTTCCAAACCTTTACAAAAAGCCTCCCTTCCTAGAATAACTCCCTGCCACCTCCTTCATTTCTAACTCTGGACCTCCCAACATCCTGTCTATTCCAGCTCACGTGTCTCTATCTATACGAGGCCTTTCCTAATTTCCATAGATTTCTATCACCTGTGTCTTCCACAATAAATGTTCTGTTTTTACTTTGGGTATAAGTTATATTTATTTTCTTCCATGTACATGTTGTTTCTCCCCAATAGAATATAAGCAAGTCCCTGGAATAGCCAGTCAATAAACATTTAATAGGTGCCTTCTACATGCCAGGTTACTTCCCAGATAATTGCTGGCAATGAAAAGAAAGTCAATAGTCAGTCTCTGCTTTCAAGAAGTTCACTGTGTTTTTGTCTTCATATGTCACTTCCCGCTAATGCACAAGGCTTTGAACCTAGTGGACACTTAATAAGTGTTTGTTGAACAAACAAATAAAAATGTAACATCTTCACAGAAACAGAAGATAAATTTATAGGTCACAAGAAGTTTTTTAATCTACCCTGAAAAATATTAATTACTTACTGTGAGAAATAAAAGAATTAAGTTTCCACATAAGTAGATAAGAAATCAGCAAAGACAGGCTAACTTCTTAGTCCAGGCAGGGGAGTGACAACACAATTCTAGACATATAATATATGTTAAGGGTGGGGCATATAAGGAAGACTGTAACTCAGAAAGATTAGTACCAATTCCGATCCAGAAGGGAGGAGTTAGGCAATTACTAACTATAAAGCTTGCCCTGGCTTCTTTTATGCAGGCATTTCTCCCTTTCCCAGGAGGTGTGCCTGCTTCTTCTGAGAACTGAAAGGACTCACTTCAATCTCTTTAATAAAAAGTCTATGAAACGCCAGTCTTCAGAACTGAGTCTGGGGTCATCTTTATAACATTTACTTGTTGTGTTGGGGTGCTTGGGTGCTTATGTTTGGGTTCTTGTACTTGGGCCCCAATTTCTCCCTAGCCTCAGAAACACTGTCCCTTGATAATCATTTAAGATCAATTGAGCCCCAATAAGGGCCAAAAACCTAAATTAATCTTTTTTTTCTCCGAGTGAACTAAAAACACCCCTTCCTGTGTCAGCAAATTCCAGGACCAGATAGAGCTGATCAGTATTCTTCCTGTTTGTTATCACTGGGCCCAGGATGTCTGGGACCAGACACTCTCTTGAATAATGGGACTTTTCTTATCTTGAATTTCAATTGAGAACTGACCACTCCTTAACCACTCCCTAATCCCACCCTGAATCCCCTAGTTAGCATATTTGGCACATATTTTGTTGTATTTTATCCTATATAAACTTTAACTGTACCTCTCTAAGGTAGCAGGATCCTTTAAGAATCCTTGCCCACTGAAAAGTGTAACAATAAATCTTTGCCACCTTGAGTTAAAGAATGTTTGAGTCTGTGAATTCATTCCCGACGATCCATCCTGTACTCCAGTCTTTGAGGGGTCACAACATCTCAACCACAACAGTTGCACACCATGATATAAATACAAAAATGGGACAGTCCCATCCTGAAGTAACTTCAACTCTACAGAGGGAGACAGAACATATTGGAGAGCTGGGCCAGGGAAGAGAGATTTGGTCTTGGATCAATATGGTAAAGATTGAAACCATAGGTGACCATCAGCATTCTCTATCTGGGAAAAAAATAATGTAATTTAATTTGCTCCCTATTATGGTTCTCAGTTTATTATCAATTAGTCAGCATAATTTAATTAGAAAGGGTATTTTACAATTTCAGTGTAGTTGGCACAACTGGTATAAACCTTCTCAAAAAAGCACATGAGAAACTTTTTCCCCTGTACCTACAAAATCCAGGGGAAATTGGGCTCAAGCTTCAAGTATCTGAGGATAAACAGTAATCCACAGCTCCTAGAAGTCTTGTTGCTGATTATCCTCAGGATGTTTTCTTTAGGTATGCTGTAATGTGTCTGTTGTGCTCTTTAAATCTGCTTTCTTCACCACATTTAGTTTATCCTTGGCCCCCAATTCAGATACTTCCAGGACATAGAGGAAGACATTGAAAACTTCCCAAATCTTCAAAGTAAACAGTTCACAAATTTCTTCCAGCTAATAGTGTGTTGGGAAGGAGGGGGAGGGAAGAAGCAGAGAGGTTCTCAAGACTAAAATTAAGGCCCAGAAGAGGTCTTTTCCTTCCTCCAAATTGATTCCTTCTCAGGAGGTTACCTGGAATTCTTTCTCTTCTCTATTGCAAAGGACTCAACTCCCTTGATTTCTGAATTAGCTCCCTTATATTTTATAGGCCTAGGAGACTTGACCAAATTCCTTAGCCAATATGAATACATTTCCTGCTTGACAATGAACATATCCAAGCCTGATTCAAAAAAAGTCAACAATCAAGATATATTCTCATCTTAAAAATGTATCTAGTTAATATTTCATCAAATACTTTTAGTTGGCAATTGATTGGTAGACTCAATGTGTGTGTGTATATATATTTAATACATACATATATTTTCCCTTTATTCTCACAACCAATAGGTCAAGGATTAAAAGATCTTTTTTTTTAACATGAGGAAAGCAAGACTCAGATATGAAGTGCATTGTGCAAGGTCTCGTATCTAAGAATAACAGAGTTGAAATTCAGGTTTATGACTCCAAATCCCAAGTTCTTTCCCTTTTATCACAAAGCTCACAATGATGCTTATGATGTACAAAACAAGTATTTTAAAAATCCTTTTGTTTTCAGGTAACATTTTTTACATATAAAGGTTCTCTGTTTTAATGCAATTCTGACACAATCATACCCAGCTTTTTTTTCCACCTTTGTTTAGCATAAGTTTCACAGCTTTCTTTTTTCTGCATAAGACAACTAAATACCAATGTCTTCATACTAATTAATTCATAAATTATTTCCAAAAAATCACTGGGGAAAATACCAATGTCTTTAGTTTGAAAAGGCTACTTTTCATGTTCAGCAGAATTCTTTTCCATACAAACTCCCATAAGACTATTCATTTCAGTTTGGCTTGCCACTGCAATGTTTTCCCCTGCCTCAAGCTCTTTTATGTATTGTCGGGTTCAAAAAAAAAACAACCCAAACAAACAAAAAACTTGTCCAGGTAATAAACTCCAAATTCCAGGGACTCTAATATAAAGCCACTTTTTGTGTGTTTTGTTTGTTTTATTTTGTTTTCCTACTGAAAGGATGTGACCATAAATTGCTGTAAATCCTTCTGGGTGTGTTTGGTATTGGCCATTGTAAACACAGTCAGTTAATTATTTGTTACCTGATAAATGTTTACAGGTAGTTGTCTCCCCTCCCCCCTAACAAATAATTGTTTGTGGACTCACAAATAGCCTATTTTAGAAAAACCTTTGCAAATCTCAGACATACCCAGAGAGATTCACTATGTAGGCCTGATAGTCATAATTAAGATAAAAGTGCTTGGCCTAAAAAACTATATGGTAAAGCCAAGAATTATTGAGCACACCTATTATTACATGAACACAACACACACACATACACTCACACTTATATTTCTTTTTTTTTAAGGAAATTGGGGTTAAGTGATTTGCCCAGGGTCACACAGCTAGTAAGTGTCAAGTGTTTGGTCTGAGGCTGATTTGAACTCAGGTACTCCTGACTTCAGGGCTGGTGCTCTATCCACTGCACCACCTAGGTGCCCCAACATTTATATTTCTATAGCTAAAACTAACAACAAAATCTAGCTAAGACTGAGTACTAGATTGTTTCACATAGGTATTTCCTGAATGTTTCCATGGGTATTTACATTTCATTAATGTTTTGCCTGAATGATTACGAGTTAGTCACTAAATATCAAAGAGAGATTAAGATGAAACATCCTACTTCACTAGTCAAGGCAAAACACCTTACATTTAAAAATTTAGTTTATTTTTCCCCTCATCACTTCTGCCTCTTAAAATCCCTACCTTCCTTCAGTATTCAGTTCAAATACCAAAAGTGTGTTACATTTTCATCTTTAGAACCTATTGAGTTCAGCACAATATTTGCCTCTTGGTAGGTAAAGTGTTTGTTGATCGATTTATTAGGCAAATCCTCTTTTCTTCCTCATTCTAATTGCTTTTCCTTCATAATATTCTCTCTGAGCTACTTCTCCAATATGTGCTATCATTTCCAAGTTGAACCCCCAGAGAGCAACTGGTAATTTAGGTTCTAGGGAACTGTGGGTGGCTATTCTAAAAAAAAAATCACAAGTCCCCAGTATCGTGCGCTCATTAACAGTTACAAGAGATACAATTTCAGAAGTCCTTAGGAAAAGCATCTACTAAGATGTAATATTAAGAACAGTAATTTGAAAGCATGTACCCTCCAAATCTGGGGCACACTCTGTCACTAATACATAGTGCATCCATGAAGAAAGTGACAAAAACTTAGAGTGCAATGGTAGTGAGGCATATATGCAGGGAAGAAATACGAAAAGGTACAACTCTAGAACTACAGAGCCATATAATTCTTTCTCTCTTCCCCAATGTTATCTATATCACAAATTCCATAAAGCCATTGTTGAATCAGGAAGAAGCTTTATTAATGACCAGGGAAGGCTAGGCATTCCGAATGTGTGGCAGCACATGTGTCGACAAATGCACACCTTTTTATTCCCTACTCCCCATTCAAATTCCATCCCCCTGTTTCCCCATCTACTGGGTACTATAGAGGTACCTATCTGAAGCCTATCTGAAGCCTATCTGAAGCACCTAATTTCCCCACGTAAGGCTCCGCCTCATTTACATCTCTCACTCCTTACGATTCGGCAACCCCAGCCCTTATTGGGGAACACCGCTTTTGATATTAATCTACACCTAACCTCAGAACTGGTTCCCCTCCCCCTTAGTCTATTCACCACCAAGAATGTTTTTTTTATTCTTACATAGAGTCCTTTGTTCAATTTCCACCTAGCCCTTTAGATTGCATTCCTTAGGTTCCACTTGACTTTTGTGGAAATAAAAAACAAACTATTTCTCAAATTCTCTCCCAGTTTAAAGTGACTCTAATGCTATCAGGCAAGGTTCAACCCCTGATTGAGTGACATGCAGAAGCAACATTCCCAACCACATTTTCCACACCCCAGTCCTCTCATTGTGAATTGCCTAGCCAGCTAGAACTCTCTGGAGCCATGCATAAATTCTTTGCTGCCAGGTGTTACCCTTCTTGAAACTGACTCTGGAGTTAAGTGACTTCCTCTATGTATCCATGTTTTTCTGGAGGGTCTATCCTCCCTCAACTATTCCTCATATTCTCTTAGGTTAATTGTCTAAATGTTGAATGAAGTGTCTCCTCTTGGACAAATAGCATTGTTGCTTGCTAGATGACACTGACTAGTAAGTGATGAGTAGAAAAACTTTCTTTCCCTACAAGAGGTGAACAGCTACATTCTTTCCAGCTTCTTGCTTTATCTTCCTGAACAATCTCAAAGTGAAACTAAAATGTAAAGGGGTAAGGGGGAACTGTACCTTTTAAGGATCACCCAAGGATGTACCCAGTCTTTCTTCATCCTAATTACCATGCTCCCTTTTGATTCAGTCAGATGGAGAGGTATTCAAACTTCATAAAGGGATCACCCCAGTTGTTAATTCATTAACAAATACATCAACACCTCATCTTCTGTGGTTACTTCCAGTGAATACATAAACTGGCATGAGGGGAAAGGGAATCTCCTCAATTAAATCTAAGTGAACATTTATTATGTGGGAAGCAGGGTGGAGAAAATTAAGGGTATGCTGAACAAAGGTTAGATGATTATCATCATTGTGGATCCTAATCAGGGTAAATATTGAAGCCTGTGGAGTCAGATGTGTGACTGGGAATCAAAATATAAAGCACAAATACCACTGTCTGAATAAAGGTGGGAGGAAAACAGGTAATCTATGCCCCTATCATAGTTATAAATTGTCCTAACTGAATAGTGGGATAGGATTTGTTGGGTTTATGGGAGATGGTCCTGGTTCAGGCTATCAGTAAGTGAAAGAATATCATTATCTTTCCTCAACATTGATTTCATCTCTCTAGATCCTGAACTTGCATTAGGGAATAACATGAACCTGGGCCATTACAGTGGGGAAAGCTCATTGATTTACCTGTACTATATCATACCATATTGTTAGCTTGAAAGTATTGTCCTACTCCTGGGAGGACTGCTGTGATTTCCACCCTCACAATGTATGTGAACCTTAATATTGTAGGCTGAGGCTAGGCATGTGTCATGCCTAGGGCCACCAGTGCCAACATTTCATAAAAATATTACTAATCTCCATTAGGATAGTATCCCCTATGGATCTTGCAGCACACCACTGTTAAATCCGATCACCTGTGAGGATTTGAACACCACCACCTCCCCCCCCCAGCCCTTTGTACCTCATTTGCAGAGGACTCCACCAATTTTTCACATGTCATCGTCCATTGGTCCTCAGCTATTTTGGACCTGGTTTTTCATGGTTTCCTAGGAAGCTGGTAGCGGGATGATCTTCTTGAGGCAGGGTTTGAGCCACTTAAATGGCCTGTGGGAACCCCAGGTGTGAGAGGAAAGGAGGGTCATCATTTGTATGGACTTTTTGGCTAATGCTTTTGGCCTTTCTGGATGATTAAAAGCCCGAAGCTTAAAATCTACCACCAAAAGGTTCAAGATCAGCAGTGAAACTTTGATGATGCAAATTACTATTTGGAGAGAATTTATTAATACCTAAAAACTCCTTTGAATAAAAAGAAAAAAAATTCCATGGATAGTCTCCTTTCTTATGATCAGTCTTCATTATCTCTGATCTACTTTGCCTCCAGCGTTATATAATATTGGGCTTAATCTGGCAATATTATTTGCTGTTTTTAAGGTTACTTATCACCTTCAGGCAATGTGCCTTATTGAACAATGAAATAGATTTCTTAAATAAAAGCTTCGGTTACTGGATCCCACATTTGCTAAATGGACTAACTTCCTTTTGGAAGCATGTCCACAATTAATCAATGCTTCTTCCTAAAGAAGGGTACTGCTGGCTTTGTAGGAGTTCATGAGCTGCTACTAAAAGCCCTACAAGACAGTGATAAAGAAGCATTTTGTCAAGTTGTTGATACAAAGGTGGTGGACTCAAGGTAAAGAGACTTTAAAAAAATATGGACACTATATGGATTCATTTAACTTGACTGTGCTGATTTGTTACAACATTTTGTTTTATTTCTATCTCTTGCTTTATAATTTGAGAACTTGGTCGAGAAGAGGGCTAGCAACATTGATGCCAAAGGGAGCATTGAAACATTTATAAATAGAAAGAAAAGAAGGAAACACAGTTTGAAGGTAACATGAAATTTATTATTGATTTATTATTTATTATTGTTATTTATTATTATTATTATTATATGTTTGAATTTAGTTTTTTTCTCTCTTATTGACTTAATCCCTATAGGTCATGAATTTAAATTTGAGGATAGCATGCACCCATCCTAAGACAATTCATAAAATTCTGGGCTAGAATAACAACATCTTTTTTTTTCTCAGATCTGAAGATTAGTAGAGAAGCAGTTCATTTCCTGCTTCAAAAGGCCTCCTCATTAGTATGGACAACTTTCTTGTAGTTAGGATGTCTGGTTAGAATTGCTGATCAAGAATCATCTTAGGCACTTTATTATTGACTTCATATTAGCTTTTACTCTTTTTCTATTTTCTAGGCCATATTCAACCTTCCTTGTAAATTCCGGCTCCTCAAATCTTGATTAATATAAATATTTTCTATTAATCATAATGAAATAGAGGTTCATGGTTTTATACATACTTTTACTACACTGCTGTATATGTGGAAATGTGCTTTTAGAGGGTCTTTAAGCTCAAAATAAAAAAAGAGTCATTCTTAATCATGATGACTGCTATTGTATAAATGGCAAGCACATCAGTCAGGGTTCACAACATACAGTGGAAATTATTGAAGTACTTGGCATATAGCAGGTGTTGACAGCTAGTAGGAGTGTATCTCCTCAACATCAGGGTTGAAACTAGGACCCTGAAATAAAGCCTTTTTTGCCATAGCCATGGCCATCTACCAACTCTGGGAAAGTCTGCAGACCTACCAGAATAAGTACAGATCAGATAAGTAAGCCAACCAAGAGAGACAGAAAAAGGGAACATATACCCTGCATGAACTCTGTGGATTATACTTTCTCCACGGGTGAGCCAGTTCCATGTCTTGGCTACAGTGTAAAAATCAGTGTTGAGAAGAAAATTCAGGTTTTTGAACCTGAGACACTGTCTATTCCCATGAAGTCTATTGTGGTGATCAATCAGAGTATATCACTATGGGCAAAGACCTGGAAATCTGTGCCAGTGGATAAATATATTTTTAAATGTTTGAATTTAGTTTTTTTCTCTCTTATTGACTTAATCCCTTTAGGTCATGAATTTAAATTTGAGGATAGCATGCACCCATCCTAAGACAATTCATAAACAAAAATACATGTTGTTACAAATACTCCAAGTCTCTGAAATCTGGAATTTTGAGATGATAGTTTTAGTCCTTTTAAAAATATTCTAATGGGCAAAGATGTATTCCTCAACCCTAATAGAGTGCAATTTGTTTGAAATATTGCTTGTGTGATTTGTAGGACAGTCTTAGAATTCTAATGTGTTTCCTTTATCAGTGTTATGTTATTATATTTATATTTGATGCTATGCACTTTTCTTGATTTGGCTGACCTATTTTTTATTAGAGAAGAAACTTCATTAAAAAGGCATTTAAATAAAAAATTCTGGGCTAGAATAACAACATCTTTTTTTTCTCAGATCTGAAGATTAGTAGAGAAGCAGTTCATTTCCTGCTTCAAAAGGCCTCCTCATTAGTATGGACAACTTTCTTGTAGTTAGGATGTCTGGTTAGAATTGCTGATCAAGAATCATCTTAGGCACTTTATTATTGACTTCATATTAGCTTTTACTCTTTCTCTATTTTCTAGGCCATATTCAACCTTCCTTGTAAATTCCGACTCCTCAAATCTTGATTAATATAAATATTTTCTATTAATCATTTTAGCCAGAATAAGCAAAGGTGTTCAAGAAAGGAGAGCCTAATATAGAAAAAGGAGTAGAGGAAAAAAGCAAGTACCTGAGACATCATCAAAGGCATTATATAACTTAAAGTTTCTGCAAACTTCTTTCTGCAAATTAATCAAATGGAAGCTGACCTAGCAGTATGCCCCCTTGTAACTGCTACCTAGGTTCCTGATTTATCTGAAATTCTCCAGGTGTTTCTGATTGTAAGGTGAATTAATCCTGCATTTCCCCACTTGCTTCCTTTACCATCCTCTCTTCCTAAACACACACACACACACACACACACACACAAATGTTGCCACTGCATGCCTTTTATAAGAATATTTTTTTAGTTGAGACTGCTTAATTTCCTAATGAATTGATTTTTTTTCTCTGCCAGGCTAAATGGCCAAGGCAGACATGGCAGAGTGAACTGACTTCCATTCTACCTTCTGTGACCATAGAAGAATTGTAAACAACAGCAAAGTCTAATTCTCAGAGGTTTGCAAGGAATGATACTTGAGAAGATAAGGTCAGCTTTTAGAGCACAAGCTAAATCTACAGGGCTAGCAGGTAAAGAAATGTATAGTTAGTCCAAGACACCAAACCTGGTGTAGTAGAAAGGTAAAATATGTGTGATTTTCAAAACTGTGAGCATAATTCCCTTATGTGGTCCCTCAGTGAGCTATTCACTTTGTGAGAGTCTAAATATCTAGATATCTAATGTTCAACCTTTACTTTTCCCTGGAGCCATATGTGGTAATGGCTAACACACACATTCCTTCCTTTGCTACAGCAAGGGCATATATTGCAAATCACAGCATAAATTAAGTTTATATTATACTTATGAATGTCTCTGCAAACTCTGCTTATAGTGATGCAGTTGTTTCCATAGTAACTAATGCACTTGCTAAGAGAAAAGAATACACAGGCATTTTCCCTCAAAAGTTAAAAATTAAACTAAATAAGGCCTGAATATTTCCTACTCAAGCCCAAGTGATGCTGCCACTGTAGTTCTGTCCTTTAGAAAAGAAAAATGATTTCCCTATTCCAATTCTCTGCTGGTGTCACTTCAAGGATTTTAAATGAAAGCCTTGAAATACCAGGCTTACATTCTTGAGGAAAACAATAGTTGTGTAGAAAATTATATATCTTTTTTTTGCTTTTTTTTTTGGTGAGGTAATAGGGGTTAAGTGACTTACCCAGGGTCACACAGCTAGTAAGAAAATTATATGTCAAATAAAAGATCCCATAGAAAACTTTAATCTTCATTGTCCTTGTCTCTTCTTTAGTAAGACTTGGATAATTTTGTTTTTTTAGTTCAGTTAACCCAAATATTGTATTAAATGCTATAATCACTAAGTTTAAGTCATACTCTCCTCCCCTCCCCATATACACATCATGAATACCTACACCATGACAAGGTATAGCTTCCTGTGGAAACACAACTAAATTCACTGCCCCCCCCAATATAAAAGGGTTCATTTGCAAATAAATTAATTTGATCCTGAAAGTAGATTTTGGCAGTTTGGTTTGAACAAAATTGGCTAAATGATTATTTCAGGAGTTCAACAAAGACACATACTACTGTACAATGTTACTGTAACCAAAGAGGTTTAAAAAAAAAGATGCAGTTCTTTATATTTTAGATGCAAGGGTTTACTAACTTGTATACTGTATACAAAGAATTGCAAAGCTGGAATTGGAATACAGGGCCACCCCTCTCTAGTAGTCTTCTAACAATGTTTCTTTTGTGTATCCTTGCATAGGAATTGTCTAATTGATAAAAATATACTTCAATATTTCAATGGCTCTGTTACTTCACATATGTGGCTTAGTCTCTGCCACAATAGAAATCATCCTGCACAGTTCTTGTCTTTGACCTCTCAGAAATCCTCCCCGATAACTGTCCCATCACACGATAGGCCTTCCCCTACATCTTTGAACACTAACTGTACAAATGCAGTCCTTGTGCTTTCACTCTTGTCCCTCATTTTCAGGATTTACTGGTCCATCCACTTTTCTAATCATATGTTTCCTAGGTCATTTAGTTAGTGACTTCTCCATAGAAATTATCATTGTTAACATGTCAGAGGCTATGATGTTGTAGGTTCACAGCCATATAGAATTTCCAAAAAGATGGTGGGACTCTTTTTCATCTAGTAGCAATTTGGGATGCTTAAAAGTGGTGAGGAATATTGCAATTCCAGCATGATCACTCCTTCAGTTTTGGGCTTGTAAAATATTTTTAAGGCTTAATTAAGATTAATTTAAGCTTTACAAAAAAGATTCCTTTTTCAATAAAGCCATGAATATCATTAAGAAGTCTCTGTACATTTTCTGTACATTAAGAAGGCTTTATGACAACAAAGGGCAACACCATTTTTGTTTGTAGTAAAAGAATATTTGCAAAGTATTAAAAAAGAGAAGATGGTGAGCATCACTATCTCAAAAATATTGAAAAGCAGGTAAAAAAAGTCAAGAATTCAAAAACTTAATGAAAGATCCAGCCAAATCATATTATCCCAAGGACATTTATAGATGAGGAGAAGAGGAAGATAAGAAATAAGGATCAAAATGAGCTGATCTACCAAATTTTTTAAATACCTTGTTCTCATTGGTGAAAAATAGTAGAATCACTGCATTTGGACACTGCCACATCAATAAAATATGTGCAATGTGATAATGCACTAAAGAATATTGTAAATAGGGGTCTAACTTGATCCAAATATACACAGAAATAATCTCTTCTGGATCTAATAATACTTTAAAGGGATCGATTTCTTAATATATATTTTAAAAAAGAATGAACATTACAGACAGCTTCCCCCCAGACACCAAAAAAAGACATCAGCATGTGCCAATCTATATGTTTGCCTACCTATCTCTATAAAATCTTTCAGATTGATGATATATTGACATTTAATGGATATATTTTATGTGAATGTTTTGAAAGTAACAGGTAGAATTTCATAGATGATTTTCTATGACAATGGATGTCTTCACAGCTATACAATTAACTAAGATGTATAGATAATATAAATATATTGTACTTGTTTTTATTAACTTTCATAAGTATTTGATTCAATATGACAAAATGATAATTTGAAGTCTTTCCTCAATGTCTCTCCCATGCATACATTAAAATTATACAAAATTCCATGGCAGATGTCACTCTCAAAAAAACTTTGATCAAAAAATTGCTGAAAATTGACATTATATGAGATTTAAATGAGGAAGGCATATGTTCCTTGAAAGTGTATGCCAGTTTCATGGAAGCAAATGAATTTCCTATTGATGAAAATGGTCTCCAAATGCTTCTATCTGGAGATGACATTTTACTAATTGTATCAAACCCTGAAGCTCAGCTAAATCTTTTAGTGAAACTACAGTAATGAAGGAGAGATGGTTGAACCATTCACATTAGAAAAAACAAGATGGATTAAAAATGCTTGTTGCTAATATCATGCTATAATACATATGTGTGTGCATATATGTATAGATATGCATATATAATCATTAATAAAGAGCTCTTTTTGATTCTATGATGTTGGCACATGCTTTAAGTTAACATATGTGTTCACCTCATTTAATGGCAGTACTCAGCAGATTACTGAGCAAAGATTTTTTGTTTTAGAAAAAATCATATGACAGAAATTTGTATAACTTTGTGGTATTAGTGACAGAAACCATTCATATGCAGTAGATGAGAGAGAGAGAGAGAGAGAGAGAGAGAGAGAGAGAGAGAGAGAGAGAGAGAGAGAGAGAAGGCCAATCTTTCTCTGTAATGGCATGCCACATTTTCATACTTTCTTTCACTCCCCATATCCAATTTATTGCCAAGACTTATTGATTTTACCTCTGTTACATCTCTTGCATACACTTCCTTTTATCCTCTGACACAGTTACCATGCATACACTCCCTTTTATCCTCTGATATATTACCATGTGATGTAGTTTGTTCTCTCTCTCTCTCTCTCTCTCTCTCTCTCTCTCTCTCTCTCTCTCTCTCTCTCTCTCTCTCTCTCTCTCTCTCTCTCTCATCTACTGCATATGAATGGTTTCTGTCACTAATATCATAAAGTTATACAAATTTCTGTCATATGATTTTTTCTAAAACAAAAAATCTTTGCTCAGTAATCTGCTGAGTACTGCCATTAAATGAGGTGAACACATATGTTCACTTAAAGCATGTGCCAACATGCTTCCATGACCATACCTTTAGCATTAACATTCTTTCAATGATGTGATCATATGTGGGTATTAACTATAGAGGATTATAATGTAAAGAAGAATCAAAATTTCAAGTAATACAAATAGTAATGGAAAGACACACAATGGGCATTGATAAGTAACAACATATTAATAAAAGAGGTAGCATTAAAGATTACTATTATTAAAGATATTAAGGGGAAGTCAACCAATCACATAGTAACAATGAGAAGCAACAGAAGGATATCCTTCATGATCCATTGATATTCCAAAGATACTAAAAAACCAAACAAGACCATCATCCAGCATCTTGATTGTATCCCCTCAGGAGAATGTATGCAAAGACATGGACAAGAATCACAAAAGATCAGGTATGCAGCTGTTGAAATGTGTGATAGTGTAGAAGTCACTCACACCAATGAAATCATAGGTCCACTAAAGTAAACAGCAAAGTATCAGTGAAAGGAAAATAAACAATTTAAAATAACCTGAAATGAGAAATAATGTCCTGGATAAAATGCAAAATTTTCTGGGTGAAAACAATAGTCCATTCATTAAGACTTGCATCTGAGTGAGGTTGCCTCACATACTCAGTGCTAGATGTAATGGGAAATAAAACCATGGCACAACAAAGAAATGCTCAGACAATGTGATGTGGATCCCAGGCATATGGATGCTTCACAGATGTTCCTAGCACAGATGCTACCATGAGCAATTTAACCCTCACTGGGAAAATGTTGGTGATTTTATTCAATTTCTTAAACTACCAGTATTTAAACTCTAGGATTAATAAATCTTGCTACTGAGTTCAAAGGGATCCCATGCTCAGCATGTGCTTGTTAAAGACTTACAAGCTAATCTGAAATATACTGAATTGGACAGCAAGTCATTTCCCAATGTTTATGGTTTATTACCATAAAGATATTTCCCCTCATGGCCACTGCTGTCATTATCAGATAATGTCCCTTACTGATCTGACAGTTGGCCATGGCTTTCCTGGGAGTTATTCCTTTCCCAAATGCTGCTGATGACTGCAGGCTTTATTCATCTGGAATGATAGATGGCTCTCAGTGCCATGTGAAAACCATGTACCTTGCCTTTTCATCAGGACAACCCAATCCATCAGAAAACCAGTCAACCCCAGAAGACATTCTGGGTTTTGTTACACGTTTTGGAGAGCTGACAGCTGGTCAGGGTTTGGTTCCATTGAAATGAGTTTCTCTAGTTTAGGATCAGCATTTGCTGTACTGAAAAGCATAAAAATTTGGCAAACCCAAATAATAAAATTTCTATTTAACCTGTAAGAGAACGTGGCCTGAGTCATGAAAAGCTGCCAGTACTGTGGGTGGATTGTGCTGATAAGCAGCAGGCTTAACAGTGAGATCAGGTGATACTAGCTGTCCTCACACTAATATGTCTATTTTGTGGCCAAGAAGACATTCTCTTGCCATCTTCAAATCATTGTCACTGAAATTTATGTAGCACATTAAGGTTTGAAGACTTTAGGAGTTTTGGTTTTGTTTATGTTTTTATTTGTTTTGTTTTGGTTTTTATTTTTTTTACAAATAGCTTTAAACTTCTGAACAATCTTGGGAGGCAGATATCATTACCCTCATTTTCCAGATGAGGCTCAGATTGGTTTAATGACCCATCTATGGCCAAATTATTAACAAATTTCAGAGACAAGATTTGAACTCAGACTTTCTCCACCGCATCATTTTATCCACTACACCACTTTGCATCTCAATACATACCTTTATTTATATTAAATCCCAGTCTGATGCTTATTGCCTTAGACCTCTGTGGGCTTCAGTACCTTCATCTACAAAATGAGGGAGATGGGTTAGATGGTTTTGGTGATCTCTTCTAAATCCAAATTTATGATCCCTTGTAATCTATGAATGCAAACTTCTTATTTATAAACTAAGTGTTTATTGAAACAACAAAAGTATAGAAATGGCACTAATTCCTAAACAGCTCTTACTACAATAACCCATCATGATAGTGAAGTAGTCCTGGGTTCTCCAATGCTATGCCAATGGAAGACAAGTTCTGATAGATCTTGCCATGTTGGTCAGGCTCAAAGTACAGCCCAGTGGTGGATGATATCCCTGCCATATGAGGACCTGCCTTGCTAACTTCAGAGGGGTCCATTATGAGAAAGATAATTTAATGTATCTTGAATTTTTTGACCACAAGAAACTACTGTCTAATGTGGGGAGAAGTTATGATCTGCATCATGATGGCAAAACTAGAGGCTACACAAAGAATGTGTAGAAGAGCTTCCTAATTTATTTCTGGCTGATCACATGTGCTGACTCAGTTCTCTTTAGAGCTTTAGGAATGATGAAGTTATTCTTTGTTGGCCTTTGAGGAAGAAGAGCTGATTATGCAATATACCTTTCAAAAGGGAAAGACTCTGGCCCTGGCTTTCATTTTTCAACCCTTCCGATAATATCAGATTTTTCTGGAACTTCCTGTAAAGCGTAGGAGAAGATAATTCAAACCTTTCTCCAGCTGAGGAAACAACACACCCAGGAGCACATGGTACTTGAAGTCCATGTCCAGACTAGGTGATCCTGAACCTGGAAATCTGAGGCCTAGATGTCTGTTTTGTGTTTCTTACCTAAGTTTAAAAGAACATTGAATTTAGATGGATATACAGAAGACCTGTAATGACCTTGGAGTATAGGGATTGAGAGGTCCAATCATCCTTGATTCTTGGATTCTGTGATTGGAACTGAGTGCGTGATGAAAAAAATCACACAAAAAAATACAGTATTCTCAAGGGCACAATACCATTTTAATAATAACAATGGATAAACTGTTAGTAAAATGGATCCGGCTGGCACCTCAGCAAAAAACTGAGCATGATCAATTTAATGGTTAGGCTAGCAGTAACCAAGAAACTGGGTTTGTGTCCTCTCTCTCTCTCTCTCTCTCTCTCTCTCTCTCTCTCTCTCTCTCTCTCTCTCTCTCTCTCTCTCTCTCTCAATGACCAAAGACCTTGAGTGAGGGCTGATAGGTTTTTTTTTTCTAAACTGCGTGTCTTCCTTCTGATTGGTCTGACAGTACATCATTTGGACTCTCTCCCCCATAAAGGTAAAACAACCTCATTGGCATGTGGGCTGACCTTCAGTTGTAGATGATCAAGCCCATCTCTGGATATTAAGGAATGTTAATTGCTTGATGGGCATCAATTGTTTCTAGTATTCTTGGCTAGAAAACAAAACCATTCCAATCAAGATCCATACCTCCACCCTATAACCTTCCCCTTGAAGACTAAATCACCCTAACTTTGATGAGGAACAATCAAGGACTGGAGAGGGACAAGAAACTCATCTCCTGGGGAGGTGCCTAGCCCAAGTTGGTTGTTTCTTTGTAAACAAAGCCAGGGTTCCACTTTAAACTGCTTAACAGATACCTTGTCTGGGGGCAGAGGATTAGAGTGGTCACATTTTTCAACCCCTGACTGGGAGTAGTCTCTTTTTGGAGTTAGGCTAAGACATGGAGTTTTGACAAAATGGGGGGAAGGATGGATTACAGAACAATATTAATTATTCAAATGATACAGCATAATATTAATTTTCCTCAGTTGGTAGCAGGGAAAGTTTCTGTATTAGAGAGAAAAACCTCAGCAAGAGAAAGAGCCCAAGCCCCAGCATGACTGCAAAGAAATGGACTTTGAGTGGGTCACTGCAAAGCCAAAATATAAAATATAATGTAAATATATACATCACATATTTATATTACAAAATGTAACATATTATAAATATAAATTTATATATAATATAAAAATGCCTATTCACATATCTCACAGATTACTTTGTGTTTTGATTCACAAATGAGGAAGATATGAGTACTATATAAGTGAAGTTACTGATTTTTCAAAACCTTTTAGCTAATTCCCACTTGTGTTTTCTGATTAGTATTTCTTTCCATCTCTTTTCCATGTAAGAAATACATAACTGTTTTTACCTAATCCATATTGTACATTGAGTATCTTCCCACCTTCCCTTTTGGGGAGAGTCAAAGCATAAGCCTAAACCTAAGCTTTACTTTTTGTTTTTCTTTCAATTTTTATGGATATGCTATGTTTTCACTTTGCAAACAGTTACAGATATCTCAAACTCTGTAAAAGATCTCTTGTAACAAAGTAAAACAAGCAGAAGTAATAGGGCAGTGACTTCATCTATGACAACTTCTACTTTTCTGGGTTTTTTTTAATTAACAGAAATCTATATTCTCTCCTCCTAACCCCACTTCATTGAAATAAAAGGAAAGAAATGTATATTTCTTGTAACAAATATGCATAGTCAAACAAAATAAATTCTCTCAGAATCTGTATAAAAATATGTCTCATTTTGTACTCTAAATCCATCACCTTACTTTAATAGATAGCATGTTTTACCATTAGTTCTATAAAATCAAGAGTGTTGAGTGCAGTTATCATATTTCTCACAACTTTCAAAGATATTTCTTTTTGTTAGAAATAGGCTTGACACCAAAAATTTAGTATCAAGAAAATTTATTATAAAGAAAGTCCAGAGGATTTAGACATTTCTGGCCAGAAGTGGGCTGCACCCCTCTTCAGGAGGGTGGGCCCTGAGTGCAAGAGAAAGTGTGCTTTTATGCAGTTGAATTCGGTGCGAAACCTCCCAGGCCAGGATTGGTCCAACCCTTCCCAGGTTACACCTTTCCTTACATGTTTCCCCTTGATATGCTCAAGTATGTTCCCCCTTCCTTGGTCATACATCCCATGACTCATTAATGAGGCTTTAATTTTATGCGGGGTGTGTCAGATAATAGTAATGAAGTTCATTAAGCAGGTGCACTAACATTTTTCAGGTGTCCTCAGGTTGACCCTAACTGGTCTGAGCTGGCTCGACCCCTATCTTGATTTTGGGGTCTTCTTGGAACAATCCACTTCCTATTGGTCAAGCCCAGCCCACCTACAGTGTACCACCTCCTGGGACTGTTCTTTAAATCTCTGCATTATTCTACCTGTGGAAACTTAAGCCCTTCTAACTCTAACATTTTTAAAGTGTTATTATTGTATATATTGTTCTCCTAGTTCTATTCCTTCATGGTGACCACCATCCTGGGTGGTGTTTGGATAGCCCACAGTTGTAAGAGGGAACAAAGACAGTTCAGTGCACCCCCATTGGTGTCAACTCTTCTAAAGACAAAGAGAAACAATTCCAATGGGGAAGGGAAATGAATTTTGTCTGAAGAAGCCAATGTGAGTACACAGAAAAGTCACCAGGAGGCTTAATTATTTTTTAAATCTAAATTAAGGTGACTTGTGGGTTATATGACAAATTCATGGACAATACTTTTTTCCCCAAAAAACTATGTACCCTCAAAAAAAGCCTAAACTACAAATTAAGTACAAGAGGTAAAATAATTGTGTTTGTCTATGAGAAAATTAATAAAGAAATGGGATAATATAATTCAAAGATCAAACAAAGAAGCTCATGAGGCAATCCAAAAGTGATATACCCTGCAAATCTGAACTTAATCAACAATGAAAAAAGATAGATAGGCAATAAAAGAGTCAATGGGGAAAAAACTCCTGTAGTTTCTCAGGAAGAAGAGTAGATATGGGAGAGTGAGATGTCAAAAGGGAAGAAGTGAAACAGAGTAAAAGAGAAATCTTGATTCAATGCTGCAGGAAGAACACTTCCAGGCAGGGAGAGAAAGATTCTGTAATGGAAGGAGGGGACCTTACAATGGGAATAATCTACAAGGATTTAGCGCTCAGAGATATCACTACCTCTGTGTTACCTCTTAAGACAGCATTATGCCTGAGAGAATCAGGGTTCCTAGGGAGAGCCGGGAACAACACCTAGAAATATGGGAGAGAATCAGCTGAAAGACATCATGTCCTGGGAAGAGGGTGAAAATGATTAGGAGAAGGATTGCATAATACAAAGGGAAATTGTTACAATGAGGCAACATTCTATCTTCTCTACTTCTAGCAAGAACTGACACTTCTAAGAGTGAGGAGCAATAGGGGAAGAAAAGGTGTTGGGGGGAGAGATCTACAAAGCAATTACATAGAAACTATTTAGAAGAACTCTCAAATAGGTCCTTTAGAAGGTTTAATTTCCTATGTAATAACAGAGACTAAAGAAAGAATAAGTAAGTGAAATGATATGTTTAGGATAACAGAAAGTTGAGGTTTAATGAACAGAATGGTATGAAGAAATCATTTTTCCAAAAAGGTACAGAAAAAAAGAATTTAAACCTAGCAAACAAAAGGAGAAAAGGGTTTTATTTAAAAACTTAACTGAGAGAGGAAAAAGAAAGGAAAATGAAGAAACAAAAATGAATTACTGAACTAATCAAACTCCCAAACTAGGAAAGGTGGTGAAAAATAGGAAGGAAGGTTTGTGAGGGAAGGGAAGAGATCTTGTTGGAATAGAGGCGCCTTAAGTAAATTTGGCAAAAATAAGTGAAGAGGCAAATGTCTGTATTTAAAGAGAAAGAAGAAGAAGAAAATCCTAAATCAAAAAATATATTTATTACAGACAAATGGAGGAAAATGAATCCTCTCATAATTATAAATGTGGTTGACTTAAATAATACAATAAAAAAAAGAAAATTACTTATTGGATAAGAAAACAAACCTCACCCTATTCATTTCCATACCCCACAAAAAAAAAAAGCTCAGATTTTCAAGATATATCACTTTTGGATTGGCTAATGAGCTTCTTTGCTCTTTGAATTTCATCATCCCATTTCTTTATTTGTTTTCTCATAGACAAATGCAATTATTTTACTTTTTGTACTTAATTTGTAGCTTAGGGTGGTTTTTTTTGAAAGTACATAGTTGTTAGAGGGAAAAAATCTTGTCCATCAATTTGTTCTATGATCCAGAAGTCACCTTAACTACAGTCGCTTACAAGAAACACATAGAAAAAGGAAAAAAAAAACATAAGTGGAATAAAAATGAGAAGCAGATAGAAAATTTCATATAAATCACATGAATCCGAAAAAGCAGGTGTTGATCTCATGGTATAAGACAAAGACAAACTAAAATTCACAGAATATAGAGAAGGAAGCCAAATTCTACTAAGAAGAACCATAAGCAATAAATCAAGATCAATATTAAATTTATATGCTTCAAATGCCTTAGCATTTAAATTCATAAAGTCAAGTCAATAAGCATTAATTAAGTGCCTCCCATAGGGCAGACACTATGCTAAGTACTGAAGATACAAAGAAAAGCAAAAACACTCAAGAAGCTCAACATCTAATGAGGAAGACAACATTCAAATAACTACGTACAATCAAGATATACAAACTAACATATGTACATACACAAGTGTGTATAATGTGTGTGTGTGTGTGTGTGTGTGTGTGTGTGTGTGTGTGTGTGTGTACTATAGGGACCTGGAGAGGCTTCTTCTACTGGAGAGGTAGAATTTTAGAGGATACTTTAAAGAAGCCAGGGAAGCCAAGAGATGGAGAGGAGTTGGGAAAAAAAAAACTTAATCATTACAAGAATCTATAAACAGCAATACAACAATGTAAGGAGACTTTAATATTCCTCTCTCCGTTTTGGATGAATCTAACATAAACATACAAAATGAAAAATATAGACTTGAACAAATTCCTAGAGTAACAAGAGCTAAAAGATCTATGGCGTCTTCCAAATAGGATTAGTTTATATATTTCCCAGTACCATATGGAACTTTCACCAAAAAGAAAAAAAAAATTAGCATAGTTATGGAACATAGGTATTGCAAATAAGTGTTCAAAAACTGAAATCATAAACACATCCTTTACAGAGCACAATACAATAAAAATATTAATTAATTCAAGGAGCACAAACAAAAGACATGAAACAAAATGGAGAATTAACAGTGAAATCATAAAAAATGAGTGGGTCAAAGAACACATTACAAAAATATGTATAATTATGTGAAAGAGAATGATAATAATGTAACAATATACCAATATTTATCAGATGCAACTAAAGGATTCCTCATAAAAAAATTATAGCCTCAAAATGTACATTAATAAATTAGAAAATGAAAGGGATAATTAACTGAATATGCATTTTTAAAAGCCCACAAATAAACAAACCCAGAATAAGTACAAATGAGAAAGTATTGAAAATTAGAGGGGTGGAAAGATATATTGGAAGCAAAAATATCATAGAAATAATAAACTACTCTGGTTCTTTGAAAAAAAAAATTTAAATTGGAAAAGTCTTAGCCAACCTATGTCTAAAGAATATGGCAGAAAATAAAATAAATAATACAGCAAATAATTGCTGTACATGTAACAGAGAAAAAATAAAATACTAAATAAGGGAAAAAATTGTCATAAACTTACAACAAAAGTAGAAGACATAAAAATAATAATCAGGACTTCTTATTCATAATTATATGGCTGCATAACTAGCAAAACAAAAGAAATAGATAAATGCCCTTAAAAATATTCAATATTTTAACTAATAGATAACCAAATAGAAAGTTAATTGTAGATGGAAGAAGAGGTGGAAAGCGTGGGGGAGAGGAGGGATGAAGAAGGTGGAGGCAGTAGAGGAGGGGAAGGGGAGAAGGAGGAGGAGGAGAAGGAGCAGAAGGAGGAAGAGGAGGAGAAAAACAGGTGGAAGAAGGAGGTGGAGGAAGAAGAGAAAGGGGAGGGAGAAGAGGGAGAAGGGGAGGAGAATAAAAAGGAGAATCAAGAGGGGGAGGAGGGGAAGGACAAAGGTCCATCTTTTCAATACTAACATTTTGCTGGTATTGCTATATGTCATTTAGATATGGAATGTTGCCTGAAAATTACATTGAGAACATTGGAGAGGAGTTTGGTGAATATGAGCAGGCTACGACAAATAACCAGTAAGCAATTCTAAAGGACAACAGTATAAGATGTCATCAAGCAATTGTAGGATAGCAGAAGATAGACTAGTCACATGGCAGAAGTAAGGGCTGAAAAGTAAATAGATGGAGTGCTATCCACTGTCACTTTTGCATTGTTGGAAGAAATTAAGGAAGTCTTCCAAAGCCTGGGATAGACACTCTATAGCAATCTTTGGGGAGAACATGGACCAGAGTCTTACTGGATTTGAGGTGTGACTGTGTTACAATTTGCATCACTAGAGAGAACTGCTGAATCAATAATATCACAGATACATTTTGGCATTTGAAAATAGATGGACTAGACAGACAGATGGATAGATGGATGGATGGATGGATGGATGGATGGGTGGGTGGATGGATGGATGGATGGATGGATGGATGGATGGATAGAAATTCATACATACATATTTCATGATAGAAATTTTACATGTAAACATATGTAGTATTTTAAAACACAAATTCATCCAATTACAGAACTTATTGCTTTAATTACAACATCCCATTTATCACCTTGAGAAACAAAATGAAGAGTTTTCTCTGATTATTCCCTTAATATACATATCCTCTTGTGAATTAGATTGTGATTGTGATCAAATTGATAAACTAAACATTATGTCAAATTATGTCAAGAACTATCAGGGGCACCAAACACTTGTCATGTAGATTGTAAATGAAAACACTAGAAGATATTGGAAGGTTTGGGTAATTCAGGAACAGTTAAACTTTAAAATGTCTTGGCAAAATTAAATTAATCACTGAAGTATATAATTTGCTCTAATTATTATAGTATCAAAAATGTTAAGAAGACAATTCAAAATATCATAGAATAGCAGCTTGATAATAACCTGATTTTAATGAGGGGGATCCATTGCAATGCGGTGTTCTGTTCTCAGGAATTATTTTTCCAGCCCTTAGAGATATTATCACAGGTGGAATGATGCATTCCAGACTCTCAGAAAAGGTGTTCTATTAATATGTACACAACTAAATTCCAGGCTCCAGTAATCACTTGTTAACTAAATCTTACTGATGAATCATCCAATTAATTCTTCAGCTCAGTCTGACTTCCTCCAATTCCCCAAGACTCTTTGCTGGACCCCCTTCCTTTTCTTTATCTACCCTCTCTTGGTGGTATCACTAGCCCCCATGTGTTGAATTACCATTTCATTGCAGATCTTGAAACCAGTCTTAGTCCCTCTCATGAACTCCAGTCCTACATCACAAGCTGACTGTTGGAAATCTTGACCTGAATGTCCCATAAGTATCTCAAATTCGACACATCCTAAACAGACTTCATTGTCTTCCATGCTGGCCCTTCGCCACTACCAAACCTACAATTTTTAAACTTTCCCTGTTTTTATTCAAGGTAACAGCATCCCTCTAGTCAGCCAGGTACACCATCTCAGCAACTTCCTGAATTGTTCCTTCAATCAACAAATAAGTCAAACAATCTATTAACAAACATTGATTAAGTGGTTACTTTATGTCAAATATAATGGTAAAACCAGAGATACAGAAAAGTTAAAGTCTTTGAACTCTAGGTACATACCGTTCCAGCTCTGAAATGATCACATTTGCATACAGTGGTATATGCAAAATACATACAAGGTCAGAGATGATGAGACCCTAAACTAGAGTAATTGCCATTTAAGTGAAAAGAAGAGGATCAATGTGACAGATGTTGTGGAGGCAAAATTGGTCAAATATTCATTTATCTGTATATAAGTTACATCTCCCAATTAAAGGAAAGTTCCTTAAGGACAAGACTGTTTTTTCTTTTTGTTTTTGTATATGCATTGATTAACATAGTTCCAAGGATATAATAGGTATGCTTCTTCTGTGATGATAATGATTATTATTTATGTAGCTCATATTTACGTAGTTGTTTAAGATTTGCAAAGCACTTTACAAATATTATCTTATTTTGTTTCATTTTATCCTCACAATAACCCTGGTAGGAAGTTACTTTATTATTTTTACAGTTGAAGAATCTGAAACAGATACTGTTTAAGTCACTTATCCAGGGACAGACAGCTAATAAGTGTCTGAGGTCAAATTTGAAATCAGGGTCTTCCTGATTTCAGGAAGTACTCTATCTAGCACTCTCTCCACTTCTCTGTCTAGCTGCCAATATTAGAATTTAACATATTATTCATATTGAGTGTGTTCTTTCCCGCTTCCCAATGATTTTCTGGGGCTTCCCTGTTTTTCTCTGACCCCCAAATGAAGGTACATCCCTTGCTTCTGGTACCAAATAGTAAACATTCCTACCTATAGCTCTGTTTCTCATTCTTTTCTTTGATTTACTATTTTTTGTCTGACATAACTTTATGAAAATGGGAAGAGCAAAGAACACATTGCTACCAATGCTTCCACATGTTTTGATGGAAATGACCTTGGGAAGTTTAGAATCTGTGCTAGCCATTTACTTAGTTTTATTGGGGGGAAGAAAAGTTGTATTTTTTGTTTAATTTCCAATTATCAATAATTCTATTCAGGGATTTTTTCTAAATTGAATTTAAATAATAAGTAAGGGCATAATATTCACTTTACCTAAATTGAGAAAAAGAATGGGGAGTTTCCTTGAACCTATTATATATCCTGTGATATTGGTCACAGTTACACTAAATTAATCATTCAGTCCTATGTATATTTAAAGTGTATAAATTCTAATGGCTTTAGAGGACTTCACTACTATCTTCACAAATGTGAAGAGTCACCACATAAAAACGAGATTTGAATTATTTCATGTGGCAGATGGCAATTATAGGGAGAGTGATTTGATCTTAATACAAGAAAAACTAGCCTAAGTATTAGAGCTTTATAAATAAAAGGAATATAATATGTATGTGTATACATGGAATGATCTGCCTTATGGAGTAGTGGTAGAAATACATACTAATCACTAAAAAGATATTCTAGCATACACTGACTAAGAACCCATCAGAAATATAGTAAAGGATATTCACTCACTGAGGAAGGATTTGGATTAGATGACCCCTTACTTTCCTTCCAACTCAGAGATTCTCTGATTTTGTAAAAATTAAATTGGCCAAAGGATAGGAACAAATAATTTCCAAAAGAATGAATGCAAAAAATATGCAAACATGAGGGGTTAATCCACATCACTAATTATGAGATTTACAATTTTTAAAAACACTGATATTTTATCACAGCCTCAAGAAATTTATGATAGAAAATAGAAATTCTCATGATGGAAGGATACAGGGGATAGATACAATTTGCAGTTGAAGCTGGTGACTTTGCATAGCCCTGTCTCACTGAAATCCAATTCACTTACAAGTCAAGGCATCACCTTTCCAGTGTCATTGGTCCTCTTCAAGAACAAAGGACGAACAACAGATATTCTGAACTGGATGTCTAATAGACATCTTAAGCTTCATGTATCCCAAACTGAAATCAGTATCTTTCCCCATAAATGCTCCATTTCCTACTTTCATATGTTCAAATAGACTATTTCAACCTGGCATGTAGTAGATCCTTCTGAGATCATATTGGTCTGATCAGCCACCGTGGGACACCTGTACCTTGACTCCAACATACTGATGTTATTTTGGTCCTCTTTGGAATGGAGGACAACAACCAACCAACCAGAGGGCAACACTGTCCTCATAATCATCAGGCTTGCCACTCTTCATTATCTCAGACCACCACCGTCATCCATATCCAATCTGTTGCCAAGATCTGTTGATTTCAACTTCATCATCTCTTGAATATGCCCCCTTCTATCCTTTAAAGCTGCTTCTTCTCTGCTACAGGGCATCATCACTGCTTGTCTGGACTGTTGTAGTAACCTGTCAGCTGTTCTGTCTGCCTCTCGCCATTCCAATACATTTTCCATTTAGTCACCAAAAAGATATTTCTAAAACACACATCTGACCATGTCACCCTCCAATTAAAAAAAAAAAACAACTCCAATGGCCCTCTATTGCTTCCAGTATGAAATACAAAATCCTCTGACATTCAAAGCCCTTCATAACCTATCCCCAACCTACCTTTTCAGTCTTCTTAAACCTTACTCCCTCCCAGTTATTCTATGATCTAGTGATAGTGTCCTCCTTGCTTTTCCAGGAACAAGACTCCATATCTCTCAGCTCCAAGCATTTTCTCTAGCTGTCACTCTTGCCTAGAATGTTCTGCCTCCTCATTTCTGCCTACTGTCTTCCCTGAATTCCTTTAAGGCTCAACTAATAACCCATCTTCTCCAGGAAGCCTTTCTCATCTGCTCTTAATACTAGTGCCTTCTCTCTCCAGTTATTTCCTATTTATCCTGTATATACCTTGTCTGTACATATTTGTTGCTTGTTCTATCCTCATTAGATTGGGAGAGACTTGAGGGCACAGACTGTCTTTTGATTCTTTTTATATGCCCAATACTTAACATGGTGTTCAATACATAGTAGGCACAATTGACTGACTTACTTTCAGTAATTTAATGGTGTACTTGGCATACTATGGATTACTGAATAGACTGTTAGACATAGTTAATAAACCAGTTCACTTTGTTTTAACTGTTTTCTTTCTTACACGGGAAGTTTTATTGGGGAAGAGGTATTAAAAAGTAACATTGATTTTTTTTAAAGAATGTGATAAATTATATGTATATGAACACACACAGAGCATAAATATATATATGTACCTATAAATCAGACCTGCACAATTTGGCAGTAGGGAGGGGCCAAAATTAAAATAGGTTAAACTTCTTATGGTTGCAGATAGATTAGACTAGAGACTGATGATGGTTGGCTGCCCAATTTCCTTTGATAGGCCACGAGCCACCTGCTGGCCATGCATTGTGCAGGCCTGCTATAAATACATGCATATATGTGTTGTGTATATCTATATACAGATGTGTGTATTATATGTATCTCATCAGTTAGTTCCCATTTCTGTTATCTGTAGATTGTAACTGTTAAATTTTGTGGTGAAAAAAAATGTTCTTCCATGTTCAAGAGTCAGGCATATAAGTGAAATTGTTCAAATTACAATCTACGGGAAAAAATTGTACCATAGCATTTCATTTTATCAAGGACAAAGACTTAAAAAAACCCTCTAATTTACTTTTGTCCTCAACAAATACATAACAGATGCATAAATCACAAAGTATAACAAAGTCATTTCTCCCCCAAATTTCAAGAGTATAACACTAAAAAACCTCTCCATGTAATGTAATTTTTCCCCTCAGGAGCTTAAAAATGGTCAAATTAATTTTTCCTTTTAAAAATTGCTTCTGGGCTAACAGCTTGTACAATATGTTACATTTCATCCTTGGAGGAAAATTTGACAACTGAGTTATACCCAAAGAAACACAGGCAGTAATGGAGAAGCTGTTCAGCTATTAGATGTAACTGTACTGTGGTTTACACCAGTCATAAAAAACATAGGTGCAAACATGTAGGGAGGTACTTTCTGATGGGGTTCTGAAAATAGCCAAGAGAAGGAATTGTTCATATAGACAAAATCCTCCTTAATCAATCATTCAACTGTCAATTACTTACTCTGTCCTTCAATCATATAGGTAGGAGCATAAGACAAGTACTATTCCACAAAGTGCTTACCTCATCAAGCATCTTACAGGGTCACAGGATGTTTTAATGTCAAGATTATTATTTATACATGTATGTGTATTTGTGTATATGTATGTATATATTCATGTATGTGTACACATATATACAATTACAAAATATATGTATTCTGTATATGTGTATGTATTTATACATATATACACAAAAATGTATTTTTTTTAAATTCAGGCCTTTATTTGGGGAAGAAATACATTCACACAAAGTAAAAACATCACAATTATGTTGGTTAAAAGTATAAATTGCCTTATTTTACATTAAAATCTAGGAAAAATATAAATCAGGTGCCTATGGTCTACATTGTTAAGTAGTACATATAGTATTTAGAACTCAGATTCTTCTGAACTTATTTTAGCCTGTGTGAATTCTTTAGGTGTTTCCTGCTCTGCCTTCAGTATAAAGCTTGAAGTAGGCCAGGCAAAGTACTATAGATTCACACCAACTATTCCCAGAAGTAACGCACTGGTAATCGCTCCTGACCTCCTGAAATCTATCATGACAAAATAGTGCAGTCATCTCATAAGCCATTGGGTGAAAGTCTGATTATGATCTTGGATAGACCAACCTTAAATTGCTGTTCCTCATGCCAGGGTGTAATGGAGAAAAATGCTATCCTGAAAACCTCAAATTAAATTCCAAACAATAAATAAAGGGGAATGTGGATATTTTTGAAGTTGCATATTATTATCTGGTCAAGAACGATTAAATAAACTAACCTACTATGATTGTAATAGGTTACTTATATAGAGTTTTTTTTTCTAATCTTGTTTATTCTATCCAAAAATATATGTCCATATATTTTATAACCAATGTTTTGAACTGTGAAGTACATATTTTTATAGCTGCCTTGAAATATTTTCAGCTAATCCTAGCCATAAAATTGATCTTATGTTTGTATACTTCTTCACCAAAAATATTGAAGTCTTTTGATAATGAGCCCTCTTAAATCTCTCCATTTTTCAGAATATCTCAGTATCAGCAGCGAATCTTTGCTTCTTCTCTCTGGTCATAGAAGAAGTATATCTCTTCCTCACTAAAATAGTGCTATCAGCAGAAATAGGGAATCAAGGAGAAGTTTGGGGGGAAGGAAGATGATGAAATCTGTTTGGGACATTTTGCACCACTGTTCACACCAGAGACATTTTCCTATAGGAATTTCCAACTTGTAGTCTTGTTTTCTTGATTGGTGATTGCCTCTCTCAGAACCCTATTTCTGAAAGATCCAGCCATGCTTTGCTAAATTGTCTTCTTCCACGACCTTCTCCTCTTCAACACCCTTCATACTTAATCACTTCACCACCCTATTTTGCCCTAACTCACATTGTAGAACCATCAATTCTACCATTATTCATGTATAGGTTGCTTCTACTCCCCAGTAGCCTCAATATCCAAACTAGTTCCCTTCTGGACCTAATCATTTCCCCCTGACCACCACTCCTCTGTCTTTTGCTGCTTCCCATTACAATATAAACTCCTTGAGGGCAAATACTGTCTTCGTTTTTGTATTTGTTTCCTTTGTGTGTAGCGAAGTAGTGATAACTGAGATATATCCAAAAAGAAAAAAAAAGCTCTTTAGACTTTGTAATTTATTCATTCATTTTAGGTATGAAAAGAGAAGACCAAGAATGAAACCTTAGGGAACACTCATGTTTAAAGTATGGCGGTGACAGAGATACAAAGTGAAGTCAACTGCTGTTAATTAAGAAAGCAAGGAAAAATCTGGTAAGACAGGTGAATTGGAAATTAGAAGTTGAAAAGTGATAACCAAAAGGGGGAGTGATTAACTATGACAAATGGTGAAGAGGGTTCAAATAGGAGGGGTGCTTCATGGTCTGAGAATAGAGGGAAGAACAGAAGAAGATATCAAAGGGTTCATGGGGGTATAGAGGGAAGATGACAGAACATATAAAAACTCATGGAAAATTATTATAAAAAAACTATTAGGAACTCATGATTTGATGTCTTTTAAATATGTTGTCAAGTAATCTTAGAAATGAAGCACAAATGATCTAAAATCCTTACTGTATCAACAAATGAGATAATACTAGCCCAGAAAGAAAAGACCCTTGCCTCAGTATGTTTCTAAATTAGTCTGTCAGTCAATGAACATTTATTGAGCACGTACTATGTACCAGGTACTATGCTAAGTGCTAGGAATACAAAAAAAAAGGAAAAAGATAGTTCTTGACCTCAAGAAATTCAAAGTTTTAATGAGGGAGACAATATATATCAAACAAACTATATATGGGATAAATAGGAAATAATTAAAAGAAGGAAGGCACCATTCCGTACATAGTACCATAGCATGTGTCAAGTTATAACCTATCAATGATGGATCTAGAAGGAACATTAGAGGTCATCTCATTCACCCACTGTTCTCAAAGTTTTGTCTGTGGAACACTGATGTTCCCAGAAACTCTTTCATGGGGTCCACGAGATCAAAACTATTTTTATAATAATACTAAGATGTCATTTGCCTATTAAAATGCTCCTCATTTTTCCAACTAAATATCTGTGTGAGGACATATTTTCTGCATATACATCAACCGCAAGCAAGTAGTGACAGATTGAAAACTGAAGCAGATATGAGAATCCAGCTGTCTTCTATCAAGGCAGACATTAGCTTTGCAAAAACATGTAAAACAATGCCACTCCTCTCACTGAGTTTTTCTTGGTTTTATAAAACAGTTACTTTCAATAAAATATTTTTATCATAACATGTAATGTATTTATTATTGTTATTTGAAATGATTAATAACTTATCAAAGTATTCATTTCAATTTCTAAAACAGTAAATACTAATATGATTGTGGTTGTGGTTTGTCTTTCATTCTCGAAAAGGACCATGACATCAGGGAGATGATGACATGACTTGCAATTGAATTTGATTTCAGTAAGGGAAGGCTGTGCAAAGTCCCAGCCTCACTTTCTCCTCCAGAACTATCTGGGTCCAGTGGCCACATATGCATCAGACTCTGGCCCTTCTAAGCTAAGGTCTTCCCAGGTTCTCATTTTGAGTAAGGCAACTGCCATTCGGTGAATAAGCCTCTTTAAGAAGTGAGTCAAGGATGTCCACTTTAATTAAAAAAAAATCAAATTGGGAGAGGAAGACCATTAGGGTTGCTGACCAAAGACAGAAACAGTTACCATTTACATTCACTCTGAGCCAGGAGGGCCCCAAAATAACCATTAAGTGGTGCTTGGGCAGAGACCTATTGTTGTCCAATTCATGAGATCCAGAGTAAATTGATATAATACCCATAAACCAAAGCTCTTTGGTGTACTCAGTAATTTTTAAGAGTGTAAAGTGGTGCTAAGACCAAAAAGAGTGAAAATCATTGATCTAATCTGAACTCTTTCATTTTGCTGGGAAGAAAACTGAGGCTCCAGAGAAAAGAGATCATGTGCATAGAACCACCCAGGTGGTGCTATTCTAAAAGAGAGAGCAAGCTGTCAATCACCCCTGAATGTGGGGTCCTGCATGCATATTTGTGCTTTTTCCCCTGCCTCCTTTCACATGAAGGGAACTTGCCTCATTACTCACTCTTCCTCTACAGAATGACTTGATTTTCAAATCCACTGTTCACCAACTTTCAGGCAAGAGAAGATAATGGATATTAACCTCAAGTTGGGTACCCTACCCTAGAGGAAGATAGAAGAGAAGTACATATCTTCTTCTAGGAAAATAAAAGGATTTGTATGGGATAAAAGCAAGAACTAAATAGCTTGACCAACAAAAATCCATCATTTCCTATCTGTTTGGAGTTAGGAATCTCTAGATTATCTTTTTTTTTTTTTAGTGGTTATGAATCCAGTGCTTAGTGCTCTTCTTGTCCCTGTCAGGGGTATACCAGCTGCTCACTTCATGGTTTAACTCTATAACTTGACAGATTATAAACAATGTCCCTGCTAGGTCCCATCATGACCTCCTGGAGGTAATGCTATATCATCACCATTCTCTACCCTTTTTAAACTCAAGAGTCTCAGCTCTCAGTGGAACTCCATTACCCTCTCCAAAAACCTCTAGGAACCAGAAAATACTCCATATAAGTGCACTTGATCCCTGTCTACCTCTCAAACCTCTGATTCTCTTTGGAGTCTGTGAATCAGGCCCTTACAACTTTTGTGTGTGTGGTCCCTTCACTATATAAACAATTTGATTGAAAACTATTATAAAATTCTTAGACCAGTGGGAGTTATAATGATTTATTGATGAAGAATTAAACCAATTAGTTTACAACATTCATCTTTCCATAAGAAGTATTGTAATATAAAACACTAAACGGTGTAAAGCTGTAATGACTGCATAAATTTGGGAAACTATTACAGTCCTCTGACCACTGATATTACAATTCAGGGCCTAGTCCAGACCCTCATCACCATTTGCCAGGATTACTTCAATTGCCTCCTATAGGTCTCCCTGTACCCATACCTTTCCTTCTTCATTCCATCCTCCATGCAAGTGGTACATTGATATTCTGAAAGTGCAGACTTGATCATGTTATTATTTCCACAAGAAGCTTCAGTGGTTCTCTACTGCCCTTAGGATCAAATGTCAATTTCTCTGTTTGGCTTTTAAAGTCACTCACAATTGGTTCCAGCCTATTTTTCTACGATGATTATATGTTAATTTTCCTCATAAATTAAATCCATCCACACATATGTTCTCCATACGTGACATTTCATCTCCTTTCTTGAACCCTTAGTACCCTCCAAACCCTAACTACAGTAACCCATTTGTTAGTACCATTTCAAATCATTTTGTGTTTCTGTTGAAAATAACCTATATTTACTCATCTGCTAACATGTTACCTCTCATAAATAAAATATGAACTCCATGAAGACACAAGTAGTCTCAATTTTGTATGAGTATCTCTAGAACCCAGAATAAGACCTGACAGTAATAGGCTTTCAATGTATACTTATTGATCCATGACAAAGAAAAAAATGCAATCCTTGCCCTCATAGAACATACAAATTGTGACATATCCACAAATAATTGTAGTGCAGGGTAGGTTATGACAAGCATAAGGTCAAAAAAAATGTAGATGGGATAGAAATTACAACCAGAAGGATAAGGAAGAGTTAACAACTAAGCTAAACCTTATGAGACATAAAGACTTTTGACAGGCTTGAGATGAAGAGTGAATACATTCAGGGTTTGGGGGACAGACTACACGAATTCAGGGAAGGCTGGAGATAGCATATATAGTTTGGAGAAGAGCTCCTAGTGCTGTCTGGCTGGAATATAAATATATAAAATTAATTATGCAAATAAAATGTAATAGTAATAATGTGCAATTTCAAATAAAGTATAGAGTGAGATAACTGCACTGAAGAAACCAAATAAAAGGCAGTAAAAATTATGAGAGGAGTATGGCATAGTAAACAGAGAGCTAAGGCAGGAAGACTTGGGTTTCCGTACCTAGCATAGAGTAAATACATAATATATGTTTAATGACTAACTTCATGCTTCTGACGCCTATAGGCTGTGTGACCTGAACAAGGCAAAACCTCTTAGTGCTTGTCTAGGTAAGTATTGAAATCTCTAAATTACAAAGAAGCTACAGGCCTACACTGGTAGAGGAAATTTCCTCACCTTGAATCTCCTTTGCCAATGAATTCACGGGTTCAATCGCTATCCTAAAAGCAATTAATATTAAAAAGTTCACTGACACAATGTATTTTTTTATTGTCATTCTGTGTATTTTTCAAGAAAATACCTTAAAAACCCCACATGCTTGGATGACACATCAAATTACCTGAAAAAGTAATTATTAAAACAATTATTAGTTATAGTTGCCCTGTCAGGATATACACAGGTTTTTTGAATTTACATAACATTTAATCTTATTGTTCTCATAAAAGATTAATATTTTAGTGAAAGCAAAAAGGGGTAGAATTACCATGAAATTTGTAGTATTAAAAAGTAAAATTTCAAAATTATTTCACCTTTATCTCTTTTTTAATGTTTATTTTTATAGGTTTCATAATGGAACATATTAGTACAGTAGTATACACGTATAATTTATAAAGAAATACATGCTTTTACTGATGGAGTATGCTGTCAAAATAGTTTGGAAAACTCAGGTCACTGAGAGTTTAAATGATTTGCCCATAGTCACATAGCAAATATGTATCAGGACCTGCCTGCTATAAGGCAAGTTGCCTCTCAACTCCTCCTTAAATTAAGCTGAAATCTACTTTTTTGCAGGTTGTAGTTACTATTTCTAGTTACCCATCTTCAAAGCAACCAAGAATGAAAAGTATATTTCCAAACCAAATTTACTGTTTCTAAGGTTTCAGAGATAATAATTGAAATCTCTAGTCCAAGTAGCATAGTGGAGAGAGTACTGGACATAGAGACTGAAAGACCTAAGTTCAGATTGTGCCTCAGGCACTCAATAGCTCTGTATGGGGTGTTCAGGGAGGACCAGCACCACTGGTGTGAGGGCTTGCCAAACCCTTTTCAGGGTTGCTCATCCACCTTTGGTGTCCACTTGTTACCCAACTCTCACCTGTGGCTGTAAGAAGTTGTAGTATGTACAGCGGCCATACCCCTGGCACACTCAGCAGGTGGGTTAAACCAGGTGGAAGGTAACTGACAGGTCTCAAACCTTTCCACGAGTTAAGGGGATAGCTACTCTAGACATGTGAAGACCTCCCAGTAGAATGGGTGGATGAAAACAATTTGTTCCAATAGCCATGGAGGTAGCTAAAGAATATGGTGTGGAATGCTTAGAACTTGGCCAGACATTGAAGACACCAACGTCATCCACTGCATCCCAGACTAACACAAGTATCTTAATTTTTGTCCTGCCACTGGACTTTGATGACTCTGAGAGTATGAGGTTGAGATTTTGTGCAACTCTGTCACATTTAAACCCAATTCACTTGCAAGACATCATCCTTGATGTCATTGGTCCTCTTTGAAAATGAAGGACAACAAAAACCTTGGGCAAGTCATGCAACCTTTCTCCTTCTCAGTTTCCTTCTTGTAAAATGGAATAATAATAGCACCTGCATCCCAGGGTTGTTGTGAAGAAAAGATAATTATAGAGGGCCAGTTCTAAGGAGTCTAATATGGGATAAGGAATTTAGGTCAGAGTTTGACTCTTTCCTGTTCCTGCCCTTAAGGGCTCACTACTCAGGATGTTTGGCTCACCATTCTTCCATGCCTGGGAGGTTTCATAACATTCTGACCAATTCCTGAACCTTGATAACAAGCAGGTGTGCACAATAGAAGTCACACACAAGGGCTAGGGGAAGATCTTGGGAATGCCTCAGGGGTGATTGTTAGTAACTATGCAGCTTTTACTATTTAAACTGTGACCCTCAGATGAATAAATGGCTCAGTCTTCACTGACCCACCTGGCCCACATCTTTTCATTTTGCACTCTCCCATGAGGTGCCTCACTTGCTGCAGGTACCAAGTGGCACCCGAACAGGGACCTTAAAGATGGTACAAGGGGAGGGGCTCTCTTGGAACTCCAGAGAAGAAAAGAAAAACCTTGGCGGCTCCACACTGTGGAAACAAGGTAAGAGAGCAATGGTCATAAAATACAAACCTTTAGCAGTTGTAGGGCTAAAGGGGACACCAGGCTAGGTGGGATATAGGGAAAAGCAAAGAAAAAGGGCTTAACATTAACATCCTAAAAGAAAACAGTGTCACTTTGGAACGGCCACATGCACATACTTTAGGTTTTTAGAGGCATGCTTAGGATTGAAAGTATGGGCCAAACACAAAGCAGAAGCAAAGACAGAGAAAATTATCTAAAACTTTTCAAGGTAATAGTGAAAGAAAGGGGTTTATTCATTACAAATAGTCAGTTACAGGAATTTTTGGAATGTGTAGAAACACGTTGCCCTTGGTTCCCTCAAGAAGGAACTATAGACTTAGAAATGTGGGAAATGGTGGGTCGACAAATGAGTGAGTACTATAGGGAAGTAGGTCCAGGTGCATTCTCCATAGCTACATTCACAATTTGGAACATGCTAAAAATATGTCTCACTCCTGTAGAGAATGTGCCATTAGCAACAAAAGTGCTCAGGGTAGATGCAGGGGTGGGAACAGAGGAAGAAGAAGAGATGAATAGAGTATTTGATGAGAAGTTTAGAATTGTAGAAGAGGATGAAGATGTTATATGTGCAAAATCTGTAACATCTTCTGCACCATTAAGACCCCCACCTTCATATAGATCAGGCTCATGTAAAGAAGATGATAAGGAGACAAATAAAAGTCCAAAAAGCCATAAAATACATTGTTAAGGGTTATTAGAAGAAGCAAGGAGAAGGCCACGAAGACAATTGGCACAAGTGGTATATTCTTTAAATTTTCTTACTCCTGATAGAGAAGGCTATACCCCAGCTGAAAAACACTTTAGGGTTTATGGGAAAGATAATAATAAGGAACAAAAGACTCAAGAGTCACATGGAAGGACCCAAAAACCAATCATTGGTTTGGGCCAGATAAATTGCTGACCTGGGGGCAAAGGTATGTTTCTATCTTTCCAGATGGCGCAGAAGGACCAGTATGGGTTCCCAAACATAACATCAGGATGCGTGCCTGAGGTGATCCAGAGACTTCAGAGACTTCGGTTATGAGACAGACAAAAAGACAAAAGAACAAGGAAGGAATACTCAAGACAATGGAGAAGGACAACAAAGACACTATTACAGAGGATGACGATCTACAATTGACTACTCTAGAGGCAAAGACTTTGCAATTATGGACACACATTAATAATCCCCCATGGCCTAGATTGCTTACCTGGGAGGACAAAGTTACTGACATTGTACCTATAGGAAAAGCAGCAGACTTTTTGGACAAAGGGAGAGAGATATAGATTTTCAACAGAAATTGGATGCATTGAAGGAAGCTGTGGAATTTATCGGAGATGAACTTGCTGAAACAGAATTGGGGACTATATTGAAGTGTGATTATTGTTTCACCATAGTGTGTGTGACACCTATACCTTATAATTCTAGTATTGTTAAATGGGATATAATAAAAAAAATCATTTAGAAGGTGTTTGGCATAATAGTACCTTTGCTTCTGATATGTCTTTCTTTACTAATATTATTCAAAATATTGCTGACAGTCACTTCCCATGAACCCAACCTCAGACTCTAGCCTAGGAAATTCTGGATAAATTGGGCACTTCCAATATCTTTAAAAACATACCTGCATTACTGCTTCATTTATTTTCATGGACTGTGTTGCTTATTATATTATGTTTTATCATTCCTTGTGCAACGGCAGTAGTTAAGTCATGGTTCAAGTCTTTAGGTACACAAGTTCATCGCCTCAAGCTTATGGCAAAACAAAAAGGGGAAATTGTAGAGGGCCAGCTCTGAGGAGTCTAATATGTGGAGAAATGCAATACAGAAATCAGTGCTGGGGGGAAATAGATTCCTAGCTTTAGGCCTCTTCACTAGCTGCTTGAAGTAGAGTCTTGATCTCTGAATACCATATTAAAGTTAACCCTTGAGGTATAAACCCCCTAACCTTGTCCATAATGACCATCTTCACATTCCCTAGGATCCTAATTCCTAATTCTGAAGTACAGTTGTCAAACTGACATATCAGAGAGAAGTGAGCTTCCTCCCTTTGCCAAATGGGAAAGATGTTAAATACCCATTGAAATGCACAGCAAATGCCTTTATCACCAGAGGGCTGAAGTAGATTTCAATACTATATTAGAACTTACATGTGTTATTATTGTCTAGCACATAAAGTAGTTTAAAAGCTTTCTGGATTTTTCCTCTGCTTTCTGGGTAAATGTGCTGTCCCCCTTCCCTTTTTTTTCCAAAAGAGAATCAAACAATAATTATGTCAAATCTCTATATGCTACAATGAAGAAGAGGGAGATTTATTTATATATTTAAACAAAATTGTTACCTCTTTCAGACCAAGTCTACTATTATTACTTAAAATCAGTTGCTTTGATTCAATCTTCTGAAATCCCCAATGACATATGTTGTCCATGAATAAATACAGTGTGTGTATATATGTATGTATATGTGTATACACACATATGTATATACACATAAAGTATACATGTATAAATGTGATGTTTGTGATATAGATCTATATATAGATATAGATATATATAGATATATAGATATATACAAACATACATCTATATAGATATAGATCTGTATTATAAGCATCAAGTTTGCCATCACCATGTTCACATTATTAGGCAGGTAAAGTTATCCACAAATTCCACTTCATAGAATGTTCCCAGAAAAACAAAAATATACATGAGAAATTTCAGATGTTTTTATTTTTCAAATTACTTTTTACTAAGTTTCATCGTAAGTCCCTTTCTAGAAACCGAACCTAAAAGCAATTTTGCATAACCAAATATAATATGCATTGATCCTTTTAATCATAGTCCAAATTGGCAATATTCAGTCAATTAGTGGATTGTGCTATAACCAACTCTCATTTCAAGATAAGTTCATTTCCCCATCCCAACTCTGATACTGGTAAATTTTGTTCCCTGACTGCTATTCCTACACTCCAGCAGGCAATTTTAATGAAATTTTACCATCAGTATACAATATGGAATGATCATTAATGTTATGAGTGCAAGGGCAAACTATGGTAGAATATTAAAGTTTTTTGAGTTGTTTCCACTCTTATTCCACAATCCAATAATTGTATGCCACAGTGACTTCTAGAACATTCTAGACCAGAATGGTTTCACAACAATAAAACAATTACCTCATAAATTAATCTTTATTGTTTATTTTACAATGATCTCCATTGTACATTTCAAGAAAGACATGGGCACTTAAATTTATATTTGATACTACCAGTAACCAATTGAATATGGTTCCCACCTAGAATTCAGAGCAGTTCTGTATCTAAAATGTTTACATGAGGACATTTTACATGGTTTGATGCAAATTAATCAGCAACATGGGGTTATAATATGAAGAGGTTGTACTTTGATCTGGAAATGAATAAAAGGTTGGAAAAAGCAATGTACCATGGTTGTTTGTTTGTTTTAGTCTCCTGTAAAGAAATCTCTTAATTCCCCTGGACTTACCTAAATGCCTTGATATTTAATGAACTTCTAGAAATCCAGCACCATCATTCGTTATGTGGAGATTGAAATTTCACAAATGAAATTAACTCCCTGATAAACACATTGCTACTTATAGTGCAGAACTTTATCATCTATCTAAACACTGTAATTTTGGAGATTTCTTAGTTAACATTTATCAGGAAAAAAGTGTTGTGTTACATATGGATATGGATATGTGTCTTGCAATGAAGTCCTGTAATCATATGGCTTAATTGAGCCAAATTTGATATTTATA
Organism: Phascolarctos cinereus; assembly: GCF_003287225.1. Lineage (NCBI taxonomy): Eukaryota > Metazoa > Chordata > Mammalia > Diprotodontia > Phascolarctidae > Phascolarctos > Phascolarctos cinereus. The sequence goes on from NW_027555847.1 coordinate 413,816,646, forward strand.
TGATCCAAGATGAGAACTTAGCCAGTTATAACGATATTAAAATATCATTTGAATTCAATAAACATAGAATTCTTAACTCACATTCCCAGAGACTGAAGGCTTTGAGCTTGAATCGAGAGAAGTAGATTTTTTTAAAGAAATAATGAACAGTAACAAAATAAGTAAGCAAGTTGGTGCATACAACAACATATATAAAACAGATATCCATGTATGGAGTGAACACGTGAGGATGGAATAAAATGTATTTATCTTTTAAGGAGACTTAAAAACAAAGTTGGTGTTTCAATTGTAATTTCAGATAAGAGCACACAAAAAATTGATAATATCTAAAGGGGCAAATAAATTAAATTAAGCTTACTGGCACCATTGATGATGAAAAAATATTGATATGTATATATGCATTTATATTTGCCAACTACCATAATCATAATTACTTAAAGAAAACCCAGGTGGATTGCAGAAAAGACATTGATAGAAACAAAATGATAGCAAGAGACTTTAATATTCCTCATTTAGAGCTGGATAAATCTGACAGATAATGAAGGAAATCACGGAGCTAAAGAGATTAGGGGGGCTTGACTAACAAGAACTTATTAAAATGAATATTTAGTCATATAAATGATTATTACCATTCCACAGTTTCTTCATAAAATTCTATCATGTGCTAGAGCATAAAGGAATTAAAATAAAATAATAATTAACAAAGGAAATATTGCCAAAGATATAACATCAAATGGAGTCTAAACAATATCCTGAGTTATGAGTGGGTCAAAAAACAAATAATAAAAAAATGAATAATTAAAGATAATGATAAGTATATATAAAGATATCTAATACATAAATAATAACAATTAAAGATAATGATAACAATTAGACAACATGCTAAAATTTCAAAGGACAGTTTTTATTTTTGAAAGTGTATGATAAAATAAAACTAATGCAATAGGAAAAGAAAACAGTATACAATTTAAATTTAAAATCAATAAAATTAATTTATGAGTATGAAATTTTTTTAATTATTTATTTAATTATATTAATGTTTATGAATAATTTAATAATCTTGTACAGGATTAAAACATGATGTGATCATTTCAATGTTTCAATATACCTACAATCTCATTGATGTGGCTACTTCTTTTACCTGTGCAGATTACAACACATTCACACCTATGAAGTCTTTGTTATTGTTATCCATGCCTTTCTACAAATCCACAATAAAATAAATCCTATGCACTAGAAAACTTCTGATTTTAATATTTCAATGATACCAGTAGATAATTTAGGCTTCCTCTTTCTGACTACAGACATAATTACCCCATCCCCTTTTTCTCTTATATAGGCCCTTGATGATATCTCTCCACTTCTCATGGCCAATTCAACACTGATAATAAATATATTTCTTTGTATCCTCTATGGCATAATGCATTGTTCCATTGATTTTTGGATTACCTGAAATTTTTTTCTATCCATGTGGATATGTGCATATTTATGTGTATGTTTATTTATGCATTATTTATATGTGTATACATGCATATACATAATATACATGCATAAAATTTATTTCTTTTTTTAACTAAGTATCTTGAAAATTCTAGATATTTTCACAAATGCCATCTAAGCCAACATCTTCTTCTGATTAAATTCTAAGCCAAACGCATTTTCCATATGGAGGGTCTATGCAGGATATAGGCACTAATTCATTAAATCAATGGGTTGTCCTTCCTACTGAATGTAATAACATGAGCAATATACATCATTTATCCATTGTATTTTTATTATGTAGATTGCTAGATCAAATCTCATTTTGGTGATAGCAGATTTCAGTAAACATGTTCAGTGGTACTTTGCAATGCACACAGTTATTCCACCAGTAGGTCCACCAGGAAAACCTTAAAACCTTCTATTTAGACTCCATTTAGGACAGAGGTGTCAAACACAAGTCCTTCATGCAGCCCACAATACTCTAGAATTCAGTTCCAGATTGAAATGTAAATTGGGAAACATTTTAAAAATCAATAAAAATTTAATAAAACATATATAACATTACACTTAAAACTAAATCAAGATACTGCACAGGGATCGTTATTTATGGATTAGTGGTCTTATTCTAGGTACCACCCTCCATTGAAATGTTGAACATTTTGGCAAGTGTACTGTTGCATGCATCCTGAAATTAAGATTCAGAAGCCAACTTAACACAGATGCATTTGTGGTTGCATACATCCAGAATTTTTTCACAATCTTATGTTATACATAGGATTTGCTTTGTTCAAAGACTGCCTTTAAGGCTGTGTTTTGCTGTACCAAGTCATTTTTTTTATGTCAAGTTGTGCTTCCAAAATCAACTAAATCCAAATCATTATACATGTGTGTGTGCATGCATGCATGCATGTGCACATGTGTACATGACAGAGACAGAGAATGAATATGAATAAACAGAAAATATCTCCAACACTTCAAACACATATTCACTTTCTCATCTCTGTAAAATCCTTATGAGTAGTTCATATATTCCTTTAGAGTATCCTAGATGAAAACAAGAGAAGGAAAAGTCAGGCTTCTCATTCTATTTTCTATAACAGATTTTAGTTACCTATCTATTTAATAACGTAGAGAATCTAAGATACATATGTACACACACACACACACACACACACACACACACACACACCACTTTTGCAGTGACCTAACCAGTGCTCTTTTCCATTCTTTCATCTTTTTTATTCTCCTCTTTTAGATATCATCAAAATCTCTCCCTGAGAGAGCCATTATTTAGTTTGTTTCCCACACAGATTTCTTTATCATATATTTGGTCAAATCCAGGCTCTTTCCTGACTCTGTCTTTTGAAATGCTAATTATAATTTCTCACCTTGAATATCAGGAAATAAAGCAATATTGCCCAAATGCTGTAGTTCTTTGTCCATAAATAATGTCAAAAGACAACTATAGAAACACTGGACAATTTGTTCCATTGCATAGCAGTTTGCTTTCTTCCTTCCAGTTTTATCATGCTCTCAGGATGATCCTCTCTAATTGCTTGTCACATTACATTTTTTGAATATTTTTTTACCCTCCCACCCCCATCTTCTTGTTGTTTTTCTATGAAATGATACTGCTTATAATGTTCTTTCTTCCCCTTTATATTTTATAAATCAATTTTTATTACCAGGAAGGGTTGCTTGGCAGATGTCTGTCTCTCTATGGAGTAAGTAGATATATAATCTGTCAATGGCAGTTTCTGAGCCCCTTTGGTCTCTTACTTATCAAGATTCATTTTTTAAAATTTAAATATCTTTAAAAAATTTAAATTATCTGAATATAAGGAGGGCCTTCTCATTCTCAGAGTTACCTTTTGTGTTCCTGTCAACCATGTGGGAGCTTTAGTGACTGCTTCCAGCAACGTGATGATACAGTAAGAAAGGACTTGGTGGTTTAGTCTGTTGTAGAAAACCTTGAGAAGTCCTTTGGCTCTTCTCTGTTCTAGGACAGCAATAGGTTTTATGGGTTGCTTCTTTAACTAAATGAAGAAACAGTTTCCAATTTGATCTCCTTGAGTCAACTCTCCCACCCAGCAAGTTGCTAGATTCCCCAGGAAGAAAAGTATGAGAACGAATTCTGCCATTTTGCCCCATTCATTTTGCCTGTAATCCCACACTTAGCATAAATGCAATTAGGCAAGTTTGCACCTAGGCCAATGGCTGTCTTTTATCTTTATATTTTCTTTTCTGAGCATCCATCTCAAAGTGAACATTTACAGACTAGGGAATAACCTTGTGAATTTGAGAAGTAAACAACCTAAGATCATTGAATCAAGCCCACTGAGGCAAGGAAGTTTCTTCACTAAAAAAGACAACCATTAACAAAAAAAAAATTGGACCAAGCCTCACCCATTTTACCTGCTAATATTTACTGAGAATTTTTTTAGGCAGTAAGACTGTCTATCTCTTCCTGCTGGATTTTATTGGTATATAGAAATAAGAATGATTTGTGTAGGTTTATTTTATATTTTGCTGAAGTTATTAATTGCTTCAATGAAATTTTATTTGAGTGTTTAGGACTATTTAAATATGCCATCATATCATCTGCAAAGAGTAATAATTTTGTTTCTTCTTTACCTTAGTTTCTTTACCTAGTCTTACTGTTACAGTTATTTCTAGTACTATGTCAAATAGAAGTCGTAACAAAAACATCTTTGTTTCACATCTGATTTTACTGGAAAAGGGCAAATAAAGTAAATTAAACTTAATGACACCATTGACAACTATATATATACATATATATATATATATATATATATATATATACACACACACATACACACACATGTATATGTGTGTGTGTGTGTGTGTGAGAGAGAGAGAGAGAGAGAGAGAGAGATGCCATTGCCATTACCAAATAGCAAGACTTTTGCCAATAGGAAGACTCTGAAAGAGAGAGTGTGGCTGATAACTGTGCAGCTCTACCTCACTTAAATCCAATTCACACAGAAGTCAAGACATCACCTGATTATGTTATTGGTCCTCTTTGAAAATGAAAGAGGAACAAGAAGATAATCTCCAAATGGATATATAACCTATATATAAAATGTCACATCATAAACAAATAGGGAAACATGGACAAATTACATCTGCGAATAGAAGAAAAGTTTGAGAAGAAAAAAGAAGAAAGGGAAAAAAAAGAAAAATCCCCAACAAGGGATGGAGAGAATTACAAATTAATAATTTTATTACATAAAATTAAAAAGTTTTAAAAGAAATAAGCCCATAAAGTAAAGATTACTCACTCCACTCTGCATCTGTTGCTCTGCTAGGTTTTAACTCCACCAAACAGGATGCCCCTCTCCAGGTTAAATTCATCACAGCTAATCTCATCACCATGCTCTTAACACAAGCCTTGACAATTACCATCTCCCTCAGCCTCCCCTCTCTGATTGAAAGGCTAGTGGAGTGGAGTACCAAACTTTTCCTTTGTACAGGGCAGCACCTGGGCTTTGGGGCTCACTCCACTTTGTATCTACTGCTCTGCCTAGTTTCAACTCCATGGAACAAGATGCCCCAAAGTCCAATACCCGCAGGTTGCATCCCCCTGCCTTTTCCTCCCTCCTTTTGTGTATTGTCTCCTCCCCCTTATTATATTGTAAGCTCTTTGGAGTCAGAGACTATCTTTTCTCCTTATTAATTGTATCCCCACAGTTTAGCATAGTGTCTGACTCATAGCAAGTGCTTGATAAATGTTTATTGGATTGGATTAGAAGATTGAAAGGAAAACAATTAACTGGAGGGAAAATATTTATAACAAGCTCCTCCAATAAAGATCTCATTTCCAGGAAATATAATAAAATTATTTATAATTTTACATGAATTATATTTATAAATTCATAAGAATAAGAGCTGTTCCCCAACTGATAAATAGTTATGAACAGGTAGTTCTCAAAGGAAGAAACCCAGACTGTCTGCAGCCATATGAAAAAAAAAACCTCCAAATCACTACTAATTTTTAAAAATGCTAATTAAAAATGATTTTGAGATTTGCCCCATACCCATCATGTTGAGAAATATCACCAACAAAAAGTAAAATGATAAATGTTGGAGATGCTGTATGAGAACCAGCACATTGATACACAGTTAGTGAACCTGTGAATGGGTATGGTCATTATAGAAAGCAATTTTGAATTATACACAAAGAGTTGCTGAACACTGTATAACCTTTAACCCAGATCTACCATGGTAGGCTTATACCCAAAAAGAGATCAAAGAAATAAGGACAGGATATATTCATATGTGTGTATGTATATGTACATATGTATGTATGTATGTATATATATACATATATATATATATATATACGCACACACACACATATGTATGTGTATATGGGGGTATATGTATAAATATGTGTGTATATGTATACATATACACACATATATACATACATACACACTTATTTATAGCAACTCCATTTCTGTTGATAAAAAACTGGAAACTAAAGGGATACCCAGCAAATGAAGAATGGCTAAATAGTGGTATATGAATGAATTGTTATAATATTGTGCTCTGAAAAAGGAGGGAAATTATTTCAAAGGGACCCAGAAAACATATATGAACTGATGCAGTGTGAAGCAAGAAGAATCAGAACAATTTATGTAATAATATTATGTAAACCATTTTGAAGACATAAAATGATAAAGAATGAAATCAGCTGAACTGGAACAATCTATATGATCACAACACTATAAATATAATGTTGAAAGCTATAAGAACTATAATAAAATGACCACTTTCTATTCCAATGACAAAATATACTATCCACCTACTCTTTCTCTGTGATAGAGGCAATAAATTTAGGGTATAGAATGAGATCATATATGTATATTTATGCTTACATATATATACATATACAGTATGTATGTGTGTGTGTATACACACAGTGATTGAAGAAATTAGTTTTGCTTGACTATGTATATTTGTTATAAGGACTTTATCTTTTTTCTCTCTTTTTTAAAAATGAGTCTTGTTGGGAAAAAGAGAAAATTAATTTCTGTTAATTAAAAATCTTTTCAAGAAAATAGAGAGGTAGAAGATGCTATAGAGGTAAAATATGATATGTACTTTCAAATGAAACTACTATATTGTTAGTTTTGTTTCATTTTTTATTTTATTATAATATAGTTCTCACAGAGTAGAGGTAATTTAGAAATGATTATAAAGTAAATATAAAAAACACCAATGAAATTTTTTTTAAAGTAAAATAAATCTGGGTAATAGAGATTCTTCATCCTCTTCAACTTTCCTATGTGGATGGATAGGTCAAACTCCTTTGAATAATTGGTTATCTCTTTGAGGTGACTCTATAATTTTCAAAGCATAATGCCTCTGGAACTAGTGCTGCCTACTCATGAACTATCACTGCTGTTAAGTGTCAATGCACCATTAATAAACTCTTCTGCGATGACTTTTGGAGTCAGCCCTAATTGGCAGACTACAAGCAAACCAAGTGAATGGACAACAAATCAAGCCTGGGCCTTGGGGACTTCCCTTTAGTCCATGACTCACTAACCAGAGCTATGACTAACTGCCCTGACAGCAGCACTTTCATGGGGAAAGGACAAGTAGTTTTGTTCCTGTCCTCCCTGCAGCAAGCAAGAATTGGACCATTGAACCATGTGCTCCAGTGAGATGGACCTCTGCACCTCCTCCCTCTAGCTCATCAACTGTTGTTCCAAATGGGGATCACTCAAATAGCCCTTCCACCTCCAGATGAGCAGGGTGCTTTGATTCAGCCCAGATGCTTGATATGTCAAAGGGAAGACCTCCCCAATCCAAGGCTGATTAAGGCTGGAACTAGGATACTAGGCAGCTGAACTAATATTCTGCTGAGCACGATGCTGTGATTCAAGCCCCCAACACAAAGTCTGGGGCCCTCAATTTCATCCTCAGCAGCAGGAAACTCCTTTTCCTCCTAGACCAATGCCTGCCCAAGTCTGTGACTAGAGTCAGGCTGCTGCACTTTAGGGAGTAGGACTTCTTTTCCTTATCAGGGACAGTATCTGAACTCCGTATCTCAGCAACAGGAAAACCCTTCCTCCTATGGTCAAGACAAGGTCAGAGTCCTCCAGGCAATGTAAGTGACTACATCAGTAGCACCACCATTAGCCAAAACAAGGCAATATTTTTTTCTTGCCCTTCTTATAACAGCAAACAATAAGTACAATGGGATGTTGTACCCTCAACATCCTTCAGTCATGTGAGAGGTCATAAAGATGTGATTCATTGTAGAAAATATCATTTATAAAAATCTTCTTGATCCTTCATTGAAGAACATCAGTGCATATGTAGATGAATCTCATAAAGTTTCTAGATAAATGAGAAAGTAAATGTAGATTGGAAGTTGATATTTTCTTGCTCATCTTTTAGGGGGCATTAATAAAGTCTGATTTTACTTACATAATTTTGGTATCTTCTCCTCTTTCAACAACTGTGAATTAATCCCCCAATGTCCTCACAATTGTGTTCCTTCTAGCATGAATCATATCTTTGAACACTTGGTCTAGTCTTGATCTTTTCCCACTTTCATTCTCTTTAGGATATTGTCTGACTCCTTCACAAATACTTCTGGGACTGTGATGACAGAGTTCAAGTCGGGTACCTCTGCTGTCCTAAACAGGGAAGACAGTTTCTGATTTAAAAAAAAAATCTTTCGAATATTTTCTATTTTTGTCTTTCTTTTTCTTTTTTTGGTTATTTTCCATTTCACCTTTAAATGCAATTGGGATGAATTTGCTTAGTTGATCTCTTGCTAAGCTTGCTTCCAACTGGTTTTATCTTCCATTGCTTTTCTCTAATTTATGAATGATAATGCTCATAATCATCCTTTATCCTTCTTCAAAAGCTTTTGTAATCAAGTATATATTCTAAACTGGAATTGACTTAGGTTGACATCTCTTTGCACTTGAAAAATAAGTCATTTGCTTACTAATATGCTTTTAAGGTTCTTTTTAGCTCCTTGTTATAGCAGTTGATTCTTACTGTTCAAATATCTCTATAAATTATAATCAGTAAATTTGTCATTTCTACTGTCCGTCACACTTTTTTTGAGGCAGTTGGTGTTAAGTAACTTGCCCAGAGCCATATAGCTAGTGACTGAGGCCAAGCTTGAACTCAGATCCTCCTGACTCCAGGGTGAGTGCTCTATCTATTGTGTCACCTAGCTGCCCCCCCTCATCATACATTTTTCATTATTGCTTATTAAAATATTTGAAGATTCAGTTGTTTCAATTATATGACATCTTTTTCTCATTATTATTCTTTCTTCTAACACTTTACTAATTCTGATCTTTGCTCATTTTCAGTCATCACCTTGTTTTAAATAGGCTACCTTTCGGCAAATATAATTACATAGCGTCTTTATCAATTCACATAATATAATATTGCTTTTGACCTTTGCTGCCACAAGGGAATTATATTGACTGCACATAGATGACTAACTTTGAATGATTACAACATCAGTAATACTTTGTTTCTTTTTTCCTTGTCAAAGTTCTTTTTTTTTCCTGTTTAGTATCAGGTTTTCACCATATCTAACACCTTCCCACTTCTTGCAAAAAAAAAATTACTATATAAATTCAAGAGACTTATGAGTGAACTACAATATTTAACCTTTTTTCTTATTTCCAAACCATATTTTGTAATATTTTGCCATTTTTCTTTATACCCACCTTTAAAATGAAATCATGCCAAGTATGAAAATATGTATTGACTTGTACTAGAAGATGTCAAATTCTTCATAGAATCTTTCTTCATCATCTTTTGCAATAGAACTTGGCAATGAACTGCAGTTAGCTTCATCATGGTCTTTGAGTTAGTTTATCACCATCACTGCAAAGTAACCTGACTAAATGTCCCATGGAGAAGAAAGGGAAGGGGTATCCACTGTGTTGTAAGTTTTCTTCTAACTCATTTAACAGCATTATATGGATACTAGTGAAGGATTTAGACTTTCCATCTGTTATGCTTCTTATTCTATGCCCAACTCACCTCCATTTCTGATGATACATCTTCTAGTTGGATATCTTTTGTGCTTCTTTGTGTGCAGATCATTGAATATATCTCGAAGCCTATTTACTCCTTCTACTAGTTGCCTCAATTTCTTTCGAGGAAGAACATTAGGAGCACAATGAATGCCAATTATTGAAATGCCATTCACAGGCAGTTTAAAAGTCTTATGCTTTGGATCATGTGACTTTTTCTGCCGCTCTCCATTAAACAGCCTAGTATTTCATGTTAATTATGTTGTCAAACAGTATGAATTTAGTTATAGGTATTAGTTACATAAGACAAATAGAAACTGTCTTCACAGAGATAGTGTCAAGATACAGCAAACTCCCAGGGGCCTGCTTTCTTACTCCTCACTTAGTTTTTAAATAAGTAGATTTAAGTATAACAAAACCACACATTGGCTATGTTTCAAAATGTAAGTTTCATTCTACGTCTCCCACTGCATCCTGAGCCATCCCCAGTTGTCTTGACTTTCATCTTGCCACTGGACTCCAACGACTCTGGAAGAGAGAGTGAGATTGACAGGCCATGCAGCTCTGACTCACTTAAATCCAATTCATGTGGAAGTCAAGACATCACCCTTATGATGTCCTTGGTTCTCTTTAAGAATGAAGGGTGAACAAATCTCATTCTATACTAAGAATCTATCCTACCCTTTTTCAGGAAGTTCCTTGCGTTCTTCATCATTGGTTCTCTGGAATTGGTTACTACATTGATGAGAGTTTTCAATTCTTTCAAAATTGTCATTCTTTAAAATTTGATAGTTATTTGTTATCCTGATCCTGATCAGTTCACTCTGAGTTCTACAAGTCTTCCCAGGCTTCTCTGAACCCATCTTTTCCATAATTGTTTGCAACACACATGATTCTCATACATTCAATATATTCTGAATAACTGACTGACATTCATATGCCATAGTTTTTTCATCCATCTCCAATTAATGGGCACATGATTAGCTTTTTCCCCCTATGACAAAAAGTGCTTCTGTTGAGGTTTAGATTCTAGGGGTTCTGGAACCCCAAAATCACAACACCCAGGTCCTGTCTGAAAGAATTTGACCCAAGCCTTCTTTCAGCCAAAGACAAGGTTTATTAAAGATGAACCATATAGGCCAGACTCTTAAGGCACCTGACCATTTGTGATGCTCATAAGGATGAGTGGGCATGAGGAAGTCTCAGCCCTGAAATGGTAGCCAGGATAGATCTTATATACAGAAAAATTATGGGAGGGATCTGGGAGTGATCAAGTAGGTTTAGGGTGACTGGGGGGGCTTGGGAGAAAGGGTGTCTTGATAGGGGTGGCAAGTACTGGAGGAGGAGTGTAGGGAGGATCTTGAAGCTTGGGTGACTAGGGGTGGGTCCTGGGAGAATCCCCCTGAGAGTGTCTGGAAGGTTGAATCGGGTCATCAGGGAATAGACAATGGAGGGCTAGTCTTAATTAGAAAACAAAGAATTGGGAGACTGGGCCTAGACAGAGAAGGAAAGGCCAATTGAGTGGATTAAAGCCTCAGGCTATAAGTGAGTTCAAGGAAACTATAAGGATTTTCTGGGGCCAGTAGACAAATGGGACCCAAACTTTTTTGGGGGGTAAGGGGCAAAGATCTCAGCTTGGGCCCATAACCCATCACTTCCATGAATAGTGTTTGTACCTCTTTCTTTGATTTCTTTGATAGAGAGGTTTCAAATTGGTATCACTGGGATAAAAGACACAGATGAGTAATCTTTTTACTGTTGTTCCAAATTTCTCTAGAATGACAAGACCATTTCCAACAATAATGTCTTAGTTTGCCTCTACTCTGATAGCCCCTCCAACAATTGCCTTTCTCTTTCTTGCATCTTTTTTATAATCTGGTGGGTGTAGAATCTTAGGTAGCATTTTTATGTGGCTATTGATAACAGATTTCTTTCTTTGAGAATTACCATTCATATCTTTGACTATTTATTGAAGAATGATCCTAGTTCTTATGTGAATGAGTCAGTAATAGGACCAAGCTTGTACATCACCCCATTATCAATGAAATTCACTGTAAAGATTTTTTTTCTAGTTAGCTGTTACCCTTTTTAATATTAATTGCATTGAATTTGTGCAGAGGCATATCAACTTTATTATTTCAAAGTTGTCCAATTTGTGTTCTGTAATACTCCCTACCACCAGCATGTCCAAAAACTCTTCCTCTCTCCATAGCTGTAAAAAGTTGTCTCCTTCACTACTCCTCTAATTTGTTTATAACAAGTGTTTATAAATAGATCATGTATCCATTTGGAGTTTATCATATTATATGGTATGATAAAGTGGTATTAACCTAATTTGTTAAACTGCTTTCTAGTGTTTTTAGCACTTTTTGTTGAACAATTATTATTAACCCAGTAATTGGGGTGTTTGGGTTTAACAAAAACTATGCTATTACATGTGTTTGCTTATGCTGATTGTTAACGTAATCTGTTCCACTGATCAACTTTTCTTAATTAAATTTTACTTTTTTTGAATTTAGTTAACACCCTTCCCCAAAAAAATTTCCCTTACTAAACAAAAGAGTATTATATGTGAAATTAAGTATCTCTATTATATGCAACTTGCTTTGTAAAATGTATATAATTAATTAAATGTATTTCTGTCTTTCTGAACTTTCTTTAGTTCTATTCATTTAAAAAAAACTTCAATTGCCTTTTGTTTCTTTTCTTCTTTTATTATGACAATCCCATTTGCTTCTCTCTCCTTTTAGCCCTAACCCTTCACCCAAATTAAAAAAGAAAGGAAAACACAATCCTTAATGTCAGGTACTTAAGATTTATAACATTATTTGAGATCTGATATTGCTAGGCTCTCTTCCCACATTTCTTTTCATTATTTCCCTTGAAATTTTTGACCTTTTATTTCTCCAGATGAATTACATTATTTTTTCTGTCACTATAAAATAATATTTGGTTGGTTGAATGGTATGGCATTAAATAAGTAAATTATTTTGGTAGTATTGATACTACATTATGTAGTGGCTCATTCATTTGTAATAAATTTTGAGAGGTCTGTCAATAAGAATTAAAGTGTTTACTATGTGCCAATATTCTCTGGGTTATTTTTTCTTAGAACCTCCTTGAAAAATTAGGAGTCACCAGTAAATTATTAACTGACAATAACTCCTTATTTTCTGCTTATCAAATAACATCAGGCCTCAGGTCAATGAAAGAAGAGAAAATTAAAGTACCAGAGAAGTCCCTCCTACTCCCTTACTTTGCTTTTTTGACTTCTGAAATCCCTCACAGTATACCTAAATATTCACCTAGAACCAGGTAAATGAACAGACTAAATGATAGGCAAATAAATAGGATAACTACTTTGCATAGGGAATTTTGTTTTAATTAGTCCCTTTAACCACTAAAGCAGCATGGTTATGCAATGGAGATCTCTTTTTATGTGTGCCTGGTACTTTAATATAAACCTAGCGATCAGAATTCTACTAGAAGTAACATTTAGAACACTAGGTTAAGTCAATCAGTCAGTCATTTAGTCAGTCAACAACATTTGTTAAGTGCTTCCTGTGTGTCAGACACTGTGCTATATGTTAAGGATACAAAGAAAGGCAGAAAGAGATTCTTGCTCTCAAGGAACTCCCAATCTAACAGGGAAAGACAACATGAAAATAACTAAGTAGGTATATACCCTAAAATCACAACATTCACTAGATGAAGATATCAACCCCTATCTAACTTACCATCTTAGCAGTATTGAAGTTGAATATTTCCTAGGTTCTTTCCCTGCAGGCTGCCTGCCAACAGTGTTATGTACACTGCTTGCCATCTATAACCCAGCAATGGTTCACATAGTCAACAGAGCACTGAACTTTCAGTCAAGAAGACATGAAATCAAATCCTGGCTTGGATACTTACCAGTTCTATGACCCTGAGCAAATTCAGTTAAATCTTTCCTTGGTTCTATTTCTCATCCATTAAATGAGGGAGCTAGACTACATGACCTCTGAAGCCCATTCCAGCTTTAAATCTGTGTGTCTCACTTGGATCTAGCTTTCATCTTCTGAACAAGGACATAATTATTATGCCTTTACTTGATGTGAAATTTGGAGGGCAAAAAAGATATGAAACATACAAAATGAACTCAATTTAAAACACTATAAACATTATTTGTTATTATTAAGAACAACAAGCTATAGGTAAACAGCTAACTGTGGATATTTGTTCTTCAACATCTTCTACTTCTGTACCTTCAAATACCCCAGAGCTTTTTTTTTTTATGAAGTAGAATAAGTCTACATGGGAGAAAGTTGGGTGTGCATCTGCCATGATAACTCTTTTCAGTACCAGTATCTCCACTGTGGGAAGGCCACAATCTGTTGTTTCTATTTATAATTTAAATGGAAAGCCTAAAGAAAAGTGAATTTACATAGTAAATATCCTAAAATAAAAATATAAAAGAAAAGTTAAGATTGGCTTAGCAATATTGATAAGGAAAATAAGTTATTCTTATTGTTATCATCATTCTTACTATATATAATGATAGTAATGAAGTTAATTTAAAAAACCTCATAGGTATCTCTTATAATACTAAAACATAATGCACCATGGGATGCATAAGATTAGGCAGATGGAATGACAGGATAGTAATAAATATCAAGAAAGTATTCACCTGTCTAACAATCCACACACCTAAGGGGAGAGGATCAGGTACACTAATAAATGTTAGAAAATGATTAAAGGGAAGAAAAGAGATGATATCGTGAGGGACAGTCCACTACAGACACTAAGCCATCTGAAGGAAGTGGATAACCATTTCTTAACACAAACTACAAAGCTGGCATGGAGGCAAGATGTAGTTGTGAAATCTTCAGGATGTCTGCCTTTGCTAGGAGAAGAGGAAATTGGACATTCTTATTTGGTTTGCTGATAATTTAATCTTTCTGAAGTCAATCGAATCACAAATGTGTACTGCTATTCTGAAATTCACTTTGACCAATAAGAAGGATTTGGTTGGTGAAGTAAAACTAGAAGAGAAATTGGCAAGTGGTAATATAATTTTAGAGTTCAAAATGAAGGGAAAAGAAAGAATACTGGAAGCAGTTTGACAAATATCCTATTTTCCACACCAAAAAATAATGTACAGGTTGGGAAACTAAGTGTTTCCTGGGACACAACCAAGTGTGAGGTATGAGGAACAGATGATAAAAATAGTATCAGAGGAACAGAGGTGAAAAGGTTGTACAAATGATCAAAAGTTAGGGAAATTGGGCTAGATTTCCAAATCTGGTGTGTGGTCTTAATTAAAAAAAATTAACGGGGGGTTCATTAACCTTTTTTTGTTTCATTAACCACATTGACAAGGTATGGATTTCTCAGAATAATACCTACAAAGTAACAAAATTATATGAAAAGTGGGGTTTGTTCTGTTTTGTTTTTAATTCACAGACCTCAAGGTTAAGAATCTCTCGCTCAACTTGCATGAGCATCAGTCTTCTCATCTGGGATAATATGGGTATATTACACTTAAACCACTTACCTTAAACGGCTGTTTTAAGGAAAGCATTTTAGTAATCCTTAAATAACAATAAAATCTAATTCCATATTCATCCACTATGTTTAAGACTTTAGTCTGGGCCATGTGGTTGAGGAAAGAAATTATCTTCCCCAAAAGAGCTTATGTATCATAAGAGAGACATATGACATAAATAGATGAGTAATTAGAAGACAATTTGATGATTGTTGTCATTGTTGTCCCATCATTTATTTTGTCAACTCTTTGTGACTCTGTGAACCATAGTACACCATTACTGTCCATGGGGTTTTCTAGGCAAAGATACTGGAGTCATTTGACGTTTTCTTCTCCAGAGGGCTAAGGGAGATAGAGAGCACTAACCACTAAGATTAACAAGGGCCTCACAGAGGCAGTGGTAACTAACCAGATTCTTGAAGGAATTTGAGAAATCTAAGAGATGAAGGCAAGGAAAGATGGGAAAGTATAGAAACTTTGCAGTTGTCTTACACATTACTTCCTACAATGTATTCCTCAATCCATTGACACTAGCCTTCTTGCTCTTCCACAAACAAGACACTCCATTGATTGACATCCAGAATTTTCTCTGGCTGTAGCCCATGCCTGAAGTGCTCTCTCTCATCATCTCCATCTATGGTCTTCCCTGAATTCCTTTAGGGCCCAACTAAAAGCCAATCCTTAATGGGAAATCTTACTGACCCATTTTTAATTCTAGTGCTTTTCTTCTCAATTATCTCTTATCAATTCTATATACACCTTGTTTCTATTTATTTTTTTTGCTTGTTGCCTTCCCTAATAGACTGTTTGCTCCTTGAGTCCAGCGACTGTCTTATATGCCTTTTTGTATCCCCAGTGCTTGGTATGTATGCGCAGGCCCTGGTGCATAATAAGTGGTTAATAAATATTTTTGATGGGCTGAATACAACCCAGATAAGAGGCACTTCAGAGGCACAGAAGGAAGAAATGGAATATTGAGGTTAAATCAGTTTGTCTGAATCATAGATTACTTTAAGTAGAACAATATGACTTATGTCTGAAAAAAATAGATTTGGGAAAGATTGTATAAGGAATTAAGTTCCATTAAGGACAAAAGATTGCATTTTATCCTAGTGTCAAAAGGGAGTCCCTAGAGGTTCTTAAGCAGAGAGTGACATGATCAGAACTGTGTTTTGGGAGCCTATCTTGTAGGAGAAATTATCAGAACACATTTGGCCCAATAATGTGGTGACAAAAATAGTAATTCAGAAGAAATAGATGATTAAATATAAAAATATAAAATACCCAGATTAACAAAAGAAGAAATAGGCTATTTAAACCAACTTATCAGAAAAATATATTGTCATAAATTAACTGCCAAAGAATCATATGGATTTATAAATGAATTCTATCAACCATGTAAAGAATGATTAATTACCATACAAAATAAACTACTTGTGATTATGAGAAGGTACCATTTCTATC
This sequence comes from Phascolarctos cinereus, assembly GCF_003287225.1. Lineage (NCBI taxonomy): Eukaryota > Metazoa > Chordata > Mammalia > Diprotodontia > Phascolarctidae > Phascolarctos > Phascolarctos cinereus. The sequence goes on from NW_027555847.1 coordinate 413,833,161, forward strand.
TTTTTCTACTACACAAATACTATCTTAATACCTAAACAATGGAGAAACAAATCAATGAAAGCAGAAAACCAATAACCCTAATGAACTTTAATTCAAAATATTTTAAATAAAATATTAGCAAGTAGGCTACAACAATTTAATATATTAATAAAATTATAAACTGTGACCAGGTTAAGTTCATTCCAAGAATACAGAATAGTTCTTAGTCTTATAAATTATCTAGCCTCAGACACTTACTAGTTGTGTGACCCTGAGTAAGTCACTGAACCCTGTTTGCTTCAATGTTCTCATCTATAAAAGGAGCTGGAAAAGGAAATGACAAACCACTCTAGTATCTTTGCCAAGAAAACCCCAAATGGGGCCGTGAAGAGTCAGACACAATTGAAACAACTAAGTCACAACAAAATGTATATACTACATTGTTCATATTGAGATGTGGTTTTCCCCATATATTCTAATGGAGGGTGACAATTGATAGAGGTCTTTTAAAATTCCTGGCAGTTCTGCTCTCATTATCAGGAGAAATATATAACCAACAGGCCCCAGCATTCACCTTACTATAGCTTGTATTTCCCATCTCAAATATAGGTCATATTGCTAAACCACTTAAAATCCAAATATAATAAGAAATAAAGGAAATGGAGTGACATCAAAAGCAAGACTCTCACAGAGTACTCTTTATGTTGAACCTACAATTTCTTGCTTCTTCTTTTTTGTAAATCACTGAATGTAGGCACATCTATTAGCCATAATAAAGATGCTGAACATAAAGAACAAACAACACTAATGTTGAGCCAGAAGTTGAGACCCAGGTGCAAAGTAATAGGTCAAAGATTAGAAGATAAGCAGAGAGTAGAATAAATGAGACAACTAGGTGGCAGAGTGGCCAGAACACTGGCCTGAAGTCAAAAAGACCTGAGTCCAAATCCAGTCTTAGACTTGTACTAGCTGTGTAATCCTGGGCAAGTCACTTAACCCTGTTTCCTCAGTTTCCTCATCTATAAAATGAGCTGGAGAAGGAAATGGCAAACCACACTAGTATCTTTGCCAAAAAAAAACAAACAAACATAAAAATCCAAATAGGGTCATGAAGAGTCAGACACAACTGAAATGACCAAACAACAGCAAAGAACAAAAGAAACCAAGATTACTGAGCTTCACACCCTCATGCACTATGTTTTATATCATTTAACCTGCACCAACACTAGATTTTTTGAGCTGGTGGGCAGAGTATTAGCTATTTTGTCATATTTGATTTATCACAGCAACAACTGTTGATAGCAGTGGAAACTGTAGTTTTTAGAAGAGTGGATTCTGTAGAGTTCAGAGATAGGAAAGGTAGGATCCCATTAGTAGAGAATCCAAAATAGAAGTCAATGGCCAGGAAAGGTATATAGTCAAGAATAAATTCTGGATAAAGTCAAAATTCATTTCCACTAAAAAGAAATGAGAAAGAAGGTTGATGTTTGTATGACTGCCTAGAGTACTCACTGTGGAACTCAGATTTTACAAGAACTTTTAAACAAGATGGAAATAAGGGCAGGTAACAGAATAATTCTGAAAGAATGGCCAGGTTCACTGAGGAAAGTATCAAAAAGATCCAAGTGTAACCTGGAATTTGCTTTAAATTCCAATGTCAAAAAGGGGAGGGTTTTTTGTTTGTTTTGTTGGCGAGAAATTAAATTCCAAGAAAAGACAGAACCACTATTTAGCAGAGATGAGAAGATAGCTTTGGAATTAAGATAGGTCTTTTCTGGAGGCAGCTAGGTGGCACAGTCAGGAGGACCTGAGTTCAAATTTGGCCTCAGACCAAACACTTGACACTTACTAGCTGTGTGACCCTGGGCAAGTCGCTTAACCCCAATTGCCTAAAAAATAAGAATAAGTCTCTTCAATTTCAATTTTGTTCTACCAAGAACAATAATCAGAATATCATAGGGATAGAATAACAAGTGTTGAAGCAATTGAAATTTGAAATGAGTAAGATGATCAGAGAATAACTAGATATCTTCAATGAGTTCAAATCAGCATAGAACAGATGGAATTTACCAATGTATTGCTGAATGATTTTCAGTGATCTGGATCTCACAAATACAGTTGGGCAAATGTTTTCCTCAATGTGGAACTTTTAGCTAGGGAGCTTAACATCAATTCTATTAAATATGCAGAATATAATATTAAAGGTATAGTACTTGAGTACCCAGGAAATAATCTACATGGTTTCATTAAGAACAGGTCACATATGACTAAAATTATTTCCCATTTTACATAGTAACCAAACTATTGGTCAAAGAAAAGGGCATAAAAGTCTTCATTTCAGCAAGATATTTAGCAAAACCCATCATGATATCATTGTGGAAAAATGTGGGAAGCCATGGACAGTATAACAATTTAATTAAGTGGATTTAAAATCATTTGACTGACCAGACCCAAAAAAATTATGATTAGTACATCACCGTTAACATATGGTGAAATCTTTAGTTGAATACAACAGTATTCTATCTTTTGCCTTTCATTAATATTTGAATGTTTATGTTAAATGATCTAATTATCATTATCGTTGACAATGTAGACATCACCTTATCTATATCCCATTGCATGATTTTTGTCCACCCATTCCCATAAATCTTACATAAATGATCTATGTTTTATATTAGATGTCTTTCTCTAAGTTTTTTGATATTCTACATAAAAGTGGACAGCACCTAGACATACTTCTGTTATCCCTTGACCTTACAATGTTGCTAGTTCATTAAGCCCACTCTTTTTTGTTAATGGAATTGTGGTCTTAGCTTTGTCCATTTACAATGCTTATTCAATATAAGACATATGTACAAAAAGAATGATTCAATGGGGTGTTCACTCCAGTTTTATTTTAATGTTCTTAATTTTTCAATGACATGGACACAAATGTAGATGACAATTATAAACTTTTCAGGTGACATAAAATTTTGGATAGTAATTTATGCTGTAATATATATAATCAAGATCCCATAAAATATCTCATCATGCTGGAATAGAGACCTAAAGCTAAAAAGAAGAAAATAAAAGAATTACAGTTTTATACTTGGATTAAAAAAAAATCTATTGAACAAGTACAGGACACAGTAACTATTGCTAGAAGGTAGACTATTATATGACATAGTTATTTCAGTATATTATAAGGTAAATATGAGAGCTCTAAGTCATGGCAACAATCAAAACTAATTCTATGGGAACACAAAATTAAGTATACTATCTAGCTCAGTGGAGGTAATATTTCCACCATAATCTTCCCTAGGAAAAAATGCATCTAGATTATTGTGCATAGATGCCATATCTTAGAAAAGATATTGATAAAAATTAAGTGTATACAAAATTTAAGACTAGCAGGGTGAGAGGAATCATTTCACATAATGACCAATTAGAAATTTGGGGATGTATAGTCTGACAGAGGTAAGGAAAAGTAAACAAAATAGATATTTTCAAATATTTGGAGTGTTATGATATTGAAGAGATGTTGGACTGATAACATTTGACTCCAACAGGATGAAATAAAATTAATAGATGAAAATTAGTTAACTTGCACATACCAAAAGGTAAAAAATCTTCCTAAAAATTTAGAGCTGTCCAAAATTTGCTTAGAATGCTTCAGAGGTCCTGAATTCCTCATCATACTGGATGTTCACCTCCCATGTTTCTTACAGAATTCACGTTTTGAATGAGGGTTGAACCAGATGAACTCAAAAGTCCTGTCCAACATGGAATTCTGACTTCAAATTCTAACATAATAGTAAAAATTCACTATATCATTATTCCTTTCACTCACATAGATCATAACATGTTCATACTAAGGTATGCAGTAGATAGCCTCATGAATTTTTGTTTTTGTTGTTCAGTAGTTTGGGTCATGTTTGACTCTTTGTGACCCTATTTGGACATTTCTTGGCAAAGATAATGGAGTAATTTGCAATTTCCTTCTCCAGTTAATTTTACAGTTGAGGAAACTGAGGCAAACAGGGTTAAGTGACTTGCCCAGGGCCACACAGCTAGCACGTGTCTGAAATCAAATTTGAACTCAGGAAGATGAATCTTCCTGACTCCAGACTTTACACTCTATCCACTAGAGACAATCTAGCTACCCCAGTCTTATAAATTATTATAACATAAAAAAAAAAAAAAATCACATGCCCCACCCCCACCCAACCCAGTTGCAACCTTCTATTGGTAAGCTTCTCCAAACTTAGGTAATCATGTCATCAAATGATAGACACGCAGTTTCCAGGCTCATACTTGAAACTTTTACAAATTGTTAAGGGCTTCTAGAGTTTTAAATTCACTGAAGCTCTTGAAATTTCAGGATAACTTCAACATCCAAGGAGGCCTGAGGGAAGAACTTAAAATAATGATGGCTTGCTTTTGAGTAGTTCTCTATGGTTGGCAATACTCTTCATATGCATTGTTATATTTTATCCCAATAACAACCTTTGGAGGATTTTTATGCCCATCTTACATATAGGGAAACTAAGAATTGAAGGGGTAAAATAGATTTCCATGATCACAAATATAATATTCATTAGTTCTGGGAATCAAACCTAAATTTTCTAACTTCAATACATTGTTTTTTTTTCCCCATCATATCACAACTGTCTCTCTATCTTTCTCTATTTTACTTTCAACATTTTTTTTACAGAAAGGTAAACTGAGACATATTCTTGAAATTATTTATTCATGAGCCCATGATGAGGTTTTGAGATAGAGGACAGGACAGATTAGAGTAAGCACACACTCACTAATTGAAAATCAGGAGAATAATTGTGCATTAAAACTTAGAAGGAATGTTCCTTTAAATACGAGAAGATAACAAGAATACATTTTCAGGGAATCAATGAACTGATTGTGGAAAAGAAAATACATGGTTTTAGACATATTAAAATTAATGGTGCCTAAAGAAGTCAATGGAAAAAGAGAAAGGTAAGGATGGAAGAAATCAGAAGAGAAGTGGAGAGAGAAAGACAGAGAAAAAGAAGGGCAGAGACAGACAGAGATAAAGAGAGACAGAGAGCAACAGAGTCAGAGAGATGGAGACAAATGTGTAGAGAATACAAATGTTAGCCAGAGAAACTAAAAGGCAGAAAGATTCAAATTTATTTGAATTTTCCACAATGCAGTCAGGATAGAATGTTATTCAGAATTTTCAAGAGAAGAAATATGACTTGCTGACCCTGATTCAATGGCCCTGAAGGTGTCAGAAGATTAGCTATTCCCAAGACACACTGGACTTATTTCTCTCTTTATGGAACACTGTTGCAGTGATTTTCTTTCTGTATTTCTTGCTTAATAATTGCCTTGAGCAATGAGCTTTCAACAGATTTTAATATTAAGGGTCCATTTCCTTCTCTTAATTTGGTTTCATAAACCATTATAGGGACAAATGATTGTTGGGTTTTTTTGTGATACTGTGATGCTAGGTTATGTTATTTCCAATATTAAATTAAATTGTTTCTACTTTATCTTAGTGAAACACAATTGGCCATAAACTTAACCTAAATCATCAGTCGTTTATGTTTGGAGAAAATATGGAATTCTTAAACTAATGCTTCCTTTGGAGATTTATCTGTTAAAAATCCTATAAATAGCAGTGATTATTGAATAATACCACATAGTTCTTTAAGACTTTGAATGAGAGACTGTTCTCAAAAGAGATTTTATGCACAAAACATAAAAGAAAGATATGAAAATGGGATTTGAGAGTTCATGAATATACTAGGAGAAGAAATTACTGTTGAGAACATGGATTCCTTCTTACTCTGATATTCGTTGATTCTATAAAATACCAAATCAACTGACTTTGATGAAAATATGGGATGCGCTTAGACCAGTCTCCAAGGATATGCTGGTAAATGTTTAACAATCGGCTATCTGGAAAAACATATCATGACACACTTTTAATTTTATTCTGAAGTAATATCATTTTCTCCACCACTGTCTTAAGACTGACTATACAATAAGAAACCAGTAAATCAGCCTTGATTTTCTGATTTCCAAGGAGTAAATGCTTACACTGTAAACAATTGGTTCTCACAAACCAGTAAAAGCTGTCTCAATCCCATCCCTGAAATCATTCCATATACTTGACAAAATAATAAAACACTCAGAGAATTCAGGAGCTATGTCCAGTGATTGGAATATCTATATTAATGAATATTCAGATCCTTGAGGTATTTGAGTAATTATATGCTACCTCTGGGACAGAATAGCATGATGGGCTAAAAATAATACGAGGGTGGCCTAGGTCACATGCCAACTTACACTAAGTTAAGATGAATATTCAAGCTTGACAACATTATCACCTAATAATGCAAACATGAAATCCAACCAAGACCTCTAAAATGGCATTCAAAAGGCTTGCATGTAAACTGTGACATTGATTTATAGCAAGAACAACCTAGAAGCCTGAAGAAAAATATTGTTCAGTTTTTCACATAACTCTGAGACTTAGACTTCCAAATTGCATATCCTAGAATACTCCATTTGAAGCGCAGAGTATTTAGAGAATGGAATATGGAGGATATTGCTAATGATCCTAACTCTGACACTACCTGCATGGCATTGGGCAACTTTTTAAAATTTCTTAGCTTCCATTTCATCATATTTAAAATAAAAAGTTTGGGCTACATGGACTCTAAGATGGCCAGTTCTATGTGGCTTCTTCAATAGTGTCAAAAATGTCATCACTGAACCACTAATCACTATAAAGGTCAATGGTATCCTGAGACATGGTCTGACTAATAGCTTCCTTAGGATTAGAGACAGTAATTTATTTATAATTATATTTGTCCTAGAAAAGTTATATTTTTGTCACACATTAGATACTTAATTAGTCTCTATTGAATTAATGAATAAATGAATTAAAACACTGTTCAGTGCATTACAAATCTACTTGGTTAGGTGAGATATCACTGTAGGTCAGCCAGTCACTACTACTTAGCAAGCAAAATAGGGAAACCTCAGTTTGTGTGTAACCTTGGCTGGGTCCTTCTACTGTTCTGCTAACCTGTCATTCTGATCTTATTGACTCCTTAGGCTCCTTCACTACCTTTGGAATTATTTCAATACTTTTCCCTCCATCCACTAGAACAGGGGTGGGGAACCTGTGGCCTCAAGGCCACATGTGGCCCCCTAAGTCCTGAAGTATGGCCCTTTGACTAAATCCAAACTTCACAGAATAAATCTCCCAATAAAAGGATTTGTTCTGTAAAACTTGGACTCAAAAGGCCACACTTCAGGTCTAAGAGGGCCACATGTGGTCTCAAAGCCACAGGTTCCCAAACCCTGCACTAGAACCTAAATACAGTGCTACCTAAGTCACCTGCAGAGATGAGCTTTCACCTTATTTCACAGAAAACCATCCGATGCCATTTCCTTTGCCTTCTCCAAGGTTAATCAATATTTCTAAATATTATCACCATGTCTCTTCTTTTCTACCCTCTCAAACAAATAGCCATCCTTGCTAAGATAAATCCCTTCAAATGCCTACATCTTTTTGGTGGGCATTTTTTTCTAAGCTTTTGCATACATAATCACAGAATCAAATAATCTTAGAATTGGAAAACTCCCAGGGAACCCTGAGGTTTTAGTAGGTGAACATCTATATTATCTTGCCCTGACCCAGATCCCCCAATATTTCCCAGTCATCTTCAAGCTGCTATACTCTTGGACTTCAATCTCTACCTCCTATCCAGAACTTAAGCTCTCCACATTCCCAACTGATTGATAGGCATTCACCTTATCTTCACAAACCCAAATCTACCATGCCATTTCCCAATCATATTTCTACCATGCCACTAAGATCATGATTTCTTCCCCACTTCCAAATCTAGCTCTGACTACATTGATCAAAACAATAGTATTATTACTGGAAAAGACATATCAATTAATTGCCAATTAATTTCAAACACAGTTTATCAAAATTCCTGCTATAAAATATTCTTCCCTGGCCACTACTACCTTCTCTTGTTAGAATAGAAGTTCCTAGGGGGCAAGTACTATCTTTTTTTACCTCTACTAGAACAGAGGTTCTTAATCTAAAGTATATCATGTATCCTTTTAGCTGCAGAATACAACCTACAGACCCCTTCTCAGAAGAATGTTTTTATCTTATAAAATAAAATATATAGGATTACAAAGGAGACCAGTTATCAAAATATTTTTTTAAAAGAAAGTTCTCAGACTCTAGGTTAAGAAACACTGAAAGAGTTTATCAGAGTGCTTGAAACACAGTAAGTATGCATAAATCATTAATAACTTCCTAATTGACAAATCAAAAGAATTTGCATATTCTTTGACTCCACTGTAGTATGTGAAACTACTAACTATAATCTCTTTTGTTATACTTTATTCTTCCTTGGCATTAGATACAATGTTCTCATTTGATTCACTTCAACTCTTTAACTATTCCTTCTCTTTCCTTTAAGCAAAAATTGAAATGAAACTTGTTAGAAGAGATAGTTGATGACCTCTTAGGTACATTATAAGTCTCAGATTTTGAGTGCTTTGAATCCTTTCTTTTGTCAATGCCACAAGATCAATATTCCCTAACTTCTGCATTTGGCACATGTGTGTGGGTGTGTATGTGTGTGCTCACGTGCATGAACACATGTGCATAAACACATAAGTATATGTATATATAAATATGTATATGTGTATGTATCAGCATGAATTTAAGTGGTTCATATGTGAAAAAGTGAAATAATCTCTGCTCTTTAAGAATTTGTATTCCAACAGAAAACTGAAATATATACATTTGAGTGTATATATAGGGTATTTAGAAAATGATTACAAGGTAATTTTAGAAGAGGGTGCCATTAACAGTTAGAGAAGCCAGGAAAGGCTTCTTGAAGAAGGTGGCATGTGCACTAAGGTTGGAAGGAAACCTTTGACTCCAAGAGGCAGAACTGAAGAGGGAGATGAATGTAGACATGGGGGACTAGAAATGGCAAGGCTAGAAGATATATTATCATACGTGAGAAATAGCAAGTAAACCAGTAGGGTTCTAATGCAGAGTACAAGGAAGGGAGTAGAATACAATAAGACTGGACAAGAAGAAGAAAGGTAGGGGGCAGCTTACTTTTGTTTTAAATGCCAACTGGATGATTTTATATTTGATCCTGGAGATTTCATAAAATTTCTAAATATAGATAATGAGAAAATGGTGTAGTACTTTACAGAAGTAAGGAATTTGGAGTTGGCTTGGAGTAAAAAATAATGAGCTCAATATGCTGACTTTGAGATGCCTACAGACCATCTGATTTTAAATATCCAATAATTACCTAGAAATATGGAACTAGATTTCAGCATGGAGACTAAAACAGGATATACAGTTCTAGGAGTTAAATACATAGAAATGTTGATTGAACCCTTGGGGCTGCTAAGGTTAATGAAAATGAATGTAGGGGCATCATGTCAGAGCTCTGCATTACATCCACAAGTAACATAAGTGATATGAATAAAGAATCAGCAAAGAAGACTGAGCAGGCATAGTCAGACAGAAGAAGATGGATCAGAAAGCAAGTATCCTGAAAACCCAAAGAAGAAAAAGTATTCAGAAAGAGACAACGGTCAACAGTGTTAAATGCAGCAAAGAAGTCAAGGTGGATGAGGATTGACAATAAGCCATTAGAATTGCTAGTTAACAGATCACTAATAACTTTGGACAAAACAATTTTAATTAGGTGATGAGGTCAGAACACAGATTACAGAAGATTAAGAACAGAGTGAGAGGAGAGGAATTTGAGGCACAGATCGAAGAAATCTTTATTTAAGGGTTTGACTGAGAAAAGGGAAAAGAAAAGTCATGGTAGTTAACAAGGTGGCATGATATAATGAGGGTTTTGAGAAGATAAGGGAGAATCGGATGTGAATTTAGGAAGCAGGGAAAGGGTCAGTAGATATAGAATTATTAAAGATTAAAGAGAGAGATAAGATGATGGGGCATTCTATTAAAAAGATAAGAGAGTTTGGGATCAAAACAATCTGATTCTCTTCCATTCCCTTAACCATAATAGCTATGTTTTTGATCCTCTTTAAGAATTAAAGAAAACAACTATATTGATTATATATTATGTTAATTATATAACAATTACATATGCTAATTATATGATATATATATATATACACACATACATGCACACACATATGTGTATATATATATACATATATAGATACAGGTGTATATACACACCAACACACATATATATGTGGTCTATATATGGATCATATATATTAAAATATATTAACATATATAAATACATACATATGTGTGTATGTGTGCATGTGTGTGTATATCCAGACCTTTCCCTCTGAAAAGCTTTCATTCCACATATAAAACTATACATTTTAACTCTATTTTATTTCTGCATTTATTTATTATTTTTATATAATAGCACCTATCTCATGGGTATGTTGTGAGGATCAAATGAGGTACCATACATAAAGTTCTTTACAAACTTTAAAACACCACATAAATATTATTTTATTATTACCTAAAATTTTACCATTACAGATAAATAATTGTGAACTGAGGTTTTTATTTTGAAAATAAAGTATAAATATCCTTGAGAAAGGTAACAGCTACAAGAATTTTCAACTCTAAATGCCTCGGTGTGAATTGTATCCCAGATAATTCAGTACAGAACTCTGCACAAATAGGAGAGAAAGGCAATGAATTTTGATGAGGGAGAATATAGAGAGAGGCCCAAAGCTCAGCAAGATGTCCTGTGAGAGAAATCCTAATTGCTGTGTTGCCAGGGTGCCCATGGGTATTAAGGTCAACATGTAAGTGCTGTCACATGAAGAAATAGGCCTTAGCAGGAGGGGAAGGAGCACTAAAAGTGGAGTTGAAGAAAGCACCAAAGATATACCCCTCCTATTTCACAGTTCTGCCCGGGGCAGTGGACAACAATCAGAAAGAATGTTGCACTAAGACTTTGGATCACCTTTGAAGGGAAGAAGTAGAGCCATAAACGGTGATAGCTTTAGCAAACTCTGTCAGTGACAGCCACTTCTAGTACAAAGGACAATGATACATGATATCTTCAATTCTGAGTGAATCGTGTTCATCTCTCATTTCTCTACCAAGCCCTTACAAATCCCATCTATTTTATTCCAAGGCCTCTTTCCCAGACTCATAAGTCTGCCTCTTCGTAATATTGCCTTGTGGCCTTCACCTAACAAACTCCTTTTTGATAGATTGTCCTTTCTAAGAGCCTAGTTACCACACAAAAAGAGAATTTGTTTCACTCCCTGTTCATATTTTTTTTTGCATAACACCATTCCTCCTGAACACCCCGTGAACTGTTTATAACACAGAAGAAAGGGATCAACTTATGTCCATGGCAATGAGGGAGACAGATTACAATTCACCTGGTGGCTTTCACCTCAACAGTTTCTCTTCTTTGGCTTAGTAAGTCTCTGACAGCAAAGTTCAGAAACATAAGGAATTCCAAACAATGGAGCAAAAGCACAGAACACATCTGCAAAGAGATAAATGAGCTACTTAAAAATCAACTGCACATAGGAAGGAGTTACAAATTTGTAGAACATAATTTGGGAGTTTGTAAATAAGAAGGAAAAAGAGTAAGTGTCACCTTATGAATCATAAAGGAATCCCATTTTGTTGTGGTTTTTTTTTTCTTCAGACAAGCTTTTGAACATATTGCTTTCACTACATTCTCCTTCTTACCTCCAAAACAATGCTTCAGTCCGCATTAACCAAGGTAATATGTCCACAGGCAGCAGAGTATAGTAAAAAGACAAGACTTGGACCCAAGAAGCCTGTATGCCAGGCTCAGGCTTACCATTTACTAGATATATCATTATTGGTGAAATGCTTAATCTCAAGACTGAATATTCTCATCATCTGGAAAATAGGGATGATTATAATTTGTACTCATGGCAGCATGACATAATGGATAGGTAACCAGTTTGAAAGTCAAGAAGACTAGGTTCGAGATCCTTCTTGATACATACTGGCTGTTGGACCATGGCAAGTTTCTAAGAGAGTACCCCAGACAAATCTGTAAGGCTAAGTTACAAGAAGAGCCATTGATCTGTAACAATGGAGGCAGTTTCAAAAAAAAGAAATTGCATACAACTAATAAAATCAAGAAATAATAAAAATAATAATGATTATAAAATCATGTATATTATGATTCTTGTACTAATACCCTCAAGATAATTGTGAATGTAAACTCAGATTCTGTATGTAAATTCTTTGGAGTCATTAAGTGGCAGCATAAAAGGAACTTCTGTTGTTGTTCGGTTGTTTCAGTCATGTCCAACCTTCATGAACCCATTTGGGGTTTTCTTGGCAAAGATACTGGAATGATTTGCCATGTCCTTGTCCAGATCATTTTTACAGATGAGGAAACTGAAGTGAACAGGGTTCAGTGACTTGCCCAGGGTTGTACAGCTAGTAAATGTCTGAAGCCAGATTTGAACTCAGGAAGAGGAGTCTTCCTAACTCCAATGCAAGCATTCTATCCACTGTGCCACCTCCCAGCCCCAAAATGAACTCCTAACAGTATTCAGACTTAAAAGAATTGAGAGGAATTAGTAATTGATTGGAGATTGGAAGTAAGAGCAAGGGAAGTAATAAAATATGACAATACTGGTTTTTGTCCTTTGTTCTCAAAGAGGACCAAAATGACATCACTATACCAGAGTCAAGTTTCAGTATGTCCAAATGTGTCTAATCAGATAACTACAAGTTCAGAATGCTCTACCACAGGTCAGGCACAAATAGTCCATGTGAACATTTGGGGTGGATTCTTTGCACATCCTGCATTTGCTTTGAGCTGTTTCAATTCTGCTTTGCTCATAGAGCACAGCACCTTTTCTTATGTGGGCATGCCATGCTGAGTGGTCCTGTGCCAATATCTTGAAGTCATACAATCAATTCCAAAGTTCTTAAGAGACCCCTTGAGAGTGTCCTTGTATCACTTCTTCTGACCACCATGTGAATGCTTGCCCTGTGTGAGTTCTCCATAGAATAGTCTTTTTTGGCCAGCACACATTTTGCATTCAAACAATGTGGCCAGCCCATCCAAGTAACACCCTCTGAAGCTGAGTTTGAATACTTGGGAGTTTAGTTTGAAAAAGGACCTCAGTGTCTGGTTTCTTATCCTGCTAGGCGATATTCAGGATCTTCCTAAGACAATTCAAATGGAAGCAATTCAGTTTCCTGGCATGGTGCTGGTAGACTGTCCAGGTTTCACAGGTCAACACAATGGCTCTGTAGACCTTCAGTTTGGTAGTCTCCCATAATTTCATGGCCTCCCAAACACTGAGCTAGCTCTGGCAATGCATGCATCAACCTCATGATCAATGTGTATAGATCAGGAAAGTATACTACCAAGGTAAGTAAAATTATCCACAGAATTCAAAATTTCTCCATTGGATGGTGTGCTGGTGGCTGATGGAGCACCTGTGTTTCCTTGGTGTTGTCAGGCCAAAATTGGTATAAGCAGTAGAGAACTGATCCATACTCTGTTGCATCTCAGCTTCAGAGGCTTCATTGAGTGTGCAATCAATAACAGTACTACCCCTTTGTGGAAGGTAGAAGGCCCATATGTGTTGCACATTACACATAATTTGGGGATTTTTTTTATCCTAGCATTGATAAGTTGTGCTGATTTTTTTGCTTTTATTTTTATATTTAAAAAATACATGTATTATCAGGGATGACTCTCTGGGAAGGGGAGGGATATTGGGGGAAATTATAATCATGTAAAAACAAAACATTTCAAAAGATATCAACTTATTAAAACAAAAATAAAAGTCCCAAACTATCCTCATTTTTCTTTTAATATAGTTGCTTGCCCTGGGGTTGCCATGGAAATATTTTACTTAGTTGGGAAAGCTGCTCGTGATATCTTTGTGTCTTATGTGGAGAAATGCTGGCTATTTGATAGTGCATGTAAGTGGAGTTGGAACCAATCTTATGATTAACTCTAAGGCATAATTAATGGATTTTTGTCAACCCAGAGGGAGATTCTACTCAAGTACCACTGAGAGTTGTCTTTGGTCCTGCGTTGCTCAACATTTATACCAATGACTTAGACAATAAAATAAATGACATGCTTATTATTTGGCAGATGACACAAAGCTGGGAAAGCTAGGTAACACACTGAGCAAGAAAAATCACAAATAAGCTAAAAAGATGAGTTCAATTTAATAAGATGAAAGCTAATAGAGATAAGTTCTACACTTGGGTATAAAAATTGCATAATTACAGATTGAGGAAAGAGTACCACATATAAGTTTATGTGAAAAAGCCTGGGATTTTCAGTGTAATATAAGCTCAGCATGAATTAACAGACTACAAGATGGCAGCCGAAAAGAAAACAAACAAAACCTTTCAGGCTCTTTAGATTTATGTCCAGAATAAGAGAGTAAAAATTCTGTTGTACTGTCTTCAGATCATTACACATCTTGACTGTTGTGTTCCAAGTTCCAGATGTTCCATTTTAATGTAGACAGTGAGTAACTGGACCATGTCTGGGATAAGGTGACCAAAATTATTTTGAAGATTGGAGTTGGTGTGATATATTGTTTAGATGAAGAAAATGGAGATTTCTATTGGGGGGAAGAGAACATAGTGTACATAAATGATAATTGTCTCCAAATATTTGAGGATATGTTATACAGCATCAGTTTTAAAATTTATTTGGCTTTTGAGGGCAGAATTAGGAATGGGAAGTGGTTTCATGGAGACAAATATCTTCTAGATGTAAAGAAAAACAATTATATCCACTTAAAAGAGTAATGACCTGTTTTAGGCAGTTACTTCTCTGTATGGGTCTTCATATAAAGTCTAAATAACATTTTGCTGAGGAATGTGATAGGGGAATTCTTGTTCAGTTGCATGTTAGCCTACAAGAACTCAGAGTTTCCTTCTAATGCTGAGATTCTTGAAAACCAGATTTTCAACTCTAAGTCCTTATAGATCCATTGTCATCAAAATCAGAATTTTATTGGCCCATGCCAATATCTGTCAGAACAACAGCATCCTAACTGCTTCTAGCCTTTTGCTTCTTCAGTATATTTTTCACACGTCATCAAATGAATCTCCCTTGTGAAAATACCTAATCAAGCCAATCCTCTGGTCAAAACCTTTCAATAGCTCCCTACTACTCAGTTAGCATTGCCTAGGATTGTTATTTCTCACTTACTAATAAACATTATTAAATGAGTAATAAAAATTCTTAAAGTGGAGGCACTGATTATAGACAGCTTTCTCAAAGAAGCCACAAAATGGAGAAGAGATATGGGGATAAGACATAGAGAGGATGGATGTATCATGTGAGGGGTTTTTGAGGATCAGGAAGACATGAATACATATCTAAGAAGCAGAAAAGCACCCAGGAGATAAGGAGAGTTGGAAGATAAGTGAGAGACTAAGGATGATGCAGAAAGCAATCTGATGGAGAAGATGGGATGGAATTGGATGACTTGTGCACATAAAGGGGTATGCTTTGGTAAAGAAAAGGTATCCATCTCTTTATGGGAGGCAGGTGTAAATGCAAGATAGTGGCAAAAAGGTGATGTGAGATGAAAAGAAGTAGCTTTTAGCAATTAGCCTCAATGTTTTCAATGAATTGTGAGGCAAAGATCTCAGCTGAGAAGCTGAGGGAGGGGAACCATTGGAGAATTGAGGAAAGATGAAAAGGTTTGGAAAATCCGTGGTGAATGAGATAAAGAGCTAATTAGTAACATGTAAAAGAATTGCTGTATAGGGCCCAATTGAGGATATATAAGACAAATTTGTAACAGATCAATGAGGTTGGATTCATGATTTTTTTCTAGCTTTATTCAGTAGCACATGTGTAAGACTGAAGGTGACAGATGGTGAGAGTGACCTGAGGTTGAATCTTAATAGGGTAAAATTGGTGATATGGCAAGGGTGTAAGGGATTCAAAAGGATAGGATAGTGTGGAGTTGAATGTGTTCACTAAGGGACTAAGAAGTGGAAAGGAGAGTGTAACTAGTGCAGGGCTAATGACCTGGGAAAGACCTGAAGTGTGGAGGGATTTGAGATCATGGTGAAAATGAAGAACCAGGTTTGGGGTTGCAAGGTAGAGGAAGAATTATAATGGCAATGGATTGTATTCAGATGAATGAATATTAGAGTTCATAAACATGGAAGTAGTACACTTGTGGGTGATGGGAAAATTAGGGGTCTGGCTGCTTCTCTTTATATGTGGCTGAGGTGGGGAGGAGGAAAAGATTATGTGAAATGAATAAGTTGAGTAACTGTGAGGTTAGAATGTTTGAGAGGACTTTGATATATATATTGAAGTCCCTTAATAAAAAGGCAGGGGTTGAAAAGGATAGAAAAACTGTGAGCCAGGCTTGAATTCATAGAAGAAAGAAGGGGTATATCCTGGAGGTCTGAAGGGAATATGATTTAAAAATAGAGTAATGGAAGATTTAGAATAAGGTTTGAATGATGACAGCTGGGGCTTCAGAATCACCTAATTTTATTATTTGTTTGTTTGTTTGTTTTGTTTTAGAAAAGGACCAATGTCTTCACAGGGTGATGTAGACTTGCATGTGAATGGGATTTAAGTGAGGTTGTGTTGCACAAAGCGTTCAGTCTCATTCTCTCTTCCAAAATCATCAAAGTCACGGGCAGCTAGATGGCACAGTGGATAAAGTACTCGCCCTGAAGTCAGGAAGACCTGAGTTCAAATCTGGCCTCAGACACATAACACTACCTGTGTGACCCTGGGCAAGTCATTTAACCCCATTGCCTAGCAAAAAAAAAAAAAGAAAACACTAAAAAAACACAAACTCATCAAAGTCCAGTGATAAAATAAAAGTCAGGATGACTGGCAATGGCCCAGGATGCAATGGCTGACCTTGCCATCTTCAAAATCTGACCAAGCTCTAAGCACCCCACAGTGCCTGCTTCAGCTCCATTCATGGCCACTGGAACAAATTCTTGTCATCCCCTCATTCTACTGGGGGAAGTCTTCACATGCTTGGGGTATCATCCTAACTCACCAAGAGGTTTGAGGCCTGTTGGTTATCCTCAACCTTGGTTAGCCCATCTGCTGAGACAGTTTTATCAGGGAGTGGCTGCTGGACATGCTACAGCTTCTTGGAACCACAGATGAGAGTTGAGTGAGAGGAGAACCCCAAAAGTGGATGAAAGCTCTGAAAAGGGCTCAGAAAGTCCTCCACGAACACCCCATATACCTCAAGGTGACTAGGTGGCTCAGTGGATAAAACACTGAGCCTAGAGTCAAGAAACCTGAGTTCAAATATGACTTTATACATATGCTAGCTTTGTGACCCTGGGAAAGTCACTTAACCTCTGTATTAATCCACTAGAGAAGAAAATGACAAAAGAATCATCTAGTATGGAGTTTATCACTGAAGAATACATTCTAGTAGGTTTTCATTGCCCAGAGAGGTTTGGCCTTGAGGTAAAATTCTCTCAGGGCCTTAGGCAGTTCCAAAGAAAGGACATGTTCTAGGAGCTGAAAAGAATAGTCTTATTTCTTTCCCTCAAGGAAGGAAATGAGGCTTGTAGACTTGATAGAAGGACCCTTTTCCTCTTTCCTGGAAGGGAAGTGTATGGTGCTAGATGGAATGCTGTTTCTCCTCTTCTCAAGGAAGGCAGGAGCAGAGGCAAGCAACCCTGGCTAGAATGGAATGACATTTCTTTCCCTTTACCCCAAAGGCAGATGACTGGCACATGGTGAAATGGTGTTTTTCCTCTTCCTGAGGGACATCAGAGATCTTAAGTTTGGGTACAACTTTACAAAGTGCAGTTTTACAAAACATTTGAAATTTGTAGGTCCTAACTTAAGTTGTTGGGATTTTCTGGTGTTTTTCTATTAACAGTCTCTTTCAAAAACACTTGTTCTTGCTTCAGGGGCCCACTATGCTAAATGCTAAATCTTCAGTAAAAGTTAATCCACTTACAGCTGGAATAGGAAAGGCTGGCTCTCCTTCCTCAGAAATGTTGTTTGGCCAGCATTGCTGGTCCTGCCTGAGGTCTCAAATCCCCTCCAAATAAGCTGCCATTCCATAATGATAAAAATGTTGAATGCTTAGCATCTTTGGCAACTAACCAGCCATAGTAGGAACTTGGAGAATTCCACTGTATGATTATGTTTTTATCATCAGTCCTCTTTGTTTTTATTAGCTTCTTTTAATGGAAGTACTATAAAACCTAATCCAAAAAGCGAAAAGCCTACTTGTACTTTTAAAGATGGATTCTCCAGTGCATCAGCTTAAAAAGCATTTCTGGGACTTGAAGGAAATGATGACTTGAACATCCCAAGTGAACCATAATATTTTCCTTCTTTCTGATCTAGGGATTTTCTGAAAAGTGTTATGGCTTTTATGGTTATGAAAATGGTATAAAAGTAAAATGTTAGAAAGACATTGTGTCACTAAAGCAAATGTAGATGATCAGAATGTTACATCTGCCCAGGGCCTGAACAAATTTTATAAGATGAAAGGCTTAAATCAATTATAAGAAATGTAATCATTATTTTTTTGGGTCTTGGTGGAGACAGTGAGGTCCTTCTCTCCTGCTTTACTTCTCAGGGTGAAATGCTGATGTAGTTTCTTATCATAGTAAAATGACAGCATTTAATATGTTGCCTTGTCATAGGGACTAGAGGTTGTTTTGGAAGGAAATAGTTACAATAGTTTAAACTTGGTGGGTTTTAGTAGTTTATAATAAAAATATGAAATTAAGTTGTGGTCATTTAACATAACTTTATAATTGAGTCTTCCCTGTCTTCTTAATGGTTTTAATTGACTACTTGGTGAAATATTTTGAATGAGATAGAGAGGGATAGATGGATGGATGGACAGACACACACAAATACCTAGGTACAGAGAAAGGGGGAGCAAAAGAGAGGGGAAGAGAGAGGAAGAGAGAGAAAAAGAGAGGGGGAGGGAGAGATGGATGGATAGATATGTTTGAGTCATTTACATACAGATGGTATTTAAAACTATGGTAGCTAGTGTGATCAGCAAAATGGAGATAGAGAGAGATAAAATATGGAAATATAGAAAGGGTGGCATAGAGAGGAAAGGGAGCAAAATGGAGATCTAGAGAGAAGTGGGCCAGGATAATGCCTGGTAGGACATTCATGGTTTTCATATGTGACCAATAAAAATCCAGCAAAGCAGTGGGAGAAAGAGGAATCATGTTGTGTTTCCCTTTTATTGCATAGCACTGAATACTACAAGAATTTCACTCAGGAAACTACTCCAGGCTGAGGTTTGGATTATATATAAAATAAAATTCATGGTGGTTTACCTTCCAGAGTCATTCATGTGATTATCTTAAAACTGAAGTGAATCATAGATCTGAAGGAAGACTGACCTCAGAAACTACATAGTACAATATTCTCCTTTTACAGATAAGGAAACTGAAGGAAGTTAAATGACTAAGTTCACACAGCTAAGAAGCATCAGTCAGGATTTGAACCCTAGTCCTCTGATACCAGAGACAGTATTTTTATTTTGTTTTTCATCACTATACAACCTTGCCTCCCTGTAAAGCCAATGGGAAAAAAGTAAATGCAGAGACAGTTTTATTTTCTTCAATATAAAATAGGTTGTTTCTTCAACACAAAATAGTGTGGTGATGGAATTTTTACTTTGATATTATCTGTATTTAAAGTATTTTCTCCTTTCATTAGTATAGCAATTTTAAGTCATGCAAAGGTTTGGGTTTTTTCCCCTTTGTTACTCAGCATAATTTCCTTATAAGGTGGCTTATAGGAGAGCAACATTTTTGACCATTTGAATGATTGATAGGGCAACTACCTAAATGTGAATTATTTAATTCAATTCTATTTGCAAAAAAGATGGTAGAGTGAAAGCCATGACTTGCTTGAGTTCTCCCCAAAACCCCTCCAAATACCTTGAAAAAATGACTCTAAACAAATTCTAAAGCAGCAGAACCCACTAAAAGAAAGAGTGAAACAAATTTCCAGCTCAAGACAACCGGGATGGTTGATCAGAACGGTAGATCACGCTGTGTGGGGAGAGGAGCGCAATTCAGCATGAGCTCACAGGCCTCAGCAAATCTGGAGCAAGCCTCAGAGGACTGAATCATGGACAGCTGTGGTGGTTTCTAGACCTCTCAACCAACAAACACCAAAGAAAACTTAGAAGGTCAGTGGGAAAAATCTCTTTCTGTATTGTGAGAGAAGCTAGGTCTCAGCCCCAGTTCCCAAGCATTGCCCTGAAGCAGTGGCTGCTTCCTGAGCTTCTGGGCCACACACTGAGGAGGAATCCAGTGGCTGATCAGAGGGGGATTGCAGGGATCTCTCTGCCAGTGCTGAGGCAGGAATCTCTTGCTTTGCCTGGGCTTGGATCTGGGTTACAGTTCTGAGTGGCATCCTGGAGCAAGGAGGAGTGCTGGTGTGGTGATCTTGTAGTGACAGTAGGGAGGAAATCCTCCTCACAGTTCCAAGATAGAAAAGAGTGCTTGTGGTCACTCACAGACCAGAGCACAGGCCAGGAAAGGAGTAAACACCTCGGCCCTTATCATACCACCTTGGAAGAATTGAAAATTTACAGGTCCCTAGAAGTATTTCTGAAAACAGCTGTACCAACCCCCAAAGCTTAGGACAGTACATTCTCCACATTTGAAGCAGACTTCTGCCTTAACAAAGAGTTTAAAACTCAAGTAATTATCTCAGATCGTGAGCAAACTGCACAAAAAAAGTCAGACCTTAGAATCTTTCTTTGGTGACAAAGAAGATCAAAACATACAACCAGAAGAAGACAACAAAATCAAAGTTTCTACATCCAAAGCCTCCAAAAAAAAAAAGAATAAGTCTCAGGCCTTGGAAGAGCTCAAAAAGGATTTTGAGAGTCAAGTAAGAGAAGTAGAGAAAACCTGGGAAGAGGAATAAGAGTGATACAAGAAAATCATGAAAAAATAGTCAAGAGCTTGTTAAAGGAAATCCAAAAAAATGCAGAAGAAAATAACACCTTAAAAAATAGCCTAACCCAAATGGCAAAAGAGGTCCAAAAAGCCAATGAGGAGAAGAATGCCCTAAAAAGCAAAATTGTCCAAATGGAAAAGGAAGTCCAAAAGATTACTGAAGAAAATACTTCCTTAAAAATTAGAATAGAGCAATTGGAAGCTAGTGACTTTATGAGAAATCAAGACACTGTAAAACAAATCCAAAAGAATGAAAAAATAGAAGACAATGTGAAATATCTCATTGGAAAAAACAACTGACCTGGAAAATAGATCCAGGAGAGAGCATTTAAAAATTATTGGACTATCTGAAAGCCATGATCAAAAAAAGAGCCTAGACATCATCTTTCAAGAAATTATCAAGGAAAACTGCCCTGATATTTTAGAACCAGAGGGCAAAATAGAAATTGAAAGAATCCACTGATCTCCTCCTGAAAGAGATCCCCAAAGGAAAACTCCTAGGAATATTGTAGCCAAATTCCAGAGTTCCCAGGTCAAGGAGAAAATATTACAAGCAGCCAGAAAGAAACAATTCAAGTATTGTGGAAACACAATCAGGATAACACAAGATTTAGCAGCTTCTACGTCAAAGGACCACGGGGCATGAAATATAATATTCTGGAGGGCAAAGGAGATAAGATTACAACCAAGAATCACCTACCCAGCAAAACTGAGTAACCTTCAGGGAAAAAATGATCATTCAGTGAAATAGAGGACTTTCAAGCATTCTTGACAAAAAGACCAGAGCTGAATAGAAAATTTGACTTTCAAATACAAGACTCAAGTGGAACATGAAGAGGTAAACAGGAAAGAGAAATCATAAGAGACTTATTAAGGTTGAACTGTTTACATTCCTGCATGGAAAGATATTTATAACTCATGAGACCTTTGTCAGTATTAGGGTAGTTGGAGGGAAAAAAATTATATGTATGTATATGTGCATAGAGATAGAGATAGAGAGAGGGAACAGGGTGAGTTGAAGATTAAGGGGTCATATCTGGAGAATAAAATAAATGGCGAGAGAGGATTATATTGGGAGAAGGAGAAAGGGAGAGGTAGAATAGGGAAAATTATCTCACAGAAAAATGAAAATAAAAGGCTCTTACAGTGGAGGGGAAACGGGAAGGTGAGAGGGAATGAGTGAATCTTAATCTCATAGGATTTGGCTTAAGGAGGGAATAACATACATACTCAGTTGGGTATGGAAATCTGTCTTACCCTACAGGAAAATAGGTGGAGAAGGGGGCAAGAGAGCAGGGGAATGATAGAGAGGAGGGCAGATTGGGAAAGAGGATAATCAGAAGCAAACACTTCTGAGGGTCAAAAGAAAGAATAGAATAAATGGGGGTGCGGGATAGGATTAAGGGAAACAGAGTTAGTTTTTCACAACATGACTACTATGGAAGTGTTTTGCGTAACTGCACAGTATAACCTATGTTGAGTTGCTTGTCTTTTCAATGAGGGTGGGTGGGGAGGGAGGAAGGGAGAAAATTTGGAACCCAAAGTTTTAAAAACATATGTTTTAAAAAAAAGTTTTCACATGCAACTGGGAAGTAAGAAATACAGGAAATGGGGTACAAAAATCTATCCTGCACCACAGGAAAGTAGAAGGGGAAGTGGGTAAGAGAAGGTGGGGAGAGAGAGAAGGGAGGGTATACTAGGGGAAGGTATATTCAGAATTCATTCCATCTTGTGGGGAAGGGGTGAGATGGGGTGAAAATTTGGAACTCAAAATCTTGTGGAAGTAAATGTTGAAAGCCAAAAATAAATAAATTTAATAACAAAAAGAAAAGAAAAGAAAAAATGTCATTGCATGTAGCCACTCTTCACATCTGACCTGATCAGTGCCTCCATAAGAGAAAACAGTCTGAGAAGTGTTACACTGAAGCTTGCTAAGGAGGAAATTATACTCTAGGTAAAATGCTCTAGATGTGTTTTTACTGCTTAGCCTTCTCCACATGATAATGAAAAATATCTGTTGGAAAGATGAGGAAATAAAAACAAATATTGTGACATTTCTTTAACAGTCTTTTTAAAAATTAAATCACTGATTCTAACATTCAGGAAGTATCTGACTGATTATACAGTCTAACTCTCGTTGAGAATCATTTTTAAAACCTTGCCAATAAGCTTAAAAATTAAACCATCCAGTGATAATGAATTCACTAACACTGAGGAAACCTTTTCACTTTTGAACAGTTCTAAGTACTAGGAAGGTTTAATCTTACATTAAGCTGAATTTGACTATGATCTTATGTCTAATTTCTATGGTCAATCTCACTCCCATGTCATCATTTATTCTCTAAGTTTTCTTTTCCCCAATCAACATGTCAATCTTTGGGTGGTGAGGTAGTGCAATGAAAACAGTATCCAATTTTCAGGAAGATGAGTTCAATGTCTGGTTTGGAGCATGAGACAAGTCTCTTCCTTATTGATAAAATGAAGACTTTGACTACATTACAAAAGGTCTTTTCTAGTTCTAAACCTATGGTCTTTTAAATTTTTAGTATTTTTATTTTTCAACACAGAATAGTTTTATTATTTTCTTATTTCAGTAAAATAAAAGCTCTCTCAAGACAGAGACTGTTATTTTTATCTTTGTATTTCCAGTAGCCAGTCAGGATTCTTTTGTGAGAAAGGTGTTCAAATGTTTCCTAAGATCTAAGTAAACTATACCTATAGCATTTACCTAATATATCAGTATTGTGATCTCATCAGAAAAGGGAACAAAATTATTTTTCTGTGACATTTTTGATGAAGCAAATCACTGCTCTGCTCAAGATACTAGAAAACAATCCCTTTAATAAAGCATTCTAGAATTTTGTAGGAATAAGTTATAATTTTAGCACTAAGGTTTGCAGGTTTCATTTTTTTAAATAACAGGAAATAGAAGACAGTTGAATTTAACATGAGAAGGGTAAGAGTAGGGCAACTAGAGTAGTAAGTTATTCAAGAAAAATAGAACATATATGTATACCAGGACTCCAGCTAGATTCACAGCTGAAATGGTTATGAAGAGAATAATTGTGAAATGAGTACAAAAGGTCAAGACTTGGAGCCCTTTGAAAAGAAAAGGAAAAAAAAAGCTTTGGTTTCTCCATGGTTTGAGGGAACCAAGAAATTAAACATTCAGCAAGATCTTGTAATGGAAGTAGGGTGAATAAAATAAGAAGCTACAGTGAAAACAGTGTTAACCTGAATAAGTTTATTTAATGATCTAAACCTCGCTAAACTAATTGAATACTGTATGAGTATGCACCTGGAGTCATAACTAACATGGGCCAAATTGGGTCTTGTCCTGAATGTTATCATCTTAGGGGTTATTCTGTTCTCTGCAACTGCCAAGCTCCCTGTACCTTTACTTGTACTTCTCATGATGTCTGATGCAACTCCAATCAGGCCTTCACCAGCAGGATTCCTTCACCTCTCTGAGTGCTATCCTTTCCTCAAACCTCCCAAAGGTGTGACACCTAGAATCTCTGGGGATAAGATCACTCCTTCTGGTGTCACGACTATACTTGAATTTAAGCTATCCTCTGAGCCAATATACTGTCTCCTTCTACACTACCTTACCCCTAACCTCATCACCTGAATTTATCACAGGCACAGCACCACTACATGTTGTTCTTTGTGCACTTATAAACTTAACTTAATCCCCATAAGCTATACTTTATAACCCAAGATTACCAGACCATGGTTAAAAATATTTGTATACTTAGACTTTGATACTATATAATGCTGATGATACTATGGGTGGAGAGGAGAAGAGAAGAAAAGAAAAAAGCTGACAAAGAAAATTATCTCAGAGACTTTTAGAACTATAGAGGAGAAATACCTCTTCTAGCAGTCTCTCCCCTCCTTTTATGCCTTCAGACTTGGTCATGAAAAGTTACAAAAAACAAATAATGAAAATCTCACTTAAAAGACTCTGGATACAAAGCTATTTCTGAGATAGCCTTTTGCAGACAGTCCAGTAATGGGGCTGTAGCTGTACACATTTAGAGCACATCTGGTAGCTTCTTTTCTATGTTTACTTTGGCCATTTGAAACTGAAGTAATTACTAATTTTAACCAATTTGGGTCAATACATCAGTCTCTTTTAATTCATAGTTGAAAGGTACTGGATCATGGAACAAAATAGAGTTCCATATGCATACATATATACATATATACACACATATGTGCACAATTTAATTACATTATTTGTTGTACTTATTCTACACGTGGAAAAATTACTTCTCTGAGTGACTCCACTTTTTTAGGGAGGACTCAATAAGCAATATTTAGGATCCCTTTACAAATGCACATTACAAAGCACTGGGTAAATTTTATAAAACTTCAAGCTCGTTCATAATGGCACTGCTGCTGTTGCAGACATTTTTTGATAAATGGTGCAATTCTGAAATGGAAATTGCCCTTGGCGATAAATTTTTAAAGCAATTTGGTTTGGAAATATTAGTGTACTGTGGATAGAAAGAGCAAATAATACAGCAAAGAGGACTAGCTGGGCTCTGAAATTTACAAATAATATGCAGAGGTTTTTCACCTTAGGAAACTGGATAGATGGTTGCCTAAATACTAGCAATAGAAAGTTGCTGTAAATCAACCGGGATTTAGAGTGACCAGTATAAACTAAATGTATTCATTCGTTCATTCAAATATTTCTAATCTACAGAATTGTATCAGGTAATAATAAGAAGAAAAAAGATGTATGAGTCCCTGCCCACTAGAGACTTGCAATTCATTGGAGAAGATGAATCAAACATACATGAAACAGAAATAATATGAGTTATTATTGTATATGTGGGTGAACTAAGATTTGTGTCATTGAAGAAAACTCTCAAAAGGAAATCATCAATGCATTTTGGACAGTTTAAATGATATGGTATTAGAGCACGAGGCCTGCATTCAGGAAAACCCAAGTTCAAATCCTACCTCAAATACTAGCTATGCCACCAGACAAGTTATTTAACCTCTGTCTGCCTCAATTTCCTCAATTGTTAATTAGTGATAATAATAGTACCTTCTTCACAGAGTTCTTATAAGGATCAAATGAGATAATATTTGTAAAACATAGCACAGTGCCTGATTATAGCTTTTAATAAATGCTTGTTTCTTTCCCTTCCTATTCATTAGAGTGTTTTATTATATTTTAAGTGCAAAATGTGGTCAATAATAAGTGCTATTAGAGTATAGAGAAAATAGAGATCAGTAAATGTTTGAGTGATCAGGTTATAAAGAGGAAACAAGATTTGAATTAAAAATTAGTATAGATTGGATAGTTACAGGAAAGGAGATGTAGATCATCTTGGCCAAGGGACTGGTATTCACCAAGGGCAGTTATGTGTCTACTTCTCATTTCCTTAATTATCTTGAGTATAAACATCATTGTTCTGTATTTCCAGTACTTGGCAGAAACAACAGCAGCAACAGAAGCTGAAGGAGAGGGTTTGTGACCCTTGTCAGGAAAGTAAAAGACAAGAAATAGGTAGAAAAGGGCATCTATAAAGTTAGAGCTTAAAATCAGATTTTAAGTGCTTCCTGAAGAGCAAGCACCTGGATACTCTGAGAGAGAAGTTGTTTGTCCTGTAAAGAACTAATAGTAGAGCTACAGAAGCTTCAGGTGAAATATTTTCCAGTAAGGGTCAGATGAAGAAGAGTAATAGTAATTGTCATTTCCCTATAGGTATTTGTCAACCTGATGACAATAGAGAGGTCTATTGTTTCCCCAGAACATGTTCCCCAAAACTAAAAAAAATCTCCCAAAACTTTTCAAAATGGATGAAAAATAGCAATTTCTGGTGATTCACCTTGGCACAAATGATATTGCCAGAAGAAAACTTGAAAGGATTACCAATCATCAAAAAGGTTTGGAGAAGAAACTGAAGAACAAAAAAAGTACAAGTTGTGCTTCCCTCACTGTTGCCCATTTAAGGCAAGAAATGAATAAAATTTTTAGAAAATTATTTGGGAAATAAACTAAGAAGATTACATCTAAGAAAAACACTATCTGAACTATGGTTTAAAATATAGATACGACAGATTCTGTGCCAAAGATCAAGCACATCTTACAAAGGTTAGCAAGAATATATTTCTCAAAGATATCAAAATCTAAACAAAAGGATTTAAAACTGAAAAAAAGATAAGGGAAGGAGAATACTGCCAATGCCTATGCCCCAAGCTTGATGCTAGTATATATACAGTTAAGGATGAAGAAATTCAGAAAATAACAACGGAAAAACTTAGAAACTAAACAAGATAAAATCAAGAGTAAAAGCTATGGTCAATTATGACAATACGAAATAAGCAAATTTTGGGGAAAAGTAAAAAGAGGAGGAAGAAAAGAAGGAAAAAATGAAGATGAAGAGGAAGAAAGAAACAGAAGAAAAAAGAATAAAGAAGAAAAAATGGGAGAGAACTAGAAGTCCTGGTGCAAGGAGGCAATTTGGATTTCAAAAGTAATACTGAGTCTTCATGGGATGAAACCCCTGACCAGAATATGACAATGAATAGAAAAATATTTTCCCTTCAGTTAGTAGCAAGCATTTATTAAGAACCTATTCTCTTCTAGGCACTGTACAAATTCCAAAGATTTTTTGTTAAAAGGTAAATACAATTCTTATTCTTATGGAACCCACAACTA
Source organism: Phascolarctos cinereus (assembly GCF_003287225.1). NCBI lineage: Eukaryota > Metazoa > Chordata > Mammalia > Diprotodontia > Phascolarctidae > Phascolarctos > Phascolarctos cinereus. The sequence continues at coordinate 413,860,811 of NW_027555847.1, forward strand.
ATGGATGACATCACAATTTATTTGTAACTGAAAATATTTTTGCACATGCACTAATATGTTAGACTGTATAGAAAATAAACCCACTCACCAAATGTGCTAACAGTTTGATGATCTGATTACTAGTCTGAAGATTTACTTGGTAGAATGCTTTACTTTTTAAATACATAATTAGAAGGTGAATCATTATAGTTATGAAACACTTAATGGTTATCCATGTGGAATGTTTTTTTCTGTTTTTTTACTTTTTAATAATTTAATATTTTCCCAATTAGATGTAAAAACAATTTTAACATTCTTTTTTTGAAATTTTTACTTCCAAATTCTCTCCCTCCATCCTCTTCCCCCCTCATTGAGAAGACAAGAAATTTGACAAGGTTATACATGTGTAGTCATGCAAAACACATTTCCATGTAAGTCATGCTGTGAAAGAAAATGCAGACCAAGAAAAATAAAGAAAGATAAAATATGCTTCAATCTGCATTCAGGCTCCACCAGTTCTTTCTCTGGAGATGGAGAGCACCTTTCATCATAAGTCTTTCAGAACTCTCTTGGATCATTGCATTGCTGTATTCACAGTAGATCACCATAAAATATTACTGTTACTATGGACAATGTTCTCCTGGCACTACTTGTTTTACTTTGCATCAGTACATGTATGTCTTTCTGTGTGTTTTTGAGAGCATCCTGCTCATCATTTCTTATAGCACAATAGTATTCCATCACCATTATATACAACAACTTATTCAGCTATTCCCCAATTGATGGGCATCTCCCAAATTTCCAATTCTTTCCCTCCACTAAAAGAGCCACTATAAATATTTTTGTACATAAAGGTCCTTTTCGTTTTTGTTTTCAGTCTCTTTGGGATATAGACCTAGTAATTGTTATTCCTGGGTCAAAGGGTATATGCATGGTTTTACAGCTCATTGGGCATAGTTCTAAATTGCTTTTCAGAATGGTTGAATCTGTATACCACTTCACCAACAATGCCTTAGTATTTTAATTTTCTCACATCCCCTCCAACACCTGTCATTTTCCTTTTCTGTAATAATAGCTAATCTGATAGCCATGTGGTGATTGCCGAAAGTTGTTTTAATTTTCATTTCTCTCGTCAATAGTGATTTAGTGTACTTTTTTCATATGACTATTGATAGCTTTGATTACTTTGCCTGAAAACTGCTTGTTCCTAACCTTTGACCATTTATCAACTGAAGAATGGCTCTTATTTCTATAAATTTGACTCAGTTTTCTATATATTTGAGAAATGAGGTCCTTATGAGAGAAACCTGATGTAATTTTTTTCACAGTAATAATTACCAACTACTTATTTCCCTACATTCTATTTTTCCTGTTTATCTTACTCTTTACCATCGATTCTCAAAAGTATTTTGATTCTGACTTTAACATCCTCCAATCTGCCCTCCTTACTATTAGCCCTACCCCCTTTCTTTTATTCCCTTATCCCCTTACTTTCCTATAGGGTAAGATATATTTCTATACTCGGCTGAGTGTGTATGTTATTCCCTCTTTGAGCCAATTACAATGACAGTTAGATTCAGACACTCTTCTCTCTCCTTCCATCATCTTCCCTTCCCCTGTAAAGTCACTTTTGGGCCTCTTTTATGTCATAATTTACTCTTTCTTTCCCCTTCTCCTAGGACATTATTTTTCTCACCCCCCCTTTTATTTTAAGATAATCATCCCAATATATTCAACTCACACCCTATACTTTCTATGTACAGTCCTTCTTACTGCCCTAATGAGAAAGTTTTTAGGAGTTAGTTGTATATTTTCCCGTGTAAGAATGTGAACAGTTTAATCTTATCAATACTTTTCCTGTTAACCTTTTTTGTGCTCCTTTTGAGTCTTGTATTTAAAAGTCAAATTTTCTATTCAGCTCCAGTCTTTTTGTGAGAAGTGTTTGAAAGTCCTCTCTTTCATTGAATGTCTATTTTTTTTCCCACCTGAAGGATTATATTCAATTTTGCTGGGTAGCTGATTCTTGGTTGTAATACTATTTCCTTTGCCTTCTGGAATATCATATTCCAAGCCTTCATATCCCTTAATGTGGAAAGTGCTAAATCTTGTGTTATTCTGACTGTGGCTCCATGATAATTGAATTGTTTCTTTTTGGCTGTTGCAATATTTTCTCTTTGACCTAGGAGCTCTGGAATTTGGCTATAAGATTCCTGGGACTTTTAATTTAGGGATCTCTTTCAGGAGGTGATCAGTGGATTCTTTCAATTTCTATTTTACCTTTTGGTTCTAGGATATCACAGCAGTTTTCCTTCTTGAAAGATGATGTCTAGGCTTTTTTTTTCTTTATCACAGTTTTCAGGTAGTCCAATAATTCTTAAATTATATCTTCTGGATCTATTTTCCAGGTCAGTTGTTTTTCCAAAGAGATATTTCACATTGTTTTCTAGATTTTCATTATTTTGATTTTGTTTTATTGTTTCTTGATGCCTCATAGAGTCATTAGTTTCCACTTGCCCAATTCTAATTTTTAAGGAATTATTTTCTTCAGTGAACTTTTGTATTTCCTTTTCCATTTGGCCAATTCTGCCTTTCCAGGCATTCTCTTACTTGGATTTTTGTGCCTCTTTTACCATTTAACTTATTCTGTTTTTAACTTCATATATTCTTCAGTATTTTTTGTGCTTCCTTTACCAAGCTGTTGACTATTTTTTTCATGATTTTCTTTCATCACTCTTATTTCTCTTCCCAATTTTCCATCTCCCTCTCTTACTTGATTTTTAAAATCCTTCTTGAGCTCTTCCATGGCCTAGAATCAATTCATATCTTTCTTTGAGGCTTTTAATGTAGGAATTTTGACTTTGTTGTCTTCTTTTGAGTTTGGTCTTTGACCTTCCCTGTTACCACAATAACTTTCTATATTCAGGATCTTTTTCTGCTGTTTGCTCATTCTAGTCTATTTTTTTTAACTCTTTGAGAAAGTGAGGCCCTGCTTCTGGAGTGGTAGGGCCACCATCCTAAGCTTCTAGAAATTTTTGGTTCTTCTGAGGTGGTAGGATTTAAGGAGAGCTGTGTTTATCACTCTCCTATACTGTGCACTGGTCTGTGAGTGACCACAAAGATTCCTTTCTGCCTGGAACTTTGACCAGGCTCCCTGCTCCCCTGTGGCCACAAGCTGTAGTGTGCTAGTGGCCCTTCTTGCTCTGGTACTGTGACCCAGGACTGTGACCCAGATCCAAGTATGGATGACACAACAGAATCCTTTCCCTGGTGCCAGCAAAGGGACCACTGTAATCTCATTCCGACTAGTTGTCCACACTCTTACCATCTGTGGACTGAGAAGTCCAGAAACCATCATTACAGCCAATGATTCTGTCACCCACAACACCTGCTCCTGGTTTGTTGGGAACTCATCTGTGCTGGCATGGCCTTTGCTGGACTGCACTCCACTCTCACCCTGGTGCAATAGACTTTTCCTGCAAACCTTATAATTTCCTGGAAAATTATTCCATTCAATCATTTTGTGGGTTTTCTGTGGCTCTAGAATTTGTTTTGAGGCATAAGGAGATAATAGCCATTGTGTACTCTTTTCTGACCAGACCACACATGGGATATTCTGTTCATTTATATGTGCCACAGTTAAGAAAGAACATCGATAAGCTAGAAAAGGTGCTCAAGATAGAAACCTCAAGATGGTGAGGAGGCAACATCAATAGTGGAAGGAAATAGGGTTATTTAGCCTGGGGAAGACAAGACTTGGGTGGGAGGGAGTTGAATTACAAATATCTCCAACTATTTCAAAGGAATGGTTAGACTTGTTATAGGACCATAGAGCAAGGGCTAGAAGGCACCCCAGAGGTTATAGAGTCATGTACCTTCAGAAGAAACTGAGGTCCAGGGAGATCAAGTGACTTTTCCAAAGTCGCACATTTAATAAATGTCAAAGGAAGGATTTGAACTCTGCACCTCTGACTTCAGAGTAACTGTTCTTTTCACCATACCAAGCTCCCTATTGGGAGAGTTCAGCTGGGTTGCTGCCTATTCTCCACCATTCATTGTTATACCCAAAGGTTCCATCAAGCCTTGTATTGTATTTTTCATTTTCATCTTGTGTTATTACTCTATGATTTTTGTGCTATCTACCCTCCAAAGAATGGGAATTCATATTGAGGTGGGACCATCAGCATGTGAATCTAATGATTCTAAGCACTTTAAAGCTCTGATTTTCTGATTTTATCATAGCTGGGAACTATGACTTTTTTATTGGCACTGTCATGTACACTCAGTCTGCAAAGGAGTGACTTATTTTTACTTAACAACCATTTGTACTTTTCCTGCATGTTTGGTTTTAGTAACTTTCATCTAGTTATTAATTTCACATTTAAGAGTCTCAAGAATGGATTTTCAAATCATAATTTCTAATTTTTAGTTCCCCCATCTTCTTCTGTTTACCCCCCATAAATTCACCTAAAGAAATTTACTCAGACATGAATATTGATTTTCTTTGATCAAAAGTTCAAAAGAGAAGAGAATGTTAAAATCTCAAAGTCACAGCTAGCAGTACAATATTTCCCACTCATCAAGTCTTACTTTCTTTTGAAAAAAATACCTCTCTTCCTACATTATTTTGTGGATTATGACTTATGTATCTCTATAGACTAGAAGTTAGCAAGTATAAAGGTAGATTTTAGAAATAATTTCATGATTGATTGGTCAATGAGAAGACAACGGAGAGGCTGGAGGAGGATATAATGTGAAAGCAAGCTATCATCTTGGAAATGCAACCACAGCCTGCAAAAATAGAAAGAAAAAAAATAAAAACACTGAAACGGATAAGGGAAAAGAAAGAATGATAATTTGATCCTGATTGGGTCAACCTAGGAGTAAACCGAGAGTTTTGTTAATTTGATCACAAAGGAATTTTTCTGAGTAGAGGAAGGAGGCCTAGTCAGGGAAAAACAGATTTAGAGATTAAAAGATTAAGAGATCTTGAGCAGAATCTTTAAATAAAAAAAAGGTCATATTAGGGTCCAGGTGGCTCATTTCAGCCTGAAAGAGAGACTATACTTGGATCAAAGCAAGAAAGGCTCAAGTTTTCTCAAAAGTTAGGCTTGAAATTGAATATCATGGCATAAAAGAAATCACACAAATTTTGGAATTAGAAGTAACCACAGCAGCCACCTGGTACAAACTTCAAAGGAATTATTTCTGTAACATATCTAGCAATTAATCCTCCAGGCTTTCCTTGTAGACTTCCAATGAAGTAGAACTAATCACCTCCTGAGAAGGCTTATCACATTTTTGGACAGCTCTCATTGTTAGGAAGCTTTTCTTGACAAGTAGCCTAAATTGGACTTTTGTACTTCCATTCATTCAGTGCTATTGGTTATTGCTGTCTGTGGTCAAATACAGGCAGCTTGGTATGGTGAAAAGAATGGTCACTCTGGAGTCATAGGAGCAGAGCTCAAATCCCTCCTTTGACATTTATTAAATGAGTGACTTTGGAAAAGTCCCTTGACCTCCCTGGACCTCAGTTTCTTCTGAAGGTATATGACTCTATAACCACTGAGGTGCCTTCCAGCCCTTGCTCTATAATTTTATAACAAGCCTAAGCATTCCACTATGTAACAGCTTTTCAAATACTTGGAGATATTTGTAATTCACTCCCTCCTACCTCAGTCTTGTCTTCCCCAGGCTAAACAACCCTATTTCTTTCACTTATTGATATTGCCTCCTCACCATCCTGGTTGCTATCTTGAGCACCTTTTTCTAGCTTATCAATGTCCTTTTTAAGCTGTGGCACATATAAATGACAGAATATTCCATGTGTGGTCTGGTCAGGGCAGAGTACAAAAGGGTTATTATCTCCTTATGCCTCGAAGCTAGGCTTCTCTCCTTTAATGTAGCCTAAAATTGCATTAGCTTTTATGGCTGTTATGTCTCAATGTCACTTCATATTATGGCTACAAACTACTAAAATCCAAAGTATGGGGAATGCAACCATTTAGAATCATACTTCTCCATTGTTAAGTTGGATTTAGAAAAGAAAAGTTGTGTGCTTTTAAATTGCCTATCAATACATGGTTTATATATCAAGAATTTCCCCCTCCCCCCCCCACACCCCACTGGAGGAGGAAAAATACCTTTGTACTTGAAGTGACTAGAAGCTGTATGGAATCCTGATAATTTGCTATGGACAGGGTTTACTAGGGAGAACTAAAGAGGAAAAGATTTCAAAATTGCCGTCTTCTTAGGTTTCTTTTTCCACTTTGTTTATACCTCTCATACACTAATAATGTTCTAGTTCTCTCTTAAAATAAATTGCACACAAGTCATCTCTCCTATTAAAATTTAAACACCTTTGGGGTAAATTAGGCTTCTGTTATTTTTGTGGGTCTTTTTCTCCTTTTCAGTAACTAGAATAATGCCTTAGGTATAAAAATGAAGGACTGTATCTGTGATCCCATGTCCTGGACCCTACTTTTTGTGGAAGGACTCAGACCAGCCAACCTTATCTTCCTCCTGGCTGTGTTTCTGACTTTTCCTAACTTAGCACCATGCCTCACCTGCAGTCTCTCACTGTGAAACCTCCCTCAGCTTCTGGAGGCCATGTCAGGCTAGAACATACATCCAACCCTGAGGTTTTCTCATAGTGCCCTCCTGTGGAACATTCTCTCTGGCATGCCATACCCCTTCTTTCATGGATGAGTTCATCCTCAAGCCTCCATTTTAGGGAGGGTGGAGACTGGCCAATTTTCATTCCCCTCCTTGCTCTGCTTCTGACTTTCCTGACTTACACCATGCGCTCATGCAGGTAACATCTCTTTCTCCCATCCCCACCACACTTTTCAATTCTATTATTTTTTTTCTTCCCCTTGTAGAATGTAAATTGAGGCCAAGGGACTACCCTTCTTTTTCCTTGTGTTTGTATTCCCAGTGCTCAGCACAGTGCCTGGCACAAAGAGTGAAAGCATGCTTTGACATTTATAGGGAACTCCTAAATGAGCAAAGTCCTTCTCCCATGCAGATTAAAACTGTTCATGCAACTGATAGACTTAGAAAGAGAAAGGAAGAGAGTAATCATTTATTAAATGTATACCATGTGCCAGGCACAGTAGTAAGCACTTTACAAATATCTCTCTGGTCATCACAATAACCCTACTAGGTAGGTCTTATTGTTATCTCCATTTTTCAGTTGAAGAAACTGAGGCAAACAGAGATTGACTTGCTCAGACTCTTGTTCAGGGTCACAAAGTATATTAAAAATTTTATCTTATTCTGGTCACCCTTACCACCTCCCATCTTCTAGTCGGTATACTAATTTTATAAGAAGCCAATATAAAGTGGCAATAGCAGGTACTGAAAAGGGGCACCTAGAAATCACAGACTGTGTCAAAAATCAAAGGAGTATGATTTACAAATTGTATCACATATTAACTAAAACTCACATCTTGGTAATATGGGCTCCATCAGGGGAAGCCATTTAGGCTTTGCTGTCAAGTCCTTTTGGTCTTATGATACCTAAATCTCAGACAAATTCCAGACATCAGAGATAAGACCAGTGGATCACCAAATGATATGATAATTTTGAGATTACATGGATATATTAATTTTAAATTTTACTGACACCTTTGAGATGATTTAGGTATATTAATGAACTAACTCCAAGGTGGTACAGATAAGAGTTAGGCTTTCCCCCCCATATATGTGTGTGTGTGTGTGTGTGTGTGTGTGTACATATGTATGTGTATATATATATATATATATATATATATATATATAATATATATATATATACACATACACACACACACACACGCATAAAATAAATGAGACCTCAAACTCCTGTTGCCCAAAGACTTCCCCATCTGCATTGGGTCTATGCACTCATGGTTATGTGAGTGATATTGTCTGCTTCTTCCTTTCCCCATCCTCTCTCCCACCTCTGTTTTCCTTTCTTTACCACCCTGTCTCCAACCCAATGGTTTGCCTCTGTACTCTTTTCCCTGTTTGTCTCCAGTGAGATTACAGCCTGCCTCATTTCATAATTTCATAAATTATCAGTTCATTAAAGAAGTAAATTTATGAGGCAAGATTTGAAGTCAGGTCTTTCTGGCTCCAAAATCATGTCTCTGTCTACTGTGACACAGTATTTCACATGTTCTAGAGCTCAATAAACCTTTGCTGAATGAAGATTATGGTCCAGGTGGAGAAATTCCTCAATATTCATTAGGGAACCTGGTCTACAATTTTATTTCTCTGTTTTTGCTTTCCAATTTAGGTATTAAAATCATATTTTTTTCATAGCAGGAATTTGGTAGGACTTCATGTGTCTTTGGAATCAATTGTTCTTTAAATATTTGGTAGAATTTACTTGTAAAACCTGGGAATATTTTCTTAGGCTTCTTCAATTTCTTTTTCTAAGTTAGGATTATGTTTCTATTTCCTCTTTGGTTAATCTGGGTAATTTATGTTTTTGTAAGCATTCATTTATTTCACTTAGAGTGTCAGTTTCATTGGCTTATAATTGCGAAAATTCGCTCCTAGTGATTGCTTTAATTTCATTTTAATTTGGTGGTGCATTCACTTTTTTCATTTCTGACAGTGGTCATTTGTTTTTCTTCTTTTTCTAAAATCAAATTAACCAATGGTTTATCTATTTTGTTGGGGTTTTTTCCCCACCTAAAACCAACTCCTACTTTTTTTTTATTAATTCATTTTTTTCTTTCAATTTTATTCATCACTCTTTTGACTTGCAAGATTTCTATTTTGGTATTTAATTGGATATTTTTAATTTTTGTTTTTCTAAGTTTTTTTTTAGTTGCATATGCATTTCATTGATCTGCTTTTTTTCTCTTTTATTGATGTGAACATTTAGAGATATGTATTTTGTCCTAAGTAATGCTTTAACTACATCCCACAAATTTTGGTGTGTTGTCTCATTCTGTCATTATCTTTAAATAATTATTGATTATTTCTATGATTTGTTTTTTGACTCACTCATCTTTAGGATTAAATTATTTAGTTTCCAATTATTTTTCATTCTATGTTTCCCCAGCCCTTTACTGAATGTATTTTTTATTGCATTATAATCTGAAAACATTGCATCTAATTTTTCTGGTTTTTTGCATTTGTGAGGTTTTATGGTCTAATACATGGTGATTTTCATTTATAAAACTTCCGTGTACAGCTGAGAAAAAGGTTTACTCATTTCTATTTTCATTCAATTTTGTCTGGAGCTCTGTCATATCTAACTTTTCTATTCATCTTAACTTCTTTCTTATTTGTTTTATGGCTAGATTTCTCTAAGTCTGAGAGGAGTAAATTGAGGTAAATAAGTAATATAGATTTACTGTCCATTTCCTCCTGTAACACATTTGACTTTTCCTTCAAGAATTCAAATGCTATGCCATTTGATGTTTACAGATTTAGTATTGATATTACTTCATTGTTTATGGTACCTTTTTAGCAAAATATAGTTTCCTTGATGACCTCTTTTAATTAGACCTCTTCTTGCTTTTGCTTTGTCTTAGATCACAATTGCTATCACTGCCTTTTTTTTCTTCAGCTGAAACAATCAATTCTGCTCTAATCTCTTATTTTAATTCTGGTGTGTCTTTCTGTTGAAGGTATGTTTTTTGTAAAGAACATATTTAATTCTTGTTTCTAATCCATTCTGCTCTCTGCTTCTTTTTATGGGTGAATTCATTCAATTTATAATCACAGTTATGATTATTAACTGTAATTTCCTATTTTCTTCTCTTTATGCTTCTCTCTTTTTTTTTTGCTCTCTCCTCAGAAATCTGTTTTATTTTGGACCACTACTTCCCTTAATCTATCCTCCCTCTTATCCCTTCTCCTTTCTCTTAGCCCTTTCCCCTCCTGCTTTCCTACTGGAGAAGATAGATTTCTAAACCTAAGTGTGTAGGTGCATTGTGAATAAGTACATATACACACAAAGTTATACATGCGTATATACATACATATGTATATATACATATACATATATACAAACATACACACACAGGTTGACAGTTTCACTTGGGTGAATTTGATCCTCTTTCTCATCAAATACTTACCCACCTACCTATACTCATATATATATATATATATATATATATATATATATATATATATATATATATATATATATATATATATATATACACACACACATATATATACATATATATATACACACATATATATACATATATATATACATATATATACATATATATGTATATATATATATGTGTGTGTGTGTGTGTGTGTGTGTGCATGTGTGTATGTGCAGGGGTGGGGGGGTATGCCCACATATATCATATATATAATATTATAATTATAATATATAATATGATAAAGGTATGGGTATGTATATACACATATAATTACACACATATATTTTTGTATAGGTAGCTGATGAAAATGAAGCTCAAATTCACTCCAGTGAAGTTGTCCATTGCCACTTCTCCTCCATTGTACATACTCTTTCTTGCATGCTGTGGAGATTAAAATTGTCCAATCAGAAAACAAAAAAAGAGAGATTGCAGCAGAGCTTTGAGCCAATGGCACTTTGTTAAATGGTCCATGGTCCCCTCTAATGAAGTGGACCTCACATCTTCCTCACAATCTGAGACACCACCTTCTTCCAGGGTCTCACTCTGACCTTTCATTGGCTATGAAGCTGAAGAATTCAGCTTGACACATTATTTTAAAATCATTTCAAGAGGAATGTTGAGAGTTCAGCTTAAATACTCCTTGTATTCTGCCATCTTGGCTCAGGTTGAGAAATCCCTAAGGTAGTATTTGAAACAGTGGGGAGTCTTTAGTCTGGGAATGCTCTGGATATTTTTATTTCATAGCTTTTTAGTTTTAGAAACTGCCCTTCTCCTAACACCTTCACTCCAACTCCAGGTGAAACTTTTTACTTCTTTTGGCTATAATCTATCTTTGCACCTTCATTGTGCATCATTCCCCCTCATGCAATTCAGCCAGCTTGCATCCCTTACATGACATTCTATCTCCCCTTCCTGACCATGTCTAAGCATTTACACAAAATGTTCCCAAAGCCTGTAATTAATTTTCTCCTTACCTTCAAGCCTCTGCTCAACTCTGACCTCATACACAAGGTCTTCCCTGGTTCCTTCTAGTTGTTAGCCCCACCATTAGAGAGATAGAGGTATATAGATTTATACCTATATACATAAATTTATATATAGGTAGATATATGTATACAGGTGTGTGTGTGTGTGTATATGTAAAGAGACAGATATATATAGATAGATAAATATTTGTATACATAAAGGCATATCTGTGTGTGTGTGTGTGTGTGTGTGTGTGTGTATCATAATTATCTGTATGTGTGCTATTTTTCTCCAATAGAATGTAAGCTTTTTGAGAGCCAAGACTGTGATTGTATCCTGGCTCAGTGCCTGGCTCTTAATAAATACTTATGGAATTAATAAGATAATGAGACTTATAAGTCCCAGGAGAGCTATTTTTCTACATCTGTAAGCCCAATATTAATTCATTTACTTCTATTTATAAGAGGATAGCTTAAAGACAACAATTCTACTTCAATAACAAAGTTTGTCTTAGGTAGCATTTTCAATGCTAGGTTTGTTCCATTCATTTATTTCATGCCAGTCTTTTGGTTCCTGTATTTTTTACTCTCTGCCTTACTATGATACATGTGACTTATTGGTTCTTATCTGTCTGCTAGGTTCTGTGCTATGACCAAACTTGTTATCCTCTTATGCCCCGGCCCTCACTGTCTACCTGATTTTAAATTGCAACCTTTCACTGACTTCTGAAACCATTCTTATCCTTCAAGCCTTGACTGACATGGCTTGACTGGCCTCTTCATCTATTGACTGCTCAGACTTTCTGAACTCTTCAAATCATGCTTTAGTTTCCCTCATCTCAGCTTCTTCTCCCTGCATTGACAATTTTCTGTACCAATGCCCATTTATGGCAAAGCTCATATTATTTTAAGATACCAAAACCATACATTTCTATCATTGAAAGAACACTGATATGACTCCCAGCACAAAGCTGAGATGTGACCACAAGTCATTTTGGATACCTGACTATCAAGAGGTAACCATAGCAACCATTGTGTCCCTTGAGTAATTCTCTGCTAGAATCTTGTGTGTTTTCTTCCTTGAATAGCATTCCTCCCATGAACTTAGTGTCCTGAACTAAATAAAGCTTTTACCTTGGTCCATTATTTAAAGTAGAAGAGATCCTAGGACTTCCCAATTTCAACAAACTTTACAACCTAAAAGGCAAATAATGTTAAGAAAAGACCACATTCCAATTATTCCCCTTGAGATACCACATGATCCATCCAAACTGTCCTTTCTGTTTTGTATTCATGACACTTCCACTATTTTTTGATGTTTTTATACTAGCTGTTCCTCATGAATCCCATATACTCCCACCTCACCTCTTCCTTTTACTGTCTTTTGACGCCTTAAAGAGTAATCTTAGGTGCTACCTTCTAATTTCCTCACCAGAAAAAAAAATAGTGCCTTATACACACACACACACACACACACACACACACACACACACACCCCAATTATAATAAGCAGCAAAGATTGCTGGAAGCATAGTTTTCTCACCTAAAAGGAGAAAAGTGTGGATATACACTAGCAGCAAGGACAAGATGGCAAGGGAAAGATCTTGTATGACTCAGACTCCATCCAAGCAGGATCGGGGAGGGACAAACCTGTGCTATTTTCTGTCAATAGAGAGAGATGTGACTCCTCATAGGTGCATAGTATGACATATATGACTTGCATGAGGAACTTACTAAGTTGGTTCCAGAGACTCTTCAAGAAAGACAAACAATAACAGAATATTATAGGAAAGTGGTGTTGAGAGAGAAAGAATTTGGAACTGTGTATAGGCATAGGAACCTTGACCCATCTGGTCCCTGAACCTTGCTTGAAATTCTAGAGACTATGGAAAATGGACCTGAGCTGGGAAAGATTGTCTTCTCTTTCCTGTTTGAAATGACATCTTATCTTGTTCCTCACTTAATATTTCTTTCACTTTTAATTAAGTGCAATACAGTCTGTAAAACCTCTAATTTCTGTTTAATATTTTGCTTGGATAAATAGTTTTACCTGATAGTATTATATTTGTGATGATCTTTTGCATGGGAAATATCCAAGCTGACAAGTATAAAAGACTACCCTTCCCAATCCCACTTAAGAGCCTTCTGTTAAGAAGCTTTTGATCTATTATCCTCTGTTTTGTTTGTTCTTATTCTCAAGGAGGACCAGAACAAAAGGGTGGTGATGTCATAACACGCAAGTAAATTGGATTTAAGTGAGGGAAGGCTGTGCAAAGTTACCAGCCTCACTTTCTCCTCCAGAGCCATCTGGGTCCAGTGGCAAGATATAGATTAAGATGACTGGAGATGGCCCTGGGTGCAATGGGAGAATTTGGCCTTTTTAAGCTAAATCTTTAACAATCTGCGAGGGGAAGACCATCGGGGTTCCTGGCCAAAAGAAACAATTGCTATTTACACAGAGAAAATACAGCTTACAAAACTTCAAAATGCAGCCAGAAACCTATCAATGTAATTGTGAAATATTTTAAAAATAAATAACAACATAATGAAACATAGATAGCATTATACCTTAAAAGTAAGTCAATATGTAGGTTCAGGGATCCTTATTTTGATTTTGACACCACTGCTCTAGAGCAGAGGTTTCAAACTGCAAGGACCAGTAAATCTCTGAATATGTCCTGAACTAGATTAAGATGTAACTAGGAAATGTTTAAGAAAATAAATAAAAAATACAATTCAACATAAATTATGTAAATTACTAAGTTTTTAAGTCAATTTGTGGCCAGCAGGTATGCTTTCTTATTTGAGTTTGACACCATTACCCTAGACTACTAACATTTGAGGGAAATAGATAATTCTTTGGGGCAGCTGGGTTGTATATAACGGCTAGAATGTTGGGCCTGAAGTCGGGAAGATGAGTCTTCCTGAGTTCAAATCTGACCTCTGACACTTATTAACTATGTGACCCTGGGCAAGTGACTTCACCCTGTTTACCTCAGTTCCTTATCTGTAAAATGAGCTGGAGCACTAAATGGAAAACCATTCCAGGAACTTTGCCAAGAAAACCCCAAATATGATTATGAAAAGTCAGATATGACTGAACAACAACAACAAAACATAATTCTGGCTTGATATTCTTCTCAGAGACAGGAGAAAGAGAAAGCATTCAGCCTCAGTAGAATCCTTGGGTTGTTCCTTTCTCTCTTACCTTGCTACAATGTTGTAGATGCAAGTATAACCCTTGGCTCTCCTCCTTTCTGCAAAGGTGAGCCAGACCTCAGATCATATCTACCAACGCCACCTGTGACTTGCATTTATATATTTATATAACCCATGTGCCACATGTATGGATCATAATTATTAGCAGTTAGAGCCTTGTCTCACTCCCTCATTCTCTTGTGTATCAGCCTGTACAAAACTTTCTGTTTGCCTTAATGTACCTGTCTTGCAATGTTGCAGGGACCTGGTCAAGTTTACTGATGTTTACTTTGCACTCAGCTACAAAGCCATCTTTCTTTTTCCCTGCCTCCCTCCATGTAGACAAAGCTAAATGTATCTGTGGCTCTATCTAGCATGGCTAATGGTTCTTTCTGTTACTGTTGCTCTCTTATAAATTGGTTTGTTTCCATTTGCTGCAGGCATGTCATTACTTGAGATTGGAGTGTACATAGGAGGACAGCCTTGAGGGCTTTTGCATTTCACAGACTATGTACAGAAGAACCTTGGAGTCTTGGCTGGGAAGTTAAAAGGCCTCCTTTGCAAGATATTGAGGTAGTTTAGCTTTATGAATGATCCTATAAATCCTCCAAGCAGAAACCCAAAGTCACTTAGATTTCCTATGAAGGAATTAGCCAGTCAGAGCCACCATTCTTCGGAGAGCCTGTAAGTACTATCCCTGAGGTTAAACTCCTTCACTTTTAACAAAAGGAAGGGAAAAGTTAGATAAGACCAGACCCACCACAGTGACACCTAGTGCTATACCTAAATATGTACACATTGTCCACCTCAGATTGACTGTTACTTCTTGACAGTTTTGCTTATATCCCAGCTGCCTAGAACAGCACAAGGTATATGTTACCCACTGTATCCTGGACTACCACCAGTAATTTTGACCTTTGTCCTGCCACCAGACTCCAAGGACTGGAGGACAGAGCAAGGCTGACACCTTTGCACAGCTCTGCCTCACTCAAATCCAATTCACACGCAAGGCAAGACATTACCTTCACGATGTCATTGGTCCTCTTTGAGAATGAAGAATGCACAGCAGCAATAGGCAATAAAAGTTTTGATTGATTGATAAAGGACAGAAATAAAAGTATTAACTCCAACAACTTTTATTGCAGACAATGTTATTGTACTGGACTTACAAGGAAGTCTTCTGTATGAGCTAAGATATCATTTCTCAGAGTCAATTTTGGATATTACTAGGATGGAGATTTAAAGTATTCCAGCCAGTGCATCCCTCTGGTTGGAGGGGTGTTCTTGTGTGGCTCTTTATCACTTTTCTTGAGAATGTGTACAGGGATGATGGGGTTCAGGATGGGTCATGCATGCAGGAGAACTACCCACAGAGGATCTTCAGATATGAAACTAAAGCCCACCAATCTTACATTAGACATGAATCACTTGTTATTTATTGAGATTTTACACTGAACAAAGTAGTCAGGCTCTGAGCCCTGATCAGATTTACACTGACCAGATTCAACTTTTTTTTTAACTGGCTTTTTGGGAAAATATATACAGAGCTTTGACAGTATTACCTAAAATGTTATTTCTATTTCTAGGTACTATGGTGCATTTTAAAAAGACAGAACAGTAAACTATAATTAGACATATGTGTAAGTTTGTGAGTTTTCACTTCACTTTCAAGTAAGGAAAGCCTAAAGAAGGAAAGAAAATCTTTTATACACCAAATTAATGCTAGGGGGGAAAAAAACCTCAGTTTTTACTACATCTTAGTTAAATGGATGAAACAAGAACTGTTTCAGTGACTATATAGTGTTTCATATTTGTCTTTCTGCTTATATGTTCCATGATATTGCCATGTATAAGATTTGGCTGATTGTGATTAAACTGTTTATATCTTTGGAGCAGAGAAGAGCAATACATATTTTAACTTTGAGTTGTTTCACAAATCACTCTCTTGAAATAAAGTGGTTGCCAATAAAACATTTTCAAACCGACATATTTCCTGTAATTTTAAATGTATTTTGGTCAAATTTGGTATATGGGTAGAAGTTTCCCAGATATGGGATTACACTGAGTGGTCTACATTTCACAGGACTTTCAGATATAGTAAACTTTCTTTCAATGAAATTCCTTCCCTATAAGCCTCAAGGAGCTTTATTTAAACCACAGAATATACTTTGTACACATATTTCTAAGGAGTAAGATGGAAAGTTGCCCAATTCAAATATATTACACTTTTACATGGGGCAAGTGAATAGAAACCCCTTTTTATTATTATAGTCAAAATTCTAATATGGTAGCTCTCATAATTAATATTACTTCAATATAACAAAGATAATTCTCTTTCCTGCCAAAGTAATCTTCCTAAAGTATGATCCTTACCATGTAACTCCTGTGCCCCCCCCAACCCCCTCCACACATTCAATAACTCCAGTGCATCACTATCACCTCCAAGATCAAATGTAAAATCATTTGTCTGGCATTCAAAACTCTTTATAACTTATCACCCCTTTCCAACTTCTGGTACTTTACACTACCTCCCAAGTATTCCATTATCCAGTGACACTGACCTCCTTATTACTCTTCTTATAAGCCACTCCTCCTGACTAAGCATTTTCACTGTATATCCCCCATGCTTGGAATGCTCTTCCTCCTCATTTCTGCTTCTCGGTCTCCTTGGTTTCCTTCAAATCCCAGCTAAAATCTCATCTTCTGCAGGAAATGTTTTCTGATCTCTCTTATTTCTAGGACTGATGGAAAATGAAGTCATCAGGAAGATTCTAAGCCTTTTATAAAGTATGGTTTGGGAAGGCATTTTAAGTTCCACCCTCTAGCTCTCCAAACAGAGAGGAAAAGGCAAATGAAGTTAAGTTGAGAAAGTATTGAGTATCAACACCTGAGTCAATCAATATGGTGATGAAATTTCAGGTGATCCCATTATCCTGTGGCGTTAGGGTAGGAAATAGTTGTTATATGGAGACAAAGCTAAACAGAGATGCTGATGGAAAATGGAGTTACTGAGAGTTGTAAGATAAAATAAATAAGCTATCCAGGATTCTAATGTAGACTTTCTGAAACTCAATTCAGTGAAGTAAGAAAACAAAGACTTAGATTTGCAGGTCATCTTAGAAGCCATCCTGTCCAATGCCCTACTTTTACAGAAGAGGAAATTGGGGTTCAGAGAAGTCAAATGGCTTCTACAAGGTCACATTAATAATTAGCTGTCCTGGCTTTCCAAATCTAGTACTCTTTCCACTATTCCATGTTGTTCTGCTCACAACTGCAAGAGAAGATGAATTACTTCCAACTGGGGTTTTTGGGTCTGACTTCACAGAGGTGGTGATGTTTAAATAGAACTTTGAAGACTCTGTGGATTACTAATAGAGTGAATGGCATAAGCAAAGTGACAAAGGCAAGAAAAAGAAAGGGCATGACTCAGTGACACTTGTCAAGATAGTTTATCCTGAGTAGAATGATGTGCAATGGGGAATAATGAAAAACAAAGCTGGGAAGGTAAAGTGAGTACAAATTATATAGGGCTAAGTAGGGAGGAACCATTAGAATTTACTGAGTATAAAGATTACACCATTATAGCAGTGTTTTAGGAAGGTTCATGTGGCAGCAAATGCTGGACAGATTTGAAGGGGATACAATTAATAATGATAATTATTATTGTAGATAACATTTATAGTATATCAAAATTTTCAAAGTGCTCTAATTATGTTATCTAATTTGATCTTCACAACAACCCTAGGAGGTATATTTTATTGTCATTGGCATTATACCAGATGAGGATGAGAGATCAAGTGACTTGTCCAAGATCACACAGCTGAGGCTAGATTTGAACCAAAGTCTTCCACTCCAAAATTAATGCTCTAGCCACTGTCCCATTAAGCTAACTAGAGGCTAATACCTCATCCATAAGTGAAGTAATAGGTGCCAATGCTCAGCTAACACTCAGTGGCAGACCTACCCTATAGTGGAGGAGCTTTCTTGAGATAGGAGGGGTGAAAGACAAGCACAGCACATAGTAAACATTCAAAACATCATAACGACCTCAGCTCTGAAGAACCCCCCTCAGCCCCATCATTTCTCAGAGCTTGCCTGCTTTGTTAATTTCATCAACATTTCCTGTTCCTCTTTCCTTTGCCAAGCTGCTATATAGATGGCTCTCCTGTTGTAACACTCTGGCCTTGAATTTGGTGAATACTCCCTGCCTCAACTCACCTTCCCTAACCCTTTCTCAAGGCCATTAAGAACTCATCCCGGCCCCTAACATCCTAGGCCTGCAGTAGAGTAGTGTCAGTGGAAATGGAAAGCAAGGAATGGATACAAACAAGCATTGCAAAGAGGAAAATGACAAGATTTGTCACCTAAGATGGAAGAAAAATAGAAACTGGGACAAACAAGGAAGGGAGGGGGAGTGACAAGGGAGAAATAGGAAAGAAAATCCATTGTGAAGGACAACAACAGAGAAATAATGAGAGCTGAGAAAAGTAGAAGTATTCTGTTTTATTTCTGAGAAAACAATAACACATTTTTATTTTTATCAACCTTTTCCCCAAATTATCTTCTTTTTTTATTTCTCAGAAACACTTATTTTTGTAAAGTGGAGATCATAATGAGCAAATATGTAGACATCTTCCAGTTCCAACCAACGAACTTCTAAAATACTTATCATAAATATACAGAACCTAAAGAGAGAGACACAAAGTCTATATTCAATAAGCAAAAGGATTGGAGGGAGGAGTAGGTAAAATGAACATATATACACACACATGTATAATATGCACATATGTACATTTGTATAATTTATTTATTTAGATATAATATTTCATATATTATATACAAATATATACACGTACATATTTATATGTATATTGTATCTATACACCTAAGTGTACTGATGTATACACACATGCATGTATACATGCATGTAATAGGTCCCTGTGGAATTTTCACTGGAGTATGTGAGATATATGAGAATGTGGAGATATTCTTATAAGAGCAGAAAGAATTCTATTTCTATTTATTTAGGAGATGGTTTTGTGTATTTGCTTACACACAAAAATAAAGGAAGGAAAATGTAAACTCTGGTTTCCTAGTGACTCTTATATGGTAAAAGTCTCAGTACCTGGTCCCCTTATCACTAGGATTCTCCAGCTGAGTTCAGCCAGTGTGAAAAGATCCTTGGAATTCCCAGTTTTCCAGCTAGCATTTGTCCTGTTATAAATAATAATTCACATATTTATAAAGTACTTCATATTGACTAGACCTCAGATGCCTGCAGTGCAGAAACTGGTACTCTTCCCCCTCCTTTAAGCACCGAGTGCAAAAATATTCTCTCAGTGGGTGCTAAATGAACATTAATTAATGATGGATTGAGGGTACTTTGCCATCTGTTCAGTGCTGATTTAAAATATATTATTGTTACTTAATTGGATTATTTTTAGCCTTACTGTTCCAGTTGGGTGAACATTAATGGTTAAAACAGAGAATTGTCCAAGAAAGTCATCACACTCCTTTCTCATTCTATTTCAGATGATCAACTGATTTTTGAATGGTAAATACTTTGAATTGTCAATAAAAGATCTTTTCTCATGCAAAATATTTAAGAATTATAAAATAACCCTTCTTTAAGTAGAAATCAAAATCCCATGTTTGAAATGATAGTCAAGGAATTGTAATCCACCTAAGACTTTACAAGAATCCCACACTTTCAAAAGATTATCAAAAAGGTAAAAAACAACAAATATGATTTATGCATACAGTATGTGGTACTACATGTCTATTTGAAGAAAAATCATATTTGCCTTGTCTTTTGTGGTTTTCCTATTAATTATGTAGTAGTCATTTCTCTATGAATGAGAAACTGAGAGACTGCAAATGCTCTCTAGGCCAAAAGAGATTTCTGAGAGATTAATTCAGCCTTTTCTGATCAATATTTCAACACAGAACAAAGCAATAGCACGTAGCATAGTAACCAAACCAGAGATACTAAACTTTCTTTGTGAAGAGGCATCAGGAGAGACTGACAATGCAGGTGTTTAAAGTATCCAAGGATGTCTTTAAAACATTCAGTTTTGTGCTTCTTTCATCCATTTTACATTAAGGGATTCCTGGGTTAGACTTTCTTCTTACTTGAAGCCAGGTCCAATGCAATGTAGTGACACCACATCCCAGATGTTTCCATAGAAAAGTAAGCAAAATTCCATGTTGTGAGGGAAAATACAGTATCCCTGTATGCTTGAAACAGTATATTGGGACAAATCAAATTTTTATTCATTTTTGCTGAACACCAGAGCAAAGAAAAAGCATGATATCCTCCTTCTTAAGAGGGGAAAAATAAAAACTTATGATGTAGACTACAGAATTAGAGTATGTTGTTAAATATACAAATATATGCCATTTTGCTGTTGGTTTCATGAGGCTAATTAGACTCCCTCACTAGACCAATACATTATGATGTTACAGAGATAGAACCTGGATGGAATGAAAGAGACTTTGCTCCAAAGCACTAAAATTTCAGAGGCATAAAAATTTAACACAAGCACTCCTTTAGGAGTGTAAACACCTAATCACAGAAAAGTAGAGGCAGCATATCCTGGTGGATAGAAACCCAACCTCAAAGCCATGAAAACTTAGGTTCAAATTCCACCATTGACACATACTTGGAGCCATGTGGCCCAAGACAATTCATTGAACCTCTCAGTGCTCTAATCAACTTTCTAAGATTCTAAGTTGCAGATATTGTGTCCATCCACATTAGTAGAAAGAGTTTATCTAAGTAGGAATTCCAAATACTAAAGAAATCACAGATTACATCTATGGCAAAAAATAATTAATGAAAATAGAAAACTAACAGATCAGATGTTGTGACAGTTATTCATAGAATGCATGAGACAGAGCAGCCCAAGATAGAATCTCTTACTATTCATGTCCCCTGTAGCAGAATGAAATACAAATTCCTATTCATCATGTAGAATAAGAAGCTTTTAAATAAAATATTGCTAAATCATGTTAGGGACTATATTCATCAACATCATCATCATCATCATCATGGAATCAAAAGATTTTATAGTTAACAGATTGTTTTTAATCTTACATCAGAGTTTGCTTCAGTTTCTTTTTTCTTTGGGATAGCTATTCTATTAGAGGACATTTATAGGGGTTATACTTTTAAGTAAGCAGTATATCATTTTATCAATGGTTCACTTTGGTCTGATAAAGCTATTTCACCAGAGATCCCTTTGTGCCTAATGCATGTTTGTATTTTTTTTTTTTACAATTTGTCCAACCACTCTGGTGGTAGCATATGGTTAGTTTTGTTAATTGGGCTTTTTGTTATGCTGTGTCTGCAAAGTTTCTTTTAATTTATATTCAAATGTTTGTTATCCTCTGGCAGTCTGTTTTGCTATGTCTCAGTTTGTTTTGTGACCCATGACTATAGCATGTTTTTTCAAACTGTGTTCTGGCAGATTTTTTGCAGATGCCCACCATGTGTTAGTTTTCTACTACAGTTTAATTCCTTGTCTGTGTAGCTAGCTAGCAGAGCTGGGCATTTTCATACTGGGCTGTCATCATTTCAGCTTATAAATGCTTATGCTTTGATGAATCCATTATTTCATGTTGTTTGCCTTTAATTAAAAAGTCTGACAAGAATTTATTAGGTGCCTACTGTGTGTTAGGCACTGGGGATTCATAGATAAAAATGGAAGAATTTTTGCCCACAAGGAGCTCACATATGTAGGAAAGTAAGAAGAAAGGAAAGGGATCACCATGTTTACCCATAAGTAATACAACTTTGGGTTATTTTGTATCAGACTTGTGATATCATCTGTGTAGGTAACTCCTAGTAAGAAACTACTTTTACAAAAACTAATTATTACCTGCTCTACAAATTATAGTCTTATGTACACTTTGTTGAAGGCACTCAAAGGGTTAAATAATTTGCCCAGCATCCTTTAGCTAGTCTGTATTAGAAGCATTACTTGAGCCTAGGTCTTCTTGACTTCTGGGTTAACTCTCCATTCATTTTATCATGCTACATAAAAGCAGTAGGACAAGCGAAATCATGAAAAGCCTTTTAAAGGAGGATCATACTTGCCTTGTGTATTGAAGAAAGCTAAGAGTTAAAAGATTATAGAGCAGAGGAGAGAGAATGTTCCAGGAATGAAGGACAGCCTGTGCAAAGACATAAAGGTAAGAAATAAAATGATTTAAAAGAGGTATAGCAAGCCTGTCAGTTTGCTAGTTTGTCTGGAATGCATTTTGTTTAAAGAGGAATAACAAGTAATCAAACCAGAAAGACAATCTCAAACCAGATTGTCAAGACTTTTCAATATTACATAGCAAAAACTGCATTAAATCTCTCTCTCTCTCTCTCTCTCTCTCTCTCTCTCTCTCTCTCTCTCTCTCTCTCTCTCTCTCTCTCTCTCTCTCTCTCTCTCTCTCTCTCTCTCTAATAGGAAACCGCTGAAGTTCATTAAGTGGGAGAGTTACAAGGTCACACCTGTGTATTAGGAATATCAATGTCTGTGGTATATTGCAGAGAGGAGAGCCTCAGCAAAGGAAGATCAATGAAGAAGCTAGTGCAATGGACAGGTGAGAGGTAATGAAGACTTGAGCTAGGGTAATTGTGGCATGATTACAGAAATAAAGCCACATGTTGTCCTGTTATGGTATTATTCTAGATGTTCTCAATTTATAGAATTCTTACTTGTGTCTTTCCATAGGTTGATCCATAAAGGGTCAGCCTAACATACTGTGAGATTCTTCTGATTGTTTTTAGTATTTAATAGGTTTCACTTTTCTTTTTTTTTTTCAGCTAAAGACAAGGTTTATTAGAACATCCATCATATTGGGCAGACTCTTAAGGAGTCTGAACATTAGTAAACTATTGCCTAGATTATAAGAATCTGAGCAGTGGCTAGATTATAAGAATAAAAATCTAAGCACCTTAAATGGAGACAGAATGGACCTTATATACACAAAGACTATGGGAGGGATCTAGGAGTGGCCAAGTAGTCTATGAGGTAATAGAATTCCAGGGACCAATACCAACTAGGCTAAGGGAGAATGGAGCCTAGATAGGATTAAGGGCAGGGAAGTGGCCTGGGGCCATAGGTAGATTCCACAATGGAGGGCTAGGCTAGTTTAAGGGTAACAGAAAATTGGGAGACTGGATGTAGCCACAATGAAAGGCCAGTTGATGGGATTATAGCCTCAGGCAACCACCAGAGATTTAGCCAGGTGGGAGGATTCACTTTTCAAAGAAAGGTCCTTCTTAAGCTTTTGCCCAGAATCTATTAATGCTTACCTTTGATCTTTCCATTGTTCTTTAGAGTAGCACTTATTTTGATTTTTTGAAAATTGTGGTATTTATCTTTTAAAGCTACAATACTAAACACCATATTGATGTTAAGGAGGTAGACTTCTTGATGGCAGCAGTCTGGTGGCACAAAAACACTATAAACTTTCCACAAAGCAATCTGTCCCAATGCCCTACTATAATTCAATTTTCAGAACAATTTATTTTCTATCTGCAATGTTTGTCTCTACACACACACACACACACACACACACACACACACACCCAAATGATTGCACATACATCTATCTTTGTTTACATATAGCTAGCTGGTACAGTGGATAGAGCTCCAGGAAGACTGGAGTTCAAATCTAACTTCACACATTTACTAGCTATGTGACTCTGGGCAAGTCACTTAACCCCAGTTTGCCTTAGATTCCTCATCTGTAAAAATGAGGGTAAAGGCAGAGCCAAGATGGTGGAGTGAAAGCAGTGACAAACCCCACAAAATACCTGTGAAAAAAAAGTCTCTAAACAAATTCTAGAGCAGCAGACCTCACAAAAATACAGAGTGAAACAAATTTCCAGCCAAAGACAATCTGGATGGTTGATTGGAAAAGTCTATTGTACCGGGAGAGACACACAGGTAAGCAGGGGCACACAGGCAAAACCAGGCCTGGTTTTTGAGGAGCAGGCCTCAGAGGATTGAATCATGGGCAGGTGTGGTGGTTTCCAGACTTCTCAACCCACAAACAACAAAGACAACTTAGAAGGTCAGTAGGAAAGGTCTATGATTGTGGTCAGAGAGAAGCTTGGTCAGAGAGAAGCTTGGTCCTAGCCTCTGTCCCAACACAGAGCAGGGTAGCTTCTCCTTCCTGGGCTCCCTGCTCATAGACAGAGGGGGAATTGAGTGGCTGATCAAAGAGAGATTGCAGGGATCTCTTTGCTGGTGCTGAGGGAGGATTCTCTCACTTTGATCTTGCTTGGATCTGGGTCACAGTTCTAGGTGGAAGTCCTGGGCGAGGACAAGCACTGGCATTGTGGAGTTTATACTGGTAGTACAGAGAAAATCCTCTTCACAGTTCCAAGGCAGAAAAGAGTGCTCGTGGTCACTCATAGACCAAAGTACAGGCCAAGAAAGGAGTAAACACCTTGCCCTTGATCATACTACCTTGGAAGAAGTGCAAACTTACAGACTCCTAGAAGTATCTCTGAAAACAGCTGTACAAAGCCACTGAAGCTTCCACATTGGAAGCAGAAATCTACCTTAACAAAGAGTATAAAACTCAAGTAATTGGCTTGGATCATGAGCAAACTGCACAAAACAAGTCAGACCATATAATTTTCTTTGGTGACAAAGAACACAATACAACCAGAAGAAGACAACAAAGTCAAAGCTCCCACATCCAAAACCTCCAAGAAAAACATGAATCAGCCCCAGGCCATGGAAAAGCTCAAAAAGGATTTTGAGAAGCAAGTAAGAGAAGTAGAGGAAAAACTGGGAAGAGGAATGAGAGTGATGCAAAAACATCATGAAAAACTAGTCAATAGCTTGCTAAAGGAGACCCCCAAAAAAATACTGAAGAAAGCAACACCTTAAAAAATAGCCTAACCCAAATGGCAAAAGAGGTCCAAAAAGCCAATGAGTAGAAGAATGCCTTAAAAAGCAGATTTGGTCAGATGGAAAAGGAAGTCCAAAAGCTTACTGAAGAAAATACATTCTTAAAAATTAGAATGGTGCAATTGGAAGCTAGTGACTTTATAAGAAATCAAGACACTTTAAAACAAAACCAAAAGAATGAAAAAATAGAAGACAATGTGAAATATCTCATTGGAAAAACAACTGCCCTGGAAAATAGATCCAGGAAAGATAATTTTAAAATTATTGGATTATCTGAAAGCCATGATCAAAAAAAGAGCCCAGACATCATCTTTCAATAAATTATCAAGGAATACTGCCCTGAACCAGAGGGTAAAATAGAAATAGAAAGAATCCACTGATCACCTCCTGAAAGAGATCCCCAAAGGAAAACTCCTGGGAATATTGTAGCCAAATTCCAGAGTTCCCAGGTCAAGGAGAAAATATTACAAGCAGCCAGAAAGAAACAATTCAAGTATTGTGGAAACACAATCAGGATAACACAAGATTTAGCAGCTGCTACATTAAGGAACCAGAGGGCTTGGAATATAATATTCTGGAGGTCAAAGGAGATAGGATTACAGCCAAGAATCACCTACCCAGCAAAACTGAGTATAGTCCTTCAGGGAAAAAAAATGGATATTCAGTGAAATAGAGGACTTTCAAACATTCTTGATGAAAAGACCAGAGCTAAATAGAAAATTCAGCCTTCAAATACAAGACTCAAGAGAAGCATGAAGATGTAAACAGGAAAGAGAAATTATAAGGGATTTATTAAAGTTGAACTGTTTATGTTCTTGCATGGAAAGATGATATTTGTAACTCACGAGACCTTTGTCAGTATTAGGGTAGTTGGAGGGGAAAAAATTATATGGATAGGTAGATAGAGATAGATAGATAGATAGATAGATAGATAGATAGATAGATAGATAGATAGATAGATAGATAGATAGATAGATAAAGGGCACAGGGTGAGTTGAAGATGAAGGGGTGACATCTGGAAAATAAAAGTAAGGGGTGAGAGGATTAAACTGGGAGAAGGAGAAAGGGAAAGATGGAATGGGGTAAATTATCTCACATAAAACAGACAAGAAAAGGCTTTTACAATGGAGGGGAAGTGGGGGAAGATGAGAAGGAATGAAAGAATCTTATTCTCATCAGACTTGTCTTAAGGAGGGAATAAAATATAGACTCAGTTGGGTATGGAAATCTGTCTTACCGTACAGGAAAATAGGGGGAGAAGAGGACAAGAGAGCAGGGGTATGATAGAGAGGAGGGCAGATTGGGAAGCAAACACTTTTGAGGAGGGACAGGGTCAAAAGAGAGAATAGAATAAACAGGTGGGGGAGAGGCAGGATAGGATGAAGGGGAAATATTGTCTGTTGTTCACAACATGACTACTATGGAAGTGTTTTGCATGACTCCACATGTATAACGTGTATCAAGTTGCTTGTCTTCTCAATGAGGGTGGGTGGGGAGGGAGGAAAGGAGAAAATTTGGAACCCAAACTTTTTAAAATAAGTGTTAAATATTGTTTTCACATGCAACTGGGAAATAAGATATCAGGCAATGAGGCATGGAAATCTATCCTGCCCTACAGGAACATAGAAGGGGAAGGGGATAAGAGAATGGGAAGGGGGAGATAGAACAGAGGAGAGCTTAGGGGAAAGAGTATTCAGAATGCATGCCATCTTAGGGTTGGGGGAGGGACAAGATGGGGAGAAAATTTGGAACTCAAAATCTTGTGGAAGTGAATGTTGAAAACTAAAAATAAACAAATTAATAAGTAACAAAGAAATAAGGGTAAAAATAATACCTACCTCCCAGGGTGGTTGTGAGGATCAAATGAGATAATAATTATAAAGCAGTTAGTGGAATGTCTGGCACATAGTAAGAGCTACATAAATGTGAGCTATTGTTATCTATTTATCTATCTAACCTCATGAAAATAGAGCTCCAAGACTTCATCACTGCATGGATATAGTACTGAATTTTCAAAGGTTATGCTGATGGAGAGTAGGCTTTGATGGTTTGAAGCTCCAGTGCAGGTCCCATAAGGGACTGTATGTCTGTTGCTCAAGGAACAATCTTAGATAAGTTTATATACCTTCCTTATCAGATTAGTTTGTTGATGATTTTTTCAGCACAGCAATTCTAGAGGGATTATATGCTGAATTCATGGAGGAAGCACTCACATTATCAAGTGACATATCCTTGAAGTGTGTATGATATAACATGTGTGTGTGTGTGTGTGTGTGTGTGTGTGTGTATATATATATGTGTGTGTGTGTATATATATATATACACACAGGCATACACATACATAAGTATATACACATATGTGTATATTATATATATATACCATATAGAAACACTATACACACATATGTACACACACAAATATATACACACATGCATATATATATGTATATATATATATATATATATATATATATATATATATATATATATATATATATATATATATATATATATATGTATGTATGTATGTATGTATGTATAACTTTACTTCAAAGCCTTCTCAGCAAAATCCATAGGAATATGGAAGAGGTTGATCTAAATCATTCACTGTAATACCATGGGTAAAAAAGAACATTGCCTATACTGTGCCATGAAACTTGAAAGATGACTTCTCAAAACAATCTGTTCATCTGTCTCTGTCTCTCCCCTTCTCTTTATCTGTATATCTGATTCTCTGTTTCTATCTCTTTGCCCTCTCCCCTTCCTTCCTTCCTTTCTTCTTTCCTTCCTTCTTTCCTTTCTTCTTTCCTTCCTTTCTTCCTTCCTTCCTTCCTTCTTTCCTTCCTCCCTCTCTCCCTTCCTTTCTCCCTCTCTCCCTCCCTTCTCTCTCTCTCTCTCTCCCTCTCTCTCTCTCTCTCTCTCTCTCTCTCTCTCTCTCTCTGCCTCTGTCTCTGTCTTTGTCTCTCTCTCTCTCTCTCTCTCTCTCTCTCTCTCTCTCTCTCTCTCTCTAAGTGTGTACACATATTATACAATATTTCAAAGATCATTTATTTTTTAAATGCTGTATTCTTCCACGGATACAACTTTCAATTCTCTTAGAGTTGCTCTGTCTGAAAATTTTGTCACCAAATTTACATAATGATGAACTTCTCCAAACTTCTCTATACATAAGTATAAAATAGAAATACCTATATCTATTTACTTACAGCTATGTTCATGTCTACACCTCTCTATATATAGATCTATCTATCTCTGTCTCTACATCCTTAGAGTTGGAGTTACAAGTGGATCTGAGGGACCTAATTTGACCAGTTATCCTTTCAACTTCATATCATCATCTAAGATAAATAGGTTTACACACATTTTTTTCCAATGAATGGTTAGATCAATACCCTTCATATTGTCATGGATTTCATTGAGGAGACCTTGTAGTTATCTAGGGAGGGATACAATTGGGGTAAAAAGGAAGGCTATAAGTCAGCTACTTTAGCCTTTGATAAAGTTGGTCAAATGACCTAGGTGGAGATCAGTAGATTAAAAATTATGGTGATCCTGTGGTACTAGAGTGTCACATGTACTTTGAAGCAGGAAAAATCCCTGAAGAATGGAAATAGAGGAATGGTCTAAAAGCAAAAGTGGGAAGCAAGGCATATATGTTTCAGGAGAACAACATTTCAAAAAACTGCAATGGAATTAGTTAAGTAGTGGCCAAACTACTTGCTACTTATGGTGGAAGCAGGGAAGGATAGGGATGATTAGAATTACAATGAGGTTTGGGAATGAGGAAATATGACCATGAAAAGTACATGTTTTCCACTCTATCACTAAATCTGAGTTAGTGTGACTGGATGACAAGAGTTGAGGAGTCATTACAATAGGAAATGGATAAGGATGCCATGATTTGATGGTAGAACCTAAGAAGTAGAGGAATAGTTAAATTAATTATATCCAGATTTTTGATAGAATTAGGATCCTTGCTGTTTTTAGAGTGTACCCAAAAGATTTATTTTCAGTGTATTTTTTTTTGACAGAGACATCAGGGCATTGGGTCTTCCTATAATCCTGAGCTGTGTGTGAGGTGGGGTGGGAATCCAGAGGAGACAAGTTACCAATGGGAATATTAGATCTTTATATATTTTATCATCCATGTAGGCTAAAGAGGTTGCTAGATAGCATAGTGGATAGGGCAGTTGGTATCAATCAGAATAGACCTGAGTTCAAATCCTAGCCTCAGATATTTACTAACTAAAAGACCCTGGGCAAGTAGTATAACTTCTCTTTGTTTCTGTTTACTTAATTAAAAATGGGGATAACAATAGCACTTAACTCCCAGGTTTGTTGTGAAAATCAACTGAGAAAATTTAAAGCACTTAGCAAAGCTGACAGAACACAGTGGGTACTACATAAATGCTATTATTATTATTATTAATAATATTACTACTACTACTATCATTAGTATGCTTCAGCTCCTTGCTTAAGACACAGGATCTTGGGCTCGATGCTAACTACAAATCTTTGTTTTTAATTTGTCACAATTTTGAAGAAAATATTTATTTCTTCTCAAACTACATTAGGTAATTTTGAGGAAAAATTAATCATTTTTCAGCTAAAAACCTATTAGAACAATGAGGTAACTCAATTAACATTTTCTTTAGGTTTTAATAACTTCATTATTTAAACAATAAAATACCTTCATTCTATTCTCACTACAGATGCTTATTTTAACTGCTTGAAAAAGTTTTTAGTGATACCTTTTGTTTGTTTTCATCACAATCATTTCTTAATGTACCATACTGACTGAATCTTCCCTTGTAACAAAAAAAAAGTAGTAAGCAAAAGCAACTGACCAAGCAAACATGTCCAACATCATTTGCAACATTCTAACCCAGTAAAAACTCCACCTTTCCACTTACAGGTGAAAAGTATATTCTAGCATCTAGAAGTTCTCTGAGTAAGATTAGGCATTGCAGTTAATTTGAGTTCAGCTACATTTTTCTATTGTTTTCACATGTTATTGTAGTCACTGTACGTATTGTTTTCTTTACTCTGCTTCACTCTATAGAATTCTTCCTATCCTCTACCTTCTATGGGTCTTTCTAAATCTGAAAAAGTATTTAGTTCCATTATAATTAAATCTAAAGAATTGCATTAATTGCTGCTGATAAGGTTAAATCCATACAGTCAAATCAACTTTACAGGAGTTATTTCAACTTCTATACAAAAAAAAAAAAAGTTGTGACCTTATTTTGTCAAATGAAACTCTCATTTCTGTCATTCAGTCACCTAGCTTCTTAAATAACAGAATAAGCAGTTTGTAATAACCAAACACATGAACACACCAAAAATGCCTTTAACCTAGAAGATCTGTATTCTTCCAGACATGAAAAAAAAAAGAGATACATGGTACCTTGAATCTGATAGGAATTATGTTTATGTTTTCTGAAAACAAGACATTTCCTAAGTGAGCATTAGGGACCTTGGACTATTCCCCTCACTAATGAAGAGAACTGTCAGCTGCCTAGATCTCTGGCTTCAGCTGTCATGTATTATACTGTGTGTCTTATTGACTTACTCTATGTTGTGCAGTACTGAGTGAAAGTATTTTGCATTCTTTATCAGTAACTTATTCACTAAAAAAATTCATGAATAATTCTGTGATTCATACAGAATCCACAGGGCAAGGTACTGAAAGGCTAATGACATTTGGATTTCAGGTGTCTCCTGATTTCTGGGTAGAAATAAGATGACAGTATTCCACCTCTAAAGAGTGAATTAAATGTGAAATGCCAAGAAACAACAGCAGTAGGCAGACAGATCTAGTGGGTAGCCAGGAGAAATAAGGTGGTCTTTTTTAAGCAAAGACGTGTGCAGTTCAAATTACTGGAAGGTGGCAAGGACAGCTCCACAACCCAAATGACCCAGGGATTCAAGAACCTAAGCTGTGAACAATCTTGAATAGGGGTGAGGTTGAAACTATACCCACTGATATGTTGCTGCCAAGTAGTTCAGGGCCTCTGAAGCTCAAGAGTACTTCCATCTTTATTATGCTCTTAGCTTCCTTAACCTAGTCCCCACCCCACTCCTATGATCTGCACTTGCTTCACTCTTCAGTTTAATATATTTTGATACTACACTGTATTTGTGGTTATCTCTCCTTCATCATTTACAAATAAAAATGAGATTCATTTGACAGCAACTCCTTCCATTCTTTTCTCTATGTTCATATTTTCTTCTCAATCCCAATTCTGAAAAAAAGTTCCATTCCTTCTTGCTTTCCATGCTAATGTATGTCTTTTACCTTTGTCTCTTCTCTCATAAAACTCTCAGAAAGAACTAATCCACTCTTGGGACCTCTTTCTTTTTTAATTTAACTCCCTCAATATCCTTTTAATATATTACGCTGCTGAAGGGACACTTTTACTTCTCCTATTAGAGTGTTACCACTGCATCATCATAAACTCCTTCCGATTGGTTAAACTAATTTGCCTTTCTAGATTTTTTTTCTAAACTGTTCCATTTGTATTTCAAAGTTCCTACCTATATCTCTTGTCTTCTAGAATACTGTATTCCAAGGTCTCCTTTCATTTTTGAAAGAATCATCTAGGTACTGTGTGATTCTAATTATATTTCTTTGATACTTGAACAATTTCTTTTTCTTTCTAGATGATTGCAGTGTTTTGTTTTGTTTTGTTTTGTTTTTTGGGGGGGTTTCCTTTGATCTGGGAGTGTTAGATTTTGGCCATGACATACCTAGGACTTTTCCTTTTGAGGATCGTTTCAAGAGATGCTCTCACAGCTTTACTTTGTCCTCTGCTTTTAGTACATCTGGGCAGTTTTCATTCATGATTTCTTGATATCTCTTTGGTCTATTCTACTTGGGAAAGAGCCCATTTACAGGGTAAGGCTTACCACTATCTCTGTTAAATTATTTAGATCTTTAGAATTTTTTTTACTCTGGAGTTTTTATAACTTTTTTTTTAACCTCTTGCTTCTTCTGGCTATTCAAATAGCCCTTATGGAATATTAATTTTTTTTTCTTTCAGTCTTTCCTTTGAGTTACAGAGTGATATTTGCAATGATTTTTGACATTCATTCATGTGCTATTAGATTTGCTTATATCTCTAGGTTTAATTCCTGAATTGATACTTTGTACTAGGGCCAAGCTCCACCAAGCTGCATTTTTGGGTGGGGTTGTCAGCTTTTCTGTCCCTAGGTCTGAACTGTCTAGGTCTGAGCACTGCAGCACCAAGTTGATCAATACTATGTTTGTTGCTACTGACTGGCTTTCCCCATAC
This sequence comes from Phascolarctos cinereus, assembly GCF_003287225.1. Lineage (NCBI taxonomy): Eukaryota > Metazoa > Chordata > Mammalia > Diprotodontia > Phascolarctidae > Phascolarctos > Phascolarctos cinereus. The sequence continues at coordinate 413,893,288 of NW_027555847.1, forward strand.
TATACAAGGTTTCTACTTGGAGCTTTTTGACCATCCTGGGACTTCCATAAGAGAGACCTCCACTCTTTACTCCTTCTGACAAAGAGCCTCAGACTCCATGAGAGTCACCTAGGTGACACAGTAGATAGAGTGCTACACCCGGCATCAGGTCTGGAACTGAATTCAAATCCAGTCTCAGACACATACTATTTTTGCAGTAAGTCAGTTCATATTCCCACATCAGTGTTCTTATCTGTAAAATGAGATTAATAATAGCAGATACCTCACAGAGTTTTTGTTAGGATCAAGTAAAATAGTATTTGTAAATCATTTAGCACAATGCTTGGCATATAATAGGCACTTAATAATTGCTTGTTCCTTCTCCTCCTTCCCCTACCTGTATCCTATCTCTGGTACAACAGATACTTGAATTCCTAGAAGTTACCTCTTTTTTCTAATGCTAATGAGCTTTTGATAAGTTCTGTGGTAGATGGAGTCACTTAATATAGTTTCTCATTGAATTTCTTGATCATTACTTGGCCTACTGTGAACTTCAGGATTTTGCTAATGCATGAGACTGGGAGATGCGTGGTCCACATTCAGGTATCCTTCATTGCACTGCATCTCATTTTCTCTAGCAGATTGTCTTCCCTATCATCCCAATACTCTCACTAATCCTTGGGCTGTTTGCATGTTGCTTACAAACGAACTTAAGTCTCTACCATTCTTAAAAACTATGACAAGATCCAACCATTTGTTGCTGTTTTATTTAGTCAATTTTAGTCATGTCTAACTCATCATGAACCCATTTGGGATTTTCTTAGCAAAGATCCTGGAGTGATTTGCTATTTTCTTCTCTAGCTCATTTTGCAAATGAGGAAACTGAGACAAAACAGAATTAAGTTACTTGCTCAGGGTCATATAGCTAGTAAATGTCTGAGGCCAGATTTGAACTCAAGTCTTCCTGACTCCAGGCCTGGCACCCTATACACTATGCCATCTAGATATCCAACCATCTCTACTAGTTACTGACCTATTTCTTTCTTCCATTATATGGCAAAATTCCTAGAGAAGGCCATTTACAAACCGATGATAAGTGCTTCTATTTATTTTCCTCTCTTTTCTTAACTCTCTACAGTCTGTTTTTCAATCTCATCATTCAACCACAACAGCTCTCTCCAAAATGCCAAATCCAGTGGCCTTTTTTGCAGTCTACATTCTTCTTGACCTCCCTACAGCCTTTGAAAATGTCAACCACCATCTTCTCCTAAGTATTCTCTTCTCTCTAGGTTTCTCCTCCATATCCATCTCATTCATATCCATACTCCTTATTTTTCATTGCTGGATCTTCATTGAGTTTAAGCCCTTAAATATATCCCATAGGGCTCTCTTCTCTTCTTCATTTATTATTATTTTTCCTGGTAATCTCATCATTTCCCTTGTATTCAATTATCATCTTTATGCTGATGATTCTCAGATCTACTTATTCAGCTCTATCCTTTCTCCAAATGTCTACACTTCTACAACTCCCTAGTAAACCTCTCAGACGGGGCTAGCATTTCCATATGAGCATTGCTTTCTGGTATTTCTCAAGGATTTTACATATTCTTTTGAATCCTGAAGGGAAAAAAGAGTCAAGAAATTAGGGAAAAGTGTTAAGATTTTCCTGAGATAATGAAAGGTTAATGATTAAAGTAGGTATCAATCAATAACATTTATTAAGCATCTACTATGTCCCATGTGCTGGGATAAGAATTGGGGATACAATAAGAGGCAAAATACAATTTTTTTTCCCTCACAGGGCTTATAATCTAATGGGAGAGACAACCTGTAAACAGATATTTATGAAGCAAGTTATCTGCAAGATAAAGTAATTAACTGAGCAGATTGGTGGTGCAAGGGGTTAATAAGAGAGTGAGAGGAGAAAAGCAGAGGTACTTATTGTAGTCCACATTTTTGAGGAGTTCAGTCACTTAAGAGTCTGTCTGCCCTTAGTCAAAGGGCAGAAAGGGTATAGGTTAATATTAGGAAAGAACAGATCAAGTGAAAGGTTTGTTTTTTTTTTTCCAGGATGGGGGAGACATATATAGGCATGCATATAGGCAGTAGGAAATGAGCCAGTAGACAGAGACTGAAAATACGTGAGAGTGGGGATGACAGTGGAGGGGGGAGCAATCTGTTGGCAGACATGGAATGGAATAGAATTTCTTGAACAGGCAATAATGGATAGATAAACACATACATATATTATACACATGTGTATAATACATTATACATGTATATATTCAATGTGTACATATGTCTATATTATAGCTATAAATACATATATGCATTTATATACACATTGTACACATATACATATTACCCAAAAATTCAGCAAGAAGAGATATGAAAGTGATTCCATTTAAAATGACTGTAAGATATATAAGATATTTAGAAGCCCATCCACCAAGAAATACATACGAATCATATGATTGCAGCTATAAAACACTTCACAGCAATAAAAAGATCCCAACAATTAGAAATATATTAATTTCAAATGATAATCTCTGCCAAAGTAATAAAAGTGGCAAAACTACCAAAATTAATTAATGTATTCATTTTTCAAATAATAAAATGATTACTTCAGAGTCATAGAAAGAAAAAGAAAATTCATCTTGAGGAAAAAATATCAAGAATCTCAAGGGAAATAATGGTGAAATACAGGAAGGAATGGGATCTAGAAGAACCAGACATTGAAGTATATTACAAAGAAATAATTGTAAAACTCTTTGGTACTGGTTGAAAAATAGAAAAATCTGCTGGGACAAGTTAGGAACTCAAGATCAAGAGGCAAATGAATAAAATAACACAGATTAAGTACAAAACCCTCAACCACTAGGAAAAAAACAATTTGACAAAAACTGTTAATAAAACTTGAAAGCAATCTAGCAGAAATTAGATCTAGTTCTAAATGGATACCTGACCTAGACTTAAAAAAAAAAAAGAAATCATTAAAAAAAAGAGAGAGAGAGATGAGCAGGGAAGGAGTAGCCTTTCACAACTATAAATAGTGAAGGAGTTGTTAGCCTCAAAAGGGTTAGAGGATCAAAATAGATCAAAGGAGATAAAATGGGCAATATGGATTACATAAAATTATAGTCTTTTGCACAAACAAAAGCAATGTAACTTAAATTTAGAAAGAAAATGGCTAAATAGTAAAAATCTTTGTGACAAGTTTCAGATAATGGTCTGGTTGGAAAGGTAGGGAACTGATCCAAATATGTGAGGAAAAGATCCATTACATGATAGGTAATGAATACAAACAGAAAGTTCTCCAAAGGACAAAAAGAAGCTATAAAAACTCCATGAAAAACATTTGAAATCTGTAATAAAAAGAAAAAGGGTAGTGCCTGCAATTTTATTAATGTAAGTCACAGATGAGGAAGCTCCCTCTACCACTTACAAAGCTATTGTCCATAATAGACTGATCATAATATTGATCTGTAAAATAATTAAAACAAACACATTGTTTCAGTATTGATGTGACCACACAAATGTATAACAGAACTTCAAGATATTGAAATTTATCACAAGAAAGCAAAATCATGCTGGGAACAAAATAAAAGTTTCATCTCGCTTCCTACTTGTGTTGTGCCAAAAATATTTTCAATGTACCTAAAAAAGTTATACTTACATCCAAATGATTTCAATTATGCAAAGCAATTATTTTATTCACCTGTGCTATATTCTATTCTAGAACAGTACATCTAAACATGCAATAAGGTAGTTATTTCTTCCCAAAATATTCAGAGCTGAATTCTATAGCATAAAGTAAGAATGAAATAACAATACTAATAAATCAATAATAGATGTGGAGAGTACCCTAATAAAAGGGGATAAGGTTAAGAATTGGACTTGTGATTTCATTGATGTAGGGAGTTCTTGATGAACAACTTCTATGAATTCAAATGGCACCTTTTCTGTTTCTGTTTTGTCATTTCTTTCCTGATCTTAGAGGAAGGAATATTGAACTAGGCTGCAAATTTGGGAGCTTCAAAAGGTAATGAGAGCAAGCCTACCAGATTTCTCTTCTCCATCACAGTCTCAAGCAGTGACAAGTAGCCTTCTCAGGAGATAATTTATCCTATACCCAATATACCAAGCCTTACAAGTCAGCAGGACTCACCCATGAGTTATGCCACCTTTGAAAATAAACTTGGTAGAGATAATGCTTTGAGAAAACTGGTTTAAATTTGAAGCCATTCTTGCAAAGAACCAAGGTGGTATAGGAGAAAATGTTCACCAAGTGTTAAGATGGCAGATGGGAGAGGAATGCTTATACTTCTGTTCTTTCGATATCTTCTTAGTAAATATCCCTTCATAAAAGTTAATGGAAGTCAATTGATTAAAGGATATTGGGGTGTCAATCACAATAAGGTGTCAGTGATATGAGAGATAGAACTGTAATTGCTCATTAATATGAGGGGTGAAAAAACACCACAATGGAAGCTTCAGCCGTAATACTGGAGGACGGCTCAATCTCTCAGTGATACTACTGAAACCCTGAACTCGTTATGTTGCTTAGTTCAGTGAGAGTGGAAGTTGGAATTAGTATCCTCAGAGCTTTTAGTAGCTACTTATCTCAAGAGCTTTTCTGATGACATCTTGAGAAATATTATTATCATACCCTTGTTCATTTTTGCATAAGAAAATAAATGGCTCAGAGGAGTTAAATAACTTGCCCCAGGCCATACAGTGACTCTAGAGTTAAGACTCAAACCCAAAGTATTATGACTGCAAGACTATTGCTCCACTCAGTGTAACAGGCTGCCCTCATAGTACACGGAGGAATTTGACCCCTACTCTGTTCAGATCACTCAGTTTTGTCTAATTGTATTAATTTGGGCATTGTCCTCTTGACCAATACCTCCAGTACTGATTCATGGGGAGACATCTTATTTTTTATATTTCTAGACCAAGAAGCCCTTCTCCAGCCTCACTAGTCTGTGTCAATCTGAGAGTGGCAGAAAGCAGTTAAACAGCACCCTAAGGCATCCTGTCCACTGATTGGATAACAAAGCTTTTTTGTACATTTCACTACAATATTCTCATACAAAATATGGCCTGCCTTGAAACATAAACTAGAAATAACCAACCAATCACATCCCTACAGGTGAGAGATGCTTGCCTTTTCATACAAGGTCACAAGTAAAGACAGGGGGTTTAGATTTCTTCAGGGAGCAGAGTTGAATATTATTTTCTCTCACAGATGTTTGCAGAAAACTAAGGGCCATATTTTGGATTCCTGGAAGAATATGCCATAGCAAGAATCTCTAATCTTCAGAAAAACAAAAATCTTATTGCTGTATCTTCCTCTACAGGTGATCTTCCAAAACATTTTCTATTCTTTTCAGTCAAAGAAAATTGAAAGCCATGGCTATCTTTGTTATTAATATATAGAATCATTAAATGAGGGAAAGTATATATGAAGTTAAACAACTATTTGAAAGTTTCTAAATTCAAGAGCATTTTCTGTATTTAAAAATGACTAAAGATAAAAACCAAAATAGACATCTATTAGACTTCTGTCCAATTTGACATACTAAAATGAAACTTAAATGGGTAGTATTTCTAATTACAAAAATAGATAAACTGTAACTTGGCTGGGGTAGCTGAGCCTTGTTCAAGGGAAGTAAATTTGGGAGAAGGCAGGAAATTTAAAGGGCCACTGACAGCACTTATATTTTGCTGTGGAAGAAGGTTTGATGCAGCTCAGAGTTATGGTAAGGTATAGCCTCACAGGTGAGTTAGAATATAAACTCTAACCCTTTGGGAAGCAAGCTCTTCCTGGTAAGAGTCAGGGCAGCTGTCAAACAAGCCAAGTCCTGAAAGAGGCCCAATCACTCACAATTCCAGGTATAGGCATTTTATGAGGGACAAAACTAGAGAAAAAAGCTATTCATCCTTTGCATGAGGGCCATGCCCTCCTGAGAAGACTGCGCTATCCTTGGGAAATGTTTTGTTTGTTTTGTTTTATTTCAACATCAGAAATTTTGCCCTTTCCCTAGCTTCACAAACCTTTCTTCTAATAGAAGCTAGCAGGTAGGACTAACGGGTGAACGTGTGATCAGACTATGCTTAGAAGAACCAAAAGGAAACCTCTTTTCCTGAGGCATGAAATCAGGGCCTGCTTTCCAGGCAGGTGCAATGATAACAGATATTCTCCATGCCTATCAGAAGACCTTGAAAACTGGTTTTAAAACCCATTCTGCTAGGTTTCAGAAGATGTCTCTTCTGGTTTCTGATGTGACACTAATTCTGAGCCTCCATTTTTTTTTCTCAAAAAAACGAGGACATGAAACATGTTGATCTCAAAGGTCTCTTCCATCTCTGTCTGTGAGTCTATGAGATCTGGGTTCAATTTGGTTCCTTTATCACCAGTTTTAATAAGAATTGAGTCAACCTTCTATGACCTTGAGAAAGGGCCAAGAGTTTTAGGCTTGAGAAAGTCACTTTACTACTCTAGGACCTCAATTGGATTTGGTGGTTCTAAGGATCACTTTGAGATCTAATGTATACTTGGATTGTTTGGGGAGAATTCACTACAAGTCCTCTCTTAGCCCCTTTCCCAAAGATATCTAATCCATCTCTTTTCTCTAAGGGTTACTATGCTGCCCAACCTTTATTATTACCACCATATAATCAGGCTTATTAGATTCCAAATGAAGGGGAAAAAACCTGAATACCTGGTTATCAAAAAATAGTTAAATAAGTTACCAGATGACAGGCCTCCATTATCATTCAGGGCTGGGGGAGAGCCAACTTCACCTAGAGTAACCTAGTAGGATCCTAGGATTTCTTTCCAAATAAGCTAGTGTCACATTGTCCCTGGCTTCCCTGGAGAACACATATGCTGTTCTCCCCATTGAGGGTGACTTCCATGCTGTTTGCTCAGTTTGTGCAACGTGTACCCACTTACAGTTATCTAAGATAACTACTATATGCATTCAATCTCAGTTTTTCTCAGTTGTCACCTAATGAATCATGTTATAGATATGGCTGTAGGCTGTCAAATAGTTCTAGAAAGAACTAATAATGTTTATAGGTCATTTTGCTTTGATGCATTGGAAGCAATCACACAACCTAGGGGTAATAGAGAAAATATAATACATTATACATTCTCTTCTGAGGATGGGAAGGGGGCACATAATCTGTGAAGAAATTCTATCCTAAATGCATGATCAATTATTTCTCTCATGCTTTTCTAGTCATTTGTTATATAATTTGCAAAATTAATAGGAATATTCCTGAAGTGATGCTAAATGTTCTCTCTACATCATTAGGCCATAGCTAAATTAAATCTGAAGGCTTTCCCACCATCCAGTCAGCTAGAATTAAAAATGGATTTGACAGAGCATCAGAGAAAGCTGAGGGCAGCAAGCCAAGCAGGCACTGGAAAGGGCCAAACTGTCATTTGGTCACCACAAAGTTAGGTGTGACTAGAAGCAAAAATGTATAAAGAAAGGATAGCATGGAGAAGTCAAGACCCATCCTCTTGTGCTTCCTTTAAGCTGTCCAGCCATAAAAATAGAGCAGCATGGAAATAAATGCAAATATCATCATACGAAATCACACTAAATCAGTTAGGCAGTTTCCACTGAGAAAATATTTATTTGATGCTTTAAGAAATACAGAATACTTCTTTCACAAAAACCCTGTGAGGGATTCAATGAAGCATTATTATATTCATTTAATAAATAATTAAACAAGGACACAGAAAGGTTAACTAACTAGTCCAGGGTCACATAACTAGTAAATTCCAGAGCCAGCACTTGATTCTCCTGCCTTTGAGTGCCACTTTCTCTATGATGCCATTTTGAGTATTAGGTCATAACTAGAATTAACTAATATTTGGAAATGCCTAATAGATTTTCTATGTTCTTTCATGATAGTAAAACTAAGAAAATTGTGCAATCCACCTAATCATAGCTTTTTACAAATACATTCTATTTTCACTTTGAAAATCTAAATATTCCATAGTAGAGGTAAATGAGGGGCTATGCTATTTGTTCCATCTCCTCTGGGAGTTTGCATTACCACTGGTGCCTCTTACACAAAGACAGACAGATATCCATTCCCTCACAAATTGAGAGGTAATACAGTTAAGTAGATAGTGTAGATAATATACATAATAATAATATAATAATAATGTCTGCTTGGAGGCAGATAATATCTCACTTAAATTCCTACCTCAAATACTTCTCTTTGCCTCAGTTTCCTCATTTTTAAAATGAGAAGTTTGAACTACAGGGCCTTTAAGGTTCCTTCCAGCTCTATAACTGTAATCTTTCATCTTGAAATACCTTTTTTTTTTAATACTGTGATATCTTCTTTCTCTGCTACAAGTGGAAGGTTTAACTACTGTTTTATTCTGATCTCATAAGCAAGAAGATGTTGATATTTTTATTAAATGAAAAAGTGTAACAAGAAGCAACTTTCTTTGAAATGAATGAGAAACTCAATACCTCTGATTACTTTTTATCTTCCACTTTGGATCAACTGAGCTGAAGTTAACAAACTGCACTGCTAAAACATATTTTTTAATTTACCTGAATGTGCTAACAGTGACTTTGGTTCTCCTCCCTTTCTTTAAGGTTACTTTGCTGACACCTACTGGCTCTTCCATAGACACTAAGTTTACCCAGAAACATGGGCTAGGTGTAGCAAGAAGAATTCTTTATGCAGAATACCACATGTTCTGGAATCATTTTCACTTGTTCTTAAAGAGAAATGTATAGAATTGAAAAATATTACTTATTCCCAACAATGTATTATCAAAAGATTTATGTTCTCTTTGATATACACACATACCCCAAAACTCTCCACTTTAAAGAAAAAGCAAAAAAAAAAAATTAAATTATCAACTGCATATTTTTTAAGAAGCATGATATTTAATTAAAATATATTCTAATAATTTTGATCTCAGTTGACATATTCCTGCTGAAAGGTCTTTAGGATTAGCAAATCAGAAAAGATGAAAAATCTTGTGTAAATCAATTAGACAGCTTCCACTGAGAAGTTAATGGGAAATGTTCAGCCATCAACTGAGACCCTTATAATTGTAACCTGTTGTTTAGAAGCATCTCCATTCTAAACTAAACTATGTGAGCTCTAATAACGAACCAGATGTAACCAGGTTATTACTCATGCTTAGAGATATAATTTAAATGTCTGCCAAAGAATGTTGGAGATGGAAGTGACCTTAGAGATCCTCAAGTCTAAGCTTTACAACTTACAGATGATGAAGTAGAGATGCCAATAAGTTAGATTATTTATCACACACAAACTCTTGAATGACAAAATCAGGCCAAGAAAGAGCCCGGGTCTTTTGATTCCCAGGCCAATGTTATTCTAACTGCATACTACTGTTTATAACATCTTAGCTAATCATTTATTATTAGGAGTTGATACACACACACACACACACACACACTATACTAAGACCTGATCTGTGATGATCATAAGTCAATAGAATACCTACAACTACAAAATAACACTTTGCTTGAATTGAACAAGTTCTTAGATACTGCCAATGGTTTCTTGTGAATCAGATGACTAATAGAACAAGGATCTCCAGATACCCAAATTATAATGCTATCCAGCTTACAGTAAAGAAAACATAAAATGTATCTACACGTATACAGTGAAAGGTAATGAACCTCACAAGTACATGAGGGCTGCAAGAATAGTAAGAGAGACTTTTCATGCAGAGTCAGAGTAGATGGTTGCTGTATTCCCATCCAGCTCTGACATTTTGTAATTCTAGGATTCTCTGGATATTACATCAGTGAGGCACAGAAGAGCCTGGGGGACAGAGGGAGGATTCTATGGGGGCAGTGAAGGCAGACCCATCCAAAACGTATGTCTCCAGGTCATCATCCTTGAAGGTCTTTAAGCAGAAACTAGGTGTCATCATCTCTTATCATATCCACAAGCGGGGATCTGATTCTTATATGGGTAGGACTTGATGAACTCTATGATCCTCTCCCTTTCCCAAGTTTTGTGATTCCTATGTTCTCTATATTCTCTATTCTCTATTCTCTGTGGTTGTGATGGTGTAAGGTCTCTGGGGAGAATGAGGATCAAGATGTCCAAATTGGCTATCTCACCACCTCTTTCTTTCTTTTTAAAGACTAAGATCAATGTATATAGAACACCGAAGATACCAGGTTTGGGGATGTGTTGGTTGGCTTTGCTGAACTTTCCCCCCCCCCATTTTATTCTTTTTATGAAGAATGGCTCTCTGAGCATGCTGGAGTGGGCTATATTAGAAAATGTCAGTTATGTGAAAACAAAAGATAACAATAAAATTTATAGTGGGAATTCCTTTCATGTAAAGGTTGGACTTGATGACACCTGAGGTCCCCTATAACTCTCAACTTGTGTGATTTTTTTAGTGACTGTGAGAACAATAAGGAAAATAAAACTTATTAGAAAACCAAAGGCCATGTTGGTTGTGTATAATGTAAGGGTAATGAGGGAAGAGATGGCAATTAAGACTTTGAGGACAGTAATAGAAGTAAATGCAGAAAGGGCAGACAAACCTCTGAGAACAGTGAAATCTGTAAGAGCAGTGATTGAAGAACTGATCAAAATGGCTGCTTTGACAAGTTCTGGAATCCTCCTACTAGTTGTGCAAGCTGAGGCTAGGCAAGCATTTATCAGATAGCTATACTGGGAGTCTACTCATGTCTTGTTTGGACTGAATGCCCACTAAAAGATCTATCAACTTTTAAATCTGTGATTCTGTAACTATTAAAAACATAAAGGAAATTAAGGCAATGAGGGTTATGGGAGTAATGTTCACAACCAGAACAGTCAAGGCAGAGCTATCCAAAATGGTGGGTCAAGGGGTACTGTGTTCTCTATCCTGTATGTCTTCAAAAATTGGCTGGATGACCACTTAGCAGAGAGTTATTATAAAGGGGCTCCTTAAACTATATGCCTATTGAATCTGTTCTCAAATCCCAAATTGTATAACTAAGTTATTCTGTGGCTACAACATCCATGAATCCTTTAAGGCAAAATGAGGGCAGGGAGGACATAACTGTCAAAATTAAGTGGATAGAGAGGTAATATCCTCCTTTTTTCATATCTTCAAATAAATCTGGATAACCACTTATTGGGGGGGCATGTTCTACTGGGAATTACTTCCATATAAGGGTTGCAATGAATGTTCACTGAAGTTACTTCCAACTTAAATTCTGTGACTCTGTGGCTATGAGGGAATTTAGGGAAATGTGAGCAATGAATGCAAGGATTATAGAGCAATACAAAATATCTGAATTGAGAATTTCTAGGTTCCCCCCACCTTTGTTGGTCTTTAAGGAGAAGCTGGATGACCACTAATAGGGTATATTGTAATGGATTCCATTTATTGAACTAGTTCTGTGATTCCATGATTTAGAAGTCAATGAAGGTTATGAGGGCAGTGAAGACATGAAGAGGATGAGATGATTTAGGACAAAGAAGGCTACCTTGAAAAGTTCTGGGCTCCCACTACTTAGGGGTCAGGTGTTAGATGAGGTTATACTAGCACTTATCTGATATGATACATTAGAGATGGCCACTGAAGTTTCTTCCAATTTTCGTATTCCATGATTTTGTGGTTGTGAAGTCAATGAGGGATGTAAAGGCCCTGATGGCTCTGGAGTCAGTGATGGCAGTAACATGAGGACAGTACTATTCAACATCATTGACTAGAAAAGTGAACAGGTGGCTAAGAAGGTAGTTTTTCAGAATGCAATTTGGACTGCTGGACCATGGGTCCAGGAATGACAGATCCCTGTCAAGAGACAGAATATAGGTAATAAAGACTGATAAGAATATATTTGCCAGGTATCTAGAAATATAGTGAAAAAGACATTAAACCAAAAAAATGAAAGAAGAGTAAACTGCTTCCCAAGCTAGATATCATATAGTTGGTACCTACAATGAAGGAAGAACAATAGCAGTTGAAACCCTCAGAAGTTCACAGGAGGCAAAATGTAAGAAAGAGGTAAATAGCAAAACCTAATGATATCAAAGGACTATACACAAATGTCCAAAGTTTAGGCAGCAAAAGAGGAACTAGAGATCTTAATCCAAGAAGGCAAATGTGGCCTTGTAGGCATCACTGAGACTGAGGCATGATGAGATGACTAAATCCATGATTGGACAATGGCTGCAGATGGGTTTACTTTATTCTAAAGAAAAAGGATAGGTAATTGTTGGGGGAGAGATAGCACTAAGGAGGTATACTCATTTAATGAAATTCAGGAAACAGAGTGGGGAGGGAGGAAGAATGATAGAGGATATTTCAATAAAGATCATTAGAAAGAAAAACAAAAGTGATTTGGCTAGTAAAGAGAGACACCCTGGACAGAAAGAGGAAATAGATGAGCAGCTTTGAAAACAGATCAAAGTCCTGGCACAGAAGCATGATATAATAGTGATAAGAGAATTCAATTATCCAGACATCTGCTGGAGAGCTCTTTCTGCTATAAAAGCAATGGCGCTAACAACTTATTGACTTGCCTTGCAGATAATTTTGTTCTTCAAAATGCAGACAAACCAACAAAGGGAAATTGCTTTCTAGATCCAACTGATGATGAGCTCATATCCAACATAAGTAAGGATATTGTAGGAGAGCAAATGACTACCCCGGATGAATATGTTACTTGACTCAGAAGAAGTTCAGAGTAGGATATTAAAAGAACTGGAAGAATGTTGGATTGCTTTTAATATTATTTGAAAGGTCATGGGAAATGATTGAGGTGCCACAAAATTGGGAAAGAGCAAAATGTTTTCCTCATTTTTTTTAAAAGGGAAAATGGAGTCTGAAAACTGTATGTAAGTGAGCCTGATTTTGATACCTGGGGAAATTTTAATCAATCATTTCCCCCCATTTTTATTATTTACTTGTTTTTATTTTTCACAGTCTTTTCTTTTTAGATTTTAAGTTACAGATTCTCTCCTTCCCTCTCTCCCTCCCACACCTCCTCCACCCATTGAGAAGGCAACCAATATATCAATTATACATGTGAAATCATACAAAGCAAATGTTCATATTAGTCCTATCACAAAAAAAGAAAAAGTAAGAAAATTATATTTCAATTTGCACTCAGAGTTCATCAATTCTTTCTCTGGAGGTAGATAGAATTTTTTCATCATGAGTCCATTGGAATTATCTTGGATCATTGTATTGATCAGAGTAGCCAAGTCTTTCACAGTTAATCATTATTACAATACTGCTGTTATTGTATACAATGATCTCTCAGTCCCTCACACTTCACTTTGAGTCTGTTCATATACATCTTGCCATGTTTTTCTGTAACCAGCCACCTCATCATTTTTATAGCATAATCTTACTCCAACAGAATCATAAACCACAATTTGTTCAGCCATTACCTGACTGATAAGCAGCCCCTCAATTTCTAATTTGATGCCTGATGAAAAGAGCTGTTATAAATATTTTTATACATATAGGTACTTTTCCTTTTTCTTTCATCTCTTTGGGATATAGACATAGTAGTGGTATTTCTGGATCAGATGGTATATGCAGTTTTATAGTCGTTTGGGCATAGTTCCAAATTGTTCTCCATAATGACTGGACTAATTCATAGCTCCACCAACAATTCATTAATGTACCTATTTTCCCTTATCCCATTCAGCATTTGTCATTTCTTACACGTGTGATGTGGTACCTCAGAGTTGTTTTCATCTGCACTTTTCTAATCAATAGTGATTTAGAGCATTTTTTTCATATGATTATAGGTAACTTTGATTTCCTCTTCTGTAAACTGACTGTTCATATCCTTCAACCACGTATCAATTGGAGGAATGGCTATTATTTTTATAAATTTGACTCAGTTACCTATATATTTGAGAAATGAGGCCATCAGAGAAACTAGCTGTAAAAAATTATATTATTTCATATTCTATGGTATCCATTTAGCAAAATGAAGTTGCCTTGATTATCTCTTTTAATTTTTGCTTTTGCTTTGTCTGAGATCATGATTTCTACCCCTGCCTTTTTACTTTAGCTGATTGATTCTGCTAAAGCCTTTACTTTAATCCATGTGTGTCTTTCTGTTTCTAGAGTGTCTCTTCTAAGCAACATATTGTTGTATTCTGGTTTCTAATCCATTGTGCTACACATTTTATGGATAAGCATTCACATCCACAGTTGTGATTACTGTTTATTTCCCTCCATCCAGTTTTTTTCTGGTTCTCTTTCTCTCTCTCTTTTTATCTTGTACCTCCTCAGAAGCATGTTTTGCTTCTGACTACTGCTTCCCTTAATTCACTCTGCCTTTTATCAGCCCCACCATATCTTTTGTCCCTATACCTTCTATTTCCATATTAGTTAGGATAGATTTCTATACCCAACTGAGTATGTCTGTCTGTCTGTCTGTATATGTATATGTATATATACATACATGTATATATACATACAGTATATGTATATATATACATACATACATACATACAAACATATATTCTTTCTTTGAAACAATTCCGAAGAGAGTGAGGTTCAAGCATTGTCCACCACCCCACCCCCTATTTTCCCTTCTACTATATAAGCCTTTCCTTGCACACATCTTTTATGTGAGAAAATTTTCCCTATTCTGTCTCTCTCTTCCCCTTTCTCTCAGTGCATCCCTCTTTCTCATTTCTTCATTTTTGTTTCTTTTTAGAGATCATCCCAACACAATCAACTCACACCCATTCCCTCTGTTTATGTAGACTCCTTCTAAATGCCTGAATAATTATAAAGTTCTTTGGAGTAACATGTATCATCTTCCCATGTAGGAATGTAAACATTTTAACTTTATTGAGTCCCATAACTTAAATTCTTTCATGTTTACCTTTTTATACTTTTCTTGAAACTCTTGTTTGAATGTCAAATTTTCTACTCAGCTCTGGTCTTTTCATCAGGAATGCCTAAAAGTCCTTTGTTTCATTAACTATCCATTTCCCCTGAAGTATTGTAACTCAATTTTGCTGAGGATTTTATTCTTGGTTGTAATCCTAGCTCCCTTGCCTTTCAGAATATCATATTCCAAGCCCCCTGTTCCTTTATGTGGAAGCTGCTAAATCTTGTGTGATCCTGGTGGTTCCAACATACTTGAATTGTTTCTTTTCAGGCTCCTTGATGTGGAAGCTCTGTAATTTGGCTACAATATTCCTGAGAGTTTTCATTTTGGGATCTCTTTCAGGAAGTGATTAGTGGATTCTTTCAATTTTTATTTTATTCTCTGGATCTAAGATATCAGGGCAGTTTTCCTTGATAGTTTTTTGAAATATGATGTCTATGCTCTTTTTTTTTTTACCGTGACTTTCATGTAGTTCAGTAATGCTTAAATCACCTCTTCTCAATCTATTCTTCAAGTAAGTTGTTTGCCCAATTAGATAGTTCTACTTTTTCATTTTTTGGACTTTGTTTCATTGTTTTTTGAAGTATCATGGAGTCATTAGTTAACACTTGTCTAATTCTAAGCTTTAAGGAATTATTTTCTTCATTGAGCTTTTGTATCTCTTTTTCTATTTGCCCTATTCTTCTTTAAAAGGAGTTCTTTTCATCAGTGAATTTTTGTGCTTCCTTTACCATTATGCCAATTCTGCTTTTCAGGTGTTATTTTCTTCAGTATTTTTGTGCCTTTTTTTTTACCAAGCTGTTAATTATCTCTTCATATTTTTTTTGTAGCACTCTCTTTTCTTTTCCCAATTTTTCTTCTACCACTCATCTCTTTCTTTAACTCTTCCAGAAATGGCTGCTGGCTTTGGATCTAATTAGCATTTTTCTTTGAGGCCTTTTTGTAGTTGTTTTCACATGTCTTCTTCTGAGTTTCTCTTGATCTTCTTGCCAGTCACAGCTTTTTATGGTCAAGTTATTTTGTTATTATTGCTGTTTGCTCATTTTCCCAGCATATTTCTTCACTTTGAACTTTATGTAAAGTTGGGCTCTGTGCACCTAATAGTGTGGAAGCACTATGTCAAGCTTCATGTTTTTTCTTGCTATTGTCTTCAGAGCTAGTTCTGGGGCTCTGCAACTTTTTGGTGTTTCCAAGGTGATGTGGTGTTTGGAGAGGTATGGTCACTGGTCCATGCTCTGGTCTTTACTCAGGAAGGGCCACTGTTTTTCTTAAACCTCATGTGCTAGAGATCCTGTTGGAACAGTGATCTGGTCTCCTGATCTCTTGCAGCTACAAGTGCTAGCACTTCTCTGGGCCCTGTGATTTTGACCAGGTCTCCTATTCTTTTGTAACCAGCCGCAAATGTTTCTCTCTGAAAATAATGTTGTGTTTTTGATAAAATATCTGATATTATTCTGGAGGACAGTGACATGTAAACTAAATAATATTACATTTAGATGTATTCAGAGTTGATTGGATGTCTGGACTCCAAAAGTAGCTGATATTTTGCCAGGAGGTCTCCATTGGAGTACCTCAGGGATATGTACTCACACTTACACTGTTTATTTTGTTGTTGTTCAGTCATTTCAGTCAAATTTGACTCTTCATGATCCCATTTGGGGTTTTCTTGGCAAATATATGGAGTGGTTTGCCATTTCCCTCCCTAGCTAATTGTATAGATGAGGAAACTGAGTCAAACAAGGCTAAGTGATTTCCCAGAGTCACACAACTAGTAAGTGTCCCAGGCTAGATTTGAACTTAAGTCTTCCTGATTCCAGGTCCAACACTCTATCCATTGGGTCACCTAACTGTCAAATCTATGCAGATTAACTCTCTTATCAAAGACTTGGATAAAAAATATGTGACATGGTCATCAAATATTCAAATCATACAAAGCTGAGAGTGATAAACTAACACAATGAATGATAGGATCAATAAGATCTTATCAGGCTAGACAATTTAACTCACTATAATTGAAATTCAATTGAGATTAATGTAAATGCTTTCACTTTGGTAAAAAAAAATCTACTTTACAACTACAAAATAGGGAAACATGGTTGGATGGAAGTTTAAAAAATAGTTTTAGTGAACTTCAAGTTCAAATAGGTCAAGCAGGGTAATGTGGCAACCAAAGAATTTACTGGGATCTTGAACTGCATGAATAGAGGTATGACTTCCAGAGAAGAGGAGCTGATAGTTCCACTGTACTCTGTCTTCTCTGTTCTCCGGTATTCTCTCATCACAAACGAACTCATGTTAAATTCTACATGCCATAACTTAAGAAGCAAGGTGACCAGAATAGTTAAGTTCATGTTATAAGATGATTGACTGAAGGAAATAAGGATGTTCATCTTGGAGAAGCAATGACTGGGAAGAAGTGGTAGAAACTGACAGCTGTCTTCAAGTATTTGAAAGGCTTTCATATAGAAGAGGGATTAGACTTTTTATGTTTAGCCTGAGAGGGCAGAGGTAGGAACTATGTATGGAAATTGCAAAGAGGCCAATTTACATATTTTGTTAGGAAAGAAAAAAAATTTCCTAACAATTAGAATTTGTTAGAAGTAGAATGATACTCCTGGAAAGGTAGTGGCTTTCACTTCCCTGAAGATCTTCAAATAGAGGTTGGATTATCATTTGTTGGGTATATTGTTGGTGAGATTTTAGGGGTGAATGACTAGATAGCCACTGATGTCTTTTCCAGCTTTCAAATTTTGGGATCCTGTGATCTCTCACATCACAGTTATTCATACTTTAGGTTCTACTTTTGATATATTTGATTTGGGGTAAAAAAAAACATGCTTAATTGCCATTTCTCTACCCCAAAAAAGTGTCCGAGTTAAAATACATAAATCTGATGCAACTAATAGCCAGTTTTAAGCCATTTTTGTTACTATAAGGATTATATCCTCCCTGCACCCCAAGCATGGTCATATCTTCCATTAAGATAAATGCAGGGCTATGGACGCATATCAAGAATAGATGATAGCCCTCAAAGGAGAGAGCTTGTTTTGACATAGCTACAAAGCAGGCAGACTCTATGAAATGAGTTAATGTATCAGAGCTTTGCAGGCAGATCAGGTCTGTGAGTTTTAAAATTAATTTTCCCTAGGTAGAACTTCCAAATGATTTCTCATTTGTAGTACCCTGCTTTTCTGAACCCATTTTCATTTTAATAGACTTGATTATTTCTACCATTATTCCCATTTTAACTCAGTTTCTCATACCTTCAAACACTCCACAGGGGAAATTGTTATTGGTTTCTCCATTATTATCATATGCCAAAGTAGGCTAACTGGACAACAAATATGTTTCACTCAGGCAGGGCCCAGGATGATTACTGATTTTTGTTTATAAAAAATTTACAAAATAGAGCTAAGCAAGACAACCGTTGGAGTGAGTTATATTAGTGTATATGCACATATAAACAAACATATACAGACATGCATGTATATATCACATGTTTATATTTATGTACATGCATATGTGTATACACATAGCATGCAATGTGTGAGTGATGCTTAAAACTTCCAGGAGAGATGAATCATACAAACATAAGACATTAATTTTATTTGATGAATTATACTTTATAATGTGCACAAAGCAGTAGCTGCAGCATAAGGCTATATATACATGTATGTAAGCATATATCAGTCCAATATATGAATATAAATACAAATATATGCATTTTACATGTTTGTTTATATATTTGTCTCTGTATATGGGTAGTCAGGGAGAAAGGGGGGGGAGAGAGAGAGAGAGAGAAAGAGAGAGAGAGAGAGAGAGAGAGAGAGAGAGAGAGAGAGAGAGACAGAGACAGAGACAGAGACAGAGAGAGAGAGAGAGAGAGAAGGAGAGTCAGCAACGCTTGGCAACAAGGCTGTGAGTGCAACTGATATGATAGGTAGATCTTTGGACAGCCAAGTAAGGAATTTCATGGAAGATAGGGAGCAACCAGTTGAGCAACAAGAAGCAGCTGACAAATGCAGGAAACAGCATTTCTTAAACAATGACACTAAGGTTGTCCATTAAAGTTTTTCATCCCTTTATTTTGATTTCAGGAACAAAAACTTTTTTGTGTCTTCCCCTCTTAAAGCATGAATCTTTTGGAAGACTTCATTCCTTGACTACTCCAGCAAGAAGGGGAAAGACATTATAGTTATACAGATACATAGCTGAAGGTGTTTTCTATTATTCTATCATTTCAGTGGTGTTCATTATTTCTTTCCTGGATCTGTTAATGTGGTAAAATATAAACTAAAAATCAAGGTAGACAGGCCTAAATTCCCTTCAGAAATATACAATGTTCATATCATATTGAGTCAAGTGATTCAATACCATTAAAAGTCTTCGCAATTTTAATTTGGGTCCATGATAGTCCAGTAATGATATCTCAAAAGATTATTAAACAAGCTTGAAAATCTGTTCATGAAACAGATAAATTAAAAATAAATAAGTAACCTATAAATTTTGGTCAAAGTGTTATGTTCTATGTAAAGGTTATAGGAATTTTTCTTCAAGCACAGTTTGTTATTAACATTCTCACTTTTAACTTTCATGACTTCAAGCATTCACATGATTTTGTTAGCAATCTTATTGTCACTTTTGTGTTGGTAATTGTGTATATTCATGGCTATGAGCAATAGAGAAAAACAAATGAGAAATGTGATGCCCACAAATTTGTGGAGCAGGTGGTATCCTACTAGGTGCTTCAGTGGTCTTGTTCACCTTACCATTGTAGACTAAGATGCTTCCACTGCATTTATTGCATATTTTAATTGTTTGCTTTTAAAACTTAAGTTTTCTGTTGCAATTTTGCCCCAAAGCATAGTGCAAGTCCTTTGGACTCTAAGCCTAAATGTGCAAAGTCACTGATGTGGCTTAGTGAGAAAACAAAAGTGTTAAACATCACACCAGAATGTCTGCAGCTACTGTTGGCCTAATGACCATCTGGCTAAAGACATAGAGGCTGCCAATCCCATCATCAATTGTATCATTTGTTATGCTCCCCTTCTCTGAGACCCTTAAGGATCTCAAATGGCACATGAAGCAGATGTTGATGATGGATTATTTCAAGCTTCATGATTTCCAATGCCATCCATCATTTGTGAAGTACAGAGTGTCAGAAGTGATGTCAAGACCTCACCAGTATTGGTGACTTCTGACGGCAACAACTAAAGTCCCAGAAACCTCTTTCTTAATTTTCAGAGGGTGCCAACGTAGAGAGGTTTACAGCAGTATAGTATACAGTACAGTACCCTTACACTGATATCTGAAGGTAAGATTCAAGTTTAAAAATTTTGTTTTAAGAATTTTATTTGCTCTACAATTATTATGGTACTATAGATTTCACGTGTTATGAAAAGTGAATATTGTCTGAAATCAATGAGGTTTTTTGTTTTGTTTTGTTTTCATTGAGATGTTAGCACAAAAGGTCACAAAATTCTAGGGAATTACTAGGAAGAAAAAATGCTTTGCATGTTACCAATTTTATTTTGTTACTGCATTGTATGGGTTATTTCATGGTTACTGGGTTAGGAAAAGTGAATATTATAAGAATTGAGGTTTTGTTATAAATAATTATATGCAGAAAAGTATATTTTCAGCAATCTCTAGTGAAAGATTACAGGTTTTGGTGGTCATGGGAACCTAAACTCCTATTTCCCATAGGTTCAATGTATCAACATTCATGTTTTTAACTTTTGCACTATTTTCTAGGAATATTACCCCCATGAAAGTTGAGGATTGACTGCATAAAGATAGTATTTCTGAGCCTAAGAAGTAGGAAAGATTAGAGAATTTGGAGGAAAAGGAGAGGGGAATTTAAAGGTTAACATCAATTTTGAATACTTTCAAGGCTTATTGTCTTTTTTCTTTTTGTTTTATGACATATAATCTTGTCACTGTTGGAGTCCCTCAAAATCAGGGCAATAAAATGACCCACTGATTTTGAGTGAGAAATATTTTCATTAAAATAGAAAGCAGTCTGTATGTGCTTTCTCAGTTGTACTATAGAGGACTCCAGCTAAGAAGCACATTCAATTTTCCTTCATTATTCATTGTTGAAATGCATGGGGTTTTAAAAAACCTTTAAGGGTAATGAGGAATATGAAATGTGTTATTATACTGAACATTTTAATGATCAAAGAAACCTGGGGCTTAAGTAACTGAGACAACACTTACTGTCACCAACATTCCATATTTACTAAAAATAGATGTGAAGTTATGTCAGCTAATTTATATTTAATAGTTCCTTGGAATAATTTATTCATAAACTGAACTAAAATAATAATAAAATCAGAGTAACAATTTGGGAATTGGAAGGAGAGGAAAAGGAAGAGGGGGAGTTGGATAGCAATATCATGATGAAACATGTCTCTATATTAAATTATACCAGAAGAGGGAAAAAAAGAACTGTCTGAAATTTCAGTTTCTCAAAAATGAGGATCAGATATCGAGCAAACAAGGAAAATTATACACAATATCCATGTTGTGTATACTCTGAGATGCAGCTTAATGTTATGGATAAAAAGCAGGTATTCAAGTCAAGAACACCCAACACATAACAGACAATATGATTATGGACAAGTAACTTTTCTGTCCCATACAACTTGTAGATTTTGATTTCCAGGCAAATCGCCAATCTGCATTATTGGAAAGAGTTTATACACAGGGAGTTCCCTACATTGGAGAGAAAAAACAGATCCAGATGAAAAACAAGCAAATAATAACAAGAATAGCAACAATGAAATATGCTCAACATGCTGTTCTGCATTGAAGGTACAGTCTATCTTGGGCATTTGTGCCTCCCGGTATTCAGTACAGTGTGCTTAATAAGTTCCTCATTATTGATTGTCTGATCAAGCAGTTTATAATATACTGATGCAGGCCAGGCTGATACATGTGAAAAATAATAATATGATAAATATGTATAGTATATAATAAATATATGATAATTTATATAATATATAAATGACTACTTAATTGGGGTGGGGGAATAAGTATAATAAGAGCTCAAAAATGTGAGGGTAGACTGAGAAAGGCATCATGGTGGAAGCAGAATGTAATTAGGATTTGACTTCAATATTTTTTAAAAGAATCACCATATTTGATCAATATGTTAGAGTAGAAGACCTTGGAATTGGAAGACCTTGATTGGAGGCCTAGTTCTGTAACTTACTGGTTACCTGAACTTGAGTAAACACAATTATTCTGAGTTTTGTTTTTCTTCTCATAACTGGAGGATAGTCATGCTTCCACAACTAACTTTACAGGATTTTTCTTAATAATCAATGAGAAAATGCATTCAATGCCCTTTGCAAAGTCTTTTGTATAAATATAAACATCACAATGCCTGAATTCAAACAATCCATGAGCCTCAGCCTCCTCCAATGACAGGAATAATAGAAGTGCACAGCAATGCTCAGCTCTCACCTATTTTTTATCATAAATTTCTGTGATGACGTTATTTACCTTACCTCTGTATAATTCCTTGATTACAATATCTTGGTGTCCACTAGCATCCACCATCCAATTCTCCACTGCTCTTTGGTGATACTCATCTTCAATTCTTCATAGAGAGTAGTATTCCATAACTCATAGACATACAACATCACTTGAAGAATATCACTGTTAAATAAATGGCCCTACAAAACCTGGTATTCCCTGCTTCGACATGCATGAAATTCTTCTCATCATTCAAATCAAATACATACAGAGTTAACAATAAATAGTATCACATTATATTCTGTGAATCTTTCAAAGGTATGACTATAAAAATATGATATTTAATATGCTGTCATGTATAAAAAACTTTCCAGTTTTGCTCATTTTTATTATTCTTGTTACATGGATAGATAATTTTAATAATTTTTGTAACAGTGAAAATTGAATTATGTGCGCAAGAAGTTATTAATATCCTTTCAATTCTCTCAATGGTAGTTATTCTTAATGATACTTATAGCCTTTTTTGATGATTTTTCCAAAATATTTGCTATCATCCTACTCTCAGATATCTTGAGAAATGGTGACAGTGTCCTCAAAGTTGTGTTGCCTCCTACATAAATATTCTCTATGGGTTCTTGGTCTAATCCAGCCATTCGTCCCATACTTTTTTGATACTGTTTATATTTTCTCATAAAGGACAACAAGGACAGTAAGAATATAAATATGCTGGCTTAATTGCAATTGATGAAAATATAACTTGCTACACAAACAATAAATCTTATATATTATTCCTCAATTTGTTTTATTTCCAGTTTCATCCTTAAATGTTCTCAATTTGGGTTTCATGCCAATCTTTCAACAAACTCAAATTTACTTCACTACTTCATACTGTTTAATATAATTCTACAGATTATCATTACCCACCATCCTCCTCCATAATATTTTGCAAATGAGTTTATATTATAAATTGGTGATGCCCATGAAAATAATCTGTGTTCCTCCACTTCTTAAAGAGACAAGTCATTTCAGGTCTGTGGCATCTTCTAGGATTTAGGAATCTAATTTATGGTGATTGTTTCATATGCGTTTAACTTTCACAGGAAATCATGATGGTTTGTAAGTTATAGACCTTCCACTTGGAAAGGATCAATAATAGTTTGCTTGATTTGATCAGGTTGAAACTGTTTCAATTGCAAGCTATGTCACCTGGTCAGTATCTTCTAACTTAACATTAATTTTTAATTTTTATTCTAAAATGTCTATGATCTGATACAGATCTATATACAGAAAGTTGATTTGGAAATGACTCCTTCCTCAGTAAACAGTCATTTTGGCTAAGGTAGTCAATGTTGTTTGTTTGGTGGTTTTGGTGATGTTATATAGTGTATGTCCTGTCACTTGCCTTTTGCCTCTTTTGAAGGAAGGAAGGATAGATGGATGGATGGATGAGTGGATGGATGCGTAGGGGGATAGATAGGTAGATGAACAAAGTAGGCAGGCAGACAAGGAAGAGGGGAAGAGAGAGAGACAGAGAGAGAGAGAGAGAGAGAGAGAGAGAGAGAGAGAGAGAGAGAGAGAGAGAGAGAGAGAGAGAGAAAGACAGAGACAGAGAGAGACAGAGAGACAGAGAGACACTGAGAGAGACAGAGAGACACTGAGAGAGACAGAGACAGAGAGAGAATGAATTATAAGGCTTCTGTGGTATAGTGTTCAATCCTTTGGTCATTTACTTCTTGATCCTGAGCCATAGAGTTCAATATTTTTAATACCCTCTCTTTATTCTCAATTTTGTACTTAAAGAAGCAAGTATTAAAGTGCATAGTAACTTGATCTGGAGGGTCTTATCAAGTTCTTTGTAGAATATCTCTGCCACATTCCCTGCAACTGATGCAACTGAAGCACAGTAGCTTCAATTATCCACATGCTGGTCTTTTTGTTTATGTTTATTGTGCATCCTGCAAGATGAGATGACCAAGGAAATATTCATTCTTATTGTCTTTAGATGCAAGATACAACTAACTTCTTCAATTTAACTGCACCTTTATTTTATCTTCTTTTTTAAAATCAGAACAAGAACGTTAACATTGATATGGTTTAGTTATTCCAGTAGTAGTTAACTCTTGGTGATTAGATGAAGATTGCACATTTTAGGGTACTAATAACTTAAATTGCACATGGCCTAATAACTCTGTGATTCTTACCATGGTCTACCTGGTTTTCTGACATTCTGCCACTGTTACTGCAGAAGCAGGGGGATAACATGGGATTGTGGACCATTTTGTAGTTTTCTTTCTTTCATAGGCTGCTGTGGCTATAGAATTCATCTTCATGTGGCCAGCCTACAGATCATGAGTTTCTTTATATTTAGATTTATTTAGGTTGATTCTTGGGCATCAGAAGCCATCTGTTTTCAGGACTGTATGAAAAATTGTTCTATCATGGTAGAACTCGGCAGGGCTCGTGCGCTGCTACTAATGGTTTAGAAAACTCTGGATCAATTAAACACCACAGTGAGGCATTGAAGGAGGATTTTTGTCAAGGTAAGGACTAGTAAGTGAAATATTGAATTGCACATGAAGTATTTGTTTCTTTAAAAAGTTACCCTGGGTGTATGTGTGTATGTATGTATATACATATGCATGATGAAGATATATAGGTATGTGTATACATGTATATGTATATGTATGTGTGTGTGTGTATGTGTGTGTGTGTGTGTGTGTGTGTGTGTGGATATATATGCATACACACAGACACACATATACACTTCTTTATTTGTCTATTAATGGCTAGGATTTTGTTTATATTCCTCTGGAGCTCAGCAAACAAAGAAAATTGAGTAGAGAGTTCCATCCAAAGTTCAAAGTACTGATTTGTAATTGACAATACACTCCCTTGGTAGCAATATGACAAAACTGTAGGATCAGCTTCTTAAGAATTAAATAATCTAAAGAAAGGCAATTGGTTTCCATTGTTCTGGATTTCTTTTCATTGTCTTTTGTGTTTTCTCCAAAGTTATAAATGGCTAACATTTGTGAACCTGAGTACCTATGGGTAATTCCTCCAAGTTTACAATGTTTAGCTAAGGTGTCAATGTCTATAAATGCGGTATTTATGGAGACTTAGAGGTCTGCTGGATATATTGATATTTATGTTACCACACACTCTGAGTGGGAAGGACAGACTTCTTGTCCCCTTGGACTTCTGAGAAATCAAGCAACATCAACTTTAGCTGTGCCTTACTTCAAGACACACCAAAGCTCATTTCTTAGGAATAAAGCTCAAGATAAAGAACCATAAAATCAGTCTTTTCTCAGTCATTTATTGCCTTCTTAACATTCCTTGGCCTTTAGTTACAATAACATTTTACAAGCAAATGCTAAATGTAATAGAATCATATTGGTTTCAGCAAAACTGTGAAATGGACCACCAAAGTTTCTGATGCTGTAAGCAGTGTTGTCTCCAGGGTGAACAATTTCATCTTTTCTCAAAGATTTTTCTCTTCACAAATAAGAGAGTAATGAGATCTTATTTCAACAAAATATAAATATTATATGCTACACTATGTCATATTATGGGACACATTTTAGGATGAAATGCTTTGTAGGAATTTTGAAGGATTGTCAATAACACTATGGCTGTATAGTTCAAAAAATAATTCAGAAACAAATTTTGAAAAATTCAGCTTTTCTGATCAGATGATATTCACAAAGGATTATAAATATGGAAGGGAGACAGCTAGGTGGGTTAGTGGGTAGAGCATTAAACCTGGATTCAGTCCTGGAGTCAGAATTTGAACCTGAGTTCAAATCCAGCCTCAGATACTCATTAGTTGCATGCCCCTGGGCAAGTCACTTTACCTCTGTTTGCCTTAATCCACTGAAGAAGGAAATGGCAAATGTACTCCAGTGTCTTTGCCAAGAAAATCCCATACAGGGTCATGAAAAATCATACATGACTGAATGACTGAACAAATAAATATGGAAGAACATGGTATTTTTACAATTTGAAAGAGATGTCAGTAATTTAAGTCTTTCCCCTGTAAATTTTTCTGACCTAAAAATTTCCATTTTCTCTTGATTTGTCGTGTGTGTGTGTGTGTGATTTTAAAAGGCCAACATATTTGTACTTTAAAATAAGTGATTATTTTATAAAATAAAGTAACTCATCACAATCCAGCATCTGTTGTTTACTTTAAATGTACGTGTTGTCATAAGTAGGATCCACTGGTATTTGAGAGAAATAAATAATCAGTTTTACTCATTTGCACAGAGTCAATAATGGCATAACTGGACAACATTGAGTGTGAACGTCAGCTTCAATTTAACTTTAAATCGTACATTATGATATGTGCTTATTGTGTGTGTAGAATGTCAGTGTCATGCAGAGGATAACAGTAGGATTTTTTGTTTTTTTTTTACTTTGAAATGGACTGTCTAAAGAGCATCAGTCTGAAAAACTGAAATGAAAGAACCCCAAGGAAACATTTCTCCTTCAAACTGGAAACAAATAGTAAAGGACTGATAGAATATCTTAAAGAAGCACAAAACTTTGTAGCTAGGAAGGACAGACTAGTGAAAAACCTTTAATTTTACTCAGGTAATTGAGGTCCATAAAGGAGATGACTTCCTCAAAGGCAAAACTAGTTGGTGGCAGAATCAAAATTAGAACACAGGTCACCTGATGCCCAGCCCAGTGTTCTTACTAGGACTCCATACTGCTTCTCCTAATTATTTCTTTACTAATAGTTTCAGATGTACCATATGATTTTGATAGGACTGAGCTGACCAATCATGATAAGGAAGGGCTAGTTACCTTAGTTTTCTAAACACATGTTCTTGACATAAGAAGTAAGATTCTATTTTTCTCTTCTCTGTGTGAGGTGGAATGTAGGGCAATGGCCTAGAAGTCAGAAGATCTGGGTTCTGATCCTGGCTCTAACTCTTATTAGTTGTTTAAACCAGCACAAGTCACTTAGGCTTACTAAGCCTTTGTTTCCTTATCTGTAAAGTGGAGATGGTGATATTTATATTAACTGTGAAGAAAGTGCTCTGTAAAAGCCATTAAATAGTAAATAATGAATTTTAGCTGTGGTTGTTAGGCTCCAGGTAGTTCTTCCCATCCCCAATAACACTTTTATTATCCCAACTTGAAGTAATAATTGTAAATGGAGGAGGTTAATCATTCATTTTAACTTACCAGGAGAGGAAATCCTATCTTTATGCCTCATAATTCCATCTCTTACATGATAGAGCAGTTGAGAATTTCATAACTTCCTCTTATAGGAGAAGGATAACTTCCCAGAAACTGGAATTCATAAGGAATAAACTTCCAGTTTCTTACCCTGTCATTTAAGTGACTCTACACCTTAGCCCCTACCTACTCTCTAATTTTATTGTTGTTTTTTTTAGATAACAGGGCAAGAGGGAAGGTAGGGAAGAGAACAATGCCAGGTACTGTACCCAGCACTCTATAAATATTTTCTCATTTAATCTTCACAAAAACCTTGTGAGGCAAGTAATTTTATTAATCCCCATTTTAAAGATGAGGAAAGTTAGGCAGGTAGAGGTTAAATGACTTGCCCAGGGAGAAAAATATAGTACCTGATTTTAACATAAGACTTCCTGACTCCAGGACCAATGAATGCTCTATCCACAGTATCGCCTACCTGCCTCTAGATGAGAAATGTCCAACACAGACACACACACACACACACACACACACTCAACATTCCAGAGTGTTCTTCAGTCCTCAGAATTAAATTAAAATGTAACTGGGAAATATTTAACAAAATAAATAAAAATATAAGATAATGTTAATTTGTGGTTTTCTAAGTCAATATGTCACCTGAAGGTATCCATTTGTATTTGAGTTTGACAGCTGCTCTAGCTAAGTGGGACCTTTGCTCCATACTGGCTTTACAATTTGCTTAAGACACTAGTCATGCACCTGGTCACTTCAATGTCTTTGCTCTTGATATTTTCCTGTTTAAAATACTGTTTTCTGTCCTCTCTTCTTATGTAAGTTTTGTTTCTTTTTTAGCACTTGCTTAAGTCCCACCTCCTCCCTGAAGCTATCCTTAATAACCTCAGCCCATTCAATGAAGTTTGGGACAGAAGCATCTAATGGTTTGCTGGTAAATATTTAGCAACCAATTCTGTTTGTTTTTTGAATGTATTCATCACACACTTTTAAATTTAACCTGCATTATTAATATTTTCTCCATAACTTTCTTAAGACTAAAAAATTTTATACACATAATATATATACACAAATCAGGAATGTATACATCATATACATATATTTATATGTATGTATATATATATATATATATATGTGTGTGTGTGTGTGTGTGTGTGTGTGTGTGTATGTATGTATGTATACACATATCTCTTCCTGATTTTTAACACTTGCAGATTTCAAAGTGTAAATTCTCAGGTTCAACATTTGGCTCCCCTCAGCTAGTTCCAACAGGCTGCCTGGATGCATCGATAAATAAATAAAAATAAATATAAGGTAACAAATGCTATGCCTTCAACTGGTTTGTGAAGGTTAAATAGTGTCTCATGCTTTGTATTTTCTTTGTATTTTCAGAACCTTGTATAGGGTTCAATAAGTGTTTTGCTAATGATCTCTAACCAAGTGGCTTTAGAAATCATATAACCCAGGTATCAAATTTTGTAGATGGGGAAACTAAGGTGCTGATAATTTGTTATCCAGTGTTGTTTTGTTTTGTTTTTTTTGCACTGTCAGTAGGATCCAAATTGGGAATCATGGCTTAATCCCAAGGAAGCTGTGATCAACCAATCAGATGATGGAGGAATGGGTCACATCCCACCTTCCCCACAACAGCCAATCTTTGGGCTTGTTTTCAAAATAACTACACTTACCTTTGTCCCCTAAAATGCCCCACTTTGCTTAATTTCCTCTGATGTACTACCTCACGATTTTCCCCATTCTAAGCCAAGCATTATCCCCTTAGGGTAGTTATAACCTAACCACTTCCTAGGCACTCAAAGCAGCTGCCATTTAGGTAAAACCTCCCCTTCTTTCCACTCAATATAGCCCCTCCCCTGCTTCCTAGATTGTCAAAAGGCTGTTACAAGTGT
Source organism: Phascolarctos cinereus (assembly GCF_003287225.1). Lineage (NCBI taxonomy): Eukaryota > Metazoa > Chordata > Mammalia > Diprotodontia > Phascolarctidae > Phascolarctos > Phascolarctos cinereus. The sequence goes on from NW_027555847.1 coordinate 413,922,755, forward strand.
CCCTCAGGGCTCTGTGCTCCAAAGTAATTAATGGTAAGAGCCCCTACTTTTTATTTTGAGGAGCACAAAGCAGGTCATTTGAGCAGGCATGGATGGGTTATATGATCTTCCTCATAGATTTCATTACATTATTTTTCCCCAAAACCCACACTTTTTCAAACTTTCCCTATTATTATTGAGGATACCATTAACTGTCCAGTCACTCAGGGTCACAACTTTGGTGTCATTTTCAATTTGTCATTCTCCTTTACATGACACATTCAATCAGTTTCCAGATCTTGCTGGCAAAATATCTCATATCTGTTCCCTATTCTCCACTCACACAGACAACCCTCTAGATCAGGCTCTCATCATTTATCACCTAAACAGTATCACTGACCTCCTAATGTGTTTCCCTGCCTCAAGTCTTCCTTCACTCCAATACATTCCTCATAAAACTGCCCAAGTGCTTATCTTGAAGTGCAAGTCTGACTATGTCATATCCCTACTTAGTAAACTCTAAGAATTCATTATTGACTTGAAGATCAAATATAAATTCATATTTATCTCATTCTTTTATAATTTTTTCTGTAAATTTTTAATGTATATAATCTTTAAGATAGCAGTACATGTATGTAACTTATAAATAAGTAAATGCACATATGTTGGGGGCTGGTGCTCAAAACATTTTTTAAACTGAGAGGGGCACACAATAAAAAAAGTTTGGAGACTTCTGCACTAGATCACAGTCTTTCAGAATTGCTAGATAGAACTCCATATGAAAAGCATGTGCAAATGAGAATCTTGACTTTCTCCTAAATCCAAGTCCCAGCTAAGCTGGGTACATCTCCCTCCAAAGCTCACCAGAAATGTGACAAGCATGAAGAGAAAAAGATAAAATAAACACTTATAAAGTAAATGTATTGATATCTGATCTTCTACCCCTTAGGTCTTTAGGAGCAAGTTCAGAGATAACCATCATCTCAGATAGTTTCAGTACTAACTTCATACTTTCTTATCCTCTTTATGCAAATGAAGGGAGAGAGAAGGATCAAGTGTATAATTACTGTCTACCTGGCTGCCCTGATTTTAGACTTTCCAGGCAGGAGGACAGTTCCCAAACAGCCTCTCAGCATCCAGGAATACATGAAATGAGCTCTTATGGCCCCATTCAGCCATATAATTCTATTTGATATATACTGTAGGCACCCTTCCAGAGAATGGATGTCAAATCTTCATTTATTCACTTCTTCATCCAGAAGGGAAATAGCAGATGTGGCACCTGTCTTTCACAAAGGGGAGGGACTAAGGCAATTTTTTCCCACTGCTGAGTCCAGCTTCACTATTCAGAACAACTACAAGGTGAAGTCATCTGGATGAGCTCCCAAATGCAGAACAAATTGATATTTTGGAGTTAAGGGTAGGTACTAAAATGTTCATTCATTCTCAAACATTTAAAAATGCAAATATCTTAGGGGAAATGAGTAGAGGGAGGGCTTCAACACTTTGAAGAAGTTATCATTTAAATTCTATACCATTTTTTTTCTTGTTTGTGTTTTGTCCTAATCTAGAATGTCATTGATGTAGAGAAATTCCTTCCACCCAAGCAGATCAGCTATTATTGTGCTTCTTGAGTTAACTAAGGTAGTGAGAAGTTAAGAGCCTTTCCCAGACAGGATTTGCAACCAGGTCTAATTAACTCAGAGGCCAGCACTCTATCCTCTAAATGATGCTGCCCCTTAAGTTATCCTTTACAACATAGCATTATTTGATGGGAATATGATAATGTTCAGGGACCATGAATGATAGTGATTAGGCTTTAGGAGAGAAAAAAGGAAGGAAGGAGTACAAGCCCCAGGAAATAGAAGTGACTCAAAAGGGAGGTGAGAAGACACCAAAGATGAGGTTTACTTACTTCAAAAATTTGAATGTGGCTCATCCCTGTTTATATTTGTCAAAATCATATCATGGTTCATTTCTGGCAACTATATCATAGACTGATGGACCTTCATGTAATGTAGCCTTGTGCAGATTGTAATTGGATCTGCTTGATAATCCATCTAAGGGATTTTGGTACTAGAAGCACCGTAAAAGGTTAATTATAACATGGTTTCATCTATAATACAATTCCATGGAATAGACAGTATTATAAGGAAGCTCTAGTGTACAGTCATTACTGTTGTATAATAGGTGGTATGATGGTAAATGACAGGAAAGAGGCTGATAGCAGATTATATTGCTCACTTTGACTCCATCTCATTACGACAAAGAACAACTTGATCTCATTAACTCCTACTCCCTTTTATGATTCACCTGAAAATACATTCGAAATTTCTAGAGAAAGGCATAAGGAACAAGCATTATGAGGAATTCAAACAAATGCTAGAAGTTTTATATGAATTGAGGAAGAATGAAAAAAACAGAACATATGCACTGAAGACAACCAAACAATAAAGAAAAACTTGATAAGGCAAGCAAACTCAGGTCAGATACAGTGGATATCATGGGGCTTGCTTGACAAACTTACAGCAAATAGCCCTCATTTCTTTGAATAGATATTAAATAAAAATTGTTCTGTTACATGAATTATCAGCCCCAAGTTCTATCTGACCTGTCTAGCATAACTATTTTTTGAGGGGGAGAGGGCTAGGCAATGGGGTTAAGTGACTTGTCCAGGGTAAAACAGCTAATAAGTGTTATGTGTCTGAGGCCAGATTGGAACTCAGATCCTCCTGACTCCAGGGCTGGTGCTCTATCCATTGTACCACCTAGCTGCCCGCTAGCATAACTATTTTCTAAGGAGTATAGTTGTGATTTGTTTGCTTTGTTAAAAATTAAATTTATAATTTTTCCCCAACAAAATGACAAGTAGTGGGGAAAATGTTTGTACTTCCCTTAAATGAAATGGTGGTTTTTATTCTTGAATAAGAGCAGCTAGGTGGTACAGTGCATAGCACACAGGGCTCAGAACCAGGAAGACTCATCTTCATCAGTTCAAATCTAGTCCTAGACACTTACTAGCTGTGTGACCCTAGATAAGTCACTTAATCTTGTTTGCCTCAGTTTCTCACCTGTAAAACAAGCTGGAGAAGAAAATGGCAAACAACTCCAGTGGATTTGCCAAGAAAACACCAGAATGGGGTCACTAAGAGTTGGACACAACTGAAACAACTCAACAAATTCTTGAATAAGTCACTATTGAGAGCTAGAAGAGATCTTAAAGATCACCTCATCTACTTCCCCTTCATTTTAAAGATGAAGAAATTGAAATTAGTTCCACAGGCAGTGTCATGACTGAAATTCAAACCGAAGTCCTCTGATTAAATTCAACTCATAAATACTTATTGAATGCTTAGGATGTTCCAGACACTAAGCTAAGCACTGGGGTTGTAAAAAGAGGCAAAAGACAATCCCTGCCCTAAAGAGATTCCATCGTAATGATTTAATAACACCTCTGTGGGCATCAGCTTTCTGATCTGTAAAATGAGGGAGTTAGACCAGGTGACCTTTAAGTTCCTGTCCAGCTCTAACTCTGCAAACTTATGATTTCACCAGCCTACTGTGAATCTCTGTATTCTACATAAATGTAACTCTAAATCTTCTGACTTTAAACCAATCTATTGGGTTAAAATCATATACTCTGCTTTGATGATTTAGAAGTCTATTAGCCAAACTTTGTGAGTATAAAAACATGAAACTCTTTGAGCACAGTGCCTGGCATATAGTAGGCACTTAATGAATGTTTATTGAATTGAATTAAAGAGAGAACATGGAGGTGGGGTGGGGGTGGGAATCAAGCCACAAATGATTAAACAAGGTCCACAAAGTTTCCTTACCTGTTTTGTCTTGCTTGTAGTAAATTTCTGGGTGGCTATTATAACTAAAATAATCAGATAAAGATATTTTTTTCCTGTGTGAAGGTAACTGAAATTGTACCCGTCACCATCATTTTAAGAGGTGCTCATTAAAACTACTTACAAATCCTTGAGAGAAGGATCAAGGGGTATAAAGTAACCAGAGATAGAAAATGTTGGCATTAGCGATTCATTAGGATCCCAAGGGGGAAAAAAACTATTTTCATATTTTGCTGGAATGGTTAAAAATGTAGCATTTGGCTCATGTAAATGACCATTTTTCAAACGATGAAATATACTAAAGTGTTTTCTTCAGATCTCAGGGGATTTGCTGTAAGTATTTGCATAAATAAATTATAAATGGATACATCACAGCTGACTGCACTGAGAGAGATGAAGCTCAACAGAGTGAATTAAAAACCAGCCTCAGCAGTAAAGAGGAACGTTCAAAACTAACCCAAGCAGAGCATTTTTTAAAAATTTTCTAAGCCTTTTCTAAATCTATCCATTCAATGCCTTCATAGGTATCCATTCCTGCCTTTCCTCACATTCAATCTTCTTTCTCAGGTCCCCCAAATGAACCCTGCACTGCAGCCTTATTAAAAATGACTCTTGCCCCCACATCAAGGAGCACTTAATTGGCTTTCCAGGCCCATCTATTTGTGGTTCCATTTGATGTCCATGCCCTGTATGAGCCCAGGTGAAGAAATAAATGAAGAAATGTATTACTGTAATCATCAAATATTAAAAGAAGCCAGGGCCAAAGTCTCCCTTTGCACAATATTTCTTAGTTGTAGTTATAATCAATGAACACACAACCAACAATAACACCTGGTAAAGTGAAAAATGTCATCTGGTATGCAGATGAAAAGGAGGGCAATATTCCATGCTTTGGCTGAATAACCCAACTATCATAAACTACAACCTCAGAAACAATTAAGCTTGGATATAAATCCAGAACCTTGGAGAAAATAAGCAGGGGTCTATGTCAGAGAAAGGAGCAAAAGTACTCTAAGGAAGAAGATTCATTAACCAGGGCCAGAAGACAGTTTTTATAGGCTTTGGCCCCCTTCAGGGACAAAGCAGAGCATTTATAAAGTCTCAGATTAATTTGGTTTAGCCACAGGAGTTATTATGTTGGATCATAAGAATATTTCATTCCTGTGTCATGAAATGATAATCTTGAACTCCAGTACAAAAATATATATAATGATATTTTAAAAGTACAAAACTATTCCTCTTTTTTCCAACCTCAGACTCTAATTCAGCAAGGTTTTTCATTGAAACTGACTTGATCCACCAGGACGCATCCTAATAAGCAAACTCTAATGCAGCCTGAGAGCAGAAATCTCAGTCTGTCAGCATCAGCTTTTTCTTATCACTCATTCTCACTACACTTAGCTTCCTTTCACCCCTTAGTCTCCTTCCATCCTAACTACTCACACTTTCATATCCTCTTCAGGCAAATGAAGAGAGAGAAGAGGATTATGTGTATAATTACTATCCACCTGGCTGCCCAAATAAGCTTCCCAGGCAGGTGGAAAGTTCCTGGACAGCCTCATAAGTGGTAGATTAAGCGTGTGCCTGCTCTGCTCTGGAGGCTGCTAGGATTCATTCTGCTGAAAACACAGCATGAAAGTGGAGAATTAAAGCTTACTTTTAAAATGAGTGAGGCAGCATTCCCAGGACCACTGACATTTATCCAAATCCTACCTTTGACTATGAGAAAGACCTTGGAAATCTCTCTTTTGCCCCTTTTTGATACTTACCAAGATCCCTGTAAATAATTGTTATATATACAAGGGAGAAGCAAGAGACACTCTGATGGCACTGCTAGCAAATGTTCATAAACTACCTAATGCCTAGAGATGGCAATTTTTCATCTTTTCACAAGTACACATGCTTGTATATTTGACTGTCATGGGGTTAAAATAATCTTTGATAACCAAAAATAAATTCAAATGCATCATTTTATTAAGACTCAGGAAGCAATCATCATATTATGCTAACAATGCTAACATCATCATATTAGGCTAACAATGCCTAATATTCGGTAGGCATCATAGAACTAATAAATTAGATGAATAAAAAAATCAATTTTCAGTAAAACTAAACTGGGAAAAGAATATTAGATACATAAGACAGATTATTCAGTTGCTAAGAAAAAACACAGAACTCTTTGATCATTAAAATATACCCTCTATTTTTAAGAAGCTTTATTACCCCCTCTAAATCACCAATTCTTTTAAAAGTTAGAATCTGCCAACCTTGGTTTCAATAATCTTCTATTAATTATTTTATGATGAAATTTATAACTTCTAATTTTGAAAGGGAGATAGTATATTGTAGTGCTACCAGCATTATATTTGAAGTAGGAAGACCTAGGTTCTACCATTTACCACATGTATGACCTTGGTCAAGAGACTTCCATTCAGTTTCCCCATCTATAAAATGAGAGTGTAAGAGTGGATGACTTCTGAGGTCCCTTACATCTCTAAATCTATGGTCTTATGAATTAGGAAATAAGTTTAACTAAGGTTTTACATACGAATCTAAAATAAAAAGAATCCAGCACTGTGACAGTGCTACTTTGGTACTACTTAACAAGGATCTTGAAGGAAAAGAGACCAGTCTAGAGGATTTTAGTATTTATTCTAGTAATTTTGTGCATATTAGACATGTATTTAATGATATATTTAACTCCCATTGATACAAGTGGGACGCTTTATAAAAGTATCATTGAATACACCACACCACCTTTGGAGAATGAAATTGGTGTACTGAAAGGATATGTAATAATTTTGCTCTGTTTTGATATGTGTTTGTATGGGGGGGGGGAGACAGGGTATGAAGCAGCGCATGACAGAAGTGAACAGGAGACAAATTAAGATGAAGTGCTGAGGTGAGGACAGAGAGCCACGCCTATGCACTATCATTGAGGTAGGAGATGAAACATTGGTGGTTTACCACAAATATAGAGTACTCCAATTTGGCCAGAATGTAGTGAATGTGAAGAAGAGTAATGTGAACTTTTTGGTAAAATAGGTGAGAGCCAAATTATGAAAAATGTTTACTGCCAAATGGAAAAGTTTATATTTTCATCTAAAGGCAATAGGAGAGCCACTGAAATATCTGGAGAAAAGGAGTTACATATTTAGGCCTGTGCTTTAGAACAATCAACTTGGCAGCCACATGAAGAATGGATTGGACTAGAGAAAAACTGAAAGCAGGGACAAAATTAGGATCCGGTTCCAAAAGTCTGGAAAACTGTACAAGGACTAGCATGACATCACAATTACCAGAACACAAGGTCAATCAGTGAGTACTAATTAATAGCAGAATAACAGGAAGCTTTGAAATAAGTTAAATTAATATTTTTGAAGATTATAAGTAGTCAAGTTTGAAAAATAGATAGTTGCACTACTCCTTTCAGGGACTCAATGCTCTGTTTATGATACAGGCAATGTGGGGGTAGTACATAGAGTACTGAACTTGGGCTCAGATGATCTGATTACAAATTTTGCCTCAAGTAGACCACCATGTAACCAGACAATCAAAGTACCAATTTTGTAACTACTAGGAGCCTCAGTTTCTTCATCTGTAGAGTAACGGTAAAGATACTACCTTCTATCTAGATTTCAAGGTACAGAGGCAGCCTTGTCCCCAGATGGTTCTAAAAGATGAAGCAGTATGTCAATATTCACAAGCAATTGATCCCTCCCCAAAGTTCTGCAAGCTGATTCTGAGTAGTCCAGGAAAGCTAATGTCTATGGGATTTTATACTGAGGTAGATAAAGGTAGGGTTATGGTTATACATGGTAAAATGAGTCATTGACCAATGTTTCAGATCTATTCCATCCATAAAACAGAGGCATTATAAAAATAATAAAAAAAATAGTTGGGAAGTTAAAGTGACATGACATGAGAAATTTGTAGTGTGCACATACATGCAGGGAGGAATGGTTCAAAGTAGAAAGGAAGGAATGGTGTCTGAAGAAAATTCCATGCCATATATGACTTTGGCTCTGGTAGATGAAATCCAAATGCACCAGTTTAGGGTGAGCAGACCCTAGCCATCTTTAAATATATCAATCATGGACATGTTTGATAAAGACAAAGAGTTTGACAGAATGCTTTTGGTGTCAGGGGCTGTATTACAGACTAATCAGTCGTTCTAGCTGTTTCTCTCCAAATGTCTCCTTCCACATCTGGGGGAAAGGACGTGGTCTGACCAAATTAGCACTTCACTACCTGCCTTACAGCATTGTTGTGAGAAAAGTGCTTTGCAAATCATAAAGTGCTAATCAGATGTGAGTGACTCCTAATAAGTGAATAAAAATTATAATCAGGCAATTTTTTAGCTAATAATGCAAATTATGTCTATCTGATCATCTGAGGTGATTGCGTATAAATGACCTTAGAACCTTCAAAAAGATGAGAGAACTAGAGAATCATTTTCAATGAGACTAAATAGTGCTATCTTAATAGTAAACAATTATTTGATTCTTTCAACTAGACTGCTTACAAGTAGAATGTGTTTTTGCCAGATTTTTTAACAAGTTTTGAACAATGAGAGTTTCAATAAGTCTCCAGAAAGGAATTCAAGACTTTTACATTTTTGCCATCAAATGAGAGTTAGTCAGTAATGAGATAGATGAGACAAAAGGCAACAACCTGAAAAATAGGCAATGGAATACAGTAAATTTTGACTAATTTAATTAATGCTAAAAAAAACTGAACAACTAGCTATAATCATTATTGTACATAACTATTTTATGAATCTTTAGAGCCAGTTGATAACTCCATAAATATACCTTATTGAATTTGTTCCTATAGATTCCTGGTTGGTCTTTTAGGGATCCTATATCTATGGATAAATATATAAAGAATATTTACAAATTTATACTAATGATACACTTTCAAGTGCTGTGATTTTTGCCTAATATTCAGGTTGCCAAAGTTCATTTCAGGACTTGATGTTACAAATATTCCATGCCTAATAAAAATCAATTCTACTTCAACCAATCAGTAAACATTTTTTTAAAATAATCATTTATTGTATTTTTGTAATTTTGTTTATTTATGAAAAGATAGGTATACATTTACAAAAACCAAATTATTTGTTAATGTAGAAGAAAGGTGTGCAAATAAAAGTGTTACTCTAGTGTGTATGCCTCTATGGACCTATCTCCTATCCTGTTAAATAAAATACAGCTACTCTCTTCCACAATGATCAGAGACAACTATGCATACATACACACACACACACACACACACACACCCATCACCCCCATTAGCATGGAAATAATAACTCTTTGCTCAATATTTAAACTATGACATTTATAAACTATAGCAACATGCATAAACTAAATCTTGCTCAACATTATGAACCAGAGGTCTGAAGTAGCATTGACTAGAAAGATTGTATCATATAATGATTTGGAGTCAGAAAAAGTCAGGGTTCAAGGCCTTCCTCTGATACTGTGTCATGGATAAGTCCCTTTATTTCCCTGAACCTCAGTTTCCTCATTTATTAAAAATACATAGTAGCATTACCTCCCTCACAGAATTGTTGTGACAATCAAATGAGTTGATTTGTATAAAAAACACTGTAAAATTTAAAGAACTAGATAAATGCCAGATATTATCAGTAGATTTTGGACAAACATTTCTAGTTAAGGGAGGTTTAAAGGAAAGAAGAGGAGTAAAATAATCAGAAATGAAAGGAGTTATTTTTAAAATTGATAGAGAAATAAACATTTTAAAATGAAAAAAAAATGGAGGTTTCAGCAATATTTCCATTGCAGTTTAAATTAAAGCATTTGGCTGAGAAGTTACAATTTATCTCATACATCCATTATTTTACTTAATTTTTTTAAAAACCTCACTTTTGTAATGTGACTGAAGATTTACAAAGTGCTTTCCAAAAAATAATCTCGTAAAGTAGGTAGTGTAAATATTATTCTAATATTACATATGAGGAAACTGAATCTCAGAAAGATTAAATGACTTGCCCAAACAATTAACAAGTGGTAGCATTGCTACTTAAACTTAGATCTCTTGACCCTAAGGCTTCTTCCACTATGCCACACTAGATCTGTCTTTTGTGTGCCACCTTCCCCAACCCATGTTTTAAAATAAAGATCTTTTTAATTTGATACTTCAAATCCTGGAATTAAATTCATTAATCTAAAAGTAAAGAAAGCAAAAATAGCATACACTTCCCATGAAACCTCAGACCCTGTGGTTCACATTAGCACATTATTAATAGGAAAAAAAATGTCTTAATACATAGAGAGAATCATTGACTACCTCACCTATTTAATCTTCAGTTAAACAGTATGAAGCCAATTAATGTTTCTTTTATAATGGATTTGGGGACAACACATCATTAGAAAGTAGATTGTAATTATCATTGGTCATTTACTGCCCCTTAAATCACTAAATAACCTTTGAATGAAATAATGATTGGTTCACTACTGGTGAACTGGGTCAAATGTAAGTAGGTTTAGCTGAAGAGGGGGAAGACTTGTAGTTCATTAATTTGTGGGGCCATTTGATTTATATACTACAAAATGCACAGGTAAATCATAGTTATGATAATTTGTTGTAGAATATGTGTTTCCTCCACGTACTTTAGTGGAAACAATGCTTACTTCCTTACCCATCCTTTTGAAACTTCTCAGTGGAAAACACTAAAAAGTACTTATGAAAAATGATTAAACATTACTTGACATCACAAAGAAGAGCCACCCCACGAAGTATCCAGTGTTCTGGAGGTTGGACAGTTTTAAGGTCTACTGCTGCAATGTAGTTCAAGTCTGTCCGGACTGGCTTTTTGTATATTGGACACAAGTACATGCGGAGATCTCTTGAACCTTAAAAAAAATGAAAAGGAAAAATATTTCAAATGATAAGAAATCTATAAAATATTTTTATACATTCATTATAAAATGGTTTCATCAGAGAAAAAAAAAGCGATTTAAGTGAATTCTTCCAGGGTGGAAGTGTGGGGTAGGAGGAAGCAGCTAATTTCATATGGTAAAATATGCATTTTAAACTTTCTTACATATCAAAGTCATTAATGCATTGAAAACACAATTGTGTCACCATGAACTCACCTAATTTGCCCCAAGCATTCAGCTCTACTTGTTAATTTACAGAGATTATCACTAAGGTTGCTCATATAAGGTGTTTAGTAATTTTTCTTTTTCTTTTTCCCACCAATACATTTCCATCCTTCCATAGACTTAAATCTGAACCTTGCTTAGGGCTTGCCTCAAATATAAGTGGCCTGTAATATTTAATGAGAATTCCATGGACAAAAGAAGGGCCATCGCCACTCTTTCTTCACTGTGAAAATAGAACACGTTATTTTCAAAAGTCCTCTCTACAACCCTGTCCATCATCAACCGGCCTCCTCACTCACCAAATGACTTTATACCAGCAGTGTCAAGGAGACCCCTTCATTTCCAAATGTTACTAAGCAAGTGGAAATATGATGCACCAAGCAATGAAAATGGTTTATAAAGACTGGGCCATTTAGCACATTAATGCATTTATTACTCAGTGGTGCTTTAATGGCCTCTAAGAGTTGATTCACTTACCAAAAACACTAATGCAGGAAATTCATTTCCATGTATTGTAAAGGGTTCTACTGAGTCATGGCAGCAAGACAATATTAAAGCGCCATTCTCTGTGTGTGTGTGTGTGTGTGTGTGTGTGAGAGAGAGAGAGAGAGAGAGACAGAGAGACAGAGAGACAGAGACAGAGGCAGAGACAGAAACAGACACAGAGAAAGAGAGAGTCCATCAAGTCACTGAAATGATAACGTACTCAATGGTACTTCAGTGCCACTCATGGTCAACCTAATGTTGCTTAATTTTCTTCCAGAAACAAACTAAGAACAAGGTTTTTTTTTCTGATATATACCTACTGCTGCAAATCTTCATCAGTTGTAAGACTCCTATGTATTAATATCCAATAGACTATACAAGGATTGAAAAGGAAATGACATTCATCCTCTACTTACTCCTACTCCTATTCATGCCTTATCATCCTGGAGAAGACTTGGAATCTTGAAGACTGTAGTGCCCAAGCACTGGCAGGTGCTACTAACCTGGAAGAGCTTCTTAAAAAGTCAGCCAAAAGTTGGTGGTGATGATGATGTATTTGACATATCTCAGTTAATATACTGAATATATAGTTGTTGTCAGAGAACCAGCCTACCTACATTCAGGAGACTCATTACCAAAAGGCTGGCCTTGATTTATTTTTAGACATGATAACTTATAAAGACCATAGTCTTATAAAGACTAAAGGGGCAGAGAGGTTGCTATTTGTATTGGTGAGTGGTACACTCACACAGATGAAATTATACATCTTTGGAGTACTGAACAACAGATCCTAACTCAATGTCTCCATGTTTTCCATTCAAATTCAATTTCAGATAAATAGCAATTTGTGGTTTCAGATAGTGCAAGCCAAAGCCAGACTGAAAAGAACAAAATCTCCATCCTTTCCACCCCTGTCATACCCAGGGACTCAGAAATGATTTGGCAATAGATTCATTCATCGAACCCTGTTCTACCAAGCCAATACCACATGTAATGTAAATGTTTTAAGTAAACTTTAAATTTGGCATCCTACAGTTTTAGCACATTTGGCAGAACTATGGTTGTCCAATCCCAGTAACAGCCTTGATTTCACACAGTTTTAATGGAACATATTAAACACATGAACACATGAAACTATTGTTGGTATATGTGTTTCTTAGTAGAAAATAAATCATATGGTTTTAGAAAATTTTACAAAACACATTTAAATTAAATATAAAATTATTTCTAGATTTCCTATTAACTTTATTATTAATAACAATCCCCAAAACAATTTAAAATCTTTTCCTTAAATATAAAGTTCATTTCAAATACAGTGGGCAAAACTTCTATTTTTCCAAAATCTAAAAACTATAAGCTAAAATTGATCACACCAAATTTTGAAGGACACTTGCATAATGTAATTGATCTGTTTTATCAATTGATTCTATCAATCCTCATTGTCCTAGAGATTCTGTTTGTCTGTAAGAAGCTTATTTAACTAAGCAATCTTGTATGGTGATATAAAATGATACAAGTCTAGTAGGGATCATTTTTAAACCTCCTCTAAAGTTCTAAAGGCATACAGTAAGTCAGTCATCAAGCACTTACTGATGTGGCAGGCATTCAGCTGAACCCTGGGCATACAAAGAAAAACAAAACAATCCCTGCTGTCAAACAATTTACATTCTAATGAGGGAAAGAACATGCAAATAAATAAGCATATATAAGATATAAGCAGAGTACATGGAAGGCACAAGAAGCTGGAAAAAATGACAAAAAATCACTGCAGAATGTGAGAATTTAGCTGAGTCTTGAAGAAAACCAAGAGGTAGATGTGAAGGGACAGAATACTCCAGGAATGTAAGAAGATAGTGCAAAGGCCCAGAGATGGGAAATGGAGTGTTAAGGTCAAAGAACTACAAGTCAGCCAAGACAGTTGTGTCATAGAGTGTGTGGAGGAGACTAAAGTATAGGAGGACTGAAAGGATAAGGAAGAACCAGATTCTGAAGAGATTGAAGTGCCAACCTTAGTATTTGATACTAAGGTTAACTGATAGACAGCCACTGGAGCTAGGCATAGATGGAGGAGCAAAGTCAGGCCTACATTTTTAAAAAATCATTTCGGCAACTGAGTGGAGAATAGATTGGAATAAGGAGAGTATTTAGGCAGAGGCCATTTTGAAGGCAATTGCAATTGTCCAGATGAGATCCCGAACTAAGATGATAGTTGTACAAATATAGAAAAAGAGGCATATGGGAGAGATGTTATGAAGGAAGAAATGAGAAGATCTGGCATTGAATTGGATATGTGGAGCAAGTAAGATTAATGATTCATGTAGGACACTGAGTCTGTAGGGATGAATGAAAGGCAGGATGGTGCTGCCCTCAAAAGTCATAGGAAGTTCAGGGAGAATAGTGTTTATGGAGAAGGATAATACATTTTGTTTTGAATCTGTCATGTTTGAGATGTCTACAGAGCTTATGTCCTGGAGGGAGTTAGTAATGTGTGACTATAGTTCAACAAATAGAGAGCTGAGGAAGAAAGGTGGGGAGAGAGTGAAAGAGAAGAGTGATGAAGGAAAAGAGAGGGGAGAAAAAGAGGGAGATGGAAAGAGGAAGAGAAAGTGGAGTGGGAGACATAAAAAGACAGAGACAAACCAAGGCAATAGATAGGTCTTAGAATTGTCTGCATTTTTGTTGTTCAGTCATTCAGTCATATCTGACTCTTTGTGACCCCAAGGACTGTAGCATACAAGGCCCTTCTATCATCCACCATCTCTTGAATCTGTCTGAGTTCATGTTCATTATTTCCATTATACTATCTATCCATCTCATCCTCTGCCATTCCCTTTTCCTTTCACCTTCAATATTTCCCAACAATAGTCTTTTCAATGAGTCCCATCTTCTCATTATGTGGCCAAAGTGTTTAAGCTTCACCTTCAGTATTTGACTTTCCTGTGAATATCCTAAATTAATTTCTTTTAGTATTGATTGCTTTGAACTCCTTGGTGCCCAAAAGACTATCAAAAGTCTTCTCCAGCACTACAATTCAAAAGTGTTGATTCTGCAGTGCTCAGCTTTCCTTACAATTCAACTCTTACAGAGATGAGTATTGAACACATAGGATCTAATGAGATCAACAAGTGAAATTGTATAGAGAACAACAAAAAAGAAGATGACCTAGGATAGAACACTAGGGGACACTGATGGTTAGTGGATATGACATGGGTAAAGATTCAATAAAGAAGGTTCATATTCCTTAAGAACCTAGCCAATAGCTCACAAATGTTAGATTCCTTAAGAGTCTGGCCAATATGGCAGATTTTTAATAAACCTTGTCTCTGGCTGAGAAAAGACTTGGGTCAAATTCCTTCAGACAGGACCCATGTGTTGTGATTTTGGGGTCCCAGCATCCCTAAACATCTAGACCTCATCATATGGTTCCCTGCCAACTGGGAAGAACTGCTTAATTCCAAGCTCTTCTCCAGCCAAGACTGGAAGGTCCCTGCTCCAGAGGCGACCCCTACTCAGGCTTTGGACAAGGGCCTTGCCTCTGCACCTCCTCCCCAGGCACTTCATCCTGAGGCAAGGACTACCCAGACCCTGGCATCTGCCCTAGTCTCAGTGGTATCTCCTCCCCTGGCCCCTCCCCCTCCTCAGGTGCTGGCTGATTTTTCCCTTTACCAGCTGGCATTCCCCAGTCCCTTGCTCACAAGAAGTGGGACTTCCTATCTCCCTTCCTCCCCAGCCCCTGTTCCCACAACACCTTTTCCCCCTAAGGGAAGTTCTTGCCTCCCTTAATGGGACAATTAGGATACATGTTCCAATCTCCATTTCAGACCTCATTCAAGTTAAAGAGAAATTGCGGCTACACTCAGAAGATCTGAGGGCTTTAGGGACCTGTCCCTCCAATTCAAGATTTCTTGGGGTGATTTGCATATCCTCTTCTCCACCTGTTTTACCACTGAGGAGAAGAGGAGAATCTGGAAACAAGCCCAAAAATTTGGGGACCATTTGGCTAGTGATGGCCCCACAAAATACCTCCCAGGAACAACTGTTGTTCCCACTACTGACCCAGGGTGGGATTATCAGAAGAGTGAGGATAGGGGAAAAGAGAGATTACATGGTAATTTGCCTTGTTAGAAGGCCTTAGAACTGCATTTCAAAAGCATTTCAAAATTTTCAAAAAATTAAGAAAATTACTCAGGAAGAAAAGGAAAACCCTGTCCTTTCCCAAGACAGGCTATTAGAAGCTGTCAAAAAGTATATGAATTTAGATCCTGACTCTATAGAAGGGGCAACAATCCTTAGCTTGTATTTCATTAATCAGTTTGACCCAGATATTAAGAGGCAACTGCAGAAACTGGCGATGGAACCGCAAACACCTCATGCCCAATTACTGGAGATGGCTTTTGGAGTTTTTAACATCAAAGACTTAGTAGCAGCAGAGGAAATACAAAGAAGGGAAAGGGCTAGAGACAGAGAACATGCTCCATTTTTTGGCTGCTGCCATGGCCAAGGAGAGACCCAAGGGTGCTCCTGGCAACTCTGGCAGTGGAGAAACCTGCTTTTGATGCCACCAGGAGGGTCACTGATCTAAGGAATGCCCGTCCAGAACACCCCCCAAGAAGAAACCCCTCGGACCGCCTCTGGGACCCAAGATGTGCCCAAGATGTGACCAGGAGGAACACTGGAGGAAGGATTGTCCCTGAAGTTAGAAAAGTGGTGTAGTCGCTCCCCCCAGTACCCCATCCTCCAGTCTCCTCAAAAGTGGGAATGACAGGGGAGCCTGGGGTTGAGTAGCACTCCTACTTTCTCCATCTCTCTTGCCAATCCCTAGGCAAAAAATTGAGGCCGAAGGTGAGGTTACCCACTTTATCATGGCTACACTCTCTGTTTTAACCAATTACTCTGGCCCTACCCAGCCCTCAACCCATCTGGTCATGGGGCATTGAAGGGCTAAGGGATGTCTCTAAACATATTCCTTCCCCTGCCTATTTGAGAATCTGTTGTTTGAATACTTCTTCCTTATGCTTTCCTCTTGCCCTGCCTCTTTGTTGGGAAGAGACCTGATGGCAAAGTTGGGGAGCTAATATTCTCTAGTTAAGCCTCCCATCTCCCTTTTCCTTCTGTGTACCAGACCTTCCCTTGTTCCCCTGGAAGTGTGGGAGACAGCTGAGCTAATAGTTTAGCATCATGGAATTCCTGGGTGAGCTACTCATGCCACCCCAACTAATGTTAATCTCCTTGCCAGATTTGTCTCCTCCAGGGTCCTAGCTATCAAATTCCAGATGATTGCCCAGGCTACCAACCTCCAATTGAGTCCAAGGTTTTCTAGCCCACTGGACCTGAAGTCTGACCCCTCGAATGGGACCCAGAAAGGCAGGGACAGCTCTATGCCCCTTTCCAGCAGGAAGCAGTTTCAGAAGCTGAGACCTTTGCTCTTACACCTAAAAGGATTTGGGTCTCATTTGTCTAAGGGATTCTCCTTGAATTCTCCCACTTGATCAGGATGGTCTCTGGCATTCCCCTGAAGCTATAACCCTATCAACTGGCCTTCATTATTGTCTATGCCCAATCTCCCAATTCTCTGTTGCCCTTAACCTAGCCTAGCCCTCTATTGTCTTACCTCCCAATGGCCCCTGTCTACTTCCCACCCTTGACCCTATCTAGACCCCATTCTCAACCTCACCGTCATTTCCCATCAAGATCCTTCCTAGATCCCTCCCACAGTCTTTCTGTATATAAGGTCCATATTGTCTCTATTAAGGTGCTCAGATTCCTTAAGAATCTGGCCAATATGGAGGATCTTTAATAAACCTTGTCTCTGGCTGAAAAAAATAAATAAATAAAAAGATTCAATAAAGGAGGAGAAAGTACAAAGGAGTAGTCAGTCATGTAGAAGGAGAACCAGGAGAAACCAGTGTCATTATAACCTAGAAAGGAGAGAGTATCAAGAATTAGGTGATCAACAGTGTCAGTGTCAGATTTTGCACCAAAGTCAAGGATATGACTGAGAAATCTCTATTAGATTTGGCAATTAAAAGATCTCGTATAACTTTGTTAAGTGTAGTTTCAGTTGAATGATGACATCAGGAGCAGAATTACAGAGAATTTAAAGAAGAAGAGGTATAGACACCAAGTGCAGATGGTTTCTAAAGGAATTTGTAGGAAGCTATGGGAAAAATAGTAGGTAGGGAGAAATTGAATATAAGAGACGGACTAGGGAGGAGAATAGGGCCAATTTGTTGGAGAAGTCATAAAGAGCTAGTACTAATGGTGGCTATAGACAGATTGGCCTTGAAGAGCACAAGGACTACTTCTTTATCTGAGTTTAGAATGAAGGAGAAAATAGTGGAAGCAGTATGAAATGACAAGGAAGGGCCAAGGGGGAGATCTTGGTAAGTAGTCTCCTTTTTTAAGTGAAATACTGTTTGAGGCTCTCTCATAGTCTAAATATTAGAAGAAAGACTGTTGTGGAAGGCTTAAGATGAGAAAGTTTGAAACAATTTCTGGGGAGAGTGGGATAGCAAATGTGTACATTGCTGAAGTGAACATCCAGTTCAGATTAAAATAACATTGATTTATAGTGGAATTTATTATATTATTTCATGATTCTTCCACCTTCTTTTAGTAGAATGTGAGTAGAATCAAAGGAAGTGAGTGGCGGGAGTAATCCAAGGTTGGGGGTTAGCAAGGACAATGGATTAGAGAGTAGAAGACAAAGTAGAATTGAGTTGGTTCACCAAGGGGTCAAGATAGGGAAGGGAGGAGAGTGTGGCCAGCGTAGGAGTTATGGTCTAGGCTCTGCTATCATGAGGCATCTTGACTTTTGTCTTGCCACAATGATTCCAGAGGAGAAAGTGAAGGTGATGACTTTGCATAGCTCTGCCTCACTTAAATCCAATTTATATGCAAGTCAAGGCATCACCCTTTTGATGTCATTGTCCTCTTCAAAAACAAAAGATGAAAAACAATATGATCTAGAAAAGAAGAGAAGATTGAAGAATAAGGGTACTACAGAGTGTATAAAGAATAAGAATTGCAGTCATCCAGCATCAGGAATGATGGAATCATAAAAGATTGTGAACACATAAATGTCAAAGTGTAATTGTGATTTACTCCACACTAGGGAAATTTGGCCATCTATTTATTGAAGATTAAGCACAAAAGCTTTTAAATTTCATAAAAAGGTGAAATGGAATTTTAAAACATCTTTATTTTCAACACTCTTGTTTCACAAAAACTTTCCAATAGATTTATTCAACTGAATTTTTAAAAAATGTTCCAGAACTGAAAGTATCCATGCCAAATCACAGCATGAAACAAATATTTTTAAGTGGAGAAGAAACCACTGCAAGTAGAAGTGCTTAACAGAAGTGCCAACAGACACTAAACTACATCATGGATGAATCACAAGTATCACCCCTGGTTAAGCAAATAATTTTGGATACAAAAATAAACATACTGTGTAGGTGGACAAAATTAGTCAAACATACTCAAATATGAAGTCTGGGGAATCCAAAATAAGGAAGAGAGAAAAAAGGAAGGTGGTATAGGAAGGTGGTCTATTGGATTATAAATATTTTAGTTATGAGTCACTTTGTTGGAAATTTCCTCCCCTAGACTGTTCAATTTCTTATACTAAATTAGTTTATTTAATCATACACTAATCTAATAAACTTTTTTTCCAAACTTGGGGGTAGTATAATGAACACAATTCTGAAGACCTAGGATTATAAAAAATAGTTACCAATGATGATAACATATAGTATACCGAAAGCTTATGTGTGTTTATGTATATAAAACTTTAAGATTTACAAAATATTTTCCTTATAGCCTTTTAAGGTAGGGAGTAAAAGCATTATTATCCCTATTTTATAGATGAGAAAACTGAGGCTCAAAAAGATTGTGTCACTTGCCCACTAAGGAGAGATTTCAAGGGCCAGGTAAAAGAGAGGAAGAGGGAAATCAAGTGTTAAGTCAGAAATACTCAGGAGCATAGAAGCAACCATTGGAATTAGAAAGACAAAATGAGACTGAGCTATAGTGAAGGAAAGATTGAGGAGTCCATTGACCTATATGCAGCTCACAGCAGAAGACAGAAGCTGAGACTACCAATTAGGACTCCTTAAGGACTGAAGAAAGTGAGAAAGTTCCAACACATGAGGCTGTTCCTTGCCCATGTATGCCTTCAAGTGCTTGTCTTTCAACAGACACTGTAATATACTCTGCTGTTCAACCACTGAAATTTCTCCTCAGGCTATGAATTATCTCCTTTTATACAAACTCTTTAGGATGTGCTCAAGTGACTAACCCATTAGGAACAGTGTGAGCACCTAATTTAAATGGAACCAACTTTGATTTATTCAAGGGTCTATCTGGGCCTTGCTCACACTTCCTAAATAACTGATATTTTCTCACTTGAGAAATGTATCAGGGCTTAGCATCATGACATACTTTAAGTCAGGTGGGGTGATTTAATTATTTTACTCAAATAGCCTCCACCCTTAAATTAAGAAACAGTGACAGAAAAGGTGATTCAGTTTGTCCTCCATATTATTCAAAGGATACATTTCCTCCATAATATCCCATAGCTTTAGCATAAGTCACCATGGGATTTTGCAGCTTACTTGCATCCACCACGTGCCTTTCCATTTCCCAGTCATTTGCACACAACTTTGATAGCTTAAAGATGGTGATGAATCCAGATCAGTGAGCACAATGCTTTTTCAGAAAATTTGTTTGTAAATAATACTCCTTAGTCTGAGGATTAAATTTTTGAAGCATTAAAAACACTGTAAAATTTCCTAAACATCATTTAGCTTTTTCTGTTCAGCTCCATTTTAGTACATGTCCTGAATATATGAACTGATATATTAATTCAATGGATTAATCATCCAACTTCATGTTACAATATGGACAATAGGAAATCATTTAGTTTTTTGGGAATGTATTTTTTGGGCAATTACAGAGTAGGCATTGTAATATTCTAGACCTTGATTCAATTAACATAATGTGATCTGCAAAGATCTGGAGGATCTCACTCATGCTTTTTTCATTTCAATCTCATGCAAGGCATCCAACTTGACAATGGCAAACATCTATGGCAAGCATTTGAGGCCAATAATCAGAGCAGCAACCACTGTATAAAGTTATCTGTATGATTGCATTTATCAAATAAGATTGTAAGATCTTAAATATGAGAGGGACAGATCAAGTACTCAGTATAGCCATGTAATTTAATAAGAACAAAACAAAAAAAGGCCTCCAGCATACTGAGTATAGTTTGCATGAAGGCTTCCTCAAATAGCAAAGACAAGAATTATACAGAATAAGAAGAGATGTATGGATTGTAATTAGCATTGATGGAGGAAATATCTGTATTGATGATATCACTAATCCACTGACAGGACCATGCTTTTTTTTTTCCACTATGATTAGAAGTATATATTTCAACAAATCATTTTGAAATTTGATTTCAAAGGTTCCACTGAAATTTGGTTTAAAATAAATGATCTCACCACAGTGAAAATGTTCGAGATCCACTGATCTCAGACAAATCCCTTATTTAAACATGAAGAAACAGAAGCCCATGGAGGTTGCAACTTGCTGGTTTATATGGACAGTTAATGTGTGTTTTGAAAGGCAAAATAAAACTATGAGGCTTGTATGAAAAGAACATAAACTATGACCCTATTTCAAGGGTGTTGGATTTAAAGAGAATTTTCCCTTCATAATAGTATGGAAATTATTAATAATCAGATCACTAATTATAGAATGTCTTACTGGAAGTATTCTTTGATCATTGGCAATGTTACATTTGTTTATTTAAATATATAGCCATATCCCATAGCTGGTGTTTAAAAGACAAGTTACATTATCAATCAGACTTATAACAATAAAAGTACTTTCAAAAAATAGGCTATAATTAACATCTGTTTAAAGCAAGAAAAGAGAGAACCATGGATTTTAAAAGAAAAGGCAAAAAAAAGACTAAAAGATCAGCCACTAGTTCTGCTTCTGGTTTTATTTTCTCCTTTACCTGCTGATAGTGAGCATTAAATCTGACTGATGGCTGGCAGGGGGAGTGCAGTTCATTGAAAAAATTGAATAATCTTTTCTTGAATAATCAAGTTTTGACTTTATTATGAAATTATTATTTTATTATTCTCATACTGAGATGCTCAATTTAAAATTTGAAAAGATTTTACAACCTAATTATAAATCACTAGAGAAAAATCTTCAGACATACAGTATGAAAACCATTTTTATTTCATTTTATAATAGATACTTTTTCACATGGAAAGTAAAGACAATGCAAATACCAATATAAGTGGGGGGGACCTATATTTGGCCAAAATAACTTTTAGTTTTTATTTCTAAAAATTCAATGTCCTCAATATTTCACAAAACTGAGAGAAGCAATTAACATGAAGCCATTAGCCACTTGTTTATCATAATAAAAACTGGCAAATTAAGCCCCTCAAATCACAGGTCATAATACAAGTTGGATCATTTGTCTTATAGACTTATTCAATGACTAAAGGAACCACTATCTCCATTCCTGTCTTAAATTCAGAAAGGGGAGAAAATATCTGTCAAAGTCTTCTAATTTCTGTCTTCTACAGGCAAGACTTCTAAAATAGGGACCGTCAAGAGAATAGGGAAGGGGGTCAGAAGTTATGGCCAAAAGAATTCTTATCCTAGACTTTTGCGCTAAATCAATGTAATACAGAATTTCAAATTTATGAGATTTAACAATTCATACCCAAATCATCTTCTGGGTATGATCATTCTCTTTAAGGGATTTTTCAATAAATATTTAAAATTCCCAGTGAGTAATAGAAACTTAAAACAAGAGGCCCAACCTTAAAACAGCTTTTAACATGAAAAACTGAAAACAGCAAAGATTGATGCCTATAATCACCAGCTTTTTAACAACTGTGATTTACTAGTGAGCAATTGAAAACAGTAGTATTACATATTCATTTACAGGAACTCAGCAAGGAAAACATGTAAAGAGGGGAGATGGAAAAAGGGAACACATATAAAAGAGCAGAGATGAAGCATGTTTCTGTGGAATGAGTGGTACTGCTCTGGAGTTACAATACTTAATCTCATCTCTGAGGCTCTGAGGCTACCTTGATCATCATGAGCAAGTCACTTAACTCCGGTCTTCAGTTTCATCATAAGATGAGATCAAATGTATGGTCTGTGGTCTATGATTTATCAAAATAATGAGGATGATGATTTGAGGAAAGATACCATAGAACAAAATTCCTGTCTTAAATGGCAGGGTGTGGGAAATCACTGAACTTTCCTAAGACTTAAGAAGCTAATATAAAATGAAGGACCTGTATGTAGCAGTTGTGTATGTGTGTGTGTGTGTGTGTGTGTGTGTGTGTGTGTGCGTGTGTGTTATCCTGGTAAAGGAATAGTATCTGTGAAATAAGCAAAATGTTGTCTTCTTATAAAATAATGTAATAATTTAACAAAGTATTACAGAGAAAAGTTCAAATTTGACAACTGTAACTTTGGATGTAAATTCAAGAGCATTGCATTTTCCCATAAAAAAATAAAGGGATGGTGATGGGATAAAAACAAAATGCAAAACTATGTTGCCAGGTCTATGCTATTTATTTCCCCCTTTGTGACATTGGTCAAGTCACTTAAACTTCCTGGCCCTCAATTTCTCAATTCTTAAATGAGAAAGTTGGATTGGATGGCCTATGTAAAAGTTGTTCTGGCTCTATTTTTATGATACTATGATTCTACATAAGATTTAAAGTTAAAATTAGCATTGAGGGAATCTAAATATTAAACATTTGTATACCTGTGGCATAACACTTAACTTAATAAAGGGAAAAATACTGAGATATTAGCAAGAATTATGAAGTAAATTATTATTAGTGAGAGATTTCAATAGCACATTAGCAGCATGAGAGAATTTTTTTAAAAAAGCAAATGAGAAAGAAATCACTAATATTAATAGGATGATGACTCAACTGGATTTGAGAAAAATATGGCATATACATGTTTTTAAAACTGTATGAAATATGCACACACACAAAAGATCATTTGTAGAACACAAAAAATATGATAGGCAAATCCAAATAGCAAGAATCTAGAAAATACATATTGATTGCAAAATACAGATATGAGAAAAAAGTGACCAAAAGATGAAAGGATATAAGACTAGAAAATGATTCTAAATGATTCTTAAAGCAAAGGAAAAATATGAAAAGAATTATATTGATAATAACAACAATATAAAATAAACACATCAAAATTTATGAGATATGGCCAAGGTAGTAGTAAAGGGAAATTCATAACCTAGATGGTTATATTTTAACAGGATCCTAAAAAAGAAAAATTGATGGAGTTTGCAGTCAAATTAATTGCACAAATCAATTTATGAAAATAAAGCTAATTTAAAAGTTTGTAATAAATAAAACAGAATTTTTAATGCATGAAGAAAAAATAAAATCAGTTCAAACAGCAATTCTATTTTTAAAGCATAAGAAAATTGTATCAAAAAGAGAATGAAAAATTATCAAAAACAAAAAAGAGAATGCCATGAATACACAAAAGTAAACTATGAAACTATTTCAACAAAACAAAGAACATTAAAGAAATAGATAAACATTCATAAAAACTATAAAATACACAAATACAAAAAAAGAAATATTTAACTTTGATAAGTCTCAAAAGTAGAGGAAGGCAGGGGATGGAAGGAGAATGGAAGGAAGAGGAGGAAAAGAAGGAGAGAGAAAGAGACCCAAAGAAATAGAAGCAGAGGCAGAGATCAAACAATAAATTACCAAGACCCCACAGATTCATATGAACATTATCAGATATTTGAAGAACAAATATCACTATCATATAATCTGTTTAGTTGCTATTTTTAAAGGAGTTTAAGGTATATGAAACACTTCACCTGATTATTTCAATTCATTCTCACCAAGCTTGTGAAAAAAACACTATAATAATTATTATCCCTATTTTATAGATGAAGGAACTAAGGATCCCAGAGGCTAAATAATTTGTCCCTGGTCAAACAACAGACTATCAAAGACAGGATTTAAACCTCTAACTGTATTAATTCTAAGTCTGTGGGTTGTTTACTCTTATCCATGATAGAACTATGCCTATATATAAATATACATATGTGTGTGTACATATATATATATATATATATATACACACACATATATATACACACGCACATACATATATATGTATGTACATATGTATGTATGTGTATGTGTATATGTGTGTGCGCATGTGTATGTATGTATACATGCACACACTCACACACACACACACACACACACACACACACACACAAAGATAGAAAGATACATCAAGACAACTCTTTCCATGAGGCAAATAGGATTCTGATTGCTAATCCTGTCAAGGGCAAAGCATAGAAAATGAACTACAGGTTAATTCTATTAAGAAATATTTATGCAAAATATTAAAATGCCAGCAAACAAAATACACCAAAACATATAAATCTTTATCAAATTAGTTTATTTCAGGATTCTAAGGATGATTAGATAGTATGAAAAATAATGAAATAATATCAATAAGAATGAAGATAAATGGTATTACATAAAAATGCATAAAAAACCTTTTATGAACTACAGCACTGATTAATATATCAGCTAGGTGGTGTGATGGAAAGTGTGGGGCCTGGAGTCAGGAAGCCTCATTTCCCTGAATTCAAATCTGGCTTCAGATATTTATTAGTTGTGTGGCCCTGGGCAAGTCACTTAACCCTGTTTGCTTCCATTTCCTCTTCTGTAAAATGAGCTAGAGAAGGAAATGGCAATCTACTCCAGTATTTTTGCCAAGAAAATCCTAAATGGGGTCATGAAGAGATGGACATGACCGAAATGACTAAACAAAAAACAAAAATAATGAAAGCACTGATTTAAGTTAACCAGTAAAAAGAAGAATAATGGAAAGAATTGTTCTTTCCTTAAGATGGATATAAAGTGATTTGAAATGCTTAGAGTTAAATATATAATAGAGAACATTAGTGGCCATCTGATTAAGATATGGGAAAATCAGGACTATCTTCATCATAATTAATCTCATCATTATTATTCAACATATTTTTAAAAATATCAACACTATAAAATTCAAGAAATTAAAGAATAAAAATTAATTGATATAAGTAGCTTCAACCACTCAGGTCATGAGATATAAGATAAACTCATAAGAATCATCAGCATTTTTGTCATTGACAAAAATAATTTCATTGACAGAAAAAAGAAGTGCTATTTCATTCAAATATTTGGACAATAACCTACCATGACATATATAAGACCTACATAAAAACTATAAAATAATTTAATAGAGAAAAACTAATACTTGTAATATTATTCAAATCATGTGGCAAGTTTGAGCTGATATAATAAGGCTGACAAATTATCTAAGTTAATTCACAAATTTTAAAGCAATACCAATAGGCTACTCTTCATAGAATTAAATTAAATGATAATTAAATTTACATGAAAAAACAGATGGACAAGACTACCAAGAGTAATTATGGAGGGAAATATACATTTCATATATATATGCATGATTTTCAATTCCAGAACAAAAATTATACTATAAAGTGATAATTACCCAAATTATCTGGGAGTGGATTTTTTTAATGAACAAATAGATTAATGGAATGGAATAATTAATCCTGAATTAGAACCCGACATAATAGACTAGTGTTTGATAAATCACCAGTGAAAGAATGCAGTTGAAGGAATTGATTATGAAATAAAAACTGATGGGAAGAAAAGGAAGCATGGTGAAAATGAAACTAGATTCATTTCTCCTAAAATATACTGCAATAAATTCTAAAAGATTAATGGCTATTTTTGGTTTTTCAATCATAAAAGTAGAACAAAATTTGATGATTGAGCTATCTTATAGAAATAAAGAAAATTCTTATTGTTCAATAAATAGAATAAAACATAGGAAAAGATATGTGGATTAAGTTATATAAAATAAAAGATTTTTGCACAAAAACAATGAATAAAAAATATAAATAACATTATTTGGATGGATATTTATGCTTAAACTCTGATTAAGAACAGGGGGAAAATAAAACTATCCTCATCAAGGCTAAGATCATCATTACTATCATCATTACTATTCAACATAATTTTAGAAATATCAACACTGTAAAAAATCCAGGAATGAAGAGATTTAAAATTTGTCATTATTTGGCACAAATTTTAAAAGAAAAATTTATTCTCAGACAATTAGAGAAAATATTGAAACAATAACTTCTCCAAAGAGAAAAACAGATTTTCAACAACTACCTGAAATTTTGTTTAAACTCTCACAAGATAAATATGTGCAAATTAAAGCAAATTTGAGATAATGATTTACATCCATTAAAATTGACAAATGTTCAAAAATCATAAGAGTCAATGCTGACAGTGCTGTAGATATACATACATTCTTACAATACTAGAGGCATTGTTTTTTTATCCCCTTTCCTAATGTTCCCTTAATTAAGACTATACCAAAAAGAAAAAGTCCTCTGTACAAAAATATTCATGGCAATGTTATTTATCATTGTTTAAACAAAATACTCAAATGTGCCCAACAGTTGGAGAATGCTTTAGCCTATAGGCATAACATATGCCTATGCACTATAGTAAATTACAAATTTCATCAGACTACAGAAAAATGGGAAAATATATGAAGATATATTTAATGAAAAAAGCAGAAGCACTTCAACAGTATTTACACTAACTACAACTATTTTGATGATAATAATATATTCCTTCCTTCAAAATAGTTAAATTGATGATAGATACTATAATTTTATCATTGATACAATAAAATATTTAAACATTAGGAAATAAATTGTTATTCTGGTGAGATTGTTAACTATAATAGATGAAGAGAGACCATGAAATTACAGATGAAAAAGAATGAGAGAACTTATGACTGAAATAACTGAATTAAGCCCTTATCTTGTGAAGAAAAATAAAGAAAATTCTTGAAAACATTTTAATTTGTATTCTGAGAGAACTGAATGGTGGGACTGTGTTTCCAGAATTGAAGTGTAGAATAAAAATAAATAGTTTCATTGACAGATAGCATTTGCTTTTCTCTTTCTCACAGCTTTTACATTGTAAACAACTTTGTTGTTGTTGTTATTGCTCTTAAAGTGTTGATAAATTATATAGCCAGTAAAATATTTATTGAAGTCTAGGAAATTGGTGTGCTTTATACAAAAAGAGATAAGCAAAAGCTTTTGGGGAAAGAAATTTTCTCATTAAATAAATATTTAAAAACCTGGTGTGAGCACTCAAATATAATTAATTCGTGAAGGTAACATCACAATTTTTTACAATAAAGATTCAGTAACTAAAATATCATAGTACACCCCCTGATTTCCTTAGAACCCAAGATGAGAATGACCATGAAGAAGGTAAAATGAGGGGTAATAATCAGACTTGGACAACATTTGAGCATCATCAACCTTCAAAAACATGCCACAGTAGTAGTAGCTATAAGATATAAAAAAGATATATACATACCTATCAGATTTGCTAATAAGACAGAAAAGGAAAATATTAAATATGAGAGGGGAGATGGGAAAATTGGGACACTAATGCACTGTTAGTGGAATTGTGAACTGATCCAACCATTCTGGAAAGCAATTTTGAACTGTGTTGAAATGGCAACCAAACTGTGCATACCTTTGGATCCAGCAATACCACTACTAGGTCTATATCCCAAATAGATTTTTAAAAAAGAAAAAAAGACCTATTTGCACAAAAACATTTATAGCAACTCTTGTTGTGGGAGCAAAGAATTGGAAATTGAGGGGATACCATCAACTACGGAATGGCAGAATACGTTGTGGTGTATGAATGCAATGGAATACCATTGTTCTATAAGAAATGATGAACAGGAGGATTCAGAAAAACCTGGAATTATTTACACGAACTGATGCTGAGTGAAGTGAGCAGAACTAGGAAAATGTTGTGCAAAGTAGTAGCAATATTATACAATGATTAACTATGAATTACTTAGCTGTTCTCAGCATAAAATGATCCAGCACAATTCCAAAGGACTCCTATGAAAAATGCTATCCATATCCAAAGAAAGAATGGATGGAGTCTGAATGCAGATTGAAGCACACTATTTTTCATTTTATTCATTTTTTTTTCTTTTGATCTATTCCTTTTTCTTCATAACATGACTAACATGGAAATATGTTTTACATGATTGCACATATATAACCTATATCAAGTAGCTTACTGTCTTATCAAAGACAGAGGTAAGTGGATGAAGAAAATTTGAAACTTAAAATTTTTTTAAATGTTAAAAGTGTTTTTACATGTAATTGGGAAAAATAAAATATTATATAAAACATATGTATGTATATATATACATATAATTTTTAGAAAAATAAAAAAGTGAATTGAATGTTTTGTTAAAATCTTATAAAAGCTAACACATTTAAAAAACAAACTGTATGTAGCTTGTTTATAAATTCATATGAATTGTATTTGAACGTTTTTGTTACCTGTTAAAAAACTTAGCCTTAAAACAATAAATACTTCCATTCCTTGAGATTTAGAGCAGGTTTTGTCCTATTTAAATAAGCCTTCTTTCACCACCCCTGTCTTTGATGCTCTTTCTGTTGCTCTCTAATTTCTATCCAAACCAACAATTCTCAAATATTTTGAAGTGTTGAAAGCAAAAAGTTTAAATACAACTTTTATGAAATTCCTATGGTAAATTATTTTTAAAATAAGGGGAAATGCATAAGGCTAATTTTATTTTTTTAAGACTAGTCTGAAAATTATAACAACATTTTAAGTAACTTACCTATTGGAATTATGCTTTTTAAATTAGGATGATAGTTCACCTCACAAGATACTTAACAATTTTTTGTCTCATTTTGCTTGTCAGATTTTTCTGGGAGGGTACTAAGGTCATTATATTATTTGTGAAAATATTTCATAGTTTTGTTTCTAAATTTGCTATGTAGATATGTTTTTTTTAAAGCCTCTGAACACTGCCAGAACCATGATACTCTAAAACAATTAGTAACGGCATGTACTGTTAATCAAGATCCCTAAAAATAAACTCAAACTGGAGAGAACTAGCATTATGTCATAGCTAACATCAATTTTTTTTGCTTTGGATTTCTATACAAATTGAGTTTGCTCATGTCAGAAAGTTGGTTATTAACACTTTTACTTTTTTGCTTCTTCAAATTTCCTTACTTTGCACAATTATTTATAATGGGTATTGATAATTGAATATTTTAAATTATCCACCAAGAAAGACTGACAATTGACTATGTCATATGTTACAGGGTGCATTCAGTAATTAATTTCAGAACAATAAAAAGCAAACTCTTCAGTGACATAAGCTATTTACACAGTGACAATGGCATCAAGGTGACCCTGGACTGTTGAAAGCTATTCCAAAACACTGGAAATTCTGACAATTTCTGCCATGCTATAAAGACTTCAAGTAGGACCCCAGGAACATGCAACCTGCAATATGAGGACAACTCTAGAGAACAGAGAGAAGAATATGACATCTAGGCTGACCTCATGGTGATAAAGTGTCTGGCTATGGCAATCCATAAAACAAAGAAAAATACAAAATAGCCCTGAATTCTGTGTTACTCCCTTCCAGATTGTGAGAGTAGAAGAAAAATGGACAAACAGTGGTAAGGACTATGCAGTTTTTAGGCTGTTCACAAACTCTAACTTCACTAATTACACTCTAAAAATGAGAAAATGTCTAGTGATGATTAAATGGTCATATTATTGCCAAAAGCGAATCATATCAACCTTGAAATTTTCACTATAAATGAAACCAGAAGTTAGAGGGCATTTGTATATAAATGGAAAGAAGTCTCTCAGAATCCTCAGAGAAAAAAAGAGAAAGACATTCTGGTTTTGTCATGAAACTAAGGGCAATAACAACCAAAATATAAATAAACCTATGAGATATTTGATCATCTTTTATTATAATATCCACAAAATATATCTGAAAAAAAAAGACAACCATCAAAATGATTACACTTGGGCACAAATTCTCTGTTGCAAAAGATGAAAAGATAGATAAATTTCAAAAAGATACACAATGACTTTCATATGAAGGTGGGAATAAGAAAGGAATCCAAAAATATTTTAGAAAACACTGATCAGGAATAAAGAATGAATGGTTTATCCATATCACCTCAGAAAATGGAGAGAAGTGAAGGAGGATGAAACCAATTTTTCAAAAGTTTTGTTAAATTCCCAACAAAATAAAAGTCATTACAAGGGCTTCACAGGATGAAACTAAGTACAAGGGGGGAAAAGATCTAACAATATTTTATTATCAACTCTTTTCATCTTTAAGGCCAGTGAAACTATCACTCTTATATTCTTGAATCAAAGCCTGGAAAGGTTTATTGAATAGATAGAACTGGACTCAAAGAGAACAAAGATGGGGAAAGTAACCAGAGCAAAACAAGTCTGCAAAGAAGACATCCATATAAATGTACCATAATTATGAAGGCAATGAGGGATTACCTCACAAAGCATGGCATGGAGAGGAAGCTATAGTCATGGAAGGAGGGGAAACTTATATACCTCCTTGTTTCAAGAGCAAAGGCTCTTTTTCTTTTGCCTTTGTATCTCTAGCACCTAAAACAATTCCTGGCATAAATTTTGCATTTAATAAATGCCTGATAATTACTTTTTTGATTAATACCTCCAAAATAAAGAAAGGGTATCATCAAAAGCATGATTTCAGACTCAAGAACTAGGTCCAAATGCTCCCTCTGATACATATGACTCTAAATTGTACAGCATGTCCTGACCTTTGTTCATAGGGCCAGTTTCCTTCCCAGGGATTCCTTATAGCAATGAAATTATATTTCTACCTACTACCCCCCCAACACAAAATCTTTAATATATGTGTGTGTGTGTATGTATGTGTATATGTATGTATATATATGTATATATGTATGTGTGTATGTTATATATGTATATATGTGTGTGTATGTATATGTACACACACATACATATATACACATGTATGTATATATGTATATGTGTGTGTGTTATATATGTATATGTGTGTGTATGTATATGTACACACACATACATATATACACACACACGTGTGTGTGTATAATTGTAAACATAACCTGCAAGATTAATAGAGTCCTTACTTGAAAATTAGAAGAAATCTAGGAAGACATCTAGTCTATGCTACTTCAGTGAATGAATGGGGAAACTGAGGTGAAGAAAAAGGAAACAAACAGTTTGCCTAAGGTCACACAGATAGTAAATGGCAGAGATCAGATTCAAAACCAGGTCCTCTGCCTTCAGAGTGTTCTTTCCACTGTTCCGTTCTGCTTCACTAAGGTGATTATAGTCTGTCAATATGAACAATTTATCACCTGAGTTTTTCATGATGCTGAGAATTATAAAATAGGTCATATTACTTACTATTGTTTTCTGCATATATCCTTATGATAGGCATCAATTCAAAGAGCACTTTTGGTTTTGATTCAATGAGCTTCATATTCCTTTTATCCCATCCAGCGCCTTCTAGGTAGAGCCCATAGACATAGACACCCTCAGTTGGAGGAGCAGAAATATCATCCTTCATCCATTTAGTGACTTCATTGCAAAGTACCATACTGTCCAATGACCATCCTTTGTTGGCTCGAGTTATTTCCTATTCAAGGAGAGAACAAAAAAAGCGAAGGCAACACAAACAAATTAATGAGCTAGTCTTTCAGTATAAAGAGCAAAATAATTCTTAAAAGGAGACATCAGAACAAGCAAAATTCTTCTGATTCAAAAGAAGTAGAGAATTTTTTGACTAGACTTACAAAAGTCCCTCACAAACCATACCTATGCATTGATTTCATGGTTTTGGTTTAGGTTTTTTTAGATACAAAATCAAACTTGGAAATAAAGAATATACATTAAAAATTAAAAGTAGCTGTCTTTAAAGGATGTTATATTAGCTTTATCTTAACATCTTAATGCCAAGAAATTTCATTAATGTTAAGAGGAGAAAATCATTCTTTAGCCTTATCACATGCCTCTAAATGATTAAGAAAGAAGAAAAGTTTATAGCAGAAAATTACAGAATCACAAATTGTGGTTTTTACCTGTTTCATTGCTGTTAGAAATCCTTGAGGGTTAAAAAAACCTGTCATCCAAAAGCAGTTTGGTCGGCCATCAAAAAGCCAAGAATTAAACTGGCAATTTCTTTCTAAGAGTTCTGTAAACCAGAAACCCAATGTACTTGAAACCCAAGATGCCTAAAAAAGAAGCACAAATATAAATGTTCAGTTAACATGAATGATCCAAATAGATTCAATTAATGTCATCATTAAGTATGTATTAAATACTTAACTGTGTGCCGGGCACTATTCTAAATGCTGGGGATAAAGAAAATGTAAAAAAGAGGCCATTTTCCAGGTATTCTAGTCTAATAGGAGAATCAACATGCACACAACCCCATACAAATGAGAAGCATTTTGGAGATAATCTCAGAAGAAAGAGACTATAATGTATACAAATCCTTCAGGCTTTGACATATAAATGGTAACATGATACAAAACGTAATTATATTGATAATCCATCCATTCAATTTTCAAGACATAATGGGTGGAAAGAATTGAACTTTGTGTCTTTCTTCAATACTGTGTAAGCTCTGGGATTTCACTGGCATAGGATGCTCTCCCCAGTGTACATTAGAACTCATTCATGATTTAGCAGAAGTTCTTCATGTGCTTCCCTGGCCAGCTTTCTGGTGATGAACTCATTGCCTTTAGCCAGGTCTCCCTTGAACAGCTGACATAGAGTACATTGCTAGGCCAGTAGGTGAAATATTTCCAGTTTGATAGGCTCAGACAAAGCTTGTGCTATACTAGAACAGCTCCAAGAACCACTTTTTTCCCCCAATTCCTCAGTGAGGTATCCAAGTAGAACTTATTATGGAGGTTGCTTAGTGTACTGACACTAGTGATTTTCAAATTATTCACATTTTTTAATGACAGTATGATAGTTCACTGGCCATCAGCACGATTACCAAACTAGTATAGTTTTCTATAAAATATCAAAATGAATATCTGTCTTTATCTGGAATGTCTTTACATTCCCTATCATTAAAGTCACATTCCAGGTAAGATTATATTTGATTCATTGGGTCAATGGTAAATTAATTCAATGAGTTAATGGAATTAAATTCAATGTAGTTTGGCTACTTCTTTCATAATAAAAATGAAATATACATAAATTTATATGGAATTCACATTAATTTACATTTATATCACTCTAAAAATTATGGCTATAGCTGAATTCAGAATGAATCAGTGTTTTAAAATATTTGTTATTATTCAGTCATTTCAGTTGTACATAATTCTTCATGACCCCAAGTGGGGTTTTCTTAGCAAAGATACTGGAGTGATTTTGCTATTTCCTTCTCCAGTTCATTTTAAGATGAGGAAACTGGGACAAATCACACAACTACTAATTGGCCAAGGTCAGATTCGAACTCAGGCCTTCCTGAATTCAGGCCTAGCATTCTATCTGCTATGCCACCTAGCTTCCCCATTTTAAAACATACTCTCTGGTAAATAAGTTGTACAAGTCTTTCTTCACCTTTCATTTTTAATGAGATTAAAAACCAGTCTACATTCCTCAGAGGTTTCATCTCCCTTCAAATTAATTGCCTACTTTCCCAGATGAAGGAAGAAAATATGAAAGTTGATTTTCTTTATCACCCTTAGATCAATTATATTAATTTCCTTTAACAAAAAAGCCAATTCACTGAACTCATTTTATAAACTTTAATTATTCCATTTGACATAGAAATATTATTATGTTTACATTAGAATCACTTTTATAACCACTACTTTACTTCAATGATAACAAGGGATCTATAATCCAATGGTGCGTATACTACCTCCAAATGAGGACCTCCCAACCCATATTCCTTTCACCCCTTTGAATCTCTCATCCATATCATCCCTTAAAGCCTCTGCAGAGGGTCTATCCACCCAACAGTCCAAGGGCTCATCTCTGGATCTCTCAACTTTCTCTGGATGCCAATGGAGCATATAGGCTAGTCATCAGTTATCTCTTCTTCTGCTATACAACCAGACTACCTCTCTTTAAATTACACAACTTTATAATAATATACCTTATACCACTTGCCTTATGAAATTCTTCCTTACTCGTATGCTACAGTCTACTCACACACTGTGTTCCATTTTAATTTCTTGTAGATTATAGCATCCTATGACATGAAGTATATAGCATTACTGGAACATCTACTGCAGAATATCAGTTTCTTGAGATATCATTCAGTGTTGTCCATATCTAGGACCTCCTACTTATCTTTGTAAAGAAAATATTTGTACAGTAAAAGCATAATGCTTTTTTTATAGTCTATAAAACTTTGTATTATCTC
This sequence comes from Phascolarctos cinereus, assembly GCF_003287225.1. Lineage (NCBI taxonomy): Eukaryota > Metazoa > Chordata > Mammalia > Diprotodontia > Phascolarctidae > Phascolarctos > Phascolarctos cinereus. The sequence goes on from NW_027555847.1 coordinate 413,957,667, forward strand.
ACTTTATATGTCTCAACCATTTTCCCCAACATATCCTTCACCTTGTCCTCCATTGTTTTGAAGTCACAAGTATTGCACTATATGCTGATTTAATTAGCATGGGCTTTTTGAATTATTTGTATGTTTGCTTGTTTGGTTTTATCCTCTATTACAGATGCTGGTGCATAAGCTAAAAGTATTTACATGGCAAGTTTTTGCAAATGCTTATCAACAGCACTGTAATATGAAATGACCAAATATCCCATAAAATGATTTTTGTTGTTGCCAATAGATTCATGATAAAACCAATTCTGCCAATTTTTTTTCATTTGCTTTAAAATTAGAACCTGACATCCATCCTTCCATTGACTTTTTCTTTCTGGTTTTATTTGTATTAAAATGACTATTTATGATTAAGTTCCTCTAGTCATATCTTCAATTGCTCATTGGATATACCTCACATTTGGAGTACCAGTAGCTAAGGTAATGTTTATAGAAAATCTAAAACCTCCAATTACTACCACCCTTGCCTGGCTTTCCTGCCACTTGGATATTTGTAAAACACTTCACAAACCAAAAGTACTATAAGATGCGGGTGTTTTCTTCTAAATTAAATGTTCAGCGTATTGGTAATGAGCATCTCCATACCATGCAGTCTGCTCTGACAATACAATTTTTCACTGAATACAGCTCTATTTGCTCTCAATTTCATGGAACAAGATGCCCCTCCCAGGATATTCTAAGCACCAGAAATCTCTACATCTTGCAGTTCAACTCAACCTTGGATATATTCAACACCTTCCCACCTTCCTCAGCCTCCTCTCGCCTCTGAGTAGAGCGCTGGAGTAGGGAGCATGAAATTCCACCCAGGGCCTTCCTTCATAGAACACAAAACCTGGACTTTGCAGCTTACTTTACTTTGCATCTTCATTCTGTTCTTCACTTCACAGAACAAGATGCTCCTTTGGGGTCCCCTCAACCTCCACTTTCCAGCTTCCTCTAATGTATTTTCTTCTTCCATCAGATTGCAAAGCTCTTGAGGACAGGGAGTATCTTATTTTATCTTATTTGTATCTCTTGAGATTAGCACAGTGCCTGGCCCATAGTAAGTAGTTATGAAATGTTTATTAAATAAAAATGAATACATAATTGAGGCTTTTCCAGCATGGCAAAATGTGCTACAACCTGAACTCCACTGACATGGCCTCTCAGAACCCCAGGTCCCTTCTTTACCATCAGAAGGTTTTTGCAGCAGGACTTTGTGGTCAGTGGGACAGCACTATTTACAAATATGTATGGGATTTATAGACTTGTAAGTGCATATAAAGTATTATTTCTATTTTATTTATAAAAACCAAAGTAATTGGTTTTGGTGCATATATTTCTGAGATATAAGGAATTTTAAGCAGTCTGCCTGCAATTCAGAAGACATTAAGGCCACAAAGCGCAGTTATAATTTGCATTCAGTTCTTTGTCTTAAAAGCTTCAAAACCTTTATGCCATGCTATTTCAATCATCTTCCCAATAACTCTGTAGGATAGATGAAATACCTTCATAAAAACATCATGAGTTTAAAATGAATTCATTCCATCCTTACCCTTTTGTGTTAGTTAAATCAAAGAGAATGGTTTGTGACCTAACCTGAAAACCAATAAATTGAGATTTTCTCTTTTGGGGGGAAGACAATCCAGAGATTTCTGAGGGGAACACTTCTCAAGGGTTTCACAATACCAATTGCAATCCCAAAGATGAAAAGAATGATAGCTAATAGCAAGGTTACAAATCTAGGAGACTGGGAGGATAATGGTGCCTTTTACAGGAGTAGGGAAGTTCAAAGGAGGGGTAAACTTGGGTAGGGGAGGTGAAATATAATGATTTGTGTTTTGGACATGTTGAGTTTGAGATGACTCTAGGATATTCAGTTTGAAATTTCCAATAGCCATGACTAAATCTATTTAGCTGAATACTCTTTAGATGAAATATTATTTATTAAAACTTACCAAGAGATCTTTTCCTGAAATCTGTTTCACTACTTAAGGAGACATGTGACAAGTATTTGTATTCCAACTCAGCATTTATGAGTTTAAAATATTTTATTTCCCTCACATGATAATACCCATTATTACTCTGTTTTTCTTATATCAATATTCAGTACCATCTATCCATTTCTCATTGAGAAAATATTAATCAATAAATAATTATATTTTTTGGAAATTCAGAGTGTTTAAAGAATATGACTACTTCTGCTTCCCTTTATGAAACTAAGGTGTAAACTTCTTCTAAGTGTTATGTCATATGTCTACCTTCTCCCTTGTTACTCCTGACAGATACTACCTAAATGCAAAGAGAAAAAAATCATCTATTACTAAGCCAAGGAGAACTTTAAATAACTTGGACCTAGCTTTCTACTTGTTACATGAAAAAAATTCATGCCACTTAATATAGTGACTTCATTTTAGGAGTATAAATGTTTTCTTTCATTGTTGTAGGGTGTTCCTCATTGAGAAATTTCCCCCTAACAGTACAGAATCACACAGCTTTGTGGTTTACAATTTTAGAAAGTTGCCCCCAGCTTTAAGAGGTTAAGTAATTCTCCTGGGTCACAAATCCAGTTTGTATAAGATATGGGACTTGAAACTAGCTCTTCCTATTTCATAGTCCAGCTCTTTCTTCACTTTTCCATTATTTGACTAGCTATAAATTCCCCCCAACAGGACAGTAGGAGAAAATAATTCATTTCAGATTCATGCTTACTTTTCTCCAATGAGCAGGGATCCTTGCATCATACATGCAATCCAAAGCATCTCTCAGATTTTCACTCATGATGATGGTGCCATCTATTGCAAGTTTTAGTTCAGTTAAGGTGCTTCGAACCAGGCTGATTACCCGTTGCATTCGGTCTACCTCCTGTCTGAGAAAGATGTTCATAGGCTGGAATGCCCCCATCTTTTGCAACCTATCTTTTACCTGTCGTGGAAAAAAATTAAAAGACACATTAAAAATTATACAACTATTAATGACATTATTGATTTTGTGTCTGGTCACTCCTTGGGGGAAAAAAGGGTAGAACTTTTATAATTCAATACATAACATTTATTATTTGTGCAGAAAAGATAGAGCTGACATAGTAACTAATCATATCTTTCCTTTCACTTAGAGAAAAATAAGCTGCTTTAGTGCCATTAAGGGATGCAAAAGTTACCCTACATTTTTGTGAAGAAATGATTATTCATTCACACAACAGGCAGCTGGAGTGGAACAATGGATAGAATACCAGGCCTGGAGTCAGGAAAAACTGAGTTCAAATCTAGACTCTGATACTCGATAGTGATCTTGGGCAAGTTACTTAACCTGCTTGGTTCAGTCTCTTCATCTATAAAATGGGATAATAATAGCCTACCTCCCAGGGTTGTTGTAAGGATAGGACGACAATATCTATACAACACTTAGCACAGTACCTGCTACAAAGTAAGTTCTACATAAATGTTGCTGCTGTTGTTGTTCCTCCAACACTTTTGAAAAGGACCAATAACATAACAAGACTGATGTCTTGACTGGTTTGGCTTGCACGTCAGTTGAATTTGAGTCAGGCAGAGCTGCTTAAAGTCATCAGCCTCTCTTCTCCAGAGTCATCAAAGTCCAGTGGCAAGACAAACTGGTGACCACTCAGCTTGTAGTGGTTGTCTTTTACCTTTCTAAATTAAAATCTTCCCTAGATCTGTTTGTCTGAGGCCATGCCCACCCAATAATCAAGGGCTAGGTAAGAACTGAAACAAAAGATGGCACAATTTACCATCCCAAAGATACCAATCTGGGAAGGGAAGACCCTCTGCCTAGAACAGAAGAGTTTCTGCCTAGAACAGAAAACAATTGCTAATTACGCTCATTCTAAGCTAGGGGTGGAGAACTTGAAGTCTCAAGGCCACATGTGGCCTTCTAGGCCCTCAAGTGTAGCCCTTTGACTGAATCCAAATTTCACAGAATGAATCAGAACAAATTTGTTATATATGTATGTGTGTGTGTGTGTGTACAAATATATACATATATACATGTATATATGTGTATGTATATGTGTGTGTGTGTGTGTATCTCACAAGAGAGAGATAAAAAATGAATTGGCAGAGTTAGAAGAACCACGATATTGTTGTCGTGCCATAGGAATAAAAAGAGAGGGTTCTTTTTAGGAAGAAAGGGAAAAGTGAAAAGAATCAAATGCAAAAGAGAGAACAAGGAGAAAGGGAATTTTAAAAAGGATAATTAGATTCTCTCCAAAGAGGAAAGAAGCTTTGCTAACCAGAAATTCATCACTCTGGATTCCCTGTGTAAATTTTCACAAATTGAGTATAAATCAATCAACAAGCATTTATTAAACACCTACTATGTGCCAGGCACTGTTCTAATGCTGGGGACAAAACTACGAAAAATAACAATCCCTATCCTTATGGAACTTATGTATACACACATGTGTGTGAATATACATATGTATTATATATGCATACATGTACATGTATATATACATATGTATACATATGCAACACTTGCACACTCATACATAGATGGATACTTCTTTAAAAAGGAAAATAATTTTGCTATCTACCTAAAAAGTACTTTTCTTTCAAGAGGGGAGAATGGAGGTAGGATCTTCTGAGTACTTTACCTCATTAGAATGTGTATGTGTGTGTGTGTGTGTGTGTGTGTGTGTGTGTGTATGCATGTATGTATGTATGCATATGTATATACATGCACATATGTACATATGTTAGTGTGTATACAAATGCATACACATTTATAGAAATGCATGTCTATTCATGCACATGTGTCTATATACACATGTGAAAATTATCTATAATATTACATAACATGTACACACATAGATACACAGTGATATACAAAGACCCTGCTGTAAAAGCTGTATAGATACACACATAATTAAGCAGATAAATTGGCTGCCTGAGACAAATGACAGCAGGAAGTCAGGGGCTTACAATTAACAAAATAATTTGTTTCAACGAATAGCTCCTTAAGGTGTGGTTAGAAAAATTAATCAATGATATTATATTTTTTATATATTCTTCATTTTCATCAAGCAAGATTATGCCTTTTAACTACTCTAAACTTTTAGGAAAAGGCTACTGAGAATGATAATAAAAGGAAGAGATGATGATGATGATGATGATGATGATGATGATGATGATGATGATGATGATGATAGCCTACATAATTCTTTCTTGAAATGGGGAAGGGAACCAGAAATATACAAACAAATATGGCAGTCAATCATCTGTCAAAGGTAACAGTAGTTACCATATTAATTTAATTTGTGTTCTCCACTGAGAACACCTGTAAGGGAATAATTACTGTCACTTTTGTCAATTAGGAGAGTCTTTGCTACCTAGGCAAACCCTGTCATTGCACAATAGCCATGAGAACTTTTGTTATCACCTTCACTATGAGGCAGTGACCCAGAGAAATAAAAACTGAATCAACTCATAGCTGATTGGACTGAGAAATAAAGGCTACAAATAGTTAATGATGTAAACATATCTTCCCTAAATTAGAAAATACTTATATTTTAAATTGTGTTTTAATCCACCCAATATATTCTTAGTCTTGAACAAGCTGGTAGTTTAGATTAAGAATAAATTGCCTTCTTTAGCATAAATGACAACTTGAAATACCTCGGGAAAAGGTTCTCCATTTAGAAAAGCAATCCTAACCCATCAGTACACATTTAGTCATTTAATTACAGACGTTGGCATTCTGGTCAGGCTTTCTCAGTATTTATATTCTGAAAACATTAGGTAAATGTATTCAATAAAGCTTTTTTTAAATATTAAAAAATCAGACAAACATAAGGATGGATTTTTTCGGCTGGGATCACATCCACAACCCCTTCCCAAAACTTGCTAGAACTTAGCTTTCGTTTTTATAGTATTTATTAACTCACTTCAAATGGGACATAATCAGGAGGAAGCTTTTCCAACATATCATCAGCCAGTCTTGCCACTACAGCCTCTCTGGTCTCATCTCCTCCACTTGAGCTGTCTTTAGGCTGAATGCTGAGGATAGTGTCTAACACATCCTTAGCTAGTTTGCTTTGGTAAGTAATATCAGCATTGGGGTGCAATCCAAACACCTCAGGAGTGTCATAAGCTGGCAAGCTCTAAATTGGCAAAAAGAAAATTAAAGTCAACAGCTCGATTATTTCCTTCTTGAAAAATATGAAAAAAACCACATATTTCTCAGCATACATTTTAATTAATTAATTTATTTTTAGTTTTCAACCTTTACTTCTACAAAATTTTAAATTCTAAATTTTCTCCCCCTGCCTCTCCTCCCATGATAGTATGCAATCTTACAGCATGTATTTAGATAAAACTTCTTAATCATGGCAGAGGATAAAACTCAAATCAATAATCTTCAGAAAAAAAATCAATAATTTACTATAAAATATTAACACTGAAACGTACAACATAAAATCAATTCTTATTGGGAATTCTGGGTGAACAAATACAATTAGGAAAGGGTTGCTACCTCAAATTTTCATGATGTGCTCTACCAAATGGGAGTGGGATTCCTCTTCTGGAGCCTTAAGTACAATGAGATGTCTTAGGGGACTATTAATTATGCTTTTAAGATCACTTGAAAGAAACAAATACTTTCTTCTCATTTTCATACATGTAGCTGAAGTCATTATGCCTTGCATATATCTATTGGACAATAGGGCCGTAGATCTAGAGTTAGAAGGAAACTCTGAGGAACTCTTATCCAAACTCTTCATTTTATAAATTAGGAAACTGAGGCCCAAAGAGATTAGGTGACTTTCTCAAGGTCATGAAGGTAGTAAGTGTAGTATACAAGATGTGAATCCATTATGAACAGGCAGTTCTCAGATGAAGAAATTAAAGCCATCTATAGTGATATGAAAAAATGCTCTAAATCATTATTGATTAGAGAAATGCAAATCAAAACAACTCTGAGGTACCACATCACACCTATCAGATTGGACAACATGACAAAACAGGAAAATGATAATTGTTGGAGAGGATGTGGAAAAATTGGAATGCTAATATATTGTTGGTGGAGTTGTGAAATGATCCAACCATTTTGGAGAACAATTTGGAACTATGCCCAAAGGGCTACAAAAATGTGCATACCCTTTGATCCAGCAATAGCACTTTTAGGGCTATATCCCAAAGAGCTCAAACAAATGGGAAAAGGACCCACATGTACAAAAATATACATAACAGCTCTTTTTGTGGTGGCAAAGAATTGGAAATTGAGAGGATGCCCATCAATTGGGGAATGGCTGAGCAAGTTGTGGTATATGAATGCAATGGAATACTATTGTTCTATAAGAAATGATGAACAGGCTGACTTCAGAAAAACTTGGGAAGACTTATATGGTCTGATGCTGAGTGAAGTGAGCAGAACCAAGAGGAGTTTGTATACAATAGCAGCCACATTGTTCAATGACTAAGAATGTTAAACTGAACCCTTCTCAGCATTATGAGGATCTAAGACATCTCCAGAGGCCTCGGGATGGAAAATGCTGTCCACATCCAAAGAAAGAACTATGGAAGTCGAATCGCTATCACTTATTTTTACCTTCAGTTGAGTTTTGTTTCATCTTTCTGATGGTTCCTCCTATTGGTTTTAATTTTTACTTACAACTTCACTAATGTGAAAATATGTCTAATGGGTATGTAAATGTAAAGCCTATGTCAGATTGTGCGCTGTCTTGGGGAGGGTGGGGGGGAGGAGAAAAAGGGAGAAAAAATTTTCAACTCAAAAGCATATGGAAAAAATAAATTTAAAAAAAATTTAAAAAAATAAAAATAACAAAAAAAACCACAAGATGCGAATCCATGCCCTCTGACTCCAAAACAAATGTTCTTTCTATAACACCATGAAGAATGCATCAGTGTAAAAATTCTTTCTAACAATTAAAAAATCAATCTCAGTAATCATCTATATTTTGTATATTTCGATAATTATGTGAAATAAATCTGGAAAAGAAGGCCAGAACCAGATTCTGAAGGGCTACAAATGCAAAACTGAATAGGTTGTACTTTAACCCAGAGGTAATAAGAAGCCACAGAAGTTTCTTGATGGATGAATGAATGAATGAAGCATTTATTAAGCACTTACTATATGTAAAGCACTGTACCAAGTGTTGTTAGTACACATAGAAAAGCAAGACAATCCCTGCTCTCTAGAAGATCACATTCTAATGGGAGATAGGGAGGAGGAAAGAGGTAGAGGCATCACATAAGGTAGGTTTTAGCTGCAAGGCAGATGGCAAGGTACTATGGTTCTCTAGAGCGTTGTAGCAAAGTAGATGCTAATGCCTCTTCTTTAGTATTACTTTCAAAGTTAAAATCATATCCGTTTTTGATATTGAACCATTTCACAATGCCAAGGACTTTGGAGAGAAGAATTTTCTTTTGGGCATCTTCAAAAGATGTGGCAATAGCATCTGTAATTAAGGGCAGCTGCTAGACTGCATCTCCCTGGGATGTGCTTCTCAAAATGATGGCTATGGACAATAGCCTAGAAGCATAGATATTCCAAAGACTGTCTCCATCAAGGTCTAAGGGGAGATGGTGATCATGGTTTAGTTTGCTAGGTACAAAATGAGTCCTGTCTCTTGATCAGGAGAGTGATAGGGTCAGATGTGTTTTAAGAAGATTTCTTTGGTAGTTATGTGGATCTTAGATTTTTAAACATGGAAGAAAGTGTATGCAGGGACTACATAGGAGGCTACTGCAATAGTCCAGAGAAGAGGTAATGAGTTCCTGGACTAGGATAGTGGCTATTTGAGTCAAAAAAAAATTATGTTAGAGATGTAGAGGTGGAATCAACATGATTTGCAAACTAATTGGATATCATGGGTGAGGGAGTGAATGATCCAGTTGAACTGACAAAGAAAAAATGGCCTGCAAATTCCAAAGTGAGATTTGGAGTATAGATCCAGAAGATTAATTTTTCACTGGATGTTTGCAAGGCAGTATAGGTTTATTCTGACCTTGAGCACTGAGTGGATGGTAAACTGACTTAAGTAACTGAGCTATTCAATAACATAGAAATCCTTGCTTAAAGTCAGTCTCCCATATGCTGTGCTGAAGCTTAAGGAAACAGATTCCAGAAAGGTAGATCTGAACAATCAATCCCATGACCTTTTTGAAAAATACTGTTTATATTGTAATAAAAAATATATGATAATAGAGTCTCAGTATATAACAAAATAATCCCTTCAAGAAGCCTTGGCTAGATGTGAACTGGATGAAAAAAGGGTGTGTCAAAGCCTCTGCTGCACATACATGGATTTGTGCCCTACCCAAAGTGATAATAAAATGTAATTTCAGTGAGATCTAAAGATAATGTCAAATACTATGGCTATGGGAAGACCTGGGGCAGATGGTGAGGTGATATAAATCTACAGAGGTTAACCTTTTCACCTGTTATCATAATAATGCCTTAGTTTCATATTAATTTTTTTTCTTTTTTTTTTTAGGCAGTTGGGGTTAAATGACTTGCCCAGGGTCACACAGTTAGTAAGTGTCAAGTGTTTGGTCTGAGGCCAGATTTGAACTCAAGTACTCCTGACTTCAGGGCTGGTGCTCTATCCACTGTGCCACCTAGCTGCCCCAAGTTTCATATTAATTTTAAAACAATTTGACTAAGTATCTCATGATTTTGCAGGGATAGAAGCCAGAGACAAGGTTAGACACTTAAAAACCAAAGAGGTTGACAAAATATCTAATATGAACGTTGCAAAATTACAAAGCACAAGCTTGCCCCCAAAGAAGAGATATGAGAAAATGCCTCTCCCTTCTCCTTTGAAGAACTGGGGATATCCATGGGTATGGAACATTGCAAATATTGCCAGATTTTTTCACTATACTGATTGGTTTTGCTGGTGTTTTTTTTTTCTCTTCCTCCCCCCTTCTTTTAAAATATTCTTTGTTTTAAGTTGTGGCTCAATGAGATAGGAAAGGAGAAGTGATAGAAGGGAAATTTTTGACAATGTAAAACAAAAGATGTCAATAACAATTTTTATGAAAGAGAAATGAATAAAGACAATATAAAATACATGAGAGTCTACCTGCCTAAAACAAACCCAGGAACTATGTGAATGCAATTACAAAACTCCACACAAATAAAGACAGGTTTAAACAAATGGAAAAATGTTGTTTATGGGTAAACCAAGCCAATATAATAAAAATGACAATTCTATCTAAATTAATTTACTTATTCAGTGAGTGCTATGTCAAACTATCAAAAATTTTATAGAGCTGGAAAAATAACAGAAAAATTCATCTGGAAGAAAGAGAAACAAATAAAAGAAGTTGAGCTAGAATCAACTCATCATTGTGAGTGATAAGGTAGCTGAAGGGACATAAGCAAAAAATTTCCATAACCCCCATTGGTCACCCAGTGTTTCAATTCTACCTCTGATGCTTACTAACAGTATGCCTTTGGGCAAGTTCCCTGTATATAAGTTTCCTCATCTATAAAATAGACTTGGATTTGGTAGTCTCTGAGGTTCCCTTCAGTACTAGATCTATGATCTTCTGATTTTCCCACTATCTTTTTCCCTTTCATGTTAAAGAAAAGGAAAATAATTTCTCAAAGGACAAAATAAGAAAAAGCAAACAGAAGCAAATAATTTGGATGGAAAGGAAGACAAGAAAACATTTATGCAGAAAACAAAAAGACCAACAAATTCCCCGTGTTGATATATGTTTGATTTTTGTATGAAACTTTGGAGGGTGACAAACCTGGACATACTGAAGATAGTTCTCCACTGTGCTGCATTTGGGTATACTGTATCCTTTGTAAAAGCAGAAATCTGGAGTAAACATATTTTCACTAAACCAAACCTTAGCAAAAGTGTTCAGCAATCGCTTATCATGGTCATCTGTGACTCTGCCACCATATTGAATTTCACCTATCATGTAGCGCACAGTGCTCCAGGAGACACCCTGATGAAAGAACAGAATAAATGATCATGATAAATCAATGATCATCATAATATTTCTCCTGTCTGCCATACATTGTGATGCTATTTTATATTTGTTTATTTAAAAAAACAATAGCATGGTATTTCACAGAAAAAACAAATAATTGTTCAACAGTGTGTCACTCCTTCCACTCTTTTTGAATTCATAATTTATGTTAGTTAAGGCATTACATTATCTAGGAAGAACATATTAACTTCTGTGTATTAGACCACATCCCTAAAATAAGAACTGTTCAAAAGGCAAATCACAGGAAAGAATGTCATTAGTGTGAGGTTTATATTTTGCAATGCATAGGATCAAAGATCAAAAGATAGTACAGACCTTAGAGGCTATGGAATTTAATTCCCTCATTTTACTGATAAGGCAGAGAAGATTTAATGACTTTCCCAGAGTCATATAGCTAAGAAGTGTCTAAGGCAGCATTTAATCCAGATCTTCCTAACTCAAAATCCATGTACCCTTGAAATATCTGGGTATGTTATTTTTCCTTAAAACATCAGGGCCTATATGCCCTTGCCATCAAGAGAGGTGGCACCAATTTACTAAATAAATTCTAAACTGTCAGAAGTTGAAATCAAGACTGAGTTACAAGATTCACCTAAAACTTTTTTTTTGAAAAATTGGTTATTTTATTTTCCATACATGATGAAAAATAAAGAATGTTAATAAAACAAACAAAAAAACCACTCAAATGCCTATTTTTATTATTTTAAGATTTCAAGATGACTGCTATTTAGCAGATTCATAAAACAAGTTTTGGCTTCTTTAGGTAGATGAAAGGCAGACATGAAAACATATTCATATACAGGTTTTTGAAGCAACCCAGAATTTCATTTTCATTTTCTAGGACTTTTAGGGGGTGAAAATCCTCAGAGAAGTCTTCCCATGTAGCTGTCTTCATAAATTCAACTTTGCTTCAGGAGAGAAAGAGAGAAAGAAAGAGAAAATTGCCCACATTTTTCCTCAAAAGAAGTAGCAAATAGGCAACTCAAGGCACAATCACTCACAGCTAACATTTTTCTCAACTCAAAGACTATGACCACTATTAGGTGATTTAACCCTGACACAAAGGAGTCAAGTCATCTTAAAATCCCAAGTGTATATTTCCAAAATGACATGAAATTGCATTAAGTGCAATACCTTTTTGATATCCATGTCATCTAAATGGTTTTGGATGAACTGCATAGTGGCATTAAAGTCAGCCTGATTGAATTCATAGGGGATGTTCCACCCCAGTGGGCCAAACTTGCGTCTCTCTTGGACTGTGGAATGCAGGAAAGCCACAGCATATAACATTGGTTTCCACTGAGCCATATTACTGACATCCAGGAGATCTTGGCTAACACCTGTCATGGCCAAATGGATAGAAATCATTATGCATTTTCAATACTCTTCATTTAAGTTTCACTAAATGCAATGAATAAATAAACTTGATACTAAAATTCACAGAGGTAGGTTGCATTAATCAGGAAAAAAATTTTCACAAAGTTTTTTTTTTAAGTAAGACTTTGAAGGCAGGGATGGATATGGTTAAGCAACGAGGAAGGAAGAACTACCTCTCAATGTGCCTTATGAATTATATGTTATATATATATATATGTATGTATATGTATATTTATATATACATATATATACACACACACATATATATGTGTGTGCATGTACATGTACATATATATATATGTATACATATTTGTGTGTGAGTGTATGCATATTGAGGCTTATTTTAAAACATCACTCACAAGACAAAAACCTTTATTTCCCTTATTATATAATATTATTATTATTATTTCCCTTACCTCTTAGAAGAGGAACAAGTCCTATCTTAATGTAGTTAAGTGACTAGAAATGTGTATAGTTGAAGAGTACACAGGTGCAGCAATTTGTCATTATTCAAAGATGAATACAAAAAAGAGATGTCAAATTGGAAAACCAAAGAATACAAATATAGGAAGAAAAGAAATAGAGGAATTGAGACTTATTATTTTTAATTACTAGAATATTTACTTTTGATCATTACCTCCTTTTCTGCTGGTTAAACAAGAAAACACTTCCTCTAAAGAAAATTTTTTTAGAAATACAATGGCCAAGTAAACAGCACTTCCATCTCCCATATAAAGTTTCACACACCTACATAGGTTCTTTTCAAACCTGCCCTGAGTCCCTGTGGAGGCTCATTGGCAAATTTAATGGACATTTGAAGAAGCGTAATGGGGAACTGCTTGTGGACCTCAGAGGTCATCCAGAGGCGGAAGGCATCATGTACAGTCTCTGTTTCTGTTATTATGTCCATCAGCTCATCCAAGAAATCCAGGCCCAGATGGCAATTCTGCAGAAGTGCCCATCCTCCCTACATCAAGCAGATGAAAAGAAAAATTGTTTGTTTCTTTATACACATAGATTAACACTCATAAGGTCCATAGAAAGCGATTAGAATTTAACAAGTAATAGCTCTAAGAACAACAGAAAAAATAATGAGACACAATTTAAGACAATTTTCTGGGTTTTTTAATATTAAACATTTATTAATTTATTTATTTTTAGTTTTCAACATTCACTTCCACAAGATTTTGAGTTCCAAATTTTCTCCCCATCTCATCTCTCCCCCCACTCCAAGAGAGCATGCATTCTGAATACCCCTTACCTTAATCTGCCCTGCCTTCTATCAACCCCCTTCTCTTATCCCCTTCCCCTTATATTTTCCTGTAGGGCAGGATAGATTTCTATACCCCATTGCCTGTATGTCTTATTTCTCAGTTGCATGTGAAAATAATTTTTAATATTTGTTTTTAAAACTTTAGGTTCCAAAATTTCTCCATTCCTTCATCCCCACCCACCCTCATTGAGGAGGCAAGCAACTCAATACATGTTACATATGTGCAATCATACAAAACACTTCCATATTAGTCATGCTGTGAAAAACTAATTATATTTCCTTTCCTCCTGTCCCACCCCCCATTTATTCTTTTCTCTCTTTTCCTGTCCCTCTTCAGAAGTGTTTGCTTCTGATTACCCCCTTCCCCAATCTACCCTCCCTTCTATCATCACCCTGCTGTTATCCCCTTTCCCCCCCTTTTCCTGTAGATTAAGATAAATTTCTATACCCAATTGAGTGTGTATGTTATTCCCTCCTGAAGCCAATTCTGATGAGAATAAGATTCACTCATTCCCTCTCACCTTCCCCCACTTCCCCTCCACTTTCTTGTCTGCTTTATGTGAGATAATCTACCCTATTCTACCTCTCCCTTTCTCCTTCTCCCAGTATAATCCTGTCTCACCTCTTAATTTTATTTTCAGCTATCACTCTTCATCTTTAACTCACCCTAGGTGCTCTATCTATCTATCTATCTATCTATCCATATAATTTTTTCCCTCCAACTACCCTAATACTGACAAAGGGCTCATGAGTTACAAATATCATCTTTCCATGTAGGAATGTAAGCAGTTTAATTTTAATAAGTCCCTTATGATTTCTCTTTCCTGTTTATCTTTTCATGCTTCTCTTGAATCTTGTATCTGAAAGTAAAATTTTCTATTCAGCTCAGGTCTTTTCATCAATAATGCTTCAAAGTTCTCTATTTCACTGAATGTCTATTTTTTCCCTTAAGGATTATACTCAGTTTTTCTGGGTAGGTGATTCTTGATTGTAATATTATCTCCTTTGATCTCCAGAATTTCATATTCCATGCCCTGTGGTCTCTTAATGTAGAAGCTGCTAAATTTTGTGTTTCCACAATACTTGAATTGTTTTTGGCTGCCTACAATATTTTCTTCTTATCCTGAGAGGTCTGGAATTTAGCTATACTAATCCTAGGAGTTTTCCTTTGGGCATCTCCTTCAGGAGGTGATTGGTGAATTCTTTCAATTTCTATTTTACTCTCTGGTTCTAGAATATCAGGGCAGTTTTCCTTGATAATTTCTTGAAAGATGATGTCTAGGCTTTTTTTGTTGTTGTTCATGGCGTTCAGGTAGTCAATATTTTTTTTTAATTTGTGTCTCCTGGATCTATTTTTCAGGTCAGTTGTTTTTCCACTGAGATAGTTCATGTTGTCTTCTATTTTTTCTTTTTTTTGGTTTTGTTTTACAATTTCTTGATTTCTCATGAAGTCATTAGCTTCCATTTGCTCCATTCAATTTTTTTTTTTTTGCTTTTTGGTGAGGCAATCAGGGATAATTGACTTGCCCAGAGTCACACAGCTCCTAAGTGTCACGTGTCTGAGGTCAGATTTGAGTTCAGGTCCTCCTGACTCCAAGGCTGGAGCTTTATCTACTGTGCCACCTAGCTGTGCCCATTCTAATTTTTAAAGGTATTTTCTTCAGTGAGCTTTTGGACTTCCTTTTCCATTTAGCCAATTCTGCTTTTTAAGGCATACTTCTCCTCATTGGCTTTTTGGACCTCTTTTGCCATTTGGGTTAGTCTATTTTTTAAGATGTTACTTCAGTATTTTTTTGGGTCTCCTTTAGCAAGGTGTTGACTTGTTTTTCATGATTTTCTTGCATCACTCTCATTTCTCTTCCAAGTTTTTCCTCTACTTCTCTTACTTGCTTCTCAAAATCCTTTTTGAGCTCTTCCATGACCTGGGACTGATTCATATTTTTCTTGGAGGCTTTGTGCAGCTGTTTTCAGAGATACTTCTAGGCACCTGTAAATTTTCAGAGATACTTCTAGGGATCTGTAAATTTTCAGTTCGTCCAAGGTGGTATGATCAAAGGCGAGGTGTTTACTCCTTTCCTGGCCTGGGCTCTGGTCTATGAGTGACCACAAGCACTCTTTTCTGCCTTGGAACTGGGAGGAGGATTCTGTCTGTACTGCTACCACAAGCTCTACCATGCCAGTGTCCCTACTTGCCCCTGGATTGCGACCCAGAGCTGTGATCCAGATCCCAGCACAGGCAAAGCAAGAGAATCCTGTCTCAGCACCAGCAAAATGATCCCTGCAATCCTTCTCCATCTGTGGGCAGGGAGCTCTGGAATCAGCTGCCGCCCTGGGCCTGTGCTAGGACTGGGGCTAGACTGAACACCTCTCTCACAGTGGTCAGACAGACCTTTGCTACTGACCTTCTAAGTTGTCTTTGGTGTTTGTGGGTTGAGAAGTCTGGAAATCTCCACAGGTCCCCTTGATTCAATCCCCTGAGGACTGCTCCAGGTTCACTAAGGCCTGGTCTTTGCCAGCACAGCCTGGGTTGCCCACGCTAAACTGTGTTACTCTCCTACCTTGGAGCAATAGACCTTTCCAATCAACCATCCGGGTTGTCTTAGGCTGGAAATTTATTTTATTCTGTCTTTTCCTGGATTCTGCTGCTCTAGAATTTGTTTAGAGCCATTTTTTATAGGTATTGGGAGGGGTTTGGAGGAGAGCTCATGAAAGCCACTGCTTTTACTCTGCCATCTTGACTCCACCCCCAATTTTCTATATTTTTTATATCAATTTTTATAGCAAACTAGAATGCCAAGTGTATAGCTATTAGAAAATATAGAAAATTAGGCCAGAAACCCTAGGTTTAAATACCAGCTCGGCTATTGATATCTATGTGAATCTATGATTCACTTATCCTCTCTGAGCATTAATTTATCTACGGAATGAGCAGGTTGGACTTAATGATTGCTAAGGTCTCATCCAGCTCTAAATCTCAATATATCACAAAAAAAACTAAGAAATATGAGGGACATCAAATAAAAGAATATGGAATACGATGAGATGACCTTGTGATTCATTAAAATCATTTTGAAAGACCGAACTTTTGTTTTGAATTGTGCCATGGAAGAGATTTGGGCTATGTCATTAAAAGTAATAAGATTTTATATGTTACATATGCAAAAATACTGACAACTGACCTATTTAAACAAAGAATTATACAGTTCAATCTATATTAAAAAGATGCAAATACTCTCCACACTTAAGTAAATATTAACATTTGCCTTTCTTTTTTTTTAGCATATCCCATATCTCTAAGTATGCATTGCTATGTTTTAATCATGAATACATGAGTATAACCACATAGCATATTGAGTAGGTCTATAAAGAAAACTTACCTGCAGTGGCTTCCTATCATCTATTGAATAAAGTTAAATTTCTTTACCTGGAATTTAAAGCCTTCTGGATCTGGCTCTACCTTCCCTTTCTAGCCTTAAAAGTCAGGGAGAGAGGTAGGAGGAGGGAGCTAGAAGGTATGAAGAGACATAAACACTTACCATATGCCAGGCATTGTGCTAATATTACTTTACACATTTCTTATTAGATATTCACAAAAACCCAGCGGGTAAGTGCTGTTATTATCCCATTTTACAGTTAAAGAAACTGAGGCAGATAGCAGTTAAATGATTTGCCCAGCATCACACAACTAGTAAATGAGGCCAAATTTGATCTCAGGTCTTCTTTACTCTAGGCCCTCTGCTCTGTCCACTGGGCCACCTAGAAGCTTTTGGTCTAGTCAAACTAGACTTTTTTCTATTCTCTATTTTCAGTGGGTATTCCCAGATACACACTATTCTTTATATATCTTTACCAACTCTTTACTACATATATGGAAAGCCTCCTCTCCTAACCCCATATAAAACTTTTTTTTATCCTTTTAAATCCAAATAAAATGTGGCTTCCTCAGAAAAGCTTCCCTTTTTCCCCCAAATCAACTTCCTCAGAAATCTTTTCTCCTCAGAATTTACATAACAATTTGTTTTATAATTCTCTAATGTAGTTATCTGTGCTGTGTCTTATCTACCTATTAGGCTCCAAGGCCTATGAGAACCAGGCCTAAATCTCAGACACCCTCCTCCTAGACAGAACCCCAGTACAATACACTACCCAGGACATACATACCTGGGACCCTAGTACAATGTTCTATACCAGGCACTATTGTTGTTCAGTCATTTTTACCCTGTCCAGCTCTTCATGACCTTATTTTGGATTCTCTTGGCAGAGAAACTGGAGTGGTTTGCCATTTCCTTCTCCAGCTCATTTTATACATGAGGAAACTGAGGCAAAAAAGGGGTAGGTGACTTGCCCAGGGTCACACAACTAATAAAAGTCTGAGACCAAATTTAAACTGAAGGAGATGAGGCTTCCTGACTCCAAGCCTCAAACTCTATCCACTATGCCACCCAGGTACTTGAGCTAAAATTTCTCTAAAAGAGTAAAATAGACATTGGATTCATTTGGATACATTTCCTTTGTTGTTCAGCTATTTCAGTCATTTCAGACTCTTTGTGACTCCATTTGGAATTTTCTTGGCAAAGATACTGGAGTTGTTTGCCATTTTCTTCTCCAGTTCGTTTTACAGATGAGGAAAATGAGGCCAACAAGGCTAAGTGATTTGCCCAGGATCACATAGCTAGTGCCTGAGGCCAAATTTGAACTGAAGTCTTCCTGACTTCAGGCCCCATGCTCTACCCACCAAGCTA
Source organism: Phascolarctos cinereus (assembly GCF_003287225.1). NCBI lineage: Eukaryota > Metazoa > Chordata > Mammalia > Diprotodontia > Phascolarctidae > Phascolarctos > Phascolarctos cinereus. Next base: position 413,976,071 of record NW_027555847.1, read on the forward strand.
CCTAGCTGTGCTATATATTGCCTTATGTTGATATAAAGGGCAATTTCATTTTTTTAAATACTTAGTGCCTAATCTAATTCCTGGAACATAGTATATGCCCAATTTATTCCCAGATAGGAGATGTATTGTATTTCAAGAAAATGGATACCTCTTTTATCTCAAAAACCAAATATCACCATTTCATATATATGTATGTATACATATATGTGTATATGTATGTGTGTATATATTCATATGTATATATGTGTATGTATGTATATACATATGTATGTTTATATTCATATCCACACCACCTGAAAACTTACCCATCTTTTGCCTTGTGAGAGATTATTATCCAGTGATACCCTTATTTAGAAATCTTAGAGTTGAGTCCTTTCTCACCCTTAATAGTAGATTTCACTCATGCTAAGAATATATATCCTAAGCTCCAAAGTCTCTGACCAATTTCTTCTCCTTGGCAAAATATTTTATCTTGATTTCTTCTTATGTAAAACTGATCAAGTTTCTGCATAACTTTATGATATCCTGAGATCCTTTTGCTCCTTTGGGATGTCTACATTCCATTTTAAATGTTTAACTTTTCTAATGATCGCTAGACTGCACTAGAGTTGCTACTACTTATTGGCTGATTCTGCCATGCTATAACAATGCTTTCAATGCAGATGCTATTAAAAACACTAATTATTGGGACAAATGGCAAGCATGCCAATAATGAGAGATATTTCGTTTAATCTGAAATTAAAAGCTAAATATAAAACTGGAAGGTTAAAAAATATCTTTGACTATGATTCCAATTTTAGTTCTACATTTTGCTGCATGAGGCTGAGATCAAATCAACAGGGTACGTGCTCACTTTATACCCAAATTAAACAGGTGCACCCTTATTGCTAGTTATTTCTCATTTGAAGTATGGGACTAGCTCCCTTAATCTAGAATGGTTGTGGATTTTGGTGCTCTTTTAATAAATTCTCCAGATAATTAAGGTCAATACTTTAAGCACAATTTTTGGGAGGAAATATTGCTAAAAGATATGAAAACCACCCTTCTCTATTTAATAAATAAGACATAATAAATATATTTTAACCCTTAATAATAATTTCCATATTTATATAACATTTTTATTTTTAAAGAACTTTCCTCCAATTTTGAGGTGGGTAATGCAATATTATTGGCCACATTTAGCAGGCAAAAAAATGAGAAAAAATAAGTGACTGTTCTGAACAACCCAAGTTTTGTGATTGGAAGCCCAGTTCCCTTTCCACTGGACCACATAGCCTAGGTATCTTTGTGAACACCAAGTACCATACTATACACATTAATAACAATGCTTTTGAGGCCTATAGAGGTGTGAAGACATAGTGTATCCTTGACTAAATATCCCAAGATTAATATGCTGGTTTTGCTCTTTCTATTTTTGTTTCTTTCTAATGATTTAATTATCTGCAATTTGTACCACTCATAGATACTTCCCTCTAAAACCTCTATTTTCTGTCATTGTTCTTTCTCTTTTCTTCCAAATCTACAAATATTCACTGAACAGTTGCTATATTCTATGGGTATAAAATATTCAATATATTCCCTGTCCTCAAGGAGCTTGTAATCTAATTATCTGCTTTCTTATAATCTTTTCTTTAATATTTTCAAAATTTTTGCCTTTCATATTGACAGTGTTCAGATTTGACAGCCATCAGTCAATAATAAAGATGGTTCAGTTGGTAAAAATTAAGCAGTCCCAATGTATCCATTTCCATCTTGGTTACCTTTAACTCTTAGTTTTTTATTTTGTTTTGGTTTTGTTTTTCCAGTTACTTTAACCTCCAGAAACTTTCAGTTCCTTATGAGTTTTCAACACTTCTGGATAACTGTAGAGAGGTCAGTCCAAGAGGGATGGAAACCTCAAAAGAAGGAAATTCAAAAGACACAAACAATTCTGAAACTGAATAGAGATCTGAATGAGACTTGTATGTGGATGAACAAGGAATTCAAAAAGCAACTTACATTCTTAAAAGGTATACAACAAAGGGAAACCCTTTAGCCTCCTATTTGATCAACATTTTCATCTCCCAAGAACTAAATCTATTAACCTACTTCATCCATCTACCAAATTATGCCATTGATCATGTGTAACTATGGCACTTAGTGATCTTTAATTCTGAATTTATCTTCCTGATCATAATTGCCTATTCTTTTATCCCTTCTTATTTGTCAATTCTTCCAAAGCTGCTGTTTATTTCCCCAAACCACACCCATACACTGTTCCTTTCCTCTCTTCATAGTCTTGACCTTAACTGTTGATTAACTTGATTAACTTGCTTAGACTATATACTGTCTGCTACCTTTGAATACCTTGTCCCCTTGTCCTACTTCAACTGAGCCCTATTACACAATAATCTTCTTTTTCATATCTGATTAACTCTTTATTAAAACTCTTCACAATGGCTACCTCCCAAATCTTTGATTCTCAACAAATGACCTCACCTACTACTCTACTGAAAAAAAAAAACTGAAGCCATCCATTGTTTTTTTTCTTTTTTTTTAATCAGCCAAAGATAAGGTTTTATTAGCATATCAGTCATATTGGGCAGACTCTTAAGGAATCTAGCTATTGGCTAGATTTTAAGAATCTAAGCCCAAGGCTATATTATAAGAATCCAAGCAGTTGGCCAGATCTTAAGAATCTGAGCATTTTAATGGAGACAAGATAGACTTTATAAAAAGAAAGATTATGGGAGGGATCTAGGAGTGCCCAAGTAGTCTATAAGGCAATAGAACTCCAGGAACCTGGACCATGTGGCCAAAGGAGAATGGAGCCTAAATAGGATTAAGGGTGGGAAGTGGCCTGGGGCCATAGGGAGGTAAGGCAATGGAGGGTCAGGCTAGGTTAAGGGTAACAAAAATTGGGGTTAGCCTCAATGAAAGGCCAGTAGATGAGATTGTAGCCTGAAGCCATCCAGTTAATGAAATCATTTTCTCTATTCCATAGATGAAAAACTCTATACATTCACCTTAAATCCAGTCACTAAACCATAGGTCTGATCATATTATCTCTCTTTCATGAGCTTGAGTAGCTTCCTATTTCCTTCAGGATCAACCATAAAGTTCTCTGTTTGTCATCTAAATCTTTTCATAACCTGTTCTCTTCCTAGCTAAACTGACTTATCCAGCTAAACTGACTTATAATCCTTCAAACACAATACTCCAATTCCCAACTCTGCACCTTTGTATTGACTATCCTTCTTTCCTGGAATGTTCTATCCACTTTCCTCTCCATTTTAGTTGCCTTAAATCCTTTAAGACTTAACTAAAAAAAAAAAATCCCCTTCGTAGGGGGTCTTTCATAATCCCCATTATTGCTAAATGCCTTCCATTTTCAGATTAATTTACTCAATATTGATCTTTAATATGCCTAGAGACCATATATGGTCTCTCTCATTAGAACATATGCTCCTTCAGTTGTATTTGGTTTTTTGTTTTGTTTTGTTTGTGTTTCTGTCTGGGCTTTGGTTGTTTTTAGTTAGTTTGTTTTAGCCTTTCTTTGTATTCCAGTACCAAACACAGCATCTGGCTCATAGTAAGTTTGGTTGGTTGACTGATTCCCTTGTCATTGTCACTCGGGAAGATGAACCTTGATGAACCTTTTCTCCTTGCCAAATCTAATCCCTCTACTTAAAGCCCTTAATCCAGTCCCCACATACTTTTTCTAAGAGCCTTCTCCATTGATTGTTCCCCCTCTCTTTCTTTTCTTCAATCTCTCCCTTTCTATTGACTCCCTACTAATATATCCAGGTCTCCACCATACTAATAAACTTCTTCTGACTCTCCATCATGTCAGCCTATCATGCCATGTCTTTCCTCTCTACCAATATCCTAGAAAAAAATAATCCACAACTACTGATTCTACTTCCTTATGGACCACTTACTTCTCAACCCCTTGAAATCTTGTTATTAACCTCGCTGTTCATCTAAAACTCTCATGTTTATCTCTACTCATGTTGTATACTCCCCAATAAGAAGCTCCTTGAAGGCAGATACTGATTTATCTTTGGATCCTAAGGGCATATTCCAATGATCTGCAATTGTAGACTCATAAGAAATTATTTTTTGAAGATAGAAGAAACATCAAGAAATTGAAGATTATTTTTCTCAAGCTAGTGTAAGAATCAGTGGATAGAACCTGGGATCTTTAGCCCAGAAAAGAAAAGCTTTCTAGGGACAGCATCCTCCAAGGAACTGAAAAGTTCTTATATGTTTTGGTTTGTTTTTTTTTTGGTGAGGCAATGGGGTTAAGTAACTTGCCTAGGGTCACACAGCTAGTTGTCCAGTGTCTGAGGCCAGATTTGAACTCAGGTCCTCCTGACTCCAAGGCCAGAGCTCTATCCACTGGGCCACCAAACTGACCTATGAAAAGTTCTTATATTGAAAAGGAATTAAACTTGTTCTGCTTGGATCAGATGAAAAAACTGGGAACAGTGGATAGAAGTTGCAGATAGATAACAGCTTGATATAGGGAAAAATTTCCTAATATTCAGAGCTATCTCAAAATTAAATTAGACAAGTTCTTCCTAAATAGAGGTTTTTAAACAAAGACTGGATGAACATTTGTTGGAGATATTCTGCAGGATATTCTTGTTCTGGTATGAGTTGGTCTATATAACCTCTGAAGATTCTTCCTCCTTGAAATTCTGTGTTTCTTATCTGTGCCCAAAGGGATACAATGTCAATATCTCTGCAGTCACAGAAAAGATTAGTTGAATATATGTGTGTGTGTGTAAATATATATATAGTCACTTATTTTCATTTTCCCAAGTTCAGCATAGCACTGACAGTACCAAAGGTCAAGTAATAGAAAGATCTTCAGCAATGTGTTGAGTAAAGAATATAGAGATTTTTCATTGTTCAAACATATAAACAGTATTTTTAACTCTACATACTTACTTCCATTATAGACATCTTCTAAATAGTATTATATTTTAAAGCATGGGTTTGAAATAGTTTTTTTTTTTCTGGAAGAACGAAAGATAAAAATACTAATTGGTGGATAACAATATTATGTACCTCTGTTTGGGTACTTCTGATAGCAGCTTCTTTCTACCTGCTCAAAACATGGACTAAGCCTATGGCCACCCTCTTTCCCTCCTTTAGGAGGGATTAGCATTTTCTAAAGTTAAGTGACATAGTGAATACAGTGCTGGGCATGGAGTTAGGAAGACCTGAATTCAAATCTGGTCTCAGCACTTACTAGCTATATGACGCTGGGCAAGTCACTTAGTTTGTTTTGGTTTCCTTATCTGTAAAACGAGCTAGAGAAGGAAATGTCAAACCACCCCAGTATCTTTGCCAAGAAAACTGCAGATAGGGTCAGGAAGGGTCAGACTCAACTGAAATGACTGAACAACAACCACATTCTCTAGAAGAATAAAAAGCTACCTCCTGTAACTGATTATGCCTTATTTCCCCAATACAGTTTCCTTATTAACTATAGGTATTAACATAGGCAATTGGGGCCTGTCTTAATTGATGGATTTCTAAAGACCATACAAGTCACCATATATTTTGCTACATACTGCTTGGAAAACAAGATGTATTTGCATATGGAGATAGAAGTTGTTTTGGGGAAGGGTGTCCAGAGAAGTGAATTACCAAGTTTTCTTGTTATATAGCTTATTGTGTTATGGCAAATTAAACTTTTTATTAAATATTCACTGACTTGTAGGCACTTCATTTCATTCTAACATTGAAAATGAACTGAGAGTGCTTGTCTTAGAGCCTCCTCCAAAGATGTTCAAATACACATAGATAGACATCTAAGATTCATAATACTAATATTAACAAATCATAAGACTTTGTACATTTTTGTGTTCATAGTTACTTAGTTTTGAATAAAAACTAATACCAAATTAAAGTTTTTATAGTTTCCTTACATTTGCCATGGTCTGCTGTAAAAGCTTACGTGCATGAACTTCTTGACCTTGACCCATAGAAACAGAGCGTGTTTCTATTTTCAATCTTTTTCCCAATGCAATGATGGAATCAGTAGGATCAGAGCCCATAGACAGAAAACAGATTAGTGGAGTTTGTGGATCTGATTCTTCCCATGTCTTCTCCAAATCTAGGATAACTCCTTCTGCATATTTTTCTCCCATAGTGTCCACGACATATTTACGGGCCTAAAGAAAGCAAAGCATAAATGAAATATACAAGTTAACAAAATAGAGAATGATGTTCCTAAAGAAAATTCCATTATCAAGAATATGTTTAAAATGATTGTGTATATGTGTAATAATGCAGTATAGATTTGAAAATCTTTCTTTAGTTTCTCCTAGTAGTATAATACTTCTACATGTACATGTGTATGTACATTATATACAAAATCTTCATTGTTCCAGTTAGAATTTACTAACAATCATCATTCTACCTAGTAATTCCCATGGATTTCCACCACTTCTATTTCCAGTGTCTACAACCTAATGAATGAAAAAGCATTTAAGCAATGCAAGGATCTAACACATCTCTAAAGGCCTCATGATGGAAGGTGAAAAGAAAGAACTATGGAGTGTGAATGCAGATTGAAGCATACTATTTGGTCTTTTTTTTCTTGTTTTGTTTTATTTCTTCTTTCTTATGGTTGCTCCTATTCATTCTAATTCTTCTTTACAACATGGCTAATGTGGAAAATATGTTTAAAAGTAATGTATATGTAGAGCCTATATCAGATTGCACACAGTCTTAGGGAAGGAGGTGGGGAGGGAGGGAGAGAAAATTTAAAACTCAAAAGCTTATGGCAGTGAATGTGGGAAACTAAAAAATAAATTAAGAAAAAAAGAAAAAGCATTTATTAAACATTTACTATATGCCAAGCACTGTGCTAAGAAAATATAAGCATTGACTTAAATAAATTGTGTTCTTCTCATTAACCCTTCTGGTACTATGCCTATCCAGAGATGTCTAAATAGCTTTTGTATGTCAAAGGAGTTTCAAATGGTGAAGATCGTGCTTTCATATTAGAATTCTTGACTTTCCAAGCAATTCCCTTTGAAATTTTGATAACTCAGTGTTCATTTAGTTTATACATGTATTGTACAAAATACCATATTTTCCTAGAAATTTGCCTGGAGCATTAACATTAATAAACACTAATAAAGCTGTGTTGTTTGACTTCAAAGCAACATAATCCTTATAATCATTTTTGGCCTTTCTTAACTTTTGTTTTCTTTTCTTCTTCCCTTTCCTCTATGCTTTTTTTCACTCATTATTTTTCCCATTTGCCTGACTTTTGCTCTGTTTTGTATTTAATTTTTTCCTCTTCTATATATCCTTAATATTCAATCTTAATGATATAAAAATGCATAAACATTTGGTACCTAATACACATTTGATAACTACTAGATCCCTTTGACCTGATCTGACTGCCCACTCATGATCTTTCAAAAGACATTTAAAAACTGTTAGAAGCAATGATGGCTATGCTTAGCACAAAACAAATAAACAAAAACCTTCCATTAAACTCAAGGGCATCACTGAAAAAAGAAATGGTAGAAGAATGTATTATTGTATAAGTGTTTCAGGACTGATATTTCATAGCAAAAATGCTTGGAAGATGGTGCTTGTTTCCACAGAAGGAGGCAAGAAAAATGTGAGATATAAGGTTAATAAAGAATGAAGTTCATTATCTCACACTTTTCAGATGATACAATGGAGAACATGTCCTGTTTAACTACTGTTAAAGAACAGTGTTTAAGAACAGTGAATTTTCCAGTATAACTGAGACATTAATATGTAGAGGTGAAAGAGATTGAAATGTTTTCACTGAAACCAGTTTTTAACTCCAAATCAAACACAGATAAATGGTAAAAGAGTTATAATTAAAAAAAACTTTGGCATTTTGAAAATAAAGACAGTGTGCTATTAAAGTATTGCTTGTACCCTAATGGCACCATCCAAGTTTGACCCACAACTTCCTTCCTATCCTTAGAGGAAAATGAGCTGGTTGGGACTTACTTGGAGAAAATAATAATAATGCTAAGGATATTAGGAAATAAATATTGTCTAAATAATGACAAGAAGAAAGCTAAAACAAGAATTTATGATGTTGAGATCATGGGGCTCAGGGTATTTAGAGCTGGAAGAGACTTTAGAAATCATCTAGTGAAGTTCAATCCTATCATGTAACAGATAAGAGAAATGTAGGCCTGGAAAAATGAAATGAATTTTACATGACCATTGAGATAATAAGTAACAGAGAATATATTATTCCCTTATTGAGGAACGATCTACTGGATTACGAGATACCTATTCCATTGTATTTTGGCACTCAATTACAAGCTCTCTAAAATTCCAATAAAAGATCTCTCTACATGCCTTGGTAAGCTGTTATTACTATTGTACTGTGCTTTATTTAAAGAAATCCTCAAATTACTCACTTATATAGGCATTAACCAACCAGCCTCTTGGAGGCAAACTTCTTTGATATCAAGTCTTATCTGTAGGCTTCAGAAAGATTTTATGAAGCAAAATTTTTAAGACATTAACATACTGATTCAAACATATTAAATTAAAAATCCTTAAGGCCAACATACTTTCTGGCCACCCAGAATGCTAATTTTCCTAAGTGAAAGTTGTAGGCTTTAGGGCCTTTGTAGCATACTCTTGCCAAAATTTAATAGATGACTTTTATAGTGCTATGAGGTTTATAAAACTTTTTATACATTATGTCATGTTTCTACTTTGTGATCCTGCCCACCAACCCATTAACTTCATACTATTAGCAAAATGGAAAAGCACTAAAAAAATCACCACAGTAGAATAATACAGGATGTTCCCAAGGCTGAGTATATTTTTTAAGTGTTAAAAGCTTTTAGGTCTTTTCTTGTGCTGAGATCCTGTGTGCTTATTTAACAATCTGCTCACACCACCAATAATATACTTCAGTCATTTTTAAAACATGAATAATTGTTATTCCACTATTTCATACTCTAAATAGCCCAGAATCACACTTTCCCGAGGGGGTACTTAGCAGGCAACCACATATACTGGATTGCACAGCATTAGACAATATCCATAGAACTATAAAGTATCAGTATAACCAGAATGATTCAAATATCAAGTAGTACTTTAAGCATATGTCCATCTGAAAAAAGGAGCTAGTTGGTGGGCTGCCAGAAAGAAAAATATCATATCCCACCTAGCTGATCTCTTGGACTTCATCATTGTTTCTAGAAACTCATCTTCCCACAAGATCACATAAAATTTGAAACTCACACCTCCTCAGCGTGTCTGCTCATGGTACCCCTTCCTTCTTCTGATTGGAGAGGGAGGAGGGTAGATATCAAAGAACTCCTCCCAGATCTTCATTTCAGGAAGGCATGAGTACAATCCTTTCCTCCACTTCCATCACACCTTTTTGACTTCTTTTTTATATATGTTTTTTATCTTCCCAATAGACTATGAGCTACTTGAGGAGAGGAACTATCTTTTGCTTTACTTTGTAACCCCAACACTTAGCACAGTGACTGGCACTTACTAGGCACTTAAGAAATGATTACTGACTGCTGACTGACAGAATATATGAATAGGAAGTCAAACTTTTTGAAAAGACAATAAGAATATAAGGTTACATAGGTAACAGATAGAAGAGGCAAGATTTAAGATGTTGACTCCAAGTACAACATTCTTGGATGGAGTGAGAGTCTCATTGAAATTAGCATATAAAATAAGTTATTACATTTGAAATGCAGTTGAGTTTTTAAAAGCCATTCATTTTCTTCATGCCTCATGAAAGCATAAACTCATGAACAGTTTAACCTAGATTATGTCTAAGATAATTCTCCTCTCTAAAACACTCATTCTATAATTTACCTGTGCAATGGTTCTGTCAGGACACCAGGACCTAATAAGCAAGAGACGTCGAAAGCAATCAAGAGATTGATCATAGGCATTTGGAGCAGGTTCCTCCTCAGGATTTTCCTTGTCAAACCAAGTTTTCCACATTTTCTCATTTCTTGAAATCTTAAAATACCAAGAGATTAAAAAAACTGTCACACTACATGAAAATCAGGCTATAATACATTGTAAAAACTTTTTTCATCAGAAACTCTGGACCACTTAAATATTTGTGGACTTGACCTCTTTTTTCCCTTTCTGTTAAGCTTTATATTTGTGTGCTAAAGAGTGAGAGCAAAGTTGAAAATCAAATAAGATTGACTCTAGACTCAAGCTGGGTTAACACATGACAAGGCAAATTCTATGTATTTAACCTCACATTTCCTATGCTTTTTTTTTAAAGTATGCACTTCAAAGAGAATAAAATTAATTGATAAATAATTTTTATAATTCAATCTCAAGAACTCTCATTTGCTCAACACAAATAAAAGAAAGTTAGAAATGCATTATTATGCTAAAATAATTGAGAAGGTTATCTACAATTGTTGTCTCTATTTTCTTTCCTCTTGCCATTATCTTAACAGTCTGGCATCTGACTTCATCAATTAGCACTTCTCTCTACCAATGAGCTTGTAATGGCCAAATCCAATGGCCTTTTCTCAATCTTCATTCTTCTTGATCTCTGTGCAGCTTCTTACACTATCCATCACCCTCTTCTCCTTAATATTCTCTTTAAATTTTCATAACATCATTCCATCTTGGCTCTCCTCTATCTGTCTAATTGCTCCTCAGTTTCCTTTGTTAGATCTTCATCCAGGTCATTTAATTACGGTATCCCGCCCCTCCACTCCCTGCTATATCCTAGGTCCTTTTTGCTTCTCCCTCTATTACCATTTTGCTTGGAGATCTCATTAGTTCCCATGGAATCAATTATCATCTTATGCTGATGATTCTTAGATCTACTTTTCCAACCTTAACCTCTCTTCTACCCTGCACTCTCACATCTCTAACTGCCTACTGAGTATCTCAAATTGGTTTTCCAATACATATCTGAAATTGAACGTCAAAAAATGAGCTCATTACATTTTCCCCAATATTATGTCCTCTTCCTAACTTTTCTATTACTAAGATTATCATCATCCTCCCAGTCACCTAGGCCTGCAATGTGTCATTCATAATTCCTCACTCTCTTACTCCCTATACCCAATCTATTTTGAAGACCTATTGATTTTACCTTTATAACATCTCTTATATATGTTCCCTTTTCTCCCCTGACACTGTCACTACCCTCTTCATAAAGGCCTTCATTATAATATGCATGGAATATTACTATAGCCTATTGGTTGGTCTCCATGCCTTAAATCTTCCTCCACTTGTCCATCCTCCACTCAGCTGCCAAATTGATTTTCCTAAAGTGCAGGTATAGCTATGTCACCTCTTTCCCTATTTAACAAACTCTTGTGGCTCCCCATCAAATCCATGATCAAGTATAAAATCCTCCAATTTGCTTTCAAAGTCATTCATAACCTGGCTGCATTCTACCTTTCCAGTCTTCTTATAACCTACTCCCACATACGCTGTGATCCAGTGACACTGGCCTCTTTGCAGTTCCTTGCACAAGACACTACATCTCTAAAATCCAATCATTTTCACTGGCTGTCCCTCATGCCTGCAATGCTTTACTCCTCACTTTAAGCTTCTGGATTCCCTGGTTTCCTTCAAGTCCCAGCTACAGCCCCAGCTATACAAGAAGTTTTTTTCTATATCCCCTTAATCCTGGTGCTTTCCCTCTGTTGATTATTTCCAATTTATCATCTCTCTCTCTCTCTCTATATATATATAGATAGATAGATAGATAGATAGATAGATAGATAGATAGATAGATATAGATATAGATATGATATAGATATAGATATAGATATAGATATCTATATATATATATATATATATATATAGATATCTATCTATATATATATATATATATATATATATATATATATATATATATATCAGTCTTGTTTATACATAGTTGTCTGTCTGTTGTCTTCCCCTTCAGATTGTGAGTTCATTGAGAGTGGGGTCTGTCTATTGTCTTCCTTTGTATTTCCAGAAGTCAGGACAGTATCTGGTATGTGGTAGGTGATTAATAAATGTTATTGGCTGAAACAGGATTGTCAGAATAGCAATATGTTGAAACAATGTACAAATAGCCAACAAATACTCTCCACATCTTTTGGTCCCTAACAGTCCAAGTTGGAAAAAAGTCACATGGCTAGAAAACTGAAGATGGAGTGAATAAATACAAAAAGACATAAATTGGAAAGGTAAATGCCTTTGGTGAGTATTTGAATAAAAGGAAAATCTTAGTGTATATACATGTTTAGACAAGTTGAGATCAGGAAAAAAGAAATGACTACTTCTCCAAACAGCAGACTGGGACAACATGGAGTAGTGGCTAGAGTACTGAACCGTAGTTAGCAAGATATAAATTCAGTTCCTACTTTATACATTTACTAGCTTTGTTATGTTGGTCAAGTTATTTAACCTCTTCAAACTTCAGTTCTCTCCATCTATAAAATAGGGGGATTGGACTTGACCTCTGAGGTTCCTTAGAACTCAAAATAACAATTATGGGAAGAAGATAAATTGGACAAATGAGGGCAAATACATTACAAATAAACCACATTTGAGATGCAAAACCAAGATAACTAATTAATACAGGGCACTCAAAATGAATGTTAACAAGGAAAAGAAGGAAGAGACCATGGGGTGTATAAGGAAAATCACAGTGATGGTAGTTGGAGGGAGACTTAACAGAGTTTTGAAGCTTAGTTACTTTCTTTTCATATAAAAAAAAAGTTCTCATTTTTCCACATTAGTTTCCATTCAGTGATATTCATTTAAACTCCTGGAAAAAATATTCAGGACCTATTAAATTAATTAAATCTAGTGTTATGTCAGGTGTTGGTAACATACCCAAGGAAACGAGAGGCCTTTAACTAGGCAATCCCTCGCTGCTGTGAAATCTGCTTCTGGAAAATGCAACTCTCAACTTACTTGCAACAGACATGACAAGAATTCAAAAGGAAAAATAAGTTATATGGAAGAAAAATATGAACATGGTAGCTCAATATCTACCACATTCACACATAGCACTCCTCCCCTCTTGGTTAGCATGGTCCTATAACCAAGAGGCCACCAATGTGTGAAGTTGGCTCTGTGTTGTACTATTGGGTGTTTAAAAAAAAAAGTTGATGGCTTTAGAGGTTATGGAAAGCAGGAAAGGATGAATACTTCCCTCTGTCTGGGACTGGTGAGTCCTCTGAAGTTAGAGCTAAAGAAAAAAATCAACATTAGTTGGCTCCAGAAAAATTTCTTCTAATGGTTCTGCTTCTAACTGATATGTAGAAATTGTGGAGTATGCATGTCCTCTGTACTGCTTACCCTTTGGCAAACATCCAATTTGGATTTTATGGATAGCTTTTTTATAAGAAGCTATTTCTTTCATTATTGTAAAATATAATGATTCAGTCTTGTTGGCTTGTGCCTGGGAAAATTTGGTTCAGGGAGAAGGCATCATTAGGGGGCTTCATCCCAAACTACATATACACGGAGAGCCTGAAATAAGCTGTGTATGAAATCCCTTAAATAGTGTTTTTGAGAAAAGTAGGCAATATAAATAGCCATATGCTCACCAGGTTTTTCGTTCCACTTGTGGGATCAAATTCTCTAAATGATATTGATTAGAAGTACAATTCAATAATTCCATAAAGTCAACAAATATTTCAATTACAGTGAAGAATATCAAGTTACAAATAATGTGATGGTCTGCATTTGGGTGTATTAGATCTATTAGAAGTATAAAACTTGGTTTGGGGGACACCCCCCATTTTGATTTTGGTTTTGGTTTTGGTTTTGGTGGGGTTTTTTTTCCCTTTGGATAGAAGAGAAATGTTTGCAGATAATAATCCTAGGAATCAGGGTGCCTGACATCTTGGTCTTTATTCTGACTAAAAGCAGTTATTTTGAGCACAAGTTTGCTGATTTTGTTCAAACTCCAGATTGGAACTAGATTTAGTTATTTAACAAAAGTATATAAAATGGATTTATCCACCTGTATTTATCTAGATTTAACAGGAGCTGAACTCTGTCACAAGAAGGGACAAACAAGTCTTCAGCAAGATACTGATTTCTGGTTAATTTTTTAAGACTGTCCATTAAATCACTTAAGCAAACAACTGCAGAAACTTAAAGGGAATGAAAATGTTAACATTTTACTACATTGATTCCTGGCATGCAGGATTTTTTTTTTGTCTCTTCACCTACCGACTTATCTATTAAGAAACCTCAAATGGACCACCTGAGTAGTTCCTTACCATGTCAGAGTGGTAAAAACAGAGTAGTGGTTAGTTCAATGAAGAGGAAAGTTTGTACAGATATCAAAATAAAGGTGGTAATAGGAAACGTCTCCTTCTCCTCAAACGTTGTGGCAATCAATGGATGCTCAGTGTGCTTTAAATATCAATGCTCAATGTTACATTATCATAAAATTAATTAAATATGGTACCTACTTGATCAAGGACATCTGAAAATTGTCTAAGTTTACTAAGTTCCACCAAATTCAACCATGTCATATCCAGGATCCATTTAGATGGTTTGGGAGGGCAAGCTTTAAGATCCAATGAAGCACCACCTATAAAATTGAATAAATAATAGTGTAAAACTTTATTTTCTATACTTAAAAAATGCAGATAATTTCTCCAGTCTCCTTCTCTTAATATTTTGTTGTTTGGAATTTCATAAATATAAACTTAAATTTGCTTTTAATAATAGTTTAAAGTAAAATGACAACATTGGAGGGTTTTTATTCGATCCTGAAAAGAAGAATTTTCCATTGTTACACAAGCAGCAGATTTAAGAAAAAACATTTATCAGAGTTGTCAGTGATGCTTTGTGTGGGTGAGGGACCCCATTCATAATGATCCTGTTCAAAAATTCAGTGAGCTATTTTACTTCTCTTCCCTGCATGTTGACCAAGTTTATCATATATGTTCTTTCAGTACAAGTACATTTTTCCACCAAGCATAGACATTGCTCCTAATTTTTCATTCACAGTATAACTTAACTCTTCATACCTCCCAAATAAATTGTATTTCATTCATTGTACAAATCACAATCCAAGCATGCCCATGAAAACTGATCTACTAAAGTGGAATACCAGCCTTACCTAAATTCAGAGAAATATTTAGTCAGTTAAAAGCATTAGAATTCCCTGACATTCTAATCAAAATGCTTTATTTTTCAGCCTATCCATGCTTAAATTTTCTGTAAAATGTATACCGTTGACCATCCTGTCTTTTTAGAAAAACTTTTTCACATTCAGAATCATTACTCTACCCTAGACTTCTTCTTACCATTCAAACCTCTCCTTGTTGGTTCATCTTCCTCCATCCATCTACTAATTTTAAATCTTCCCTGAAACTCTGTCACTGACCCTCTTGTCCTTTCTTTTACACTCTCAGAGGCAATATGGAGAAGTAAAGTCTCAAATTTAGTGCACATCAAGAAGTCATCAGTTCAAATCTTACCTCAAATATTTTCTACATGTATAACTGAAAAAAATCGTTTAACTTGTTCCATTTTTTTCATCTATAAAAACGGAGTAATATCTGTAGCTACCATAGAGTGTTAAGAGGCATGAATGCAATAATTAGTACTTAATATTAGTATTAGATACAAGTCTTAAATTACTATATAAATGTAGTCAGTATATTTCTCTCTTCCCACCTTTTCAGTCTTCTTATACTTAGTTTACTCCCCTTTTTGCATTCTATCATCCAGCTAGATTAGCCTACCTTGTTGTTCTTCTCATCTAACACCCCAATCTCAAACTCCGTGCATTTGCACCAGCTGTCCCTCATGCTTGGAATACTCTCCCTTCCCATGTCCTCCTCTTAGTTTCCCTAGCTTTCTTTAAGATTCAGGCCAAATCCCACCTTCTGCAGCAGGCCTCCTCCTTTTCTCTCCAACCTACTCTCAGGTTATCTTCTATTTACTCTATAAATATTTTGTTTGTACATAAGCACGTAGCTATTTGCATGTTGTCTCTTCCATTAGAATTGAATATCCTTGAAAGCAAATATTTTGCCATTCCTTATATCTCCTGAACTTAGAACAATACCTAAAACATAAGTACTTTTAATAAATGCTTGTTGACTGACATTGACAATTTCATCCTTTCCTATGACTTCAACTATCCCCTCTATGTAGATGAATGGCAAATCTATATATTCAGCCCTGATTTCTCTCCTGAATTTGAATCTCATATTTTCCACTGTTATTAGTTCTA
The DNA here is from genome assembly GCF_003287225.1 of Phascolarctos cinereus. Taxonomy (NCBI): domain Eukaryota; kingdom Metazoa; phylum Chordata; class Mammalia; order Diprotodontia; family Phascolarctidae; genus Phascolarctos; species Phascolarctos cinereus. The sequence continues at coordinate 413,992,299 of NW_027555847.1, forward strand.
CTCAGATGTCCCAATGGTACTAAAAACTCAATGTGTACAAAACTAAACTAATTATCTTCTTCCCTAAACCTGAGCCTCCTACCTACTTGTTTCTATTGGGGACTGCACCCTTTTCCTAGTCATCCAAATTTAAAACCTTGGCATCATCTCTGACCCTTCTCTCTTCCTCACTCCCCAATCAAATGCCAAGTCCTATCATTTCCATCCACTATCACCACTCTATTGCTGTTGTTTTTATTGTTTGTTGTTTTCAGTCCTGTCTGACTTTTTGTGACTCCATTTGGAGTTTTCTTGGTAAAGAACTGGAGTGGTTTATCATTTCCTTCTCCACCTCATTTTACAGATGAGAAAACTGAGGCAAATAGAGTTACATGACTTGCCCAGGCTCATAGCTGGGAAGTATCTGAGGTCAGATTTGAATGCAGGAAGATGAGTCTTCTTAACTCCAGGCCCAGAGCTCTATCCATTGTGTTACCTGGCTGGCAAATCTAGTATCTCTGCCAGGTAACCTCAAATGTGGTCACAAAATATCTGATATGAGTGAAATTGACTGAATAACATCACCACTCTATCACACTATTAATATCATCCATTTTTCAGACTGTCTCTCTCTCTCTCTCTCTCTCTTTCTCTCTCTCTCTCTCTTTGTCTCTTTCTGTCTCTCTCTTTCTCTCTCTCTCTCTGTGTCTCTCTTTCTTCCCCTTCCCCCTTTAAGAACTTCCAAACTGTTTTTCTTCTGCCTCCTATTTCTCCCCTCTCCAATTTATCCTTCATACAAATTTGAAATTAAGCTTCCTAATGCTCTCAGGTCTGACCATGTTTAACCCCTATTCTTCTCTAATGGTTCACCAAAACCGATAGGACAAAAAAAAATTGCTTAGCCTGATATTAAAGACCATTAGCAATCTGTCTCTTGGCTATCTATCCAGCTTTAGGTTATGTTTCACTCTTTCAGCCAAGTTGTTCCCTTATTTCATACTGTCCTCTCCTATTTCTGTCGATTTTTACAGACCATCCCTTATTCCTGGAATATTCTTTCTTCACATCTCCATCTATTAAACCCATCTCTTCTCTTAAAGTACAAGTTCTACAGAATGTGTCATCTAGAGAAGAAATAGCTTCTTGATCTCCAAAAAATACTGAGCAAAATTCTCAGGTGAACAGTTCTACAGTAATTGTCAGAGTCAAAAAGAGATGGGTAGTGGTAATCAGTGACTCCCTGGTTCAGTTGTTTGTTAGCCTGACATAACACAGAAACTTGCTCTATCCCAAGGTATCTCTATGAAATGACAGAAAGCCTCATGAGACATGGCAAACCTAATGATCATACCCATTTCTGGCAATTCATGTGGGATCAGCTGATACCTACACCAGAAAGAATCTAGAAAATATTTCAAAGGATTATGAAGCTCAGGGCAAAAAGAAAAAAAAAACTGTAGACCTCAGGGATGGAGATCGCAGTTTCTTCATCATTGCAGATTGGCAGTAAGGCTTCAGGAGAAAAAGTAAATAATGGGTAAAAAACAAGTTAAGAAAATATCTGAGAATGAGATTTGTATTTCTGAATTATACTGCCTAAAGTAGAGAAAGAGAATTCTTTCAGTCAGGTATGGAATGTAATTAAAAAGAGCCAGTAAAAATAAATTTGCCACAGCCTTTGGATCTAATCAAAAAGGTTATTAAAATGAAAGGGAACTAAGAGGGAAAATAGCATACAAAAACTGCAAATTGGTCCAGGAATTCTGGGAAAGAAATTTGTCACCATAGTTACTAAACTGTTTAATATTTGACCAAGAGATACCAACTTCTACTCCTGTGTCTGAAAGAGATCAAAGAAAGAGGAAAAGGTCTTTTATGCACAAAAATATATTTATAGCAGCTCTTTTATATCTGCCTATGAAGTAATTTCCTTTCAAATGGGAAATGGCTGAACAAATTATGACATATGAATGCCATGTAATACTATATTGTCATATAAAAATGATAAAAGAAGTAGTTTTAGAAAAGCCTCAGAAAACTTGTTTAAATGCACACAGAGTGAAAAGAGCAGAACTAGAACAATTTGTACTATAGTAAGTACATTGTAAAAGATGAATAATTTTTAAGACATTAAAAGTCTAATGAATATAGGATTGATTTTGATTCCAGAGGATGATACCGGCTTCCACTCATCTCCTGAAAGAGAAGTGATGGACTAATGAGATGCATTTTCAGGCATGGCCACTATTGGAATGTAAATTGCTTGACTATGTGTAGTTTTGTAAGGGTTTTCTTTTTATTTTTTTAGGAGGGGGAAAGGTAGAAGAAAAAATAAAAGGTCAATAATTAAAAACATAATTTAGTTACAAAAAATAAAATCTATGCATTAAAACTAAGGCTAACCTCCTTAATTTCCCATGAGATATTTTTCATGATGAAAAACTAAAGACTTGTTATAAAAAAAAAAAAACTAAGGTTGGTACCTCAGAAGTTAGTATACACAGTGAAGAAAGTAGAATAGCAAAAGAGATAACAATATGCAAGAAGATATCCAGAAATAAAATCTGTCACTTTTGGCTAACAGGCTTAGCAAACTAGATATCCTAGAGTTGAATGCAAAATTGACCTCGCAAGTATCTTTGACACTTGATGGAATAAAAATTCTGACTGGATTGTGGATCTGGAAATGAATATTCTGAACAGATAATAAGGTAGAATGTTGTAGGAGCTTTATGTATTAAGTAGATATACTCTTGTGAGAAAATACACACATCAAGGTGAGAAAGGAATGGCAGAAACATTTTCAAGAAGTTCAATGAAAGGGAAAAAAAGAAGCAATAATATGTTATCGGGTATATTATAGACCACCTAAATAGAAAAAGAAATGAGACAAGCAGTTTAGAAAACAGGTCACAATCATGATATGACTGCATAATATTTTAGTAGTAGAGAACTCCAGCTATCTAGAGCTCTCTTTGTACCAAAAGCAGAGTATGTGAGAGATTATGTTAATGATGATTTCATCCTTGTTCTGCTTGCCCCGAAGCACAGAACTGAGAGTAATGGGTTTACACTGCAGAGATGCAGCTTTAAGATGGATAAAAGGAAAAACTTTCTAACACTTAGAGCTACCCCAATGTAGAATGGGCCTTCTTAGGAGACAACAGGTTTTCTCTCAATAGAGGTCTTCAGGCAAATATTGGATAGGCACATGCCAGATGCATTGTAGGAGGAATTAGACTACATGGCCTTTGAGGCCACTCCAACTTTGAATTTCTTTGATACAAAGACTGGACTTGTCAGAGAATAGCAGAATATGCTATATAAGGATCAATTGCAAGACCTGAGAAGTGAAAACTTGATGGTATGGAGCAGGGAGGTGAGTTTTCATGATAAGCTTGACACAAAAAGAGTAGAATGATATGTCTCCAAGAGAGTTCTCTGCTTCACTGGAGGTCTTTATGAAGAGGAAAGGTCTTAATGAGGGTATAGTAGAGGAAAATCTTGGTTAGAAATAGGCTAATCTAGATGTCTTGGAGGTTCTTTCCAACTCTGAGATTGATTTTGTGATTATTAAGAAGCACTCAAAAAATAATGTGTGCTAAGTATATACTCAAGATATTTATTGAGCAAATAGCTATTTTATCTGGATAGAATGTTGCCAAATCAGTACCATTTTCCAGATTTGCTTCAATATATTCCACAGAATCAAATAGTATTTGTGAGGTTTTAAAAGCAGTTCAATAAACAGCTTTGGTATGTTAACAAAATAAATTGTTACAATTTAAGGTATTACTTAAAGATGTAAGATACCTAGTTAAATAAATTTCCAACCAATTGCCATGACAACTCTCCCCTCCTTCACAAAAAGAAAATAATCAGGTGATAACCAAAGTGCTAGAGGGGGAAAAAAACTGCAAATGTTTAGGAAAAGTACAGAATGTGATCCCAAACATCAGCCATTTCTTTAATATATTTTGAACTGCCTTGTACTCCTTTACCTATCTCAGTCATACAATATAGACTCCAAAAGGCTACTAACATTGATCTAAGCTGCTAGAAACTTAATTTGAACTGATAAGAGTACATTTATTTTTTTAAAAATCTACATAGCACATGTTTCAATCTTTCCTATACTTGGGTTACATGACACCTGCCTAGAGGGACTGCTGATAGGCAAACAATAAACAAAGAAAATGAAAATTCATGGTAATTTGCAGTCTAATTCTCATGATTATTGGAAATTATTTCACTCTGCTAATTCTCCAACTGTCTGCTGCTACTTCAAAGCCACTTTAGACTCTCATGTTACTCCATCCTGAAAAGGCACTTTTTTGGAATGAAAGCTGTAGAGAATTTAAAATAATATCTAAACACTTTTTTTCAGATGGCTTTAAGAGCTCTAAAAATGATGATAATGATGATGGTGGTGGTGGTGGTGACAGCATTTATATAGTGCTTTAAAGTTTGCAAAGTACTTTACATGTGTTATTTCATCTTATTCTCAGAACAATCTTGGGAGGTAGATGCTATTTTCTTCATTGTATAGATAAGAAAACTGAGGGAAAGAAGTTCAAGGACTTGCTCAGGGTCACATAGATAGTAAGCATTTAAGGATTAACAGTCACATCTTCTTGAATCCAAGTCCAGGATTCTATGCAATGTACCACACAGATAGTGTTTTAAAAGGTTATGTAGTAGAAAAAAGTACTGGGATTAGAATAGGAAGATGTAGGTTAGAAGATGTAGGTAACTGACTCTATGACTTAGCAAAAGCCATTTAACTTATCTGGACCTTAGTTTCTACTTTTATAAAATGAAAGGCGTCAGCTAGATGCCAACTAAAATCTCTTTTAGCTTTAAGACTATAATACGGATCCTATGGTATTCAAATATAATTATGAAACTGCCCCCCAAAAGGAAAATCAGAGATTCTCTCTCTGGAGAATTAAGCAATGCTTCTATCTGTGAGTTTACTTTTTAAGTCAGCAACTATAAAAATGTAAATAATAAGCCCTTGTAAAGAGAAAATATTTGTTCAAAAGTCTCAACAAATATCTCTGATAATTCTTAAATGAAAAAATAAATATTTTCCCAAATGATTCTGACATAATTAAAATAGAATACTATTCCACAATTCAATTTTGCTCACCTCAAGTTGTATTGCATCAGATCTTAAATTAAGAACAAGAGGAAATTATATGAGGAAAAGAGAGATTCTTTCAAGGACATTCACAATAATCCCCACTACCCCCATTATGTAATTGTTGCATTGACCTTTAATAAGGGTGAGGAACTCTTCATGTTTTATTCTGTTTCTCTGTATATCAATCTTCAGAGTAAGCAGCAAGGTGAACAAGAACTTGTGCTCTTCATACAATCCTCGGGCAGCATATTTATAAACCTCATAGGTCATGTGTTCAATAATATTAGCAATTCTCTTGCTTGTAATTGGACTCTTGATAGACCTAGCGAAAAGAACATTTAAACCTGGTTTATTTCACTGCCCTTTTCAATTGTCTGATTTTTTTAAAAAACCACAAACTTCTCCAACAAAGAATGAGTAACCTTTCAGAACCAATTCTCATTTCCATATATCAAGAGTGTACAAGCTGCCCATTACAGTAACAATAGTTCTCTCCAACTGAAATAAGCCACCTCACCTTTGTCCAAATCAAATTGATCTGCTTGGCATTATCTCTTTTGATAATATTCTGGGGACTTTTGTGTATGAACAGACTAAATTAGAAGCTAAAAAGTCAAATTTCTAGAACATCTGTTTTATCTGGATATACAATATCAAATCATATTATATAAGTAAATCCACTAATTTTACATATAGATTAAAAAGGAAGAACCATATTGTCAAAGGTAAAGTGTTGTTATAATCATAAGTCCCTGAAGAAGTCACCTAGTCTGGTCCTTCTAAGACATGAATTCCCTCTACAATATCCATGATAAATGTTCATTCGGTATCTGCTTATACATATATATATATATATGTATGTATATATATATATGTATATATATATGTATGTATGTATGTATGTATGTATATATGCGTATGTGTGTGTGAGTGTGTATATATATATGTATATATATATATATATATATGTAATAAAAGGAAACTCACTATCTATTAAGGCAACCCACTCCATTTTGTGATGATTGTAATTATTAGGAAGTTTTTCTTTATGGTGAGCTGGTCTGCCTCCCTCTTACTACCACATATTAGTAGTCTTGGAACTGCCCTCAGGATAGACACACACAAAAAAAGAAATTGCTTCTCTCTGCTTCTCATACTGAACATCAAAGCACAAACAAACAGCATAGGCTTTTACAGGTCTCCCCTAAGCAGTATACATCTTTAAGAAAACACTTTCAAGGAGGAACATGAAAGTAGATTAGTAAAATTTGTGGACTCTCAAACCCTTGGTTAAAATATCTAGAATTCTTAATATGGTTGTAAAAATGTATATAAATGTGTGTATACATGTATGTGTGTATATATGTATGTATGTATGTATGTATGTATAATTGTTTGGCAATAAGTTCATTGTTGGAGAATATTCTGGGAAGATGATGGAATAGGTCAGAAAACTTCTGGCTCTCCAAATTTCCTCCACAGAAAAAGACAGAACATTGCATCAGAGGGAATGTAGAGCAGATGAAATAAACAAAAGTCAAGGTAAAGCAGTTGTTCTCCAAAGACAATTTGAGAAGACCCCAGGAAAGACCAGACCTCCAGAGTCAGAGGTTTAAGTTAAGTGAAGTGCAAGCACCTCCAGGCTAACTCTGTGGAATCCACCAACAATAAACTCTGGGGGTAGCTGGGGTTATGGGGCAGCCTCAGCTTTAGACACTTTCATCTCTTAGATAGTATGGGGATCTGAAAGCTGAGTAGGAGAAGACTGAAGGATCTTCCACTGTCAAGGGACCACAATCACAGCTGTGCTGACTAGATGTGTCCCGGGCTGGGGTTCTGCTGCTGTGAGGAAGAAGGAGCTAGCAGAAACCTGGTGAGTGCAGTAGCAGAGGGGTGAGGTCTCTGCTGGCTGTGGGCACTTGCAGGAAAGCAGAGTCCTTGGTTTCCTTTCCAGGGCAGAGAGGACAATTGTAGTTTGCAGCCACCTGAGGCACCACAGGAAGCAAGACTGTTTGCATAACCCGGCTCTAGCCATAGCTCAAGAATGGAGAGGAAGGCCCACAGTTGAGCCCCAGGACAGATGTCAGAAAATAACAGTAAGAAGGACCTGAGAGTTGGGGCATCATTCCCCATACCTTGGGACTAGAACTTGATTTTAATAATAGCTTTTAAAAACAAAACATAAAAATGAGTAAGCAAAGGAGAAAGAACCCAACCATAGATAGCTACTATGGAGATAGAGAAAATCTGGGTTTATATTCAGAGGAAGATGATGGAGCTAAAAAAGCCACTACTTTTTCAATGGAAAATGTGAAATGATCCTAAGCACAAAAAGAATTCTTAGAAGAACTTTAAAAGGACTTTAAAAATCAAATAAGAGAGATTGAGGAAAATAAGAAAAAAAGGCAATCCAAGAAAATCAAGAAAATTATAAAAAGAAAGTCAACCAACTGGAAATTGAGAATCAAAAATTTAAGGAAGAAAATAATTCCTTGAAACTAGAATTGGTCAAAGAAAAGCCAATGAGATTCTAAGACACCAAGAAATAATAAAACAAAATCAAAAGAATGAAAAAAATAGAAGAGAATATGAAACATCTCATTAGAAAAACAAATGATGTAGAGAACAGATTGAGGAGAAATAATATAAGAATAGTTGTACTACCTGAAAATTACAATAAAAAAGAAGAATATTGATATAATCTTGAGAGAAATTATCAAGGAAAATTTTTCTGAAATTCTAGAACAAGAAAAAGCAGAAATAGAAAAAAAATCCATTGATCACCACTTGAAAGAGATCCCAGGAGGAAAACTTACAGGAATATCATAGTCATTTCAAAGCTTCCAGGTTAAGAAGAAAATATTGGAAGCAACAAGAAAAAAATTAAATATCATGGAGCTACAGCAAGGATTATACAAATTCATACTATGTTGAAGGACCATAGGTCTTGGAATATTATATTTCTTAGAGCAAAAGAGCTGGAGTTATGACCAAGGGTAATTTATCCATCAAAGTTAAGTAAAATCCAGAATGGAAAAAAATAAACATGTAATGAACTGGAACAATTTCAGGTATTTGTGATAAAAACAGCAGAACTTAAAGGAAAATTCAATATATAACATCCAAGAGAAATGTAAAGTAAACATTAAGCACCAATTATGAGAGACTTAATAACATCAAATTACTTACTTCTTATATGTGAAATTATTATCATTTATTTTCACTGTCATTTTTATTTGGATAGTTTGAAAGAAAGTCTTGGGCTCAGCTGAGTATAATGGGGTGACTCTAAAAATAATGAAATTGTAGGGAGAGATAAACAGAAGCAATTATTTCATGTGAACGAGATATGAAAGAAAAAACTGATACAGAAGAAGCTAGTAGCAGGGAGGAATAGTAGTGCTGAAACCTTACTCTCATTGAGAATGAATTAAAGAGGGAACAACATACGTATATAGAAGGGTATAAAAGTCTTCTAAATTCAGAAAGAAATAAGAGAGCAACTGGATAGGGTGGAGGGAGAGGATAAGGGAGGGTCTCTTGGAGGGGTGGGTAGATTAAGGAAAAGGAAGGTAAAGTAATAAGTAGAAATAAACTGGATACAACTAATTAAAATGTGAATAAATATAATGTGAATGGGATGAATTTACCCATAAATTGGAAACTGATGGCAGATTGAAATTTTGAATTCAACAATATGTTGCTTTCAAGAAATGCTATAAAAATGAGAGATACACACAAAGGTAAAATAAAGGTTAGGAGCAGAATTTATTATGTAAAAAAACAGGGGTAATAATCATGATCTCAGACAAAGTTAAAGCCAAAATAGATCTAATCAAAAGAGAAAAAGAGGGAAACTACACCATGTGTCAGCAATATTATTTAATAGTGCTTTGGACCACTTAAAATAACTAGAAAGTATGAAATATCTGAAACTATATCTGCCAAAACAGACACAATAACTAGACAAACATAAATATAAAACACTTTTTATACAAATAAAATCATATCTAAATAGTTGAAGTAATATTTATTATTCGTGGGTAGTTAAATTCAATATAATAAAAATGACAATTTTACCTAACCTATTCATGTAATACCATCCCAATTAAATTATTAAAAATATTTCTTAATGAGTTAGAAAAAATAATAACAAAGTTCATTTAGAAGAACAAAAGGTCAGGAACTTTAAAAAAAAACAGGGAAAAAGATATAAAAGAAGCAGATTCAGTAGTATCAAACCTTAAACTGTATTATAAGATGAGAGCATTGTTGAAGTGCAAAATTTATAATTTTGATTATGTTAAATTAAAATTTTCTTGGATAAGTAAAGTCTATGCAGCCAAGAATAGAAGGAATGAAAAAAACTGGGAAATAATTTTCACAGACAATCTCTCAGACAGACTGTGATTAGGTTGGAATATTGCTGTGGTGTAGGAAATGATGAACTGATTGATTTAGAAAACCATGAAAAGACTTAGACTTATGAAGGAAGATACTATCCACCTTCAGAGAAACAGATGACAAGTGGAAATAAGAATAGTGTGGTATTACATATATGTGTCTAAGTTTATACATGAATGTATGCATTAAGTATACATAGATGTATGTACATGTGCATTAATCATTATATATACATATATAACATACACCATATATGTGTATGTAAATAATATGTGTTAAGCACAGATATAAACATGTGTGTCTGTGTATCCATGCTTAATTGCAGTCTTCTTTGGAAGTTGGCAAGGGAAAAAACAAAGTAAAAAGTAAGGAAGCAAAGAAAAGCTAGACAACGTTGAAAACAATGTGAAGTATTTATTATATAGGTTTTCTTGAAATGTAAATGTATTGTTTTAATATTTAATCCTTTCTTATGTTCTGCTGTGTACATGGCAATGTTTTTTTTCTTTACTTATTTTGTATTTCAGTTTAAAATAAATTTTAAAACTTACGAAAAAAAAAAAGGAACTCACTGTTTATGGTCCACAGTTGACCTTAGTCATTTAATGAAAGGAGTAGGTCGTTGGGCCTTCATTACCTTTCCACCAACAAAGGCTTTTTAATGATAAAAAAAAAAAAAGGAATAACTTGCAGGTGTACCCTTTCCACAGATGGAGAACTGGCTGGGAACAAGCAAGTTCTTGCCTCTCATTTAGAATTTTTAAAAAATAGTCATTCTTCCATTGGGTCTAGTCCTTCTGATGTCTGCTTGGTCACTCTCTCCTTTGTTCTCTTCTTCATTAGGAATGATACATACAAACAGCAGGTCTTATTCACTTGGTGTTGGTCTATTTCTTGCTATTTATTTTAGAAGAGCTTGCTTGTCTTAATGGGGTTTTTTTTACCTATTTCTTTGTAGAATGTGACATCTACTCTATCTACTCACATCTTTGAATAGAACAATCTAGGACTCTTTCACTGTAATTTTATTTCATCTTAAATTATTTTAGTTCATTTGCATAGTTGAAGTTTGTGCTCTTTTCGCTTCATTTAATGATTTGATTTTGTTGCTTAAAATTGAAGCATATTCTGTTTTCTGTAGTTATTTTAAGAGTCATATTGGGGTCATGAGACAGTCAGGCACCACCAACTATGCCCTACTCTCTGGTGATGGTGAAGGGAGAAGGGAAGGAAATCAGTGCAGGACTGGTCTGAGGAACTCACCTTGGATACCACTCTGGGAGAACATAGAGGAGGAAGCAGCAATGGCAGTTTTCTATTTAACTAGTTATTCTTATTTACTGCTAAGCTGTATGATATCTATGTCTGTGGTGTCTCTATGCTCCAGGCATCTTCTGTGGCTGTTCTCTGTCCCTTTGATGTTCTTCTTCATCATCTCTCTCTGCCTCCTGGTCTCTCTGACTTCCTTAAGTCTCAACCAAAATTCCATCTTCCACAGGAAGGCTTCCCTAACCCCTTCTAAATCTAGTGCCTTCCTCCTTTAGTTATTTCCCATTTATCCTGTATACAGCTTATTTGTACATATCTGTATGCTTGTTGTCTCCCTGAGGGCAGGGGCTATCTTTCATCTCCTTTTGTATCTCCACCACTGTACGCAGTGTCTAGGACACAGGTAGGCTCTTAATAAATATTTAATTGATTTATTGACTGGCTCTGTGTTGCTAAAGAAGGTCTAGTGACTTCAGGTGACTAATCCTTTGAAGAACTAACACTTCTGAATTTTTAGCCTACTTTTGTGGTTGTTAAATTGTTTTCAGTTGTGTCCAACTCTTTGTGATCCCTTTTGGGATTTTTTTGGCAAGGATACTGGAGTGGTTTACCATTTCCTTCTCCAGCTCATTTTACAGGTGAGGAAACTGAGGCAAACAGGTGACTTGTCCAGCATCACACAATTAGTAAGTGTCTGTGGCCAGATTTTGACTCAAGTCTTCCTGACTCCTGGCCTGAGGCTCTATCTACTGCACTGCCTAGCTGCCCATTTAGGCTATTTGATTACCCTAAAAATAAATTTGAAGAACTAGGGGAATATATGCTTTGCTCTTCTCAGCAATCCTAGTCTCAGCTCAGCTCCAATTGTAACACAGCATTTTGTCAGTTTTCTAAGAATGACATGCCTTCGTTTACTTGTTTAGGTTTAGTGCCTGCTTTCCATTGCAGTAGTTCCCAGATTCTAAACACAAATACACACACACACACACACACACACACACACACACACACACACACGCACACATGCATTCAATAAAAATGCATACACAAGCCACTCAGAACAATTCACAGTGGCTACATGCTTGTAATTAAAATTAGCAAGTAACTACCAGGACCCACTGATAGAAAATTCAGCTCAGCTTCTTGTGTGTCATAGTACCTGGCCAAAGAAAGGTCAAACAACCCCAGAAATTGCCGTAGTGAAGTCTGATACATCACATTAACCACACTCATCTCTGTGATGAGGAAATAGAGTATGCTTCCCCTTGTTGCCACTGTTGGGGGAAAAAAAACAAAGAACAAAGACCAAGGTTATACTACATGCAAAGTGAACAGATTATACATAAAAAATAGATAAGCCTAAGTTTAAGTACAATAGAGCAATTATTTTGATTTGCATTCCTAATCAAAACCAGCCAACATTTGCCACTAAGATCACAGCAATATGAATATATTGATCAATTTAAGCCTAAAATATATAGTTCATTAAAGTCGTTAAAAAGTACAAAAAACAATACTATTTTTTAGTGGTGTTTTCTATCTTAAGATCTCCAAGTTCTTAATAAATATGCATTATCTTATCTTTTTTTAAGTAGGGAAAGGAAGCAAAAAAAGAGGATGAGAAATTAATCCAAGAATTGCCAGAGAAAGTTTCTGCCCTGAGGTTTAATGTGCAGTTCTTTTGAGCTGTGCCAGAGTGGAACCTGTCTACCAAAAATGCCTCAAACTTGGCAGTAATTATTTATGGTTCAGTCTCTAAAGCTAAAGACAGCAGCCCTCAGGCTAAGATAAAAATTGTCTGTTCTTCATATCCAAAGATATCATGAGTAGATTCAATGTTTTTGATTGCCTTTCTAAGGAGCAGAGATGGTATCTACCATAGGATTCCATTACTGGTGGTGCCTATTTCCAAAGCAGCTGGTGGAAGTGGAGATCATTTTTGTAGCCATAGAATGGCAAAACTGACAGGCCTATGTATAGACTGTGTTTACGTTACTAGCCCCATCAGGACACAATTATCTAAACAAATTGACAGACCATAGAATCAATACTGTAGAAAGATGCTAACATCCTATTTCTCAGCTTTCAGAAAAATATAAAAATAAATCCTTATTATTCACTTTCAATGACTTAGAAAAAACAGGGAAAATAGTTACCTATTCTGTGATAGAGCTTTAAGACTTTATGCCAACTTCTGACCTCAAGGAACTACAGATACATACAAAAAATTCACTCACTACTAAGAAAAAGGATCAAATTGATGGGAATATTTCCAAAACTGAACCCCATAGGAAAAAGCAAATATATGAAGTCACATTTTTGACACATTTATACACCTTGCATATTTTCATGCGTTTCCTCTAATTCTCCTTTGTCCTCACTTTATGTTTCTGTGACATTTGTCTTTAATTTTGAAACTCACCAGGTCTGTATTCTTCCCGGGCTCTGTTAATCTGTATTTCTGTCTCAGCAGAAATCTCAAGCTTCTGTGTTACTTCTTCTGCAGTCTTTTTAGTGTTACTCAGCACAATAATGAGACTCTCATCTTCCACCAACGACCCTTTTGTACTTGTCAAGCGGCAAAGCAAATTATCTTCCAGCTCTTTCATTTTTCTTTTGTTTGCTGTTACATCTTCCATAAGATTAGTTCTTTCCTTTTCTAGTTCCTGTTAATTTGCATAAATACATTTTTCTTTATCCAAATTAATATCTACATATAGAAAAACAGCACAAATTATTAGTTAATGGAACTTAACCTAAATATAGCCAGGAGGCACAAAGGATGGAGTACCAGGCCTTGAGACAGGAAGACCTAAGTTCAAATCCAGTCTGAGACACTTACTTGCTATGTGACCCTGGCAAGTCTCTTAAGATATATATACTTCAATTTCCTCATGTGGAAACTGGGGATAATGATAGCACCTACTTCCCAGGGTTGTTGCGAAGAAAAATGAGATAATAATTATAAAATTCTAATTATAATGCCTGACACATAATAAGTACTATATAAATGTTATTGTTTATTTTTTGAATATTTTATATTTTTCCCAATTACATGTAAAAACATTTTTTTTAATATTCATTTTCTTAAATTTTGAGTTTCAAATTCCCTCCCTTCCTTCTTCCCTTCCTCCCTCCTTTGATACAGGTTATACATGTGTAATTATACAAACTGTAACTATGTAAATGTTAGCTATTATTAGTAGTACTATTGTTGTTGTGGTTACTACTGCCACCACCATTAACTATAGAGATTTTTTTAAGTATGCTCTAAAGCAGAGTTGTCAAATTCATGGTTACTGGCCACATAGGGCCTGCAATGTTCCACAATGCTCTGGAACCAGGTTAAAATATAATTGGGAAATGTTTAACAAAATAAATAAAAATTAAATATAAATAATGTTAATTTGCTGTTTTCTAAGTTAACATACAGCCTGCAGACATACATTTCTATTTGAGTTTGACACCACTGCTTTGTTCTTATATTCTGTTTAACTCATTCAGTAAAGAGATATGCTCTTGATAAAGAATATATAAATTCATTTTAAATCCCAATAAGCTTGAATAAAGAGCCACCACACCTGGAATTTCGGGAAAAAATATTCATATCATAGTTTTAAAAATAGCACAATCCTGTTATTTACCTTGTGGCAGTACACAATAATTAAATGGCAGAAACAGTTCTACAGAAATGAGTAAACTGTAGCCCTATTGTGAACTGAAACTACAAAACTAAAAATGACAACTTTGAAATATTTTAACTGACTCACTTTAAGAACTCACAATGGGATATAGGATGGCAACTGGACCTGTGATATCATCATCAAATGGAACTCCAAGGGAAAAAAACTCCTCTTATTAATGGAGGGCAGTACCTTCTTTGCAACATGTACAATGGAGAGCCATCTAGAGAATTAAGAAATTAAGTGACTTGTACAGGGTCACATATGGTATAGCAGAGGCAGGACTTGAACTGTTGTGTTTATGGCTTTAAGACCAGTTCTCTATCCTGTATGTAATACTGCCATTCCATATATATGGACGCTGCAGTAAAAAATCACACTTTATACCACTTTCAGTTTCAGGCCATTTTTTAGGCCTTGCTTCATTTGATCTGCATTATAAGTAGGTAATACAAAACATCATTCCCACCTTACTTAGAAGGAAACTGAGACTTGGAGAGATTAAGTAATTTACCTAAATTCACATAGCTAAATGAAACAGTGGCAAGAACCTGACAGGAAAAGGTCTTTTAAATCCAAGTTCATTGAATACAGAGAATTCTTTACTTAAAGCCTATGGAATGATTGGTACATTAATACACTTTAGGTGGAACTGCTAAATTGGTTGAACTATTTGAAATATCAATCTGGAATTGTGACCTCCCCCCAAAAAATTGCCTAAGGTTCCCACATCCTTTGACTTGGCAATCCCATTACTGAACCTGTATGCCAAGAAATTTAAAGCCATACTAAGTGGCCCAAAATATACCAAAATAATCTCTATAGCACCTTCTATGCTAGCAATCAATCTACAAACATTTATTAAACATTTACTGTCAAGGATATTGGCTAAATGCTGAGATTTGAAGAAAAAGCAAAAGTATTCTATGTCTTCTTATTTCAAAGTATTAAAAGCAAAGAGGGTATCCATCAATAAGAAATGGATGAAAAAACCTATGACATATGAATATAATGGAACATTATTATACAGAAAGAAATTATAAATATTCAAAATTGAGACATGGAAATAAACATGTGTACTAATTAACCAAAACCAAAAGAATATGCATGATGTCTACAATTTAAATGAAAAGGTCACTAAAAATAAATATATACTTACACGCATGTATTTGTATACGTGTATATATACCATGTATTATGTATATACATGTATAGATACTTATAGATATGTGTGTATACACACATAAAAAACTCAAATGCATGATTTCTAGCTCCATGATGCATTTTAATATGCTCCAAAGGACAGATGGTATTCAAATATTCTTTAGAAACATCAGAACTACATATTAAGAAATATATTGTATGCTCTCCCTTTAATGAATCATAACTATTTTGATTATCCTTTTAAAACTTTTGATGGTACAAGACCTTTTGTGTATTCCAATAATAAAAATTGATATCATTTATACTATACATAATATATAATAACATAAGACATAATTAAAAATTTGAAAACCAATTTAGAATTTAAACTCCTTGAGGGTAGAGACTGCTATGAGACTTGTGATGCCAAAGCAACATGTAAGTAATGCATCCAAAGCATTCATTGTTGATTGACTGAGTATAGTTTGACACATAGGCACTTTAACAGTCTACTAGATGGGGTGAGTCATTATGGCATTTTTAATAAAGTGCCTCTTTCCTAAAGCAAAAGTTCTGAAGTTCCATGGTGACTCAATTCTTTGAGATGAGCAACTCAAGCAAAACTAGGTTCTTTCCATCTATTTCCATCTGTTGTCATGTTCCATTTGAAAGCTCCTTAGTGGTTATTTAGTTCCTTTACCTACTTCAAGGATTTTCAAATTGTACAAAAGAAGTGATACAAAATAAGCAGCATTTAATGCTTTCTATTCCAATTTCTTTGTACCTTCAGTAATGATAGAATCACTATCACCACATCACATTCCTGTTACAATTAGAAGTATCATGAAATGAAAGTAAAAAGAAAAAATATTATTTTATTTCTGTATTTTCACCATTTACTTAATTTGCTATCCATTTAAGAGCATTGGAAGGTAGTAGAAAGTCCAATGGATTCTGAATCAGAAAACCAAGGTTCAAATCACAAGTGTGTTACTCACTAGCCCTGAGACCTTGGGCAAATCATTTCACTTTTCACTTCACTTCATTTCCCTGCATTACAATTTCCCCATTTGTAAAACAAGGTGGTTCAAATAGATGACTTGTAAGGTCCCTTTCTAATCTAAGTTCTTAGAAAATAAAGACTTTAAAATTATAAAGTTGAAAGGGACCATGGGGCAGCTAGGTGGCACAGTGGATACAGCATCAGGCCTGGAGTCAGAAGGACCTGAGTTCAAATCTGACCACAGATGCTTGACACTTAACTAGCTAGGTGACCCTGGGCAAGTCACTTAACCCCATTGCCTAGCCATAAATAAAAGGGACTATCAAGGGATTCTAGGTATTTACCTTCATTCTACAGTTGAGAAAAATGAGACTTAAAGAGGGAAGGATTTTCAATCTTTGAGGTGATAAATAAAAGAGTGATCTCTCTTGATTTCATTGATAAGCCAAGGACACAGCCTTTCACAATTTGGTTAGAAATAGTATATACCCTCTTAATTTGGATCAGACACTCCATAGGCCACCTGCTGGTTTTGTTTGCATAGATTTAAAATCACTTCCAAAATGGGCTAAACTTACTGGGTCTTATGGTCAAGGGAGCATAAGGATTGAAGACCAAGAATACTTTTGCAATTTTATTTTTAATAGTACATAAAAGGATCTTTGAAATGTATGCTTCTACAAATGCATCTAAGCTACTCACCAATTCCTGATGATGGTGAAAAAAATTGTGTAATCTTTAAATTGCTTTATTAGGTACTATGTTTGAAGAAAGTATGATGGCAGGCTTCCATTGAGGGAAAGAGAAAGGACATGTATCATAAGTGATGACAAAACTTCAAAGAATATGAACTATGTTCCCCAGAAAGATAGGAATCAGTAAGTTACTAAAATAGATGTTTAATTTCAATTCAATCAATTTCAGTAAATATAAGCACCTACTACATCTGAAACACTGACCTGGACAATAAGGATACAAGATAATGCAGAAGAGTCTTTGCCCTAACTGAACTTACCTTCTTAACTTACATTAGGGAAGTACAGCATGTTCACAAACAAGGGAGATATGACTCTATGATAATAAGCAAATATAGGATAATCTGTGGAGCCATAAAACACTAACAATTAAGGCTTTGGGGAAATTTTAAAGAAAACAAAAGATTCTAAAAGGGAAGTGTGGAAAAACTAGTGATTTCTTGGCATGTAGGATAGCCTACGCAAAAGGAGAGATATGAGATGGAATGTTAAGTTCAAGTAACATAAAATAGGGCTATTCAAAAAGGAGCCTGAAGAAGAATAAAATTAAATATACCTGGGAAAGTAGGTTGAAGCCAGATTATAGAAGTCTTTAAATAAAATCTGAGAACTTCTATTTTCTCATAGTGACAACAGGGAGCTATTAAATATTTTTGAACAGAGTAATAAAATGGTCAGACCTCTGCTTCAGGAAAACTATCTTGACAACTGTGTGGAGGATGGATTGGGGAGATTGAAAGAAGGGACAGTAATTAGAAAGCTAATGTAATAGTCTTGCCTCCAGGGGACAAAGAGACACCGTTCCATTACATGTCAATCTCTGGATCTGACCTCTGACTGCCAGCATGAAGTCAGAGAGATGTAATTTTGTCACATGTTCATCAAGTACTCAGATTCTAGAAATGACTGACCAGAATATCAAAGAATTCACCAGTTTGGCAAATTTTAATAATTTGGCATTGTAACTTGTAAGAAAGGCAAACCAGAAGAGATTTCATCTTGACAGCCATATGTGATTTGGAATTGAGTCGGGTTGTTAGAGGGAGACTCTCTGGCATGGTGTACCTTCCCACTACCCTTACCCCTCCATGCCCTGGGACTCTTTCAATGTACTGTTTCGGGGTGGTGATAATCAGAATTAATGGGATAGACAGATATTAATGAGAGCTCATTGGAAAATTGGTGAGGTCTGATTTGCCAGCTGCCTGGTTGCTATGTTTCTTCTTACCACCTACTAAGGAAATGAGCCCAATCTCTCAATTTCCTATGTGGACTGTGGATCACTCACTATTGGTCCCATTTTCTTTCCTCTTAGCACAAAGGAAGAAAAGAAAGATGAGAAACAGTGGCCTGTCCATTCCAGCTACTATCCAAAGCAACCAGTATTTATTATTGTTTGCTTTTATACTTTGTCATCATATGCATATCTATTGGCCTGATAAATGCAAAATCTGGTGGCCACCTACAGCCATGTTTTGTAATTAATGCCAGTTCAAAGAGAAAAAGAGTTGAGAAGAGGTTTTGACCCTTTAAAAAGATTAGAAATATTATTCTTTCAGCAGAGAGCTAAGATGGAGATGCAAGGTGGTTGTTGTTGTCATTGTTATTCAGTTATTTCAGTTGTGTCCAATTCTCTGTGACCTTGTTTGGGGTTTTCTTGACAAAGATACTGAAGTGCTTTGCCATTTCCTTCTCCAACTCATTTTCAACTCATTTTGCAGATGAGGAAACTGGGACAGACAGGGTTAAATGACTTTCCCAGGGTCACACAGCTAAAAAGTGTCTGAGACTGGATTTGTAATCAGGAAGATGAATCCTGCTGACTTCTGGTGGAGCACTATATCCATTGCACCACCTACTTGGATGAGGGAGATGGGACAAAAATCCAGTTGGGATTTTACACAAGTAAGATGTCCCATAAACCTATTTCCTAGAACAACTCAGCAAAGGTCTTGAAGTAAATGAGAGCCTTAGAAGGATAAACTAGAGGTAAAGTAGTCATGCAAAATCCTTTCTCGGTTTTCTCTCCACCAAGCTAAATATGCCCATTTTCTCCAATTGATCCTCATATGGCATGATCCCCAGATTCATCAAATAATCTCAATGGGCCCCAGATTGTGCAAGGAAATTCTTTTATGCCTCCCAAATTGATTCACAATCCCCCCTCACTCCAGTGGCTTTTCTAAACCTTTACTTCTGATATCAAATTTCCCATCACACTCTTTGCCTCCACTCTCTCAGCTGAGAACCTTACTCCAAATATCATTGAAAACATTTAGGCCATTTGACAAGAACCCCCTCTTTTCCTCTCCTCTCATATCAGATGGATTTCTCCTCTATCTCCTCCCTCACCCCATGTCAAGCCCTTCTCCTTGCCCTCTACATGCACCCATGATGCCAATTCATCCTAGCATCTCCAGCTAAGAAGTACTATGCTCATCTTTTGTTCTTCAGAGGCAGTAGTATTCCATATCTCACATATAGGAACACTGGTAAAATGCTAGGTTGGGGGCATAGTAGAATAATAAAGGTGGCAATCTTCTGGGGAGGATGGGATGGAATAGGAATCACATGAGTGCTTAACAGACTCCAATCATGGTCACATTAACATTTTTCATACAGGTGCTCAAGACAAGGTGCTCAGCCAGAGGCCATATATCTCCTTCTAAGATGGTTGTCCTGTAAATTTCTGTAAAACAGGACAGCCCTTAATTGAAGATGGACTTCTCAGTTGTTGAGTGCAAGAGCATTTCCCAGTCTCAACCTTGAGGAAGGAACAGGCTAAATGCTCAGGTCACTAGTTTAGTTTCTAGTGGGTTTCTTATAGCTTCATCTAAGGGCATTCTTAATTTGTTTACCATGGCTATAAACAGCATCGTGCCTTACACTAACATTCTCAGCTTAAGACTGAAATTGCTTCTCCTTCCCCCAGCATTTAATCAGGTAATTGCTTAATCGCTGGTAATTGTCAGCCCTGCCTTGGATGAGACAGGACATGAGGAAGCAGGAGAAATAATTTATAAGTAGAGTAGATGTGGGAGTAGAGGCAATTAAATTGAATATGGATTGGATATTTTGTCTACCTCATAATTTTACCTAGAATTGACTCTGGTAAACAGAATATAAATAAGAATGTTACTCAGACAGAAGAATAACCAAAAAAGAAAAAACCTTGCAGAACATAGAGTAAAACAATTTATTTTAGGTTGTGCACAATCAATTAAATAAGTATTGGCATGGTGAATAAAGCTATTTGTGCTCAATTAAAATCCTTATTTTTTGGTTGCCAGGAATTTTTGGAAAGGATTAAGAAAAATATAGGTATGAGCTCTTAACAAAATAATACTGTTAAATAATACAGTATAACTCTGCTAAAAACAAATGCACTTTAGCTAGGCTAATTCTTGGATGAAAAGAAAATTGAACATTATCATATCCCTCCTTTAAATGTTTCCAGTTTGGGAGGACATATCAGATCTTGTGTTCCATTGTCACCATCTTGTTAAGAGTTCTGTAAGAATAGTGTCACGTCAGGAACACTAAGGTTCTGGACCAGCTGTGGTTGGTGAAGAATGCTAAGGACAACACAAAGGTATTTTTAGATTCTTAGAAAAATGTGTCAGGGGTACTAAATCTCAAACTATAATGAGGCTGGTGTGGAATACAAAGGGTGACAACAAATGGCTGATGTGTGTGTGTGTTTATCTATTTAAAACTATATTGGTACAGAGGATGAAAGAAGGCATAGGACCCTGTGTGAGCTGAAAAAAGAGGCAAAGGAGAACTACTCAACTTTTATTTTGCTCCACTTCTATTTTTCTTGTCAAAAAGAATAATTGTTGGACTATAATGGCAATTTTTAAAAATGGTTAAGAGGAAATTGATATCCAAGACAAGGAAGGAGCCAGTAAACAAGTACTTCCCCGTCCTAGATGAGATCTAGCTACTTGGCCCAGAGGAAGTACTTCCTAAAACCAGGAGAGTATCTCTGAAAGCTGGTATAGAGTTGGAAATGTGTTACCAGACTGGAAAAGGGCAAATGTATCTTTTTTTTTTCAAAAAGGGATGAAAATGAAGTCTGCGTATTATATGGCTCAGCATCAAGAAGGTCTCTCGTAGAGTCCCTCAAGGTTCTGTGCTTGGTTCTTTACTATTAAACAGCTTTATCAGTGACTTAAATATGGGCATAGATGTTTCTTGGTCTTATAGATGTTGCAAAGCTAGGAGTGATTCTTAACAGACAGCAGAATCCGCAAAGTTCTGGATAGACTAGCATATTGGACTTAATCTAATAAGATGGAACTTAATGTCTTCAAAATGGTTCAAAAATCAGCTTCCAAAATTCAAGATGAGGACTACTGACTGGACAAAAAGATGGGAACTGGAATGTATGCTAACTTTCAAATCAGGACAAGCCTGTTTTCTCATCCTTTCAATTAGTGTCATCCAAATATGGAATAGGCTGCTTTGGTAGACTCCCTCTAATTCTAAGGATTTAAATTGAATTTGGATGACTGCTTTACTGGACATGTTTTAGGTGGGATTTTTTTTTCAGATATTGGTTTCAATATATGAGCCCAATTCCCATATGATCTCTTTTGCTATAAATTCTACTTCTGACATAAGAAGTGTGACTATGGGATAATCATTTAACCATCTTTGAGTCTCAACCTCTTTGTTTGTAAAAAAAAAAAAAAAGGTGGGAGGTGTAATAATGCCTGACTTTATCATAGGGAAGATTAAATGAAATGATTTAGAAAAACCATAAAACTATGCAAATTTTAATCATATCACTTTATCTGAAAAAAAATGATCTGCTTTAATGGACTGAACTGTCAATATGGGCCAAGAATTCAGACAAAAGGTTTATGCAATAAGCTGGTAGAAGAGGGGCTTAATGTTGAGGACTAAGAAGGTGGTTGTCCTATTGTGCTCTGCCCTAGTCAAAGGAGATTTGAATTATTGTGTTCAGTTGTTGTCATCACCATAGTGGTTATAAATTTTGAGATCATGCTATATGAGGATCAATTAAAAGAAATGGGTATGTTTGGTCTGGAGAAGAGAAAACATAGAAAGGATATGAGAGTGATCTTCAAGTTTTTGAAGGGCTAGCATGTAGAAGAAGGATTACACAAATTCTGCTTAACTCTGCCTAGAAACGCAAGGTTGAAGTTGCAGAAAGTTATATTTAGTTATATAAGTAAGTGATAATGAATTCCCCATTGCCACCCCACCGATGGGTGATCCTTTCTAGGCTATCATTTAATTCAAAGGCATCTCTGAGTTATTCTAAGGGATATAATTATGAGACTTTCTTGCTTATGTGAAATCCAAATTGAATTAGTGTCTACTCCTCCCCAACCTCATCTCTCAGCTGAAAAAGGGATAATGTTTCCAACCTCCTTTAAGGGTCAAGACCTCTTCCCAACTCTCTTTCTCTGAGCTGACATTATTTGCAAAAAAGAAAATGGGTAGTCATCAGATTTTGCATTTATCAGGCAAATGAACATGCGTAAAGTAAACAACATAAGCACTGATGACTTCTGCCTAGCAACCAGGAGGGACTTGCCTCTGTCTCCCCTTCTATCTCTTCATCTCCTGTGCTAGGAGGAAATAAGGTTGAACCAATGGTGAGTGGCCTACAGCTCCTCTGGCAATTAAGGGGTGTTGAGCTAATTCCATTAGCAGATGGTAAGAAGAAGCATAGCACTCATTTAGAATTCAGATCTCACTCATTAATCTCCGTCTATCCCATCAGTTCTGATTATTACTATCCTGAAATTCCATCCTGGAAAAGTCTCAGGATACAGAGTGATTACCCATGATAGGGGGTGCTCCTGTAACAACTCCATACAACCTCACTTAGGCACGGCTTCTCTTCTTCACAAGTTATACAACATTACTAAAGTGTTGAATTCTCTGACAGTCTGTCTAGTTATTTCTAGAGTCTGAGATCTCTATGGCAATACTGGCAAAAGACCTGGAGCCAAAGGGTAACATAATAAAAAATGAAGGTTTATAAAAGTGGAATGGGCTTAAGTGGTAGTTTTTACTAGAGATATTTAAGTCAAGATTGGGTGACTACTTGAAAGGTACAATGTAGAAGATTTTTTATAGGTATGAGTTGAATTAAATGCTCTCTAATCTATTCTAATTCCTTCCAAATCTAAGATTCTATGACCAGTTATATGATGTTGCCATAAGAACTCATGGTCACTTGGAAAGGTAGCTAAATGTTTACATGCAAGACAGTTGGAGTTCCAAAAACCTGTTATATAATCAAGAGGATCCATGATTGTCAGGAAATAAGGCTTGAGCACTGGGCAAATAAACTTGAACCAGCACTTCCACTTGAGCAAATAACATCCTGTTAGGTATTCTGGGGTGGAAGATACCATTCTCCTCTGTGGAGGAGGCCACAGGGTTCCCTAGGACTACAAGCTAGAAAGAATAACTTAGTAAACTTAAGTACAAACTACTTTGGTGCTGGAAATATATATTTAATACATACATACATACATATATATGTATATACACATATGTATGTATACCTTTTTATTTTACTGATTGTGTTGCTCTTATATATTATTTTGAATTTGTGTATTTCATTCTTTAAAATAGGGGAAACTAGGTGGCTCAATGTGTAGAGCAATAGGCTTGGAGTCAGGAAGACCTGAGTCCAAATCCAGATTCAGATACTTATTAGCTGTTCAACATTGGATGAATCACTTACCCACTGTTTTCTTCAGTTTCCTCATATATAAAATGAGGTTAATAACAGCATCTACCTCCTGGGGTTGTTGTGACAATTAAATAAGGTAATAATATAAAGCACTTAAAATAGTGTCTGGCACATAATCAATCACTATATAAATGTTATCTTTTATTACTATTACTAAATAACCCCTGAAAAAATATTGTTGTCTGGATCATATGAAAACAAGGTGCCCTCTGTCTGTCAAAGAGAAATAGGAAGTAACTACCAGACTTAACCATTCAGTTATAGTGACCATGGTTGAGAAAAGTGGCAAAATAAGTAGTTATTAAAAAATGCTTTATCTCTCAACCTTGGAATCCAAACAGGTTCATGGATTAAGGATCATCAGGTTTGATGACTCTGGTTAGGATTCAGTGATCAGTGAAGACTCCAAAAGGTATTGAGGGGTGAAAGTCCTTGGGCCAAAGAAAGGATCTAAAGGATTATTTCTTAAAAAAAAAAAGCTGAAATTATCAGGATGCTGACCAAGATTTTTAAAAGTATAAAATGTAAGGATTTACAAAAAATACTATTTTAAAATATCTTTCATGTGCCTCCTTGGATGTTGTTCACTAAGTTACCATCTATCTTACCAAACTATAGTTCCTTCTCTACCAGGTTGAATGACTCTTCCTTTTTTCAAAATGGCAAGGATTGAGATAAAGTGTTGTGGGTTTTTTAATCCTCCATTATATTCTCCATAGACCAAAAACTAGAAAAGATTAACAAAACTGATGGTAGTAACATTCTTTTAATATTTCATTTTCCTTATGATTCTAAAAAACTTTCCATGTGTAAGACTTTATCTTTGAGAGTGGAGATATTAAGAATTAGAAATACATTTTAAGTACTCAAGAAAAGGATACAAGCATACAGTTTAAAGAAGAATGGGAAGATATATGATTCGAGTGGAGTGAGAGTTCAGAGAATTGCCAATCTTCTGAGCATTATATCAGCTAATGGCAACTTTGTTGAAAGATTGCATGTATCCATAGATAAAATCCATCTTATTATGATGTAATTGTCCTTCTTAGGAAAAGATGCCTCTTGAGATGGAATCTTCCTTTGACAAGCTTTTGCAATCAAGAAAGTATATACCTAGATATTTTAGAATAATGATAATTTGGACTATAGTTTAGCTTAGGCTATTATATAGATTGAACAGCTAGGTGGCTTAGTGGATAGAGAGAGTCAGGCCTGAAATGAAAACTCATTTCCTGAATTCAAATTCAGCTTCAGACACTTGCTAGTGTGTGAACCTGGACAAGTCACTTAACCCTGTTTGCCTCAGTTCCTCATCTGTAAAATGAGTTGGAGAAGGAAATGGCAAACCACTCCAGTATTTTTGTCAAAACACACACACACACACACACACACACACACACACACACGAACGGAGTCACAAAAAGCAGACACAACTGAAATAAGTGAACAACAAACATATATATAGATATAAAATGTATATCTATATATATACACACACGTGTATATACATACATACATATATATGCAATTAGCAAAGCCAACTTGAGATAAAATTTTCCCTATATAAGCTAGTGTCTAAGATATTGATTATATAGGGATTTCATCATGACTAGAATACCTGGAAGAAGTTGGGAGGAGGTAGGGATACTAGGTTACAGTGCTCTGTGACAATGAAAATGGAAAGCTGTGTGTTTATAGCACACAGAATTTATTACACAACTTAAGGCATGGCTCATTTCCAGTATCAAGCACTTATATCAGCAGCTCATAATCAGAAACTTCCCATATACCACACCCAATAGGCATCCAAGTGCCTTGGAAATACCTATTCTATTCAACGAATATTTGTTAATTTTCTGTTTTGGCCTATATTTTCAACAAGGAAGAATACAGATATTTAGGATAAGAACGCAAAGTCACATAGTCTATTTCTTCAAGAAGTTTTTTTAATAATCTAATAAGGGAATATAATAAATAAAAGTAAAATATTCATACAAATTGTTTTAAGAAATTTGAGGAATCAGGAAAGAGGAAAAAGATGTTACATTTGTAAAGTATATGAAATTGGGCTAAGAGGGTATCCGAGTCCCAAATCTCATCTCCTTCCCTCCCCTCCCCTTTCCTCTCCTCTTCTTTCCTCTCCTCCTGTTACCTGAGGGAGTTCTGTCCAAAGGAAGGTAATTTTGATGGCTACAACTTACCTACTTAACTTGGGGTTTACTGGCTAGATTTGTTTCTCAAAGACCATGCCTTAAACCCAATTCACTCTCCTTCTCATTGATTGGACAACAATAGGCCCCTGCCCAAGAACCACTTAATGGTTATTTATTGGCCCTTCTGGCTAAGAGTGAAAGTAAATAGTAACTGTTTCTCTTTGGACCAGCAACCCTGAGGGTCTTCACCTCCCTGTTAGATTTTTTTTTTTTATTAAATGGGCCATCCCTTGACTCACTTCTTAAAGAGGTCTATTCACTAATGAGCATTGCCTCACTGAAAGTGAGAATTTGAAAAGACCTTAGTTTAAAAAGGCCAAGTTCTTCCACTGCATCTGGGGTCATTTCCAGTTGTCTTGATAGATATCTGGCCACTGGATGCAGATGGCTCCAGAGGAGAAAGTGAGGCTAGTGACTTTGCGCAGCCCTCCCTCACTCAAATCAAATTCAATTTCAAGTCATGTCATCATCTCTCTGATGTCATGGTCCTCTTTGAGAATGAAGGACAAGCCACATCTAGAAAGATAGACTGGAGCCAAGCTATTAAGGGCCTTCAAAACAAAATTAATGAATTAATATTTTATCATTTAAGCAATGAGGAAAAACTGGAGATTTATGAGTAAAGGAAAAACATTTTTTTTGCCCTAGAGATTTTTGTAAGCTGTGAAAAGTGTGCAATGGAAAAGAAAGAGAGGCAAAGAGACTACTTAAGAAATTATTATGGTAGTCCAAGAATTGATGAGGGCCTGAATTAAATAGCATTTTCCACAGAATGAAGAGAATGGATGTCCCAGATATAACCAAAATGGAATGAACAGTGTTTGCTAAGTGATTTGACGGGGGAAGTGAGGAACACAGAAGAGTTAAATATGACTCCAAACTTTAGAAAGTGAGAATTAGGATAGTAGATACTATCAACATATAGAAGTTTTGGTATGGAATGGATCTGGGGAAAGGGAGGAAGGAAAATGAGTTCAGTGTTGCTGGTTACATAGTATGTCAAGTTGGAAGTGCTGGCCGGACATTGAGGTAAAAAATAGCCAACAATGAAGGTGAAAATATGGGACCATTTGCCATCTGAATGAAAAGAGATGTTTTGATAATTCAGTTGACATTTAGCAAAACATTTTCATAAGAAAAATATAAGGGTAATTTAGTCACAGATTTTATGACTATAAAAGTAAACTGGAGAAAACTTACAACAGAGCAAAATCTTTGGAAAGAAAAAAATGGACTATAGTAATGATAATGACAATTTTTTAAATAGTCTTCTTGTTTCATTTATATACATATGTATATATGAGATATATAGAAAAACTGAAAAATTTTAGTAAAGTAAGGGGAATTACTTTAGAAACTACAAAGGAAATAACATATAAGTGTTCAAGTGAGAGGAAATTACAAAAATAAAGCTTACTGTAAATTATAGATCACTTTTTATCACTGCAAGATTCTGGGTGAGGAATATGCTGAGGAGACATTTTTTCCACCTACTTGTTTCTCTGTGAGAATGACTCTTCCAAGTAACTGATCTTCCAAGCCTTTCATAGTTACAGTAAAGTCAATGATGGAAGTTCGAGCACTGATTTCAGGTGTATAGGCAGGATTAGGCAGTTTTGTAGTGATGTATAGTCTGAAGCCATCCATTACATCCACTTCTTTGTCACCAACTTTTACCTTATGAGAGCCAAGTTAGAAAGAAAAGTAACATAGAGATAAGCTTAAAAATACTTGGAAAGAAATGCATAAGATACAATAATAGATGTAGAGAGGTAAATGGAAAGAGAGCTAGACTTGGAATCAGGAACACCTGCATTCAAATGGTGCCTCAGACTCGTAGTAGCTGGGTGACTATGGTCAAG
The DNA here is from genome assembly GCF_003287225.1 of Phascolarctos cinereus. Lineage (NCBI taxonomy): Eukaryota > Metazoa > Chordata > Mammalia > Diprotodontia > Phascolarctidae > Phascolarctos > Phascolarctos cinereus. The sequence goes on from NW_027555847.1 coordinate 414,020,498, forward strand.
CCACGTAGCTTTTAGTGTCTACAGACAATAAGTTATAGACAAGCTGCTAACCTATATCAGCAAAGAGAGTTTCCATACTAGAAGCATGAAAATGAAATCATAGGTCCTTACCCTCAACAGTATAAACACACAGTTATTATGTGTAACTATTGAATGTATACACAAATGCCATAGCTCTAAAAGCCTCCATAAGTCACCAGAGATCCAATATTTATCAAGTTATTGAATAACTAAGCAACTTGTTTTTATATAGAATAACACCAGTAAATAATGGGACCTCATAATAAAAATAATACATAGAAACCATCCATCTATTGCCCAAATGAGTGTTAGGTCGATTAGCTGATGAGTATGAGGAAGTACTGATGGATAATCATTGAGAACTTTGAAAAGAGACTGCCCACCAATTATAACTCTGCTTTCTAAGCCAAATGATGCCTCTGAGAATAAAATTTCTAGTGAACAAACACTACATACAGAAAGCCAACAACTCTACCTAGACCTGAGGTAGACACCAATGCAGACAAATTGGGAAGGTTGGATCCACAGACAGTACATTTCCTACTTAATACTTCATATGCAGTGATCCATAGGGAAAAGATAATAATCTATGAAACTCAAAGATGATGATAGCTTCTATCATCAAGTTCTGAGATGTACATGGAAATGATATATAACATACACAAAAATTAATGTAACTGTTCAACTTCTGACTAGGATAATTACAAGGTTTAGAAGAAACAGGAAATGTAGTTACTTGTGCATTTAGAAATAGTTCCCAATAAATTATATGCTATTTTTTTTTCTTTATTTTTATGTGCAGTGTTATACATATGCTGTCATTATATTAAACTATCATTATTATCATTATTATTGTCATTAATGTTACCTTTTCTTTTTATGTACCATTGTAATATGCACATGTATTATATTGTATATGCACGTATACGCACATACATGAAGTAGTGAAGTAGTGTGAAGTAGTACTTTGTATTTGGGCCATGTATATTTGTGACATGTATATAATGCAGATTTGAAATACCATGAATTATTTTTGAAGTAATTGAAAATTGTTTGGACATGGAGAGAAGAGCAACACAAGCTCCAAAAGCCTCTCCCACAGAAAACATGAATATTATTGTTTTATATATGAGTGAATTTAATTTAGAGAGATCAGATGTTCAACTGTAATTCCAGAGTTAACTATGATGGCTGGAGAAAAACTGAAAAGAGAAAAAAATAAAAGAACTTCTTTGCTGAAAGAACTGGCTTACCTTTTATCTTGCAAAGAAACATCATAATAAGAATTCTTGAAAAGATATTTTAATTAGAATCCTGAGAAATCTGAATGGTCAGTCTGTATTTTCAGAAATGATGAGGTCAGCTACAGCAATGACAGTTTGAAATGAATCTGACTGTCTTCATTCTCACAGCCAATGTATTGTAAATAATTGTTTTATTGTTTGTAACACTCTTAATAAATTATATAGACAATAACATTGATATTTATATAAGCCTAGGCAATCTAGGAGTTTGATATAGGGAAAGAGATGAGAAAAAAAGCTTATGATAAAATAGGTTTCACTGGTTCATTTATTTTATATATATGTATATATATATATATATATATATATATATATATATATATATATATTTAGTATATATAATCAAGAGCAGGGCGTCAGAGCAAATGGATTAATTGACAGAATCATGAGGCAATATCTGAAAACACTTCTTGATTGAATTAGAATCTAGGGTAACAAATAAGAGAGTGGGGCAGGAGCAGAATAATATGGGGGGAACCAGGCTAAACATGAGAGCCATTGATTGAAAAATTCTACTCTGTGTATGTGCATGTGTGTGTGCATGTATACACACCTCTATATAAAGCAATAACATATGTGTACATGCATGTTATATATGTTTTTCAGTCCTCCCCAAAAATTAGATACAAAGGCATACATACAGATTCATGAATGTTTTATAACTGAGGCAACAGGGACTTTTTCCACACAAACTTCTAAGCAATTAGACTTCAAACCATATAGTCACAGAAAATAGGTTAGAAATGATTGTCCAACTTCTATCTTTACCTAAGAGCAAAGTAAGGCCTAGAGAAGCAAAATGGTTTGCTCCACACCTCCTCAGGCTTCTTGTTCATAAAAGAAAATTTTTAATTTTATTAGGCAATTTTGTTAGTAGCAAGTACATATAACAATACAAAAATTTTAAGAGATTAAGATTATTGCTACAATTTATTTTTTAAATCACAGCTCACAATGCCAGAAAAGGAAAAAAAAACATTTCTGTCAAGTTTAAAAGTTATGGTATAACATAGATATATAAACATTTATATAAACCAGATACTATATATATACACACACACACACACACACACACACACACAGATACACATATATACACATGCACATGCGGTGTATCTTTTTACACACAAATATTCATGTGTGTGTGGCTGTATTTATATAAATCTCTTTTTGTTTATGTTCATTTATATTGTTAATAATTGGTATGGCCTACCTTAAATGTTGAACCAGTTTTAATGAAATTTCTTTCTAAAACATTATCTAGTGCTGGGTCCAGCTCCTCCCCAATATCTTCAATCAGCAGTGGTCTCCCAAGAGAAAGGCTATCCTCCAGATGATTTCGGAAATACTTGTGATTCAGAGATGTGATCTGGGAATGTAAACGCAACATAATTCTTTATAATTTTTAGAATAATTCAGCTAAAGAAGTCACAAACATCTATTTCTGAAATCATACAAAGATACTATTATAGACCTGTAATAGACTATCATATTACTAATCTGATACAAGTATAGCTCACATATTTTTGCCAAAATCTTTGTTAAAATCTGAGTGTAGTTTATCATTATCATTATTTTTCAATATGGCTCTATTTTTTTCTCATTTTAGGAGTATAGCCTATATCAAGGTTGGTCTATATTTGGATCAATATGAAAATTCTTGTCAACTATTAAAAAACTAGGGCTTTCATTTCAAAATATTATCTGTAATACTGACTTGGTAAGACCAAACTCTCAATCTTCCTGATTGTTTCCGTGATCATTATCCTATTTCCAATTATCAGGAAGCTCTTCATTGCCTTTCCCTCTCCCATGACACCACTTTCCCCCCACTGCAATCACTTTTTTATAATACATTAGAAATGACTATGTGTTTTTGTTTCTTTGTGTGTCTGGGCTTAAATGCTATGCAGTTACTATAATGAAATATGTCATGCTCCAATTATCAAGAAGAGTCATAGTTCCCAATTCACTCTCTATTAAAAATGGTATTAATACAGACCAACTAGAAGAATACAAGAATAAAATCAATTTCCAAGTTTTATACACTAATCCTTAAGATGTCCATCTGCTACCTTTTTTCTGTGGAGATAGAGCCAATATCTCTAAAAATTTTAAATCATTCTGCTCTGTGGTTCAGGATAAATTTTTGGCAGCAAAATAAAATGTCTGGTAGCATAACTATGTGTATGCACAAATTACCTGGAGTTCATTTTTGCTTTCTTTATTTTTAATCCAAATCTTGCCTTGGGTCTGTGGATCAATTAACAAAGGATAACGAGATGCTTTTGTGACAATAATTCCATTCTGTACGGATAGGTCATCATTTGGCAGCCCTTGGAGGTTCCACTCACTAATGGTTGGAGCATCAATCAACATCTCACTGAGGTTTAGATTGTGGCCAAATGGAATTTTCCGGTTTTTCATTTCCCTTTGCCAATCATTTAACAACAGATTGCGGAATTCTTGGTTAAATGGACCAGAATAAGATAGAAAAGCTGTAGCCAGCAATACATCCCCTAAAACAGACCATAGAGCAAAACAAAAACATTTTGTCACCTTAATACCATGCACAAAATTCTAAGCAAGAGAGACCAGAATTATCCATTCTTCTCATGCAAATTCCACAAATCAAAGGGCAACGGACACTCAATATATAATGTGTAAAAGATGAATTACTTGGCTCAATGTTATCAGGACTATCCTACAGTCCTTAGTGCTAGGTTATTTATCCTTAGTGTCTAGCTCATTTAGGATTTTTCTTAAATTATGTAATTATTCTAGAGTTGGATGGGGTAATATTTTAATTCAGAAGACAAAAATAGAATTGAAAATAATTTTATTTAATATGTCTATATACTCCTTAAATAACCTGGTAATCAATGGTGGAAAAATTTGCTCCAACATGTCAGAGGAAATGTCAAACTAACATGCATAACACTAAAATGAAAAGATTACAGGAAAAAAATGAAAGATCCAACACTGAATCTTTGTTAAGGTTAAATGCCTAGTTTAGCCATCATCATCATCATGCTTCATATCTATAAGATCACATGATTTTAGAGTTTGAAGAAATTTCAAACTTCAAAGAGATCAGCTTTCCTTAATTTATGTGAGAGGAAACTGAGTCCCAGAAAGGAAAAGTGATTTGCTCAAGGTCAGTAAAATTTGGATTCTAACCCAGAGTTCCCCACTCCAAAGTCAGTATAGTTTCATATCTTACTATATCAAGATAGAATCATAGGATTAATCATTGATAAGGGACCTCAAAGGTCATCTAATTAAGTCCCACCTAAAGTACCCCTGTCTAGAAGATGTACAAGTGGCCATTCAGTTTCTCTTTGAAGACCTCCAGTAATAGGAAAAAAAAACTTACTAGTATTAGTTTATAAAGCTATTAATTCACAAATTTAGATTACAAAAGTCATTTATAAAATTATACTGACTGGAGCAGCTAGGTGGTGAAGTGAGCACTGGCTCTGGAGTCAGGAGGACCTGAGTTCAAATCTGGCCTCAGGCACTTGACACTTACTAGCTGTTTGACCTTGGACAAGTCACTTAACCCCATTGCCTAGCCAAAAAAAAGATAAAATTATACTGACCAATAAGCCTTTTGATTTGTGCAGCAAACTCTTTACTCTGCTGTGTCCATCTTTCTTTTTCACCTGCCAATCCACTTATCAATGTGGAAGCTGTCTGCATTTTGTGTCTGCAACGTTCTGCATCTTCAAGTAATGTCTACAAGAGATCAAAATCAAGAGGAAAGTATGTTTTTTAAAAAAGACATCATTGATACATATTTTTAAGCCAGAGGCTGTTAACCAGGTTATTACATAGGAAGAATAAAATGAAATATCTCTGGTATTTGCTTTCACTTTAAAGAGCTTAAGACCATGATGTCTTGCCTCTTCCTAAGTTCTATGCCTATAACATTTTTAGCTGATACCATGTAGATAGTGGTGTCTTGGGATATGACATCATAGGATGCCCCTGAATGAATAATAAATATAGCAGAAATGTAATTCATAATTCAATCACATGCTTTCCATGCTAAAAATATAACTCATTAAAGTAGTAACATAAGTGCTTAAAAATCTCAGTTTAAAAACACTGCAAACATTTGTTAGAAAAAGTACTTTTCTCTCTGTGTGTGAGTGTATGTATGTCTGCGTCAAATCTTAAGGGTGTTAACAAATTTAAAGAAAAATAAATTATCAATAAAATGACATGAAAAAGAAACATAATATACTTATGCAAAGCAATGAAAAAGAAATGAAATTGAATAATAATAGCTATCACATTAAGGATTGGGAAATATTTCAAAGGAAGTTACAGAAAAATAGTCATTATTATTTGCAGATTTATTGATATTTCCATCGTAAATAGTTTTCAGTATAATAAGGTTAAAAATTACATAAAGTGCTTACTATGTTACATTGTGTACATGGAAATACAAAGAAAGGCAAAAAGACAGTCTCAGGGAGCTCACAATCTAATTGGGGAAATAATAAGCCAAAACATTTGTGCAACTATGTACAAACAAGATAGACAGACAGACAGAAAGACAAAAATAGGCAGATATAGATGTAGAACAAATTGGAGATAATTAATACATAGGAGGCACTAGAATTAAGAGGAATCAGGGGAAAACTTCTCATATTCCTGGATTTTAGTTGGGACTTGAAAGAAACCAGGGAACCAGGAGACATAGATAAGCAAGAAGAGAATTCCAGGAATGGAAGTTGGTCTTTGAAAATGACCAGAGTTGAGAGATGAAGTGTCTTATGTGAGGAACAAGGCCAGTGTCATAGGATCATAGATGAGAGTAAGGTGTAAGAAGACTGGAAAAGTAGGCAGGGGCCAAGTTATGAAGGGCTTTAAAAGCAAAACAGGATTCCACATTTTTCCTGGAAATGATAGAGCACCATTGGAGTTTACCAAGTGGAACAATGAAGATCACATGGTCAGACCTGCATCTTAGGAAGATCACTTTGACAACTGAGTGAGTACAGAATCTACAGGAAGGAGGAGAGGTTTATGGCATGGAGACAAACTAACAGACTGAGAATAGTCTAGCTATGAGGTGATCAAGGCCTGTGCCAGGGGGATGGCAGTGTCAGAGAAGAGAAGAAATATATGAAACATGAGAAAGAAATTGTACAAAGCAGGGTGTAAAGGAGGATGGTACCTATTGTTAAGTTGGAAGTGAGTTTGTGACTATTCAGGAGAATGAAAAATGATGAAAATGTGGATTCCTTCCAGGAGAAATGAAGCTGATACTATTAGGACCCAAGCTCTATGCCAGCCCAGAGGACTATGCCCTCTTCCCCCTCCTCTTTTCCAGACTGTTCAGAGTTGGGAAGTCAAGGAGGTAAAACTATGGCAGACAGGAGGGTTGCTTTGTTTTGTTTGTATTTCATGAATACTGCCAGAACCTGATGATTATGATATGGCAAATTAAAAGACCTCACGGAGGGTTATGCAGTCCTCATTTGGTTTTATGAATGACCCAAAAGCAAAGAAGGAAAGACCATGCATGGGAAGGTGGTCAACAGTGTCAAAATCCACACTAAAGATGAGGATCATAGATTTAAAGCAGAAAAGGCCTTAGAGGACAAATAGTCCAACCCCCTATATTACAGATTATGTAGTAGAGGCTATGTGACTTGCCAAAGATTAAAAGCATGAGAAAAGACAATCAGTTTAAATCAAAAGGCAGAGTTGGTTATCTTTGCTCCATTACAAGACATTGAGAGGTAAGTTTGGGAAAGATGAGATTTGATAAGTAGAGGCAATGATGGTAGAGAGATTTTTCCCCCTAGGAATTTGGAAGTGAAAAAGAGGGGAGCTACAAGATGATGCCTCAAAGAAATGGTAGTGTCATGTGAAGATTTTTAAGATTAAGGAAGACTGAGGCATCATTCTAAGAAGTAGTGAAGGAGCCCATAAATGAGATCCCTTTCAATTAGGAAAATTATATTCTGGTAACAGTACTTCAAAATTACTAACCACAGTCTCCTTTGAAACTTACCTTTGGTGTAAAATTCACTTTAAAAAAACATTATGGAAACATTAAACATTTGAATTGTTTAATTGTTCATTGAAACATTTGAAAAAAATACAAATGCATGCGGAAGAGATCAGAAGGAAGTTCAGAAAGAGACATAGATCAGCAGGACAATTTTGATACTACTTTTTAAAATATGTATATCAAGCTATATATGATAGATTCAAAGTTTCATATATAATTTTCTGTTATTTGTATATGGAAATGAATCATTTTCTAGTTTGAAATTTTAAAAAAGTTGCTTATTTGCATGCTAAAGATAGTCTTCATTATTCATTACCTATTTTTATTTTCTCAACTTTCTGACCAAATTACCCTGTTTGCTATTTGTTTTATATAACTATCTATCTCCTACCTCCCTGCTTTTGCTGCTTTGGAACTGGTAAATTTAAACAAGGAACGACTACTTAACTAGTAGAGCAATTTTGTGTACCCTATCATCACCCAGGTACTTCTTAAAGGGAAAGCTTCCCCTCCCTCATTTTTTAACTGTTACCATTTAAAAAAATGAACAGAATGATTTGCAAAATTGGACATTGTTTTCTCTATACCTGGAACTAATTTGCATAGCTATTAGAGTTACACTTATATTAAATACACTGAAAATTCAGCCTAGGTTGACTCGGAATGAAATTTCTTATTCTGTGTATTCATCTGAATGAATCATGCCTTAGGCCTCGTGTTTAGTGAAAGCAAAAAAAAAGGCACAAACTGTTTAATGTGACCCTATAACTGACAAGCTCCATCTACTTTCAGGTAATTACCTGTTTTTCTGTCATGGCCTTCTCATACTCTTCCTGTACAACATCCAGTTCAGCTTGTTTGTCATCTAGCTCAGCCTGAGCTTTCTGCAGATCTTGCATTGCGGTGACATAGCGGTTCTCCTGCACCACCAAATTAGCCTGGGGAGCAGATACAGCATGAACTAATTGACAGGGATGCTTGAATACTAGAAAATTTGATTGAAACCTGAATGCCATACATAGATATTCCTCTTCTACTGTGCATGAAATCATTTGGCATTGATTCAGATGTAGGTTCAACTCTAAGATATATCCAATAATGAAATGTTTCTATCTAAGGGAAACATGTTTTAAGTGGATAGGATATTTTATTTGGAATCTATCTTAGGGAGAATGAATGTAGAACCATCCGATGAGGCTGACGTAATAGGAGTGGTCTTTATAGACAACAAGTTTTTTGTTCATTCGTTTGTTTGTTCGTTTGTTTTGTTTTGCTTTGCTTTGTTTTCAGACTACTATTATGAAGCAGGGTGATGTACAGTATCAACCATGATACATAAAGACCTACAAGCCTCCCAGGATGACAGCTCTAGACACCTGTTAAGATTTGAGCTTCCACCCATCTAGGCAGATGCAGACTGAGTCTTCAACATTGCAGCTAAGTGGGCTCCCTTGCTTACCATTCCGTTTATAAGATTATCTCCTAACTCTATTATGTACAGGCTGTGTCCTTTACTTAGACTGTTCTCCCACCTCATCTCTGACTCCCAGAATCCCTAGCTCTCTTCATATCTCTGCTCAGTTGTTATTTCCTACCTGGTAGCCTTTACAGATATTGCCTTCTCAATTTGTTAGTGGTCCCCTGACCAAAAGCACAAAATTACTTTGTATTTACTCTTGTTTCTTTGTTATCTATATCCAGTAGAAGCTTCCTGAGGACAGGGAATGTTTAATTTCTGCCTTTGTATTTCCAAAGTGTAGCAGAGTAGCTGGTACACAGCATGTGCTTAATAAATGCTTTTCGAATTGACTGAGCAATTTCAAAGAATATGGTTAATTAAAGAGAGCATGATTAGAAAAATCAAGGAACGTATTACTGTTAGCCAACAGGTCGAGTGTGAAAATTATTCCATAAATTTGGAAACTACTTTCAAACATGACTAATTTTTATTTTTAAATCTTTCATCAGTTCATATTGCTTTCCTTCTTCATTCTTGAAAGTAGTTATTTTAGGGGATGGAAGGCTGTTAGCACTTCCTCAGAGCTCTATTCTCTTCTCTTATATTAGAGAAAAGGTTAACTATCTTGAATCTTTGGTCTTGAATTCATTTGGAAAAAAAGGAACTTTAAAGATGAAGTCATAGCCAGATGACAAGTTTGAAACAAGATACAGCAAAAAGTGTATATGTATGTGTGCATGTATGTATGTGTATATACACATACAAAATATTTTATATATACCTATAGAATGTTTATATTATATATTATATACATTTATATATAAAATATTATACACACACATACAAACATACATTTTTTTAAAAAGAAACTGGCTGATGGAACATTTTGGATCCTGTCCCTCATAAGCTCCTAACTGCTCCAGTGGCTTAGATAAGTACGTGAAGTTAAGCTATTTATGCCAGGGAGCTTACTATAGTAAATCACTAATATAAAATAAAACTATTGTAGAATGAAGGATCTCCTTGTATTGTAAATATTTTCTCACAGTTTATCCAGGAAAATATTAATTCCTGAGAGTTCTAAGCCAGCCTCATCTACATGAGGAAAGGATAGCTTTGTTGTTTAGAGGCTGTGGTTGTACTATATACAATATCGTCCTTAATGGTTTCTCTTAGCAGGCATTTTTAGTATTTATAGAGACAGGTAAAATCCATTTATAGTAAATTCTTGTACATATTGTATTGAATTTGTATTTAAATGTATACAAAGGTAGAAATTGCATTCCCATGATGCTTCACAGACAATACATACTCTGTAATTGATTAGAAAGTAAAAGAAGCACATTGAGCTTTTATCCTAGAATGCATGTGTATGTATAAATACACAAATATACATACTACATACATTTTTCTATGATAGCGTGTTTTGACAATGTTGTTTGGGAATTTAACTTAGTTTGGGGATTTTTTTTAAGTTTGAGGATGATTTGCCTTGTGTGTTGAAAAAATAAATAATGACTTATGTTGTACAATTCTGAGGTATGAAGGAAGATCCTTTTGCCCAAAATACACCTCCCTCTTCTATTTTCTAATATTGGCCATCTCTTTAAAAGAAGATAAAGCCTTGCTTAATATTCCCAGTTGCAGAGACACATGGAAGAGGTAACCAAGTAATCTATCATTAAACATGTATTAAGGACTTACTGTTTGTCAGGCCCCTGTGAAGGGGATTCAAAGACAAATCTCCACCTAGATGCTAGAGATTCAAAGACAAAAGGGAAAAGGTCTCTGCCTTGGAAAAATTTTCATTCTATTGGACAAATATATATCTATATTTACACACACACACACGTGTATATATATATATATATATATATGTATATATATATATATGTATATATATATATATGTATATATATATATATATATATATATGTGTGTGTGTGTGTATATATATATATATATATATATATGATTTGTGTGTGTGTGTGTGTATGTAAGTCCAGATATACCCAAAATCAATAACTGGAATAATACCAATAAGTCCTCGTGAAGGATATGAGCACATAGCTAAGCCCTTCCTGGGATCTTGGAGTTCCATGAGTAAAGACAAAGAGGGAAAGCATTCAGGGAAAATTTCCAAGTGCTAAGGACTAGCTTTCTTATTATTGTTGTTGTTTCCACTATAAAAGGCATTATGCTCTCTACTAGGCATAATGTCTTTCAGGGTCCTTCTCATTATGACTCTGATTTTTTCCTATAACTTCCTTTCCTATTTAAGATATAGTGAAGCTCTTCCCTTGGTATTCATGCCCTGGACCAGATCTGGCAGGGTATGTTTTCAAGATCACAGTGATCATCTGTCTTGAAGCAGACTGGTCTCTTGGAGTTCTCCAGTTAGCTACCTTACAACATAACTAACTCTGATCTTAGCACAGGCTAAGACAATGACCTTTTGCAAAATGCTTTATGGGTACTGTATGATATAGCTTAGTTTTGAATTGGCTTCTATGGATATTCTATGGAATTAATCTTCATGCTAGAGTTATTGCTTAAAAGCTTACAGGTCTCTGAATGACAATAGTAGTCTAAGAAGTAAGCTAAACTGTCTGCCTTCTCCCTTTTTGCCCCAGGCTTTCCCTACAGAATTGCATGGAATTGTATGGTTAATTCCTAATTTATCTGCCTATTACCATTGTAGGGAATTAAACTTGAGATGTTTTTCCATGAATGTTTTCCACAATTCTACAAAGGAGACTTACCTTCAAGGGCAATACTTCCTTATTTGTAGAAAAAAAAGAGACCATGGCTTTGGTCCATGAGCAGAGACCAGCCACATTGCCACACACCCTTTTTGCAGTTTCTATATTGTAGTCTGACATTTCAAAATAAGGAACCAAAAACTCCACCACTTCTTCATTGATTGTGTCTTTAGGGAATTGCTAGGGAAGAAAAAGGTGAAACAAACTTGAAACAACTTAAAATATTTCTTTTTCTAGAAATTACCGTGCTAACATTTAACTTTGATTCAATTCAAAATTATGGAATGATTCTCATCATAACACTGGGTGATCCACTACCTTGAAAATTTCTCAAAACTATTAGCTATGACAACTAAAAATTGTGGTGGAATGATGGAACCAAAATCAATAATTATTAAGAGTGTGCCTTGCTGGGTGTGGTGACACTTATCTATAATCTCTGCCATCAGAGAAAATCTCTTGGGCTCAGGTGTTCTAAAATACTGCAGGGATCAAAGGCAATTAGGTGTCTGCTCTAAGTCTGGCACCTGTATGGTGAACACCAAGAATGCAGAGCCTCCAGGTTACCTAAGGAAGAGTAAGTCAGCCCTGGTCAGAAATGGTACAGATTAAAATTTCCATGGTATCAGCAGTGAACTGGGACATGAGTCACTGCTTAATTTCAATTCTCAGAAATTAGAGAGAGCAAGTCTCAAAAAAAAAATGTGCCTTGACTTCAGTTGGTAGAAGATTCTAACAGAGAACTCATTTTAATGAGTCTATGAGGAGAGCTGTGACAAGTTATAAATATTAATACAGTTCATAGAATTTCAAAGAAATAAAAATTCCATGCAATGATTCATTAGATCAAAGGGGCGTAGAATTAGATCTGGAAGGAAATTTAGAAGCCACTGGTTCCAATCCCTTTATTTTGCAGATGGGGAAACAGAGGCACAGAGAGATTAAGTGAATTGTGTAGGATCACCCAGATAATAAGTATCTGAGATACAATTTGAACTCAGATTATCCTGAATTCAAGTACAGAATTCTACCACCAAACTGACTTTTATGTGAGTTGAAAATCTATGATGATAACAAATTCAGTTCCTGAGAACTTATCTCATATTGTTTAGTAGCAATGTTATATGAGGTAAAAAAAAAAAATGAAAACAGACACATGTTCAAACATAATTCCACCTTAGTCAATCTGAAATGGAAAAGTGAAATAACTGGGACTAAGGACTAAGGATAGACTGAAAAAAAAATCTTGATATTCTCACAAATACAGAACTAAAATATTCGGTGGCAAAAATGGAAGTGCAAAGAGGGGAAGGATTGGGAGGTGGTAATAGAAATGGGTAGATCTGATTTCATGTTTTAAAAGTGTCATCAATGAATATTTAAATGATTCTTATTCATTTTAAAACAGGGCAGAGGAAGATTTTCAAAGTAGAAACACTTCTAAATAACGTGTCTTGCTTCAAAAAAAGAGAGAGGTGCTGTATTTGAAAAGGCAAAGTTTATTTCTTCTTTATTCCCATAGGTTACCATCTAATAGAACCTCACATATGCATGTGAGGCCCTTTTGGAAAACAGGCAGATAAATGTAGGATCAAAGCAGAGATAGTGCTATTAAGGAGTCTTAATGGGAGGTACTGAACCCATTGTAAGGAGAGGGGAACCTCTAGGAGATTCTTCTCTTGGGAAAACAGTGGCAGGATCCACAACAGAATGGGAATTCATCAAGGAGTCATGGCAAAAGAAAAACCAGAGTGGGTTGGCACTGTGGTTGGAAATATGGATGATCAGCATTTTCATATTCCTCAGATCATTCTCATTTTCAATCAACCTAAACAAAGGAAACTCTAGATTATAAAACATCTCCTAATAACAAAAATGTTGCTTAAATGTGTTTCAAAAAAGAAAAGCACTGTTCTACTTTCAAAATCTCTGAAAGAATAAAAATGTCATGAAAAACTCTCAGTTTTTGAAATATCAGAATTCAGTCATCTATTCGTACAGGCTTTTAATTAGCTTTCTTCTTGTAGGTTAAAAAATAAAAGATAAGACATAGAGCCTCTAACCTAATTTTCTAGTGTTAGAATATAATTGAGGATGAAAATTAAAAAGCAACCAAAATTAAAATAGTATATTTTCATCCAATCTAAAGACTTGAAGTTGTCTTTATTAATTACCAATTTTTCATCTTTCCTTTTATTTTCCCTTCCTGTGAGAGACCAAACTAAAATGACTTCTTGTATCCTGATGGAGAGAAAGGAAAAGAACAAAAAAAAAGTCAATAAATTTCAATGTTAGTAGATTAAGGAAATAAGTACAAATAGTTTTCAAACAGAACAGGAATACTGAATATGGCAGTGTTTCAATTCCCCTGTATCTTAATGAAGAAGAAGACCATCTTGTGATTTTCTAGAAAATGTAACCATTTCCTTACTCTGAAAAAGTCCTCAAATCCTTATTTCAACAATCAACTTCTGAACAACTACCTGCAAATTCTGTAAAAAGTTTCCTGTAGTCATTAATTTTAAGGACTCCTGCCAAGAAGGGATTACACAGCTTTTTTCCAGGTCAATCTTCACTGCATTGACTTTCCTTTGGAATAGCAGCAACACACAGTCCATGATGCGCATGATAAGGTGAGGAGGTCGGCCTAAGGTGCGGACAGTGGCAATATCAGAAGGCTTGATTGTCTAGAAAATTAACAATTCATTAAAAATCAGACTTTGTGGGAGAAAACTTGGTTAATAAACTGAAAAATCTCACTACTGATATTTTAACCATGAAAAGCAATCATTTATTTAAAAACTAGAAGTACCACCATGGGGTCTAGGTCCATACACCTAGCCAAAGAAGCACACTTTTCAGAAAGTTCCAGTGTTTTAATACAAACTGACACATGGTCATAAATGGTGGAAACAGGCTTCCTATAAAACTTTTTGAAACTCTCACCTCAGATAAAGGAATAATGAATGAATGAAATAATAATGAAAATAATGATCCAAATGAAAAAGAATCTCAGCATTCAAGCTGCTTTCAAGGAATTTCAAGGAATTCAAGGAATTCTAAAGACAAAAACATCTACTTACTGTAGGTATCTGTCATGATTTTTATTCATTAGTTATGTAGGTCAAGAATATGTCTCTCTCTCTTAGACAACACAGAACTGTCACAGTGGAATGACAATAGTATATTGCCACAGGGCTGGACAGATTAGATAATTAAAAATGTTTTAGCTAGGAATCAACTTTTCAATGAAGAAAGTTGTGCCATACAAATTTGCCATGCACTTAGAAAAGTTATTTTCCATTTTCTGTAGATTTTTAACTATAAATTAAATTAGCAAATAGATCCCTATAAAATTTTGAGGTAATACCAACTATTCTTTCACTGAATTAAAGAGGCAGCTAGGTGGCACAGTTAATAGAGCACTCGATCTGAAATCAAGAACATTTGAGTTCAAATCCTTCCTCAGACATTTATTGTGTGACCTTGGATAAGTCACTTATCCTCCATCCACTTTAGTCTCCTCATCCATAAAATGGTGATGATAATAAATACCATATACCTCTCAGGGTTTGTGGCAAAGTTAAAATCAGATAACATTGTAAAACATTTTGTAACCCTTAAAGTACTATATAATAAGTGATTAAATGCATTGAATACAGACATTGAACATATGCATTATAATTGGATTATATCTATACTCCCATCTCTCTTGGGTAGATATGTCACACGTAATAACCAAGGGCATATAAAGGGACAAAAGGTTGTGGAGTCAGGGCCAAAATGACAAGGATGCAATTAGCTGGCACAACCATTAGAGAAATAATGGATCAGGGTGGAGAGGGGACAATAGTGGCCAAAAGTGTCTATCTCTGTGCCTGACCCATCCTGACTCTATTCCATTGCTCCACTGACTTTCATAGTCCCACACAGCCCAGGCGATTAGCCAGCTGTACTGAGTAGCCAGAAGTCAGAATGAGAGGCAGAGTAAGTGATAGAAAAGCATACAGGAACACAGAGCCATTGGGAATCAGTCCCAGTGCCCTAACAAACTGGACTCCAATCCCTTAGAAGGTTGTGAGCAGAAAAATGAACGGGAAAAGCTTAAACCATGAATGGAAATGTCAATGGAGAAATATTTGCTAACTCTAAAATTGGGGACGTTTGCTAACTGCTAGTGGAAAAGGCCAACAGGAAAGAGTTTAATTGAATTATAGAATCTGTTTTCTCTTTCAAAGTCCTTAAGAATAAATTCTCCAATGTACTAAAATAATCTCATCTATAGCATAGATTTGTTCTGTGTATAGTTGGTCTTGTCCAGCTGTACATCTGGTTTCTTTAGTGTTATTTTTTATTTCCTCATGTAACTCATTGGATACTGGAACATTAGAGTCCAAATACAATCACTTAGAAATCTTGACAAATCTTTTCTATTTTCTTGTCTGTTTCCTTATCTTCTAGTTTCATCTTTGAATGACATAACTTCTATGGATTTTAGCATCATAGCTCAGAGTAGAAAGAACTATAGAGGTCATCCAGTCCAATCTTTGAATAAGCATTTACTCAACTATATAGTCAGCAGGTGGTCATGGAGGTTTTGCTTGATGATATCACCTGAGGTGGAGTTCAGTTAATCCTCAGCGTAGTCCATTTCATTTTGGTAAAACTGTATTAGGAAGTTTTTCTTTATACTGAGTATAAATTTGCCTCTTCATGATTTTTACCCATTGCTGCCTTTTGGGGTCAGGTACTAGCAAGTCTATTTCCCATTGCACATGATAGCCCTTCAAATATGTGCTGACATAACCCCATGAGATTTTTTTCTTTGGCTAAACATCCTTAGTGCATTTAATAAATCCTTATAGCTCCTGTTCCATGCTGGTTGCCCTCTTCTGCATATTCCCTAAATTGATAAAGTCCCTTCTATAATGTTGTATCCAAAAATGAACATTAGATAATATTGTCCAGTCAAATCTGAGAACTGTGGTACTATCAGATCTCTAATTCTGTTCACTATACATCTCTTAATACAGCCTAAGGTTAAATTAGTTTTTGTGCTTTATGTCATGCAGTTGAATTGAATTGCATTTGAATCACCTGGCTATTTCTCAGATGAATTATTGTCTGGCCATGCCTCTGTCTTATACATATCGAGTTGATCCAATAGCTTTATATTCTTCTTCAGAAATTAAAGATAAAACCTTATAATGATAAAAGCTTATCTCACAACAACCTTTTGATTGGCAAATTTTTTTCTTTTCCCTGTTTTTCAATCTATAGTGATCTGATATTGTTCATCGTCTTTCTCTATCCTCTTTAAGATTTTGTGAATGAGGTTTTATATATAGCATCAATGTTGTTTGTTGCTAATATGTGTATACATGAATACATATATGCATAGAAAACATACACAAATGCACATGTGCCTGTTTGACTATAGCTGTTTGGCAAGGAGATCAAGCTTTCTTGTTGCTGTTGCTGTTGCTGTTGTTGCTTGAAAGGCTGAGCAACTTCTAGGCTCCTTTGGCCCCTCTTTTTACAAATGATTTATATCAGTTAAATTAATGTAGAATATGGTTATAGTCTGAGTTAATATCTACTCTTTTATCTGCTTTCCTTTTTTAAGTATCCATAGGTCAGATTGAAGCTTTTTTAATTGTCACTTATGTCTTCTTATTTTTATTCTTCTAATTTGTAATAAATATTGATATTTTCTGTGAGACATTTATATATGAGTAAAATTTTATTTATTTTGCTGAATCTATTGAATAAAATTTTGCTTCCAGGTATTTATTATTAAAGTGATTACTGCTTTAAAACTTTTTTTTGTATTTTCCTCTTAACATTTGTTTTTCTTGTCCCCCCCAAAAAAAGTTGCTTCATTACTTATATGTAGCCTTCCAATGATTTGTCTTTGATGGCTCAATTTCTCTGAATACAAAATGAAAAGTTTCTTCACCATTAGTTTAGAGATATTTGTGAATTAAATGATAGCATTTCAAAGTAAGAACCCCTTTATTTTGCAAATATGAAAAGTTAGTCCTACAATCCTAAAATGACTTGCAAAGGAAAAAATCATAAATTATTATTAGTAGATTTCTCTTTGCAGAGGAGGGGAGGGAAATTATGATGTTTAATATAATTTCCTTTGGAACTATTCCTAAGAATGAATACTCGGTTTACAGACAGTACATTGGTAAGAACCAGTAAGGAGCTTCTTATTCTCAGGCATTTATTTTATGTCTCATTCTTTATGCCAAATGTTATGAATCATGTCTTATCATGCCGAGTTACCTGTAAAGCCACTTCTGCTTCTTCCAAGGCAGGTTTTGCTGCTTCTAACTTCTCTTCAGCAATTGCTTTGTCTGCTGAAATGCTGTCAACGATTGCCTGGGCTTTGTCCTTCACCTTCTGGACCTCAGCCTTGACCTTCTCAGCAGCTTGTGCTTTCACAGTCACTTCTTTCAGGACCTAACTCAAGGCAGAACAGATAACCATGACAAAAAGAGTCAACGACACATCTGCAAAGGTGCTATTTCACCCTTCCTTTGCTCATTTGTTAAAGCTACCTTCTTGTTCAATTTCTCGTGCCTAAAAAGATTATCCTCATTGAAATGAAAGTATATATATTATTTATCATGTTATAATTATTGATTGCTAAATGTAACAATATGACATGCATAATATGAGGCATAATATATAAGGTATATTAAGATATGTAAGATATAATAAATACCTAATTATATCACAAACTCCTGGAAAACATAAATTAGTAAAATAAAAAAGTTAAAGTAATATATGCTTATCAATGTACTTACTGTATCAGCTTTATCATTAGCAACCTGTAGCTCTTTTTCTTTCACTTCCAGCTCCCTGCTAAGGGCTGCAACTGATTCAGAAGCTTCTTTCAATTTTTCTAATCCAGTATTCATCCTGGAATCACACATGAGAATAAGTAGTATTAGTATTTTGCAGTTAATAACAGCACCTTTACAGTTACTCTTTCTATTGAGCTAAGTTCCATATCTAGACACACACTTAAATGTATATGTATACATATATTATATATATATATATACCTAATATATTTTACCTTCTATAATTTGCCTTAAGTATTATACTTCATATTATAAGGCATACATACACACGTGTATATGCATATGCATTCATATGTTTATACATACATACATATATACATATATAGTATATATGAAGTCCCATGCAGCAAATATATGCATGTATGTGTATTTGTGTGTGTGTGTGTGTATATACATATATATATATATATACACATATATACATATATGCATATATGCAGAGAGAGAGAGTATATCACTTGAAGAAGTAATAACAAGGAGTGTATTCCTCAGGTTTTGTTTAAGAGCTGATGTTATACAACATTATTTTCACCGTGGTGTTCTTAGCATAAGCATACACTATACTTTGCTTGTTCTTTGAGCATGATCACTAATACATCACTTATTCATAGTACTTTCTTTACAGTTCATTTCAAAGTTAACTCTCCTAGGTCTTGTCTTATTTATATTTTCCTTTCACTATCTCCCTTAATACACACACACACACACACACACACACACACACACACACACACACACACACATGGATGTGTGTGTGTGTGTGTGTGTGTGTGTGTGTGTATCCTCTTTTTCCAGCAAGATTCATTTCAACTCATTAAGCATATTTAGGGTTTTACTCTGTGCCAAGCACTTGGAAATACAAAACCAAAAATTCAAGTCTATTATGACGGACACAATGTTCTAACCCTCTGAGCTAACTAAGCATGTGTACTGTAATCGTTTGCTATAGTATGGAGGGAGTAGACAAGAAAAGGTAATGGAGGCCAAATAGCTGGATTGTCAAGATCTATTCTGATATACTATATCATTCTATAACAGAAGAAATTGATTATGTGTAAATTTGACCAAAATGTGAGGCTAATGACAAGCAATCATAATAATCATGTGGTAATCATCACTACAATAAATTGCTCTACATTACATTGTACATTAACTTGATGTTTTCATATTTTAGAGAAAATAATAATAAAAATAAACAATTAGAATTTATATAGGATTTTAAGGTTTGCATACCACTTTAAAACATTATCTTATTTTATCCACATTATAACCCTGGGAAGTAGATGCTATTATGATTCACATTTTACAGTTGGAGAAACTGAGGCAGATAGCAGTTAAGGCTTACAACTATTATGTCTCTAAGGCTAAATTTGAATTTGTGCTCCTGATTCCAAGGTCAACGATCAATCCACTACACCACCCAGATGATTTTGAAAGCCACAGTTTTCACAGAACGTAATTACCTATTGGCCAATGTCTGTACTTCAGCATGCTTCTCTCTATAAATACTCTTATAGCCCTGAATAAAGGCGAGGTATGATTTGGGAGTCACATGGGTAGAGCGTCGATATCTTCGGAAATATTCAACACATTTTTCAGCCACTCCATCTTGAAAGGAGCCCATGCACTGGACAATCTCTTTTTTGGTTTCAAAAGTGCAGTCAATATCATAGGAAGAGAGAAAGTGTTCAGACACTAGAAATGAGAAAGGCATCATGTAAGTGTTGAGCATGCACCTTCCTCCTTTCATTGACCTATTACTGATGTGACTTTAGATAAGTCACTTTCCCTCTTAGAGGCTTAAGTTGCTTCATCTGCAAAATGAAGGATTCAGTGGAGTTTAAGATCTTTTCCATTTAAAATTATATGTTCCTATTATCCTATGTATCATACATAGCATAATATTTTTTTAATTCTGCTTTTAAAAATTAATTAACTATTGCTGAAGAGCTGCATTATTTTCTGCTAGATGGAAAATGTGTTATAGGATTTTAGGTTCTATATGTCATTTTAAAAGAGATGAGAAAGAAAGAGAAAGACAGAGAGAGAGAGAGAGAGAAAAGGAGAGAGGGAGAGAGGGAGGGAGAGACACAGACACAGGAACAGACAGAGACAAAGACAGAGACAGAGAGGCAGAGAGACAGAGATCATTTTATTTTTTCCTTTATTATGCTTGAAAAGATGAAATCTAAGCCTAAGCAGTAACCCCTTTCTGCGTACATGGCTTCCTTATTTGGGAGAGTCATCCTCTTGTGAACATTCAACTGGAACTTGCAAGTCTGCTTGGCAGCAAGTCTATTTTATAGCTTATATAGGGGCAGGGTTTCTACAAATAATTCAAGAGTCAGAGCCCACATGGCACTCATATTTAATAGTGTCACTACCTTCTTCACTCAGCACTTGTCAGGAATTTAATTCTTCTAGATGCTGACTGCATCTCTTAAGTGGAAACGTCCATCACTACATTATGTTATGCCTAAGCCATCTTGTCCTTAGCTGTGGCAGCTGGCCATGTATAATCTCCTAAAATTTATAGCATCCTTTAGAAATATTTAAGTAAAAAGCTGCTGTTGGGAGAACATTAACTTCTCAACTATTCTAAATACAGCACTGTATTACTCTATTGCTTCCTCCTTGGAAATGGCCTTGTACTTGTCAAGGTTAATCAGTCAATTAATCAAGAAACATATACTTAGTCCCTGTCCTGTATATGTAGGGCTGCTCCAAACACTCTGAGGTACAAAATACAAAACATAGTCCTTACCCATCTGGTGCAAATAAACTAATAAATCCCTTATAAATGTTTCACAGTATGCTTGAGAAGCAACAAAGGGTTTGACCTCAAATCCATTGAAGACATGAGTATTTAATAATGGAAGACTAATAAGAATGCTATGCATAAAAATACAAGACAGGAAGAAAAACAGAGAAGTAATAAAGTGCAACATTTCTCTCACATGAATAGCACCAGTTTTTTGTTTGTTTTTAGGAGGAAAATGAGACAAATAACACCTTTGCTATTGTGCTGAAAATAGCCCAAGTTAACCAAAACTCCAGCAGCCTATCCACTACATTTTTTGTGTTCATTATTTCAACATTTCAATTGTCTCAAAGCATCCCCAGAATCAAATGCAATAACTGAAAAATACACAGTTTGTGGTTAATAAAGATAACAATTAATAGAAGACCTAAATTCAAACCCTAGAGACATTTAGAAAGCAATGCAAAAAAAGAGCCTTCTTTGTAATTTTTTTATCTAGAGTGGAAAACTCCTACTACCCTTGTAATTTATAATCTTAGAAATGTTTCTGGAATTTTGATACATTAAGCAACTTGTCCAGTGTGGAAACTTCTTCCATTTAAAATATTAATGAGTAGCTTAAGGCACTTAAATATTTACTGGTTTGCCCACAGTAGCTCATTCTAAGGTGAACCCTCTCACTATAAGTAGGCCAAAATGGCTCTTAATTTATTTCTTGCAAAAATAAACATCCATCTTTTAACGACACTTTTCCCAGTGTCATGAGGAAGAATAACTGTGAGGTCCACAAGAGTGTAAACTGGAAAGATGTGCTAAGAGGACACTGTACATGCTTGGTATAGTTACCCCAGGCAGCACTATAACACAAGAATTATAATAGCCATCATATCTATGTAAGTAATGGAGATCCCTCAGCAGTCTGTTGGAAAATAGAAACAATATGTTGTACCTTGAAATATAATCAACTAGATTACCACTGGGCCATGAAAGAAAATAAACTATGAGGTTAAGCAGCCTCTATTGAAAAGAGTTTGTTTTGATTTTTAGGAAGTTCAAGTTAGGGTGTAAAAGTGCCTGTTTACCTCTTAACTGCTTATGGAAATCTAATAGGAATAAATGTGACCTCTAAGAAAGCCACATGTATGATATTCACATTATTATTCAACCATGTTGTATTGAGTTAGGAAAATAGTGTGCATTGTGCTCTATAAATAATACATATTCCTTTTTTAAACTGGGAAGATGCTTATATTATCTATGGTGGTGATATTTTTCTAAATGGTTGCTGTATATTCCATCATTTCTCTTTCTGTTAGATAATTATTTGTAAGCTTTGAGATAAGCAGTGGTATTTAGATAGAACAGCCAAACTGTTCTATAAACTAAAATGAGAATCAATTTATCAAAGGGATGACTTAATTATAGATTCAGCTTCCACTGAATTTGTTTCAAACTATTTTTGGATGAGGAAAGATAGAAAGGGGGCATTTTAAAATAGTAAATGAATATCACAGCTAGAAGAATGTTAATGACTACTATTCTTTCAGAGAGTTAATAGAATTGAACTGAGGTCAATTTATTTAGCAGTGATTTGGGGAGCACAGAGGTATAGAAAGGAATGTGAAGCAAGAGAATGAAGGTAATTAGAAAAGAGAAGTAACCAGTCACTTGATATTGCCTGGATTGAAAATTTTTGAATACTAACAATAACCTTTAGAAACACACATAGTACCTGACAACTGAGAAAATAATTTTATCTTCAGTAATGTATGTGGATGAGTTTTTAAAACTCATTTGTTTAAAGAAATATTGTTTTAAAACATACGTTAAAAGAATTGTGAAAGTATGATATTAACTTCTAAACTTCTAAAAAGCAAGGCAATGTATATGGATGCCAGCATATTTAGACCATGAAAAAAATTATTATTAGCTTTTAGAAGAATTACTTGAATCACAAGAAAGGCTTCATAAATGTATAACCTAGGTTTCCTTCCACCAATCAAGACAGTCTCATGCAAAATGTTCTCAATATCATTCCCTATTTGTGTGACAAGATAAAATGACCTGAGTCACAATCAGCATATTCTAACTAAGACTGCACTTATGGAAATGTATGCAATACTTTCTCCAGATACCTCAATCCTGACCTTGCACTTAGTGTATAATAATCAATTCAAGTAAATAAGTTCTGCATCTGTAAGACTAAATGACCTTTAAGTTCCCTTTCAGTACTAGGTCATTATCCCATGTCACAAAAAGTTTATTCACCACCTTTAAAATATACACTTGAAGCAGAGAATAAGTTATTATAAAGATCACCTTGGTACATCTTGACACACAACAAGGAAATTACAAGGAGCCCTTAGAAGGCACTTTGAACCTAAGAAGTAAGTTGTATATTTATTCAACAACACCCACAGTGTGAACTCAGTTTTACTAGTAGAGCTGGGCCATGGACAGGGAGAGGAAGGGCAGACAGATCCTTTACATATCTACATCATGATGTTAGAAGAGGACAAGGGTTGGGGAATGAATACTGACACAATTAAGGGTATTGGGAAAATTGGTAGCATCAAAAATCAGGGTCACATCCCCTCAGGGATCCCAGAATCTATTCTTTGAGAGTAATTTCCCCATTATTCTATGAATCACTTGCTCATGTCATGAAGATAGGAAGAGTAGGAAGAGGGAGATGTCATCTCTGTTTGGGTTCCCTGGGGAAAATAGTCATTGAAGTACCATTAATCTTACTTATTGTGGGATGTAGAAGGAAATAGGATGGTGACCCATGTTATATAGGTCCCAGAGGAATTAGTCAGTGATCAAATGAGTCTCAAACTTGTCTACTTTCTGCATGTCTGTGACATCTTACGGAGACCTTCTGAGAAGATACCTGCTCCAGAGTTCTTGGGCCCCTAACAGTGGGATGAACTAAAGTGAGAAAAGACTGGGGATGGTGACATTAATTTAAAGACTATCAAAGTAATCTAAACATTAACTGATGAGAACACCTCAAGTGCCTGGTGGCATTTGGGATTATAGTAATCGAACTAGAAATCTGAGGGATGCAATAAAGTAAAAAAAAAATTAATAAGACTGATTAAAATAAAGGATGAAGAAATCAAAGGTGGCTTCTGGTGACTTGAATAATGATGATTCTATTAATAAGAAATTAGAAAAAGAAGAACATTTCTACTCAAACTGAATTAACTTAATAGTATGCTACTATTATTTAACAGCTGAAATAATTGGTCAACAAATAATGTCATTTTTTTTCAGATTAATCTATATCATTACTAGAAAATACTGCATATATTAATTACTCTGGACTTTGCATGTCTTCTCTCACTAAATAATTTTGATAATCTTATTTTATCTAAATGGATTTGAATTTGCACAATATAGGCTAAACATAAAATGCCCCTTTTTAACCATATATAGTTAAGCCTAATATTTCAAATGAATAATAAAATGAAGACTTAGAAAAGTATATAAGTAATTATAAGCATTTCTTCCTTGTTTTTCATTTTTGGAGTATTTATTTATGAAGAATTCTGTACTGTTCATTTGTTCAAAAAATGTTTGATATATTTTAAAAATTTATAATTTAAACTAGATTCTATACTTCTTTCTCATATTTAGTTCCTTTCTGAAAAAGGGAGAAAACAGACATCAGTGTAATAGAAGACAAGCTACATAGCTAACCATGTCTTTCCTTTTGACTATCAGTTAGTGATAGCAAATAGCCATAGTAAAAAATTTAGGGAGTACCATAGACCCAGAACACTAATACACAATTACATATTTACCAGCAACCAGAGCATCTTTAGGCCAGCGACTAAACCAATCTGTGGTACATCCTGAGATAAGTGCAGGGAACTTCAAAGCTCGATTTCGGAATTTTTCACCTACTGGAGAAAAGCAAAGTACAATATGGAGGTTCTGTCGGACCCTGCTCATGAAGTAGTCATACAAATTTTCATTAGTTGGAGGTCGTCTGGGGTATTCTTTTTTCATGACTGATATAACATCACTATTAATTTCATCAATTTCATCACGAGCAAATAGGTTAGAGACCTTAAAAAGTAAACACAGACATAGAATTCCAGTGTTAGGGAAAAAATATTGCAAAATATGATATAGTTTTAAAAATAATTATATGCAAAGTATACTATATCTTATCAATGACCAGATTTTAATACTTCATTTCTGTTCTCAAACCCACTTTTTTAAAGTTCCAAAGATCTCAATATGACATATGCATCTATTCTGTAATATGTGAGTAATTCTGTAACATATTATAAAATATATAAGTTTTTCATATTGTTTTACATTTCTTACTCTCAGTATATCAGTTTTCAAGTGCTCATTTCCATAGTTCATTTGGGAGTTATTCTTCAACAAGTTCAACCTTTTATCAGCACCTACCACTGAACTCTTAGCCACACCATTACTCTGATAGAACAAAACATGAAAAGCTATAAAGGAATAGGACACAAAAACATGAAAAATAAATCCACTCCTACCTCACCAGATGATAAAACATTATTCATATATTCCAAAAATGACTCATCTTTAATCTCATTGTCAGTGAAAATAAAGCTGATTCCTTTGCCTTGCTGACCTGCTGTCCTATATAAAAGCTTCAGGTCATCCATCAGGTTTGATGTACTATAAGATCTAAAATAATAACATGAGAATGTCATTGACAAAAACTTCATCACAAGATATGAAGAATATCTGCCCCATCCTTTTTATTTAATGTCAAGGAAAAAGCCTCACCACTTAGAATCCCCAGGTAGGAGGAAGGCTTTACTTGAAATGTCCTGGGTCACTTCTATGTTTTGAGGATTACTGAGATAATTTCTGAAACCAGCTCCTAATTTTCTTTTCTAAGAACTTGGAGAGGTATAACCACTATATCCACCTTCATTCAACATTATATGCTCTTTTAGGATTAAAAAAAAGTTTTACCAAGAAGGTCTTCCATTCCAAATGAACATAAAGAAATATTTCTACTTTCTAGCCTCTATCATTAATGTTGTATACACATGGAAATCTTTATTTCTCCTTTACCCTCTTTTTTTTTTCAAAGTGGTGCTATCTTATTTCCCCTCATTCCTTTCAGGACTGATAGCTTTAAAAATTACTCGTTCCCATTCTTTCATTCCATATTTATAGCACAATAGTTTGTTAAGGTTTGAATATCATGCATCTCTTTAGCTTTGACTCCTATTTCCATCTAATTTTACACAAAGACTTTGGAATGAAGACATGGAAGACACATATTTAAACTGTCCTTCCTTACCTATGAAGCAGGCTGCGTGGGAGATGAGGAGAGAGAGAGACAAACAATTTATAATTAGATAATGATTAAAGAAAATTATTGGGCTGGCTGTCTTGACCAGTCAAAATTTATGGTTTATACAGATCAAATAAGAATTTTTAAAAATTAATGAGCATTTCTTAGTCATCAGGAGGGTATCAAAATATTTATTTTGGGGATAGTAATTTTTTGTACTCACTACCAACGTTGGTTTTACTATTAAAACAAACTTTTCTACTTTAGGAAACATCAAAACTGACCAAAAATAATGTCTTACCAATCATAGAAGGTTAAAATGTTAACCCAGAGTTAGATATAAACTTATCACAGCTAAGAACAGATTTGATTATGTATATATGTCTTTCAGAAATTATCTAATGGTAATTGGCTTCTAGAAATCAAAGCACAATAATATTTGCTAAGCACCCATCTAAACCTAGTTCTATGAGAGACATTTTATAAATTAAATTAAAATAATACAGTCCAGTTGCTTCCATTTTAAATTTACACACCTCATCAATGGTTCAAATATTCAGTGAAACCAGTTCACAACATATGAGATGAGGGTATCAACTTTCAAAATTTAATGTTTACTATTAAATAATTAATTAAATTATACTAAATAAATATTTTTTAATTTAGTGCTTAGCATTTAATAAATCACACTCACACTTCTTCCTCTAACTCCCATACAAAGACCTTCTCTTTGCTTCTCTTGCCAAGCCAATCATGAAGTTACCAAGTCAACAACATATTAGAACATCTTTTGGAAAGAAATTACAGGACTGTACCCAATCAATACTTATTCTGGTATCAAAACCAAAATCCTTCAATAAATTCAAATAATGAGAAAATATCAGTGAGGTTCCCCCACCCTTACAATAGGTAAACCTAAATCACAGAGTAGTCCATGTCTCTATGGAAAGCTGCTAGGTGTTCCCCACACAAAACATTCAATCTCTTTTTCAGTGCCTTTGACCGTGGCAAAAATGTACACCCCCTTTATCTACAGCTGGTAATAATCCCTAATGTTCTTTAAATGCAAGTGTCTTCTCTCACTCAAAGCCTTCTGTGATCTTTCCAGATGTCTCTCTTTGTGACTCCCTGTCTCTATGTCTCTGTCTCTCTCTCTCTCTCTCTCTCCCCCAATAATTTTGTATTACTTTGTATATATCTATCTTCTATTTACTTGCTTTTTAACATGCTATATCCCTCCAATATAAGGTAATCTTCTCAAAGGAACAGACTATTGCTTTGTTCTTTTGGTGTGTGGGTGTGTGTTTCTTTAATTTGTTTTGTGTTTTCTCTCTAGCACCTAGAAGAGTAAATCTTAACTTCTTCTTTGACTTTTCTAACTCATACATGCTAATTTCCTCTCTCTTTGCTTCCCATGCACCAAGGCACTATCTTTCTTTGTTTTCATTTCTCATCAAACATTAATTTTATTTATTCATTTATTTATTTGTTCATTCATTCATTTATTTGTTTGTTTGTTTATATTGAACACATATTAGGAGATATACAAAGAATTGGAGGTTGTTATAGATCAAGACCAATTTCTTTAATTATATTTTCTAAGATTATTATAGGCCACAGACTAAGACCAATTTCTTAAATTATATGAATTTCTGCCTAATATATCACCATATTTTTTCATGAACTGACACAACTATCTCCAACACAAGTTTTAGCTGTGAGTCTTTTTATAAAAATTTGCTTCACATTCATTAAACAAGACACATGCAAACAAACCTTGTTAAAGTGATCTGGAAGGAATCATAGCCAGCAATGAATGATGCCAGTCGAGTCAGACTTTGCTTTCCTGATCCACCTACACCCACAAGAAGGGCATTTCCATGGGGAGTACGAAGGATACGAGAAATCTGAAGCACAAAATGAGCAAAGCATAAATGTTATTTGAGCTATATGAATAAAGCCCATCTCCAAATTCTGAATACATTATCCTCCAAAATTCATATATGAATCAGTACGTGGAACTCAACTCATTTTCCCTTTGAAAAAATGTATATTATCATTAAGGTTGGTTCTCAATTCATATCAATTTGATTAAAATATTATATTCCTGTGAACAGATAAAATAATCTATAAATAGACATAGTCTCTGCCTTCATGGATTTTACAGTCTGGCAAAAATTTAAAATACTTATTTAGTTATAATATACTTTAATTATGCTACACCACCCTCAGTATTTCTTTGGAAAGAAAGGAACACATGACCCTCTGCCCTTGAAATGAGTATGGGGTTAATCCACATAAAAGGATGTCAGAAAATATGAACATATGTGTGTGTGTGTGTGTGTGTATGTTTACTGTATTGCAAGTCAGTATGAGTTAGTAGTGTGACATGACAGTTAATAAAGCTAATGCAATTTTGAGCTCAACTAAGAAAAATATAGCATACAAAACAAAGGAGGCAATAGTCCTTTTGTAGTCATTAGTATGGCCATAACATTGACAAACTATTGCTACTCAGAAGTAGGAAACAAGGGTGATGAGAGGATAAAAAGGAATATTCAAAGAAAATTCAAGGAAATGATAATGTTTAATCTATTTAAAAGCCTATTATATAAAAGAGGAATTAGAGTTGTTTTTCTTGACCCCCTTAACTATAACTAGGAAAAAATGAGCAAAAGTTGGATAAAGGTAGAATTTGGCTTGATATAATAAAAAGCTTCCTAACTTTAATTTTCCAAAACTCAAAATGAGATCCCTTAGGAGATAAGAAATCCTCAATTAATAGAGCTTTTCAAGCAAAGAAAGGACAGCCATTTGTCAGAAATATTATATAAAGAATTCTTGTTCAGGCAGAAACAAGACTAGATAACCTTTGAAGTCACTTCTAACTCTGTGTGATTCTAGGCTTCTATGATAATGCAAACAATAGACCTATAGAAGAAGCATGCAAGAAGTGTTTTGTTCCCTCAGGAGGGATGACAAGGTCAGGATCCCATCTATCATTCATTTGTCTGCTAAGGAACTATGAGAACCTTGTGCCATGCCACTCTGAGCTCCTGGTCACTTAGTTGAGAAACTGATATTAATTGGACTGTGACTCCTGCAACAGGGGCCACAAATTACCTACAAAGTTCTAAACTATTTGTGATCTGTGCAAGAGAAGAAAGTGAAATGTTAAATCCTTGGCACAAAGAGAAACAGACCAAGACCTAAATGTTCTATTTTATTTTCCCTCTCTACCTTTTTGTCATTCAGTTAGACATAAGAAGAGTGCCAACAGGTTTTCAAGGCTGCTCTCAAAACTGAAATGAAATTAATCAAATTTCAAAGGAAATGTAGATACAAGCTGTTCTGATAATACACCACAACATTTGGTTCACTGAATATGACAAGTTTTCCACAAGGTTCCTGTAATTGTGGAGATGTGTTAAAGATTATGGACACTTTCAGATGTGACAAGCACTAAGGCCATTCTCTAACTGATAGATATCATCTTAGTTTCTAGTATTTGCTATAATTTAAAAAAAGGTGTTACAAATATTTTTGTAAATATGGATCCTTTCTCTTTTTCATTTTAATTTTTTGAGTTAATATCTAACAGTGACATCACTAGACCACAGGTATAAAGTTTTGCGATTTCGTACAATGTTACTAAACACACATTCACACAACTGTCATTCTCTGATATTTTTATATGTGGAAATGATCATATTTGCTTATGTTTATCAATCTTAAAATAATGAAAATAAAAAAGTTATTTGAAAAAATTCTCTTCCTCCACTTATGTAACCACCACCCAATTTATGACCTCTGACCTTATATAATTACCACCCTAGGTCTCATTTAACTATGTCAATCACGTACAAATTTGTTTCTCTGCTGTAGTGTCTACTCATTCCAATTCATTCTCCATCTGTGGTATCAAACTCAAATTAAAAAACAGATCCCTGTGGCCCCAAATTGACAGTCACAAATTAACATTATACCTGTTTTCTACATGAATGCTAAAATAAATTTCCTAAAATCCACATCTAGTTATATAACTCCCTTGTTCAAAAATTCTTTAAGAGTTCTTTATTATCTCTTGAAATGTGTGGATTTACCCTTTCCTAACCTCTGCTTTTGTCTACTGATCTAACTCATTGATGTAAGACATCCTGATATATAAAGCACTGAAATAAGGACTGTATACCTTGTTATATATGGCTTAAAATTCCCAGTTCTGTAGAAAAGTTGATCCTCTCTTCAAGGTCACAAAGACAGATCAGGAGTTCTAAAGATAAGACTCCTCAATTAATCAACATTTATTCTAGCTGCAGAGTTTTAGATTTTCTATGAAACTATTCTCCCCATTTTTTTATTCCAGAACAGCTCTTTATTCACTTTCTTAAAAGAAGCAGTGAAAAGCATCTGACCTTTTTCATTTTTCTCTAAGACAGGAATATGAAGAAGTGGTTGATAATACCCAAAGGAAGAGATTATCAATTATCCTTTGACCCTCCAAGACAATTACCAGAAGAAAACCTAGTGGAATGTTGGTGATCACTTTTCTATATTAAACACCCATGATCATGTTGTGATATTTGTTAATGAGTATATCTGCCTTATCCTAACCTTTGAAAAATCAACAATGGTTGCTATATGCATAAATGTAATTTTCTTTGTGGTAAAGGGCTGCTCTTTCCATCTCCCTACTCAAAGTAATACAGGAGCAAACCATTCAATATTTCCAAACCAAGGTGGGAAAAGAGACACAAAAACAGAGACAGAGACACAGAAACAGAGGTACAGAGAGAGACAGACACAGAGAGAGGGATAGATAGAGACAAAGGGGGAATAGATAAATATGTGGTATATAGATGAATAGACAAAGAAAGAGAGAAAAAGATAAAACTCCCTATGCTTGCTTATTTTGTTTTATTAAAGAGACCTTTCTTTGCTTTATTATACTCCTCAAATTCAAATCTCAAGTCAAGCAAAACTCTTCTTGCTTTAGAGACATGTCTTTATGAGTATTAAATAAAAGTAGACAAATTCCTTGCTAAGTATCAATTTTTTGTATGCCTTTTATATACATACATACCTTATTGTTTGCATCACTCTTGAAACAAAAACCTTGTTTGAGAAAGTAAAATGCATCATTTTTAAAATATTCTTTTCATTATTTTTAAGTATCCCATTGATTCTTTGGTTAGTATTGATTTAGGATTTCTAAGACAATGTAGTAATCCATTCCATTTATTAAGCCATCCATTAATTAACAAGCATGAGATCAAAAGCCTGCTAACCACGTCTTCAAATTTGACTTCAAATAAGTAAATTTTGCATGTGGGTTATCTCTTTTTTTCTTCAACTAGGCCACTGACTTCCACAAAACCATCCTTTTAGAAAGTATTTTCTGCCAAGTAATAGGCAAGATCAATGAGTCTAACACCCAAACTGTCATTTCAGCACCATAGCATGTCCTGCTCTCAACAATCTGGCTCCAACTCACATTTCTAGGATTTTTTCACATTACTCTGATTTATGCAATCTACATTCCAGAAAACAAGACTTATAGTCAGATCTTGAACTCAACATTCCCACTATAATACACACAGATTGTCTTTTCATTCCCCCTCCTCATTCTTGTATTTTCTCCTCATCTCTTCATTTCAGAGGATCTTTATTTCAATGCTTAACTCTGTGATGCCTTCCCTCATCCCTTTTAGTTATTGGTTTCTATTTCTCCTCTCAAAATGCTTTATTTTCACTTATCTGTTCATCTCATTATAAAGGTAATGGAATTTTTTAAAAATTACACCAGGAAAATTCAAATTCTAGATTATCTTACCAAGATGAAAATCTTTTAAAATATGTCCCATAATGGGCTGGCTACTTGTTGTTTGAAGAGAAATGAAGTTAAGTCTGTAGAAAGATTGGGTGCTAGATAATGATTTTGTTTTGTTTAGCATAAAAACTTTAAAAGATATTCTATTAAAGTATAAAAAAAGTTTGGATCTTCATTATTTGAGGAAGTATTCACAATGAAGAATTACAAATCTTAGAAATGCATGTTATATCTCCCAGTAGTGTGCAAATTTATTCAAAATGAATACTATTATTTATGCCTTTGTATCTCTAATTAGAAGCACAGTTCATTGGACACAATAACTTTTTTTTCAAAAATTTTAACAAAATTATAAAATTATTACTTTGGAAGGTTTTTAAGTCAATTTTTAAATCACCTTGAGCTTTTAAAATTAAAAATACTATTTACAAAATGTGTCAACCAAGCCTCCCAAAAGATTATTTTTCCTTGTTAAATAGAGATCGTGAGGCAGACATCTTTAACAACTCAATATTACTGTTTCACTTGTGAATAAAGTAAACTGATATTTCTTTCAAATTTTAAACATAATCAACAAGGTAGAGCTTTTAATTAAACAATTAACTTGTAACTAAAGATATCTGACAGATATATTTGGGGCATGAAGTAGGCATTTGGAGCCACTCTTAGGCCTGAGTTTTTTCCTGCTACCTCAAATGTATCCACAAAATGCCACCTTTTGGTGTTGCTTACTGTTTCTGTCCTTTCTTATAGATGTGTCACACATATTCTTAGCGCAAAGACCCCCCATGTATAGGGTTTTGATCTTACTTACAGAGAAAGTGATAATACAGAGGCTCATTGGAGAGAAAAATTTAAAAGTAAAAACAGGTCTCCTGATTTAGATCTCTAGTCATGTTACCTTCAGTCCCTGATTGTCAATGAAAAATCACATAATCATTTGTCCTATTCCACAGGCATGTGTGTCAATCTATTCTTCAGTTCCCCCAAACAATCAGAACTGCTACTAAGAGGCTGTCATTTACCTCAAGAAACATACTCAATAGGCTAATTTAGAGGATTTCCACATATATGACTCAAATATTCAGCCCCACAAAAAACTCCCTACCTAAAATGGAAAATTCATGAGGAAATTTCTGCTCTTATGGAAATTTGAGTTACCTATTTCTGTTCCCAAGGAAGCCATTGAACATCTGAAAGTCACCTTCCACACTGTGAATATATGATAACTATTTAGGAACAATATTCTTTCCTTTTCCTTTATTGACTAAATGTAGGGAGATTTCTGATCTTACTGAACTACTTATAATCAGCTTTCATTTTTCCATATAAATAAACAAATACTAAAAGCATATATTAAATACTTACTATGTGCCAAGTAGTGTCCTAAGAACTGAAGATATAAATACAAAAAAAATATAGTTCCTCGATATCAAGGAATTTATATTGTTATTGGGGATGAAAACACATAAAAAGGAGCTAAAAGTGGTTAGGTCAAATGCATAGAAATGGCCAGGATATGACATAAGGGGAAGGAAGCAAACATTTATAAAGTACTTAATATGTGCCAAAAGATATTACCTTACTTGATTTTCACAACCCTGGAAGGTTATAGTCCCATTTTTACAACTGAGGAAATTGAAGCAGATGATTATTTTTTTTTTCCCCAGGCTCATACAGCAACTAAGTGTCTGAGACCAGATTTGAATTCAGGTCTTCCTGAATCCAGGCTCAGTGCTCTCTCCACTGCCTCATTGAGCTACATGGATGGCTGCTTTCAAGCAAGATAAGGAAAAATATCATATATGAGAGCTCAGAGTCATTTCAAGACTAAAATCCATGGTTCATATAGGAGGAGGATAAAAAGTTAAAGATGGCTAGAATACAGTGAGCATGTGGCACAGCTAGGTGGTGCAGTGGATAGAGCACCGGCCCTGGATTCAGGAAGACCTGAGTTAAAATGCGGCCTCAGACACATAACACTTACTAGCTGTGTGACCCTGGACAAGTCACTTAACCCCATTGCCAGCCCCACCCAAAAACAAACAAACAAAAATGTCCAGAAAGTGATGTGAAGACCTAGTTCTGAACAAGATGTGGTGAAAGTTCACCTGTCATTGATAATCTTCCCATTGGAGTACACCTAGGTTTGACTTAAAATTACTCTTTGCACTTATAACTAAATATAGGTGTCTGATATTCTCAGAATTCAGAGCACACCGAAAAAATGATAATCATGTTATGAAAATGCAACACAGGAGTCCTTATGTGTCCTACTCTACTTCAGACTAGAGCATATTTACTATTTTTCCATGCTGGGAATGATATTTAACCTTAGTGATCATCTAATCCAATCCAATTATTTGACAAATGATGAAAGAACAGGCTGGGAAAAATGAAGTGACAAGCCTAAATTCAGACAAGGAGTAAAAAAAGAAAAACTCTACAATAGCCAAATGCACATTTAGATTTCACCAAAATTATCTCTTATATGATTTTGAACACTGATAATACCTTTTCTGATCAAAATTTCCTTTTCTTCTATCTCTCCCTCTGACTTACTTCTCCTAAACCAACTTTTCACTCTCACTATGGCCTCCAGACTATCCCTTCTTATTTCCCATGTCATAAACCCTCCTTTGGTCTCATTTTCCACCTTTCAGTCTTAACTCTCAATTAACCAGTTCGACTATGATGTAATAAATATTTTTTTAATTTAATTTAATTTGAGATGTAAAAGACAGGATCTAAGGGAGCTCACAATGGATGACCTCAATCTTTTTTTAGGGAAGCAAAAGGCAAGATAATCTGTTAATGGGGGAAGAATTAGAAGTTGAATTGGGGATGAAAGAAGAAAGAAGTTTTTAACCAGTTGATGTGTGGGATGTAATATGACATTAATCAGAGATGAATAAACTGTATTGTGCCATAAGTCTATTCAGGTTAGAGACTCTATGTTTGTA
This sequence comes from Phascolarctos cinereus, assembly GCF_003287225.1. NCBI lineage: Eukaryota > Metazoa > Chordata > Mammalia > Diprotodontia > Phascolarctidae > Phascolarctos > Phascolarctos cinereus. The sequence goes on from NW_027555847.1 coordinate 414,055,809, forward strand.
ATGAACCAACTGTGACTTTTTTCAGCAGTATTGATCAGCTTCGGAACAGAAATTGAATGGGCAGATATTAAGGGCTTGCTGAAATGGTGCAGAACAGCAAAATAAACAGGCAAGGGTTTCAATGGTTGAAGGAAGTACATTGTTGAAAAAGTTTGGTCTCTAACAAAATTATAAAGATCAAATATGACTCAAATATAGGGATCTGAGACAATGTTTCCAACCCAACCCTTTGGGAAGGTAGAAGGTTAAAAGGTGTTACACATGTTTCTTTTTGGAATCTTTCAGTATATTGATCAGTTGTGCCAAATTGTTTTCCCTCTTTAAACAATACAATTTGCTATATGGGATGCTTTCTAGGAGACAGATGAAGAGGCATACCAGGGATAATTGCAATGATGTAAGAAATGGAAGACATAAATAGAAACTTATTTTTAAAAAGAATGACATCAATAAAAATCTAGAATAATATGTCAAAAAAATAGAAAGTCTAGGAAACTTTTCCCTAGAAAAGCTGGATGGAAGAGATTTATGCTTTCACAGGCAATACTCTTTTTCTGGCCTATTTTAAAATATTCACTATTTTTTGGTGTTCATTAAATTCATAGTAAACTGTAAAAAAAAGAAAAGAAAAGAAAAGAAAAAAGAGAAGAATCATGTAAAGACTATGAAGAAAGGGTAGTGAATCCCGTACTAGAGTAACCTCCTATTCTGCCATCTGAAAAAGTCAGAGCTCTCTTTGAAGGTTAAAAAAAAAAAAACAGCTCAGGAGAAAGGAGGATAAAATGGGTAAGAGAGGACAGGAAATCCTGAGGTCTTCCAACTAGAAATAATTTCTTTCTTTGCTTTACTCTCATAGCATTTTCCTTGTACCTCATCTTTAACAGTTAGTATATTTTCCCTTATATCATATTTCTGTACATAGCTTATCTCCTCTATATAAGATCCTTAAAGACAGGGAAAATATTCATCTTCATATTTTCCATCACACCTGAAATAGAATCTTGTCCATGGTAGTTACCCATAAAGGCTTGATAAATTTTTTAAGCCTGAGTTGAAATATGAAGCCTTTCAAAAGAGTGCCTTCTAGGGTGCCAAATATAAGAAAAATAGAAGTCAACAGAGTGAAAGGATCCAAAAAGGCAATAAAGTAAAAGTCATATTTTTTTTTGCCCTGTGAATAAGTAGAATAATAAAGAAACAATAATATGAGCTATGTGTTTCCAGATGATGGAGACTTGCCTGTCCTAAAAATAAATACCAAAAAGAAACATTTGATGATAGGAAAGAAAATTACACATGTAACTGAATTGTCATTTAGTTTAAATTTGTTTGTATTCAGTTACATTATGTATGGTTTTTCAGAACATCATAATAAGAAGCCTTTTTTTCTTGATAATTTATTTTTAGTTTTCAACATTAATTTCCATAATATTTTGAGTTTTAAATTTTTTCCCCTTCCCACTCCTCTCCCCCCAAGATGGGGTGCAATCTGATATAAGCTCTATTTATATATTCAAATTAAGCATATTTTCCAATTAGTCATGATGTGAAGAACAATTAGAACTAATGGGAGGAACTATAAGAGTAAAACAATGAAACAAAACAACAAAGGAAAAGGAGAGCAAATAGTCTGCTTCCATCTGCATTCAGACTCCATAGTTCAATAAGAAGTCTTTTTGACCAAGCTTTGAACTCAAATGCCAATCATCTTCATTCTACATAACAAAAACATTGAGCTAGAAGCATGATAGCAACGCTGACTGCCATTAATATCTCTCACATATGAAGTATATGTTATTATTTCAAACCTATAGGTGCAATATGTCAAATCAAGTTTAAAAATTAAATTGGAATTGATTTTAATTTTGAATTTAATTTTTCTCCTAAGAGATGAAAGTTAAGAGAGAACAAATATTCTGGTGGGGAACGAACTCTCTGTCACTTCCACAAGGCACTGTTAGCAATACACTAGGTACCTTAACTAAATGAATCATGGCATCTGCAAAAAACACCATGTCCATGCCAACTCCACGGATGCTTTCATTGTATATTTGTAAAAATGTATTTAAGCGATCTCTCAGTTGATTAAAAGATTCAATTGGCTCATAAATTTTGGGCATGTTGACATTAGTTTCTTCTGAGTCTTCACCTAATACAGAAAAACAATTTTAATATTCATAAGCAAAATACATATTTTATGTTTAAATAATTCTTCAGTACACATTATACATTTTCTAAATATTTAACATCATGTGTTTATGTAAAAAACTACTGAAACCTAATTTCTAAGAGGAAAAATTACTATAATTGTATTGAATAAGCCATTTAAGGACATGCAAATTCACTGGGAGCTACCACAATGAATGGCTTTCTAAACATCTTAAAATTTCTACCATTTAAAAAGAAAAAATTTCACCACCTTTCAATCCACCCTACTCATATATAACAATATAATAATTTTCATATGGTGAAGGTAAAAAAGGTGTTATTTTAGCAAGAGAAGTGTTTTTTCCAATCTTTCTTTTAAATGTTAAAAAAAAATGACTCATTTATGGAGCCCTTTATAATAGTCTTCATGTTGTTAGATTGTTTAATGGTTCATAAATATTAAAATCCAGCACTGTCACAAAGAAGAAGAAATAGCATTCCTTAAAAACAGAAAAGGCTATGTATTTGGAAGTAAACATAATGGATATCATGTTAAGTTTTCTCCTTATTAAATTTTGGTTAATTTTTTTGGTTGGAATTAGAGGAAATTAAATGAAGTATTCTGCCTCACAAAATGCCTTTGCCATTATAGAACTTTCTTTTCTCCTAATTTCAAATAAAAGCTGTCAGTTCCTTTTTGTGGGAGGATATCTCCAAATGCTTATGCTGCATTAAACCTCCTTTTTTAAATGGTAATTCAAAAACTTTCGATAACTACACATAATATTGCTACATCAGCTAAAGACTGCCTGTCATCTCCAACCATTCTAAAGATATAAATGGCATGTATAACAAGCTATATTTTCCTTCTAATTGAAAAAAATAAATTGAAGTTCATTCTGTGTATCTTGAATTGCTTCTGCCTGGAGGAGGCAAAGTAAACCCATTTAAAATCATACAAGAGAAAAACAATTACCTCATTACTTTTTCCACAAGGAAAATACAAAATATCTGTTTAGAAAAACCACTCAACCACACTATTGTGGAATTACTTTCACAACAACTTCTATTTCAACACTCTCCTCCTACTTATAACCATTCTCTCCTTTGTCCTATAATTGTAGTCTTCCCTTTTTATTTGTTTCTCATTTTAATTATTTAAGCACTGCCTCAATGCTTACCTTCCACACTAACAAATTCCTAATTTCCTATTGGATAATTTTCACTTCCATCTGTACAACTAAAAATTTATTGAAATTAATAAGGATGTTATTCATAATTTATCTTCAAAATACCTTCATAATATTTATTACATACAAATGGAAACTGCTGACATATATCTCCATTCTTCAACAATATTGGGGGGGGGGAGACTTTTTCATTATTTGCTTAGAATTTTTAGAATTACCTGTAGCTTCAGGTGGATCCCTTAAGAAATCAACAAAGTAAGAATCAACTCCACAATCCACCAAAAGCTTCTTTTCTTCACCAAACTTCTCCTCCACCAAGTTTGCTAAAGTTGAATCAAACCAGTTCACATCCTCTGATACAGTGAACCGATCAGCAATAACCCGTTTACATTCATGTTTCCACAACTTAATCAATACCTGTTGAAAGTGTAATTTAAATACGTAAAGAATCCATATGAATAACTTGTTAGTATATTTTCAATTATATTTGGAAATGGCATTTGAAATCCATTTTTTCTTTCTTAATCTCTTTATTCTCTATACATGTAGCTATAGCTAGGTCATGGTAACTTACCCATTATTTATCAAATGCATAAAGCAAGGAGCCAAAGATTTTTTACCTGCCTGAAATAACCTTTGATATTTTATTTTTAATAATAATTTGAAGTTCATGCTTATAATTTAAATTTCTTTCTGCTTGGAAGACTTGAATTGAAATCTACTTCAAATTGAACAATAGAAAAATATATTAACATAAAATAAAGAGCCAGAGATATTTAATGAAATGAGTTTAACATTTGATTTTTAAAAGAAGTTCATTTTCAGTCTCTTAACTCTTTTTTTCTTTGAAAAAAGCTGTTCAATCAAAGTGAGTTCACTTAAACTCAAACAGCTGGAAAATAATGAAACTATTTCCTCTTCCATATGAAAAGTTTGTCTGTTATTTATGTTTACAGGTGACACAAAGCAAGGAGGAATAGCCATCACCTTAGATATAGGGTAGCTAATATGTTGGGTATATTATGTTCAATTCTGGGTACGCTATTTAAGAAAAAACATTAGCAAGCTAGAGCAAATAAGGACAAAGGCAACTGGGATGGCCAGAGAAGGGGAAGGTGTATCACAGAGAGTGAATTAAAGAAACTGATGATGTTCAGACTGAAGAATGGAAGACTTGAGCAGGGAGTATATGAGATCAGAATATCAGTAAAGACATTAAATACTTGCAAGATAAAAGAATCTTAAATGAGAATTGGCAAGAAAACCCACTTCTGAAGGCTACAAATAAATCGTTAAATTAAAGGTTAAAAGCAGCCCAACATAAGGAAAAATAAGTGATCTCATACTTATCACAAAGACATAATAGTATTAGATCCAACGCTGGTATATGGTTCTGAATTACAAAGAAATTTTTTAGATAAAAGGAATGATGATGTAATACCTTTGTATATTAAGAAGATACATTAAATGAAGAATTTTTTTTAAAACTAAGGAAAACTAGAGTGGAAAGCAATGGGATAAATATCGCAAGGAGTAGAAACAAATACAATATTGTCTTTGAAGAGTGATGGATACTACAGCCCACTTGAACAAAGAAAAAAGGAATATAAGAAAATTTTGCTAAACATATTAAAATGGGCTCTAAGGCATAAGATAATAGTGGTGACTTGAATTATATGGATAACTGTTAGAGTTTTCTCTTGGCTCAAAGTAAAGCAATTAATTATTCCTTGCCTAAATTTAATGATAACCTCATAATTCAAAAGGTTAAAGAATTAACAGGAACTATAGTAGAATGAAGTGATTGCTAAGAAACGGGTAGGAACTACAGAAGGAAATGACCACTTTGTCTTAGCTTCATAACTATTAAGGAGAAAAAAATCCAGGCATAACTTAAACGCATTCCAGATTTGGGAAGAACAGATTTCTAAAAGTTCAGAGAAAAGATAGGTAGAAATTTATGTCCTGAAATTCCACAGGAAAAGTCAGTCCAAGAGGGAAGGTTAGGAATATCTTTAAAAAAAAAAATCTATAAGCACAAAGAGAAGCAATTCCACTGAACAAGAGAAGAGGAGTCTATTTCAAAAATCTATATGGATACACAGGAAACTTATCAACAATCACAGTTTTTCAAAAACAAGTATAAAACACAAAAGAGAGGCAAGTCATGGAAAATTAATACAAAAGTAAGCCAGGCTAATGTGGAAATATATTTAACATGATTGTACATGTATAATCTATATCAGATTGTTTGCCATCTCAGGGAGGGAGTGGGGGACAGAGGGAGAAAAAATTTAGAACTCAAAACCTTACTAAAAATGTTGAGAACTATCTTACATATAATTGGAAAGATAAAATTCTATTTTTTTAAAGAAGTAAGTCAGAGCCTGGAAGACAAAAATCAGGAGTGTGATCTTTAAAATGAGTTAAGCCTGGATAAATACCATTGTTGTTTTTTGTAGAAGGGGACTTTTTTTTAAGGCATTGAACTATATTGGATGCTTTATTGGATGATAATAAAGATGATAGAGATAAGTCAAAGATGCTTAATTCTTACTTTGTTTCTGTTTTCTCTACCAAGGAGAATAAAATTTAGGCTGGAAAAAAGAAAACAACAATGACTAATACAAAGAAGTACACTCCAAATTAGTAGAGGAAGTATTGAGAAAGCATCTACCTGTTTTGGTTAAGTTCAAGTCACTAGGTCAAGTGAACTACAACCCAAATTACTGAAGGAACTACTGAATGTGACTATAGAGCAATTGTCCTTGAGCTCTGAAAGATCTTAGAGAATTGGAGCAAGTTCTGCAATCCTGAAGAAAACAAAATAATGGCTTAATATGGGGGGGGTGGAGAAGGAAGAGAATAAAATCTACAAGATAAATGCTAACAATTCCTTGGAAAATTCTGGGACATATTATTACATGGCTCATTAGTGATCAGAAGGACAGCATGAGAAATCAGATGGAGTTCTGGAATGAGTTAGAGTCAATTAATCAATCAGCAAGAACTTATTAAGCAGCATTGTAAAAGGAAGGCAATGTAATTAAATGAAAAGAACACTGGCTCTATAGTTAAAGGCTTCTTAAGCTTACTACCTATATGACATTGGGCACATTAACATTCCTGGGCCTCAGTTTCCTCATCTCTAAAATGGGAAGTTTAGACTAAACAGCTATGGTCCCTTCTAGCTCTGGGTCTATGAAACCATCAACACCTGCGATAGTCCAGATACTGTGCTACATGCTTAAGAATAAAAAGATAAAAATAATTAAAATCCCTACTCTAAAGGAGTTTAAATCCCATTAGGGGAGATAGCATTTCAAATATAAGTACACAGATAGGAATAGGGACCAGAACTGTGATTTCACTGGTATTTGGGAACTCCCAGGTAAGGAAACTCCTTCTATGTCAACCAAAGCAGGTCTTCCTACAATTTACAATTTTAAAAAATTGACTACAGCACTAAGACATTAAGTAGTTTTCCCAGAGTTATAAAGCCAGTACGCATCATAGGTGGGACTGGAAATCTTCTCGGCTTGAAGAGGCTTGAATCTATCCACTATTCCACACTACCTCACTATATAAACATATACAGAATAAATATAAACCAAATAATACAGAAGTTGTTCCCTAAGGTTACAAGGGTAGAAAGCAAGAGAGGCAGGATACACATCCATGTCCTTTGACTCTAAAATTACATTTTTTCTACCATGCCATGCTCCTTCAAAAGATTTTAGTGGATACTATGAAAATAATTTGGCTTATTTTGTCAATAGAGACATCCAACTCAAATAAATTAAGGCACAAAGAGACTATGCTGTTGGTAAGTCGTTTCTCAGTCATGTCTGACTCTTTGTGTCCCCATTTGGGGTTTTCTTGGCAAATATACTGGAGTGGTTTGCCTTCTCCGTCTCATTTTATAAATGAAGAAATTGAGGTAAACAGGGTTAAGTGACTTGCCCAGCATTACTGTCTGAGGCCAGACTTGAACTCAGGAAGATGATTCTTCCTGATTCCTGGCCTGGTCCTCTATCTACTGAATCATCTAGCTGCATTAAAGAGACTATAGGTTAGGGTTGAGTAATTATTCACATCAACTAGCAAATTTTATTGAGATTTTGTTTGATTGGTAGGTTGTACTTTTTTTTAACAATCTGAAAAGTTGATTAAATATGATGATGTAGCCAGAATATGAACATGATATTAAAATTTTATGTTCAAAATTTAGATAAAAGCAACATTATAAGATAATGGGAATACTAGGAAAAGGGACTAGAACTGGTAAGGAGAGATCCCACTGACGAATTTCCTCTGTTAGCAAAGTTCCACACCTTTTTAACAACTTACAGTCATAGGGAATTCTCTTGAAAATTGAGGGAATAAGTAATTTATCCAGGGTCACATATCTGTGAGAAACAGGGCTTGAAACTATACTATGTGCCTCTCAACAGTAGTATTCTCATGGTGGAGTCAAGATAGTGGAGTGAAAGCAGTGACTTGCTTGAGCTCTCCCCCAAACCCCTCCAAATACCTATAAAAAAAGGCTCTAAACAAATTCCAAAACAGCAGAACCCACAAAAAGACAGAGTGAAACAAATTTCCAGCCCAAGACAGCCTGGATGGTTGATCAGAAAGGCATATCGTGCCGGGCTGTGAGAGGAGCGTAGTTCGGCATGGGCACGCAGGCCACAGTGAACCTGGAGCAGACCTCAGAGGACTAAATTGTGCACAGCTGTGGCAGTTTCCAGACCTCTCAACCCACGAACGCCAGGGACAGCTTAGAAGGTCAGTGGGAAAAGTCTGTTTCTGCGGTGAGAGAGAAGCTAGGTCTCAGCAACGCCCCCACCCCCTCCCCTTTCCAAGTGTGGCCCCAGGGTGGCAGCTGCCTCCTGAGCTTCTGGCCCACAGACTGAGGGGGAATTGGGTGCCTGATCAGAGAAGGGTTACAGGGATCTCTTTGCCAGTGCTGAGGCAGGAATCTCTTGCTTTACCCTTGCTTGCATCAGGGTCACAGTTCTGGGTGGGGGTCCTGGGGCTAGGAAGAGCACTGGCATGGTGGAGCTTGTAGGGGCTGGGAAGAGGAAATTCTTCTCACTGTTCCAAGACAGAAAAGACTGTTTGTGGTCACTCATAGAGCAGGAGCACAGGCCAGGAAAGGAGCAAACACCTCGACCCTTATCATACCACCTTGGAAGAACTGAAAATTTACAGGTCCTTACAAGTATCTCTGAAAACAGCTGTACAAACCCCCGAAGCTTGGGACAGTACATTCTCCACATTGGAAGCAGACTCTTACCTTAACAAAGAGTTTAAAACTCAAGTAATTGGCCGGAATCATGAGCAAGCAGTGCAAAAAGAGTCAGACTATATTATCTTACTTTGGTGAAAAAGAAGATCAAAACATACAACCAGAAGACAACAAAGTCAAAGCTCCTACATCCAAAGCCTCCAAGAAAAATATGAATCAGTCCCAGGCCTTGGAAGAGCTCAAAAGGGATTTTGAGAAGCAAGTAAGAAGTAGAAAAAACTGGGAAGAGAAATGAGAGTGATGCAAGAAAATCATGAAAAACAAGTCAACAGCTTGCTAAAGGAGACCCAAAAAAATACTGAAGAAAATAACACCTTAAAAAATAGCCTAACCCAAATGGCAAAAGAGGTCCAAAAAGCCAATGAGGAGAAGAATGCCCTAAAAAGAAAAATTGGCCAAATGGAAAAGGAAGTCCAAAAGATTACTGAAGAAAATACTTCCTTAAAAATTAGAATAGAGCAATTGGAAACTAGTGACTTTATGAGAAATCAAGACACTGTAAAACAAATCCAAAAGAATGAAAAATTAGAAACAATGTGAAATATCTCATTGGAAAAACAACTGACCTGGAAAATAGATCCAGGAGAGAGAATTTAAAAATTATTGGACTATCTGAAAGCCATGATCAAAAAAAAGAGCCTAGACATCATCTTTCAAGAAATTATCAAGGAAAACTGCCCTGATATTTTAGAACCAGAGGGCAAAATAGAAATTGAAAGAATCCACCAATCTCTCCTGAAAGAGATCCCCAAAGGAAAACTCCTAGGAATATTGTAGCCAAATTCCAGAGTTCCCAGGTCAAGGAGAAAATATTACAAGCTGCCAGAAGGAAACAATTCAAGTACTGTGGAAACACAATCAGGATAACACAAGATTTAGCAGCTTCTACATTAAAGGACCACAGGCATGGAATATAATATTCCAGAGGGCAAAGGAGATAGGATTACAACCAAGAATCACCTACCCAGCAAAACTGAGTATAATCCTTCAGGGGAAAAAATGGTCATTCAGTGAAATAGAGGACTTTCAAGCATTCTTGATGAAAAGACCAGAGCTGAATAGAAAATTTGACTTTCAAATACAAGACTCACGTGGAACATGAAGAGGTAAACAGGAAAGAGAAATCATAAGAGACTTATTAAGGTTGAACTGTTTACATTCCTGCATGGAAAGATGATATTTATAACTCATGAGACCTTTTTCAGTATGAGGGTAGTTGGAGAGAAAAAATTATATGTTTGTATAGATAGATAGATAGATAGATAGATAGATAGATAGATAGATAGATAGATACATACATACATACATACATACATACATACATACATACATAGAGGGCACAGGGTGAGTTGAAGATTAAGGGGTCATATCTGGAGCATAAAATTAAGGGATGAGAGAGGATTATATTCAGAGAAGAAGAAAGGGAGAGGTAGAATGGGGTAAATTATCTCACAGAAAACAGAAAAGAAAAGCTTCTTACAGTGGAGGGGAAACAGGGGAAGGTGAGAGGAAATGAGTGAATCTTATTCTCATAGGATTTGGCTTAAGAGGAATAACATACACACCATTGGGTATGGAAATCTGCTTACCCTACAGGAAAATAGGGGAGAAGGGGACAAGGTAGCAGGGGTATGATAGAGAGGAGGGCAGATTGGGAAAAGGGCATAATCAGAAGCAAATACTTCTGAGGAGGGACAGAGTCAAAAGAAAGAATAGAATAAATGAGGGGGCAGGATAGGATTAAGGGAAATAGAGTTAGTTTTTCACAACATGTCTACTAAGGAAGTGTTTTGCATAACTGCACATATATGACCTATATTGAGTTGCTTGCCTTTTCAATGAGGGTGGGTGGGGAGGGAGGGAGGGAGAAAATTTGGAACCCAAAGTTTTAAAAATACGTGTTTAAAAAAAAATGTTTTCACATGCAACTGGAAAATAAGAGATATAGGAAATGGGGTACAGAAATCTACAGGAAAATAGAAGGGAAAGGGGATAAGAGGAAGGGGAGAGACAGAAGAGAGGGCAGACTAGGGGAAGGGGTATTCAGAATGCATGCCATCTTGGAGTGGGGGAGGGGTGAGATGGGGTGAAAATTTGGAACTCAAGATCTTGTGGAAGTAAATGGTGAAAACTAAAAATAAATAAATTCATATTAAAGTTCAACAAAAAAAATCAGTTGGAACTCATTTACCTTTAGTAATGGATAAGAGAAAATTATTTTAAAATAAATAATATTTGAACTCTATATTCCACAATTTAATACATACAACAGTAATTTTATTAAGAGAAAATCAAAATAAAGATAACTTACTTTTAATATAGTAAAAGTCAATATTCAGTGCTTAGGCAAATTTTCCTTGGCAAATGCTGTTTTAAATTTATTTCTTTGCAAATCCTTGCAAAGGACAAATAACTCTTTCTTTGCCTAAGTACTCGATGAGCTATCATTTATATAGCACTTTAAGACTTGCAAAAGTACTTTACAAATATTATTTCATTTCATCCCCACAATGACCACAGAGGTGGGTGCTATTATCATTTCACAGATGAGGAAACCGAGGCAGAGAGCAGTTAAGTGACTTGTCCAGGTCAAATAGGTAATAGGAGTCTAAGGAAGATTTTAACTCTGGTCTCTCTGACTCCAGGACCAATGTTTGATTCATGGTACCATCTAGCTAGTCCTAACAACTAATGTGCTTAATTAGAGCTTTGTTGACATCACAGTCTTTTCTGTCTACGCTGCGTGCATAAATACCTTTAAAATTCAGTTACTTAACCACTTAATTTGAGTCAAATAAAGTCTAAGAGAGGGTAAATCTACCATTAGGCTGAGAATCTTGCGTGTATAATGAGAAGGAATTGATCAGATGGCAGAATGAAAAAACAGACCCACCCAGATCTTGCCAAATCCAGTTGGCAATGAGCTTGAAGTGAATTTTGGGAACATTGGACACTCTCACAATTCAAACCTATGCAAAAATACAAATTCTCAAGCCAAATATGAACTATTTAGGAATTAATAAAGCATTACATTTCCTTCCATAGTATGGTCAATTTTTTTTAAATCATATTGCTTGTTCATCTGAAGATTATTTTCATTCTTAAGTCAGAATGTCAAATGGAGTATACTGTCAAAATTAAGTGGATGTATGTACAAAAGTAGGTATATTGTTCAAATCCTTTGACCCACTACTAGGCCTATACTGCAATGTGGTCAAAGACAGAAAGAAAAGTCTCACAAACAAAAATATTTATAGTAGTAATTTTTTCTAATAGCAAAAAAAATTGAAGCAAAATGAGTGTTCACTGATTGGAGAATAAATAAATAAATTGTGTCATAGTAAGGCAATGCAATACTATTGCACCATAAGAAATTGTAAATATAAAGAATTTAGAGGGTTTTTTTTGTTTTGTTTTGTTTTTTGGGGGGTTTAGGCAATGGGGTTAAGTGACTTGCCCAGGGTCACACAGCTAGTAAGCGTTATGTGTCTGAGGCCGATTTGAGCTCAGGTCCTCCTGAATCCAGGGCTGGTGCTCTAGCACTGCACCACCTAGCTGCCTCCTAAGAATTTAGAGAGATTTGAAAAGATTGATGTGACCTAATACAAAATGAAGTAAAGAACCAGAACAACAATATACACAATAACTATAATAATGTAAAGAAAAACAATAATGAAAGACATCAGAACTTGAATCAAGACAACTATTATGATTCTGTAATCATTGAAAGATGAATACATTTCTCTTGAAAATGTGTAAATTTGGCTGTTTCTTTGGTTTGCAAAGTTCATTTTTCACTTTTTTGAAAATGTTGGTTGCTCCCTATGGAAGCGGTGCAGTACAGTGGAAAGGGTGATAAAAGTGGAATCAGCTCCTCTGGGTTTGAATTTCAATGGCCATTTTTTATGTGTCATCTTGGACAAGTCACTTAATCTCTGAGTTTCAATTTCCTCACTTATAAGATGAAAGTCTTGAACTGTATTTCTGAGTTACTTTTTACCTGTCAGTCTATTATTCTATTTCATGAAATTCAGGTACTTCATAGCAGTACACATCTGGATTAGTACTTACTATCAATGTAACTTTCATTAAGACAGTACCTGCTCTCTGGACTTCTCTTATTTATAAAATAAGGAGTTGAACTATATAACCATGGAGGTTCCTTCCAGCTCTAAATCTATGGTCTATTGTCATAGTTCCAGAGGTATGAAGATGAATCACATATTATTCTTCTCAATAAGCAAGTGGTAGATACCAGGTGTCAAAAAAGGTATATGCTGTATGATATCAATAGGCCCATATGTTTTGCTTAATTTTATTTCCTTACAAAGGAGCATTCTATTAAAAGAGGCTCACTGAGAAATAATAATTACTCTAAAAAGAGAATTATTAGTAATATTTTAAAAGAATAAAATGAGTAAAGATTTCTTTTTATAAGACTAAACAATTATATCTATGTTAGAGATTGTCAAGCATTTAACTATATACTTTTTCATTTAAAAATTACTACCTTAATATTATGTAAATCAAGTTGATGTATCTCTTTTTTAAATCTCAGAATAGTATTGGTTTTTCCCTCTTTTGTTAGTCAATAAAATGCATCCTAAATTTTCATGCAATACATTTTCATTATTCCAGGAAGAACAAAATTGCCAAGTAAAACTCTTTACAAATGGTACTATGGTATAACCCATCAGCTGCATCTCTGTGATTTTTTGTATCACTTACATCCATTTCCATGATAACTTCAGAAGTAGTATTCAACATTCCCTGCCAGATCCTGGAAAGATCTCGAAGGTTGAATACATAATGGAATTTGGCAGGGGTAGGCAGCATTTTCATCTTGGTCATCTGCCATAACCTACGAGTCAGTGGCACCAGCTTAACCACAGTATCTCCCACTTCTTCTGAGAAATTCCGTTGGGTACAGTAGTGTCCTGCTCCAATGACTCCTGCAGATAAAAAAAAATATTTATAAGTTAGTTGGAAATATAATTATGCAGCTAAACTAAAAACAAGGATTTTTTATGTATATACACGTAATAGAATTACACATTTGAAATAGGAAGTGCAACCTGTTTTTTACTGTGAATTGATGTCCTGTTGCATTTCAGTGTTCTAATATAAATTCATTTAAATCAACATTTGAAATGATCAAAAAATTAATGAAGGTATATCATAGTAAACTATTAAGCAGTCAACTAAAAAATTTAAAAAGCTAATGAATTTATAAACAAAATAATAATATTTATAGATTATTTAGTTTAGATAATTAAAAACATCCAGCCATTTATTCTACAAGGCCTCTCTTACCTTTCCTAAACTTATATACTCCACAAACATATGTTTCCAGATCATTCCCTTTTACCTAATGAATCTTATTTTATAGAATGAATAGTTTTAAAGCCAAAGTATAACTTGGGCTTATCTAATTCAACCTCTTCATTGTACAGATGAGGAAACTAAGGCCCAGAGAAGCAGTGACTTGCCAAAAGTCCCACAGATGGTGGTGGAGATAAGATTTTAATTAACATCAGTATTCTTTCCAGTTCCCCACACTACCTACCCAAAGAGAACCCAAACCCAAACAGGGACACAAACCCTGAACTCTCAGATTGAGTGTGATGCCCTACCAACTCAGTTATCCAGACTCAGGGAGTCCCTGACCTATATAATCTACCTTATTATCTTTTATTCTGCCCTGAATCTCTGGATCTGGAAGAGAAACTCCTTAATGTAATTTTAACTAGTGTTCCACCAACATCACTTCTAGAAAGGATAAATGACTATACTTACCACCAGACATAGACATATACACAGCATTTAGGGTGTCTCTCTTTTTGAACTAGATGCATAAAAAAGCAGATATAAAGCTATTTTAAACATGAAAGCACAAACTGGCATGATGATAGATTGGTCTGATGATTTCATTTTATGAAATTCTCTCTACTTATTTTCCTGCTAAGAAATTCACTTTAATTCTGTAATTTATTCTGAATAACAAATTGAATCTGTGTTTTGGTGTTTGTGCTGTTTTGTATTGCTTTCTAAGGCTTAAATGACCTTCGTCCAAATGCAATGGAATCCAGTTTGTACATGAAATATCAAGTCATTGACAGAACCACAGCATGGGCTGAGATTGACAATAGCTACATTGTCCAGTAGACACCATTGTGTATTATCAACCCAGACCCACAATATGTGCCAATACTACAGTACAAGGCCAACTCTGTAGAACATTCAAGTCTTTGCATTATTGTATAAGAGTTTGACGTGAGTTTTTAATGGGAAGTAACCTCTGGCAATTAAAAACCATCCACGTACTCAAGTTAAGTGAAAATGTATAGTATTCAATTTCTTCTACATAAGATCAAGCATATTACTCAAGAATGATAGTTCTACCCTGAAGAGCTTCCTAATAATGGTTCAGAGAATCTATAGAATAAGGACCACCCAATGTTGATCCAGTGCTAGCCACTGGGAAGCTTTTGAGTGCTTCCTCAGTTTGTCCCCACCCCAAATCACTTCCTACAAATAATTTCATATTCATCTTACCAAAGATCTTGTCAATGGAAGTATTTGATGGGAGAGTGCAATTAAATATAGAAAACTGCCTCTTGAGTCTCTGGGGTATGTCATTGCGTCCTCCTCCAGGATGAATCATGGCTGCCAAAAACTGGATATCTATGATGCTTGTAAACTCCCCGGGTTTCTCAAGGTTGTAGAATCCATTTTGTTCCATCAACTGCCGAACTATCTCATTGGTAACCTTAAAAAGACAACTCACAACATTAAAACACCTTATTCACCACACAGTTATATATATATATATATAATATATATATATATATATATATATATATATGCGGTCAAAATGATAGGCTTCAGGGTTACAAAGGTTTAAAAATTTGAAAGTAAATTCTTGCTTATGAAAATATATTGGAAATTAAATCCTGACTTGAAAAAAAATTAGTCTTGCCATACCCTGAAACTTACCTGATCTCCCCATTCATTGATTACAGGCATATTTACATCATCAATAAATACAGTCATCTTCTTTCCTGCTGGAGGGCCATATGTTGAGCCCATGCGTTTATCAACATAGCTCTCTATTGTCCGCTATGAAACAAAATAATCAACAGAAACATCTGTGAAAATATGAGCTGAAAGAGAATCGATCATAAAGAACTTTCTGGGAATATTTTCCATTAATATGAATTAGCCGATAAAACCCCAAATGCTACATATGCAAGCAAAAACACATCTGAAGCGTATGAATTATCCCTATAACTTCCCCAGCTCTAATTTGAAAATCTGCTTTAATTTAGGAGGAAAAGGAATTTTAGCTTATGTGAAATTAGAATGTACTTCAATCTCTATATTATACATTTACTTTCTCTTATTTTTTTCTTGTTTTGATGACGCTATAACTTCTATTATGTAAAGACCTTAGGTCTGCTCAGAGCTTTTCTATACTCAGTATTCATTTAACCAGGGCTGATGGCCAGAAAGCTTTTAAGTCTGTACTCTGGGCAGCACAGTCTTTCAAAGTCTATTGGCCAGCTCTCTTAATCAAGCAGACTGCCAGATGGCTTGTGCAGGCCAGCAAAGTTAAATGAAGCTGCTTTTGTGCTCAGGGGTCTGGAAACATATGCAAACTCTATCACCACTACTCTCACTCTCACTCAAACCTAAACTGCAATAGATAGCAGTGTCCTAACTGAATCAAGCTACATACAATCCATAACTACTCAGAAAACACTTGTCTAGCAATGTATACCAGAAAAGTCAAAATGGATAAAGAATTCTCAATGTCCACATTATGTAGGTGGACAGGCAGTCTACCAAAATAGTATAGCTATGCATAAATATTTGGACAGGCATTGCAGATAGACATTGAACTAGGACCAAAAGTAAAAAGAATCAGAGAGCAGGCTGAATAGCATTTGGGGAACTTTATACCAGCACTTTCCTTGTAATATCATTTAAAAAATATGGATTATAGTATCTACAGAATAAAAAAAATTCAAGTGACTCAAATAACACTGGAAAGATCTTGATGGACAACATATTACCAGTGATGACTTTTAGACCAGAAATTTCAGAAAAGATACAATCCAGTAAAATACATATGATCAGAAAGGGGACTAGATTGGTCGTGTAGTGAGAAGAATGGTGAACAGATTGACAGTCTAGGTGCTTTGAGATGTTTTTGGTTTTTTGGTTTCTTTGTTTGTTGTTTTTTTGTTTGTTTGTTTTTATAGGCAATTGGGGTTAAATCACTTGCCCAGGGTCACATAGCTAGTAAGTGTCAAGTGTTTGGTCTGAGGCCAGATTTGAACTCAGGTCCTCCTGACTTCCAGGCCGGTGCTCTATCCACTGTTCCACCTAGCTGCCCCTAGGTGCTTTGAGATGTTAAAAGACCTAGCAGATACCTGGCAAATTGGGCAAATCATCTAGAAAGTATTTGTGAGAAGTCATGGTTAATGCAGGTATTAGAATGGAGAGATGGACAGTTACATATGGAAGAAAAGCAAGCTTTTACATGCACATTTACAGTGATTCATCCAAACTCTGCCCTAGGACTATAAAAAAAAAAGCCTCAAGACTTTTCTCTAAAATTGATATTCACAGGAAAATGGGCATGATTAAAGCAATCCCTGTGTGACTGATTAGAATTGCGATGTAGTGGAATTTCATGAATGAGTAGAGTTCAGATGATGTGTTTGTGTGTGTGTTTGTGTTTGTGCATTTATGTGGTATAATCTATAAAAGGAAAGACTTGCAGCACAAGCTGTGAGTTAGTTTGCATATCAATATAAGTGGTGAGTTAGTAAATGTCAGTGGAAATGTGCAAAGGTAGAGATCTCTGGGCAAAGTTTTTCTTGGTACCTTGTGAGGTTAAGGAAAGATGTGTGTGAGAGTGGGATCAAACAGGGACTCCTAATAATCCAATAGATAGTGGAGAGTACAGCAGGAGGCAAAATTGGTCATTAAGCCTCACTCAGAAAATTTATAGGGAAGATTAATATTCAATTCAACTCAACAAGATTTATTAAGCATGTGCTAGGCATTATTGTAGGCATCAGGGAGACAAAGATGAAAATTGAAACCATAGCCTCAGGGTGATTACATTCTCTACATGTACATGTGACATGAAAAAGTAGATTTAAAAAATATATAAAGTCATTTCAGGGGGGCCAAGTGCATCTCAGGCAAGCTTTGATGGTAGATGGCTCCTATCTATATAATTACCAAAATAAGAAAGAATCCTAGAACTGGAATCAATCTTCAGAGTGACAATCAGTACCATAAAGAGGAAGCATTTACAGCTCTGCCATATAAAATGGCACTATATTGAGTTCCTTGAAAAAAGGAAAAGAACAGACTGTGAAGAACCCAAGGAACCCAAGATATCAATATAAGTGGGGAAAGGAAGACATTCATTGTAACATAATGGGGAAATCTGCACTATAAAAAGAAATATTTATATTAGTGAAAGCAACAATCAACTGAAGAATAATAAGGTAATATTGGATTAAGATCTCTCTCAATCAAGGAGTTACGTAGGAAATGGACCTACTATTTTTACAGGGTGAGGAAATTTTCTCTACCAATATAGGTTGGCACCTTCTCTCCCACTTATATTCTTTGAAAGTTGCCTAAAGCCAGAAAAATTAAATGACTTGCCCAGGATCACACAGACAGTATGTATCAGAAGCAGACCTTGAACACAGGTCTTTTTGGATCTGAACCTGACTCACTAGCTCCAGTGTCATGCTGCCTGGCAAAAGAAATGCTCCATGAATTTGTCATCTTTGTGCAAGGCCAATGCTAATCCTCTCCATATCATTCCAAGCATTTATTCAGCAAACATACATATTGCCTATTAATGTGGGGATACCAAAGACACATTTCTTGACCTCCAGGAGTGTGTAATCTTATTTAGGATTGCTATTTTCCAATATCTAAGCCCTATATTTATAGGCGACTTAAGATTTTTAAATTATTTTATTTATGGTATATGACTACAAAGGAAAGCAAAGAAATGTAGAGTTCAGGAAAAAAATAGAAAAAATCTACTATTTCTTTATGAAGAACAAATAAATTAAAATTCAATATTAGCCAGGATGCCGCCAGTACTTATAAAAAAAGGATATTGTAAAGATTCAAATCCCAGCTCTTGGAAATCATTTCAGCTATGACATGTAACTTGAAAATTATTAACAAAAAAAATCTACTATTATTTTTAATGTGTAATAACAACCTACTCAGATTGTTTTCACAATTAAATTAAATCTAAATTAAATTAAAACAATTGTAGTAGAAAATAAAACAATTCTCAATCATCAAAAATTCCCTCAATGGCAATGGTCCTGCAGCCTAGATAATCATGCACTCTGCTTCCACCTTAAAAAAAAAAATAAGAAATTAGCAAAGTAGATCAGGCTGTGTCCAGCACTAATGGTCAATGGACACTACAACATACTGCAATTCACAGCATTCTGACATCTCTGCAGCAAACGAGAGTCCATGAAACACTGATGCCTGGAAACAGGAGTATAAAGTCTCTGCTTATCACACACACACAAAGTTTTGTGTATTCTGGATGGGGCTGAGAATAGCTGGAAGTGGACAACAATTCCTACACTGATAAACTCTCATCTTGCCCTAATGCCACATCAAAAGTCCCAGGATGATAAGAAGAAAAATGTTACTAGGTTGTATCTTCCTGGAAAAGTCTGAAGTCCACAAAAGGAGGGAGATTAAGTGGCTCCTGGGCCTTCACACTTCACTTTTTGAATATTTGGTATCAACAGGAGCCAATCATTTGTCAAAGCTGGAAGTGTCTGGAAAGATCTAGCAAATAAAGGAAATAAAGTAGCAACATCTTCAATAAAAACAACTTCCTGCTTTGATATTCAACAATGTCTGTTAAACTACACACAATAGGAGCTTACTAGATTTTTGTCATAAAAAAAACCCTGGATAATGACAGCGAATGAGACATGATTATCTAGTAGCAAGAGCATTGGTTCCGAAATCAGAAGACCTAAGTACAAATGCCCGCCCCTGACAATGAACACATGTTTGACCTTGGATAAGTCACTTTACTTCCCTAGGAGGATTGGACCTCTGAGGTCCCTTCTAGCTCTAGCCCTATGATCCTAACATCCTATGCCTTTAGGGTTATAGTCTATTGTAGAAGACTAGAATCTGATTGTTTGAATGGAACTTAGAATTCACAAAACCCAACTTCACATCAATAACAAGACTCTATTGTGCAACTTTCCTATAACACCTAACCTCCTTGTAGTCTATGTTGTCTCTCCCTAGAGAAGTACCCTGATGGCAGAGACTCTTTGGGTTTTTAGGTCAGCAGACACAACTATAAGCACAACATGTTGTAGGGACAATAAGAAAGCTAGGCTGACTGAAAGGGGGGAGAAAGGGAAGATGCTTTGAAAAATGGGCAAATATGTTTGTAAAGGAAAACTGGGATTTGATTATTGAGATGAAAGGAGTTTAGACTTACTCAACTATAAAATATGCGGGTTAAGCTATATCAGAGGCTTTCAACCTGGGTGTCCACAGATCTCCCAAGGGGTCTGTGGGTAGATTTCATGGGATCTGTGAACTTGGATGGGAAAAATTACATCTTTATTTTCACTTGTCTCTAACTGAAATTTCACATTTCCTTGAATTATCATTTTTTTTTAAAATACATGATTCTGAGATTCCATAGGATTCCCCAGACAAATAAAGAGGTACATGAAGCATTTATTGAACACCCACCATATGCTTATGCACTGTGCTAAGCCCTTTACAAATGATCTCCATGACACAAAAAAGAATAAAAAGCCCTGGATTAGATTATGCTTATGGTCTCTTTGAGTTCCAGAACTCCTTAAGTTTCAAAGTCAGAATAATTTGCTAGGATACTCATCAAGGAACCACTACAAATTTTTGGAGGTAGATAGTCACATTTTATTTGGGAGAGAGGTGCTGGACAACAAGGCTCCCATTTTTAGATGTGGCCATTATAGGAATTTGTATTATTTGGCTACATACATTTGTTACAAGTGTTTTGCTTTGCTTTTTTTTTCTAGAAGGAAAGAAAATAAATGGTTGCTAATTGAAAAAAAGCCAAAAAATAGTTTTGAAAAGAAAATTAATCTGGCAGTGGTGACAAGAATAACTGGAGTGAGTAGATACTAGAATCAAGAAGAGCAGATCAAAAGCTGTTGAAGCAGACTTAATATGAGCCAATAAAGGTTTGGACTAAGGTGTCAACTCTGTAAATGAAACAGGAATAGATGCTAGAGACATTTCTAAGGAAGTATAAAAAAAATTGATCATAGAGGATGAAATTGAAGGAAGAATCAAAGATAATTTCCATATCTGTAGCCTAGAAGAATATGGGGGAAATGGAGATAGATAAAAGGAAAATATTTAATTGAGAAAATAAGCAGGTTTCAGTGGGAAATTTAATGAATTCATATTCATAGAATGTTATTGACAAAACATATTTTAGAAATATTCTGGCCCATTACTCCAAAATTATCGATTAAGCTTTCTACATTCTGAGTTTAAGACAATAATGGTACACTTACTTGAAAATAATATTTTGTATGTATACATGTCTATATATGGCCTCTGAGGATATCAGGAGCACTGGGGCCTTTACCTTGTTCAGACAAGTTTCTGGCTTCACTACTACTTAGGATTAGACATTATTAACATTCATAATGATATTTATATTAGATTTTAAAGTTCTTCAAGCATTTTACATGCATTATTATTTAAATCTTCTAACCACTCTATGAGGTATGTACTATAGGTATTATCCTCATTTCACAGATGAGAAAATTGAAGCCCTTTCAAAAAGCTGATGTGATTTGTCCATAATCATATATCTAACAATCAGCAGAACAGGAGTTCAAATTTAGGTCTTCTTGACATGGTTTAGAGTTCTCTCTCCTATAACATGATGCCTGTAAGATCCCCTAGCTAAAGAGTTTCTCTAGAGTTTGTAACAAGGATGTTGGCACCATAGGATACCAACCCCTGGAAGTTTTATTGTAAAATGTTCGTAGAGTGTTTCACAGGATGAGAAGCTGAAGATGGCATCCAGCTAGTAGGAAAGGTACAGTAATCTTGGAAAGCATAAAAAAAATTAAGCTACTGTCCCTGAATATACTCAAAGAAATATTTGGACTTATGGAAGTTTCAGATATAAAAATGACCAAAAGAAAAGGTACCTGGAACATCAAGGGAGTAGTTGCTGAAGAAAAGTTCAAACTTTTGACCATGTGACTTTCAGCATTATATTTTGACATAAATCCTTTGATAATAACAGTTTTAGCTGTTCCTTGCTCTCCAATTAACAATACAGCCTAAAGATAGAAGACGAATAATCTGAGAAACATAATAAAATGACTGAAAGAGAAATCTTTCTTTTTGGCTGAAATCAAAATTAAGTTTTTCTCTCTCAATTTATGTAAAATAATACATGATAATGAATGAGAAAAAAACAGGCCCAATATGACTGAATTATGGTGTAATGAAACAATATATTATTGTGGATATATTATTAATTTTTTTTCTAAATAGCAGCTCTAAAGTGGCTGAAATATAAAAACTTTTTATATTTTCCAAAGCTGTTTCATTAAATGCCACATGCCAAATTAGACTTGAATACTTCAAGAATCAATGGTTTCATCAGTGTGAATATTAACTTCACTGATACTGATCACAAATATTCCACAACTTGGTAGATACACTTCAAGAGTGACTGTGGCCAACAGTTCATCATCTTCTGGACAACCTGGAGATAATCCTCTCATAACTTAGTGAGGTTGGTCCTCAGTTGACAAAGTCTGTTGCCAGGCCTGTCCTTCCACCTCTCAAGCCATGTGGAAGCTGCCAGAACCTTTTTTTTTTACTGGCTTAGTCTTTTAACACCCCCATGTAACCTTCATGCTACAATGAGAAGACTGGTTCTCAGTTGACAAAGTCTGTTGCCTGGCCTATCCTCAGGCCTTTCAAGCCATGTGGAAGCTGCCAGAGCTTATTTTCTCCTGGCTTAGCCTTAATACTCTGAGGAATCTCCATGCCACAATGAGGCATTGCAGTTAGGCTTCTGTTATACCAATTAAACAAAAAAAGTCACAGAAATCATACCTTGCCTTGTTTAGCAACAGTTTTAATTAGGAAGTCAGTTCTCACATTGTCTACATTTGGCACCAAGATGGAGCCATATTCCGGAGTAAAGTCAGAAGGATAAACATATTCTTCAACACATGTGTTCCAGTGCATCCATTTGCCTGTTTAGAAGAGAGAAAATTAAAGTTTTCACAGCTAAAATAAATATATTTCATATGAAATACCTATTTAATAATTTGTGCTTATCAAGACAATTTCTGAGCAATCTACGTAAAACAAATATCATCACTTTCAGAGGCTTGAGTACGTAAGTAATTAAGGAGCTGGCCCAAATTTACGAGGAAGTACTAAGGAAAATATGGCCTCAATAGAATTCTATTTTTCAAGATGAAATTCTCCTAGAATTTAAAGTACATAAGGAACAGACACTTAAAAAGTATTAAGTCTTCTTTGGTAGACGAGAAAACCGACTCAGCAAAATAATTTGCCAATGGTAACATAGTTAGAAACTCCAGAGACAGCCTTCTAACTACTAGAACAGAACTTTTTTTCTATTATAATATGCTTTTCTGAGCACAATGCCTTAATTATATCATGAGGTCCTTTTGTTTGTTTATTTTTAAACAATTAAAAGGCAGCATGATGCAGTAAACAGAGAGGCCTAGAAGCTATAAAGATATGCCACTGACCCATATTACTGTGTAGGGCAAGTCATTTAACTTTGAGTGCTCTAGGCAACTACCTAAAAATATAAACTACAGAGAAGGTTTCAATTGGCATTGGTAGAGAGAGTTTACTCACCTAGCACTTCCTCATAATAATGAAATTTCAGGTTAAATCCCTAGCTTTTTTTTAAAAAAGTTTGCATTCTTACCACAATCAAAACAATTTAAAAAGATGGGGATGAATTAATATTTGATTCCTTTATGCATAAAGATAGAATATTGAATTTATGGACAATTTTAAATGATGATTCAGAAAATTTTTGTTTCTGGAAATTCTATCATGTCAGTATTACATATGGATGCAAGACACAGATTGGTATAGTGTGTAGACAGCTGACCTTGGAACTAGGAAGAATTTGGACTCAAGTCCTACCTCTGACACATCCTGGCTAAGTGACCCTGAAAATTCCCTTAACCTTTCAGTGATCCAAGCAACTTTCTTTTAGTTAAAGAGGAAGTGCTGACATGCATTGATAGATGGCGTTACCTGACCCAGAAGTTCCCTAAATCAAGGAAATAAGAATTCTAGTCTTGATTCACTATCCTTACAAATATATAACTACATGTACTAACCATCAGTAGTTACGTAGTAATCAAACATGGTGTCTTCATTTCCAGCCAAATGTGGCAAATCCAATGTCAGTGTTTCATGAGACCGCAGCCAGTTCTCCATTTTAGAGCGGTCCTCCAATTCCAGTAATGCCCCAACACTCCACATCAGAGAGAAAATATATAATCTCTCCAGGTGTTCTGATGTGATATCCCCTCCCTGTTCCTGTAGAATAAAGAAGCCTTCTTCTAAATACATAATTTTCTACCTAAAATTATTGCATGGAGTTTCAATTAAAATCAATACAGAAGGAAGAGCAGATTTCTGTAGTAATGGATGAGGAAGTAAAAGGCTAATTTTCTACATATAAATTCAAAAGGTATAATTTCTTTTTCAATTATACCATCATGTTGGACTTAAAATGGATCTCCACATTGACTTAAAAATTCAAATCGAAAGCAAAGATATTTGCTAGAATCATAGAGGGGATTCAGATTTGGGATAAAGGTCAGACTAAATGTCTTCAAAGGTCCCTTTCAACATTAAAATGCTACAACTCCAAATTATGTTTTCTTAAAGAATTGTTTTTGATATATAACTGATAAGAAGTATAATAATATATTATATAATATGATTTTGTATAAATATAAAAAGAATACATTTGGTCCAACATTTTTATAAATAGACACAATGGAATGTAAAACATCCTAAAGTTGAATTTGAAAGCTAGTTTCCCCCTATATTTCTAACAGAATGAAGCACTTCGATAACAGTTTCAAATATCATAATACCTCATTTATATGGTACCCTAAAGTTGGCAAAGCACAACCATCACAACTATTCTCTGACACAGGTAATGTGAATATGATATTTTCTCCTTTGGCAGATGAGGAAACTGAGGCACAGAACAGTCAAGTAACTTATCCAGGCTCACAAAGCTAGTAAAGGTCAGAGTTTTATTCACAAGCTGGAATTGATTTCACAACATCATATAACTCTTAAAGAGCAATTCTACAGCAGAAAAATTCTATTTTTTACATTTACCTTAGAAGGGATAAGGCCCTGTAGCATATTAATACTCTGCATGATCACAAATGCCTCAAGCATCTCCATCTTGTAGTCCAAGCTCTGGATACTGAAGCGATACAGGTCAGAGAAAGACTCAGTGTACAACTGACGAAGGATTGAAGCTTCTTGAGGACAGCGCTTCTTCAAAAAACCCTATTAGTTCACACAATAATCTGTTGTCATATAATTACAGATAAGAGAGTAATGGCAGACAATTATTTTTAATAATAGTTATTTTTAAGCACCACTTAAGCATGTGTAAAATGCATTTTCAGAATCTGAAGCCTCAAAAATTCAGGAATCCAACACATGTAATTTCTACATAGAGGGTAAAAAATAAGGCTAGGAATTCAGGAAAATAGTTTAGAAGGAATTTTTAAAGATGAATCAGAAAACCGAAAAAGACAACGTTGAAATTTATCATAATTAAACATTTCCTATAACATTTTTTTGAATTGAAGGATGGTATGAAAGACTAGAAAGAATCACTCATGGAAATGAGTAATTTAAAATCTTGTAATGCTAAAAGTTTACAAAAACTATATCTTTCATTAAAAAAAAAAGTTCCACTTCACATAAACAGAAAAGTTATCTTAAGGTCATAAAATCCTCTCATTCTTCACCTCAACATGCATTAGAAGAAATCACATTAGATACTCTGAGGCAAGGAGAAAGAGTACCCTAATAGGAAAGAAAGAGCATAAAATTGTTCATGAATTCATGAATCTATGATTCTGTGCCCCCAAAAAAGGGGAGGAATGGCAACTTGAAGGCCTAGCACATGCTTGCTCTCACAACCTGATTGGCTACTTGAAAATTAATGGTTAAAACTAATTTGTATCCTTGACCTATCATCTAATCTCAATCTCACAGTTGTCTTTGACTTTCCTCAGAATTGATGAAGTGCTTTTTTGTATGTGTCTGATTTACTTCTAACTAGTGCCAAGAGTGAATACTCAAATGTCAACTACAAGTGGATCTATGGACCTTATCGATTTTGATGTTTCTTCCAATGATGATCGTCACAATTACTGATGTCTGCCTTCTCTGCAAGGCTCTAATCAATGAGTTCCCATAATTTTGCCACGTAGGATTAACAAAAATGTTCAATACCTCCCTAAGTTTCTCCTGACATCTTGAGGTTATCAATAAATGACTAGATAACATTTACCTATCATCTCTCACCTCTGCTCTGTAATCAGCCCATCTTCCTTTGCCTATGTTTAGCTCTCTGATATCCCTTATCCTTGTTCTTTAAAATTCATCATTTTTTATGCTTCACCTTACTCAAACTCACCATATCTCTCCATTGCCCTTTGTGTGAAATTCATTGTCAGTTGTTCAGATATGTAAGGGAGTGATGCTTTAAGGGAATGGCCCTTGACCATTTAATTGTTTGGGTCCTAAGTCTGCCTCTGAAAAAAACAGTTGCTGAGCTGTCTGCCTTAACAGTTCAAGTATATGGTACATAAGTCCTCTCAAAGTTCTAAGAGAAGCAATTACTGAAATTGTCTGACCCATAGCTCTGAGAAAGTCAATGTTCATTTGAATATAACAAGATCTCTCTAGACTATAAAAGGAGTAGAAAACACAACAACATGCTTCAGTGGTTTGCATATGAAAAATTCAGAAAATCTTTACTTTAATAACCTGGGAAATATTAACAACAGAAATATTCCGCAATTTTGAGAGAAATACAATTCACCTGATCTTAACTAAAGGATGAGGATTTGGTTAACCACAAGCTAAGGTGGAGTCATTTAAAGAGACAGACAGACAGGCAAACAGAGACAAATGCACAGAGGGGGAAAAAGAGGACAGAGAAAGAGGAAGAAAGAAACAGAAAGAGAGAGAGAGAGAAGAGAGGAGAGGAAGAAAAGGGTGGGGTGGGGAGGAAAGGGAACAGACAGATTATACTTTTATCTCTATTATGATTTGCTGCTGAGAAGACAGAAGATACTCTTCTGCTTTGTCACCAGCTGTTACTGATAGGTGGAAAAGGAAAAAATGAATCCTACAAAAGAGCAAAGTAGGAGAGGCTTTTCCCAACTTTTAAGGAAAACTTTTCCTTTGGCTAAAAATAGAACACTATTTTTGCTGAAAACATCAACTGATTTGGCTCAAGCAACACCTGAACATTACTCCAGTAAAGCTTGGATTACCTAAGTTTAGGAGTACAAACATCTGTTTACAATTTACAATTCTAGAATTGTTAGTTACTCCAAGCAGATGGGATTTCTTCATGGACTGGTTTTTACAAGTATATGCTTACTCTCCCCTAGAAACAAGTGCATTAGTGATACAGTGTGACTCAGGCTTATATGTGGACTCTAATGCATTTTTTTTATTTCTGCAGTCTAATCTAGCTGCTAATCTAATAGAGCTGCTTTTTCCTGTTTGCACTCTACAGTTCCATTTCTACTTCCTCTATAAGTATATTTACAACTATGAAGATAGAATGCAAATATGGTGGTGCTACTTTCCTTGAGCAGAATTTCCTCTCTTCTTTGCAGAAGTTTGAGGGAGACTGTGGGTATGAAATATTTCATATTCTGTTAGACTTGCTTTTTTCTATTTTTTTTTATTCTTTCTAACACATTATGACTCTCTGAATAAGGAATTCATAAAGGATGGCTCAACAGACAGACAGATAAATAAACCTAGATAGATAGATAGATAGACAGATAGATAGATAGATGGATAGATAGATAGATAGATGATGGTCATATATGTAAAAGCAAACATATCAGTAATTTATTTTTAACCTTTGTATATGTTTATCATTTTGCTTCAGTTTATTACACTCCTTCCATTTTTATCCTTAAATGCACTCAAAATAATTTTACATTATCTTTACATCTCATTATCATTTTATTATTTCTCCCTACATCATGAGGTGATACTGTTCATAATCTTCTACTGTCTCTTTTAAGAAGAGTTCCTGAGCAAGTTTATATTCTAAACCAGTGTTGTCTTTGGCTGCCACCTCTCTCTATTTGGCAAATAACTCAAATAGGCACTTTTTAGATTCTTTTGGTCCTCTTTTTTTTGTGAGGTAACTGGGGTTAAGTGACTTGCTCAGGGTCACACAGCTAATAAGTTTCAAGTGTCTGCAGCCAGATTTGAACTCAGGTCCTCCTGACTCCAAGGCCAGAGCTCTATCTACTGCACCACCTAGATGCCCCTAGTTCCCTTTTAATGGCAATTATTGATAATTTAATTTAAGGGTCTTAGGGACTTCTGAGAATTTCTCTACCTTTTCATCTGCTGCAACCAGTGCTGATGCAACAACTACAATTATTTTTATGGTGGGCTTTTTGCATATGTATGTATATATACATATACATGTATATATTTGCATATATATATATGCTCTATAATACAAGACAGACAAATTTTCACTAAAACAATGTTCCCTATTGCCTTTGGGTATATTAAAAAATTACTCTGTCAATTTTCTTTGATCCTGCAAGTTATACTGTGAGCCATTTACTTTACATGAGTGTAACCCAAGTCCCTTCTCCCTTTAGTATATCAAAGCCCTACATCTGAATGAGAAGTGAGGTAGAGCTAGCAAGAGTGGGAGAGATAGGCTTGCTCTCTTCAAGTTTGAGAGTCTCTTCAGTTCTCCTCAGTCTCTTCAGGTTCTACAGTTGCTTCAGGAGCTTCTGGATTCTAGCTTGGAGAGAGGAGATGGAAGATGTAAACCCCACTTCTGATTGCTGAAGGAAAAGACTCTGAGAAGAAGCCAATATAAGAGAAATTGGTAGTCTCCATTATGACCCTGTCCCCAGCTTCCTATATTAGAGATTTCAGGGAAATTTCCTTTGAGTGGGATCTAGATAGAACTCTCTCTCGGATGGTCTGAGTTACTGGCACATAGTACAGTTAATCCCTTCTACATCATGACTTTCCCCATCCCAGTTTCAACGTATCACTAATTGGTATAAGAAATTAAATTGGGGGGAGGGGGCAAGCCAAGATGGAGAAGTGAAAGCAGTGATTTGCTTGAGCTCTCCCACAAACCCCTCCAAATATTCATAAAAGAAATGGCTCTAAACAAATTCTAAAGCAGCAGAACCCACAAAAAGACAGAGTGAAACAAATTTCCAGCCCAAGACAACCTGGATGATTGATCAGAAAGGTATATTGCGCCAGCCTGGGAGTAGAGCACAGTGTGGCATGCGCGTGCAGGCCGCAGCAAACCTGGAGCAGGCCACAGAGAAATGAATCGTGGCAGCAGGGGAGGTTTCCACACTCCTCAATTTACGAATGCCAAAGACAAATTAGAAAGTCAGTGGGAAAAGTCTGTTTCTGTCAGTGCTGATAGAGGAAGTTGGGGTCACAGCTCCATTCCCCAAAAGTATGGCCAGGGGAGGGGGGAAGCTGCCTCCTGAGCTTCCGGCCCATAGACTAAGGTGGAATCCAGTGGCTGATCAGAGAGGGATTGCAGGGATCTCTTTGCCAGTGCTGAGGCAGGAATCTCTTGCTTTGCCTGTGTGTGGATCTGGGTCACAGTTCTGGACAGCAGTCCTGGGGTGAGGAGGAGCGCTGGCCTGGTGGAGCTTGAACTGGCTTGAAGTGAGAGGAAACCTTCATCACAGCTACAGGACAGAAAGGAGTGCTTGTGGTCACAGGCCAGGAAAGGAGTGAACACCTCACCCCTTATCATACCACCTTGGAAGAACTGAAAATTTACAGGGCCCTACAAGTATCTCTGAAAACAGCTGTACAAACCCCCGAAGCTTGGGACAGTACATTCTCCACATTGGAAGCAGACTCTTACCTTAACAAAGAGTTTAAAACTCAAGTAATTGGCTGGGATCATGAGCAAGCAATGCACAAAGAGTCAGACTATATTATCTTACTTTGGTGAAAAAGAAGATCAAAATATACAACCAGAAGAAGACAACAAAGTCAAAGCTCCTACATTCAAAGCCTCCAAGAAAAATATGAATCAGTTCCAGGCCTCGGAAGAGCTCAAAAGGGATTTTGAGAAGCTAGTAAGGGAAGTAGAGGAAAAACTGGGAAGAGAAATGAGAGTGATGCAAGAAAATCATGAAAAACAAATCAACAGATTGCTAAAGGAGACCCCAAAAAAATACTGAAGAAAATAACACCTTAAAAAATAGCCTAACCCAAATGGCAAAAGAAGTCCAAAAAGCCAATGAGGAGAAAAATACCCTAAAAACAAAAATTGGCCAAATGGAAAAGGAAGTCCAAAAGACTACTGAAGAAAATACTTCCTTAAAAATTAGAATAGAGAAATCGGAAGCTAATGATTTTATGAGAAATCAAGATACTGTAAAACAAATCCAAAAGAATGAAAAATTAGAAAACAACATGAAATATCTCATTGGAAAAACAACTGACCTGGAAAATAGATCCAGGAGAGAGAATTTAAAAATTATTGGACTCTCTGAAACCCATGATCAAAAAAAGAACCTAGACATCATCTTTCAAGAAATTATCAAGGAAAACTGCCCTGATATTTTAGAACCAGAGGGCAAAATAGAAATTGAAAGAATCCACCAATCTCCTCCTGAAAAAGATCCCCAAAGAAAACTCCTAGGAATATCATAGCCAAATTCCAGAGTTCCCAGGTCAAGGAGAAAATATTACAAGCTGCCAGAAGGAAACAATTCAAGTACTGTGGAAACACAAATCAGAATAAGACAGGATTTAGCAGCTTCTACGTTAAAGGACCACAGAGCATGGAATATAATATTCCACAGGACAAAGAAGACAGGATTACAACCAAGAATCACCTACCCAGCAAAACTGAGTATAATCCTTCAGGGGAAAAAATGGTCATTCTGTGAAATACAGGACTTTCAAGCATTCTTGATGAAAAGACCAGAGCTGAATAGAAAATTTGAGTTTCAAGTACAAGACTCACGTGGAACATGAAGAGGTAAACAGGAAAGAGAAATCATAAGAGACTTATTAAGGTTGAATTGTTTACATTCCTGCATGGAAAGATGATATTTATAACTCATGAGAACTCTGTCAGTATTAGGGTAGTTGGAGGGAAAAAATTATACATATGGATAGATAGATAGATAGATAGATAGATAGATAGATAGATAGATAGATAGATAGATAGATGGATGGATGGATGGATGGATGGATGGATGGATGGATGGATGGATGGATGGATGGATGGATGGATTGGATGGATAGATAGATAGATAGATAGATAGATAGATAGATAGATAGATAGATAGATAGATAGATAGATAGATAGAGGGCACAGGGTGAGTTGAAGATTAAGGGTCATATCTGGAGAATGGAGTTAAGGGATGAGAGAGGATTATATTCAGAGAAGAAGAAAGGGAGAGGTAGAATGGGGTAAATTATCTCACAGAAAACAGAAAAGAAAAGCTTCTTACAGTGGAGGGGAAATAGGGGAAGGTGAGAGGGAATGAGTGAATCTTATTCTCATAGGATTTGGCTTAAGGAGGGAATAACATACACATTCAATTGGGTATGGAAATCTGTCTTACCCTACAGGAAAATAGGGGTAGAAGGGGACAAGAGAGCAGGGGTACAATAGAGAGGAGGGCAGATTGGGAAAAGGGGGTAATGAGAAGCAAATACTTCTGAGGGGGTACAGGATCCAAAGTAGGAATAGAATAAATGGGAGGGCAGGATAGGATTAAAGGAAAGAGAGTTAGTTTTTTACAACATGTCTACTATGGAAGTGTTTTGCATAACTGCACATGTATAACCTATATGGAGTTGCTTGCTTTTTCAATGAGAGTGAGTGGGGAGGGAGGAAGGGAGAAAATTTGAAACCTAAAGTTTTTAAAACATATGTTTAAAAAAAATGTTTTCACATGCTACTGGGAAATAAGAAATACAGGAAATGGGGTACAGAAGTCTATCCTGCCCTACAGGAAAATATAAGGGGAAGGGGATAAGAGAAGGGGGGAAAGAAGACAGACTAGGGGAAGGGATATTCAGAATGCATGCCATCTTGGAGTGGGGGAGGGGCGAGATGGGGTGAAAATTTGGAACTCAAAATCTTGCGGAAGTAAATATTGAAAACTAAAAATAAATACATTTATATTTAAAGAAAAAAAGAAATTTAATTGGAATTTCAAGAGAGTTTCCAGAAGCCACTGACAACATGCAAAGGCCAGCACATGATACAGAGCCTATGACAAAATACTTAACCCAAATTTTACAATAAGGTACTGTAAACACTCCACAAAAGAAAAAGAAAAAAATTTAAACTTCTTCTCTGATATGAAGGGAGACCAAAAAATTTTATGTGGGTTTTCTAAATTGAGGGGGGTTACAGCATCCCTAACCCCCCACTATGTGGAAGGAATAACTACATGTTTAATGAATGTTTATTCACTGACTGACATTTCTGCTACTCTGCTACTATCATTGCATAAGTGGAAGAGTATATCACAGGACTGAGAAGCATTTTGCATTTTCCTTTGTTTCATGGGTTGCCATGGTCACAGAATTCATCACTAAGTGGATAATCTAGTGATTAATCTTCCTTTGCCTAGCTGGAAGAGTCCTTGGTTCTGCAAAGTGAACACAATTTTAATTTTGTGATATACCATGTGTTTAAGACATATAGGTATATCATGATTTACTGGTATAAGAACCTGAAATTCCATACCTAATCATGCCTGGTGGTTTGTAAGTATTTTTAAATTTTTGGTAAAATCAGCATTCTTTTGATAAGGTTCCCCTATGAAATAATTCTCCAAGTACTTAAAAATTATAGATGATGAGGTTTCCCTTGTATTTCCATACATCCTTCCCAGTATACAAGTGAGAACGATGGAGTCTTTAGGAAACTTAGTGACTTGTTCAATTTTATGACCATCTCATTTGATATTTTTAGTGGTTATTTCCCCTCCCTCCAAACGATATTTTAACTTTGTAGACCTAGAAACTGGTAAGTATTTGTCAAATGTCTTTTAAATTTTTTTTTCATGGAGCAAAAAATAAGTGGAAAGGAGCAAAAGGAACTTTAAATTTCTTGAAATTACGTATTCACATTTTTGACAAAATAGTTTTCTTGTATTTGAGCTACATAAGCAATAGGAATATAATTAGTACAATATATGATTGTATACTAAGCATTCTAACTAACTCTCTCAGTAATAGATTCTCCACAGTCACTTTCCAGTAAAATGTCAAATTTTACTAAGTATAAAAACTGTAATCAAAATGCTGTAAATGAAATATGCTGAAGTAAAAGAGTGTGCTTTAGCCTCAATCAAATAGATAGTATATGAAGAATTACTGATACTTGTAAATTTAAAATTAAAGATTAGAAAACCTTAAGGAAATTGCAAATGGCTCAAACTCATAAAATCCAATAACAAATATATAAACTTTAATCATACTGTAAAACCACTATTGCACAGAAATTAAAAAAGAGAGAATCTGCAAGTTCCCCTACTAAAATGCTTATTAAATTATAAATTCATTAAGGGTATGGATTGTCATTTTTTTCACCTTTTAATTCCAGAACACCTACCTGAATACTTCACACATAACAAACACTTAAATAACTTTTTTGTGAATTGAATGGAACAGAATGATATAGCAAAAGCATTCATAGGTAGGTAACATGAAAATATTCCAGCATATTCAAGATTCTGTGAACTTTAACAAATCAACTAATTTTTATTCAGAGAATCAATATAAAAATAATAATCTATTCAAAGAGAATATTAGATTATTTTAATCATAAAGGTTGCATTCCATACCTCAAGAATAGGACTCCAATTAAGGATGGAGGAACTCATGAAAACCATACCATTCCTTGACACTGTAGCAGGAGAAGCATTGTCAATGTTATGAGGCTCAAAAACTATTTTGCAATTTGGAGCCATAGGGATACGATCTCCATTTGCAAGTGTTAAAGTTTTGTTATCATCC
Organism: Phascolarctos cinereus; assembly: GCF_003287225.1. Taxonomy (NCBI): domain Eukaryota; kingdom Metazoa; phylum Chordata; class Mammalia; order Diprotodontia; family Phascolarctidae; genus Phascolarctos; species Phascolarctos cinereus. The sequence continues at coordinate 414,089,883 of NW_027555847.1, forward strand.
AAAACTGAATTCAAGTTCTCAATCCAGATTGCATCAACTGGGCCATCAAGAACTATCCAGATGTGTTCTCCTGGAATAACCACACCACCCAAAAAAGATATATAAGTATGTGTGTACATACACACATGCATACATATGTATATTTACATATATTGTATACACATGCAAATGTATGTATTTTCATCAGCTTGTAAAACAGTCATTCCTCTATTTTATCAAATATATTAGAAGGCTCACTCTCCATAAACATATATCAAAATCCTAAAAAAAAAACTGATTGAGTCATCACTTTAACGCCATGTAGGAATTCTGCTATTTATTTCAGCACATAACTTGGCAGTGATGGGAAATTGTGCTGAATTCCATAACCATTGGCCTTTTGTGAACAACTGTCATTTAGCAATAAGGTTTGTAGTTATAATCCTCCCATCAAAAACTAAGAAATAATTTTCAGATGCAAAATAAAATTTAAATGAAATACTGTACCCCTTGAACTAGCTATTCAACTAAAAAAATTGATGTAAGTCACCAAACACAAGTTTTGTGAGATGTATTTTTTGTAGATATTTGTAGATATATTTTTACAAAGAGGAAAACTACTTACAAATGGCAATAAATTTTCCTGTCCTAGGAAATGTTGCAACATATTATGACTAGAGGATAAGTCACCTCACAAAGACCCATTTCAATTCAATGCCCTGTGTCTACCTAAAGTTGCAATTTAAATTATTTATTTGTCTGACATTTCTGTCCTGGGGCCCTAATAGAAAAGGCAATTGGGTTCAACAATACTAATTCTGTCTTTCAAGCACTTTTTGAAAGATGTTTTCTGGAGATTGGGATCAGGTCTCATGTTTCTAAAGCATCACATGTCAAAAATTTCATATTTGCACCTTTTATTAAGCAAAAGCCAAAGCCCAATGAAAACACATTATAAGGGAAAAAAACTCAAAACTCATTTCCCTCACAATTTTTTTCTTACAAAGTACCCTATTTTCAGTGGACCTTCTTTATGGCATGACCCTTGTGATGCCTGAATAAAAACGGGCTATATACTGAAGTAATGGTCACATTTTTTAATGGCATTTTGTCAAACAAAAAGTTTTCTCTTTTTAAGTTCCTCTTCTTTCATGGTCCTCTCCTATGAAAGCCTTCTTTGACTCTCCAAGCTGAAACTAATCTCTCTTTCAAATATGTCATCATTGTACTCTGCATCTCACTTTTGCACTTGTCACATTGTGCATTGTGACAGTTATTTGAGTAGTGGCTTAAGCCAGGAGTGTGTTGGAGCCACCTTCCACATACTGATGAATTTTCGGTGTGATCATTTACACCCTGCAAATTGGCAAATGCTAAAAATTAGGCCTAGGTTTATTGTTTCATTGATTGTCTTGACTTAAGAATGTGATAGAAATGTCAATTATGCAAATTAAATTTAAAAATGTGTCATGCATACTTTTTTTTCAGAGAACTGGTTGTTATTTTACCAGCACATCCCTACTGTTAACCTTCACCACTACCGTCAGATTATGAACTCAAGTAGGAATGGTCTAATTAGTCTTAGTATCTCCCTCATCATTTACAGAGCATCTACATATGTTTTATACAGCATTGGTACTTAATAAATGCTTATTGATTTAATTTAATATTGCGAAGGAATCAATCAGGAAAATTAAGAGTCCTACAATCACAAATTGTACACCTGATGAATAAGAAATTATAAAGTTTACAGAACTTTGTTAAAGTGCTAATGTTGAGAACCCAAGTCACTTTCTATTCCATACATGTAAACTTTTTGGAATGAGAGACTGTTTCCTTTCTCTCACCATATTCTAGTCCCTAGCACTATGGCCCCTTAAGAAATCTGTTGAATTGAATTGGTTTAAAACATTTTTTTTATTAGAAGTATCTTTAAAATTTTAGTTTTGTACTTTTTTTTCTTTACCTTTCTTTGCTCTCAAAGTTTTTCTCCAAAGAGTGGAGAAAATCCCATCTGTCCAGTCATTTGTGGCTACATCAAGGCGACCAAACATCTGGGGTGCTGTGATAGCTTTAGGATTCATCCTCATTTCACGGTGTGGCTTTCCACAATCTAGAAATAATAAATCCAAATAGTTAATGTCAAAATCTTCAAACAGAATGCACTATATTACAACTAATTTATGTACAATACTATTTATTTACAACATTTTATTGTTGTCAATGTTGGCTGTGATGAAGTATCACCAGAGAGTAAAAAAATAAAAGCAATAATCCTTTGAAAATGTATTTGTAGAATACACATATGTGTGTATGTTCACATATACACGCATATACATATGTGTGTGTGTGCGTGTATATATATGTATATGATTAAAGCCATTAATACTTCATAGACTATGGTCATTTTATTCTTCATCTTCTGAGAAGCAAAAAGCTTGTACTGCAGAGGGTTAATAAAGGACAACATGCTAAAATTTATGAAAGTACTAATGTAATCTGGGAGTTCTTTAAACTTCACAGTTCAAAAGTCTTTTGGTTTATGATGTACTTGATTAAATTTTGTGCCTGGAATACCATCTAGAAGATGCTTTATTCTCTACATTATCAGCTTTGATTTTCTGGGATGTGTTCTTACTCTCCTTGGAAAAGACAAGCTAAACTAATGTCGTATGCATCACAGGACTTTCCCTTATGGCCAACCACAGAAATATATTTAAATCATCATCATACAACCTTTAAAATTACTCTTCAATTTGCTGGACTTTTCTGCATGAGTTTCCAGGAAAGACTTGTGTTTAATCAGCAACAAAGATATCAATAAGCTTTAAAACTTAAAAATCATCAGAAGAAACTTAGAATGTAATTTTATATATAAAAGAGCCATATACACGCAAACATGCACATTAAGAAAGGTGTTACGTTAGAGCCCGTGAAAATGTGTTCTACACTTTCTCTCTAAAAGCCTCATAAAACTATGCAGGTTAGGAATCAGTACTATTTTATTACCCTGAACTTCAATGTGATGGCCATATTTTATCTTTTGCAATGAGTGGAATCCACAAAACTTTGCCCAAACTTTTACTATTTACTTTCTAAACTCTCTTTCCAGAACAGGAAAGCATTTAAAAAAAAATGATTGTGGTATATATGTTATGTTGGCTATCAGAAGCAGTATCCTACTCCTCACTTTCATTTTGGGAATGTCACAATATATAACTGATGGTAGCACCTGTGTCTTCACCTCCCATTCTTGGTTATATTCTGGTTGGCAGCTATTTCCTTCTAGCTGCTTCTATGGAGAGGGTGGTAGGCCTGACAGTGACCCTTCCACATCTAATTCTTATTGGTATTGGCATGTTCCCCAACAGCTCCCAGGATCCATGAGGAACCTGTCTTTACAGATATAAGGTAATTTTTATTCAATACTGTGTCCCCTAAGGAGGAAAACAGAGCTCTTTTGATTTAACATGCCTCAGACTCACCTCCTTCCAAACTGATTTCATCCTGTTAGATCTCCCATTGTGGATTGGTATCGAATTATCTCTAAGGAAGTGAAACTGAGTTGACACATGAATGTATTCTCTGGCAACTATTAAAAAAGCTACTACAGAAGGACCAGTGCTCCAATTGCTAATTCTTTAATCAAAAGACTATTGTTGGGGCAGCTGGGTGGAGCATTGGATAGAGCACCAGCCCTGAAGTCAGGAGGACCTGAGTTCAAATCCGGCCTCAGACCAAACACTTGACATTTACTAGCTCTGTGACCCTGGGCAAGTCACTTAACCCTAATTGCCTAAAAAGGAAAAAAAATAATTTAAAAAAAATAATAAAAAATAAAAAAATAAACAAAAGACTATGGTTACTATGATTATAGCAATAGATTCTTTCTCCAGTGTGCCAAATTTAAAACTCTAGAAGAAATCTCATTTAATTTAGTTATTTTGATTGATCTGGCTGTCATGCTTAAATTATGACATATCTAGTACCATAAATATATGAAGAAAAAAATCTCAAACTGGAGAAAATATGCCTTTCATTCAGTACTTCTCTAAAAACTAATTGTTGGATAAAATATTTTGCTCAAGGACTATTCAAAGCTGGGAATATTATTTCTAAGTGGGAAAGATCATATCCTTATGTATCAAACCCTTCGAACTTATCCTTCTAACCAAACTCCCATTCCCACAGGCAAGTTGGGTGCCCAAAGGGTACTTAACTACTTGCATCCTCAAGTTTGTAGGGATAAGTACAAGGAATTGGGGGCAGGGGGTTGTTTCTAATAGTACATATAACTCATGTGCTCCCTTTAGTTATACTCCCATGATTACCTAGACAAATTTAATTAGCTTTTAAAAAAAGATATCTACAAAGGAACAGAATAGTTGATATAAAATATTCTACCATAAAGTCTGGGACACATTCTCCCACAAGTACATAGAAAATCAGGAGAAAAGTAGGATTAACCTTAGAGAGCACATATGACAAAGGAGTAATTCACAGCTCCTGGTTTCTAGAAGTACTTTTGTCCAATCTTCATGCCATTCCCTTGTGGAATATGTAGCTCTTGGCTAAGTTTTCAGGTTGCATGCTCCTGAAGAGTTCTGGGGCTATATGCCCTTAGTGTATCTAATTTGTTCTCAGTTCCCAATGTTAACACTGTAATCAGTCACTGTTGTTCTGGGGAAATTGTGACCAGTCTGATGGAAAGTCCAAATCTTCCAACTTGTAGAGCTCATAAAATCATCCTCTATCAAAAAGGAAGAGACAGAGACTATCCCCAAAACATACCCAAGAAATTCTCTCTGTATTACTTGGCTAGAGTTGCTCCAACACTATGCAGGCCTGCTGTTGGAATGCTGGGTTCTGAAATGAATTGTTGCTTTATCTAAGCCCCATAGGATATAACTGGTGCTGTTAAACCAACCACTTTTTTCCTTTTTCTGCAGCCTTCCTTACTATCCACTCCCTTAACTCTACAATCAGGCCCCTATCTCCTTCACTGAAACTACTTTCTGAGTTTCTGTGCCATAACTAGGATAGGATAGCCAGAAGTTTGTGCCAGGATGCCAAAATTTAGAACACACTAATAAGATTTCTTTTTTTTTTTATATATGAGGCAGTTGGGGTTAAGTGACGTGGCCCAGAGTCACACAGCTAGTGAGTGTCCTGTGTCTGAAGCCAGATTTGAACTCAGGTCCTCTTGACTCTAGGGCTGGTGCTTTATACACTGCACGTCCTAGGTGCCCCAAGATTTCTTACACAGTAAGAAACAATTATAATTAATATCTGGTTAGCTTCTTACTTGCATTAATTATCCTTGCTACCATATGGTTACCCTTTCTCTCATATACCATAACTATGTCAGGTAAGGTTCTTCTCATCCTATATCCACTCTACTCATCAGTAGAAACTTGCCCAATAGCTCATTCAAAATGTTCTGGGGATTTTGTCTCCCTACCCTGAGTCTCTTATGTTTGAAATATTTTCCCTTATGTTTCTTCTCCACCCTAATGCCCACTCAATTGAATTTGTCTTAAAAAGTAAATTTTAGGGTTACCCCAGTTATGTTTTATGACACTTGTCCCATGTACCAGAATTGCTAGTATGGCTCTCATCATAAGTCACCATTGGACTCTATTTCTTAAGGCAAAAGTCTCTCATGACTCCTTATCTCCCTTGATCTCAGTAAACTTTCCAACTTAATTGACTGTCTCATCCTTCTAGGAACACTTTCCTTGGCCTTTAAAACCTTATAATCTCTTTTCCTACCTGTCTCTTCATCTGTCTCCTTCACTGTGTCCTTTTCGTTATTCTGATTCTTTGGGTATGATATTTGCCAAGGTCCTGCTCTTAACCTCCTTTTCTTTCCTTTCCACCTTCCCTCATCAACCTCATTGACTCCACAGTTTTGACTATTATTCCTAATTACTTGCCAAATCTGTATTTTCAACATTAACTGTTCTCTCGACCTCAGGACTACATCTCAAAATGATATCTGAATGGAACATCAATAGTTCTAATTCACTATTTCCAAATTCACTATTTTCAAAGCTAGAATTCCCCCAAAAAATTCCTCCAAGATGGTCTTCCAATCTTTCCCACCATATTACCCTTCCTTTACAGTACTGCTAGATAAAATTGATAATGTTACCCCACACACTCAAAATTCTCTAATAGAGCCCTGTTACCTATGAAATACAAACTAAGCATGGTACTCTAAGCCCACCCACACTAACTTTCCAGCCTTAAACCACACAACTTTCCTCCATATTCGCTAAATTTGAGCTAAACTAGACTATTTTTCATCCCCAATATAAACTTCTCTCTGACTTAGATTGTATCTTTGCTCATTTTTGTCCCTGCACCTGAAACACCCTCTCTAATACCTCATCTCTTCCTACTGGAAGGGTCCTTCCTACAGCAGGGTCCCTGACATTTTTAACAGTCAAATTACAAATGACCCATACATAAGAACAGCTATTGCTTCCACCAGGGCCCTCTCTTGCCATTTATCTGCTTACAAAGCCTTAAAACCAGGACATCATGAGAGCTACCCAACTACTAGAATCTTTCCCTACCTCTCTTCCTTTCTAATCTATTCCCTATTCCCCTCTAGATTCAAAGGACCTCAAGAAATCATGTATCTGAGAAATTGGTCCTGAATGGAATATGGGGCTCACAATTAGAGTACATGACTACAATTTCAGTTTGGGATAACTCACAATTCAAATATTTCGATACCTGTCATTGCTTTCATTAAAGTGTAGATGCAGGTTGTTTTTCCAGCCCCACTAGGCCCCAAGGTCATCATTCCATGTCTCACCCGCTGTGTTTCAAACAGCTGAATAACTTTTAGCTTCCAAGGAGGATGATTAATTAAACCAGCTTCTTCAACCTAAAAGCATAACCAAACAACAAAGTCATTACAATGTAATGCAAGATTTCAATTTGTAAAATAAGATTTGATATACATTCACAACCAGAAAGCTTAAAAATTCTTGGAATTTTTCAATTTATCATAACAATACAGGCTTTCCAATGACTTACTGACACTACGCAAAGGCAAAGGAAAGCATAATATTGCCCACTGGTGATAGAATAACATTATCTTTGGTTGAGTCCATATTAAGAGAGTAATTTAAAAATAAAGCCTGAAACCATAACAAGGTAGATTTTAAATTCTCTACTAACTCTTGAGTATCACTCATTTTGCTTCCTGATTCTCATCCATCCTCACCCATTTGTGAAAGTGATTTTCATAATGTGTAAATCTGACCATGTCACTACTATTGAATAAACTACAGTGACTCCCTATTGCCTCTAGGATCTAATACCAAGTCTACTGCTTGGCATTTAAAGCACTTCACAAGCCAGCCCCAAGCTAGTTTCCAGTCTTATTGCACATTACTCTTTTTAACACAATCCAATCAAATTGTCCTTCTTAGTGCTTCTCATCTATGGCACCATCTCCATACTTTTGTACTGTCCGACCCCCATAACTGGAATATACTCCCTCCTCACCTCTACTATGAATCTTTAACTTCCCTTTGAACTTCTCAGTTCAAAGACCTCCTTCCTCATAAAGCTTTTATTCATATCAAGGAGCTAGTATCTTCACCCTAGAGCTATCTTCTCTTTACTTTAGATGTAGTTTGTATATAATTACATGCAACACAAGTTGTATGGCATCCTACCTGCCGATACACACACCACTGATAGCGTATAAGGACTTCAAGAGTTCCTGTCATAGCATAGACACTTAAATATTTGTTGATTTCTTGATTGATCAATACATTAAAAATACTAATAAACAAGGGAACTCTGATCAAAACAGTTATAAATTTGAAATGCCTGATTTTATAATACATGGGTCAAGGATAAAATAATAATAACATGAAATATTATATTAAAGATAATCATAATATAAATACAAAATATCAAAATATGTGAAACAAAGCCAAATCAACACAGAGTGGAAAATTTCTATTCAGGAATGCTTGTATTAACAATTGCAAAAAAGAATGAAGAGAACTTAATGAATTGTTTACAGTTCAAAATTAGTAAATGAACAAATAAATATTTCCTCAAAATATAAAGAAATAGCTATCATTAATTGAAAATTAGCAAACTAAAAATGGATGGTCTAGTAGCAAATTAAAAAATAATAGAATTACTAAAAGTTATTTTAAAAGATTAAAATAACTGATAAACCATTAGCAAATGCAATAAGAAAAAAAAGCAAGGAGAAAAGAATATACTACCCAAAACAAACTTAGAAAAAGGCAAATAAAAATGAATTGAGAAGACACAAAGAAAATTATCAGAGGCTATAATGTAGTCATATGTCCAAAAGTGTGAATATTTTAAAATAGTTTAATATCTTTACAAATACAAAATGTTCAATTGAATAAAAACTAGGAATAAATAAACCAGAATCAAAAAGAGTAATTGAAGAAGTCATTAATGAGCTGGTGTATAAATATATACTAGGACCAGATAGATTCACCAGCAAATTCTGTCAAAAATTGAAAAAACCAATATCATACGTACTTTAGAAATTGCTTTCAAAATGCAGAAAGATAGCATTCCATATAAATTTCTATGGAACTAATATGCTCCTAAGTTCCAATTCTGATAAATAAGGTAGAGAATTATAGAAAACTATCATTAATGAATGGATATGAATAGATAAAAATTAAATGAAATATTAGGAAATATACTATAGTAATAAATTTAAAAACACATTAACTAAGATCAAACAATGGCTAGTATACAATTGACATCCAAGAGAAATAAAGAAATATTAAGAGAGGTCTAAATAAACTACATCCCAAGGTAGTTACATTTGGATAGGAGATACAATACATTTAGGGAAGCAGTAGCCAAGTTTTGTTCTAGGAAGTAGCAAGAATTGTAAATGGAACAATAAGGAAGAAAACTGTCCTGATCTCTCTAGGAATAGTGGTAATAATGTTTGGATTTTTATTTGCAGAGCAAAGACAAATAGCTGAATTGGGTTTGGGTATCATCAGGGCAGATAACAAGCTGTCTATGCTGGACAGGTGACAAGCCCTGGTGTCCTCATGCATGACTGGATGGGATGTGAAATATGGTCTGGAGATTGCTAGATACAGTGGATTAAGTGAGTTTTCATTCACCCACCAATAAGGATAGATTTACTCTTGGGCAAATTCCAGAAGCTGAGTACATTAATTCTCCTATCATTGGGGAAGGCGGGTCATGCTTCCTAGGGATTAAGGTCTAGATTACAGGAGTGGGGAACCTGCGGCCTCAAGGCCACATGTGGCCCTCTAGGTCCTCAAGTGTACCCTAGAGGGCCACATGTGGCCTTGAGGCCACAGGTTCCCCACCCTGGTCTAGAATGGCAGAAGGATATTGTTTCTTTTAGGGAAAAGGAGCACAGCAACAGGTCAAGTGGTAAAACGTTTGCTCTAGTCAGGCCCTGTCATACTAATAAAGACTGAATGGGCTTATTAAATGTATTGAATGTCTGAGCATTAACATCCCAAGACAGAATACAACGAATGAACAAAAAAAACCCTTCTATTTATTAAGTACCTATTATTTGCCAGGTATTGGACTAGGTGCTGAGGGTAAAAATATGAACATGAAATAGTCCCTGACCTTAAAGATCATAATAGGAAGAGAGAATATCTATAGAGGAGTCATGGCCAGAAAAGGGTTTTCTGTCTTATCACTAAGCTGGTGAGTGGAGCCATGAGGAAGTCAAATATCACACCTTTTGGAGCAGCAATGGTCGTGCTAATTTGATTATTGTTCTGGGGGGTGCAGGAAGCAAGCATTTGAAATGTAGCAGTAATCAAATAGTAAAAATTCAAAGAATCTTTACAATAATAGGAAAATAGGATTTTGTTGTTGTTGTTGTTGTTGTTCAATCATTTCAGTCATGTCCGAGTCTCCATGACACCATTTAGAGTTTTCTTGGAGCAGTTTGCCATTTCCTTCTCATTTTACATATGAGGAACTGAGGCAGACAGGGTTAAGTGACTTGCCCAAGGTCAAATAGCTAGTAAATGTTTGAGGCCAGATTTGAACTCAGGAAGACGAGGCTTCCTGATTCCAGACCCAGCTCTGTATATACCGTGCCACCTAGCTGCCCCGAATCTTTACAATAACAAAATGTATAAAGGCAAACAGCAAATCAAGTAAAATTATGATGCTTTTATAAAGTGTGAAAAGATATATGAACTCAAACATCTCAAATCATAATATCAATCAGTCATTATCAAAGCTACTGGGAATGCTGAATAAACTGTGGTATAAAAATGTAATAGAATGTTATTTCACCATAAGAAATGAAAAATATGAAAAAGAAAAAATATGAGAAGATACATGAAATGATTAAAGGTAAAAAAGACAGAAGCTAAAGAACAACATACAAACTTATAAGATCTATGTAAATATTAAAGGAACAAAACCATGATAAACATTCAGAAAAGGGATGTAGAAACAAACAGGAAGATTTTGTTGCTACCTTATTAAAATTAATATACACATTTTTAAAACCTATGAATAACAACTTTGTTTTCATGCATAATCATTTATAATCTTTCTTTCCGCTTTTAAAAACAAAAATAAAATATTGGATATCAGAATCAAGATTCAAGATGTAAGGTAAGAGAGAGAAAAAAGCCAAGGTGAGTAAAAAGTCCTTTCAGTACCATTGGGCTAGTCAACCCAATATGCTCTTTTCAAAGCAAGAAACTTTCTTTATTTTCTTCTTTCAAGGATGGCAATGATCAATGACTGACCACTGAGACATGGTCAGCCTGGAAAGGAAATGTGGACTGATTATTTATCCCTTCAGAGAAAAGATAAGGAAAGCCCATAATGGGAGGAATGCTGACATTATATCTGCTTAATTTCACTTACAAGACTAATAGCTTACACTTATATAATGATTTTGAATTTTCTACATATTACACTTACATTTCTGCATTTGGTGCTCATCTCTGAGGTAAAGAGGCATTGTAGCATAGTGGCTAGAGTGGTGGCCCACAAGCCATGAAGACCTGAGTTCAAGTCTTATCTCTGACACAAACTGGCTCTGTGAAATGGGGGCAATTCGCTTAATATGTCAGTGCTCTAGGCCAGTGGTGCAAATAGAAACATCCCTGTAGTCTGAATATTGACCCAGAAAACCACAAATTAACATTATCTGTTGTGTATTATGTGCCTGAAGCAGGAGTTGAAGTCACGTCCTCCTGACTCCAGGGCCAGTATTCAATCCACTGCGCCACCTAGCTGCTCCACATTGTATATTTATTTTGTTAAACATTTCCCAATTGCCTTTCAATGTGGTTCAGCCACAAGGGATTTTACCTTCACACCTCAACTATCTTAGACTATAAATCACACAGAAAGTATGAACCTCCTTTGCTAGAGGTAGTTCCTTTATCTGAGTGTTCCCTATACATACAATATACATAAATATATACCTATATATGTGTATGTGTGTATATATATATATATATATATATATATATATACACATATATACACACACATGCATACATGTGTATAGTTCCTATCTTTTTCTTCTGAGGTATGAATGGAAGGCATTATTATCACTATTTCGTAGATAATGGCCCAGAGAGGCTAAGTGAGTATTACCCTTGAGGTCATATAGTTTTTAAGTGAAAGGGCCAAGATTAGAACTCAGGTCTTCTGATTTCTTAGGCTAAGTTTCAGTTTATTATAAAACCTGTGGTTACTCTCATAAAAAATAACCAAAAGCACTGATGTAGTCTCTCTTGAGGAAGCAGGTATCATGATAGAGGCCTCACTATATCTCCATTTAATTCAGAGACAACACTATCTAACAAACACCTTACATACACACACACACACACACACACACACACACACACACACACACAACACACACACACACGTTACCTTTCTGTCAATTGCAGCTTCTAGTTCAGGATAACCTGCCTTATCTAGCTGTATGTTTGGGAAAAGGTCTTCAATCAGACTCAGGAATAAGGGTTCATCCTCATCAATCTAAGGGAAAAGAAAAGAAAGGAAGAGAAAGGAAAGGAAAATAAAATCAGACAAATCATTTTTTAGAAGAAGATTTTTACCTAAGTCCTAAAAAGACCAATACAGTCCTACATATTTGCCAGTTATTAATTAATACACATCACATCTTATTTTGAACCTATACACTTTCATCATCTTTACCAGAAATCAAAGAAAAATGCCATCTGTCACCACCTCCAAATGTGACACTAAACCTTGCTAGCATTACTCTGCTTACACATGTTCCAGTTAAAGATTTAAAAAACACACACGCAAACTAATAACAATAATAGATGAGAACTCATTAGTGAATTAAGTAAGAGTTCTATTTATACTTCTCTTATGAAGGACAAACATCTATTCACTTAAGTAAGACCACAGAACAAGGAAACATAGATTTAAGACTAGAAAGGACATTAGAGGTCATCGAGTACAACCTCCCCATTTTACAACTGCAGGAATCAAGGAAAAAAGAGATTAAGTGACTCGCCCAGAGCCATACAATTAATAAGCATCTGAGGTGACATTTGAACTCAGGTTTCCTAACTCTAAATTCAGAATGCTATAAACTATATAATTCTGCCCTTGGACTCTATCAATTGTGTCTGTCAGTACGTAGAAATATTGGCTGAGCTTCATTCTCTACTATAAAATAAAAAACCTAAGTTTTTTACAAATTTGCACAATTTAAATAATTTGTTGCCGTGTCATATTAGTGGGGGAGAGTTTTAGTTCAAATGAATAGAAATCATTATTTAGCAACAGAAATGTAAACAGTACCTTAATTGACAACATTTCTTCATTCATCTTTCCTGCTAACACTACTTTGCTCATGTTCAGTCATTTACTATCATAGTCATAGTAAATATAGATTATACTGGATAAAATATAGACAATGTTATTTTCATTTTCTCTAGTGTTTTCTATAGCAATTAAGTGTTTTCTAATTAGCATCTCTAATAAACATCTCTAATAGCTATTAGTTCTTAATCAGTTGAACTAGTGCTTAAGTAAGTGGAACATGCCCATCTGTAAAGCTTACCAGTTTTGAAAGATTCATGTCTCTTAGCACACGCATGACAATAGTTGATTCTGTGTCAGTGGGGTTAGCTCTTTTTGCTGCTCCTAAAGTCCTGAGTACTGATAAAATATTACGTAGTCCAAAATCATAATGTACCTAAAGAATTAGAGATTTTCAAAATATATTTTTATTATTTCAATGATGGCTTGCAGTAAATATATATATATATATATATATATATATATATATATATATATATATATATATATATATATATATATATATAATTTATCCTGAAGGATTCCCAGAGAGTGCAATGGTGATTAAATGATGATTATCCATTGATAAAAGTACATAAACAATTGGTGCTAAGCACAGGTTTCGCTAATGGAGAACATGAAACAAAAAACCAGTTCCATTTCAGGAAATTTATTTCAAGAGTACCAGAATTCACTAGAAATAAACTAATGGAGCTACAATATTGTGTGAAATTATTTACGGAAATTTCCCTAGTATGTAGAGAACCTTACTTTCGACTTGAAGGGTGAGAAGGATATCATTTTATTATAGAGAAAGTCAGAAGCTATTCTAAGTATAGGTGACAGCAAGATGAGAAAATATTTAGAAGTAGAAGAAACAGTAATTAATGAAGAAGATAGTAACAATAAAAGCAAGGTGAGAAAAAATGAAGAGGTTGGGCTGAAAAACAGATCATAGAAGTTAGGCATGCAAAGGCTTGAAGCACCAAATAAGAACTCAGTAATGTGACTTAGAATGAGGAAGGAAAGACTTGAATAGAGTAGTCAAATAGTTTCCACAATGGTTTAGAAAGGGAAGAAGCAGAATATAAAATGCTAGTGAGAAGGTTACAGTCGATCAGGCACAAAACTTGGCTAAGTTTGTCACCAACTGCATGTCCTCGGATAAGTAACCTAACCTCTCTGTTCCTGTTCTATTCAGACATATGCTGAATTCAGGCACATTTAACAACCAACCTCCTCCACTCAACCAAAAAAAAAAAAGTAAGATATACTTATAAGGTTTATCTACATTATTAACATTTTTTCCATCACATTCTTAAGTCTAGAGTCTAGATCTAAGACAATTAACAAAACAATAAATCAAGCCTTGATTTATAGCATCTGATGTTCCAATATAGCACTGATGTCCAAATTACGAAGTACTCACACTGAAAATTTAACATGAGCTGGCTCCAGCATCGCCTTGGTTCTTATTATGTGGAAAACTAAGGAAGCTGGGGGGTGTGGATTCATGACCTCCCAGGTCCCTTTTGGCACTAAAGTTCCATGATTTTGCAGTGGAAACTGAGAGTACATAGATGGCATTAAATGCAATAATTCCTTGATTAAACATTTATTAAATGCCTAAAAGACAGTCCAGTACAGGATAGATGGCAGGCATATGAGTCAAAAAAGTCAAGGTTCAAGTCTTGTCTCTCACACATACTAGTTGTGTGCAAGGTATCTTTCAGTGCTATAAGTGACTCTTTAAGACTATAAATTGCAGGGGAGTCACTTTTCTTCAACAGTAGGGGAAGTATTCACAGTGGGAACTCCCTCTACTAATGAAATCATAAGTGCAATACAACCCCTTTTCCCTGCCCCCCAGTACATGTATATATAATTATATAATATAGTCATACATAATATATAATGTATAACCATATATAAGTAAAATAAATTTGTTTAAATGAATCAAATATATCATATCACAAATCATATTACATTAATATGTGATATAATTATCACATCTTATCTGGTATGATTAATTCTATATTATTTCTAACATATAATATTTTAGAATATGTGTCTCAGATAAGCAGTCTCTTTCTACCCAATCAGGAAGACACCTTCTCTGCAATTTCTAGTCTTCAACAGTTGCCTAGGATTACATAGCCAGTACATGTGAGAGGTAGGACTGACCCCAGATCCTCCTAGAGCTAGCTCTCTCTCACAGGACGGCTGTATCTGTAGCATACATTTATGTTTTACATTTAAATGCTCCTTCTTAAAAGTCTAATGTGTATGCAAAGGATTATTATTGTAGTGGTACTTGTGCTTGTGTTTATTTGCTCATTGAGAGTGTCTTTAAATCCTCACCCCCTACATAGTTTTCCAACAAATAAAACTTGGATCAAAGACATTGAGTGATGCAGTGATGCAAGACAACCTTTGGATAGTCACACCTGCTTAGAGAGCTGCTCCTCACATAGTTTATACAACGTGAAAAACTTCCTTGCCAAGACAATGTTATCGATGAAACCACAGCTAGCCAGCTTCACCCGAATTATAATTTGGCGATCAGGAACCATCATAGCCACTGAACGAAAATTAATCTTTAAGTTTTCAGGTAGCTCCTGCCGACCAGCATAGCCAGGGTTCTAAAGAGAAGAGGTTTCAATACAATAGTGATTATACACCACAGAAGAAGCAATCATTTAATAATCCCCTACCCCCACGCAGGTTAGGTTAGTTTTTCCTTTAAAAGTATAAGAATTTCCTCAAGGATTTAGCTTGGGGAACTAAAGGCTCAGACTGTCTATGTCACTTCCTCAATACAAACCTGAATTCAAAGCAACCATGAGGAGCTGGAAGGATTCTGAGATGTTCGGCAGTGGAATTGGATTGAAACTTCACTCAGTTAAATTATCTCAAAAGAAGGATTTCCAAGTATGTCGATCATACTTCTCTAGTTATGGCTAAGTAAATCTCCTTTTGGTAACTGCTAAATGACCTACGAATGTCTTATTTTGTTCCAGTATCAAATCTAAATTATCAAAGACCTGTCTTAAATGAGGCTCAACCCAGGACAAATACCTACTACATATGAAGTATTGAATGAAGCTCCAAGAAGATTCTTCAAACCTGCCAAAAGACCAATAATTTACTCTCTTCACTGACATAGTTCACAACACCTCCACAACTTAGTAGATGGTTCTTTGAGTTGTTGTGGCCAAGAAAGAAATGCCTGCAGGCCAACCTTCTGCTAATAACAATGAACTAGAGGCAAAGATTAAATAAAACTTGGTTCTGCTCTTGTAAATTACTATCACAGAGCATTAAGCATGTTCAAAAACAACATTAAAAAAAGACATATGATGAGATGCAATAAATCTACAACTGCTATCAGTGTGATAACTTACTTTGTAGTAGGAAGACCCAAGTTTGAATCCTGACTTCTCTCTTGCTATATATGTGAAATTAGGAAAGCTACTGTTCCTGTCTAACCCTGAGCCTCTTCATCTGTAATATTAGAGGACTGAATGAAATTATGTCTAAGGTCATTCATTTCCAACTCCTAACCTTATGTCACTAACAAGTTTACCGTCATATGGACCATCAAGCATGACTAATGTGTATGTGTTTCTTAAGTAGGCAGGCTTTTGATGTTATCCAAGAAGGGACCTCTTAGTAGGGCATCTATTTTACCAATATAGATGATCACCCATTAGCAACTTAGTCTGAGAAAGCTGCTTGGAATGAAGCATTTAATTGACTTGGCTAAGGTCACAAAGCCAGGATGTGGCAGAATCTGAACTTGAACTTAGCTCTTCCTAACTCTGAGGCCACCTATCAACACACACACACACACACACACACACACACACACACACACACACGTATATGTGTGTACATATACATATGTACATGTATATATAATTCTTACATATACATATGTGTATATAATGTATATATATTTGTGTGTATATGTACATACACACATATACATATATATGTATATTTATATATAAAACTATCTCAGCTAATGGATTATTAGCATCAATTTGCTAGGAGCAACCAAATGAATACATGTATATAAATGCATCCTAAAATCCATAATCCCAATTCTTACTAATGAGCAGCAACTAAAATTACATTCTTAGGGGCATGTGATCATAATGTAAGAAATTCAGTAGTTGGTTTTATATTTTCTTACCATGGTTAGAAAGAGTCCAAATTCTGGGTTCATCTCTATAGTATCTCCATCAGTAAAAATAAAACTTTTTTTACGTTCCTTCTTACATGTCAGAAGAATGGAGATTTGCTGTGCAGCAACAGATAATACTGGTAGATCAATACGGTTAAATTCATCAAAGCAGCCCCAGGACCCTGACTGGGCTAGCCCTTAGAAAGGAATTTAAAGAGAGAATTTGATTAATATATGGTATCAGAGAGTTGAGGATAAAGGAAGAAGGCTGCTGTCAAAGTAAATCAGAGATCAGTTCATTCAGAAACAAAGTAGGAGTGTATGGGGAATTAGAAGTTGAGTAAAGTGAACAGATCAGCTGGCTGTGAAAGACGATTAACTTAGGATCCTTCAGTCCACAGATCTAGCAACTCAGACAAAAGGGATTCTACAACAGTCTGGTGATGTTGGTAATGTTTGTCCATATGACCCACCTTAGTACTATCCAAGATTACCTCTGAGTTTTGATTGATTTTTGATCATTAAAAAAAAAACTACCTTATTAGAGAAAACCAGCCATTTGCATTATTGTACTTGGACTACTGGCCTCACCTTTAAAAATTCTCCCCAGTCCTCGGAAATCCATCTGGTCTGAACAGTTGAAAACCACCACATATTTACCAAGGCATCTTCCCATATCTTTCGTAGTTTCTGTTTTGCCAGTCCCTGCAGGGCCAGCAGGTGCTCCTCCCATGCTCATTCCCAAAGCCTGGGCCAAAGTGATATAACACCTATAGAGGTGGGAAGAGGGGAGGGAAATATGACTGATATTGACAGTGGTGGGGAAACAGACTAGAGAAGTCACATAATAAGAGGAACAGAGCCCTTGCCAGGGAGTCAAGAGATATGGATTTTAGATGTATGGTCTTAGACAAGGTACTTAACCCTTGTGGGCCTCAATTCCTTCTCTACCAGATGAGATATATATGCTGGATGATCTTTATGGTCTTTTATAACTCTAAAAGTCTTTGATTTTACTTAGTTTGAATGGTATTGCCCATACCAAGAAGTAATTATCCATATATGAGTAAGTCATTACAAAATGGACGATACTTCCTGGTAAACAAAAATTTTGACTCACTGAATCTCTGTCTCTCTCTGTGCTTGTCTGTCTGAATCTCTCTTTCACACACACACACACACACACACACACACACACACACACACACACACACACACACTCCTATACAGGGGTCTTGTGACTGACTGTTCAAAGTGGAAAATTGCATTGAGTAAAATTTAGATGTGGTACAAAATTTCCCAGAATAATATAATGTGAAAGTAAGCAATTTATAGAACAGCACTATTTAGTACTGGTATTCCACAAAAACAGCAATGACTTTTTAAAAGGAAGAATGATTTCATTTAAATATACACAGAAAAACTTCCAGTGTGGACTCAGTAACTCACAGTATGTGTCCCCTCCATTTCAGCTAAATTTGGAGAAGCTTATCACCAGAGTAGCCACAGTAGGATACATTTTTTTGGCAAAGCAACTTAGAAAGATCTTTTATTGTGTACTAAATAGCAAAGGGGTTATGATCTATGTAAATGGAACACAAATACCCACATGAACTACATCATGTTTTAAAGCTTCATTTTATATTTATCATTTAATGTTTATGCATATTGTGAATATTAATACACATGTATGTGGAGTAGACATATGGAATATATTGTACATATCTATGGAAATGGAATATATTCTATCTGTACATACATATTCACATATAAAATATGCATACAGGATGTCCCAAAAGTCTTAATGCAGTTTTAAGTTTTAATAGAATATTCCAGACTAAAAATATAGAAGTAAAAAGTGTGAAGACCACTTGCATCAGTATTCTTCAAAAACCTATTTTTACGAAAAAATATGCTTATTAAAATGCAAATAATTTTGTGTAGGAAAACAAAGAGGAAAATACATCTATTAAATGAGGAATGGAAACTGCTAGTTAGCAGGTCCAAACTAGCCCTTTGTTTCATTTCATCTCACCTCTGGGATTTGTTGCTTTGGTCCCGGCAGTACAAAGAATAATATCCCCCCTGTTGAACTGCTAAATTTCCCATTTAAAGTAGAGCTTAAGAAATCAATGATTACTTAAAGACTAGCAAGCACTGGATAATCAACCAATGTACATATCAGGCATTACTTTAACAGGAATGTTTCTGGTTTATTAGGAAAAAGAGGCAACAAACTTACATGCCATTATCTCAATATGCAATGATAATGTTTTAAGTGGAAAGTGACTGAGCATGTGGCACAGTGTCACCAGCCTCTCTCCATCAAGACACAGCTACTTAAATAAGCCTGCCTTAAGTATGAGGCATCAATCATCATTTGGAGACAATCATCCAAGGTAGGAGCAATTTCACATCCTTCTTAGGGAAAGCAGCACAGAGTCGTCGCAGGCATATGTATCTGCGTGTATGTGCATGTGTGCATTTTTTCCTCCATTCTTTCTAGTCCTCTCTCTCTCCCCCATCCATTTCTAGTGTGTTTCTCTTTTCCCTTTTTCCAGTATCTGTGTTTTTTTTCCTTTCACCTGCCTCTATCTTGCCTTGCCTAAACAACCCTTCTCCCCCACACAACTGGCCATAATATAGAACAGAAGTATATTTTCTGGTTTGTAGTATATTGAATAAATTTGTGTTGCCTATTCCTAACTTTAAAAGCAGGTGAGTTTAACATTTTAAAATTTAAAACATAAACAACAATATCTAAATTCAGTTACTCATTACTTCTATTTCATCCTCTATTTTTCTGGTCACTCAGCAACCTACAAGGGGTGTGGGGGTGGTGTCTCTCACGCATTAATGTAGTTGCAATGATGCTCATATTATCATATTAGCATCTAGTGGCAGTAGGAAAAGAATACATTAGAATTCAAGTCCAAAGTCCTTTGATCCTATCACACATTTTTTGTACAATTTGGCAGAAGCAAGTCATGAACCAGGGAGTTCATCAGGGTGGGGAAGTTCTGGTGTAGAAACTTCTACACCATTCAATGCAGATTGGTACTTTATATGTAATTTATATCTTTAGAGGGCTATCTAGCACACTGAGAGACTGTGTGACTTGCCCATGACCATATAGCTAGTATGTGTTGGGGTGAGATTTGAATTTCAGTCTTATTGGCTTAAGGGTTGCTCCTTAAACACTATACACCATGTTCCCCGTCAGATCCTATCACATTAACGTTTATTAATTATCTCTAAGAAGCTTAGCTCTGGATCCTCTATTCTTTTTACTAAAATTTAACTATAGACATATATTTTAGGAATAATACAATCAAGATTTTTAAAGTTAAGAACCATTGTTTTGGTCATAAATTTATAATAATTACATTTTATTAAATTTACCTTTTAGCTAATATGTGCAGTTAGGTGTCACAATGGATAGAACACTGAGCTTAGAATCAGGAAGATTCATCATCAGGAGTTCAAATATAGCCTCAGACACTTACTAGATTTGTGATCCCAGGAAAATCACTTAACCTTTGTTTGCCTCAGTTCCTCATCTATAAAATGAGCTAGAGAAGGAAATAGCAAACTACTCTAGTATCCTTGCCAAGAAAACCTCAAAGGGGGTCACAAAAGAATCAAACAGGACTGAAATGACTGAACAACCACTTAGCTAATATTTTTATTTTTTTTAATATGCTGTTATTCAGATATGATGATTGTGCTACAGACCCACCATTGAGGCCTGAATTTTGAGTTATTTCCTCAATATCAATGATAGCGGCATACTAGTAGAAAAAAATAACAGTCAACTTGTAGTCAGAAAATCTAAACTGCAGTTCCAGCTGCACCACTTAAGCTTTGTGATCTTGTGCAAATCATTTGAGTTTTTCAAACCTCTATGGTCATTTTAACCTCAAAGGATCTGTGATTCTGATCTGTGTTGATACAATGACACTCTCTTGCATGATTTTCCTTGTGATCAACAATCACAGGGATTAGGAATGTAGACTGTGATCATGAAATAAAATTAATTTAAATGGGAACTCAACTCCCACAGACTGATCAGCACTGTATTCTAACTGATTGAGCTAATGCTAAAATGACACTGCCATAGAATCATGGAAAGTTAGAGCTAAAAAGGTATTCAGAGCTCATCTAGCCCAGACCTTCATTTTAAAGATGAGGAAACTAAGGCCAAAAGAAATGAAACGAAGTGTCCCTGATAACAGATACTCTGTGGAAAATCCAGGACTACCAGCCACAGATATAAGCTTTAAATGCCTGTAGTATAATAAATAGTCCATAAGAGATAAAGGGTTGTTACAGGTTGTTACCAGGCTGTTACACAGATTCTTTTCCCTTTTAACAACACTCCCTCTATAATAAACTCAAGTGTATGAATGGGCTGGTAAATGTTTAACAATTGGATCTCCAGAGGAAAAACATGTAGCATGACATACTTTTAAGAATAACCTGCATTATTATTAACATTTTCTCCATCACTTTTTCAGGTCTGGACAATCAACAAAACAATAAATCAAGTTCTGATTTGTAGTGTTTCCTAAATTCTGAGGTATAAATGCTCATGCTGAAATTTTAACAATCGGCTCTCCCAGAGCCAGTACAAGCTAGCTCCATTACACCATTGCCAAGGTATACTAATCACATAGTCTATTTACAACAGAATTTTGTTTTGTTTCATACTTTTGGGGTAAAAGGATGGCATGGATAGATAGAAACAGAAGATACAAATCATAAGAAAAAATTGAAAAGTCAGTTCCCAAAAAGAGAGGTAGAGGAAAGGAATTTAAAAAAGGAAATGTTAGACAATGTTATAGATAAATCAGGAATTTGTAGAGCTAGAGAAGAAGTATAGGTTTTCTGGTTTTGTATATATTATTTATTAAACAGGTAAAGTGTCTTTATGCAACTCTTCATTTCTGCTACTATTATTTCTTTTCTAAGTTTGGGGATAGATGAGATTTGAGAAATTGTGTTGTAACTAAACTGATTCCAAACTGCTCACTGTGTCAGATGCCCATCTCTTTAACATAAAATTTCCTGGTAATTTAACATGGCATCATCACAGGAACTATCATGAGCTCAGAAGAATCCAAATTACAAGTAACCCAAAGGGGCACTGGAATCATGTTTGGATGCCATTATTCAAAGATTTACAGGCTGACAAAGTAAAGTTTAGACTCTCTCCCACAATGAATATGCACCTAACTTTCTTTCTTCGTGTTATACTTACTAAAGAAATATCTTACTATTAACCTAAACCAACCACCTGTATTTCAGAAGAAAAGGGATTAGAAAAAAGCCTGAGAGAACTAAATTTGCTTGGGGGGAAGATGGGGGATGGAATTATCCTCTCTTTGCTAAAGAAAGAAAGACTAAATGTATATTGTGTGAACTTCAAAGAGAGATGGGAGAACAAGGAGAATGGTGATTCACTCCACCAAATCTTTCCTCCTTTGTCTTCATTGGGCCTAGCTCTAGGGCAGGGGAAAAATGTTACTTCCTATCCTTTCTATGCCTTCTATAATGATTTGGACAAAAGCTATGCTTTTGATTTCATTCCTCCAAAATTTGAGCTATTGAGTTACCTTATTTTCCTCTTATTTTTCCATTCACTCATCTTCTCACTTCTATCTAGCATGCATCCTCCCAAACTTAGCACAGGGAAATATATAAATAATAACATATTGCAAGGGCCAGTCTTGTTTTGTTTGTCCTAACTGAACACAATCTTATTCAATAAAAGTGGTAAAACAATTGCTGCCTAGCCCTAACAGCACAGACAGGATGTCTTAAAGACATCTCCTAAGAGAGAAAAGAACTATTGTTTTGTTATTAGAAATATTACAAAAAACATTATTTTCTAATAAGAATTAATAATTATTTTATTATTTGAAATAATACTGAACCTATTGCTCTGCTACCATGGATCTTTTACTTTTTAAAATATGATAAATTCAGTAACCATGAATTCATAATATTCTTAAAAGAAAAACCAAGTGGTATATAATAAAGATTCATAGTATACATTTCTTTTTTTGTTTTATATATACAAATATATATATATTATATATATATATATTATATATATGAAGTGCTTGTTTTATTTGGTATTAATTAAGAATAAAGCATTATTTTTAAAAATAATTACAATGTAGCTGATGTCACAAGTTTAAGGCAGAGTCATGGGCTGGAATAGCACTGGAAGGGATCTTTGAAAATCTCAAGTGCAACCCCCTCATTTTACAGATTAGGAAATTGAGACCCAAAGAAGCTGAATGACTTGCTCCAGTGATAGAACTGGAATTAGAATCCAAGTCTCTTGACTATCAGATCAGTACTCTTTCCACTACATCTTAGATGTTAGCATTCCATTGCTTTCTTGTCCAAATGTCATTTTGGTTATTCAATAGGATAACACTAAGTAGCAGAGTCAATAAGATACTGGTCCTGGCCAACTATGATTTGTAACACTTTTTATTTCCATAAAAACAAAGAACAGTCCATTCATCTTCATGGCCCTTCAATTTCCCCAAAAGTCATTTTAACTTTGTCTCAATTGAGACAAAGCGAAATTGCTTTGTATAGGCTCCTCCTGGGTAAGTCTGGTGAGATTTTTATCTTTATCCAGCATAAAATATATGGCAAAACTCACATATAATGCTAAAAATGTCTGGGTTTCAAAGACCTCAGACACAAAAGAATCGATAAAACCTGAAGACATAATAAAACCCCCTAAGCATTTTGAAAAGAAGAAAGGAGAAAAAAAAAATCACAGAATCCTTCCATCACCTATCTGTGAGAGGAGTTATGACAAGTCTGTCAGTGCAGCCTAAAAATTCATTCTGGTATATAAAAGCGACATCTGTGATGTGAATCATCATCTTGTCAGAGTCTTCATTAAAATAAAATCTGCACTGTTTCAGCCACTCGAAATCGGTAGGGTTCTTGATATGCATATGACACTGAAATTTAAAATATATACATGATTACAAGAGATAGAACAATTTATTTCAAATATATAAATTAACATCTGACTGGGCCACAAAAAGTAGTAAAGGGGACTCAGTGGAATTCCTGACAATTCTAGGAGGGGAAAGTATCTACTCTTCATTTCACAGTGCCATAAAAAAACTTTGGCAAACCATGGGGATAGTGTGAGTGAGAGAACAACCTTCCTCAATGAAATTAAATATCTTTGCAATAAATAATATATAAACTTTTAAAATTAGTTTAAGAAATTAAGAAACCAAAATACTCACAAATATATGCACAAAATATAATCTATAAAGACAAAAACATCTTGTAATTTAGCATACAAAAAAACATTTAAGATAGAGCAAAAATAAGAATTGTGTTTTTTTTAAAGAATTCTTAAACTTTTACATTAGACAAAAGCAAATCTAAAAGTCCTACAAACATATTCCACTCTCTAAAGGATATTATTATGTTATTGGTTAGTGGCATTTCATTCTAATTTTTTTTAATAAAGCCCTAAATTTTCTATGTTTAATAAATCAAAAAAAAATCTAATTTCAAAAGCTTCTTGACTCTCAAATCTATTTAAGGGTAGATATACACTCAAGTATTAAAATATCATTATTTTAGAGTATTATGCTAATCACTGTCATTATTTCTGGACTAATCTTTCTTAATTCTTTACTGAATGTAGCTGCAATAGATATTAAAATAGCAGAAAATTTTAAAATTGGAAGCGTTGGAATTGAAGTTGGAGGATCTAGGTTCATGTGCCAGCTCTGCCCCTTGTACATGGGTGACCTTTAATTAAACCACTTAACCTTTTTAGAACTCATTTTCCTCATATATAAAATGTGGCAGTTTCTAATGTCCTTTCTGGTCTCATATCTATGATCCCATGACATTTAGGACAGAAAAGAAACCCTAGGAAAAAAACTAGCATCTCATTAATTGTACTAAGTATGAGCTGTCACCTTCCATACCTAAGGAGGATTTCATAAAAGCAATTTTCTTTCTTTTTCCCAGTTTTCCTTTTCCTGAAACTTTTCTATGCTTATCTACTTTTAAAGATGAAAAGTTAATATAGTATCTAGAACATAACATACTGAGAGCTAACACCAGCAAAAAAAAAATTACTTAAAAGGTTTAACGAAAACCTCAAATATCCTAGTAAACTTTTCTACTAATAATGAAAATGTTCTTAATAGTAATAATAATCATCAAGATGTCTTTAACTAACAAATAATTTTAAATGATTGGATTGCTTTAGTAGAAATAGTGTAATTACAAGGAATTCCCAATGCTGATGAAATCACATATCTAAAACCTCTCCTCCCAAAAAATAAAGGAACTGTTAGACAAGCAGACAGCAGACAGACAGACAAGTGATAGACAGACACACAGAAAGAGAGAGAATCTTAGCTATATAAGAGCTGAATGGAATTTTTCAATATATTTTTAAAATGGAAATACCACATATAGCCTTTTCACAGTTAACAGGTAAATGTACACAACTAACTGAGAAGGAGAAAAAACAGCACAATCAGTTGTTTATCACCATGAAGAAGATTGTTCAGCTGAATTCTTTAATTGTGATTCAATTAAATCAAAACCAACTAAGTGGATAGATATTTACCAGCTCATCAAAGATATCCCTTTGGTGGACATGAATAGTAATCAAAGTCTCATATTTCACACGTTCCACTGAACTTAAGTCCTTTGTAGTCATATCTATAAGTGTATTCAGTAGTTCTAGGAAAGACTGATTTGTTTTCTGCATGATTTTTTTATCCAACTTGGCATTTGTGAGAGCCTCCTCTGAATCTCTTGTCCATATCAACTGAATTCCTAACAATCCAACCTGTTGGAAACAAAAAAGGGAATATAAGCATATTTATAGAGATATCTAAACAGAATTGCCTGTAAAATAATTAGCTACTGTTTATCCAAATGTGAATGTAAAGTCTTTTTTTCTGGGAGATAATGGATTCCCCTTCACACAAGGTCTTCAGGCAAAGGCTGAGTGATGTCATCATGGGCATTAGAGAGGAAATTCTTGCTCTAATAGCGGTTGTATTAGGTGTTCTCAGATGTTTCTTTCAATTTTGAGATTTCTGATGCTGACTGCCCCAAGCCTAAAGTAATTGCTCTTTCCTTCACTCTCCTAAATCCTCCTCCAGTAATTGTTTCATTCATATGTGTGTATATGTATATGTACATATGCATTTATGTATACATATATGTTGTAGGGCAAATTAGGACTGCATTCTCTTTTGATGTTGCTTATATTATTATATTGTACTGTTGTTGGGTTTTTTATTCTTTTGTTTTGTTATATTTTTAAGTCTTCTGTTATCTTTTCCTATGTCTAAGCCTTATCTCCCTCAGATCATGGCAAATTCCCTGAAGGAAAGAAAGGATCATTCTACTTCTTTATGCTCCCACAGCAGGTAAAGCAATACTTCCCATTTGGAAACAACCAGTAAATCATATTTCTTCACAAAAACAAAAAAATAGTTTTTCATTCTACCAGTAAACATATTTTATAATATTTTATGAGTAACATATATTGAGACTGAACTGTTAGAAAAACCAAACAGTAATATGAAAAATTTTTTAAGGGTAATATACATACCATTTCTGTTTTATGTATAATTCAAGTATACATTGCACAAAAAATTCCAGGAGTAACTTTTAGCTATGTGTTTTTAAAAGTTTAGTCAAATATAATTAGGTAACTTGTGAACATATTTTTATCCTCTTTGTATTCATGGCAATCTAGATATTTAAGCTTTGTTTTAGCACAGTCATTCAAGAAACTCAAAATACATACTTTCAGAGATCTGGAAAGAACATTTTACACAATACACCATATCAATTTAATATTGACCTGTGCAGGGAAGGAAGAAAGAAATTCAATCAGTTGGAAACCTGGTTCCTGTATATTTGTGTATGCCTGGTGAATCACAAGATGTAATGAGGACTGAGATTCTTCCAAGAGAGAATTAAGCCAAACTTCTACATTGCCCTCTGCCATCACAGATTTTTCCAATTCAATCATCTCACCCTCTCGTGAGGAAATTGACACAATACGATCATAGATCTGTGTTAAAACATGAAAAAATATATTCATATAGAAATGAAGATAAATGCACCAACTTTTTTCTCCATTGTTTTTTTTCTCTAATCTTATTTCTAACTTTCCCCAAGTTAAGATTTCAACATAAGAAATTAAGCAATAGTAAGTTTCA
Organism: Phascolarctos cinereus; assembly: GCF_003287225.1. NCBI lineage: Eukaryota > Metazoa > Chordata > Mammalia > Diprotodontia > Phascolarctidae > Phascolarctos > Phascolarctos cinereus. The sequence continues at coordinate 414,117,156 of NW_027555847.1, forward strand.
GAACCAATTATCAGAAGACAAAACACTTTAAAATTATGAAATGTCATTAGATTCTCAATAATGTGTTCTTAAATATTCTATGAGTCTGTGTACTTAAAATAATAACTGTTACATTGTACATAATAATAAGCAAAAAATATATTATTAAGAACCAAAAATGAGCACACCTTTTCATGAAATTTGACAGATTTTATGTTGTCAAACACATTCAGCAAATGAGCCTGTATGGTGTGAGAGTCTGAGGCTTGGCCAAGAATCTCCAAAAGGGCAGGATCAGAGACAAAAAAGAACCGAGGAAAAGAAAGTCGTTTTTTCTCCAAGTATCTGATTGGTAGGGGAGAAAAAAAAATACAAATTCATTTAAATACATTTTAAATTTGGTTCCTGGGAGCCTATTTTTTCAGGAATATGCGATGTGTTTGTATGATTGTTTTTAAAGTTGATTACTTTTGAAAAATCTTTTCCCTTGCATATTACTTCTCAGTGTTGATTTTGTTGCCAGTGCTATGAATTCAAACTTTCCACACTCTGGTTATAAATTATTACTGAGGGAGGGGGGGAGCACTTAGTAATCATATCTGTTCTACACAATTCGCAGCCAGAAAGTCTCCATTTTGATTTAGCCATGGAAAATCTTCTAGTTTTCGTACCAGCTGTCTCCATCATGTTTAATTTCTTATTCTGTAGACATTCAAGCACTCCTTCTACTGTCAGCGCAAAAATGATGGAAGGCAGAGTAGTTAGATGAAAGAGCTACTACTACACCTGAATCCATGAACTTTTTCTTCCTTCAAGGCTCAGTTTAGGTGCTGCCTCCTCTGTGAAGCCTTTCTTTATGACTGTGATCTAAAGTATTCTTTCCCTCTTCAAATTTTCCCAGCATAATCCACTCTCTTTTTCTCCCTCTTATGTTTTACTTTATATTATACTGAATACATTTTATTTTCTCTGTAGTACAATCTAAACACCTTAAGAGTGGAAATTCTGTGACTTTCATTTTTGTATCCCCAGTGTTTAGCAGAGAGTTATACACATAGTAGGCACTTAATACATGTTTATTGAATTCAGTTGCTGAACTAGCAACTGATGGAATGTGTATCTTGAAAGAGAAACAGGAATCAAAGAAGACTTACTAAGAAGGAAGTAGTACAATAAGCAGAAATGGAGAAGTAAGGGGTTAAGGCATCTTTGAGAAGAAGATGATGAGCTCAGTTTTAGACATATTGAATTTGAAGTGCTAAAGGGCTGTACAAGTGGAAGTGTGCAATAAGCAATAGGTAACTGGATTGGAATTCTGAAGAAAGAACAATCCATATTGCCGAGTCATCTGCAGACTGCTCATAAATTATGAGCAGAGGAGATTTCTAAGGAAAAGAATGTCAAGAGAAATGAGGATCCAAAGCAGAATCTTTGAGAATAACCAACTTTCAATGGATGAGGAGTTATGCAAAGAGTCCCAAAAAAGAAGAACAGTTATACAAATTGGAATAAAAGTATACAGTGCATTGTCATGGAAGTCAAAACAAAAAGGTGGAAGAAATGAGTATATGGTATCCTCTGTATCAAATTCCAAAGGCGGGTAAAGGGTAGAAAATAATCCATTGAACTTCTTGATATAGAAGTCATTAATTATTTTGAAGTGATTTACTTTAATAAAGTAGGGAAGGGGAAAGAAGGAAATAAGCATTGATATTGCACCTACTATGTGACAAGCACTGTGTGAAGTGCTTTTACAAATGTTACATCATTTGATCCTCACAATAACCCTGTGAGGTAAGTGCTGTTACTATCTTCATTTTACAGATAAGGAAATTGAGGCAAAGAGAGGTTAAGTGACTTTCCAGGGCCACACAGTTAGTGAGTGGCTGAGGCAGTATTTGAACTCAGATCTTCCTGACTAAGCCTAGTACTTTAGCCAGTGCATTATCAGAGATAGATGCCAGATGGCAAGGGTTGAGGAATAAGTAGGTTCTAAAGAAGTGGAAGCAATGACTATCCATTAATCTTTCTAAAAGTTTAACAACAAGTAAGAAAAATATGAGAAGACATTTAGAGAGAAACATCTTCAAGAAAACCAGCTTGTTAAAATTAATCAACAAGTTTTTGTGGGTTTGTTTGTTTTTGTTTTTTGTTTTGTTTGTTTTGTTTTTGTTTTTTTGGTACTTCCTGTGTGCCACAACCTATGTTAAATGCTATGGATACAAAGAAAGGCAAAAATATGGACCCAGCTCTCAAGGAGCTCACATTTTACTGGGGGGAGATAACATGCAAATGACTATGTATATATAAAATATATTTATTGTAAATAGAAGATAATCTTAGAAGGAAGGCACTAACAGGTTGGAATGGGCCAGATTACAAAGAGCTTTAAATACAAACTGAATATTTTTTTTTGGCTAGGCAATGGGGTTAAGTGACTTGCCCAGGGTCACACAGCTAGTGTTATGTGTCAGAGGTCAGATTTGAACTCAGGTCCTCCTGAATCCAGGGCCAGTGCTCTATCCACTGTGCCACCTGGCTGTCCCCCAATCTGAGCATTTTCTATTTGATCCCAGAAGCAATTAGATGTTGCTTGTGTTTACTGAGAAGAAGGGTTGTATGGTCAATTGTATATTTTAGGAAAATCACTTCTGCAGATATTTAAGGGTAGATTAAAGTGGGAGTAGAAAAGGAACTTAAGTTAAAGAAACCAATTAGAACGTCATTGTAATAGTTCAGCTGATTATGTTTTACGTAACATGTTTTAAATTCTGCTTTTCTAAATTTACTTCATAGGTTTTGTGTCCTATAGTTTGATGAATTTCAGGAATATTCCATGAGTATTTGAAAAAATGAACTCCATTTTGGACTTGTTGAGTTTGAGTAGGCCATGGAATATTTACTTTGAGATATCTAAAAAGCAGGTAGTCATATGAGACTGGCTTTCAGGAAAGAGATATGGGCTGGATATACAAATCTGGAAATCAACCCCAGAGAGATGATAATTGAACTCATGGGAGCTGATAAGATCAACAAGTGAGATAGCAGGGAGGGAGAAAAGAAGAGGGCCCCAGACAGAACCTTGGATCACACCCACAGTTATTGGGTATGACCTGGATGGAGATCTGGGAAAGATGGCTAAAAAGAGTGGTCAGTTAGTTGGGGGGAGAATCAGGAAAGAGTACAGTCATCCCTTCCATATCACGGGGGGTAAGGGGACAGTGCCCCTGAAATCTGGAAAAATCCATGTAAAAACTTTCAGCCCTCCATTTGTACCAAAGAAGTCTGAATTTTTTCTTCTTTTTCTTTTATGGATTGTTTACAATATTAAAAGATAAAATATGTTAATATTATGTAATACAATACATATATTTTATGAATTTCTGAGTTTCTAAGCTTTTTCTATGTCACCTGGTGGCCTTCACGTGTTATCTGCAGCTTCTGCAAAACTCTCAAAAAATTCCCATTTAATTTCTTATGCTCACCCAGAATATATTGAAACTGCAATGGGAAAAGTCACAATATGGAAGGGATAACTGTCTTTAAAACCTTAAAAAAAAGAATATCCGGGTTCAAGGTGGACATCATCTGAACTATCTTCCAACTCTGAGATTCTGGGAAGTTGCAAAAAGGCAAATTTTGGCTCAACACTAAAAAAACTTCCTAGAAATCAGATCTAAAAATGGCCCAGACTACTTTATGAGGTAGCAAGTTCCTTGTCCTTGGAATTTTTCAAACAGAATATTGTTTATCACTTGTTATGAATAAAAAGGAAGAAATTCACTTTTCAGGTGGAAGCAGAGCACTGTGCCTTTTGAGTTTCCTCTTATCCCTAAGATTCTATGATTCTACAATCTATCACCAAATATTTATTGAGTTCCTGCTCTGTGAGGAATCTTGCTGCTGTGTTGAGGGGGTGGCATCGGATGTAAGATCTCAGCATATGACAAGATAGGAGAGTTGGACAGCTTCCTAGATCTTTCAGTTGCCATCCTCACTGTGGGAGCATGATTATTTTCTTCGAGGTAAATTCTCACAACATCAGGCATACCCACCGGTATAAAAACACAACTCAAAAATACATGTACATGAATTGGGGATTATCTGCGACACTGTTTGCATCCAAGAATATAAATCATTAATAAATTACCCAACACAAAATTTCTCAATTGTTGATTATGGTGAAGCAATTATGAGTCACTTAAAAGGCTAAAGAAAAAATTGAATATTCAAAGATATATTTAGATTTTAACTGTTTTGGCACTTTTTTAAGTCTCAGACCCCTGACTTCATCAGTGTTGAGAAAGCCCAGTGAGAAAACATTCTCCCCTCATGCAGATTGCAACTTCTCTGCATCATATAATCTTTGAGAACCGCATGGGTCACATAGCCAGGATGTGTCAAAGGCAAGTTTGAACCCAAATTTTCCTGTCTCTGAGTTCAGTTCTCTATTGTCTATAACACCCTAGGTCTCTTAACACAACTATTATACAGTATTTCCAAACAAAAAAAAATTAATTTTCTGCATCATTTCATTTTGATTAATCATGGTAAAAGGCCAGGAGCAATTTCACTGCTCTTCTAATTACACTAGCATATTTATACTTACATTAATCATAATTTACATGTAATCCTTAAAGCATAGCCAGATAATATTCAGTCTTACTCAGATACACTATGTTCAGCTGTATATCATAAAATATTTTGCTCCTTCTGAGAATGTTTTTCAAAGAGGTATCTGAAACACATGTGACTGCTTAAGGTCCCTTGTGCCTCTAAGACCTACATTTTTATGATTCTATGAAAGAAATATCAAGAGGATCAGAATTTATAGTCATCTGAAGACAGATTAGGGTTTCAAACTATTTGTTTCATTTCCCCTTCAGGGAAGCTATCTTCTCACAAGCTTACACCTCTGAAAGGCTTGATGAAAGGCAGCTTTCTTTAGTTGATCAAATGCATCAATAAATTATTCAACAAATACCTATTTAACACGTATTAAGCACCCAAGTCTGCACTATATAATTTGGCATTCATTGTGTGGTATAAGGGTTTTTGTTTGTTTGTTGTTGTTGGCCTGCACCTGGCTTTCATCAGCTTGAGGAATTCCTCATATGGAAACTCCCTAAACTGATGCAAAGCATCAATCTAGCTGCAATTACAGTCTTCAAAATTTTCCAATAGCCTTAGAAAGCCAAGTGACTTGTCTATGGTCAAAGAGTGAGTAGACATCGAGGCAGAACTTGAACCCAAGTCTTTCTAACTCCAACCACTACTACTAACCTCTCTAACAGTTCCATTATTATGTTAGAATTACCTAGATATTGGCATGCTATGTTAATACTATAACTAAAAAAATTCAAGTCAGACTTAACACCTGAGCATATGATCAAGACATATTGAAATTATCTGGTTTTTTTAAGGCCTTAGAACTTTCCAGTTCTCAGGTTATCCTCATCCTATCAAGGTTAACTTGTACTATAAGTCTTACCCAGTAAGTGATTTCTGACAGATTTCCAGTTGATCTAATAAATGTGGCAATAGCTGCCCCATGGTTTCATCTCCAACACAACACTGTACTACATTTGGCATATCACGTGCCCGTGTCATGATCTTCACCCAGGATTTATCTATATTGGAAAAACACTTGGCTTCCTATTGGTATTTAAAAAAGAAAGAAAGTGAATTTACACAACTGTAGAAAGCAATTTCTATAGCATCTTATACATCTTGTCAAAGTTAATGTTTCTAAATACTTTTGTTTGTTTAGAAAGTACACCCAACTTCATGGATCTCTCTGTTTGTGAAATAGGAGAGTAAAAAGGGTCCCTTCCTACTATAAATCTGTTATCCTAATATCCTCAGTATATTTGGTAAGAAGCACATCACTCCCTTTCTGGTAGTAGGGTAGTGATCTCTTCTTTATTACTCCATGTCAGTCTCCACCTGTTTTTCCTCACCATGCTATATCATCTTCTACATTTATCTCACTCTCACACTCCTTGGTAGTTTCATATAAGAGTTAGAACACTAGAAAGCAAGTCAAAAAACTTGAATTCAAGCATGGCTTTACTACACACGTAGTAGCTAAGTGTTATAGTGAATAAAATGTTGGACTTGGAGTCAGGAAGCTGTGTTTCAATAATGACTTAATATCTGTGTAACCATGAATAAATCACTTAGACCTTATTTAGCCTAAGCTTCATCTTCTTTAAAACTGATACAATAATAGTATCTATTTCACAGGGTTATTTAAGATTCAAATGAGATAATATATATCAGAGCATTTTGCAAACCTAAACTGTTATATAAGTTTTAGCTATTACTAATTAGCATTGTGACCTTTGGTAGACAAATTATTAGCCCCTCTGAACCAGTTTCTTTATCAGGAAAACAAAGATTATATACGTGCGCTATAACAATAATAATAATAGCTAGTTTTTATATGATGATTTAAGTTTCTCCAATCATATTATATATAGGTAACCATATACCATATATAATATGTTTATATCAACATATGTATAGGAAATCTCATTTGATATTTACTTAACAGCCTTATAAGGTAGATGCTATTTTCTTCATTTTACAGATAAGGAAAATGAGACCAAAAGAATCCAAGCAACTTATCCAGGGTCATACAGCTAATAATTATCTAAGACAAGATTCAAACTCAAATGCTGCTGATGTCAAATCCAGAACTCTAGCCATTATACTACCTCTTAAGGAGTGATTTTAAGAATCAAATTAGAAAATGCATATAAGGCACTTTTTGAACCTTTGACTATAACAGGAATGCTAGTTATTGGCATTATTCATCATCCACTCACCCACTAAGTGACACAAATTTTCTTAGCACGAAAATAATTATAGCCTTTTTCATAGGCCATTCTCCGTACTTCTTTTAAATCTATCTTCCAGAAATGAAACAAGAAATAGAAAATAAAATATCAAGGGAGGAAAGAATGTCAGGGAGAAATGATACTTTAGAAGATAAGAAATCTTACTCAAGGACTTAATGCCCTGAAAATTAAATAAGCTGAACAGAAAATAAAAGCTCAATAGGACAAGCAATATTAAAACAAAATCAATCAATAGATTGAAAAAATAGAAATGTCTGTAATATAATATCAAAAACAAGAGACCTATAAAACAGGTTTATAACCTAAGCATAATCAGACCATCTAAAAATCATGACTAAAAGAAAAAATGGATACCATATATCAAAAAATCATGAATGAACATGATTTAGATTGCTTAGAAAAAGAGGACAGTGAGAATAGAAACAATCTACTAGTTGCCTCTTAAAAGAAATCCCAAAATAAAAGTCTCTCAGGAACATGAACACCAAAATCCATAGCTTTCATGTCAAAGTAAACATTGCAAAAAGCCAAAAATGAAGATTTCTTGTACCAAAGGGCTGTTGTCAGGATTGCAAAAGCTTTAACACCTACCTTTCTAAAATACAGGAATGCTTGGAATATGATATCCCAAAAAGCCAAAAAAAATAGAAGCTTAGAAACAAGAATAACCTATCTAGAAAGTATAATCCTATAAGGAAAAAAATGGATCTTTAATGAAATAAAGACTGTCCAGGCATTCCTGATGAAAAGGTATGACCTGAGCAGATAGTGTAAAATGAAAATGAAGGATTGAGACATATAGACAGGCACATACTTCGGTTCAATTGGAAGGGATTGTATTGGGATGGATTGATCACCTGGTAATAAGGACACAAGAAACAAATGTCTTTTTTGAATCCTTAAGAGTAATAAAGAAATAGGAAACAAGAATGACAGAGAGTCTGTGGGTGATGTGTTCTCTTTGGATGGTCTTGGGAAAAAACAGCAATGGGAGTGGTAGAGAACTATAGTGGGGAAGAAACTAGGAAGAATGAGAGGGAGATTATTACTTCACATAAAAGAGGGCATAAGATGAAGGGTATAAGTTGGAGGGATGGAGGAAACAGGCATCCCATTGTTATACAGAGAAATTAGCAAGTTAGACCCAGACTAATTTAAATTGTGGATTTTATTAACACACAGCTGCCAGTGGTATTCACATCCAAATCAAGCAGCCCCCATCAGTGGTCGAGCTAGGGTTTATATAGGGAGTATACAGGACAGGGAGGGGGATGGATCTTTGAAGTCTGGCAAGAGGAAGAATTTTTGGGCTGGTCAAGGACACCCCTCTCCCTCTGTCTAGACACGATAATGCTCTGCAACAAAGGAAAAAACTTTCTCACAATGGAGGCTTCCAGAGATATGATCTGAGAGCTGGGGCCTGAGCAGCCAGATAAGGGTCGTGCTGAGGCCCATGCATGAATACTGCTAAGCACAGTGTCCTTGGGCTGGGAAGTGGTTGTCAGAGATAGTGTTTCTGAGACTAGGGAGGCATTTTGGGGGCAAAAGTATAAGCACAAGCATCCGAGCACTCCATCATTACAGCTCAGAGATCACACAAACCAGACCAGGTGTCCTGGTTTCTGGTATAAACATAATTATCTAGAGCCATTATATTGCAAGTTTTCGTATCCATTTGTGTTGGAGGTATGGGCTGTGCTTAAGCTATGCAAGAGTACATTTCACTATTGTTTAGATTTAGGAGGAAAGAGGTCTAGGGCAAGATTAAGCAGCAACTTCTGCTTTCCATGGCCTAAAGGGTCCTACTACCTAAATGGTAAAATAATGTTCTTCATTACACCATTAACTTCATTTTCATCTGAACCAAAATATGGTTGAACATAATTACACAAACCCACACACAAAGACTGCAATATAGAAATAAAGTTCAATAGGGAAATGGCAGAGGACAGGAAAAAGGAATGGGAAATATAAAAAAAGAAGGCAGCATAGGTAAAAGAAAAAAAATCATAAGTAAAACAACCAGCATCAGAGGAGGGAAGATGTATGAAAGCTAAAAAAAAAAAAAGGAAAGTAATAAAGAGTAACAAAGTGAGATCAAGGCAGGGCAATGGAAAGAGAATAGTAACAACATGATAGGAGTCAACTGCTTCATTTACAACTAATAGTGTTAGGCAAACACCTTTTGTTATCATCTTCTAATTTGAAAAGAAGGGTATAGGAGCAAAGAGAAGATAAAGAGCAAGAGAATAGAATGGGAGAAAAAAAGATAATTAGCAATTACAAACTGTAAAAATAAATAGGATGAATTCATTTATAAAAAAGAAAAGGAGAGCCGAATGGCTTAGAAAACAACCCCCCCAAAAAAAATATTGTTTAAATGAAACAAACTTGAAATGTAAGATGCACACAGAATTGAAATGAGAGAGAATCTACTATGCTTCAGGGTCAAAAAAGCAGAACTAGCTATAATTATCTTAGATAAGTCTATAATAAATGTAGGCAATAAAAAAGAGGTAAGCAGGGAAGCTACATTTAGCTTAAAGACAATAAAGATAACGAATAAATTTAAATATGTAATATATCTGTACCCAAAAGCAATAGCATCTAAATATTTATAGGGAAATTTAATCAAATTACAGGGAGAAAGAGATGTTAAAACTATAATAGTTAGAGACCTCATTACAGACATTGTAAACCTACATAATCAGAAGAGGGAGGGGTTGGGATTACAGTGAGGGAAAAGTTAAGGACCTGAATAGAACATTAGAAAAGTTAGAATAAAAAAAAGAAAAACTAGAGGTAATTGATCTGTCACTTACTGAATGACAACAAAAAGAGTTTACAGATTTCCCAGTCATGCATGATACCTTTACAAAAATTGACTACATAAGAACATCACCTAAAATGTAAAAATGCATTTTTGCCATTCACAACACAATAAAAATTCTATTCCCCAAAGGTCCTTTAAAGAATTAATTACAAATTAATTGGGAAACTAACTTAATCTTAAAGAACTGGTATGTCAAAGAATAAATCAGAGAAACAATAGACAATTTCATAAAAGCAAATGACAATGAAATAACGTACCAAATGTATGGATGTAGCTAAAGCAGTCTTTAGAGGTAGAAAACATGCATGAGTAAATATTTTCATCAATAAAAGGGAGAAAGAACAAACTAGCACATCAGGCATAACACTTTTAAAAAATGGAAAAAAACAGCAAAGTAGAAATTCTGAAAATGAAGGACAGGATTAACAAAATTAAGTGCAAAAATCCATTGAATTGATGATAACCTGAAGTTCTTTCCTCAATTAATAAAATAGATTAACAGTTAGTAATTCTGATTTAAAAAGACAGAGAGAAATCAAAGTGTTCCTGTTAAAAATGAAAGAAGAGAATTCATAGCAATTATAGAGGAAATAAAGAATACTCTCAGAAATCACTATTCAACAAAATTTGTAACACAAGAAATGGAAGAATTCTTTCAAAAAGATAAAATACTCTGAATAACAGAAGACATCAATTATTTAAAGACACCACTATCAGAAAAAGATATTGAACAAGTCATCAATGAAGTCTCAATGGGGAGGAAAAAAAATCTCAGGATCATATAAATTTGCAAACGAATTCTATCAAATATTCAGAGACCACTTAATTCCAATATTATCTAAATTGCGTGAAAAAGTAGGAAAAGGATCTTTCCAAACTCTTCTTACAATAGAAATACAATATTGATATATAAACTAGAGAGAAATAAGAAAAAAAAATATGGACTAATATCCCTAATACACAATGATGGAAAATCTTAAATAAAATATTAGCAAATAGTCTATGACAAAATATTTAAAACATTATTAACCACAATCATGTGGGATTTATAAAATAATACAGGGTTATTGCAATATAAGGACAAATATTTTTAAAAACAATACTAATAGCAAAACTTATTCTTTTAAAAATAGGTGTTTATATCAATAGATGCTGAAGAGGTTTTTCAAAAAATTCAACATCCATTTCTGTTAAAAAATAAAAACACTAGAAAGCATAGTAAGAAATGGGCTTTCCTTTAATACGATAAATATTACCCAACAAAAATCAAGGGCAAACATGATATGTAATAGAAAATAATTAGAGGTTTCCAAATAGTTCAGGTAAAGCAATCATGTCCATTATCACCATTACTATTTAATAGAGGTAGTAATGTTAGCTATAGCAATAAGGAAAAAAGTTAGGAAATAAATATAGGCAAAAAGGAAACAAGGAAACAATGTTATCACTTTTCACAGATGATTTGTTGGACTATCTAGAAAACCTAAAGAAGTCATCTAAAAATTAATAGCATTAACAAATTCAGTAAAGTTTCAATATGTAAAATGAATCATGAAGATTCCTCTATTTTACCAACAAAGCCCAGCAAGAAGAGAGATGAAGAGAAATAATCACAGATATAAAATATTTGGCATCTATCTAACTGAATATAATAACAAAACTCTCTTTACAGAAATAAATGCAGATCTAAATAATTAGAAAAAATGCTAATTGCTCATTTTAAAGTTGTCAATAAAAAGTTACAATTCAACCTAAATTATTCACTTATTAATTGACATGCAAATACATCAAAGAATTATTTTTGTAGAGTTAGAAAAAATATAATAATGAAATTCATCTGGAAAACAAAAAGTCAAGAATCTCAACAGAAATGTTGAAAGAAAAAGTAGGAAGGAAGGAAGTCTGAGTAACAGATCTTAAACTATATTACAATACAATATTCATCAGAACGATTTGTTACAGATTAAAAAATAGAGAAGTTTGAAGTGGAAATATTAGATATGCAACACACAGAAGAAAGCAAATACAATAGCATAGTGTTTGATAAATCTGAAAAAGTCAGTTAATGGGGTACAGATCTACAGTTCAGTAAAAACTACTGGAAATTTTGGGGAAAAAATCCAGAAATTAGGTATAAACAAGTAACTGGGAGCAAAATTTTACAGGTTTCTGTGGTAAAGGTTTCTATCCAAGACATAAAAGGAACTGATTCAAATTTATAAGAACTCTCCAATACATAAATGGTCAAAGAACATGAGCATGCAGTTTTCAAGAAAAGAAATAATTCCAAGCTATCAATAATCATATAAAAATATTCCAAATCACTAATAATTAGAGAAATTACAATTAAAGCAACTCTGGGATTTCATCATACATATGCATCAGGTTAGTACAGAAGACAAAACAGGAAAATAAGAAAGCTTGGGGAGGCTATGGTAAAACAGGCACACTAATGCAGTATTGGTGGAGCTGTGAAAAGGTTCAGTCATTTTGGAAAACAATTTGTACTGTGCTTCCAAAATTACTAAACTCTCCATATACTTTTGGATGAGTGATACCACAACTAAACTTAAACTACAAAGAGATCCAAGAAAGAGGAAGTGAACCCATATGTATGAAAATATTTATAATGGTTCTTTTTGTATTAATATAATGGAAACTGAGGGACTATCTACCTATTGGGAAATAATTAAATAAATTAGAGTATATGAATATTATATTAATATGGAATATTATTGTACCATAAACGATGGTGGTGAAATAGACAGTTTCAGAGGACATTGGAAAGACCTACTTAAAGAGTAAAGTGAGCAGAACTAGAAGAACAATTCATACAATGACAATATTATTAGGAAAAACAATGTTGAAAGGCATTAGAAGTCTGATCAATGCAATGACAAATTATGGTTACAGAAGGCTGATGACAAAACATGTCACCCACTTTATGGCAATGAGATGAAGAAGCACTCAAAATGTAGAATGAGACATACAGTTTTGGATGTGATAAATGAGGGGATTTTATTTGCTTGTCTATGATATATTGAGGGGCTGTTTTACTTTTTTGTTCAATTTGAGGTACAACTGAAGGGAAAGAAAATGTTTAATTGAAAAAATACTTAAAGTATTTTAAACAATAAAAAATCACAAAAGAAAAAAATTAAACCCTCTTTTATTCTTTGAAATTATGTAAGTGGGTATGGAAAAAAAATGGAGTTTTCTTCTTCCAACAGTTACAAAGAAGAAATGGAACCACGTCCTTTCATGAATGCCAAAACTGCTTTACCATTTGTAGTGGAATCTTTTCACTGAATGAATAGGCAGAGTCTATAACCCTACTGTCCTAACGTCTCCTACCACACAACTCAGATATGCTTTTGGTTTAAACCACCCAGTTCTGGTTAAGACTGGCTGCTGAAACTCTTAGCAGCTTACTGATGCAACAAAGTTATAAATCTATAGTCCTCAACCTGAGTAGGTCTTTCTGGCTAATTTTTAGAGACCGTCCTTTTGCTACTATTCCATGTTTCCTGAATCCATTGCCCTGCAGCTACCATAGCAAACTCTTTTTCCTAAAATTTTATATAAACACAAGATCCCAGTGGTTCTGGGCCTTTGACCAGAAAGCACATCTTACTATTCATTTTGGCCACTACCCACTGTACTCTGCCTCCTGTAGCATGGGACAGTGGGGACAAGGGGACTATTCCTGGATTTATTCTATGTTATGATTGGCTTCAAGAATCAATAAATCATTCCAGCCCAGCCTACGGTCCTTACACAACAATCACCAAAATTCTACCCTAAATTTATATGCCAATTATGTTATAGCACTTGTGTCTGCCTACCATCCGAAGGTCTGATAGCAGGAACAGGTTGGATTAATCCTATCTCTTTTACATTAAGAAGGGAAATTAAATACCATACTAAGGTAAAATTACATTCAAGTTTTTAAGTTTCAAATGTATTATAAAAACACTTTGATTTCATATACAATTCAAAAGAATGTACTGAGATGTAATGAAAAACTTTTTTAAAAAAATACAATTAAGCATCTCAAAATACACTCCATGTATGTTTAACCTGATTACAGCAATTTGAGGAGGAAAAAAATGCTCTTGATATGTTTTATGTGGGAGAGGTAGTATCTTTTTTGTATATTTTCAACCCACAATTTTATATTCTAGATGCAATTAAGTGTCATACCCTTCATTATTTTAAAATGTTACTTCTATAAGAATAAATTACCATAACTTCATCAAGATAACGTCTCCATAATTCCATAGTCTTCTATATTCTAGATTAACATTTTCTGACGATCAGTCATGCAACTATTCCTTACTTTGTTATTTTCCTTCATTCCCACCTTCTACCAATATGCAATATTCTCCACTTCCTCCTTTCCTTCCTCTACCTCACAAAAAGATAAAGGGACGTCAACGGATATGAGTCTTGGCTACTTTTCTTTATAAGGTGTTTTTCAGTATTTCATATTTCTGTCACCAAAAAAACTAATAAACCATAAACTTCAACAACCTTCGGCAGCTGTTTGGCGATGTCTCCTCCCACAAAGACAGCTTCTAAATAAATCCACAAGTTCTGCACTGTCATCCAGTTTTCAATGATGTCAGTTGTGTTGGAAAGGTATTGTACCCATTTTTGAATCTGTGCCTTGAATGGAATGTTATACCTAAAAGAAGAAATATTTTAAATCTATATTTTTCTCAAATCCAAAGGTAAAAAAAAATTTTTACTTGCTCATGCATCTAATTTGCCTTTGGACTCAGCAGTAGCATACAGTGCACTGGTATCTTTCTACAAGTGACTTTCATGCCCTTTTACCAGAGTGGGAAACCTTCAATCTGTGAGCTTAATATGGTTCTTATGTAACTATCATTTTATATTATCAAAGTACCATACTCCTGTTTGAAATGGGGAGTATAATTCACTCCTTCCCAACTCAACTTGAGACAGAACAATAAGTCTCAGGAAATAAGAACTCACATGTCATGGCTGAACTGAGGAGGTGGCTTATGGTTTACAAGTTTGACCCCCTTGAGGCAAAGCCTACTTGGAAAGGAGCTTATTTCTATTCGCCCTTCAATCTCACAGAGAGCTTGGAAAATCAGTTACAGTGAACTCTTCCTGGTAGGCAGAGAATTAAGTAGCAGTATCAAGCAATCTGTCTGCTTCACTCTTTCTCTCTGTCTCTCCCCCTCACATTGAAACTGGGTCTTCATAACCTCATGTCATTATACACAAGGTAATCTAATTCCACTCTATTTACAGGAATGCTTGTGCATCTAGATTCTTTAGAGCTGCTGTTAAAAATTATATTTATTCCTTGCATAAAGTAATTTTTGTGCTGTTAGAGATCCCTAGAAGTCCATATGCTTCCTAGTCATTATTAAACATGACTATTTTCATTTTAAATATGATATTATTAAATATATGGACTCTGTTCAGAAAATTTGTTTATTCTGTGGAATTCAGTCTGCCAAGAGTATAATTGACTATGATTAAATAGATACCTAGTTGAAGAAAACACCGGCTTGAAGAAAACACTAGCCTTTAACAGTTGGGCAGAGAATATTGGCATGGAGTTTTAAAGTGAGGATTACTCAACATTTCTGCTAGAGAAACATAGGTGGTATCTATAATACCACAAAATAATTTGGGCCTTTCAGCATACAGCCTCTAAAGGTTTGAAAATAAAGAGTAGCTGAAGAGTTGAAAGAAGGGATCGACTAATTAGCATCCCAAAAGACAGTCATAACAGGACTATATGAATAGAGCAAATAGTTTATAAATACTCTCTAAAACCCACTAGATGGCTGCTTTTCTATCTACTTCCTTCCAAATGATTTATTGTCCTTTTGCTTTTCCTTTCCATTCCTTTCCCTTCTTTTCCTTTCCTTTCTCCTTCCCATCTATAGCTTCCTTAATTGTATTTAAATCAGATTTAAAATATAACCTAAACTGTTTCTTAATCTTTTTTTTTTTGCATCATGGATCCTTTTGGCATTCAGGGGAAGTCTATGGATACTTTTTCAGAATAAAGTTTTTTGAAAGATATGCTAAATTTCAGTTAGAAGCAAATATGAAGGTTTTGTTGTCCCATTCAATAATGTTTCCTATTCAAGTTCAAGGACACCCTGAAATATAACCACAAATTTCTTGGGCATCCCTGGACCCCAGGTTAAGAACTCCTGACTTACATAATGTTATATATTTTTTAAATTTATGTTTTCTAGTTTTAATTTTAAAATCAGATAAATTTAAATACTTTTCTTCCCCCTTCTTTCCAAAAACATGAAATTAGTCAATTGATTTTAATTTCTATGGCCTTCAATTTACTATTTTCTATGGATTGAAGATCATCACTTGGGGGAAGGGAGGAAGGTTCACTGATATAGACCATTCTTGAATAACCAAAGCTGACGTGGTTTGCTTTCCTTTCTCAAGTATATTATCTCCTATTAGTCCTTTTTGGACTCCCTGCTTTTTGCAGCCAAAATAACAATTCTTTAAACCCTAAGTAGACCAAATTCAATATTTTCAGAGGAAATAGCTTGCTTGAGAAGTGCTGCCTTGCATAGTTGTCAAACACTTAGATGTTTAAGATAAAAAGGAAATAATTGTTTTTCCTCTGGCATCAGTCGAATCAGGGACTCAGACTTCCTCCGTTGTTGAACTACTAAAGAAAAATAAAAGCCATCTGAAGTTATCAAGTGAACTGCTGTAGGCAACTCAGCTTGGAAAATGACTTGGAGTCAGAGAAGATAGTCACATCCTTACTTAACTACTTGCCATCTATGTGACCAAATTACTTATATTCTCTGAACCTCAGTTTCCTCATCTGTGAAATGATAAGGATAATCACTAAAATAGTTTATGACCCTAATATACTATAGTTCTAGATATGTAGTCTGTATAATTCAACATGTATTTGTTATACCATTAAAAAATCAAGGTAAGTTATTAATTTTTACCAAAAGTATTTTGTATATCTGAATAAAGAGGATTTTTTCCCCCTCTGGATTCATGTTCTCATGAACGAGTAAATGGAATGGTAATATTTTCCATTTTCAGGACCACTAGCTGAAACATTTTCCATATTGGATGATGACGCTAAAATTCATGCCCACTCTGGAATCAAGCCAGTAGATCAATTTGGGGCAACACAAGGTTTTTATGTAAAACTGGAGCATTCAGGGAAACAGTGTGATAGTCAGGAAAGACTACTGGCTTGGGAGTCAGAAGGTTCAAATCCTGCCTCAAACTTTTGATTTGTGTGATCTTACCTAAATCTCTTCATCTCTCTAGGCTCAAGTTTCCTCCACTGTAAAATGAAAGGAAAAATGCCCCCCCACCCCAGGGGCTTTCAGAGGGGGCTTTCAGAGAATCCAGCCACTGGAGGATAATGATATAAGAATGGCACAAACTGAAGTGTCACTTGAAAGCACACTTGCATACGGATGTTAGCATTAAAATAAATGTTTGTTTGAAATATTCAAAAAATATTTGATATCTGGGAGGGGCTTACAAAAGTTTTTCATTTTCCTTAAATTGTTTGGTTTTTTTTCCATTTTTTAGCTCTCATGAAAAGAAAATGGCTTTGTTACCTGTTACTCATTAAGGAACCCAGCATCATCAAGCTGTCTTCCATGCTGGCTATAATTTCTGCTGTACTATCCCCTCTTAAGAGAAGTTCACCACGGTTTTTAAAACTGGCAAATGTAAAGGTTTTGTTGTCCCACTCAATAATTACTTGTTTCAGTTTTTGTTCAATGTCCCTCTCCTTCACTGCACTGATACAAATGTCCTGTCAAAATAGAAAATGCCCATTTAAAAAAAATTGAAACTTTCAATAAATCACAAATTTTCCATTCACAATTGAAGTCATAGCAAGGAGGTGACCCTGTTTCTCTAAAGCTAAAACACATTGTGGCAGGTATCTACCAAGCTGGAAAGGTATTGAGATAGGGCCTTGTAATGAATTGCTTGTCTCTCATCTGAGGACCAGTCTATCTAAGTCTGAGAGGCAAACTGACAGAGAGAAAGAGACAGACAGAGAGAGAGAGAGAGAGAGAGAGAGAGAGAGAGAGAGAGAGAGAGAGAGAGAGAGAGAGAGTCCACATTTATTAAGTACATATGTGTCAGGCACTGTGCTAAACACTGTAATTCAAATATAAGAAATTGAAACAATCCTTACTCTCAAAGAGCTTATATCATAATACAAGAAGACACATAAGGGAAGCCCTTGGCTGGGTACAGAAGCAGGAGCAAGTCACGAAGATGGCTGGAAAATGAGGTAGAGGCTTAGATCCAGGGAAGATGTGAAAGCTAGCCAATCACAGCCCAGAATGGTTGCAGAGCAAAGACCAAAGTTCAGAGGTGAGGTGGGGGTTAGAAATGACAGATGGAATTTAGAAGATATGAAATGTAGATGACTGAAGAGATATCATTATCAAACTAGATGGTAATGAACTCTTGCAAAAGACTGCCCTTCAGGTCCTAATCTTTCTCCTGGAAGATTGCAATAGACTAACTGGTTTCCCTGCCACAATTCTCTCTTCAAATCCATCCTTTTCCACATAACTAGCAAGACAATACTCAGAAAACACAGGTCTGAAAAAGTCACCCTACTCCCTCTAAATGTAACAATGGCTCACTATTGTCTCTAGGACAAAACTCTTTTTGTTATTAAAGTCCTCTTCAAAATGGATCCAAACTTTTGAGATTGATCATACACTGCTCCCCTTCACACACTCTACAATCCAATCAAACTGAGCTTCTTGGTATTACTCACATATAAAATTCCATCATCTATCTCAGTGACTTTGCATAGTCTCTCTGGAATATGATCCATCTCCTCTGCTTCTTAGGATCCCTAGCTTTCTTTAAAACTTAACTCAAGCAATATCTCTTACATGAGGCCTTTCGTGATTTCCCTCCTCCCCTCAACTGCAAATGCTGCTTCTCAAGTTACCTTGAATATAATATCTATATATAATATGTGTATAATAAACTTACATATATGCATTTTTTTCTGATAGAATGTAAGCTCCTTGAGAGCAGGTACCATTTTATTTTTGTCTTTGTATCCCCAGCACCTAGCACAATATCTGGTACACAGTAGGTATTTAATGATATATAGAGGTTATGGTATTCATGAATGATGTTTCTACATGGAATCCTTGAATTATTTTTTAAAATAATCCTCTATTTATTCAGGCAATGGTAGTTTTTGTTTGGGTTTTTTTTTTTTTGCATATAGATGTCAGGAAACATTTTAGTCTTCCAAATCCAAAATTGTGGTGCAATTAACCACGTACTTATGATTTATGGAATTTCTATTTATAAAATATTATATAAAATTCCTGTAATCTAGAATAATTTGACCTGAGCTTTGAAGTAATCTTGGGATACTGAGAGTCAAAAATAAGGAAGGAATACATCCCAGGTATGGGGGACAACTTGTGTAAATGCAAGGAAACAGTAGTTAGAAAATTTTGCATGATAAAGAGCAGATAGGTCTCTTTGTCCGGACCAAAGAGAGTGTGAAAGGGAGTAATGTATAAGTGTGAAAAGGTAGGCTGGAGACAAATTGTGAAGGGCTTTAAGTAACTAGAAGAGAAGTTTTTATTGGATTCTAGAAACAAGAAGGAGAATACTACAGGTTTCTGAATAGTGAAGTAATCAGAAATACATTAAGAACTTCACTTTGTCAGCTATGGGAAGGATACATTAGAGGGGAGAGACTTGAATAAAAACAAGTCAGGAGGTCTACATAATATTATAGGCAAGGGATGATAAAGATCTAAACCGGAAAGTGGGGGAAGGGGTAGACAGGTATACAGAAAGACTCAGAGAAACGAAATGTTATAGAGGTAGAATCAACAATGTTTGGCAACTAATAGAATATGGGGGGGGGGGGTTGGGTAAAAAAAAAATTGAAGATAATTCTAAACAAATCTAGTAGTTTCTCTAGTAAACCATAATGCTATAATGGTATGTGGAAGGTGGTAAGTTTCTGTTTGAATTCATTCAAATTAATACTTAGAAAGTACCACTAGCAACAAAGATTAAATTGAGAATTCAAGCACAAGCTTATTTGCCCAATAAAACTATTCTCTTTTTCATTTTCCTAGCTACATTTGCCAATCCAACACTTTATATTTGAGAAATGTGCAAAGACATTCCATTTTCCCACCCAATCTCACATCACTTCCTGCCAAAAATACCTCTATTTCTTCTTTGTATTTCAGAAGAGGTGCATCCATGATGTTTCTCAATTTGAAGGTCTCATTCTCTACATGAAAACTATGGCCAGTGAGTGCTGTAATCCTTTTCCAGTGTCGATCCATCATGGCTGTATTTGACATGTGTTCCAACAGTGGACAACACTCATTGAAGTCATCAATAGTCTTCTTTAGGTCCAGAAAAGCTTGCCAGTCCTTCAAAGCACGAGGAAGTTTACGGCACCTATAAGAGAAAACCAGTAGAGAAGACTAAACATGTCTGACCTATTTTTATTTCCATCTCATCTTTTTATAGCTAGCAAGGAAAACTACACTAAATCCAGATTTACAATTATCTAGAGGTATGCCCTGAATGACACTGCTCTAATCATAGCCATTTCACAATAATTACCTTAATACAAAAGTCCCAATATCCAAGAAAACCAACTACATTATCATTTGGTCATTCACCCATTTAGGACTTTGTTCCTGTGGAATCAACTGTCCTAATCACTTTGTTTTATCTAATGCCTTTTCACAGAGCAGATTATGACTTTAGGTAGGCCTTATATGCATTACATATGCACTAATTTGGCTCTGTCATAACAAATGTGGCATTACATTACTAAGACTATATGTTACAGAGGACCAGTCTTCATAGAAGGAAACCAAGATAATGATTGGAATGACTTTTTCCAAGGAATTATTTTTAGAAAGATACTAGGACCTTGTACACCTGAGTGTGTCAAGTAGGATGAAATGGCTACTCTTTCCCAATCCCATCCCAAAGGCCACATGAGGCAGTATGTTATAATGAAACTGTGTTAGACTTGGAGTCAGATGGCTTAGGTCCAATTCTTTGCTCCGATATTTACTAGTTATATGACCCTAGGCAAGCCACCTAATCTCTCTCTGAGCTATAGATTCCTTATTTATAAAATGGAGATTCAGTTAGAATGAGAAGAAATAGTGGGCACATGTAACCACTACCTTCAACTATCTGAAGTTCTCTCACATGAACTAAGGATTCAGTTTGTTGTACTTGGCCCAAGGAGAAAGAACTAGGAACAATGGGTGAAAATTACAGAAAGGTAAATGTAAGCTCAATTTAAGGGAAGACGCTCTAACAATTAGAAGTATCAAAAAATAAATACGGTGAGATCACTTGCTAGGGATGCCATAGAAGAGATTTTATTCAGGTATGGCCTGGATTAGATGACCTCTGATGCCTCTTCCAAATCTAACATTTGCACTTCCAGTGTCTCAGGGTAGTTGTTAAGGAAGTGTTTTATAAGCCTTAAACAGCATAAAGTTTACCTAACAGCATGTCTTCACAATTTAAAGTATATGTCGGGGGCTAGGTGGTACAATAAAGTGATGGGCCTAGAATTAAGACCTGAGTTCAAACTAGGCCTCAGACACTAGCTACCTGTGTGACCTGGGCAAGTCATTTTACCTTTTCCTCAAATGTAAAATGGGGTTAATAATAGCACCTACCTCCTAGGATTGTTGTAAGGATTAAATGAGTTAATTTTTGTAAAGTGCTTAGCACAATGCTTGGCACACAGAAGGTGCTTAATAACTGCTTATTCTGTCCATGACTTAAGTGATAAAAGGTAGACAATATATTGAAATTCTATATAATAAAACCTCTTTTTAATATCTTTAGATTGCTCAAGGTCAAAATGAAAAGAAATGAGATTTATGGGGGAGTATTAATTAAGTTTAATCCTATAAAATGATAGAGCCTCAAGGAAGAAAATATCCTTTATGGTACTGATTTTAACGGATGATTTCCATTATGATTTATACTGAGAATACTCCTGCCTGTAACCCTCCCCATTTTCATTTCCATCTCTAGCTCTAATTACAAATGAAATTAATAGTACCAATGTCTCTGGAAGATATCATTTGACTTCCGAAGTTCATCTCATCAGAAATATATATATATACACATACACACATATATATACACACACATACATACACACATACATATATATATATGTATGTGTGTATGTATGTATTTGTATGTGTACATGTATGTGTATATGTATTTACATGTGTACTGTATATGTAGTGTGTATGTACATATACATGTACATTCACATATACACAATTACATATATATATATATATATATATATATGTGTATATATATATATATATATATTTGTGTATATATCCAAATATATGGTGGGTCCTCTCCAATTAGAAAATATCTGACTTGTGTATGTGTGTCCCCAGTATACTATTTGATTGTTAGCATTTAATAAATACCTATTCATCCATCCTTATTATAACATTGTATAAATATGTAGGAGAATCTATAAATTCTTATCATGTTAACAGATCTTTTAACATGGATTTCTAATATTTGAAAAGTTTATTTAAATGAAGACAAAGTGTTGAAAAAAATTGAAATATTTCATTCAAGTTTAAAAGATTCACCATTCATATGGAGATAATGAAATAAATACTGTTTGATGATTGTTTTGACAATGGTACAATAAAAAATGCTTCTCAAAAATCTGTTATTAAAAAAAGATGGAAAGAAAACATGATTTAAGAAGAAAGTCATTAAAGTTTAAGAACTCTAGGGGCTCTTGTGGCATACATGTCAAACTGTTGTCATTCCTCACCTGTTCTGGAATTCTAGAAGGTCATTGTTTATTTTTTCAGTATTCACTTCTGACCAAAGCATATCATAATATCCGTTGACAGTGTTAATGACACTGTTGTACAAGCTGTAGATTTTCTGGAGGAGATTAAGCTGCTTCTTGATCTCAAGGAGCTGAGGATACTGAGTCACAGGAAGCCCAAAAAGCTCTTCTCCTCCCGTGAAAGTGACATATTTGCGAAATACATTGTCAAATCGAGTCTAACAAAAATATAAGTGAAAAGCTGCTTAAATGATTTCCAAGGAAAATTTTAAAAAACTTATGGCATACCTAAAATAAGGCATTAGCTAACAGGTACATCATTGGTACATTGGTAACAGGTACACGTATATTTCCACATTTAATTATTAACTGCCCCCAAAATCACTTTTCACTTAAATACATCTTCACATAACTTATCATTTCTATTTGCTTATTCATACAATAGAGATGATATAAAAATATCATGTCTACTTTTCTAATTACTGACAATTTAAATTATTTTAACAAGATTATGTATAATATTACACAGATCAATACACATACAATATTAGAAAGTCTTTTACTTCTATTTCTTGGTTTAAAAAATAGAGTGCAACTGAAAAGACTTAAGATACAATAGGCTTTTTTCTTCTACCACTAAACACATGAGAAAGATTACCTGGAATATAATAAGTCTATCACTGGCTTCCTGGGGCTCTAGACCAGCAGCCATTGGACCATTCTGAAACACAGTTAAGATAAACAGTTAATAATGTATGCTATTTATATAAGAAAATGTCAAGCATTAGAAGAAGCCTTGGTTTCATTTAATACTGTTCTATGCTTTCAGTTTTTATTTTAAGGAACATAATATTTGGATCATGCTTACAGTAAAAGGAATAAAATTAGCATTACTATTACTTTACCTAAGAAAGCTTAAAATTTAAAGTGCATATTACTTCCTCTTTTCTGGGAAGTGATCTTTGCAACATAAATGGGAAGGGAGATGGGAAAGACATGGACTATTCTGGTTTTTTTCTTTAAAAAAAAGACAAATACAGTTTTGAACTGAGAAACAAAGACAACAGAACGTCACAGGTTCTTGTCTCTCCATTGTACTAGAACATGCATCATTTTTTCTAACACATCACTCATAATAAGCTCTGTAGTTTTTAGCCCAGTGTCAAATAGGGTTCAGAAATATTACGCTCTGCTTCACATATTCATTGGAACTTGAAGGTATAGGAAAGGAAGGGGCTGACATAGAACAGAATATTCAATCCTATTAAAAGAAACATTGCTGCCAAAACTTTTTCCATATACTTTTCGGAAAACTCTCCAATGTCTTCCATGACCTAAGTGATAAAAGGCAGACAGTATGTTGAAATTCTATAGTAAAACTCATTTTTAATCCCTTTAGACTTCTCAAGGTCAAAATAAAAAGAAATTAAATTTATGGAGGAATGTTAATTAAATCTAATCCTAAAGAAAAAAAATTATAGAAACTTAAGGCAGAAAGAATCCTTTATGGTATAGATTTTAAGACTCATTATTTTAAAATAGCAATCCTTTTTGGGAAAAAAAATCTCCCTTTCCTAATAAATACATACATAGAAAATTAGTTTAGTACCATTTCATAGTCTGAATAGAACTGATTACACTCTTCAACAAAAGTTTCTACAGTACTAATAAGTTCTCTTCTGAAATTTGGCTGCAATGTGAATAATTCATGCTGAACTTCACTTGATCGGGCCAAAATCTTCTCCCAAGTATAACGCAGAGTATCAACTTTTTCCATTTCCTCCTTTGCCACCAAGAGTCCATATTTGTTAAGCAGAGCATAGGATTCCTACAGACCAAAAAAAAAAAAAAGCATCACGAGTTACATATATCAAAGCATAAAAACATTTCCTCAATAAAATTATGATAGAAAGAAATTACACCAAGGATGTAGTATACTTTACTACTAGTATACTACTACTAGTAAACTTTAACCATTAAGAGCCAGAAACAGACAACATATGTAACTAAGTCCTGCTCTTGCTACCAAATTCAATGAACAGGAAAAAAATGAAAGAATGAAAAAATGAAAGTATGTGAATGTAGCATACATAGAGGAGGGAACAGGAAAAGGGACACTTTTGCAGGCAAAAAAGTAGGCATCCAGGCACCACCTAAGCATCTTGAGATCTGCATTTTGATGCCCTGGGGAAAACTGGAATTCACAGACATTCAATTTCAAAGCCACACTTGGGGAGATTTAAAACGCAGTTGGAAAGTCAAAGGATAAGAGACATAATGAGAAGGGGATATAGCTAGGCAGAATCTACAGAAGTAGATCTTAATGAGAGTGTTATAAGAATCAGGCACCTAAGGATATCTTTCAGTATTTACTCCAGGACTGGGAACTGAGTGTGGCAGGCTAGTCTCAGGCCTACCCTCACCTGCCACCCCAGGGATCACAGAATTTGGACTTATCCTGGTGAACTCCCATTTGTTTTAGAAGTATGGAAAACTTCTTTCTCTCCATCTCCCCTCTCCCTACTTCAACTGGGCTCACCTGATTTATGTTCCTAATTTTTTTCACCATGCTTTATTTCCCATGTTGTTTATCCTGTTTCCTTTCACCCCACCAAAAAGTTTGATGATTTATGAAATGTTGTCTATGGCCTAATTATACAGTGTAGATCACAAAGGGTATTAATGGAAGGGATAGGGGCTACTTGAAATCTACACATAAAGAAATATTAGATCAGAAGAGTTAAATTTGTTCCAGTAATCAGACATAGCACTGATCCAGGGGTTCTGGGTATTAAATTTCACTAATAACCAGTATTAAGAATTGGTAATTTTTAAAATTCTACAAAGTTGCAGGAGCATCCCTGCAATGCCTATATTGAAAATCACCAGTTTATCTCTGACGTCTAAAAGGCTGGATACATTGAACTAGGGTGGTTTGGGCAATTTGAATTGTCCAAGGAATGGCTAGGGAACAGAAGTATATGTAGTCTCACCACTGAGGCAGCCCCACACTCAGGAAAATATATGGTCAGAGGAAAATCAGCCCTTCACCATTTCTGCTGCAAGAAGGAAATGAAGAGAGAAGTTCTGCCTTCTACCGCACCACCTAGAGTTTATACAATAAAAATCTTTTGCCATTTAACTCATCCTCCAAGGCATGACATGTCTTATGAGATTCTCTAGTCCACTTTAGAGATTTATGACATCAATTGTTTCAGGGTTTAAGGGAACTGAGGAAAAGGAAAACCAGAAATCTCTGTCAGGATACTTCCCTAAAGTGGAATTCAGGAATTGTGAGGACATTGTCCATCCTGATCATTAGGTGGATTCAATAATGTAGCTAACAACTTGGTGGTAAGTCTAGTGTTACTAAATTATACAACAATTGCAATTTTTATTGCTTTGATTTAAAATAATGGATCCTTTAGACCACTTTTGATAAAATATCTTCATCAAGGTTCACACACACACACACACACACACACACACACACACACACAGAGCTATTATTTTCATATCCCTAAAAAACAACTACAGAAAAGTAATATCTTTTAGTCAAGAGAATTATGAACTATCAGGCTTATTGGGAATAAAGCCTATTGTAATTAAAGATTTAATTATCATCTAATTTAAGGAAATTTATTTTTATTACTTAAAAGTATATAAATTAATCCGTAGTAACTACTAGATTACTACTACTACTAAACATAGTTCCCCCTCAAATATCATTTATACTATTTATGTGTCTTGTGCCTCTTTTCTTCATAAGTAGAACAAAGGGCAATTTCTATCTCTTTCAGGTCAAATTAGCACAAAACTATTGAGAATCAAATAAATAGCTGTCCAGATATGCTAATAACAAAATTACTCTTATTCTTGTTAGTTACCTCAATAGGGCCAACTTGAAAGTCTATGGGAATTTGCTGCTCTCTGATTTCTTTAAGCGCAGCCATTGCTATCCTGATATCATCCAAGTCTTTAATCTGACGATTTAATTTTTTATTGAGTTCTTCAACCAAAGTAAAAACATTCTCCATCTCACTTTTATATTTCTTGTTACAATGACGGCCTATGTCAATCATCCACGCCTTGGTTTCTGCAGTCAATGATATCTTCAGGTCAGCTATAAAATATAAGATTCACAATACATTTTGGAAAAGTTGGAAGAGCAGCTGCCAAATATTAAAACCAAAAGTCTATTTAATTTACATTCACACTCGGCATTTACAGAAACTTCTCTCCTTTTCCCTTCTTCCTCCTTTTTTCCTTCTGTGTCCTATAGATACCCAAAAATATATGAAAGTATAGTGGGTTTATACCTTTTACTCTTGCTCTCAAAAATTCAGACTAAAAATATTTTTGTCCTTAAAATATTCATTTATATATTTTTAGAACACTTGTCCTTATAAGAACCCAAAGCACATTGTCAAATACTAAAAACTACACATCAAATTTCCATTGCCCTTAGAAATAAACCTCCAAGGTTTTTTTATGTCTTTATTTTTTGAAAAAGCTCAATTTTAATACCAAATACATCAGATGTGTTCCCTTTCTCTAAATAAGCATTCATTTTCACTGCATAGCAGCAAAGCATTCATTATATCTCTACACATTCTCGAATAGCTGATTGTATATAAGGGAAAGAAATAAAAACCTACAAACTAGACCTTTCTGCCTGAATTTCATAAAAGGAAAGTTAATCTTTAAGAAAACCCAGGCTCTCAGAAACAGTCATCTAGAGATGAAGAGATAAAAAATATTTGTTGAATTTCTATGAATACCTAAAAGAAGGTTTACCTACCTGTGTATAATGCAATAGCTCCTACACAGATGTATTCAGGCTCAGCATTAATTTCCTGCTCTAAGTATTGGAAATAGAGAATCTGAGATTCAAATTCAGAAAGTGAGGGCTTTTTCCTTAAAAATTTTATAATGGTGTCTTCTTTCTCCTTTTGCCATATATGGTGGTAACGTTTGAAACAATCTAGAGATGAAATAACTTCCTTGAATAGGAAGAAACAAGGAAAGGAAACAAATATTTATTAAGTGTGTTCTGTGTGCCAAGCTCTGTGCTAAATACCTTTAAAATATTACCTTGCTTGATACTCATAACACAGCTGAAAGGTAAGTTTCATTACCTCCATTTTGCACTTGAGGCTAACAGAGGTTAAATAACTTGCTCACAGTCACACAGCTAGTGTCTGAGGGAAGGTTTGAATTCAGGTCTTCCAAATTTTAGGTCCAGTGGTCTAAGCCATGTGATACATAATTGTCTCTAAGCAGCAATGGTTAAAATAAATTCACATTATGGTATGATAATAATAATAATAATTAAAATTTATGTAGCACTCACTATGTGCCAGGAATTATGCTAAGTGTTTTACAATTCTTATCTCATTTGATTTCCACAACAACCCTGGGAGGTATGTCCCTATTTCACAGATGAGGAAACTGAGGTAAACAGATAAGGTTAAGGGACTTGCCCAGGGTCATACAGCTTTTAAATGTCTGAGGCTGAATTTAAACTCTGGTCTTCCTTCATATTATGGTATGAAATAGGAACAAGAAGATATAATCAATATCTCTGCTAATAACTAATGGCTTATTTTTTAGATAATTCAAAACATGAACATAATTTCATCCTAATGAAAAACATTTATTGCATATCTTTGCCAAGAAAACCCCAAAATGGGGAGTTTTGTGGTGTGGTAGAATGAACATTAAGGGGCAGTTAGGTGGTTCAGCGGATAGAGCACTGGACTTGGAATCAGGAAGCCTCATCTTCCTGAATTCAAGTCTGGCCTCAGACACTTACTAGCTGTGTGACCCTGGACAAATCACTGTTTACCTCAGTTCCTTATCTATAAAATAAGCTGGAGAAGGAAATGGCAAACCACTCCAGTATCTCTGCCAAGAAAATCCCAAAATGGGGTCACAGACAGTCAGACAGGACTGAAACAACTGAGCAACAACAAATAATAACAGAATGAATATTGGGTGGGAATTAAGAGCACTAGCTCTAATTTTAACTCTTTGGGCCCAATATCCTCAAATGTAAAATTAAGGGGGTCTACTAAATTGAATTTAATTCAGTTAAAAGGCAGCAATAATATGAAACCTGTTCTCAAAGATCTTAAAATTTCACAATGGAGAGCATAATTTAACAAATCGTTTTGACAAAAGGAGAACATTCTAATTTTAGCAAAAAGAAAAAATAAATAAATAGTCCAGGAAAAATACTAAGAGAAATATGAAGAGACAAATAGTGCTTTTGAGTTGGAGGAATGAGGAGGGCTCAAGGAAGACTGACAAACCAAGTTAGGCCTCAAAAGAAGGAAGGGCTTCAACCTGAAGAGAGTTTATTCTATGTATGGGGTTATGATAGTACTAAGGAGACGATGGTTCTGGAACCTGATCAGCCCTGGTTTCCCTAATATAGCATCTTTCTCCCCACCCCCAAGAAGGCATAGACACAGGCCATGTTTTCTGTCATCTAACAATAGGAATTAGCTTTCCCTGAAAAGGAGACAAAATCATCAGTTTGCTCTAGCTTCCCTGATGCAGCTTCTTTGGTCACCTAAACCATTGAATGTTTTTTTTTTCCCTTTGTTTTCAAATAAGACCACAACATCAGGAAGATGATGCCATGACTTACAAGTGAATTGGACTTAAATGAGGGAAGGTTGTGGAAGGTCACCAACCTCAATGTCTCCTCCAGAGCCATCTGGATCCAGTGGCAAGATACAGATCATGATGACTAGAGATGGCCGCAAGCCATTAAATAGCCCCAGTCACAAAAAGGCTGAACCTACCAGGCTTGGTGGACATCTGAAATCACTTAATTCATCATGTCCTTCCCTAATGTCATGTTAACATTAGACTGTAAGCAACTTGATGGCAGGGACTTTTTCTTGCCATTTTTTGTATCTCCAGCACTTAGTGCCTGTCATGTAAAAGGCGCTTAACAAATGTTGATTGATTGATGCTGACCAAATACGTCTCCAACAGGAGGCAACTGAGACCCCATCAGCAACACTGAAGATAAATGCCATTGTATCCTTACTGAATATCTTTACTGTGTTAGGGCAAAATAAATCTTTTTGTTAATTGTTAAATGACTTATGAGTACCTAATTTCATCCTACATCAAACCTGAACTAAGAAAGGGCTGGATTGAACCTGTCTCTTCATGATGGGGGTGGGGGGCAGTCATGGAGAGGAGAGAATAACTTCATGTCTAATGTCTGTGCCAGCTCCAATACACTATGATTCTATTGACATTCAAAATTCAGCAGATACAGTCATTAGTTTTTACTAAGATAACAATACACTTAAATGATAGATTTACATGAAAATGTGTTGATAAAATTATTTTTATGAAGTTCAAGTCTTATGCATTTGCTTGCATAATTTTAGAAAAATTCATGATGAAAAATGCTTTGAGATGTAATTTTTAAGATTTGAGAAAGTAGCAAAGCTTTGTCTCCCATATATCAAACAAACAATGACTTTTTGATAAAATATTAGCAATGACTCTCAAAATGAACCAGATACAATAAACTTAAATTGGCTTCTGGAAGTGTTAATGGGTTTGGTGTTCCCACTGCAAGCTTTCTGAATGCTGCAGAAATGTTCTTCAGCATTCACTAGGTGATGATGATGATGATGATGATGATGATGATGATGATGATGATGATGATGAAGATAGTGATGATGATAAAAGTTCGTAATGATATAACATACGTCTTTAAAGTTGACAAAGAACTTAACTCACAACAACCCTGTGAAGTAAGCAGTACTGATGTTATCCCATTTTGCATATGTGGAAATTAATGCTCAGCCAGATCAAATCTCTAGTTGCACAGATAGTAAGTGTATAGAGCCAAATCAAATCCAGGTTTTCTAAGTCCTAGTCCAGTGCTATTTACCTCAAACTGCCTTTCATTGTGATTTTCTACCCTTTAAAATGGTTGATTTGCCTGGTAAGGTATCATACGTACATGAGTCTATGCGATGCACTATCCCACACACAGTGTCAACCTCCACTCCTCCCAAATGCTTGTCTCATGGTAAGTGCTAAATTCATTTATTTTTCATTCTTAATCTGTACAGTCACCACTTTGAAAGTTACAGTGTAAGGAATGATCATTGAAATTATATGTTGCTGCCAGTCAGCTATTTAGATGGCATGCCAGGCACCCATCTCAGATATATTAAATTTGAGACCCTGGGCAGGCCACTTAATTTCTCTGAGTTCAGTTTCCTCATCTGAAAAATGGTGATAATAATATTTATGATACCTGCTTCATAGAGTTACTAGGAAAGTACCTGTCAGTAGTTAAAGTTGCATGCAAAATAAGCTCTAATCATTAGTGTTCCTTTGAGAAAGAATGGAATCAATAGCAGAGATGGCTTGGCTTTCAAGAGGAGAAAAGAAAAGATAGGCAAGCTGATGTATTATCAATGGAGCTGTGAAGTAGTAGGAAATTATTTGGAACTACACAACAAAAATGACTAAATAATCTGTATCCTTTGATTCAATCAGACTGCCGGGTATATAAGCAAAGGAGATGAAGTATAGGCAGGGAAATCTGATTTTACCTCCTCCAACCTGTTCTGTGTACTTTTGCCATACAAGTGTTCCGTAAACATTGTTTGATCATGTCATGTGGTCATCTTTTCTCTCCAACTAAATTCTAAATTCCTTAATAGTGGAGATCCCTTCTAATGCTTCCGCAGTCTTGACCATATTTCTCTGGCTACTTAACTTGAATCAAAAGATATGTGCCAAAGGATTTAGTGCAGAACTTCTTGTGGTAACAAAAAATAAATTAATCAGGTGCCCATCTATTGTGTAATGGCTGAAAAACTGTGGCATATGGCTATAAGGGGAATATGATTTTTCAGTAAGAAATAACAAGTATTAGAATTCAGAAAAATATAGGAAAATTTATATGAAGTGATGGAGAGTTGACAAACAGAACAAAGAAAATAACATACCCAATGACTACAACAATGCAAATAAAAAGAACCATAAAAGGAAGCTAGACTATGAATAACTATAATGATCAATCTTAGTGCAAGAAAATATATAACAAAATATACTTCCTTCTTCAAGGAAAGGAGAAGGAATTATGAGTAAAGACTTTTGCATACACCATCAGAAGTGGTCATAGGTCATTGATTGGTTTTTATTAACTATTTATCATTGTTTCAAGGAATGGCTCAATATGGGAAAAGCTGGAAAAGTTCCCAGAAAGTAGCTCACAAAAATCCTGATATCTTTCTCTTCCCCACCTTCTTCACCCCTATAGCCCCTGCCAACAAGTCAGAAAGGATGGTACTCGGTAACTGAATATCTGCTTAGAAATCATTTGTCATCCTTCCTACAAGGCAGGATTCAGAAAAAGTAAGAGTCTAAGAAGGGAAAGCCATTCCTGCTTCTGTATTTAAAAGCATCTAGTTTTAGCTGCTATTATTTATAACAAACTTTTGTGTCCACCCTTTCACTCTCCTTCCATTATTATGCTATCTCTACCCTCCTTATGTAAAAGAATCTTACATAAAACCTTACATAAAACATCCTATTATTTGATGTTAGCTGTAGAAGTTTGGCAAAGGACAGTCTGAGAAAAGTGGGAACACAATTAATCTTTCGAACAAAAAGGAGAGATGCAAAAGAGTACTAATGATCTTCCCGTGGGATGAAAATCCTAAATTTTGAGGGGCTACTGTGCTAGAATATTCCTTGGCCAGTTCAAGGTGATATCCCAAAGTAGTAAACAAAGAAAGATTTTTAACCTGAAGTAAATCAACAATTTCTTGGAATTAAAGAAGGTCACAGTATCACAGATCTAGGTTTGGAAGGGACCTCAGGGATCATCAACTCCAACATACTCATTTTACATGTAAAAAATTAATAAACCTTCCTTAGCAAATTTTAATGTGCCCTGGATTAAGAAGGAGAGAAAAGTGCCTTTTGGGAATCTTAGACTCCTCTCCTCTATCTACATTTCCTAATGATGAGGATGGGATCTGGACCCCAAAAAGCAAAAATCTTGGACTTTCCCATAAGGCTAAATCTCTGGCATTCACCTGAGGCCATAATCCTATCAACTGGCCTTTCATTATTCTGTTACCTAGTCCTCCATTGGCTATTACCTCCCGATTACAACACCTCCTCTACACACCCACACTACTTCCCACCCTTAATGCTATCTAGAGTGCATTCTCCCTTGGCCACATGTCCAGGTCCCAGGCATTCTGTTCACCCCAGCTTACTGGCCACTACCATCCAGATCTTCCTGAGACCCCTCCAGTCATCCCAAACTACTTAGCCACTCCTAGATCCCTCCCACAGTCTGCATATAAGGTCCATCTTGTTTCCATTAAAGTGCTCAAAGTCTTAAAATCTAGCCACTGCTCAGATTCTTCTAATCTAGCCAATAGCTCAGTAATGTTTAGATTCCTTGAGAGTCTGCCCAATATGACAGATGTTCTAATAAATCTTGTCTTTGGCTGAAAGAAGGCTCGGGTACAATTCATTTGACAGGACCCACGTGTCATGATTTTGGGGTACTAGCACCCCTAAACCCCTAACTCTCAACACTAACAATACCCACTTACCAATGAGTAAAGACAAATACAGAATGAGAGTATTCCCTTCAGTACCCTGTCTTAGCACCTAAAGCATCAATGATATTTTCTATTACAAGTGAAGGTTATCTTCCATGGAATTATTGCCAGGTTCTCTCAAGGAGACCAGTGTATGCGAAACTTATGTGCAGGAGACTGGGGTGGCAAGCTCTTATTTTTATTGCAATATTGTATATAAATTAAATCCTATTTCAAATGTAGAAAGATGACTATTGGAAGTATAATGATTTAGTAAAGTGAAAAATCCTTTGTGAGGAGGTAATGATTTGAATATGATTTTGCAAACTGGGATTTTTGATATAGCAGAGTTATTTAAAGGGGAACATGTTTTGTGCTCTTTTTCATATCTGCATGCTTAAAGATTTGTTCAGGAGTCAATAATATTAATAATACAATAACTTCTTTGTATTAGGTATTGAAATGAGTTTATTCAGTCAAGGAGCACATATCATGTGCCAGGAATTGCGCTAAGCACTGTGAGTACAAAGGAAGGCAAAAAAAAAAGTCACTACTCTCAAGCAGCTAGCAGTGTTTTCTGTCCCCTCCTCTACCTCCTGAAATGTCTAATTAATTTCCTTCAAGCCTCAGCTCAAATTCCCACACTTTCAAGAGGCCTTTTCTGATTTCTTCAGTAAGCCCCCTTCAAAATTGTTTTGTGTTTGTTTTGGATACTTTTTTTATTTACTTTCTTATGAACATGATGTACCAAGCTATCACTCCTCTCCTCATTCTGTCCTGCCCCAAGTTCTTTAAGGCCTTTGGTCTGTCTCATTTTTGTATTTCTGTATTTCTCCAATACGTAGCATGGCCCCTGGCACACAGGAGGTGTTGACTGAAAGGTTCAACCTTCAGTCACCAAAGAGCTCAGTGGCTAAAGGAAGTCTCAGAAGCCATATATCATTTACCTACCTTTTTGGTAGAGTTGATGATTGTGCTAAGTACAGAGACCAATTTAACAATCTCTTTGTTGTCAGAAACACTCTTATAATAGTTCTTACTTTGTATAGGAATTGGTAAGTTGACAGATGCCATTTCAATGGTATCTAAAAGAAAAAAGTTCACAATTACAATAAGATGAACCTACAGTTAAAACAAGTTATAAGCATCTCTTTGGGTCATAACCAAAATAACAGTATTTATGGTAATAATACTTCATAAATAATCTTCTTTCTTCACTGAATACTATGAATATGCTATGAATATATGCTATGAATATGCCATAAATATATTAAAATCCTATCTTTCACAATTTTCATATTGTTGAAATATTAAAAAAATATAAGTCAAGGGAAATTAAAGTAATTAAAAGATAATTTCAACAATTCAATAAAATCAACAAATGTTTCTAATTTTCCTACTTTATGCAGAATACATTGCTAGGCACTGAGGATACAAAAATGAAAAATAATATCTTTTCAACCCTCAAGGAGCTTACATTCTAATAAAGAAGATACAAGACATACATAAATTTGATACGAGGTAGTGTATAATGGAGAAAAATGCTATGACAAACTTGAGAAAGGACAGCTCACTTTCACTTAGAGAGTCAGAGAAGATTTCATGAAGTACTAACAGGAATGGAATGATATAGAAGGTGGCAGGGAGGTGGAGGGAGAGGAAGTAGAAGTAAATTTATTACAAACATGAGAGAAAGCATTAGAAAAGAAGAGAGCAACATGAAACAACCATACAAAGAGCAGGTCACTTTGGCTGCAAAGTAAACTATACGAAGAGGTCTCAGGAATTTAAACTTTATTTATTAATCAATGTAAAGAGAATAATAGGCCAGTAGCATAGAGCAAGGGCAGCTAAGTGGTGCAGTGCCTAGCACAGGTTCTAGAATGAAGAAGACTCATCATTTTGAGTTTGAATTTGGCCTCAGACACTTACTAGCTGTGTGACCTTAGGCAAGTTACTTAATCCTGTTTGCCTCAGTTCTTCATCTGTAAAATGAGCTGGAGAAGGAAATGGTAAACCAGTCTTGTATCTTTGCCAAGAAAACCCCAAATGGGGTCACAAAGAGCCAGTCATTACTGAAACAACTGAACCACAAGAATAAGTGCAGAGCGGAGATGTCAAATAGGGGTCTCTCCCCAAGTGTCTCGGGAACCAGATTAAAATGTCATCAGGAAATATTTGATAAAATAAATTAATATATAATAAAACATAGATGATGTTAACATGGTTTTTCAAACAAATGTGTGGCTGTGGAGATCCTAATGTACACTCATTTGTATTTTTGTTTTTTTCTAATATTTTCTATCTTCCCTCAATTACATTAAAAGAATTTTTAACATTTGGGGTTTTTTTTGTTTTGAGCTGCAAATTCTATCTCTCCCTCTCTCCCTTCCCCCTCCCTGAGACAGCAAGCTATCAGATATAGGTTATACCTGTGCAATCATGTAAAACATTTCCATATTAGTAATTTTGTACAAAAAGAGTCAAATAAAAGAAAAAGAATGAAAGAAAGTGAAAAATAGCATGCTTCAGTCTGTATTCAGTCAACATCAGTTCTTTCTCTGGAGGCGGATAGAATGCTTCCTCATTGGTCCTTTGAGATTGTCTTGGATCATTGTATTTCTGAGAATAACTAAGTCATTCACAGCTTTTCATCATACAATATTGCTGTTACTGTGTATAATGTTCTCCTGGTTCAGTTCACTTAACTGTATTTGATTTTAACACACCAAAAAAGGTGTTCTATGCTTAGCAAAAAGAGATAAGGGCCTGAACTAC
Source organism: Phascolarctos cinereus (assembly GCF_003287225.1). Classification (NCBI taxonomy): domain Eukaryota; kingdom Metazoa; phylum Chordata; class Mammalia; order Diprotodontia; family Phascolarctidae; genus Phascolarctos; species Phascolarctos cinereus. Next base: position 414,153,126 of record NW_027555847.1, read on the forward strand.
AGGAGCTGAAATCAGAGTGGACAGGAACTGTGCTTGGAACTGTGATGAGGAGACAAGATTAAAAACAAAGGCATTCCTGCTTCCAAGAACCTTATTACCTTCTGGCAACACACCATCATGGGGCTTGGAATCATGGGAAACTTCACAAAGGAGTTGGCACCTGAGTTAAAGGCAGTTCTGAAAGCACTCTTCTCTCACAAGCAGGACCTTCCAACTAGGTATTCCCAGTACAAAGTTCCCTGGAGGCCCACATTCACTCAAAATCATAACTCACAAGCCCTTACAGATGTGGTTCCTTTTTTTTTTTTTTGCTATTTAACAACATGATACACTTAGGTGAAAGTAAATACATTTAAAGAATTAGCATAGGAAGAAAAGTTGAAATTGAACATTTCTGCCCTAAATGTAAGGCACACTCTCTCACAAATGCACTCAGTATGACCGGGGACAGTATGAACCATAAATGAAGGAAAACATTTAAACATGAAAAACAAACAGGTATATGGAGAAGGGGATCATGCATATGAGGATCTTATGCAAACACATATATACATAGAAAGACAACTCAAGCCTCTGATACTGAGTCTTGTGGTAACGTGAAGTAGAAATGATAAGTTTGAATCCATGATCAAAGGAGTAGAATGAGAGATGAGAAAGCATCAAAGATGAATTCAGAAGAGTCAAAGACAATTTACCAACCAGCCCTACAAGAAGTAATTAACATTGACAGATGTTCTGTTATTATTCTGTCCATCCCATAAGAGCCTAAAGACCATGGAATTAGTTCTGTGACTCTATTCTGAACTCTGGACAACCAATCACCAGATACTACCTGACTGCGATGTGTGGCATAAACTCTTCACCATGCCCCATCTACCCCATATTTAAAGAAAAAATACATAAGAGAAACCAAAGCTATAAAGAAAGCCTTTTGAAAACCCAGGTTTATGATCAACAGACTCCCATTATCCTAAATCACTTCCTCTAACACTCCATCCTCTTTTTCATAGTAACTTGGGTTATCACGAAGACACCTCTTCTCTAATCACCTACACATTGTCTCCATCTGGTGACACCACCATGTGCATGTGCATGACCACAACTGCGCGCACACACACACACACACACACACACACCAGGACAGGACAGAAGGAGCAGCCAGCAAACTCCTTGCTTCCCACTGACATTTCTAAATCTTCCTTCTACCACCATCATCCTTTAACCTCCCCTCCTTTGAGTTTTATTCCATCAACCTATTACCTTTTCTAAATCTTTGCTTCTATAATCTATAACCAAACTCCAGGTCATTCCCCCTCCTTTCTCAAGGATTTTCCTCTTCACATCAAACCCCATTTTGTCAGTCTCTTCAACTGCCATGACATGCAATTTTACTCCATCTATGTGCATTTGTGTGTTAGCAGAGAAGATTATATATTAATTGCCCTATTATCCCAAACCCACCTCCATATTCTTGAACTTTAAGAACTCTCCCATCACCAAAAATTTTTGTTCTATCTCTCTCTGCATCATTCCTAAACCTATACCTTTCTACAATATCCAGTCTTCTCTATTTTTCCTTGTTCTCTCCGCCCACCACCTTGTTACCTGGCACTCATCTCACTTCACTATCTCGCATCTATAATTACCAAGCTCAACTATATCTTGTCCTCCACCTTGAATTTCTTTTACTCCTTGTTCTACCACCATTCACATTTTGCTAATCCTGGGTCCTGGATGACTTTAAACATCTTCCTTTTCTCCTCCTGCTCCTGTGTTGTTGAATGCCACTGGAGGATATCATGCAATTAGGCTGCCTGTTTCTGATACAAATTCAAGTTAATTTGTCTCTGAATCTTCACTGCTGCATTTTAATCATTCTATTTTTCCCTGGCTAGCTTTCTACTGATTGGCCCATACAGGCTACTTAAAAACCTTTCTTCTTTTCTCAGTCTTTCAGTGTGACCCCCATTCACAAATGACCTAAAGTACATTTTCACTGAAAAAAAAAATCAAGGCCATCCACCATGAGCTAACAACTCCTGTATAAAATCAAGTCCTCTCCTCCTTAGTTCTAATAACTGAGGAAGAGATGATCTTTCTCTTCTTCAATTCTAACCCTTCTGCTTAGGCACTTCATTGTTCCTTACACATGTCCTCTATAAGAATTTCTGTTTATTATTCCTTCCTTGACATCTTCAATTTCTCCATATGAACATGTCCAAGAGTATCTCATTCTTAAAAATAAAAAAAAAACTTGTCTTGACCTTGTAATACTCTTGTGTAATCATCCCCCTCACTGCCAAGCTCCCTCACCTCCCACTCATTTCTTAGCCTTTTGTAAGCTGTCTTCTGACCCCAGCCCTTTCCTGACACTGATCTCTTAAATGCTAAATCTTTTCTCAGTCCTCATCCTCCTTGCCATGCCTGTAGATGTTGATACTTTCAACCACTACCACATCCTGATTAGAGTTCTGACTCTTTATGACCCCAGTTGGATTTTTCTTAGCAAAAATACTAAAGTGGTTTGCCATTTCCATTTCCAGCTCATTCTACAAATGAGGAAACTGAGACAAACAGGGCTAGTAAGCAATATAAGTAAGTAAACTAGTAAGATGAGTCTTCCTGACTGCAGACCCACCTCTCTATTCACTGTGCCACCTAGTTGGTCACCACCTATTCTCTTCTCTTGACTTTCAAGACAATGTTCTTTCTTGGCTCTCTTCCTACCTATTTTGCCTGTTTTTCTACCATTGCTCAGTCCTTAGTGTTAAATTATCTATCTCCTTTCCATTAAGCCTGGGTAACCTATAAGGTTCTGTCTTGGGAATTTTCTTCTTTACATATTCTCTCAGTGATTTTATCAGATCCTATCAAGTTGAATTATTATGTCTATACTGTGACTTCTCAATATGTATATCTAAGAACATACGTGCCTGTGTGTGTGTGTGTATGTAAAACTTTTCTCTTGAATTCATCACTAATTGCCAACTGTCCACCAGACATATGGGTATACCATTGTCAATTTAAACTCGATATGTTAAAAACAGAACTACTCATTCTCCATCCCCAAATAAATTTCTCCAAATTTCCCTATTAATGTTGAAGGTAACAGTCACCCAAATTTAAATAACTGAGTCATCCCTTAACTCTTCACTCTCCTTCACTTACATATCTAATCAATAGCCAAATCCTTCCAGTTCTCCCTTCATAATGTCTCTCCCATCTGTTGCCTTCTCCGTGCTCACATGATCACTATATAATCATCAACCTCTTTCAGGTCCTTACGACATCTCCCCTGGAATATTACCATAGTTATCTGATTCACTACCCTGTTTCCAGTGGCCTCTCCTCAGTACAGCTGCCAAATTAACACATGTAAAGCACAGATCTAACCATGAAACTTTTCTGCTAAAAACATCAGTGGCTCCCAATAGTTTCTAGAGTAAAATGCAAATTTCTCAGCCCTCCACTGAAGGCTATGCACAACATAGATCCAGTATGCATTTCCAGCATTATCTCATATTAGTCCATCTATGTTTTCTGCATTAAAGCCAGACCAGACTACTAGCTATCCCATAAACTTCATATTCTATCCCCCACCTCAGTACTCACAAATTTCTTTCCCTGTATCTGAAATATATTCTTTCTGTCCACTTCTGATATTAATTGGGACAAAATGAGGTTGTTCACTCTGATTTGGAGTGAATATGGATCTCCAGAGTACCTTGTACCTGGAGCACCCTATTCTGAGGGCCCTGTGCGTAAGAGGGGAGTGCTGCTTTAGGGGCTACATTCTTTTCAAGATCTAGCTCCTTTTCCTTCCCCAATTCCAAATCCCCAGTTGTCAATGATCCCTCCCTCCTCAATTGCCACCTCTAACTATCGATACACATGTTGTATCTATAAGTAAGATGGAAGCTCTGGGAGGGAAGAGGCTTTTTTTCTGTCTTTGTATCCCTATCACCTAGCACAGTATCTGGCATGTGCTTAATAAATGCTTGTTGAGCTGAGTTGAAATGGATTGAATTGAAGGACTCCAAAATTACAAGCCTGAGTGCTGGGAATTAATATTAATAAGGAGAATTTAGTCCAAAAGCAACTTTATGGGGAAAGTTTTATATTGGTTACATTTTAAGCTTCAGAGGACTAAATGAAAATTCAAAATAGAGCCTAGATCTTTGGCACTAGTTGGGAGTAGAGGCAGTCTGCATAGCTACAGTAATACACCTGAGTTCTATTTCCAGAGCTGCCACTAATTAGCTAGCTGTGTGACCTTGGGTGAGTCAGTCTGTCTGGATTATAGATTACTAATTACCAGACAATAAAACTGGAAAATATAGTATAATATTTAGAATCTTTAAAATATATGGACCTTGACATTTAGTCAAATTAAAAACTGGCTAATAGTTCAATCCTCTGATTTTAATTTCAAACAAAGCTTGAAATAAGAGTCATAGGATCATAGGATGTACAGCCAGAAGAACCTTAGAAATCACAGAATCACAAATATTTCAAAATTAAAAGGAACTTTAGAGGCCACACAATCCAATCCATACCTGCAAAAGATTCTCTTCTATAGGTGACTGTACCAATCTTAACATGAGGACATCCAATTAGACAAGAGCAACTATCTCCCAACACAGTCTATTCCACTTTTTGATAAGTCTAATTGCTAGGAAGCTTTTCATTGCCTCAAATCTAAATTTGACTTTTTACAGCTTCCAACCTCCCTCGTAGATCTGCCCTCTGAGGACAAACAAAATAATCCTGATTCTTCTATCATGGAGAAAGAAGATATATTTGAAAAACACATCATATCCTTCTAAGTCTTTTTTCTTGAGGGTAACAATTTCAAATGCATCTTCTTCAGGTGTCATGGTCTTGAGGTCTTTAACTATTGTGGTTGCCTTCTTCTACTTACCCTCCAGGTTACCAATGTCCTTCCTAAACTAAGGAGCCTAGAACTGATCACGGTTCTGCTTATTTAGTATGAACAAGAGGAAAGAAAGGAGAAAGGAATACACATTTATATAGCACCTACCATGTTCCAGGTACATCCTGCAAGGTAGGTGCTATTATAATCCCACTTAACAATTGAGAAAACTGAGGCAGGCAGAAATTAAGTGACTTGACCAAGGTCACACAGCTAATAAATGTTTGATGCCAGATTTGAACTCAGGTCTTCATGACTACCAGTCTATCACTCTATCCACTGCGCCACCTAGCTATCTCCTAGAAAGGACAAGACAGAACACACTAGCATTATGACTTTATACCTCTTATGTTGCTACCTTACACCATAATAGCCTTCTTAGCTGCCATATCACTCTGTTGACTCATATGGAGTTTGCAATACAATTAATTCTTGAGATCACTTTGAAACTGCTATCTAGACATTACTTGTACTTTTTATATTTGAGAAATTGAAATTTTTGTATCCAAGCATAAGACTTTAAGTTTGTAATTACTAAATTTTATCTTAGTAGACCTGGCCCAATGCTCCAATCAACTTTGAGTCATCTGCAGATTTGCTAAGCATGCTTTTATCTGCCCCATTGAGGGAAAATGCACACAGCATAGAATCAAATACAGGCCCTAAGGCTGCTCGATTAACACAACAAGTATTTATTATGCATCTACTATATGCCAAATGGGCAACTAGGTGGCTCAGTGAATGAGTGTCAGGCCTGGAAGCAGAAAGACTCATCTTCCTGAGTTCAAATCTGGCCTCAATCACTTATTAGCTTTGTGACCCTGGGAAAGTCACTCAACCATATTTGCCTCAGTTTCTTCATCTATAAACCAAGCTGCAGAAGGAAATGGTAATCCACTCCAGTATCTTTGCCAAGAAAACTTCAACTGGGATTGTGAAGAGTTGGACCCGACTGAAACTATGGAATGACAACATATGATAGATACTGTGCGATAAGCACTAGGAATAAAGGGGCAAAAGAGACAGTGTCTACCTTCATGGAGTCCATATTCTACTGAAAGAAAACACCTTCACAGGTAAGTAAATACAAGATATACACAAAATGAATACAAAGTAATTTGGAATGGGAAGTAATAACACTAGGTAATAATTTGTAATGAAGACTTTGTTCCAAGTTGACAGTGAATTGCTTCTGTGTTCATGAATGAACCCATCTCTGGGTCCAGCCATGCTATCAGCCCCAGATCCATCTAAATCACAAAAACAACAGGAGAATTTTTATCAAATCTAACCCAGCATAAAATACTGAGCTCTAGATAGATAAAATAATTTGTCCAAGATCACATAACTAGTAAAGGAATACAGACAGTCTGAATCCAAGTCTCCCAACTCTAAATTCTGTGCTGTTTCCATTATACCACACATTATATAGTGTATACTTTCTCTTATACATTTCTTGTTAAATGGGGGGAACACCTTGATAACACGTTGTATGTGAGTAGGTGGAGTGATAGATATATAAATATATATTGACACAGCTTGTTAGCTGAGTGGGTAGGTGAGAAAGAACTGAGTTATTTATAATAATTTTGTCTTGCCAACAATAAAGCACTTCAAGTTTCTTCCACCTCCTTAAAAAGTCTTTCAAAACAAGCTCTGAGACAAAAATATAGGAAAGCTAGAAAGAGAAAAGGGGTGTTTTGTATTTGTGTGATATGTTCCTTCCTTTCTTATGTTCATAGTACCCCTTTTCACTTGTTAATTGGTTACAGTTAATAGAGAGGCTAAGTTGATAAGTGTCAACTGTTTCCAGATTTTGCTGAATAGGAATATGATTTTTAGCAGTGTAGTTATTATAATAAAACTCCATTGCAACAAAATACTTTTGAAGTCATATGCAGGTTGAAATAAGGGAATTTAATGATCTATACTTGCTTGAACTTCTCGTCAAGTCACCAATTCAAGGTCAGAGGACTGATAGATAACTCACAAGATGGAAGGAGAGCTATAATAATCTAAATGTATGAGGAAGTATTATATGGAAGGATGGAGATGAGTTGTGGCCTACCTTTGCTCAGACTAGGGTAATACAATCTCAACAGCAGCATGAGATTCTGGGTAGCACTGAGCTATAACTCCAAACTTAAGTTTCACAGAAGATATTAAGGAGTAGGAAGGAATTTCTTAGTACCTAACACAGCACCAACACCACTCTCAATTCATGAATGCAAATTGAAAAGATATAACCTCAATCAGAGGGATTCCACCTGAACTATTTGAAATCCTGAAAGATGATGCTGTTAAAGTGCTGCACTAGATATGCCAGTAAATTTGGGAAAGTCAACAGTAGGCCATGGATTGGTAAAAGTCAGTTTACAACAAGATCCTAAAGAAGAACAGTGCCAAAGGATATCCTAAGAAATATTAAATGAAGAAAATTAGAAGAATATGGAACATGTTACTTATCAGACTTATGGATAGGCAAACAATTTATAAACAAACAAGAGAGAGAAAGCAAAGTTAGGTAAAAAAAATTGATAATTTCTATTACATTAAATTAAACTGTTTTTGTACAAATATAGCCAAGATCAGAAGGAAAGCAGAAAATTAGGGAAACGATTTTGTAGAGTTTATCAGATAAAGGTCTCATATCTAAAATATATAAAAATTTTGTTAAAGCTATAAGAATATGAATCATTCCCTAATTGATAAATGATCTAAATATATGAACAGACAGTTTTCCAATGAAGAAATCAAAACAATTTATAGTCAAATGAAAAAAAATGCTCCAAATCATCATTGGTTAGAGAAATGCAAATTTAAAAAAACCTTGAGATATAATTCTACATCTACCATATTGGCTAAAAAAAGCAAATATGAAAGCAACAAATGTTGGAGGGGATGTGGAAAAATTGAGACACTAATTCATGGTTGGTGGAATTGTGAATTGATCCAACCATTTTGGAGAGCAATCTAGAATTAAGCCAGAATTATTAAACTACCAATGAGTATACCCTTTGACCCTGTAATACCACTACTTGGTCTATTTCCAAAGATAATTAGGGAAAAAAAGAAAAGAATCTATATGTTCTAAAATGTTTATAGCAATTCTCTTTGTAGTGGCAAAGCACTGGAAATTGCAGGGATGCCTATCAATTGGGAAATGGTTGAACAAGTTGTAAAATATGATTGTGATGGAATACTACTGTACTATGAGAAATCCTGAGCTCAATGATTTTAGAACAACATGGAAAAACTTGTATGAAATAATGAAGAGTGAAATGAGCAGAACTAAGACAACATTGTAATAGCACTATAACATACATAACAGCAATATTGTTTCTAACAGTAACAGCAATATTATTTTTAAGAACAACTTTGAACAAATAAGTTAGTTTGACTATTTTAAATACCCAAATTAATTATAAAGGACATATAAAGAAAGACACTATCTGCACCCAGATATAGATAGATGATAGATAGATAGATAGATAGATAGATAGATAGATAGATAGATAGATAGATATTTGTATTTAATGGTAGCCATCTCTAGGGTGGGAGAAGAGGGAAGAAAAAAGAAATTTACATGATAATTTTGTGGTACATTTGAAAGGAATAGCAAGTTGTGAATAGTAGATTTGCAGTTTTGTGTACAATCTTCTTTTCTATTGTACTAGGCTATGGAAATGCTTGTTTTATTCCATAAATATGTATTAATGTAATAAAAAAGGAAAAGGAAAAAAACAAGACTATTCAAACTACCAAACAATCATGCTCATTCCACACACTAACAAGGTTACCCTGAGAATTTTGCAAGCTAGACTTCAGCAATATGTCAACCAAGAATTACCAGAAGCGCAGGCTGGTTTTCTAAGAGGCAGAAGAACCAGAAACCATATTACCAATATTCACTGGATTATAGAAAAAGCAAGAGAGTCCCAGAAAAACATCTACTTCTGCTTATTGACTATACTAAAGTCTTTGACTGTGAGGATCACAACAAATTGTGGCAAGTCTTCAAAGAGATGGGAGTACCAAATCATCTTACTTGTCTGGGGAGGAACTTGCAGGTCAAGAAGCAACAGTTAGAACCAAATGTGGAACTGATTAGTTCAAGATTGGAAAAGGAGTACAACAAGGCTGTGTTTTGTCACCTTATTTTTTTTTAACTTATATGTAGAGTACATCATGCTAAATGCCAGGCTGAACAAATCAAAAGCCAGGTTAAGATTGCCAGGAGAAATATCAACAATCTCAGATATGCAGATGATACCACTGTGATGGCAGAAAGTGAAGAAGAATTAAGAAGCCTTTTGATGAGCATGAAAGAGGAGAATATAAAAGCTGGCTTGAAGCTTAACATTAAAAAAAAAAAAACCTAAGACCATAGTATCTGGTTCCATTACTTCCTGGCTAACATAGAAAGAAGAGATGGAGGCAGTGTCAGATTTTATATTCATGGGCTCAAAGATGCAGACAGTGATTGTGGCCATGAAATTAAAAGATGCTTGCTCCTTAGAAAGAAAAGTATGGCAAATTTGGACAGCATAATAAAAATCATAGACATCACCTTGCCAACAAAGGTTGACATAGTCAAAGCTATGTTTTTTCCAGTAGTACTGTATGGTTGTGAGAGTTGGACTATAAGGAAAGCTGAGCACCTAAGTATTGATGCTTTCAAATTTTGGATCTAGAGGTGACTTTTGAGAGTCCTTTGGACAGCAAAAAGATCAAATTAGTCAATACTTTAAAAATTAATTCAGACTACTCACTTGACAAACAAATACTGAAGTTGAAGCTTAAATAATTTTACCACATAATGAAAAGACAGAACACATTGGAAAAGACTTTGATGGTGGGAAAGATTAAAGACAAAAGAAAAAGGGGATGGAAGAGGATGAGATGAATGAATAGACAGTGTCATGGAAACAAAAAACATGAGCTTAGGCAGACTTATGGAGATACTAGAGGATAGAAGAAATGGTATACTATGGTCTGTGAAGAGTTGGACTAAATGACTGAATGATAAAAACAACAACTTTGATCAAGGTTTGTTTTCAGTGCTATTATAAATAAAAATGATGATTCAAACAACTAGTAATAAAACAAATAATCTTTAGAACAGTCTACTAAAATTTTGGAATTTAAAGGGTAGTATTGATCTTGCTTCTCATTTCTTGCTTCCAAAAGAAACAAACCAAAAAAATAAACTACTTACCTTCAGGTCCAGTCTCACCTATGTCATCCTCTGAATCACTTTCTTTGTTGTTATTCCTCAGGGTAGCAATTTTTCTTTCAAGCAGCTTTTTCTACAAAAAACAAAGCATCATTTTCGTCCCTCCCAAATAACTATTTCAAAAGCTCTAATGTAAATGGATTGCTTTAGTCCCAAACTCACTGTGGACAATCGTTCTTTACTCCACTGTCCAACTCCCTTCATGACACTGATGATACACTCCACTGCTCTGTTAAGAGTCTGCTGTACATCATCCAGGACTGGAGCCATTGAGATGTTTGGGATTGACAAGATGATGTTTGCCCGAAAAATGGGGAGGCTGATCTGCTTTGGCTTAGATGAGTGTTCAATCTCTGGGTTAACATAAAACATGGGAAAGACTTAAATTTACAAATATATGGTTAAATCCCATTTTTTCACAGAAATAACTAAGGAAAAGGAACAAAAATAGTAATCTAACTCATGGTGACTTGATGATTAAACTGAATCCCAGGTTACTTTTTAAAGAACCTTCTCAGACCTCAGTTATCATTATGTTCCTTTCTTTTGTACTTTATCATCTTCTAATTTGCTTTATTAGTATTTACATTCTTTTTTTTTTGTATTATTAGACAATAAGATCCTTGAGGTTTGGGGCCATGTTTAATTAATCTTTGTTTCCCTCTGCAGGCAAAGATTGTTTTGAATGTAGTAAGTATTTAAGTATTTTTTAAATTGAATTCTAAATATTATGGCCTAAGTATATTCCTCTTAAAAGAAACCCACTTTCTTAAAGTCAGCCAAGTTCTGAAATAATTGTGTAAATTATAATTTTATTTCTGCTTAACAGAGATTATTATCATAAAAGATCCTAAAATATAAATTAAGTAGTAAATCTTTAATAATCCCTAAAAAAGAGTTGATAAATAATCAAATTGTTAAGTATATGAATAAATATCAAGATAAATTATGAAAAAAAACTCACTAAAATTTTGGAACAAAAAAACAATATTTATCTTATTTTCCATTGCTGGTTTTTAAAAATCCCAATAATGTCCATGTGGGGATATTTCCCAGATCAGTTCTTTCTCCAAAGAAATGTACTGACTGGTACTGTAAAGGGGAGAATCTGTCCATTAGACCTTTTCCCAGACTTGCACACTACCCATCATTAGCAAACAAATCATAAAATACATTGGGTCAGATTGCTGACTATGTCCCATTATGAACATGAAATGGTGCCATCAGCATAAGACGGCTTGGCCACTGGTTTAAATAGCAAGTTAGCCAATAAAGAAACTGTGTTAGATTATTACCTCTGAAGTTAATTGTGTTGGAAGAATAAGTCCGTTTACGAATGGCCTCTAAGGCATTCCGAGTAACCTTCAGAAGAGCATCAATGTTTTGGTGATTGAAATGAGAAAGCAGTTCACAAGCTTCTTCCTCTAAGATCTCATTCTCTTTCTTCTTTCTCCTAACTATTGCAGGAGGGAGCCCAGCTCCAGTCTGAGTGGAATTAAGAGAAGATGCCAGACTTTCTAATTTTCGATGCTCTTCACCTGCTGCAACAAAACGGTGGAAAATAAATAACAACATCTATAGGACTAACTTTTTAAGGAGGAAGAGAGGAAGAAAAATGACAGAATGTAGTTGAATTGTTGAAAAAAACTAGAGGTAGTGAAAGATAGAAGATAAATGGGGTAAGGGAAAAGTATATAAAGTATTGGACTTGAAGTGAGTGAAACCCAAATCAATTTCTTGCTGAGTAATCAAAAATTTGCTCTATTTTTAAGACCAAATAGCATACTGTTGTTGATATACTATCAGAAATTTTGTTTGTTATACAATTACAAGGTATTTTAAATATAATAGTTGATGTAGTTGGCACAAAAAAAAATCCTTTCACATAAACTGAAACCTCCAAATTAAAGTCACTAAAGATTAAAGATTTTATTACCCAATTGATTAGCACTTTACTTTCATTTCCATAAATGTTTTCTGAGAATAAACATCTTTATAAATCAGAAAGAAAGGTTCAAAAGGACTGAGAAAAACTTTTGATATAATACCTATATAAACTTAATATTCAAGCTTGAATAAATTAGTGTGACTAACCTAGAAAAGCAAAGTGCTGACAATAATTCTTTTACCTCTGTTTTCACTTCCTGAATCAACTTCTTTGCCATTTCTAACTTTTTCTCCTGTAGATGGCACTTCCCAATCCAGCAACATATTTATTAACTCATTGACTGCTTCCTCCACTAATGAACTCTTTGAATGTAATATCTGAGCACCATTAGCACAGAGATCCTATAAGAATAAGCAAAATTGTTATCTATTGGTGTTAGCCCAATTTCAAGTACAACATATCAATGAAACCCAGGTCAATGGACTCTATCTTCACAGTAGTCAGTTACCTCCTTTTTTATTCCATCCTCGTAGGTCAATATTGTCTATAAAACCAAAGCTAAGTTGCAAGAGCATCTAAAGAAAAAACAATGAGGAGCAATATGAACCTACCACCAGTCCTGGAAAAATTCCTAAAAGTCTAGATTTCTCATGGATTTTCGGTGAGCAACATCTTCTGACACAGAAAAAAAAATTACAGGAATCATCCTCTCCAATCTGATCTAGCTGATGCCTCTCCCAATTCCCTCTGACTCTCTTCAAGGCCCAATTCAAATCTCAAGGCCTTCCTCTAACCATGATGTCTATATTGATCTCCCCTTTCTCCTTACTTCTACTGTACAAAATGTCTAATTTAAAGTGTACAATGTTCACATGCAACTACTTACAGAGAAAATTTTCTGATTTTAATAAATTCCAAATTATCATAAAGTGTAAAGGCCCCATTTTTTTTTCAGGAGGAGCAGGACTTTTTTTTTCAGGCAGCAGTTGAGTCACCAAATTCAAAGTCTTTTTTTGATCCTCATCCTCTTCTCTAATGTATTTGATATTAGAGACATCACCAGTAGCTTCTTGAATCTCCCTCCTCCTTTCTCTTCCATAATCAGTCAATAATCAAGCAATCAATGTACTCTCCTGTTTCTCATTTATATTAGATGTTTTCACCTGTATCTCAAACTCAATATCACAGTATGTGAATTGGAAGGGACCTCCAAGGCTTTCTAGTCCATACTATATAGGAAGAAGAATCTTCCCAACATACACACCCAAGTGGTCATTTGGTCTTTTCCTAAAAACTGACCCATTCCACTCTTCTTTCCTTCCTTCTTTTCTTCCTTACTTCTTTCCTTTCTTTCTTTGTTTCTTTGTTTCTTTCTTTTTCTGGCTTGTGTACTTATTTATTTATGTATTTGCTTGCTTTTTCTAGACTGTCTCCCTATTTTGCCCAGACTGGAAATGCAACAGCCACTCATGGGCCTAATCCCAATACTCACCAGTGCAGATTTAATCTGTTCTGCTTTTCCAACTTGGACCACTTCACCTTTCTTAGGCAGCCTCAAGGACCTTTGTTCCCATGGCCTCATGATAAACTCAGAAAAGGCTTTAGCCTTGTTACAACTCAAATCTCCAAAATACAAATGATCCACCATCCTCAGCCTCCCCAGGAGCAAATGCTATAGGTGTGTGTTACCATACCCAGTTGGTTTTCCAGTTTCTAAAGGGACTTGCCTTTTTCCCCAGACTAAAAGATATGCCAGTGTTAGTGTGAATTTCCTTTAAAGCTTCCTAACTTACATGACCAAAAATCCTTCCTGGAAGATTTGATTTTCAATTTTAAGTAACAAATAGGCCACATATATCAAAAAAAAATTTGATTAAAATCACAGATCAAGTGAAAATAATGTAAAAGCAAATGGAAATGTCTAAATTAATTCATTATTCAAAAAATGGTGCCTTTGGGGGGAAAGCGTACTATTAAATTTTTTATCTTTAGGCATCTATAATTTCATCAGCGTGAGAGTCTTTCCTCCAATGATGTAGATTATAATCCTCCTACAATTTAGTTAATGGTCTTTGGAAGTTTCTGTGCCTGAAAAATCCATCACCTAATGGCCACCTGGTTGAGGGGCCTTTCTAGTCTGAGCTAGCTTGCTCTTCCTCAGAGAACACACCTACTAAAGCCAGACCCATAACTATAAGGCTTTCTTACTGGTAAAATTCAATGAAGCTTGAATCATGCTGATGCTTTTGAGGAGCTAGTGTTATCAAGTTCAACACTATAATTATTCACATTGGTATACATTATAACTTTGCCCCTTAGGGCATGACTACTTTAAAAAAAAAAGAATTATCAAAGAGATAGCAGTAATTCAATCAATTACCATCTCTTAATGCCTTCTTTTTTCTCTGACAAACACAGTTTCATGACAGAATAGCAATTCAATTTAATTCAACATATATTTATTAAGTCTCTACTATGTACCAAATACTGTCCTGCTACATTATTGCTTTAAATTTTGTCCAATTCATAATACAGTGGTACATTTCTGAATAATGATAAATAAGTATATGTTATCCAGTAGAAAAATTATCACAATATGGCCAGTTATAAGATTGCAAATGTTTGGAGATTGCATTCTGATCATGAGAAATTTAGATGACATGGCTATTCATTTGAATACATTATCCATCTTTGGTCTGGTATTCAATGATCTCCACCATAATATAGTTCTAACCTACCTCTCCAGTCTTATTCTACACAATTTCTTAACAGTTGGGTCCGGCCAAACTGGGCTAACTCACCATCTTTGTATACTTCTGTGCTCTCCCAACTATTCACTTTTACTCAAACTATTCTTTACATTTAGAACCTCTCTCTCTGTCTCTCTCTCTCTCTCTCTCTCTCTCTCTCTCTCACACACACACACATACACACACACACACACACAACACACACACACACACACACACACACACATTATATCTTTCTTGTTCTCATTCTAGCTATCCTTTAAGACCTAGCTCAAATATTACTGCGTTGTGAAGCTTTCTCCTAATCTCTCCAACTAGGAATTCTTTAATTATTTCTGATGGCATCTGATCTAATGGCACACTAAACTCTTCCTATCTCTTTAATCATGTTATAATTACATTATATTTATCTTTGTGCATGCCATCTAGATTGGAAGCTCCTTGAGGGCAGAGACCTCATTTGATCTTTGTGTCTGTCCTATTGCCTAAAATAATGGCTAATAATAAGAGGTAGTATTTATACAATGCTTTACAGTTTTCAAAAAGCTTTACAAAAATTATCTCATCTGATTCTCACAACAACCCTGGGAAGAAGGTGGTATTATTATCTCCATTTTATAGATGAAGAAACTGATGTAGGCAGAGGTGAAATGATTTGCTCAGAGTAACACACCTAGTAACTACCTGAGGCTGGACTTGAACTCAGGTCTTCCAGTCCAAGTCCAACGCACTACCCATTATACCATCTAGGTGCCCTCCATTACTACCTAGCTTCCTATCACTGTCCATTACATAGTAAGCTCTTTAATGTTTGTTGAATGAATGAACACTAAACTATACTACTAAAAGTAATATTTAATACTATCTTGTCTCGAAGAGAGGTTTTTTTATAATTACTATAGTCATTAAAATGTGTTTTAATAACTCTAAAGATATGTTTAAAGAATAAATTGTATAAATCCTATTCAGAGAGTTTTTTAAACTGTATTACCATACCTAATTAGACTTAGGTTATTCTAAGTGCTATAAAATATTTTTTACTCTTAAAAAAAAAACTTCCACAAAACATTTCCTATTGAATTGACAAAGTACACCTTATAACAACTTCAGTTAACAACGAAAGCGATGTCTCATAAATGTCTAAAAGTGACTCATTATTTTTTCCTATTTATTTTCCAATCACCCCATCCATGAATCATCTATAAAACACAGAACTGGTTTAGATTGGCCCGCCATTCATATAATATTTATGAAATAACCATTACTTTTAGGAAAACTAATCACAGCACTATTTTTAAATGAAGACTCAATCTCATTATAACCTTTGTCATTTGGAGAAACTCTTCACAGGTAAGTGGCTTATCTTCAGGGAGTTTGCAAAGAGGCACATGACTCATTTCTTCTAGAACAGCATCAATACGATACTCCACCAGGTCATTGACCCGATTGAGAAGCAATTCCACATCATCTTTTGAAAAAAGAAAACATCAAAGATGTATGTTGAAGAATGTATTTTGCAAAAATAATCATTAAAATAGTATTTAAAAAATTTTTAAGCAAGGGCATCTATAAGAGTGGTTAAAATAATTATTGCCATTACAACTTCTTTGTAATCACTCCAATGAAATTCTGCATATCTAAAGTCCATGGAAAAGGTCATTTGTAGCATAGTTTAATTATTATTTCAATTAAAAACAATAAAGCACAGCAAATGCTGTTATATAGTTAAAGTCTAAAGTCTTCAAAGTACAAAAACCATTTTAGACTTTTGCTATATCTCCCTTAGCTCACATCACTTTCCTACAGGAAAGAAAGCTTAAATCAAAAGTTGTAAATTAGTGATGCATTAAAATTATGTATGTGATTCCTTAAATAATTTCCTTCATCAAATTTCCACATTCCAATCCCAAGGACAGATAGTATGGAAGTTAATAATTTTTTTTAATCTTACCTAGGAGTCCACACAAAGATCTAGTATACTACACACAAACATATACCGTAAGTTGTTCAGTCATTCCCCAACTCAAGGGCACCCCTTCAGTTTCTAATATTTTTATGTGAGAATACTTAGTATATACATCTTCATATTTCACCATACAATTTACACCAGCTCTTTTTGAGACGGCAAAAATTAGATTTTGTCTCACAAAAAAAAGTTAAGTTCTACTCCACCACTGTTTTCCAAATCTAAATTGGAAAAAAGAAAAGGTGCAATAGAATCAGGAGATAAAATGGATTTCTTCCAAAATTGCCACAATGTATTTAAGTATCACCAAAATTTTCCAAGAGAAAAAAAAGTCTCCCTTAAACAGTCTGTTTTAGAATTGTCATGATAGCCCTCACTGTTGTGATGTTCTTGTCCATAATCTAAATTCCTCCATCTATAATTTTAATTCATTCCTTTTTGTTTTATTCCAGAGAAGGTATATTATGGGAGCCTAGTAAGGTAAAAAAAAAAAAACAGAACACCAAAGTAAAGAGGTTAGATGATCTTTAAGGTCCCTTCCAGCTCTAAATTTATGATGTTATTCCTATAAGACCTTCCTTCTACTCCTAATTCTGCCACTGAGTATTTGGGTGATGCTTGGTGAACACTCTTTAATTCCTTGGACCTCATTTTCCTCACCTGAAAAATGAGAGGACTGAGCTAAATTGCCTCTTAAGTCACTTTTCAAACTCTAAAGTTCTATGATAGTGCAACTTATATTGTAATATTATGGTAAGCATAAAAGTCACTTCATTTATGTTTAGAAATCAATAATAATTTAATACTAATAAGTCTGAATTCTCAAATTCATAGGTGATCTCTAGCTTATCAAAGCTCTTTTCAGCACCTGAAAGTTCCACTCAGCGTATTCCCAAGATTTCTGGACATATACTACCTAAGAAAACAGGTAAATGTAGTTTGTCTTTTAATTTAATATTTTATTTTTTCCCAATTACATGTAAAAATAATTTTAACATTACTTTTTTTTTTAATTTTGAGTTCCAAATTTTTTCCTTCCCTCCCTTCCCCGCTCCCAATTGGGAAGACAAGCAATTTGACACAGGTTATACATGTGTAGTTATGCAAAACACTTTTCCATGTAAGTCATGCTATGAAAGAAAACAGACATAAAAAACATAAAAAAATCAAGACAACATATCTTTGATATGCATTCTGTCCCACTGGTTCTTTCTCTGGAGATAGATACCACTTTTCATCATAAGGCCTTCATAATTGTCTTACATTATTGTAGGAATTTAGCTATGGGATATTGTATTTTAAATGAATATAAAGCATAAATATATACCACATGTAAATGTTTCCATTTTTAAAAATGCAATTTACATTAAGTAATGCATCTTTAGAATGCAGTTTAGCATAATGGACAGAGTCAGCAGCAGAATCAGAAAGATATGGGTTCAGGTTCTACATGACTTTGTTAAATATTGCAGCACAAAATATTTGAAACATCAAGCAATAATGAAGAAGTCCACAGAGACTTACTGAGCACTCTAAAAATGTTTTCTAAATATCCTTCAATGTTCATTGATGTCCAGTTCAGTGAAATTAAACCAGGTTGTATAGCTTCATCTACTTTAGCCAAATGAGGAACCATCAATTGTTCAATGGCAGGTTGGATTTTTGACTTCACTCTCTTAAATTCTGACAGCATCATCTGAAATGAAATAGAATTTGAAAGAGCAATTAATGCTGCAAGGCTTTATCTCTATGAACTACCTACAGAATTTATGATTGTGAATTCAGGGATTCTGCCCTTCCTCTTACAATTTATTTGATTTATAATCTGAGACTGAGTCATTAAGCTTTTTCATTCTATTTTTTATTTGTTGAAAACATGCTTAGGCATTTCACAGAATTATCATAATTCTTAACAAGCAAGTAACTTAAAAGTACTTTTTAGATTAAAGTTCTTTAATTCTCTTCTTTGTTATATGGCTTAATAGCATTCCTTTCCCATCAGATACTATAGCAGAAGCTGTGTATAAGGTTTTTCCACTCCTCAAGAAACCCTTGTCAGGTCCTCAGATTAACTTCTACCCTCTTGTTTTAAGCTATTCTGGTAATCTGTCTCTGACTCCTCATGTCAATATTCTCACAATCTTCCTCTAACTGTGATATGGGCTTGGCCAAATGTGGTCTAATTAATCATTAACAATTTATTTTTATGCAGACATATAGGAATGGGGACAGGGATAGGGAAAGGAATAAGGATAGTGACAAGGAGAGAGACAGGCATACATAGGGACTTGACCTGTGATTTCATAGATGTCAGAGGCTTCTAGGAAGGAAGTCCATATAGCAATTTAGGTCAGCCTATTCTCTGCATTTCATATTCTTGAAGAGTTGCCTAAAGCACTGAGAGGCTGACATGCCTAGAGCCACCTAACTAGCACATCAGAAACTGGACTTGACCCCCAATCTTCCTTACTACAGGGCAAGTTTTTATTCCACTATGTAATGACTCCTCTCTTACAAAAGCCTGCTACTTCCTTTCTTATACCTCCATGTGTGTGATTGCTTTTCTTTTAAAAAAAAATTTGTAGAAATGGGAAAGTAAGCTTATGGATTAGGATTTGCTGATTTTCTTTTGGTCACTTTTTAAAAATAACAATAAAGGTACAAGATTGTTCTCTTTATCACATATCATGTAAATTTATCCTTTTTTTTAGCTAGGCATTGGGGTTAAGTGACTTGCCTAGGGTCACACAGCTAGTAAGCATTATATGTCTGAGGCTGGATTTGAACTCAGGTCCTCCTGAATCCAGGGACGGTGTTCTATACACTGTGCCACCTAGCTGCCCCAATTTATCTCTTAAAACCACCAAAATTGATTACTTCTAGTATAGAACACTTCCATATATGTGAGGTCTGGTACAGTGGCTCATTCCATCTTTGTTCTATTCAATACCATTTCCATTTCCCAAGAGTTGAAATAAAAGGCCTCCACTGTTTTTCATGATGGAAAGAGGTTACAAAAAGCTCTATAGATCTTTTTTCCACTTTTTGAGTATTTGTTGTCCTTCGAGTTTCATCCTTAAATTCTGTAGAATGACTTTGCTTAGTTGGTTCTTTTCAATCCACTGTTTCTTGATGTTTTGTGAGGTAATGTTCTGAGGCAACTAAATTACCCAGTTGATACAGTGTGGCACGTGGAGTCAGGAAGATCTGAGTTAAAGTCCTGACTGAGATTCTTACTAGACAGGCAAGTCATCTAACCTTTCTATGTCTCAATTTAGTGATCTATAAATTATAGATAATAATAGCATCTGCCTCATATTATCATTATCCTGATCAAATGAGATAACATATATAAAATGCTTTGCAAAAGCATCATATGAATGCTAGCTATCATCTTCGTGCAACCTGTTCCATAAGGTTTTTTTTTTTTTAATGCAGAGCTGTACTTATCTCTCTACTTAGTAAGATCAAGGGTTTTCTAAGCTGTTTTGGACTCTGTTATAGCAATTAATTTGTGTCAGGTAAACTCTTTTATGAAATGGCTAAAGTTGGTGTTGACATCTACTGTTCCACCCATTTACCACTTTTCAATGTCCAGGGATCATTTAAATAGGTAAGATAAGAGTTGTTTTAATCACATTCCACCTCTTTATCTCACTTTTATTCTACTATTTTTATAATAATTTTTACTTTCACTGTAACAAATCAATGTTCTGACTGCACATAGAGCTGATTTAAGAATTTCTCTCATATAAGTAATGAACCTATCTGTTAAAATATAATCTTATATTTATGGTGTTGTTTGGTGCATACTGGGTCCAGTGCTCAAAGAAAATATTCAGAATATATAGGTACATAGCTTCTTTTGTCATCTACCAGCCCTTGGCCTCTCTCATTTCTTAATTCTGAACAGTATTTTCAAACATAATTTTAACTATCCTTAACTACACCCACTTTAAAGTCAAAGGCATCAAAGTCATGAAGAATTGGAGTAAATGTTGACAATTTGGACAGGCTTATTTTATTTTTCATATGGCTCTGCCTTCTCATCCTCTAGGACAAATATTCATCCATAAGATGCAGTTACTTTATAGTGATTTTTTTCCCAAATACTCATTATTAGTACTGAAATATGAGATGAGCTAATGTCCTATAAAATTGTGTTTCTTGTTGTCCTTCGACACATGATAAAAATGAATTTCACCAACTCCTTAATTTACATTTACATTTCAAAAAATTTGCAAGTCATTTAGCTACAACTTCCTTTCATCTTTTGATTTCATTCACTGTGAAAACATTGAGGCTAATATGATTCAATTACTCCAATGGTATATCTTTTCATTACCCAATGGAAAAGGACCTTATAACTGGAACACTAACAGTTGAGTTAGTGTTTAAGAAGTTATAATAAACCAAATGATTCTTAATTGCCTACACCTCTTTTTCTACCATTCTGATACTGTCAATCAAACAATAAATCAACAAGTATAGGTTACATGCCTGGAAAATAACAAGCATTGTACTGGGGGAAATAATATGAAGAAAAAGAGGAAACAATCTGCCCTGAAAGAGCTCACATTAAACTAGTGAGATACAATACGTTCACAAATAAGAAAATATAGAACATATTCAAAATAAATAGAAAATTATTTGGTGAAGTCGGGGGGGAGCACTCATAACTGAGCAAATCAGGAGAGGTCTCTTTAAGTAAGTGTCACTTGGGGGCAGTTAGGTGGCACAGTGGATAGAGCACCAGCCCTGGAAGTCAGGAGGACCTGAGTTCAAATCTGGCCTCAGACACTTGATGCTTACTAGCTGTACAACCCTGGTTAACCCCTAGCCAAAACAATAAATAAATAAATAAATAAATGTCACGTGAGCGACTATTTGAAGGCACATAGGGATTCTAAGCACACAAGTGAAGGGAAAAGAGCATTCTAGGTATCAGGGATAGCTTTTGCAAAAGCATAGAATTTGGAGATGGAATGTTGCATACAGGAAAATATCTAATAGGACTGTTTTTCTGGAACATAGAATGAATGAAGGGGAATAATATATAATAAACCTGGAAAAATAGTCTTGAGCCAGATTATAAACTTCATATATGTCAAACTAAAGACATTTATTTTATAGTTTCATTTTTTTTCTGGAGCCATTAGAAAGAAAGCCAAAGAAGCTTCTTAAGCAGAAAAGCAACATTGTAAGAACTATTCTTGAGGAATATAAATTTGGCAACTGTGTGGAATATGGACAAGAAAAGGGAGAGATTGGATATAATGAAACCATCTTGGATTATGCATGGTGAACAGAGAAGAGAGATGAGGAGAGAACCTTTGAAATGCACACACACGTGGTTGTGGGTAAGACACAGATGAAGATCCTTCCAAAGAGACTTAGAAGCATTTTCAGACAATTAGGAAGAGAAGTGAGACAAAGCAATATTACAAAAACTAAAGAAGGAGAGAATATCTAGAAAGAGGAATAGACAACAATGCCAAAAGCAACAAAGGTCAAGGAGGATGAGTCCTAGGAGGCATAGCCAAGATAAGGGAGAGTTGTACAGACAGCAACTGAGCCAGCTGAACTCTTCCAACATTCCCCTCCAAAAATATTTAAAAAAACCCATGAAATCAAATTTTGGAGAGGCAGAACCAGCAAAAGGACAGAGTGAGACTTTTTCTACCATAAGACAACTTAGGAGATTGGCAGGAATGGTCTGTAACAGTGCCATGGGAGCCATCCCAGGCTACACTCTGCAGTACTACAAACAGAGCACCTTGGAGGCAAGTCACCAGAGGAGGTGTCAACAACATCAGACACATGAGCTCTTAGCCCAGAGCCAATAAGGTGGTCAGACAATTAGACAGTAAGAAATTAAAGATGACCCATTGCTGTTACTGGGGACAGCTGAAGCTGATTAGCAACTCAAAAAAAACAGCTTTGGGTCCAAGTTCCAGGGCAGTGAGGAGCACTAACGCTTGTGGCCACAAAAGAGCAAGGAATCTGCTCACAGTTCCAGAGCCAAGAGGAGCCCTAGCACTTGCTACTGCAGAGAAGCAGAGGCCCTTCCTGGGTAAACACCATAGCACAGACCAGAAGAGGAGTGACAAAACCTCCCTCCAGATTACACCACCTTGAATACACCAAAAACTTGTAAACCCACAGAATTAGCTCTGAAAACATCAGCACAAAAAAAGCATAAATTTTGAAACAGTGCCTCCCTATTCCCAGGCGAACAGATCCCAAATTTAAAATAAAGTTCAAACTCAAGAAATAGGCTGGAAAAATGAGCAACAAAAATAATAATAATAGTTTGATCATAAAAAAGCTACTATCTTGGCAGGGAAGACCATGAAATAAACTTACAAGAAGATAACAATGTGAAAACAGCTGCAAGTAGAGCCTCAAAGAAAATTGCTAGTTGAACCCAAAGTCAGCAAAACTTCTTGGAAGAGTTCAATAAATAGATGAGTGGTAGAGGAAAAATTGAGGGTGAGGGAGGGGAATCAGAGTGCTGCAAGAAATATATGAAAAGAGAATTAAAATCCTGGTAAAAGAAGTGCAAAACCATACTGAAGAAAATAACACCTTAAAAAGCAGAATTGACCAAGTGGAAAAAAGAGATACAAAAGCTCACTGAAGAAAATAATTCTTTAAAAATTAGAATTTGGCAAGTGGAAGCTAATGACTCCATGAGACATCAAGAAACAATAAAACAAAGTGAAAAGGATTAAAAAATAAAATAAACTGTTAAATATCTTTTCAGAAAAACAACTGACATGCAAAATAGATCCAGAAGAGATAATTTAAGAATTATTGGACTACCTGAAAGCTATGATAAAAAAGAGCCTAGACATAATATTTCAAGAGATTATTAAGGAAAACTGCCCCCAACACATCATATCAAGAGGGTAAAATAGAAATTAAAAGAAACTACCAATCACCTCCTAAAAGAAATCCCAAAATGAAAACGCCCAGGAATATTACAGCCAAATTCCTGAGGTCTCAGGTCAAGGAGAAAATACTTCAAGCAGCCAGAGAGAAACAAATCAAACATCATGGAGTCACAATCAGGATCACATAAGATTTAGCAGCTTCCAGGTTAAAGGAGAACAGAACTGGAAATATGATATTCTGGAAGGCAAAGGAACTAGGATTACACCCAAGAAAGTCCTACCCAGCAAAACTAAATAGAATCCTTCAGGGTAAAAAATATTGATAGCTAATGAAATAGAGAACTTTTAAGCATTCCTGATGAAAAGACCAAAGCTAAATAGAAAATCTGACATTCAAACAGAAGACTCAAGAAAAGCATAAAAGATAAACACGAAAGAATAATCATAAGGGACTCAATAAAGCTAAATTGTTTACATCCCTATATGGGAAGATGATACATGTAATTCTTAAGAACTTTATCACTATTAGGTCGTTAGAAGAGGTCTACATAGACACTGGGTATAGCTGTGAGCCAACTAAGTTGAGATGATCTCTAAAAAAAATGAAGGGATGAGAAAGAGGGATGCACCAGGAGAAGTGGAAGGGAAATGGAAGGGGGCAGGCAATGCTTCAACTTCATTCTCATCAGAATTGGTTCAAAGAGGGCAGACTATATATACGCATGAAGTTGGGTTATAGAAATCTACCTTACTCAATAGGGAAATGGGAAGGGAAGGGGATAAGAGATGTGTGGAGATAATAAAAGAAAGGGCAGATTATGGGAGGCAGAAGTCAGAAGCAATACAGACTTTTGAGGAGGAACAGAAGAGAGAAGTATAAACAGAAGAAAATAGGATGAAATGAAATGCACAGTTAGTATTCATAACTATGAATATAAATGAGATGAACTCACCCATAAAATGGAAGCATTTTTATCTTCCAGCTCCTATAGTATAAAGCTATGGGAGAAGGAACAAGAGAAGAAAGAAGGATTTGAGCCAAATAAAAGAGATGTAGATGTGATGGAGGTGATTTGGTGGGGAGGTGAGAGGAGTATTACACTAATAAAGTCATGTGAGAAATTAAATGGAGTGGGGGGAGAGAAATTTTGCAAAATCTGGAAGAAATTAAGGAAAATTTGAAACAATCTCCAGACCTAGATACTGGTCCAAATTCTACTTCCTGTTTGTCATAGCAGAAAGAACACTGAAACAACTAGGTGTTTGAAGATGTGCATTTCAGTCTAGCTCTGCCACTTTTTAACCATATTATTTAATCTTTCTTAGCCTCAGTTTCTCCAAATGTAAGGTAAATATAATATTTTTGCCCTGCCTACTTTCCAGGATTTTTATGAGGATCAAATGAGATTATATATGTGAAGAGCCTTGAAAATTACACAGTATCATTCCAGAAGGTATTGTACTTATCATTTCTTAGTCACTGAAACTATGCCTTTAAAAATGTGTAGAAAAGCATTCAACAAGAAAATAGAAAATTATTATTTTTTATATTTTTAGGCAATTGGGGTTAAGTGACTTTCCCAGGGTCACACAGCTAGTAAGTGTCAAGTGTGCAGTCTGAGGCCAGATTTGAACTCAGGTCCTCCTGACTTCAAGGCTGGTGCTCTATCCACTGCACCACCTAGCTGCTCCAAGAAAAGAGAAAATTAAAAGAGATTATCTGGTATTTTTCTAGCTCTAAAATCACCATACCTTCATTTGATTGAAATGCTTCTTGTAAATTTCACGTTTCTGGTAAAAAGCCCTTGCAAATGGTGGGATTTCAAGACCCATCTGTGACATGCACTCTGTTTCTCGAAATAATGTTAATATCTCAAAATCAAAATTCACAAGTAACTCCCCTGTTTCTGAAGCTCTTACTAATAAGGAAGCCCCAAGTCCAATTTTAGTTATTTCAGTCTGTGAGAGAAAGAAAAAATATTAATAATTAGCAGAGCAATGTGCAGAAAGTATGCTTACCAATTTCCCAAAAGAATTATTTTGTATTGTTATTCAACAGATCTATAATTTGGTGATTTCAAATATATGTGTGAATTGACACTTGCATAGGTCAATTTTCCATGTATATCCTAAACAACAACGAGAGATGATTTCCATCCAAATGTTAAAGTAACATATTTTAGCTTTCTTTCCTTTTGAGTTATCAAGAATATGCAAAACTACTACTCCCCATATTAAAGCCTAGGGCTTAATATATATTGCTCAATTCTCCATTCCCCAGGAATTCTACTCCAGGGATGAGAAATTGAGAGCAAACTGTCCTATTATAGTTCACCTTGGTAGTACTTAATAATACTTAATAATAATTTTACCCATTCTAATACACACAGTGTTTTGGACTCTAGAACATATTTTTACTGTACTAAACTATACTCAGGTTTGCATTAAAGTCATAGACTTTATCAACTATTGGAGTGTCTGTTCACTTAATGTTAACTGGCTTATTGAGTTTTTTTGTAGACTTTCTTTACTTCCTCTTCCTTTGTGATAAATAGTCATCTATAAGATGAAATTATTTCACAGTTATTTTTTTCAAATGCTTATTACCTGTACTCAATATAAGAGGACCTAATATCCTATGAAATGATGTTTCTTGTTGCCCTTGGACATATGATAAAATCAACTTCACCAACTCCTTAATTTGCTCCTCAAAGAGCTTGTGAGACATATTTCCATTTAGCTACAACTTCCTTTTGTCTTCTGGTTTCATTTATAGCAAAAATAACAAGGTTAATATGATTCAGTCCCTCCAGGAATATGTTTGTTCATCACACAATCAAAATGGACCTTATTCTTAGAATGCCAAAAGCTAAGTTCATACTTTAAGGAGATAAAAGCACCACTCTCTTAGCACACTATATCCCCCCCCCTTCTACCGTTCTGCTACCGTCAATCAAACAACAAATCAGCATTTTTTAAAATGCACATTAAATACTAAGTATTGTTGTGGGTAAAGAGGTTATCCTTATTTCAAAGAGCGTCATGACCTCTCCTCAATATAAAATAATATCAACTATCCTCTCAACCTTGATACTTTCTTGGTCCTCCTACCAATCTCATCATTCTTTCTTAGTTTCCTTTGTTGGATTGCCATCTATATCCCTTCCCCTAAGAATGGATAGGAAAAGGGCAAATCTGGTTCAAGGCAATTTTTCCTAGTTTATTACATATTACTTCCCTTCATTCACTCTATGTTCCAGACAAACTGGCCTGTTAGATATTTCTCTTATTGTTCAATATGCCATCTCCAAACTCTCAGCCTTTGCAAAAGGCTGTCCCCCATACTTGGAATGCTTCTTTTCCTCACGTGTGTTCCTGGAATCCTTATGTACCTTCAAAAAGTGAATTACTTAAAGAGACTTCTTCTGATTTGCCCTCCTCCTATACCTATACCCAAAAACTATGCCTTGTGCCCCCTTTTTTTCTCTGTCTCTAGCCTCTCACTTGGTGACTTCACAAGCTCCCATGGGTTTAATTATCATCCTTATGCAAAAAAAAAAACAACTTATATTTGCTTACATTTACACAATTTATTTACCCCTTAAGTTCCTTAAGATGGGTGGTTGTTTTACTTGTTGTCTTTGTTTGCCTGATGCCTTTTTTGTTGTTCAGTCATTTCAGTTATGTCTGAATCTTTGTGACATCGTTTGGGGTTTTCTTGGCAAAGATACTGGAATGGCTTACCATTTCCTTCTCTAGCTCATTTTACAGGCAACTGCAACTGACAAAACTGAGGCAAATGGGTAAAGTGACTTTCCCAAGATTATACAGCTAGTAAGTGTCTGAGGTTGGATCTGAACTCAGGAAATGGAGTCTTCCTCTCTCCAGGCCCTGCAGTCTATCCACTGTGCCTACTGTTTTATACATAATAATAATAAAAATCAAATTTCAATATAACTCCTTCCCAAAATATAGACAAAAGTTCATACACATGCATATCCCATGCTTCTCTGTGTCTCATTGTTTGAGGGCGGAAAATAAGTTCAGCCTTACTTGTTGAAGCCATGCCCTGTGATAGAGAATCTCAAATTCCAAGAGGATTTTTGCCATCTTATTATATTTCCGGACTACGTGCTTGGCTTTTGCTGTTTTAAGCACATTTGGGTGCTGCTGGAAAATTTGCATTGGTTGCTGAATCCTGTGAAAGAGGTGCCGGGCCCACAGGATCTTCCCAGCAATAGGGGGCTGGTCCCGAGCCAATGGAGGGTCACTTTTCTGTTTAGTGTATAGTTTGGAGATCATCTCAATGTCAGCTCCATAGTTCTCAAGAACCATCTGGTATTTTTCATCAATGCCAAGGTTAGGTATATTTAACCTAATAATAGAAAGGATATTTTAGAATAAATGAAAGTCTCAAGATGTTGAAATCACTTGATTCATATGGCTATTTTGTGTGTAAGAAGAATGAATTAGTTGTACAATGCTATTTGAAATAATTCAAAAGTCATGAAATACAGGCAGAACTGTATCATCTTGGTAATGCAGTGTTGTTTTTGCTTTTTCCTAAACTTGTGAATGTTTGGAAATACTCCTGAGGTATGCATAAAGGGCTCCAAAGTCACAGAATGCTGTATATTTGTGGAAAGAAAGAGACAGTGCCCTGAGCACATGCTGAATTTTCTCAATATGTACATCAAATATAACAATCAGAGTTTTAAAGTCAGTTAAATGTTAAAGAAACTGTGTTTGGATACATAGGTTTGGTTTTTTTCTCATAATTTGATAATTTGATGCCTCTCTGACTTCATCAGTATGAACATTCCCTAAACCAATTCAGATACAGACCTCGATGCCTTTTCATCCTGTGAAATTCTCATTTTGGAGCTAAAACTTTCCATACGTGTTGTCTTGCTTCATTAGAATATGAGCTACTCAGAGCAAGAGTGGTTTTGCTTTTTTATTTGTATATGCATTTAGCAAACTCTTAATATATGCTTTATTCATTCATATATTCATTCATTGAGTCATTCATTAATGATCTGTCTTTCCATGAATCCTCCAAAGAAAAGCTAACCAACACCTAGTAGAACTTCCTCTCTTTTAATGTGCCCTAGATGCCAGTACACCACTTGGATTATCCACATGTTGCATCTCGTTTTCACTATTATAAAATTGATTAAATATTTAATTAAATGGAAAAATAAATAACTGAACATTTGTGTCCCAGATACAGTATTCATCACCAGTAAAACTTTCCTCCTTTGATGTCAGTATATCTTTAAAAAGATCAAATGCAAAAGTCAGTTTATCTTTAAAAGAAATCCTGCATTCAATTCTCTAATCTTAAAATTTGGTTTGCTACATGAACTTCTAACACTTGGTGAAGAATAAGGTAAAAAAGAAGGAAATAATCTCTAATTTATCCTGTCCATATCTGGTTTGTTCATCATTGCTTGCATGTTGTCTCCCCCATTAAGCTGTGAGCTCCTTGAAAGCAGGAATTGTTTTTGCCTTTCATCATATGTCCAGAGCTTAGAACAGTGCTAGCATGTAGTGGTTTAATAAATGCTTGTTGACTTAAAGGGAAAAAAAAATCAATATCTGCAAGGCTTTCTTGATGATATCTATAGAAAATGAGTAACCTAGTTCCATAGATGGGAGAAAGATTTGAAAGAAAATGCACCTTTCCCAGAGTTTCCAAAAACAGATCACTGAGAGACGGAAGTGGTCATATGGCTGAAGCAAAGGGCCGCTTTAGCTTGACCAACCCACTGTAATATGAATAATCAATGGAAAAATGGCTGATTGTGACAGATCACTGATATTCCATTCATTACCTATACCAAATGTGGAACTCAAGTAATTAAAATAATGATAAAACTCAGATTTGTACATTTTAATATTAATCTTTAACAGATTTCATTTAAGTGACAAGATTGGATATACTACCAAAAAAATCAAGTTATTACAAGTACTTCCAATTTGCTATTTGTGGAAGATAATCTGTCAAATTCTGCCAAGGGAAGGACAGTAAGATGTTACCCTTGCCCTGGCTGGACCAAATTTAGTCACAAAAAAATCCATTTCTAAGTTAGGTAGGCTATCAAAGGCTTTTCTCTGGAAGAAAAGATGTGTTAGCAAGGACTACTGAAAAAACAGAGACCACACATCTGAGTGAGAGCTCTGGGCATGTCCCTAAATTACGAGAACTTTGGATAAGTCCATGAAACCATTTCAGAAAGCTCAAACCAAAGAGACCACACTGAGTACAAAAATACATAACAGCAATTAATTAGAAGTTTTCTTACAACTTTGTGACTTTGCTATGTTATTTCTCATTGATTTAATAATATAGCCAATATAATTGTGATTTAAATGTTATTCCCATAACAATACCTCTGTGTCCAGTTACACATCTTAAGCTGGCAAATTGCTGGTTGGCTGGCTGATTATTGTCCTTTGTGCTCAAGGAGGAGCAGAATGACGTCACTAAGTTGGAATCAAGGGAAGTGTGTCTGACTGTGGCGGATCAGACCAATACAAGCTCAGAAGGCTCTATCACAGGTCAGGTGACAAACTGCTAAGCCAATGTTATCAATACCACCTTTCAACTTTTAGCAGTGACCTGAGGTGATGGAAACTTCAAAACTCTAAATAAATAGTCTGGGGAAATACCACAGAAGAGATATCCTCGTTCTTAAACCATATAATTTAAAGGCTGATTGCAACAATGAAAGGGGGAATTGTTATTTAGATGGATGGATAGACTAGTAAGCTAGAAGCTACATAGACTTCTATGGGTAGTATATTTTACAAGTACTTTTAATCACCTGTAGCCTATTCTTGATGTCTCTTATAAGCAAATATCCTTTGTAAAGAGGGCTCAGATACAGTCAAGGAAAGGGATGGGATGCTATAAGTGGTGGTAGTTAGAATTTGGATATGGACATCCTGACTTATAGAGAGAAAGGTTCCAGGGCCTCAGACTAGGGATTGCCCTAGTAGAGGACAGTTCTGGGAAACTGGAATTATTTGAGTTCTGCATTGAAGACAGGGGCTGCATTCTTCAAAAGAGCATGTGGGTGAAACACTGAGAATCTTAATCTTGATCCAGGGAAAAGAGGGCCAGGAAAAAGACAAATTTATCTGTTGGAAAGCAAGATCCAGAATCTATAATCACAAATCT
This sequence comes from Phascolarctos cinereus, assembly GCF_003287225.1. NCBI lineage: Eukaryota > Metazoa > Chordata > Mammalia > Diprotodontia > Phascolarctidae > Phascolarctos > Phascolarctos cinereus. The sequence goes on from NW_027555847.1 coordinate 414,183,981, forward strand.
GACATTTAAAAGGGACCTCAGAGGTCAGTAGTCCAATTCATTAAAATGTATGTATGTGTGTGTGTGAAAATAATAACAATAACAATGACTCATATGCACATAGCACTTTCTAAATTAAAAAAAAAAACATTTTCCTCACAATACTTCAGTGAGGTAGGTAGTTCAAGTATAATTATCCCCATTTTGTACATGAACAAACTAGCTCATACAACTTAAGTCACCAGGCTAGTAAGTAATCATGTGAAGACTTGTATTCAGATCATCTAATCGCATGTCTGGTGGTCTTTGCATTTTAGCAGTGTGCTAAGAAGGGAAAACTGTTGACATTAGCCCATGAGTATGGATACTACAAAGCTAAAAAAGTGAAAATAAAAATATTAAAAACTAAGGTAAAATATTTTTACTATTAACTATAGCTATTTATATGAGCTATTTATCATTTACCACACATAATAAATATTATGCAAATCATTATATGTTAACTTAATTTTGCTGTGTTTTATCTTATTAAAATAGTATAACTATTTTTCAAGCTTGCTTTTATTGGTCTCTATACTTTACTGGTTATGCAGCATGCTTGCTTGCTCATAAATTTTTTTAGATTGAATATTGGTCAAAAACCATGATACCAGTGCTGGCTTCACACTGCACTTATTAGGTAACCTTTGGCAAGTCATTTATCTTCTCTGAAACCCATCTTCTTCATCTGTAAAATGAAGAGTTTGAATAAATTTCTATGGTTCCTCCCAAATCTAAAGATCTAATGGGTTAAAAAGTAGGTTATCCAGGAGGTTGGAGAAGTCAGAGTTGGGGTGAGGAGGAATAGGATGAAACAAATTTGTAAAAAGGGGTTTTTTTCTTTCTAATTAGAAAAGGAAACAAGAAACTGTGCTAACCTCTTTAATATTAATATTATCATGATCCTAAAGACTATACCTGAGAAAATCATCTCAAATTTCTTTTTACCTTTCAAATTTCTTCAACATCATTAGTCCTCGCTCTGTGTTTTGAATATTTTCAAATGTGATATCCATGAATACCTGTAACTGATTCTAAAATAAAAGAAAACCTGATCATGAACATGAAAAGCTTTGGAAATTTCACATTAATGAAACAATCACAAGATGATAATGTATTTCAGAAAAGTCATGATCTCAATTTTAAATACAAAATGACTACTAATCAACTATGCCAATTACAATTTTTACCAAAATTCTTTAAACTATATTAGAGCAAATAATCCTTAATACAGTTCACTGGGATCATTTTGTGCTTGATGCCATGCCCTATTGCCTAATGGGCCACTAGGCACTGGTACAGAACAAGGTAACAGCTGGGAGAAGGTAATTACTTAGAGTTAGAAAAGCTCTATTGGAATGAACTTTGGAGCCAAAAAGCCCAGACTCCCAACTAGACTATTATATAATGCAGGAAGGCACTTTTCCTTGTGAATTGCTTCTGTGAAGGTCTTGCAAAGAAATGTCATGTCTGCTATCCTGAATCATATTTTCTGTCATTTACTCATACCATTGTAAGAAAGGTAGAGAGAGTTGGGGGAACAGAGAAAAAGAGAACTAGACAGACTACTTTCTAAGCCTCTGTCACAAAGACAGACAGAGGCAGACAGACACACAGAGACAGAGAGAGACTGAGATTAATCAAAAATAGCCTATGGTTGAATCAAATAATTGGGCTGTATCTACTTTATTCTGTGCCACAGAATAGAATATTTACATACATAATTGACCTCAGAGACAAGAAAACCTGCATTTCAGTCTTACCCAACACAGCCTTGCCTTCAAGAAGCTTACATTATAATGGGGCAGATAAATAGGTAGAGACAAGATATATATGGAGTAGATATAAGCACTCTAAGAGAGAAAGTTTATTATCACCTGGGGAAACTCAAAGAGAATTCCTGGAGTAAGTAGAATTTGAGCAAAATCTTAAAAGAAGCCAAGAAAAGTAAAAGGCACAGGTGAGAGAACAAAATATTCCAGTGGTGGGAGAGGGGTAATGCAAAGATACAGAGAAAAGAAATAAAGGGTTCTGTTCAAGGAACTGCAAGAGACCAGTGCTGCTAGAACCAAAAGTGTGTGCAGAAAAATTAAGTGTGAGAAAACTGGAAAGGCTGGAAGGATCCCAGTTCTGAAGAGCATGAAATGCAAACATATACAATATTTGTTTCTGAGGCAAACAGAGAGCTACTGGAGCTCATAGATTGAATGGGAAGAGGGGGGAATATGTTCACAGACTAGGGAAAAAATCACATTGGCAACTAAATGGAGAATGGATTGAAATGGGGAAAGACAAGACAGAAAGACCAGTTAGAAAGCTATTTCAACAGTTCAGGTGAGATGTGACAAGGGTCCAAATTAGAGTGCAATTGTAAGAGAAGAGGATATAGATGAGAAATGTTATGAAGGTAGATATGAAAAGATTTGGTAACAGTTTGCAAGATATAATGGATCCATAAAAGTGAGGAGTCAAAGATGATACTGAGATGGAGAGTGTAGGTTCCTGGGAATGGTGGTGCCATTGACAGCAAAAGGGAAGTTGGGAAAAGAAAAGGCCATGGACAAAAAGCTAAGGAATTCATAAAGTCCAATTTAGTAGGTGGAAGAGAAAAAGAGAGAAAGAGGTTTTAAGTCTGATTTTGGAAATGTTGAACTTTACAGGGTTTTGAATCCAAATGACTAGAATAATGGTGCCTTTGGATTTTGAAGGGAATCCAATTTAATAAGGGAGAACTTTTATGTGAGGAGCTAGTTCAGTTATGGATGTTCTGAGTTTAAGAGAGAAATAAAACAGTTGACTTTAAGTCATTTCCAAATGGATTTATCTAGTTGGCAGTTGGAAATACTCTCCTTCCTTGACTTTATTAATATTGCTCTCTTCTGGCTCTCCCCATCTGTTTAACCAACTCTTCAGTTTCCTTTGCTATATTCATCAGCTGCTACTTAGCATAAATGTTCCCCAGGGGTTTGTTCTAGGTTGTCTTCTCCTCCTCCTCCTCCTCCTCCTTCTCCTCCTCTCCTCCTCCTCCTCCTCCTCTCTTCTTCTTCTTCTTCTTCTTCTTCTTCTTCTTCTTCTTCTTCTTCTTCTTCTTCTTCTTCTTCTTCTTCTTCTTCTTCTCTCTCTCTCTCTCTCTCTCTCTCTCTCTTCTCTCTCCTCTCTCTCTCTCTCTCTCTCTCTCTCTCTCTCTCTCTCTCTCTCTCTCTCTCTCCCTCTCCCTCTCCCTCTCAGATATCATCAGCTCCCAAGGGTTCCAGTATTATCTCTAAGCAGATAATTTATTATCCTTTACCCATATCCTGAACTCCAGTCCCTCCCCAATTCCTCCTCCACTCAGCTACTGAATTAATGTGTCTAAGGCACAGTTCTGACCACAGTCAATGGCTTACTCAAAAGCCTACAATGGCTCCCCATTCCCCATAGGATAAAATATGTACTCCTTAGCCTAGCAATTGAGACTCCCCAAAGTCTGGTTCCCACTTACCTTACCAATACTTAGCCTTTTTCAAAATCCTATATTCTAACCAAACTTTCTCCAACTCAATATTCCATCTCTACCATCCATTGATTTACATAACCCTATCCTATGACTGTTATACACTATTTCCTCATCTCCCACTCTGGAACTTTTATTCTTTCAAGACTCAAAGAGTGCCACTTCTTCCATCAAACCTTTCCTTGATCTCTTTCAGCCCAAGTCTTTAGTGTTCTTCCACACCTCAGTTTTCTTTATCCTGTACCTATTTAATCAGTATAAGAAAGAGTTGGAGGTGTTTGTGGGGGAAAATAAATGAGATATCTTCAGGGGAGGCCCTAAATAGAAAGCTCTCTAGCCCAGTTTAACCTCAGTTTGCCTGAGATAATTTTCTACTGCTACCATGTAAGTGAATTTTTCTTTGAAAGGCTTCACCTGTAGGGTAGACCTTTTTTCCATCTTTCTCTTTTTTGTTAGTATCCTCCCCTAATAGATACAACTGGTGCAGCAGATGTCACCCAAGTGCACAGCTAATCTTCAAATGAAAACCTTACTTGTCTTAGCCCTAGATTCACAGACACACACACACACACACACACACACACACACACACACCTGCCTTTGGCCTCTTAATAACTACCAACAGCCTGCTCAGCTAGTGTGCCTTGTATTGTGCCAATAAAAATATTCCATCTAGTCTTTCTCTTAATATATTCCATATTACACACATACACACACACACACATGCACACACATCTGCTTAGATAGACACATGAATAATTTTCTTCAACAAACCCATGAGCTCCCAGGGAGGAAGCTCCTTCCTCTACTGATCCATGTATATACCTTCTATGCTGCTTAGAGTCTTAAAGAGATTCCTGGAACACTCAACTTACCCAGAGTCACACACTTCCCGAGCCAGATTTTTCTGGTACTAAGGCCAGATCAACATCTTACTCAGTTTCCTTGAACTGAACCTGTCTCTTTTCTTCCCCTTATCTGTCGTTTGCTCTTGACTGCTTGCTCAGTCATCAGCCTCGTCTTTGCTTTCATAGTACTTGGCACACAATTGGCACTTAGTAAATTCTTTTTGGTTTGATTTGTTCTCCAAGTTTCTTGTGTCTATCTAGCTTTCACCTGCTGTGTTTTCTGACCTATCATAACAGTATGTGCTTGGACTGCTCATTGTATTCCATGACTGCTAACTTGGGGATATATAACCCAGATAAGTCCACTTCATTATCTGCCCACTACTTTGTATTTCAGGCCTTGCTCTGTACTTGTACCTGTCCCTCTTCTATGTCTGGTTCCCCAACATTCATCAAAGTCCATTGTCTTAGACCTGACCCTAACCCAAAGAATCCATAATGACTTTGGGGAAAGAGGACTTTTTCTCCAGAGACAGTCGTGTGAAGCTATAAGAATGAATAAATTCTCTAAGGGAAAGAAAAGACTAAACTCTGGGGAATGCTCACAACTAGGACACAAGAGAAGCCAGAGGAAAAGACAAATAAGAAATAGTCAGAGAGGTGGAAGGAATCAAGGTAGTGTATTGTCAAGTATGACAAAAAAGGAGAGAGTTTTAAGGAAGAAAGAATCAATATTATCAAATATTATAGAGATGGCATGGGGATTGAGGATTGATAAGAGTTTCTTATTGATTAAAATCATATTGGTTAAAAAAGATTCAAGTTTAATAAGTATTAAATCCTTTCATTCTAATTCTCATAAGATGCATATTATGAGATTATGATAATATAATAACTTCCCATAAGGAATTCTCAGAGTACAGTAATCTACTTTGGGAGGTGGTGGGTATTTTTTTTTTTTGAGAGCTGAACTCCATGTCTTATCTGGGTTGGAAGTGCAGTGGCCACTCGTAGGCCTGATCTCAATTCTGATCCACACATAGTCTTTAATCTGCATCATTTTTCTGACTCAGACCAGCTTACTCCATCACAGAGAACATCCAGTCCTGAGGGCTTGCCATATTGGTTCTACACTTGTCTCTGATTTAGCCCTATTGCAACTAGGAACTTCTAAATTCAAGCAATCCACCTGAATTAGCCTCTCCAAACAGCAAGGACTATAGGCATGAGCTACCACATCTACCCAATTTAGGTGATGGTCTGGATAAAGACTATAAATTCAACAAAAAATTAGGACAAAATTAACCTGTACTAGTCACTCACATAAATTACCACAGGTTCTATCCAAGTCTATAATTTAGACCTATGATACTCAGGGTTAAAAAAAAAAAAAGAAAGAAAAAAAGAAAAACATATCCCTACTTAGAGTATTTTGAGGGTTTTTTTTTCATATGTCTTTGACCCATAAATATCCTTCAGGATATCATAAAAGTGCTTTGGCTTGTTACTGTCAGTGTAAAACTGAATTTTGTTTGCCTTCTTACTGAGCCAAGAATCCTGCATCTCTCTAAGTTTCACTTGTACTTAAATTTTGATGGAGTTAAATGCTGCCTTCATAGAGATGAATGAACTATCCTGCTGGTAAACCTTGTGGAGTTCTCATTTTTTATTCAGATGCTTCTGAATTTACCCATCATTTTCATCAAACCACTCTTGATGTTTGCGAGTGTTCTAATTCAGATGAGCAAATGCAGTGCTGTACACCAAATCTCTGAAAGCTGCCTACTTCTTTTCTGCTGTACTGTTGCCAATCATGTGTTGGCTCAACTTTCCTTCCAAGTTAGCAATAAACCGTTCCCACTCAGAGAAGCACTCTAATCTGTTGACATGAAGTCTTCTGATAGCCATTTTGTCTTGAGGACACCACTTCTCTTTAATGTGCATATTTAGATTAGAGAAGATAAGTCTATGATCAGTCCAGTATTCTGCACCACACAATGCCTACATCACTCTCACATCCTGTTTGTCTCTTCTCCTTGCAATCACATAGTCTATTAAATGTCAGTGTTTGCTGTGAGGGTGCATCCACAAAGTTTTATTGCATTTAGTAAATGTAAAACAGTGTCAGTGATGAGAAGTTCATGAGATGCAAAAGTCTTCAGTAGTAAGTGATCATTGCTGTTGCTGTTTCCAGCTCCATTCCTCCTAAGCACTCTCTGTCATGTCTGATAGTCTGAGCCTACCCTAGCATTAAGGTCACCCAGAAATATAAGCTTGTCCACTTTTGGCACATTGATGATACAGGTCCCCAGGTCTTCAAAAAAATTTTCTTTGACCTCATCACAGCTTGTCATGGTGAGAGCATTGGCACTGATAATGGTGGTATGGTATTTTCCTGCAAGTAGCAATCACATTGTCATGAGCCTATCATTCACTCCTTTTGGTAGGCATAGAAGCTTGTTGACTAGATTAGTTTTGATTGTAAAACCTCCACCAGCTTCATGGTGCTCCCCTTTACTGCAGCCACTCCAGAAAAATATACATACAGCTCTGACTTCAGTAAGCTGTCCTTCATTTTCCAGCCTTGTTTCACTCAGGGCTGCTATTTGTATGTGATACTTGCTGAGTTCTTTTGCAACAAGAACTGTTTGTCTTTCAGGCCTACTGGATTTTGTGTTATCTATAAGTGTGCACACATTCCATGTACCAATGGTGAGTGAAATCATCTTTGCAAAACTTTTTGTACATTTTTTGTGTTTTGACCACATGGTGGGACCTACTGCAATAAGCAGGCCAGGAGTGGGTAAGCAGACAATTTTTAGAGTACTTTTTCTAGCCCCTTTCTCACACCAGGCAGTGAGCAATGATGTCCTTAACAAGCTGCTCAGAGACCCAGGGGGCTGCCAAATCCCACTGCTTCTTCCAACAAGAAGGTAACCCTCTATGGCCAGGGTTGTGACTACAGTTCCCAATGTATCTGCACCTGCTGCTTCGTCACTTGCCTGTCACCACAGGACTTTGAGATAGCCAAAAATGGCAAAATGATAATGGATAATGTCTTTTTATTAGTACATAAATTGTATTTAAGTGAGGCAGAGTTGCACAAAGTCATTGGCCTTACTCCTTCTTCCTTAGTCTTTATAGTCAAGTGGTAGGACAAAGTCAACATGACTGATGAAGGCTTGAGATGCAATGAATGACCTTGGAATCTTCAATGTCTAACCAAACTCCAAGTAATCCACAGTGCCTGCTTCAGTGGCCTTCATGGTTATTGAAAGAAATTCTTCTCATCTGCGCATTCCAGCAGGGGAAGTCTTCACGTGCTTGGGGTAGACATTCTCTTAACTCACCAATAGGTTCGAGACCCCTTGGTTATCCTCATTCTGGTTTAGCCCATCTGCCAAAACACTTTACTGAGGTATGGACACTGCACATGCTACAGCTTTTTGGAGCCACAGGTGAGAGTTAGATGGATCAGGTGAATCCCAACGGTGGAAAGCATCCTTTAAAAGGGCTCAGCAGCCCTCACACTAGAGGATCTAGTCTTCCTGAATACACCTTACACCTTTTCCTAAATATTGCAATTGAAACTGATTGATAAACTTTTCAAGGGTCTGTCAAAGTAGCTACCAATATATGTAAACATTGTTTTTATACTCTTGAATAAGCCATAAAAATGTTTCTCTGGGGCCAAATCAGTTATTTCACTGTTGTAAAGAGTTCCCAATGAGGGAGCAGCTAGGTGGTGCAGTGGATACAGTTCTGGCCTTGGAGTCAAGAGGACCTGAGTTCAAATCCGACTCTCAGACACTTGATACTACTAGCTGTGTGACCTTGGGCAAGTCACTTAACCCCAATTGCCTCACTTAAAAAAAATAAATGCTAATCAAGAGTTTCCAATGAGGAACTAACTCCCGCTACCAATGCAGATGATGTTCACCTCTTCAATTTATAGTCTTATAGTTTCCTATGGTTAAATTAGGGGGTTAAATGACTTGCCTACATACAGTTTATATCAAAGATGGGACTTGAACCCAGGTCTTCCTAATTCCAAAGTAAGTCTCCATCCACTAGACTATGCTGCCCATCATAACACAAGCATAAAAAGAATGAAAGGAAAACAGTGAAAAGATCACTGGTTCTGGAGTCAGAAGACGTCAGTTCAAATTTCACCTCTGATGCTTACCCTTTGTATGACTTTGGACAAGTCACCTTATCCTTGGGCTTTAATTTCCCTACATGTTTTAGAGGGGATTAGACAAGAGATGGCCTCTGAGGTACCATCCAGCCCCAATTTTTATGGCACTGTGATCCAGGATCCTACAACCCAATGAACATTGATTCTAAGGCAAGGAGACAGGATCTGCTGCTGTGTCTCACTTTCCTTCAGAGGCGTATGGATCAGCACATGTGAATGGAATAGCTAGCACAAAGGAGAAGTAGCTGCCAAAGTAGATAGAAGGAACTTCTAAAGTATATACTAAGAACTTACTTTCTTGTCATACAAAACATTTCCTTACACCCCCTATGCTGCACAGGTTTCTGACTTGTAAGTGAATGAAATGATTCTCTCCTTGAACTGAGTAAATTTAATTCAAGTCAATAATTCCTGGAGGGAGGTAGTGAAAAGGGTTCTGCCCTCTACCACCTAAAATATGTATTGATTGCACCATTATGAAGGCAGAAGGTAGAATCTGGCTCATTATTACAGCTATTTGATTCAAATAAATAGAATAAATTTGTGCACATTATTAACTTCAACAGAAAGGCTGAAAGTTAAACTTTTTAGAATTTAGAGGAAGGAGATTCTCTTTCTGCACTGCAATAGTATAGTGTATTACTACAAATCATTATCCAAAGGTATATTTATGACCCTTTAATCCATGAGAAAGAGCACTCAATTATTAATATGAAATCAAAAAGCACAGACAAAGGTTGATATCATTCACCTTTATAATGAAGACACCTCTCCCTTCTGAATCCCTAATGATTAACAGTATTATATGGAGGAGGAAAAAATAAACATTAGAATGTCAATAAGAATTTCATCATACAACCTACATGAAGGTCATTAGTCTCCTTGCAGAATTCTTCATAATCCTGATCAAAATCAGTTTTCCGATGGTCTAAGAAATTGTATTCTTTTTTCTTTATGGTGGCAATGATGCTCTAAAATAGTTACAAAAGAAATAAAGCAATGGTAAAGCTACAGAGAAACATACTTGAAAAATAGACATTCTTTAAATGTAGATAATGAATGAGCATTTTACAAATCAACTCAAAAGTTTACCTCTTAACATTATGTTTAGGGGCCATACTATTATATAAATAGTAATACACTACTTTTAAAATACTGTAACTTTTTTTTTACATATGGCAACTAGATTCACAAAATATTTGGACAAAGATAAGTTTCAATATGCACGAAGACCATTCTTAAACTTTGTAAAATTTAAATTAATTTTTAAATTACAATAAGTGTAAATTTTAACAATAGGGAGAAAGGAGACTTATAGGACACAGTTCTCAGCTTTAGCAATGGTCACTCAAATACCCAGGCATCCTCACTGCTAGGGAAAGACTGCCACCCCAAAAGTGGCAATCATGAACCTCTTACAACTCATGTCCATATATTCCCTTTTCAAAACTAATGTGATTGCTAACAGACAGAAAAATCCAGAACCATGGGAAAATGTGAATCCTTATGAGCTTCAAAAGCTTTTCACAATTAACCAAAGGTGGGAGCCTGTTGAAGAGCTGCAGACTGTCAAACAGGTGACCAAATAAAGAGTCTTCATCTAAATCACACTTTATGAATCTAATGGAAACATTTCTGCACAAACTATACTACTGAAACCAGTGTGCAGAAGTGCTTCTGCTACATTTTTAGGGTCTCCCTACATTTTGGGGCTCTGAATGAGAAATTCCATTTTGTATAAAATGTATGTAACTCATTAAAGTATTCATGAGGGAAAAAAAGAGAGTTATTTTAAACTGGCTTTTAAGTACCATGTGAAAATTACAAAAGTAAAATTCAATGCGAAAAAACAATCTACATAGCAGTCTTTAAAAAAAAAAAAAACCTTGAATACAAACAATACTTCAAAAGGATTCACAAGATCACAAGAGAAAATATGGCCACCCTAAAGGCCAAATAACAACAACTAAGGACGAAACAGTCTTCGAAGCTTCAAATGTCTGGAACAAAGTTCAAAACTACAATCTACCACATGAAGAGTTCTTAAGATTCATGACATCCCTTTGTTCCTGCAGAGCTGTAGTTTGTGCAAATGAAAGTATGAATTAGGCAACCCCTTTCATCAAGAATACTAATATCAGAAGTTTTGCTTGCTCTGAATAACGAATTGTAATTCTTTGCAATCATTCTTTTTTGTTTTGTTTTTTCCCATTTAACAGTATTTCATTTTTTAGAATTAAACACAAAGATAGTTTTCAATATTCATTTTTATAAGATTTTGAGTTCCAAATTTATCTCCCTCCCTCCCTGCCCCACTCCCAAGAAAAGAAGCAGTCTCATATAGATTATACATGTACAATCATGTCAAATATATTTCCACATTAGCCATGTTGTGAAAAAAGAATCAGAATAAAATGGAAAAACCATAAGAAAGAAAGTGAAAATACTGTTTCAATCTGCATTCAGACTCCTCAGTTCTTTCTCTAGATGTGGATATCATTTTCTACCATGAGTCTTTTGGAATTGTCTTGGATCATTGTATTCCTGAAAAGAGCTGTCTGTCATAGTTGATCATTACACAATGTTGCTGTTCCTGTGTATAACGTTCTCCTGGTTCTGCTCACTTCACTCAGCATCAGTTTATGTAAGTCTTTCCAGATTTCTCTGAAATCTGCCTGCTCATCATTTCTTATAGCACAATAGTATTCCATTACATTCATATACCACTTGTTCAGCCATTTCTCAATTGATAGGCATCCCCTTAATTTCCAAAACTTTGCTACCACAAGAAGAGCTGCTATAAATGTTTTTGTACATGTGGGTCCTTTTCCCCTTTTTATGATCTCTTTGGGATACAGACAAAATAGTGGTATTGCTGGATCAAATGGTATGCACAGTTTTATAGTCCTTTGGGCATAGTTCCAAATTGATCTCCAGAATGGTTGCATCAGTTCACAATTCCACCAACAGTGCATTTTTGTCCCAATCTTCCCATATCTTTTCCAAAATTTATCATTTTCTTTTTCTGTCATATTAGGCAATCTGATAGGTATGAGGGGGTATCACAGGGTTGTTTTAATTTGCATTTCTCTAATCAATAATGATTTAGAGCATTTTTCACAACTATAGATAACTTTCATTTCTTCATCTGAAAACTGCCTGTTCATATCCTTTGACCACTTATAATTGGGGAATGACTTCTATTCATATAAATTTGACTCAGTTCTCTATTTTAGAAATGAGGCCTTTATCAGAAACACTGGAAATAAAAACTGTTTCCCAGCTTTCTGCTTTCCTTCTAATCTTGGTTGCATAGTAGGTTTCTATGGTCAGGGCTCTTTTCTGTTTTTTGCTCATTTTCAGTCTTTGTGACTTTTAAAGTTGAGTTCTACTCCTGGGACACAAGGGGCACTGTCTCAAGCTTCTTTTGCTTGGGGACAGGGGCCTGGTCATTGGCTTTCAGTGCCAGAGCCTCAAGTGCTGGTGACTTGCCCATCACACTAGGGTAGCCCAGCCTAGTCATACCTATTGCGCTGGGGTTCAGGGCTGGCAGTTTGCCTTCTGCGTGGGGCCTAGTGGCCTCAGAGCTAACCTGATGTGCCACTGGCCTGCTGATCCAGGACCATGGGGCCTCAGTTGCTGTTCTGTGCTATGGCTAAGAGCCTCCAGCTGGATTGCCCAGACACCATCTGCATTAGGCTGCACTCCCCTTTTACCCAAGTGAGACAGACCTTTCCTGAATTCCATCTAAATGATTTTAAGCTGGAAAATTGTTTCACTCTGTCATTTTGTAGATTCTGTCATTACAGAATCCATTTAGAGGCTCTATTTAATGTTAGTTCCAAGGGAAACTAGGGAGAGCCCAGACAACTTCCTGGCTCTTCTCCACCATCTTGACTCTACCCCATGATCATTCTTAACCATGTTCTAAGTCATCCTAAAATAAAAATCCCCAAGTTGTTGACATGGGCTTAGAATCTTTATAAGCAATATTTTGTCTTCTGCTATACCCTACCTTTAAAGGTCATTTCACTTTAAACATTAGGCACAATTTCTCAGTAAATAAAATATGAACTCTCTGAATTGAATTTCCAGTTTAAGTTAACCTATTCCTCCAGGTCCTGCAATTATAGAATTATACCCTATATTAATAAAAATTTACTTTCTACTTATAGAAAATCTACAATTATAGTCATAGCACTATGGCTCCAGCAGCTGAAGTGACTTACCGAAGGTCACATACTTGGTTGCAAAGAACTGTAAGTATAGAAAAAGGGATAATAAAGGGATAATGATTTTATATTTTTATATATTTCTTTCATGAATTAACTTTCAGCTAGATTGAACAGTAGTTAAAATCAAAATGAAATTACAAGAAAGGATGACATTGGTTGAAATACAAGGAGCTCCAAATAGATCTACTTGAATAAGCATCAGACTCTACAAAATGGGAAATGAATTAAGACTATTGACTCAAATTATCATCATTTCTTAGAGATGTTTAACTCGTATAAAACAAATCACACAACTAAGAGCCTAAAATATCCCAGAAATTTCCTCAGCTGATATATACTTACCAAAGGCACGAGGGAGACATGGCAGCCAAGGGTAAAACTAATTTAGAATACAAATTCATTTGAAAAACATTATGTAGTAAGGTGGAAGATTATAAATACCATCTCTTTTTCTTAAAATTTAAAAAAAAAAAGGACATGTGGTATAGTCTAGTGGAAGGGTGGACACATGAACCTATAGAAAATGTTATGTGAGAGCTAAGCCAAATCATTCCAAGATCATTTGCAGATGAAACTAAAAAGAAAGCAAATAGATATAAAATGTAGCAGGTATGTGAGCACACCGACTGAAAGTTATTCTTATTATTGCTGATTGTTGAATCAATACACTTAGTGCAAGGATGTGGAACCTGCAACATCAAGGTCACATAAGGCCTTCTACATCCTCAAGTATGTCCCTTTGATTGAATCCAAACTTCACAGAACAAATCCCCTTAATAAAAGGATTTGCTCTTGGATTCGTTCTGTAAAATTTGGACTCAGTCAAAAGGGCACATCCAAGGACCTAGAAGGCCACATATGGCCTTCAGGCCCCAGGTTCCCCACCCCTGACCTAGCCTCTTAACACCTCAGGATCCTATCCTATATAAGGAAGTGTAAATCACACTTAAGAAGATAAAAATCAGGAAAAGCAGTTCAACTTGACCAAATACACACAGAAGAAATTTATTATGAATATAACCCAATTTTAAAGGTACCTAAGTAGTACCTTTCAGTTCACCTAAAGGAGAGGAAAATTCCAAATGAATGGCAAATATTATTGGTAGGATTATTAAAAAAGAAAAAGATTAAGAAGACTTAAGCACCTACTACCAGCAATTAGCCCATAGTTCCTACTTTCTCACTTCTCCAAACTCATCATGAAAATGATTTATGTACATTATCAAGCATCTTTCATGAAAATAAGAAAACAGGCAAGTTTTATATTTTTCTACAGTGGACATCTTCATAGTCACCAATCTTGCCTAAGGCAAGCATAATTAAAAAGTTCAACATGTTGTAATAAAATATACATTACAAAATAAAGTACAAATTATTTTTAATAATCAGTTTTATTTTCCTTGTTATTAGACATATCACAAATTAATAAAGCATTTTATGTGCAATGTGCACAAAATAATTTATTAGCCATCCTCAGCATAATTTTATACTATGTTACTGTACATGCTTTAAGGTTGAAAAAAGAAGATGCAGAGTAAACTATCAAACTAGAATAGTTAGCAATAATACAACTTAAAAAATAATAGTATTATCATTTGGCAGAGCTTTCCCTATACATGTGACCAGTTAGCACTCTAATGGAGAAGTTATTGGGCACTTTAGAGGAGTCTTAATATGGGTTTTTTTATGCTTTACTTTTAATATCAAAGAAAACCTATTTTATCTAAATTATATAACGTACTGTAAACTATAGGGGTTCATCCATAAACTTGAAAAAATGTGTTAACACTATTGTTAAATCTCACACAAATTTGTCTTCTTCCTAAAGGAGAATAAAATGTTTTTTTTTCAAAATAGGCAAATTATATTAATATCTTACTCCTTCAAATTGCCTTTCAAATGTATAAATATTTAAAAATAATTAATTATCAGTCAGGATGGCAAAATTGGTTTCTGAGGTACGTTACCTGAAATTTGGTTGCCAAAATTTCTATTCCTTCAATTTTAGAATCCTCAAGGACTGAGTATCTTGTAATAGTAGAGAAGATGCCCATGATCTTGGCAAGACGTCGGTGAAAAGTCTCAAATTTTCCAAAAATATACATCTCACTGAATTCAAATTGCTTTTCATTTGGATTTTGTTCAAGCTTTTGTTTTTTCTTTTGAAAACAATTCTGATATTCCTTGATATCAAAAACCAAGAGAGAAAATAAGAAAAAGTAGCATGGGAGGTATAATAAATGTGTTAACATTTTTTTTCAAGACAAGATGACAAAATTAGTGTTTACAAAAACTTCTTGGGAAAACTGAAAGTATTTGATGCTAATAATGTTAAAATTACTCATCTATCTACGAATTGATATACCATGACATCTCTGAAGATAAGGCATAGAGTCAATTCATAGTATTAAATGGGTCTTGGACACAGCAATATGAGCAAAAGAGAGTGTTCTTTTGTGGGAACTTTTAAGATTGCCCCTCATGCTTGTTAGCTCAGAGTTTGAGGTTCTAGGACTTGGGAAACTGCTTACCAAATATAGACAGATATATACATTTATTTAATTTGCCTCTATTTGTACATATAACACCTCCTCCTTCCTCAGTACTAAACATGCTCCTGGAGGGTTGGGCCTGTTTGATTTTTGTCTTTGTATCTTAGTGCCTACTGAAGAACCTACACTCAGAAGCCATGTAAAAAATCCTTATTGAATTGAATTCTCTTAATCTTACTGAGCTGTAGGTTACCTGTTTGAGTTTAATAGCAGATAATAATTTTTCCATGACTACATCCTGAGGCTGGTCCCAGATGGTGGCAGTTCCATTGTTGGTAATATAAACTTTACATGCAGTTATCATCTGATTTGTCACCTTGAATTTTAAGAAAAAAAAGATGGCAGTTATTTTTTAAATACAGTGACTATAAAAGAGAATATTGATGATCTCTAAAATGCCTTCTGACTCTAAGATCCTGTGACATCATGCTTTAGCTGTGTGTTGTTTTTTTTTTTGATTTGGTTTGTTTTAGGTTTTTTTCTCTTAACTCTATGGTTAAACACATTACCAACACTCAGGTGACAGCAAAGGAGTCTATGCCAGAGGTAATCAGGACCTGAGATTAAACAGAACTGCTAGTGAGAATCAAAAAAACTACAATGTTTCAGTTCAGAGTAATAGGAGAAAGTAATAACTGCAGTGTTTCTCATAAAAGACACAGTCATAAGACCATTCTGGAGTGAGGGAGGGGCAGAGGGAGGGGCAGGTAAAGGAAGGACAAAAGTCTTAAGACTTGGCTCATATATCAATACTTCAAATGTCTTCTTGCTCTTGCGAAAGAACAATACAAAATAGGAATAACAACAGTGCCTCCAAGCTTTTTGAGATTCAAGAAACAATGTTTTAAAATTATTGTATAAGTGTGTGTGTCAGATTTCTAATTATTGCCTTATAGGCTTCTAGAGAGTTTCCAATGACTTTTATTATTATTATTATTATTACTCTTCTAACATTACCAAGGAAACAATTGCGACATCAAATACACATGGAACTCTAAAGTATGAAACATGAAGCAGGAAGTGGCAATTTAATATAACATTGTTATTAAAATGTCTCAAAATGAAATGAATTAATGTCCCAAACATCATATAAAAGTTTCCAAAACATAATTTTTCCGTGTTATAACTATCAAAGTAACTAATAGAACACCCAGTCTTAGAATTATTTCACTATGTTTTCCTAAGATCAGCCTTACTGTTGTCCCACCAAAGTTTAATATGTGTTTCTTAGACACTTGATATAACAGAATTGTTTTGTTTTGTTTTTTTTAGTATCAGACTACATGGGAATTAAGTCCTATCAATGTGATAACTTTTTAATTAGAACCAGGTCATTTAGAAAGAAAATCAAAATGATCACAATCCCCCGATGAGTACTCACCTTTACAAACAAAGAAGTTATTTTTTCAGAAGTATTATAATAACAAGATATGTTGTAGATCATTTTAATTGCATTGATTAGTGTAGGAATTGCATCAATTATGGATACCTGAAAGACACCAGGTCAGAGTTCAGGAGGGAAAAATCAGTTCTGACAGAAATCTAATATTTTTCAGAACAAGATTTACCTTGGATGTTACTATTAATTTCCATTAATGCTCTTCAGTGCTCCTCTACTAAAGTGTTCTTTGAATACCTTCTCAGAATATGGTGTCCTTGAGCTTCAAAAGTTATGATCTTGTAGGAAATATAAGTTTTTACCAGTTTTCCACTATGGGGCCAAGAACAGACTATGAGTCTATCATTCAAGATCAGTCTATCAAAAGTCAGAAAGGCTTATCACCTAACTTCAGGCTCTCATCGCCTCCATTTGTACTACTGCAAAGCCTCCTAACTGGCATTCCTGTCTCATCTCCCCTGATTCCAATCTAGCTTCTACTCAGCTAGATAGGTGATTTTTTTTCCTAAAGTATACCTAATCACATTTCCTAACCTTTACCCTCACTCATCCATTTTAAATGTAAAGTCCTCTGGTTTGAACTTTTAAAACTCTTCATAGGCTGGTCTCTTTCTATTTTTCCAATCTTCTTTGACCCTACAATTCTCCATGTCCTCTATGATCCAGGGACAAATATTACACTATATCTTCTACCTTTCACTTCCTCATATCTGCCTTTGTACTAGCTGTCCCCCATGCCTGGAATGCTCTGCCTGCATTACCTTTGCCTCTTATTTTCCCTGGCTTCCTTCAAGATTCCACCTAGATCATTCTCAAATCTATCAGCCCTAACCTTTGATAATGAAAGACAAACAGCAATCTGCTTGTAGTAGTAGCTGCCCTACTGGGGACCCAATTAGCCAGTTCCAGTTGGGCAATACTACTCCTTTCCTTCCTTCCTTTTTTCCTTCCCTCCTTCCCTCTTCTCCCTCTGTTCACAGAGGAAACCATATCCTCACATGTGGGTGCTCTACCCAAAGGAAGATGTATTGGGCTTTGTGGGCTAGATTTTTTCCTTTTCCTTATTTATTCTATCATTTTGTTTTAAACTGAGACAATTAACTTTTGCCCCACATGGTTTCATTTATGATTTCTTGAAATATGGCACTGGAAAACCCAGCTTTGATAAAGCCCAAACCCAAATCACTCTGGCTCTCACTGACTGACCAACAATAGGTCCTAGCCCAAGCCCCACTGGGTCATGGTTTGGGGTCTGATGTCTCAAAGTGAGTATAAATTGCAATCGTTTATGTTCTGACTAGAAACTCTGAGGGTCTTGCCCTCCCCGATTGATTTTTTTAGTAGGTAAAGAGGCCATTTTTTGTCTCATTTCTTACCTAGCCATAATCCCTGAATGGATGTTGGCCTCAGACAAACTGAGACCTGTTAGAAACATTAGCTTGAAAAGACAAAGGTCTCCCACTGCATCTGGGGCCATCTCCTGATCTATGTCTTGCCACTGGGTTCAGATGTCCCTGAAGGAGAGAGTGAGGTTAATGACTTTGCCTCACCCTGCCTCACTTAAATCCAATTCACTTGCAAGTCAAGACATCACATTCCTGAAGTCATTGGTCCTCTTCAAGACAGAACAAACAACAATCAACCTTAACCTCCCAAGGAGTTTCCCCCTCCTTGAGTTGCCTGAATGGATTACAGTTTTTCTCTCCACTTCAACTCCTGCCGTCATTCTAGGGAACTTCAATATCCATGTTGGTGTTCCGTCACATACTCTAACTTCCCATTTTTCAATCAACTCAACTCTCATGACCTAATCCTACATTCTACCTCAGCTATACACAAGGATGGTCATACCCTTGACCATTCAAACATGCACAGTTATTTTAATTCCACTTTTGAAAATTCCAAATTACCTTTATTTAGTCACAATATTTTCTCTCTCCAACTCTCCATTCACTTCGTTCCTCCTTAACCTACTATCCACTTTCCCTATGACCTCCATTCTCTTTATCCTATAACACGGCCCTAAGACAGGAGCCTGCTCTGACTTCACTCTCCTCTCTTCCTAATCTCAACCCTTTGATAAGCCATTTCAGCTATCCACCATCTACTATGAATTACTGGATGAGTGCATTATTTTATTGATTATTTTAAAGCATGTATAAAGCACTTACCAAATGCAAAACACTGTGATGACTGCCAGGGACAAGCTGAGAAGTAAGGTAGTCCCTTATCTCAAGGAGTTCGCATTCTAATACAGAGAGACAACTTGTACCCTTGGCCTATTGTTGATTGTGTCTTACCAATCCTGCATTATTCCCACAATATACTGCTAAAGGCATAACCCAAGAAACATAACTGTCTGTTCTCAGTGAGAAAGAGTCAGTGCCAGTGAAAAATATCATTAATTCTTCTCAAAGAAATTGGGAAACATAAAAATTACTATTCTCCATAAAGGTTCTACAGAGCAAGCACTTAGTCTTATGAGTGAATAAATAAATGAATAACACAGATTGGTAAATTAATTTTCCCCAGAACTATATAATATGGGGTCTTAGAGAGTTGCCTGAGGCCACTGAAAAGCCATGACCTTTCCAAGATCATTGTGCTACTGTGTGTCAAAGACGGAACCTGAAACCAGATCTTCCTGATTCTGCTGCTGATTCTGTCCATTATGCTAAACTACACTCAAAAAATGTATTACTTAGTGTAAATTGCACTTTTAAAAATGGAAACATTTACATTTGGTATATATTTCTGCTTTTTATTCATTTAAAACAATATCCCATGGCTAAATTCCTCAGCAGAGGGTTTTATTTGTTTGTTTTTCCCCAGAAGATGAAATTAATTTTTAAAGAACTGCCTATAAAACCTGTGACCTGAAAATCTGTATTCATTTCAACTAGTATAAAAAATCTTATCTGTTGAATAAGTAGTAAAAATGCTTTACTTACAGGGTCACCATTGTATAAAGGGTCACAGCATTTTTCAAGTGTGTACAAAAATTTGACATTGTCCTTGGCTTCATTAGCTGCATCGGTAATATGAGAATCCAACTCCCGCCAAGTCTAAGCATAAACCACCAAAAAAAAAATCATGAGGACATCAATAAAGAAATATCTAATATCACAGTTGCTATGGAAGTCATTTCATTATAATTTCCTTGTATCAGCATGCCACTTTGTTCTATTCTACTCAAGGACTAAACCCAGAAGGGTGAAGAATTTTTCTGTAATGATAAGCAAATTAGACATTTGGACCATATTTAGAAAGGAAACTTTACTGAGCCTTTTTTTATGTTAATCCGTACCATTGGGCAATACACCATGATTTGCTCAGAAAAAAAAGTGGCTGCATGATCAGTATACTATAGAACAACAATGATGAGCAAAACATAAAAAGGAAACTCATACTTTAACATTTTTGTCATTATATCATACCTACAACTCTTCAATCAGCAAAAATTAAAATGTAGGGGCACAGAACTCCAACAATGAGTTATATCCCATCCCAAAACAAAGTTAATAAGCTCCATTAGCTTCTCAGAATATATGGCTCTGATGTTCATTTTAATACTAATGGGAGTTATGTGCACAAATAGATAGGCAAATAGTTCCCTGTGAGTGCATCTGTGAGTGCAGCTGAGTTCCTAGTTTGGTGATGCAGAATTGCTTACTTTTGCTTCATAGCCCTTCTGTTCTTGCTTGAACAGTTTGCACAATGACACTTTAATTCCAAGAGACATACTGTCAGAAGAACATAGCCATATAGTGTGTATTGTGTTCTACATCTCTTCATGATGCTATGCAGCAAATTCACCATATGCTTCTTTAAAAATCCTATTTCTTATTTCTTACTTTCCGAGTTAATTTGCAAAGCCCCAGTTTTTATTGTGCTTACCCCTTACAATTGAATTTTTTCACAAGTAGGAATATATCAATGGAGTCTTTTATTGAGAATTATCTCTTTTCCTGTGTATGTATATATACAATATTATGTCAAGCAATGGTTGCTAGAAATTTCTCAACCTTCATAGGGTAGAGAGAGAAATCAACCTCCCTATGTTTCCCTCACTATTATGGTGAAGACTAGGATGAGTGAAAAATAGACAGTTTTCCATGTCTTCTAGCACATAAACTGATAGACTCTCAATGAATGAAAGTAAAGTATCATAACTGTGAGTGCAAGTTGCAAATATGGACTAAGTGCTGAAATAGTTTTCTAGGCCCCTTTAAACCCATCTCTTCTGCCCATTTTGCTTTAACCTAGCCTTCCACATTTTTATCTCTTCTCTTGATGACTCTTAGTGTCCTCTAGAAGCAAGGAAGTTAATGCATCTAACCCCTAATAGGCTCACTTAGGACTGTCATAAGAGTGGAATAGCTAGCACTCACTCTGTATTCTGTGCATATCCCTCTTACAGTGTTTCCTCAGTATCAAGCAAAGCACACCTCACATGTAAACTGATACTTAATAAATGCTGCTGATAGATTCCGATGCCTATAGCAATAAATGGCATCAATATATTACAAAATTAATTTGCATCAGATTATGAGTCATAATTTGTATCATACAGGGAATAAACATATGTTGCCTAGGGAATACATACATACATACATACATACGTATACATATACATACACACACAGATAGATAGATAGATAGATAGATAGATAGATAGATAGATAGATAGATAATGCAAAGGTTAATGACACCCAAAATAACTAAAAACATATGCAACATATGCATTCGGTCAATAATTTCCATTTTATAGTCCTGTCAACATGTTTAACAACTTTATATTCTTTTTATAATCCTTTTTTAAAGCTAAATATCCCCATCTCATACAACCTATAAGTGCAGAGACTACTCACAAGCCAATCCTACTAATGATCTGAAGGGAGCTTTGATCTGCTCTGTTTCTGACCTAAATTGGTTCACCTTTCCTTGGGAAACCTGATGTCCAACCTGCCTCCCGAGGGCTCATTATATTGATGCCACACTTTGTGAGGACACTTAATCAGCATAGAACCCCTGATCTCAAGAGACCTGCCAGTCTTAGCCTCACTGATTGTAGGGATTACAGGTGTGTGCCACCATGTTCAGCTAGAATCCTAATTAATAGAACATGCAAAAGATTGACAGATAATTCTATTTGAAAAATTATCCATTTCTATTCTACAAATAGGCATTTAAGTGGCACAGCAGATAGAATGCCAGGCCTGGAGTCAGGAAGATTCTTCTTCCCAAGTTCAAATCTGGCCTCAGACACTTACTAGCTGTGTGACCCTGGGCAAGTCACTTAACCCTGTTTGCCTCTGTTTCCTCATCTGTAAAATGACTTAGAGAAGGAAATGACAACCTGCTTCAGTACCTTTGCCAAGAAAATCCCAAATAGGGTCACAAAGAGTTGGACAAGACTGAAACTACTGAACAGCATTAAATTCTATAAAGCAGAAAGAAACAGCTGAGAACCTTCAAAAGTTTTGATTTTGCAGCAGCAAGCACTCCCAACACTGCTTTCACATCTGGGCCTTTCAGCTGATCCAAAAGGTAGTTAAATTTGCAAAGTCGTTTCTTCCAGTAATCCAGTTCTGCTCGTGGCCCAAGGTCATCTGCCTCTGTCCGTAGCTGATTGTTTTCAGCAAGAACCTTCAATTACATGAGGAATATCTTAGATATAAAGTGGGGCAAAGTGATGAAGTTAAGAAAAAGAATACAAATATATATATGTGTGTTTGTAAATATTTACAATAGATGATTTCTAACACTTTGGGACGCAGTGGATGATAACCATCCACCAAAGTGTCAGTATTGTGGAGTTGAAATAAAAGACACTTCTTAAGAATAAATTTAAACTATAATGTTATTCTAGTTGCTATTAGACGTTTTTTTTAACAGCTCTGACATGAAATACTCAAGCATTTGTTTCTAAATATTAGTCAAGAAAACATGTGGATAGTTAGGAATAAAATTTCCTTAGAGACTGACAAACATAACTTCAAATGGTTAACTTTGAGCTATTTTATTCATTTTGACATTCATTACAAAATATAACTTCTTTTAGGAATTTCATGGCACCTCATTTAGAAAAAGTTTAAATCCAAGATTCCACTGAGAAGATCCTCACAAAAAAATAAAAAGTTTCTCATTTTTCTGTAGATATTATCTCTAGTACATATTATCTCTTAACAAAATAAGGAATAGTTTCTTGGTTCTTTCAGAAAAAATCTGCAGCTCTAGGCATATGTAAAATACAGGCATTTGTATTCATTTCTTACAATGCCTTCTTTTATATTTTTAATTTATTACTAAGGAAAAACAAGTTGAATCTCTCCTCTTTCTATTATGAAAGAACTATAAGTGGTTGAAAAAATGTATTTTTTAAAGAACTCAAGTTTTTGTGTGATACTGTGAATGACGTATCTAATACATGTTTTTATGTGTTGTTTGAGTAACACAGACTATGGAAATGAACTCTATGTCTGAAAATACCTGTTCTGTTTGTTTGATCCACACTTTCATGCAGCCTTCTATTTTTTCCAAGGTCTCACTGTTGTTAGCCGTACCTAGGTAATCCACAGGGTCTTTCAAAGTTTTTAAGTCAAATAGTTCACATTTTTGAAGGTTTACCTGCACAAAAATTAAAGGTAAGAGAAATGAAGCATGATCTCAAAGGAAAATGTTCTTCATGAGAAACAGAATGATATAGTGAATACAGATCCAACCTTTGGAGCTAGGAAGACCAGGATTTGAGTCCTACCTCAGACACACTGCTGGTCATGTGACCTTGTGCAAGTCACTTATCCTTTCTGTGCTCTAGGCAATCTCAAAGGTCATGACATTGCAGAGAAGATCCTGGCCTGCACTGGTTGAGGGAATTTCCTATGACCAATAAAGTCACAGATCCAGTCCCACTTCCCCTTTTTTCCCAAGATTTTTGGTGCATCTTGTGGTCCAATATGAACCAAAAGTCAGATGTCTTTCCAACAGTCCTAATATATCACTTTCATTGGAAAGGCAAAAAAAAAAAAAAAAGAGTTGAGAAAGGGAAGCTGGGGTTGCAGGCAGAGATCTCTCTTGAATTAACAACCTACCCTCTTAAGGCTGGGATGTAAACTGAACTTATAGCTCACACTATGATATCAACTAAAAGCAAAAAGCTTTCTGTGTGACTTTCACTTCAGTGAGGGGGAAAACAGCTGCTACCTTAATGAAAAGGGAAAAAATGGCCATGGCTTCCAGGCTTTAAGGTAGAATTAAATTTCATGCAACATGTTTCTGTACTTTCAACACTGCTTGGCTTTGTATCATTGTTAAAGGTAATCTCTCAGAACCTTCCCAAAAATAATAGTCTTGAAGGTTCATTAGAAATGGATTATTAAAATTCAATTTTTGAAACTTAATCTATATTTTGACACTGAATATTTTCCAGATTTATTTTCTGTTTTGTATTTATAGTTGCTAAGTATAGAATAATTTAAAGCCAGTGGTCCTTAAAGGGTCTAACAACATTGATCTATTCATCAAGGTCTAAGAGGCAGCAAGTGGTAGGGGAGAGAGAGTTAGCCACGGAGTCAGGAAGACTTGGATCCAAAATCCTGCCTCTGAGAACAAGGACACAGTTGATTCTGATTGTAACATAAGTACAATGGAAAAAGTTCTGGGTCTGGACATATGACCTTGGTTAAGCCATTTAATCTCTTAGGTTCTCAGTTTGCTCTCCAGTAAAATAAATTGGTTGGACTAAATGGTCTCTGGGGTTACTACCAGCTCTTAATCTATTATTCTATGAAACTGGCTGAAGGTCCTTGGGCAAGTTACTTAATCTTTCAATTCTGTAGGCAAATCTCTAAGACTATAAACTTAGGAAAAAGGCTGACCTGGATTGGTTGAATGAGTAATTAAAAAAAAAAAGCCAAGATCTACTGTCATTTTACCATAAGAATCTCCAAGACACATGATTAATATCTGATATTTAAATAACTGCAAGGATTTGTCAACTCTTTTTTTGGTTCTGTTAAATTTGTTAATGCAATCTCAGCTTGCTAAAACCCTCAATTAAATCAGACTATCGAAAGAACATTAAGGATGAAACCAAAAATAAGACAATGACAAAGGGAAAAATGGAAGAGATCTATCACAATTATTGACAGATAACCTATTCTATTTTTCAAGATAAGATACTCTAGAAAAGACTTCTAAGAGTTTATAATATACATAGACAAATGGCAAAAAAAAAGTAAAGATAGATAGATAAAATAAGTAAAGATGGGAAAAACAGAGCAAACACACAGAATTGGTCTCTGCTGGAAATGAGACAGTTTTGAGGGGACTGAGATATTGATTCTTCAGAAATCTTTTCCATCACTATAAAATCTTCATGAAAATAATCTGCATAGATTTCAAAAGCAGCATTGATAAAGGGATAAGAAAGAAATAGGCCTCACAAAAAAAAAGCATATTCTACAGCAGACCACATAGTTACAGTCATACAATTGACCAAAAGGTTCAGAGGATTCAAGATCCCACTGTTCTTACTGTTTATTGACATTTAAAAAGAAGGATATCCCCTTAAAGCCAGCAAGATATCATCCATACACATGTTAAAATCAAACAAGATTCTTATTAGTATACAGCAATAGAAACAACTTTATTCAATGAATCTGTGACTAAAAATATCAAGTGAGGTTTAAAACAGCATGATGTGTGTTAGCTAAAGAAACTTGTCATTGTCATGATGCATGTCCTGCAGATAATCCAAACTGATTCCCTTTAGACAATGAGTCTCTGCAGATGCCCTGGTTTGTGGATAGAATTTTTCTGATTGTATCATGCTCCAGAACATTGCAAAGCCTCATAATCACTCAAAAGTGATTCATAATCACTTAAAAGAATTCCATCTTAACACACAGAATAAAAATAAAAACAACCGGTTGGAGAATATTCATTTGTCCAGATAATAATATAGACTTGGATAGACAACCTAAAGAGATGACCCACTGATATATAAATGAGTTAGGCCCAAAATTGAATAGGTGGAGAGCAATAATAATGGCTCTAAAAACACATTAAAGGTTAAATGCTATTCAGTAAATTCTGTTTAAGGAAGTAGAGAAGGGTATGATGCATTTTAGAAAGATTGTTATACAAAATGGTTAATCTACTTAAAAGTGGTTTGGGAAGTTGAGCTTTTTTGGAGTTTTTGTGTTTGGTTTTGTTTGCATTTAAGGGAGTATGCTCCAAGACAATAACTTTGTAGAACCTAAGAAAGGTCAACTGAGCAAATCAAGGAGGGAATGCAGCTGAGTGACATAAAAGAAATTTTCATGACATAAGTGCCTTCTCCTCCCCTTCATAGCATTCCCTTCCTGACTCCTAAACTTTAAACTAGAGCCATCAACTGTTTATTCACCTCCTGCTGAGGATTTTGTTAACTGTGGATTTGGTTACATGGTTTTATTGGCAACCACATCATATTCATTTTTTCAAAGTCTTGAACCACTCCTTCCTCCCCCACTGATGTTCTTTCCCCCTGCCCCAGTTAATTGGCCCCTACTGGTGGCAAATGATGCAGATGGGGTGGCTATGCAACTCTGGCAACAGAGACTTGATAGTATTGTCTCACTTCACAACAACCTACTCACCACACCCCATTTGAGCTAGGAGTAATAATTGGCTACAGTTAGAGAGGACCTCCTAGAGACTGACCCCTCTCTGGGAGTATGCGAATCATTGCCAAGGGTCTACCCTGCCCTTACTCCAGTGAGGCCTCTAGATTCTTGGTAGCAGGGGATCAGAAGAGGTCATTAGCTTTATGGCTGAATGGAAACTGGACCTCTACCTACAGTAGGAGCCAAGGTACACTTTGCTGTAGCCTACCTCATAGGAGCAACTGCCTGTTGAGATACTCCCACTTCATTAGAAAAATCCCGTTATTAATCAGTGTGGGTTCTGCCTAGAGCTCAAGAAGAATCATGAAATTATTCTTCAATCCCAAATGACTAACTACTAATTCACCAGCTCAGATAGGGAAAGAAGTCAGAGCAGAAAATATCCTTACATTCCAGACATGAGACCAGGACTTCTCATAGAATGCCCCTGCCTTCTAGGATATATTTTCAGAAGGCCTGGTCATATTTACCTATGACGAATTGGCCTGGGTAAAGATACTCATCAAACTACCACCCCCTTGAGTTTACTCCTGGCACACCTACTCAATTCATGATAAGGATAAGCCTGTATAACACGGGAGGTAAGCACTCAGGCCCTAGAAGGCAAAATGATTGGCCCACTGAGACACCTCCATCAGTATAAGGCCATCCACAGACCTGATTAGCAAATGAGACAGTAGGGAGGAGTAGATAGAAGGTCATTTTTGAAGTCAGCCTGGTTTCAATTCTGACATATAAAGTCTGTGTGACCTTGGGCAAGTCACTTAAACTCTCATTGCCCCAGAAAACTCACTGAAACCACAAGTTACAGAGCAAGTATCAATCCACAGTGGTAGGGAAGGAGTCTCCTCACAGGGAGTTCCCCATATTGATGAAATCAGAGGTCAGACAAATACAAATACGCAAAAATATATATGCATACATGTATGTATGTATGTATATGTGTCTATATAAATACACACATTAACATATATATATATTAATGTGTGTGTATGTGTAGTAGAGATCACATTGGCACTCCACCCCATCCATACCCAGGTCAAAGAATCCCTGTAGTCCTCCACATAGCTCATAGTACAGTGAAATGCTGTCTCTAGAGTCAGAAAACATGTTTCCCCATTTGACTGTGAACTCTTTAAAACCAGGGATGTGCTTTTTTTTTTCCTTTATGTCTCCAGAGCTTAGTATAGAGCCTGGAATGCAGCATTTGCTTATATTAAGCAGCATTAGGTTAACTTGACAGTTTCAAATTCTTCCTTTGACACTACCAAATTATTTAACTTTAATAGGTCTGATCTCTTCTTCTGTAAAATTAGACGAATTGGACAAGATGGATTCTAAGATCCCTTACAATTATTAATGAATTATCCTATGACCCTAAAATCCACATCTCCAGATCAATATCTGCTTTGGTATACTTCGGGAGGGGGAGGGGAGATGCTCTGTAAACTTCATATACTCAGTTCTTATAAAGAGAAAGTCCGTGCCTATTGGTGATAATCAAAACAATCAAAGGGTTTTCTGTCTTCTTTGGTCCAGATCCAGTAGACCAAATCCCCGTGAACCAAAGTAGCTGGGCACTGAGAAGAATTATGCTTTAATTTGTACAATCTATGCTTCCCCTTTTCCCAGTGATGCTAGGGATCAGTTGACTGGTAGAATATAAAACCATTCTGTGGGCCTAAGATGAGGTCACATTAGCCCCTAACACTGTCAGAAAAATTTACTCTATCAGATATACTGCTTCACTTATGTTTTGCCCAGTATCAGGCCTCTGGTGACCTTTTTAGTACTGTAAAGGCCAAGAAGTTACCCCACATAAGCTGAACCACTGCGCAGTTACTTCAGGCTTGATTCTAACTGGACAGATGTACTTACTAGTTGGGTTAGAGATTGCAGTTCTGCACAAGCTTATGGAAAAAAACAGAAAAGATCAATGCATCCCCTCACATCACCCTCACTAGCCCCAGTACTATTTCAATGCCAAAAACTGAGGGCTTTTGACTGTAGAGTCTTAAACATAATTATCATCTGAGACCAATAAAAATTAGCATTGAAAGCTGATTTGCTAAATGAACTGACAGGGCCAGTTATATTCATTGAATTAGATCTGTGAGGGGTATACAATCTGTTCCAAGGAGTGGAAAATGAATAATGGAAGACAGCCTTCCAGAGCTACTATGGTCTGTATAAATATTGGGTTGTGCCCTTCACTTTATACAGGGACCCTTAAGGTTTTCCAAAGGTTAATGAACTTAGGATTTAACAGTTAATGGACTCAACTAATTGGTGGGGATCTATCTTGATGTCAAACATCATGACCACATATTTCTTTCTGTACCCCAACAATAGGCCCAGCCCAAAACAAAGCACCTACACCAGTCCCAGGTATCTGCAAGTTTGGAGAAGGGCTAATTTGAAGAGGAGATGGAATTTACGTGTCACATATCAGACTGATGGTGAGTTCATATGAATTCACATAAGGTAGAAATCTCACACTGATGAAAAACCTATCGAGTTTTCTGTTCTATATAGTATTACCACTGTTTCATCTTGCCAAGGTCCCATAGTCTCTTACTACATGAGTCCCTAAATAGCTCAAAACTCAAAACGATAGGGAAAAGTTCAGAAGGTTTTGACAAGGAAGGCCTTGGGTGTGTGCTATGCCTTGAAACCTCCAGCAGCTTGGAAATCACCACATGAGATTCTTTCTCCCTAGCATAATTTAGGAAAACACAAACACAGACACAGAGATTAAGTCACCAAGGTAACTAGCCTCCCTAGAGCTATACTTCTCTGCCACACAGATCTCACCTGACTCTCAAACTCTTCCTCCCTCAGCTCTAGAGTATAAGCACATAATAAGGAAAAATTTATAGACATGGGTAAGGAAGGTTGGTTGCCATTGTTAGGGTTATTGGAAATAGCTACTGCATTTCTAACCCATAGAGCAACTACCCAAGCTTCTGGGTTTAGGTAACAAATTCCTGGATTGCACTGTCAGTAACCCATCCCACCACCACCCCCAACAAACTGCTAGGATACCCCATCTTCTTAACAGATACCAGAAAAAGAAGTAAATTCAACAATGGCTTATACTTTCTCTGACCGAGAAGGGCCTGTCTGGTCCCTCAAGAGTTCCATCTATCGTCTTATTATTATCCCATATTTAAAGTTCTCCACCTTTTTTTTGTGGGCAATTAGGTCACATGGTAAATAGAATGCTCATCCTACAGTCAGGAAGAATCATCTTCCTGAGTTCAAATCTGGCTTCAGATACTTACTAGCTGTGTGACCCTGGGCAAATCACTTAACCCTGTTTCCCTCAGTTTCCTCATCCATAAAATGATCTGGGGAAGGAGAGGGCAAACCACTCCAGTATTTTTGCCAAGAAAACCCCAGATGGAGTCATGAGTCAGAGACAACTGAAAAATGACTAAACAACAGCAGTGAAAACAGTCTCTTCAACTTTCCACTATTGCAAGGATGTAGGTAAATCTTCTGTTCCTTTTTTTTCCTGCTTATCTCCCACCAGAACTAAAGTGGTGCGGGGGCAGAGTAGAACATGTATGGTGAGAGGACTGGTATCTACTAGGATGGCTGGATAGCAAAGCCATGTCGTTTCTTTAATATTACCAAAAACCTAATCATTTTTCACAACACTCAGGTGGTAGGTCCAACCTCCTCTAAATTGTTTTTGTTTCTGCATATTTTAATGTATTTCAGTGGTGACAGGGATGTCAAAAGAGCAAAAAATATCAGGGGGAAAAGGAACAGCACCCATTCAGAGCCAGAGAGGGATCTTATGTTCTTCAGTATTGCTCATAATCCTAAGTTGATACTCTAGCTCTGCCAATTATTGGTGCCCTCTGTAACTGTTAGTGTTTGAATGTTTGAAATGCTGTGATTTTTAAAGCAATAAAGACAAAGAAACAAATTTATGAGAGAAAGAAGAGGAGAGGAGAGGAGAGGAGAGGAGAGGGGAGGGGAGGGGAGGGGAGGAGAGAAAAGAACTGGCTTACCTCCATCCCTAGTTTGATCAAGGGCTCTTGACCTGGGATGCACAGGCCTATCTAAGGGGGTCCATGAACTCAGATGGTACAAAAACAATTATATCTTTATTTCAGTATAATTGTTTTCCTCTGTAATCTTGTGTATTGTATTTCATGAATTTAAATGTCATTCTGAAGAGGGATCTATAGGCTTTACCAGCCTGACAAAAGGGCCCAAGACATACACAAAAAAAGGGGAAGAACCCCTGATCTAAGCAGACATGAAATGAATCTGGAATTTAAAACCACTTTCATGTAGACATTCCAGCATACTGGAGCACAACATGGTGTTTGGCATATAATAGGTGCCTAAAAAGACTCATATTTATTATTTGATTGACTAACACTATATTAGAATCAGTCATCAGTTTCACAGCCTCAATTCCTAAGGAAACATTCTTAGAGGAAGTATGGTATTCAGAAGCAGTGAAGCGGAGTTGATCTTCATTGTGAGCAGGCCACTACCATAAAAGAACATCTTGCACAAAGAAGTTGAATGAAATAAATTATCATCTCACTAATGTCTACCGCTGCTCCTCATCATATGTTCTCCCAGACTTCGCGCAGACTTTCCCAACTACAAACCGCTGTTTACAAACTTGTTTTTCCTCTTTCTCCCAATCCCATGGGTCTTTATGCTCTTGAATCACAACTTGGACCAAGACCTCTTTCTCCCAGAGGACTCTTTTTCTCAGGCCAAGTTAAGTGATGTTCCCCTCTCATGCTCACACCCCCAATCATGGGCATGTGTCGGCCCACCCCCACCCAAATGTGTACGCAACAGTATTTAAGAAAACTCAGCTGCCCAGAATAATTAATTCCCCGAAGCTTCCAAATAGTTATATTTTTACTAAATATGGTAGTATTGATAGTTGAACTTCATTTTCAAAGAGGACCAATGACTTTATGGGCAATGTCTTCACTTGCATGTAAATTAGATTTAAGTGAGGCAGAATTGCAGAGTCATCAGCTTCACTCTCTTCCAGAATCATCAAAGTCCAGTGGCAAGACAAAAGTCAAGACAACTGGCAGTGGCCCAAGACGCAGAAGATGACCTTGGTGCCTTTGAGTCTGACCAAGCCTAAGCAGTCCACAGTGCCTGCTTCAGCTGCCTTCTTTGCTGTTGGAACAAACTGTTCTCATCTGCTCGCCTCAATGGGTATGAGGGCTTGTTGAGCCCTTTTCAGGGCTGCTCATCCACCTCTGGTGTCCACCTTTCACCCAACTCTCACCTGGGACACGCTAAACCAGGTTGAGGGTAACAGACAGGTCTCAAACACACTGGTGAGTTAGGGGAATGTCTATCCCAAGCATGCAGAGAACTTCCTCCACCACTGAATATTGATAATGTGTGGGTGTGGGCACAGGTGAGGGTGTGTGTGGAGAAAGAGAGAGAGAGAGAGACAGAGAGACAGACAGATGATTGCATTAATAATGAGATATGTACTAAAGAACATCATTATGCCAACAGCTTTGGGTTGTACACATGAAATTTTATCTCCTTAATTCAGTCATGTTGGATTAGGTAAATTCTAAATCATTGTCTAACAATTGATGGACATGCAAAACATTAATTATTCCAAAGACTTACCTCTAGTCTTTATCCAATAGGCTGAAAAAAAGTTCCTTGAAAGATTCTTAATAAGTTTTCTCCACAATTAAATGATACTGGAATTAAGGATGATTCACACAATCCAAATAGAGCACAATGTATTGCAGTTTTTTCACTGAATTAGCAATTGTTTTAGTTTTTTTTAAGGAATATTGTACATTCTTACCTTCTCTTTCAAGCTGTCCTGAGCACTAGACAGGACATTCACAAAGCCCTCTAGAGAATTCAGAAAATCCTTTCGAATGTCAGATGCTTTTTGGAGACCATCCAGTTCACCCCAGCCACTGTTCATTGCTTTGATTGCTGGAATGAAGATTTCCGACAACAAACGCTCCACACTTTTTAGAAGACCCCCATTGGTAGTATCTAACATATTGAAACAAACTTCCTGAGAGGAAAAATAGTTCTTTTAGACTAAAATATAGACTAGCCTTTGAAAATAAAATAATAAATTTTAGATTGTCAAATGATTTTTTTTGAAGGCATATTCCATTTAAATTGTAGGTCATTGACTCATGGTAGCATGGGGATTACCCTAGTTTCTCAAAGTCTATATGTTAATGGAATTTTTTAAAAATCCAACAAGTTCAATAAAACTGGAACTTTGAATATGCATCTGGACATTTACTGTATGTTTGCTAGCCAAGGAATGGTACATGAGTTCAAAGACTGTCATTATGTAGAAGTTCAACATGAAATAATGAATTGTTTTGGCCACAGCAATTCATTATCATTGTCATAGGATTATTATAGATTTTGAACTAGAAGGGACATAAAATGTCATTGAACCCAACCCCTTCATTTCATAGATAAGAAAACTAAGACCAGTGCAGTTAAATTATGTGCTCAAAATAAGTGGCAATGACTTCATGAAGACCATCTAAGTCTACGGAGTCTAAAAAAGCCGCTACGAAGCCTAATACAAAGTCTACTAAGGCACAAACGTTTTGTGAAAGTAATAACCACACTAATGAAATAATGGATCTTTTTAAGTCACCTCCCCACCTGAAATGCTGTGGGATTTGTGGCAATTGAATGTGTGGGATTTTCATCAGTTATCTCTACTTTCACTTATACAACTGGCCCTAAACATATTTCTTTCCTGTTATAATAGATAATGAAAAAATGCACGCCTAACAAAACAGTAGTATACATGTACATCTTGCTGTTGTTGACACAAAATATAACATTCCATAAATAACTTTTTATCCCAATGTAACTTTGATCCCACTAACTCCTCCTCCGCCACCTACTTAGTTCTTTGAAAATTGTTCCCGTTTCAGTTTTGCCAAAACACCTCAACTACAAAATATCTTTTAAATGACTTTAAAATATGATCTAAGTAATAAACTCGTAGTAAATAATGGATCTTGAGTCTTTACCTGGTGTATGTTCTCAGGAGTGATGGCTTTGGAAGGAGAAGATCTAATGAAGAATACACATAAACCAGTGAGAGCAACATCTTTACCTTCAGTCACAAACACCTTAGGTTTCTTAAATCTTCCAGGAAAAAGATTTGATCCTACTCCTGGAGGAACAACTTGTCCTACAAAAGCAGAAATTCAATTCAATCAACAAAAATAATAATTTTTCTTCATACAAATTTTATAACTATACAAAGTCTGATATTTCTTAGAATAAAAGTTCTTAATTTCTTTATGTCATGGACCCCTTCAAGAATCTGATGAAAACTATGGACTTCTCAGAATAATTCTTAAATAAGTAAAACAAATTATAAACAAGGAAAGGAAACAAGGTTTCCTTTCCAATATAACTTGTTACAAAGGAAACCAGTTACATCAAAATAGTTATTTTTTAAATTGTGGTTTAGTAATGTATGTGTTTTATTAATGTTAAATAAAATACATTTAAAATATAAGCAAGCTCAAGTTATTTTTAAAGATATATCACTGAGAAGGTGACTGTTTCTTAGCTTGAATCAGAACACTGAACTGTGGTGTGGTCTTTGACAAGGCAACATACATGACATATTGGCCATCAGTCAATTTTCAATGTTAATATGAGATAAAAATGTCTTTGATTTCTATTGGTGACAGTCACAGGTACTGTAATACTACTATGGTTTGTTTCCTCCACAATTTAAATAAATTCAAAAATTCAGTTAGGTGTTGGTAAAAATAAAGATGTCATTTATTTCCAATCCAAGTTAACAGACTTCCAGAGATTCAGAAAGAAGTCCAAGGAACCCATGTTAAGAACTTCTACTCTAGAAGGAGCTTACAAGTAGAAAAATAAAGTAACATATGTACAGTCTGTGTTGTGGAGCAGGATCCTATGCAGTAGATGCTGTGCAGACTAAGTTAACTGCACCATGCCCAAATGTATTGATCTGAAACCAAGTATGGACCACTGGGGACAGAGATCCACCTGTGCATTGGGCAGAGATACCATAGAACTTGGGTGTGATCTGCTTTTACCCAAAGTCACTGAGAAAGTCTTGAAAAGGAAAACCTGAGGGAAATTATGTTTACTTGTATCTGTGCTTAATAATAAAGTTTACTTGAACCATGGCTCTGAGTAACCAGTGCATCAGATAAAGGAAACTCCCTGCTAAGTAGTTAAGCTTGCAGATTACACTGAAAGGACTTGCCATTAGTTTGCAATATCATGAATATGATACTAAAGTTATCTGTCATTGTAATACTTTAATTCCTATGCGTTTCAGGACATACCTTCATCCTCTACTAAAAGCAAATTTTATTACTCCTTCTGGCATAGAAGTGAGCCTGAATTGTCAAAGGCCATAGTAACTAAGGGAGATCTCTGATAGGTCCTACCAAGCTAAAAAGGCTTCAAGGATGGCCTTCGTGATTGATATCACATGAAAAAGGAAGAAACAAAGGACTGGATTTAGGGGGTAGGATATAATGACCAAGCCCAGTATTCTGTAAGGATTGGACTTCATCATCTCTAAGGTCTCTTCCAACTCCAAAATTCTTCAAGTCTATGAGCTTCCCCTAATAAGAACCTAAAATGTACTTCTCAGCAGCATCCAGAATATTCAGATACTTGGCCATTAAGAAAAGACAAATGCCCTGACCAGAAAATTTGATGTCAATAAAGAGACCCTTTCAAATGTTGTTGATCCTTAGCTATCAGCTTGAAATTCAAGCCTATTGAAGTGATACAAGATATTGTTAAGAACTAAAAGCTGTAAAGTCAGATTGAGGTAAGGTGACTTTCCCATTTTGATATTTTCCTCAATTCAAATCTGTCTGCAGACATGTACTAGCTGTGTGACCCTGGACAAGTCACTTAATCCTTTTTACCTCAGTTTCCTCATCTGTAAAATGATCTGGAGAAGTAAATGGCAAACCACTCCAGTGTCTCTGCCAAGAAAACCCCAAATGGAGTCATGAAACTGAAAACAACTAAACAACAAAAATCAAGGAAACACAGAAAAATGTAACATTTGTTTGTAAGAAAATCATTCCCTTATAGGAAAAGATGAATGTTAAGCACAGAGTTGCAAAAATGAAATACTTTTGTTTCCAATATCCTTAGAGTTGAAGGTCTAGTAGAATAATTAATAGCAGGTGGCAACATACAACTAAGGAGGGAGTTTGAAAAATAAGAGTAATAGAAATATATGACAAGAAGAAAAGATAGGATGGTCATGTATGGAAGATAAGGGATGACAAATGGCAAACAGCACAAGCATTCCACTGGACCTGGTAAAACACAATTCTTGGGCAGCTAGGTGGCACGGTGGATAGAGCACTGGTTCTGGAGTCAGGAGGACCTGAGTTCAAATCCAGCCTCAGACACATAAAAAAACTCACTAGCTATGTGATTCTTAACCCCAATTGCCTCACTAAAAAAAATAAAATAAACACACAAAAAAACCATAATTCTTTCTTTTTCTGAACTTAGGATATTGTGTATAGAGAGCCAGCCTTGAAGACAAGAACTTCTAGGTTCCAGATCCACTTTTGATATTCCCTGTCTATAACAAACCCTGGTGTTAAAGATTCTGGTATTCTGGCAACATCAGGAGAAAATGAGGATGGCCTTTCTTGCACAGGGGTTGTGAGGTAGACCCCCTGTGGTAAATTTATGAGAAGATATAGACACCCAGGATGCTCAGGCTCAAATGGCATGAGATAGATTTATACCTTTGGACAGAATATCCAAATCTTTGAGATAATGGAGCTATTGGGATATTTGAGTAAGATTCAACTATCACAAGTTTGAATGTCTTTAATGTCTTAATCCTTACCTGAATCTTATAAATATAAGTAATTAGGGTGTCCACTTTTCCCTTTATTTTTCCAATGACCCATAAATTGGCATTTCTACATAGTTGAGACTAATTGTTAATTGATTTACTTTGAGGTGACACAGATAGTTATCCTGGAAAGCATGACTTGTCACATTTCATTATATTAACCAGAGTTTTCTTGCCTATACTCATATATCTATCTGTTGAGTCTTAAGGATCCTACTATGAAAGACTTTTAAAGGTAGATAGCAAAGCATTTTTTTTTCTTGACCTGAGATTTCATTTGTGGAAGGAGTTATCAGTGGGGGGGGAAAATCCTTCCTTCCAATGCAGATCAGCAACTTCTGTCAGCCTCTAGTCTTACAGCATCGTCCTGGATGTGGAGAGATTATGTGACTTGCACTAGGTCACACAGCAGTAGCATCAAAAGTGATACTGGAAGCCAGGCCTTACTGAGTTCGAGGTTGGCCTTCTATTCACTATGTCAATGTCCAGACCAACAAAGTATATTTTTCCCAACTTCCAACAAAAATGTGAACTTTCATGATTAGAGGCCCTTGAGTTTTAATTAAGAATCTACAGTGAGGAATTCTATCAGGAAACTTTTTATATATGTAAATTTCACCATGAATACATATGCCCTTGTGGCTTTAAGATTTGATCACTGTTGTGGTACTTGGAGATAACTGCATAGGGAATTTAATCACAATCTAATATAGCATCACTCTTACATCAGAAACATTCATCTCTCTTGGAAGTGAAATTCAAGGAATTGATTTGTTTATTATGAAAATATCTTAAGGGGGTGGAGCCAAAATGACAATATAGGCCTGAACCCAGCTGAACTCTCCCAATATTCTCCTTCAAATAAATTTAAAATAATGCCACAAATCAAATTTTGAAGCAGCAGAGCTAACGAAAGGTCAGATGGAGACAGTTAAACAGCCTAAGACAACTTAGGAGGTCCATAGGAGAATCATTTAACACTCAGCTGGGCACAGGCCCAGAGTGCAGCAGGAGCACCAGCCATGGGCCTTGGAGGCAGCTGCAACAGCAGCAGTTTCTGGAGCTCTCAGACCAGAGACAGTAAAGGGGTCAGACAACTGGTCAGAAAGAGATTAAAGGGGACCCTTTGTTGATATTGTGGACAATTGGTGCTGATTATCAACTGTTCCAGAGGGGAAAGGAACTATTGGAATCAGTTAAAAGGGAGCAAGGGCCCTAGTCATAGTTCCAGGACAAAGAAGAGTGCTAGTACTAGCAGCCACAGGAGAGCATGGAAGCTGGTCACCATTGCAAAGCTAAGAGGAGTACTAGAACTTGCTGAAACAGGGAAGCAGGGGCTCTTCTCAAGTAAAGACCAGAGAACAGACCAGGAGAGCAGTGACTGCACCTCCCCCAAAATAACAACACCATGGAAGCACTGAAAACCTGCAAACCCCAAGAACTAGCTCAGAAAACATCAGCACAAAAAAAAAAAAGCCTGAGGTTTGGGACACTATCTCCCCATGACTAGGTGAGCGGAGCCCAATTTTAACACAAAGATCAAACTCAAGAAATAGGCTGGAAAAATGAGCAAATAACAACAACAAAAGACTTGACCATAAATTGGATGAGCTGACCCATAAAATGAAAACAGACAATGGAATGGATTCAAAACCAGATTGCAACAATATATCTGTACAATAACCATGCTTAAGACAGAAAGACACACATACAGTTAAAATAAAAGGCTGGAGAAGAATCCATTAAGCTTCAGCTAAAGTAAAAAAAAAGGTGGATCTAATTAAAAAGAGATAATCAGGGAAACTACATTATGCTAAAAGTACCATAGACAATGAAGTAATATAAAAAAAAATTACATCAAGTTTCTTTGATAAAGGTTTCATTTCTCAAATATATAGGGAACTAAGTCAAATTTATAAAAACAAGAGCCATTCCCCACTTGATAAAGGGTAAAGTGATAATAGTTTTTAGAAATCAAATCTATCTATAGTAACATGAAAAAAAATGTTCTATAGAGAAAAGCATATTAAAACAACTACCACCTCACATCTATCAGAAATGACAAATGCTGGAGAGAATAAGGGGAAAATAGGTACACCAAAAAACTGTTGGTGGAGTAGTGAACTGGTTCAACCACTCTGGAAAACAATTTGGAACTATGCCTAAAGAGCTATAAAACTGTAGCCTTTGATCACCCAGCAACAACACTACTAGGTCTGTATCCCAAAGAAATTTTTTTAAAAGGAAAGGGACCTATTTGCAAATATATATGTATATATGTATACATACATATATATGTATATGTGTATGTATATATATATGTATATATATACATATGTATATACATATGTATGTATATATATACATACATATATATGTATATATATATACATATATATATATATACATATATATATATATATATATATATATATATCAGCTCTTTTCATGGTGGCAAAGAATTGAAAATTGAGGGGATGCCTATCAACTTATCAACTGGGGAATGGCTGGACAAGCATGGCACATGATTGTGATGAGTACTATTCTGCTATAAGAAATTACAAAGGGTGGCAGAGGTTGGGGGTGGGGAGAGTATTTTCAGAAAAAATATGCCAAGACCTATATGAACTGATGCAAAGTGAAGTGAATCAGAACATCATTGTGCACAGTAACAGCAATGTTGTAATGATGACCAATTATGAAAGACTTAGCTACTCTGATCAATACATTGAAGCAGGACAGTTCCAAAGAACTCATGATGAAAAAATGCCATCCACCTCCAGAGAGAGCACTGATGAACTCTGTGTGCAAACTGAAATATTATTTTCTCACTTTTTTTTGCTTTGTTTTGCTATATGATCAATATGAAATGTTTTGCATGATTTCACACATAAAGTTGATATCATATTTTCTGCCTCCCTGTGGGTGGGGAAGATGTGAGAGGGAGAGAAAGAATCTAGAACTCAAAATTTTAAAAGAAAAGAATGTTTAAAATAATGAAGTTTTTTTTAAATGAAAAAGGTGAATTTGGGAAAATAAACTTCCAACAATAAAGAAACCAGAAATACTTGTGCAATTCCTAACATATATCCCACTTTCTGCTAATATCACCAGGATTTTATGTAGGCAGAATCACAGAATATAAGAAAATGTAATCAATTGGAGGATAGCTAAACAAATTATGGTATATGACCATATACCATATGGTCATATACCATATACCAATTCTAACAGTGAAATACTGTTAGAATTTATAAAAGAGATGGTTTACGAAAAATCTGGAAAGACTTGTATGAACTGATATAGTACATTGTAAGCAGAAACAGGAGAATTATAGATAGATAGATAGATAGATAGATAGATAGATAGATAGATAGATAGATAGATAGATGATATAGATATAGATATATAAGAACACACACACACACATATGTATATATATATATATAAAAAGAATGACCTTGTAAGGACAAACAACTTTGAAAGACCAAGAACTATGATAAACACAGTGATTCCAAAGTACTAATGCTGAAGTATGCTAGGCACCTCCTGACAAATGATGGACTTGTGAGGAAATATGAAACTTTTTTTTATATTGCCAATGAAGGAATTTGTTTTGCTTGACTATCCATATTTGGTGGAAGAATACTGATTTCTCTTTTTTTTTCCTATTAAAAGGGTGTGAGGAGCAGCAAGGTGGTATAGTGAATAGAGCACCAGCCCTAAAGTCAAATCCAGCCTCAAACACGTGATACCCACTAACTGTGTGTGCAAGTCACTTAACCCCAATTGCCTTGGAAAAAAAAAGAAAAGAAAAGAAAGAAAAAGAAAAGAAGGATGTGGAAGGAAATAAAATAGATTTTTGTTCATTAAAAATAATTTAATTTTTAAAATACTGAAGAAACCTCTGAGGTCTAAACAATATTCTCCTCTAAAACATCCATGACAACTATTTACAAATTCAAAGTAGTCCTAGATTTGGTTTAAATAAAAGTGAAACTGGTCTATCTTCCTCCAAATTTTTAGAGACTCAAAAAAATAACCACTTTTAATGAATGACAAAAATTAATGTGGAACAAAGTTAGTAAGTAGTGAGTACAGTCTCCCTTAAAGTCCTTCGTATAACTGCAAATTTCAATTTTCATCCTGTTCTTCTTGTAGGATGTTTTAAAGAATGAGAGCCAGTACAAGAAGGAGAGCCAAAAGATGCTGAACATAGCCAAATAACACTGCTAAGACAGCAGTAATACATGGAAGATGAATAAAAAGACACACAGCATGGTCCAGTAAAAATAGTGTTAGGAGTTTTAAAGTTCAGAATCATCAATTTTTAATGCTGAAAAAAAAACTGTGCTTAACTTAAAATATAAGCTATTAAAACATACTTCACCAAAGTCCCCCTCTGATTCTCATCATGGTGTGAGAGGTAAACTTGTGTTTATGAAGGCTATCCCAGGGGAGGCAAGTCTCTGTAAAGTTTTCAGTAAGCAGAAAAGATTTTGAGTATGGGCCCATTAATGAACTGTGTGTGGTGTGTACTTCCTAAGGACCAGCCTAGATAAATTTGTAGGGGCTGGGCTGATCACCGCTTTAACCAGAAGGCAATGAAGATCAATTCTTGAATACTATCAACCAAGTTTCAGAGAGCTTGTAGATGTTTATGTGTTTGTAGTGTTATGTGTGTAGTGTTATGTATGAGTAGTGTTTATGTAGAAAGAACCCACACCAATATAATAATATATAATCACTGATCCATACATTGTTGAAGAGTTACAACAGCAGAGCTGATGAGTAAGGAAAGAACAGAGGAACAATGGACCTAGCTACCAAACGCATAGGAGTTCTTGCCTGGAAAATATACAAATCAAAACTTTACCTCTTGTTTGGAGTTCTCTAAAAACGTGGTGAACCTTCTTAGCATAATAATAATATTAGACCAATAAACCTGAGTAAATGCCAGTCATTTCCAGTTTGTGTGGGTGATTCCCTTAGTTTTCAGATAATGAAACAATCATATATCATAGGCTAAAAGCAATAACTAATTTCTTTTTTTTCAAAAAAGAGTTCATAAAGAGTAATAAAAATCCACGGATATGCATGGCATTTCCAATAAAATCATAATATGACCATTTATGTGCACAGTACAGCCTTTACAAGAGTACAATATGCTTAAAAATAGAATCAGATGTATGCTAGTTGCAGATCTTGAATTCAAATAATGATTTGTGAATTTTTCTTATATGCAAATTATTGAATTTGTCATGACTGAGTTATATCATAATCTGCCCAAATAAATTATAATGTGATATCCAAACATAGAAAAATGAGAGTTCTAAATGTCTTGAAAATATTTTATGGAATATTACTGAATTTAAAGGAGTAACTTGAACTTTAAAAGAAGTGCCTGGGAATGGATAAAAAAACAGATAAATGTACTAAATTCTGAAATCATATGTAAAGACAATATCCAAACTTTTAAGAAAGATCAATTTTCATAACTATAGGACCTCATCCTGTACATAACACTGTCTTAGCCCAATAACTGGAAGAAAACAGCTCAAAATATAAAAGGTCATCTGTCCATTTGTCTTTGTATCAAAGGATCATATATTTAAAGCTAGAAAGGAGCTGAAAGGCCATATAGTCCTACCCCTTCATTTTGCAGATGAGATAGAGGCTGAGAGAAGTTAAGTGGCTAGTTCAAGGTCATACTCAAGTGGAGACCGAAGCTGGACAGAAGTCTTTCCTGGTCCCTTAAGGCAGAAATGTGTTCTACCTCAGGGGTGGGGAACCTGCTGCCTCGAAGCCACATGTGGACTTCTAGGTTTTTGGGTGCAGCCTTCTGAATGAGTCTTAAGTTTCACAGAATAAATCCTTTTCTTAGTGGGATTTGTTCTGTGGAGGTTTGGATTCAGTCAAAGGGCAGCACTTGAGGACCTAGAGGGCAACCTGTGGCCTGGGGCCCACAGGTTACCCACCCCTGTACCAAGTACTTCTACACATATCACGGAATGTGATATTGACTCCAACTTAATGGCATAGTTTGTTCCCATACAGTCCTTCTATGTTACATAGAACTTTTTGTTAATAAATCAACATTTCTGAGAGATATAACAATAAAAATGTCTACCTGTTTCTGCTACTTCCACATCTTGATAGTAAAACATGAGGTGATGGAACCCACCAACAGTAAAAAACTGATCAATTCGTTCAATCTGGGTTAAAAAAATAATAACAGTAATTCAAGTTGATAAATTTGTTTCATATTAGAATCAACCTCATTCAATTCAGTTTAGATATCCAGAGTTATAGCTTGTAATCATCAGATGACAAGGTAGAAAGGAGCTTAAGAGATAATCAAGTATATCCCTCCTGCCTTCAGGCATGACCACATCAAACCTATCATTTAGAGCCGAAAATATGTTCTGTTTTCATCTAAATTGTGAAGGGATAAATATCTCATTATCCTGCCTATTTGCTTCAAAGAAATATTTCAATTTAGGGAAGGAGTATTTGTGATAAGTCTACCCTTCCCTGCATTTATTGACTTCTTTATGTATATTTCATTTCAATATCATTTTATTTTTATTATATGATAGAACTAAATTCTAAGACCTTTAGGAATAAAGATAATATCTTCCAAACAACAGCCTAACACATGGTAGATGATTAATACTAAATGGTAAGAACTGATTTTTAAAAATGTCATCTGAATACATGTGACTAAAATAATTCCATGATTTTTTCCAAAAGCCACCTGGAATTGTCTTATTAGTCTGGGCCTATGGTTTCCTAGTTAAATTTACTTGATTATCAGAAATCCATAGCAAATCAAACAGATCGGATATAGAAGTCAAGAATCAGCTGGAAGAAAGATGATCAGTGACAGAAAAGTATTTTCTGTCCTAAAGCTATTCTTTCTCTCTGGTCTTGCCTTGTGGACCTGAACAATAAGATCTTTCTCTTTAATATCTTGCATCTGACATTCTTGGTTCCTGCCCTTGGCTTAGCAACCAGTCTACCATATCTCCAGAACCAGCGTACAATTCAGTTGGGAGTAGAAGAATCCATGTCATCCCTCTTGAAATGAGGAAACTAGATTTCCGCCATCCCTGTAGAGTCTTTGCAGCCTTAAATTCACTCTCCAGCTACAGAGAGGTAGCCCATCACAGTGGCAATATCACTAAAGGTGGTCTTTTCATTGGATTCTAGCCTTCTTTGACACCACTCTTTGAAAACATTCAGATTTTAGCAAAGCACAGGTGCTACAGTTAAAGGACTCTGCCTTGGAATTGTGCCCTGTATTCTCTCTTTCATCCATTAGTATTTCATGACATGCAACATACCTGATTCCCCTCCAGAATGGCATCTTCTACCTCAGCCTTCTCCAAGTCCACACAGCAGGCTAAAATGTCAAAAAGGTAGTCATGCCTGCTGTCAAGATGTGCCCGCTTAGCATCTTTCTCTTCCTTAAGCTTTTGCTGAATGAAAAAAAAAGACATATGGAAATTGTTGATTCACCCCTAATAAGTTCATTTTATTATGACTTAATTTTGTTGCAGTTAAAGCCTGTAGTATTCAAATAATGTCTAAGTGTTAGACAGGTCAATCATCTCATTTTATGTATTATCCTGACTTTAATATTCCTCTGCACATTTCACATCACTGAAACTGGCAGCTTCAAATTATGAGGTCTTGAATGAATTTTAGAACATCGTTACTTAAATCAGACATCCCCCAGATAGAACGATTTTTTATAAAACAACACAAAAACCCTTGGGAACACATTCATAGCAATGTACTTGGACTTCAATTCTATTAGGATAAGAGAAGGAGAGAAAGGTAGCCCTCTGGACACACATGATTGATAGTTCTATATTATTTGCATACATAATAACAGCTCACATTTATATAACTCTAAGGCTTACAGAGTGCTGTCCACATAATAATTCAGTAGCCCATTTTGCAGATAAAAATACTAGGAGTCCTGTAGGTGAATGAACCTTCCAGTGGTCAACACAACTACGACATGGAGCCAACACTATAACTTGTGTCTCTGGACTCCAAGTCCAGTGCTCTTTTCACTATGCCATGCTATGCCCCTGTGCCTAACAGGGATTAACTGGCGTCTCAAATAGTCGCTGGACATACCCAACCTCAGGCTCAAAATATTAAAGGACCTTAGGACTGGGATGAACACTGGTAACCCTTGCTGATTTCCTGCTTTCCCATCTTGAGGCTCTGCATACTAGACAGAACTCCAGACATAAAAGATCTGCAGTTTTATGT
Source organism: Phascolarctos cinereus (assembly GCF_003287225.1). NCBI lineage: Eukaryota > Metazoa > Chordata > Mammalia > Diprotodontia > Phascolarctidae > Phascolarctos > Phascolarctos cinereus. The sequence goes on from NW_027555847.1 coordinate 414,228,597, forward strand.
GAAGATATAAAAGTATAAAGGACCTGTTCCCTGGGTGAGGTCAACATATAACAAGTTACTGGAGCTGTAACAACCATAAAGAACTGGCTCTGCAGGAGATATACTAAAAGCAAAACAGAAATTATTGGAATTAAGATCTTAATAACAGAAATACACTGAAGCTTCATGTTAGCACTTTATTTGGGGTACATGCCAGGAGAATATGCCCTATAGATGAATCTACCTTTGGAATGAGATCCCTGGATACTTCATAGGGCTCAAAATGATCCCACTTTAAAGATATTACATTTATCCCTTCCACATTGTGACTTTCTCTATTATGATTTCAATATCATAGGTCAGGACAAGAAATTAAATGGGAATTTTTTGAGAGTTTTGTGGAAGGCATAGATGACACTCAAAGGCCCCCAGATGACACTGAACTTATGACCAAATACTTAACCCAAATTTTACAATAAAGTACTATAAACACCTCATAAAAGAAAAAGAAAAAATTCAGACATCTCTAGTGCAAAGGGAGGAACAAAAAAATTTACACAGATTTTCCAAACAGCAGGGGTGCCACACCTCTAACACTTGCAAGGTGGAAGGGATAATTTTACATCCTATATTAGATAGTACAATAGTGAAGTAAGGGCTGATTAAAACTGAGCAAGCTTTCTTTTTTGTCATTATTTTTAAAATATTATCTTCAATTCCAAATTTTTTCCCTTCTTCTACCACTTCTCCCACCAACTGAGAAGGCAAGAAATATGATACCCATTATAGACATGAAGTCATGCAAAACATATTTCCACAATAGCCATGTTATGAAAAAGTATAAACAAAATCAAGTAAAAAAATATACTTCGATCTGTACTCAGAGTCCATAAGTTCTCCATCTAGAGGTGGATAATATTTTTCATCATGAGTCCTTTGAAATTTTCATGGATCACTATATTAATCAGAGTTTTAGTAAGCTTTCTAAAATCTTGCCAAATTTTCATCCATTCATTCTTTTGAAAGCAGAGGTCTGGTAGCAGTACTAATGAGAAAGCCTGCCTCCCTGATCCTTAAATGTCTAAAGGCCTGAATACTGTCCTAAGCCTTGGACTCCTGTCCCAAGGAATGTTAATTAACTGTCAAGGAAAGGGAAAGAGCAGCAGTGTATTTTTTTCACCTCTACACACCTACAGACAGATCCTTCCAAAACACTGACTGCTGTGTCACTAACAATCATCCCTTGTGTCAAAAGTCATCAATGTTTATTATGAATATTTTACATAAAGTGTCTAAACTCTTAAACATGAAAAACCATGAAACATGATCTCTCTCAATCTTTCTACCCAAAGGTCCTTTAGCCACACTTTGTAATGATGGCACCTGACATGGAGAGCATTCATGGTTTGCAAACAGCTTTACTCAAACAGTTTGAATGGAGGTGGCAGAAGTACCTTCGTGGTCTTCTGTGAACATCCGGAATCGAGGACAGAAGTAGCTGTCAGTGAACCTAATACCCCACCCACACTACAATCTTTCCTCCAAGTCTTTTTTTAATCTATCTAAAAGTATGAGACAATTTAATTCAATAAACATTGATTAACCACATACTATGTACCAGGCACTGTGGGAAATGCTGAGGATATTAAAAAAAAGCAGATAATCCCTGCCGCCAAGGAGTTTTCAATCTGATGGAAAAGCTTACAATCAATACAATAAAGTACTATAAACACCTCATAAAAGAAAAAGAAAAAATTCAGACATCTCTAGTGCAAAGGGAGGACCAAAAAAATTTACACAGATTTTCCAAACAGCAGAGGTGCCACACCTCTAACACTTGCAAGGTGGAAGGGATAATTTTACATCCTATATTAGATAGTACAATAGTGAAGTAAGGGCTGAAGTAAGCCCCATTCTACTACCATAGGATCTCTTTCTTTCCCAAGATGCTTCTTGTACAAGTGGTCATTATTTTAATAAGCAGTTAAAATGGATTCAATAAAAATGACAATCACCTCAGTGTCATCCACACCTACATGATGGCAAAACTATTCAGATTAGAGTCTATTCCCCCACCCCAGCTGCAGCCTCCCATATCTGATCACCAATATCCCAGTCTCCATCTGCATCTCTGAAACATAGAAAACTGTCTAAATACACTATATATGTAGAGGCTTCAAGTCCAGAAGGTCTCCTTTAATCTGGCAGGGGTGCATCTATGCACCCCTCATTCTGCCAACTTGAAGTCTCTTTTCACTCTGCCTGTGATGTGATTGGTTCAGGCCACTTCCCTCTTCAACTCAAGCACTTATCTTTCTGTAAGACTCCATTTTCATTAGAAATTGATGGTGCATAAAAGTTCCTGTGGTCAGAATGTATTGGAACCTAGCACAGGGAGACCAGAGAACCAGATAGATCCTATTGTTATTTCTCCCCATCTCTCTTTATCTTCAGCCCCAAAAGAGCACAAGTTCTTCACCTAACAACATTATTCCCCACCTGTTTCCAGGCCAGCCCCACCTCCATTCCTCCACATCTTGAGAAGTGAAATGTGCAAATACAACTTTATCAGGATGACAAATCACTGGCAGGTGCTGCTGCTACATCTACACAAGGGGCCCTCACAAAGACCCTATGAAGTCATTGAAGCAAACATTGTTATTCCCACTCAGAAACTGAGGCTGAGAAATGTTGCAAAATAATAAATGAAAGATCCAATATTCTATTCCATAACTACTGATGCTAAATTAATGCTTTTTCTACTTCACCATGCCTACCTTTTGTTCTAGGTCCAAAATATTTTTAAATGATCTCACAATGAATCCATATGCAAAAAGAAATAAAATCTGACCATTTTATTGAGAATTGAACAGTGAAGAGTACTGAACTTGGCATCACAGAGTTACCAAATCACAGAATCTCAAGAGCTGAGACTTCAGTGGCCAGTAATCCAGCCAAAATCCAAAAGGAATCCCCTATTATAGCATACCTGATGAGTATTCATTCAGTCTCTGTCTGACGACCTCCAATGAGGGAAAACTCAATAACTCCCAAGGTATCCCATTTTACTTTTGGACAGCTAATTGTTTGGAATTTTTTTCCTGAGTCAGATGATCTGAGTTCAAATCCTAGCTCTGGTACCTATGAACTGTTTTGAACTGGAGCAAATTATCTCAGCTCTCTGTGCCACAGTTGCCTCATCTCCAGGTTGGACTAAGTCACTGATCTCTAAGGTCCTTTCCATTTATAAACCTATGACCCACAATCCTCCATAACTTACTATTACCCTGGGCCATGGGGTTGATTGAACCCAACTCAGAGAGAAAGGGGATGAGGCAGCAAAAGAGTTGTACAACTACAAGTCAGGAACATGGCACAAACAAACCAAGATCAAGAACTAAGTAGTTGAGTTAGGGAACTGAAGGGTTTGAAGAGGAAGGCGAAAGCAGGATCAAAAGCAGTAATAGTGAATTCAGAAATGGGACTCTTGATAGGTAAGTAAAGGCTTCAGGCAAAAAAAGGTTCAATGACAAGAAAGAAGCAAAGGTTCACATGTAGACAAATGTTCAAAAGTAGACAAATAAATGGCCCCTGGCCCCAATCTGTCATGCTTATGCCAACCTACATGAAGTTAGGTCCTGACCTCTGTGATCATACACATTCCCTTCAATTGAGTGGGAGGAGGAAGGTTTGTATTAACTTCTATGGAATCAAGAGAGTGCCAGAGAGCCAGCTCCACCAGAATCTCTGTTTTGCAGTCATGTAGGCAGTGGTTCAAAAGTATTGAGCATAAGTTATGTTGTCTACACACTATTCGTAGTTGGTGTTATGAGGTACAAAAATATTTAATGCCTAGTTCTTGCCCAAACTAGGCTCATAAACTGGTTGGGGACATTATTTTTAAAAAATCAAATCTGTGATTTTATTGACACAAAGAACTACTTGTGTTGCGAGGAATGTCCTTCTTCCAATGCAGATCAGCAACTTTTCTGAACCTTGTAAGTCTTAGCTCCCTGGGAGACAGAGAGGTTAAGTGACTTGACTAGGGACCCAGACAGTATATGCTAGAAGCTGGGCTTGAATACAGATGTCTCTGTATATCAGCTCTCGCTCTCTCTCTCTCTCTACCCACTATGCTGCCTCTGAGGAAAACAAAATGTTACTTTAAAATATAGATTTGTAGGTTAAGTATCACAAAAAAATTCTGGTTTTGAGAGTCAGTTATAGATTAGGGCTACATTTAATAGAAATTAAAATTTGCATACCACTTTAAGGTTTGAAAGTACTTTCCTCACAATAACCCAATCAGGTAGGTAATACAAATATCACCATTTAATAAATCAGGAAACCAAGGCTCTAAAAGGTTCAGTAACTTGCCCATGACTGCACCAATACTAAAAGTCTAAGGCTGGATTTGAACCAAGGTCTCTAGGCTCTAAATCCAGCTCTCTATCCCTCTCTGCAATTCTAACTTTGATGTAAGAATAATTAAAGCAAGAGTAATTAGAAAAGAAAGGAGAAATATTACTAGAGTTATCAGGAAATTATTCACAGAGGAGATGGGACTTGAGCTGGACTATGAGAGATGGATAAGATGTCCACAGAGGAAGGGTATCATTAAAGGAAATTCTACAAGGGGAAAAGAGTAAAGTCATGGGGTTGTCAGTTGTAGATTAAAGAGATTGAACTACATGAAGATGAGATTGTGTATCGGGAGGCAATGAGAAATAAAATCTATCCAAAATTATGAATAGCCTGGAAAATTACTCAGAAGCATTTGAAAGTAATAAAATAAAAGAGGAGCTCTTAAAGGTTTGTGAGCAAGAGAGTAACATGATGAAGCTGGTGTTTTAAATCTCATGAAAGCTACTTCAGTGGTGTCAAACTCAAATAGAAATGGGGCCCCAAATCCATGTGTAAGGATCCCTGTGGGCTGCAGATTGACTTAGTTTTAAAATGTAATGGTATCTGATTTTTGTTGTATTTTATTTATCATATTAAAAATTTCCCAATTACATTTCAAGCTGCTTCAGGCCCCATGAAGGGGTGTGGTGTGCTTGACACTTCTGATCTACTTTCTTGCTACATTGGACTTTCTGGAGCATCACTAAAACCTGGGAAATCATTGCTGTGTTAAGTAGTCTTCCTCCTTCTAGAGAAAGAGAATGATGTTTTCTCACATCTCTTATATTTTGATGTTGGTTTCCAAGGACTTCTCATATAATCTTTCCAGATTGGGGACACATTATCCAAGAAAGAGAAGCCAGGAAAACAGAACTTGTGTGAGCCCAAGATGGTACAGTAAGGTCAAAAGAAATAGAGAACTGTGTAGAAATAAAGTAACTACAGGATGCTAGTTTAGGAATTTGAATCAAAATCTAGTTACAATTTGTTTTATAAAGTATGATTTTACTTAAATTAACTTTTTCTTCCCTCTACAGCTGACAAAATGAAAAAAAAATTCCCTATGGGTCACCCACCTTACATAAGAACCTCATTGCTTCCAATCTTAAATTACTCCCTCAACTGAAAAGCATACCAGGGTAATGTGAGATTCTGCTATGAGAAAAAGTCAACAATAGCAAACAAATATTTGCTTATTCAACTAGTTCATTGATGAGCCATCACCTAGCAAGCTTTTACAGAATTTAACCAAAGAAACCGCTACCAGGCAACCAAAGAAACAAGCAATCACCAAAAAAAAAAAAGACTAGTCTACTAAAACTTGATTCCACATCTTATATTTCTCTAGTCAATTAATGTAAATTAACATGTTTCCCCTAGGGACAAAAGTCAACGCTAATGACACAGTTAAGTTTTTAAAATATTAATCCCCAAAAAAGATTCCAATAAAATAGCTTCTCATAATCAGGGAAAAGTAGCCCCCTCCTGGTCAGGGTGCAGTATATAGAGCACCAGGCCTAGAGTTAGGAAGACTACTCCTCTTGAGTTCAAATCTGGCCTGAGACACTTCTTGTTGTTCATCCTTCATTCTCAAAGAGGACCAATGACAGCAGGAGAGTGATGTCTTGACTTGCGAATGAATTGGATTTAAGCGAGGCAGAGCTGCGTAGTCATCAGCCTCACTCTCTCGTCTGGAGCCATCGGGATCCAGTGGCAAAATATAGGTCAGGCTAATTGGAGATGGCCCCGGATGCAATGGAAGACCTTGGCCTTTTAAAACTAAGGTCTTTCCCGGGTCTCAGCTTGTCTGAGGCAATGCCTATTCATTAATTGAAGATAAGAATTGGGGCAAAAAAAAAAAACACAGCCTAGACAGATGGTCTAGTTTGCCTCCATGAAAAGATCAGTCTGAGAGGAGTAGACCTTCAGAGTTTCAACAGAAACAATTGCTTTTACATGCCCTTAGAGCCATCGAAACCCAAAACCCAGAGCACTGTGCCTACAGTCAGTAAGACTCATCTTCCTGAGTTCAAATATGGCCTCAGACACTTACTATCTGTGTGATCCTAGCAAGTCACTTACCCTTGTTTGCCTCAGGTCCTTATCTGTTAAATGAGCTGGAGAAGGAAATGGGAAACCATTCAAATATCTTTGCCAAGAAAACCCCAAAGAGGGTCATGAAGAGTCAGACACAAATGAAATAATTAAACACCAAAGTCCCCTCCTACTGATAATAACATTTCATCACTAAGAGAAACCCCCATTGTAAAGACTATTTACCTCATGCTGAATGGAGTCTTAGACAGTTACCTGGGACTTGGAGAGGTAAAATTACTTTCCCATGACACACGGCCAATATATGTTAGAGGCAAGATTTCAACCAAGTACTTCCTGATTTCAAGCTAGACCTCTACTCCCTGTATCACATTGTCCCCTCTTCATTTATATAACACTTCGCAATTTACATAATGCATTCTATAATTTAATTTACACACCTCTGTGAGGCATATGATATAACTATTAATAATCCCCATTTTCAAGGTGAGGACCCTGAGGTGCCTGGGTCATAAGCCTAGAAAGGGGCAGGTCAAGGACTGAAACCCAGGACTTCTCATTCTAATCCCATTTCTGTTTTTACTGCCCAATGCTGCACCTCTCCTATAGTAAACATACAAAAAATAGAATGCTAACTGCTACGTAACACTTAGCTTTTACACTCTAGAAAATGAAACAATAACTATATGTCTACAAGCACAATATGAATGAATGCCAGCATTCTTATTCTGGATATCAGCAAGTGATACCAACCATCCTGGACACTGCATCATTGTTTGCTAAGTGGGGGTAAAAATACAAAAAACAAAAACAGAACAACAACAGAAAAAACCCTCTGCTCCTCCAAACACTGGGCCTGAAGTCAGGAAGACCTGTGGCAAAATCCTCAGATTCTTCTTAGCAGTGTGGTCCTAAGCAAGACACAGACACTTAGCTTCTTCCTGCCTCAGTTTCCCCAACTAAAAATGAGGATAATAATAGCACCTACTTCTTAGGGTTATTGTAAACACCATATGAAATTGTATTCATAAAGCACTTAGCACAGTACCTGGCATACACTAGGTACTTCATAAATATTTATTTTCTTCCTTTATTACCTCTTTCCTTTCTTCCTTCCTTCCTTCCTGCAAATGCTGCCAGGAACATAGCATACTTTAATGATAGGTCATGGGATTGAAAGTGGATTTATATAAAGATTTTATTTCTATAGATGCTGTATTTCACTTGACATAGCCTTTTATACCTATTCTATTCATACACTATAGTTATTATATATTGCACAGTTTTGCTATTGGTACATATGTTATGTCCTCTATGATAAAGTGTAAATAAACTCTGTGAGGTCAGGGATCTTGTTTCACTGTAACCAGGAAACATGAATTGCTCTCTTATCTATTCAAATTATGGTCATTGTCACCCTGAGCCCAGAGGAAAATAGTGACTCAAAGAAATCCCTTAGTGATGTGGGTCCTGAGAACTGCCCCTTCCCCTTCTACTTGGGAACCCAGTATCTGACTGTCACTACTTCTTCCTCCTTGCTATGGTGCAAGACTCGGGAAAGGCCAAGGGAGACATGTGGGGATTTGAGCATGGATTCATGGAAGACAATAAATAGGGTAAAGGCAGAGCATCACAACCTCCAAAAAGGGGTATGCTGGATTGTTATACACATATGTTTTTCCTCTTCTTCTCTGACCTCTGAGATTTGAACCATTTCTCTTGTAAACAGGTCATTCAATTTAGGAAAGGGAGAGAGAAAACAACCAAGGGCTAATTCATCCTCCACTCAGCTCTTAAACACACACTCGATAAATTCTAGTGGCTCCCTATCTCTCACCTCCAGAATCAAATATAAAATCCTCTGTTTTGTATCCAAAGCCCTTCATAACCTATCCCTCTGACCTTTCTAGTCTTCTTACACTTTACACTCACCCTTTCCCCACATACTCTGTGTTCCAGTGACACTGGTCTTCTTATTCCTCCATCAAATCACTCTATCTCCCAGCTCTGGGCATTTCAGTTGCCCTTCTCCATGCCTGAAATGCTCTCCCTGTTCAACTATACCTTTTCTAGTTCCCCAGATTCCTGCAAGTCCCCCCTTTTACAGGAAGTCTTTCCTGATCCCTCTTAATTCTAATGTCTTCCTTCTGTTGATTTTCTTCAGTTGATCTTGTTTGAACATAGCTGTTTACATGTTGTCTCTCTTATTAGAATGTGAGCTCTTTGAAGGTAGGGACTCTCTGGCCTTTCTTTGTATCCCCAGTATTTAACACAGTGCCTGGCATGTAGTAGGTGTTTAATAAGTGTTTGTTGATTGGCTGACTGACACAGGTCATGAAGCCACTCATCTTTGCCACTATACCCAGAACTAAAAACAGGGAAGGCAGTTCTCTAGCACTATGTTAAGAAATCAGTCTCATCCTGAGGCCTGAGATGTAAGTGTGCATCTGAAGCAGTACTGAACCGGCAGCTACCATGAAATTTCAGTATTTAGTGAGATGGCTGAGAGACCATCTACCTCCCCACCCTCTTTTTTTCCTGGCCTACAGAAATCACCTGAAATGAGACCCAGACACACAAGTCTTTCTTTTGATGTTCTCCATTACCTTTAACAAAACCAGGATAGCTTTGGAGGGATGATAGAAATGCATACTCCATGAGGAAAGCACTCAACAATGTTCTTACAATGTTGGTGTTAAATAAACCATGTGGTTTCACAAAGTGAACTGCTTATGCAAAAATTTAACTATAGAGGATCACGAGTGAGGATGGGAGATCCCAGACAAGTAGGAATATCATGATCTTAATAATCAAAATGATACTGAACAATTATCCTTGTGATTGCATGTATCATATAATCTTATGTTATTAACATGTATGTAACAGACCTGTTGTTAGCAAAGACACTTGAAGAATGCATTTTGCTTTACCAAGTCAATTTTTTTAAATTAATAGACAATAAATATAATAGGCTTTCATATTAAATTACATTCAAATTCGATAAGTATTAAGCACTTACAAGTACAAGACCCCATACTAACTAGGAATATAAAGATATGACAAAATTAGTCTCTACCCTCAACAAACTTCTCTTTAGTTGGATATACAAAGAAATAAACGGATAAGTACACAATAATTTGTTGAGGGAAAGATGACAAACTGAAAAGTCCGTACTTTATCTTTGAGGAAAAAAGGAGCCAGTGAAGATGCTTGAGGAGAAGAATCACACAATCAGACTTTTACTTTAGGAAAATTGTTTAAGCAGCTATGTAGGGGATGGATTAGAGATGGAAGAGACTGAAAGTATGGAAACTAGTTAGAAGCATATTACGTTCTTTATACTTCTCAGATAATTACCTGACTGAAGATGTGGCATACTATAAAAAGTTATTTATGAAAGTCTGCTTATGTCCTCATATTTTTATCAAGGATTACCTTACTGGATGCATAAGTTATTCTCAAAAAGATGTCATCATAATCATCATAGTGATAGCTAGTGTTTGCATAGCACTTTAAGGTTTGCAAAGTGCTTTACAAATTCACGACAACCCTCAGAGGTAAGTGATATTATACCTATTTTATGGATGAAGGAACTGAAACAAAGACAGGTCAAATGGCTTACAGATCACACAGCTAGGAAGTGTCTGATACTGGCTTTTAATTCATCTTCCTGACTCCAAGTCCAGCACTCTATCTATTCACTGTGCCATCTAGCCGCCCTTTAGACTTTACAGAGATCAGAAAGCAGGCATATTGATCAGCAGTTAATGGTGGTTTCTTAATCACCTTTTTGGAGGAATAATACTATCTGATCTCTTTTGGAAACATTCAATACTTCCCTGATTCAACTATTAAAAGCATCAATTAGGTAACACATTCAAAATTTTACCATTTTCAGTTTGTATTTTATCTATGTGTATTTGGTATGGTTCTGATATTCTCCCCAACTTTATCTTAAATGCCGTATCCATTTCCTCATCTGGCACACTGGGGACAGATAAACTACTATTTAAATGCTGGCATGTCTACTTTATTTTGTATCTATCATCTTTATTACAGTCACATGTATAAATCCTCCTGAAATAAGTTTGTCTTCATGCCACGCTTTTTACAAACTCATTTTCTCTTTCAACATACTTCACTATTTTGTGTCTTGGTAACTGTTTGCAATCTGCCATGATCTTCCTCCATGATGTTTTGTAAGTGAGTTTGTATTCTAAACTGACTCTTCATTTGTCTTCAATTCTTTATATTGGGAAGGATAGCAGGTGTCTATTGGCTAATGTGGTTTCTGAGCTCTTTGTCCTCCTCACTGTGGTGATTGTTTTTCATGTTAAACTTCTGTACGAAAAGGTGATAATCAGTGTCAATGTCTCTTACCTTAGTCATTGCCAATTATTCAGTGTCAATAGCTTGTTCGAATATATCAGGATAGAATAGTTGTATTTGCATGAAGTGTCCTTTATTCTAGCTAAGGTATTCATTTTGACCTTTGTTCTAACTACTTAATGATCTGAATACACATAAGCTACTGATTCTAATCTTTCTTCTGCAAGGGTGACCAGTCTTTTCCTGTCTGTTACAGTTTAATTATTTTCATTTTTTGTGATGTCCAATGTTCACATCAGTATCTTTTGAGCATCAAGAAACATTTACGCTATACATAGGCATGAGGCTTCTGACTAGTATTCAAACCTTTGACTCTTTTCATTTCTTAACCTCGTACTGTATTTTCTAACGTATTTTTACTGTCATTCTCTGAACCCACGTTCACATTGAAGTCATCAAGTGTCAAGGCATATAGTAACTTGGTCTGGATCTTCTTGTAAGGTTCTAAATAGAATTCTTCTCTTTTATCCTAAGGGAATAAGCTGCAATTATTTCTATAGTGGTTCTTGCTCATGCTCATGAAGAGCAATGAAATGATGACCAAATGCCCCATGAATTAATGCCTCTGGTTGCCTTTGGGTTCAGGAAATCAACTCTAACTCTTTGATTTTCCTCTCCAAGGAGAGCTCAAAAGCTAATCTTCCATTTATCTTAAAGTCAAGAGGAATGTAGGTCCTTATGAATAAACTCTAAAATGCACCTAAGTTGGAGGTTTCATGGTTCTTTTATTTCCCCAGTAAGTAACTTTCTCTCATTTTCTACTCTTTCCAATTTAATAAGACTGTCTTTCTTGCTATCTTAGATTTCATTGAAGCTATTCCTATGACTTATATTCCTATATTTTTATGACTTCAAGTTTCATTTATAATGAAAATACCAATGTCGATATGATTCGGTCCCAACAAAAATATTTCAGTGCATTAGGTTTTGGACCAATTTCATACTTAATTTACCAAAAGTTAAATTAATGGTTGTGGATTGTCTAAAACCTTTATGCCCTCTACTTTTTCTGTTACTTTGCCCTGGTCATTGAATAAGCACAAAAGGGCCTCACAAGACTACTGGCCACTTGGTGCTTTTCTTTGTTTCATAAGATGCTATTTCCAAAGAATTCATCACCTAATGGCTAGCCTCCTGGTGATAAGCTTCTACACATTGAGCAGCAGATAGCTGGTAACTAGAGCCATACTTTCAGCCTTGGTAAGAAATAGCTAGTTTTTCACTTCCACAAAAGGCACGTGAAACTTAAGGAATGCAATCTACTGGTTAGGTGGAAGTTGAACAAAGGAAGCCATAGAGTAGTATTGATGGGTGAATAGACTAACTGGCTGGTGAAAACTGGTTCTGAAGTTAGGTGTAGATTAACATATCAGCATGCCAAGCAAAAGGTGTGTTTTGCACACCCAAATAAGGGCAAAAGTAAATAAGGGCCTGGGTCACTGCAGTGTGGGGAGTGGGAGATATAAAAAGGGATTGTAACTGGGAAATTAGGTACTTCAGATTGGCTGTAACCTCTGTAGCATCCAGCCAATGGGGAAACAGGGGAAGGAAATTCGAATCAGGAACAGGGAATAAAAAGCTGTGTATTTGCCTTGAATATGTATGCCCACATGTGGGACACTGGCTAGGTCATTAATAAAAGCTCTTCCTGGTTCAAACAATGGCTTCGTGGAATTTTTGGTAAGACATTTTGCTGCTTACAGCCTCCAACTTGGTAGCCTATGCTGCGGCTTACTCTTCCCTGGACTAGGCTTTGAGAACCCAGGCCACCTCCACAATGAGGCATCAAATTAGGACTTTTGTGGAGGGCTTTACACACACTAGGAACCTAATAAATTCTTAATGAATGATCAAATGATTTGAGCCATCTGAATTTACATGATAAAAAGCCATTATCATAAGATATTACTATTTACATTATCAAAAGGTATTACTTTTAAATTTTTGTTTTGAGAATTTTTTTGAGATTTTCATGATAACCCTTGAGATAACTGGAAATAACTTTAAGTATTATAAATATTGGGTTGGGAATCACTGTGAAATAATAACAGCAAATCTTTATGCTATTGATTCAGCAATGGCACTCAACCACAAGTCTACAGACTGTTATTTCACTTGGCTACAGTAGAGTAATAATGGAATCAAGGTCATGGGTTTGTTCACCATCTGGGTGAGTAAGTTTTACTCTTTTTTCATGACCACTGGCCACCATCAGGCCCTAATCCAAATCAGCTATATCACAAATACAATTAATTCCTTCCCGGGTCTAAAAGGGAGTCTAGCTAGAGAATGTGAAGGGATCAATGCAAGGCCATCACCACAAATAATAAAACAACTCAGAATCCATGCCCTTCTGATTGTGGTTCATTAGTATTACTGTTACATGTAAGGTATGATGTTTTTTAAAAGAAAGCCAAAATGAACAGATGGGCCACATTGGTTTATTTCCCTCACCATATGCCTCCTCCTATCTGTTGAGTTGTAAAGAAAAATGTTAGCTACCTAGATGTACTTTGTTCCTGACCAGGTTTTTTTATTTAATCCAAAAGCTGAGTTAAGCATTTTACAAGTCACTCCCAAGTAGTTAGGTACTTAGGAAGACATATAACTTATTTTAGGTCAGCAGGAACTCATTCCTGTAGCAGGACAATTAATGGCCACCTAGTGGCCTCCTAAGTATCTAACTTACTTCCAGGGAAAGCTTCTACACTATTAAGAATATAGAATAAGGGATGCATCTTTGTGAATTTTTAGGTGAATAAATAAAAGTTCGCGACTAGCCATTAACAGCATCATAGAACCAACCCACACTAGAAAAATTCTTTTTAATTTAAAAAAAAATTGAATTGAATTTTGACTGGTAGTATAACTCCCACTTCAGTGTGCCACTGTATCAAGAGCCAGAGAAACATCATTCATATTGTTAGTTTGCACTCTTTTTTTACTGATCCCAAGTTACAGCCTTCACTCCACTTTGCATCTACTGCTCTGCTGGTTTCAATTCCCCAGAACAAAATGCTCCTTCCAGGGTAAGCCCATCATTTCTAAACTCACCCCTATGCTGCTAACTCAATTGACACTACTTCTATCAGTCTCCTCTCCCCTCTGAATGGAGGGCAGAGTACCAGACTCCTCCCACTGCCTTCTTTTGCAGAGGACAGGAACTGAACTCTCAGCTCACTCCATCTTGTATCTATCTGCTACTCTGCCTTGTATCAACTCCACAGAATAAGATGCCCCTATACCAAGTACCCTCTAATATCCACAAGTCCTCCCTCCCTTTTACTGTCCATTTATGTATGTTGTCTCCCCATTCGGATTGTAAGCTCCTTTAGGGCAGAGATTGTCTTTGTTTCTATTGTCTCCTCAGCACTTGGCATAGTGCCTGGCACATAGAAGGTGCTTAATAAATGTTTAGTGGATTGCACTGAATTGAATTGGATTGGATAACCACATTTCCCTTGTACTCCTACAAAGGCAAAGATCACTTCCCAGTGGTCTACTTTTTCAATTTTTTTAATTCAATGCATCATTTTTTAAATCAGGCCCCTTCAGGGAAAGAATGTGTGATTGTCTTTTCAGGGAAGTTCAGAATTGCTCCTTAATCATCTGGGAGAAGAACAGTTTAGAAACTCTATTTTGGACTCTAATTTGTAGTTCCCCTTCAGTTCTCTGACATTCTGTTCCTTTACCTTTCATTTGTCCAGGTTAAGGGAAACTGCTGGAAAGGAAGAGCTACATCACTTCCCTTCATTAAGGAGCACTTCAGTCAGATTGCAAGTGCTAAGCAAAGTGGGCACCAGGCTAGATCATTCAAGTCCTAGCAGGTATGACAGTTCAGCACCCTTTCATTAAAATAGAAGTACACTGTTCTCCCTTGCCTGCAAACAGATATCTCTTAGACCAGGGAAATAGTACTGTACTACAAGGTGTAGAGGAATGTGGGTACTTACGAATAAATTCTGGAATTCACCAAAGTTGGAGGTTTCATGGCTCTTTTATTTTCCCAGTTGGTAACTTTCCCTCATTTTCCACTCTTTCCAATTTAATGACTGTCTTTCTTGCTATCTTAGATTTCAATGAAGCCATTCCTGTACCTTAACTAAGGGAATTTCTAGTCAATTAAACTCCTTTCTCCTTCTTTATATATAACCCTATAGCTCCAATCCTAGTTTAAAGCCCACTTTCTCTAAGAAAACCTTCTGGACTAAATTTAAAAAAACTTGCAGGATTACATTAATTTTAACCATATGTCTTCCCCCAGTATTGTAATTTAAATGATATATGCTATTTATATAATATATAATAGAGCTTCACCCCAAACTAAAGTTCTAGACCAGTGGTATCAAATTCAAACAGAAATGGAGGGCACTAAGCCATAGGATTTCTGTGGGCCATACATCTGCTTAGAGAAACAAATATTAATGTTATTTATGTTTTATTTTATTTTATTTATTTTGTTAAACATTTCCCAATTTACACTTTAATCTGGTTCATGTCACATTTAGGAGTGCTGTTAGCCAAACCCAGTCAAGGGCTGTGTGTTTGACATTTCTGCTTCAAAATTACATGGACCAATGTCCCAGATTTATCAATGATGAGTAATATTTACTGTAATCTTGCTATAATTTGTGCTCTCACTTTCTCCTCTGCTCTGCCTTAGGGGTATTAGTATCTATTAGAAACAACCCAAGGCTTCTAATCAGCATTTAAACACGGAATTTTTATCTAAGAGAGTAATAAACATGGACAGAACAAATATATCAAACCTTCTAGTGAAAATATAGGAAATATGACTCATCCCTAGGTGAGTGTCATTTCTGATGTCCCCTTTCCCCCTAGAATAGTTCAATCCTCTTAAAGGACTTATGACAACAACTGGAAAAGTCTCAGTCCCTTTTAAAAATGCCTGTGCCATTAAGTAGGATCTTTTTAGTTGCCCAAGAATACTTTTGGGTAGGTCACACATCTTGCTAAATTATCAAATGGCCTCTTGTCTGCAACTTTATCCCATCTTACCCCACTACCTTGCTTATTCAACTTAGCTCTACTAGTTGCCTATAGTAAAGCTTCTTCATCCTCCTGATTGGTTTCATGACATCCAAACCTACTGCAGTCTCCATACTTTCCTGCCTTCTTTCTTCCTCTCTCCTCCCAGAAGTCCATGCTTTGTGCCTTTCTGCCACATGCCATGTTCCTGCTAACATCATGTCTGCTATGACATATACTGCATACACCTCACTGATTTTTTATGGCCCTAAAAAATAACAGGAAAAAGGAGGAAAGAGTCTTGCTGATTCTCCTGAAAAATATTGCATTTATAAATCTTTTATTCTAAATTATGTCATTATATTTTACCAAATTAGAAGAGTGACAGTTCAGATCATGTCATTTTAATGACTTTTAACCCATGTTAAAGATCTCTAATATAACTTGTATGTACAAAGAGGTGCTATTACCAGTACCTCCCTTATTCATGTAATATAATCTGATATGAATGATCAAATCACTTGATGAGTTAGTTTATTTAAATTAGCACAGGTGGAATATCTACATGTGATATACATATTGCCTATACTAACTTAAACTGATGTACTGGAATCATTTCCTAAAGCTATTTAACTACAGAAAACAGTTACCATGAGGAGGAAGATAAAAACTTGCAGAAACCACCTTAGGTATCAAACACTTAATCTTGCTAGATGGACAGACGTTACATCCAAGGGTAGTGTCCAGAAGGCCCACAGTTGAGCAAAGAGAGAAAATGACCAGCACACAGGCACCACAACAGAATGCTCTATTGAATAGAGAAGTTTTATGAGGCAAGTTGTCTTTTTAGCAATTTATATGGCTTTTTCATTGTGATTTTCCAGATCTATTGCAGAGTGTCCCGGTGAGTTATAATGGAAATAATATGACTCTGGAGACAGATGATCTCATTTTTAATCCCAAGTATGCTATTTACAAACTATCTGACCTTGGGCAAGTTATCTAAACTCTCTAGACATCCATTTTGTCATCTATAAAATACAGGGATAGAACCAGATGAGCTCCAAGGTCCCATGCAGACTAAAATTCTATGATGACTTCCCAACTATCAACCTTTGCAGAAAATTATTTTAGATACTTGTCTAATTCTTGGTTCTGGTTTCCCTATGATTTGGCCCTCAGTGCCTGTTAATTTCCCTTAATAATCAACACATATTGGCCCAAAAGGGCCCTAGTATTTACACAAATGTGTTCTTCTCACTGGGACCACATGAGAGTGTGGTCAGGGATAGGGTTGACTATGGCCTCAGGCCGAAAGCCGTTTATTATACTGGCTAAGATTCTATATGGTACAGTGCAGATGGGACCATTTTGGTTAAAGCAAGAAATGTTCACAGAGGAAAAGTTTCTCTTCAGGGAAGACCATGATTAGAGGATTCAGATTATATAAAGCAAGTAGATGGGTTATTGGAACAACAAACATAAAGTACAAGATTAGCAGTCAGTCAAAGCAAGAGGTCCAACTAAAGACTAAAAATCAACAATGTGATATCCTTGAGATCGAGAAATCAAGCAGAAAAACATGATATTAAGTCAGGGTTCAATTAAAAGAAAAATAAATGTCCAACAAGTTTGAGCTTAAGCAACAGGAACAAAAAGCAAATAAACAATTCATGAGTTCAAATGAAGTGAGTGTACCTACAACATGACAGAAAGAGCACTGCATTAGGAGTCAGTTTTTCTTCTGCATTTAGGCCTCTTGTTGTTTGCTGTTCACTTATTTCAGTCATGTCTGACTCTTCATGACCTCATCTGGGGATTTCTTGGCAAAGATGCTAGACTCCAGCTCATTTTTACAAATGAGGAAACTGAGGCAAAAAAGGTCACACACCTAGTAAACCCCTCTCAGGGGCTCACTATATTGGTAACAAGCAGTCTAGACATTCAATTAGCTTTAACCTTAATGCTAGAAGTCTCAAGCTCAAGGGATTTACCTGCCACTGCTTCTATATAAGTAGGGATTATAAGCATGTGCTTCCATTCCTAGCAACAAAGAAAACTATGTACCAGATATAAAATAATTTTAATTGAATCTACAGCACAAAAAAAGAGAATGCCAATAAGACAAAACCCTTATGAATTAATGCCCAAGAATGCTAAAGTATTCACTCAACTTCTCTCCACCCCCAGACTTCATTCTCCCAGCAGAGAAGTCCAGGGATATACCCATTAGAAAAAGGGAAATAGTTATAAGTGAGTGATGAAAAAATATAAGGAGGAAAAGAGGCTAAAATCCCAATTTCATGCCAAAGACAATTCAATAAAAACCCAGAGCACAAACAGATAGATGAACAGAGAAGGTCCTAAAATTAGAAGGAAGGTCAAGGTCAAAAAGGTTATAAAGCCTTTTTAACAAATATTTCAAAACAAAAGAAAGTTAATGAATACCTGGTAAAACACAGTCTCTTGTAGGACCTTAAGAGAGCATAGAACAATAGGAAATTCCAGAATGGTTCAAAAGAAAAATAAAAATCCATGAGAAAAGAAATTAAGAATAAATATGTCAAAAGTTTACAGTTTGCAATGTAGTAATACAAAACTGAATTAGCAGATTAGAAAAAAATAAATCCATAGTAAATTTTCTTCATAGAAGAAAAAGAAATATTAATTGATTTGGCATTTTAAAATACATCAAATGGCAGAAAATCTGACAGAAGGGAAGTAAAAGGCAACGAGGTTAAAAGAACACATAATACTTACACAAGGCAAATCCACTGACTTTGAAAAGAGGATGTGCAGAAAAAAAATTAAGGATCATAACTTTTCCAAAATAACATGATAACTCAAAAAGACTTAAACAAAATACTGGAAATAATATAAGAAAATTACTCAGGACTTATGAATAAAGAAAGCAAAGTATGAATCTAATGAATCCACAAATCACCTTAAGGAAAAAAAATATTAAAGATGTATGCTTTAAGCTAAGACACATAATGATTAAATGTAACAGTTATGATGACAAGTTAAATTTTCTGAAAGTGGCCAGGAGAAACATCTTCTAACATAGAGGAAAGGACTTCAAATCATAGGAGATTATTTTACTCTCTCTAAATACTGTAAAAGGGAAAGAAATAGTATATTTCAAGAAGCAAAATAGCTCAAACTTCAAACCCTCTTACATGTTGATAAGTTTTATTGAAGGTATTTTCTTTGTTATTATAAGTGATGGCTGAGGTGGGAAATGTTGAAGTGAGACTGTGCAGTGGGGAATGTAGAAGATTAATACATAGAGTAGGAAATGAAGGTGGCTAAAACAAAAGATATCAATAAGATTTTTAAATTTTTTTTAAATTATGGGATGACATAGACCAAATCACACAAGATGCAAAAATCACTATTTTGGTAAAAGGAGTACTCATGCTAATGACTTTATAAATCTTATAGATTATTAAAACAATATAGGGAAGTTCAAAAAACAAGTGACAGCCCTAAAGGAAAAAGTTAAACAGAGCATTATGTGGTCCAAACTTATGGTTGAAATGTTTGTTTCCTTCACTGGTGATTTGCAAAATTAAAATGACTTTCAGAAATTAGAAGAATCTTTATGATAGAAAATGTGTGATCTCACCATTACTGCTTCATATAGCTTTAAAAATGCTACCTAAAGCAAAAACAGAAGAGAAAAATAATAGAATAAGCACTGGCAAAGAAACTATTACAGTATCTACATTTCCAGATGGCTTATTTAGAAAATCCTAGAGGCAACAAAAAATTATCATTACCAGTAATAATTTTAGTAAAATAACAGGATATGAGAAACACTACAAAAATTCATGTCTATACATTATTATGAAAAAGCAGAAGAAATTGATAAAAAGGAAAATGGCATTTACAATAATTGGATATTGACTTGCAAAGATATACATAATATCTTTAAGGAAATAATTATAGATTTTTTAACAGAAATAAGAGAAAGATAAGTAGAGAGATGTACAAAGTGCAACGCAAGCCCAAGACAATAGAGTTAAGAAAGTAATCCTACCTAATTAAATTATAGATTTAAAGCAATACCAATTAAAAGATCAATAGGATATTTCATAGAATTGTTTAAAATAATATATTCTATATACAAGGATAAATAGTCAAAATTATCAAAGAAGATTGGGAAGAAGGAAAAGAAAGAGGATTTGTACTGCCAGACTTTAAATCATAATATAATAAGTACTTAGCAATAGAAAATTTAGATAAAACAGTAGAATCAAAGCTACAATGTACCAGTGTTTGACTGGGACAGCATGGTAGCACAGTGAACAGAGGGACTGGGCCTGGAGAAAGGAAAACTCATTTTCCTGAGTTCAAACCTAACTTCAAATACTTACTAGCTGTGTGACCCTAGGCAAGTCACTTGACCTGTTCGCTTCAATGTCTTCATCTGGAAAATGACCTAGAGAAGGAAATGGAACCACTCCAATATCTTTGCCAAGAAAACCCTAAGTGGGGTCACAAAGAGTCAGACACAACTAAACAACAATAGTGTTTCATCAGTTGAACAATAAATAACAATAGGTAAGTCTTATTCAGTAAAGTTTTAAGAATAAATCAGTGTCTAATGTTTTATAAAAATACATCCTAAATGGATAATTGATCTAAATATAGTTTAATAATTAGAAAATAGATAATTATGCAGTACTGGAGCTATCAAAATTGTAGAAAGGTAAAAATGTTGTAGCTAGTCAACAAAAAAATTATTTGAGATAAAAAATGAATTTGAGTATGTAAATACAAAGACCTTTTACAACAAAAGAAATGCATCTAAAAAAAGAGAAATAGAATTGGTGAATATCTTTGTAAAACATTAATGATAAAATTTTATGTCTAAAAACTATAATGAATGGTTAGAGATTTATGAGCAAGATCTATATCTACTACCAGTTGCCTTGACACCCAGACCAAAGACAGAGAATACTCAATCCATTCAGTTCCAGAACTCTCAAGCTTGGGACCATGTTGTCTTGATTGGAGAGTGCTTCGAACAACCTTCCTTGTCACTATACCAAAGAGCTATAGAACTGTGCATACCCTTCGATCCAACAATAATACTACTAGATCTGTATCCCAAAGTGATCATAAAAAGGGGGAAAGACCCATATGTTCAAAAATATTTATAGCAACTCTTTTTGTGGTGGCAAAGAATTGGAAAATGAGGGGATGGCCATCAATTGGGGAATGACTGAACATGTTGTGGTATATTAATTTAATGGAATACTATTGTTCCATAAGAAATGATGAGCAGGTAGACTTCAGAAAAACCTGGAAAGACTTACATGAACTGATGCTGAGTGAAGTGAGCAGAGCCAGAAGAACACTGTACACAGTAATAGCAACAATAGCGATGACTAACTTTGGTAGACTTAACTCTTCTCAGCAATACAAGGATCTAAAACAATTCCAAAGACTCATGATGGAAAATGCTATCCACATCCAGAAAAAGAACTAGGGAGTCTGGATGCAGATCAAAGCATACTATCTCTCTCTCTCTCTCTCTCTCTCTCTCTCTCTCTCTCTCTCTCTCTCTCTCTCTCTTTCATTTCTTCATTCTCATGATTTTTCCCTTTGATTCTAATTCTCTTTTACAACATGACTAATGTGGAAATATGTTTATATGATTGTACATGTATAGCCTATATCAGATCGCATGCCATATTGGGGAGGAGGGAGCAGAAGGAAGAGGAGAAAATTTTGAAATCAAAATCTTATAGTAATGAATGTTGAAAACTAAAACCAAAATTAAAAAAAAAACAACCCTCCCTGTCTTCTCATTCTAGAACCATAATCAAATCAGTTGCTACCAGAGAGCAAATTTATTCTAGAAAGTATTGACATGTATGGCTCCACTCACTATTCCTGTAACTTTCCTAACCAAAATATCCCTTTCTAGGGAAAATATATGCATTATATTCCACTATTGGATGATAAGATTAGCACATAATAAGTTCTTAATAAATGCATTTTCAATCAATCTATTCCCAAATGGATAAATATTCCAAAGAGATAAAAATTACTAATAACTACAAGAGAAAATGTTCAAACTCCTTAATAAAGACATGCAAATAAAAAAAAAACAACTCTAAGATGCCAATTATTAGATAGACAAAGATAGCCAGAAACAATAAAATTCCTTGGTGGGGATAAAGATTTGAAAAAGCAGGCACATTTTATTTCACTGGTAGTTTAGATGTGATACAATCTTTTTTTCAAAAGTTTTATGGATTCATATAATGTGTTACAACACTTTCATCCCATTATTGGAACCATATCCCAAGATAAGTAATCTCCTGCCTCCCAAAAACTCTTCTCTCTCCACCTAGAGCCATGCTGCTGAAAGCTTCCAACTCTAATCTATGGTTAGATGAATTATTCTGTGTGACTTTCCCCCTCCTCATTCCCTTTTCCACATTGCTTGCCTTACCCCACCACCCCATTCCTGTCCCTGCCTCCGTATACTACCTCCTTTTTCACTGCATGTCTGTATTTTCTATGCTTATTCTCTCCTGTACCTTCTGTGCCTTATTAAAATGTAATTGACACATTATTCTCCACTTCCATCATGGTCTTTCCTGGAGAGCACCCAAAAAACTGGGTTTGCCCAACCCACTTCATAATTCCAAAAGTTAATTAATAATTCACACATGTTCTTGAGGTAGAAGAAAGGACATGAACCCTTTGCTATACCTTCACCAAAATTCTAGTGAGGGAGAACTACTGCCATATGGAAGAGTCAAAGGAAAAAGAGAGGGAAAGGCAATGCCACTCCCTTTCAAAGGTCCACTAAGTGGGCCACATATTTTGGCTTAGCAGCCAATTCTATTTGACATTGCTTTGATTCAGCTTCTTCCCCCCATCTCCACTCCAGCTGTTATGGAATGGAAAACCAGAGGAACACCAAGCTTCTCTACATCATCCCAAAATTTACAAGTTCTTCAGGAGAAGACTGCATATTTCCCTAGAAGTGGCTAAGTCAATACATCATACACTCCAAGGGATGCAACTCCCCCCATTTGTTTATATTTATGTAATATTTCCCTTGATATAATTAAGATTCTTGAAAGCAATAATTATTTTGTTTTTGTCTTTTTTATCCCCAGTGCCTACCACATAATAGGCACTTAATAAATGTTTATTGATTGATTTCTAGCCACTTGATTCTAATTACAAGCATCTCAAATATTCACAGGAGGACTATTGAGGACCCATTTTACCACCCTACCCTAAGTAAAACTAAGAACTTTTAACCTTTACAATTCTCCCAGGAAGCTGTTTTGACCTTCAATGCTTTCAATGTTTCAAGCTGATTCTCAAATTGTCATGTCTCTTTTACTAGAGATTAATGAATATGATATCCTTTTGGAATTGAAAAGATACTTTAGAGGAACCTAGCACATCACTGCTCTCCCCTAACATTTTTTCCATAGCAATAGCAAATACATCTAGCATGAACAAAGGCCAAAGTAAATAGGTCGGCAACAATTAGGCAGTAACCCTTCAAATTCCTCTAATTCAAAAACTTACTTTGGCGTATTGTGCAGACAAATTAATCCTCGAAGAGACATGACTGTCTTCATGATTTACTTTCAACAAAAAAATTATAATTGCTGTACCAAATTTGGGGGAAAGTATTTTAATTCACAGTGCTGGAGACTTAAAGCTCATTACCTGACACAAAGCACTCATATCTAAGAGAAAGAGAAAAGGGAAGCTGATCTCCACCACCAACTTTTGGGAAGGAAGTTAAGGAATGTGAACAGACTGGAACAAATCATTTTAATCAAAGAGATTATTTTAATAAATGTCAAAGAGTTGATATTTTGGTTGTATGGGGAAGAGAGATTTTTTTAAACTACGTTTTTTGGTTACTTAAGATACTTCTATGTATGTATCCCAATGATGAAGCTAATGACTACATTTTTAGTAATTTCATTATATAACATCAGCATTAAAGAAATAAAATGAGCCAGACCAGTGATATAAAAAAGTAGACTCACATTTTCCAAAAGCTAGGCACATTGGAAAAATCTTTTTTGTTACAGTGTCAGATCACTAAGCTACAATTTAGCAAATTGGTATACCACTTATTTTTAGAATTAAATTTTAGAAAAATAGTAGAAATTTACAAAATGTTCTCTAGGCATCTTTTTTTGGGCTAGGCAATGGGGTTAAGTGACTTGCCCAGGGTCACACAGCTAGCAAGTGTCAAGTATCTGAGGCCAGATTTGAACTCAGGTCCTCCTGACTCCAGGACCAGTGCTGTATCCATTGCACCACCTAGCTGCCCCTTCTTCAGGGGTCTTGAAGTAATATTTTCATGCTTTGATGAATTTGTGATATCATCAATGTGAGCAATCCTGCCAATCCATCCATGCCTTCTTATCCTTTGTGGCTTTTTTCCCCATGTATTCCCATAAATTCCGCAAAGAAGATCAACTCAAAACACCAGGTACCTTTTCCTACAACAAAAGTTTTTAACCTTTTTTGTGTCATGAACCTATTAGGCAGATGGATGGTGCAGACTGAGCCTGGAATCAATAAGACCTGAGTTCAAATCTGACTTCAGATACTTACAACCAGTGTGACCTTTCATAAATAATTTAATCACTATTTGCCTCAGTTTTCTCAACTAACAAATTGGGATAATAATAGCATCTGTCTCACAGGGTTATTGTGAGGATCAAATAAGATAATGTTTGTAAATGCATAAAATAAAATACATAGAATTAAAAAGGAAATCAATAATATTTGAATAGCATCATTAAAATGGGGTTAAAAAAAGACAAATTCACAAACCTTTTTCTCTAAATCTCTTGACTTTGCATAGAAATCAGGTGAGTATGCTGGCTGGCTGGCCACAGCTTTCCTTATATGACTGAACCACTTCTTTTTCCTTTCAGATTTTCTCTGATAACATCCTACAATACTTCTCTCACACATTCTTTGCTGATGATAGATTCCCATGGCGTGCTTTCATTCACCCTCCTCTTTTCCATTGCCCTTTGAGTTACTTGTAATCTGAATTCCTTGGAGACTTTGTAACAAAGGACTTTTTAAAATTTACTCTATATTTTGTTTCATAGATTGAAATAAATAATAACAAATTTTCAAAGTTCTTCAATTTAATTAATAGATCCATAATAATTTGAATATTTAATGTAGCTTCCAAAATGGCTTACTCCCAAAAAAAGTAACCAACATGCTTTGCCTGAAACATATATCTTCCCAATAGATGTATAACTTCTCCAAACAGTTCTGACCTAGTCAGACATATGTAAAACAAAGAAAAGTCTAATCACATTATTCCCTTTTTTTATATGAGAAATGTACCTCATGTTTCATGCTATCCAACTGAGATAATACACAAATCAGCACAAAATCAATTTCTCAGCTATGTGTGAATGAGCAGCTTTGGCTCTTTGACATAGGGATTTTTCCCAAGGTATGACTGATGATCATCTTTAGCACACAAGCAAGCCTACAAATAACATAGTTCCTTACCATTAAAACTCGGGTGACACTTTGTTTCCATAGTTGTCTCCTACCAGTCCTAAACATTGCAGAAATCTATATGTCTTGTAGATTGGCCCGTCAAGTTAATTTTCCCTCAATAGTCTTGTAACACCCAGGAGATTTAGCCTGTTCATCACACAGCAATTTTTTCAAATGAGGAGTCTTCCCAAGGATGTGCTAGTTTTAAATCCAGCTCCCATGTCTTGAAGTCAGAACTAATCTGCACATATTGTTTACAACATAAATTAATTAACAACTAAAAGTCAACCTCTAAGACCTCAAAGTAATCTCCCTTTCCGAATTTCTGTCATTGGTTAACTCCTGTGTTCAACTGCTTCTGTGTTTGTTGTTAAGGTAATACTGTTTATATGCTCTATTGTTGTGCAAGGCTAATCTCATATTCATTTATATAAACCAACCAAGCCACTTTTAACAGTTCAGTTGCAACACAGCTTTTTCTGATGTCCATTTAATTCTATTAACTTCCCCGCAGTAGGTTCCAAGCCAATAGAGATGCTTGAGTGATTTATTTCACCAATGAAAAATTTTATACAACATCAAAATAGAAAGCAGGAAAGCTAAAACTCCAAACAAATTTTTCAAATTGAGAAATTAGGGCTGATTTTGTCTAGGCAACTTGGCGTGCACAATTAACTGCCAGCATTGTGACAAATTGTGACTAATTGTCAGATAGGCTAATTGTGACCCAAAGGGACCATTTAATAGCCAAAAAGAACAAGAAGCTCATTTCACATGCAAATGGAAAATTATGTCCATAAATTACTTGTGCTCACACAGTTGCAAATCCAAATAAACTAAGGCATAGCAATTCAGTTCTGCTCAATAACTTGGTCATTCTTACAGTGACAATATCAGTATAAAATCGTTAGAGACATGTTGTGATGAGTTTGTCGCATGAACTATTCCTGATGCAGTGAAGGAGATCAGGAACTTCAGAGAAAGCCTCACAGGGCCTGTTCATTGTATAGGAGAATGCTAGGCTTGGAGTCAGAAAGACAGGTTCAAAACTGACCTCTGATATTTGCTAATCCTGTGCAACTCACATAAGCTATGTGAGATCCAATCTTCTCATCTGAAAACCAGGGGTTTAGACTAGATGGTTCCTAAGTTGCAACCAGCTCTAGATTTGTGACCTTGTTGAAAACAGGATCTTTCTGAGCCTCAGGTTTGCAGGTTCAGGAACTCAGTAGGTAAGAGGATCAGGGAAGATGGTCAAGTACTAGGGCATAGGTCATGCTAAGCAAACTCACGAGAAAGTGATTTATAAACCAGGTTTTTTTTAACTCATAATTTATAAACTAGATTTCCAAAGGTTTTTTTTTTCATTCATAACAAGAAACAAACGTATTAGACTCACGAAGGTCAGTTGTTTTTACAAAATATGTAATCCTGGTTAGTTAGGGACACTCAGAAAACCAGTTACAGTCAGAAGGTTGTTCAATGAGCCACAGATGCAGTCAAACAGTCAACAAGCATTTATTTAGCAGCTGCTTTGTGCCAAACATTATACTAAGCACCGGCAATACACAGAAAAGCAAAGAAAGTCAGTCCCCTTTCAGAGCTCACAGTCTAAGAGGGGAGACAACATGAAATAAATGTGTACAATAAGATATATACAAAATAGCTTGGCGATGATAAACAGAGGGAACTAGCATTAAGGAGAAAGCCTTCTTAGCTTGAAGAAAGTCAGGGACAGATGCCAAGAGATAAAGATGAGGGGGGGACAGACTTCCAGGCAGGAGAGAAAAGCCTTTGAAAAAGTTCCGAAACTGAAGAGAGGGTATCTTGTGTGAGGAATAGCAAGGAGGCCAACGTCATTGGTTTGCAGAGTGCATGGGGATGGAGGAAACAAAGAGGAATAAGGTATAAGACTGGTAAGGTAATAATGAGGCAGATTATGAAGGGCTGTGAATGCCAAATACAGGATTTTATATTTGATTCTGGAGAGAATAGGGATCTACTACAGATTGAAGATATGTGAGAACACAGAGATGGTAAAGAGGGCAATCTATTGGAGGAGGCAGAATAGAATAAGATCACTTATGAATGTAGAGGAATTTGCCTTGGCAAGGAGAAGGGCCAGGTATTCATGCGAGACAGAGGTGAAGGAGATAGTGGCAGAAGTCATCTGGGTGATGTGAGATGAGGAGGAAGAGAGAGGACAGAGCTCTCACCAAATGGCCTGAATTTATTAGACTCAGAGCAAACATATTGGAAGTTTTTAAAGGGGATTATAATCAAGTCTCACAAATTGCCTTTCTTCATTTTAAGAATGTTTCTGTCTAAATAACTAATGTTCTAACATCAGAACATCTCTTCCCTGAATAATGTGAAGAAAATGCTTATGGATTCCTTAACATCCAAATCTCCTATTTCAAAGTTTTATATCAGTGCTCGATAGTTTCTATCATTATATGAATGGAAAGGCCACAATGAGACCATAGTTTATTTTATATTGGGTACAGTTTAGATGAGTGTATCCCTGCTTTTGGTAGATTTTGGTAGAAGCTCTAGTTTTCTGAGAAGTGTCTTTACAAACTAGTATTTTTAGTGTGGATTGATTTCTTAGTATTTTATGTTCATTCACATTATAATGGCATGCAAATTAACTGGAAGAAAGTAAAATAACAGAATTTGCTGACTTATTGAATAACATATTTTATACTGTTAAGAAAATTTAACATGTATTATGTCTTCTAAAACTTATGTCTGACCATGTCACTCCTACTCCCCTGCTCAGTGAGTTTCAGAGGCTCTCTATCACTTCCAGGATGAAATATGAATTCCTCCCATTCTATCCCATCTTCTCCAGTAGATTTACAGCTCTATTATCCCCACTCTTTCACTAATCTTTAATCTTTCCCTATCTACTGGCTGCTTTCCTGCTGCCTACAAACACAACCATGTCTTCCTTATACTTAAGAAAAAAAATCTTATGTGATCTGACCATGCCTCCTAGCTATCATCCTATTTTCTGACCATCTCTGCTAGCAGCCATCCTATATTTCCTCTGTCTTATGTGGCTAAACTTCTTTAAAGAGACATCTATTATCAGGGTCTCCTCTTCCACTCTTCCTCTCTCTCTCTTCTAAACTCCTTGCAGTCTGGCTTCAGACCTCATCAGTCAACTGAAACTGCTGTCTCCAAAATTACCAGTCACTTAACCCCTCTGAGTCTCACTTTTCTCATCTGTAAAACAAAAGAATAGGACCAAATGACTTCTAAGCCACTTTCCAGTTCTCATCCTAGGATCCTAATATGCATTCACTCAACAGAGTTCCATTCAAGAAATTCAAAGCCATCCTTTGGCCCCTACCTGCCATTCAGTGCAGGCCACAACATCCCTAGATTTTGCCACTGAAAATGGCCCACCTATTCTATTTGGATGGCTAGAAAGCCCAGTAGCCTCAGAGATATCTTGAATATTCAATTCAATTCAACAAATGTTTAAGGGTTCATTATGTGCAAAAAAAAAAATGAACAACATAAGACTATTTATCCTCAAAGAGTCTGCAAGTTAAAAGGAAAGGTCAGACATGCAGGTACAGAAATAACTGTGATACAAAATAAAATATATTAATTGCAGAGGAGATATACACAGAGTTATGTAAAATCCCAAAAGGGATAAATTATTTTTATCTGAAGTAATTAGGTGATATTCAAATGAATGTGGGGACATTTTAGACCTTTAAGGATAGGTAATATTTTCATGGGAAGAAATAAGGATCAGTGTGGTAAGGTATAGAAACAAAATGAGTAAATATGTAGAGGTGACAGTGTGTGAAAGGATAGGATTAGGGTAAAAATGAAGTCATCAGCTTTGTGAAGGGCAGGTCCAGAGAATGGCAATATGGAAAGGGGAACAATATAAACTAAGGCTGCAAAAGCAAGTTGTTATGGATTGGGGAAGAGTTCATGACCAAACAGGGAATAGAGAGGATCATGGCAGATAAAACTAAAAGTTCGGTTACATAAAGTTTAAATGTTTTTGTACAAACAAAATCAATGTACCTAAGATTTTAGAAAGGAAACAGTTAACTGAGAAAAAAATCATAGTGTTTCTCTGATAAAGGTCTCATTTCCAAGCTATATAAAGAACTAATTCAAATTTACAAGAAGAAGAACTGTTTTCCAATTGATAAATGGTCAAAGGTTATAAATAATCAGTTTTCAAAGGAAAAATCTAAATTATCATCAACCATATGGAAACATGCTACAGATCACTAACAATGAGAGAATAGCAGACTAAAGCAACTCAGGCTCTTTCTCATGCCCACAAGAGTAACTAAGTTTGGGGGGAGGGGGAGGACAAATGTGATAGTAATATGGGTAAACAGGCACATTAATGCACTGTTGTCAGATCAGTGAATTGGTCTATCCATTCTGGAAAGCAATTTGGAACTATGCCCAAAAAGTCACTAAAGTCTGCAGTGGTACAACTAAAAGGCCTATATTCACAAAGAGATCAAAGAAAGAGGGAAATTACTAATATGTACAAAAATATTCATAACTTTTTTGTGACAAAGAATTGTGAATAAAGGAGGTGCTAATTAATAGAAGAAGAGATTAACAAATTAGGTTATATAAATGGAATATATTGCACCATAATAAATTATAAAAGGGACTATTTCAGAGAAACCTAGTTAAGACTGATATGAAATGATATAAAGTAAAGTAAGCAAAAGTAGAAAGAATGAGTTATGCAATAGCAACAAGTCATAAGAAAAACAACTTTGAAGACTGAGAACTCTGATAAATGCAGGGACCAATCATTATTCCAGAGCACCAATAATGAAGCATGCTAGCCATTTCCTGATAGAAAAGTGATAGACTCAAGATGAAGAATGAAACGTGCATTTTTGTATGTGGCCAATGAGGACATTTTTTTAGCTTGACTATTCGTATTTGTTACAAAAGTTTTTTTTTCCAATTTCAAGGGGTGGGAGGGAAAGAAAATTAAAATTTTATGAATTGAAAATAAAAGCTTTTTTAAAAAGAAAAGCAAGCTGGGGCAGCTACGTGGCGCAGTGGATAGAGCACCGTCCCTGAAGTCAGGAGGACCTGAGTTCAAATCCGACCTCAGACCAAACACTTGACACTTACTAGCTATGTGACCCTGGGCAAGTCACTTAACCCCAATTGCCTAAAAAAAAAGCAAGCTGGAGACAGACTGAGGAAGTTTGAATTTTCTCCAAATAGACATTCAGGCAGCCACTGGTGAAGACATAAATGATTACTTAAAATACGTCAGCCATGGGTCAATATATCAGCCAACAGTCAACTCGCTGCTAATTATAATAGGGCAATTAAAATGTTCTTAAGATTCTCATCAATTATTAATTAGTATATCTTAATAATAATAATAAAATAGGAAGTCTACAAAGGCTAGGAGGCTAAAAATCTTAGGTGCTTGAGCTCCTACCAGCAATGTCCATGGTGGTATCTTAGACAAGATATTCTAGTAAATAGGGGGAAAAAACAGAACAGAAGCAGTTATAGAGAGTCACACAGAACCAATAATTTGACATTCAAGAAGTACAAAAACTGAATGGAATATTTTCAATAACCAGCAAGAATTGCACAATGTTTGTCTCTTTTCTAGAGACAAAAAGTTGTGTATATGCAATGCTAGATTTAATAGACCCTCCCACAAAGATTATAGCTACCATTACTGTATCTCTAAGAGACAATAGAACCATCTAGTCACCATGTAATTATTATTATATTAGTTGGTGAGGGGATTGAGAGTTTAACTGGCATTCTGTAGAGATTATTATTATTGATGGCTGAAAAGAAGACAGAAAAAGGAGCTAAGAAAATTTATTTCCTGAAACAATTAGATTTAATCCTTATCTTTGAAGAAACAATGAAGAGAATTCCTGAGAAAAGACTTTAATTGGTATCCAGAGAGAACTGAATGGTGGGATTGTTTCTAGAATTGAGAAGTTAGCAGTTGTAGCAATAGTTAAAGTAGGCTTTGGCTATGATCTTTCTCACAATATACTTATTGTTAGTAATCATTTATGTCTTTTTTTATTGGTTAAACTATAAATTCATCTAAGCCTAGGAGTTAGGAATTTACATTTTATACACAGAGAGAGAGAGAGAGAGAGAGAGAGAGAGAGGCAGATGGAGACAGACCAGAGATAGAGACAGAGTGGGAGAAAAGAGTAAAAGCTTCTTATAGGAAAAAAGGTTTCTTTACTTGATAAAATAATATTTAATAAATTGAAATGGGGACTCAGACCTAACCAAGACAGTTGTTACAATTTTAGTAATTAATAAGAAAATATCAAAGCTTATAAAGTGGCCTAAGTCAGGAATACCTGAGTTCAAATCCTACCTCAGACATTTAGTTGCTATGTATTCAGAGATAACCTCTTTCAGCCTCCATTTCTTCATCTGTAAAATGGACATAATAGTGCTTCCTTCACAGGGTTGTTTTGAAGATCATATTACATATATGTGCATATACACATATGTGTGTGTATGTAATGCTGTCCAAACCTTAAAACACTTTGTAAATGTTAGTTCTTGTTATTATCATTATTGTGTATCTCTTGATTGCTTTAGAATATGAGAACATTTAAGGAAAATGAGTTATCTATAGAGAGATGATCATCCTGCTGAAGCAATGTAAGGATGGTTGATGAAAACAGAGCCAGATAATCGAATAGGGTTATTTCATCCTAAAGATCCTTGAGGTGCAGATTGCAAATTCTTGCTTAAATGTTGCAACCAACCTGCAGAGTTCACATAGACACACCCCATAGTGCCAGAGACACAGAAGTTCATAATGTGGTAATTTCAAAATGAGCATAACAGTTCAATGTGAGTATTTTTAGCTGAAACATACAAAATCCTAGGAAAAGTGAAAGTTGCCTTGCCACTCTGTAGCCCAAAGTCACTGCTGAGTCCTAGTTCTGTTGGAAGTTACTGGTATGCTTTACCACTTTCTGACTTAGAATCAGCATAATTATTTTTTTCCTAATGGCTCTTGGTCAGCTACTTGCTCAAGTCCTTTAAATTGTTGTTTACACTCTGACTTATCCATTTTAAGAGTGTCTAAGAGCTTTGATCCTGATTCTTGCTTAAAAGCCTGCAGATTTTGGTACTCACACAGAAACTACTAACAATTAAATAGATCTTACAAGCAATTCTAAACACAAGCAAGAAATGTTTGTTGCATTTTTAAAAAAACTTTCACCTGTTTGAAATTTACTTAGCAAATATACATAGCACCTCATATGCATTGAAATCTTTGCTTTACAAGGATTTTGCATATGCACCAACTATCATTTATTGAAAAATAAATTGGGTCAAAATGTTACAGCTTTACATAATAGGCCTATTATAAACTAATGATGCAATTACTTCATATGCTATTTTTTACTTTTCAGCCACTCTATTTTGTTACATTATAGCTAATATATGGCTATTGACTTTTTGTTTTATGGAAAATCACATTTTATTAATATTTTACCATTTTACTTAATGATTTGTCAATTTTTCTCAAACTCCTTTTCTTTGATTTTATTATAGTTTCTTTTCAATGAAACAAACATTTATTAACCACATACTGTGTTCAAGGCATTGGGTGAGTTGGGGTGATGCTGTATAAAGATACAATCAAAACATAAAAAGACATAATCAAAATTCTCTGTAAGAATGAATGGATGGATGAGAGAATGAATAGATAGCATGTATTAAAAATACTTATTATGTTCCAAGCACTGTGCTAAGTGCTGGTAATACAAACATAAAAGCAAGAAGCAGCCCCTGCCCTCAAGAAGCTTACATTATAACGGGGAGTAACAAAACATATAAAGTAGGGGCAGCTAGGTGGCACAGTGGATAGAGCACTGGCCCTGAAGTCAGGAGGACCTGAGTTCAAATGAGGCCTCAAGCCAAACACTTGACATGTACTAGCTGTGTGATCCTGGGCAAGCCACTTAACCCCAATTGCCTCACTAAAAAAAAAAAAATTTTAAAAACATACATACATATATATATATATATATACACACACACACACACACACACACACACACACACACACACACACACACACATACATATATATAAAGTAAAGGTGACCAGGGAAGGGTTTGTGTCAGGGAAGTCACAAAAATGGTAAATGGAACAACAAAGCAGTAAATTAAACAGAAGGAGTTATACTTTACTAGTTTCATACAATTAAACTGCTTTATTTTCTAAATTTAATTTTCTAACAAAAAATATCATCAAAGAAACAAGTAAGCAAAAGTGAAGATGGATTGATCATGAAATTAGAAGGGAAAATGACCAATGTTTGCTCCAAGATGTCCGGAGAAAGTTTGGAAAGATATATTCTAAAAATAAAAACAAGAATGTTTGTGACTTACCTCATATTTTAAAACAAAAACAGACAATTTTTCTGTTATAAAATGCTGTCATATTGATTTTTCCTTGTTTTCAGTATATATTCCAAAGTTTGGGAAATTTCTTTCCATATAGTTAAAAAAATACGAGGCAAGGCCTCCAAAGTCGTGGTTCCTAAAATTCCCAGAAATTCTTAATCTGTCACTGAATTCACATTAGACTCTCTGTCTGGGAGAATAAAAGGAGAAAAGAATGCTTCTCTATCCTTTAATAAATAGAAAAATATGAAGCATTCAGAGAGAGCAGGAAAGATATGATCTAAGAATGGAATGGTGAAGAAAAAGACTCTGAAGAGGAAATGGGAAATCTAAATCAGGGTAAAAATATTAAAAAGTCAAAAATGTGGGCACAAAAGCACCTCCAGAGTGCTGGAGGTTATAATAAGTATAAGGACATGGAAGGAGGATATCAATCTGAAAAAGCAGAAGCATCCCAGTTGCCACAAAATAGTAAGGAACAAACACAGGGTCCAAAATGTGTATGTAAATGCATTACTCACTCAGGAAGAAGAGATGCCCAATGGTAGTCAATAATTTCCTAGTGAGAATTATACAGGCCCTCAAACACGCCTAATTAGTAAGTACAGTAAGATTTATTGTACCTGATAATCACCATCTATTTCTGGTGATTTCTGTTAGGAAGAATGATACAGCAAGAATGGAAAGAATGTCTGGGAATTATGATGTGCTAGACAGAAAATTTAAGGAGGTGGGAGCAATTTTATCACTAAGGTAGAGCAGAAGTGTCACCAGCCAAAGTAAAACTATAAATCTTAAAGTGAATGTATAGATCCCTGGGAAGGTATGGCTCTATGAAAGGAAAATGGTTAAAAATCTAGTGATCTGAGCACTTTCCCATTGTACAGTCCCAGTAAGAATGCTGAAAGACCAAACCCCAGGTAACGTTTGGTCAAGTTAATCAAAAAGGGAAGATTTGTACTATTTGGGGGCTCACATGCAGTCCTGTTATTTATGTTTTCTGTTGAATTAAATAAAGCTTGTCTTGTATTTAATGCACTGTTGACTTCAGTACTTACAGAGGAGCTGAAGGCACTTTTTCTTTTTTTTTTTTTTACAGATTTAGGCTATCAATTTAGATGACAAAATTCCCCAGGTGGGGTAGAAGCCAAAGAATATGATTATTAAGAAAATCCCAAGATTGAACCTGATCTATAAAAGCCAGAGCTTTGGTTCTCAGCCATGGATTATATCTTATCTAATCCAGAGCACAGGATTTGAAGTCAGAGGACTGAGTCTGAATCTCTGCTTTTCTACTTCTACATGGTTTATCTTAAGAAAGTTACTTCCTCTCTGTGGGTCTCAATTTCCATATCTGCAAAATGGTAGAGCTGAACTAGGTGATCTTTAAGGTTTCTTTCAGCTCTAAATCCATGATTCTATGACCCAAGTCAAGATAATATCAGAAGAAAAGCAAATATGTGGAAAATTAGCAGCTAGCAAAAAGATGCTATCAGAATATGATCCCAATTGTAAGATAAAATACTAAAATGATCAATTCTTTGCCAGAGACAGATTGTTTCTAACAAAGACCAACAAGAATATATGTGCATCTCAAAGACATTAAAAAAGGAATCTATTTGTACAAAAAATATGTTTATTTATTTATTTGTTTATTTATTTGTTTGTTTGTTTACGTATTTATTTGTACGGGGCAGCTAGGTGGCACAGTGGATAGAGCACCAGCCTTGGATTCACGATGACCTGGGTTCAAATCTGGCCTCAGACACATAACACTTACTAGCTGTGTGACCCTGGGCAAGTCACTTAACCCCATTATCTATCCAAAAAAAAAATTAATTAATTAAAAAATATTTATAGCAGCTCTTTTTGTGGTGGTCAAGAATTGGAAATTGAGATGCCCATTAACTGAGGAATGGTTAAACGAATTGCTGTATATGATTGTAATGGAATATTATTGTGCTATAAGAAATGACAAGAAGGATGATTTCAGAAAAACCTGGAAAGACCTACATGAACTGATGCAAAGTGAAGTGAACAGAATCAGGAGAATATTGTACACAATAATAGAAATATCGAATACTGAAGAACTGTGAATGACTTAGCTATTCTCAGCAATACAATGATCCAAGACAATCCCAAAGGACTCATGAAGTTTGCTATCTGCCTCCAAGAAAGAACTGATACTTTCTGAATACTGCCTGAAGAGTACTATTTTTCACTTTCTTTCATTCTTTTTTTATTCAAGTCTTCTTGTACAATATGATTAATATGGAAATGTTTTACATGATTGCACAAGTTTAATCTATTTTGGATTGTTTACTTTCCTAGGGAAGGGAGAGGGGAGAGAGAGAAGAATAGAATTTGGAATTCAATACTTTTTTTAAATGTTAAAAATTGTTTCAACATGTAATTGGGGAAAAAATAAAATACGTATAAAATATATGTGCACATAGGCTTGTTGATCTGATCAGGTGAGGTTTTAACTTGAATTTAACTGAAATTTGAAGGAGGTAGGAATAGATATCCAAATATAATTGTTAGAATAAATACATATATAAATATACAGACTAGATATATAGAAGGTAAAAAATATGACATTCCAAAAAAATTTAGCAATATGGGGGTCCAGAAATTTACAGAAGAAAATAATTCAGAATACTGGCATAATACTGATGGTGTCAAATATTTATATACTAAAGTAATAAGTTGAGATAATTTAATATCTTAATGAACAAAATAAGTACCACTCAATTGTATTGCTAAGACTCAATAAGATTAGACTCATTAGACTAAATACAGCAACAGAATGATATAGCTTATTTTTTTTTAAAAATGATTTCTTGAAAGGGTTGTTAGATTATCTTTATATTTCATGAAAACATGTAACAAGGTGGAAATCCATAGAATTAAGGAAAACTTGATGAAGAACATTGGATGAAGATAAAAGAAAAGAGAAACTGAAGTGATACCATTGTGGAAGTATGCTACAGACAGTTTGGCCAGATGGAGGAAATGGATAATCAACTAATAACAAATCAAAATGTCAACAAACAGGATAGTGTTGTGACAGGAGGTTTCAAATAGTCAGATATCTACTAGAGGTTTTTCTCTGATAAAGTTAAACCATGTCATAAACTCTTGACTCAATTTTCTGGTATTTCTTCTTTCAATAGTAGATGGAGGAAATTACAAATGGAATTGCTATTTGTAAATTTGTTCTGACCCATCAAAAATAATTCATTGGAGATAATTGAATTTTTCTGACTCTTAAGAAATAATTGTTTGGAATAACTTTAGGAGATGAAAGTTTTCATCTTTGAGTTTGTGATAGATGAGGAAAGTAAACTCAGGAACATGCCTTCATGTACCCTGGAATTTAGGAGAATAGATTTCATAAAGGTAAGAGGAAAATACACGTATAGTACCTTGGCTTAAGGGATGTCTACTTTTTCTCTTACTTGGTTTAAGACATTAGCAACATCAAACATGCTTAAATGCATGCTACACACACACACACACACACACACACACACACACACACAACACCCAATACATAATTTCCTCTCTCATTTTTCAATCACAATGAAAAAGCTGTCAGATTTATGTACTCATGATAGAATGATGTTTTAGTGACAGTCAATATTAGCCTGCCAACCTATTTTGACAACTACAAAGTAGCTTTTCCCATCAACTCTTAGAACTAAGATTGTACCAAATTTGTGAGTAACAGGTCTTTATATAATTAAATTTACTAGATGCTTATAGTCTGCTAATATTAGGGGCAGAGTTTGGGGGAAAGAGGAACATTTCGGGTTATAGGCACAGACCATAAACTAAAATATTTTTATAATTTTATAATTCCTTTTAATTGTAAAAGTGAAAAAAAGGAAAAAGAAGGGAAATGAGAAAATATGGAAAGTTCATCTTTTCTGCCTTCCTCCGGAGTCATTTTCTCTCATATTTATCACACAGCTTAAAGATTATTTCTAGTTCTGAGATATTCTAGACTTTCACTACTATTCCTTTTGCTATACACACTTGCTCTTTTCCAAGCTGTGAGAGTACCTCAGGATGGTCTTTTTTTCTTCTATTGCTACTGGTCTTCCATCTTTATCAAATAAGAAAGACAAAGGGAGACAGCACAAAGACTTTAGAAATCACCTAATCCAATGCCCTCATTTAATACAAACATATTAGGTTTATTTTATCCCAATGCTTAAAATAGTACAGATATAATGATGTTCCTATGGAATTTTGTATGCTACGGGGAGAGGGTAGTTGTAATGTATTATTTATACATTATGCATCTATTATTATACATGTGTTATAATACATTGTATATTACATATAGTCACATTAATAGTAAACAAATTATGTCAACAATAAAATTAATTTTTAAAACATATTTGTATCAAATGAGGGCATTTGTTGATTTCTAAAGTCTTTCTGCTTTCATAATCTCTTTCAAGAAAACAAACTTCAGAAAGGTCCCTTAAAAATACACTAGAAATCTCAAAGAATTCCATATAAGCCCTGGCTAAACAACAACACCCACAATATGGAAGTAATATATTAATTAGGAACTTGCTTATAATAATATTGCTATGTACAATTATATGTAAGGGAGCCTCGATAGTGCAGTGGATACAGTTGTGGGCCTGCAGTCAGGAAGATTCATTTTCCTGAGTTCAAATCCAGCCTCAGAAATTTACTAGCTGTGTGATGCTGGGCAAGTTATTTAAGCCTGTTTGCCTCAGTTCCTCATCTGTAAAATGAGCTGCAGAAGGAAATGGTAAATCACTCCAGTAACCTTGCCAAGAAAACCCCAAATGGGATCACAAAGAGTTGGATACGACTGAAAAACAACTAAACAACAATTATATATTAGTTGTTCCTTAATTTCAAATATCTTACTTGAAATTATTGGCTATAATTGGGTTCCCATTGGGAAAATTGAGAATACCTGAAATTCAAACACATTTGAAACGCAAACACATCATTTACCATCAACTTACCTTTCCAATCTTACCTGATCCTACAAACACTATGTTTTGCACAAAATAGACTACATGTTACTTTATATAATGCATATGTTGATTTCCAGCTTCCAGGGAACAGAACAATTGACGTTGTACTCTCCACCTGAGATACCCTTACTCTTCAGATTTCCTTTTCACTTCCTAATTATCTATCCTTCAATAGTTCTTTATTTGGCCTCTCAAGGTTCAAGTTAAAGCAAATATCTTTCACTTTGCAACAGGCAGGTAAACAAAACACACACACACACACACACACAATGAGAATATAAACAGACAGAGGCTTGTCCCCACATGCAAAAAACTCACTTCAACCTGACAGATGACAAGAGATACGTTGGGGAGGAAACCTGCTCTAAGTTGGGATTCAGGTGACAAATTATATGCCCTAAAAATGGGCTTGGTAGAGAAAAGGTAATTGGTGCCAGATGAAGGAGGGGTATTCCTAATCAAACCCAGATATGGTGGGAAAGTTCTCAGGGTTCCTTATTAATACCAGATTTGGGTGAAGTTCAGGTGATCAGAGTTTCTTTATAAAAGCCACAAAATGGTAAAAGGATTTAACTGTCTGAGGCAGCTGAAGGAAAACGACTCAAGGCCCCTGCAGCAGATCAAGAATTCATCCAATTAAAAAGCTGCAAATCTTATCCATCTAACACAGTTAACAGTGGAAAAGTACAAACTGTCTGTTTTGACTATATATTTCCACAGGAATTGAGCTCACTTAGCCTAAGTGATTCCATATTGGAGTCCTGTAATTATGAATATGATATCAAATAATGACTATAACACTAAACAATAATAACATCAAAAATATAAAGTTTATAATTATCACAAAATGCCAGCTTAGTTGCTATCTCCTCCATGCAGTCATCTTCCATCATTAATTAAACTCGGGGGGGGGTGAGAGTGTGTGTGTGTGTGTGTGTGTGTGTGTGTGTGTGTGTGTTGGTGTGTGTGTGTGTGTGTTGTGTTGTCAGGAACTGTCCACAGATAAAGTTTGCTCAAGAGATCAGTGATGAAACCCAAATATTAATGTTCAAAAGCATGACAGCATGAAAAATAAGTCAAATTGAAAATGTGTATCTTTGTGTTTAAATGTCTTTAGACATGATTTCTTTGACTTTTGACTAACCTTAGACCATGTTTTCCACTCTGCCTCTTGAAACCTGGCACCATTACATTGCTAACCTATATGCAAAGACATAACTAGAAATTTTTTGCACCAGGGTTAAAACAATGCTCCTAGTTAGTTATAGAAGGAAATCCTGAGGACACAAATATGAAGCAGCTTAGGGAGCAGAATCATGATTCAAGTAATCAAGAAGCACTCATTAAGTATCTACTATGTGCCATATACTATGCTAGGTATGAAGTGTACAAAGACAAAAATAAAACTCCGAGAAGATTAATTCTTGCTGGAGAAATAACATATACACATAAATGTATACAAAAGCTATGCTAAGTAAAAACAAGGTAATTCCAGTGGAGTACTACAAAATAGGGATATCAGATAAGGTCTCATGTAAGTTGTATTTGAGCAAGGTTTTGAAAAGAACTGTGGATCCAAAGAGGCAGAGGAGAAGAAGGAACACATATGGGGCATGGGTAATAACCTTGAAAGGCCATACAGACAGGCAATAGAATTGCTAAGTATGACAAACAAGTAGGCCAATTTGACTGTGACATAGAGTGCATGAAGGAGAATAATGTACATAGTCAGTCTGGAAAGGTAAGCTGTAGTCAAGGTGAAAAGGATTTGGGATGCTAAATATAGGACTTTTTCTATGATCCTAGAGCTTTGAGCGTTTTGAGCAGGTAAATAAAATCATTAATTCTGCACCTTAGGAATATCAATTTGGCCACTTATATAAAAGATGAAGTGGAGTAAGAAGGGACCTGGAGCAGGGAGAATAATCAGCAGGCTACTTTAATAGTACAGGTGAGAATTAGGATGGTGGTTATGTAAATGGAAAGAATAAATCAGATGTGAGATGCTGACGAGGTAGAATTGACAAAAACTGAGCAACTTATTCAGCTATATGGGGTGAATAAAAATAAACGGTCAAGAATGACATTGAGGCACAATCCTGGGTGATAAGATAGATGGTAGTACCCTCAATAGAAAGAGGGAAGTTTAGAAGGAAGATGAGCTTTGGTGGAAAGAAAATGAATTATTTATTAGATATGCTAAGTTTGAGGTACTCACAGGACATTCAGTTGAAAATGTCCAATGAATGGTTCATGATACAAGTGTGGAGCTCAGAAGAGAGACTAGAGCCAGTTATATAGATTTGGGAATCAACTGTTTAGAGATGATAATTGAACCTATATGGGCTCATAGGGCCACAGAGAGAAAATGTAGAAAGAGAAAAACAAAGGACCCAAAATAGAGCTTTGACTTACAACCAGAAATTGGGAAATTAATATGGATGATGACCCAACATTGTAGAATGAGGAGTGATGAGAGATCCTGGCTCTACTACTTCTCTGATCTTGCAGGACCCTTAATTACAGTCACTTTTTCACCTGACCTATCTTCAATCTTCTGCACATCTTTGAAAACTAAATTGTTTCACAAGTCCCTTATCCATCTACATCAGTTTTACTCGTCTGCTGTAATATAAACTCTAAGAGGGAAGGAAGTGTTATTTTTCACTTTGTATCACCTACTTAGCACAGTGCCATTCATATTATAGACATGTATTAAATACAGCTGATTGACAAATTGATTAGCCAAGTTCCTCTTTCCTTCAAATTAGAATTGTTTTTCCTTTTAAATATCAGGAAAGGTTAACAGTAGCAAAATCTGATCCTACCCTAATTAAAATCCTAATTAGAGGCAGCTTAGCTGGCTTCTAACATCCCTTCTAATTCTGAATTGTGGTGATTCTGTGAATTAAATGTTCATCAAATTGCTTCAGTCTGAAACCCAAATCACACCACCATGAATTATACAGATGACTCATACAAGACATTTTCAAGCATAAAATCAGACAACCCAACCTGGCCACTGCCAATGCCAATCATATTTATATAAACATCACAGAGTGATAGTGATGAGGATGGGAATGGTGATCATGATCATTTTTTGAGCAATATTGAGGTGGAAAAAATTGATATAGGAGTCACTGCAAATTATGATGTATTACAAATCTTAATACCAAACTTCACTTCATTCCAGTACAAATACACCCACACCTGAAGTGGTAGATTGCTGACAAGGAAAGACAAAATAAAGACTATGCTGACTTATTAGCAAGCTAGTGTTTATATATTCTTGAGTATCACTGGTCTTTAAGACTATAACGTAACCTACCTTAATTGTCACTTTCCTCCCTTAGGAGGACAATGCTCAGATATCACTGTTTATCTCCCAAAAGAAATGCTAAAAATATTCTTTAAAAGGTCATCTATAAATTTCATTGCTTTCAAATATGAACACAAGAATAACTATATTGTTAATGAACACAGGTTATGTGTGGAATATACAGATCAAATTTTAAAACACAAATTTAAAAGAGTTCTCTTAAGGATAGAACTCAGTGTTGGCACTTTCTAAATGCAGTACCATGGCTTATCTTCTGGGGCAAAGAAAAATAATAAAAACTATTCTTTTATAAAAATAACTCTATCATAGTCAATTCTGTAACTACATACATGCTTACTTTAGAGGCTGGTAAATTACTTTAAAGTGGTACAAGAAGTCCCAGAATCATAGAAGGATAGCACTATAATGGGCCTTATAGATCATCCATCCGTCAGTCAATAAACACCTATGTGTGCCTGGCACAGTACTAACGGTAGGGGATAGAAATACAAATAAAAACAAAGACAGTTCCTGCTCAAGGATCTTACAATCTGATGGAGGAAGATAATGCACAAAAGGAAAGGGAGAGTGGGATAGAGAAAATGAGTAAAGAAGGGATCTAGAGCAGGAGCGTAATGGAGAGTTCCAAAGAAGTCCAAAAGAAGGTAGCTGATAGGAAATGGAGAGAAAAATTATGCTGAGCTCCTTCCTTAAATAAAAGGAAGGCAGGTCCACCTGCATTTCCCTCCCTTTCATCCCTTTCATCTTCCCCACCCCCATCCCCTTTAGCCCTAGGCTAAATATAGGACTCTCAAGTGAGAAGGTCCAATCAACTGTCTCATTTTTGGATGAGATAAATGAGGCCACATTTCTTCGTGTGTTCTTTTAGTCTGTTAAAAACTGCATTTGGCAGTTCTAATCTTTTTCTCATAAATACTTTTGGTTGACCTTGGCCTTTGTATTTCTTTGTGTCCCTTTGTTTGCAGCATGAAAGATGCAGTGGGAAGGCTCTAAGAGCTGCGTAGGAGTGAACTTTCCTAGCTCAGAATAAGATTCAACTGCCAACCCAATATTAGAGAATTGTTTTTTTATTAATGGGGGCATCATCACAAGTCATTCATCTATTTTATAATTATAACTCCAAGAACAGAATTACTATAAACCTGGAGCCTTTTAAATCTGCCTCATCAGACCACAGGCCTAAAGTATCAACCCTTAGAATTTAGATAGGCATGAATCAATTGCAATCTGCATCACTAGAGGAAAGAACCAAGTCAATGAAACCATAGGTCCAACAGAGCATTTGAATAATAATTGAATATAATTCCTTGTTTGGGAACATAAAAATACCTGAGTATATAAACATGACAGCCAAACTAAAATGTGCATTTTCAAAATGCATGTGACATATATTTAATTTTGATCATTTGTTAAAAATCAAAAAGAACAATGAATTATTCCCTACAAGAACTTACTCTGATCTTCAAAGTAATATCATCCAATTTGCTGTTTTGGAAGAATCAAAGTATCATCTTAATAGCAAGAAAAGTATCCCAAAGCAAACACGATTTCTTGTCTAAGAAAAGAACACCTGATTTACCAGGCAAAAAAAATGATTGAGGTAAAACCCACAAAAATTATTTTTATAATGTGTTTATGAAGATTTAATGAAAGTTTTTAATGTGCCTAATACCATGCTAGCCTCTGTGAAGACTCATGTGAATGACATGGTCCTACCTTCAAAGAATCTATAACCCACAGTGGTCACTAGGTTGTGCAGTGCTTGGAGCACTGAGTCTGGAGTCAGGAAGATCTGAGTTTAAATCTGGCCGTACTACCTTGGGCAAGTCATTTAACCTCTGTCTCAGTCTCTTCAAATGTGAAACTGGGATATAATAGCACCTGCCTCCCAGAGTCATGAGGATCAAATGAGAGGAGATTTCTAAAGTGCTTAGCATAGTGCCTGGCACATAGTAGGTACTTAATAAATGCTTGTTCCCTCCCTTCCCTCTAGCTGGGAAGATAAAATTAACACATGTGAAATAATTAAAAGGCACATAAGTGCCAAGCTGTCTGGCACTAACTAGAAGTGCAGTTATCAGCATCAATGTCATTTACCAACATGCATAAAATTACCTATCATCTTCAACAATCCAAGAGCTATATTATATAACATCATACAGATAAAGATAGATGAGAAAAGAGTCTCTTAAAACATATGCTTAAAATAAGTTTCTAAGCTACTTAAATGAAAGAGGTGGCAATATGACCCTAAGGGCTGAAAGTCATATGGGATCT
Source organism: Phascolarctos cinereus (assembly GCF_003287225.1). Lineage (NCBI taxonomy): Eukaryota > Metazoa > Chordata > Mammalia > Diprotodontia > Phascolarctidae > Phascolarctos > Phascolarctos cinereus. The sequence continues at coordinate 414,273,038 of NW_027555847.1, forward strand.
ATTAAAATCTGATCCCTTTCTGAGGCAGAAAATTAAGGGAAGTAAGTTCCCAAAATAAGTGCTCTGAGATTCCCCTATAACTGGCACAAGAGAAAAAATCATTTCTCATCATTTGCTCCAATCTTTTACACATTTGCCACCTTATCCCACCCACTGAACCAAGAAGCTGTACCGCATTCTAATGTGTGCTGGCCAGAAATTGTATAGAATAAATTGCAAATACAGTGTCTTTCACCTCTTCCATTTATACCCCTGTCTGGGTTTCCCTTAGCACATTCTGCTTCTTAATTTTTCTCCTGGCTTCCTCTGGCTCTCTTAGCCACCCCATCTGCTTTCAGTTTCTCTCCTTCCTTCCCCTCAAGCATCAAAGGATAATCATCCCTTAGCCTAGCTCACATGTTCTCTTTACACATCATCACTGTTCTTGTCATTGCTCACAGCACCAACAGCATCTTGAAACAAATTAGGACTACACAATTAAAATTGAGGCCAAGGCAAAAAGACAGACTGGTAACAAATCATGTTATAAAAATTAGTGATTTGCAAACAAACTGTAGAATTGCAATGGGGATTTCTGGTGATACTCTGCCAAACAAGGAAAGAAAGAAAAGAAAAGACGAGCTCATTACTTCGCATGAACAAACCATAGATAAACCAAAATGGAGAGCTTTTACAGTGGAAGGAAAGAGGGGAGATAAGGGTGGAAATGCTTGAACCTTACTCACACTGGAATTAGCTCAAAGAGGTAATAGTATACACACTCAGTTGGGTATAGAAAATTATTTTATCCTACAGGGAAGTAGGAAAAGAAAGGAATAAGGGAAGAGGGGAGGAATGATAGAAGGGAGAACAGATTAAGAAAGGAAGGGGTCAGAAGCAAAACAGATATTTGAGGAGGGATAAGGTAAAAAGAGAAAGAGGGATAGATTGGGGAGGGGGAATAGGATGGAGGTAAATACACAGTTAGTAATCATAACTGTGAGTATGAATGGGATGAATTCACCCATAAAACAGAAGTGGATGGCAGAATAAATTAAAAATCAGAATCTGATAATATTTTGTTTACAAAAAACACACTTGAAACACAGAAGCACACACAAGAGTAAAAATAAAGGGCTGGAGCAGAATTATTATGCTTTAGCTGAAGCAAAAAAAAAGCAGGGAAACAATCATGATCTTAGACAAAGCAAAAGCAAAAATAGATCTAACTAAAAGATATGAGTAGGGAAACTATATCATGCTAAAAGGTATCATAGATACGAAGTGCCATCAAAACTAAACATATATGTACCAGATGGCATAGCATCCAAATTCTTAAAGGAAAAGTTAAATGAGTTACAAAAGGAAATAGACAGTAAAACTATACTAAGTGGGGGACCCCCACTTTCCACTCTCAGATCTAGCTAATTCTAGCAAAAATAAAATAAAATAGAGAGAAGTTAAGGATATGAATAAAATTTTAGAAAAGGTAGATATGATAGAAATTGGAGAAAATTGAATGGGAATAGAAAGAAGTACCTTTTTTTTCAGCTTTACATAGCATCTTCACAAAAATTGGCCATATTTTAAGGCTTAAAACCTCACAACCAGATGCAGAAGAGCCAAAATATTAAATTCCCTTTTAAATTATAATGCAATAAAAAAATACATTTAATAATAGGCCATGGAAACATAGATTAAAAATTAATTGGAAACTAAATAATCTAATCTTAAAGAACAAGTGGGTCAAAGAACAAATCATAGAAATGATAAATAATATTACTAAAGAGAATTAAAACAATGAATTAACATACCAAAATTTATGGCATGCAGCCTAAGCATAAGGGAAATTTTATATCTAAAGGCTTGCATCCATAAAATTAAGAAAGAGGAGATGAATGAATTAGTCATGCAACTAAAAAAGAATTTTTAAAGAAGAAATTCAAAAATTATTAATTAAACACAAAATTGGAAGTCATGGAAGTCAAAGGAGAAACTAATAAAATTAAAAATAAGAAAAACATTGAATAAAGAAAACTAGGAGCTGATTTTATTTTAAAAAAATAAATAAAGCACATTGGTTAATTTGATTTTTTTTTAAAAAGAAAAAAAAGAAATTACCAGTACCAAAAATGAAAAGGGTGAATTTACCACCAATGAAGATGAAATTCAACCAATTATTAGGATTTAATTTACCCAATTACATGCCAATAAATCTAATAATTAAAGTGAAATGGGTGGATATTTACAAATTGTAAATTGCCCAGATTAACAGAAGAGGAAATAGAATGCTTAACACCATCTTAGAAAAAGAAATTGAACAAGTCATCAGTGAACTCCCTAAGACCAGATGGATTCACAAGTGAATCCTACCAAACATTTAAAGAATTAATTCCAATACTTACAAACTCTTTGGGGAAATAGCTAAAGAAGGAGCCCTATCTCCTTTTGTGACGTAAATATGGTGCTAATACCTAAACAAGGAAGAACAAAAACAGAAAACTATAAAAACAATTTCCCTAATGAATAATGAAGCAAAAATTTTAAATAAAATGTTAGCAAGGCGATTAAAAAATTGTGTCACAAATATAATACACTATGTTCAGGAAGGATTTATGCCAGAAATGCAGGGCTGGTTCAATATTTGGAAAACTATCAGCATAATTGACTAGGTCAGTCACAAAAACAACAAAAATAATATGATTATCTCAATAGATGCAGAAAAAGCTTTTGATAAAACATAACACTAATTCCTGGTGTAGGTGGGAAGGAGAGAATTTGGAACTCAAAACTTTTAAAAATTGAGTGCTAACAATTGTTTCTACATGTAATTGAGAAAAAATGAAATTTAAAAAGAATAAAAACAAAAATTGAAGGTGTTAATTAGTTAAGTAATGCTTATCAGGGAAGGCAAGTCTGCTGTTTTTCTAATCCAGAAAATATACAAAGCTAGAAATAGCAATCTTCAAAGAAAAAATGGAATATAATTACTACAGAAAGAATTCCAATTGAATCTCCTTTTTTGATTAAAAAAAATATAGTTACCATGAATGAATTAAAATTTCTTTTTTAAATGAAAAATGAAAAAGATCACTTAGAAATCACAATAGAAATGTTACTTCCAAGAAAATACTTTATTCAACTTTAAGGAAGTCTGGTGGATTACATGAAAATGTGTAGCAATCAAAAACATTGCAATTATCTTTTCATTTAAATAAAATTTCATTGCAGTAAATAAGGCAGGGACAGAAACCAGGAAGGAGCCCCTGATGAGGGCCTAACCAGTCCTTTTAAAAGACAGAAGAAGATAGATGCCTAGTGGACTCACCTGTGTTGGCCAGGAGGCTGGCTCCCCAGAAAATGTGTCCTTGTTTCTTAAATCTATAGATTTAGAGTTGGAAATGACCTTGAAGTTATCATACTTTTTAAAGGTGAGAAAACTGAGGCCCAGAGTTTGTTTTTTTAAGCTTAATTTACAATTTATGTTCAAGGTCATATTGGCAGTAAGTGGCAAAAATGGAATTTGAATTTGTGCCATCTAAAATTGGTCAGAGGATTGTCCATCACCTTAGCCGGTACTATTAAATTCTTCCTTGTTATATGCTTTATAAACTGGAATTAGATGTAGGTTCCTTTATTCTATTGATTATTCTATAAAATCAGCCAAGTGAAGGGTATTTTTTCCAGTGAACTATTTGAAATCATTCAATATTCAACAGTAAAGCCCTCTATGAAAATGGGGTACGTGATGAAAATCGGAAATACATTCATCAGAGTGAATTTTTGTTGCAATGTTATTTGTAGTAAGCAAATGTCACTTGTGACATCCATAAACTCTACCATTACTAAGTGGCTTTTACATGCATTGAATATTTCCTATATCTGCAACTGAAGACTTAGACTTTAACTTTTTCCTTTTTGTTTTCTTTTTTTAAAATATGATGATAAACATTCTAGTTACAAGACTGCAAAACATCTGTAGCTTATGGCCTGTAAAATCTTATGTCCAGTGGTTAATAAAACTGAATCAATTCAAAGATACATGCAGGATTTTTTTTTTCTTTTGAGTCTAATATATTAAAAGATTCACAATAGCATAGATAGAGCTTAGCTGCCATCCAGTGGCAGATAGTCAAATTTACACACCAACATTGCCAATAGATGCAACAGAATGCTAGTGGAGGAAGCATAAAAATGTAAGAATGTATGCTCTAGGGGGAGACTGATTCATATCTTAAAGTACATTGAGAACTTTTCAGAGGTTTACATAAAATCTATACTTTCCAAATTCTACATAAAATCTATGCTTTCCTACTTCTATGGGGACATTCACAGTTAGGGGGTATGACACAGGTGATGAGTCATTATAGGTGACTGAGAAGTGGTTAGACAGGTAGGAGGAGAAACAGGAAAAAATATTGTCATGAAATAAATCCCAGAGAAAAGAGATGATCCAGAAGGATGACATGATCAAGAGAATCAGATGCTGTAGAGAAATTAAGGAGGATGAGGATTGAAAAAAAAATCAGATTTGTACAGTAAGAAATCATTGATGGATAACTCTAGAGAGAATAGCTGTAGTTGAATGAGACCAGAAGGCACATTGCAAAGGATTTAAAAGTGTGAGGAAAGGAAGTGAAATGAATAATGCTCGGGTAGTTTTTTGTTTGCTTGTTTGTTTTGTTTTGTTTTGTTTTGCTGAGAAAGGGATAAACAATATAGGATGATAGCTGGAGAGGATTGTAGAGTCATAAAGATTTTTTTTAGGATAGGGAAGAATTGAGCATGTTTGTCGGCATCAGGCAAGGAACTAGTACGTAAGCAGTTGAAGATTAGAGGGGGCAGTCTACTGGAAAAGATGGGAAAGATATAAAAAAAAACTAGCCTTGAATAAAAAGGATCACCTTTTTGTCAGAGACTGGAGTAAAGGAAACAGAAATTTGGGAATTATACCAAGGAGTTTTAAGATGAAGAGAAGGGGAGAAGAGAGATCTCATAGCCAATGGCTTCTGTTTTCCCTAATATAAGAATCTTTTCTTTATTGGTGGGTTTTCTTCCTTATCCAAACATTCCCCCTCCTTCATTTTCCAGAATCTAGTCAAGCATTTATATGTAAAATCCCAAAAGAAAGCTATAAGCCCCTAGACCAATGGTCCTTTGTCCTCTTACTTGATACTACATTCTGAATCTAAGCAATTTAGAAAGAGAAAGAACTTCTTAAGGATATTTTCATCTTTTCCATTTGTTTGGTCTCCATACATTATAATACTCATTTTCCCCCTACCACTACAATTATTTTTTGTGGGGTTTGCATTTTTTTTTAATTGGCAGTGGGGGTGAGGGGTAATTTATACTTCTAAAACAGTTTGGGTCATTTCCAGTCTCCTTAATTCCTACTTCGTAAATAATTGTATACCCAAGCACAATTTGTTAATGGACCTTGAGGAAAATGAACATTTAAATTCTAGTTTATGTCACTGATTCCATTTAACCAATCACAAGACTTAAAGCTCTCAAAGTCTAGATTGGAAATATGAGGTAACAAATAATACTTCATTTCTATAACAGTCACTGTCCTAGATTCCCCAAAAACAGAAATTAAAGGAGCTCCTTAACACACATCAGAAATAGATCCCATAGTATATTGAAAAATATCAGAGGGAAGCCCTATTTCGAACTGCTATTCTCTGTACCTTCACGTTTCCCCTTCAAAAAAAAAAAACTCAATGATGCAGATTTAAAGATTTACAGCATACCCTCTTTTCGGTTCTTCTGAAGCTTCAGTCTGCTGTAAAAAAGACACATCCTTCAATAAATCTCATTTGGATAAGTTTTGTGCCTGTAATCTTTCTTTTTCCTTTCTTAGTATGAACACTGATTTACCACAAAATCACTCGTTTGGAGAGATTTGCTACCAAACATAGGGATTAATATGGACAAGAGAGATCGATCACTTCCTCTTTCTAATTTAGGGGGAAAAAATACTAGGAACTAAGAAAAATAGCACCAATTCAGACTTCTATTCAATAAAACTTCTTTTCTGCTCTTATCAGCTTTCTATCTCATAAGCCATAGTGACAATTCCAAATTTCTCTCTTCCAGACTCTACTCCAACTTCCATTAAGTGCCTCACATTTCAATTAGGAAGTTAAGGTCATCAAGCCTGGGGCTTCCTCAGTTTGCTACTTCCATTCCTTAAAAATTCTCAGCTTCTTCATTCACTCTTCCTCTTTCCATTTGGTCACCAAAAAAAACATAAATAAATAAAAGTTTCTTCATAAGGCCAATCCCTCGAATGCTGTCCTTGATCCCATTGAGTCCTGCCTAGTCTAAGATCTTATTGTAGCTTTCATTCCCTCTTTAGTGAATTTTCAATCTTTTCCTTTCCTGGATGACTGTGAACATGCCCACATTTCCTCAATGCTAACAAAGCCTTCTTCTTATGACACTAACCTACGGAAGTGCTATCCCATATCAATCTGTACTGCTGAGTTGTAGTGAGAATAAGTTTAATGCCTCAACATAACTGATTGTTTTGTCTTAAGCCTTCATTTTGTGACTGAGCAGTTGTTATGCAATTTTTATGGGACAAGGTAGGTGAATGAAGATGATAGAGCGCTGGTCCTAGAGACAGGAAGGACTGAGTTCAAAGCCAGCCTCAGACACTTACTAGCCATGTGACCCTGGGCAAGTCACTCAATGCCTGTTTGCCTAAAAAAATCTTCCTGTCACTGCCTTGTCATAGCAAAGGGCTTTGCATTGGAAACAATGAGCTATGCCCTGTAAAGTTACCCAAGATGGACAGGTCATAGAAGAGGACTCTGATGAAAAAAAAAAGGGGGGGGTTCACTGGAGAAGAAAATAGCAAACTGTTTCAGTATCTTTGGCAAGAAAACTCCAAATCATGTTCCAAAGAGTCAGACATGACTGAACAACAGCAATGGCTGTCATAAAAGTTGTTTTTCTGTACTAAGATAAGGACTCGAGTGGTATAGTTTGACAGTAACATATGTCACCCAAATTTGATAAACAACTGATAATGATACGTTTCCCTGAATTTTGGTAAACCATTAATGACATGCAAGTGTTTCTCAAATTTGATAAACAACCCCAAATCTAGTAAACAACTGAATAAACACTCGCTAATGACAGTAGCTTTAATTGCTATTTTCTTCTCATCATAAGCTTAGGTAATCAATCACCAATCAGAATTTGGGTATAACCCTCTAACACCCATAGCTAGAACTATAAGAAACCCACAAAAAATGTCCAGATATCATTCTGATCTTGGGCTACAAGTAAGGCTGGCTCCTATATTCCTACATTTGAAACTCAAGCACTCCTACACTCTTTAGAAGGCAGTGCTGATTAGTTGATGGGGGGTTGCCAGGTAGCTACCTTGCACACTTAATGCACTATGGTGTAAACATAATTTTTATATACACTGGGAAACCAAAAAATTAGTGTGACTCACTTTATTATGATATTTGTTTTATTACAGTAGTCTAGAACCAAACCCACAATATCTCTGAGGTATGCCTATATATCAGGAGCCTCCATTTCCTTAATGTCATCTCTCTCTTTAACCCTGTGTAGAATGGTTTTGATGTACACACACACACACACACACACACACACACACACACACGTAATTTATCTTTCAAAGGTCACCAACTTCTAAACCTAAATGTTCTGTCTTTGTTCATTTCTTATCCTTTTTGACAACTTCACTACATTTAAAACTGTTAACCACCCAGCTCAAACATCTCATCACTCTTGGCTTCAATTATACAATGCTGAAAGTATTCTCCTATCTCTTTGACTAATCCTCAGTCTCTTTCACTAGTTTCATATCCTATTTCTGACTAATTAAGAAAAATGTTCTTCCAAAGATCTATACTTAACTTTCTCACATTCTCTCCTTTCACAATCTCATTCACTTTCACAGCTCCAACTATTACTGTTGATTTGTACAACAGTGTAAGGATGGGAATCTACCTCCAATTAAATGTCAAAAGTCCCAGACATAGTTGACCAACTCAATCAATCAAACAAATATGTAAACTAGGTGTGAATGAGTCTTAATTAATCTGAGGGTTATCATACTTGATTCATCTGATAAAAGCAGGTGATTCCATATAGGAATTACCTTGTGATTGGCTCAAAGAATCACACACCTCTGGGCCTATGTCCAATCATGAGCTAAGTAAAGTGGTGAACCATCCTGGTAGATGTGTTGTATTTCAAGGGTTTCTGTTATTTTGAGAGTTGAAACCAAGATCCTGAGAAAGGATCACCCTGGAGGAATAAGGGGTGGGGAGAGAAAATAAAGAAAACAGCATCAATAAAATACGTAAAAAATAATTTACACTTTGTGTGATACTCTGTAAATTCAGAACAGATATAAATGACATTTATACCCAAAAAAAGAGTTCTTGAAAAGTAACACATAGACTGAATCTTAGCAAACTAAACCAAATTTTGCCAAGACTTACCTTATAGTTTCAGGTACATGTAACTAACTACCTGGAAAAATTACTCCACTAAATCATGAAAAATCAGATTTTGAAGGCATATATTTAAGAGAAAAGCAATAACTCTCTAATAAAACAATGCAAATATTTGAAGTCAAATAATCTAATAAAATATATTATGGAACACTGCCAGGAACTAAGATGCTGAAGGTGAGAGGGAAGAAAAAAAAAACAAACAAAAACCTAGTATTTTGCAAAAATGTGCATTCAAATCTAGGTACCCTGAATAAGTCTTATTTCCTGCCAATTATTTCACAAGCTTCTTTTCCAAAGATGTGTAATACACAAATTGATGAATATATATGGAGTGTGTATGTGTGTGATGGAAAAATCTTGTGAATGAATAATGCCCATATCAGGGTGACTCTCCTTAAGATGGCAAATTAGGTGGAAGAACACTCCAGCTCTCCCACAATTACTCTAGCACAGATTTTTTTTCAGAGCCTCAGACTGAAAAATGAGCAAGAAATCCAAAGTGAAACTACAGTAAGCACATTTTGCCAGCTGGAATTCAAAGACAAATAGAAGCCTGTGGTCACTAAAGGATCCAGACAGAAAATCTCAGATGGGAAATATAGTTTACAGGAGCATTCCAAACTGAGGACTAAGTAACCAGGAAAACCTAAAGCCTGAAGATATATAACAGGGTTCAGGGAAAGAGGAACCCAAAAAAGAGTCTAGCCAAGGACAGGTAAAGGCTACAGCTGTGTTGCTCTGACTCCAGCTCCATACCAAGGCTCAGAAACCTGAACCTCTCAATACTGAAAAAAAATTACCACAAAATATCACTCTCAAAAACAATTAATGTGGAAAACAAGTCAAGAAAAAAAGAATCTAAAAATCATCAGACTACCTGAAACCCTCACCTACAGAAAAAAAGTCTATGTACTCTATTTCAAAAAATAAGGAATGAAAACTACTGAGATCTACTAGAACTAGAGGATGAAATAACAGTAGAAAGAATCCAGGCCAGCTGCTGAAAAAATAAATAAATAAAACTTCCAGGAATATCATAGCCAAAATCCAGAGCTTCTAAGTCAATGAAACCAGAAAGAAGTTGAAATATACAGGAACCAAAGTCAGGATGAATATACCTGGTACTCACCACCATGGAGAGGAGAGCTTGGAAAATGATATTCCAGAAGATGAAAGATAAAGGATTACAACCAAGAACAACTTATCTGGAAAATATTCCCCAACTCCTCTTAATTCTAGTGTCTTTCCTCTGCTTATTATTTGCTATTTATCATGTATATGCCTTGCTTTCTATATATTTATTTGCATGTTATCTCCCCTGTTAAATTATAAGCTCTTTTTTGTAGGCCCCGGCACTTAGCACATAGTAGGCACCAATTTTTTTTTTAATCTGAGTAAAATATTATGGGAGGAAGAAGGGACCACTAATGAAATAGAAGACATCCAGGTATTTTGATGAAGAGATTGGAACTGAGGAGATACTTTGAATTGTAAACACAGGAGTCAAGAGAAACATAGAAAGGTAAATAATTTTGAGTAACTGAAAAGGATTATACAATAATAATGTATTTGTATTATAATAGGGGGAGAAAAAATAAATTACTCCCTCAAAATTCTACTGTCTTCAAAGGTCACAGAGAGACTATATTAGAGAGAGATTTGTAGTGCTTGAGAATCTGAAAAGAAAAAAGATGAAAAAAAAGGAATAAACTAGTGCTTTACATGACTGAGGATTGTGAGAAAAAGGGTAGTGGAATAGAACCAGACTGAATCAAATGTAGATCACTAATGCTGAACACCTCTTTTCTTTCAATACCCTATTCTTCGTATAGTTTTAGCAAAGATAGGGGGAAATATAAAGGGATAGAAATCATGGAAACACACAATTATAACCATGACTCTGAAAATGAATGGGATGAAATCACCCATAAAATGGAGGAAAGTAGCAAAATGGATTACAAAGAAGAGTACAACATTTTTTTTACAAGAAACACATTTAAAACAAAGATTCACACAGAGTTAAAATAAGTGGTTGAAGAAAAGTCTATCATGCTAAAGTTGAACTAAAAAAAATTGGGAAAGTAATCATGATTTCAGATAAGGTAACAATAAAAATAAACAACTATATTAGATAAAATAGGGCAGCTAGTGGCACAATTTATAGAGTCCTATGCCTACAGTCAGGAGGATCAGAGTTCAAATTCAGCCACAGATGTTTACTAGCTTGCTAGCTGTATGACTGTAAGTACAGAGTCACATATAAATGTCAGTTGTTATTATCATTTACTGACCACAAAAGAATAAAAACAATATTCAGTAAAGGGCTTTTGACAAGATTAAAATTTAATTGCAGGCTAAATAACTTAATCCTAAAGAACTGAGTCAAAGAAAATATAGAAACAATTTTTAAAAATTTTAATTTTCAAAAAAAAAAATGAGACAAAATAGCAAACTTTGGGGGATGAAGTCAAAGCAGTCCTAAGAGGAAAATTCGTCACTTTAAATACTTTTATCACCAAAAAAGAGAAAGAAGAGATCAATGAAATGGATATCCATTGAATATCCATCTGAGTACAGCCAAGCACAACTGCAATTAAAGATTGTTTCTTTGTGTAATACCTCTGAACTAGGATTGCAGGATATAATTTTTGCAGCAACTACTTTCACAAAACTGAGTCAAGAAAGATGGTCCACAATCACAGCGGCTGCTTCTTTTCCCCAATAAAACAGATAGACCACAGTGCTTGTATATTTGTTTTCCTCCCTGTTGGGACAGCAAGAAGATAAAAATAACACAAAATACAGTAGATGAGGACAGGATCAAAGAAAAATAATAGCTAACATCCAGGAAAGAAAGTTTACCTGGGAATGTGGTAGCAAGGAGGAATTCTATTAACAGAATGAGTTTGTGCATGAGTCATCTATTAGAATTAATTAAATTATGCTTAAATGAATTTGCATAGAAACACTATGCATGACATAAGCACAACTTATACTTTATACTTCAGGTATGTGTGCACACGCATACATATATTCAGGGTCCCAAACTACTTTGTCAGTACCTTGACAGGAAAGATTTTATCCTTTCACTGGAGGTTTCTAAGCAGAAAATAGATGACCATTTGTCAGTCACTCAAATAAAATAATATTAAGAATTTGTTATGCCCCAGGTCTTATTCTAAGGACACAAAGAAAGACAAAAATATGTCTCTGCCCAGTCTCTGCCCTGAAGGCATTCACATTCTAGTGGAGGAGACAACACACAAAATATTATGTCCATACAAGATATATACAGTGTAAATGAAAGGAAATCTCACTAGAAAAGTGGGGTGGGATGGGAAAGTCCTCTTGCAGTAGGTGGGATTTGTTCTGAATTTTTAAGTACATAGAAAGAAATAAAATATAAGAAGTCTGGAAAAGAAGAAAAGTCCCACGTTTTGAAAGGTGTTTAAAACCAAACATATCATTTTATATTTTATCCCGAAGGTAAAAGGGAGCCACTGTAGGTTATTAAGAAAAAGGATGACCTGTGCTTAAGGAAGATCACATTAAATGATGGAGGATGGATAAAAGGAGGGAGAAGCTTGAGGTAAGAACAACCAGAAGGTTCTTGCAATAGTACAACCTGAGCTGACGAAGGCCTTCACCAGGGTCTGCGAATGGAGAGGAAGAGACCTATATGGGAGGTATTATGATAGTAGAAATTGGAAGTTTTGATAACAGGATAAATATATGGAATAAATACAAGTAATAAATCAATGACAAAGATATTGGGAGAGTGGGTGATTGGGATGATGGTGGTAAGCAATAATATTTTTGTCAATTATGTTATAAAATTTTAGATTCAGGTAGTACTTGTACTAAATGATCACTGAGATTGTATGATTCTACACACTCTCCTCACCACTTGGAACAGTGCTATTAGAATTAACTAAATTATGCTTAAGTGAATTTGCATGGAAACAATATGTACAACATAAGCACAACTTATACTTTATACCTGAGGTACGTGTGCACACGCACACATGTATTCAGGGTCTGCATGCATATATACTTAGTCAAACATCAGTGACAAGCCACAACAAATTAACACACCATTTCAAAAAAGATGATCAAAATACTTCAGGGTATTCAATCAATTAATTTGCCTCTCTAGCATGTTGTTTCATAAATCTTAACCATTTTTTTATTCATTGTTGCCTTTTTCCTATCATATTTAATAATTTTTAAACAGCAGAGGTAACCATGGATTTATAACAAGCATGATATCCAACCTCGAAATTGTAAGTCATAACCTTCCCATGTTCATAAATGTCTTAGAGAAGTAACTTAGTAATTAACATTTTAAGACCTGGCAAATGAGTATATAATTCATTGAGGAAGTAACCTACTGGTGATAACATGATGTAATTGTGTCAACCTAACAATTCTTTGACAGTGCTTTTTGTTGGTAATAGTGTTTCCAATCTATGATTTCATTGGCATAGGGAATTTATGAGAAGTAAACTCTCTCTACCAATGCAGATAAACAACTCACAGTCTTAAAGAGTTACTGGGGCACTGAGAGTTTAAATGACTTGCCCAAGGTATAGCCAATATGTCTAGTGGGTCCATTAAGCCACTAAAATGATTTTTGTAAAGCTCAGATATAATCATGTTACCCACTATTCAATAAATTCCAGTGGGTCCCTGTCACTTCCAGGATCAAATACAAAATGCTGTATTTGACATTCAAAACCTTTCACAACCTAGCCTCATCCTACCTTTCTAGTTTTTTTGCACCTTACTCTCTACCATGTACCCTTAAATCCAGTGGTGCCAGACTCCTGGCTGTTCCATATACTCGATAATCCACCCCTCTGGGCTCAAGGCATTTTCTATGGCTGTCCCCCATGCCTGGAATTCTCTACCTCCTCAACTCCACCTCCTGACTTCTCTGGCTTTCTTTAAGTTCCAGCTAAAATTCCATCTTTTATAAGAAGTCTTTCCCAACCTCTCTTAATTCTAGTGTCTTCCTTCTGTATATTATTTCCTATTTATCCTATATACAGCTTGTTTTGTATATATTTATTTGGATGTTGTCTCCCCAATTAAGACTGTAAGCTCCTTGAAGGCAGAGATTGTCTTTTGCCTCTGTTTATATCTCTAACACTTAGCATAATTCCTGATACATAGTAAGTGCTTGATAAATGCTTATTAGTTGATTGATTAGAGGCAGAATTTGAACTTGAATATTCCTGTCTGTTAAGATATAGTCAATTGTATGTGTGAGACAGAGAGAGACAGAGACAGACATACAGATGGAGAAACAGAGACAGCTGAGACAGTGATGGAAAGAAGAAAAAGAAAGAAGGAGGATGAGGAGATGTAAGAGAGTAGAAGAAAGGAGGTAGAGAGAGGGAAAGAGAGAAAGAGAGAGGGGTTGCTCTAAATTCTCCATTTTTAGCATTTCAGCTCAAGCCTTTTTTTTATGCTAATTCATCTTCTAATAGTTTTCACTGACCACACCTTCCTACTGAAGTCACCAAATGTACACATATATACTGACATAATTTCAAGGTCTTGTCGAGTTTCCCGTAAAATTTTTCTTTCTCTTTCTCCTGTAAAACAGATATTGGCACATAAGCTACTGTTATCTTTATGGTGATTTGTTTCTTAACATGTATGAGAACTATAAGGTAAGATTAAAAAAACATCCCATAAAAGGGTGTTTCTTGTTAGCTTTGAACTTAAAATGGAGTAACTCCTCAAAGCCTCATTTGCTCTTTGGGGAAAGCCGATGGATCACTCTTAAGTTTTGTTTCAACTTCTTTTCTCATTTGATTTTAGTTATGATGAGAATGTAGTACAATTCCTCTAGCTATATTTCAGCTCATTGTTTATATTGAGCATACCAGCAGTTAAATTAATTTTTTGCAGACAATCTAAGAACTGTGTGATAATCCACTGTCATCTTTTTTTTTTTACTGCTCTGTAACCATGACCTTAGAAGAATGAAGTGGAAGGAGAGTGCACATAGCTAACTAAGGGTAGTTTCATATTTTTATTTACTTTGTTGGTCAACAGGGCAAAAATCATCATCACCTACTAGCCAACCTTTACTTGATAAGCCTCTCTGCATTTAAGGAAGCTAATGCTCACAGAGCTGATAAAGTCCATCACCTGGTTTGTCGTCAGTCTTTCAAACCCCTCATAACCTACCAGTGCTTGAGTTCTGCTGGCATAGTCTTCAAGAACACAGGGTCATCTCTTGCCATGATGACTCATCAGTGTAGGACTTTTGTGTAAGATTCTCCTCTTTGTCACTTCTACCCCTAACACACAGAAAAAGTGATTTTAAAATCTATTATTTTTTCTCAAGGAAAAATCTGTTGAGAAAGTCCTGTTATTTGTGGGCATTCAAATTCAGGGCAAGGATTTTAAAAACTGGTGTAGTATTTATTAATGGTTTATGGTGAGAAAGATTTAGCCCATTGTTAAAAAACAATCATGCAGATATAAATGAAAAAGGCTTGGCTCTGTTTAAAAGATTTTTTTAAATCTTTTTGTTTTTTCCTGTATGCTTTCCTGTCCAAAATAAGAAGAGGGGATAGAAAAAGAGAGAGGAAAGAGAATTAAATTATGAATGCCTTCATCTGTATTTTCTGCTGCCATCTCCCCAAGAGTGTACTGGAATAAGCACAGTAAATATCTGCTTGCAAGTTCCTACCTAAGGGTTTGTATATTCTCTCTGGACATCAATGCAGTTATTTTTTTTCCTGTGCTTTGGATACCTTCCAGCATCTATCACCTTTGATTTCATAGCTGGGGGAAAAAAAGCATGGCAGAACCCACATTGGCAATCAGCACGAAGAGATTAAACTTTGCTTTAATGAGAGAATTCAACTGTGCTGACTTTCACTTAAACCGTTCCATGATTACTTTATCACTGTCTCACAGGTGGATACTTAAGGGAGAAAATATTTAACAATACCATGGCACACCAGGTGAGAAAGGATCCTAGAATATCAGGTTGTCTTCCTAAAACATATATCTGCTTGTGTTTCTATTAGGTACAACAAAGCATATTCTGAAATATAATTTGCCTTATATCCAGATATGGTGAAATATTTGAAAATAGTACAGTACCTTCTTTGCAAAAGTTGTCATTTGTATGTAGAAAGTATGGGATTCTACCTTTAAAGAGTCATCTAAATCCTTCCACTTCTGTCTTTTTAAAATCTTCCCAATTGAACCCACCTTTCCTACAGCTTAATCTTGAGTTCAAGTGTTGTGCATTCATTACTGTATCTTATAATTTTCTCCCCCCCAACATCTTACATCTCTCTGTTCTCGGTCTCTTCTAATGAATCCAAAATATTTTAACTAAAAGTAAAGCTTCAGCTAGAGATTCTGACACCTAGGACAATTTAAATTGTGCTAAGCAAGAGAGGATCACCCCTAGGTGTGTCTCGAGTTGACTAGAGACAGAGGTCAGTCATGGAGTGGGGTGAAGGATCTTGAGGAACTGACAGGTGACTTGAGTGAAGGGAAAAGGAGGTGGGAGTGGAGAAGACTTTAAATCAGGAATTTAATATATTGAGATTAAGAAAGCATGGCCTAGAGATCCATAAATGACAGAAACAAAAATCAGGGAGAACTGAAATTTACTACCATTCAAAAAACTTCTTATCTCAATTCTGAACTTCACTCTTTCCTCACTTCTACACTTCCCTTGGTCCTACATCTATTTCCCTTCTCCCCTCAATTTTAGAAGTCCCTTTGCTACTCCTCTCCCTTTCTATCACTCCTATGATAAAATTATGCAGTGCCTTGAATAATAGTCAAGTATATGACATTGGGAATGGGTGCTAAGGAAGACTGTGAAATGTCCTTGAAAACTTTTAAAGTGGAGACAGAGACCTTTCCAAAGCGGATAGTCTAAATTGAGTTCAGCATGGAGGCAAGAGGACAGGCTTAATGAATTCTAGATGCCTTACATACCCTAGGGATTCTAAAAATGTCAGACAGCTATTGCATTCATTATAGGGTTCATACTCGAAGCATTGGTAAACTTGCAAAAAACTATTTTTCTGGCAAAGATATAAGAGTCTGAATCATCTTCATAAAACAATGAGGCAGTTAAGCTGGACTTTACTGCAATGGCCCAATAATAGATTATATATCTATCGTCTAAAGTTCAGTGTTGCCAAATTTGGATAAGCCCAGGTGGGCCACAGTAAAGAGTTTTTTGTCCACAATAAATTTTTTAAAACCACCTAGAAAATGATGGATAAGTTGTGATCAGTCACTGGAGGGAGCTCCCTCATCACTCGAATCACTTCCTATTATTTATTGACAGATGTAATTTCTGTTCCTATGTCACAGTGCCTTAGAAATGAATAGAATTTTAAGCATATTGAAATAAGGGAAAGGAAAGAAATATAAATTTAGATTAAAGGACACTCTGGCCTACTCCAAATATTAAGATCACTAGCTTTGGCATCAGAAGACCTGGGTTCAAATACTGCTTATGATCCTTTCTATCTGTGTAACCTTGAGCATATCATTTAAACTTCCTAGGCCTCAGTTTCCTCATATGCAAAATGAGGGGAAGGGAGGCTAAATAGCCTTCTAAATCCAAGTAGTCCCTTCTACATCCAAACCTATGATCGTATAAAAATGCATCCCAGCCCCCTCCAAGAGAGGTTTTTCTGATTCCTGCCAGACAACAGTAAACCATCACTAGCCCTGTTCTATATTCTGTCACAATGAGTGGTTAGACCTGATCAACTTTGATTTCCCTCCCAGTAATAATAGGATGTGATTTCTTTATTTCATAATGTTGACAAACATCATAAAAGATAGCCTGCACAAAATTCGATAATATAGCCATTTTTTTATTCTTAAAAGTTTATTGAGCACCTACTATGTACAGAGCCCAGCTCCTGCTAAAAATTCAACAGGGGAAAGGACAGATATAAAAAGAACCAAAAGACAAAGCAGCATATCATAGATGCCTCACAAGACATTAGTTTGGGGTTAGGATCAATAAATGGGTCAGTACTAAGACTAGAACCAAGGTAACCTTAAACTAAGTTCAATGTTCCTATTAGCTTTGTAATACAAGGCAAGTCACCACTCTGGGCTTCTGTTTCTACATCTTTCAAAACATTAGGTGAAACTAAATGGTTTTGAAATTTCTTTCCAAAACCATAAGGACATTTACTGTCACAAAATCCATTAGCTTTTTTTTTACTAGTAATCTACGTTTTGCATATCTTTTCTACCACTTATATTGAACTACATTGGGGACTTTGCATGTCATCTGAGTTTGACAGATTAAGCTCACTCTTTTATAGGAGCTCTATAATTTACAAAACACTTTCCTCCCACATGCCCTCTGGAATTGGTAGTGCAAGTGTTATTACACCTATTTTACAAATGAATGAGTTTACTATTAAGAGTGAGGCCAAGAATAATGACCTCTGAAGTCCCCAGGCCAGGCAGTTCTATGGAGAATTCAAAAGGTAGACCCTAGAGAGGTACTTGATGGCCTCATAACCCTTGGGGATAGGATGCCTGGCCAGAGAGGTAGTGAAGTTCAGCAGACACTGTCCCCACCCCAAGCTGGTATAGATTCCATCAATCCTTGCTAGTTTGGGCTCTGACACAATCTTTTCAAGAAAGCTAGTAGCACAGTGGATGAGCACTGGACCTAGAGTCAGGAAAATATGTGTTCAAATCTGACCTCAGATACTTACTAGTTGTATGACCTTGGGTAAGTCACTTAACCTCTATTTGCCTCAATTTCCTCAACTGCAAAATAGGAATAATAATAGTAGCTCTTTTCCAGGGTTGTTGTGAGGATCAATGAGATATTTGTTAAAAAGTACTTAGTATAGTGCCTGGCACATAGTATTAATGCTTATTCTTCCTTTCAAAAGTCATTTCTTTGATTGATATCCCCTATTTTTTATGATTATAAATTGCAACAGGCTTAGTCTGTTATCACAGGTTTTTACAATTCTCTACCAATCTGTTCTCATCTATACTACCTACCTTCTCTTCCCTTCAATTTATTATAACAACCCCTGGCAAAAAGGTTGGCTAGCCATGAAGACCCCCTCATATTTGTAGCTCTTCCCAGTTTGGGAAGAGAAGAAACTAACAGAGATCAGCTCTCCAATAAGATTGCGCAGTGGGAGGTTTTTTTTAATCTGGGCAATGGTGGGAGTGTGGAGGGACTCTCAAGGAAAACAGGGAGAGAAGGTATTAGTACTCCAGAGATACAACTGGGGCAGCAGCTGGTACCTGCAACATCCGCAGTTCCCTTCTGCAAGACCATGAGAGAAGACCTCTATGGAAATGAACCTGCTGGGAGGTATGAGTGAGTGGGTTTTATGAAGGTTACTTGGCCCACTAACTGGAAAGCTGAGAGTAAGAAAGCCTCCTGAGGGAAGTGTGCAGGCCTTACTTTCACCAATCTTATTATCTGTGTGGTTTTTCCTTATATTTATTCTGTTAAATAATACATTTGCCAGATCTAATATTATTTCTCATAAACACCTGTGGCTGACCTTGTCCTTTTGTCACTGGGTATCCCTTTGTTTGCCACATGAGGGTGCACTGGGAGCCACACAGTGCATAGCTAGGAGCTTCACTGAGAGCCCATTGTGAGAGAGAATGGAGACATGAGCATATGTCTCTTCATGACTATAGGTGCAAAATTATGATGAATTCATATCCTATTTTATAATTCTACCACATAGGTGCAAATCAAAGTTATTATTATTACTTATCCTGCTTTTTGCCCGGCTCCTTCAGTCTAGCATCATCTATAACTAGGTTCTAACGCTACAGATGGAAGATTTCTAATCAATGATCTTCCTCTCTCACATTATCATGTATGTACTAATCTGTTTACATGCTCTGCCTCCCTCCCCCTTTCAGGATAATGGAAACCTCTTGAAGGCCAGAAGTGTGTTTCTTTTTGCCTAAGATTTAGCACAATGCTTGACACATAGTAGGCACTTAACTGCCTGTTGGATTGGATTCAAAACCCATCTCAATTTCAACTTCATGTAAGAAATTCCCCTTAAGTGAGATCTAGAAGTCTCTCTTGGTTCAAATGACTTACCTTGCTCCCAATGGGAAAGCCCCTTCATTTTGTATTGTCTAGTATATATTCTTATATGCATACTTCCACTGATTTCTTTTTTGCTATTTGGATTAATGGATTTCTTTGGGGAGGAAAAAAAACCACCTTTAATAGTAAGCCTTCTATCTAGCATCAAATTATCCAAAACTTAACTCATTATCTTTCCCGCTAAATCCTCTCCCATTTCTATCTTCCCTATTGTCAAAGAGGGCAACACCATCGTCCCAGTCCCTCAAGCTCACACTCAAGGAATCCTCTTCAACCTCTCATTATCTCTTTTCCCTCATGTGGAATCTGTGGCCAAGGTCTGTCAATTTCACCTTTACAATATCTCTAGAATATCCCACCCCCTTTCTTCTCAGACACTGCCACCATTCTAGTACAGGTTTCATCATCTTACATCTAGCCTATTGCAATGGGTTACTGGTAGGTCTACCTGCCACAAGTCTCTGCCCACTCCAATCCATCCTCTACTCAACCCACTAAAGTGATAATCCTAAGGCACAGGTCTGACCATGTGCGCACGCACACACACACACACACACACACACACACACACTCCATAAATTCCAGTGGCTTCCTATTACCTCCAGGACCAAATATAAAATGCCCTTGTTTAGCATTCAAAACCCTTCATAATCTTGCCCCCACCACCACCTTTCCAGTCTTCTTATACTCTTTGATCCAGTAACACTGGCCTCCTGACTGGTCCACAAAATACTCCATCTCTCAGTTTTAGGCATTTTCTCAAGCTTTCTCCAATGCCTAAAATGCTCTGCTTCCTCATCTCTGACTACTGACATCCTTTAAGTCCTACCTAAAAGCCCATCTTCTACAAGAAGCTTTCTCAACCCTACCTAATTCTAGTGCCTTCCTCCTGTTAATTGTTTCCTATTTTTCCTGTATATTGTCATTTGTATATATTTGTTTGTTGTCTCACCCATTAGACTGTGAGCTCCTTGAGGACAGTGACTGTCTTCTGCCTCTTTTTGTATCCCCAGTCCTTAGCACAGCGGCTGGCACGTAGTGGGCACTTAAATAAATGTTTGATTGATTGATATGATTGATTGACCTCTCTTCCTCCTCTTGGGTGAGGCTGGGCAAAAGACAGATGAGTACATAAAAGGTGGTAAAGAGTGAAAGAAGTATGTTAAGGTGCCAGGTAGAAATAGGGCAGACATTCGAAATGTTCTAGGAATGTGAAGGATTTTAGTGCCCTAGGGAGAGCAAGGAGAAAGTCCAAAATAAGGAATGGCAGCTAAGGGAGTCTCAATCTCCACCTGGCTTGCCTTTGACCATCCCACCCCTAACACCACTAGTCATGAATAATTCTCCAGCAACAAGCTCAGTACTCTATAGCTCAGTCTATGAGCAAGCAGTCAAGGGAGTAGGATCAGAAGTTGCTACTGTCACAGTGACAGAATCTGTAGGCAGACAAGTGGCAGCAAACTGTGCCCTGGGGTATATTACTAGTTCTGCCATGTTTTACCTATACACGTGACCTTGAATGAAGTGAATACTTCTCCAGGCTTCAGTTTCCTGATCCATAAATGAGACAGGTAGGTTAATGACTCTTTTAAAAAGTTATTACATATTCCTATGTTAAGCCCCAGATCCCAAAATCTCCACTACTTGATGAAGACATTGACAAATACTATACTATCCTCAGGAGGCCATGGGTGGAATAGCAATAACAGGAATGGTTACTTGCTGTAAGAAGTATGGTAGATTGGACACATGAGTCTAAACACCAAAACTGTGTCTTTCTGAAACTCCTTGATTAGTCAGAGGACGAGATAAGATAAGAGCACAACTATGTGGTACTATTTGGGCATACTGTGGATTTTATTATATTTTGTGGCCTAAGCATAAAAAAAACTGAATTTAGCTTGCCTATAGGACAGACTCCATTACTGTTGTTGTTTGTCCTTCATTCTCAGAGAGAACCATGACACTGGGGACGCAATGCCATGACATGCAAGTGAATTGGATTCGACTGAGGCAATGCCCATTCAGTGATTAAGGCTAGGTAGAAATGAGACAAGTGAATGGCCCCTTTTACCCAGTAAAGAAAAATAAAATCAATCTGGAAAGGGAAGCCTCAGGGTTTATGGCCAAATCAGAAAAAAATGCCATTTACATTCACTCTGAGACAATCAGGACCCAAACAATGACCAAGTGGACCTATTGTTGGCCAACCAATGAGAGGCAGAGTGATTTGGGTTTTGGTTCAGTAAAATACAGTCAACCTAGGGAAGGAGGAGTTTTCCAGGTGGATGGGAGTCCAAGATTAGATAAATCTGAACTGGCCATACCCCTTGGACCAATAAAATGAGTTCCCGGACACCCAGAGGGAGGTGGAGTTTCAAGTTAAAAAGTACTGACTTCTGAGAACCATAGACAACGTTACCAGTTGCCCAGAGCTCCCACTGGTACTGGGCGGTATACATAATTACCAGGGTGCATGTTCTCAGTTCCTGGTTCTTATGATGTGTGAAGAGAATTAATGATTTTCATATGAATTGGTATGATATGTATAATGAATGAACTAATAATTCATATTTCTCAGAGCTGCCTCTTCTGGCTTGTGAGTCAGAAGCTTGAAATAATCAATCTAACCCTTGACAATGCTCTCACAATCACTACATTTTTTTGCCTGTGCATGTTAAGTGAAGCAAATCAAAGATGGTAGAACCTGTTCCCATCACAGAACTCTGGTCCTGTGCCCCATTAAGTAACGACCCCCAAGGACTTGAGACAAAACTGTTCCCATAGAACTCCAGAACACCTGTATTGTGGACTCGTGGGCTTGCTGTGGGAAATCACTCAGGTCTTTCAAGTGATTGTTTGTAATATATCTTCCCACTTATGATTTATGTATATAATCTCTGACTTCACTACAGCAAGGTGGAATTCTGATCTGACAATTCCCTATTTGCAAAACTGTTCCTCATAATGAAACTAATTAATCAAATAGCTACTTGATTCCTGGCACTTAGTCTCTGGTCTGCTCTGTCTCATCATTCCCAGGTTAGAGACTGGCTCAGTAAAATTCTGTTAACAGATGAATAGGATCAAGTGAATGGCAAAGCACACCCTCTGGTGGTTAAACTTAACTGAACTAATGGAAAGAAGACACAAATGTTTATTTATCATGTGCACAGAATTTTTATATTATATGTACTCGTGATCCCTTAATGTGTAGCCAGTGTAGACTTATTATACACCCTTGTAACAGGGCTTTTGTTGTTCTTGTTCTTCACTGAACTGGTGGGGAGGGAAAGAAGTCAGATTTTGGCTGATTGGAAAAAAAATCAAATGTATTTTTTAAAAGAAAAAAATGTTTCTCATTCTTATGTAGAAAGGCTTTTGAATATAATGCTTATTTGAGCTGAAGCTATACTACAGTTCTCAATATTATGTTAGCATAAGTGTTGGCAGCATATGAGGACATAGGACACTCATATCCTGGGGTAGAAGGTGAGGGGGAGGGAGAACAGGTACCATTTCCGGTAATTACATCTTTACTGCATCCCATCCCAGGATGCATCATTTAGGCTTAAACAATTAAAGTTATTAATGATTTGGAAACTTGCCTGCCGCAATTCTTCAGATTCAGATTGCAGAAACAGAGAAGTTTGAGTACAAGTGATAGAAAGTAGTGCTCTTTAGCTCAGCAAGCCCAGACATCCATAGTGGTATCCATAACTCTTGGGTTTCTTCTCTTACATGTGAGTTTTCAGTGACTCTGATGAATTCAATAAGAACAATCAAACGCCCAAAAGGTGTATATCGTATGTTTATGTTCCTTTGGTAAAATAGCTTCCAGCAAGCCATCAATTGTGTCTGGTGCTATGGAAGCAGTAGTCAAGGTGACCAGTTCAGTGCAATCACTGGGGGAGAGGCCGACATGAAGCAGATTGCTCCCATACTCACTTGCATGTGTGACAAAGCTTATCAAGGCTTTCTCTCTTTCCTGACAACTCAGTCCACACAGAGGCCTTTGACCATAGAGATTTTTCCACTGATTCAGCTATTTCAGCAAATTTGTAAATAAGATTGATAAAACTATAATTGTTCTTGAGGTTAATGGGCTCTAAATACTCAACATAAAATGGTTCTACACTTTGAGAGTTTACATTTAAAGGTTATCTGACATCACATGCATTTTCATACATGTGAAAACTGCACTTTTATATTAACATCCTACTTTTCTTTTCTTATTTGGAAAATTTATATGGAAAAAATGGTTGATAAGAGATCATCATCATCATCATCATCTTAGCAGGACCTACAGTGCCAGGCATTATGCTAAGCTACATGGGAGGTAGGTGTTATTATCCCCATTTTGAAGTTGAAAAAACTGAGGCAAACAGGAATTAAATGACTTGCCCAAAGTCAATACTTCAGCTAGTAAAGGTCTGAGGTCACATTTTAACTCAGGTCTTCCTGACTCTATGCCCAGCATTCTATTCACTATACCACCTAGCTGTCTCCAATATTTAAGGGATATTAAAATCTCCATCAGGACAGCTAGGTGGTGCAGTGGATTAAGGGCTGGGACTAGAGTCAGAAAGACTCATCTTCCTCAAGACACTTACTAGCTGTGTGATTCTGGGCAAATCACTTAACCCTGTTTGCCTCAGTTTCCTCATCTGTAAAATGAGCTGAAGAAGGAAATGATAAACCATTCCAGTATCATTGCCAAGAAAACGCCAAATAGGATCATGTAGAGTTAAACATGACTGAAAAACAACTGAACAATAAAATCTTCATAAAATCTGCCTCTTCTTGGACTAAAAAAAACGTTTATTAGGCATGCACTATGTGAAAAGTACTGTTCTAAGTGTAATGGAGCTTTGCACATGCCCAGATCGCCTAACATGTAGGCTCTCATGTGGGAGATGCCATTTCTTTGGGAAGATATTTTGTGGCCCTCTATCACATGGGTGGAAGCAGCCTCTTTCCTTTTCCTCAACTCTTTTTTTTCCCTTACACCTTTTTCCTAAGCTTTTTCCTGGAGTTTAGCTGGAACTTTATACATCTTTAAAATTATTGGACTAGAATAGTCTCAGGCTCTGTCTCTCTTTATGCCTCTGTCTATATGTCTGTGCCTGTGTCGCTGCATCTGTCTCTTTGTCTCTCTCTGTGTCCCTCTGTGTGTGTGTGTGTGTGTGTGTGTGTGTGTGTGTGTGTGTGCGTGTGTGTGTCTGTGCTGTGTCTGTGTGTCTCCTCCATCCCCTCTTTTCTCTAGTGGCAGGGGCATCCAGTGGTAAGAGGCCTGTTTACATACAACACGAGTACCATGCGTTGAGCTGGATAGGGAGAAGGGCCACCTCCACCCTGCAGCCGATGTGGCACCAAGTAGTGGGCCTGGGCCTTTACTGTATTTAGGTTGTCCTTTTCAGTTCTAAGCACAGGAGTCCCCCATCCACACCATGGTCAAGCCACGGTGACCTCAGAGCCAATATTTCTGGCTAGATGTTGCTTCCAGAGTGGAAGGGGATAATCATGGGGATATGGGGTGGGGTAGATTTATAACCTGGTGGAACTGATGGGGTGCTTGGGTGATTGTGTTTGGGTGCTTGTGCTTGGACTTGGACCCCAATTTCTCCCTAGTCTCAGAAACACTGTCTCTGACAATTTCTCCCCAACCCAAGCACACTGTGCCTAGCAATTACTCATGAGTGGGACCCAACAAGACCCTTATCTCTCTCCCTGTTGCAGCTACTACATGAAGCTTCGTAAGAGAGTGCTGGGCTGCTCAGGCCCAAGCCCTAAGATCATGTCTCTAGAAGCCTCCCAATTTCTTAGTAAGCTCCTGTCTTGTGAGAAAACTTTTCTTTGTTGCAGAGCATTCTCTAATCAGGACAGAGAGAGAGGGTGGTCTCGTGTGGCCCAAGGAGTTTTGTCCCTGGCTGGCCCAGGGACTCTTCTTCCTGCCAGATTCCCAAGATGCATGCCTCTGACATCTCCTTCCCTCTCTGGTATACTCCCTACACTTTTCCATCTATAGCTCCCAACACACCTGAATCTTTAGATTACCTAATCGGTATCCCTGACATTCCTTTCCCATGTTCTTTTCCATATAAACCCTAGCTCCATCCTCAGTCTCTCACAGGCTCCTTAAGAATCCTTGCCTTCTGAAAAGCGTTAACACTAAACTTTTTGCCAACTTAACTTAAAGAATGCTTGAGTTTGCAAATCCATTCCAGACGATCCTGTCCTGCACTCCAGTCTTTGACGGGTCTCAACCTCTCAGACAGCAACAGAACTATGCTAAATAGGAACTGAATTAAGTTGTGAACCTAATCACTCTCCTCTCCCTAGAGACTGAGGTAGAGTAGTGGGACTATTCTCCTCAAGTATTGGGGTGAAATGTTTGTATGTTTTTTTTCCTTTCTATACTTCTAAATACTCCTTTGTGAAAGTTAACCTGTTGTTATATGGTTAAATGGAATTGGAGTGCTGCTAAAATCAAGGAAACATAATCAGTGGAAGTGTGAGGCAATGGCAAGAACTAAACAATCCCCAACCCCCTGCAAGGATATTGGAAAACCCCTAGTGAAAGGTGAAATGTAGCACATATGGCCTTCAGGAAGTGGAGGCCACAGTACTAACTGTTAAACCAACACTGGGGTTACAAATAGAAATAGCAAGACAATCTCTGTTCTTATGGACTCATGTTCTAATGAGTAAGATAACACATATAGGAGTTTCAGCTGCAAGTAAAATGGAAATGCCCTGTGAATGTTGTGGTACAGTGGCAAAACAGATGGGAATGCATCTTTAACATCATTGCCATTAACAGAACCATCACTGTTTCTGATGTTAAACCATTTGACAATATCAAGGACTTGGCTGGAAAGACCTTTCTGTTTCAGGTCCTCAGTAGCTGTACCTGCTGAGGCAGCAGGGTCTCCAGTGCCTGCCTGTTGATGGCAACTGATCAGCAGATAGAGGTAGTCAATAAGGTGATCACAGAGGTTTGACTTACCAGACACATGCTGTCTCCTCTCTCTCTCCCTACAACAATCTTTATCTAAATTATAAAATCAGTGATTTTGTGCATTAGACACTCCTTCTGAACCTTTCTCCATTCTGCAGTATTTTATCTAATGAAACCATCAAAGTTCACTATGGGGTTCTCATTATAGTACTGCTATTTCTATACTTCTCCATTCCCTCTGTCTTCTAAAAACATGCTCTCACTAGAAAAGTGACTTGCACCTTCATGTGAATTAAAGCTATCTCTTTCACGATGCTTGTATTTTAAGTTCTCCCTAATTTTGGAACAGAACTAAAGGATTTTCTGTTAAAGGACTTCTAGACTTCAACAACAAAATATGGGAGTAATTGAAAGAGAAAGGACAGAAGAGCTTTTCCAGTGTCCTTAAAATTATATATTCTAAATAGGTAGCCACTTATTCTGACTATACATAGGTCCATCATTTGAATTCCTATATGAGACCCAAATCTGATAAAGCTTTTAAATGTCAAAAGATAGAACAAAAAGAAGATATGAAGTAGTTAGTGTTTAATACCTCCTACTGTGTTCCCAAGTGCTTTACAAATATTACCTTATTACATCTTCACAACAACCCTGCAATGTAGATGCTATTGTTATCCTCATTTTACAGTTGAGGAAACTGAGGCAAACAAGTTTTAACTTGCCCAAGTTCACACACTTGCCACAGCTAGAAAGTGTTTAAGGCTGGGCTGTGAAGTCATGTCTTCCTGACTCTAGGCCCAGTGCTCCATTTGCAATACCATCTAGAGGCATTAGCTACAGTTTGGCAGAAAAAGTATTTCATAAACCCTTTTAAAAACTAGGCTTGGGGTCCTATCTGTGCTACTTACTACATGTGTGACTTTACCTCTCTTGGTCTCATTTTCTCCATCTGTAAAAATGGGGATTGAAATATGTGTCTTGTCTAGCTCAAAGGATTCTTGCCCAAATCAAATGAATTAGTTCATATAAAGTACTTGACAAAGCTCAAAATAAGATTTGAATGTAAGTTTTTAGTATGATTAAGAAGTAAAGAAGATAAAAGAGGAGAAAGGAAAATCAAGGAATATAACAGGAAAGGGAAAGAAGGAGGTAATGTGGAAGATGGGAGGTAGAAAGCTAACACAAACCTATGGCATGAAAAATGGCATAGGACTAGAGAGTTCAAAGTCAAAAGGGGACAGAGTTGTTTTTCCTGACTCAAGCAAAGGAGGAAGTTAGTGATATAAGCAATCAAATGGGCAAAGGTTTTTGAAAACTGAGTGAGGGACCTCAGGCAAGTGTGCAGAGACTTAAAGAACGTGGTTATATTTAGAATTATAAGAGTTGCAGGATATATGAATCAATAAGAATTCACTACAAGATTCCTAGATGCCAAGGCCTCTGAGGATATGAAGATAAAAATGAAAGAGTCCCTACCCTCAGGGAGCTTACATTCTCTAAGGGAAGACCACATATGTAAGTATAAGTACATAATAAATGTATAATATTTTATATACGTATGTACGTATGTATGTGGGTGTAGGGGTGTGAGTGTGGGGGTGTGTGATACATATTAGTTGTTTGGTTAATTGTTGCCCTTCCTTCTTGAAGAGAACCAAAATGGCATCTCTTTGTTGGAGTAAAGTACACTGGGTCCGACCGTGGCTGATCAGACCAATATTAGCTCGGAAGACTCTACAACAAGTCAAGCATAAAGAGTCCACATGAACATCTGGAGTGGAGATGTCTCTAAATTTGTACATCTCATATTTCTTTTGAATTAATACAGTTCTGCTTTACTCATAGAACACAGCACCTTCTTAGATTGAGGCACATCATGCTGAGTGGTCCTCTTCCAGTGTCTCCCATGTCACATGATTGATTCCAAAGTTCTTCAGAGAGACTTAGAGAGTGTCCTTGTATTGCTTCTACTGACCTCCATGTAAGTGTTTGCCTTGTATGAGTTCTCCATAAAATAGTCTTTTAGGCAAAAGTATATTTGGCATTTGAACATTGTGGCCAGCCCAGTAGAGTTACACTCTCTGCAATAGAGTTTGAATGCTTAGCAGTTCAAGCCTCTGTTAAGGACCTCTGTAAAGTAACTTATCTTGCCAGGTGATCTTCAGAATCTTCCTAAGACAATTCAAATGGAAGTGATTCAGTTTCCTGGCATGGCTCTGGTATACTGTCCAGGTTTCATAGGCACAACACAACAGCTCTGTAGACTTTCAGTTTGGTAAGCAGTCTAGTACCTCTTCTCTCCCACACTTTCCTTAGGAACCTCTCAAACACTGAGCTAACTCTGGCAATGTGTGCATCAACCTCATCATCTATGTGTACATCCCTGGAAAGTATACTGCCAAGGTAAGTGAATTTATCCACAGTATTCAAAATTTCTCCATTTCCTATAATAGATGGTTCCACAAATAGATGGTGTGGTGCTGGCTGTAAAGAATCTGTCTTTTCTTGGTATTCATTGTTAGGCCAAAATTAGCACAAGCAGCAAAGAACAGATGCATACTCTATTACATCTCAGCCTAAGAGACTCTAATGAGTGCACAATCATCTGCAAAAAAAAAAAATCATTACCACACCTGCAATTTCACCAGTTTTTGTGAGTACAGGTGAGGAATACATGCACACACATATACATTCACATACACACAAATATTTATATATACACCCAAACACACACATAAAAAACATTTAAATGATTGCTACGTATAAATATTACATATAAATGTTTAAATGCTAAATATATAAACATGTAAATGTTTGTATATAAATATTTAATATGTTATATATAAACATTTTAAATGTCAAATATATAAACATAAAATGCTTACAAGTAAACATTTATAAATATGGTTACATGTATAGTGCTTATATATAAATATTTAAATGTTTAATATTATATATGAATATATATTACATATATAAACATATAAGATGTTTCTATAGTGTTATATTAAATGTTAATTAGATGAGAATTATGTTGGATGTATGTATATGTATGTGTGTGTGTGTGTGTCTATGTATTTCCTCAGTTTTGTGTGTTCCAGATGAAGAATGTCTTACTACTTATGTAGACTGGTCCCTTCTTTGAAACTTCAGAGGCTTAGACAATTGCCTGAGGACCTGAAAAGAGATTTTGCCTAAGTTTTGCATAGCTAGTGACTCTGGCAGAAGTGGGATTCTGCCATGTTGAATATATATGAAATGAATGCAGTATAGTTTGGAGGAGAGGGAAAGGGGAAAGGCACACAAAGCTGGAGGGGATAAGGAAAGGCCTCATATAGGAGATGACATTTAAGCTGAGCCTTGAAAAAAGCTAGAGATACAAAGAAATATAAAAGAGGAAGGAATGCATTCCAGGCATGGAGAGTCCCTACAGGGTCACAGAGCAGAGAGTTCCTATTGCTGTTATTAAATTGTGTCCAACTCTTCATGATCTCATTTTGGGATTTTCTTGGCAAAGATGCAGGAGTAATTTGTCATTGCCTTCTCCAGCTAATTTTACAGATAAGGAAACTGAGGGAAACAGGGTTAAATGATTTGCCCAAGGTCACACAGCTAGTATCTGAGGCCAGATTTGAACTCAGGTGTTCCTAACTCCAGGCCTGATGTTCTATCTATTGCACCACTTGGCTGCCAGAGTTGCTACTGTGTGTGGGAGGAGGGGGGAAGGGGGAAGGAAGGAAAGAAAGGAGGCTAGCATGCCTGGATCACAGACTTTGTGAAAAGAAGTAACATAGTAACAAAATGCAACATATTCACAAGGGCTTTGTTTTTCCCCAACAGGAAAAGAGTGGAAAGGTGAGGAGGAGTCAAGTGGAGAAAGAGAGAGGAAAAGGAGAAGAAGTCAGTGAGACATATTTTTACAGTTCTAAAATGAAAACAGAAGGAAGACAGCTTTGAAAGCTATAGCATATAGTTAAAAAGACAAGAATGCTGTACATAATAGATATCTATAGTCTAATGGGCAATTCTTTTCTGTTCAACTATGGATAAGAAACTACCCATTTTATTTGATGTTTCTTAGTTCAGAATATTTTTTAAAAAGGAATATGACATAAGTAAATACTATTTAATCCTATGATGTTGTTATCTGGGGTATCTGGGACTCATTTCTTCCCACCCACTCAACTCTTTGTGAATCCCTAAATTCAAGGATCTCTCTCACTCACTACTCCTTAGATGATATTCGGTAGAGTCAGTAAGGTCAAACACAAACCCATTAGTCATTTTTATCCAAATAAAAAAAATGGAAAAAGAATATCACCTAAGAATTTGTGATCTAAAAAGCTTAAATGCTCTCACATAGTTTATACATGGTAACCTGCCACACCCAGGATCTCAATATGCACCACAAGGCACCTAGAAGGCCAGATGCACTAACCAATGACTTGTTCCTCCTCACTCATTCCTTTCCAAAACAGTAAATCAATCATGACAGAACCTGCCTGAGTGAGAAACAGGTCTTCTATGATTCCCAAGTTTACTGGTTTTTAACAGCTATCCCAGTTGGGCCTTTCTCTTTCAGGATACAGTTTCCCATCTCAAAGAGACCACTAGAACTTCACCCATATAGGACATAATGCCTTTTCTCCCTGACCTAAATCCCAGATCTCATTGGAATTCTCTCTACTTTGCTTTTCACCTTTGAGTTCCAACACATTTGTTGCATTTTCATTATAGGTCACATGCAAAAGTGATTAGGATTTGAGCATTTTCCTAAAAACTAATGGGATATGAGAGCAAAGATAAATAGTTCTAAATATTATACCTAATTTCTCTGACCACCTCTCAAATGGTTTTCATAATAATCACTGCTTTTATTATAGAATCATAGATTAAGAACTAGAAGGTGCTTTAGAAGCCATCAAGCCCAACTCTCTCATGTTACAGATGAGGAAACTGAGCCACAGAAAGCATAAGTGACTTGCCCAGGGTCACACAGCCAGTAAGTACATCAAGTGATATCTGAACCCAGCTTTTCCTAACTCCATTCTAGTGCCCTATCCACTTTTCCATACTGCCCCTCAATTTATTACTTTAAATCACCTGGACCCAAAGGAATTCAAACTTCGCAAAGTTGTTTTCTTGCCCAATGAGAATGATTCTAGCCTTTAAATCTAGATTGATTGTTGGCAACATAGTTCTATATCCCTCTCTCTAGGGCTCCATCTAAGTACAACTTGGTTCAATCCCTTTTGGATCCATTTTCTGTTGCTTCTTGTCTTGAGTTGAATTAACTCCTACTAGTCCCCTATCTCATCTATGTACAGAGATCCTTTCCTGGTAGCTAATCCTGTCTATTCTCTTGTTTAGTCCCAGAGAAGGCAAAACCTATAACTTTAAACTCATGCCACTTTAGAGAGGTGGTACCTAGTTTCCCTCACCCATCTTGCCTCAGGTTGAAGATCCACTTCCGTGGAAGCCAAATGCTGATTTCATCAGTTCACCAGTTCACGTATTCCTGGAATGTCTTTACAATGTCTTGACCTAATCATACTCTCCCAACACAGCATCTCACCAACAGGGGAGAAGGAAGGTTTTCTCCCCAAATGCCACCTTCGTGTGAAGCAAGTAGGATTCCAACCTCACCGAAAGGAGAAAACCATTGCTGAAAGCCTTGCCTGTCATGACTACTACTGCCCCAGCTTTGTTAATGATGGCTATGAAAAGAAGCCTATGTACAAATCCAACACAATAAAAGGAAAAGTAGGTACACCAAGTCCAATGAAACTAGAAAATGAGGAGATGGTTAACCAAGGAAGTTATGACAAAGAATAGAGTGGAGGGAATTATGGTTTTTACCCTTGCACTTTTATTCCAAAAATCAACCTTTGTGACATAAGCAGCTTTTCTTTCAATACTTTTCAATGTCTCTGTGGATGAGGGGACAGTTTCAGTTATAAATCCAAGAGCTGATTGCACGTAGTCTTATACTTCCAAAGAAAATCACATCTCAAAAGGAAGCACAGGGTCAGCCCATGAGTAGGATCACCTGAGGTGATCTGAGAGTCACAGAAAAGTATACCAGCCAAAAACACATTGCTACCACCCTTGCCTAGCTTCTGCAGTGTCTGCAACTCCTACATTTAATCAATTCTTTGGGTTAAAGCAGAATCATAATTACCAATATTGGAGCCCAAGGCAATCATTAAGAAACATGCTTCAAATTAACTTTGTAATTCATGTCAAAATAATATAAGTAGCAATCAGGCAATTTTTGTTAAGCAAGAAGGCGATTGCATTACTATAGTGCTGCTGAAGGAGTGCATGTGTTAAATTTTTATATCCTCTAAATTCTAATGCCCTGGAACAAAGCCTCAGGTCACCCTGTACTAGCTATGGTTCTGAGAAATGCACTGAGGATTCAATTTAAACTATAATTGTGTTGAGAAGGATAAACCATCAAGCCATGGTCACCTTGGGAAGCTGTAGCCCTGAATAGTGGAGAATGTTCGAGATTTAAAATCAAAAATTACCTAGTTGCATTTTCTGCCTCTAATAGTAACTGAGGCTGAAGGGTTGTAACTCGTCCAGTGTCACATAGATAGTGTCTTGAGTCAGGTTTATAACTCAGGGCTCCATCCATTTATTCCACCCACTTGCATTATAAGATCACACTTTTGTTGTTCAGTCATTTCAGGCATATCCAACTCTTCATGACTCCCTTTGGAGTTTTCTTGACAAAGATACTGGAGTGGTTTGCCATTTCCTTCCCCAGCTCATTTTACAGTTGAGGAAACTGAGGCAAACAGGGTTAAGAGACTTGTCCAGGGTCACACAGCTAGTAAGTGTCTGAGGCCAGAACTGAACTCAGGTCTTCATTACTCCAGGCCCAGTGCACTATCCACTGTGTCACCAAGCTACCTATGAGATCACACGGTTGGTGGCAAAAAAAAAAAGTCTCCTAAATCACGGTTTCCATGAAAGCTTAGCCCAGGAAAAAGGCAGCCATGATGAGTGACCCGCGTGACCCAGTCTTACAGGGGATCATCCCAGAAGCTGATATGTTCTTGTCTTGCAAGTAAGAGAGTAGCTATACCACATCCAAAAGTGAGCTTTGCCATGGAAATGTTTTGTCATTACCACTTTGAATATACTCTGCCATGAAACTAAGAGGAAGAGAAGAACAATACAAGATTGTAGATGGTTGTACTTTGATTCTTACTACATAGAGAGCCTTAAGTCAATAATATTGGAACAACCTCATAGCCCTTCAGGGATATCCCTAAAACCATAAAGGGAGATATATCCAGGAAAGTTGGGAGCATAAATCCAGGATCTCACTAGATTCTAAAATGGTGTCCATAACCAGGCAGACAATTTTGATTTCTCTGGCTAATCACTCAATGGATCAAACCCTAATTCGCAGATGACCAGTTGCTTTTAATAGTCCCAGGAGTGAGGGAAACAGTGAAGATCCCTAGAGAAAATTTTCTTGAAGATACTTGGAAGACTGTTCAATGCTCCCTAAAGATGCATCACAAAGAGCCAAAAAGAGAGAAAAATAGATACAGAGACACACAGAAACAGAGAGAATGTTTGACTTGAAGCTTAATTCACATGACCAAAAGTGGAGTTTTGTTTTAATACTTTCACAGAACGATTTTTTTTTAAATAACTAAGTTTGGGGTGGCAATATGTAAAGGATTCTTGTAACTATAATACAGGGTGAAATGGTAAGTGTGGGAGAGAATAAAGGAAGGTCTGTGGGAGGAAAAAATTATTGTCTTCAACTGTAGAGATTACCGAAGAATTGTGGAATTGGCCAAACTTGAACTGGGCTTTAAAATATGGGTGACACATACTATGTATGATAAAATAGTAAAACAAGAATGCGGATTTAAAAGTCCATTTAACACTCAGAAATTTTTATATTCTTAGGTTCAATTCCACTTTTTTCTTGCTTTTTTCCTTAAGAATTTTTTTTGTTTCAATCAATTGTAATACTTATCTAACTCTAAGAATACAATAAACACAAGGTACCAGAAAAATACTTAGGATTATGTAACACCATCTCTGGGCTTGCTTTCTAATTCCAGGTCACATTAGCAAATCAGCTCCCCAAAAGACACTGGGTTACTTCTTCTCTCTTGCTTCTAAGTGTAACCCTGTAGTACAATCAACCACAAGCCCTCATTCAATGTGCTCCCCAATACTGATCAACTTGTTGATACCAACTAACTTTTATGAATGGATATTCACTGAGGAAGTATAGCAATGCTGGAAATTGAAAACATCACCCACCGGGGGCAAGCTCTCCCTTTTCTCAAACTTGGTCCCCAGGGTAATGGGCTTAAGCTTGAAGAAGACATGTGGCAAAGGGTAATTCAAATCATCCTTTTTCTCTCGATGCCTAGTCTTCAGGAAATACCTCTTCCACATGTGTAATTCCTTTCCTGGGTTCTGAGTGTGGTCACCCTGATAGAGTAGCAAAGCTATTTTTCTTCAACATGTCAACTTTGTCCTCAGCTCCCAGATTCAGATGATGATGCTGTCAGTTGCTGCTATTGTAAGGTCAGTGCCACTAATGGGAAGTTCAAATCATCTGACCTTTTGACGTTTACAAGGTGACCCTATGGTCAATGGGGGAATGGGAGGAGGAGGAAGATTCAGTCCTCCTCACTTCTCCTAACTGCCCTCTGTTATAGTCAAAAGGGCCTGGCTCCTCAAAATATTTCATCTGCATTTTAGCATGCCTTGAACCATATGACCTGGATCGGTAAGGGCCTTAGAGATGTTCTCAGGAGCTGTGGGCTAAAGAAGTCATTAGTAGTAGAAGGAGTCCTGGACCTGATGACGAAGGACCAAGGTTCTAATCCTGCCTATACTATTCATTAGCTGTGTGACCTTGGGCCAGCTATATAAGTTCTCTATGCCTTAATTTCCCCATCTGTAAAGTGAAGGGGTCAGACAAAGTGACCCCCGTCATAAGAGCTTTTGAATTCCTTTTCCTCTGTTACTATTTTGGGTCCAGCATGGCCATTTTAATTGTGAGGATAGTCACAGTTGTGAAGTCAGTAGCCAACTGAGATTTTTCCTGAGACTCCTATTTAGATCATTCATAAGAAACTCAGAGAGGGTAAAAGAATTTATGATGCCCATCCTGTGTTGTAAATCTCAGAGTACTCCCTTGTTAGTGATTTTTGGGGTTACCTAGATATAGTGATTTTCTTCTTCAGTTATCTTTGGAATGTAAATCCCACAAGTGTATTGTTGTATTGTAAATCTTTACTTTCTCCTGTCAGAATCTTCTTCATGTCTCTGATGTAATTGGAGGCTGTGTAGATTTTCAGAAATCTCTGTTTGGGGTTCAGAGTTATTTTCTGAACTCCAGTCCAAACTGAAACATATAATAAAC
Organism: Phascolarctos cinereus; assembly: GCF_003287225.1. Lineage (NCBI taxonomy): Eukaryota > Metazoa > Chordata > Mammalia > Diprotodontia > Phascolarctidae > Phascolarctos > Phascolarctos cinereus. Next base: position 414,309,034 of record NW_027555847.1, read on the forward strand.
TTTGGTTTTTCCTTCTAGGTCTGTGTGTGTTGATAAATATGATTGGCAGCAATAATTTTTCAATGAATTATTGGATATTTCAAAAATACCCTGTGACATATAAAAAGTTCAGGAAACATAGTTTCTAGGTAATTAATCATTTTATTAATCATGCTAGCAGTAATTAATAAAAGGCACTCTCACATGCCAAAGACCCCTCAGGGAATCCATTCAATGCTTATATGTCCTTGGAAGAGTGGGTATTCCTGGGGGTGGCAATCAACTCTGATTGGGTAACAGGTAATGAGAGAATGAATATTATAATGAGAGGTGGGCTTATTCTAATGAGGGTTTGGGGGACATGACTCTTGAATGGGATATCCCAGTGAAGACTTCTCAGTGTAATTAAGGTAATGAGTTCAGAAGATAGGATAGGGTTAAGAATAGATTTCTGTAAGTTACTTTTTTAGCACAATATATCAGTAGTTAAAATTTGTCTAGTGGTTAAGCCTTAACCTACTTTTTAATCTTATTCAAATGCGTCTTTGCCCCTAAAAAGAATCTGGCTCCAGAAAACCCTTAAAGGGTTCCTTATCTACTCCCCTTATCTCCCTTTGACTGGACCTTACTCAGATGTCTTCCAGTTCTCTTCATTTTCTGTTCAATCTCTAAGACCTTCCAAAACAATTTGTAAATTATCTTTTATGGTAAACTGGTTCCACAGTACAAAGTCTAGCATAACTGCACATTTTTCTTTGCTTCTTTGACATTACCTCAACAAACTAAGAAATCTAGAGATGTATGCTATGTCCTTTGTCTTATATTAGAGTCCCACGTGTGAAATTGTGAACCGAATTAACGGACAGTTGGGGGAGGGAGGGGGAATTGAACCTTCAGGGTTATATAAACTGACTTCTACTTCTTTGGGTTGTCTCCTCTCATCAGAGCCATTGGTGTGAGGACACCCAAATCTTGAAATTTGAAATGATAATAATAATTATGGCTATAATAAATTAACTTTCTGTTTCTCCTTGGGAAAAAAAAATATTTCATCTGATTAACTCCACTCACTGCTGAAATAACTTCTCTGATATACATTGGCCCAGAAGTGTTTCTAATTCTTCCAACCATACAAATATATTTCCTGTATTATAGTTTTATAGGACAGCTTGGAGGATTTGACTTAACCAAAATTGATTAAAAGTAGGTTTATACCTAGTTTATAATTCTGATTGATAGATTCAGTAGAGGTGGTTTAAGGCTAATTCGTACCTGCTTTATTCCTTTGATTGATTGATTTTATAACTAAATCGGAGGCATTCCCACAAGTAAAGGGATCAGAGCATAGATCATACTATAAGTTGCATTAATTTGGGGTTGAAGGTGTTTTGTTGTTGTGTAATTTCAGTTATAATTGACTCTTTGTGACCCCATTTGGGGTTTTCTTGGCAAAGATACTAAAGTGGTTTGCCATTTCCTTCTCCTGCTGTAAAATGAGGAAACTGAGGCGAACAGGGTTAAATGACTTGCCCAGGGTCATATAGCAGGTAAATGTCTGAGGCCAGATTTGAACTGAAGATGATTCGTGCTGATTCCATACCTAGTGCTCTATTCACTGTACCACCTAGCTGCCTGGATGAAGATATAAGATGCCATTTATAGGTGTAGGACACCCCTTATAACTGAGTCAAATCATAAAAACATAATATATCTGAAATAATTAGATATGCCACAATAGAAAAAAGGTGAGCCCATATATCTTTCCCAGTCCCAAATAGTTATCACCAAATATAGTTAGTTCATTTCCTATGACAAATAAACCTTTCTATTTCCTTAAAAGCAAGTGCCTATTATATAAGATTCCAAAGCAATCTCAGCAAAGAGCAAGGATTAAATATATTTAAAATATGCTAAAATATGGTACCTAAATTGTTTAGTCCTGAACTCTTGAGGACTTTAGTCAGAGCTCTTTGGTTCTGAATTCATTAAACTATCTTTTTCAAGATCTTTCCACAAGGTGGGGCTGCTCTCCAAGCAACCCTGCTAAGGGCTGATTATATTTTAGAAACTTCCTAAAAATTACCAAGCAGCAAATTAGCTGGTCCTAACAGAGTTGTTGATTAGCTCTAAACTGAGTAACCATTATTCAAGATAAAAGTCAAATAAATGTTTTTAAAAAATAGTTTTAGCAAAAACTTGGAACAGCTCGGTAACTGCCCTTGGGCTGAATCAGTTTTCTCATTTCGAAGCCTTAGAGTCCAGGCTTGCCAAAGAAGTCTATTCCAATTACAGACAGAGAGATCCGGCTGTTTTTTCAACTCTTTCAAAAGTAGCAAGTTCCCTCCACTAAATGAGTTGCCTACTGAGGGGACTGTAAAAGAGCAAATTTATTCTGCTGTTTTTCTTCTTTATGCTTCCCCTTGCCCTCAGATCTCCATTTGTTCCCCCATCCCTCCCTTGCTTCCAAACAATAGATTCATAGCAGTTGCTAGGGCTAGCCACTTTCCAGTAGGAAGAAGATTCACCTTCTCGTTACTGTACCAGGTCCCACACAGAATCATGAATTGTGAAAAAACAGATTGGGTTCCATATACAAATTTTACTTTATATATTTAGATTTTTGTCTTTGTATACCTAGTGCCCAGAGCATTGCTTAGCCTTTAGTAAGTACTTAATAAATTATTTGATTGATTGAGTTACACTTTAAATAAGTTCTGCATTTAATATAGAAACAATATTATCTCTCTGAAAGATTGGTTTTGGGATTTTTATTTAAAAATAACTTAGAATTTAAGGGTAAATTAACTGAGAAAGAAATATTAAGTCATCAATACGTCTGCAAGTGAATTCTATAAAGACATCTCAATATCATAATATTACCCTCTGTTTGTGCCTCTAAGAAGATGATCTTGGGCTCCAATAGTTATGCCAAACACAATATAATCTTTAGCAGATTCTACCCAGATTGCAAAGTTTTGAGTATGGAAGCAGAGACAGACTTACATTTGTCACCAGAGGACCAGCACATCTAACTTCAGAAAGATCCATCCCAAGGTTAGAGCAGAGTAGTGCTTTTTTCCAGTCAACAGCAACTCATGAAGATGATTTACTGGGAAGAGGAGGGGGCACAAATCAGTATGGAACAAATATTAATAATAGAACAACTAAACATATATTGATTCATTTGAACCTCACAACTACCTCTCCAATGACTAATAAGCTGCTTTGAAGCAGGATTCAAACTTTGGTCTTCCAATTCCCGGTCTTTCTTTCTTTCTTTCTACTATACAAATACTCCCACACTCATACAAAAAAAAAAATTCAGATCCTTCAGTACTGAAGTATAAAGGTAATCTATCACTTATACAGCAGGAGTGTGAAAAAGTGAAAATGTTAGGCAAAGTAAGCTTAGTCTAAAATAATCCAAACAAAATAAAGCCAAAAGGGAGAAAGAAAGGCAAGCTGACCTAGCTATTTGGTTATGTAGTCTTTTAACAATGAATAGTTGATTTATAACTAAAAGAAAATAAAATGCTGATTTTAAAAATAAGGATACCAATTGACTCGCATTACAGGTCAAAATTTTTAAAAGGCACAAAATCTACAAGCCACCTGCAAGGAAGCCACTAGGTGGTGAGCTTTCTCTTTTCCATGCTGGGTGTTTGCTTTGTTTTGTTTTGTTTAGCACTGTCTACCTTCTGCAACCAGAAGAATTCTGGTGGTGTTGGTTTTTTGTTTTGGTTTTTTTTTTAAACTAACATCAGTTAAGTATGACTTATTTGCTATTTTGACAAGCTAAAATTTATTCAGATACAAATGGCAGATTTGAAAAGCTCTGAATACAAAGAATGAAAATGATTTATGAGAAAAACAAGATGAAGGTAAGATAAATGAATACCACAAAGACATGTTTTTTTCTACTCTTAATTAGCTATACTTTATTTCATATCACTTCTTATCTCAAATTACTCCACTCTGCATACTTTACACTCCCACTAAAAGGGATTATGCTGTACTGCCTCTGTACCCTGGTTCACACAATTCCCTCTACCTGGAAGGTCCCCCTTTCTCTCTTCCCTTGCTGAATTCTTATGTCTCTTTATATGACCCATACAAGAGCTTTCCTACTTTATTCCCCTTTAAGTAAAGAAGCTTCTTCCCACTCTGAACTTCACAAAGCCCTTTTATTTTGTACCTCTCTAATCTACCTGACATGTACTAATGTGTATTCCAATTATTAGTATGTACGTCCCTCTCTTAGATTGCAAAAGTGTCGTAAGGACAAGGACCACATCTTGTATTTCCCACAGTGCTCTGCACCCAGTAGGCATTTAATATAAACAGGGACTGGACCTGTGGTTTTCATCGACATAGGGAACTCCCAGTGAGACTCAACACTTTCTCTGCAGCTTATAGTCTTAGAGAGCGGGCCAGAGCACTGACAAGTCATGTGATTTGACGTATGTCACAGAACCAACTCATGACTGAGGCAGGATGTGAACCCAGATCTTCCTGGTTACAAGGCTGACTCTCTATCATTTCACTACATTGCCTTTCTGACATTTAATAATATTTCTTAAATTGACTAGAACAGTATGAAATTGCTGAAATATAATGACAAGGAAAGGTTCTGTCTCGGGTATTAAATTTCAGTTGATATATTTGAAATGTATGGCTTAATCCAAGCTTTAATCAAGTCATCTCTGCTCTACTCTCAGCCTTCCTTTCCTCATTTAATATGGATTTTGTTATGGAAATACCGCAATTTAGAGCCTTAACCTGGTATGGAGGTGACCTGGGTTTTCCAGGACTAGCTCAGTGAAGTGTTAGCTCTGGTAGGGTCTGCCAGACTTGACAGGATCTCAGTTTGGTTCTGGCCATGCACGGAATGTACTTTCTCAGCATCCAAGTCACTAAGTGCAGAGAGGCTTATCAGAGGAATGGCAGCTAGATGGTGATTTTTTTTAGCCTGATAATCCTCAAAACGGATTAAAAAATACAGAATGCTTAACCCTAAGTAACTCCGTCTGCTTACCCAATGCTGGTGGCAAAATAGTAGAAAAGGGGGCAGAGAGTATAAAGAAACATTAGCTCTTAGACATTCTATACATTTTAACATAACTTGGGCTCTTCAATTTACATTATTGGGAAACTGAACCACGTCCATATTGACAGGCTTGCTATAAATGAAACCAGAAGAAATAATGAAGTTGCAGCTAAGTGAAGGAACTGAGGATGTTTAGCCAGATGTGACAACCATCTTCAAGTATTTGAAGGGATGTTATGTGGAAGAAGGGTTAGACATGTTCTCCTTGGCCTCAGAAGGCAGATCAAGCTACAATGGGTGGAAGTGGCAGCTGCGTCCCTCTTCCAGTCTCTTTCCGGGACTTGGTGACCTGACATTTAAAGGTCACGCTGAGGTATGGTCTATCATTCTTATTCCTACCCCTTACTTCCTGTCTGAGTCACTCAAGGGAATAATTCCCACCTCATAAAGGGATCACCTGGAATAGCAATATCTTTTACAGTTAGTCAAATGCCTCAGAACATCCTGCTGTTTGCCCCTTTTCTTCAATTAGAACCTGGACTTTCTAGGGCCACTCCCTCACATGAAGAAAAATATCCTAACAATTATAGTTATCCCAAAATGAAATATTCCCCATCCCCAAAGATCTTTAGGTAAGGACTGGATGATCATTTGTTGGGGATATCATAGAGAGGATTCTTTTTCAGGTATGAATGGGTCTAAATGTCTTCTAAGATCCTTTTCAACTCTGAAACTCTGTGGTTTTGATTCTGCAAAGTCAGATCACCAACTTGTTAGGGCAAAAATTAATATCAAGCTTTAAGAAGTTAAAAAAAGATAAGACAATTCCCATAGTTATAGTTATTTCAATTTAAGTAGGATGTTTACTCAGAAAATATACAAAAATTAACACTTTCTATCAACATTTATTATAGCAATTTAACAAAATCAAAATGTTATGTACAATATTATTGCTCTTGTTGTTGTTTGTCTTTCATTCTCAAAGAGGACTATGACATCAAAAAGATGATGCCATGACTTGCAAGTGAATTGGATTTGAATGAGGGAGGGCTGGGCAAGGTCACCAGCCTCACTTTCTCCTCCAGAGCAATCTGGGTTCAGTACCAAGATGTGAATCAGAATGACTGGAGATGGCCCCCTCTGCACAATAAGGGGGCTAGAGGAGACCAAAAATCACTTCATCCAGGAAAATACCTGTTCTCCTTACCAATTTCATCTATCACAGCAACACCAACAAAGGCAAATTCATTTGGAAAATGCTACAACAAATAGTTAAGAGCAATATGAGTTTTCAGAAAGTTTGATGGTAGATTTACCAAAGTAGATCATTCTGAAAACATTTGTCAATAAAGCTGGGAGAACAAATAGCCATGAAATGGAATAGATATGGCATTTCTATATTAATCTATTCCCATCAGCCATGGTGACGGATTATATTACCTCAGTCCCTGAAGTACTATGTGAATGACAATATTTCTTAAGAAGTTAAAGTTAAGAACAGCTTGTCCTGGCCAAATAAAAACTGAATAAATCCATGGTGAGTAGAGGGATTCCATAACAGATGCAATCACAGAGGTAACTGTCAAATGATACTCTGAATATTAATATTTTCAGCCATAAAATGTGGAAACAAAAGCCCATAAAAGTATTCACCAATGTTATGTATCTTGGGCAAAGTGCAATTAGAAGAGTGATTCCCTAAAAAAGGAAAGGGTCCCCAGAGACTCCAATTTATGGATAAAATTGCACTAATTATATTGAGCCCTACTGAAGTTTTCTCAATTAGATCTATATTCATTCATAAGAAATCTACCTAGCCATTAGCACTGGAAAAACAAAGCAGATGATGCACATTGCTCAGATTTTGGCATGCAATTGGGAATAGCTACACTACATGTTTAGTCTGCCTAGTCCTTTGACAAGTATTGAACTTTTTTTGCAACTGCTCTATTAAACACCCTGAGGACACAATTGCTGTCAGGGAGCACAAAAAGGTAGTAGTAGGCAGCAGCTAGAACACTCCAGCTGAAGCAACTTCCCAAGAAAATGTTGGTTGGTGCTAAGTAGCCATAAAAAGGTGCACATGGCCACAGTCAAGTTTGAGCGCATCAAATTAAGATCCCTGTCTCAAAGCCTTTCTTGAAGTTTTGACTCTGCCTCTACTTTAGATGCTGCACCCTGCAGCTTCTGGGCCATTCATGTTCATGACTCATCTGCCTAATTCTTGATCTTGGTATACTCATAATTGACTCTGACTCCTATCTATGCAGGAATTTCTTGGTTCCAATACTACACTCTTCCTCCCCACCAAGATCTCTATCTCTCTCTGTCTTTCTCTTCTGCCAGACATAAGTCAAGATAAAGTCTCTCTGTCTTTCTGTCTCTCTGTCTCTCTGTCACTGTCTCTCTCTGTCTCTCTCTCTCTCTGTCTCTGTCTCTGTCTCTCTTCTCTCCTCTCTCCCTCAATGACATTGTAATCACTTATCATTTTACATATTGTACCCCCACCAGTAGAATGTAAGTTCTTTGAAGGCAGAAACTACTGTATTTTTATCTTCATTTCTCCAATACTTTATGCAGAGTAGGTGCTTAATATTTGTGAATTCTGCTGAATTATTCTTCATAATAGATTAAAAGACCACATCCTATCCTCTTGTTTTGTGACCACATGATAGAAAGAGCACTGGAATTAGAAGAAATTTGAGTTTGAATACTGTCTCTGATGCTTGATAGTCCTGTGACCTTGAACATGTCAATCAGCCTCCCTAAGTTTTCATTTTCCTTATTTGTAAAAGAAAAGCAGTACCTACCTCAAGGTGTTATTGAGAGGGTCAAATGAGCCCTAAATATATCAGCAATAACTGTAGATATTCTTCTATCATAGTAAAATTGTATTACAATAATATATTTTGAATTATGCATAAAAATTCATTCTTTAATTTATCAAATAAATTGAATTATTAAAGAATTCCAAATTATTGGTACATCTCCATCAAGTAGATTATCTCTACCAGTGGAGATGATCAAAAAGGCAAAAACTATAATTACCCATTAAAAATCTAATAAGATTTAAAAGATTACTTTATTTGGTGCTCAGAGTACTGATTATCAAGAAGTAAATGGAAACCCGCTGCTGAAAAGAGAGCAGCCTTTTTTTCCTTCATAAACAAATGATTCTCACTTCAGCCATTGCTAGTCAGTGACCCATTTACTCTCTTCTGATGGCTTAATTAGTCCCATAATCATCAAAGTTCCTTTTTTTTTAAGGACGGGAATTCTATTTCTGTCATTCATTAACACCCTTGAAGCATATTTCTGCTGCCAGACATAAGTCAAGATAAAGTAATAAACATACACTATGATAATTGCCCACTATTAATAACAAATGGTTTGCCTGGAAACACAATTATTTTCCTTACCAATACCTATGTGTATAGTCTAGTGGTTTAAAATGAGAATGGAGAATTGGAACAAAGGCAAAATTAGATAGAGAATCATTAGAAAGGTAATCAACAAATAAAATGGAACACCTAAACCACATCTAGAAAGAAGTTTAGTTGTGTGTGTTTTATTGCACTCTCTAAATTTTCCCTTTAATCAGGTGAAACTTATTTTAAAGTTCAATGAAGCAGTGACACATTAGGAAAAATGTAGGTCTTGCTTTAACTTGGAAGTGCTTTTCTTTAAATAATCTGTACATCTAATCACTTCCCAACTTTCTCTTCCAGTACTTATTTTCTGTAGCCTTCTCTTACAATCTAATGAATTCATAATTTTTGCTTGATTTTTATGTCAAAGTTAGCGTTATCCTGCTTAAGCTATTTATCTAGATCATTTAATCCATCAATAAGCATTTATTAGGTGTTTACTTTGTGCTGCACTCTGTGCTAGGTGCTAGGGATAGAAATACAAAGAATGAAAGCTCCTTACTCTCAGGTTTACATTCTGACACTTTCTGGCTATGGGACCTTGGGCTAATCAAAACCACCCTGGGCCTGCTTGCTCATCTTGAAAGTGCAAGGGTTGAACTAGATGGCCTCTAATCTATGATCGTATGATCACAATGAAAGTCTCCCAGAAGTTTTTTGCTTCTGTCAAAGCTATTGTTGAGAAATAAGATCCATGCAAGAGAGAGGCAGTCAGTTCATGACCTTAAGCTAACAGAGATCATTCCTTTCATCACATTTCACAAAGTTCTCATTTTTTTAGTTTACAGCTACATACTAGGAAAAGAAAAGAGTCATGTGTACCTAAAGATTATGACTAATGTCCTTTTTCTCCACAGAAAACCATAGCAAGCATTCTAAATCAGCAAGTTTAATCTCATACAATAAAAATGGAGCCCATTTGGATTTGGACTTATTAAAAAACTTCAGAAAATAAACATTTATTGAGTGCTTAAACCAGGCACTATAAACCCAGCACTGTGCTTGCTGATGAAATAAATGTTTCCCCTAATAACATGAGTATTGTTAAAGTAAAATACAAATAAATTAGGTTGGACTAAAAAGTAATGATTGAGTTCTGCATATCTCATGCATTTAAATTCCTGGAGTGATACCAATCATCACCTTTATAATAGCAAATAATATTAGAAGAATCATAGAAATGATGTACTAAGGAGATTTGTTATCAGAAACTTTAGCAAAATAACATACCCTAAGGGAATAATTGTCAAAGATAATATGGTAGAATCCCATTATAAAATCACTTATTACATATTATACAATTAAAAAGATACCAAGTCAAATCATATTCCCTGAAACATAGCTACAGTTTGTTTGTTTGTTTTTTCTTTAGCCAATACAAATTCTGGCAAATTGGTTTGACCCAGTAAATATATGAAGTAAGGCATTTGGCAGCACATCTCAAAGGTCCTTCAAAGGAGCTTCTACTCCTGCAGAAGTAAAGATTAAAGAGGGTGGAAGTATCTGTCCTGCAAGGAAGGTAAAGGGTGCCATTCCTCCATGAGGGTGTGAAGGAGATGAAAGGAAGAACCAGGAATAGACTGAGTTAGGCTACTAGTTAGGGCAATTGGGTACCAACAAATTCTCTGTCTCTCTCTCTGCACATATATACACACATATGTGTATATGCTTATGCATGTATATATGTGTGTATGTTTATGTATGTATATATATATATGTTTCAAAATATAAACATAATATAAATAAAACAAAAATATAAATAAAATATAAACATAAATTTTAAAGGAAAAAATCCTAACCCTATACCATAAAAATAACCAGACATGACATGGGACATAGATTATACTATATTATTCTTGTCCTTTAATATTAATGTTATAAGGAATTCCATCATACTGAAGAACATTTTTTATAATGCTTATGTTACAGAGATGGGCCAAGATGGCAGAGTAGGCAGAAGCCGCACAACACAGTTGTCCCTCACAGCTACTGCAACAAAGATCTAGGAAGAGCACAAGACTGAGTAGAGATCAGGAAATCCAAGGAGAAAACACAGTGAGCCATTTCTCCAGCTCCTGGAGAAGGAATAGGAGCCTATCAGCCTCTAAATCCAGTGTGGACTGAGGAGGGGACCTGTGACTACCAGTAGGATTGATCTTCAGCTACTATTCTAAGAGAGTCAAAAGTCTGGAGGTCTTAGGCCTGGCCCTGCTTTTGTTCCTTCTTTGCAGGGAACAGTAAAAGGATCTAGCTAGCAGCTGCATCACTGATCTGAAGAAGGACTGGATGAGGCCTGTAAATGAATGACCTTGGTGAGGAGCTCAGACCATGGCAGAGCATGGTCTGACCCCACATAGCCTTCCAGCTACCTGACAGGGTCTGGATTCAGCAGCACTTTGCTAGAGTTCTACCCAGAGGTAAGCCTACAATTGTGTTGACCAGCCCTAAACTGGGGTCAAGAGACCACAAGCTCAGATCAAGATGGAGGCAATCAGACTTCATATTAGATCGGCTACTGTGGGTACACTGCAAGCTTGTAGGTCCCCAGCCACCCCTGGAATCCTTAAAGAATGTAACACTCAATACATAGAGAAAGCAGCAACAAGATTCTAGAGAATACAGATCTGGACCAAACAAGAAGTGCAGAAGCACACAGAATGTAGCCCTGCTGCAAATCTCCAATTTAAGAAGAAAGGCTAGCAAAATGAACAATCAAAAAAAAAAAGGACTCATGATAAAGAGCTATTACAGTGTGAGTGATACATAAGACACAGACCCAAAAGAAGAAAACAATTCTAAAATACCCATAAACAAAGCCTCAGAATAAAACGTGACATAGTCCCAAGGTCAGCTAGAATTGTTAAAGGAAATAAATCAGCAGTTTCTTTTTTTTTCTAAGATTTTAAAATGACTTAAAGATGAAAATGCTAGAGAAAAAGTAGAAAAGAAATAAGAGCTTTAAAGAAAAGACTTGGAAGAACTAATAGATTAGTACAAGAAAAATAAAACCTTGCCCAAGTAACAGACTCCCTGAAAATCAGAATGAACCAATCAGAAGTTGAATAGTTCCATCAGACAACAAAATTGAAACAAAGTCAAAGTACTACCCTAAATGTTAAAGCATCTCATATCAAAAGTGAGTGAGCCGGCAACCATATCAAAAAAAGATAATTTTACTTTAGAGTTTTTGAAAATCATAACCAAAAAAAAAAGACCAAGAAATCATGAAAGAAAACTGTCCAGATGTATTAGAGCCAGAAGGCAAAGTAAAAATGGAATCCACCAATCACCTCCTAAAAGAAACCCCAAAACAAAAACTCCCAAGAACTTCACAGCCAAATTCCAGGCTTTTCAGGTCAACAAAGAAAATACTACAAGTAGCCAGAAAGAAAGAATTTAAGTACCAAGGAGGTACAGTCAGGATCACATAAGATTTAGCAGCTACAATTAGAAAGGAGTACAAAGCTTAGAATATGATACTCCAAAAGGCAAAAGAATGAAGAATAACTTACCTCAAAACAACAAAAAACTGAGTATAACCTAGGGTGCCAAGAGTTGGGAATGGACCTTTAGTGAAATAGAGAACTTTCAAGCATTCCTGATGAAAAGACTAAAGCTGCATAGAAACTTTTAAATACAAACACAGGGACAAGAGAGACATCAAAAAGTAAGCATGAGTGAGCAATCATAAGGGGACTAAACAAGGATATATGAGGTACATGTGTCCCCTTAGAACCTTATTATTGTCAAAGGTCGTAGAGACATTCTAATAAGACATAGGGCATGGGGGTGGTTTTATTATGCTTTGATTATTTTAAAAGAAGAAAGGGAGGAGGAAAGGCTGTATTAGGGAAGAAAAGGGAAGGAAGGGTGGAAGAATTTATTTTTTCATATTATTGGGGCTTGCAAATAGACCACATAAATAAGGAGAAAAGTGTTGGGGGTAGTGGAAGTCACTTGAATCTCACTCTCATGAACAAATGTAGGAAGGAACAAATCAAAGCAAGATAAAAACATATATGTGTGTATATATATGTATATATATACACACACACAGCTATATGCATATGTACATATGTATATGTTTTACCTTTTACATATGTACATACATATATACATAAAGAGGAAAATAGGGGAAGTGCTAGATTTGGGAAGGCATCAGTCATAAGCAAAGCAAATTCTAACCTCAAAGGTTAAATCATGGAAAAGTATTTAAAAGGAAGGAAAGAAAAAGTAAGAACTTATGATTAAGGTCTGGCAGAGTAGAAGAGAAGAGGAACAGAGAAATGAAAGCAAATTGCATGCAACATAAAACATCAGTGCTGAGCATACTCCTCTTGTAAGGACATAGGAAGAAAAGAACAAAATTATATGAATAAAAATTAAAGGAAATAAACAATTATCATAACTGTGACTATGAGTAGGAGGAACTCACCCATAAAACATATGAAGAGAGCAGAACGAATTAGAAAGCAGAATCCAACTGGCTACATGTAGCTCTAACTCATTTAAGCTCTCCAGCTTTTCAATGTGCTGTCCTTATTCTGTCTCATGGCAATGTTAATGCAAAGGATTGCAACATTTTACAGCCACAGCCGTAAAAAGCAAATCTGTCTTGGGCAGGGAAGTTGCCTGAGGGAGAAAAACTGCTATTGTTATTTCCCTTTAGAGGTCATCTAGTGAAGTCCAGAGATACAACTAGAAATTCTGTTACCCTAATTAGGATGAAGGCACCCAAAGTATGGTGGACCACTCCTATCTGCAAGTGAGAGGTAGAGTGTGTCAGAGGTCATGGTCATTAAGGTTAAGGAATTTGATCCTATGAACCTGTAGAGAGTGTATCAACTCCTCTGTTCAGCCCTGTGTGTTGTGGATAAGAAAGGACCAGTCAACCTTAGAAAGGAGGGCCGAGAAATGTGTCTTCAGGAAAAAAAATAAGTTTCAATGAACATCACAAGATGGAAGGAATGTAAATTGCACAGTAGAATTAGAACTGGAAAAGACCTCAAAGAAAAACCCCCTCATTTTCCTGTAAGAAAACACGTATGTGGTGTGGAGATTTGGAGAGGTTAAATGACTTGCCCAAAGTGCCAAGCCCAAAAGTTGAACCCACATCTGATTCCAAAGCCAGTGGATTTTTCATAGGGGAGAGTCAAAATTCAAACCCAGAACCTCTGACTCCAAATCCAACATTTCACTGTGCCATACAACAAAGGAAGGAATGTAAAGCAAAGGCAGAGGAAGATATTGGCTGGGGAAGGGCTAGGGCTGAGTTTGCTTGCTAGTCCCCACTAGTACTTATAACTGACCCCATGCTAATCCTAAAGGATTCATCATGGTGGGGGACGGAAGTCATAAGAGCCCTGACTAGACAGAATGGTTGAAAAGCAACCCCATGTGAAGGGATAAGTCTAGCCAGGCAGCTGGAGCAAAGCCTCAAAGGTACTCAATTAGTAAAATGGGAGAGTTGGGAATTGGACCTACATTATCTGATTCTAAATGCAGAATGCTTTTTCCCTGCTACTTCAGCCCTTTGTAGTGTTTTTGTCAAGACATACTCATAGCTGTCGCCTTAGCCCTGCTACTGCATATTCCATTTCTGGCCTGCTGCATCACCCTTTTGATCTTGGCAGTACAGTAATATCTGGCTAGACTTAGTGTGGGCTTTGGTTTGCTTTACTGTACTCTCAGATAACTCAGAACATGCATTCTCTAAAAGGGGTCTTTCTTCCCTTGGGGCTTCTTGGTTGGCCTTAATTACCTACATATATCAGCCTCATTGTCCCAGGAGCCAGAGATCTGACAATATTGTTCTAACCAAACCACCAATGCAGCTCATCCCCCCACCAGCTGCTCTTATGTGAACCCTGCAACCTCTCTAAACCAGCCCAGGGGCTACGGTACTGACACACCAGTTGGAGCAGAACTGGCTAAGTGCCAGTGAGCATTTGCCACCTTACGAGAAATGAACAAATAGCTCTTGAAGTGTATGAAGTCAGCCTCTGTTTCTACCAACAGACCAGTGAGTCACTGAGGTCCTTTCACTGAGAGGGCAGTGGACCTCCCGGGGTTTGTAACAATGTAAATTGTTCATGGGTGTCTACCTGAATCAGAACTCCTCACAAACTAGGATGTGACGGCTTTTTAAATAGACCACCTTCAGTGACCGGTTGTGCACTTGTTGGCCAGTCCCCATCCTGGAGAGGCCCCTGTCGGACATTGTGAGAGACTTCTCTGAGGAACTCTGGGAGATATTTGACATGCCTCCTTGTCTGAAACTGTCACCGTCCAAACCAGTTTGAACAGGGGCAAGTAGATGTAGTAGAGCAAGGAAGTTCCTCCTATATTGCCAAAATTCGGAATAAATTATCCAACACTAGTGAGCACATTTTTAGAAGATTTTAACAATGATGTGTACCTGTGATGGATTAGTTACAGGGGAAGTATGACCCACCCCAGCCCCATCTAAATACAAGAGCCAAACAAGGATTAACTTGCCTGGCTTCAATTTTTGACAATAAGGAAATCACAATAGTTCTCTTTTCCTCACTAATCCTCAGATTGACTAATCCTCAGAGACTGCTATATAACCCACCTGTTCAACTTTGTGTGACATAGAGTACAGTGGGTCTCAGTTTAGAATCACTGAAGCATAAATTTGGGGCCAGAATGGACCTCAGAGGTCATCTAGTCCAACCCCTCATTTTCACATGAGAACACCAAGGCCCAGAAAAAATTAAGTGGCCTGCTCAAGGTCACACAAGCATCAGAGGTAGAATTAGAATCCAGGACTTTTAAGAACTGATCAGTATTCTTTTCTTTATATCACATTGCTTCCTTTCTCTACGGCATATAGGACTTACATAGGATTTGAGGAACCCTGCAAAATTTATAAACTTGGTTCTCATCCATCAAGAAAAAGTGCCTTGATCACTTCACTCCACTTTTCTCTGGAAGCAGTTGAAGCAATGATTCCAGGCCTAGCACCCAACCCTTCAAGTCAGCTATCATGTTCCCCTCCAAATTTGTACCCTAATCTTCTCTTCTCTGGGTTTAACATCTCCATTGTCTTAGAACAATTTTTCAATGGCACAGTCTTGAGATTCTCCAACATCCTTGTCATAAGATCATATATAGGTTTATACATAAGGTCTGGAGAGATTAAGCAACTTGCCTAAGGTTACAGGGCTACTGAATGGCAAAGTCAGAATTTGAACCCAGGGCCTAACTAGACATACTGATCTTATAATCCATTGAAATACCCAGACCATTTTCAGTTGTAAAAATTTCTAGGCTAACCTCCCCTATCATAGACTTTTAAAACTGCAAGTATAAGGCTTTATATTTATGGCTATTAAATTTCACCTTATACAGCCCCAAATTCTAGCCCATTGAGATGTTTTTTGGGGGACAGGCAATCCTGTCATCTGTTAGCTATACATCTTCAAATGTGATAAGCATTTTATCTGTCTTTGGCTAAGCAATTGATAAAAAAATTTTAAATAGCACAGGGCCAAGCAAAGATACCTGAAGCACTGGATATCTTCTTCCAAGCTGACAGAATAGGACCTTTCTGGCACATAGCAGACAGTTAATAAATGCTTGTTAACACCAACCTATCAACTAGTTATTGAACTAGTTTCAAATCCACCTAGCTGTACTATCATCTAGCCCACATCTCTGCATCATTCCAGAAGAATAGTATGAGAGACTGCCAAATGCTGTGCTAAAATCTAGGTAAATTATTTCTACAACATTCCCCTCACCTACTAATAACAAGAAAGAAAGAAAGAAAGAAAGAAAGAAAGAAAGAAAGAAAGAAAGAAAGAAAGAAAGAAAGAAAGAAAGAAAGAAAGAAAGAAAGAAAGAAAGAAAGAAAGAAAGAAAGAAAGAAAGAAAGAAAGAAAGAAAGAAAGAAAGAAAGAAAAGCATGAAGTTATTCGGCCATGACCAGACTAATAGTACTTGGTCAAGCCAAAGTTAAGCCATGCTAACTTTTTGAGATCACTACTTTCTTTTTTAATACTCACTCACCACCGCTTTAATAATAATTTCTACAATTTTATAAGCAAAATCAAGTCAAGGGCATACTATTCTTTCCATTTTTAAAAAACATGGCATTTCTTTGCCAGTTTCACAGAATCTTTCCCCTTCTCCTTGATCCTTCAAGTGCAAACCAATCAATACACATAAAAGTTGAAAGAGGTCATTGTTTAGTCCAGCCCCCTGAGCAGATGAGGAAACTGAGGCCTAATAAAATTAAGTGACTTGCCCTGAGTAACACAGTTGGTATGTAGCAAAAGTAGCATTTGAACCTAGATCCTCTAACTCTAGAGCCCAAGCCCTTTCGATTGTTCCATTCTATATCACTGACAGTTGCTTAGAAATTCAATCAGCCAATAGGAGAAAGGGAAAAAGCATTTATGTAACACCTACTATGTGCCACATATTGTGCTAAGAACATTGCAAATATTATCTTACTTGATCCTTACAACAACCCTGTGAGGTAAGTGTTGTTATTATACCCATTTTACAGTTGAGGAAACTGAAGCAGACAGAGGTTAAATAACTTACCCAGGATCACATAGCTAGTGTCTGAGGCAAGATTTGAACTCAGATCTTCCCCACTCTGGGCCCAGTACTCTATTCACTGTGCCATCTAGCTGCCTCTATAATAGCTCAGTACTCTGAGATGTAATTCATTTGGACCTTGTCACTTAAAGACATTAAAGGCAGGTAGGTATCACCTTCTATCAAGTGGTAAATACATTGGCAATCAGAGGCTACTTGAGCTGAATCACAGTACTCCCTAAAGATAGAGTGGTGACTTCTAACATACATGATCATCGGCCCTTATGCTACCAGGGAAAGGAGGGGCTTTGCAGAATCTATGCACACGTAAGACTTTCCCAGAAGCCAGAAGATGAGGTAATAAGTCCATTCCCACTGACAGCTAAAATAATTTTCATTAATACATCCAGCCTATTTTCCTTATTTTATGATGATTTCACCTGACCATAAATTACCTCAATCCTAGAGAGAAAAATACAAAAGAAAAAAATGTTCCAGAAAACCCTAAGGAAAAAGGCTGCTTCCAGTACTGTTGGGCCAGGAGGGTTAGGGACATGAAGAGGAAACACATTAATACAATAGGCACACACCACCAATGCTTCTCTTCCCACCCCTCCTCCCCCACCATGCCATAGCCTCAAGTTATAAGTTGGAATTCTAGGGGGAAAGATGTTTAGTCACATATTTGTATGAATAGGGCAGGACACAGCATTCACAGCATGACGGACACAGCAAGTAAAGTATGGTATGACCTCTCCACTCCTTCCTAAAGAACCTGATCTTAGGTAGGAAAATTATGTGAAAACAGTCATGTGGAAACTGCCTCCCACTTCCTACCACAGCCCTTTCACCCTGACATTCTTCATGCAAACTTTCCCAGCTTCAGATCTACTGATGCTGCAAACTCTATTTTTCATCTACCCGTGAGTCACTGAGATCCTTTCACTGGAAAGGCAGTGGACCTCTCGAGGCTTCTAAGGTAATGTAAAATTGTTCATAGATGTCCACCTGGCTCAAAACTCACCACCTAGCCCTAACCCATTATTTTTGCATCATTGTAACTCATTACTCCTCCCATATTCCACAATACAGCCAAACAGTTGATCTGTGAGTTCCTCACATACGATATTCCATGTCCTGTCTTTGAATTAGCATTCTCTCAGGCCTGGAATGTCCTCCCTCCTGCCCTTCTACTTCCTATAGGCCTTTTTCTTCAAGACATACTTCATGCACTACTTTTTGTTTGAAGCCTTCCCTGATCTCCCCCATTGCTAGTAAACTCTCTCCCAAGCTACCTTATACTTAACTAAAATGTCCTTATCTATATTTGTTTTTTGAATATTATATATATAAAATATACACATATATATATACACACATATATTGTTATCTTTCACCATTTGAATATAAGGAGAGTAAAGATTGCTTCATTCTTTGCATTTGTATCCCCAGAGCCTGGCATAGAGTAGAAGGTTAATAAATGGTTTTTTGATTGAGTTCTTTTTTAAAAATGTTTAATTAAGTCCTTGAAAGCCAGCTCATTTCTTCTCCTCTTGTGTATCCCAGTGCCTATACAGTGCTGTGCTTCCAATGGATGGTTAACAAATGCTTGTTGATTGTCTAATTCTTTGCATTCATCAGGATCAGTCCTAGGGAAAAAACTATGAAATAGCAGAAATTTGTTTTTGACACTGTCCCATGTCATATTTCAAAGTCTGCTACCTTCCAACCACTGCCAGCCATATACATCTCCCAAGTACCCAGTGTCCTTGTCTTGGATATACAGTGCCCCATGCTCAAAATCTACCCAGTCCTTTACCTCCATTAATTTTTTTTATTTTCTCATTGCTCTACTAGGGAGGGAAGCGATTTGACAACTTAATTTATACTATAATATAAATGTTACCCTAAAAAACAATGTGTTACCCTAACAATATTTATTTGGCCTTTAGACATAAGTAAATTTCCATTTCTAACTAGACATTTTGGGCCCTGGGGCATTTCTGCCACAAGACCAAAATGTTTAGCTAGAATTGGAAATTTACTGACATCTAAGGGCAGAATTAGGGACTGTTTTTTAAAGCTTGCAACTTGCTTGCAAGTCTTTATATACCACTTCAAATTTAACTTTTTTTTTCTATTTTAAAAATTAAAAGAGCATTCTCATAGTTATTCACATACTTGTATCCTTAAAGGAACAGCTGTTAGCTCCTATGACCAAAAACATTTCTAAACTCTAAAGAACTAACTACAACTAATTGTAATAGCAATTGAAAACTGGGAAATGGATATTCCTCCATAAACAAAATAATTTAAAAATAAGAGCTCCAGCTGGTACAACACCTGGATGTTTTCAAATATGCTTTTTTTAAAAAAAAAGCAACTAGCATATTTACATCTCTTCTATTAGTAATTTAATAATCAGAGTACATTGTTTTCAAGAAACTACAGAACTCGGCTAATTTCCTTTTCAAACACTATCTTAACTGTTTGATATGGTCTGACAAATCCATTTCACTATTACTTGCAAGCATCCCATAGTTAAATATAATCAGCAGTGTTGTGGTAAATGTTTAATAACAGGCTCTCATGGGCAGGGGAGGGGAAGTGTTCATATGACACAGTTTTAAGTTTAATCTGCATCATTAACATTTTCTCCATCACTTTCTTGATTCTAGACCAGTGGTGTTAAACTCAAATAGAAACAGATCCCTGTGGGCCACATATTGACTTAGAAAACCACAATTAACAGTATCTATGTTGTATTGTATTTTTATTTATTTTTGTTAAACATTTCCCAATTACATTTTATTCTGGTTCAGGCTCTGAGTTTGACATTTCTGGTAGAAAAACAACAAAATAATAAATCTAGTCCTAATTTGCAGTATTTGCTGATTTCTGTGATATTAATACACTGAAATTTTCACAATAGGTTCTTGAATAATTTTCAGGACACTCTGTACATATAGACTTATAAAAGTCTCTGTTTTTGAACAATTATGACTTCCCCCACCTCTCCTCTATGAAAAAAGAATTATTGGGAATCAACTGTCTAAATTTTATGTCAGCCCAAAGGGTTCAAATCTCTCCCACCCTCATCTGACAGGCTCAAATTACAGAAACTGACCTAAACACATACTCTAATTCTTATCTATACCATGTGTTCGAGAATGGCAATGGACAGAAACATGACAAGGAATAAGTGAGAGATTATATTCATTTATATTCTGGGCAAGAGGTGGCCAGTGCCAGAGCCCTAGGCAAAACTACAAAATAATAATAATTAATAACAGCTAACATTTACACAGTACACTATGTACCAGGCACTATGCTAAGTGCTTTACCATAATTATCCCATTTGATCCTCATACCAACCCTGGGATGTAGGTGCTATTATTATCATTCCTGTTTTGCTGATGAGGAAATTGTATCTTCATCACCTGGACTCCCTCCATCTCCTTAAAGTGTCATTTTCCTCATCATTGAATATTCTCTTCTCTAACTTGCAAGTTTTAATAAAAGTATGAATCTCATTATAAAACTTTGTGTTTAAAGATCCTAACAATAAAATTAATACAGAAATAAGGTTATCAATTCATTACCATAAGTCTCTAGTGTCCCAATTTTTCATGTGCGAGATGAGACTGCATACACATGAATGAATAGGGGCACCAGCTAGTATTCCCAAGGGAGGCTAAATGCTAGTTTGAAGACAAGCAGAGATAGTATGTCTGTTGGGATCTTCCAAATAGTGTTTCCAATGGGGATTTCCAGTACTGGGATGGTTCAAGTTGCCTTTGGTTCCAGTAGGACAGTTGGGAATATTGAGTGCTAAGCCAGAGGGCAGGTATCCTGGAACTTCCTACATTCTTCCAGTTTTCTATGGAAGAAAGGGAGAAAAATGGCCACACCAGAACTTCTCCTCTGAACTACAGCTGTAGCCACCTGAATGTTGCTGCCGATGAGGATGAGTGGGAAAGGAGAAAACCAAGACAATAGAATACCTAAGATCTGTGCAACAAATGTAGACTGGAGAGGCTGCCAGATCTCTCCAGAGCTTCAGTCCTGGGACCTAGATTTGAGAAAATATACTTGGGCAAGATTTATCTTTTTTACCCCTACTCTCTGTTTCCAGCCATGAATACTAAGGGAAGAACCATAGGAGAGGAACTCAATGGGATTGCTATGATGGACAGTTTTCTGCTGAAGAGAACAGTTTGGAGCAGCTAGGTGGCACAGTGGATAGAGCACTGGCCCTGGAGTCAGGAGGACCTGAGTTCAAATCCATGCTCAGATCAGACACTTGACACTAGTTGTGTGACCCTGAGCAAACATTGCCTAGCCCCCCCCCCAAAAAAAAACATCCCACCCACCCCAAAAAAAATGAAGAGAGTATTTGTTGGGATGAAATGAGAGAAAGGGAAATGGACTATGAAAGGCATTTCTGACCTGGGAGAAGTTGGATCAAAGAAATTAAATGAAACGTTGCAGGCTATGTACTGAATGCTTCTTACATTACTATTCATTTACTTAAGTGGTTAGTCTGTGAGTTAAAATTATCAGTTTGAAAAAGGTAAATGAATAAAGCAATACTGTGATGCAGGAAAGGGAATTATGTGACAAAATATGTTGAAGCTGAAATAGAGGTTAACTGACATACTCGGAGATAAGAGCCCCCATATATCATATGGGAACAAAGCACTGGCTGACTGACAACCATATGCCCCCATGGTCCTTAGTGTTTATGGGGCCCAAACATATTATGTGGGACTATTTGTTACCCAGAAAAACATTGTTTTGACAGCTTTGCAATTATTTGTGAGTCTACTTGAATACTCAGACAGACTATGATATTACTTTTTGGTTGAAAGGCTTTTATTTTCATTTTTTCCTACCTACAGTAGTATTGAAAGCTCAAAATTTTGTTGCTACGACTGGGGCCCTCTTTCCCACCAGAATAAATATATTGTTACTAATCACTATTATATGGTTGTATTATTAAATATTTACATTTGTTGGGCTCTGTTATATATTAGCAAGCTAAATTAAACAAAATGGTTGTTAAATCTTTCAAATGTTGTAGAAAAAAAACTTATTTTATGAGGGCGTCCTAGCTTTAAGGATGCTTGCTAACTACGGGAACAAGGCTATTGAAAGTGCATTACCAACATACTATTGGCTAGTTTGGGGTAATTGGATAGAATGAACTAATAACTAAAGTATATGAGAAGGCAGACAAATTTCTGTCTATGTTCTGTAATATAACTATACCACTGGTACATTCCAGCATTCCTGGAGTGGTAAGAATTAGACTGTCTGTATACTGATCACTGGACCTCCCACTGAGGATCAGGAGGAAGAAGATGCAAAATCCTCAGGAAAACAAGAGTTTATATAAGATATCTGTTTGGGAGGAGGTCCATACTTGTACCAGCAGCAGAACTAAAGATGAAAATCAGCCTCTATCCCTGCTGGTACAAGTTCAAAGTATTCATTAAACCAGAATGAAGGAGCTTCTCAGAGAAGCATCCATTCAATTCAACTGACAAGCATGTATCACGCACCTGTCTATTAAGCTGTGTACTAGATCTGTGGGAAGCTCTGAGGACCCAAAGACCAAAAAAAAACCCTGAACTGAAGGGAGATTATATTTCAGAGGGAGAAGAAGCATCAACATATTAATTAAAAGCAAAATATATGAAGTAAATACAAAATAATGTGAGTGTGGAATGGAAAGTGCTAACAATTGAGTGGATCAGGAAATGCCTTGTGTAAAGGTAATCAGTTGAACTGAGCCTTGAAGAGCGTTTCAGATACCAAGAAGGAAAGGTAAGAATGGTGGGCAGTCCAGGCCTGAGGGACAGTGTATGCAAAGAAACAGAGGCAAGAAACAAATGTCATACATAACAGCAAGTAGGCCAATTTGGCTGGAACATAGAGTATGTTAATGGAAGTATTAGGAAATCAGTCCAGAAAGATAAGTGGGAGCCAGATGTGAAAGGCATTATGTAGCAAATGGAGGTTTATATTCTATCTTGAGATAAAAAAGGCAACAGAGGGTCACTGAAGTATCTTGAGCATGGAAGTGACAGGGTCAGATAATCAATTTGGCAGCTTTGTGGAGGATGGATAAGAAAGAGGAGGCACTAGAGATGAGCGACCAATTAGGAGGCACTAGAGATGAGGGACCAATTAAGAGACTATTACAACAAATGAGGTAGGAGGTAATAAGAGTCTTGCTTAGGGTGGTTATAGTGTGACTGGAGAGGAGATGAATGTGAGAAATGATGTGCAGGTAGAATTAATAAGACTTGGCAACTCCCTTCCTTGGGAGGAACCATTCCAGTCCTGAGTACAATGTGTCACTGAAGTACTCCAGCAATGGCAGGGGATTGATATTGAGAAACAGAGGCAATTAATGGAAAGCCTCATGAGACCAGCTTCATTTCATATGCATTCTGAAGCCATGTGTCCCAGAGGACTCATGGGGCTGAAATGTTTGCAAAGATTATAAAGGTAGTTTGGGAAAGCTGAAACTCTATGCTAGATCTACAGCTAGTTCTGCAACACATAAGCATGACACAAAGAAGCCCTCTAATCTTGCATGCCTTGCAAACAGGCCGCTCCAGAACCTGCTAATCAAAGGAGCCGGAAAGATGGCATATATGAATGCTGTCAGGCTATCCCCAGTGAGCAGTTGATTACTAGATAAGAAGGATCTGTGCACACATCTGGCCATTCTTGAAGGAGATGAAAAGCAGCTTGAGTATGACCAGCTACTGTGGAAAGCAAATTTGAAGAAAAGTTAGAGCACACAGAATGAGGTCTGACAACAAAGGAAAATGCCTTCAGCTATCCCTGAGAAATCTTTCTTATGTCTGGGCCAAGGAATGAAAGTGACAGGCTATCCCTAGAGACTCAGAAGGCAGAAGTCAATGAAAAATCAAATGAACAATGAAAAGTTAGACAAAACTCATCCTCTAAGAAACACAGAAGGATCATGGGACAAGATGTCCCAGTAGCTGGATATAAAGAACACTCCCAGCAGACCTCAGCCAAATAGGCAGAGCTATATTCTGTTACAACTGTAAATTAGGTAGACCTGAGTTCTGATAGTGCTCAAAAAAGGAGTGAGAAGTTGGTGGTACCAGAACCTGAATGTAACTTGACTTTGTGAAATAGAAATGGGGTTGATCCCACATCTTAATCCCATAAGCCTCAGCTTACCAACTTTACCAATAACCTTGCCAAGGTTCTTTCTAACTGAATGCAAAAAAGTATTCCACCAACAATATCGAAAGTTCCACTTCCAAATACTTTTCAAAAGTGCATCAAATTCTTCATCTTTTCATGGGAGTTGATAAACTTCTGGCAATTACTGAAAGGGAACATAAAGGAGTTTACACACTTCCCTAGTATACACAACACCGTTACAACAATTGACCATTTATTATCTGGAGGAAGAGAAGGGGAAACAGAGGAAGAACCTTGCCAAATATTGCAGAGAAAAAGAAATATAATTCAATAAAAATTTTGTCCAATAAAGGGCCTTTGAAGAACAAATTTTAAATGTATCAGAGACTAAATTTAATCCTAATGAATTAGTGAGTCAAAGAACATAAAAATATAGACTATTTCATCAAAGAAGATAACAATGAGATAATATATTAAAACTTATAGCATGCAGCTAAACCAATCCTCAGGAGGGGAAATTATATCTCTAAATGTTCTTATGAACAAAAGAGACAAATAATAAATCAATGAATTGGGTGTGCAACTAAAAAAAAACTAGAAAGAAAACAAAACAAAAAAACAAACACCAAAGTAGAAATTAAAATTGAAAGAAAAATTGAACAGAATAATAAAATCAGAAGCCTTTTTTTAAAAAGCTAATAAAGTGAATTAACAAATAATCTGATTTTTATAAAAGGTAATAAAATTGTTCAAATCTGGAAAAAGTGTTAATTCAGTAATTGAAAAGGAAACTACTAGAAACTATCTTGCCCAATTATATACCACCCACACTAATAACTCAGATGAAATGAATGTTTATGAAAATATGAAATGCCCAAATCAACAGAAGAATCAGTAAGTTATATAAATAACCCATTATAAGAAAAAAGGCATTGAACAAACCATAAATGAGCTCTCAAAGGAAAATAATCTAGGACAGTTGTATTCACAAGTGAACTATAACAAATATTGAAAGAGCAATTAATTCTAACATCAAATAAACTGTTGGCAAAAAAAAAAACAGCAATAGAATCTTTCTATATCTTCTATGGTTTTGATACCCAAACCAAGGAAAGACAAAGCAGAGAAGTATAGAACAATGTTATTAATGAATGATGACACAAAAATTTTAAATAAATATCTGTAAATAGATCACAACATCATATTAAAACATTAAACTTACAATTTATTGGATGTATACCACAAATATAGAATAGATTCAATATAAGCAAAATTATTAAAGACCAATAATAAACATTTATTAAGCCATAGCAATCAACCTACCAAAGGATTATAGTATAGAGCTAGAAAAAAAAATAATAATGAAAGTCATATGGAGAAACAAAAAGTCAAGAATCTCAAGAGAAATAATATAGGGAGGAAGAGAGTCTAGCAGCACCAGGTCTCAAAATATACTACAGAGTAGGAATCATCAAAATTAGTTTTAAAAACTTATTTAAAAATAGAAGACACTCGGGGGCAGCTAGGTGGTGCAGTGGATACAGCACCAACCCTGAAGTCAGGAGGACCTGAGTTCAAATCCAGCCTCAGACCAAACACTTGACACTTACTAGCTGTGTGACCCTGGGCAAGTCACTTAACCCCAATTGTCTAACCAAAAAAAAAAAAAAAAAGAAAGGAAACAATCACTTATGGAGATGAAGTACACAACATACAGAAGCAAGTAAACAGAGGGTTTAATAAGCCCAGAGACTCCAGTTGCTGAAATAAGAACTAACTACATGGGTTGAAAAAAAAAACTCATGGGAAAATTTGCAAGCAACCTGGCCAGATGCAGTATAGCCCAACAACTCACACCTTATACCAAAATAAGTCTAAAAGGCTACACAACTTAGACATAAAGGGTGACATCAAAAACAAATTAGAAGAACATTCTATAGAGTAACAACTCATGACCAAACAAGGGATTGAAAAATCAAAGAAGATAAAATGGACAATAGAGATTATAAAATTTTAAGCTTTTGAGGAAAAAAAACTGCACAGCTAAAGTTAGAAGGTAAGCAGGTTAACTGGGGAAAAAATCATTGCAGCATGTTTCTCCAATAAAGCTCTCATTTCTAAGACATACATACATACATATGGGTAGATAGATAGATAGAGAACTATTTCAAATTTATAAGAATGAAAAAATTTTTTTTAAATTTTAAAAAAGCAAATTTATAAGAATGAGTCATTCCCCATATGAACAGGCAGTTTTCAAGGAAATAAATCCAAGCTATTAATAACCACCTTAAAAAACCTTCCAAGTCACTAATAGAGAAATACAAATTGAAGTCCATCTGAGGTTCCACCTCACATTCATCAGATTGTCAAAGATTAAAAAAGGGGAAAGTTGTGGGAAGGACTAAGAGGCAAAAATCATCACACTAATATACTGTTGATTGAGCTATGAATTGGTACAACCCATTCTGGAAAAGCTTTTTGGAACTATACTCCCCCAAAAAATCACCATACATACCTTTTGATCCAGTGATACCACTACTAAGCTGACTGGGTCCACTACAAATTTTTATTACACGATCTCAAATAGGATTTCATTGCTGCAAGGCAATCCTTTGATAATCCTAATTGACTCATTATCCCACTCACCACAGTGCCTTTTCCAAATTTTTTTCATCCCTCTTGTAAACTCCTGGCTCTTCTTCCCCCAACCCTCTCAGTTGAGAACTTGCCCTCATATTTCACCCAAAAATAAATAAATAAATAAAATTGAAGCCATTCACCAAGAGCTCTCTTGTCACCTCAGCCTCATCTTACAACATTCAGATACCTTGATCCACTTTCAACTCTATTTTCACAGAAATAAGTGACTTTTTCTTTGCCAAGGCAAACTCTACTACATACCCAAGAATCTTTATTCCATTCCATCTTCTCCAGAAAATTGTTCTTCTATCATCTCCACTTTCTTCCTGCTGCTTCTCTACTGCATATGAACATGCCCAAACCTCAGAAAAAAAAACCCCTTACTTGATCCATAGTTTCTATCTATCATCCTAAAGCTTTCCTGCCTTTTGTAGCTAAACTTGAGAAGGCCACCTGTAATATGTGCCTCTACCTCCTTTTCACTAACTCTCTGCATTCCAGCGTCTGAGCTGATCATTCAACAGAAACTACTCTTCAAATTTACCAAGGATCTCTAAAATTACCAACTTTATTGGCCTTTTCTCAGTCATATCCTTCTTGATTTTTCTGTAGCCTCTGACACCGTCAATCACTCTCTTCTTCCTGATATTATCTTCTCTCTAGGTTCTCATGACTCTTCTGTCTTCTATCTCATAGTTCTCCTCCAACCTATCTGATGATCCTCAAGTCTCCTTTGCTGGATTTTCATCCAGTCTATGCCAACTATCATTAGGTGTCCCCCAAAGGTCTGTCCTGAGCCCTCTTCTTTTTTCCCTTCTATACTATTTGCCTTGTTGACCTCATTATTTCAATTATCATCCCTCTGAAGATAATTTTCAGATTTTTTATCCATTTCTAACCCCTCTCTAGTCTCACCTTTTAACTTCCTATTGAACATCTCAAATTGGATGTCCTGTAAATATCTTAAACTCAGTATGTCCAAAACTCAACTCATTATCTTTCCTCCCAAAATCTTTCTTCTTCCTAGGTTTTACCTCTTAATTATCTTTTGTATACATCCTTTATTCCCTCTTACAATGTCATCGATGTGGCAAAGGCACTCATCACCTTATGCATAGATTATTGCAATAGCTTCAGGTCACTGTCTCAAGTCTCTCCCCACTCCAGTCTATCCTCCACTGACCTATCAAATTGATCTTCTCAATGTAAATCTGACCATGTCTCACACACACATACACACACATACACACACACACACACACACCACACACACACACACACACCAGCCACTAAACTCGAGTGGCTCTCTATTGCCTCCAAGATCAAAAACAATTTCTATTTGGTTTTTAATGACTTTCGTAAACTGGTCCCTTCCTACCTTTCCCATCTTCTTACACAGGACTCCTTTCAACATACTCTGTGATTCAGTAACTTGCTGTTCTTTGAACAAGGGAAGAGAGGGGAAGGGAACAAGCACTTATTAAATACCTATTATATGTCAAGTGTCTTACAAATAGTATCTCATTTGCACAAAACACCCCACCTCCAAACTCCATAAATTTTCACTGGCTGCCCACCTAAAGCCTGGAATCCTCCCCCTCTTCAACCCAACATCCTCACTTCTTTGGCTTCCTTCAAGTTGTAGCTAAAATCCCAGCTGCCTTTCTGGTCCCTTTAATGAAAGATCCTTCCCTCTGACATTGCCAACACTTT
Source organism: Phascolarctos cinereus (assembly GCF_003287225.1). Classification (NCBI taxonomy): domain Eukaryota; kingdom Metazoa; phylum Chordata; class Mammalia; order Diprotodontia; family Phascolarctidae; genus Phascolarctos; species Phascolarctos cinereus. Next base: position 414,337,609 of record NW_027555847.1, read on the forward strand.
TTCTTGTATATATCATGTTTGCACACAGTTGTTTGTATTATGTCTCCCATTTAGATTATCAGCTCCATATGGGCAGAAATTATTTTTTGCTTTCTTTGTATCCCCATAGCTTAGCATAGTGTTTAGCACATAGTAGGAGTTGAATAAATTGCTTCTTGATTTGACAAAAAGGTGGATTCAAGATGCAGAATGAAACATATATTCTAAATATAGCTAACGCAAGAATTTTTTTTGCTTGACTAAGCATGTTTGTTACATTGTTAAATGTTGTTTAGTTTAGGGAGAGAGAAAATAAGTGCTCATTAATTAAAATAAATAAGTAAATTATGTGTGTGTACATCTGTATACACACACATACAAACAGTAAACAGACAAGATATGTGAGGAAGAAACTTAAAAAGGTGTTCCCCCTCCAAATGACATCTCCCTACCCCAATCCAAGTACAATATATCATTCTATCCCCTACCCCACCAAAAAAAATTATATCATTAACATGGGGAGAAGCAATCCCTACCCCATATCTCACCATACCAAAGAATAAACCTGATACATCATCAACTGAGCACTTTAAATATGCCCAAACCCCCTGATTCCTAGACCACAGCGATCACCTGGGGAATCTATATCCCTCCTACCTTGGCTGGGGTTGTGACACATATTCTAACTGTTAGAGAACATCAGACATAATGGCCAACCACCAAAGTCCCTTATCTCATATTCCAGGTTTTTCACCCATACATAAGACCTACAACCTCAGAATTATAAACTTTGGAGCTTTATCTTTTCAAGTGCTCAGCTTTCTATATTCACAGTGGTATATCCTAAAAATGGGATCCCTTAACAATGTTTAAAGATAAAGAAGGAACAAGTAAAAGTACAACTCCCCTTTCTTCCCTGCTTCTTCCAACCCTTTAGAAATATGGAGAAAAAGTAGAAAGTACAACAAAAATTCTTCCTAGATAATCTTGTGCGAGGGTGTCATTGACTGGTTCCCCTTCCCACACACAGGCCATAATTCTCCCAGTTATCTTATCTCTCCAAGTCTGTCATAAGCTTTGTAAATACCTATAAATCTAATTCCAGTAAGCTCTAAGCCATAACTCCCACAGTCCCTTACATTCACCTTGTGACAGGTACAGTAGGCTAAAAGAGGCCATTCTTTGCCTCACTTCTTACCTATCCTTAATCACTGAATGGGCATTGCCTCACTCAAACTGACACCTGGGAATGACCTTAGCTTAAAAAGGTCAAGCTCTCCCACTGCATCTGGCACCATCTCCAGTCATCTTGATCTATATCTTGCCGCTGGACCCAGATGGCTCTGGAGAAGAAAGTAAGACTGGTGACTTTGCATGGCCCTGCCTCACTTAAATCCAATTCACTTGTTAGGCATGGCATCACCTTCCTGATGTCATAGTCTTCTTCCAGAATGAAGGACAAACAACAACAAGGCATAGTACCTGGGGGCTATGTCCTACATGAATCATTCTTTGAGTTTCTATTTAAAGTGACACGCCCTCCTTATCCACAGCTACGTGACACAGCAGTTAGAGCACTGGGCCTGAAGTCAAGAAGACTTCAAATCCAACCTCAGACACTTATTAACTGGATGACTCTGGGCAAGTCGCTTAACCCTGTTTGCCTCAGTTTCCTCACCTGTAAAATGAACTGGAGAAGGTCATAGAAGCCACTCTAGTATTTTTGCCAAGAAAACCCGAAGTGGAATCATGAAGAGTAGGACACAACTGAACAGCAACACCAAATTCTCTTTATACTTCTCAGTGCATTTTGTCTGATTCCTTCCTTTGCCTTCTGCCACATAGCCTGTAATAGTTATGTACATATCTTATGTGGCCACTACTACTCATTAAGCTCCTGGGGGCTGGGGCTCTATCATTTTTAATACTTGAATTCCTAGTACCCAGCGTGATGCTTTAAATGTTAGAGAAATGTAAAAATGTTTGTTAAATTAAATTGAATTGAGGAATCAATCAGTCTCTATAGAAATGGATGCATGTGAATGCAGATTTTGAGTTTTTCACACCACACAAATAAGTAATACCTAATTGTATACAACCATACATGAAGATGATTTCTTATAGTAAACAGAAAAATATGTATTTTAAAACAAGAGCTTAATATGTCTCTACTAATGTCTCTAGAAAGACATAAGCAAAAAAGTAGATTTAGTCACAGATGAAGCACCTTTGGAATATTAATATTAAAGAAAATTAGGTCTGAAAGACACCTTGCAAATGGGCCCACAGGAAAATAGGTGTGGACTAATGAGACAATATCTTCAGGTCTCAAGCACAGAAATCTGGTGATTCCTGTATGGGGTAAAAGGGCCAATTGTCAAGGTGTCATGAAGGCTGAACAATGCTTAGCTCTCTTTCATTTAGCTTTATGTGCTTTGTAAACCAAACTGATAGCTTTGTAATAACTTTGTTCCAGTAGAAATGGAAAGATCCTTATCACTAATAAAGGATCTCCAACTACAGCATGATTGTTTTGTTGTTATGACCCAACCAGGTTCGTAAAGGAAAATAATGGGATTTTTTTGAAGAAAAAAAGCTCAGAAAATGAAATTAACAATGTTACATAATTTTTAATCAATGAATAAAGAACCATAAAAACTCATTAGCATTTTCAACATCTCTCAATTAAATCAATTTGTACCTCTGGTCCTGAAACCATACCCCAGCTGTTGCTTTCAGGCTTAGCAAGCTTGGAACTCAATTAAAACTCAAAGTGATAAAAAAAGAATTAATTTAAAATGTGACTGTTTCCATTCCTATTTTATTACCATCACACAATAGCTGGCTGACTTCATGTTTTCAGGCTTCACGTTTTAACACCTGTAAAGCTCATGTCATGTGTTATCTTCCTCCCTGGTGTATGAGTTTTAAATTTGTGTCCAGGCCCATAGTTTGTGAACTTTAAGAAGTGAAGAAAATTCTTTCTGGCATGAATTTCACAACATTGCCTCTAGGATAAAATACAAACTCTAGTATTTAAAGCTCCTCACAACGTTGTTCCAGACTGTTTCCAGACAGATTGCACATTAATCCCCCACTCTTGCTCTATGTGTCAGAAAAATGGACCTATTTATTTACTATTCCCTATACATGAAGTTCTATCCTACCATGTCAGCAGAATTTAAGCTCCTTGAGGAAACTGCTTCGTTTTTGTTTGTATCCTTAGCAACTAATACAGTGTTTAACACACAGATACTGCTTAAAAAATGCTGGTCAAATTCTCTACTTCACTCCAAAGAGTATATAAGTATAAACACTTATTCATATATATTTGGACTGGTGCAAATAAGCACCCCTGCCACTTACAGTCTTAGACTGAACAGTATAGAAGCACTGTGAGGGTCACTTGCCAGTTCACACAGATAGGCAACAGACAGACGGACGGAGTAATGGATGGATGGATGGATGGATAGATAGATAATGCATTGTCGATCTATATATCTAGATCTCTAGATCTATGTCTAGATCTAAATTTAGAAATTTCTGTCTAGATACCTAAATCTAATTCTAGATACTTATACCTAAATGTCTATGGTTAACTATAGATATCTATCTAAAAATCTATGGCTAGGTCTTGATCTATATGTTTGTGTAGTATGTATTTATGTATGTAAGTAGGCAGGTATATGTGCATGTAAATATGTATATTACCAGTATGTATCAGAGGCCAGCCTTGAATTCAGATCTTTCTTATCCCAAAGATGACTGTCTACTCTCTATTTCACATGCCTACACACAATGATTACTGCCATATACAGAGTGAAATAGAGAACTCGAAATCTAGAGATAAAAGGAAAAATATCAGAATAGTTAGAGAGCCAGCATTGGAGTAAAGAAGACCTGGATTCACATCCTGTCTGTGAAACATACTAGTTGTGTGACCCTAGCAAATTACACACTCCCAATACCTCCAGCCAACTCTCTAAGACTCTTAAGTTGCAGGATAGTTGCATTGATAGAAAGATTTTTTTCTCAGTAGGAGTTCACTACACAGGTGAAATCACATGTCAGGACCACATACTGTATTCATTCACACACACACACACACACACACACACACACACGCACACATATATAAACAAAAAGCAAACAATGAAACCACTCAAGCTGCTCTGTAGCTGCTCTGACATGAAATGAATGTATCACTGTATCTATTCCTTTTTAAGATAATGGCAAACTGGCCTGAGTAGTGACTGGTTAGCATATTCACTGAAATGGAGTGGCATCAATAATCCTAAAAGAACCAAGCATCCCTGCAGCATAGGGCATAGCTTAACTTGAAACAACTGATTTTTGTTGAGCAGAAAAACAAAGGGTGAAAACAACTGTTCAACTCTTTGCTTGCCTGACAAATGGAAAGCATACAAAATCTGAAACCAAGCGCAAACACTACAGAGGGAAAAACAAAGAGTGCATCATTTACTACCTTCCACACTAAACCAGGAAACAGCTCAGGAGTGAAATTTCACCCATAAATGTCCTCCTAGAGTTTCTAAGTTAGTGGGTGCCCAATTCCTAGAAATATGTACATTTGTATCATCTCATTTTGAATGCTAAGACTAGACTTCAAGGTAAATCAGATTAAACTTACAAGGGAAAACAGGTACTCTTTTTTTATGTGAAAGGTGGGCCTGAGGAAAAGTCTTTTAGTATGAGGTCATACTTTAAAATTGGGAATAATTTCTTCTGGATTATGTGTTTTTATTTTGCTTCAGTATACATTTGCTTCATAATTTTCTCCAAAACATTTAATCACAAAAATGTTTATATGCAGACTACATGAGCTACTTAGGCAAGGGTTGCTGAAATCCCTTAGAAAAACTAACATGAGTTTGGGCCAATATTTGCCTAGGGAATGGACTGGAAGAATGAGTTCTGGCTTCCCTTCCCTTCTTCCCTGTTGCATTTCTCAGTGATATGACGCTGCCAATTCAGCACTTTTCACTTTCAACTGTCTGTGTTGCTTACTTAGCTTAGAAGAGTGTGTGAGTTGCATATGAGGATACACACAAAGTGAAAGGTGATGCTGAAAACAGAGAACATATTTCTCATGGCATGTACATTTGTTTAGAACAAAATGGTGGAAACATTTATTTCCTTTTAGATTATTTTACCTTCAGTTAGAACAGCTTCAGGGTAAAAGTTCAGTAAGGCAGTTTATTCACTTAAACTCTAAGAAGAACAAGAATAATTAATAAAACATAAGAACAAAAGAGCATTTCATAACCACCCAGTTTGTTAATCTAGGGGAGGGGGGTGGAATCTTATAAAAAGAAAGGAGCTCTATTGAATGTGGACCTTACATTTATTAATAAAGTAAGAAGTTTATTTGGATTACCAGCAACAGTGTCATTTCAGAGTCACAGTTTTCTTTGATGAAGATTAAAATTAAAAAACAAATGTTCCACATAAAAGTTTAGCAAAGGTAAAAAGCATCTTTCATCATTGAAATACAGAACTTGTTGAGAAGCCCATAAGTTGTATATTACATGTAAAATGTCACAAATATAAGAGTATTCTGTTGAAATAAGAAGCTATCAGTTTCTTTTGAAGACTGATTTTAAAGATAATAATAACAGCAGCAAATTCTGAAGAAAGTTAAGCATGGCAGCAAGAAAGAAAAATCTGAATGAACATTTATACAAAATTAGTCTATCGATTTGTTCTGAAACAGGGCACTAATATGTAATTACCAATATTTTGTTTTATTGAACTATGGAGTATATATAATATGGATCCCCACAACATATATTGTCATAGTTGATTTTGGGGTTTTGGACCAGGCCTGCAATTTCATAAGAAGTATATGGGAGTTCCCATTGAAGAACTTACTCTGCCAAGGCAAATTGGCATCTTTTCTGCAACTCAGAGAGATGCCTGGGAAACAGAGAGGTTAAGTGACTTACCCTAAGACACATAGCTATTCTGTGTCAGAGTGAAGACTTGACCTAGAGCTTCCAGACTATAAAGCTGGCTCTCTTGCAACCATACCATGCTGCCTACCTATAGCTAAATATAAAATTTATGCTGTCTTTATATAGCTATGAGTAATACAGCTTTGTGATAATGACCAACAGTTATAAATTGAAATTTCAAATTTAGAAACGAATAATGTAGAACCACATTTGTTTTCCAAAATCAGTACAGTTATGGACCAAAGAAATACATTATATATTTTTCTATATACACAAAAAAATTCACTACAGAGAATTTAATATTGATTTTGTCCAGATGTGGCAACAAATAGGAATATCTTTTCTTAATCTCACACATAGCTTAAAACTGAATGCATACACTCTCTCCTAAAGGGCCATAGGCTTATCTTATACAATGGAAGAATGATTTTCTTCTTTCACATTATTCATAAGCATACCAAGATCAAATACAACAAATTCTTATTTAAATATGAGAATAAATTTCCTAGCTATGTAACAATTACCTTTCCACTGCACAAGAATAGTGTCAAAGGAGAAATGAAGCAAGGTTGTTGTGTCACTTCTGCATGAACCCTCCCCTGACCCTTTTCTTTTCCCGGCACCAAAGTTTTTCCACAGGTAACAAAACAGTCACTGTTGTCTATCCATGAGAGCTACTGAAATAAAGGGGGATCCAAGCAGTAAGATGAATTTAAATGCTTTTCTTCAGTAAACTGGATGAGAATGTACACCAACTTTCTATTATTAATGAAGCCTTGAGTATAACACTGTGTGTTTAGTGTAGGAAGTGGGTGGGCAGAGCAAGGAGAATGGGAACAGAATCTCTGATTTCAGTTGATAGACTTCCAGATGAGGAAACTACTGACACCTGCTCTACAGCCTTCAAGGATTGCCTCAGAGCACTGAGATATTAAGTGAATTGCTCAAGGTCAAAAAGCCAACAACAGCTAAGTGAACTTGAACCTAGGTGTTCCTGACTCTGTTCCTGGTCACTATCCACTAGGCCATGCTGTACCTCTCAAAAGCGAGTTAAGAAACAGGAAAGTATATGGAGTAATGTTCACATTATAATTAAATGTCTATTAAAAGGAAAATTCACCTAGTCTATTGATTCCCCCTTATAATTACAAGCCCCAAACACAGTACAAAGGTAGGTAACCTGGGCACATCTAGGCTGCTTTAATGTTTGCCACTGGCAAAGGGCAGTTTGAATCTGAAGTGCCTAGCCAGTGGACTCTAGTGTATCCTGAATTCTGGGGGGGGGGGGGGGGCGCGGTATTCGGCTTAGCAGAAGATGTTGATGGCATCTTACATCAAACTGTAAGAGTACCCTTTGGCTTAAGAAGGTAGATGTAGCTGTTTTTACCCGAGCCCAGCCAGGGCAATACACAGTAAATACTGTTCTCCCTGTGGCCAGAGCCTCTGTGGTCAAGTCCAGCTCTAAGGAGGAACCTGCCCCCTGAATACTGCTCTAACTTTAAAAGAAAAAAACCTGGGACAGATGACTGCTATGGGTTTTTAACTATCCAACTGAGCATGCTCCAAAGTAGGATCCCATTTGGGTTTTAAGTAAAAGGAATTTGCACCGTACCAGCTTCTTCTCCATGGCTCCCGTGGGATCTCAGAGGTCCCTTTCTTCTGTCGGGTGCACTCCGCCGGCTCGTCCTCGGTCTCTCTTTGAGTCCTACCTGCCCCAGGTGCTCGCTTTGCTACAGCTGCCGCCTCTTTTGGCCTCCGGTCCACCCTGGCCAGTCAAGCCACCTCTTTCTAAGGACTGGGTTGTTTGCTGCTAACACTGTTGCCATGGGGATGAGAAATCCTCAGATACTCTGAGCTCCACATCGCAATCGCCCTCTTTCCCCCTCCCCTTCACATTCTTGCCTTGTTTCGTACTTTCCTCTCCTTGGTGCTTGAGTGACTTGTATCAGCTTGCTCGGCAGCGCACTTACAATCAGGCTGTAAGCAAAGGACAAAACTGAAGTGATGTCTTGTTTAGTCATGTTTCATTCATTACAACCTTTCCTGGCCTGTTTTAGGTTAAGCTGGTAGTGGTTTGAAGTCTGCCCACTCTAAGTGTCATTTCAAGCTATATACCTATAACCCATCCATTTGAACTAGTGTAAGGCAGATTTTTACATCCCAGTGTCTTTTAAAGGAAAATAGTTGCAAATGACCATTTTAAATATTTCAGATTTAAATTAAACATGTCTTCGAAGAGTTTTGATGCTTTCATATATACTTAGTTTCCTTTCTTTTTCAGTTATCAGCAATTTAAAGATAGTTCTTCAGAATATTCAAAGGAGAAAGTAATTTTAGACTCCTCACGTCCCTCAGTGCTCAAGTTGTATCCGGGTCCCTTTATCAGGCTGATGTATGGCTGTTTCCTTCTCCGTTTTTTCCCTCCACTTCCATGCTGAGAATCTCTCTGACCTTCAAAGGGCCAGACATCCATACCAATTAAAGTAAAAAACTCAGGCTACTATCAAAGAACCTTCTCACCTAGATTATAAACTATGTAAATATAGAACTAACATCTCATAATTTTTTGCATCCTCTTACAATACATAGTAAATGGTTCTAGTAGGTGTTCAAAAGCCTCTTATTTGCTAACTGAATATTGAAATTATGCCCAAAAGAATACTCTTATCAGGAATATTTTTTGATCCGGAATTGTGATTTCTATAGCTGGGGGATCTGGGTCTAATTTCGGCCTCTATTATTTACTTTCTGTGTGACCTTGGGCAAGTCACTTACCCTCCCTCAGTTTCCTGATCTATAAAATGAGGGAATTGAACTAGATGATCTCTGAAGTCCATTCTAGCCCTAGATCTATAATCACTTGATCTATAATCAGCAAATTATTGTCTTAGACAATTGTCTGGGTTAGAAGGAAGCTAAGATTTATTCATGGTCAGAAACATAGTTTGTGCCAAAGGCAGAACTGAATCTAAGTTCCTTATCCTGATTCCAATGCCATTCTACCTGTATTCGGTGACGAATACAGCAGCCTCTGGAACCATTTCTCCTAAAGGGCTATAAGATTATTTTATACAAAGGAAGAATGATTTTTTTTCTAGAACCAGATTAAAATGTAATTAGGAAATATTAAACAAAATAAAGAAAAAATACAGTAAAACAAAGATAATGTTAATATGGTTTTCTAAGTCAATATACAGACTGCAGGGATGCTTATATGCAGGTTTAGTGCCTCCATTTATATTTGTGTTTGACACCACTGCACTATATCACACTATCTCTCACCAGAAAAAAATAACTTTAAAAGCAAACTTTGATAACTTTCAGATTTCTCCAATAAAACTAGAAATAATTTTAATCACTGCAGAACTTTGAAAAGAATCTGCATCATGTCTTTGTACTATTATAATCATTTACCTAATACTGAATTATCAACAAAATATATTGAACCCTGGAATGCAGTAAATTTGTTCTGTAGTATTATTTTCAGGGGAAACCAGGGCTAGTCACTAGTTAAGTAGGCTTGGTAGATAGCTCCTTCTATTTAACAGTTCAGAGAAAAATCTTACCTCCCTATAAATTTCTCCCCTGTAGGCTTTCCAAGGCATCATTTTTCCTTGCTTCCTGACCTGAAATCCTCCTATTAATAGAATTTAGTTTGGGAAATAAGGAGCTTATTTTCTCCAGAACAATTATTAAGAGTACAGCATATTATGGAGGGAAAAGGTCTTACTGGATTTGGAAGGAGAGGTCCTGTATTCAAATCTCATTTGGCCACTTACTATGTGACCTTGACTAAGTTTTTTATCTTCTTTGGGCCTCATTCTCTTTCCCTATAAAATTAGAAGTTTGAAACTAATTGACCTTTAATGTCCTCTCCAACTCTAAAATTCGTGATCTTATGTTAAAATATGATTACTTTGGAGGTGAAGTCTCTCCTCTAGGCCTTTTCCATTATTCCACTAACATGAATTTCTTCATCATTTTACCTAATTATCCTTATCCTTGGCAGACTGACTTGAGATAGTGATTCAGACATCTCAGAGGCCAGGGAATCAAGTACATTAAAGGAATAATAAGGGACATCACAAGGAAGGAAAAGTAAAGGAAAGACAGACCACCTATTTCACAAATTTTCCTTGAACCAGCCCTGGAAATAATACTACCGGCAAAGCTACAAAATTCTTTTTGCACATGGTAGAAGGCAAAAGACTCTCTGTTTACAAAAGAATTCTATCTGTATGGCATTCTGTGATGCTTTTTAAAATTAGGAACAAATGCTTCCACAGCAGAAAATTTTAATCTGCTGATTGTTGTTTTTTGTCCTTCATTTGCAAAATATAGATCAGGATGACTTGAGATGGCTGCCATGCAGTGGAAGGCCTGGGCTTTTTTAAGCTTTTTAAGCTAAAGTCTTCACCGGGTCTCAGTTTGTCTGAGGCAATGCCCATTCAGTTATTAGGTAAAAATGAGGCAAAGAATGGGCTCTTTTACCTAGTCAAAAAATAAAATAAAATCAATCTGAGAGGCGAAGAACCTCAAAGGTTCCGACCAAAACAAATACTTGCTATTTACTTATTCTGAGCCATGAGAATCCAAACAATGACCAAGGAAGGCTTGGGCTGGGACCTTTGTTGTCCAGTCAAGAAGAGCCAGAGTGATTTGGGTTTAAGACATGGTCCACAAAAAAAAAAACCCAAATAACTAGCCATAAACCCCAAGATATCTTGCTAGGTTTTAGCAATCAAAATTTATATTCCTTTGGGCAGAGCACTGTCAGGGAAGGGTATGATTCCCTATGTGGACAGAGGGAGAAGAGGAAGACACTAGAAAGGAGAAAGGAAGGCAGGAAGGAGGAAGGGAGGAAGGAAAGAAGAAGCAGCATGGGTCAGCTACAACTACTCACAAATTGTTGTTTATCCTTTGTTCTCAAAAGTTAGGGCTGACAATATTTTTAAATTTTTAAAACCCACTGTCTTTTAAAGGAAAATAGTTGCAAAGGGCCATTTAAAATATTCCAGATTTAAATTAAGCATTTCTTCTAAGACTTTTGATGCTTTCACATATTCCAAGTGTCAGAATGCCTATGATTTGCATGAACTATCAAAGATTTGGAAAAGAGTTAATATAACAGAACCAACTAGGAAATTAGAGGATTACCTACTTAAAAGGCTCACCCCTAAGGGAGGGGAATTCTATGTTTTCCTCTGTCCGACTCTGTTAGCTGCCTGTGATCATTGTATTGCTTCACTGACCAAATGCCAATTTATCCAATCTCTAGTGTTTTCCAATCTTCCTAGTAATCACTATGGGAGGGAATGTGGGATTGCCTCATCTTAATAAATACTTGTCGATTGATCTCTCATTACCACATCAAGAAAAAAAAAATCACTATCTGCAGCACCTGATACAATCTGCTTCGACTATGTCCCTTCCCCCAGAGGGAGAAGGGGGCAATGAGAAAGCAACATCTAGAAAGACTGATTCAAATGGGGCAGCGAGGTGGCGCAGTGGATAGAGTACCAGCCCCGGATTCAGGAGGACCTGAGTTCAAATCCTGCCTCAGACCAAATACTTGACACTTACTAGCTATGTGACCCTGGGCAAGCCACTTAACCCCAATTGCCTAAAAAAAAAAAAGTAATAATAATAATAGCAGCTAGCATGTATGTAGCACTTTACAAATATCTTATTACATCCTCACAACCCTAGGAAATAGGTACTATTATTAATCCCCATTTTACAGATGAGGAAATTGAGGCAAACTGAAGTTAGGTAACTTAGAGGATCACACAGCTAGGAGGTGTCTGAGGTCAGATTTGAACTCATATCTTCCTGAATATAGGGCCAGAACTTTACCCACTGCACCACCTATTTGCCTCATACTACTCTACTGGGTTTTTAAAACCCGGTATTATTTTCCTTGACTACCTTTGTTCTTTTTAACCAAAAAATTACAAAGCATTCATTATTTCTTTTCTATCTTTCCAGAAATAGTACCCATTGCTTTCTCTTACTTGGTATATCTGGAATATAAGCTGCCTCCAACCCCACATCTCCTGCTTCCACATCTTAGCAAAGGCTGTCTTCCATACCAGGAATGCTCTCCATCCTCACTTGTGCCTCTTGAAATCTTTGAAAGCTCAGTTTGAGTGTTGCATCTTTTAAAGGGTCACTTCTGATTTCCTCACTTAGTTGTGTCCCAACCCAATCACTGTGCATATGTGTGTGATTATGTATTTTGTATGTAGCACCCAGTTCTGGGCTAGGGCTGGTTTGACTTAGGTCCTTCCTTGGTGGTTGAAGTCCAATATTGGAATGAAATGAGACACTTATAGGTAATTCAACAGTTAACAAAAGATTTGCCTAGCCAGACTATGGAGAGGATATTCAACAACGGTATGCATCTCCTTCAGTCCTATGAGGACTCTGAGTTGATCTTTCTGATAAGACTTTCCCTGCTTCTGAGATACCCATGTTAGTCCTCTAAAAAAGCATCAGAGAGCTCTGAGAAGTGTCATGTTTGTTTGTAGTCAGACATCGAGGAAGTGATACAACTGTCTGACTCTTTTGTCCCTTGAACCAATTAAATCTTGGTTTCAGGACCTTTTAAGGGAAAACTAGCCTAACTTGAATGGAGGCAGGAAGTTAGGATACTGCTCCTACTACATACCCGATCCAGGCTCATTTTCCCAACTTCCACCCCCACAGTTGGATCCACAGAGATCAACTAACTTCTCCCCTCAAGGTTCTAGGAATAACTTTAAGAGGATGGGGTAGTTTCTAATGTAATCCAGTGTGTTCCCCATTGATTACTAGCCAGTCAGTTTTAATTAGTTTTAGAAAGGGAGGTTTATTAATCGAATATAGCTAAGACAGTTGTTACAGCAACAATCTCCCATAAAGTCCAGAGCATGTTCTCTCCTAGCACATGCACGCACATGGGAAAGAATGGATTTTCCACAAGAACTATAATAATACCTAGAAGAAGTGTGTGCTTGAAGTTCTGGAGTAGAAAAAGTCTCATGCTCTAATTTGTATTGGGTTTCTTGATTAGTATTCGAGCTGGTACAAATGTCAGGTATTTGCAAGAATAAAAGTGTGTGAGCTGGGCAGTCTACATCCATTTAGGGTGCCATCTTGGCTGGAAGTCATGGGCCAAGCATTTTCATTTCATCTTTGACCCACTCTCTATCCCTATTTCTTTGAAAGAGCTTCTTGGTGTTCCTCATCTGACTCTAGAGCCTGACATTCCATAAATATTTCTTCTACTGTTCTAAAAATCATACAATCTTGGAGCTAAATGGGAACCTTACAGATCAGTCACCTAGTCCAATCATCTCATTCTATAGGTGAGGAAACTAAGTCTCTGAGAATTTAAAACTAGCCTATAGCTAGTAAGTTGCAAAGCTGGTATTTGATTATCATCTTCTGACTTTGAGTGTAATTTCTTCCTACTATGTTTCTTACCCCACCCCCTACTTTTTGCCTCAGGCTTCAAATACTTTCTATATTAAATTGGTTCAGAATTTATTAAACTTCATCTTGACCTAAACCTAAACATGCAAAGAAAAAAAGATAAGAATATTTAGAAGACAGAAAGCTAATAACATGCAAGGAGTCAGGTGTTACTATGATAACTGTAGTTTTTCCTTCCAAAAATCCTACCCCAGCATTCGTTAATGGCTATCCACAAGATAGTTAGGATTCTCTGTAAGAGTAACTAATGGTTCCTAGTCCCCTGCCTCTCAACAACAATCTGCAGTTACAGAACCTAATGCTAAAGATAAAGATTTTTTTTTACAAGAACCCATTACTTTAGTGGAAACCAATTATTTCATCACTTTTATTAAAAGAAAAAAAGCTCAGATCCCCCTAAAATGAAATTCTAAAAAAGAATAGCTGCATCACTAAGCAGTGTAAGCTATGAGCACATAATAGATGGCCTTCATCTTTCTCATTCAAATACAAAATTCACACACACATACACACACAGAGAATAAACAAGATTGTCTACATATCTACTCAAAAGACAGTACCAGTAACTTTTCTATTAAGCTTTATATTTCTAGTAGCATGTAATTCCCAAATACTTCCCTTAAACACAGTGGGAGAAAGACCACCCATAAAAAAGTAGTCAAATGTAGATATCTGATATTATCATAGGATCATAGATTTAGAGCTTGACAGGACCTTAGAGAACATCTTGTCATATTTCCTTATTTCACAGATAAGATACTGAGGAGGTCTAGAGACTTGAAATGATTTGAGAAAAGTCATACAGTTAGTAATGACTATCAGGGCCAAGATTAGGTTCCATGATTCCAAGTTCAACCCTTAAACTGGCATTTGACAACCCCACCAAAAAAAAATATTTTTCCAGTATAGACCTGTTTAAATAAAGATCATTAAGCTTCATAAAACAGATTTGCATTTTACTATTAACAGTATCTTCCATATAAAGCTAGATATAACCAATACTAATACAGTTGAAAAGAAAATTCAAGAACAAGAATGAAACTTTCGGAAATATAACAAAGGTATAACAATATTTAATTTGAATATTTATGTAATACGTGGGCTGGATCTACTCTCCTGATCTCCACTCAAACTGGCAGGCTAGGTCTTGAGAGGAAGGGTACTATGTTTCCCTTCAAAGTTGCAGTGGTAACTGTGATGGCCTGAAAGTTGTCCTTCTAATGCTTTAGCTCATGAGCTCCTAACAGTGTTTTGCTCCCCCATGATTTACCAATTGATATTAATTAGTCAGCCAGCCCAACTAAACTTTAAGACAGGGGTATTTACTAAGATAAGAATAATTGGTACAAAATATCTTCCTCCCTTCCCCCCAGGAATCTATAATTTAAAAAGACTCCCCCAGTACATACAGAATTGACAGGAAAGTGGGCTCAAGCTTTGAGAGTTCATGTGATCAAAGAGAAAATCACAGCTCTAGGTTATTAAGAGTCCTTTTCTCCCCCTCAGGGGTTATTTGTGACAGTCTTCTTAGGCTTTTCTGCTAGGATCCTAATAAAGTTTTGTTTCATTTCCTTGGTGTATCTGGTTTGTCCTTGACTTCCAATTATAGATATTGTATTAGGTATTCAACGTACCCTACCACTGTCATGACTAGAATGCCAATAGGTGAAATGTTAACACATCATTAGTATATCCTCTTCATTAGTTCCAAAACAGAAAATAAAATCAAAGAGCAAAAGTCATAGAATTATATTAATTTGTCCAAATTATCCAACCTCTGAAATTCACAAGATCCTTCTTCAACCAAGGAGCTCTTCTGAAAGGTTTGGCCTTATGTTCTTGTGGAGAGCCTTAAGTATCAATTAAAGAGTTATTAGAGTAGGTGGTTCTTAACATGGGATCCATGAACCTATATAGGAAAGATATATATTTTCATTTATTTATAACTGACATCCCTTATAATCTGGTGTATTTTGTTTTATTCATTTAAAAGCATTATTGAGAAATGGGCCACAGGCTTTATCAGACTGCCAAAGCGGTCAATGACAAAAAAAAAAAAATTTAAACCTCTATCTCAGAGACAATAGGAAGCCATGGAAGTTTTGTTGTTTTTTTTTAAAGCAGGGGAAAGACATGGTCAAATCCATGCCTTAAGCAAGATTATTTTGGCTGCTGTGTAAAAGATGAATTAGAAAGGAAAGATGAATTAGAAAGGCAAGAGACTTGAAGCAGGGAAATCCATTAAGAGCATATTACAAAGGAGAGCAAAAACAGAGAGAAAAAAGTATAGGATAATTTCCCTAATGAATGCCAATGAAAAAAATTTAAATAAAATGCTAGCAAGGAGATTATACCAATATATCACAAAGATGATACATTATGAACAGGTGGGATTTATACCAGGAATGAAGGGCTAGTTCAATATTAGGAGAACTATAAGCATAATCCAACTATTCTGAAGAACAATTTGAAACTACTCACAAAGGACTATAAAACTATGCATACCCTTTGACCTGGCAATACTACTGCTAGGTCTATATTGATCGTATCAATAACAAAAATCAATATATACAGAAAAAAGCTTTTGACAAAATGTAATACCCATTCCTATTAAAAATACTTGAAAGCATAGGAATAAATGGAGCTTTTTTAAAAATGATATCATATCAAATCCAAGAGAAAGCATTGTCTATAACAGGGATGAACTAGAAGCCTTCCCAATAAGATCAGAAGTGCAGTAAGGATGTCCATAATCATCACTATTATTCAAAATTGTGTTATAAATGCTAGCTATAGCAACAAAAAAAAATTAAAGGAATAAAAGTATGCAATGAAAAAATAAAACTATCTTTGCAGATGATGTGATGATAAATTTGTAGAACACCAGAAAATCAGCTAAAAATTAATTTATACAATTTGACAACTTTAGTAAAGTTGCAGGATATAAAATAAACCCACATAAATCATCAGCATTTCTATATAGTACCAACAAACCAAGCAGGAGATAGAAAGATAAGTTCCAGTTAAAATAACTGCAGACAATATAAAATCCTTGGTAGTATACCTACCAAGACAAATCCAGAGACTATATGAACACAGTTATAAAATACTCTTCACACAAATAAAGACAGATCTAAAAAATTAGAGAAATATTAATTACTAATGGGTAGGCTGAGCCAATATGATAAAAATTATAATTCTACCTATGTTAATTTTTTATTCAGTGATATGCCAATCAAACTACCAAATAATTCTTTTATGAAGCTAAAAA
This sequence comes from Phascolarctos cinereus, assembly GCF_003287225.1. Classification (NCBI taxonomy): domain Eukaryota; kingdom Metazoa; phylum Chordata; class Mammalia; order Diprotodontia; family Phascolarctidae; genus Phascolarctos; species Phascolarctos cinereus. The sequence goes on from NW_027555847.1 coordinate 414,354,310, forward strand.
AAATAAAATTCATCTGGAAGAACAAAATGTCACAAATATCAAGAGAATCAATGAAAAAAATTTGAAGGAAGGTAGCCTAGTAGGGCCAAATTTCAAACTATATTACAAAGAGGTGATCATGAAAATAATTTGATATTGGCCAAAAAATAGAGTGGTGGATTGGTGGACTAAATGAAGCAGACAATACACAGTATAAATGACCACAGTAATCTAATGCTTAATAAACCCAAAAATCCAAGCTTTGAGGGCAAGAATTCACCATTTAGTGAAAATTGCTGGGAAAACTAGGAAGCAATTTGGCAGAAACTAGGCATAGACAACTTCTCACACTGCAAGCCCAAATAAAGTCAAAATGGATAAATGACTTAGACATAAAAAATGAAATCATAAGTAAATTAGAAGACTGCAGAAAAACTTACCTGTTAGATAGGGGAAGATTTTATGACTGAAAAAGAAATAGAGAAGATTGCAAGAAGTAAAGTGAATAATTTTGTTCACATGAAATTAAAAAGGTTTTATGTAAAGGGACTTCCGCTTCCAGGAGCCAAGATGGTGGAGTGAAAAGGAAGTCACTCTCACTCTCCCCTATCAACCTCTGAAAACCCAGAAAATATCACCCCAGAAAAAAAACCCTGGAACACCTGAACTAGAAGAAAGACGAGGAGCAGCAGTGCAGCAGCCCAGCAAATGGGTCTCCCAGTGCCTCAGCAAAAATAAGGGAGGCAGAACTACAAGGGGCCCCAGGCAGACAAGTACCCTGAGGCATTCATCTGAAAGGAGGTGAAGAAAACAACCTAAAGGCTTCCTAAAGCCCCCTTGCTGATTCCAACCCAACACCAGGTGAGCTGTAGGAGCCCTGAGCCTCCAATTGTGAAGAAATCCTGAAGCCCAGGTGGTAGAGAGGCAAACACCAACACCTGGACCTCTGAATGCCTCAGTGAGGGTGGGGGGAACCAGTGGAAACCAGCTCAGAAAACCACCAGGAGCCTCCACACACCACCACAAAGGAATCTCCCAGTGCATTAGCAGAAACAAGGGAGACAACACTGCAGGGGGCCCCAGGCAGATAAACACCCTGCAGCACCCATCTAAAAGGAGCTGAAGAAAGCTAAAGGAAAGGAAAAGCAGGCAACCTAGAATTGCCTGAAAGTTCCAGCCTTGCTGATTCCAGCCCAACACAAGGTAAGCTGCCAGAAACCTACAGCCTCCAATTCCAGCATAAGAGGCCCCAGCACGCAAAGCCAGTGACCAAGACCTAGGCTCCCAACACAAGAAGCTTGGGTCAGTACCCTCTGTTCCCCAGCAGGAGAGCTCAATCTCTTTAAAGGCCAGGGAATAAAGAAACACCATGAGTAAAAAGAAACGTACCATAGATTCATATTATGAGAAGAGTGAAGATCAAGACAGAAATTCTGAAGAGGACAACATTGTCAACAAACCCACATCTGCAACAACAAAAGGGAATATGAACTGGTCTGAAGCCCAAAAAGCCTTCTTAGAAGAGCTCAAGAAGGATTTTAATAGTCAAATGAGAGAGGTAAAAGAGTCCTTCAAAAATACAATTGGCCAATTGGAAAAAAAATACACTGAAGAAAACAAGTCCCTAAAAAACACAATTGGCCAGTTGAAGAAGGAAGGACAAAAACTAACAGAAGAGTATACTGAAGAAAAAGTCCCTAAAAAACACAATTGGCCAGTTGAAGAAGGAAGTACAAAAACTAACAGAAGAAAACAATCTGTTAAAAACTAGAATTGGACAAATGGAAACTAATGTCTCTATGAGAGAGCAAGAATCAGTCAAACAGAAACAAAAAAATGAAAAAATAGATGAAAATGTAAAATACCTCATCAGTAAAACAACCGACCTGGAAAATCGATCAGGAGAGACAATTTAAAAATTATTGGACTACCTGAAAATCATGATGAAAAAAAGAGCCTGGACAGTATCTTTCAGGAAATCATAAAGGAAAACTGCCCGAAGTCCTAGAACCAGAAGGGAAAATAACCATAGAAAGAATCCACCGATCACCACCTGAAAGAGATCCCAAATTGACAACACCAAGAAATATATAGCAAAATTCCAAAATTACCAGATGAAAGAGAAGGTGCTGCAAGCAGCCAGAAAGAAACAATTTAAATATCATGGAACCACAGTCAGGATTACACAGGACCTTGCAGCTTCTACATTAAAAGACCAGGGCATGGAACATGATATTCTAAGGCAAAGGAGCTTGGAATGCAGCCAAGGATCAATTACCCAGCAAAAATGAGCATCATTTTTCAAGGGAGGAGGTGGATATTCAACAAATAGGAGACTTCCAAACTTTCCTGATAAAAAGACCAGAGCTCAACAAAAAATTTGATCTTCAAGTACAGGACTCAAGAAGGACTTAAAAAGGTAAATGGGACAGAAGGATACAATATGTTGTTAATAAGGGGGGGCTGTTTAAACCCCTACAAGGGAATATGAGACTTGCAACCCTTGAGAACTGTATTGTTATTACACCTTGTTAAAGGAGTATACATAAAGAGGGTGGATATTAGTTGACTTTGATGTAATGATAAAAAAAAATCTAATCAAGTGGGTTAAATGGATCCAAATAAGTGGATCAATCTGATCTTAGAAAATGTACTGAGAAAGGAGGAGGCAGACAAGGGTAAATTACATTACAGGAAAAGACACAAAATCCTATTACAGCAGAAGAAAAAGGAGGGGGGAGCATTGTTTGAACCTTACTCTCATCAGATTTGGCTCAAGAAGGGCATAATATAATCAGTTAGGTATAGAAATCTAACTTGCCCTATAGGCAGTAGGAGGGAAAAGGGGAAAGAAAAGGGAGGGGGGAAAGAAAAGGGAGGGGGAAAGAAGGGAGGGAAGCAGCAGTAAGACTAAAGGGGAAGAAAAGGGAAAGGGATAATAAAAGGGGGAAGGGACTGAAGGAGGCGTGGTCAAAAGCAAAACACTAGTGAAGGGGGAAAGGAAAAAGGAGAAAGAAAAGCATAAATGGGGGGAAAAGGATGAGAAAAAAGACACAGATAGTAATCATAACTGTGAATGTGAATGGGATGAACTCTCCCATAAAACGGAAACGGATTGCAGAATGGATGAAAAACCATAATCCTACAATATGTTGTTTACAGGAAACACATTAGAAAAAGAGTGACACATACAGGGTAAAGGTAAAAGGCTGGAGCAGAATATATTATTCAGCAGATGAAGTAAAAAAAGCAGGGGTAGCAATCCTGATCTCAGACAAAGCAAAAGCAAAAAATAGATCTAATCAAAAGAGATAAGGAAGGAAACTACATCCTGCTAAAAGGCACCATAGACAATGAAGTAATATCATTACTAAACATATATGCACCAAATGGTATAGCATCCAAATTCTTACAGGAGAAGTTCAGGGAGTTACAGGAAGAAATAGACAGCAAAACTATACTAGTGGGGGACCTGAACCTCCCCCTCTCGGCACTAGATAAGTCTAACCACAAAATAAACAAGAAAGAAGTTAAGGAGGTGAATAGAACATTAGAAAAGTTAGGTATGATAGACCTCTGGAGAAAACTGAATGGGGATAGAAAGGAATATACTTTTTTCTGGCAGTACATGGCACATACACAAAAATTGACCATGTACTAGGGCATAAAAACCTCACAATCCAATGCAGAAAGGCAGAAATATTAAATGCATCCTTTTCAGATCATGACAATAAAAATTATATGTAATAAAGGGCCATGGAAAGATAGACTAAAAAATAATTGGAAACTAAATAATCTAATCCTAAAAAATGATTGGGTCAAACAACAAATCATAGAAACAATCAATAATTTCATTCAAGAGAATGACAATAATGAGACAACATACCAAAACCTATGGGATGCAGGAAAGCAGTTCTTAGGGGAAGTTTTATATCTCTAAATGCTTACATAAATAAAATAGAAAAAGAGGAGATTAATGAATTGGGCATACAACTAAAAAAACTAGAAAAAGAACAAATTAAAAATCCTCAACTAAACACCAAATTAGAAATATTGAAAACCAAAGGAAAAATTAATAAAATTGAAATTAAGAAAACTGATGAACTAATAAATAAAACTAAGAGCTGGTTTTATGAAAAAACAATAAAATAGATAAGCCTTTGGTTAATTTAATTAAAAAAAGAAAGAAGAAAACCAAATTACTAGTATCAAGAATGAAAAGGGAAGCTACCACCAAGGAAGAGGAAATTAAAACAATAATTAGGAATTATTTTGCCCAACTATATGCCAACAAATTTGACAATCTTAGTGAAATGGATACATATTTACAAAAATATAAATTGCCCAGATTAAACAAAGAGAAGTAAAATACTTAAATAACCCAATCTCAGAAAAAGAAATTGAACAAGCCATTGATGAACTCCCTAGGAAAAAATCTCCAGGGCCAGATGGATTTACATGCGAATTCTATCAAACATTTAAAGAACAATTAATTCCAATACTATATAGACTATTTGGGAAAATAGGTGAAGAAGGAGTCTTACCAAATTCTTTTTATGATACAAATATGGTGTTGATACCTAAACCAGGAAGAGTCAAAATAGAGAAAGAAAATTATAGACCAATTTCTCTAATGAATATAGATGCAAAAATTTTAAACAAAATACTAGCAAGTAGATTGCAGCAACTTATCACAAGAATAATACACTATGACCAGGTAGGATTTATACCAGGTATGCAGGGTTGGTTCAATATTAGGAAAACTATCATCATCATTGAGCATATCAAAAACAAAACCAACAGAAACCACATGATCATCTCAATAGATGCAGAAAAAGCTTTTGACAATACCCATTCCTATTAAAAACACTAGAAAGCATAGGTATAAATGGAGTCTTCCTTAAAATAATAAATAGCATTTATCTAAAACCTTCAGCAATTATTACATGTAATGGGGACAGGCTAGAAGCATTTCCAATAAGATCGGGGGTGAAACAAGGATGTCCATTATCACCACTGTTATTCAATATTGTACTGGAAACCTTAGCTTTAGCAATAAGAGAAGAAAAAGAAATTGAAGGCATTAGAATAGGCAAAGAAGAAACAAAGCTATCACTCTTTGCAGATGACATGATGATATACTTAGAGAATCCTAGAGAATCAAGTAAAAAACTACTTGAAATAATAAACAACTTTAGCAAAGTTGCAGGCTATAAAATAAACCCACATAAATCATCAGCATTTCTATATATTACCAACAAAGCCCAACAGCAAGAGATAGAAAGAGAAATCCCATTTAAACTTACTGTAGACATTATAAAATATTTAGGAGTCTACCTCCAAAACAAACCCAGGAACTCTATGAACACAATTACAAAACACTTTTCACACAAATAAAATCAGATCTAAATAATTGGAAAAACATCAGTTGCTCATGGGTAGGCCGAGCTAATATAATAAAAATGACAATCCTACCTAAGCTAATTTACTTATTCAGTGCCATACCAATCAAACTACCAAAAATTTTTTATAGAGTTAGAAAAAATAATAACCAGATTCATTTGGAAAAACAAAAGATCCAGAATATCAAAGGAACTAATAAAAAGAAATGCAGGGGAAGGTGGCCTAGCAATTCCAGATCTTAAATTGTATTATAAAGCAGCAATCATCAAAACTGCTTGGTACTGGCTAAGAAATAAGGAGGTGGATCAGTGGAATAGGTTAAATATGCAAGACACAGCAGTCAATGACTATAGTAATCTATTATTTGATAAACCCAAAGACCCCAACTTCTGGGATAAGAACCCACTCTTTGAAAAAAACTGCTGGGAAAACTGGAAAAGAGTATGGCAGAAACTAGGCACAGACCCAAATCTCACACCATATACCAAAATAAAGTCAAAATGGGTTCAGCACTTAGATATAAAGGCTGATACCATAAGTAAACTGGGACAACAAGGAATAGTTTACCTATCAGATCTATGGAGAACAGAAGAATTCATGACCAAGCAGGAGATAGAGAACATTATGAAAAGCAAAATGGATAATTTTGATTACATTGAATTGAAAAGTTTTTGCACAAACAAAGCCAATGCAACAAAGATTAGAAGGAAGGTAGAAAACTAGGAAAGAATTTTTACAACCAGTCTCTCTGATAAAGGCCTCATTTCTAAAATATATAGAGAATTAAGACAAATTTATAAGAACACAAGCCATTCCCCAATTGATAAATGGTCAAAGGATATGAACAGACAGTTCTCAGATGAAGAAATTAAAATCTATAGTCATATGAAAAAATGCTCTAAATCTTTATTGATTAGAGAAATGCAAATCAAAACAACTCTGAGATACCACATCAAACCTATCAGATTGGCCAACATGATAAAACAGGAAAATGATAAATGTTGGAGAAGATGTGGGAAAATTGGAACACTAATACATTGTTGGTGGAGTTGTGAAATGATCCAACCATTTTGGAGAACAATTTGGAACTACATCCAAAGGGCTACAAAAATGTGCATACCCTTTGATCCAGCAATAGGGCTTCTAGGGCTATATCCCAAAGAGATCAAACAAATGGGAAAAGGACCCACATGTACAAAAATATTCACAGCAGCTCTTTTTGTGGTGGCAAAGAATTGGAAATCGAGAGGATGCCCATCAACTGGGGAATGGCTGAGCAAGTTGTGGTATATGAATGTAATGGAATACTATTGTGCTATAAGAAATGATGAACACATGGGGCAGCTAGGTGGCGCAGTGGATAGAGCACCGGCCCTGGATTCAGGAGGACCTGAGTTCAAATCTGGCCTCAGACACATAACACTTACTAGCTGTGTGAACCTGGGCAAGTCACTTAACCCCATTGCCTAAAAAAACAAAAAAAAAAAAAAGAAGAAATGATGAACAGGCTGACTTCAGAAAAACCTGGAAAGACTTATATGGTCTGATGCTGAGTGAAGTGAGCAGAACCAAGAGGACTTTGTACACAATAACAACCATGTTATACAATGACTAAGATTGTTAAACTGAACCCTTCTCAGTATCACGAGGATCTAAGACATCTCCAGAGGCCTCAGGATGGAAAATGCTGTCCACATCCAAAGAAAGATCTATGGAAGTTGAATCACTATCACTTATTTTTACCTTCTGTTGAGTTTTGTTTCATCTTTCTGATGGTTCCTCCTATTGGTTTTAATTTTTACTGACAACTTCACTAATGTGAAAATATGTTTAATGGGTATGTGAATGTAAAGCCTATATCAGATTGTGCACCGTCTTGGGGAGGGTGGTGGGGGAGAAAAAGGGAGAAAAAATTTTCAACTCAAAAGCGTATGGAAGTGATTGTTGATAAATCAAAATAAATTAATAAAAAAAAGGTTTTATATAAACAAAACTAATGCCTAATTAGAAGAAAAGCAAGAAACCGGGGGGAAATTTTATGGGAAGTTTCTCTGATAAAGGGATTACTTCTCAAATATATAGAGAACTGTGCCAAATTTATATAGAAGAAATTGGAGGAGGAGAAGGAAGAGGAAGAAGAGGAGGAGGAGGAGGAGTTGAAGGAGGAGAAAAGGAGAAGAAGGAGAAGGAGAAGAAGAAGAAGAAGAAGAAGAAGAAGAAGAAGAAGAAGAAGAAGAAGAAGAAGAAGAAGAAGAAGAAGAAGAAGAAGAAGAAGAAGAAGAAGAAGCCATTTCCCAACTGATAAATGGTCAAAGGAATAGGAAGTTTTCAGAAGAAATCAAAGCTATGAATATATAAAAATGCTCTGAATTACTATTGATTAAAGAAAATCAATTTAAAACAACTCTGAACAAAACAACTTCATACCTATCAGATTGACTAACATGACAGAAAAGAAAAAGAACAAGTGCTAGAGGTGATATGGAAAGATAGGAACACTAATACATTGTCTGTGGAGTTGTGAACAGGTCCAACCATTCTGGAGAACAATTTGGAGCAATATCCAAAGGGTTATAAAACTGTGCATTCCCTTCAACCCAGCTACTAGGTGCATGTCCCAAAAACAATCAGAGAAGGAAAAGAAATGTATTTGTACAAAAGTATTTATAGCAGCTGTTTTCTCAATGGCAAAGAACTAGAAATTGAGGGGATCCCCATCAATTGAGGAATGGCTGAATAAGTTGTGGTATATGATTGTGTTAGAATAATATTGTGCTATGAGAAATGATGAGCAGGATGATTTCAGAAAAACCTGGGAAATGTTATATGACCCAATAGAAAGTAAAGTGAGCAGAAGCAGGAAAATGTACACAATAACAGCAATATTGTAAGGATGGCCAATTGTGAAAGATTTAGCTATTCTGATTAAGATAATGATCCAAGAAAATTCCAAAGAATTCATAATGAAAAAATGCTATCCACTTCCAGAGAAAGAACTACTGAACTCTGAGTACAGATTGAAGCACTCTTTTTCACCTACTTTATTTTTCTTGGTTTTTATGCTTTCCTTTACAGCATGGTTAATATGGAAATGTTTTACATGACTCCACACGTATAATCAATTTCATATTGCTTTCCTTCTCAAAGGATAAGAGAGGTTCAAGAATAAGGGAGAGAATTTGAAATTCAAAAAATTTTTAAACGAATGTTAAAAATTTTTAATGTTTTTGGGAAATATTTAATGAAGTAAAGATATATTCAAAACTTTTTATAAAAAAGAGTGCATTACAATAAATAGTTCAGAGAAGTAATGATGAGGGCCCAGAGTAGAGTGATGGCTGTATTAATAGAGAAAGGGGGAATGGATGAAAGAGATATTGCAGAGATAGAATTGAAAGAACTTGACAATTGGTTAAATATGAAGGGGTAAAAGAAAAGGAAACATTAAAAATTACTTCGAAGTGGCAAACATGGGTGGCTGGAAAAATGCTAATACCTTGAACAGAAATTGGAAAGTTTGGAGAAAGATCAGGTTTAGGAAGGACAACAATGAGTTCAGTTTTAGACCTGTTGGGTTTGAGATGGAGATACCCAACAACTAGTTGTTGAAGCAGAACAGGAGTTCAAAGTAGAAATTAGGGCTAGATATTGAATTTGAGGTTCTCTGCATAGCAATACCAACTGAATCATCTGGGCCAGATAAGATAACCGAGGGGGGAAATGTAAGGGAAAAAGAGAAATGAACTCTGGACAGTCTTGGAAGATGCTACATCATAAAGGCAGATATCTCACAATTCCTCACAGAAAGAAAAAAACAGAAGATCAATTCCAAAGCCAAAATATACTCACATAAGGACTAATCCTAGGCATTTAGACAGCAGAAAATTTTCACCTGTCTATAAAAGATGATTTGAGGCAATTCTATCTATTTCCTGCTATTAAAGCAGAAAGCAGAAATGGATAGCAAGTCTCAGGAGCAAGTCCAAAAAAGTCTTAGTTTCTATAATGCCAATCATCCATCCTTTAATTTCCTTCCTTCTTCTTGTATATTACAAATAACCTGTTTTCTCCCCTACATTTTGGTTTAATCCTTTCAATATTTTTTGCATGTCATCAGAAAATCTGAGTGGGTATCATTTTCTACTTGCAAATTGTGGAGGTATTTGAAAATGATACCCACTCAGATTTTATTATAGGTAGTAAATTTTCAATTTCAAGTTTACTGTCTATATGCCAGTATAGCAAGTGCTTTACCCATAGTGGAAAGAATGTTGCAAATGTTCATGCATTAGAAAACAAAGGAATGTACCAATTCAAGAAATGTTATCTGCTCCTTTAATGGTAGTCAAAGGATCATAGATTTAAAGCTAGAACAGACCTTAGAGGCCATTGAGTAAAACCTTCTCATTGTACAGTTGAGGAAACTGAGGCCAAAGAGGTTAAATTAATTACCAGCTATTAAGTGTCTAAAGCAAGATTGAAATTTAGCGTTCCTGATTCCAAGGCAAAATCCACTGTGCTAACTTACTGCCTTAAAAACATTGAGGTCCTTAAGCCAGGACTATGGGACTCATCTAATTCAATTAGAACAAGCATTTATTAAGGTCCCACTACATGCAAGTCACTGTGAAAGTTTCAAGGACAGGATTTGGACTGGACCTGTGATTTCATCATTTTAAGAATAGGATTAAGACTGGACCTGTGATTTTCATTGTTATTGGGAATTCCCAGAGGAGGAAATTCACTCTTCCAATGAAGATCAGCACCTTCTTCGTAATTTATAGTCTTAGAATGCTGCCTAGAGCACTGAGAGATTAAGTAACCAACCCAGGGTTGTACAATCAATAAATATTAGAGGCAGAAGTCATACCCCAAGTGTTCCTGGCTTCAAGACAGGTTTCTCTATCCACTAAACTACACTCAGTTCTTTCAGAGGCCTCCCACATTCTGTTCCTTTATATACCTGACTCCTCATGTCTGGAATTTGTTCCTTCCTCACTTCTGCCTCTTGGAATCCCAAATTTCCTTCAAGACCTACTTCAGCTGCTACTTTCTATACAATCCCCATTCTGACCCCCTACAAATGCCTTTTCCTTTTTGAAATTACTTCGTATTATTTTGTATAGACTCTGGATTGCATTTCTGTGTACATATTGTCCCCTTTACCTCCAAATAAGATATGATCTTCTTGAGGAAAGAAAATATTTCATTTTTGCCATTATGTGCCCAATGCCTGGCCCTATACCTTGTACCTATTAAGTGCCTAAGAATGTTGCTGCATTTGGATTTGAATTCTACTGGCGCCACTGCAACCCAGTTGACAATAGAGCTATCAGGCATCTTCTTTTTCCTCAGATTTGCTTGTATTAAGAAAATTAGCATCATTCTGTGATAGGGAGAAAAAAACTATTCAATTCACAAAGATTGATATGAAAAGAAATTTTAAAAGAATATGAAAACTTGGTGAAATAAAACTAAATGAGATAACTATCATAAGCCTCGAGTCACCACCAATATTGAGATGGTCACTGTTCACTCTTTATTACATGTGATTTCTCTGGCTAAAGTAAAGGTGTTGTGATCAGCTCTAGGGCTCAGTATATTTAAGTGAAGATAAAGAGAATAGTCAACATAACCTCAGAGGTAAACCAAATCCTAGTTAATTCAGACTCAACAAACCTAAAGACTAGATAGTTTTTTCAGGTGAGTCTTAGAATAAATTTTCCACTTTGTCATTCAAAAAAAAGTATTTGCCAAATAAATTAAGTATGAATAAGTTTTCCCTAAAAGAACAAACTTAGCTTGATCAAATACTTTTGCTTAAAGCATTTCAAAAGTACTAGTTATTTATAAAGCAGTTATGTTAATTACAAATTTTCAAATATTCATCAAAGTAGACTCCCTTAGGACTTTTGCCAAACAATAAATTCTTATCCTGGTTACAGTTACTCTCTAGACTTGAAGAGAGTCAGAATGGAATAGTAGATGGAGAGTCAGCCTTGGCATTAGAGGAGGAAGACATCCATTCAGATCTTGGCTCTGACTGTATTATCTTGGTGACCATGGTCAAGTCACTCAACCTCTTAGTGCCCCAATAAAATTACAAATTGCAGACAGTTGTCATTCACACCAGCCTTCCCTCTAGTTTTACTCACTAAATTACACATCTAGACAACAAACTGCCCCCACAAAAAAGTACTTAAAAGTATTTAAAAATAGAGATTTTTTATTTTTTAACTTCCATAATTCAGATTTTTTAAAACTTACCTGGGATGTTTTATTTTGTTTTTTAAAAAGTAGAAATCTATATCAGTTTCTTTCAACAACTATTTAAATAGATATTTCAAATGCAAGCCAAAAAGATAAGCCTCTCCATATAGACTCTCTTTAACCATAAAACCATGAAAATTATACTTCTCACTCTCTCTTCCTTCCTCCTCTGGGCAGGATTTACATGGGAGATTCCAAAGCTACCAAACAAACCTAGTTCAAATTCCTGTACTACTAGATGGTTTAGTAAAGCAGGTCATTTCTCCACTTGGTCTACTGAAAGCAGTAAAATAAACACATGGTGAAACAACCTGCCATCTCAACCTCACATCCAACTGGATAGGGAAATTATTGCTATTTTAAAAATGGCTGAGAATTATTTATTTCTCTCCCAAGTAAATACATATACTTCACTCTTTCTCATTTTTTCCAAATCTATTCATATTACTGAATAGTTAGTAGAGTCTCATATCTTCCTTCAAGACTTTTCTAAAGCCATCAGCGAACATTTATTAAGCTCTTGCTACATTCCAGGAACCCTTCTAAGCACTGGGGATACAAAAACAAGAGCAAAATGTCTTCAAGGACCTGACAATATAATTAATGGGGGAGACCACCATGTGCATATATAAGAATATGCAAAATATATACAAAATAAATACAAGGTGATATGTTGAGGGAAAGCCCAAGCAGATGGGAGGGGGGTAATCAGGAAAGGCTCCACTGAAGAAGGTGGCACATGAGTCAAGTTTTGAAGGAAAGCAGGGATTCTATGAGGTGGAGGGGACCACATTCCTGGAATGCAAAGACATGGAGATGGGAGATGGAGCATTGTGCATGACGAACAGCAAGTAGGTCAGTGTGACTACAGCATAGAGCACATGGAAAGGAATAACATGTAAGAAGATTGAAAAAAGCAGAAAAGAGGCCCAGTTTGAAGAGTTGTAAATGCCAAAGAGAGGAGTTCATATTTGATCTTAGAAGCAAAATGGAGCAATTGAAGTTTATAGAGTGCAAGGGGTAAGGGAAAACAGACCTGCATTAAATCACTTTGGCAGCTGTGTCAAGAATGGATTGGAGAGGAGAAATACTTGGAGAATGTAGACTCAACAGTAACATGGATCAAAAACCACATTAGGTGTTTATTAGAGTTTAAATTTTTAAAAACTCAAACCATGCACATGATTCTTTAAATGTACCATGCTGTTTATATTATAATATTTTAATCTTTTAAATAAAAAATTAGTTTAATTCCATCTTTGTTTTCAGTGAGATTCTTTTTTTTTCTTTCTTTCTTTTTTTGTTTCTGATCCTAATGTGCAATTTCACTAGTTTGAGGATCTTGCAATGTGGAAACTAAGCTGATGTGAGCAGACAACTCATTGGCAGCTGTCTTAGGAAGTTGCCTAGCACACTGAAAGGTTATGCAACTTGTCCATGCTCCCATATCTATTATGTTTCTTAAGTAGGATTGGAACCCACCTCTTTCTGGATCTAAGGATGACTCTTTATTCATTATATCATTCAGCCTCTCTTTATCTTTATTGCATGAATAATAAATAGTAATAATAAAGCTACTCAGAAATCTATTAATACTAGTTCAATCACAATGTTAAATAGTTAAAGGATCCTCCTTTCCTAGATTCATTACAGCTTTCTAGTGATTATGTTACTCTTTTCAAACTAGCTTTCATCGGATAAATTAAAGAGTTCTTCAGTTTCAAGAAACAAGATTTTGTTTCCACTAATGAACAACCTCATTAATGACAAATGGAACTTGTTCCTTAAAACACGGTAACATCTCTCTCCTGCATTCCTTGGGAGCAAAGCACTGTAATGTATATGCTGGCTGTCCAACTTGACACTATATTCTATTCTATTACTTTGAAGACTACTTCACAATGTTATATGCCAGGTTTCAGATTCTAGTTGCTTCTCAGATCCCAGGGACAGAGAAGGAAAGCTACAGAGATTGCCTGGATTTCTCAAGAAGCAATATTTATTGAAAGAAATCTGCATTGGCAGAGTCCCAAGTACCCCCAAAATAGATCTATATCCCCCATACATACAAAACTAAAATTATCAGAAGGCTGCCCCATCATTTGCCTTTCAAATCTTGTATGGAAGTATATCACATCAGACTACTTGAAGCTACCTGTCACATTAGCAAGTTTTCCCCTCCCTCCTTAGTCTCTGTTTGTTAAGGAAGGATCCCAAGACAATAAAATATCTTATCTTTGGAGTGGATCTCTAGGGGGTCAGCTCTACTGTAATGAAGTGTATGCGTGTCAGTCTTTAAGGGAGCAAGGAAAAAAATTCCATAAATAAGACCTTTGGATTTTAACATAGAAGTTTACAGGATGAAGGGGGGTCTTCTTCAATACCTAAGTATCTATTCAGAGGATTCAGAGGTTCTTAACTTGGTTTGTGTCATGGACCTCTTTGACAGTCTGGTGACACCTATGGACCCTTTTCTAGAATAATATTTTTAAATGTACAAAATAAAAAACACAGGATTACAAAGGAAATCAATAATGGTGAAACACAGTTATCAAAATGCTTTTTAAAAAACAAATTCACAGATCCCAAGTTAAAAACTCTTGGTCTAATTTTATATAATGAAGGATATATATAAATCTTACAGGGCTTTCGCCATCCCCCAAGCATTTCAGAAAACATGTTAGAAGATATTTAATTCAATTCACCAGGCATTTCTTAAATACTTACTATGTGTCAGGGACTGGCCTAGGCTCTGTGTATACAATAACAAGGGCAAAATAGTCGATGCCCCCAAGAGCTCACATTCTGTCAAATAAAATTGCTCTTCTCAAAACCCAAGTCATCAATCAGATGCAGAAATCAAAAAGAGCTTCCAAGCACACAATAAGGGATTTGATAATTAGGCTTAATCTAGTCCAGTGTTCAAACAGTTTTAGAATGTGCAGTTTTTGATAAGATGTGATCTAAATATCAGGGAACTCTAACCAAAAGCAGACACAGCTTGATTTACAGCTCTCTACAGGTCTACTTGGGCTACTTCAATACCAAGCAGACAACTTTATAGTATGACAGTCTTTTTTTATTATTTTAAAAGAAGTTTGTAAAATAAAGCCCTGTTCTCCACATTCTTTTGCACTGATTGCTGTGATTTTAGTGGTAATGGGATAAAAAAAGAACAGTATCTCCATCTCCCTCTTGATCATGCCAATATTTTTCTATGTAAGACATGATTCAAGATCCACAAATGATCTATGAGACCACTGATGCAGAAGTACCTAGCAGGTACCTTAATCACTTTACTACTCATTTACTCTGTCCTACCAACCCACCCTGCCACTCTTCCAAATTCAGCCTATAATGATTTATTTTGCACCCTGACTCTCTAGATCTCTAACTTTCACAGCAGGGGTGACTTAATCTCTAGCAACCTGTAGAATACTCATCCTGGAATGCTATCCGTAAGCAAAATGAGTAGCAGTAGCTCTCCATCCATGATCCATCATAAATGAAGGTTTGATACAGCTTAGCCTGTTTGCACTCTGTAAGCAGTTCCAGTAATACAGGCCCTTTTCCTTGTTTTTCTATGTACCTTCAACTGCAATTCAATAAGCATAAAGTTCAACAAATGTTTGCTAAATTCTCTCTTTGTAAGTGTGAGGCACAAGGCTAGAGGTTGATAGAGACTGTATCCAATGACTTGATGAGTAGGCATGCTGCAAGGGAAACAGAATTATGCCAATCTTTGTTTGTTTGTTTGTTTGTTTTGTTTTTGCTAGGTAATGGGGTTAAGTGACTCGCCCAGGCTCACATAGCTAGTGAGTGTCAAGTGTCTAAGGACAGATTTGAATGCAGCTCCTCCTGACTCCAGGGCCAGTGCTCTATCCACTGTGCCACCTAGCTGCCCCAAATCATGTCAATCTTGACATTCTTGCTAATAATCAATTAATATGCATTTTTTAAACCCCAACTATGTGCCAGGTATTGGGCAAGGCACAGGAAACATGGAAACAAAAAAAAATCATCCTGGCAGACAAGATTTTAACATTCTATCAGGGAGACAGCATAAATATACATAAGCATATACAGTCAGGAAGCATTTATTAAGTGCCTAATATATGCCAGGCACTGTGCTAAGTGCTAGGAATACAAATGGTAATATTTGTCCTTGCACAAAAGGAATTCACAGTCTAATGGTGGAGACAACATGCAATCAACTACATTCAAATAATATACATGCATGATAAATTGAAAATAATCAACAGAGAGAAGGCACTAGAGTTAAGGGGGATTGGGAAACATATATGCAGACTATATACAAATATACTATATACAATAAGTTAAAGGTAATTTTGGAAACAGAGAGCAGTAGGGAGGTGGTCAGGAAATGCTTTATGTATTAAAAGGTGTTTGAGATGAATTATGAAGGAAACTATGGTTTCTGAGAACCAGAGATAATGAGGGAGTGGATATCTAGCATGAAGGACAGCCAGTGCAATGAGATGGAGATAACATGTGTAGGGAAAAAAAGTTTTAAAAAAAATAGGCCAATTTACCTGAACTTTATTATGTGAAGGCAATTAACGCAACCAGAAAGGTAGGCTGAGGTCAGGTTGTAAAGGGCTTTAAATGCCACACAGAAGACTTTATACTTGATTCTAGAAATAATAGGGAGCCACTGGAGTTAACTGAACATGGAAGACTCATGGTTAAATGTCTCCCTATTTTATGCCTTACCACATATTAATGATAGAAAGTCTTTGAAAAAGGTTACCTCTGTTTTTATATTTTTCAAGGAATCTGATACAATTTTGACATTTGGACATGAGACTTCTTTCACATTTGATAGACACTTATTTATTAAGATGAATTGAAGTGTTGAATTGAATCAAATTGAATTAGGCCTGTGTCTTTGTTTTCTACTCAGTGGGCTACTCCCTCTAATCTTGTGGCCCTGCCTTATTCACTGCTACCATTCTTTCTTCAGGAGTCTGAGAGTAGTGCCCCGAACCTAAACCCCATCACTAACCCGGTTATCTGCTGCCAGAAATCCCTCATGTCCAACCTGCTTAGGCCTTCATCTACTTCCTCATATCACAATCACCTTCAAGACATGTTACATTCACCTGCCTTTCAAGATTCTCTTGCTGCCAGACTTCCTGATATTAACTGCCTGCCTAGCCTTTAGCCCAGATTTACACAACTTGGCAGGAGGTAGAGGACAGAATTAAAATGGGCTAAACTTCTTCCTGCCACAGACATGTTGGACTAGAGACGCTGAGGATGCTTGGTTGCCTCTGGTCACATGACAAACAAAATACAATAGCAACCCTACATTTTCCGAGGGCCACCAAAATCCTTCATTGGGTTGCAAGTGGCCCACAGGCCATAAGTTATACAAGCCTGCTTTAGCCTATTGACTTCTACTGAAGTGGCCACCTTCTTCTACTTGAAGCCTTTCTTGATCCTCACTTCACCTCCAGCTCCTAGTGTCCTCCCATTCATTTTGTACATGTGCATGTTTCTCCTGTATAATGTAAATTCCTTGAGTGTGGGGACTGTTTCATTTTTGTCTTTTTATCCCCTGCCCCCATACAGTACTTACCACATTGTAAGAGCTTAATAATGTTTATAGATTGGTTACCTCTTCTACAGCCACCAGCTCTCAGGCAACATGCTTCACCACACGGTTTAGACCCTATCCTATTACCTGCCACCTAGAACTCCCCTATAATCTATCTTAGTCAGATCCCAGGTATATCAGACCATCTGCCCTTTACTTCAACACCTAAGGCTTCCACAATTTCATAGATGTGAGTGTTGTTGTTCAGTAATTTCAGTTGTGTTTGACTCTTTGTGACCCCATTTGGGGTTTTCTTGGCAAAGATACTGGAGTGGTTTGCCATTTTTTTCTCCAACTCATTTTACAGATGAGGAAACTGAGGCAAATAGGGTTAATTACTTCCAGGGTCACACATCTAGTAAGTGTCTGAGCCTGGATTTGAACTCAGGATGATGATTCTTCCTGATTCTAGGCCCACTCCATTGATAAAGACAGAAACCTATTCATGCCCTTTTATCCAATCCAATTCTTGTCTATGGTTGGCCATATACCCTCTGCTGAAGTTCTGCCCAATGTCCTTGAGGTCATTCTAAATGTATAATAGGGAAGCACTTCACCTGTCCTTACATGGTTCTCATTCTTATCAAACTCCTTTTCCATTCATAAATGTCTTGAAGGATATTTTTAATGCTACTCCTTCAACATAGAAAGATACTGCAGCCTACTGACACCCACCATGCAATCCTACCTTCCCATTCTGTTCACCCATGATTCTGATTCTTTGAAGATTGTATTTTCAAGTAATGTCAGTCAACAACAAGCAACATGGATCACTATGTTTCTGCATTTAGCAAGGTGATCAAGTGTTTGTGGCTAAGGTAGATTCTGGTCTCTTTTGAGCTCCTTCTTGTGGTAATTTCATTACATCAATTCAGATTCGATATGAAATGGCAATAATTAAGATCAAAATCTTTGCCTTTTTTTTACATTTCTAATTTTTGGAGAATGAATGACTTGTTTGAATAGGTCACATGGAAGGTGTTGCAACTGTATACATTACCTGCTCATCTTTAGCCTTTCTTCTAATTTAATGTTGCTTTTTGACCTTTGCTCTGATTCATCAAATGATCTGACTAAACACAGATTGCTAGTTCTAATGTGATTCCCACATCAATAACCAGTTGTTTCCTGTCTGTTAAGATTTTAACCAAATCCAGGGGCAATTCAAACTCACCAGCAGAGACAAGTTCAGTCTAACAACAAAGTGACTCATTTATCATTGATCTTCATGATGGGTTTCTAGAGAGAGAAGGGATATCAAATCTCTGTCATTCTGGCATTCTCTTGACTTGACTTGGTCACACATGTTCACTTCAAAGGTGCCTCAGTTATCATTTTATCTTGTTTGTAAGCACTCTCTCCCAAATGGATTCTTTGGAAATTTGTGGAAGAGTGAACCACAAGTTTTTTGAGAGAAGATGTCTTGTAATTGCTCTTCTTTCGATGACGTTTAAATGAATACCTTTGCTAAGGGTTGGTAGAGTTTGCTGGATTATTGTTCATAGGAAGCGCAGACACTGATAGTTACTTCCAGAACTCAAAGTAGAAGTCATTCCTATGGGGCCTCAACCTACAATTGTAAGTGCAAATTGGGGATTGAGCCTATAGGAAGCGTTGCACATGCATTAGATTTCTACACATATTCCTATCAAAATTTATAAGACTTAATCCACTGGACTACTAAGATCATTTAAGTTCCTAGCTCTGCTATCTAATGTTTGCTATCTCTCTTAGCTTTACGTCACCTCTAATTTTAAAAGTATGCTATCTAGATTTTTATCGATTAAAAAAAATACTAAACATCACAGAGTCAAGGACTAATTCCTAGAGTATTCCACCAGAGATCTTTTTTATCTAAATCATTCAAGAATATGTTAAATTACACAGTTAAGGACAGATCCCTGGGGCCCTCTACAGGAGACTTTCTTCCAAGTTGACATTGATGCATTAATTACTATTCTTTTAGATCAGCTATTCAGCCATTACTGAATTCACCTAAGCATATTATGATCTAGTTCATATCTTTCTGTCTTATTATAAAAGAGAAAGTTCACAATGATATGAGCAATCTAGGGATAAAATGGTCTAACCCCAACAAGCAGTTTGTCCAGATTTCTAACATTTGATAGAAGAAGCAGAACTTCTCATTTTCAAATCATTATTTCCCAACTGAACTATGATTTATTTACTTCAATCTGGAACCAAATAACAAAGAGAAGCAAAGACAGAAACAGCCTAAAAATCAACCCCAAATATGCAGTACTGGGAAATAGCCATGAGGGGGCACATCTTCAAACTGTGACTGAGAAAATAAATTTTTGCTCTGGAAGTTATCAAAACCAAATAGAAAATATTACTTCCTCAGAGCACTTGAGGAGACACTTAAGACGTGCACTCTTTTGATAATTTTACCACTTCCAATAATGATCCCACAGCTTTCCCTACTAGACCCAAATATGAGAAGGAAGCAAGAGATAACATCTGGTTTTCCCAACATCTCTACACAAATTTGGTAACATCCGGATCTGAGTTCTCATCTCATATGGCACACATTATTCCTTCTGAAGATTTTTAGCGAAGTAAAAATAGTGCCTTCTCTAGTTCTATCTCTAGCACAGAGCAGGAATGCAGAAGAGCCCTGGAGGGGGAAGTTCTATCAGTTAGTGTAACCCCAATGGGGAAAACCGTTACCAGGGTGACACAGTTAGCAAGTCCCAAGTATTGCAGCTGTTTGTTTGGCAGGGTGTCCGCAGTGCTACTGACTCTGCAAATACTGCCAGTGATGTAAGGCTCTCTTCTTAAACAAATGGCTAAAGTGAAATGTGAGAAGGTGAAAAATATGTGACTGTAGCAAGATGTTTTTCCTTGTTTGGGGAGCTGTATTCTTAGGTGGTTATGTTATGCATGGATCAGTTTTTCCCCTAGATCTCAGAAATGCTACATGTCTTTATGATCCTGTACAAAACCTAGGAGTCGACTTGTAAGTTAATTGAGCAAAGAAAACTCCTCATGAGCTCTAAACAACACCTAATTCATAGAATTCTGTGTCTGGAAGCAAACTAAAAGGAGACCCCTTTTCCACCCTTCTTCCTTCAAGAAGGACCATACCTAGTCCATTCCAGGTATACAGAGAATCTCTTTTGTTTGGAAAGATCTTCAAAGAAAGTATATAATGTTCATTAGAAACACATAAATGTGTTCAAGTAATTAATAGTAAAGCTAGGCTTAAGAAACATTGTTACAAATCAAAGCCAAAAACTTGATCAGGATGTGATTATAGGGAATGGGAAGAAGAAAAATTTAAGAACTGCTTTGGAAATTAGAAGATGAGGAGAAAAGAAAGAAAATGGAGGAAAATAATTATATTTAAAGCATAACTATCTCATTTTTCTCTCACTTGAATAAAGTAAATGGGAGAGTAATGCACTGATCTCTTAATTGTTTCTTCAAAGAAGCAAAGATTTTAGACCCTATTCTTTCCATTCATTAAAGAAATATTCTTTGAGCACATGGATCTGGACCACATTTCAGCTCTTTTACTCCTACTTGGATGTCATTCCAAAGTACTTTCCCTTGCCAAGAAATGTATTAGATTAGGCAGTCCTCAAAAGAACATTTTCTAATTCTTTGAAATACACTTATCTACAGGAAAGGGTGTACTGGTCTATGATGAAAGTAAGTGAACCTTCTACCTCTTTATAAAAAAAATAGGGGCTATAGTACAACAGGTAAATAGTTTATCCTTTCTTTTACTCACCACTTTCAGATTCCACTTATAGAGTCAACTGAGTAGAGGCAGGTGACCAATTCACATTGTTTTTAAAATGTCAAAACAACATAATCATAAGATTATATTTATATGTAAAGTAACAGCATCTTCATCTCTTTCCTTGGTTGGACTGTAATTTCATTAGCATATAGTGGCCACTAATTAGCTGCACCACAAAATCTCCTCAATGATACACACAGCAACATAAAATAAATGAGTCTAACCAGCCACACTGGAAAAACAAAATGGATGAAAAACATGTGTGACCCAGATTATGACATGAAGAATATGAACAGTCTATAAAGTTAGTCTAATTAATTTATATATGAGATCAGCTCTACAAAGGGACAGTTGGCTGAACCTAGTAGAAAGTAGAAAGAGATAAAGCTGTATCACATTTGGCAAACTAAGCTGTATTTTCTATAATTCCCAAATTGCTCACCATCACAAAAGCCAATCTCTTTAATAGCAATATTTTCTATGTGATGCTTGATGGTGGTAAATCATAGAACACAATAATCTTGGGAAAAAATCAAAATTACATATAAGCAAAACAGCAGTGGAAAGGTGAAGGATATGCATAACTAGGCTATAGCACATTATCATTGAGAAATGGTAAGCAAGATACTATCAAGGACATGTGACAGGAAAAGGAGATAGGCCAATCATGAAGCGAAAATTAAGCCATAGCTGGAGAGCTCTAAAGTTAAACTGATACCCTCAAAATACTAAAAGAATGAAAGGAAGGTCTTCAGCACATTGGACAGATTCTCTACTGAAGATTTATGGAATGGCAGGGATAAGAATTATATGAGATGAGATATGAAGGAGTTAGTGTCTGTATTGGTAGAGAAAGTTCCCCAATTGATCAAACACAATCACTGAGCCATCAAACGATCAATTAGCAGGGGGTAGACTTGGTTTACTTCTCTGAACTGCAACTTTGTGACAGGCTTTGTGACCAAAAGGCCAAAAGCAAATATCAGGAGGGAAGGCCTGGAAATAAAGCCAGCTTCGCAACAAAGACAAAAGAACTGAGGGACCATACTCAGAGAAAATAGGCCCAAGTGGGCACAGGTCCAGATGTAATCAGAATGCAAACGGAATAATATAGTTAGGTATCAGCTAAGTTCACAGTAGCCAATACAATAGGTAGTCCAAAATGGAGTGATAGGAAGCATTAAACTACAGATATAGAAATAGAAGACCACAAGCAAAAAGGAATACTATAGCATGGCATGGGGAGCTAAAGTTATAGCAAAGAGAAAAGATGTAACCAAGAATTTTTGCATCCAGGGCAAATACCTTAAATTATAGCCTGGGGCAAATGATATAAAATGTGCTCTCAGCTTCATTTTTCTTTTTTCCAGTGGGAGTCATGTGGTAGAATAGAGAGGATTAGGGCTAGGATAAGAAAAAGAAGAAAAGGATTGACAACAAAAAGGGAAGGAAAGGGGAGGGGAAAGGAGTTCTTCAGTTTCACATATAATTTTCTTCTGTTATACCATGTATATAGAAATGCCAACTTTATTCTTGTATTTATTAAGTTCAGAACTTTAAAAAAAAGGAGGGGGGAAAGAAATGTGCCTTCAGTTCATAAATTCATATTCTTAGAATGAGAAGGGAACTTAAAGGTTGTCTAGTCCAATGCACTCATTTAACAGATAAGGAAGCCAAATCCCAAGGAGTTTAAGTGACTTGTTTGTTGCTTAGATCACACAGGTAGGAAGTGGAAGAGCTGAAATTTGAACCTTGGTTCTTGGACTACAAATCTAGCGCTCTTGTGGAAAAGGAATGCCAGGAACTCTGGCACACAAGTGTGTGACCCTGATGAGAGGAATAAAAGGGAGTGGCAAAGGAGAAGCTCACTCCAGCCTGCCATCTGGTAGGATCCTATTTTAACTAATTATTCTTGCCAACTTTGTCCTTTCCATTGTTTTCACAGTGATGAAGGACTCCAAGTATAGTCCTCAGGCAAAGCCCCCATTACCCCAGCCAAGTTGTGGTTCTGGCAAAGAGGATAGATGTGGAAATCACTGTACATATGCTGTTTGAAATTCCTTACATGTCAGCTGAGGGTAGCATTATATGACTTATGGGATCTCAAGCGGTATCTAATTCAGTCCACTTAAAGTGAAGAAGAAACAGTATTTTCAGAGGTAATTCAGCCTATGTATCTCTATCAGTCCATTGTACCTGCCACACTCTGCCTCTGTGATCTAGTTGGGGGTTTTTTTCCCCTTTTAAAGTGCTTTGGTTTGTTATTTTGTTTTGGTTTTGCTTATCAACCTTATAGTCCTCATGCAGTGTTCAAGAAAAACAAGGATATATTTCCAAGGCTTTGCATGAAGTTAGGTATGTCAAATATCAAGTCAAGTGAGCTCTACTACAATCAGGAAAAATCTACTCAACCTCACATGAAAAAAAAGAAGTGCTTATGTAACATTTACACTTCCCGATTAATAATAATAGTAATAATAATAATAACTAACATTTATATAGCACTTGCTATGTGCCAGGCACTGTGCTAAGCATTGTACAATTATTATCTCATTTTATCCTTACAACAACCCTGGGAGGTAGGTGCTATTATTATCACCCCCATTTTACAGATGAAGAAACTGAGGCAGAGACTACATGACATGCCTAGGATCACACAGCTAACAGGCATCCAAGCCTATATTGAACTCAGGTTTTCCTGACTCCAGACCCACTGCTTTATTTACTGTATTACCTAACTGCCCCTCCAGTACCTCCATTGGCTCTGGGACAACCACCAATCTACCATATGAAAGCAGAAATTATTTTTAGGGGGGCAGCCAGATGGCACATTGGATAGAGCACTGGCCCTGGAGTCAGGAGGACCTGAGTTCAAATCCAGCCTCAGACACTTACTAGCTAGCTGTGTGACACTGGGCAAGTCACTTAACCCTCATTGCCTCCAAAAGGGAAAAATAAAGAAATGATTTTTAATAAAGAATCTCTTAATTGCTAAATCTGATGGTCTTTTCTCAACCTCTACACAATCTGACACTGTCAATTACGTTTTCCACCTGAAAATTCTCTTCTTTATG
The DNA here is from genome assembly GCF_003287225.1 of Phascolarctos cinereus. NCBI lineage: Eukaryota > Metazoa > Chordata > Mammalia > Diprotodontia > Phascolarctidae > Phascolarctos > Phascolarctos cinereus. Next base: position 414,378,425 of record NW_027555847.1, read on the forward strand.
ACATTTCATGGCACCCTCTCTCTCCAGTTATTCCTTCTACCTGTCTGCCCACTCCTCATTCTCCTTTGTTGAAAGATCATTTTTATAACACTCCTTAAGAGGAGGCGTGGGGCAAGGGATAAAGAGTATAATCGAATCTCTGTCCTGGGACTTCTCTCTTCTCTTTCTACAATCTTTCTCTTGGTAACATCATCAACTCCCATGGATTTAATTGTAATCTCTATGTTTTCAACTTGCAGAGTTATATATCCAGCCCAAGCCTCCCTTTAAGCTGAAGTCCTGAATCACTACTGCTAATTGGGTATTTTGAGTTGGATGATCTGTAAGCATCTTGAACTTATTATGTCCAAAAGAGAAATCATTGTTTTCTGGTGCAAACCTATCCCTCTCTTGAACATTTCTATTATTGTCAGGTGTGCTACCATCCTTCTAGTTACCCAGGCTCACAACCTTGAAGTCATTCTTCAATCTTCCCTCTCACTTACCCCATAAAACCAATCAGTTACCAAATCCTACCATTTCTGCCTCAACAACATCTATCTCATATGTCCCCTTTTTCTTTACTCACATTGCCACCATCCTAATTCAAGCCTTCATCAGCTCTTTACTGGACTACTGGAATAGTCTCATATTCCATAACCCTGACTTGTTTCTTCCTACTCCAATTATCCTTCATACAGCTGCCAAAAATAAAGTTTACCATATCACCCCCCCCATTCAGAAACCCCAGTTACTCCATATTGCGAAAGATTAAATATAAACTCCATGTAAAGGTCTTCACAGCCTGTTCTTCTCCTGTCTTTCTGCTGTTACTACACATTATTCTCCTCTGTACACTGTACAGTTCAGATTTGCTAGCCTATTTGTTATTCTTCATACATGATACTCTATCTCCTATCTTTATGCTGTCATACTGAATGCCTCATTCCTATAATTCTTTCCCCTGTTTGCCTCTTAGCATCTCTAGGTTCCTTTAAGACTCAATTTAAACACCACCTTCTGCCAGAGGGCATTCCTGGTTCCCAAGCTGCTAGTACCTTCCCCGATAAGGTTGCCTTCCATCAACTCTGTATGCATCTTACTTAGTTATTTACTAAGTTATTTACTTGGTTATTTGCTAGTTTTTACTTAGTTATATACATGTTGTCTCTTCTACAGAAAGTCAACTCCTTGAGGAGAGGGCTATTTGTGCTTTTTCTTTGTATCCTTTTTTTTAATATAAATATATTTATTTTTAGTTTTCAATATTCACTTCCACAAGTTTTTGAGTTCCAAATTTCTCACCCCTCCCCCCACCCCAAGATGGCATGCATTCTGAAAACCCCTTCCCCTGGTCTGCCTTCTCTTCTATCTCTCCCCGCTCCCTTCTCTTATCCCCTTCCCCTTCTATTTTCCTGTAGAGCAGGATAGACTTCTGTACCCCCATTTCCTGTATTTCTTATTTCCCAGTTGCATGTGAAAACATTTTTTTAAAACATGTTTTTAAAACTTTGAGTTCCAAATTTTCTCATTCCTCCCTCCCCACCCACCCTTACTGAAAAGGCAAGCAACTCAATATAGGTTGTACATGTGCAGTTATGCAAAACACTTCCTAGTAGACATGTTGTGAAAAACTAACTCTATTTCCCTTAATCCTATCCTGCCCTCCCATTTATTCTATTCTTTCTTTTGACCCTGTCCCTCCTCAGAAGTATTTGCTTCTGATTACCCTCTTTCCCAATCTGCCCTCTCTCTATCACCCCCTGCTCTCTTGTCCCCTTCTCCCCCTATTTTCCTGTAGGGTAAGACAGATTTCCATACCCAATTGAATGTGTATGTTATTCTCTCCTTAAGCCAAATCCTATGAGAATAAGATTCCTCATTCCCTCTCACCTTCCCCTGTTTCCCCTCCACTGTGAGAGACTTTTCTTTTCTGTTTTTTTTTGTGAGATAATTTACCCCATTCTACCTCTCCCTTTCTTCTCCAGTATCATCCTCTCTCATCCCTTAATTTTATTCTCCAGATATGACCCCTTAATCTTCAACTCACCCTGTGCCCTCTATCTATCTATATATACATACATATTTTTTTCCTTCAACTACCCTAATACTGACAAAGTTCTCATGAGTTACAAATATCATCTTTCCATGCAGGAATGTAAACAGTTCAATCTTAATAAGTCTCTTATGATTTCTCTTTCCTGTTTACCTCTTCATGTTCCACTGAGTCCTGTATTTGAAAGTCAAATTTTCTGTTTAGCTCTGGTCTTTTCATCAGGAATGCTTGAAAGTCCTCTATTTCACTGAATGACCATTTTTTCCCCTGAAGGATTATACTCAGTTTTGCTGGGTAGGTGATTCTTGGTTGTAATCCTATCTCCTTTGCCCTCTGGAATATTATATTCCATGCCCTGCGGTCCTTTAATGTAGAAGCTGCTAAATCTTGTGTTATCCTGATTGTGTTTCCACAGTACTTGAATTGTTTCCTTCTGGCAGCTTGTAATATTTTCTCCTTGACCTGGGAACTCTGGAATTTGGCTACAATATTCCTAGGAGTTTTCCTTTGGGGATCTCTTTCAGGAGGAGATCTGTGGATTCTTTCAATTTCTATTTTGCCCTCTGGTTCTAATTATCAGGGCAGTTTTCCTTGATAATTTCTTGAAAGATGATGTCTAGGCTCTTTTTTTATCATGGCTTTCAGATAGTCCAATAATTTTTAAATTCTCTCTCCTGGATCTATTTTCCAGGTCAGTTGTTTTTCCAATGAGATATTTCACATTGTTTTCTAATTTTTCATTCTTTTGGATTTGTTTTACAGTGTCTTGATTTCTCATAAAGTCACTGTCTTCCAATTGCTCTATTCTAATTTTTAAGGAAGTATTTTCTTCAGTAATCTTTTGGACTTCCTTTTCCATTTGGCCAATTTTTCTTTTTAGGGCATTTTTCTCCTCATTGGCTTTTTGGACCTCTTTTGCCATTTGGGTTAGGCTGTTTTTTAAGGTGTTATTTTCTTCAGTATTTTTTTGGGTCTCCTTTAGCAAGCTGTTGACTTGTTTTTCATGATTTTCTTGCATCACTCTCATTTCTCTTCCCAGTTTTTCCTCTACTTCCCTTACTTGCTTCTCAAAATCCCTTTTGAGCTCTTCCAAGGCCTGGGACTGATTCATATTTTTCTTGGAGGCTTTGGATGTAGGAGCTTTGACTTTGTTGTCTTCTTCTGGTTGTATATTTTGATCTTCTTTTTCACCAAAGTAAGATAATATAGTCTGACTCTTTTTGTGCTGCTTGCTCATGATCCCAGCCAATTACTTGAGTTTTAAACTCTTTGTTAAGGTAAGAGTCTGCTTCCAATGTGGAGAGTGTACTGTCCCAAGCTTCAGGGGTTTGTGTAGCTGTTTTCAGAGATACTTGTAGGGACCTGTAAATTTTCAGTTCTTCCAAGGTGGTATGATAAGGGGCGAGGTGTTTACTCCTTTCCTGGCCTGTGACCACAAGTATTCCTTTCTGTCCTGTAACTGTGAGGAGGGGTTTCTCTCCACAGCCACTACAAGCTCCACCAGCCACGCTCCTCCTCACCCCAGCACTGCGCCCAGAACTGTGACCCAGATCCACACAGAGGCAAAGCAAGAGATTCCTGCCTCAGCACTGGCAAAGAGATCCCTGCAGTCCCTCTCTGATCAGCCACTGGATTCCCCCTCAGTCTGTGGGCCGGAAGCTCGGGAAGCAGCTGCCCCCCCCCAGGGCCAGCTCTTGGGGAATGGAGCTGAGACCCCGCCTTCCTCTCTGACCACTGACAGAAACAGACTTTTCCCACTGACCTTCTAAGTTGTCTTTGGCATTCGTGAATTGAGGAGTCTGGACACCTCCACAGCTGCCCGCAATTCAGTCCTCTGAGGCCTGCTCCAGGTTTGCTGCAGCCTGCGCGCCCACGCTGCGCTGCGCTCCCAGCCCGTGGCGATACACCTTTCAGATCAATCATCCAGGTTGTCTTGGGCTGGAAATTTGTTTCACTCTGTCTTTTTGTGGGTTCTGCTGCTTCAGAATTTGTTTAGAGCCATTTTTTTATGAGTATTTGGAGGGGTTAGGATGAGAGCTCAAGCAAGTCACTGTTTTCACTCCGCTATCTTGGCTCCGCCCCCTTTTCTTCGTATCCTTAATACTTAGTACAGTTTTTTGAACATTTTGTTGTTCAGTCTTTCAGTGGTGGCCAACTCTTCATGAACCCATAGACCATAACACATCAGGCCCTTCTGACTATGTTTGGAACATAGTAAACTCTTAACAAAAGCTAGATGAACAATTGAAAACTCCTAAGTTTTTCCTTTTCTCCCAATTCCCATTCTTTGTCTATCTTAACTTTCTGCAACTATTACTTGAATTTCAGTGTGGTGTAATATATTTCCAAATAAACTAACCATAGAAATTTGTCGTAATATTCTTCTGATGCCTGCAGAGAAATAATGATTGTAATTAACAAAAGCTTGTTTCATCAGATCCCTTTGAAAATTCACCAGATTCAACATCTAAAGTAGCCATCAACCACTGTCATGCAATGTTAATAGACTAGTATATAGCGTTATTTCATCATTGATTTGTTTCAAAAACATGCCTCTTTGTCTCTACTTAAAAATTATATGAAAGATTCAATATCTATGTTTGCTTTGAACTCACTTATCTGGTCAAGGAAGTTTAGCAGTCTGCTGATTATTAACAGGCCTTATCATCTAGGCCCTATCTCTCTTTGATATCCTAATGAAATCCAGTCTTTGATATCTTAATGAAGACTAGTATATTTCTCATCTTTGTTCTTATCCAGATCCCATTCAACCTCTTCCTTCCATATCTTCCAGTTCTTTCTTACCTTGATGAAGCCTGGCCCTTGTCTATTCCTGGACAATCCCATTCAATCTCCCTATCAGGCTTCTCCTAGGACACTCCTATTAGTATTCTCTCTAAAACCCAAAATTACTTCTCTATATGTAAGATCCACCCTGGCCCCCATTTAAATACTGAGATTTCCTCATGCTGGCTTGTCTTCGTGAGCATCAATAATGTTCAGATTCCTTAAGAGTCTGGCCTGTATGGTTCATCTCTAGTAAAACCTTGTTTTTGACTGAAAGAAGATTTGGGTCAAATTCATTCGGACAGGAACCACATGTTGTGATTTCAAGGTCCCAACACCCCTAGCATCTATACCTTCTCGATCCTCACAACCCTTTGAGGTAGATATTATTAAGATCCCCATTTTATAACTGAGGAAAATTAGTCAGGCAGTTTAAATAACTAGCCCAGGGTCACATAGCGAGTAAGTGTCTCAGGCCAAATTTGAACTCAGATCATCCTGGCTCTAGGCCCAGCCCTCTATCCACCATGCCACCAGTTGCCTCATAAGAAACTAACATCCTATACCAGGAGTCAAAGCCAGACCATCTGAGTGATAACTGGGAATTCTAACTACTAGATTAGTATAACCGGTTTGCTGTGACTGTCCTTTTATCTGTCACTGAGGAACACCATCCTGTCTCTACTCTCCAAGAAATAATTCAATTAATTTCAATTCAACAAGCAATTGACAAGCACCTACTATATACCAGGCACCATGCTATGGCTGAGAATACAAAAACAAAAATCCCACCCTCAAGGAAATTGCATTCTGTTGGAAGGAAACAACTGGTCCAAAGAAAGCTAAAGAAAAAAACCACATACATAACAATTTCTATAAGGTCTAATATCAAGGGTAATTTATAAAGAATACAACAAAGTATGTGTTGGAAGAGGGAAGGCTCTAGAGGGGACAATGGATGGATAAGACAGGGTAGATTAAATGGGGGTGGGCCTTAAGAGGTAGAGGAAAAGGTAAGTCTGACATGGATACATATGAAGGAATGATGGCCAAGGAAGGGATCTTCAATAACTCAGCACTATCCTCTTCTCATATTTACTTCATTATCAAATCCCTCTTTCATAAACCATCTCAGGTTTCTGCCTTGCTCTTTTTTCACAGATAAACCTACCTTCCAGGACTCTGACCAAGAAAAACTCTCAGTCACTTAGATTACTTCCATGGTTTATTGACCTATCCACCCACATCAGTTTTGCATGAGGTGATTTCAATGATGATATTCATTTCTCAATATCTGAGCAGGGACTGTACATGTAAAAAGAGGTTACAGAGGAAGGAGAAGTGACAAGACAAAAACAATGATCTTCCATGCAGTGCTGATTGATTGATGTATCATTTTTTTCAAGTACAAGAATAGCTTTGATATAATTCCTACTAATCATTTGTTTTGCCCACACTCAGTGATCTCCCTTTAACTAGAAACAGTCTTTTACCTCTAAAATTTTGTAATATTTTCTTTATATCTCACACATTTTTCACATTCTACCTGCATGGTTTTCTTCTTTCTACCTACTGGAATGTAAGCTTCGTCATGGGAGGACTGCTTTTTTGCTTTGGTATCCCTACTTATAGCTAGCACAGTACCTTATCTGTACAGTAGTAGGTGGTCAATAAATATATTTTCATTTGAATTGGTCCTAAGAACTTAAGTTCTTATAATGTGGCCTTCTGAAGGCAATACCCCTGTGCCCGTTGCATAATGGAGCAGCCATGTTGCACAGTGGGGAGAATACTAGTCTTGGAGTCTAAAAGACTTGGGTTCAAATCCAGCCTCAGACACTTCTTAGCTTTGTGATCTTAGGCAAATCACTTAACCTCTGTTTGCCTCAGTTTATTCATCCATAAAATGGGGATAATAATAGTACCTACCTCCCAGAGTTATTGTGAGGACCCATGAGATAATAATTGCAAAGTGCTTGCACAGTGCCTGGACCATAGTGTTATTTAAATGTTAGCTATTATTAGCTATCAATGGAGGTCTGGCCTATAAGAGAATGGTCCTGGGAGCATGTAGATGCGTGGTGAGCCTGTTTCAGGACATATAACAAAGTTCTTTGCTTTTCTACTTCAGAGTATGTTCAGTTAGTCTATGACTAGCAAGGCTTTTCAACTGGCCTGTGATCTGTGACTGAGCATACATACAAAAGGCACCAATGAGTTGATCTTGCTCTCTTTCCCACCTGGATGAGAGATGAAAAGATTGGGTGGCATTGGGGGAGAAGGGGAGAAATAGTGCCAACAGCCCACTTTACCCACCCAGGTTGTTATGAAGCCATGAGTTCATGGTCTTAGTATTCCTTCAGTCCCTGTTATTTCTGTTGCTTGCTACCTTGGGTGAATGAATACTGGAGATAGAATGGGCAAGGCTGTAACCTCGTGCATTTCAAAATGTCAAGAAAGCACCAGAGATCCAGGAACTGGAATCTATGCCTGAGTTTAGATGCATCCAAGACTAACAGGGAAGGAAGGAAGGAAACTAGCATCTAATAACCAGTGGCAGACACAGTGCTAAGCACTTTACAAATATTATCTCATTTAATCCTCACAACAACCTTAAAAAGTAGGTGGATAATTTTGATTACATTAAAATAAACTTGTACAAATAAAACAAATGTAGCCAAGATCAGAAGGAAAGCAGAAAGTTGGGGGGAAATATTTATAGACAGTTTCTCAGATAAAGGTTTCATATCTCAAATATATAAAAAATTTTGTTAAATCTATAAGAATATGAGTCATTCTTCAATTGATAAATTGTCAAAGGATATGAACAATTTTCCAATGAAGAAATCAAAACAATTTATAGTCACATAAAAAAGTACCAAATCATTATTGATTAGAGAAATGCAAATTAAAACAACTTGAGATATTATTTTATACCTATCAGGTTGGCTAACATGATTGAAGGTCAAAGCAACAAGTGTTGGAGAGATTACAGAAAAATTAGGACACTAATTCACTGTTGGTGGAACTGTGAACTGATCCAACTAGTTTGAAGAGCAGCCTGAAATTATTCCCAAAGAATTACTAAGCTTCTTATATCTTTTGACCCAGCAATGCTACTAGTAATCTATTTCCAAAGATGATTAAGGAAAAAGGAAAAGAAAAAAAAAGAATCCATATATTCTAAAACATTTATAGCAGCTCTCTTTTTAATAGCAAAGAACTGGAAATTGAAGAGATGCCCATCAATTGGGGAATGGCTGAATGAAATTTGGTATGTTATTGTGATGGAATACTATTGTGCTATAAGAAATGATGAGGTCATTGATAGTAGAAAAACAGTGATAGACTTGCATGAAATAATGAATAGCAAAATGAGCAAAACCATGAGAATATGGTATACAGTAACAATATTGTTTTAAAAATAACTTTGAATAAAAATAAATAAACAAATGAATAAATAAATAAACGAATGAATAAAAATGGCTGACTGACTAAGTCATTTTGACTATTATAAATACCCAAATTAACTACAAAGGATCTATGAAGGAAAATACTATCTGCATCCAGAGAAAGAACTGATTAATGGAAATATGTATAGAATGATTTTACAGATATATACAAATTTGTGTCTAGGGCGAGGGAGTGGGGGAGGGAAGAAAAAAAGGAAAGAGAAAAGAAAGTTACGTGATAATTTTGTTATATATTTAAAAGGAGTAGCAAGTTATACATAACAGATTCGCAGTTTCATGTGCAATCATCATTTTTTTTAATTCTATTATGTTATGGAAATGCTCGTGTTATTTCATAAAATAAAATAAAGATTTAAAAAGAGAAAAGTAGATGCTATTTTTATCCTCATTTTACAGTTGAGGAAACTGAGGCAGACAAAGGTTAAGTGACTTTCCTAAGGTCAAACAGCTAGTAAGATCTGAACATTGATTTTAACTCAGGTTTCCTTGATTCCTAATCCAGCACTCTCCGCTGCACTAACCCTTTGTGCCCTTAACCTAACAGTGAATGAACACTGAGACACTGATTACTAAAAACAAGGGAAAGACTTTGTTGATGAGCTATGCTGTGTTTGGAAGTAAACTTGGTGGGATAAATGCTTTGTAGCAACCACTTTAAATTTAAGCCCACTATACCCAGGTACTGAGGTGATATAGAGGAGAGTGTGCCCCCAATTTGGAGTGGGGAAAGGATATATGTTTGTACTACTGTTCTTACTGTGCTTCTCTCTTCTCAGCAACTATACTTCTATAAAAACTAATTTATGTTAATTGATTAAAGTCACGTCAGCTCAAACTGATAGTATTAGAAAGTCATCATAAACCTCACAAAGAAAGATGTCTAGAATCTTGAAGGAAAGATGTAGTTTTGGTCTGGGAAACCAACTTGCCATTGAGAATGAGAGCTGAAAGACGGCAGAATAAGACAGGAAATACCAGGCTCTCCAAAATTCTCCTACCAACAAGGAAAAACATTGCCTCAAAGTAAACTTTGAGTGGCAGAAATAATTAAAAGTCAGGTAAAGCACTTCTGCTTCTAAGACAACTTGGGAGGACCCTAGGAAAGGTCAGACCTCCACGCACAGAGATTTGGCTGATTGAAGTGCAAACACCTCTAGCCAGAGTCCACTGAATCAACAAACAACAAGCCATAAGGCCAACAGGATTGGGAGGCAGCCTCAATTTCAGGAATTTTTCCCTCATGGATAGTATGGGAGCTAGATAGCTGAGCAGAAGATTGAAGGATCTTACATTGTCACTGGATGCCAGGCCCAATTGTGCTGACCAGACGTTGACTGGGGCTGTGGCTGTAGGCAAGGAGGAGGAAGCCTATGCCCAATGAGTATGGTAGAAAGGGGTGGGGACACTACTGGGTGGGCACTTGTGGGAGAATGGAGTCCCTGGTTTTGGTTTCAGGGCAGCAGAGTGAGCTGAAGTTTGCAACTGCTTTAGGAATGGCAAAGAGCAAGAGCATTTGTGGTGATAGCGTGGCTGGGGGCCAAGGGACAGAGAAGAGTGCCTGAGGTTGGGCCCCCAAACAGAGTTCAAAAACAATAGTATGAAAAACCTAAGATATCATTCCCCACACCTCAGGATCGGAACCTCTCTATAATAACAAGCCATTAAAAATAAATAAAATAATGAGTAAGCAAAGACGAAAGAACCAGACCATTCATAACTACTATCGGGATAGAGAAGACTCTAGTTTCATACTCAGAAGAAGATGGTGAAGTTTAAAAAACCATTCCTACTTCAAAGAAAAATGTCAAGTGGTCACAAGCCCAAAAAGTATTTTTGGAAGAGCTTACAAAGGATTTTAAAAATCAAATAAGAGAGGTTGAGGGAAAATTAGGGGAAAAAATTAGAGCAATCCAGGAAAATCAAGAAAAATATGGAAAGCAAGTCAACCAACTGGAAGAAGAGATCAAAAATGTGTAAGGAAGAAAATAACTCCTTGCAAACTAAAATGGGGAAAGGAGAAGCTAAAGATGTTATAGCACATAAGAAATAATAAAACAAAATGAAAAGAATGAAAAAATAGAAGAGAATATAAAACATCTGCTTAGGAAATAAGTGAGCTGGAGAACAGAGAGAAAAAATGTCAGACTACCTGAAAGTTATGGGGGTTTTTTCTTAAAGCATCTAGAAACTATATTACAAGAAACTATTAAGGAAAATTGTCCTGAAATTCTAGAATGAGAGGGTAAACTAGAAATAGAAAAAAATCCACTAACCATCACCTGAAAGAGATATCAAGATGAAAACTCACAGGAACAGTACAGCCAAGTTTCAAAGATCCTAGGTTGAGGAGAAAATACTATCAGCAACAAGAATAAAAACCAATTTAAATACTGTGGAGCTATGGTCAGGATAACACAAAATCTAGCAGTTTCTACATTAAAAGACCAAAGGGCTTGGAACCATTATATTTTGAAGAGCAAAGGAGCTGAGTTTATACACAATAACTTACCAATACCACAAATAAATTACCAAGTAAAGCTATGAATAATCCTGAATGGAAAAAAAAAAAAGACACAGTGAATTGAAAGACTTTCAGGTATTTGTGACAAAAAGACCAGAACTCAATGAAAATTTTGACATAGAAGATCTAGGAGAAACATATGATAACCATTAAAGACCAATTAAAAGAGACTCAATAAGGTCAAACTTTTTGCTTCTTATATGGGAAAAGATTGTCTGTGTTCTTAAGAATGTTATTGCTTGGGAAGTTTGAAAGAGTATAAATAGATAGGCTTGAGGTTCAGTTGAGAATGATGGGGTAATTCTAAAAAATAAAATTGGGTAAAAAGAGGCTAAAATGGATCAATTATCTCATGCAAATGAGATGCTAATGGAAGAAGTGCTACAGTGGAAGCAGGTGGGGGTGAAGGACTGGTAGTGCTAGAAACTTATTCTTATAAAGAGATTAAAGAGGGAATAACATAGACATCTAGAAGGGTATTTAAGTCTTCTACATTTATAAAGAAATATGAAGGCAAAGGGACAGGATAAGAGAGGGACTTTTAGAAGGACATGTAAATCAAGAAGTAGGAGTATAGGAGGAGAGGATAAAGGAGAGACTCTAAGGGCATGGGTAGATTAAGGAATAGGATGGTAAGGAAAGACAATAAAAAAGGGATTCTTTAAAAAGGTGAGGATTAGGGAGGTAATGGTTAGAAGCAAATTAGACTTGTGAGGAGAGTTAGAATAAAAAGAGGGTGTGAGAAGGATGATAGTGAGGAAAAATAGGATGGGGGGAATATACAACTGGTAATTTTAACTTTGAATGTGAATGGAATGAATTCACTCATAAAATGGAAATAGCAGAATGGATTAAAAATCGGAATCCAATAATATGTTATTTAAAAGAAGCACATTAAAAAATAAGGGATACATAGTTCTTAAAAAGCTGGAGTAGACTTTATTATGCATCAGCTGAAGTTAAGAAAAAGCAAGGGTAGCAATCATGATCTCAGACAAAATTTAAGCTAAGATAGATTTAAGTAAAAGACATAAACAGAGAAACTACATTGTGATAAAGGGTACCATAGACAATGAAGCAATATCAATACAAATTTATATGTACCTGATGCTATAGCATCTAAATTTTTAAAGGAAAAGCTAAATGAATTACAAGTGGAAATAGATAGTAATATAATAGGGAGGAACTTTAACTTTCCCCTCTCAGAATTAGATAGATCTAACAAAAAAAAAAAAAAAAGAACAAAGTCAAGGAGGTGGCATTAATCTTAGATAAGCTAGTTATGATAGATATCTGGAGAGAACTCAATAGGAATAGAAAGGAATACACTCTTTTTCTCAGTGTTATATGGCACCTTTACAAAAATTGCCATATATTAGGGCATAAAAACTTTATAGTTAAATGCAGAAAAGCAGAAATATTAAATGCTTCCTTTTCAGATCACAATGCAATAAAAATTATGTCTAGCTAGGGACCATGGAAACACACATTAAAACTAATTGAACCTAATCTTAAAGACTGAGTAAGTTAATGAACAAATGATAGAAATAATCAATAATTTCCTTAAAGAGAATGACAATAATCAGACAGCATACCAAAATTTGTTAGGTGCACCTAACACAGTGCTTAGGGGAAATTTTATTTCTCTAAATTCTTACATCTATAAAATAGAGGAAGAAGAGACCAATGAATTGCATATGCAGATAAAAAAAACTAAAAAAAAAAGAACAAATTAAAACTCCCCAATTAAATACCAAATTGGAAGCCCTGAAAATCAAAGGAGAAATTATTAAAGTTGAAAGTAAGAAAACCATTGAACTAATAAATAAAAGTGGGAACTGGTTTTATGAAAAAATAATGAAATAAATGCCATTGGTTAATATTATTTTAAAGAGAAATAGAAGAAAACCAAATAACTAGCATTAAAAATGGAAAGAATAAATCTACCACTAATGAAGATGAAATCAAAGCAATTATAAAGAGTTATTTTGCCTAATTGTATGCCAATAAATTCAACAATTTAAGTAAAATGGAAGAATATCTACAAAAATATGAACTGCATAAATTAACAGAAGAGGAAATAGAATATCTAAATAGAACTATTTTAGGAAAAAGAAATTGAATTAAATGAGATTCCTAAGGAAAAAAGCATTGGGACCCAATGGATTTACAAGTGACTTCTACCAAACATTTAAAGATTAACTAATTCCAATATGAAATGTTATTCAGAATAATAGGCCAAGAAGTACTACCAATCCCCTTTTATGAAACAAATATGGTACTGATACCTAAACCAGGAAGAACAAAAACAGAGCAATTTCATTAATGAATATGGATGCAAAAATCCTAAAAAGAAAAAAACAACACTAGCTAGGACCATAACAATGTTACAAAGATTATACATTGTGACCAAGTAAGATTTATACCAGGAGTGCAGGGATGATTTAACATGAGGAAAACCGTTAACATAATTGATTCTATCAATAACAAAAGTAACAAAAATCATGTTATCTCAATAGCTGCAGAAAAAGTTTTTGATAAAATACAATATGCATTACCATTAAAAATACTTGAAAGCATAGGTATAAAGGGATTTTTTGCTCAAAATGACAAAAAATATTTACCTAAAACCATCAGCAAACATTGTTTGTAAAGGGAATAATCTAGAAGACTTTCCAATAAGATCAGGAGTGAAACAAGAATACCTATTGACACTGATAGTATAAAATATTGTATTAGAAATGCTAGCAATAGCAATAAGAGAAGAAAAAGAAATTGAAGGAATGGTCAATGAGGTAATAAAACTATTCCTTTTTGCAGATGATATGATGATACACTTGGAAAATCCTAAAGATTCAACTAAATAGTTAGGAGAAACAACAATTTTAGCAAAGGAGCAGGATATAAAATAAATCCACATAAATCATCAGCTTTTCTATATATCACCAACAAAACTCTGCAAGAAGAGATAGTAAGAGATACTTCATTTAAAATAACTATAGATTGTATAAATAAATTATAGCCAGTATTAAATATCTGGGAATATATTTACCAAAACAAACCCAGTAACTACATAAGCATAATTACAAAACACTTTTGCTACAAATAAGTTCAGATTTAAATAATTGAAGAAATATTAATTGTTAATGGGTAGAAAGAGCCAACATAATGAAAATGACAATTTTACCTAAACTAATCTATTTATTCAATCCCATCACAATTAAATTACCAAAAAAATTATTTTACTGAGCTAGAAAAAATGATAAAATTTGTTTGTAAGAACAGAAAATCAACTACAAGTGATCTATGGAGGAAGATGCTATCCACATCCGGAGAAAGAATTGATAAATAAAAGTAGGCATAGTATGGTTTTACACACACACACACACACACACACACACACATATGTATGTGTGTATATATATATATTATATATATATATATATATTCACATATATACACACATATACTTACACATATACATATTTGTGTCTAATGGTAGCCTTCTCTAGGGTGGTGTGGGGAGGGAGGGAGGAAAAAAATAAAAAGTGCACAGCAGAGAATAAAAGAAAACTTAGAAGGAAGCACAGAAATGCAGGATAGCTTTGAAAATGATGCTTAGTTATATAGTTTTTCTAAAGAAGTTAACAGTATTAAGCAGTAAGTCATGGCTTTATGTTGAATCCTCTTTTTATATTGTTCTGTGTACATGGAATCATTCTCTTTTTTCCTTTTTAATTTAAGTCAAAAAATGGATAAAATGTTTTTGAGAGAGACAGACGGACAGACAGACAGACAGAAAGTGGGAGTTGAAATAAGGATCCCGAGAGTCTCTGAGTATCTGCTTGTTGGGGATCCAACTTGCTAGTAAGGGTGACATTTGGGATAAGACCTCCCAGAGCTTGCATGGGCTATACAATTGCACAATGTATAAGTGTGACTCAAAGTAAATTTTCAAATAGAGTAGGAGGAAACAGGGAAGAAGTGCTATCACAAGCCAACAGGAAGTGATACCTCAATAGTATCTTTCAATAAGATTCTCCAATCAACTTCTTACTTAACCTTAGTCTCTTAATTTCCTCTTCTATAAACTGAGAGGAGAAAGGAAGTATATAGGTATATTTTATATGCAAGCCCTGACCATGCCATGTTCCTAGCATAAATCACCACACTAATTCTCTGGCCTGGCTCATTCACCCAGCCTGCTATCATAAACTTGAGTTCCCAGAGAAGGACCACTAATACACAGTTACATTCACACTCTTTAATGGGTACCTCAGTTGCAGAAGAGTACACCCTTCTACTCACCACTATATCTCTTCAGCCCCAACTGCATGCTTCCAGTTATACAAACTTAGCTATTCACAATGATTATACATTAGATTTTTTTAAGACTACGTCTCTCTATCTTGATAAGGCTAGAAGTACAAGAACTACTCACAGGCCTGGATCCACTCTAATTAAGATAAGAGCTTTGACTTGTTTTGTTTCTGGCCTGGGCTGTTTTATCCTTCTTTAGGCACCCTGATCCTAAGGGCTCACCTTATTACTGCTGAACTTAGTGCAGGCATCCAAATAGCTTAAGTCATTGTAACTCAGAATGCTGAAGCTCAAACAATCCATCAGCCCCAGATATCCTAGTAGCAGGGATTACAGACCTGCATCTCCCTGCCTGGTGGCATATTATATCTTAAACAACCATTTTCTTTGTAATAAAGCAAAAGTAATAATCATCATAATGGGTATTCACATAGGCAAATGTAGGAATAATAAATACATCACAGCCACATATAAAGCTAGATTACTTTCTCCCACCAATGCATTTAGTAACTGTGAGAAAGAGTGGGCAAACTCTGACAGAAACTTGGAAAGGGGATACATGAGTATGGAAAGACCATATGCTTAGGGTAACAAATAACTCCAGAACTGTATATTTTGAAGTCCTACTTATGTATCAAGGTCTGTCCATAAATGTTTCTTAATGAATGCAGCATCTGCATTTGACAGATGCCTCCAGTGCTAAACTATGATTGTTCACACTGACCTCATTGGGAATGAAATCTAACCCAAACTGGGTGACTTCTCTGATTCTCTGCTTCTAAGCTGCGTGTCTGTTCAGCAGAACTTATCCCTCAAAAACTGTACTATCCATCACTTCCAGCTTCAGGTTTAGCTGATGCTTTCAGGTGACGTAGTATTACATTCTATTAGGAAAAGGTGGCAACCTTTAACCTAATGATGACAAAAGCTTCTGTAGCGCTGCCCTTTTAAAAGATTTTCCTTCTCTTAGCAACAATTGGTGACAGTACAGAAAATTTTTCTTCTAGCTTCTTTTCTTCTCAAAAGAAAATCATAATTGAGAGCCAAGCGTATTTTCTCTTTTTCTTATTCCTCTTAGTAGCAGGTGGAGGTAGTAGAGATATCATATTCTCATTGTCCAACCAATCTTCCAGGCACCAAGTGACAGTACAGAGAGTTATGGTTTCTCTTTAACATAGGTCTCTCTTTCTTGAATTAGATTCTAGGTTCTCTCTATGAATGATTCCATCTTAATGTATAGTTAGTAGCAAAATTCTTATTTTCTGTTTAAGATGAATTGAATTACATTTGTCCCATTAGCACAGAAAACTTCTGATATCCACATTTCCTCAGGGTTTACCTAAACATTCTCCAATTCTTTGTGTGCTAGAAGAATAATATCTCCTCCATTCACCCCAATATTCTACAGCTTGTCACTTTATCTGAGTTAGTTTTAACTTCAGTGAGTACTTTGCTTAAAAATCTAAGCAGATCTATGCCCCAGACAAGTGAACTGTCAAGACAGACAACTCAGCAACTATTTTTTTCTCAGAAACAGACTCATTTCCTAGACAAGCTAACAGCCAAGGGTCACTTCCTTACTTTTAGATCATTGATTTCCAAAGTGGAGGCTGGAGTTCCCTAGACACCCTGGCTTCAAAGAATAGGTATTTGATCAATGAATCAGAGAATGGAAAGAGAAATCAAATCCCATTTCCCCCATGATAACTAATCATGGACCTCATCTCCAACATAGCCACATCCACAATTTGTACATTACAGCTCAATATTTCCCCACTTTACCCTTTCCCATGACTACACAAGCTTCTGATCTTCCCTCTAAGGTAGTTATAACCTAAAGCCACTGCAGCAATTATAAAGGTGCTATTAATAAAATCATGCTCTCCTCACACCTACAGAAAAAAAGGTGAAAGGAATATATAACCAAAAAAGTTTAGTATAATATACTTGGGAATCAGAAAGACCTGGGTTCAAGGTTAACCACTGACACATACTAGCTATATGATCTCTGGACAAATTATTTACTCTCTCAGTGTCCCAGTCAACTCTATGGTTGTAAATTGCAGAGTGAGAGCTAATTTGCATTGGTAGAGAATTTCAAGTTGTGGTATCTGGCTTCTAAGTAAATACTTCTACTTGTATTTTTTTTTAAAAATTAAGATAGTAGAGTATAGAAGTACTCAGCTGAGCTCTCCCAATTTCCCCTCTAAACAACTCTAAAATAATGCCTCAAAACAGTTCTGGAGTGGAAGAACCAACAAAAGGTCAGGTGACACAATTTTCTAGCCCTAGATAATTTAGGAGGTCAACAGGAAAGGTAAAGAGAAAATAGGGAAAAGAAATGAGAATGATAATTATGAAGAAAGTCATGACAGTCAACAACTTAGAAAAAGAGGCATAAAAAAATACTGAAGAAAATCACAACTTAAAAAGCAGAGTTGACTTACCTACTTAATTCACTTACTGAACTTTTTAAGAACTAGAATTAGCCAAATGGAAAAAAGAGTTACAAAATCTCACTGCAGAAAATATTTTTTTAATTAGAATCAGGCAAGTGGAAAGTGATGGTTCTATGAGACACTGAAAAACAATAAAACAAAGTCAAAAAATGAAAAAAAATAGAAGAAAATGTTAAATATCTCATTGGGAAAACAACTGACTTGGAAAATTGATTCAAGAGAAATAATATGAGAATTATTGGTGTATCTAAAAGCCATGATCCAAAAAAAAAGAGCCTTGACATCATCTTTAAGAAATTATCAAGGAAAACTGCCCTGATATCCTAAAACCAGGGGATAAAATAGAAATTAAAAGAATACACTGATCACCTCCTCAAAGAGATCCCAAAAGAAAACTCCTAGCAATATTATAGCCAAATTCCAGAGCTCCCAAGTAAAGGAGAAAATATTGTAAACAGCCAAAAAGAAATCATTCAATATCATGAAGCCACCATAACGATTACACAGTATTTAGCAGTTTCACATTAAAGGATATTAAATTCTGGAAAGCAAAGGAGCAATGATTACAATCAAGAATAACCCATCCAACAAAGTTCAGTGTAATCCTGCAGGGGAAAAAATTGATATTCAATGACATAGATGACTTTCAAACATTTTTATTGAAAAATAGAACTGAATAGAAAATTTGGCTTTCAAATATTAGACTCAAGAGAAGCATAAAAAGGTAAATACGAAAGAGAAATCAATAGGGCATCAAAATGGTTTAAATGTTTGCATTCCTGTATGGGAAGATGACAATTGTAACTCCTAAGAATTTTACCACTATTAGGACAGTTAAAAGGAGTATACATAGAAGGCAAGGGTGTGAGATGATAATTGGATAATTTCAAAAAATTAAATTAAGGAGAGAGAAAGAGGGATGCACTGGGAGAAAGGGGAAGGGAGAGGAAGAATGGAGGGAATTATGCCACATAAAAGAGAAACAAAAGAAAGAGCTTTTACAATTAAGGGGAAGATGGAGTAGGTGGCAGGCAATGCTTGAATTTCATTCTCTAGAATTAGGTCAAAGAGGGAAAAATGTACACACTCAATTGAGTATAGAAATCTATATTACCCTATAGGGAAGTAGGAGGGGAAAGTCATAAGGGTGAAAGGGAGAAAGAAAATTATAGATCAATTACCTTAATGAATACCAATGCAGAAAATTTAAATAAAATGCTAGCAAAAAGATCACAACAATATATCACAAAGATCATGTGTTATGAGCATGTGGGATTTATATGGGGAATGCAGGGCTGGTTCAGTATTAAGAAAACTATCAGCATGATTGATCACATCAATAACTAAATCAACCAAAATCATACGATTATCTCTGTGGTGAATGAAAGATGAAATGACTGAGGAAACATGGTTTGGGCTTCTGAGCATATTGGTTTATTAAGCAATGTATCCCAATTGCCTAATAAATTGGAACTAGGCCCCTTCCTCAGCTTAGGGCTGGAGCCCAAATACAGGGGAAGACTGACTTCCACATATTAAAATAATTAATCAAATAGGACTAATTAATTAAAAGAAAACAATTAACTAGGATACTTTGTGAGGTAATCTGATTTCTAATTAGAGGAAAGATTAGGGACTTTCCAAATTGGGAGGAGGAGAGTAAACAGGTACAATTCCTTGCAAATCAGAAAAAGAGGTACCCCACTCCCCACCCCCCTGATGTCTGTATACAACCAAAGGAACATAGAAATGATTTCACTGATCAATATGGGGCCAGTTTTCAGACAAGACCTATAGGTTGCTTGAGATGTACAATTGTGAGAAAACTCCTGGTATCAGTCTTTGGATCTATCTCATTGAGTTTCTGGTCAAGAGTCTCTAAGCAATAGGTAGAAGTGGTCCAGCTTCCTAGCCATGTGGGGGTAGATTGAAACAATGCAATAAGGTTTTCTCCCAATTCCCACAATTGAATAAGTTTTCTCCCGTGACAGAATTCAGATTAAACCCATAATTGAATAGGAAGAGAACTAAGCAAGCTCCAGAACTGAGTCTCTAGATGGAGTCAGTGTGGTTCACTCAATTCATACAGTTAACCACTTACTATCCTCATCCTCTCGACTCCCTCATCTTAATAGATGCAGAAAAAAGCTTTTTACAGAATACAACACTCACTCCTACTAAAAACACTAGGAAGCAGGGGAATAAATGGAGCTTTCTTTAAAATGATAAGTAGTATTTATCTAAAACAAGCAGCAAGCCTTATCTGTAATAGGGATAAGCTAGAAGCCTTTCCAGTAAGATCAAAGGTAAACCAAGGATGCCCATTATCACCACTATTATTCAATATTGTACTAGAAATGTTAGCATTAGCAATAAGAAAAGAAAAGAAATTTAAAGAATTAGAATAGGCAATGAGAAAACAAAACTATCACTCTTTTTTTTTTTGGTTAGGCAATTGAGGTTAAGTGACTTGCCCAGGGTCACACAGCTAGTAAGTGTCAAGTGTTTGGTCTGAGGCCAGATTTGAGCTCAGGTCCTCCTGACTGCAGGGCCGGTGCTCTATCAACTGCACCACCTAGCTGCTCCAAAACTAACACTCTTTGCAGATGATATGATGGTATACTTAGCAAATCCTAGAGAATCAACTAGAAAAGTAGCTGAAACAATTAACAATGGTCAGCAAAGTTGTAGGATATAAAGTAAATCCACATAAGTCATCAGCATATTACCAACATATTGCTACGTATTACCAACAAACCCCAGCAGGAAGAGATAGAAAGAGAAATCCCATTTAAAATAACAGCTGACAACATAAAATACTTGGGAGTCTAACTGCCAAGACAAACCCAGGACATTTATGAACACAATTACAAAACACTTTTCATACAAATAAAGTCAGATCTAAAGAATTGGAGAATAGTAATTGTTCATGGGTAGGCCAAGCCAATATAATAAAAATGACAATTCTACCTAAATTAATTTACTTATTTGATGCCATAACAATCAAATTACTCCAAAAATATGTTTATAGGTCGGGAAAAATAATAACAAAATTCATCTGCAAGAAAAAATGTCAAGAATATCAAGGGAATCGATGAGGAAAAAATGTGAAGGAAGATGGCTTAGCAGTTCCAAATTTCAAACTATATTACAAAGCAATAATCATCCAAACAATCTGGTTTGTTTACTCATTTTCAGTCATATACAACCCTTTGTGATGCCTTTTGGGGGGTTTTGGCAAAGATACTAAAATTATTTGCCATTTCCTTCTCCAGCTCATTAAATAAATGAGGAAACTGAGGCAAACAGGGTTAAGTGAACTTGCCCAGAGTCGCACAACTAACAAATAATCTGAAGGAAGATTTGAACTCATGTCCTTCTGACTCCCAGGCCAGTGCTCTAACTACTCTGCCACCTAACTTCCCCAAACAATCTGTTACTGGCTAAGAAATAGAGTGGTGGATCAGTGTAACAGATTAGATACATAATAAGTAAATGATCATAGTAAACTAGTATTTGAAAAACCCAAAGATTCAAAATTTGGGGATAAGAAATCACTATTTGACAAAAATTACTGGGAAAACTGGAAAGCAGTTTGGTAGAAACTAAGTATAGACTAACATCTCATACTGCATACTAAGATAAGGTCAAAATAGGCATATTATTTAGACCTAAAGGGTGATATGAGCAAACTGGGGAAGCATGGAATA
This sequence comes from Phascolarctos cinereus, assembly GCF_003287225.1. Lineage (NCBI taxonomy): Eukaryota > Metazoa > Chordata > Mammalia > Diprotodontia > Phascolarctidae > Phascolarctos > Phascolarctos cinereus. The sequence goes on from NW_027555847.1 coordinate 414,399,730, forward strand.
TTTTACCTGTCAGATTTATGGAAGAGGGAAGAATATATGACCAAAAAGAGATAAAGAGCATTACAGGATGCAAAATGGATAATTTTGATTATATCAAATTAAAAAGGGTTTACATAAGCAAAAACAATGCAAACAAAATTAGAAACAAAACAGGAAACTGGGAAGGAGGATTATAGGAAATTTTTCTGATAAAGGCATCGTTTTAAAATATATAGAAAAGTGATTCAAATTTATGAGAATATGAGTCATTCTCCAATCAATAAATGGTCAAAGGATATAAACAGGCAGTTTTCAGACAAAAAAACTCAAAGCTGTCTATAGTACTATGAAAAAAATGCTTTAAATCACTATTGATTAAAGAAATGTGAATTAAAATAACTCTGAGGTACCACCTCACACCTATCAGAGTGACTAAGATGACAGAAAAGAAAAATGACAAATGTTAGTAGGAATATGGGAAAATTGGGACAACAATGCATTGTTGGTGGAGTTATGAACTGGTCCAACCACTCTGGAGAACAATTTGGAACTATGCCCAAAGAGCTAAAAAACTACATACCATCTGACTCAGGAATATCACTATTACATCTGTACCCCAAAGAGATCAAAAGGGAAGGAAAAGGACGTATGTGTACAAAAATATTTATAGCAGCTCTTTTTATGGCGGCTAAGAATAAAAATTGGGGGAATGCCCATCAACTGGGGAATAGCTGAACAAATTGTAATACATGATTGTGATAGAATACTGCTGTGCTATAAGAAGTGACAAGCAGAATGCTTTCAGAAAAACCTAGCAATACTTACATGAACTGATGCAAAGTGAAATGAGCAGAACCAAGAGAACATTGTACATAACAACAGCAATATTATGCAATAGCCAAATGTGAATGCCTTAACTATTGTCAGTAATACAATGATCCACCACAATTTCAAAGGACTCATCGTGAAAATGCTATCCACCTCCAGAGAAAGAAATGATGGCATCTGAATATAGATTGAAACGTACTTTTAAAACTTTCCTATTCTTATTTTTTGTGTGCCTTTTCTTTTGCAATATGGCTGATATGGAAATATCTTGCATTATTACATATGTGTAATTGATATCAAATTGCTTGCCTTTTCAAGAAGGGGATAGGAGAGGGAAGGAGAGAATTTGAAAGTCAGTTTTTTTATATGTTAAAAATGTTTACGTGTAATTGAGAAAATCTAATAAAAATCATATGTAAAAAAGACAGACTTTACAAGATGAGGTAGAGGTGATACTGCTAGGTAGAAGTTTATCTGAAAAAAAGTTCTATGAATTTTAATGGACATCAAGCTTAAAGAGTGGAGAGGAGAGGGAAAGAATTAGGTGACCTACAAGGTTTCTGCCAAATATAAATTTATGATCCTTTGTGGACATTGTTTCTACCCCCCCAATCAGCCTTATCCACAATCCTCTTCCCTATGAACTTAGCAGCTTTCTCCTGTATTGAATCAGATCAACTGGATCACACTTATCTGTTGGGGATTAAATCTGTTATCCCTCTAAGAAGTATTTGCATTTTAAAAGATAATAAATCATGAAGAGGAATTGATCACTGTTAGAACTTCTGTTTTCCATATGGAAAATAGCTTTTGTCAGGGAGCCCTTACCGGCACCCTTTGAATCACAATACTGAATATTTTCCTATTAGACAGGTCTTAATTTTCATGATCTACTCCAACACAGACAATAGACAAAAACTTTAACATAGTTATGTGCTCAGTACCTTTAAATTGTATGGGAATACTCAAACCTATGTAAGAATCACAGAATATCATGCCTAGTTTTTTTTTTGACCAGTCCAAGTATCTCTCTACCATACATGCATTCTTCTTTACCTCTCTTCTTAAAAAAAAAAAAAGCTAACTCTCATGAACCTGTGAGCTATTCTGCAGGCAATTTTCTTCTAAATCATTGATACAATTTATTTCAAAGTGTACTTTCCAACATTTTTTTCTTCCTCTCACAGTTCTGATGCTCAGTCAGGACATTTAGGATGCAATGGTGTCAACCTCAAATGGCAATGAGGGCACTGAACCATCCATAAGGCTCCCTGCATTCACATACTGACTTAGAAAACCACATATTAACAGCATCTATATTCTACTGCTTTTTTTTTCTTTTTGTTAGGTATTTTCCAATTGCAGTTTAATCTGGTTGCAGCTAAATTCAAGAGTGTTGCAGCGACAGGCAATGTGTTTGACCCCTCTGGCTTAGAATATTGAATTTAGAGTCAAGAAGACCTGGATTTTATCCTTTCTTAGATCCTTTCTAGCTGTGTGACACAGAGCAAATCACTGAATCTTTTGCACTTCCTAATTTGTAAAATGAGAGAGGATAATAATAGCACCTATTCTACAGGTTTGTTGTGACGACCAAATGAAATAATACCTGTGAAGTGCTTTTCAAAACTTAAAGTATTATATCAATGCTAGCTGTTACTGAGCTATAGGATTATCAGTATGACATCTCATTGTGTCTCAGGATTTTTCTTGGTTTAATTAGCATCAAAAACCAATAATAAGTTTTTCCCCTCTAAATTATTTTTACTTCTGGAGAGCAATACTTCTGACCACTTCAGATGCTTTCTCCTTTTCATCTTTTTACACTGAGTTCAACTATTTATACTCATTTGTTTTTTCATGAATGCATATGACTACCCAAAAGAAGCTGTTTAGAGAATTCAAATTTAGAACTAACTTGGACAATAAGTAAATTGAGGTAAAGACAAAGTTCAGTGAAATATTGTTTATTAATTTATTTATTTTTAGTTTTCAACATTCACTTCCACAAGATTTTGAGTTCCAGATTTTCTCCCCATCTCATCCCTCCCACCACCTCAAGATGGTAAGCATTCTGAATACTCCTTCCCCTAATCTGCCCTCGCTTCTATCTCCCCCGCCCTTATCTACTTCCCCTTCTATTTTCCTGTAGGGCAGGATAGATTTCTATACCCCATTGCTTGTATATCTTATTTCCCAGTTGCATGTGAAAACAATTTTTAACATTTGTTTTTAAAACTTTGCATTCCAGATTTTCTCCCTTCCTCCCTCTCCACCCTCATTGAGAAGGCAAGCAACTTGATACAGGTTATACATCTGTAATCATGAAAAACACTTCCACAGTAGTCATGTCATGAAAAACTAACTGTATTTCCCTTTATTCTATCCCACTCCCCGGTTTATTCTATTCTCTCTTTTGATCCTGTCCCTCCTCAGAAGTGTTTGCTTCTGATTACCCCCTCCCCTAATCTGCCCTCCCCTATAGCATCCCCCCCCACTCTCTTATCCCTTTCCCCTCTATTTTTCTTTAGGATAGTATAGGTTTCCATACCCAATTGAGTGCATATGTTATTCTCTCTTTAAGCCAAATCCTATGAGAATAAGATTCACTCATTCCCTCTTACCTTCCCTCACTTCCCCTCCACTGTAAAAGCCTTTTCTTTTCTGTTTTATGTGAGATAATTTACCCCATTCTGCCTCTCCCTTTCTCCTTCTCCCAATATAATCCTCTCACCCTTAATTTTATTCTCCAGATATCACCCCTTCATCTTCAACTCACTCTGTGCCCTCTATCTAATATCTATCTATATCTATCTATCTGTATGTATGTATGTATGTATGTGTGTACATATAGATATACATATATGTAGATAGATATAATTTTTCTCCTTCCAACTACCCTAATACTGACAAAGGTCTCATAAGTTACAAATATCATCTTTCCATGCAGAATGCAAACTGTTCAATCTTAGTAAGTCCCTTATGATTTTTCTTTCCTGTTTACCTCTTCATGCTTCTCTTGAGTCCTGTATTTGAAAGTGGAATTTTCTATTCAGCTCTGGTCTTTTCATCAAGAATGCTTAAAAGTCTTCTATCTCACTGAACGTCCATTTTTGCCTCTGAAGGATTATACTCAGTTTTGCTGGGTAGGTGATTCTTAGTTGTAATCCAATCTCTTTTGATCTCCAGAATATTATATTCCAAGCCCTCCAGTACCTTAATGTAGAAGCTGCTAAATCTTGTGTTATCCTGATTGTGTTTCCACAATACTTGAATTGTATTTTTCTGGCAGCTTGCAATATTTTCTCCTTGATCTGGGAACTCTGGAATTTGACTACAATATTTGTAAGAGTTTTCCTTTGTGGATTTATTTCAGGATTCTTTCAATTTCTATTTTACCTTCTGGTTCTAGAATATCAGGGCAGTTTTCCTTGATAATTTCTTGAAAGATGATGTCTAGGCTCTTCTTTGGATCATGGCTTTCAGATAGTCCAATAATTTTTAAATTATCTCTCCTAGATCTATTTTCCAGGTCAGTTGTATTTCCAGTGAGATACTTCACATTGTCTTCTATTTTTTCATTCTTGTGGTTTTGTTTTACAATGTCTTGATTTCTCATAAAGTCACTAGCTTCCATTTGCTCCATTCTAATTTTGGAGGAAGTGCTTTCTTCAGTAAGCTTTTGGACTTCTTTTTCTATTTGGCCAATTCTGCTTTTCAAGGCATTCTTCTCCTCATTGGCTTTTTTGGACCTCTTTTGCCATTTGTGTTATGCTAATTTTTAAGATGTTATTTTCTTCAGCATTTTTTTGGGTCTACTTTAGGAAGCTGTTGACTTGTTTTTCATGATTTTCTTGCATCACTCTTGTTTCTCTTCCCAGCTTTTCCTCTACTTCTCTTACTTGCTTCTCAAAATCCTTTTTGAGCTCTTCCATGGCCTGGGACTGATTCATATTTTTCTTGGAGGCTTTGGATATAGGAGCTTTGACTTTGTTGTCTTCTTCTTTTGATCTTCCTTGTCAGGAAAGAAAGATTCTATGGTCTGACTTTTTTTTTTTTGCACAATTTGCTCATGTCCCAAGTCAATTACTTGAGTTTTAAACTCTTTGTTAAGGTAGGGGTCTGCTTCTAGTGTGAAAAATGTACTGTCTCAAGCTTTAGGGGTCTTGTGTAGCTGTTTGTTTTTTTTTTCAGTCATCAATAATGTTTTATTTCAGGTACAGCTACAACTACACAGAAAAATGAATTTTTTTTCTAGAGGAGTTTCATTCAGGTTGGCTTCTGTTTTATGTAGTTGTTTTTCAAGATACTTCTACCAACCTGTAAATTTTCTGTTCCTCCAAGGTGGTATGATCAAGGGCAAGGTGTTTACTCCTTTCCTGGCCTGTTCTGTGGTCTATGAGTGACCACAAACACTCTTTTCTGCCTTGGAACTGTGAAGAGGATTTACTCTCTACAACCACTATAAGCTCTACCATGCCAGCACACCTCCTTGCTCCAGGACTGCCATCCAGAACTGTGACCCAGATCCAAGCACAGGCAAAGCAAGAGATTCCTGCCTCAGCACCAGTAAAGAGATCCATGCAACCCTCCTCTGATCAGCCACTCAATTACCCCCAAGTCTGTGGGCCAAGAGTCAGGAAACAGCTGCCGCCACAGGGCTGCACCAGGACTAAGGCTGGGACCTAGCTTCTCTCTCACCACAGTCACAAACTTTTCCTACTGTCCTTCTAAGTTGTCCTTGGTGTTTGTGGGTTGAGAAGTCTGGAAACCACCACAGCTGCCCATAATTCAGTCTCCTGAGGCCTGCTCCAGGTTTGCTGAGGCCTGGTCTTTGCCTACGTACCCACACTGAACTGTGCTCCTCTCCCAGCCCAGCACAATACACCTTTCCAATCAACCATCCAAGTTGTCTTGGGCTGGAAATTTCTTTCACTCTGTCTTTTTGAGGGTTCTGCTGCTCTAGAATTTGTTTGGAGTCATTTTTACAGGTCTTTGGAGGAGTTTGGGGGAGAGCTCAAGCAGTCACTGCTTTTACTCCCAGTGAAATACTTTAAAAGGCTTGACTAAAATTGCCTTAAAGGACTTGGCTAGAAATAGAAAAGGAAGGTCTTCAGGATTTTCCATTCCATTAGAGTGACAAATTTTGACATGTCAATCCATCAACAAATATTTATCAGGCCCTAGGGATGCAAAAACAAAAGTAAGACTTCCCTCAAGAAGCTTGCATTCTACAGATACATACAAAATAAATATCAAAGTATTTGCCAGAAGCACTGGAAGTTGAGGAGATCAAGAAAGGCTTAATACAGAAAGTGGCTATTGAGTTGAACTTTGAAAGAAACTAGAGATTCTACAAGGTGGAGATGAGAATAGAGAGTACATTCCAGACCTGAGAGGCATCCCAGACAAAGGCACAAAGAATGGAAATGGAATCACCTTAATATAGATATTTGGATTGTATGCCAAATTGTTTCATCCTGCAAGGATGGGGTATCCTATTATAAGCAGCATTTGACTTTAATTAATCATTGTACCTAAGAACAACATAAATCAGTTATGATTCACTCCCTGAGAGGCTTTTAGGAGAAGGAAATCCATAATATAATATTAAACTGATGAGAAAATTCAATTCAATTTATTGATTGTAAAAGATGACAATCAAGCAAGGCTAGAGAGATAGTTCAATGAAATACCTCATCTACTGCTTCACATTCCATAAGACAATTCTTAACACAAATGTTGTACCTGTGATATTCTATAGTACACAGTAGACATAGTTGTGTACATGGCAAAGGTCTAACTTAATGAAGCAGCAAGGGCAGGTTGTCTAGGTATGCCTTAAGCAAGGGCTATTATACATCAAAACTATGTGTGGGAGGAGAGAGTACTCCTCACTAGAAAAGACATTTTCTTATAGTAATTCTTCTTTTAAACTCTGAGTAAATAGCATATCATATGAGAAAATTTTCACCAGGCAAAACACAAGAATTAGAGTTTTCCCAAAGGTTTGGCCTACAACCAATTTTTATAATAAATTATATCTTACAAATGCCTTCTTTTTCACCTTTAAAACATTTCCTGCAATCAGCTGCTTATCTTATCTTAGGGTCTAGACCTGGAAGCTGCCTTATGAGATCATCTAATTCACCTTCCTGACTATACATAGGTCTGTACATAGGATAAACAGAATTTATCCTGTTTTTAAATACCTCCAGAGAAGGAAATAACACCACCATTCTCTGTAATCCATCCGAATGTTTAACAGGCCTGTGCTGGGAAAATCTGCCTTGTATACAATATAAATCCCACATTCTGCAGTTTCTTTCTTCTTTATTCTGTGATACCACATTTATCATGCAATGCTCCCCATATTGTAATCATATGGTGCTGCAGAGGCTTAGTGACACAGTCTCCTGTACTAAATTAAAGATGCTCTGGGTGAACATCAGGGCTAGCTGTGGCCAACACTGTAAAGTAAACAAAGCTGGGCTTTCTTTTCCTGGATATTCTCTCCTTTCTGAGTTTTTGTAACATTGCTTTCTCTTACTTCTACTTATCTGACCACTTCTCAGTGTCTTTTGCTTGATCTTAATCTATGTCATGCCCACTAACTATGGATGTTCCCCAAGGCTCTGTCCTGGGTTCTCTTTTCTTTTCTCTCTATATTCTCTCACTCGGCAATTTCATTAGCTCCCATGGGTTCAATTATCATCTCTATGCTGATCAATCCCCTATAGAACCTTAGACTCTCTCCTGAGTTCCAGGTACATGTTAACAATTGCTAGCTGGACATTTCAGACTAGATATAATGCCCAGATTATTTTGCCTATGTTCATTATCTTTCTTCCAAAACCTACCCTTCTTCTGAACTTGCAATTATTACTAAGGCTACTACAATCCTTCCATTCACTGAGGTTCACAACCTTGGTGTCATCTTCCACTCCTCACTCTTACCCCACAAATCCAATCATTTGCCAGATTTTGAAATTTTTATCCCTACAACTTTCTTATCTCTGTCTCCTCTCCACTGACACAACCACCAGTCTAGTTCAGGCTCTCATCACTTCTCATCTGGACTATTGCAATAGCTTTTTAATTGTTTTCCTTGCTTCAAGTCTCTGCTCACTCAAATCCATCCTCCACAGATCTGACAAAGTAATCTACCTTAAGTGCAAGTATGATTATGTTACATACCACAACCACCACTTCCAGTCAAAAACTCCTATGGCTCACTATTACCTCCACGATAAAATGTCAACTTATCTGTTTGGCATTTAAAGCTCTTTACAATCTTGACATTCTACTTTTCTTACACAATCCTCACCTTTGTACACTCTACAATCCAGTCTTACTAGACTATTCAATGTTTCTCACATATAATGTTCCATCTCTCATCTCAGTGCTTTTGTACTATCTCCTATACCTAATATGCTATCCCTCTATATTTCCACCTCTTAGAAGCTCGATGTCTGGCTTCCTTAAAGACTAAACTCAATGTTACCATCATCCATTATCTAGAACCCAGACAAGAATGCCATCATAAAACTGATAGAGAGATTGATTGATTTAAAGCCAGAGGGGCTTTAGATGTTCCACATCTCCATTTTACAGGTGGGGAAACTGAGGCCCAGAAAGTGACTGCTTAAGATCAGGCAGAAATTAAGCAGCACAGCCAGGATTTCAACTGAAATTATTGAACTGTAGACCCTGCATTCTTTCATGGCAGCACTCTGAGGTTTCTTAAATTAATCTATAAACCTCCCAACCCCATCACTATGAAGCCCATGCAACAAGAGACCACACACTACATATTTTCCTCTTGTGACTTCTTTTCCTTCTTGAAGCTGTTCTCTTTCCATTTTAGGTCACTCTCCTTGTCTTCGAGTGCCCAGAGGAAAAAAACATTTTGATGTGATTTATTTTATATGAATGTTTCAGGCAATGGAGCTAAGAACATTGGGTTACCCCAGGCCCCACTACCTCCCAAGGACTGGTTCTGGGATACCTACAGTGTCAGCGTGGAGTTGCCAGTAAGAGAAATGACTAATTTAGACTCCTGTTTTATTCCAAAATTTTCTCTAGTCAGTATTAATCAGATAAGTGTGATTCCATAGGGGTAGTGATTGTTAGCAATTATTGGCATCATACTTATCTATTAATATACATTTAGTCACTCTAATCAGTTAATGTAAGTTTAGGAATTACATATATTAATATGCATCTTTTCTATATTTTAGATATAGAAATAATTAGATAAAGTTAGATAGATTCTTTCTTATAAATAGGCCCCCAAACTTTAAACCACAAACTGTAAATTCACTGTTCACTAGCCTGTTATGAAGTTCACTTTCCTAATCACAAGAATGCTAACTACAGGACCTCCATCCTTTTGGGTGATGAGCACATGACCAAGTCCAGTGTGGGTGGGATTTTTTTAAATAATATTTTATTTTTCCCCAAATTACATGTTAAGACAATATTTAACAAGTTTTTAAAAGTTTTGAGTTCCAAATTCTATCCCTCTCTCCCTTTCAGTCTCCTGTCCCCATTCCCTAAGATGGTAAGCAATCTGATATAGGTTATACATGTGCAATCATGTAAAATATTTCTATATTAGCCATTTTGTACAAGAAAATTAGAACTAAAAAAAATTTATAATCATTAATCAGTCAAGTAGAGACCTTAGAATAAGTGTGAAATAGGATTTCATTATATACTGAAGTACCCATAGCAAAACATCCAGTTAAATGGAATAGGAGAGATTTCAGTGAATGGTGAATGAGAGAGCATTCCAGCTAAGGCTACCAGAGAATGAGTCACTTTGGGTGGGGAGTCGAAAAGCATTTCAGCCTAGCCTTGTTCTCTGCCCTGCCCCACTTTTGGATGAAACAGCACCTTGCAAGTCCAGAGAATGTTGGACTTTCTATCTTACTATTGATGTCCTAGTAACAAACCGGATCAACTTACAACAATGGTTGCTTTGCAAGCTGAGGACAGCCTAAACACAGATTCACATGTGTAAGCATTGTTGAGTATTCCATGAATATGAAAAAAAAAAGAGAAAATAAAATTTATGAATAACTCTTTTCTCATATGCTCTCTACATCTGAGCCCATTTTCTCTAGGACTTTGTACATAATTGTGTGAGAGTGTGTTAAATATTTATGGTGAGGGAGAGAGGGACATTTTGTAACAACTGTTCTTATAATGTTAGTAAACATTCTTGCTACATAAAGGTGGTTAACTAAAATAATTCACAGCTCATAATGGGAAGGGAGGAATTCTAATAGGACCTTGAGTCATATTAGAGAATCACTGTCTTCACTCCTCAAGGATATCCCTAGAACCCTGAGAGGGAAAGCTGAACTTTGCTCTGGGACCTGAGACTTGTCTGTGAGAGTGGGAGTTCTGATCATTCTTAGAGCTTCTAGGAGTTCCACTTGGACCTTATACCCCAAATTGGAGTGCCAGTAGACCTCTGCTGGCCTTAGTCACTGCTAATTAGCTGGAAGGTTGAATGGGTTCAGTGAAACAAAACCATAGGCTTCCCTTTCATTTGAGTCCCTTGCCTGGTCACTCAGCTATAGGTTCCAGAATAGGCTGGGGTTGAAAAATAAAACTCCATTCCAGGGTCAGAACCATACAGCAGCTGTTTACTTCTGTTCTTTACTCTTCTGTTTCCTTACCCAGCACATATCTCAGGCCTGCACGTGTTCTTCATCTGCCCTTCCTCAGTCCATCCTATATCTAGGACCCAGCTCAGGAATACGGGTGAAAGAGCTGCCAATCATGACCTGTTTCTGCTCCCTGCACAGTGATATTCACCTTCGTGCAAATGTAGGTTATATTCCTGCCCCTGTGCCCACTACCAATCCCCAGCTCAGTCCCCAAGATAGAAGGCTCCACTCATGGTCTTCTTGGCTAGACCTAGTCTCCAGGATCAAAAAAACTCTGCCTCCCAATATTGACCTGGTCTGGAAAAATCAATCGCTGTGATTTTCCTTGGATCTCCTAATCTAGACTAGGGCTGGAGCTTTTCTAAGTCTTTTTTGGGGTCGAGGGTGGGGTGCTATATTTTTTCCTTCTACTCTGACATCTTGGCTGCTCCTCAGAAAGATATACTTTTCTGGAGAGGAGGAATCCCTCATCTCCAAATTCCAGTCTTAAGTAATAGGTATGCCTATTTACATTCCAATCCTATATCAAAATTTAGAGACAAACAGCACAAAACTTATCCCTGTAAAAGTTTCAGAGCAAAATATTGGAAAAGAAATGCTTCCTTTAGAGGAGGTAAAAGGAACATCAGGTCACCTGAGTAAACATAGGAGTGCATCTTTTCCCTGTCTAAACCTTCCTAGACTATAAGGCAAAAAATGCTTGTTTTGAAAAGAGCTGTGGGTTCTGTTTTTATTGCTAAGTGTTCAACTTGCTTGCTGGAGTTTCCTGCTGTCCAAGACATTCTTTGTGAAGCTGTCAGCCAACAGTAAAGGAACCTTTAGTATGGCATTAACCATATTATAGCAATTCACAATATTTTCCTCTTCCTCCAGGGGAGAACTGCAGTGGGCCAACCTCAGCACAGCAAGGCAAATGCTAACTTTTCCACTTACTCTATTAGAAGCTGTCATTTAGATTCACCAGCAGCCTCCAGGGTCAAAGCCAAACAAACAACAACAAAAATAGTTGGCAGTGTGGACAATGAGCTCTCAACACATTGAATACTTCTATAACTCCAGCATTTCAACTAGAATATGTTTTTTGTTACCTCTCTTCAGCTCTGCCTTTACACTCTCCCAGTGGTTTTGTCAGATGATCTCTGCCCTCCAGAACAGTGAGTCAGATCAGGAGGGTTGTTGTAAGATAGTATTCATAAGGTCAAAAGTGAGCCAAAAAGAGGCAGAGAATACCAATCATTCATTCAAAGAGCCACAGAGCCTGCTGTCCTCTATCAGGTTTTAAAGCCCTCTCTATGCAGACTGATCTTTTCTAAATTTTTTTTCCTATGTATGTTAAAATATCTCTATACTCCATGGATAATCAATGGGTAGTTCTTAGATGGTTGTTTGTTTTTATATACAACAAAATAAAATAAACATTTATTAAGTGTCTAATACATGCCAGACACTATGCTAAGCACTGGTGGTACAAATAAGAAAGACAGTCCCTACCCTCAAAGAGCTTACAATCTAATCAGGGGGAATACAACACACAAAAGGAAGCTTAAAGGGAGGGGAGGGGGGAGAAAGGAGAAGGTACCCAGCTGGGGAACATGATAATGGTGGAGTGGAATCCAAAGAATGCAGCTGATGGAAAATGAAGGTTCACTGGTCTTCTGAGCACTCTTTATATGAAGGCTGTGGGGGTATTTTTTTTACTCTCCTCTCCAGCCATCCAGTCAGAGAGGAAGAGACCAACGAGGGTACTGATGAAGTATGAGTAACCAAGCTAAAGCAATCTCTGAAGTGATGAGTTTCCTGGTAATGAGCTTTTTGGGGAGGGGGGAGCGGAGTTGGGATGATGATGGTAAAGTGGAATCCAAATAATGTAGGTGATAGGAAATGGCATTCATTTAGTTAAAGTATTGCAAGACTTATCACTAGAAGGCTATTCACTTGGTAATACATTCATTAGCCATGGCGATTCATGAAACAAGGGAAAGTATTAAATGCCCCTCGGGCCTGTATATATCCTTTCTGCTTTTGCAATGATGGTGGTAGAATGGAGAAGAGAGAAAGAAGGTCTTAGCAATAAAATTTTTATACTGTCTATAAACATTAACTTAGCTACTGGGACTCTAAGATACTTACACAATAATCAACATAATACCATGACACATGCACTCAAGTTTACAGTCTAATGGGAGTAGATAATAGAAAAAGGGGAGTGGTGCCTAGGAAAAAGAGTTTTGGTCTAGGTTTGGTAAGTAGAGACACAAGTCTATCACAATAGCAAAGTAATTATAATACCCAAATGGAAACCCCACAATACATTAAGTTGTAAGCGCAATGTTTAAATTGTTAATGCTCAAGCTATCTCTTTCCAACAGGATTTAGTAGAACAGAATTGTTTTATTTTAGGACTTCTAGGTTGATAGGTACGCAAAATGCATGAAGGCCACAGAAGTATTCCCACTAACAATGTGAAGCAAATAATTTGAATAATTACCTAGATTATTTGGGTAAAAAAAATTGCTAGGATAATCATTACTGGCATGATTTCACTCTAAAACCAGGGATTTTCTAGAACCAGCACACACTGGCTTTCCAGAGCTTAATGTTAAATTTTCAATGTGAGTATTTGTACCTCAGAAATTGGCAATGCTACAAATCAGGTCTGATTCATTGATTTGTTGATTGTCTAGACTTAAGAAAACAGTGGGGAAAGATGTTAACAATTCAGATTAAACTTAAGTATGTTATACATTTTTGGAGAGCCAGTTGTTAAAAACTTAACAGCACACCCCTGTTTATTGCTGAATTTGGAATTATCTATAACTAAAAGGTAGTGGGAGGTAAATCTTACAAGTGAACAAAGAGTAGGATAAAAATTTCTTTGGCAAGGTATAGGGTGTATGAAGTACAAAGGGGTATGCCAGTAATAATAATAATAATAATAATAATAGCTAACAGTTATATAGAACTTACTATGTACCAGACATTGTACTAAGTCCTTTACAATTACTATATCATTTGATCCTCACAACAAGCCTGGGAGGTAGATCCTATTATTATCCCCACTTTACAGGTGAGGAAAATTAGACAAGCAGAGATTAAGTGGCTTGCTTGGGGTCATATAGATAGTGAGTGTCTTTGGACAGATTTGAAGACATATCTTCCTGACTCCAGGCCCAGTGCTCTATCCATTGTATGACCTAGCTGTCCAATTGCTCACTACTGAATAAAATGGACAATGGCTATTGTAGACCCACTAGGATAAATAGTAGAATATAAGAGGTAAAATAATCACAAGATAAACAAGAAACAATTGATGAGATGTAACACAAATATAATTAGGGCAACAGATTTTGATACAGGACTAAATGAAGGGTCAATCAATAAATTAATCAAATCATCCCACTGAGTATAAATAATAAGATACTATGTCCCAATACATATATCAGGTGAGAACTCATCTAGTTTCTTCAGTAGATATGAAAAAGATTTGGATATTTCCTTGGGTAAGATGAGTACTCTGAATGACTTGGGAAACTTAGTCCCACCTTACTGGTTGTCTACAAAATATCAAGCCAATTTGGCCAAAGATTCAAGCTAACAGAAAGGAGAGCACATTCCAGCTAACCCCCTTAAAAGGAATTAATGGAGGGGGATCAGATGGCTTTGCCCTCAGTCTCAGGCTCTTCTTCTCTGTCCCCACTTTTACTGGACCATGTAAATTTCAGAGGTCAGAAAGACTTTCCAACATGGTTCTACCAGTGTGCATAGATCATCTGATGGCAGTGTCAGCATCAGGAGCTGAGGACAGAATACAGATTCAAGGCTTTAGAAAGATCCCAGTAGAAAAAGTATAGGAGTTATGACTTAGCCTTTCGCCACATGTGTTCTTTAAACTTGAGTCCATTTTCCCTAAGACTCTATGTACTGGTAGAAGAATGTGTCACAAACTTTTGGGCAAATTTTTGTACTAACTGCTTTTATTATGACACCTTACTAAACGCCCTTTTTTTAACCTGGAAAGACTTACATGAATTGATTCAAAGTGAAGTTAGCAGAGCAAGGAGAACATTGTATACAGTAACAGCAATATTGTACTTTGAAGAACAATGAATGACTTAGCTATTTTCAGCAATTCAATGATCCAAGACAATTCCAAAGGACTCATGATGAAAAATGCTCTGTACCTCCAGAGGAAGAACTGGAGTCTGAATGCAGATCAGAGCATACCAATTTTCACTTTATCTTTTGCAGGGGTTTTTTTTTGGTCTGTGTTCTTTTACAACATGACTAACATGGAAATATGGTTTGCATGATTGCACATGTATAACCTACATCAAATTGCTTAATATCTTAAAGAGGAGAGATGAGAGAGAGAGAGAGAGAGAGAGAGAGAGAGAGAGAGAGAGAGAGAGAGAGAGAGAGAGAAAGAGAGAATTTGGAACCAAAAATTTGTAAAAAAAAAAAAAGTTAAAAATTGTTTTTACTTGTAATTGAGAAAAAATAAAATATTATTCAAAAAAATACCTCTTTTTAAAATTGCCTGGTTGACAAATTTATACCCAATGATAATCGCTGCATGAAGCACACTAATTGAGGTTCGTAAGCTCTCTTCTTACCTCCCTACAGTGTAGTTTCCAACCTCATCATTTAACAGGAACTGCTCTCTCCAAATAAACAATGATCTCTTAATCACCAAATGTAATGTCCTTTCAAACCTCATTCTTGATCACTCTAGTCTTTGACACTGTTGATCACCCTCTTCATCTTGATACTCTCTTCTCTCTAGGTTTTCAGAACACCACTCTTTCCTGGTCCTCCTACCTATCTGACCACTCCTTCTTAGTCTCCTTTGCTGGATCCTCATCAAGATCTTGCCTACTAACTATGAGTTAGAGCCACAGAACTCTGCCCTAGCCTCCCTTCTCATCTCTTTCTATACTATTTCACTTGGTGATCTCATCAGTTCTCATGGATTGCATTATCTTCTCTCTGCTGATTATTCTACAATCTACTTAATCTAGCCCTAACCTCTCTGCTGACTTCCATTCTCACCTCTCTGCCTGCCTTTCAGATATCTTGAACTGGTGTCCAGTGAACACCTCAAATTCAACGTGTCCAAAATTCAACTCAATACCATTCCCCCAAACTCTTCTCTTTTCCAAACTTCCCTATTATTGTTGATACTTTCAATGGTGGTATCAAGGGCACCACCATCCTTCTAAGCCTGAGACTTGCAACTTAGGTGTCATCCTCAACTCATGACTATCCCATACTCCCCATATTCAATCTGTTTCCAAGGCCCTTTCAATGTTGCTCAAGTATGCCCCTTTCTGTCCTCTGATACTGCCACCAAACTGGTATAAGCCCTCCTATTTCATGCCTAGACTTCTGCTAGTTGGTCTGCTTACCATAAGCCTCTCCCCACTCCAATACGTTCTACATTCCACCACAAAAATGATTTTCCTAAAGTGCCACTCCAATCATAGCACCCCTACTCAATAATCTCCAGTGGCTTCCTGTTGCCTCCAGGGTCAAATACAAAATTCTCTATTTGGAATCCAAAGTCCTTAATAACCAGGTCCTACATACATCTCTCCAGTCTTCTTTCAACTTATACTTCCACATATACTTTTGATCCAGTAGCACTAGTTTCTTCATTGTTCTGTGTACAAAACACTCCATCTCTTAGCTCCAAGCATTTTCTGCAGGTGTCCCCCATGCCTAAAATGTTCCCCCTCTTCATCTGTACCTCATGGCTTTCTTGTTTCCTTCAAGTCCCAGCAAAAAAAAATCCCATCTTCTGTGAAGCCTTTCCCAATCCCTCTTAATTCTAGTGATTTCCCTCTATTAATTATTTCCTATTTAACCTGTACATAGTCTTATTTGTACATACTTGTTTGTTTGATATCTCCCACATTATATTATGAGCTCCTCAAGGGGCAGTGATTGTCTTTTTCCTTTCTTTGTATCCCCAGCACTCAACACGGTACATAGAGTGTTTATTGACTAATTGATTGATACAGATCTCAAAAAATAAAACCTTCCCCCCAATTCCTAAGGGCCTGGTAAAGCATAGTACCACATTCTGGGGACCCAACTCATTACTGCAATTAAGAATAGAGATTGACACCTCTGAGTCTGGGTTACATAGGTATTCCATATCAAATGACAGACTGGGCAAAGTCAAAAAATACCAAAATTAAATCGATCTGGGTTTATTTCACAGAATCACAGAATTTCAGAGTTAGAAGGTACCTGAGAGACTACCTAGTCTAAGGATGAATAACCTGATGTTTACAGAGATCCATGAATAAGTTTAATGGGGTCTATGAACTTGAATGGGAAATACATGTATATATAATTTATTTATATGTGTACATATATACATATATATATACCCTAATCCCTAACTGAAATTCAGTATTTCTGTCCATTTTTTAAAACAAAATATTATTTTAAGAAGGGATCCATAGGTTTTACAAGACTACTAAAGGGATCCATGACACAAAAAAGGTTAAGAACCCCTAATCTATTCCAACTTTTGTCTGAACAAAAATCCTGTCTACAATATACCTAACAAGTGCTTGTCATACAGGCTTTGCTTGAACACATGTAATTAGGGTGCTCACTACTATTAAGGACAGCCTATTCCACATTTGAATAGCTCTAATTATTAGGAAGCTCTTCCTTGCAATTTCTACCAATTGTTTCTAGTTATATGCTCTGAGATCAAGAAAGACAAGTCTAAACCTTCTTCCACCTGACAGTCTTTCAATATTAAAAACAACTAGAAAAATGCGAATTGGAGAGTGACCATTTCTCAATAGTTCTTTTTCATATTGTCCAAGAAAGAGAGCTACTATATATGGGAAACTAATATTTGGTCACAAGAAATTAATATCCTAGAGTGTAGAAGACAAATAGTCTATATCATTACCTCCCTGTGGAGTTACAACCTGAGTTCTCAATGGCTATGCTAGCAGAATACAAGCTCTAGTAGATTATAAAAAACAGGAATGCTTCAGGTATGGTCCTAGCGACAGACTGAGTCCAGGGTCTAAGTATTTAGAGGCCACTAGATGATTAATTCTTTGACTATGGCAACATGCAAAACAAACAAAAAATTTAAAACTGTTCTCAGCCCTGTGTAACCCCCTTCTGTTTTTGCATTAAGAGTGGTAGAGAGCAGTGCCAAAAGCATGCAGGGTATGCTAATAATCAAACTATTTTTAGGCTGCCAAGACACATTAATTTAAATGTTGATACTCTAAATGTGATATATTTGTCAAATGAAAAACAAGTTGAGATTCTACCAAAAGAATTGAAACACATCATATTAACATTATTACTTTAGACACAATTAGAACATATGGTGGAGCTGCAGTTAATTGAAAGGGTATTTCCTTGATGTAGAAAGACAGATTCATCACATGGCCAAAGGCAATAAGAAAAATCATTCCATGGAATGTGTGATCATCTTGCCTTATTGTGCTCAAGATCAGCATAAACAAAAGGCCACCATCAAGGTAGTTACAGCTTTTTGTCAATTTCTATTACAAAGGAGACACAAGTGGAGAAATTCTAAGAATATGACAGCTTCTTACAAAGTAAGTCAGCATATGCCTTAAAATTATTAAACATCAAATAAAATATGGCTTCAAAGGAAGATAATGAAAAAAGACATTAGAAAATATGATTCAGGATTAAGAAATAAAAGAGTCCAAAAGCTTGAAGATGTCTCAAAAACCCCTCATCTATATATTATAAATATTTTTTTCAAAAAAAAGTGGAAAGCACTAAATATGTCAAGCCCCCAAAATACCACACACAAAAAAATGAAATTTGGTTATATATTATCAGACAGGAAACCACATCACTATGGGAATTATTTCAAAATCATCTGTTTATATTGTAGTTATCCCATCAACTAGTTACATCAAGGGTCAAAATCAATTGCAAGTTCAAAAATAGAATAAACATGAAAAAGAACTTTATGCAATTCCAAATTGCCAGCCTGCCTTACTAAAACAAATGTTAATGACAAAAAAAGGAAGACAGTTAAAGGTAAAGATATTGACTGTGATCTTGACAGGCTAAACATTATGTCAAATTTCATAAGCTGAAATTTGACACAAATGTAAAATCTTACACTTGAATTTGAAAAAACAGATTCGCAGGTACAAAATGGTTAAGATATGGGTACATAACATTTAATCTATAAAAGATATAGATATTATCAACAGTGAGATATCACAGTCAAAAAAATCTAATATGATGAATCTTATATTAAAAGAGGTATCATTCTCCACACTAAGGTGATGATACTGTTTTCTCTGGACGCCACCTATTAGAAAGGGCATTGATGAGCTAGAGAACATCCACAAGCATCTTCAAGTGTTTAAAGATTTGTCTTGTAGGAGAAGAATTAAACTTCCCATAGAGGACTGATCTCAGGACAAGGGGCAGAAGTTGCAAAAAGGCAAAATAAAAAATAGAGATAGCAATTAGAGCTATCCAGAAGTAAAGTGGACTACCTCAAAAATTAGTGGTTTCCCTCTTACTAGATATCTTCATGAAAAGATTGAATAAGCAATTGTCAGGAATACCTGTTAGAATAGATGGCCTCTGAAATCCTTCTAACTCAAAGATTCTGAGATTCAATGGGAGCCCTCCACTTTTGAGGCCTCCATACACAAAACTCTATAGGCTACGTGTTTTCTATCACCAGTTCCTACTGATCTATTTCTCCTGGCCTTCCGGTTGATTTTTTTTGGTGCATTTTTAGGGCAGAGGATGTCACTATAGCTTCTCATTGGATTTCTTGATCATTAATCCATTTCCTATAAACATCAAGATGTTGCTGAAATAAGTATATGCTAGCTGAGTGCACTGTCTCCCATTTAGGCCGCCATCCTGCCAGGAAGTCAACCTCAACTTCTTTCTTAATCCCAAAATTTTCACAATGATTCCATATGAATGGAAGAAAATTATCTCCAAAGAATCAAAACTGAAGGTGACCCAAAGAGCAATAGAGATATATGGTGGACATAAGTAAATTGCTACACATTACCATGAATGCCTTACATGCAAGAAGAGTTATAAGAAATAACATCCAGGAAATATATGATTATAAAAGGATGTTAGCCAGCCATGTAGTGAGAGTGAAGAAAAACAGGTTGCCTAAACAAGTGCTGTATATTTTTTTAAAAAAGAAAAAAGGAAAGAAAGAAAGAAAGAAAGAAAGAAAGAAAGAAAGAAAAGAAAGAAAGAAAGAAAGAAAGAAAGAAAGAAAGAAAAGGAAGGAAGGAAGGAAGGAAGGAAGGAAGGAAGGAAGGAAGGAAGGAAGGAAGGAAGGAAGGAAGGAAGAAATGAAAGAAGGCCTATACATATTGGTTCTATCATCTATCGAAGATTTATAGAAGGACATAGATAATAATTAAGTAGAATGAGAAGGCATGAATGAGCTATGATTGACATGGATGTAGGAAAAACTCGTATCAATGAGACCATAGAGCCACTGAAGTCGGTTTTGAAACACAGAAGAGTGTAGTCAGTGAGTACAATTATAGAGATAAGTAGGGATCATGGATTAGTAATATTCATTATATCATTATAGTAACTTAATGGCTGAGTACAAAGGATTAAGAAAATGTATAGAGTCAGTCAGACAAACAGAAAGAGAGATTTAGTCAATAAGTATGTATTAAGCATCCACTATGTGTCAAGCACTGTGCTAAGCATAGATACAAAGACAGTCTCTGCTCTCAAGGAGCTCACAATCTAATGGGGAAGACAACACATAAAAAAGAAGTTGAAAAAATGGGAAAGGTACCAAGGCAAGCATGATGAAGTCCATGAAAGTGTATTCAAGTGGGAAATGATGAGATGGCCTCCCTAGGGTGTCCCCCCCTTAAATGGAGGATCTGGGAGTTCTCCATTGTCTACCCTCTCCAATCAGAGGGAAGAGACCCCGGAGTCAGGGGGTACCGAGGAAGTGTATATTTCAGAGCTGATTTTGATTTTGCAGGGTGATGAGATTCTGTGTTGGTGATACTTGTTTTTACTTCACATCAGTTTTACGTGGATCCCTTGTGATCCCTGTCACAATCTGCAACCTAAGATTGAGAGTTAATTCTATTGGTGAGTTCTTTGGGAGATCAAATATCTCCACAAACTTTACTTATCCGTTTGAAACTGAAGGATTACAGAAACAAGCTTAGCATTCAGTCTTGGTCAGTTAAGTCATCATAAGAAGTTGCCTACAAAATGGATAACTCTGATTACATTAATTTGAAAAGTTTTTGCACAAAGCCAATGCAACCAAGATTAGAAGGAAAATAGAAAATTGAGAAAGAATTTTTACAACCAATCTCTCTGATAAGGGCCTCATTTCTAAAATATATAGAGAATTAAGACAAATTTATAAGAATACAAGTCATTCCCCAATCAATAAATGGTCAAAGGATATGAACAGGCAGTTCTCAGATGAAGAAATTAAAGCCATCTATAGTCATATGAAAAAATGCTCTAAATCACTATTGATTAGAGAAATGCAAATCAAAACAACTCTGAGGTACCATGTCACACCTATCAGATTGGCCAACATGACAAAACAGGAAAATGATAAATGTTGGAGAAGATGTGGGAAAACTGGAACACTAATACGTTGTTGGTGTAGTTGTGAAATGATCCAACCATTTTGGAGAGCAATTTGGAACTATGCCAAAAGAGCTATAAAAATGTACCCTTTGACCCAGCAATAGCACTTCTATGGCTATATTCCAGAGAGATCATACAAATGGGAAAAGGACCCATATGTGCAAAAATATTTATAGCAGCTCCTTCTGTGGTGGCAAAGAACTGGAAATTGAGAGGATGTACAGTGTCTGGCACATAGTAGGTGCTTAATAAATATTTATTGATTGCTTGATTTTAGGAAGAAAGTATCCTTTTTCCCCCTTATGCTTGTAGTGTGTATTGTCAGTTTGCTAGGGGTTTTTTTGTTGTTGTTGGGGTTTTTTGGCTAATATCCCCCCTTTCCCAAAAGTGTTGCATAAATAATTTTGTGCAGATGAGGCCTTTTTCTCTGTCTTTTACCTCCTTGAGGGTCCAAGTTCTGGGATTCCTGGGATAAATAGTATAATATACTCACTCTACCAGGAGTTGCCCCAGGTCATATAAGTAATGACCAGGAGAGCCAAGACAAATCTATGCTATATTATTTCTTTGTTTAATTGCTTATGAATTGCATTCTAGAAGTAAATTTTAAAGGATATGGCTTATACTATATACTTTCTAGCTCATTAGGATGAAATGCAAGTAAACAACTAGCTGATAAAGAATAAGGAAAAGTCTTGGTTGTTCATGGAGATTGTCTCAATAACAGTTGATGG
This sequence comes from Phascolarctos cinereus, assembly GCF_003287225.1. Classification (NCBI taxonomy): domain Eukaryota; kingdom Metazoa; phylum Chordata; class Mammalia; order Diprotodontia; family Phascolarctidae; genus Phascolarctos; species Phascolarctos cinereus. The sequence goes on from NW_027555847.1 coordinate 414,421,607, forward strand.
TGTTTTAAAATGATCAATCAATAAGACTTAAATTCCCAAATTCTGCATGGTAAAGTATTAATAACACATTTGGAAGAATGCTAGTAGGAATAGAAGATTTTGTTTAGTCTGGGCTTTAGGGTTTGCTTTAGGTTATACGTTGACTACAGGGCAACCAATGTTCCAAGGTCTGGTCATCAGTCAACAAGCATTTCATAAATGCTTTATACATACACAACACACACACACACACACACATACACATGTGTGTGTGTGTGTGTGTGTGTGTATATATATATATACACACATACACACATATGCACACATATATACATATACATATATAATATTATATATAAAAATATGTAATAATATTAAGTCAGTCAATGAGAAATTATTAAGCAACTACACCAGAGATGTAAAATTGTGGCCAGCTACATTGTCCTGCAATATCCCCAGTGTAGCCAAAACCAGATTAAAATATAATTGAGAAATACTTAACAATATAAATAAAAAATTAAATAGAATATGGATAATGCTAAAATATAGTTTTCTAATTGCAGGATCATTACATATGGTTTAATGGCCCTCATTTCTATTTGAGCTTGACTCCATTGATTTACAATGTGCCAGATATTGTGCTGAGCACTGGGAAACGAATAAAGAGAAAAGACCAGTTTTTGCATTTTAAGAAAATCTGATTCCATCATAACAACCCACAAATCTTTATGATAAATGGTAGGGTTTAAGGTCTGTTTTTTCAGGGTCATTGTGGCTAGAAATAGGTAAATGTAATTTGCCTGAACTTTTTTCAAGCTCAAGCCTGTAAAGACCCCAATTGCAAATCTCAAAACCCAGGTGCATATTTTCATTTGTGCTTTGAATAATGATATCTTCTCATACAACATCAAACAGAATTATGAAAAGCAATTGCTTGTGGGGATTTTCACTTTGCATTAGCAAAAACAATTCATTCAAATGCTACACCCTTTTAACAATTTGTCATTATACAATCCAAATACTTCCCCCATATTTATAATATAATCAGAAATCTATAATCTCATTCTTGAAGCACATGATAATGAAGGCATAACAATTCTCAAATGCGGGTAGCATCAAGGTTAATGTAGTGATTATATTCTCAATTAATAGTATATGTATCTTTTATCTTACACAGCAAAAAAATATATTTGATTTAAATAATTTGTGTAGTTCTTTCCAAATCAGGAAAGAACCATGAGCAGAGTAAACATTAACTGAAGAGCCAGAGGTGAAAGATAAATAATCATAAAAATGAACATGAAAACACAAAAAAATGACCAAAAAATGACTCACGTTACTTATAATCCTCAGAGCTGCCTACTCGTGCCTTTCATACTACCACATTCTCTGGGGTTCTTCTGACATTTTGGACATACCTGGTGAAAGCAAGCTTTTTCTATGGACTATGGGCGGGAATAGCAACTATATGTCTCAGATTATTGAAGGAATTCTGGTTTAAAGAAAAGAAACTATACTTTTTTGAGTATATGTAAAATGTCTATCTTTTGTTCGACCCTGTACTTCGAAAATTTGGGGCTCAAAAGACATGGTTATTTTGGTAGTCTTTGAGAACGAATGATTAACAACAATAATAACAACAATCAGAAAACATGATCTTTGGAGATTTTGGCTAAAATGGGCTCCCATTTTAAAGGTGGCTGGTGATACAGTGGATAGAACCCAAGCCTAGGGTCTGGAAAATCTCCATTCAAATCCAGCCTCAAACACTTCCCAGGTGTATGGCCCTAGGCAAGTCATGGAATCTGTTTCCTTCAGTTTCCTCAACTGTAAAGTAGGGATAGTAATAGTGCCTACAACCCAGGATTGTTGCAAAAATCAAATGAGATAATATTTATAAAGCTCCTGGCACCTAGCAGGTGCATAATAAATGTTTATTCCAGTCACAGGACCACCTTCTGATCCAGTAGACACATATAAACACAACTGAAGTGAGAGAGTATATTTTTGCCTTTCTTGTCCCATTGCTTAGCACAGTTCCTGGCACAAAGTAAGCACTTGATAAATGCTTGTTGACTGATTGAACATACCACAGCCTTCCTGAGGTCCTCTTCTTTCCTGTTCATTGTCCACCAACTACCAACATCAGTTTCCTGAAGCACCAATCTGAGCCTTGTCATTTCCCTGCTCAAAAACATATTACATAGGGAACTGAGCCAAATTTAAAAAAAAAATAAGAGCCATTCTCCAGTTAATAAATGGTCAAAGGACATGAATAGGCAGTTTTTGAAGAAGAAATCAAAGCTCTCAGTAGTCTCATGAAAAAATACTCTAGATCAGTATGGATTAGAGAAATGCAAAATAAAACAACTCTGAGATGCCATCTCATACCTATCAGATTAGCTACCATTACAGAACAGAAAAACTATATATGCTGAAAGGGATATAGAAACATTGAGACACTAATGCATTGTTGGTGAAATTGTGAACTAGTCTAACCATTTTGGAGAACAATTTGGAACTAGACTGAAAGAGCTATAAAACTTTTAGCCAGCAATAACACTACTACATCTATATCCCAAAAAGGTCAGAGGAAAGAGAAAAGGACCTATTTATAGCAGCTCTTTTTGTGGTGGCAAAGAATTGGAAATCATGCTTTCAAAAAAACCTGGAAAGACTTACATGAGCTCATGCAAAGCAAAGTGAGCAGAACGAGAACATTGTACAAAGTAACTAATATTGCAAGGATGATTATCCATGAAAGACTTAGCTACTCTGACCAAGACAATGATGCAAGACAACTCCAAAGGATCCATGATGAAAAATGCTATCCACCTCCAGAGAGAGAAGTGAACTCTGAATGCAGATTGAAGCTTGCTTTTTAAAAAACATTCTCTATTTTTCTTGGGATTTTTTGTCTGTGTTTTCTTTTGCAATATGACTAATATGAAAGTATGTTTTGCATGACTTCACATACACAATCTATATCACATTGCTTGCTTTCTCAAGGAAGGGGAGGGGTAAGAGGGAGAGAGAGAATATGGAACCCAAAATGTTTGAAAATGATTGTTTAGGGGCAGTTAGGTGGCGCAGTGGATAGAACACCAGCCCTGAAGTCAGGAGGACCTGAGTTCAAATCTGGCCTCAGACCAAACACTTGACACTTACTAGCTGTGTGACCCTGGGCAAGTCACTTAACCCCAATCGCCTAAAAAAAATGATTATGTAAAATATTTTATGTGTAATTGGGAAATATTTAATGAAATAACAATAAATAAAAAGAAGAGCAAAAAAATATTACGTGTAGAATAAAATACAAATTTGTTAGTCTGCCATTTAAGACCCTGAGCAATTTGACTACCTTTCCACTCATATTTCCCAGTACCCCCTCATACTACATTCCAGACAAATTGGATTGTTGATTGTTTCCTGAATTAGGTACTCTATCTCCCATATTTGTGCCTCCATACAACCTATCCCCCATTGATGGGGGCGGGGCCCAAGCCAAGATCTTCGCCCTTTGTCCCAAAGGGAATCTGACTCACAGGCCCCAGACCCTCATCTCCCTTTGAAAGCCTTAGGCTCCCTTTTGTCTATAGGTCCCAGAAAGGCCTTCTCTGGTCTCAAACTGTTCCTTATCGACTTCCTTTATCTCCTTTTGAAAGTCCTAGCCCCACCTTGATTTTGTGCAGATGCCTTTCAAACTTCTGCCTTCCTGTTCCCTCCATTATCTATTCCCATTGTCTATTCAATCTGTCTGACCTCCCCAATTAGAATTCTTACCTAGACCCTTTCCCCAACCCCCTTCTCTGGCCACCCAAAGTTACTTTAGTATTTAAGATCCACCTTGGCCCTCATTCAGATGCTGAGAATCTCAGGTCCACAAGGCTGAGAACCTCTCATGCCCGTTCATCTTTACGGGCATCACCTAGCTGAGAATCTCAGGCCCACAATTCTGAGAACCTCTCATGCCCGCTCTTCTTTACCGGTGTCACCTAACCGAGAATCTCTCGTGCCCCAAAGGCTGAGCCTTTCTCATGCCCGCCTGTCCTTATGGGTGTCACCTGGCCGATGTGATTTATCACTAATAAACTTTTCCTCTGGCTGAAGAAGATTTGAGTTGAATTCATTCAGCAGGGCCCAGTACCACGATCTTGGGGTCCCAGCACCCCAAAACCCCTAGACCTCTTCACCATGACTGGAATCCTACCCCCGAAGTTCTCCTCACTTTTATGGGTCAAAATCATTGTCTGTCTTCAAGGGTCCATTTAGCTGCTACTTACTTGATGAAGCCACCTTTGAACTCCTCAATTGTTAAAAGTCTCTCCTTTCTCAAAGTACTTCATGTTATACTTATCTATATGTATGCTGCGTTCCCCACCCTTACGAGATTGGGAGCATCTTGAGGGGGAGGGACTTTCATTTTGGTCTTTTTATTCCTACTCCCACTCCAATATGCCTGGTTTTTAGGACATACCTCGCACTTGCAATGTCATACCTTTCGTTTAGGACAATCTGGAGTCTGTGAAGTTTTTTTTAATCTTTTTGTAAACAGAGGTCTGGCATGGACTGGTGCTTTTCACCGAGAGAATGTGAGAAAACCATTTGGTAGTGGTAGTGTCTTGGAGAGACTAGAGTATATGTAGATATTCTATAACTGGTTCCAGTTAGCTAACCATAAGATGAAGAGAAGTTTCTTTGGCTTAGGAATTATTCAAAAAGTTCTGTCATTAGCTTTGACCTCCTCCTTTTCACCGCGGTGTTCTTGAGGGAGTTTGATGTCTAGTAAAGAGTGTGGAGCCTACAACTTTTGTGAGTTCAAAAGCTCCTGAGTTCTCTTCAACATCTCCTCATTCCAGGGTTTGGATTTACAGCCAGTGCTGCATTAATACCTAAAGAAGCCATGAGTAGCATTTGGAGGGGTACACTAATTCAATGGTAACTGAGACAAAGACTCATCCTGCAGTGGTGTTGCCTCTGAATGTGAACTTGGTAGAATCAAATACTGTGTAGGAACTGAATCAAGTTGAGCCAATTCTCAAAGACAGAGGTGATGTGGGGGAGAGTATACTCCTGAGGTAGAGGAGAAAGGAGGGATATTTATACTTTGTTCTTACTATATCTTTGAAGAGGTTATCACTTTGTAAAAGCTACTCAGTGTTAAATGGTTAAATGGAAATGAGGTACTAATCACTGGTCCTTAATAAATGGGAGAAATGCAATGTTGGAGCTGATAGCAGAAAAGGAGAGACACTCTCCCCACAAACCCTCAGGGTATCCTGAAATCTGAGAGGTGATTTATCAGGCCTGGCTCTGGGAGAGAGGACCAGAGCATAAACACTACATTTCGATAACTGCAGTTAAATATAATCAGTTTCCTTTATATTCATATTTATTTTCAGCATTTAAAAAATATTAACCTGAGAAGAAGAAGAAGAAAAAAAACATAGTCTTCACCAAACTTCCAAAAGGATCCATGGCACACACACAAAAAGTTACGAACCTTTGATTCAGGAGATACTTAACAAATCCCTACTAAATTAAATTGCTGTCTTGGTGTAGTTTAAACAAGCAAAGACTTTGGACATTGATTCTCATCTTAGATCAGCCACTCCTCAGAGTTCTTAAGGCAAGTCACTCAGGTCAGGCCACATTGTCTTCATCTGTGAAATGAGGGGTTTGCACAAAATGATCTCTGAGGTCTTTTTTAGCTCTGGAACTATAATTCTATGAGCTATCTATGAGCTCAATAGCTTCACATTCTATGAGAAAGTTGAACTAGGTAATCTCTAAAGTCACTTCCAGCTCTAATTCCATAATCCCCAAATTTGAACTAGCTGAAGGCATCCACTAGCAGGTCGCTAGCAATACAGCAATTGACTATACTACAGGCCTGGGGTCTCTTTTAAGATCCTCTAGTTTGAATTTCGTTTCATGCAGCTCAGATGCCAAGAGACTGCTGTGAGCAAGCCTACATTTTGAAAGAATTTCAAATCTGCCTCCCCCACCCCCAGTAAAGGGCAAAATGTCACGTGGTTCTCAAAGGTGAAGTTACAATGATATTAATAGATGGGATACGTCCCTTAAAAGAAGCTTTACAACATCTCTGTGCATCTTTGCCCTCCAGGAATATAACACACAGCAATCTGCCTAATGCGTACTTAAATTTTGGGAATAAGCCCTGACAAGCGCTGGCTCCTGCTAATCATAATCCTGTATGTTTTTCTCACTTTGTCTAAGTGTCTGGATGTCCTGTTGTGACTGTATTACCTCTCCCTCCTATTGTTCTTCTTCTACAGCTTTCTTCTTCATGAGTCCCTTTTTTTCCATTATCCTCTCACCAAAATTCACCTCAGTTGAATTTCCTCTTGGTAGGTCACCTGCCGGTTCCCAGGGCAGCTGCTGACTTATTTAAATAGCCCCAGGGGATTCAGGAGCAAAGCAGGAGGAGCTTATTTCTTCACCCTCCATCCAGAAACATTTCCAAGCCCCCAAAGGCTAATTTGATCAATTCCCCATCTCAGCTACCAGCAGATACCTTAGACATTTTTAAGTCTTAGGAGAAGAGCTAATCTGACCCTGGAAACAACAGAATTATGTTCAAATGTTCCTATGTTCAGACTGTTGTGAGACTGGGCACAGGTACAGCATAACCTTGGGCTTCAGAAAACTCTAGGCATGAACGTTGTCAGATTCAAAGGCTTAATAACTGAGAAACCACTTTTTCACTTGTTTTATAGTTGATGATTATTTCTTTTTTTTAATTTTTTTCCTTTGGTGAGGCAACTGGGGTTAAATGACTTGCCCAAGGTCAAACACCTAGTGTCAAGTGTCTGAAGCTGGATTTGAACTCAGGTCCTCCTGACTCCAAGGCCAGTGCTCTATCCATCACACAACTTAACTGGCCCCTATTACTTCTTTTAAAAAAAAAAATCTTTATTCAAAATTTCACATTGAATATCAAAACATTTAAACTTGATTGGTAAGTATTTACATTTCAATTAGTTCATTTCAATGTATAAAGTATCATAACACTATTTCAATCACTCCCTCTAAATCCCCACTAGATTTCTCTATCCTTTAATTCCCATTTACTTTTCCCTGAATGAACATAGTTAATCTATCTCACTCTATTCTTCTGGTACTACTGTTTTTGTTTTGTATTATTTGATTTTTCAAAATTCTTTCCAGATATCTATGTATTTTTCATATTTATCTGTCCTAATTACTTTACTTCTTATTAAGAAAAATATAGGCTCACTTTCATTCACTCATTGAGTACCCATGAGCACACACGTACGTCATCACATATTGGGAATTGAGACCTTGGGAAAGGAAAGCTGAAATTGTTGGTAGACAGAACTAAGCAGTTCAGCTTTGATAAAATAACCAGGGAGAAATTTCCATTAGGAGAGATGATATTCACAAACTATTGAGAAATTTCACCCATCTCAAAGAACGGAGAATTAACAATAAAGAGCTGTTTAGGCTTTCTAACAAAGAATCCTACACTCATTACATACTCATGGACATATAATTATGTTCCTCTACTAAGACAGAATGGTGCCTATTCACTATATTATTTTTGTGATTTCATTAGATTTCATTTTTATAGATGCTAAGGAATTATGGGGTAAAAGGAGACAAATGTATGTTCTACTATAATTAGAACCAACAATTGTCAAAATCATGAAGTGAGCAAAGTTTCTGCTAGTACATCTCCCTTCTTTTGACAGCTTCCACTTCCTTTTGAAAGTGTTCCTACCACACCTCATCTCTAACTACTAGCTCCCATCTCCCACCCCGACACCCAGATTCTTCATCCTGACCCCCCACAGCCTAATGCTTCCTATTAAGGCATCCAACACAAGCTAAAACACTGTATTCCACCATTACCACTGGCATCACTCCATTCCCCATTCTCTCTCTCTCACTTCTTCAGGGCATAGCTCAGGAGGGTGATAAAGGGTTAATCAAATGAGGTAATCCCTATGACTGTATTAGCTAGTAAATTTGTCACACACACACGCACACACACATGCCCAAATAATGTGATTCATTTTAAACTATGTGTTTCAGAGCAGGTGGGGGGAGGTATTTTTTGTGGTCAACCAAGCTTTTAGTGCCCCTCAGCAGCTGTCTTCTCTGCCTATAGATATGAATGACCTTGAGCAGCATACCTATTAATAGAAAGGCCTCTACACAATGTGGGCATTCAAGAAATGTTATTTGTCTGATTGAATAGAGCTTTGAAATTCAAGCATCGCTTACACAAGTCCAGAAATCAAAGCAATTGGTATACAGGTCTTCATATAAATTAGAATGCTCCAAAAATTTAGTAAGCTTTTTGGAAAAATAGATATGAATACTAGACTGATCTGAATACAGGTCATCACCGTATATAGGTCACACCCTTTAAATGAGTTTCTAGGTTCACAGAATTTAGATCTGGGAGAAAGCTACCTCAGTGACCATCTAGTCAAAGCCATATCTATAAAGTACTCCCCTCTACAACCCACTAGTGGTCATCTGTCTTTTGCTCAATAGCTTCCAACATGGAGGGACACAATACTTCCTAAGGTAGCCCATTCCACTCTTAGATAATCTGATTATTGGACAGGTGGAGGGTTTTTTTTTCCTATTTCAAATTGAAATCTTTCTCTTTTCAATTTCCACCCATTGCTATTAGTGCATCCCTCTGGGATCAAGCAGAATAAGTTTGATTCCCCTTCACATGAGAACCCTTCAAATACTTTAAGGCAATTACCACATCCTGCTTAAATTTTCTCTTCCTCAAGCCAAGCACAATTGAATTTCTTATAACATGATTTCCTAGCTCCTCACCATTCTGGTTGCCATCCTCTGAAAACTATCCAGCTTATCAGTGTCCTTCCTTCCTAAAATGTAATACCCAGAAAGGAATATAGTACTACAGGAAAAAGAAAGCCTAAAGTCACACAGGTAGTAAAGTAGTAGAGATAGGATTCAAATCCAAATCTGACTCACTTTGTAAGAAGAGGGTAAGAATTCTGCTGCTACAAAAACACTACCCCAGATAAAACTCAAACCCATAATTTCTATTTAAGGAAATCAGGCTTTCTTTTTCCTAGTAAGCTAATAATAATGACTAACATTTATTAGAGTACTTCAAGATTTATGATATGTCTTACAAATTTTATGCCATTTTATCCTCATAATAGCCTTGGGATGTAGGTACTATTATTGCCCTCATTTTACAGATCAAAAAACTGAGATAGACAAAGGTTTATTGACTTGCCCACAGTTACATAACCAATAAGTGTCTCAAGCTACATTTGAACTAATGGTTTCCTAACTTCAAGTCCAGCACTTCCTGACTGGAATACTAACTCTCAAACTATTATGCTCTCAGAAATATTTCAATAAATTAATCAACATACTAAATTTTTTTCAATAAAATCATTAAATGGATTCTAAAATTTTGAAAAGGATGTAGGATGTTTGTAGTTAATGATAAAAATCAATCAACAAATAGTATTGGGGTCCCTACTACATGCAAATTACTGTGCTAGTTGTAGTGGGATTCTTTTTTTCTCACACTCTACTTCTGACTCTCCAAATATTCTCCACCATGCCATGTTGAAAGCATATTATACCTTCTAAAGTCCCTTCTTCTGATCAATTGATTTTTCCTAGAGGCTCCATTTTAAGGAATGTGCCAAGTCCAAGCATGTCTTCATTCCTCACTGAATTCAACCCCTTACTCTCCAGACTTTCCTCTGCCGTGTCCTCATGTGAATAGTTCCTTGCCTCCACCAGTTTTTCAACTATTTCCTCCTCTCCTCCTCCTCCTCCTCTTCTTCTTCTTCTTCTTCTTCTTCTTCTTCTTTCTTCTTCTTCTTCTTCTTCTTCTTCTTCTCTCTCTTCTCTCTCTCTCTCTCTCTCTCTCTCTCTCTCTCTCTCTCTCTCTCTCTCCCTTTCATTCTCTCTTATAGTGTTGTCTTCCTCAGTTACAATGCAAGCTCCCTAAGGAGGGGACCATCTTTCTGCTTCTGTTTGTATTCCAAGCACTTAGCACAACAGCTAGCATTTAATAAATACTCATTAATTTGAGTTGTTAATATGAAAATTTAAATAATGATATAATAATGAAATAAGACAACAATATAAAAGACTTATGATTCATTGGAAAATTAGGGGCACAGCCAAATTAATTGTGTATGAGGGGTGCCATAAGCTCAAAAGAAAGTAAAATCATTTGTTGATAAAGTATAATGGAAAGGATTCATAGAAGTAATGAGAATTGAGCTGGAGATTGAGGCAGAAAGGCTGGAAAACTGGTACTAAGCAATTAACAAACATCTGAGGACCTACTATGTGCCAGTCACTGTTTTAAGAACTGAAAATACAGAAGAGGCAATGAACAGTCTCTGCTCTCAAGGAGCATACAATTTAATGGAGGGAGGACAATATGTGAACAAATATACATGGAGCAAACTATATACAGGACAAATAGGAAATGGTTAACAGAGGGAAGGCACTGGAATTAAGAGGGGTTGGGGAAGTTATGAAACATTATCAAAGTACAGAGTATCTAAAGTATATATGAAAATATAAAAGTAAAAACTTATTCCAAGAGGCTAATTTGTTTGGAGTAGATAAGTCATGTCATATGGGGGGGGGGGTAATTACCTAGGGTAGTATTATAAGTCTGAATTGTCTAAATCCCTGGAAATTTGGTCTCACCAAAAGGGTATGTTTCTTGCTTTGCCTAAGGTAGTACTATAAGTCTAGAAAATTGTTGTCTATATAGGTCTCTGAGATGTTGAGACTTATTGGGAAAAGGGGGAAAAAGTTTTCTGGACTTTCTATGGGCTCAAATACAAATCTTTTCTACTTTTGTTGAGTTAAGTAAAACCTGGCACGTATTTGATGTTTTGTTAGCCTGAATGCTTGCATGGGATCCAAAGTTCCTTTTGCTTCAGTTGTGGAGACCTAAACATTAGCCATACTTTTATTTGCCCCAGGGAAAAAACTGCATGAGGGTCATGAACCAAAGAGTGCTTCATTTGAGGAGCCTCCAAGATTAAATTCAGCCATGTAAACACAGGGCTTCCATTCTGGGCCAAGGAGTACAGCTAGAAATGAGGATTTGTGTATTATTGAAGTTTTGTTAATGAAGGAGCTTGCTCCTAGAATGACAAGCAATAGACAACCACAATAAATTATTAAACAGAGAAATGATAAGATAAAATATTGTCCTAAAAAACTTCCTGGAATCTATATTCAAGATGAACTGGAACATGAAGAAGTTGAAAGCACAGCATTAATTAGGAAACTGTTGAAGCAAACCAGACATGAAGGGATGAGGGCCCTGATTAATGCTCTTTGCTTTTGTACATGTCTGTAATACCCTCTTTCACTTCTACCTCATAGCATCTGCAGCTTCCTCCAAAACACAACTCAAGTACCATTGACTACAAGAGGCCCTTCCTGATTCCCCAATTCTTAACACACTCTCTCACTGAAATTACTTTGTATTATTCTATATATATTTTGTATTTATTTACCTTGTACATCTTTTATTCTCCCAGTAGAATATAAGTTACTTGAAGGCGAGGACAGTTTTGCTTTGTTTCGTTTTTTCAATTTTGTATCCTCAACATTTTGCAAATAGTAATTACTTAATGTGAATAGAATGGAATAGAATAGGATGGGATGGGATAGGATAGGATAGGATAGGATAGGATAGGATAGGATAGGATAGGATAGGATAGGATAGGATAGGATAGGATAGGATAGGATAGCATAGGATAGGAGAGGACAGGACAGGACAGGACAGAAGAGATTGTGCTGATTGTTGAAACAGAGAAAAGAAGTCAGCTCCAAGAGATAATTCAGAAGACTCAGCTGGATTTGATAACTTTATTTAAGGAATGAAAAGTAAAGGATCAAAGGTTCTGAGTTAAGGGAAATAGAAAGGGTATGCCATACTTAACAATGGGAATTTAGAAGGGTTGCATTATTGGAGGGAGAGAAGGGTTAGATTTAATTCATAAATTGTTACATTTGAATAATGTGAAGACCATTTTCTTTAAATAAGATAGGAATAAAGAAGTCTAAATAGACATAATACATTCTGTTTTCTTGATTAGTGATACCTTGTTAAAATGTTCTATTAAAATATTCATTGAAATATACATATTTACATATATATGTATAGGTCAGACCTTTTTTCAACATAATTCAAATGAATGTCCAAATTGATTCACTTTATTAGAATTTCATCATGTTGAATATTATTAAAAATGGGGAGGCAACTGTCTTGGGCTTAGAATTTTTTTCTGTATACAGAGTATAAAATATCCCTATATGGAATGTGGTAACTGACCTGTGTATTATGCCTGTTCTAGTTTTTTTCTATATAGATTTATTCCTTTAAAAATTTTGGTGCATTTTTTATTTAAGTTCTTTTGGGATATACTCACATCCTCCACCCAGAGAACTGAATCCTTTCTTGTAACAAAGAAAAGTGGTTAAGCAAAAACAACTGATACAGAACTCATCTCACAAAGTATGCAACATTCTGCCCTCGAAGCAGTGCATTCCCTTCCTTGAAGGGAATATATAGATTTATTAATGGAAGGGGAAAAAAAACTTTCCTATGTTAAAGTCTATTTTCAGTTCCTGTCTGTATACCTATTTTTTCAATTAAATTCACAAAAACTAGAAGTGCTTCTTACAGTGTTTAATTTCTATCTGCATCTGGGTGATCAGTTAGTAAATAATGTCATTTCGATGCAGAACTCACTTTGGTGAACTATATGTTTTTATAGCATCTTCAACCTGGAATTTTTATTTAAGAGACAGTAAATATATCATGTTTAAATGTATTGATCTTCACTGTGTTCCATGATAATGCTATTAAACACTGAAATGGGTTACTCAGGTTTTTAAAGTAGGCTACCGCTTCAACTGATATGTGAGGTTCTGCCTGAGGCAAAAAGATATATATTAGATGATCTCTGAGTTCCCTTCCAATTCTATTATGCCATAAATCTATAATATTCTTTGTGATGTGTTTAGCACCTAAACTCTAGGGAACCAGGTAGCCAGTAGAACAGAATAAAATTAATTATGAAAAAAATATGTTTCTACTATGTGAACACTCAATAAAATAAACTGTCAGAATCTGCAATGTCCTATCTACTGGAATTTCCACCTATCTACACAGTGATCTTTGGTGTTTAAAATTATGGTCATGAGGCACCATAAAATGCTTCTTGAATCATCCAAGAAAGATAATTGCATTCAATATAGTTTGTATTTTTGATTTTGTTCCTTAGAAAATTGCTAATCAGTGCTTTGTGCTTATTAATTATCTTTTTTAAGCAGAATTTTTTGTTAACTAGAATACCTTATTAATCAACTATGCCAAAAAAGAAAGGTTATTGTATATGAATTTCCAAAGATATACAGTAAAGGAATGATTTGAATAATCCTATCTCTAAAGTCCAATGGGAAAATCAATTCTATAAAAATGGGGATGGATTTTCTTGCCAGAGTTCTTACTCATCTGTCATAAGAAATACAAAGAGAATGAATCTGGGACAGCATACGGGGTGGGATATTGATTCTTTTTTCCAGTCCTGGCTAGGACCCAAAATTTAAATACATTTTTAAAGGCTTTTGATTCTTACATTTTAGAATCACAGAAAGGTTTGATTCCAATTGGGTTCTAAAACTAGATGGTTAGTTTTTCCAATCATTTAAAATAGTCTAAAAATTTTTTTCTGAAACATGCACAACTTTTTCTCTTATGAAGATAAAATTGTAGCCAAAGAGTTGGTTTTTTTTCTCAAAAGTTTCATGTATTTGAAAAGAGAATCTAATTATGAAAAAGCTTCTTCAACCACAGAGTGATGGTTGCAACTGTGACATTGTAATTGGCTTTTCAGATATGCAACAGTGCATCCTAATGTTCGACAGAGCTTTTCTAGTAAATGAAGTTGCCAATGTTGGGTGGGAGGGGAGGCAGGAGAAATTCACTATTAGCTCTTGGACCTTGGAATCAACATTCACTGACATGAAAAAGAAATATAAACATTAAAATGCAAAAGGGGAGAAATATACAGATTATCTCAATAATATAGTCACATATACATTTAGTAGGGGTGAGATTAATGCTTTAAGAAGTTAGCTTTTGGTATTTCCTGCTGTCTTTAAAATTTCCAGTTAAAAATTCCCTAAAAACACTATCTCCTTTTTCAAATTAGAGACTGAGCTTTGTCTTCCTGCAAGAAAAAGGAATATGCCACTTTGACAGACAGGAAACTGAGGCTAAGAATAGCTCTTGTTGTGATGTTGTCTGTGAAGCTGAAAATGCTTTCCTTTTTTTGCTTCAGATTCTCTTTAAAAGGAAAATAGAGTGTGAAATAAAGGGTGAGAAAACAAACCCTCTATAAGAGAGCAGAATACAAAAAGATATCTCTTCAACTTTTTAAGAGTAAATAAAATTAAGTGTCAGGGGACATTTTAGTAAATTCTCTTTTTTCCCTGCAGAAACAGCAAATGTAGCCCACATATCATATAGAATGAAGCTTCCCAAAATAAGTAAATATAACATCTTTCTCCTCAGTGGTCAGGTCATCTTCCTTTATCTAGATAGCATTTGCTATGAAAGTAGATATTTACCTGCCATTTTAACAGGAGCAAAATGGACCACTGTGCTCTCTGAGTGCAAGTGAGTTACTGGATCAGGCAAAGGGGAAGAGACAGGAAATCCAAGAAGAATGTACCACTATGAACTTGATTTTCATTTGTAGTTTTGCGTATGCATGTACACTATGTAAGGAGCAAAACACTGCATGATGACCATAATTTCTACTTCATTTTGAATTTCTGCTTTCTGTTTTATAGTCTCTAGTTTCTCAACTGTCTGGCAAGATACAAGGTTAATGTGATAAAATTGGAAATTCATATTCTATTTCAAAACCATTGTGGTAGAATAATATTTAATAAATGATGAAACTTTAAATTGTATGTTAACTTTATCAAAAGTGACAAAGTAGCAGATGTACATCTGCAGATGCCACTATGAAGCAAGGCAAGGACCTCATTAAAAACCCAGAAACTATATAAGTGATTCCACAATTGTGTAAAATTTAATAGAGAAAGCTTATAAACAGACTGGTGTAACTAATGTTACACAAATTAATTTCAGAGTCCTTTAACATCAAAGAAGTCATGAAAAACATGTCCAAAAGCAAGAATATGTTATGCCATCTGGGATACAGATTTTTCAGTCACAAATCAATTGGTATTGTGAATAAATCTTTTCAGTGGCTAGAATCTGATATGGTTGATTAACAACAAAATATGAAACAAGAGTCATGCATGTAGTACAAGATCAAGACCCCCTTAACAATTCTGGCAACTCTGAGAAATATGTACCTGGAAAAAAGATTATATAAATGACTTGCAAGAATTTGCCTACAGCTATAAACTTTGCATATTATTTTCATTTCTATTAACACATTATTTTTAGAAGCTACTTACTCATCATTAACCCCAACTTTTGAAGAAAAAAATAAATTTCTGTTCTTTTAGTTTAAGGATTTAGTGGTAGGGAGAACACTGGAGACCCCTTGTTAGGGTGCAAACTTTTGGAAATTTGTAAAGCAAACACAAGAATTTTTTTTAAAAAATCCTTGCCTTCAGAGTGCTTCCATTCTACTGCAGTGAGATAGCTTTAAATCTTACAAATAGATACAAAATAATTTTAGGAGGGAAAGTATTAATAAATGGAGGGCTTAGTGTAGGAAGTAACACCTGAGCTGAGCCTTGAAAGAAGCTAGTGATTCTAAAAGACTGAGCCAAGGAGAGCGCATATTCTAGGCCAGGCAGCTAGCCTGAGCAAAGGCACAGAGATGGGAAATTATATACTGAGTTCAGGGAAGAGCTAGAAGGTCATTTGGGTTGGAATATGGAGCCCTCTTCCATCTATTTCAGATGAGTGAAATTGATTTCACACCTACGTCTCCTATGCCTTCTTCTATGTGAATATTCTTACACAAGTCATCTATAAAAAATAGTAAGTCTAATACCTTCTTCCTCTTTTCTTCAGCAGTGTATTCTTCCTTTTATCTGCCCTTAATTTTCTCCTCTGCAAACCCCAAGAATGGAACCAATCAAACCCAAGAACCTCTATGATTTTATTTTAATTCTACCCTTTGGAGACATTGAGGTTCTAAAGAGATACTTGTTTCTTCTCCCTATGTTGAAAGTGTCCAACACCAATTTATCAAAAGTGTGACACGAAGTGCCAGTACCATGAATTACTTGGGTCCAGTCAGGAGTGATGCACAATACATGACATTGATCATAAAGGAAGGTGTATTTATCTAGAGCCAGATATGGTGCTGGGCAAGAATGATGGGAGCTGTTTGCCTGGGGCTGGTCCCTCAAAGCCAGATTGTGGCTCCCCTTGGGCAGATTCAGGTGGCCTCCTCCCATTCCATTACAGAGTCAGCCTGTCAGATCAAGCTGGCTGGTCTGCTCTGGCTAAAGCTGTCTAAAGAGTGGACAAAACCATGTTTATATACACACAGAATTTTTAGATGTCTGTAGCTATGTGCAAGGAGAGGGATTGGATGTTGGATCTGGAGGGAACACAGAGTAAAGTCAAGCAGTGCCTCCCTGTCTCCTCAACTTATCTATACAAAACTTATGCCTAGAGGGTATAATCACTGGGTGTGACTATTACTATGTCAAACTTATCTAAGTTATTTTGCTAAGGGGGGGGTAGCCTTGCAGTTACTTTCACACATAATATGGGAGCTCTAGAAATTTAATTAAGTTGTCATGGGGCAATGCTCTCTGTTTCCAGGCTGTATCAATGTTTTCTTCCTCACACCTAATTGTCAACTCTTTTAGTGAGAGGGGGTCATAAGTTTCACAAGAGGTAACATTACGTCATCATATTCTGTCTTCCAATTCCTTAAATAAAT
This sequence comes from Phascolarctos cinereus, assembly GCF_003287225.1. Lineage (NCBI taxonomy): Eukaryota > Metazoa > Chordata > Mammalia > Diprotodontia > Phascolarctidae > Phascolarctos > Phascolarctos cinereus. Next base: position 414,438,574 of record NW_027555847.1, read on the forward strand.
TTACCTTTCTAGGTTTCTTCTGTATTTCCAAGTTCCTACTCAGCTCTAGTATTTTCATCAGAAATAGTTAAAAGTCTTCTATTCAATCAATTCCCAAATATTTCCTACACATAATAATATTCAGGCTTGCAGAATAAATTATTCTTGACTATAAGACTATATCTTTTGCCTTCTGGAATAGTACATTTCAAGATTTCTTCTGCCTTTTAATAGAAGTTTTCACGTCTTATGAAATCTTGATTGCAGTTACTTGAATTGCTTCTCTTTGAATGCTTGCAGTATTTTTTCCCCTGGATTTTGTCTATGACATTCCCAGGAATTTCCTTCTAGGGTTTTTTTTTCAAGAGATGATTGACAGATTCTTTCTATCCTCACTTTGCCCTATGGTTCTAATAGATCTGGGGAGTTTTCATTTGTTTTTTAAAATGATGTCCAGGTGGGATGATGTAGGACATAGAGGATCTCAGATCCACGTCAAACGCTCCATTAGGACATAGAAATTCATTACCCTACTAGGCAATAAAAAGAAGTACCTTTAGATTCCCTACCCAACCCACACATTCAGAAAAGGACCTTCAGAGTCCTTCATAGTTCTAGTAATAGACAACCTAGGATAGATCGAGAGGGAAGCACAGAGAGCACAGCACAGACAGCCATTCTGGAACCATTTGATAAATTCCAACATTGCCTTCTCCCAAGCCTATCCAAGCCTAACCCTTCTTTGAGGCTGTAGCTAGAAGGGAGTAACTCTGAAGTATTCTGGGCCATCTGGTGTCCCAGCATCAAAAAGCCCAGTCCAAGCTTTTCCTAAATCAAAGCAATCTAGAGGAAAGGAGAGCAGTCTCCTGTGGGGCCTAATGCAGCTTTTCAGAAAAACAGAGGCTATCACTGTCCCAACAGCCTCCAACCAGGCCCTAACCTAGCAAAAAGAGTAGCAGAGAAAGGTCTTAGAGTCCAATGATAAGAAGGATCCCCAAGGTGAACCCCAAACCAGAGTATCTTTGGAGACCCTTATAGGAGTTAAATAGACTCTGCCCGTACCATAGAGCTGTGGAGTTTGACCCAAGTATAACCCTACACCATCCCATGAACAAACCAAGAAAATTTCAACCATTAAAAAACTCTTGTTTTGAGAGTTGTCCTGGGGGTAAACCCCAAGTAGGATAGCAACCCTACAACAAATCTAGGTAAAGCCTCAGAGAAAATAGTATCCTGGAAACAAGGACTGCAGGAATACTTGGAGGAAATGAAATAAGAGACAGAATGGAAAAGTTGAAAAGGAAAATTGAGACATTAGAACAGATGATGGAAAAACCTCACTCAAGGGGCAGCTAGGTGGTGCAGTGGATAGAGCCTTGGAGTCAGAAGGACCTGAGTTCAAATCTGGCCTCAGACACTTGACACTTGCTAGCCATGTGACCCTGGGCAAGTCACTTAATCCCAATTGCCTCACAAAAAGTCAAAAAAACCCCCCAAAAACCTCACTCAAGAATTAAATATATTGAAATTTAGAATGAGGCAGACAGAAAACCATGACTAAGTAATACAACAAAAAATATCAAAACAAAACATCCTCCAAAATTGAAAAAATCTAAGAAATATAATATCAAAAACTGACCTAGAAAACAGATCAAGAAGAAACGTTTTAAGAATTATAGGACTCTCTGAAAAATACAGTCAGAAGAAGAGTCTGGATATGATATTTCAGGGAATCACAAACAAAAACTGCCTACAACTATTAGAACCAAAAGAAAAAGTAAAAATAGAAGAGAAATCACTAGTCACCTTGAAAAAGAAAACCCAAAATGAAAACTCCCTGGAACACTGTAACCAAAATCCAGAGCTTCCAAGCAACCAAAGAGTAGCTCAAATATCAAGGGAGTCATAATAAGAATTAAATAAGACTTAGCAGATAAAATGTTTAAAAAGAAAAGAGTTTGGAACGTGATATTCCAAAACACCTGAGATAATCCTAAATGAGGGTGGGGTGAAAAATATGGAATAGAAGATTCCCAATCATTCCTATTGAAGAGACCAGAACTAAATAGACATTTGAAAATGGAAGTGCAAGTGCCAAGAGAAACATAGAAAGGTACAAATATTTTATATTGGAAAGGGAATACCTTTCCTACATGGGTTTGTCTAGATGTCCTTGATGGGGGATAAATTATTTACATGTTAATGGAGGATAAGAAAATAAATGTCTTTTCAGAACTCTAATATCTTTAAGGATCATCAAGAAAATTAAAATGACTAAGGGTCCATGGGTGGTTGTATTCTGTTATAATTATCTTAAGAAACAAAAATAGAAGGAAGAAGGGGAAGGAAATCACTATTGCATATCACATATTGCAATAGAAGCGCACAAAAGGAAAGGTATATATGGGTGGAAGGGATAATGGGGGGATTGTGGTAATGTGGAAAAAAAAACAGAAGGCATCAATAAAAACTTATTGTTTAAGAGTATATAGCCATGGAAGAAGACTGGGGCATTCCATGAACTTAAAGTTCATCTAAATCAGGATAAATGGGAGGGGGAGTGGAGAAGAGATACAGACAGACAGACAGACAGACATAAACAGAGACATATAGAAAGAGAGAGATAGAAAGAGAAATATTAAATTTGAAAAGGAAATAAAAGGAGTAAATTTGGGGTAGAGAAGAATCTAGGAGGGAAGAAATAGGTAAGGCAATAATCAAAGGAAATAATCATAAGTCAAACAATATCTAAGGTTGTAGTCAAGGAGTAAAAACCTGGGATCGGGGGCTGAATAAGGAGAAGAGAAAAGCAGCAACAGAGATGAAATGGGCTGTTTCACTCAAAAGATCACAAGTGTTGGGCAAAGTCCTTCTATTATATATAAGAAGGTGGTGGGAGAAAAATAACAGGAAAAGTACAAGTGGACAAAATGGAGAAAAATAAAAAAGTAACAATCATAATTTATTAATGTAAATGGTATGAATTCTCCCATTAAGAGGAAGAGGGGAGCAGAATGGATTAGAAAACAGAATTCAGCAATATGTTGCTTACAAGAAACTTACTTGAGACACAAAGATTCACACATCATTGAAGTAAGGGACTAGAGAAAACTTGTTGTTTGCATCAAAAATTAAAAAGGAGAGCTTAACAAAAATGGCAGAATAAATAAAAAGAATTACTAGAAACTAATCATATGCTAGCAATTATATGTAAACAAAACTTAACTTAGAGAAAACAGATGAATATTCACAAAAATGTAAAATATCCAGATTAACAAAAGAAGAAATAGACTGCTTAATAACCTAATATCAGAATAAGAAATTGAACATACCATAAATGAACTCCCAAAGAAAAAAATTTCATAACCAGACAAATTCATAAGTGAATTCTATCAAATATTCAAAGAGCAATTAATTCCAAAACCACACAAACTGTTTTCAAAAATAAGAAAAGAAGACAACTTTCTAATCTCTTTCAATGATGAAAATATTTTCTCAATATCTAAAGAGAGGAAAAAAAGTAAACTACTGACCAATTTCCTTTAAAAAAACTTTGTTAAAAAATTTTAAAATAAAATATTAGCAAGTGGGCTACAACAATATATTTGAGACATCATAAATGACAAGTATAGATTGATTACTCAATGCTCTACAATGCCTACATGGGGGACAGGGGTGTCAAAAGTTTGGGAGAAGAGAGATCTTGATAGTCTGAACTCCAGCTTCAAGAAAGAACATCCATCCTTCCAGTTGTCTTCAAGGATAGGTCCCTGAAGGAAGATAAAGACTCTGAGAAGAAACTAATGTGTAGAGGAGCAGAGTGCCTTGAGCATGTCCTAATTTCCAGCATACTCTACTAGAAACTTAGGGCAATTTCCCCTTCAAGTGAAATCTAGACTCTCTTTTTATCAAGTTGAGATGTCTCAATCTCAGTAGAAGAATTCATTCATTCTGTCTGGCATATTATCTGTATACCATCTCTGATTTCTGTTTGCTATTGGCTTGGATAAATGGATATATTTGCTATTCACTACATATAGAATTTGTGGAACTGGCAGTTAGTGGGAAAGGGGAATCAAAACCTTGAGTTTAAAGCTTCAAGCTTTCCACCTGTGATTAAAAGTGCAGCTTAAAACTAAAAATTATTCCCCCTAGATTAACAATATTTAGAGACTAGAGGTCATTGGAGACTCCAGAGACATCTGTTCATGACTCTCTCTAAGGATATCTAGACAAATCCACATTGACATATATAACCTACATGAGCAACACATACATATGCACACATTTTCCTATATATGAATTTAGATTTTAAAAAATATTTCTCAATGGAAGGAAAGGTAATAGGAAGGACAGAATAATTTTGAAAAAAAAAGTCTTATTTGAAAATTTAAAAATAATAAACTGCTTTTTTAAAAAAATATTGTGTTCCGGCTTTTTAAAATTCCTGCTTGTAATGGGAGTCCATTGAATCTTACATTATCCTTCCTTAACCTGTTATCCTGTTCAACTTTTTTAAAAAATCAAATGTCTTATATTTTCTTCTATTTTTTATTTTCTCCAATTTTTTTTTCCTTGTAGACTCCTGGAATTGTCTATTTTCCAGTTGGTCTTTTCAAGTTGTTAGAAATTCCATTTCTTGGGTAAGGGGCTTACCACTTTTTCTTCTAAACTATTCTCCCTCCATTTTTTCTAAAAAGCCTTTTTTAAATGTATTGCTTCATTTCTTCCTAGTAGTCATGTAGTACATGGGGAAAATTCATTTTTTTCTCTGGAGTCTCTGCTTGTAGTTGTTATGAAGTTAATTTGCAATAATATTCATACTAATTGTTTTCTTTGATTTGCTCATTTCCAGTTTTATTTCTTGAATTGCCGCTTTGTACCTCCATCAGACTCTGTTACCTGCTCAGATTTCAGAAAAAGTAGTTAGTCTTCTGGGTCTCATCATGGGTCCTCTTGCTTCTTATGTTGATTTCCACCTTCCATGGTTCAGTTTCTCTGGATCTTTAAGACTCAAAGAGTTGTATATGACAGATGGAGTGTTAAGAACCTAGGAGCCCTTGGGTCAACATGGTCCTGGTTTGAATCTGAGGCACCACTTTAAATAGATGGGTGGAATTAGCATTTATTAGGCACCTACTATGTGCCAGGCACTAATACTTTACAAATATTATATCATTTGATCTTCAATCCTGAGAGGTAATTGCCATTATTATACTGATTTTATAGTTTAGAAAACTGAGGCAGACAGAGATCAAGTGATTTGCCCAGGTCACAAAACTACAGGTCTAAGATCAGATTTGAACTCAAGTCTTCCTGATGCCAGGCACAGCGCCCAGTGAATTGTACCACCTAGCTTCCTCTTGGTTGTCCCTGCACTGGTTATTGCCTGTGCCAAACCGTCTAACTTCAAGGTACTCTGGCTTTGTGAGCACCCTGGAGCTTTCTCAGGGGAGCCCTCTACTTTTGTTGCTTCTGTGTAAAGAGATTTGTATGCTACATGTCATCTCTGATAGCAATGGCACTCACTTTGCTTGAAGGGCCTCCCTTTTTTTGTTTGTTTTTTTTCTAGGCAATGGGGTTAAGTGACTTGCCCAGGGTCACACAGCTGGTAAGTGTCAGGTGTCTGAGGTCAGATTTGAACTTAGGTCCCTCTGACTCCAGCGCCAGTGCTCTATCCATTGCACCACCTCGCTGCCCCGAAAGGCCCCTTTTCCTATTGCCCCTGGGCTTCTGGATGATTTTGTTCTGTTCTGATATAGAAGATGCCACATACTGTACTGTCTCATTAAATTTTTAAATTTTTATTCAGTCTAGTGCAAATTTCAGGGTTTGCTAGAGTAGGCATATAGAAGTGGGGCAATCTGCCTCCTTTCAGCGAGCTATCTTGGCAGAAAATCTCAACTATCTCATTTTAAAAGAAAATAAGTTTGAGACACTTAAGAAGTCGGATCAAGTTAAAAATTAACCATGACTACAGAAGGCAGAGGTTGAATTATGTTTCCTTTCCTACCTCTTGACAGTGAGAGGATAGACTGACTAAAGGTAGAGAATAAAGCATAACGTTTCAGATAAGGCCAATGTATGGGGTTCTTTCATTTTTGTTGCTGTTGGATTTTTTGTGTGTGCTTTTGTATGATTATCTGTTACAAGAAATGACTTTCCTGGGGTGGGGAGAAACTAGAGAGGGAAGAGAGTAGTGATAGTGATGCCAAAACAACAGAAGAAAAGAAAGAAAAGGACAACAATGAAACATGTTTAAAATGCACAGAAAAGAGCGGAAGGAATTTCAGAGGGAGAGATAGATCGGCATGACAGTTTGGGAACTACTATTTTAATTTTGCTATATACTTTTAAAAATACAAGTTATACATAATAGCTATTCAAGGTTTCATATGTAAGATGTCCACAAAATAATTCTTGACTGTTTTTTTTTACTAATCCTTTCTAGAATCTGAGAACAATTCCACAACTTTTGCCACCCAACAGCGTTTTATTCAAGGATTTATGAAAATGGACAAATAGGAAATGAAGTTTCCAAAGTCTTTTCATCAGTAACATGTCCAACTATCTTTCTTCGTTAGCCTGTTTCATAATCCTACAACTAGGAATTAAGCAAAAACTCTACAAATATAAATAACCATGGAAAATAAAATAAAAGGGTTGTTGTTATTTGTCCTTCATTCTCAAAGAGTTCCAATGACATCAGGAAGGTGATGTCTTAACTTGAAAGTGAATCGGATTTAAGTGAGGCAGGAGTATGCAAAGTCACCAACCTCATTTTCTCCTCCAGAGCCATCTGGGTCCAGTGGCAAGACATAGATCAGGACTACTAGAGATGGCTCCACATCCTACATATACTTATGTATGAAAGACAATATTATCTTCCTCATTAGAAGGTAAGTTCCTTGAAGGCAGAAGCTGTTTCACTTTTGTCTTTGTATCTCCACAGCTTAACACAGTGCTTGACATGAACTTTCTTTTGTCAACCCCACTAAGCTACCCCTTCACTATTCTTATTTCTTTCCTCTTAGTAGAAGACCCTGAGATCTCTGTAGTGAACTTCTTCTTCTCCCCCTTCTGAAAATTCATCAGTCTCCTCCTCTAGACTTCCCTTCTTCTGCTCTAGTCTCTGAGGAAGCTGTCAAAGCTAATACCTCTACTTATGCTCTTGATCTGATCTGCCAATGTCTTCTCTGACAATTCACCCTTTCTGAACATCTTTCCTCACTCATCTTCAGTCTTTCCATTCCTATTACCTATAAACACACCCAGTTCTCTCCCATTCTTGAAAACAAAACAAAACAAAACAAAAACATCACTTGACCCTGCCACCTCAAGTTATTATTCTATTCTACAGGGCACTGCAGTGGGAAAAAAAACCCACTGGATTTGGTAAATCACTTTCATCATCAGTTTAATTTTTAATTAAAAAGAGAATTGAACTAGATGAATTCTAAGGTCTCTTACTGCTCTAAAGCTATGATCTTCTTGCTTTAGCAGACAAACTCTTAGGAAAAGTTATCTGTACTCAATTTTGTTTCCTTGTCTCCCACTCACTTTTAATTCTAGCTTCTATCTGTCTAGCTTCTCACGCCACCACTCAACTAAAACTACTCTCAATCTTTTAGTTGCCATTACCTCTACTTAGTCTGTATCTTATATAAGCTCTCTGACATTTCTGACACTGTTGACCATGCCTTTCTTCCTGGATACTCTTATTCTGTGACATTGCTACTAGTTTTTCTGTCTGAACATTCCTCAGTCTAAATATAACAGGAAAATGGCTAATGTAGCCCTATTCCTTAAAGCATTTCAGTGAGCTCTTTCTATAGCCAACTCACATCGGGGTTTGGCAAACTTCCTTTCAGAAATGGGGCATATGCAAATATTCTGTAATTCCTGTTCTGCTTCCTGTCAATTTACTACATGATGATGTTAAATACCTTTTAATTGACTGGTGAGCAAGAACCAAATATGAATCCAAAAGGCATGAACAAATGAAAGCTCTATCTCCCTCACTGGAGAGTTCCAAGTGAAGAGCAAGAAATGCTGTGGAACTACATCATAGGAAAAGAAGTAGTGCCAGAAGCAGCAGACAATATCCATTCTTGCTCCAGCTATCTTATCTCCCCAGTTTGGCTGCCACGTGGCTGTGAACACTTGTCTCTGCTGTTTCTTCTTTCTCCCTTGTATTTATTCCTTCTTGACCTTAGGTTAAGGAGTACTGGAGACAATAGGACCAGGCTACAACCTTGTGAGATTTAAAAGGTCTGAAGAGCTATCCAAGGTTCAGTTATATTTTGCCCATTATTGCAGCTGATAAGCTCAGTATGGAACAGTCCTCAGAAGCAACCTATTTGACATAGCCCAGCCAGGAAAGTGTCCTGCAAGCAAATGAGCAATTCATCCATCAGCTATACCACACCCACAAGTGAACTTGTTGGGAGGAATGTTTGTAGCAACAATTTTAAATTTGAGTCCACTATCCCCAGGGACTGATGTGGTTAATACCAACGGGATTTGGGTGGTTCTTCATTCTCTCTCAGCTATGTTGCTCTCTCCTAGACTTCCAACCATGTTATCTCATCCTGAAAATTCCCTCAGCACCTGTGGCCTCCTTGTCTTGAAATATCCAATGTTCCTGCAGCCTTATAAATCTGGAATGTCACTCTGTGAGTCACAACCCTTCTCCCATTGCTGAGTTCTTCCTGAAGCTTCTAATTTGTGGATAGGTCTAGGCTATCTTTATTCTCCTCCCAACACTGTCCCAGGTTCCTGGACTTTGAAACCTATTCCTACACCAGGAATATCATTCTCAACACCACTTCTGTCTGTTGCCATCCACTAGTAGAATACAAATTCCCTGAGGCCAGGGACTGATGTTTGTGTATCTCCAGTGCTTAGTTAGCACAGTGCCTGGCACATAATAAGTGTTTCATAAAGTCTTGCTTCCTTCTATCCTTTAAGTTTTGCCATATCTTCTTAGTATAGATCCCTTGGTAAAAGATTATTGATATTATGTAGTTATCAATATATCAAGAAGATATCAAGTGGCAATATTATATTGATAAATAACAATGAAATATACTAGATGGGGGTATGTGAGTGATAATAGTAGTAGAGGAACATCATATCCCTTCAGGGTTACTCTTTGGATCCTAAAAGTAAAGAAGTGGTCTAGCTCTGGGGACCTGATCTGCCAGTGTAAGTGGGAGGTTTGGAAATAAGTCAAAAAATATGTACTATAGTAACAGTAATTGGAATTGCTATAGCAACTTAAGGCTTGCAAAGTACTTTGCATATACTTATTGAATATTAAATTATCTTACAAAGTACGATGGAAGCCCCTCCATTGTGAGATAGCACTAATGTGTCTTATGTACCTTATATGTTAATCACATTAGACTTCAACTCGTTTTGATTTGTTTGATATATTAATGCCTATAATGTGCTGAAAAATTGCTAGACATTGTGAGACATGCTTCAGCACAAAAACAATTATTAATTTAGTAATGGAAAACCATCACAAACACAAAAGAAAGTATGTATGTTTTATCAGACATGAAAAATTGATTTTCAACATGAGAACATACTTCCCACCTCTTAGCTAAGAGGTAATGGACTGTGGGTTTAGAATAAGACAATCATTTTCAGCAATGACCAAGGTATGAATTTGTTTTACTTAACTAAGTGAAATATTTATGTCATGAGGGAAGGTTTTCATTTTGGAGAGGAGAGTTGGAAGTGGGGAGAAGTGATAGAAATGAAAAAAAAAGAAGAATAAAAGAAAGAAAACTATTAATGAAAGGAAGTTCATAAGGGTACCCAGATAAGTAGCAAAGTGTTAGTAAGTACCACTACATTAAACTTAAGTCATACTTAGGAAAATAAGATTGTATATGTATATATAAAATAATCATGGTTTCATATATAATCTTCTTTTTCTGTTCCTCTTTGCATATGAAAATGTTAATGTTTGTTAATTTTCTCAAGTTCAGAATTTTAAAAGAAAATTTAAAATGTAAAAAAGACAAATGGAGTAGTCAGCCAATAGTCTTATTTAACTAGCAGAATCTTTCATATTTAAAACAAATGTCCTTGATGGGTATTTTATTCTTATAACTGCTTCTAAAGAATTTGCCATACATCCTCCAAAATTCAATATAGAAAACAACCCCTAATGGCAATCTCCAGTATGAAATATGTTTAATATCTAAATATACAATTTCAAGTTTCCCTGCTTAATAGATGAAAGAAAGAGTGACAAGGTTACAGATACATGTAAGAATATAGATACCTTTTCCTGCCCTCATCATTTATTCTGACATAGCTAGTATGCTCATGGACTAGGACCGGAAGAAGAGAAAGGCATAAACAGAGCAACAGGGCCCTTGCTTACAAAATCATCATAGATAGCAGGCAAAAATAGAGAATGAGAGATTTTGCTGTGCAGGCACAGATGCTCTCCATTCCAATGCTGCTGAAATAATTTTGCTCACCAGTCCCCTCCCCTGCACCCAATTACTGATGAAGGATTGAAAGCTAGCAAAACAAAAGATTCTTTTGCCAGCAATCATTGGACCACTTCCCTGGCCTACCAAGGGAGTTATTAGCAGTATGAATGGCAGGTGTTAAAGTTTCTCAAAGCTGTGACCTCACAGAGTCCTATTAACCAGCAATGTTGGGAAGTCCCTTTCCTCTAAAGTCATTTATGAGTTCAGCGTATCTTCCTGGTAGCTTATTCTTCTGGTCCTTTCAATAGATCAAGCGTTCTTCCATCTATGTGTACCCCTACAAGGTAGAATTTACATAGTCAAGGGCCTGTATGAGTACATCCGTGGGCAAAGATGGAACCTAAGAGTCACACAGAGGTGGCTACAATTCTCTTGTCTGGAAGCCATGGTGAAATGAGTCATTACTAAGCTAATAATATTTTCTGAAACAGCCCCTCTTTCCATTCTTAAGGTCTAAACTCAGAAAAGTGAACATTCTTCTTGTCTTTTAAAGGTCAAAACAAAAATTATGACATCTAAATGCAGCAGAAAATTGCATGCTACTGCATAACTCAGGCAATAATTTGAAAGTATTAAAGTCAAGTGCTAAGTTAACAAAAGGTTTTCATTTCCATCTCACTATAAGTAGATTGACAATTTTATTTTACAACAAGTTTTTTTGTAATTTTTTACCTCAATTTCCTTGATTTTTTTCTTGCAAGTTTCTTTCCTGGCTTGTAGGCAGCTTATTTTATCTATACAACAACAACAGCAACAAAAAGGTTCCACATTTCTATGAGATCTGTAAAGGAAATTTTACCTATCAAGGAAATTTTCTTCAATTGTCATCACAATTAAATAACGGCATATCAAAATGTCCTTCAGAATCACCAAATAAATTTACCAAGTAAAACTACAGAAAACTTATTCATGCTAACATCATTCAGAAAAGAGATCCATTAGGGATCAGAGAAAACATGCTTATGTAATCCAAATGCCAATGCTAAACAAAAATGGAGCAGTTACAGGTGAAACATATTTTAAAAGCATGAAACTGGAGATATTCTTGGCCCATCTTGGTACAACTAGTATTATTACTCAATAATCTATCTCTTTTCTCTACAAAATCCCTAGAAATTCCTATCCCCATCCTGTGAGCACAGCTTCAAATGAAACTGTTGAACTTAGGGTCAAAAATTTAGAGCTAAAAGTAGGGATGCGATAGAGCCAGCTCAAACAGTATCAGTCTCCAAAATCAACAAATGTTATAAATCAGGACTTGAGTTACTGTTTTATTGATTGTCTAGACTTAATTGATGGAGAAAAAATTAATAATGTGGGTGAAATTTTAAGTGTAATATGTGTTTCTTTTTTTCTTCAGAAAGCCAGTTGTTAAAATTCTACCAGCACACTTCTACATCTGAAAGATTACTTATTCTATCTAACCTTTTTATTTTTACAGATGATGAAACTGAGTCCCGGAAAGAATATCATGGCAAAGGGCACAGAGTTACTTCCAGAGCCCAGATTTGAACAGTGAAATTTTTTTTGGCTCCAAATCCATGGATTTTTCATAAGGTCCAGAAATCTTTCTATGACAATCCTTAAATACAAAATTATTTCTGAACATTATCTGGTGGGAGTGGTTATAAATATTTCACAAAAATCAGTAGTTGAGATCTTCTAGGTATGCCTGAACAAATCTATCTGGATTTGTCCAAGACCATACAAATAGGTGATGAATAGAACTGCCAATGAGTAATGAAGTGAGTGTCAGATTCAACTAACTCCATAGTAACAATCATAAAAGTTATCAAAAGAAACAAAACTTCTGACAATAGTAAGATAAACGAAAACAAACATGAAAAAAAAAATGAGCAAACCTTCAGAGTAAAAAAAAATGATACAATTAAAAATTCTATACCATAAAAGAACTAAACAATATGATCAAGAGGAAGTCATGGAAACAACTTGAGAAATACGACAGGATGAACTTCAATAATTAATGTCTACCTTGAAAGAAATGAAGGAAGACATAAATCCAAGAAAAGATAAAAGAAGAAAACAAGAAGCAGACAAACCCCATGGAGACACTAAAAATATTGCCAAAGGAAGCAAAACATAGAATAGATGCAGAACAAGTAAAGTCACATTAGAGGAATGATCTTATTATTAAAAAGATAATTTTTTTTGCAAAAAAGGACATCAGAAACAGATTAAGAATCCAAGATTTTGCAGAAAAACTCCGTATTTGACAAAAACTTTGGAGAAAACTGGAAAACCGTATGGCAGAAACTAGGTATAGCCCAACATCCTACACTGTATGCCAAGATAAGGTCAAAATGGGTTCATGATTTACAAATAAAGGGTGCTACCATAAGCAAATTAAGAGAGGAGGAAATAGTTTACCTGTTAGATCTATGGATAAGGGAAGAATTTAGAACCAAACAAGATACAGAAAGCACTACAAAATATAATATGGATAATCTTGATTGCATAAAATTAAAAAAAGTTTTCACAAACAAAACCAATGCAATCAAAATTAGATGGAAAGCAGAAAACTTTAGGGGAGGGGGATTAAAGCAAGTGCTTTTGATAAAGGCCTCATTTCTCAAATATATAGAGAACTGAGTCAAATATATGAGAATACAAGTCATTCCCCAACTGATAAATGGTCAAAGAATATGAACAGATAATTTTCAGACAAAGAAATCAAGGCTTTCTACAGTCATGTGAAAAATGCTCTAAATAGCTATTGATTAGAGAAATGAAAATTCAAACAACTCTAAGGTACCACTTCACACCTATCAGATTGGCTAATATGACAAATAAGGGAAATGATAAATGTTAAAGGGGATATGAGAAAACTGGGACACTAATGCACTCTTGGTGGAGCTGTGAACTGACCCAACTATTCTGGAGAGCAATTTGGGACTATGCCCAAAGGTCTACTAAACTGTGCATGTCATTTGATCCAGTAATACCATTGCTAAGTCTATATCCCAAAGTTTTTTTTAAGGGAAAAGAACCAATCTGTACAAAAGTATTCATAGTGGTGAAGAAGAAGAAGAAGAAGAAGAAGAAGAAGAAGAAGAAGAAGAAGAAGAAGAAGAAGAAGAAGAAGAAGAAGAGGAGGAGGAGGAGGAGGAGGAGGAAAAGGAGGAGGAGGAGGAGGAGGAGGAAGAAAGAGAGATGAGGGAAGAGAGAATGAAAATATGTGTATATAAAATGTATAATACATAAATATATCCATATGTAAACAATGAGTAATTCCAAAAATAATTTATAAAAACAATGGCAAGGTAGAGATGATACAGCTCAAATTGGTAGAGGTGTGGGGCAGCTAGGTGGCGCAGTGGATAGAGCACCGGCCCTGAAGTCAGAAGGACCTGAGTTCAAATCCAGCCTCAGACCAAGCACTTGACACTTACTAGCTGTGTGACCCTGGGCAAGTCACTTAACCCCAATTGCCTAAAACAAAAAACAAGAACAAACAAATTGGTAGAGGTGAACAGGGTTTGAAAGCAAGACACCTTGGTTTAAATATGGTATATTTAGTAAAAGTTATAGGATTAATAAAAGAAAAAAGTTATACTCCCTTTTAATCATTTTTTAAAACCTCAGAATTCACATCAGAAATATAAATGAATGAATGAACAAATTAGATAGATAGATAGATAGATAGATAGATAGATAGATAGATAGATAGATAGATAATGTCAGCCTCTGCTAAGCTCTCCTCTACTGTGTCATCATTGTGTGAAAGTCTCCAATACTCAGGAGTTACTGCAGTGGATGCCAGGCTCTGGCACTTACTACCAAACTGGGCAGGCATTGAGTATGTACCCAACAACTATGTATCAATTACCTGAGTCTCTTTTTTAAAGGTGAAAAAAATTTAGCAATTAACAAACTTTTTGAAAATTAATTGGTAAAAGCCCATGAGAGAGAGAGAGAGAGAGAGAGAGAGAGAGAGAGAGAGAGAGAGAGAGGGAGAGAGTTTCTATAACAGATAGGTGATTAAGATATTTAATATAACAAGAGAATTTGGACACCTAGTTAACTTTGAAGTGACTCGTTAGCAGCCAGGTTAGCCAGTAAATGACGTCACAGCATTTCTTAGTCACAGCAATTTCTGAAGATGTTCTATTAAGGCACAGAGGGGGCACAAAATTTTTAACATACTAAAATATAAATTCATCATCAATAACAGTATTAATCACAAGTATAAAAAATGATAAAAAATAAAAATAAAAAAGAATAGCATATGTTACAACTGAAATTAAATGTGAATGAGCCTTTTTTTTTTAACTTCAACTCCCTCTTGAGATAAGTGATGTGCTCTCACATCGCATATGGACTGAAGTAGGCAAGTTTGGGCCTGGGCTTTGGATGCCTTTTCCACTTTGTTTCCTTTCCTGAGTAGGTAACCAAACATGGTTTTCAGAGTGAACTTGTTGAGGATTAGAGGTGAGGTTGTGAGTTTAAGAGGTCTTAAAAACCTGAGTTCCCTCAGGTTGAAGTAGCCTGGTGGCAGAATAAGATATTGCTTTGACAAGTGTGACCACCAACTAGAGGACTGTCTTAAAGTCCGTCCATTAGATCAGCAAACACGTACCTGGAGTTATTTAAACAATACAGAACTGAGTAAAATGAAAAATGCCTAATGAGCAGTCCTTCAGAATGTTTTATGTTGTGATAAGATTTAAGTATCACTCTACATTAAGACAGCAAATCCCCTTTTAAAGCCATTCAGTTAATACATACTATCTTTCATGTTCAGCATTTCTTTTGTTTGTACCAATAAATTGCCTATACCACACCTGAGTTGCATTGCACATTCTCTGTCTTTCTATTCCCTTCTCCCTTTTTGGAGAAACCCTAAATGTAAACCATAACTTAAGACAAATGAAATCATTCCCAGGGTACCATTGTGAAGGTTTAGTGGTTGCTCAGGACTGAATCTGGTTCAAACTACATACCTGAGTACAGAAGAGGGAGTGGCACAGTACAGAAACACATTTCAAACAAACAAAATAGACTGCAACTAAACAATTAAGAAAAAAGATACCATCCAAGTGCTGATACAAGAAAGGTATAATTTCAAGTTAAATTTAAACTAAATGTAGTAGAAAAAAATAAATTAGATTTAGTAATGAAAACCCAATCACACTGAATTGATTAATCCAAAATAACTTAGCAATTACTATTTGTGTGTTAAATGTCTGTGGTTTCATTTGTATGGTTCATACAACTCTGCATCTACTGCTCTGACTAGTTTCAGTTCCATGTGAAAAAATGCACTTGCACCAGGCACCTCCTGGTGTTTCTCCTCCTGTCCCTGCTTTCCTGCCTCTTTTTATGCGTTGTCTTTCCCTTTAAATTGTAAGCTCCTTGAGGACAAGTACTGTCTTTTTATTTATTAATTATGTCCCCAGCACTTAGCACAGTGCCTGGCACATTTTTTGTAGGTACTCAATAAATGTTTATTGGATTGGATTGGGTATACCCTCACCAATATAGATCCAACTTCCTTATACTTTATTAAACAATTTTCAGAAACTGCTATGCTTTTTTTCAGTCATCACATTGTGACCAACTTTCTAATGATGAATTTGAATCTTGTCAAAATTAGATAGACTGGTCTCTGAATAACAGAAATCCAGTCAATATTTGACCCACAATCAAAACCTTCTCAGCTTGATAAAAGCTGTCAAAACTTGCACTCCACTGATGTAAATATGTAATTGAAAAATATAGATAGGCATACGTTGACTTCCTGTCGCAGTGAAACATCAGAGTTGGATCATAGTGGATGAACAATTACATAAATAAGAAGGAAAAGTTAACAGTACTGCAAAAGAAGCACTGGGAATTTGTTTCACCCCTGAACTTTATAAGTTGTAATACGTTCCACCCTAGTGTTCTCTCCTTCTCCATTGGTAGATTTCATTCAGAACATCCATATTAAGGATGATTCCCAGGCCAACTACATCTTCAGTCCTTTCCACTATGCACTCTTAACTATCCCATTGCCCCATACCGGTACTTTCATTCTTAACACACACACACACACACACACACACACACACACACACACACACACACTTCAGATTCTTTTTATGAATTGTCTTTCCACACATTAGAAGGTTAGCTCCTGAAGGGTATGGACTGCCTTTCATTCTGTTTTGTATTTTTATTTCTAACACTAAACATAGTGCTTGCCACATAGTCAGCACTTGATAAATGCTTATTGACTTGAAATGAAATTAAGTAGACATCTAATAGTAGTAGGGGTTCTCTACAGTCATTATCAGAATGTGATAATGTGATTAAACAAAAAGAAAAAAAAATTAAGTTACAGACCAGAACAAATTACTTAACAAGGTGGAATAAATAGATAGAGAGAAATAAATGGGGGGAAAAGTAATGCACATTTTTTCAAGAGATATTTCACAGAAATTGATCATATACTTGAATGCAAATTACAACTTCACAGCCAAGATATTCTCAGAGGGAAAAGTATAGAGTTAAATGTCTATAATAGGAATGAGGAGAAAAAAAAGAAAAATACAATAAGTCAAGTCTGTAGCTAAAGACTTTAGAAAAAAAACTCAACAATAAACCAAAGTAGGAAAAAAATAAATACTCAAGAATAAGTACAAAAATAACTAAAAAATTTTAAAGGCAAAACCAAGTTTATTTTTTTAATTAAAAAATAGGTGATATCTTGACAACCTATCTACTTTTACCAAAGAAGAAAACACAAATTAACAAAGTTAAAAAGAAAAAAAGGAGTCATGACAATACATTTTTCAAAAATCAAGTAATATAGTATATTTTGTGACAATAAATTAAAAAATCTAGATGAAATGAATGCTTATTTATAAAATGTCCAAATTGCCACAATAAAAATAGTACAATTTCCAGAGAAGAAATAGAGAAAGTCATTAAACAAATCCCCTATGTTGCTTCCCCCCAAAGCAACTGGTCCAGATATTTTCGCAGCTAAATCTGTGTTTCAGATCATGTGTATAAGGGGAAAAGTTAAACTGCCCAAAGCTTTTAATGAGGTAAATATAGTCCCGATACTGTTGTTTTAAAACCAGAGACACATGAAAAAAATTATAGGCCTATCTCAAATCTGAATATAAATACAAAAATCTAAAATAAAATTTTGTGTAATAGAACCCAACAATGCAGTAAAAGAATTAATCAGCAAAAAAGAATTTATCCTAAGAATGCAAGGACAATTCAATAATGTATAATGGCATGATCCATCATATCTACATCAAAAAAGCTCTATGATCATATCAATAGACACAGCAAAAAGCTTTTGATAACATTCAATATCCATTTATCATAACAACCCTAAAAAGAATAGGAATAGATAGCATGTTTTTAAACTTGATAAGATAGTATCTACTCAAAGCCAAAAAAAAAAAATCAACATTATTTGCAATGAAGAAAGACTTAAAGCATGGCCACTGTGATCACTTCTGTGTTGGAAAATATTAGAAATTCTAGTGATTGCAAAAGGATGTGAAAATATAGCTAAAGCAATAAGGGCTAGAATGGAAGAATTGAATATTACCTTCTGCATATGTGATTATTGTATAGCTAGAATAGAAATGTCTACATGTAGCTCAACACTCCCTACTACAAAAAAGAACCAGATTAAAATGTAAGTGAGAAATATTTGACAACATTGATAAAAAATGTAGTAGAACACAGATGATGTTAATATGTGGTTTTCTAAATCAATATGCAGCCCACAAGGATCTTTATGTACGGTTTAGTGGACCTATTTCTATTTGAGTTGGACACAGCTGACCTAGCACATGCAAAGGTTTCAATGAATAAAAAAGAGATAATAAATAAAAGATCACCATGTTGATAAAATCATAAATATATCAAAGTACTGAATTCAGCAATGTAGTAGAATACAGGCAGAAAATGGGCCAGCTTTATGAGAATGTCTGAGTATTCCAGAATACCTCAGAGTAAGTATTAACATTGATCTTTTCTCTTCTCCTCAGAGGAAGAATAAGCTCACAAAAATCATTTATATGCCAGTAAGAAATAGCTATAAGAAGCCATCAAAAATAATGCGTTAGTTTCAATTGACAAATATATGGATTAAAATATATAAATAAGAAAATGAACGAGACTCTAGATAACCTAAGTAAACACTAATTCTGACACATATTGGCTATTACACTGGACAAATCACTTAACCTCTCAGTGTTCCTGATAAGACACAAGTTTAGACCAAAAAACCAAAGCAAAACAAAATGAAAGTATGTGTGTGTGCTGTGTGTACTCCAAAAAAAAAAATTAAGGAAGAAAATGCAAAAAAACCCCGTGATTAAAGATTGTAGTAAATATAATTATATACCTGTTATTAACTGCTTTAAAAGATGTATACACTGATTTTAACAATATAGTATTTGTTATTTTTTTCTTTAAATCCATTCTAGGACTTCCCTTTAAAAAAGATCTTCATCATGATTTCTTACGGCATACTAGCATTCCATTACAGTTTTTTTGGCTCATATTGGTAATTATATTTATAGTAAAGGAAACTGCTGGTGAGGAAAAGCTTTTCACCAATGCAGCACCTACAACAATTTTGCAACTTAGTCTTAAAAAGCCACCTGAGACATTGAAAAGTTAAATGACTTGTCCTGGGTTACACAACCATGATGTGTAAGAGGAGGCAAGATTTAAACTCAAATCTTCTGCACAGACTTCTATCCATTACACCATGTTATCTCTCACATACCATGTATTCACAGACTATAATACATTGAAACATTCTATAATAATTGGACACACAGTTTATTTTGAGGTTTTGGGCTTTTTTTGCAAATGCAGCCAGTGCCATTAGGAATGCCATTAGGCATCTATTAAGTCTACTAATCTACTAAATCTGCTAATGAGATAACCAGGTCAAATAGTATGAACATTTTTCTAACTCTTATTGTACAATTCCATAGTATTTTCTCAAAAGACCAAATCAATCCACCACTTTGCCAGCAATGTATTAACATGCTATCCTTCCACGGTCATATCAGTATGGAATTTTGTCATCTTGTATTGTCTTTGCTGATTTGATGGAAGTGAAATGGTGTTGATTTTGGAGAACATAAGGCGAGGGATCACAGGGAACCATGACAATGAGAGCTACTACATAATAATGAAAAGAACTTTATGAAATCTGTAGAAAAGATAAGATGGAACTGACATTTCCAATAGCAAGGGGAGGCCTCTCTTAGAGCCTGGTAGAATGGACCAGCTATATGGAGGAACTCCCAAAATCAAAGTGTAGACTTAGATTATAAATAAACTTCACTGACTTGGGCCAGAACAGTACTTTTTATATGAAACTAACATCTTTGTCTAGGAAATAACTCAGAAATTAAATCTTGCACAAGTGTTAACCAATGGGTTAAGCACTTAACTGTTAGAAAGCACATAAAGGCAAATAAGAGAATTTGCTAGTGGGTTCAAGCAGAGATCACAACATGTCTGAAATCCAGAAAGACCTTTTATTCAACTTGTTTTTATATGGATAAACTCTTCAGAAAATTACTTGTCTCACACAAATAATATCTTAAGACTTCTTTTAATTTATATTCCTTCTCTTAGCCATTTTGAACACTTTTTTCAAATGGTTACCAAAACTTTGAGTTTCTTCTTTTAAGGAAAACCACCAATTTTATACTTTTACTGCTTATCTATTCAATAATAGCTATGACTTTTATAAATTTGTGTCATTATCAATTTTGTATGTCAGGCTTTTATCAGAAATATTTAATGCACATTTTTTTCTTGGTCTATTTTCTTAGCTTGGATGCATCACTTTTAGTGGTACAAAAGTGTTTATATCAAAGTATAAACTTTTTAATGCTGGATACTTGTGTTTCTAGATATTAAATCATTTTTATTAAGTTACAATTGTAAAAATTTTATAGTACCAGATGATTTTAAAAAACCTAGACTAATGGAACAGAAGAGAATTACCAAAAAATAATCAAATACACATAAAGGATAAATATTATTAATAATGGATAAATGAATCATTATTCAATAAGTGCTATGGGAAAGCTGGATAGTAATAGGAAAAATGGTAAATTTAGGTCCACATTTTATAATATATACCTAAGCATACACTTAGATACAGAGAAGTTAGTGGAAGGAAAATCTGTATCAACTAAATCATAGATCCATGAAGTATTGAAATGATGTCCTACAGTAGGACCATTTCAGACAACAAATATAGTATTATAAACATAGGAAGAAAGTATGTCTTATGATTATAATATCTATTTTTTTTATTTTTGTAGTACCAGAATTGTCACTACCAAATCAGTGTCAGAGAGAATTCATATATATATATACATACATATATATATATGTATGTATATATGCATACATACACCTATATACATATACACACACATTAAACTTCATAAACAGGCATGGATTGGTTGTGATCTGCATGGTGGGGGGAATAAATGAGTATTATTTAACTCAGTAATAAAATTTATTTAACTCAGTAATTCAGTTAATAATATAATATCTCAGTAACTGATGTTAAATCAGGGGTGTTAGAAGATATATACTGGGCATGCACAAGGACTTGTGTCAAAAGGACCCCAAATAATATGGAATGACTTGGGGCAACCCTGTTCTCCTCCCCTTCCAGAGAGTACCTACATAGACAAGCTCTGAGCAAGGGCCCTGCCATGTGCAGCTACAAGAAAGGGGTGGGGTGGAGGCTTCTGTAGAAGGGACAGATCTTCTGGATGAAGATCAGCAGAGCTAGATGGTCCACGTATGCTGCCAGCTGAGCACAGAGAGGGACTGGAGCCAGCTGGTCTCTGTGGAAACCAGGACAACTGGTGGGACAAGGCTGCTTTGAGAAGTATGTGATGAGATTAAAGACAGTGACAGAGGGAAGTTTCAGAGGAAGTGAGGCCAGGTCTGTGTGTTCCAAAGCAAGAGAATGAGCAGGTACCACTGTGCAGGCAAGCAGCAAGGCTTAGGTGACATAGACTGGGGGGCCACCTTTCTCTGAGGTTTTCTGCTCTATTCTCATTTCAGGGACTTAACAGGATTTCATAGGATCACAGTTTTAGAGCTGGAAGGGAATTTAGAAGTCAATTAGTCCAATCTTTTCATTTTATAGATGAAGAAACTTAAGTCCAGGGAATATAAGTGACTTGTCCATGGTCATACCATATATTTGTAAACATCTGAGAGTGGGGAGGAGTTGAACCCAAAGCCAGTGTTCTTTTCATTGCATCATCCTGCCTCCTATTCATTTAACTCAGTCCAATACACATTTATAAGGCACTGTGTGTCAGGTACTGTGCTAGGCACTGGATATGCAAAGCCAAAAATGAAACAGCTCTTGCTCTCGAGGAACTAACATTCCATTGAAATATAAAATCACAGAATCCTGGAGTTACAAGGAACCTCAGAGATCATCTCTCCCAAACTGTACCTGAACAAGGAGGCCCTCCATAACGTATATGTCCAGTGGCAATTTCAGGCAGTGGGGAAAAATATTGCCTCCCAAGGCAACCGGTAAGTAGGTTTTCATACATCACTTAATTCTACCTTCTGAGGCAAAGAAATCGAATCTAATCCCTCTTCCATACAACATTAGAGGCAGCTAGGTGGCACAGTGGATAAGAGTACTAGATCTGGAGTCAAGTAAGGCCTGAGTTCAAATACAGCCTCAGATACTTGCTATCCCTGTGACCTTGGTCAAGTCACTTAACCCCAATTTCCTTAAGTATAAAATAGGAGTAATGGTAGGACCTACCTCCCAAGATTGTTGCGAGGATGATGTGACACAATATTTGTAAAGCACTTAACATAGTACCTGGCACATGATAGATCACGCATACAAGCCAGTTATTATAATTATTATTTTGTTCCTTCAAATAATTAATAACAATCATAGCCCACTTAAATGTCTTCTCCAAGCTAAATATCCTCAGTAAGTTTGGTTGATCCTCACATGGCACAACCTTGAGGTCACTTTGAGGATCCACCATTGTCATACCCCTCTTTTTTTGCCTGTTTTTTAATAAATGTATTTATGATTTTTTGTTTTCAACATCTACTTTTATAAGATTTTCAGTCCTAAAATGTTCCCCTCCCTTCTACTCCCTCCCTAAGACAGCATGCAATCTGATGTAGGCTATACATGTACAATCATATTAAACATAATTTCACATTAGTCATATTGTGAAAGAATCAGATCAAAAGGGAAAAACCATGAGAAAGGAAAAAAAGAGAAAATAGTTTGCTTCCATCTGCATTCAGACTCCATGGATCTTTCTCTGGATGTGGATAGCATTTTCCATCATGAGTCTTTTGGAATTGTCTTAGATCATTGCATTGCTGAGAAGAGCCAAGTCTATCAAAGTTGCTCATCGCACAGTGTTGTCACACTTCTCTTGATGCTCTTCAACTTGTTATCAATATCATTCCTAAAATGTGGCAGCCAGAACTGACCAGAATACTCCAGATGTGGCTGAATCAGAAGAGAATACAATGGAATCCTTTGCCTCCCCAGTCCTAGACACTATGTGTCCCTTCACAGAATCAGAGTTTGTCAGAGTTGAAAAGTACCTTGGAGGCTATCTAGTCCAGACTATTGCTAACCAAGGAATCCCTCAACATCATAACCATGCAGGAAATCATGCAGTCTTTGCTAGAAAACCTCTGTAAACAGGCACCCAAGGTAACCAAAGTCACTTTAGAATAACTCTAGATATTTTAAATTTTTCCTTATGTCAAGCCTAACTTCACCTCTTTATAACCTCTATACTTTGCAAGAGATTCTGCCTTCTCAAGCCAAGCAGAACAAATTTCATCTCTTTTTCCAAATAACAGTAATTTAAGTGCTTTAAAAATGGCAACCCTGAATATGGGGAAAACTGAGTAAGTAATGGTACTACTGATGGACATGGTGATGTCAAAATTAAACTCCAAAGTAAGAGATGGATAAAAATGATCATCTTATCCTTGGAGGTGATAAATTGACCCTCATGAATAACTCAGATTCTCAATGATGAGATTATAGAGAGAAGATAAGAAAAGCAAAGGTTTTTTTCTCCTCAGAGAATATTTAACTTGAGAGGTTGAGAGAAGGACAAAGAGCCAGAGAAGAAGACAAAGAAAGACAAGTTAAAGATTAAGGAGGTAACTAGTATGATAGTGGAAAGAGAGATGGACTTTTTGTCAGGAGACAGTTTTGAATCCCATATCACTTACTAATTATTGGACCAAGTGCAAATTACTTAATCCCCCTAAGCCTCAGCTCCCTCATCTATAAAGCAGGGGAAATAATACTTGTTCAACCCACCTCAGAGGGTTGTTGAGAAGAAAGTACTTCACAAAACTTAATAATCCTATTTAAATTAAAGTTATTATTATTAACCAAGAGAGCAGTGGTGTCTCTGAAGGCAAGAGAAGAGAGTTTTAAAAAGAAAAGGTGATCAGTATTAAGACTTCACAAAGGTTAAGAATGATAAATATTAAATAAAAATACCATTGTAAATGGCAATTAGGAGATTGCTGGTGATTTTTGAGAGTACAATTTCTTCATATAGCCTAAAATAAAATTAACTTTTGTGCCATATCACACTATTGAGTCATAATAAGCATGCAACTTGCTAAAAAACCCCAGATAATTTTCAGACAAATGGTTGTCTATCCCCACACAATTCCCCCACCCCCACCATCTGGTACTTATGAAGTTGATATTTTTCAATCCACACTTAAGATTTTAAATTTATCTTTATCACATATCATTTCATTAGGTTCAAAGTAACAGTCTAACTTGTCACAGTATCCTTCTACATTCTTTCATCCAAGGTATTAGCTAGCTCTCCCAGATTGTTGTAATCTTTAAATTGGGTAAGTATTCCATTTCTGCCTTTATCCAAATCATTAATTTTTAAATAATGTTCAACAGCACAGGACCTCCTGAGAACTTGACCAGAAGCTTCCTTCCTTCCAACCTGACACCAAAGCATTGATAAGAACTCATTTAAATAGTAAAACCATTCTAAATCCACCTCCCTGAACTCTGATCTAACCCATATACCTCCATCCTTCCTCCAAGAACAGCAAAAGAGACCCAGTGGAATTCTTTATTAAATCTATGTAAACTGTCTACAGCATTCCTTAGATCTACCAGTCTAGAATCACTATCAGAAAAAAAAAAAGAAATTAAGCATGACATCTTTTACAAGAAGACTTTCCCACCTTCTTATGCTAGTACCTTCCTTCCATTATTTCCTTTTTTCCTGTTTATAGTTTGTTTTGAATGTATTTGTTTACATATTATCTCCCCCATTAGATTGTCAGCTCCTTAAGGTCAAGGATTATCTTTTACCTCCTTTTGTACCCTCAGCACTTCTAGCCAGATTCTTGCCAGAATCCTCCTTAATAGGCTGAACCTTCACTTGGAAGATCTACCTGAGAGCCAATGTGGCATCAGAAAGGACTGAGGAATGGTCAACATAGTTTTTGCTGCCCAACAACTCCAAGAGAAATGTCAAGGGTAGAGCAGGGATCTGTATACAATGTTCATTGATCTGACCAAGGCCTTTGATACTGTCAATCATGAGGCTTATGGAAAATTATGTCAAGATTTGGTTGCCCAGAGAAGTTAATCAGTATCAAACATCAATTTCATGATGACATGCTTCTGAATAATGGTTCTGAACAATGGATGATGCTCTCATGCTTTCCCAGTCACCAACGAAGTGAAGCAGAGCAGTGCTTGCTCCCATGCTATTTAGCCTGATATTTTCAACAATGTTGTCAGAAGACTTTAACAAGAACAAAAACAGTATCAAAGTCAACTACCACATCAATGGTAAACTATTTAACTTGAAAAGACTACAAGCCAAGACTGAAGTGGAGGGAGAATTGGTATATGATTTTTTTTTTGTCCACAGATGATTGTGCACTCAATGCAGCCTCTGAATCTTTGATGCAATAAAGTATGGATCGATTCTCTGCTACTCGTGCTAATTTTGACCTAACAATTAACACCAAAAAAACAGGTTCTCTACCAGCCAGCACCACACCATCTATACATGGAGCCATCAGTTACAGCAAATGGAGAAATTTTGAATACTATAGATAAGTTCATTTACCTTGGCAGTATACTTTCCAGAAATGTACACATAGATGATAAGGTTGGTGCATGCATTGCCAGAACCAGCTCAGTGTTTGGGAAACTGGGAAGGAAAGTGTGGGAGAGAAGAGATATTAGGCTGCCCACTAAACTGAAGGTTTACAGAGCCATTACACTGACCTCATTGTTGCATACCTGTGAAACCTGGACAGCCCACCAGCACCATCCTAGGAAGCTGAATCACTTCCATTTGAATTGTCTGAGGAAGATTCTAAAGATCACCTGGCAAAATAAGGTACCTAACACTGAGATCCTTTCTCAAACTAAACTACCAAGCACTCAAACTATACTACAGAGAGCACAGCTTCAATGGGCTGATCACATTGTTCAGATGCAAAATGTACATTTGCCTAAAAGATTATTTTACAGAGAACTCATGGAAGCAGGCATTCACATGGCAGTCAGAAGAAGCAATACAAGAATATTCTCAAGATCTCTCTGAAGAACTTTGGGATCAACTGTGAGGCATGAGAGACACTGGCAAAGAACCCCCAGCATGGCATGCCCCCATCAAAGAAGGCACTGTGCTCTACAAGGAAAGCAGAATTGCAGTAGCTCAAAAGAAATGTGAGATACACAAATTTAGAGACATCTCCACTCCAAGTGTTCCTATGGACAATTTGTGCCTGACCTGTGATAGAGCCTTCTGAGCTCATATTGGTCTGATCAGCCATAGTCAGACACACTATACCTTAACTCCAACATAGTGATATCATTTTTGATCCTCTTCGAGAATGAAGGACAACAACCCCTTGCACTTAGTACTGTGCCTGGAGCATGGTAAGCACTTAATAAATGTTTATTGATTGATTGACATGACTTTTTTTTTTGAGGCTGGGCTTCCCTATCTCATCCAAGCTGGAAGTGTAGTGGCCACTGACAGCCTTAATCTGCTGTCGATAAGCATAGAAGCTTTGACTTTCTCTGTTTGCAACCTGTGACATTTTACCCCTCCTTAGGTAGCCTGGTGGCCCATTGCTGTAGCTGGCTCACCATCTTGGTTCTGTATTTAGTGATGACATTCCATAAACTTTAGCCTTACTGTAGCTTAGAACTCCTGAGATAAAGCAATCTACTAGCCTCTCAGCCTCTCCAGGAACAGGGATCACAGGCATGCATCACCATGCCCAGCATGACCTTTTCTTCACTCAGTCAATCTAAATGCATTTATTAAATATATACTATGTTGCCAGGCACTATGGTAGAGATGCAAAGACTTAAATTCTGTAGAAGGCAACATGTACACAAATAGGCATATACAAAATAAGCCCATATGATGTGTGTGTGTGTGTGTGTGTGTGTGTGTGTGTGTGTGTGTGCGCGCGTAATAAATACAAAGTAATTTGAGGGGGAGTTCGGGAGAGGCCTCCTGTGGAGGATGGCATCTGAGTAGAGCTCTTAAGTAAACTATGCATTCTAAAAATCAAATGAAATCAATAAGATAATATTTGTAAAGTATTTAGCATAGTGACTGGAACATAGTAGGCATTATATAAATCCTCATTCCATTCCCCTTTGAAGAGGTAGGGAGGAGAAGGGAGTAATGCATTTCAGGCAAGAGGGACAGCCTTTGACCAGGAATTGAGATGGAAGATACAATAGCAAGTGGAAGAAAAAGCAAGCAGGAAAGTTTGACAGGACCATAGTGTGTCAAGGGGAGAGATGTAAAGTAAGGCTGAAAAAGTAGGTTAGAGACAATTTTTACCTGACTTTGATACCAAAAAAAAAAAAAAACAGGAGCTTGTATTCAATCTCAAAGGTAATAGAAAGACATTGGAACTTATTGGGCAGTGGAAAGGCATGATTAAAGCTGCCATTTAGGAATATCACATTGGCAGCTATGCAGAGGATAGATTGAAGAGGAGAGAGACTTGAGGCTAGGAAACCAATTATGAGACTATTGCAGGCAGGGATGATATTTACCTGAACTAGAGTAGTGGGGGTGTGAGTGAAGAGAAAGAGACAGATGCAAGACATGCTCTGGAGGTAAAATCAATAACATCTGGCAACTGTTTTAGTGTGTTACCTTAAAGAGAGTAAAGAACTGAGAATGACTAGAAGGATAGTAATGCCCTTGATAGATATAGGGAAGTTAGTAAGAAGATTAAGTTTTGGGGGAGAAATAACGGAAAGATTTTTTTGATATGTTGAATTTGACATGCAAGACATCCAATTCAAAATGTGCAACAGGCAGCTTACATGTGAAAGCTTGGGAAAAAGACATCTGGGAGTCATCCACATAGAGATGATAATCTAATCCATGAAAGCCGATGAGTCACTAAAGGAGAGTACTTTAGAGAAAGAAGAGAAAGGGGTCCAGGAGAAAGTCTAAGGGAATGTCAACCATTAGTAGGCACATTACGTATGATGATCCAGCAAAAAAGACTGAGAAGAAGAAATCAGACAAGAGAATAAAGAGAGGAGAGGGAATGGTGTTATAAAAACCCAGAAGAGGAAGATAGAGTGGTCTACCAGGTCAAATGATACAAAGAGGTTGAGAAGGATGAGCACTAAGAAAAGACCATTAGAATTAGCAATTAAGAAAACATTGGGAATAATAATATTAGCCAACGTTTAGATAGCCCTCTAAATGCTATCTATACTTTGGAAAAAACAATTTCAGTTAAGCAAGGAGATTGAAAGTCAAATTTGAGAACTGAATGAGAGAAGAGTAAGTGAAGTGAAGCAACAAGGGTAGACAGTTTTGTTTAGAAGTTTGGCTCTAAAAAGGAGAGATGTGGAGCAACAGATTTAGGGAACAGTAGAATCAAATGAGGGTTTTTTAGAGTATGAGAGAGGCCTGGTCATATTCTTTGGTAGGAGGGGAGAAATTGAAAATTAGAGAGAAGAATGAGGAAGGGGGCAATCTCCCAGAAAGGACTGGAGGGAATGGGATCCAGTGTACAAGTAGAGAGACTTGTCTTTGAAGAGAGAAGGGCTATCTCTTTCTCACAAATTAGAGTAAAGGAAGTTGCAATGGAAGATAATGCCAGAAGGTTTTGAGGTACAGAATAGGGAAAAAAGGAGGAACTCATGGTAAATGACCCCTATTTTCTTATTAAAATATAAAATGAGTTATTCTGATCAGAAGGTCACGTGTTATGAAAAACTTGAGTACCGAAGAAAGGGTTTAGGACAATCACCACCAAGGATGTGATAGAAAATCACTTAGAAAAGAGTGAAATTATTGCCTTGCTGCATTGAGGGCCCAGTCCATGATGTAATTATCTTCCTTTTTCAACTCCTTTTTTAAAAGATGTTGACCAGCAATTAATTGTAAGACAATGGAGGCAGCTAAGAGGCTCAATACATAGAGCATTGGGCCTAGAGTCAGGAAGACCTGAGTTCAAATCTGGTCTCAGATTAGAGAAGGAAATGGCAAACCACTCCAATATCTTTGCAAAGAAAACCCCAAATGGGGTCACTAAGAGTTGGAAACTGCTGAAAACAACTAAACAATAATTTTTTAAAATCAGAGAACTTGGAATATATATTCCAGAAGTCGAAGGATATGGGCTTATAGCCAAGAATAATATAACCAACAAAACTAAGTAGAATGTTACATGGTAGGGGTGGAGGATTTGGATCTTTAATGGAATAGAGAACTTCCAAACATCCCTGATGAAAAAACCAAAGCTGCACAGAAACTTTGATTTTTTAAACATGGAAGTACAGAGAAACATAAAAGAAACATGAATGAAAAATAACAAAGGACTAAAGAAAGATAAACTAATTACATTGAAATCACATGTCATTTCAAAACCCTATTATCATCAGGGGTCATAGAAGGAATCCAATTAGACAAGGCCTGAGAGTGATTCTTTTATGTCTTGATGATCTTAATAAAACAATAAAATAGAGGGAAAGATGAATACACCAGGAATGTGGAAGGAAAAGGAAAATTAGGGCAAATTGTGTCACATAAATGTGGGACATAATTATGCATCTATATAAAGAAGGATGAAGGGATGGAGGGAGTAACTGACACTTGAACTCTTATCTGAACCAATCAAAAGAAGGGAAGATACACACACAAGCACAGGATTGGGTGCAGAAATACATTTCTTTCAACAAGGAAGTAAGAGAAAAAGGGAAAAGTAGGAAGGGAGAACATGGGGGGCAGAATTTGAGGGTATTAGAGTAGATTAAGGGAGGGATTAATCTTAAGCAAAAAAACTAAGGATTTATAAAAAATATTTGCACCTTTTTTGGAGATGACAAAAAAAATGGGATTCTGAGGGGATGCTCACAAATTGGGGAATGGATAAATAAGTTAATGATATAATAAGTTAATGATAGAACATTATTGTGCTGATCTTTTGTCAGCATAGTGACCAACCATGATTCGAGACGACTAAAAATGAAGCTTGGTATCTACCTTATGATACACAAGTGAAGGACTCAGAATGTAAAATGAGACAAATATTTTTTAGTACACAGCCAATGTGGAAATTTGTTTTGACTGACTGTACATACTTATAATAAGCTTTGTTTGTGTGTGTCTGCATGTGTATATGCACGCATGTGTGTGTTTGCGTTTTCAATTAGTAGTAAATTGGGACAGAAGGGTTAGAAGGTGGATTTTGGTTGACCAAAACAATTTTTTTTAACCAAAAGAAAAGCTTAAGTTTTCTGATCAATGATATAGCCAACCATTACTCCAGAGGACCAATGATAACAATCTATCCACTGTCTGACAGAGATGTGGGAGCCTCAAGAGGCAGGTGGAAAAATTCATTTTTGGATATGACCAAAGTGTAGATTATTTTTGCTTTACTGTGCTTATTTGTTCCAAAAGATTTCTTTTTTATTTTGGGGAACTAGCCATGGAGATGCCAAAAAAAAAGAGGATCATTGCAGAATTTTTTAAAACTCACAAAAAAGAACAGAAGAAAGTTGAGAAGACATATAACTGACTTTTTAATGCAAGCTGTATAATATAGAGATTTGTGGTTTCATGTGCAATCCTCTATGTTCCATGTATATAAAAACTTTCATATTTAATAGTGTACCTCAAGCACTGAATAACAAAAAACAAATGAAAAGAAGGAAATTTTTAAGTTGATTGATGAGTTTCTTGTGCATCCACTGTTTTTTAAGACCACTCTCCCTTCTTTTCTCCATCACAATTATTTCTCTTTATGTCTTCAGAGTTTTATCCTTGAAAACTTCCCATTCTTTCTGGGTTGACATCCCCTAAGGCTATGGACTTCTTCTATTCTTCTTCTGAAAATCTATCTTTCTAAAATCTATGCCCAACTTTTCTCTCCTTTATCACAAATCCTATAACAGAGTGATCATTTCTCCTAAAGTTCCCATTATTTCCTTCCCAGCAAACAGTGCCTCCTTGGTGTTGAGAACTGGGTCTAGAATGAAGTTATCCTGGTTGATTCCTCCACCTTTAGAACTATGAAATTATCCACATGACAAGTGAAGAAATTATTAGCTTCTTTTGTTTCTGGCAAGAGAGAGCTCCTGCAGATGTACAGATAATCAAAGTCTGCATCGCCATTATATAATGCATCTGTGCCAGGCTTGTGATCATTTTCTTAAATTATATTACTTTTATATTTATCCCCAATGTTTTTTATATAGTATGCACTTAATAAAAGTTCATTCCATTTAGAATTAGAAAAAATTCATGCATTGAATTCTTTGCTTATTTCCCCTGTTTGGAGTCTCTGACTCCAGTATCAATATAGCTTATGTTTCTGCCTCCTTTATTTGCCCAAATGACTCGATTATGCTTTCCCTCTCTAGTTCCTGACTTTTCTACCCTATTCCTTAGAATAAAATCTACCTGTCCATAAATATATTCCAGTTATTGTTTTCATCCTATTAATTCTCAGTGATGCCTATTAAGTTAAATATGCCTTTTTACAAGTGTCTCTAGTTTCACCTTGCTAGTCCAGAAATAGAGATTCTTTTTTTCCAAAAAATATCTTTTTAAACAGCTGTTCACTTTCAAAATCTGCCTTTCACTTCTAAAGACCTTGCCTTCAATCAGCAATAATGATTTTTTTTTAAAATCACCATCTGTGTTCATAAGGTCTTCAGTACGCTGACTGGATTTCTCCTTACAGTTTAAATGGTGTCCATATGAATCACTAGAAGTGGGTACTAGTACTGTTAATCACATTTCATTAGCAGCCTCTGCCCCAGTGATTGGAGAGTGGAGTGAAGAGCTCCTCCCAAAACTTCCATTTAAGGAGAGTTTCCTACACCCACAACCTTTTTTGGTTCCTTTTGTGGATTGCCTTTCTCCATTAAACTTGCGGTAGTAAGCTCTGGTTATTCAGTGCTTGAAGGCAGGGACTGTTTTTCATCTGTATTTGTATCCTAGAGCTTAGCACGGTACATAATAGGCACTTAATAAATACAAACTGATATTGACTGACTGACAACTGACTAATCTGATTTAACAAGCTTTGGAGTATTCTATCATAACTTAGATATATTCCCCAGAATGACAAGAGATCTCTAATTTTGTTACCAGATTGACAAACAGATGCATTAGCACTCCCCCCCACCAGAGATTTGTCAACCCCACTATTTGATTCTTATTCATCTAACCTGATAGTACCTGAGAATCTAAAGCATTCTTTGGGGGATGAGGTGCTTCTTTAGAGGACTGCACTGCCTCCTCTTTGGGAAGAATCTTACATCTATTACTTTGCTATAAAATTCAGGGATCTTTTTCTTCCTTTTCTCCTCTTTCTCACATTCTTCTATTCTAGTTCTGATGAGTGGGAATTATGGAAACCTTGAAGGGAAGTGAATACACTGTCTTAGAATTTAGAGAAGACACAAAAGCAAGGAATAATATGACATCCTAAAATACTCAAATGGATCTGTAATCACATTGGTTATTCCTTCCAGTGATGCAAATCACAACCCATTCAGGCCTATCTATCTTAAGATCACCAAAACCAGTATACTGGTGGCTTTATTCATTTTCTCTTGACATCATGAGGATACTAGTAAAGTGCTCTAGCTCTTCAATCTGTCATCCTTCACCACACATCTTACTCCTATTCTTCAAAGTTCTTCATAAGTTATTTGAACAACCTTCCTGTTGACCACTCTGTGAATGAGGCACTGTGGTGAGTGCAGGTGTTTGATTTCATAGAGAAGCATCGTGAAGTGTACCCAGTTAGCTGGAAACTTAGAAATAACATGATCAAGCTTCATGTCCAGAGGCAGAAGAAATATTTCTCTAGGTAGAAGTGAGCTGTTTTCTATCTGATTCCCCAAAGGTTGCAGACCAAGCTTGCCATTTTGATATAAAGAAAAACAAATGGCCAATGTCTTCATGATGATTTAAAATGAAAGGACTTAAATTTAGCTGAGACATTGTGACATGGCTGTTGATATAGTTTCCTGGTAGGGAACTGGATCGTTCCTCATTCTTTTCCTGGAAAAGCAGCCTGATGGATGAGTAAAAAGTGCTATATATTTTTCTCTTTCAATCATAGACATTAACAACTTTTTACATATAGACAGACCTCAGATCACATGTCCATATGATAGTTTTTAGCACTATTAAGCTGCCCTAATAACAAAAAGAAAAGAAAAAAGGCATCATATTCATAAATAAGGGTGTGACAGCCTACAGAACTACTGTACTCTGCTCTAGTCAAACCACATCTGCTTTGGGGCATCACTTTTAAAGAAAGATATTGATAAGTTAGAGAGTATCTAGAGAAAGACAACCAGAGTGGGGAAAAGCCTAGAGATCATACTATAGGAGGTTCAGTTGAAAAAACTAGGGATGTTTAGCCTGAAAGAAGAGAAAAAAGACTGAGAAGGGACATAATAACTGTCTTCACATATTTAAAGGACTATAATGTGGAAGAAGGATTAGATTTTTTTTTTTGCTTGAACCCACATGTCAGAAGTAGAAACAATGTGTAAAAGTTTCAAGAAGGAAAATTCCAACTTGATGTCAGGAAAAGCTTCCTAATGATTAGAAATATCACAAAGTAAAAGAGATTTACTGGGGAAATAGTAGTTTTTCCTTCAGTAAATAGTTGGATATGTTGTAAAACAGATTTTTTATTCAGATATGAGTCGGACTAAATAACCACTGATGTCATTCAGACACTAAAATTATGTGATCTGAGATAGCATTCAGAAGTGATAGATTCCACTACAAATGCGCAAATGAAAGTACTCCACCCTACAAATGTTGGAATGTCTGTTTCATTTTCAGTCTACTTACTGTTCTCTATCCAATTTCATATGCAGATGCTCTTATGATGATCTGAAACGTGGAAATTCTGAGCTAGGCTCATTTTCTCCTCAAATTCTCTTCAATGTTTTGTGAGTCTGTGCTCCTCAAAGTTTTCTGTTACCTCCACTATAAAGTTTTGCAAATGACCTTGTGCTGTCAGGTCTCTTTCCTCTCTCTTTCATCCTCTTCCTTGTGTTAACTATTTGTCATCAGTTAAACATTAAGAAATAATGAGAGACAAAATGTATGGCTACTTTGTTAATCCCTCACATTTTGGAGATGATAAATTCTTTTCTATGTTTTTAATTTATTTTTTTTTAGTCGATAGGGGTTAAGTGACTTGCCCAGGGCCACACAGCTAGTAAGTGTCTGAGGTCAAATCTAAACTCAGGTCCTCCTGACTGCAGGGCCAGTAGACAAATTCTTTTAATGGATCACTTTAGAGCTGTGAAAATTGTAAACAATGTCTTCTTCTTAATTTTTTTCTTCTGTTTGGTATATTCTTTGATCTTTAGTCTAACTAATTAATCATTTGACTATACAAAGACAGCTGATTCAATGTCATTCTTTATCTATTAAAATATCATCAATTGAAAAAGGTTTTTTTGGCCTTTGGTCTTCCTTCAACTGATATCTTCTAACTTTATTTCCTGAAGAAAGTATTCATGATACATAGGCTTGAAGTATTTTGATTCTTTGCAAACCTTTGACCTCTTTAGTTTCACAATCCCAAACCTTAAGTTTCAACATAGTTTTCTTTATTTCCCCATCACCTCATTACACTGGAGTTTCATATTATATATAATATTAAATGTAATGTTATATAATATTTTATAAACTTTAAAATGCCTGGGTGATTATAAACTGCTGATTTCTTGAATTCTAATTTTTTCTTCTTATCATCCTGCACATAGCTACCATAATAATATTTTCAAGAAACAATACTATGATCATGATATTCTCCTACACTGCAAATTGTTTCATTCTAAACTACGAAGTCCAAGCCCTAACCCCTTCCCCAATAAAACCCCTCCAAATTATTTCCAACCTGCCATTCCAGGATTATCTCTCATATCTCCATAAGAACACTGCTACAATAAGCCTGGTCTATTCATTGTCCCCCTAAATATATTCCCAATACTAATCCTTTCCTCATTAAATTGCCCCTATCTGCAATATATCCCCCCCATCTTTTTCTTTTTCTCTTCTATCCTTAATAGCCCAGCTGAAGTTGAAACTTCTCCACAATGCACTCTTTGACGACAGTACTTGGAAGGATAGCTTCCTATTCCAAACTCATAGCACTTACAATCTGCAACATTCATAAGTCACTTGTTATATTTTGCAGGGTTTTGTGTTTTTAATAAGAATGTAATAGTTATTGTTTTGCATTGCTTTTCTCAGCCTCAACTTCCTCATTTGTAAAATGGGTTTGTTGGTGTTCCATCATTTCCAACTCTTTGTGACCCCATTTGGGGTGTTCTTGGCAAAGACACAAGAGTGGTTTGCCCTTTCCTTCTCTAGATCACCTTACAAATGAGGAACTGAGGCAAATAGGGTTAAGTGACCTGCCCAGGGTCACAGAGTTAGTAAATTTCTGAGGTCAGATTTGAACTCAGGAAGATGAATCTTCCTGACTTCAGGCCTGGCACTCTATCTACTGCACCACCTAACTGCCCATAAAATGGGTTTAATAATGCCTGTAATACCTAGGTCCACAACACTGTGAGGTTCAAATGAAATAATATATGAAAAGCAAGTTGCCAACTTCAAAGCACTATTTGTCAGTTATTATTGTTAAATTTAATTATTTTGCATGTGTATCTCATTTTCCCAAACAGAATCTAAGCTTCTTGAAGGCAGGAAATTTTGGTTGGAGTTCTTTGTATTTTACGTAGAGGATACAAAATACACTATTATGTATACAGTAAACAATAAATTTTTCTCAGATGAATGAATAAATGAATCAATGAATTACCATTTAAAGAAAGTCAGTCTATCAGTCAATACACACTTATTAAGCACCTACTATGTGCCAGACACTGCACTGAACACTACGGATACAAAAGAAGCAAGACAATCTCTGTTCTAGAGGAGCTCCCAATTTAATAGAGGAGACAACGTTCAAACAACTACATGCAAACAATACAGAAGAAGGTTGAGATAATTAACAGAGGGAAGGCACTAGAGGGCACCTGGGAAAGCTTCCTGCAGATGGCGTGATTTTAGCTGAGACTTCAAGAAAGAAAGGGAAAACCAGAAGATGGAGATGAGAAGGGAGAGAGTTCAAGACATGATGGAAAACCAGTGAAAATGCAAGAAGTCAGAAAATAATAAAGTATTTTGTGTAAAGCATAGTAAGGATACCAGTGTCAGGGGCAGCTAGGTGGCACAGTGGATAGAGCACTGGCCCTGAAGTCAGGAGGACCTGAGTTCAAATCCAGCCTCAAACCAAACACTTGACATTTACTAGCTGTGCGACCCTGGGCAAGTCACTTAATCCCAATTGCCTAAAAATTAAAAAAAAAAAGGATACCAGTGTCACTGGATTGCAGAGTTTGAGGAGTGTAAGGTGTAAGAAGACTGGAGAAGTAGGTTGAAGTTAAAGACCAGTAGAATGATGATCATCACTTGCCATTGCCACTTCCTCACCATCACTTTTGTCCCAAGTGCATTTTAACAAGTTAAAGTTGTCTGGTTCTGTGATTACGATTTTTAAAATCTTTTGCCTAGAGTTTATTTTCATAACTGCTTTACAGTATGATGGAAATATGCATGTTTACATTTATGTAAAATATTTGCAGTGTAAAGTTTTACAGTTTACTCTTTTTTTAAAATCACTATTTATAAGTAAGAAATTAAAGTCAGCAATTCTAAAAGAAAAAGAAAGAGAAAAAAAGGAGGAAGGAAGAACGGAAGGAAGAAGGAAAGAAGGAAGGAAAGAAAGAAACAAAGAAAGAAAGAGAGACAGAAAGAGAGAGAGAAAGAAAGAAAGAAAGAAAGAAAGAAAGAAGAAAGAAAGAAAGAAAGAAAGAAAGAAAGAAAGAAAGAAGGCAGGCAGAGGTTGCCCAGATTATGAATTTTTTTTATGCCAAACAAAAGATTTTCTATTTTATCTTGTAGGTTATAAGGAGCCACTGGAGTTTATTGAGTGTGTGGAGGGGGGTGACATGGTCAAACCTGTGGCTTTAGGAAGATCATATTGGCAATAGAGTGGAGGATGGACTAGAGAGGGAAAAGACTCAGGACACAGAAACCAAACAGTAAGCTGTTATATTAGTTTAGGTATGGAAGAACTAAAGACCTATACCAGGG
The DNA here is from genome assembly GCF_003287225.1 of Phascolarctos cinereus. Classification (NCBI taxonomy): domain Eukaryota; kingdom Metazoa; phylum Chordata; class Mammalia; order Diprotodontia; family Phascolarctidae; genus Phascolarctos; species Phascolarctos cinereus. Next base: position 414,475,829 of record NW_027555847.1, read on the forward strand.
TGGTGGCAGTGTTAGAAGAGAGAAGGGGGAATGTAGGAAAGCTGTCAGGAAGATAAGATTGATTGAACTTGGCAAAAGATTGCACATGAAGGGTGAGAGAGAGAGAGTTTAGGAAGACACCTAAGTTGTGAGGCTGGGTGACTGGGAGTATGGTGGTATCCTTGAAAGTAATAACAAAGTTAGGAAGAGTGAAGGGTTTAGGAGGGAAAATGAGTTCAGTTTTGGACTTGTTGAATTTTAAAGATCTATGCAATATCCAGTTTAAGATATCCTCCTAGACAAGTTGAAATGTGAGACTGGAGGTCAGCAGAGAGGTTAGGGTAGAATAAGTAGATTTGAGAATCATCAGTATAAACATGATAATTGAATCCATGGAAGTTAATGAGATCACCAAGTGAAAAAGTATAGAGGACAAAAAAAGAGGGGCCAGGACAGAGCCTTGAGAGGCACCAAGTGGATACAACTTGAATAAAGACCCAGCAAAGGAGACTCCAAATGAGAAGTCAGGCAGATAGGAGGAGAACTAGGAGAGAATCATGTCACAAAAATGTAGAGAGAAGATCAAAGAGGAGAGAGTGATCAGTGGGGTCAAGGACTGCAGAGGTATCAACATTAGATTGGACAAGTGAGAGATCATCAGTAATTTGGGAAGAGTAGTTTCAGTTGAATGATGAAGTCAGGAGCCAAATTATAGAAAATTAAAAAGAGAGTGAGGGGAAAAGCAGTAGAGGTGTCCATCATAGACAGCCTTCCCAAAGAGTTTAGCTACAAAATGTAGGAGATATGAGACAATAGGTAGGGATGATGGATGAAACAAGTAAGAGTTTTTTGAGGATAGGAGAGATAGGGACATGTTTATAGGCAGTAGAGAAGCAGTTTAGGAACAAGAAGAGATTAAAGATAAGTGAAAGAGTAGGGATGATAGGTATGACAATGTGCTGGAGAAGATGAGATGGAACGAGAGTACTTGTGTATGTAAAGGTGTTGGTCTTGGCAGGAAGGGCCATCTCATTATATGAAGGCGGAGAAAGTAGCAAAAGGCATCTGGGAGGTCTGAGTTGAGGAGGAGGGGAAAATAGAAAGCTTTAGTGAAATGACTTCAATATTTTCAATGAAATCAAAGCAAGATTCCCAACTAAGAAGATGGGGAGTGGGGAGCTATGGGAGGTTTGAATATGGCTGGAAAGGTTTGGAAAAGGTGCTATTGCAAGGGGGGATAGTAATTGAGGGCCCAGCTGAGATTATGTAACATAAATTTGTAGTAGATTCAGTCAACACAGTTTCATGACTTTCACCAGTTCGGTTTCTGCAGCACGTGTAGTAGTGAAGCCAGAGGATGATGGAAGTAATCCGGGGCTGAAGTTTAGAAAGGCAATATCAGTAAAAGGATAAGAAGGCAAGGGATTGATAAGAAAAGGACAGTGGGGAGTTGGACTGGTTCACTAACGGGTCAAAATAGGTAAGAGGAAATAGTGCATGGATGACAGCCTGGGAAAGAGGTATGGGTTTGAGGGATTTGGGGATGATGGTGAGGATGAAGAATAGGATTTAGAGTTGCAAGGCAGAGGGAGAGGCATAATGACAATGAATTGCGACTAGGTAAGGGAAGTCCAGAGTTCACAAATATGGAAGTAGAACATTTTTGGGCTATGAGCAAGTTCAGAAATCAGGAGGGAAGAGTGTTTGAAGGAATATCAGTACCTATGTTGAAATCTTCTAGTAGTAGGGCAGGAATTGAGGAAGAGAAAAAGACTGTGAACCAGGCCCTGAATTCATTGAGGAAAGAAAAGATATGTCTTAGAGGTCAGCAGACATCTGCCAGAGTTTTAATTGGGCAGTAGATATGAACTGAACGAAATCCTCAAAGGACAAGAGGTTTCTGAGTGTTGGAAGTAGAGGGAAAGCCTGTAAGTGACAATGGGAAGCAAAGAGTATTTTTGCTCCCCCACCTTGACCAGTGAGTTGAGAGGAATGAGTAAAAATACAACCAGTCCTAGAAAAGGGTGGCCAGGGAGGCTGTGTCATGAGGAGGAAGTCAGGTCTCAATGAGAGAGAGCCAGAAGGAAAAGAAGTATTGAGGGGAAAAAAAGATTTGAGATGAAAGAAGTGTGTCAACATACAATTTTCAAATATGTGTAATTCCAGTTACGTGGATAACATACAAGTATATGCATTCACACACAGATACATGCAACAAGTGTCTATATCTACACCACTTAAGACAAAATAAATCATTCAGCTGTACACAGCAGAACCCACTAATTGAGTAGTTCTATTTGTACCCAGTAGAGGGAAGTGTGTACATACACTCCCAATTCAACCCAATGAGTTGTTTTTGACTGTTTTTTTTTTCCATCCTGCTCCAAGTGATTTCAGAGAGGCCACATACTTTGTTATTACAGAAAGGATTAACAGACTCTTGTGGATTAAAATAAAGGAAATAGCAATTTAGCTGCAACTTTCTATAAATTACAGGCAAACTTTTGGTAAAGTTCACCAACAAAATATGGTAGCATCAACAAAAACCCAAAGTGTAAAACTAGATTAATGACTTAATAATTATCTCACTTATTATGTCTAGGATGGGATCAGTTGATACCTTTTTACATCATGAGCCCCCTCCACAACCTTAGAAGCTTTTATTCCGTTCTTTAAGCAAAATGAAAGAGGAGATAATGGTACTGTCATAGCATAGGGATGGAGGTGGGAAGCACTTTAATACTGTGGAGAAATGCAACCCATCACAAAGGAGAAAGTGAATCAGCTTTAGGGAGATTGCATTTTAGCAGAGATTGATTTTAAAAGTATGCACTTCATGGTGCTACTTTCTCTATTTTTTCTATTGATACATTTGGGACTCTCTATCCTTGCTCTCAGATTAGAGGAGAAAACTTTAAAAGATACCAGCTCTTTGAGCCTATTTGAAAAGTTAACAAAATCACAGATTGAGAGCTGGAAGGGACCTTAAAGGTCGCATGGCCCAATCTCCTCATTTTAGAAGTAAGGAAATCAAGGACCAGATACTTAAAGTGACCAGTGTTGGTAAGTAGCCAGGCAAGGATTTGAGCAAAGAGATTCACTGAGTCCAGACCTTTTGTTCTTCCCACTTCTTCCTGGTCATACTGGATGAGGAATCTTTTCTGAATAAGGAAAAGGGGCCATAAGATTATTAATTTAGAGACAGAAGAGAATTCAGAGGCCATCTAGTCCAACCCCATTGTTTTACAGAGGAGGGATCTAAGGCCCAGGATGTGATAGTGACATATCAAAGTCACAGAGGTATCCAAGGCAGAATTTGATTTCAAGTTCTCTGCTTCCACAGCCACTGCTCTTTCTACTGTACCATACTGCCCCTTAAAGCCTTGGGACTGTTTGCTGCTTTATAATAAACAAGTAGGTAATAGTCTATGAGAACTTGGCCACAAATCCAACTTATTGACTTTCAGTCCCGACAGAATATGGTAGAGTCTGAGCTGGTCCCTGGTGATTGATTGGTTCTGTGAAGATCTCTGGAGAAGGTGAAGTGTATTTGTGTAGGGCCTCTTTTATGAATGACATCAGGGCTTCAGTTCCTCAGAACAGTCACTTTGGCACTTTTCACAGACAGTACCAGAAAGAAAAATCATCGAGGAAGAAAAAGAAATCTGTCAACAGAAACTACTGCATGCGTCAGCACACATCCTAGTCATTTCTCCTGTAATTATTCTTTGGGTGGAGTAAGCTGCTAGAGTGTGTTATTATATTAGGAAGCTATTTGTCCCCACGGATCTAAAGATTATGCTTACATTTCAGATTACATCAGAGGTAGAATTTAAATGCTAAGAGCTATGTTAAAATAATACAACCTAAGAAACATACTTGGCTACTTGCTTGTAAACACCTTTCATGGTAGATCTCACAGTACTTTATAAATATGCATTGTATTTCACAATAGCTACCTGAAAATATGCCATTATTATTCCAACTTTACAAACTACAGAAAATAGATTAACTGACTCTTTAAAAAGTTTCATTGATGATTTTGTTTTTATAGCAACAGTCAATTTCTGGATACATCCCACCTACCATTCCCCACCACCAACAGAACTGAACTCTCCCTTATTAACAAAAACAAAAACAAAAAAACAGTTAAAGAAAAAAAAACTGATAGCTGTAGCCAAACATAACAATGTATGCATTATCTGTTCTTGTATTACCCCCTCCCTCCACCATGATGAGGGAACTATGTTTCATTATCTGCATGGTTCTTTGGGATCATTATTAGTTTTTTGACCACTCATTATTTGGCTTCATTTTAGCAGTATTTTCCTTTATAACATGGTAGTCATTATTTGAATTGTTCTTCTGCAACAGTTCATTCAAATCTTCCCAACTGACTTTGCAAAAATTGCTCAACATGTTGCCAACATCTGTTCTGTTTTTATCGCTAATTGTCCTATTTTACATTATGTTTAATTCTGGAAATCATCTCGTATCCTTTTGGGAGTAGGTACAGTGTTCATCCTAAATATCCAGGACTAGAACACCAAGCTCCTGAGCTCACTACTAGGAAACAGTACACTTTTGGCATACATGGTACTTAAAGATAACACACTGAATTCTCTAAAATATCATCTGAAATTCATTGGGTGGACCCCAAATTAAGAGTGACATAATCCACTTTAGAATGTAACAGAACTAAAAAATCCTGGGAATTCAGAAATTCAGATGATCTTCCTTCAGCTTTTAAGAATCACTACAATAGCTTGGGAGGGTGGGGTGGAATGGAAGAATGAGAGGCAGGAAATGAGGGGAGGAGAAGGATTACTCATTTAATATTTAAACCATCTTTTTCTAAAATAAATATAAATCATTAAAAGGTTGTTTCCTCCCCTTCTCCTACCATGGGTATTTTAATTATTTTAAAATGTATCTCCCAATCAGGCTTGGCTGTGCATGCCTTTAATTCCTGCTACTGGAAAGGCCATTGCGGGTAGATTTCTTGGGTTTAGGAGTTCTGAACTACACTGTACTAAGCCAATTTGGTGTCTATACTGAGTCCTGCACCAATATGGTAAGTCCATGAGAGTGGGGAGCCACCAGGCTGCCTAAGAAGAGACAAACTAGCTCAGTTCAGAAATGGAGCTGGTCAAACCTTCTATGATGATCAGTAATGAGTTCCGGCTTGTGAGTGGCCTCTGCATTTCCTGCCTGGGTAAGTCAAGAAGACACAGTCTCAAAAAACAAACAAAATGTGTTTCCAAAGACTCCTCTAATAGAGGATGTTCAACGACTTTTTCAACAATTGTCAGTTATAGAAGAAAGAACACTAGATTTTGGAGGATTTACACATAGGTCCAAACTCAGTTATTTGCTACCTGTGTGACCTTTGGTAAATTATTTAATTTCTCTGAGCTTCAGCTGCCTCATCCTAAGGACTGTATGATCCTAGGACTTACACCTGGAAGAGAACTTAATGGTGGGCCAGTCCAACCTACCTCCACTCCACCTTCATTTTGCTACTGAGAAAACTGAGATCCAGGGAGGGTGACTTAACCAAGATCATGCAATAAGCATTAAAGAAGGGATTTGAACCCAGATCTTCTAACTCCAGAGCTAGTACTCTTTTCACAGTACTTTGTAAAATGATAGAATCAGACTAGAGAATCTCTATCATTCTTTTCTTCTCTAAATGCCATAACCTTATAAATCAATTATATGAATTCAGTCCATACAAATCTCATGTCCACCATGTTAGAGTAAAGCAGATTTTTGTCTCAAAAGAGGGCAAAACTTGTGAACTACAAACCTATTCCTCAAAATAACAGGCTAGCTCAAGGACTGCTTTAGTTCCTGGCACTCAAAGTTTTCAATCAAAGATTGCATGGACATTTTTCAAGGATTGTTTCAGAGAGGATTCATGGGGTTGGACTAGACAATCTCTGAGGTGCCTTCCAACTTTAAGAGTCTATTATTCTACCTTCGGTATAGCCCTGCCACAGAGCAGAGGATATGAAAAAGATAGTCCCAGGGCCTAGGCAATGGTAGTCACCATTTTTCTGCAGCTTCAAATTTTGCAGAGCTTGAATTATCGTAATGGTCATGAATATCAAAATGGTCAAGCATATTCTATGAGATCACAGTGAGGGGTTGGAAGTCTAAATGGATCTGAAATGATGACAAAGTTATGTAAGTCTTAGCCTGGGGAAATAGAGTGAGCACCACTTTTCTCAAAGTCAAACAGTTTAGTCACTTTAAAAAATCCAAATTGTTTTCCAAGGTGGTTGGAACAATTCATAGCTCCTCCCACAATGTATCAGTGCCTGTTTTTCCACAGTATCTCTTACACTTTTGTCATTTTTGTAACCTCATTTGTAATTTCAATAGAACAATTCTGACAATGTCTGAAGAAATAGAAGCATCAAAGTGAAAGTGGGTAGTCCCAATGTTATAACTTTGAAGGACAACACTAATTTGTATGTATTCCCATAAGAATTAATTGTTTCATCTGAGTTATAACTCAAATATTTCAGGAGCTCTTAGGGATTTGCTAAGAGACCCCTCCGAAGATGTATTATAAAGCTTAAAATGGGTACCAAATACCACTCCCAAAGTACTTCCATAAAGCTATATCTTATCTCTTCTCTAAGATAAGTATCTTGGAGATACAATATAATATAATGGAAAAGATTCTGGATTTGGATTCAGAGTCAGAGCACATAACTTTAAGTCCTGGCTGTGCTACTTAGTCTCTGTATGACCTTGGGCAGATTTTTCCATCTCCCTGGACTTCAGTTTTACCCATCTATAAAATGAGAAAGTTAGACTAGATACTCTGGAAGACACCTTCTAGCTCTAAATCTACAAATACATGATTCTGAGGATTTTGTGATGATCTCAGCATCCCAAAATAATTAAAATAATCTTTTAAAATTTTTATGTATTTTACTTTCAGATCCAAGTTTTTTCCCTCCCTCTACCCCCTCCCATACTCAATGAGAAGGCAAGAAAGGCAATAGCCATTGTACATATGAAGTCATGCAAAACATATTGAAATAATCTTCTAAATTCACCCTTAAAGCAATATCAAGAAAAGGAGTAAGCAGAATCTCTGTCCTATAATTTGCTAATGTTGTTCCTGTAAAGACTTAAGATGACCCTTGAAAATGCCCTGCAGCTTTCACTCCTCCAGAAGGTCCAATGTGATGTAGCTGTTGTTGATTTCTCAGAAGGATCCCCAAAGCTACAGACATCTGCTAGCCATGACCTGGGACAAAGACAGCTTGGGAAAACCCACAAGGAAGGAAATCCCACTGAGTGAGAAGCTGTTTCTGTGTTCCTTTTAAAGCCACAGTTGACTATCGTTTAGTTACAAAAGGCTTAAGTTGAAAGTTGCTGCTGATTCCAGGGTCAGTCACTTGACTCACTGCTGGGCTTAGGCAATGAAGGGACACAGAAGTTCCTGTGTCCTGTTGCAAAGACTATCGGAGGCTTGATGAAACAGCTGAGGGAGCGAGCTGCCAATAGCCAAGGCTCTGTTCTAGTCAGTAATTTGCCCTAGATGTAGACAGACTATGTAAAGAGAATGAACAATGTGGTCATTAGCTATCTGTGGATCACTTTGCCTTCTAAGATTGGCATTGTATTGTATGCCCAATTCTCATGAGTCCTTGTGCTCCTTTTAAATAGTAATAAATCAAAGCAAAAACCTAGCCTTTCAGATAGCCACCTGCTCACTTGCCCTAGGAATGTTACATATTTTCTAAATTCTCTATCTCTGTCTCTGTCTCTGTGTGTCTCTCTCTGTCTCTGCATCTGTGTGTGTGTGTGTGTGTGTGTGTGTGTGTGTGTGTGTGTGTGTGTTCCCCTCTGGCAGCAAAAAAATAACCAGCTATGTATTCAAGAGACAGGTAGCCCTGTCAAAGAGTCAGAGAAGACAAACACTGGAAGCCCACCTGAGAGAGACACTTTTCCCATAGGGAAAGGGGCTTTATAGGAGAGAAAGGACATGAAACACTTTAGTATCAGATGCAAGAGTTGCCCTGGCCATAAGTGTTCCTACATGTATGCTTCACTACTGGGCTACTCTAAATTTTTGCCCACTCTTCTCAAAGATGGGTATTTGGGAAAATACAAACCCCAGGTCTTTAGGGAGTAACGCTTTGTAATTACTATTTTTAGTTTGTCATCTTAGTAAATGCCTTTGTGAACTCATTTTAACTATAGAGGGAAGCACAGAGGTGAAAGTTTGTGAGGTATAAGTAGTAGGAATGGGTTCCCACATGATACTCCTTGATCCTGGAAGTAGCAACTGTTCCCCAGAAACTGATTCCACGTACTCAAGACTGACATAGGGGAAGTAAGCCAGAGGGAGTTCTATACTAATAATGATCTTGAAAATCTATCACCTTGTTGAGATGGGGGAGAGATGACAGCTTAGTAGTATTTCTTTCACAATTTAAAAAAAAAAGGGGGGGAAAGAAAAACAAAATTCTTTAAAAATATGTGTAATTAAGTAAAACAAATTCTTGCATTATCCATGTCAAGAAAATGTATGTCTCATTCTGCCTTTTTGTCAGGAGATATAAAGCATGCTTCATCGTTGGTTGTCAGGATTTGTGGATGATCATGGCTTAGATCAGAGTTCTTAAGTCTTTAAAAGTTATTTGTCTTTATGCTATTGTTATTGCATAAATAGTTCTCCTGATCTGTTCACTCTGCATGAATTCATAGAAATCTTCACACATTTCTCTGAAACTGATCCTTTCCATTCTTTCTTATAATGCAATAACATTCCATTATATTCATATACATAATTTCTTCAGTAATTTCCCAAATGATGGACACCCCCATAGTATTCAATACTTTACCACTATGAAAAGAATTGGAGTGTGTGTGTGTGTGTGTGTGTGTGTGTGTGTATCCTTTTCTTCTTTCTTTGATCTCTTTAGGGTATGGCCTACTAGTATTAATCAAACTAGTTAATAGCTATAAAAAGCATTTAGCCCAGTGCTCAATACATAAGTACACTATAAATGTTTTCCCCTCTTCCCTTTTCCATTACCCTAATGTTATCACCGGATCAAAGGGTATACAAAGTTTAGTAACTTTGGAGGCATAGTTCCAAATTGCTTTCCAGAGCAACTGACCCAATTCATGGCATTCAATGTGGCTGGTTTACCACAGTCCTTCCATTATTTGTCATTTTCTTTTGTTCACATATTTGCCAATATGGTGGGGATGGGGTAGAATCTGAGTTACTTTAGCTTGCATTTTTCTAATTTTTAGTGATTTGTGGACTTTCCCATATGTTTCTGCTAGATTAAGTTTCTCCCTATGAAAACTGCATGTTCATATCCTTTAATCATTTATCAGTTGGGGAATGACTCTTATTCTTATAAATTTGAATCAAATCAGTAACATATCTTGAAAATAAGATCTTTATTAGAGAAATTTACTAAAAAGTTTTTCCCCCCAGTAAATTATTTCTTATCTAATTTTAACTGGGTTGGTTTTGTTTGTGCAAAAGCTTTTTAAATTTTACATAAACAAAATTGTCCATTTTATTTTCTGTAAATTTCTCTATTGCTTGTTAGCTTGTGAACTTTCCCAATATCTGTAAGTTTGAAAGGTAATTTCTTCCTTGTCTCTCTAATTATTTTATTGTGTTAACCTTTTATGTCTCAGTCACGCATTCATGAGGAGCTTATCTTGGCATATGGTATAAGGTATTGGTCTAAGCCTAATTTCTACCAGACTGTTTTCTAATTGTCTAAGCAGTTTCTTCAATAGTGAGTCTTTAACACAGTAGTTGGGGTCTTAAGGTTTAACTGGACACTAGGCTAATAGGTTTGTTTACTTCCGAATGTTGTGTACCCAATCTAATTTTGATTTAATTTTAAAAAATATTTTATTTGTTTCAATCAGCCAAGGTCTGCCTTCTCATCTTCTTACCCCAATCCCTCTCCTATCAAAAATAAAAGAAAAAAATATTACGAACATGTATAGTCAATCAAAATGAATTTCCACAATGGTCACATCCATCTCTCCATCATGAGGTGGAAAATATGTTTCATTGTTAGTCCTCAGGAATCATGGTTGATCATTATGCTGATAAAAGTTCAGCACCAATAGTATTCCATCATATTTATATACCATAATTCATTCATCTCAATTTATGGACACTCCTTCTGATTCCCATTCTTTGCCACCTCAAAAAGAACCATAAATATTTTTGTAAAACCTTAGAGTTTGTTTTTCTTGGGACTAATCCCTCCCCTAATCTATCCTTTGTCAAATTCTTCCTCCCCCTTCTCCCCTTTTCTTCCTACTTTCTTATTTAGTGAAATGTATAACTGTTTCCAACTCTATGTATTTACATATTCTTACTTCTTTTGACCACTTCAGAGGAGAATGACATTCAAATGTCAGCTGTTCCACCCATTTTCTCCTTTGTATACTAAATGTATACTTGTGTACCACAATGACATGAGATAATTTTCTCTAATTTTCTTTTCCCTTCCCTTCACTCCACCTAGTACATTACATTTCCCCTCTCCTTCCATCCTTTTGTTAAGATCATCAAGAAATAATAGAACCATTCTCAGGTCTTGTCTAAATGGACCTTCCTATGACCCCTGATGATGATAGTGTTCTGAGATGACACATGTATCATCTTTTCATATTTTAATGTAAGTAGTTTACCTTTCTTTTGTCTTTTATCAGTGTTCTTTCATAGTTACCTTTTTTTATTTCTCTGCACTCCTGTGTTTGAAAATCAGTTCCTATGTAGCTCGGGTCTTTTCATTAGAAATGCTTAGAAGTCCTCTATTTCATGAAAAATCCATTTCTCTCCATACCATTATACTCAGTTTTTCTGAGTATGTTATTCTTAGCTATAAGCCCATACATATCCTTTTGTTGTTCTTTCAGTTTTGTCTCTCTGTGATCCCATTTCAGGTTTTCTTGGCAAAGATACTGGAGTGGTTTTCCATCTCCTTCTCCAGCTCGCTTTACAGATAAAGACCTGAGGCAAACAGGGGTAGGTGACTTGCCCAGGGTTGCACAGCTAGTAAGTGTCTGAGGCTAGATTTGAACACAGGAAGATGGGTCTTCCTGACTCCAGGCCAGGTGCTCTATCCACTGAACCACCTAGCTGCCCCATACATATGCTTCATCTCCTAGAATGTCATATCCTCCACATCTTTATAATAGCGGTTGCTAAATCTTGCATAATCCTTACTAAGGCATTTTGGTATCAAATTCTTTCTTTTTGGCTGCTTTCGGTATTTCTTCTTTAACATGGGAGCTCTGAATTTTGTCTATAGGGATCCTGGTAATTGTCATTCTGAGCCTCTTTTTGAGAGATCATCAGTGATTGCTCTCTAGTTCTAAGAGATCTGTTTTAAGATTTTCTAGGATGCCTAGATTCAGTTTTTTGGGTTTTGGGGTTTGGTTTTTTTTTGTCATGGCACTCAGATAGTGCAATGATTCTTAAATTTTTTTCTCTTTTATATGTTTTCCAGGTTATTTGTTTTTGCTCTATGTTATCTTACATTTTCTCCTATTTTTTTCAGCCTCTTCACTGTTTTAATATTTCTTGTTGCTCCATGGAGTCATTGACTTCTATTTGTTCCACTCTAATTTTCAGGGCATTTATTGCTTGAATAAAGTTTTGTACCTCTTGTACCAAGATACTAATTCCCTTTCCAAATCTTTCTTCCATAGCTCTCATTCTTTTCCAATTTTTATTTCCTCAAGTGGTCTCTTTCTATTTATAAAAACATGTTTAACTCTTTTTAAAACTCTTGCTCCATTTCTCCCAGGAATTTGAGGTGCATTTGTTTTTTCTCTAGGGCATTATTTGTAAATATTTTGGAGTCATTCTTTTCTACATTTGTGTGCTGAACATCTCTGCTGCCATAATAATTTTTATCATACATTTTTTGTTTGCTACTTCCTGTATTTAAACTTGATGTTAAGGCTAGACTCTGCAGCACTTTGAGAAGGAAGGTCTGGGCTGGTCCTGTTGCTGCTTGCTTGGGGTATCAAGTATTGTGCTATTCCAGGATCTTGGGGATAGGCTAAGACCTGCAAGCTTTCATGGCTCCCAAAGTGGCATGATCCAAGGCAAAGTCTAATTGCCACTCCCCTGATCTGAGCTCTCTGAGTTTCTGACCTGGGTTTGAGTCTGTGCAAGAGTAAATTGCTGCTCAGTTCCAGTCCTATTAGCAAGCTGGAAACTTCTGTTGAGTCTGAGTGGGAGAACTGTGGGCTTCCCTTTGGTCTGGGATTCTTGCCTTGGTTATTCCTCCGCAGGCCAAGCTAGATGCTGGAAATGAAATGGTACTGTACTCCTGAAGATGGCACTTTGCTTTGCTCCCAACAGTGCCATTACTGGCTTCTGAGACTCCTCCTTTCCTATACACTTCCCAGGACCTCCCTACCTGAGAATTTCACCCCTCTGTGCAGGTCCTCTTCTTATTTAGCCTTGGATCTGTGACCCAGAACTAGTAGCAGTCAACAAAATTCCTGGTTGTCATGTGTCCTCATGCTCAAGTATTCGTCTAGTAGTACCTCAGTATGAGTCTGAGATTTCCTCTTACCTTGGCCTCTGGAGTGTCTGGTGTACAGTGACCCCAAACCCCAGTGTCTGCAGACGTCGCTATCTGTCTTTCTATACCAACAGGACTGGAGAGAGGACTCATTATGACTTTTTCTGAATTTCCCCATCAAGACTGTAGAGTGTATTTCCTAGATCTGTTTAGAGGAGTTTGTAGAGGGGAGCCCTTTGCACTGCTCCTAGTATTCCTCCACCTTGGTTCTGTCTCCCAACTTCTTTATTTTTAATCAGTACCAAATCATTTTATTGGTTTTGTAGTAAAATAGAGGTCTGATATCACTAGTCTTCCTTCCTCTTCTCCATTGTTTTCCTTAAATTTCTTGATGTTTTCTTTTTCCTGATAAATTTGGTTATTTTTTTCTAGGTCTATAAAGCAATCCTTTGGGAGTTTGATTGGAACAGCACTGTTCAAGCAAATTAATTTAAGTAGTATTATAATTTTTATTACATTGGTTCAATTTACCCATGAACAATCGATATTTCTCCAATTATTTAATTACATCTTAATTTCCACAAGCAGTGTTTTGCTTGTTTATATTCATTAGGTCCTCTATTTTTGATAGGTAGCTTGAAGTATTTTGTCCATTGTGTAGTTATTTTTCATAGAATTTCTTTTTCCATTTCCTCTTTCTAGATTTTGTTGAACGATCATCTGATTATAGAGTTTATTTTGCTTATGACTAATCCCTCCTGAGTCTACCTTTTTTCTCATTTCCCCATTTTTCTTTCCTCAGTTCTTTTCTGTTTCCTTGTTGAGTTAAATGGATTTCTGTACCAAATTCTTTTGCACAGTATTTTGTGTGTGTGTGTGTGTGTTTTACCGTCTTGACCAGTTCAGATGAAAGCAAATGCTCACTCATGCTTTCCCCTTTGATTGTATTCTTTTACCTGAATATTCAAATTAAAAGAGAAAACAATCCCCGCCCCCATCCCTGGCTAGCTCTTTATTCTCTAGGATATTCCTTCCATCACCACCCCTCCTTTTCTTTCTTCCTTTAAAATAATAAAAATATTTTTAAAGAAACACTCCAAGGATCTTTGTCTTATTGAAATCCATTTATGACCATTGGTTACATTAGAGTTCTGAAAGGATGGTTATTTTTCTTCCCCTGCAACACTTTAAATAGTTCATCCGGAATCCATTTCAGTTGCTCAAATATCTTCTTACTATTTCCTTCTATTTTTTCTATTTCTTTCTATTTTTGACTTTGTTTTAACATTTATTATTGTCTTATGAATTCATTAAGTTTTTTTGGTACATTCAGATTTTCAAGAAATCTGTTACTTGGGCAATGTTTTGTCATACCCAACATTGTTGAACTGTTCTCTCCTTCCAGGTTCTGCCCTCTAGACTTCTCCTTCATTCTCCAAGTCTTTCATTTAGAGATACCATCTCATCTATATTAGTTTTGAATTTTTTCTTTATTTCTTCCAGGAATACTATTAAACCTGGTGAACAAAATTTGTTTTTTTCTTTGAGGCTTTGGTTTTTATGTTCTGGGATGACTTTCTTCTTCTGCATTTGTGATTTGAGCATCTCTTGCATTAGAGCAACTATTTATCATATGTGTCTTTGGACTTTTTTGTTCATTTTACTCATTTTCCCACCCTTAATTCCTGAATTGGAATTTCAGCTTATACTCTAGCTTTTTACTCTTCTGGAGGGAATGAGCGGGTCTTACTTCATTCTCTAGGTTCCTATTGCTGCTTTTTCCAGGAATTGAGTGTTATGTTCTTCAAAAATGCTAGGGTTTTTCAGGTCAAGGATGTGTAAACAATCAGCACATCTTACATTATTTGACCTATAGCAAAATCTGATTGCTACTCTCTGAGTCTGAGCTTTTCAAGTTCCTAATTTCCATTTTGGACTGGGTGACACAATAGCAAGCTTGCCTCTGGTTGGAGTTCCAGGAAACTTCTGCTAGCCTCAGTTTCTGTTAACTAGCTGGCAACCTCTATAGATTCAGACTGACAGAACCATAGACTCTCCCAAGGTCTGAGTTGCTTGTCCCTGTTGTCAACTGCAGGTGCCAGTTGGATTCTATGGACTGAATCCATAACTTCATTCTAGGAAGAAAGTCACAACCTTGACTGGCTCCTGTTCCTGCTCAGGTTTCACCTGCAGTCAATCTATGACCACTCCTTATCCTGATATATACCTAGGATGGCAGACCCCAGGCCAGTCCCTTTGTTGCAAGGCTTTGTACAGGTCTTCCTGAATGGACCCTATTTTAAGTGTTTCTAGGCCTCAGACTATCTCCCTATTCTAAGTTGTGCTGGAAAAATGACCCATTAGAGTTTACCTTGTATTTCCCAGTCACTCTGTCTGGCACTATTTGTTTACCTTTTTTTTTTTTTGGTAGTAGCAGAAGAGAGCTGCACTGTACTATTTCCTCCTACTTTACTATTTTTTCTTCAACATATTTTAAATAAGTCATTGGTGTAGGTTTTCTCTGAAACATTATTGTGTATTATTTGGTAGTGTGAATGGTTCTGAGACTTTCTTTCCAATGTTATATGAAACTGATTCCTAGTTCTTCCTAAGATTGTTAACTGTAGTTATTAGAAGATACTTAGCATTGAAAAGAGATGACGAGTGGTTAGGTAGAAGAACTTTCTGAAGTAACATTTCATATTATATTTTAAGACTTCCAAGAGACTTATAGCTACCATGAGGAAACATTGCCATAGTATTAATATTGTAGGAAGAAAAACCTAATGTAGAGAAAGTTGAATCAACTAACTAGAAAACATGGAACAAGACAAAAATACAGCGAAAGTCTCCTGAGCCTGAACCTATTTATTATAAAGACTCATAACTTCCATGAAAAGCTTAGTGAAAGTATTCATAATTTCCTTATGGTATATTTTGGAACATGAGACTAATGAATTATATACTTAATGCATGTATTAGACAGGAGGAGAAAAAAATTGTTTCAACAATTTAATCCAAAAAAATTTATTAAGGGCCTACAAAGTGCCACGCACTGTGCTAGGTGCCAGTCAGGATTTCTAACCATAGCAGTTAGTCTGTGGCATTTGCTGCACCAAAAAGACATTTCTTCACTTTTTGCATCTATAATTAAAAGGGAGAAATTTTTATTTTATAATATTATGTCAAGAGCAGCATGTGTTTTGATATGAGTGATCAAATGTCACATCTTGGAGATTAACTTCATTACTATATACTGTCAGAGGGGAAATTCTTTTTAATGTCCATCATCATTCATTCATTTGTTTTTTTAAAAAAATACACACTTGAATATAGTGTGGTAGGCATTCTGAGGGATGTGGACAACTCAAGTATGTGATACTTGACCTGTGACAAACTTATAATCAAGGGATCTTTAAAAAGGTGAGTATAAGATATTGACTATGGGCAGCCAACTTATTGGTTCAATCTAAGCAATGGTTTAATATTATATGGCAAGTCCTTTAGTTTTATACCATCATTCTATACTGCAAGTCACAAGAAGAACCTACTAGTATGCTCTATATTGGAGGTGAAACTGACAGTCTGAGAGTCTGTGTCTCCCATTGGTTTACACACAACTAGGAGTTGCAGGAGAATGATGAATAAAGCTAAAATGAAAATAAGTAGCAGTAAGACACAGCAGTACTGATAAAACTGGACCAGTGGATTGACCACCTACCTTCAAATTTTAATTATTTCTACCTTTACATTCGGCAACACTAGTGTTGTTTCTTCCTCTTGACAGATACTTATTTACTTAGAACATTCATTCTAGGGGGAAATAGCTCAGAATGCACCTTCCATAATAGAACTCTACAGAGGGCTACTCACTGTAATTACTTTTATTCTCCAGTGTTTATAATATCTTATTTTCAAGCATCCATGAGAACCATTTCTTTCTGATTATATGCTTCTTCTCCCTGACAATTTATTATTTATTTTAAAATTAATTTGTTCTGTGACTATATCTAAATATTATCTAAAATAAAGCAAAAATTGCATAAAATATAATACCCTAATGAAAAATGCATACCTACTTGTCTCTAAAGGAAAAATTAATCAACGTTGGTACTCAATTAAAATAAAATTTTTTAGAAAATGAACAAATGTTATCCTTACCTCACTCATAAATATATGTTCCTAACATATACTATGAGGATCTTCATAGAAACTATTTGGACCTCAGCTCTAACACTGGTTTCTTGCAAGATGGACATAACATTTTTCTAAATGACCTTACAGGGATATTGCCAAATGCCAACTTAAATTCACCTGATTTTTAAGTGGTACCCAAGAGAGTCACAAATATTTAAGTAGCATGCAATACATCTTAAACTTTTTCATTATCTATAAAAATGATTTACCCTCCCCCTTGAAATCCCAAAGAGAATGGCATTTTTAGTTAAGTGAATACATAAAGGTAGTGGATATTTTATATAAGAACATGTTATATCTGCATGTAGTAGATGAGATGGCAGGAAAAGATCATGCACAATATATTTCCACTTGTTCAAGATTTCTCATGATGGAACAATGAAAACAATATATGAAATCACTACAACAGTGTAAATGGGAAGAAAGAACAAAAAATAGCACTAAAGTTGTGTAATCATAATGATAAAGCTTGTTTCTGAAGAAGAGACTAGAAAAGGTTCCTGAAGCCTGCAGAAAAATCACCAGGGGAGGAATTTCTGACCAAAGGGAAGACTACAGTTCTGTCACTCTGAACCAACAGAGCTTTCCAGCTCGTTGATAGGGGTTGAATCCAACAGTAGTCTACTGCTGCTCAGACTGTGGTAACAAACTCACAGATCTCAGAGAAGGGGAAGAGGGGAGGGGACAAAAAAATCCTGGATAGGATCACTTTGGGAGCACTGAAAGCTTGTAGGTCTCCAGCCTGTCCCTGAGATCCTGGAATAATAAAACAGTCAATATGCCCAAGAAAGCCCCAATAGTACTAGCCTATACCTTCCCTCTAGAAGTACATGGAACCCAGCTAACATCAAATATGAAGTCAGGAAGTAAGCTAGAAATATAAGTAAATTTTTAAAAAGAAGAAGGAACTTTTATGACAAAGATATTCAAGACAAAAGCCCAATAGAATGACTCTAAATCATCTACAATCTATGCCTCAAAGAATACATAGCTTAGGTAAAAATTAAACTATAATTAATGGAAAAGATGAAACAAGAGTTTAAAATCATTTTGTAAGTGAAATGACAGTACTGAAGGAACACATTTGAAAAGAAATGAGAGTTATGGAATAAAGATGTGGAAATGGAATTAACAGCTTAACATTAGCACAAAACCCTGCCTAAGCAAAAAACTCCATGAAAATTGTAATGGACTAAACAGAAACCAATGACTCCATGAGGCAGCAAAAAATGTTAAAAGAAAGTCAAGAGACTGGAAAAAAAATAAAAGAAAATCTAAGATACAGGATCCTAGAAAGACAGCAGAATAAGGCAGGAAATTACCTGGCTTTCCCAAATTCCCCCACAGATAATGGAAAATAATGCCTCAAAATAAACTTTAGAATGGAAGAAATAATTAAAAGTTGGGGTAAAGCAATTGTCCAGCCTAAGACAACTTAGGAGGATGTTTGGAAAGTCCTTACCTCTTGGGGTGGTGATCTGGTCTGACTGAAGTGCAGACACCTCCATGCAGATACCAAATCAACAAACAACAAGCCCTAAAGGCAGCTGTGTTGGCAGTAGCCTGAGCTTCAGAACTTTTGCCCCACAGACAGCGTTGGTGGTCAGGTGAAGATTACAGGGCCCTCTACTGTTGCTGGACACGTGGCCCAAGTAGCGTGACCAGATGTGCTCCCAAGTGGTGGCTGTGGGTGAGGAGGAGTGAGTACACTTTGATGAATATGGTCACAGAGCAGCAGGGGCCCTGCTGCCTGTGGTCACTTGAAGGAGAACAGAGTCCCTGGTTTTGGTTCCAGAGCAGAGGGATGACCTGAAGCTTGCTGCTCTAGGAAGGACCACAGGGAGTAAGAGCATTTGTGGCTCAGGGGTACAGAGGAATACTTGAAGTCAGGCCCTCAGATAGTGCTCAGAAAACAGCATCATGAAACCTCAAGCCTGAGATATTGTTCCCCACATCTTGGCATTAGAGCCTGACTCTAACATAAAATTAACAACCAAGAAATAAGATGCTAAAATGAGTAAGGAAAAGAGAAAGAACCTGACCATAAATAGCTACTATGGTGATCAGGCTTCAAACTTAGAAGAAGACAGTTAAGTCAAGACAAAAACTTCAAAGAAAAATGTAAAATGGTCACAAGCCCAAAATGAGTTCTTTGAAGAGCTTAAAAATGACTTTAAAAATCAAATGAGAAGTTGAAGAAAAATTAGGGGGAAAAATAAGAGTAATGCAAGAAAATCAAGAAAATTATGAAAAGGAAGTCAATGAATTGGAAGAGATCCAAAAACTTGCTGAAGAAAACAACTCTTTAAACATTAGAATTGGGCAAGGAGAAGCTAATAACTTCAAAAGATGTCAAGAAATGATCAACAAAACAAAATCAAAAGAATGAAAAAAGCAAAGAGAATGTGAAATATCTCATTACAAAAACAACTGATGTGGAAAAACATTGAGGATAAACAATATAAAGGATTGTTGGACTACCTGAAAGTTATAATTGAAAAGAGTCTAGACACTATACTTCAAGAAATTATTAAGAAAAATCACCCTGAAGTTTTAGAACTAGAGGCTAAAATACAAATTGAAAAAATTCACCAATCACCACTGGATCCCAAGACAAAAACTCACAAGAACATTATAGCTAAGTTTCAAAGTTCCCAGGTCAAGGAGAAATACTACAAGAACTAGAAAGGAACAATTTAAATATTGTGCAGCTATAGTTAAGATAACATAAGATCTAACAGCTTCTCCATTTCATGGAAGATGATATTCCAAAGAGCAAGGGAGCTAGATTTGCAACCAAGAATAACTTATCCAGCAAAGCTGAGTGTAATCCTGCAAGGAAAAAAATGGATATTTAATGAACTAAAAGACTTTCCAGTATTCTCAAGGAAAAGACCAGAATTGAACAGAAAATTTGGTCTATTAGAATCAGGGGAAACATAAGGTAAATATGAAAGACCAATTATTGGGGATTTAATAAGGTCAAGCTGCCTACTTCTTACATAGGAAAACATCTGAAACTCTTAAGAATGCTATTCCCAAGATAGCTTGACAGAGCATACATAGATAGAAGGCTTTGGGTTGAGTTGAGTATGTTGAGATGATCCTAAAAAATAAAATTGGGTAGGGAGAGGTAAAGCAGAGTAATTATTTCATACAGATGAGGAATGAATGGAAGAACTATTGCAGTGGAGGGCAGGAGGGATAGATGGCTTGCAATGCTAGAACATTATTCTAATCAAAACTGGGTTAAAGAGGGAATAACATACATATAGAAGGGTATAAAGGTCTTAACTTACAGAGAAATAGGAAGGCAAGGGGATAGGTTAAGGAGGGGATTCTTATAAAGGGTGTAGATTAGTGAAGCAGTTGTTGGAAAGTATATTAGACATCTGAGAAGGGATAGAGTAAAAATAGAGGGACAGACATATGAACAGTGAGAAAAAATAGGATGGAGGGAAATACACACCTTGAATGTGAATGGGATGAACATGCCAATAAAATGGAAATGGATAGCAGTTGCTGGATTGTAGGGTATATAGAAGGGAGTAAAATAGAAGAAAACTGGAAAGCTAGGAAGGGACAAAATAGTAAAGGACTTTAAATGCCAAATAGAATTTTATATTTAATCTTGAAGGCAATAGGAGCCACTGGAGTTTGTTGAGAAGGGGACTAGGGCATGTGACATGATCAGACCTAAGCATTAGGAAGAATGCTTTGGCAGCTGAGTGCAGGATGGACTGGAGTAGGGAGAAACTTAAGGTAGGGAGAACAAACAAGAGGCTATTGCAGTAGTCCAGGCATGAGGTGATTGATAAGGGACCAAATGAGGATGGTAGCTGGGTGAGTGAAGAAAAGAGGACATATTCAAAGATATTGTGACAATCATTAGTTGCTGCAGTACAAAGATAAAATCAAAATCATTCCTATCTTCAAAGAGTTTACATTCTACTTGGGAATATTGTGTTATAAAGTATTTTACTGTGGGAGAGAAAACATTCAGTCATTTAAAGTTGAAAAAGAGTTACCTACTAAATATGCAAATGTACGTCCTGGAGCAGACAGGTGATACAGTGGATAGAGTGGGCTAGAGTCAGGAAGTCTCAGCTTCTTGAGTTCAAATCTGGTCTCAGACACTGCCTAGCCCTCTAACTCTGGGCAAGTCACTTAATGCTATTTGCCTCAGTTTCCTCATTTGCAAAATGAGCTGGAGAAGGAAATGGTAGACTACTACAGTATCTTTGCCAAGAAAACCCCAAATAGCATCATGAAGAGTCAGACACAACTGAAACGACTGAATAACAACAACATGTAAATACTGTGTTGTATCTCCAACAGACTGGATGATATTCTTATATTCCAGATGAATCATTTTGAAAATTAGAAATTCCCATATTCTCCTACAAAAAGTAACCGTAACTACAGTTTTTAGGGTCCCCTATGATATGACTCTAGACACTCCAACTATCACCACAAATTCAAGAATTCCAAAACCAAACTCATGATATTTTGCCCCCAAAGTTACTATTTCTTGATTTCCCTGCTCTTACTTTTGTCAAGGCAAATCCCTCTGTATCTGCAAGTGACCTTATTTCTTCCTGTCTTCTCTACCAGTTTGCCTTGTTGGTAAAGATCCAGATGCAAGAAGTAGTCATTAATGGGTCAATGTCAACTTGGGGAGTCATCTAGTGGAATACTCTCAGGAATGTGTCTTTAGTTTTGTGTTTTTATTTGTTGTTTTTTTGCATTTTTTTTTTCGGCAATTGGGGTTAAGTGACTTGACCAGGGTCACACAGCTAATAAGTGTCATGTGTTTTGTGTGTGTGTCTGAGACCAGATTTGAACTCAAGTCCTCCTGACTTCAAGGCCAGAGCTCTATCCACAAGACTTACTCTCAAGGAGCTTACATTCTGATGGGGGAGGATGACACATAAAGGGAGAAGTAGAAAGTGGGAGTGGGTGCAGGGAGGCAACAGGTGTGGAGGTGAACTAACTCCAGTGAGCTGGGAGAGAAGTGAGCAGCAGCTGGGACTTCTGATGATATGGCAGTTCCAGGCAAGGACTTACCCATCACTTAGTTGCCCTCATGGTGGAATCATTCATAAATTGGGGAAAGGCAACTGGTGTGAATTTCCTAAGTACATAACAGAGAAGTTGAGGCTAGTTCTTGTACAAAATATCTCATGGTTTTAGGAGATTTCAAGCTCGATATGAGGTAACAGGGTGATGTTACTAATGCTGTATTGTATTAATGTTGTATTAATAGAATAAAATCACATAATTTATATCTGAAGGGGGCCATAGATGTCATCTAATCTAAGCCTTTTATTTTATAAGTGGAGAAACTGACTCCCAGAAAGAGGAAGTACCCAAGTTAACATAACTGGTAAGTAGCAGAACCAGAATTTGAAGGCTTTCCAACGTGGTAGAACTTATTAGGACTTGTATTCAAGTAGTATAGCCTTCAGTGACACAGGATCACATCTACTGCTTGGTCAGACATCAGAGTTGGACTTTATAGAGTTATTAAATCAAGTTGATTAAATGATTAGCAATTCACTCTGTGATTCTTTAAAATCTCGTGAGCAAATATTAATTGAATACTTAACCCTTATCTCAAAAAGAACAATGGATTAAGGAGTCAGAGAACCCAGGTTTGAACTCTAGCTTTACTATTTATGACCTTACTCACCTTAGCCAAGTCACATAAACTCACTAGTACTCAAATTTCCTCATCCATAAAATTAGTGTATTATGTTAAATGGCTCTAAGGTCTCTTCTAGATTAAAACCTAGAATATTCCAAGATATTGCAATCCAGATACTTCAAAAATTTAGAGGGACTAGATTTGTTTCATTTGGCCCCAAAAGATAGAACCAGGATTAATGGATGCAAAACGCACACAAATTCCAATGGGGGAGGGGGAGGAGAGAAAAACTTCCTAATAGGTAGAATTGTTCAAAAATAGACTGTGCTGCCCAGAAAGGTAGTAGGTTCCTTCTCCTTGAAGGTCTTCAGACAGGTTTGCCAACCACTTATTGGGTGTGCCATAGCAAGGTTTCCTTTCATGTGTCTGAATTGGACTAAATGGCCATTAAGATATCCCTTCCAACTCTCAGATTTTGTGATTCTGTGACTTCAAATCTATAGTTCTTTCCATTATAATAGAGAGATACAGTATCCAGGACAAGAAAGGTAATTGCTTTTTGCCTAACACTTTGCTTTGTACAAAGTAGGTGCATTAAAAAAAAATCATTGAAGTTTCAAAGAGGTTAGAATCAGGCTTTATGTGAGAAAAAAAATCCTAATAATTAAAGTTGTTCCAATACAGAATGGGCTGCCCTTCGAAGCAGTGGATTTCCATTTCGGGAGGTCTTCAAGCAGAGGCTGCTGACCATTTCAGTTGTTGAAGGGATTCTTGGATTGGAGTGGATTGGGCTAGGTGGCATCTTAGAGTTCTCTGTGAAATCCCAGCTCCAAACATTAACTAGATGCATGATCCTGGGCAGGTCAATTAAACTCTCGGAAGCTTAATTTGCTCATTAGTAAAATGGGCAAACTACTTGTTCTACTTGCTTCATAGGGTTGTTGGGAGGAAAATACTTTGCAAAATTTAAAGTTCTATGTATATTAATGAATTAAAAATAATGACAATAATAATGTGGTACCACAGATATTATTTTATTTGCATTTCAGTCAGAGATTGAAAAAAAATAACCAAGATAATTGCCAATGACAGAAATTAGGAAAATTTTAGGTAATATGACACACTACTCTGAAACCTCATAAATCTAACCCTGAACAGCTGCCCTGTGGCTTGGGTTTTCAGAAGGTCTTGTTGAGAATATGGTTCAATTTAGTGTAAGGTCACCTGGACAATGGAAGCCACATGACACTAAGTACATTCCTAGACCAGTTCTGGGCAAGAACTCTCACAGAAGGTTTTTTGTATCAGGAGCTGAATGTCCCCTTGTTGAGTGCATTGAGTCAAGTTCTCTGGATAAGATGTGTCACTCAGCCCACATGTGGCATATATCCCACAACACTTCCAAGTACCTCCCAAACCAGATGAAAAATGTAATTGGGAAATATTTAACAAAATAAAAATACAATAAAACATAGATGGCATTAAATTCAAAACTATGTCAATATGCTATCTAAGGGAGCCTTACTTATAGATTAGTGGCCCCATTTCTAAGTTTGATACCATTGCTATGGGCCACTGTGGTTTTGGCCTGTCTCCCCTTCTTTCCTCTTCAATTGGTTCAGGTCCAGCCCCACCATTCACGTGTTAAATTCAGTTCAGTCGTTTTTGGAATTCAACAAGTATTTCTTGCATTTTGAATTAAAAAATATCATCTTAGGTATACGAACTTCAGCCCTTGTTCCCATGTTCTCTTTCTACATTCCCTTCATAAATCAATTTTGTCTTGCAGCTTCATATTTCATCCATATGCTGTTGAATCTCAAATTTATATTTCCATTCCTGACCTTTGTCAGAGCATCTATCTCCAGCTACTTAGAGGACTTTTCTACTTGGCTCTTGCCTTATCACTCAAACTCATACCTGTAAAATAAGGGGTTTGGATTAGATAATGCCTTCGTTTCCTTCCAGCTCTAATAATCTAAGAGTCTGTATCTTAATATGTGTAGCAAGAACTGATTTTAAACATGCAGGCATATGTGCATATGCACACTCACAAACGTCCCCCGACGCTGGTCATGACCTCTCTATTTCCATTACTGAACCGTGGTCCCAGTGAAGCTAACGCCACCACCATCTCCCCAATATTTGACTTCCAAGGTTGTTTTCCATCTTCATCTCTGCCTTTCTGTACTTTCCTAAACTACTGCTCACCTAATTAAAGTATATACTCTTCACCATTCTTCTCTGCAACTTGAAACTTTCCCTGCCCCCTTACTTCACTCTTCCCTCTCCTGCTGTCACCTAGTATAGTAACATTTGTTGATTGACACTGACGCCATTGACACAGACTTCTTTTACAGGGAGACAGACTGTCCACCTCCCCCCTTTCCCGAGAACCTCCCTACCTTCCTTATTAACTTCTCCTCTACTTAGCAGATGTGGGTGTGTGTGAAGAAGGAATGGGAGAGGATGGGAAGTCTGTGATCTGACTCCACCTCTGGCTGTAAAAGGGTGTTGTTGGTGGTGATGGTGGTGGTGGGGTGGTTAGAGGAAAGGGGATCTATTCTGCAGGGTTCCACCAACCGGGGGAAAAAAGCCACTTTTATTCAGTCCTCACGGGGGCAGGAGTGGTCTGCCCTAGGACTAGAGGACCCCCCCCACCTCCCATATTACTTACGCTCTTTGCCATCTGGGCTCTTACCCCCCTGAACTTGACACCCCAACACTCCACCTCCCACTAGTGGAGGAAGTTGATCCCAGCCCCAAATTTGGACACCCGCTGGGCTTTGCGCGTGTCTCCCTGGCTTCCCGCTCGGAGCCGGGGGGCACCTCAGCTACGCGCCTCTGACCCCCACTAAAGACTGCAGCTAGAGCGAGAGCTGCGCCCCACCTCTCTGGAGTCAGGCTCCACCTCCTCCCCCTGGACTCGGCTCGGCCCCTCCTACAGCCGAGTCCAAGCTCGGGTTCCTAGACGATCTTCGCCGGAAATTCCCGAAGCCCTCCCTCCCCACCTTTTCCCCCCTTTTCCTTTCCCTTCTCTCCCTTTTCCTTTTACCCTTGTTCTCTCGACTGTGGTCCCCCCTCCCCCTCCTTCTTCCCCTATTTGAAATCAAGATGGAGGATAGCAGCCACCACTGGGGTTCCTGATTCCTGAAGAAGCGGCAAATTCCTCCTTCCCCCCCTTCCCCCTTCCTGCTGCACGGATTGCACCCCTTCCCTTCCCTACCCCTCCCCTCCCCTCTCTCGGTGCACCTTTCCCCACCCCCTTTTCCCCTCCCCCTCTGCAATTGTGTGTCTGGATCTGCCGCCTCCTCCCCACGGGCGCCTCTGAGCCCCTGCCGGTCCTCAGCCGGCCCTTCGGAGGGAGGCAGGCGGGCGGGCGGGCAGTGCTTGCTGGCTTCTCCTTCCAGCGAGCTACGTGCCCTTCATCGGAATACACTTGTATGTCCGTGTGTTCATTGTGGGGAGCAGCAGCCGCAGCCGCCGCCGCCGCCGCCGCCGCCGCTAGCACCAGCCCGGGCTCCTGCTCCTTCTTTCTGCAGCCGGCTGTCCAGCCGGCCGCCGCTTCGTCGGGTTCTTCTCTTCCTCCGGCCCCGGGAGAGCAGCGCTGAGCTGCCGCGGATCGCTGTTGTCCCTGCCGCAGCGGCTTCGGCCAGGGGAAGCCGGGAGCCAAAGCAGGGACTGGAAGAGCAGACCTCGCGCGGGCGGACCTTCCTTCCCGGACCCCGAGACGAGCTCGCTGGGGGGAGGAGGAGGAGGAGAAGAAGGAGGAGGAGGTGGAGGTGGAGGAGGAGGAGGAGGAGGAGGAGGTGGAGAGGGGCGGTAGGGAAGGAGGGGTCTTGCCCGGAGGAGCCGCCACCGCAGCCATGAGCGGCAGCGGCAGCAGCACTAACCCTACCGCCGCCGCCGCCGCCGCCTCCGCCACCTCCTCCTCTTCCTCGGCCGCTGCCACCACCAGCACCAGCACGAGCGCCGGCGGCGGAGGCAATGCAGGTGAAGGGGCCGAGGAGGCAGCCAAGGACTTGGCCGACATCACCGCGTTTTTCAGATCTGGTGAGTGAACTTGCCACCCCGGAATTAAGGATCTGGGGAATCTAAGGCCACTGAAGGAACCAGAACAACTAGAGTGCTGCCGGGTTGGGGGGGGGTGGCGTTTATGTAGGGAGGAGATTGCCCAGACGAACAGAGAAAAGGGTATGAAGTGGCCAGATATGTATGTGTATGGGGTGGGGAGGCCGGACCAAAATCTTGGAAGAAGCTAAGGTCGTGATTGGCAGCTTTGGGACTGGCTGGAGTGAGAAATCTGAATTGAAGATTTCTTATCTTGCCGGTGCCTAAGAGGCGGCCCCCATTCTTTTCTCCCCTCCCACTCCCTCTTTGGATGGGTGTAGGTGTCCCCCGAGTGGCTCTCCTCTAGTAGAATGCATTGATGTGCTGCACACACGTTGCCACTCTAGGAGCCACCCCCTCCTCCCCCAAGGTGATGATGTGATCTTTCCTTAAGCGAGCTCCACACCCCCCCTCCCTTTTTCTGGTAGCGAGGGTAGGGAAACATGCCGGTTTCCCAGTAGCTCTCAATAAGATTCTCTCATTCTCAATCTCTCTCTGTCTCTCGCTGTCTCTCTGTCTCTGTCTCTCTGTCTCTTTCTCCCCCTCTCCCTCTCTCTTTCCCTGTCTTTTCTCTCCCTCTCTCTCCTTTCTCTTTTCTCATATTTTCTCTCTCTTCTCTTTTTTCTCCTCTCTTCTTTCTCTTCTTTCTCTGTCAGGTAAAGGGGGCCATCTGTACATTTTGCCTGTCTGTTGAAATAAGATTTGAGGGGGTATTTTGAAGAAGAATAACGCCTATCAAGTATGCTTGGCATGGAGCAAGTAGGGAGCAAAGCCGTCATTACTGTTTGTAAATCTCTTTGACTATTGCTAACCAAATTTTTAAAAAAATCTTTCTTTTCTCCCATACTGCCATTAGCCCCCCTAGGGGGGCTAATGAGTTACCACTGATCATTGATAACAGTGATCCTTTTACTGGATTTAGGTTTCCAAGTTTGATTTTGTCACCTTCTTTCAAAATGGGAAGTCCTTTTATCAAAGTAGGATAATAATGCATTTTTAAAGAGAGATAGCACAAAGCTGACATTTGGAATATTTTTGTCTTGCCTTTTCCTTACTAAAGAAAAGGGAGTGATTTTAGAAATTTAGCATGTGTCATCTAGAGGAAGTAGTGACTCCACTGATTATCTAGTGGAACACTGATGGCTCACTTGGCAGGCAGTGAACACACATGTCACTGGAAGCTGGAACAGCTCTCAGGCCAATATGTGAGAGAATTTTTCCCTAACCCACATCCTCCCAGAGGCCTTCATACTGAGTAGTCTGGACTGGGGCAAAGTTGATAGGAAGGGGAGGGGACTAAGAGAAGTGGTAATCTGGTATGGAGTCGTGCATGGTCCAGAGAACAGCAAAGATCTGAGTTAGTCCTGATGTCCACTCTAAAGCATACCCAAGCCCTATTTTGAATCTGAAGACTCCAAAGAAGACCCTCTATGAGTAATCATGTGATGAGTAAACCCCTAATAAAACTAGAAGAGACCTTAGAAAATCACTTTGTTCAAACCCTATTGTTATCAGTGAGGCAGTGAAGACTCAGAAACTTTAAGTGACCTGCCTAAAGCCCCACAGAAAGTTACTGACAAAGCTAGGATTAAAATTCAGGTTTCCTGGTTCCCAGATAAGTCCTTTTTCCATTTTATCATGGCTGTCACTATTGGGGAAGGTGAGAGGGAAAGATATATCATGTCCTAAAAGTCAAACTGGAATTTGAGGATCAAACTATTAGAGCTAGAAGGAACTTTAGAGGTCATCTGGTATATCATCTGCCCTGATTTTACAGAAAAGGAAATTGAGGCCCAGAGAGGATAAGTGGTTTGCCTATGATCATACATAGAAAGAAGCTAAACTGGATTCAAACTGAAGTCCTTTCTGTAACTCCAAGTTCAGAGCTTTAAAAAAAATTCCTTAAAAATATTTGCATATTCAATGTGTATCATATTACTTTGCACATATGATTATGATTATATTCGATATAAATTATGTAAGGAGCCTATGTGGGGGTGGCACTACCTTTTACCGTCTTAACATTTAAATAGCTTTCTGGAAAGTGTGCTTTTTTCAATCCCTTTATATGACTTTTACCAGTCAAAATGGAAGAATAAAACTGAGAGTCAGTCTGGACTAAAACTGTCCTGTACTCGTAGTTTTTGTTGTTCTCCTTGTTTTATAAATGTCTGCATGGGTTAGAGAGAGGAAAGAAAGGTATGGACTAGTCAAGGATAGAACCTGGAACTAGAGACAAGGGGTTGCTAATACTATTGCAGGCCTATTGAACATCTTAAAGTAAAGGTGGAAAAGGGAGACTGAAAAATGATAGCTTTTAAAATGTCAACATAACGGTGGCAAAATTCTTCTGTGGATTTTCCTAAGAATCAATGGAGAGGCCGATGTCGCTACTGAGTCACGTATAATCGTGGTAGATTTTTAGAAGGGTAACATTTGACAGGCTCCTGCCGGCATGAAAATGCAACCCTCACTCTTACAGCAGGCCCTTCTCTTGGGACTCTCCTTGTCCTGGTGACGGGAGGGAGAGAGGGAACAGCTGCTCACCTCGAGCAGGCGCGAGCTGCCTGGATCCCTTAGGCATTGGACCGCTTGCTGTGGGGAAACAGGCTGCCTGAGAGTGGGACAGACTGCCTGAGATTGGATCCTCCCCCTGCTTGATGTGGGGGGTGGGGGGCGGTGGAAGACCGGGAAGACTGCATGTTGCTTGGAGAGACACTACGAAGCAGAGCGGGTGGATTCTCCAGTGCCCCCAACGCCCTGGAACCCTCTGCGCAGCGCCACCGGGGGTGGGGGTGGGGGTTCCCCTATGCCACCGCAGCAGCTGCAGCAGCAACAGCAGCAGCAAGCAACAGGGGCTGAGGCGCTCGATGTGACTACCGCCCCCCTCCCTCTGCACCCCGCTCCTCCTCCTTCCCACTCCTCCCCAGATCCCGCGCGAGCCTGGCCCTGGCAGCCCCTCCTTCTCCTCCCGTTGCTCCCAGCAGCTCCACTCCCTCTCAATCCCCAGCCGCTCACGCACTCTCCCAAAGAGGAAGAGGAGGAGGAGGAAGAGGAGGAGGAGGGGACCGCGAGGGTAGCGGCAGCAGAGGCAGCAGAAGCTCTGCTCGTCAGCTCTCGCTCTGGATGCGTTGTTTCAAAGCGGAGAGGAGGCCACGAAAATGCAGACTCACCGCTGGAAACCCGAAGAAGGGGAACCGGGCGGGCTAGGTCGGTATCGCTATGTCCGTATCACCAGGCTTTTGCCTCCCTCTCCTCAATTGGGGATGTGTGTGTGTGTGTATGTGTGTGTGTGTGTGTGTGTGTGTGTCTGTGTGTGTCTGTGTGTGTCTGTGTGTCTGTGTGTCTGTGTGTGTTGGGGGGGGAAGATTCTGATGACGACTTGTGTTTAAGGAAGAAATCGCCGCCAGTGGCTGGAGGTGATGATTGAATTGGTCCCAACGGACCACAGGAAAGAAGGCAAGGGCAGTTATACAAGGGGTGCCTTTTCAAGGAAAGGTTGTTAAAGAGATGAGATTTGATGAAGAAGGGATGGTGGCTTGATGCTGGTGTGGGACTGAGCTCACCAGACTGAGAGAGAGGGGAACCCCTTCGATGCGAACAGCCAAATGGCAGGAGGCAAGAACTGGGGGCTTTGCTTTGAGCCAGAAAGGGACTCCTAGTCTCAAGAGGCAGATGGCTTTGGGGAGGGGGGGGAAGGGAAAGGAATTGACTGATATTTCTCAGTTGCCTTTCAAAAGCAAATCCCAAGAGATTTGGTGAAATCAGTTTAGTAATCTGGGTCACAGGGAGCAATTTATTGGTTTCTTCAGTAGTTCCAGAAAGATAATCAGAGACAGAAGTTCTATCTACTGTAGAAGCTGCAGATACAGATACAGTAGATATATGGCAAGTGTGCCTTCTTTTTCTCTCCTTCAAAGGCAGAATTGTTTGATTCATTCCAGTAGGGCAGTTTTTAGAGTATTTGCTGACTTTTCAGTGTCAAATTGGGTTTGATTTCATCCCTGATTTTATCCCTTCTGACCTTACAGGTTAAGTTGAAAGCAGGGTCTTGCATGCTGAAGGTTAGGGGAAATGTACAGAAGAATCATTATAATTTTTATTCAGCTAATGTAATATTTCCTTTAGATCAGAAAATGTTTCACTTCTCACCACTCCCCTAAATAAGTCAAATTCTGTCCTGCCTTTCTTACCCCACCACTGCCACCTGTCACAGAACAGACTCTGTGTGCAGTATTTAATTGTTCTCCATTAGAAATTCTTTTATGACCTAAAGATGAAGTTTTGGTGCTATCAAGGAAAGGCTACAACTCTACTGTAGATAGTAAGGAGACCAATTGATTTGGTCTGAGTAATCCATAAAAG
The DNA here is from genome assembly GCF_003287225.1 of Phascolarctos cinereus. Taxonomy (NCBI): domain Eukaryota; kingdom Metazoa; phylum Chordata; class Mammalia; order Diprotodontia; family Phascolarctidae; genus Phascolarctos; species Phascolarctos cinereus. The sequence continues at coordinate 414,506,681 of NW_027555847.1, forward strand.
CAGTATCTAGATGACCCGAAGACAATATGATTCATATTAAGGTTTCTTGTTCTGCCTCTTTCTTTGCAGTTTTGTCTTTTTGTTGTTGTTGTTGTTGTTGAATCCAATCCCTGAGCTGAACCAGATACTCAACACATTTGCATGCTTTCTGCATTCCTCTGGGGACTAGGTGTCTGACTTGGGTCCAGGAGCCAAAGTAGGTTTGGATTACAAGTAGGAAGCTGTTACCCTGTTCCAGTGCGATTCTACATCATTGAGGCTTCTTTGCTCTTTTTTCTTAGTAAAGATAAGTCTTAACTCTGAACCAGTGACCTAGATCTCTTGGTCTAGCATCTACAGGAGTGATATCAGGCAGAGTCAAGAGGGTCCAGTCAGTTAGTGTTAGGATGACTAGGGGGAATTAGAGGGAAGTTGGCTTTTTTGGTGGGAGGGCAAATGAGGTGAATCTAAGTCTGCCATGAAGATCATAGGATCATAGGATTTAGAACTGGAAGGTTTCTTAAAGAACAAATGTGATGGGGGGGCAGCTAGGTGGTGCAGTGGATAGAGTACCAGCCCTGAAGTCAGGAGTACCTGAGTTCAAATCCAGCCTCAGACCAAACACTTGACACTTACTAGCTGTGTGACCCTGGGCAAGTCATTTAACCCCATTTGCCTTAAAAAAAAATGTGATGGAGGCAGGTAATTAGGAGATTCAAGTTGTCTAAGCAAATGTTCTTGCATTCCAGGTATATTGACTAACGAATTGTCATCTGGTTTCTGAAGTGCCTTTCATAGACAGAAACAAACACCTAATTGGGCAGAATAGATTCTTGGAGATGGTGGTGGTGGGGGTAATTGTATGGTGTATATGTTTGTGTGTGTGTTTTTTAATGTCTTCAAGGCTCAACATTTCAAATTGCTAGCTGTGAAAACACATAGACTTGAAATAGTAATTTCAAGGTTACATTCCACCTTCTAGCATAGGGGCTTTTACCCGCTTAGTGATCTCTGCCTCTTACTCATCCATACTTTTTATGCCCTCTCTTTCTCCTTGTATTATTTTACCCACCATCCCCTCACCTTGGTTCCTGAACTCCAGGCAATGGTCCAGACTTTTTTTTAATAGACAAGAATTCAAAGAAATGATGACTTCTGTGCTTTGGTCAGGGCAGAGTTTATGCCACCAGTATAGTACTTTTGTTGTTGTTGGTTTTTGGGTGTTTTTTGGGGGGCACTTGTGCCTATGCCTTCATTTTAGTATGCCAATGTATAGAGGAATATTTTATGATTGAAGATCAAGGAACAATTGAACTTTACTGGCAATGAAAAAACCACCTAAGAATTATTTTTGAGCATATAATATACACACATACGTATATGTGTGTGTGTATGTATATACTTATATATGTATATACATATATACACATATACATGCATATATATATGTATCTCGAGCTTTGTGGCATTAAATGTTAAGGGAAAAAAATAAGCGCACAAAGAACAAAGCGAACACATAAATAAACAAGGTGGGTGTCAGAGTAGTCCATAGACTGTTAACAGCTGAAAAATACTTTTAGTCTGATCTTCTCATTTTTTCAGATGAAGAAACTGATATTCCAGAAAGGTTAAATGATTTGTCCAAAGTTATGTTGCTAGTTGGTAGTAGAACCAATATTAGAACCCAAATCTGAAGCCTCCTATAGGCTAGTGCTTTTCCCACTATACTACACTACCTCTTCTATCCAATAATTTGCTTCCATTAGTTCTGAACTCCATTGGGACTCATAATTTTTATCGCCAATCTATTTTTGTGATTTATTCTTGTGGTAATAAATCAGTTTTTCATGACCTACTATTTAAGCATACAGGACTTAAAAAGGGCGATGTGCTTACGTAAATGTATTATTTTTAACCTGCTAATATGTTTTTAGGTTGGCATCAAAAGAGAGAACAGAGAAAGGTTTTGTGTCAGTCCTGAAATGTCACTGGGTCACTGTAGCACATTTCTCTCCCCATTGATTCATGGTCTGGTCACTTGGTTATGGCCCCCATCTTTCCAAACAAGAACAAAATATGGCAAAGTCTCACAGAATTCTTAGTGGAAATTGACTTTTTGACTTTTTGAAAAATTATTAATTTTGTGCTTTTCCTTTCAACTTATCATGAGAATGGCACTTTTATCCATATTTGTGCTTTTAACACTATTTGTATAGTCAACCTCAAACTTGCCAAACTTATTAACATGTTTAACCTGTCATCTTTTGTTAGGAGGGTGATTTCTTTTCTTTCTCTGAATTGTCATTGTGAATGACCTAACTAAATCTGTGTATTTTATGGGGGAAAAAAATTAACATTTCTTTGTTAACCTCAATATTTTAAGAAGGGTATGAGGAGGCTAAAGGAAATGTATTTTGATAGGGCAAGCTGTCTTATTTTATTGAGGTGGCACAATTGCACTCAATTTAAAGAAAAGGGAAGTATTATCTAAAAATAATTCTATAAATGACTTTTAAGAAATCAAACTAGAGTGACTTAGTGCTCATTGAAGGGAACTTGAGACCTTTTAAACTGTTCTATTGACATAGGACATTATTCTGCTTCTACTGGATGAGATAATATTTGTAAAACACTTAGCAAAGTGCCTGGCATGTAGTGAGACCTGTATAAATGCTTATTCTCTCCCTGACCCCATCATGCAATTTAACTATCTGCAGATATTAAAATGAAAGCTTTTGATGTCAATAGTTACATACAAAATAAAGTATATGATTTGATAAGATAGTGGTAACAAAGAATATGTGGTAGAAAACAAAATATGTTCTGTATCATGCATTATAATTCACTATAAATCAGAAGATACTTTCAAACTTATTAATGAATTATTTCACTGTTTCTGATAGTGAGAGATATATTTTAATTTCATACGTGAACTGGTCATTTCTCTTATTGTGCTATATTTGCAAGTTTTACACTCAGAAAATGGGATTTTATTTGTTACCATTGGCAGAACTTCAGAAAATAATCAAATTCCTGATCAGTAGCCACACTTTATTGCCTAGTAAAGTCCCTTCTGTTAATGGGAATAAACCTTTCCCCCCCCAAATTAAAATACCAAAATAAACGTCCTTCATTAAGAGGTGGTATAATAAATTAGTTTTTTATTTATTATAGTTAATTGCTTTTATGAGACACTTTTTAGAATCACAGACATTAAGTATAAGTGATTTTCTATGTAATAGAAAACACAAATCAGTTTGAAAGATACACTACCATTTCTAGGTTTGACCAAGAAGAGCATTCTTTGGGGTGCACATCTTCTATCAGACTGAACCTTGATAAACCAGGCTGACTGGGATGGGTAAATTCTTTAATTAGAACATTGCAAAGTTAGAAAATTGCATGAAAGGACAAGAGACCATGTCTACTCCAAACCATTCATCTTATGCATGTGGAAACTGAGGCTCAGAGATATAAAGCTGGTCAGTTGCTAACAGTCACACAGGTAGTCGGGGTCAGAGTCAGTATTTGAACTCAATCCCTCTTGAGTCCAAATCCAGTAAATTTCCCAGTTTTTGAAGATGGTAGGGCTTAGCACACCAGTCATTTTTGTACAACTGACACAGGGTTCATATCCTAGCAGTTACAGATAGATCAGTAGTGTCATCTTTGTCAAAGAACAGCCCAGTATTTTAGTTTTCAATGAATGCTTGTTGCCTGATTCTAGGACTTAATTTTCTACTGTTTGCCTTGCTTCTATCTCATAACCTATTAAACTAGAGTTGTTTTATGAAGAAATAAAGGGGATTGAGTCTGAATAAAGAGTTCTTCAAACAGTAGCTTACTTAGGGCAGGAGAAAGAATAATGGCTAGCATATATTGTCCTGAACATTTTGATAGGAGGGAGTAGCACTATAGGCTATTTTTCTGAAGAGGAAGGAAAAACAAAAAGCTGAGAGAGAAAAAAAATGTCAGATATTTGTTGTGAGCAGAATACTATGTTAAACACTGGGGAAAAAAGGAGACACACAATCTAATAGGGAGATATGACACAAAATACTTATAATACATAATAATACATAGGTATATGAGAGGTGGAAATCAAGTACAATGCAAGATCCAAGGAAAGGAGTATTACTAATAAGAAGGCCTCATGGAGGAGGTGACATTTGAGAAGTGGAGAAAGGAGAAAGGAGGACAATTCCTTTCTATAATCTTCTGTTTTTCTCTAATTTCTCCCCCCCCCTTTTTTAAGAATCTTCAATAAAGTAGTGAACCATCCTGATTCTTAACTTCTTTGATTTTGACTTGGACACAGCTACAGGACACAGTGGATAGACCTTAGCACCCACCTCCCAGGATTGTTTTGGGGATTAAGTGCTATATAAATGCTAGGTATTTAGGCCCAACAATTCACTCTACCCTTTTAGTAATATCCTCTACTACTGACTTCCTACTCAACACAGCATCTAATAGCTACAGATTTTATTTCACTCATGATATTAGTTAAATAGAAACTAAGGTAACAGAATAAAGTTTTCCAGTGGAGTTTTCCAGTTTTTAAAGGTGATCAATAGTCTTAAGTATAGTTCATTTTTAATTATGGATAATCTTATTCTTAAGCTTATTCTGAAGTTATTGTCTACTAAAAATACTTTTTTTGCATTTCTTTTTAATCTCATAGCATTATTGCCTCCAAAATGTGCATGCTGAGTTCTTTGAAACCTAAACTCATAATCACTGTCCCTTTAAGAAGGTTTGAGAGAATGTAAACTGTATATTAACCTGAAAATAAAAAAAGCATTCGTAAAATAGTTTTAGAATGGAGTTAAATGGAATGGACAAGATGAGGGAAATAAACAGTTTCTCAACATTAGGGTGGTCTTCACAAATCATTATTTGAATAGAAGTGATTTTTCAGATGAGATAAACATATTCAAATCTAAGTATAAATACACATTTCAAAGCCTACTCTGCTGGCTAAATGATTCTGTGACTTTTAATATAGCATAACTTAGTTTTGGCTAACTGTTTGTTTTGATTATTCAGGCCTGTGCTCCCCTCCAATTAATAAGGATAGTAGAGAATGTATGTTAGAAGAAAGATTTGTGTTGAGCAAAGTTCTGCCTTGTTTGGTTGTAAATTAGTAAATTTCTGGAACCTACATTGCCAGAAACAGCCTTACTCTTGAAGATTTGAGTCTGTGAGATTGGTTTCTAGATGCAGATTACTTTGCATAGGCTGTGACTAGGTGAATGAACCATGCTTTATTTTTCTGGCAGCATATATTTCCATGAAGTGCAGTTATAAATTAATATAGTTTTTCCCATTAAGCATTCTTTTCTTGGGAGGACCAGCTGTCCATGTGGGGCATGCATTATAATGGTCCTTATAGATCTGCCCTAAGGAACCCTGCTTTACTCTTGCTTCAGGGTTGAAAGAGAGGCACTTTGGTTATGTAGCCTGGCAAGGGCAGTGCACCTTTAATACTCATTTTTGTTGTTTGCAAACATTTTAACATGTTTTTTTTTAGATGAAGAAAAATGTATACAGTGTATTTTCTTTGGTTGTTTTTCTATTTATTCTAAGTGGACTGCAGAGCAAAATAATACTGAATCTGATAGCCTCAAGTGTGGCTAAAGTGATAGATGAATTCTGATCATAGGGCTTGTACTAGTGGTGATATGAGGTCATTTTGTCCTAGAATTTAGAGTTGGAAAGGCCTTCAGAAGTCATCTAATCCAATCACTTATACCATGCAAAAATTCTTTCTACAGCAATTCTGAAAATTAACCTATCCTCAGTCTGAACACTCTTGGCAATTGGGAATTTAGCACTTTAAAAGACAGCCTGTTTCATTGTTGGACAGTTCCCTTCTTGTCTAAGATCAGGTGACACCTCCTCTAGGAAGCCTTTGTTGTTCTCCCCAATTGTTAGTGCTCTATTCCTCTCCTCTCAGAAATTACTTTATATATGCTTTATATTTAATTGTGTTATGTTGCTTGTCCCATCCCTTTCTCCCCAGAAGAACTTAAGCTACCTTAGAGACTGGGGTCTATTTGACTTACATTCATTGTCTCCCTTGTGGCTAGCACAGTAGAATATAATAGTATATTGGAGTAGCTTAATCAATTCTTTTTTTAATTAAATCATTGAATTGATGGCTGGAAAGTTCTTATGTAGAGCTGAAACTTCTCTCCTTTTAACACCAGACCTTTGACCTTTAGTCTTACTTTTTGCCTTTTGTACCTAAGCAGAATAATTTTTTTTTCTTTTGTCAGGTGGTGGACCTTTGAAAGTAGGTAGGCAGAGATCAGATACTCACTAGATCTTTTCTCTTTTTGGTTTCTTCATCTTCTGAGGGAACAAAATTGACTTTCTGGGTGCCTAGTTTATCTCCTGTTTTGAGGATGAATGCATAAGCCTTAAAATATACTGTTTCAAACTTGACTTAAAGCAATATGACTAACCCTAAACACAAATGTAATCATTTGGACTTTGGGAAAAATTCATATTTGAAAGTGTAGCACTTGGGAATTTTTTTGGGGGGGTTGGTGGTGAGGTTTGGAGTTTCCTCAATATACATTTTTTTCTTAGAGGAATAATATTTGTATCTTGGAAAAGTTGTTAAGAATCATAAAATTGTGAGATTCTTGAGAAGAGGTGATTTGAGTCTAAGTGAATAAAGGGATGGTAATGTCATAGTCTCATTTAAAATCTGTTTTTATGTCATTGAATTCATGTGAGTGATGTGCATACTTACCATGCTTAAAATATTGAGTGTCATTGCACAGTTGTGCACATTTTTGTGAAGGAAGATGGGATAGAAATTGATCATGAAATGTGCAGTGTATATGTAAAATTGATACACTGTTGTTTATAGTTAGCCCTTAGTTTAATGGTCACAGTGACATTCACAAACTATGGAGAGAGATGTATTCAGTAAAGAAGTGATATTTACTTTGGGAAGTTTAAATTATTCTGATTTGCCTGCTCTCTTATATACACACTTAGTTTGTACTTTAATTGCTGGATGTGTAAAACTCTGAAGATATAAATTTTTTCAAAGTTTATTTTCCTTTAGGTTAATTTATTTAACTTTCCAGATGTTTAAGGTAAAATGTATAATAGCTTTGGCAGCTATTTTGAAATTGTATGCAACTGTTTAGAAAAAAGGTTTTGCTTGACTGGAATAGTGGCATAAACATGTACATTTCAACAGACTCTCTTAATAAGAGACTTTGAGGTTGAAGCTGTATTTGGCATTTTAGCAACTAAATAATTGAAATATTTTATAACATCTTTTCTAATAGAATTTTTAAAAATTCTTCACACATAAAAATGTCCTGAAGAATTTTCGCTAACCCTCACTACTGTTAATGTACATTATAAAAAGGACTATGACTGCTTTAAATAAGTAGAGCATCATGGTGACAGATGAATTAATTATTTTTGTTTTAGAATTGCTTCCTTACATTCAATCTCATTTGAGGTTGTCCTAGTTTCTTATGGGTCCTAGAAATTAAGACTGTGTTAATATGATGGCATTTTTTTTTCCCAATTCTTTTCCTCTGTATATCAGTTCAGTTAACCAAATTGCACTGTTATGTTATCCTTAACAAGGACAATTTCCTTATGGTGAGTGGTTCAAATGAAGGATTTCATTGTGGATTTCTAAAATACTAGCATTAACTTAGTTAATTTTCTCTAGGATACTTACAACAATGATCTGGTTTCTAAATAATTGTGTGGGATTTGTTGAGGTAATATCTTCAGTTTGGTGGATCTGTGATATAGTAGTATCAATCAATCAACATTTACTAAGTGCCCTTAAATCCCAATTACTGTGCTAGACCCTGGGGATACAGAGACAAAAGTGAACCTAACCTCGCTTTCAAAGAGCTTCTATTCTTTTTTCTCTTAGATTTATTTTATTAAAGGAGAAATATTAAACAATGAAAAAATAAAGAACTTTCAAAATGACTTTTAAGAAATTTGCACCAAGAGAATATTTTAAGTGGTGAAAATAAATTTCAGAACCTACCAAAGAACTGGATAACAAATGTTAAAAGTTTTTTTCCTGAAGAAGGCCTAGATGGATAATAAAATTACTTCTAGTTGGAAGGGAAAAAACTCTGGTTTCATTAAGTGAAACAGTTTATTCCTTTGAAAGGATTTATCCAATGTGTCAGCTTGTTTAATTTCTTACTAAATAGGTTTTTCTTATTTATATATCACACAGGATGCAAATAAACATTTGCTAATTTATCAACATATTAAAAATATAGGTTGATCAAAGTGCTTGCTCTGCCTGGAAAAGAAAACACCAAACCAGAATATTTTTCAAGATACCAATAAACATAGAAAACCAACACATACAAACTTATTGACAGTATACATTTTACTTTTGACTAAAAATACTCTTCTGTTTTTACAGTGACCCTTACTTATCAATTCTTATTTTAGATCTGTGAATCCATCAGGATTTACTAACAAATTTGTATTTGAAAGTGTAACTCAAAGGCACTCAACTCAGTGGTCACAAGTTCAAAGAGCTTATGTTCTATTGGCAGACACACACATATACACATAATATATGTCCATATATGTGTATGTTTGTATATGTGCAAATATGTACACACACGTATGTGTTTAGTCCCAAGTCTTAGAGTAGTTTTGGGGTTTAATAACTTAAAACTACCCTAAGACTTATATGACGCACTATATACATAAGTATATGTGAAACAGATACAAGATGATTGATGCAGAGCAGCACTGTAAACTGTTGAAACCAGGAAAGTCCTCATGTATAATATAGCACATGAGGTGAATCTTGAAGGATCCTGAAGAATCTGTGGTGTGCATTCTAGGCATAGGGGATAGCCAGTGCAAAAGCAAAGAGGGACGGCAAGTTGACTGCCATATTTGAGCAACAGGAAGACCAGGTTTCACTGGATGTCAAATATGGGAAGGAAAGTAATATATAATTAAATTGGCAAGGTAGTTTAGGACCAAGTTGTGAAAGGTTTTAAATGCCAGACGAGTTCATATTTGATTTTAGAGTCAGTGTTTTATTGAGGAGAATGACATGGTTAGACTTCGACTTTTGGAAAATCAGCCTGACAGTTGTTTAGAGGATGTATTAGAGTGGGGAAAGACTTGAAGGGGTGAAGTAAATTAGAAGACTATTTCAGTAGTCTAGGTGAGAAGTGATGCTGCTGCTGACAATAATAAGAATAAGAATAGCAGCTAACATTCATATAGCACTTACTATGTGCCGGGCAAAATGTTAAGTGCCTTGCAATTATTATCTTATTTGGCTCTCACAACAACCCTGGGAGGTAGGTGCTATTATTAACCCCATTTTATAGATGAAAACAAAAGGAGGCAAGCAGAGGTAAAATGACTTGCCCAGGGTCACACAGCTAATACATATCTGAGATCAGATTTGAACTCAGGTACTCTATCCACTTCACCACCTACTTGCTCAAATGAGGATAGTGATGAGCACCAGAGCTTGTGTGGATAGAGAAAAGGGGCAGATACAAGATGTTGTGGACAAGATGGTGAGTGTTCTTCCCAATGGGCAGACCACAGTCCACCTTAAGCTTTTCACTTTGTATGACTTTCGACCATGTCATCCTATGAAAACCAACTAACCAAACAAATAGAAAAAAATCGAGAAGAACCTTTTATATGCCTCCTCTAGCCCCCTTGACATTTCATGGGGCCTAGTTATCCTTTGCTCTGTACAAGACCAGCCCATATGTTTTGTTTAGTTTTGTTTTTCCCCAGGTATACATCACTTTTTAATCTTTAAATGATGATGATGATTGTAAGGGATCCAGGTACAGTGGAAGGAAAATTGGACGTTGCGTGAGGCATCCATGCCTACCACTCATTAGCTGTGTGACCTAGGGCTAATCACTTCATCTTTCAGAGCATCAGTTACCTCATGGGATAAATGGGGTAAATGCTTACACTAGCTATCTCACAGAATTGTTATGAGAATCAAATGAGATGATTGTATGTAAAGACACTTCTTAATTGCAAATCACTACACAAATACAAGCAATTGCTTATTGGTATTAGTTGTGTAATAGCTAAATACTATTGTTAATTGTTGAGTTTACATTAGAATGCCACACTATTTTATAAGTCAAGAGCAGTGGCCTAGAAAACTGTGTGTGTAAATATGTGTGTGTGTGTGTGTGTGTGTGTGTGTGTGTGTGTGTGTGTGTGTTATAATTGGCCAAGCAGATACTGGCTAATCCTTACTAATATTTCTGGAGAAATAAAATCAAATTATCATATATTTCATATGTAATACTGAAATATGGTAGTTATTCTGTTGCCAGGGGAACCAAGTGGGAAGGGAAAAGGGAGAGAAGGGCCTAGGCATTTGTTAAGTACTTGTAATGTTCCAGGTACTATAGTAAGCTCTTTACAAATATTTAATTTGGTAGGGATCATAGTGTTTTGTGTCTGGAAACTTCTTCTTCCACCTCATTCCTATCCTTTACCTTTTTGATGTAATACAAACCTTTTTTGGGGGAATAGCCAAAGAACTAGTTCCCCAAGGTCTGCTTCTGGGTTGGAGAGGCATGGTAAAGCTAGGGTATTGTATTAGGAACCAGCTCTTATTTGTCAAATGGGCTGTTCAAAAAAAGAGACCATAATGAAGAATAATACAAGTTCAATATGAAAAAAAAAATCAATATTTCTGAAGCTCTGGGATAATTGATTAACAAGGATCTACAGTTGGAAGGGACCTTAGAAATAATATAGTTTGACCTCCAAATTTTACAGATGAGGAAACTAAGGCCTAAATGGGTAAACTGACTTGTTAAAGGTCACTTGGTCAGAAGTAGTATCAGGTTTGAATCCAAGTACCTTGACTCCAAATCTTGTACTTTTTCCACTACACCTTACTCCTAATGTTAAATACCTATTTACTCCCTTTCCCTTAAATTCCTTAATTTGTATTTCCCCTTATGACTAAACTAATAAAGACTTTTTACAGGAAAGGGACATTAACATTGTATTGTCTTTTTCTTTCTTTCTTTTTTTTTTTGGTGAGGCAGTTGGGGTTAAGTGACTTGCTCAGAGTCACACAGCTAGTGAGTGTTATGTGTCTGAGGCTGGATTTGAACTCAGGTCCTCCTGACTCCAGGGCTAGTGTTCTATCCACCGCACCACCTACCTGCTCCAGCATTGTATTGTCTAAAGATATTTCCTTACCACCATCAGGATCATTCAATGTAATTGATCAACCAAGAAAAATTTATTAAGCATTGTCTATGTTCCCATCACTCTTCTCAATATATAAAGTCAAGAGTAAAAGGGTACCTGCTCTCAAGGACCTTATAATCTGTCTAGGAAGCAATATATTCACTTCTTGATCAGTCAGTCAATAAACATTTCTTAAGCACCTACTGTGTGATAGACACTGTGCTTATAAGTATAGATATAATATCAATGAGGTAATGTTTTTGAGAAGGGGAAGGTTTGGTGACTGGTGGGATCAGGAAAGGCCTTTTGTAGGAGGAATTGATTGTACTGAACCCTGAAGAAAGCTTGGCAGCCCAAGAAATGCAGGTTAAGGAATGAACATTCAGGCCTGGGAGACTGTCCTAGGCAAAGGCCCAGATATGGGTAAGATTATAGGAAAGTAGATAGAAAGTTTTAAGGAACTTTTAAGGACATCTAATCTAGCCCTCTCCTTTTACAGATGAGGAAGCTGAGGCTGTAAGAGATTAGGCAACTCATCCAAGGCCAAGATTAAAATTGAGGTTTCTAACACTCCAATCTGGGGCCCTTTCCAGTGTGCTACAATGCCTTCTAAGACTTTTGTTGACTTGGAGAAAACAGATTTAGTTTAATGATAAGGTGGAAAGTCCGATTGTAATGGGTTGAGAAAAAAATGAAAGAAAAGGAAGTAGAGGCAATAAGTATAAGCAACTCTTTCTAAGGATTGGTGCCTCTGTAGTCAGTTAATTAAGATACTGTATGATTGTTTTATAATTCTGACAGCAGTATCTGATACTGTGTGTGTATCTATCTATTTACATCTTGGTGTACAAAAAAAATAATATGTTAAGGTTGTGGAGTGATCTTACATAATGGTTGAAAAGTGAATTCATACTCCATTATCTTGCTTATGAATCTTGTGCTATTCCAAGGAAAACTATGCTAGGTGAAATGGAACTTTATTTCCTTACCACCACCCAAGATTCCAAGGTATAGCAAACATTTCTACTCATATTAAGAGCCCTATAATTTGTTGTTTTATGTGTTCTCTCTTCTTACCTCATTAAAAATTATGCTACTTTTAACTTAACCATAGACATATCTTTCAAATTGAGGCATGTTGAATTTTCACTGGCTTGCTCCCACCTGCCTCAAATTCTTGGTCAAAATTTGCTGGTTGAAATGTCAGCTGTCTATTTTTTTTTTGACTGCCTTAACTTAGACTTTAGCATTGTAAAGACAATTTCCTTTGTTGTAATTGGGGGTTGTAGGGCCAGACAGGGAGACTATCACACACTGTAAAATCCTGAATTTTTCTTTATTAAAATTTACAAAAAAGGGGGTCTTTGATGGTGACAAATAGTCTCAGTTCCCGTTTTAGAAAGGTAAGGGAAATCATGAGTTTCTATCCCAAAATCTTTAAAAGACTAAAAAAAATTAGAAGTGAATAAGATATTTTTGAAAGGGATTACATAGGAAAGAGAGAAAGAACTCAAGTGGGGAGAAGCTGCTAAGCCTTGTTTTTAGGATAGTTTAACACAATGGGTGGAGTGGCTCCTAGATAGTATATAGCTATGTCATTGCATCTGCTCATTTCCTAGCTATTATTCATTGCAATGTTCCTGTATTTGATGTAATGCTGTGGTTGTGAGAAAAGTTATTTCCCATTTGGTATTTCTTCTGCACTGGAAAAAAGGAAACCTGTTGCCCTCTTTTAGGAAGAAAAATGATTTGATTTATGTAAAACATCTTTCAGAGCACTATATAAATATACCAGCTATGATACAGACTTATATATAAGGTCAGTATGGCTTGTCTTTTAAATAGTTTTTCTAGTGGTAGTGATGAATTTTCATTGATCTCACTTTCTCATCCAGTCCCTCTTGTGACTAGTATTGAAAAGGGTGCAATCTGATACTTTCTTTGCTATTTTCTCTTTAATATCAGTTTCTCTGTACAAGGCTGATTTTTACACTGAGGTTTTTGCCATTTTGAGGAGAGGAAGAGGAAAGCTAGCCATTATCATATCATTATAATGTTGGTAACATTTTGAGAGGTGGTCATTACATAAGTAGAAAGTATTATTTTGATTTAAGAACATGCAAATACCAATTTTACTTGGCTTGTCCAAAATTTTTTTTCTAAAGTTTACTCTTCTTAAATGTTACCTTTTTCTTTTTTGAGTTAAGGTTTTGAAGTTTGATAGAATTAAGAGAATATAATTGGCATGCTCTTTGTTGTGAGAAATGCCCAGATGTTTTTAATAATCTATTAAAATATCTTTGATCCTAAACTACAATTATTAACTAGGTGACATGAGTAAAATTCATACTGTTAATTTAGTTGTAATTTGGCTGTTTGGGTTTTGGGTTTTGAGGGGGGATTTTTTGGTTAACTAGTTGTTACTACTCAAAAATAGCATAACGCTATAACTAATTATCATTATTGTTGGTTACTATTCAATTTAATGTTAAATTGAAATTCAGATCTGTAACCAGTGTTCTCAGCTACTCTTTGGATCATTATATTGCCCATCAGTTATCAAAACAAAATAGATGAAGTCATGCTGTGGGACTTCCCAAAGGTATATTTAACACAAGAACTGCTAGGCCACATTAGTATCTTACTGTCTATTGATATATTCAAGAAGACATTAACCTAGAAAAATGCCATTCAATTTAAAAAACATTTATTAAGTGCCTACTATGTGTTAGGCACTGGGGATGGGAAAATGGAAAAGAAAAAGATATAGTTCCTGCCCTCAAGGAATTTATAGTCTTTTTAAAAAAATTTATAGTCTTTTCGAAAAAGCATTATGATGAATGACAGTCTAATCATGACTTTTGTAAAAGTAACAATTGTTATGAAAAAAGGCATAATATCATCTTCTAAATTAATTACTTGATTCAAAGAGACCTGGAAAAGATTCAGTGAATAATTTAATATGTATGTGTATATATAAATACATGAAAACACATACACATAATGAATGTAGAATGGGTATGAAGGGGGGTCGTTTATAGTTTATCTTTCTTTGGGAGTCCATTCAGGTCTGAGTTTGGTGTAGGAGACAAACTGTACCTTGTCTTGGAATACTTCAGTTACCAATGCCTCTAAAAACAGTTTTTGCATGAATCATTATTGCTTCACCTGGAACCCCCTCAAGTAGATTTAATGTTGCTTCCTTTTTTACTTCAGTGCTCTTTTGGATTTCTGAGAAGTGTCTCTGTGGGTGTATAATTCTCCAAACTATAGACTCACCAGGAATGAACTAAAATAATGCATTTTTCCTTTACGAGAATGAGATGCAGTTTTGATAATTTAGGTCAAAAGGTCATTTACTTTTTCATCTTTTCCCTGTACTGTGCCTTTCTGAAACTGGGCATTTTGGCCAGGAAAAAGATTTACAATTAGCTTCCTAAATGTCAGGTTTTCTTGGCTTAGAATTTTTCATGGTATAGAAAGCAGAGGGGAGCTGAACTGAATAGGTGACACATTTCAGCCCCTGCAAAGCTGAATCATTTGATTCTGGAAGAATAGTGCTGTGGTAGGAACCAATGACTTGCTAGTGAAGTAATTTCTCCTTCCCCACTAATCAACAAAGGGTTCTGACAAATCTTCCTTAGGTTTAGACTCAAACCAGATTTTTCTTTTTCTGGTGTCAGAGAAAAATAGCATCTGACTTTGAAAAAAAATGAAGGTGGCTGTGCCTCGATATTTGTAAATTGTATACAAAGAGTTACTACAGGCTCTTCTAGAAATTCATAAGGAAGGTTTTGATATTAAATAAGAAAAGGATAGACATTCCTTCCCTATACTTTGTAGTGTATTTGTAGCAAGTGAGTCTAGCTGAGGCTGAGGATTCTTTAGTTCATAACAGTCTAGAGGGGATTTTCAAGGGAAGCCTCAACTTCCTATGCTTGGCTATTAACCAAAATAGTTATCTTACTTTTTTCTTTCATTTGAGCCAAGTTTTTTCATACTAGTAGCTTCTTTCTATTCCTGAGCAGAGGAGCAAACTCTATAGACTATCATAAAAGATTTGAACATGGAAATGGAACACATGAATCACAGAATCCAAAGGAGAATTTTACTCAATTTCCATCAGATAGCAGGTGCTTCATTGAAACATCTCCAAAATAAAGAAAATTTGGTTGGCTCTGGGAGTTGATTCAAACAATAGCCTCTGAATTAGATGGACTACTAAAGAGATGTTTTTTTTCAATGTTCTGAACCCTTTCCTGTGATTATCAAAAAGATAATTTAAAGTAGATTCACATTTTGACTAATATGTAGAATTCCTCAAAAGGGACTAAAGATGCTGTGTGAAATAGAATGCATCTCCTGCTGGGTCGTGACCTTATTTTTTATTATTAAGTTTGGTCTGTCTTCTTTGTTTCTGTGTTTCAAATGCTTAGCCCAAAATTGCTTAGCACTTGAAGTAGTTTTCATCTTCAAAGAACTTTGTGGGCATTATTTAATCTATATAATGGTGTGTAATGAGTAGGTTGTTTATCCTTTTAAGCACCATCAATATGACAGATGCAGGAATATAGGATAGAGATTAAAATATATACATATAGGTCACATGGGTATATATTATATGTGTGCACATACATATATACTTATACACACACACACACACACACACACATATATACACACGTAGTAAGTGTTTAAATGGATGTAATTTGGGCTCATTTAGAAATTTGGGCTTAAGATCAGAGGACATAGATTGAGAGGTGTAGAGGCCTTAGAAATAATTTAGCCCAACTCCCATATTCTACAGATGAGGAAACTGAGATCCAAAGGATTAAATAACTCACCCAAGTCTGCAAAGTAGTTAGTGAAAGAGCTGAGATTTTAACTTGTCTAAATATGTATAATACTGTACTTAAATATATTAAACATTTATTATACTTAATGTTAAATATATTTAAAATATAGTCTACCTTAAACTTAACTCTAAATAGTGTTGACTCTAAGGGGGAAAAACAACATTTCAGGCAAAGGAGAAATGAAAATTAGAAAAAGTCTGTCACCCTCATTCTCATCTAGTCCTCCTATCTTTTTTCTTATTTGATTTTGTATTGAAAGATGCCATATGTGAATAATAGATCCATGTTTATGCTTCCAATGACTTTCAAATCTGTAAATTATTTAGTGATAGGTTGGTTTGAGTGAGTCCAAAACACATCTAAGGTATGATAAAGGTAGTTGAATTAAAAAAAAAAAAGATAACCCATTTATGTCTTGAAGATCTTTGAAGCAGAAAGGATTCCAGGTCAATTAGGAACTTGCTGACCAATCTGGCTCCCTGGTATGTGAATAGACTGAAGATCCGACCTAATTTGATGTTAGTATGTTGCCATAGAGATATTATGTAGTGTTGGTGGAGATTGGAGAAGCCACATTGTAAATTATCAGAACAGATGGCTTGTAATTTAACACTCTCCTAGCCACTGTAGTTTGCATTCTTCTTTAAGTATTATACACTCTCTGTTCTTATCTAGTGTGATAAGTGCATAAAATTACCCTTGCCTGTAAATAAAGCAGAGTCCACACATAGTATGATTTAAAATGTTACATGTCCCACTTGTAATGAGATAAAGAAAGGGAAATATCCGAAGAATTTTAGAATAGCCTTTTGAACTCTCCCTTTATAGCCCAGATGTGGTTTCTATTGTTACTTTTTATTTGCAGTTTTATTTGACACACAGATTCGAAACTTTTTCCTCTCTCTGCTGGCACAGGGAAACATATAGCAGCATTATACCATAGAATTAGAAGGGACTTAGTCATGGATGACTTTTTTTTTTCTCCATTCAAAAATCTTGTTTTGTTGATATATTTTGGTTTTGTATCACCTTTATTTCCAAATATATTGGTCTCTCCTCTCCCCTGAAACAAAGATTTTTAAAAGAGAAAGAGATAACATCTCACATGTCTGATGTGCAGCATTCCACACCCATAGTCACTTCCTTCCTGTCTGCCAGGCATTTTCTCTACTCTTTCCTGGGGCCAAACATTAGTCATTAATACTTTATAATGTTTCATTTTCTTTTCTCTTCTTGGTCTTGCCACTTACATTATTGTAATTATTGCATTGTTTTTCCTGGTTCTGCTTACTTCATTTTGCATCAGTTCATGAATCTTGGTATTCATTCCTGAATTCTTCATAGTTGTCATTTCTTACAGCACAAGAATATTCTGTTCTATTCATGTACCACAGTCTGTTTAGCCATTCCCTGGTTGATGAGCGTGACTGACTTCTGACCACTTATTTGGACTTTTCCATTTTTCTCTTGAAATTTTTCCTGAAAATCATCTTAAAACTTAACAGGTGCAGTATATATTAAGTCATTTCTAGTCTGCCCTCATATTTACTTCCCAAACATTTTGTATGTCAAAACTTATTTTGTGAGGGTCTTTGTATGTAGGCTAAAGAATTGTTAAATGATTCAGTTAGGATTTATGACAACATATTTCTACTCCTGAAGCTGTGATCAACCATGCTACACTTACACTTTTACAATATACAATATTTCTGCTACTTTAAAAAAATCCTTTTTCTTGTCTTAGTCTGCAGACCTACATGCAGCTAGTGTGGGTTATGTCACATAATTGAGAACAGGATTCTTTTTTCTCGAGGAGCCATAATTTAACTGCAGTTCTACCTGTGTGTGGTGAATTTTTTGACTGCTCTTCACAATTTACATTGAATAGATGATCAAAAGACACTTGTACAATTTGCAAATACCAAAAAAAAAAATCCCACCACTCTCTCTCCAAAATGGGTTTAATAATAGATGATACAGTTCTACTAGTATAATTTTTAAAAACCAGAAAAGCTTGTCTTTGTAAAATATGGATTTGCATTTAACAGTATATCGTGGTGATATTTGATTTTTTTATTCAGAAATACTTAGAGTAAACAGTAATTATAACGTGATATATCTGTATATGTTTTCTTGAATCTCTTGTCCGATTATAATAGATACTTTTAAAGAAAATTAACAAGTGAGTTTGCCAGGTCCCACAGAACATTCTCAAATTGTTGCTGTTTTTAACTAAGTCTAGATATTATTAGTACAACTTATTTCTTCTCACAGATTACTTTTACTGAAACGTTATGCTAGTAGTGATGGTGGTTGACAGGCATCTTTCTGAAGCTTTGCTTTGTTAACTTAGTGGCAGAGGCAATGCTGATGATAAAAGGAAATATCTGGGTCACTATTTTTACTCTAAAGAAACATACTTTCATAGCATTATCATACTGAGATCTTAGACCCAACTTTGAACCTGATTCATCTGAATATAATTCTTACTACAGAATGGGTACACAGAGCCCTTTGCTACCTTCATATCAATGGAAGTTGTTAGGAAACAATGAAAAATTATTGTTAATAATTTATTAAATAGTATAAGAAAATAGTTTTATCAGAGTGGCTGAGGGCAGTCTTTACTGCTTTTTTTTGCTGCTTTTCACTGCTTTTATTGCTTCTTTTAGAGATATATCACTGTACAAGGCATCTTGGCCTCTAAAAGTGGTAGTTCTCTGAAATCAAAGAGCCAGAGTTTGCTTGTTCAGTCATGTCTGACCCTTCATGACCTCATTTGGAGTTTTCTTGACAAAAATACTGAAGTGGTTTGCCATTTCCCTCTCCAGCTCATTTTACACATGGGGATCTGAGGTATGCATGTTAATTGACTTCCCCAGGGTCACACAACTAGTAAGCGTCCAAGGCTAGAATTGAACTCATGAAGATGAGTCTTCCTGCCTTCAGTGCCAATGCCCTATCCACTGAATCACCTGGCTGCCCCCAAATTTGCTGCAGTTTATTAAGGCTTTTCTAACCAGCCTACTGGCTTAAATGACTGTCCTGGTGGGGAGAAGCTTCTTTTGTTCTATTAATCTATGTGCCTTTGGCAAACAAGAAGAAGCTGAATGTCATATTGAAAAGCTCTGTGAGTAGAAAGGGTGTTTCTCCCCCTGGATCCAGTTTTCCTGAGATTACTTCTGGAAATGGTGGACAAAAGGCCTTTCTACCTACCTGATTAAAAGAGTGAAGGGCTGGCTTTAGCAGATCTTCTTCCTCATTAGCCTAGGTAGACCAATCTCCCACAATCAGTCAGAACTGGAATGAATCACATTTTGTCTCTTCAAGCTAAGCCATTTATGTTGATGTGATTAGTCCCCTCCTACTTAATAATCCTTTAGAATCATCCCTTTGCTTGGCAATTACCTCCACAGGAAGGATTTCTTCTTTGGAGCTTCTGCAGGACTGTGGGTTTCATTCAAATTCTCTTTTTCACTCAGGTCAGCTTGTTGTTAGGTCTTTTGAAGATTATGCCCTGAATTGACCATGTCATATCTCATTTAGAGAGTTCTTTACATTTTTCAACAGCCTATATGGCGTCTAGGTCTGGAATTTCAGAGAGCCATTGCAACATCCTGAATAGAGATGAAATTAGTTCCTGAAAGAGACAAAACCAAAGTGCTCTTCCAAAACACCTTAAGGGATATGACCAGCTAGTTTCTCTGAAAACTCAGTTTGGGGTTTTAAACCTTGCTTGTGAGCTGTGCTATGTATGATAGTGAACAATTTAGTCTAAGACAAGTCTTCCTTGGATTATTTATGCAGGTACCCAATGAACTCATTATAAAGTGGTTTCACCTATGGGGAAGTTCACTGAGCATGATCTTTAAGGACAACATTAAACCAAGGCTCTTTTAATAAAAAGAGTAGGTAAAGTATTTCTAATTAGGCAATCTTTCCATAAGGATTTTAGGGTCATAGCTTTAAAGCAGGAGTGACTTTTAAAAGTCTGTCATTTGAGAGACTGGGAAACTGAAAACCAGAGGTTTGGAGTGATTTATCAAGATTAAAATCCATATCCATTGATTACAAATCCACTGCCTGTTTTACTGTACCATGCACCAACACTTTTAGACTTATCTCACCTCTTATTCTAGGCTATCAAGTAAATAGCCATAGAGAATAAACTTCAGCATTCATGTGTGTTTTATCAGGTTATATGTTATCATTGCTCCTTAAAGTCTCGAACTAAGCAGCAAAAAAAGCACCTGCTTTTTTCTTTCTTTCTTTCTTCCTTTTTTTTTTGGTTAACATCTCAGATGGTCAGTAATGGGATAGATTAATAAATTTTTTAGGAGCTGAAAGAGAGTGTAAAGATCCTTTAGACCAATCCTCTCATTTAGTTGTGACTTTATCCATTTAAAAAATAAAGGATAGATTCCTATTTGTAAGGAATCAGTGTATTACATTTCTTATAGACACAGAATTTCATCCAATCTTCCCCTCCCCCATGCACACACATTTACTTTTTTAAAATATTTTTATAAGGTAGGTCTGCATTTGACTTTCTTATTTATTCATGGTATCAGCCTGCATTTATTCCTGAACCCATCTGTATCTTACATATCTTTTTCAGAGTTGCTTTTCTGTAGTATAGTAATATCCACTGGCAACTTGGTGCTTCCTAAATACAACTCCAATCTAAAATTAAGTCTTCACTCCAAAAAGCCTCTGAGTACCCCCAAAGTACTGTCACTTAAGCCCTTGCATTACTGGCACTTTAATCCTTAGGCCCCTTTGCTAAAAAATCTTTTTGACTTATTTAAAGGGAATTGCTAGGTGACTGTGTGATAGAGTATAAAACTTAGAATCAGGGAGACTAGCCTCAGATACTTTCTAACTATGTGAGAGGCTTTACCTCTCTATGCCTTAATTTTCCTCAACTATAAAATAGGGATAACAAACATACCTGGGGCATCGAGGTGTGGATAGAGCACTGGGCTTGGAATCAGGAAGCCTCATCTTCTGAGTTCAAATCAGGCCTCAAACACTTATTTGCTGTGTGACCCTGGGCAAGTCACTTAACCCTGTTTACCTCAGTTTCCTCATCTGTAAGATCATCTGGAGAAGGAAATAACAAACCACCTCAGTATCTTTGCCAAGAAAACCCCAAATGGGGTTGCAACGAGTTGGACATGACTGAAATGACTGAACAACAATTGTACCTACCTCAAAGGGTCATTGTGAGGATTTAATGAGTTAACATATGTAAAGCACTTAGAAAAGCTTAAAGCACTATGTAAATGCTAGCTATGTAATATAATATTTTAATATTATTTAATTATTAATGTTTGATATTATCTAATATTTATTTGATTTTCTAATCCATAGTAGATTAAAAGCTCAAACACACCAGAAGACTTGGGAGTACAGTGAGAATAGAAGTAGTAACTGATTCTCTGATATAGAATGAGGAGACAGAAAAATTAAAAAGTTGACAATCACATTATTACACAATACAGCAACAGATGTTCGTAATAATGACAGTCTTCAAGAAAAACATGTTCAGCATCCTGTTTAAGAAGACAAGGATTATGTAGTACATTTTAGAAAATTCCTGTTGAAAATAGTCTCCAAAAAAAGGGTAAACTAGTTATCTAGAAAATGGTCTTATTTTGAACACTTTATCTTCCACTTCTTTTGGTTAAATAACTTGTTACTGTGAAGTGTTGCTGTCATTTTAAGGCTGAAAAAATGTATTTATATTCCTAAAAAGACTAAGAACATATATGTACTCTTATGTAAATATAAGAGCATATTTATATTCCTAAAAAGACTAAGGCATAAGGGTTAGTGGTTTTAAGAAAAAGACAGTGAATGGGACAGCTAAGTGGTACAGTGGATAGCGCACAGGCCCTGGAGTCAGGAGGACCTGAGTTAAAAAGACACATAACACTTATTAGCTATGTGACTCTGGGCAAGTCACTTAAACCCCAATTGCTTTGCCTCCCCCCCCAAAAAAAAAGACAGTAAAGTCTCACATTTCCTAAGACATTTCTTAGCTGGCGGCTTCTTTTTAAAAATGTTTTCCTAATGCTTTTTTCTTTGCATCCTCAAAATAATCAAATGCTTACCTGCTTTAATCTAGTAGACATTAGCTTGTATTGGGAAAATACTTCAGTTCAGATATTCTAGGGTAATCATAATGATAAAATATCTAATATTTCTACAGGGTGTCCCACTTTCCCAAATATTTGGGAAAGTTTAAAGCTTTAAACTGCACTAATATTTTTTGAAACCCCAGAATAACCCTTCCTTTGCATCATTTGATCTTCCTAACAAAATGGTGTGGTAGATAATAATGCATATGCTACAGTCCTCATTTTACTGATGGGGAAACTATCACTTAGAGACATTAACTGACTTGTCCAGAGTCACACAGGGAAGTGGTAGAACCAGGACAGCATAGGTCTTGCTGGTATTTCATAGTTGCCTCAAACTGAATCAATATAATGCTTACTTCTTTAAAAAAAAAACCAAAACTGATGTCTTAAAGAAATTTTTGAAAGAAGAAATGAACACAAATTTTCTATTAAAGAGGAACAGATTTCTAGGCTTGTAAGGGAGTTGGATTACAATATCTTGAGCATAGCATTAGTGGGGAGAGCAAGATGAGGAAAGAGAAAAACTTTGTTTTCCAGAAGAGCTAATTATGCCAAGCTACTGTTGACTTATTTGGGAAAGCAGCCATTTGTTGTTGACTGACAAAGCTTTTATTTTGATGGGTCACATTTTAAAATTTTCCATGTGTTATTGATGAAATTGACTTTTGCCATGTTGTCTATTACAGATGATTAGGAAATGTTTTCAGAAGGATGTGACTTTTCAGCCTGTTTTTGTTAGGCTGGAGATTTCCTCTGGTGGGGATTTAGAAACATTTGTTGTCCTCAGCTTATAGAGTTATTTGTTTTCCAAAAGATCCTTTGCAAAAAGTCAGTTGTGTGGAACCACTCATTTCCCCGTAGCAACAACAAATGTAAATTTTTCTGGAATTCTTAGGCTAGACACCAGAGCCTATTTAACTCAATATGCCTAACTAATTATGTGATTTGCAATGAAAAGTAGTAGAAAAATAGTATTTACTTAGACCTTGTGACTCCTTTCAAGCAGGCAATATGGTCCAGTGACTCAGGTTGAGTATTCCTCCCTTTGTTCCTGGATCTCTTGCCCTGTTCCTGCACCTGAAGGCAGAAATGAGTACTTATGCTTCTCTTCCATTGGACCAGGGGCAGCAAAAAGATCATGCTGATCAAGGTGGATTGGAGAGAATAAGCCAGATGGCCAATCTGGGCTGAAGGTCAAAGAGCTAGGAGATGAGACATGGATTTATTGGCTTACCAATGAGCAAGAGCAAGGCCTAGGAACCAGAATATCAGAATGTGGAAATTATTCCTTGGATTTGTGGTCTAGAAAACAAGCTAAAAGAACTTTATCTCAGGGACTAGAGCGCTGTACTTGGAGTTAAGAAGATCTGAGTTCAGATCCTACCTTAGATACTTACTAGTGTATTAGCTCTGGGCAAGTCTCTTAACCTCTGTCTGCAATTGAGTCCTCATCTGTAAAATAGGGATTATAGTAGTTCCTATATCCCAGGGTTGATATGCAAAGCACTTTCTAAAAATTAAAGTGTTGCATGAATACTAGTTGCTAGTATTCTTGTTACATCCAAATTTGCAACTGAGTTGAGTTGTCCTGTGCAGTGGTGAAAAATCATTTTGCTGAAGAGAAGGTCACAGACTGGACCCCGATAACTTCACAACACTCTTCATTGTAGAACATTCTCTGTGCCCAAATATAATGCTTTTCCATTGTCTTTTGAGGAATAAGGTAAACTATACTACCTGCTAGGATTCCATGGGATCTTTTTCCAGACTGCTGGCATCTCTGTATATACACATGAGAAGCTGGCTTGAGAACAGTAGATTGGCCTTGCTCTGAGGGAAAGAGTAGGCCCCTGTCTGTCTCACTTAGAATCAAGTTTGGATTGGTGTCCCTGAATATCTCCTACAGCCGTAGTTTACTCTGTTATTTTATCTCTTAATTTTTATATCCTGGGGCACTCTGTTTAACCTTGAGATGGCATATTAGGCACATAGTGTGTATCTTAATAGTTCTTCACCCAAGACATCATTCAAGCAAATCCACATTTATATTTTCTGTATACACAGAGCTCTATGGTGGGTATGTGGGCCCTGACCTCTTGTGACACTGTTAAAGCCTAAATATGTCCATAGTGTATAAAGACAATTGATATTTGACAGTACCATATAAAGGTGAGACTCAAAGTCCAACTTACTTACTTAGTTCTTACTGTCTCCATCACTATGCTGTATCTACTTAATGTTCTGTGTCTCAGGTTACAATGTCTCACTTTTCCCTAGCTGGCAGCCATGTACCTTTTAGTCCAATGTATTGTATTGACACTTTGTTCCCAAATTTAATTCTTCTCCTATGAAGTCCCAGCTACTACCTACAGAATTTAGCATAGAATTATACCAGGTTTTGTCTTCCTGGTTATAGATACATAGGGCTTATTAGATACTTACTACTTTTTCCTTAAAGGTAGTTTGTTATTAAGAATTAGTTGTCTGCTTATTTTCTCTCCAAAAGCAGAGGGCTCTGGGAGAACAGAAACTTTTTGTCTTTTCTATTTTTTTTTTGTCATCCTCCAGTTTTGCTAAGCACATAGTGGACACTAAACAAATATTTGCTCACCAATTTATCTGCGTGAAAAATAGAGATAAGAAGAGGAGGAAATAAGAAAAATTTACTCTAGATTCCCTAGAGACTTAAAGGCCATTCTTCTTAGAATCAATTCATTTTAATGAGTCAATTTCCTAATGAGTAGTCTACCTAAAGGTATTTTCCTGATCCACAGTGAAAAGGGGAAGAAAAGAATCGATGAGATTAAAAGTTAAAAAAAGTATAAGCTTATTAAGAATTGAAAGAACTCATTTATGCTTAAGTTAAACACTCATAAAATGTTCTAACTTTTCAGTCATTCACTCTCCCTAACAGGATTTCCTTTCAAGATTTTCTGTCCCTTCATTCTCATTCACTTTTTTTTAAAAGAAGGGATCATAATGTTCCCCCTGTTTTTCTTATTTTCCACTTATAATTTTTTTTTGCTTTGTATTATTTCCTAAATTTTTTTTAGACCTTTTTGTATTCCTTATGCTATCAGTCTTAATTGCATTATAGTATTCTATTAGATATGGGCAGCTAGGTGATGTAGTGGATAGAGCACCTGTCCTAGAGTCAGGAAGACTCATCTTCCTGAGTTCAAATCTGGCCTCAGACACTTACTAGCTATGTGACTCTGGGCAAGTCACTTAACCTTATTTGCCTCAATTTCCTCAACAGTGAAATGAGCAGAAGGAAATGGCAAATCACTTCAGTATCTTTGCCAAATGGAATCATGAAAAGTCAGACACTACTGAACAACATTGTACATTAATTTCTTTAACCATTCCTCTACTGTTGGACATTTAGGTTACTTCTAGTTTTTTTTAAAATAACAAATAATGCTGCTGTGAGCATCTTTGCATGATTATGTGTGTGAGCAAGTAAGTCAAGGACTTTAATTTTTATCTTTATAGCCCTAGCATAATGCTTGCCACAAAGTAGGTTCTTAATGTTTCTTTTGATTTATTGATTGTGTATATTTTAATAACACTTGCATGATATAGTCTGAATATTAGAATTATTTGATCAAAGGATGTGATTTTAAAAATACCTTTTAATGTATATTATCAAATTTTCTCCAAAAAGATTATAGAAATTTGCACTGAATTAGTTAGCTTTTTGTATATGACCTCACCAGCTTTCTATCCTTGCTTTTAATGATTTTTCCCACTTAATGGGCTCAAGGTGTGTTACCTAAAAGTTGTTTTTATTTTCATTTCTCTAGTCATTAATAAGGTTGGAGATTTTGAATGATTATCAATAATGTTTCCTCTTTTGAAAAGTGTTTTTTTTATAGTGACTAGTGAGATTTTTTTTTTAGGATGGAGGGAGTTCTAAAAACTCCCATAAAAAGGAATCAACAGTATTTAATAATGTATTTCATTTTTTCCCTGATCTTCCTTTTTCTACTCCTTAACTTCCTGAAATATATAATAGAAGTTCCTTTTAAGTTGTCTGTGATCTAATATGATTGCATCTTATAGTAGTCAGGTCTTTGGAGATATTTTTTAGCTTTTGAAATTATAGAAGTTAACATTAGGCCAGTTCATTTTTCCTTTATAAATAGGGCACATTATTTTCACAAAGAACAAACTCACACACTTTCAGGATAAAAAAAAATACTATTTTAAGCATGGTGCAGTGGAAAGTGTGATAGGATTTGAAAACAGAAGACTTTAGGATCAAATCCAAGTTATCTCACCTTCTGCCTGGGTGACCTTGGGCATTAAATTTAACCTCTCTTGCCCTGAGTTTATTAGATGACTTCTAAGATCCTTCTCAGCTTTAAAGGTATGATTCTGTGACCAAATCTTAAACTACCAATAGCACCTGCCAAAATGACATTTCATATATGCTTAAATGTGTTGAATTATAGAATGTATATTTATAGAGGGGTTAAGCTTCAATTTTAGTGTTATGAGTAGCTCTCATGTAGAAGCTTGCTATCCAGGACAGACCTTTTCTGTTGGTAATTTATCCAAGTAGATTGGACATGGTACCCTTCTAAAACTGGACAAAGATTGTGTATCAGATCAGTATTCTTATTACACCTATCTACTCTACAAGATGAGTACTCTTATTACATCCAATTACAGTATATTTACCTTTACCTTAACAGAGGGAAGAGACTTAAATCTCTCTTGTAACTTGCTTCATCAATGAGTGTATTTTTTGTGTATGTAGTAACCAATTCATAATGATAGTATGGAATTAGGAATGTGAATGTATTGTTGCAGAAGTGGGAAGTAAAGAAACCAACAAATTGCTTTGCCAAGATTCTTCATAATAGTGGTCGGGGAGTAGAAGATCCTTAAGGATGCTTTTTGGCATGATTCTTCTAAAGGTTTCCAAGATGCTGTCTCATGATTACAAAGTTGAAAGGAATCCCTTCCAGCTATGACAACAGACTCTGCTCACAGGTGTGAACATTCATTCTAAGGCTCACACCCAGGCATATTGTAATGAAATTAATGAAAGGGTGACTTTTCAGTAGCATGAAACACTAAACAGGCTTGACGAAATTTAACTCTATATGAATTAAATGCCTAAATTTCACTTTGTAGCAGAAATAATATTCAGGGCATATTGTTACTTGTTCAGGTTATTACTATTCCATAGGGACAGGTGTGTTTCACTTGACAAAACAGGTGTGTTCCTAAAAAGTTTGGTGTAAATTAAATCTTGGGAAGCTAAGTGGAGCAGTGGATAGAGTGCCTGACTTGGAGTCAGGATGACTCATCTTCATGAATTGAAATCTGGCCTTGGACACATACTAGCTGTGTGAACCTGGACAAGTCACTTAAACTCTGTTTGTCTCAGTTCCTCATCTGTAAAATGAGCTGGAGATGGAAATGGCAAACCACTCCAATATCTTTGCCAAGAAAACCCCAAATGGGGTCACAAAGAGTTGGACATGAACTAAAATGACTGAACAACAGTATGTACATGTGCACATGTATGTATTTGTGGGTGCATACACATGTGTATGTATACTTATCTAGTGTCTATATAGACCTTTACAGACATAATTGTACCAGCATTCCATTTTCTCCATTACATCACCACGAATTAAGCAAAAAAGGACTAAACAGCCAATATAGATGGTTAGGCGTCCACACATTTTATTTATAGACAAGGCCTCATGCCGTTACTTCAAGCTACTTTACTCTAATTTTACGCATTAGGCTATTGAAGCTTAAGAGAAGCAAATTAAAGGCTGCTACAAAGACTTACCACTAACAGTCTAGAGGTATGAGAAGAGAGAAAAACTAAAGAAAATAGAGAACAAATAGCAGAGAATAGAAACAAGGAGAAACAGAAACAAAAGCACAGAACAAGAAACAAGTGCAGGGACATGTAGCTCTACATATTCCAATAGGCTCTGAGAACATTTCTTATGTGTCAACTTAGTACTGTAATGTTTATTTATAAAAGAAGTTTAGAGTGAGTGATCATTGAATTGTCTTTCTACTTTAACATTGTATGATAATGATGATCACGACTGAAAAAAAGTTGAGTTATGGTCAATATATTAATTCGTAATAAAAAAAATTTTCAATACGTTTTAGAAAAACTTGTCAATTCTTTAAAATTTTTGGTGTTTAAAAGGAGGCAAACATTTAAATATCAAGGAAACTACTGTTTAGAACAAGGATCCCAAGACAGTCAAGGTTTTCTTTTATGTGTAATTCTGCTTTATTTTACTGAATTAACCCTAGCACTAATTTTATGGAGATATGAAGAATTAGGGGTACTACAGGGAATCAGATCATTTTTCCCCTTGTCTCCCCCACTGCTAACCAAATAAAAGACTTTTAATGAAGAAATGAGCTTTATATTTCTTAAATAATATTCTAATTCATAAATAAATTTTCTTATGCTGTCCAGTCAGTGCTTTGGAAATGAGCACAACATTTACAGTACAGCATCTTTGTTCATTTTTTTTAATGCAGTTGATTTTCAGAAGAGACAAAATCTGATCTGTTATTTCACCATGGCAAAATAGCTTGTTAATGCAACCTCATTTGGGACTGTTTTCCAATGCTGAAACTGGTTTTATGTGTGTTTCCTTTTTCCTGTTTCTCCTAATTTGGAATATTTCTCTAGTGTCAACTTTTGGTTTGTATTTTGGCTTTACTTAGGGTGTTGGTTTGTCCAAATGAATTCAGGGCACAGTACAATTGAAGTTATTATTAGTAATGGAAACATCAAGACACATTAATAACAGTTCTGTATAAATACATTTTGTTTTACTAATTTATTTTTCAACCTCCTTTTAAAAATCATAAGCTTTCTATCTCAAATGAGTTAAAATTGTGGACATGATCACACACAAAAAAATCAAACTGTTATCAAAACTATATATAGCACTTAAAGGGTTGACCTGAGAACATTTCTCTGCTGGAGAAAGTCAATTTCTTTGACTGATTTTGAACCTACAGGAGGGACACATGTGGAGTGGTGACTAAGGAAGGAGATACCTACCCAAACAGGCTGAAAAGCAGTCTTATGAACTGAAAAATTTAGGACATCCATTGTGAGCTTCCTCTCCTCCCCAGTTCCACACTTCAAATGTGCTCGACATCATCTCCTAGTCTATGTTCTTCTGCTCAGGCTCAGATGATGAAGTGCCCTTTCTTCTTGGCAGCACCAACTCTTCCACTCATGTCCTTGCTCCCATTCTTTCCTGCCTCTTCCAGAGGCTTTCCCTTTGGACCTTCCCCCTTTCCCCTGATGTTCAATGTCTTCTTATCCCCATTGGCCTATAAACATGATCAGATCTCCTTTGCCTGGAAATATCTGTTGTGTATCTCTCCTCTTTTTCATAGCCAGACTTCTAGAAAAACTCTCTACTCCTTGCCTCCACTTTCTCATCTCTCACTCACTTCCAAACCCCTTTCAGTCTGGCTCTGGCCAGATTTCTCTACTGAAACTGCTCTCTCTATAAAGTCACCAATGATCTCTATTACTAAATCCAATAACCTTTTTTTTAATCAGTTTTCATCCTTCTTCACCTTTCCCTGGTGAGTGTTTGACACTGTTGACCACTTCTTCCAGGATACTTTCTCCTCTACATGTTGTTGACACTGTTCTGCTATGATTATTTCTTCTGTTTCAGTTTTTTTTTAACCTCTCACCCAAACTCTGAAAGTCTATTCCATATGTAAAATGTGGGTGATAATACTTGGATTACCTACCCTAGAGAGTTATTGTGAGGAAATTGCTTTGTAAACGTTAAAACATATATGATTTGTTGTCATACTTAAGGAAGTCTATTTTGACTTGGTATATATTTTTATTTTTATTGGGGAAGGGTCAGATAATACGAAGTAGATGGATGGACTATTTCCTTTTGATTTATATAATAATTAAAGAAAAGTAATATCCTTTTATTGACCTTGCTTTTTTTTTCTCATCACCTCCATTATTAGCTTATTGAGATTCAATTATTAGTTTTCAGTTACTAGGGGCCACAACCAAACTTTTCTCTTGCTTTGACTACTTCTGAAACAAATGGCCATCCTTCTTTCATTTCTTTGCCATTCTAGTGAGCATTGTCTTGCATAAATATACTTATATTTCTGTTTCTTTAACACTATGATTTCTGAAGTTCTTATAATGATTAAGTATACTTGATTTAATGTAGTCATATCTAGTGTGGTTGACTCTCTTATTGCTCTGTGTTAACATTTTTGTTTAATAGATAGTACTAGAATATCCAAGTTAGAAAGTCTGGCTTATCTTTCTGACTTTCCCACAGATAGATTCACTGTGAATAATTTGCACATATTATAAACTTTGAGTACATTAGTTTTATGGTCTGTATAATATGGAACATAGTTCTTATGTGGGAGGTTGTTGATAGAGTGACTAGAAATAGTATTTCGAGTTATTCAATCAGGATGCCTGGCTCATTAATATAAAAGTTCCTACAAAGCAATTTGTAGTTTTTGCTTGGTACTTATGGGAATGGTAGCAGAGAATGGTTTTCTGTAACTCAAGATTAAGTTATCACAGATAATAGATTCGTAGTGATTTGAAATACTTGTAATCAATGGATTGAAATCTAGGAAATTAATGAAGATGTGTACTTCAATCGTAATAGTATCTTGAGGATTCATTTAAAGAGATTTATAAGCTTGTCCTATGTTAGGGATCTGTAAGGATGTAGAGGGCCACAGATGGTTCATGAGATCTCACTGAAGGGCTGAAGCCCCTCTCGGGTGTTGGTCCATGAGCAAAGGTCGCCTGGCTTGGTGCTCCATTCTATGCATCTCTAACCTCCCTAGTTACTCATTAGTCATTAACAGTGTATTTGTGATTGGTGGTAGGTAAGTGCACGGACTGTGCGTGCACTGTCCTTGAGCACAGCATGGGTTATACGTCATTGTAACATGAGACAGAGTTCTTGTTATTTTACTATATAAATGAGTGCTTTGCTAAGAATAAACGGAGTTGCTGCCATCTTTTCTCCCGCCTCATCAATGCATGTTCGGAGTGAAAGATCAAGCTGGTCTTGATTCTTCAGGTGATTGGGAAAACTAGGTAGGCTCTGTAGCTGAGTGAGAAAGTCGAGACAGTCCTACTTGGATCTCAAAATGGAATGGGCCACCAGTTCTAGAAATAATTGATTGAATGAATGAAGATTGATCAATACAGAATGGCTAGATTTTAAAAAAAGAACAAATGGTATATTTGTATATGTATGTGTGCATGTATATGCACACAAAGGCAATACACATAGATACATATATGTGTATGTGTACACATTTATATGTACACATATGTTTATGTGTGTGTGTGAGTGTGTGTGTGTGTGTGTGTGTACATATATACCCAGATTTTGTGAAAACAGTGAGAGAAAGGGAGTAAGAGAAAGAAATTTTAAAACATTGTGTGAGAGAAAACCTATAATAATACTAGGCTGTAGCTGACTGTCTTCTCCCAAACTGCTGTTTCAATAATTCAACAGCAGTTTGGTGGGTGCCAGTAATATGCTCTTCTGCTAAATGCTGGTAAAACTTTTATAATCTCTAACTCATATTAATGTCCTGTTCCAAGGGCCACCAGGGCCTACCTAGGCGCTATTCTTGATTCCCACGCTCACCCCATTTGTTAGTCTCTTCACTTACCATTCTACAAGACTTTGTGTGTAATTTGTATATACTTTGTATCTATTTATTATAGATAAGTTGTATCCTTTCCTTAGAATTTAAGCAACCTGAATCAGATACTGTTTCTTTTTGTCTCCATTGCCTAGGGCATAGCTGATGCCTGGCGCATAGCAGACTAATGAATGCTGGTTAAATTGAATGTAAAGGCAAAAGCAAAGGCCCTGTCCTGTAGGAGTTTACATGGAGGAAATGTAACAGCCATCGTGATAAATAGATATAAGGTGATTTGGAGAGAGGAAAAACTCTTAAGGACTCAATGAGATCAAAAAAAAGTTTTATAAAGGAGATAGATTCTGAACTGAACCTTGAAGGCGGCAAGGTGGGACAATAGGTAAGAGCTCTGGAGGAGAGTCAGGAAGATGAGAGTTCAAATCTACCCTGAGACACTTACTGGGCAAGTCATCTGACCTCTTCAGCCTCAGTTGCCTTATATATAAAATGGGGATAATAATAATAATAATAATAATGATATGTCACAGGGTTGTTGTGAAGATCAAATGAAATAATAGATGTACAGTACTTTTAAGTTAGCTAGATAGTTGAAGTGCTTATAAATGCTAGCAGCAGCAGCAGCAGCTGGGTAGCACAGTGAATAGAGTCCAGGGCTCTGGGCCTGGAGTCAGAAGACTTATCTGTTCAAATCTGACCTCAGACACTTACTAATTGTGTGACCCTGGACAAGTCACTTGACTCTGCCTCAGTTCTTCATCTGTAAAATGTGCTGGAGAAGGAAATGGCAAACCACTCTAGTATCTTTGCCAAGAAAACCACAAATGGGATCACAAAGAATTGGACATGACTGCACAATTAGTAGTAGTAGTAGTAGTAGTAGTAGTAATAGTAGTAGTATTTAATTGGACAGAGATCAAATAGGAAGATGGGAGTACATTCTAAGTATGAGGGAGAGCTTGGTCAAATACATGGAGGTTAGAGATGAAATGTAAGAATGCATGAAGAAAGGATAATGTAAAATAAGGCTAGAAAAGATAGTTTGGAGCCAAATTATGTAGTACCTCAAATGTTAGGCTAAGGGGTTTACATTTTTATCCTAAGGGCAAAAGGGGAGATACTGATGGCTTTAGAGAAGGGGAGTGACCTGGTAACACATATTCCTAAGGAAACTATTTTGTCATTTCTTTGGAAGATAATTCTGAGATTCTCTAAATCAAGATTCTGATTTTCTTCCATTATTTGTGTGAAGAAATTTTTGCAGGACTTGAAGTTCAGTCTTGGGAAAATATCCTAATTGCTGACATTTATTTCCTTAATAGTTTTTAAAATCTGTGGAAGGACTAATTCATTTGGTACACAGTTTTGGCATTCAGTAAAATCAATGGTACAACTAGCACAGGTGTAATGTGTGCTGCTCTCTTTTAGCTCTTCTTATAGTATGATATGAGAAATTATATAACAGTGGGGATTTCTGGAGAGAGAAAGAGTTTGGAAACTACCCCACATTCCTGGAATCTCAAAATATTAAAGATGTAAAAGGAAAATAAAGCCAGAACACTTAACAATGATTCACTCAAAAAGATAAATCAAAATCTGTTTTGTTACTAATCCATCTTTCATGACCACAAGCCAGTCATTAATTAGTGTTCAGCTCCAAAATGTACACCCAGCTCCTCATTATAATGCTACAAAATAAAACAAAAAGTATTCCATAATATTTTGCCAAAAATCCAGTGCTATCTGAAAAATCTGTGCAGTCTGGAAATGAAATGATTAAGAGATAATAGCAACCAGTTAAATCTTTAGTCACTTTTGTAATGATTACTTATTGATCAAAACAAGACATCGAATCTAGATATTTCCTCTCTTTATAGACAAAATAAAAAATGTACCATATAGGAACCTCCTAATATGTAGTGAGCAGTGAAAGGAATGCAGTTGGATGTAAGAGGGCTCAAACTAAATTGGTCTTAAGAATGTGACAGTGAGGCAGCTAGGTGCTGTAGTGGATGCAGTGCTTGACTTGGAATCAGAAAGCCCTGAGTTCAAATTTGGCTTCTGAGACTTCCTGGCTGGGTGACCCTGGACAATTCATTTACCTTCTCTCAGATTCATTATCCTTATCTGTGAAGTGGGGGTAATAACAGCACCTACTCCCCAGGGTTGTTGTGAAGATCAAATGAGACAACTTTGGGGAAAGGGCTTGGCAAACCTTAAAGCACTACCCAAATGCTAGTTATTATTAAAAGAGTTATTATTTTAATGAAAAACAAAAACAGCGTAGGACATCAGATTCAAATAGTCCCAGGTGTGGTGCAGTGGGAAAAGTGTTGGATTTGTAGTCACGGTCCTCAGGGTCAAATAACAGCCCTGGCACATAACAGCTGTGTGACCTTGGGCAAATCACTTAAATCTCTTGGGATCTTAGTTTTCTTCTCTGTAAAATGAGGGGGTTGGACTATGATCCTATGTCCTCCATGACCCTAAACCCTATTTTGTATCCAAAATAAAACCTAAGTCTGGCCAGTAGTCTTTGTCACTTCTTCCTTCATGTCTTTTACTAGGTATACAATGAAAAAGCCCCCAGTGGATTGACTTGAATTCTCTCTTTTTTCTGCTAATTGGAAGAGAAAGGTGTAGGGAAAGAAGAGTAAAAGAATGCCTAGTGGATGATTCACAATTGTGTAGTTACAAAACTTCTGAGTAATTGATAGCCAATAATCTCTTTTCTTTCTTTCTTTCTCTCTTTCTTTCTTTCTTTCTCTCTTTCTTTCTTTCTCCTTCCTTCCTTCCTTCCTTCCTTCCTTCCTTCCTTCCTTCCTTCCTTCCTTCCTTCCTTCCTTCCTTCCTTCCTTCCTTCCTTCCTTCCTTCCTTCCTTCCTTCCTTCTTTCTTTCTTTCTTTCTTTCTTTCTTTCTTTCTTTCTTTCTTTCTTTCTTTCTTTCTTTCTTTCTTTCTTTCTTTCTTTTTTGGTTGAAAGCCCAAACCATTAACTAGCTTAGTGTCATGAAAGTCTAATTTTAGGTTTAGGGATTATGTGGTTTCAGATCCCATCTGCTTTTTTCAACCTGATGTCTTTCTTTATTGGTTCATCCAAAAGAAGGCCAAGTTGAGATTGTTGGTTATAATTAAATTGAGTGATTCAACTGGTTGCTTGCATCTGCATTTGTTGAGATCCTGTATAGCATTTGCAGGGGTAAGACCCAAGTTTCATTAAAACATGCAAAAATTAAAAAGATTATATTTGCATAAACCAGTTAAAATTTTGGTATAAAAATGAAGATAAGATCTTTTTATTAAAATGCACATTCTTATTTTAAATTTTATGAAATTGTTTTGCTTTTAAACATTCCTCTGCATAGTTTTAAACCGAGTTTTATTTAGGGCAACAGTGCCTGCCCATGACTAGTGGAAAATGAAATAAGCCTAGAAACAGAAGCAAAATGACAAGCCTGGTTTCCTGGTCTAGGTTGAGTAAAGTTCCAAAGTAAATAAATTGTGTCATACCAAGTATTTCACTTTGGATTGCTAGATCCTTCTATCTCACAAGTTGTAGCTCCTTTTCCCACAAAGTTCAGAGTCATTCCTCAACCAAAAGTTGACTGGATGTCCAGAATAAAGCCCTCATCTCTCCCACTCCTACCCGCACTTTTTATTTGGCAAGTGTTTATTTAAGCTGCAAGGATCTGAAGAGTTAGAGACAACTGAACAACAACAACAACAGCGATACTAGCAGGTAGAGATGAAGAAAGTACACTTTAGGTAGGGGGAACAGTCTATTGCAAAAGCATGGAGACTTGAGATGGCATACTATATATAAAGAACTAGGCCAATTTGGCTTCACTGTAGGGTTGTGTTAAGAGAAATAATATGTAATAAGTCTGGAAAGGTAAACTAAGGCCAGGCTGGGAAGGATACATACTACATACTACACCAGAATCTATATTGTATCCAAGAAGCAATGGGGAGACAGTGAAGCTTTTTGAACAGAGAGTGGCCTGGTCAGACATGGTGTACTAGAAAGTACACACTAGACTAGGAGTCTGGAAACCCTTCCTCTGCCTCTGTTTTTGCCATTAGCTAGTTCTGTGGTTAACTAATGAAAACTGCTCTCATTTTAAAACTTAAAACCCTATCAGTTTATTAGCCCAAATTTAGGAGGAACTTCAGGAGAGATGTCCAGATCCACGGTCAAGCGGGTTCACACTTGATTGTGGTGGGAATTCAGGAGATTTGGCCTAGCAGTATAACCACTAGCACTAGCTTGAAGTGAGGAAACTTGGGTTTTGAATACTACCTCTAACATATACTAGCTGCTGAAACATAGACAAGTCATTTAACTTCTTTTCTGCCTCCATTTCCCTATCTGTAAAAAGTGAATATTCAGTTATTCATCTGGAAAATGAGGTTGGACTGCCTAACTTCAGAAGTCTCTTCTAGTTACTGATCTGTTAACCTATGATAGTTATATAGTCTTAGGATTTGTAAAGTAACTTGTATAAATTATTTGGCCTTTACCTTAAAACAGCTCTATGGGATAGATACTACAGGTATTATTCTCATTTTGAGATGAGGAAACTAAGGCTGAGAGATAGTAGGTAACTTTCCCAGGATCACACAACTAGTAAGTGTTGGGGGTTGGGGTTACAAACCCAAGTGGCCATTGGGATTCAAATTCAGCATTCTGTAGGGAAATTTCTTTGTAAAGCATAAAGCACACTACAAATGTGTGTTATTTGTATAATTTCACTAGCCCTGAGACTGTAGAGCTCAGCATTTGAAAGGTGATATTTTTCAGAATGACTTGAGTTTCCAAGACAAGCCATGATTTCTGGCAAACTTGACCCATTTAAACTAGCATTGTCTCCGTATGTTTGCTTGTCATTAATTAAAAGCCAAAACACTGGCAACAAAGACCAGTTTCTTTTCACATCTAAATTAAAAGTGTCTGTCCAGGCTCTCTTACCCTGAAGGCAAAGGTCAGTATAAATATAGATCTGCATGCTGTCTGTAAGTCTTGGCTCTCTTCTTAAAATACACCACAATGTTATGGAAATAGATAGCAACTAATACAAAAAGAGGCCTGCTAGGAGGCTTTCTGTTCTATAGTAAAAGAAAGAATCTGCTTGATAGATTCCCAGCATCCATAAGCTATACAGTCTTTCGAGATTTGTAAAAAGGATCTGTTTAACATGATACTATTTATCTCTGTAGAGATAAATATAATAGTTCCCTTAATAATAATAAAAATAATAGTTCCCTTAAATGCCCATTGAATCATAGACTATTCAGATTAGAAAAAAACTTAGAAGACATGAAGCGTTTATACGAGTGGTCATCTGTCCTCTGCTGCAGATGGCGTTCACGTAACACGTGATGTTACTGTTATATTGACATACCCCACAAATGCTAATGAATAATTCCTTTTGGCTGTATAGACAGCAAGGCCAAACAACTTGAAAGGCCAAGAAGTGATTTGTTAGCTGAGTTTAGGCTTTTCTGAAATTCTGGCTGTCAGCTGCCAAGGTGGTGCCGTTGCCACTTTTGCCATCTGCAGAAACGGGCTAGCATGAGTCTGTGTCAGGAAGCAGAAACAAAGAGAAAGCTGTTACAGACTGGTTCAATGAAGGGGAATGTGAAATATGTCCATTGGTGATGGCGTTTTGATCAGCAGTGGTAGTAGTAATAATAATGATAACTGACATTTAGACAACATTATCCAGTTAGCTAGGTGGTGCAGTGGCTAGAGGGCCTCCTGAAATCAGGAGGACCTGAGTTCAAAAAGGCCTCTAGCACTTACTAGCTGTGTGACCCTGGGCAACTCATTTAACCCTGTTTGCCTCAGTTTCTTCAACTGTAAACCAATATGGAGAAGGAAGCTCTGTCCCCTACACCACCTTGATGTCCCTTCAACATTAGATGCTACTAAATGTTAGTATCTTCCATTGAACTTCAGCTTTTATCCCGCCAATCAAGAAAGAGCAGCTGAAGCCTTCTAGTCAGCTGACACCCCAGCTGCTGGTTTCTCCTCACAATTCTGGCAAAGCTAGCTTTTCCACTCCCTACTGAATTTTTCTTTCCTCCCCTTCCTTATTGCTATCAAATGGCTCAAATCCTAGAGCCTTCTGGTACCCTTCCCCTGGTTAGGTAAAAACTCACAAACTACAATTTTCTGTTATTTATAAAATCAACAGACTTCATTCAATCATCTTATAGTTTCCAGACTTTTGAGTTCTCGTTTTCTAAGTTTTAGCCTCTTAAGCCTTAAAAAAGCAGTTACATGTAAATTAGCTGAGGGACCATGATGGCCCACAGCCAGTCCTCAGTTCACAAAGTTAACCTCTTAACATTTTGTGCCTCTTAAAACTGTTTCTTCACACTTGTGTTTTATAAGTTTTTAGTATATAAAAGTACTTTCCGTGTTTCCCTTTATTCACCAAACTATTCACATATGAAAGGGCCATTACCTTGCATCCATTACAAAGTGAATTAAACCTTTTTATATATTCAGAAGTTAATTTTCTGCTTTTTGAATTCAAACCTTTCATGCCATATCTGACAGTTGTGACTTTTTTTTAAATTAAAGTTCTGTTCTTTTTAGACACCAACCTATTCACTTAAGAAAGGAGGAGGCAAAGGTACTTTTTCTGCCCCTTTCAGCAACCAAACTGCTTACCTGTTAAAGAGGCTACAATAGAGCATTAGAACTGTGTGAGATATTAGGGAACTTCAAGCTCACCCCCCTCATTTTACACATAAGGAAATACCAATGGATTTGGAGTCAGAGGTTCTGGATTTGAATCCTGGCCTTGCCACTTAATGACCCAGGGGTCAGTCACCTCACCTTCCTAAACCTCAGTTTCTTCATTTGTAACATGAGGAGGGCTGATGATCTTCAAGGCCTTCAAACTCTAAATCACAACTTCCAGAGAGCACAAAAGACTTTCTCAAAGTTACACAATAAATTAGAAACAAAACTTGGACTGGATCATAGGTATATCACAGGTACTCTTTGCACTGTGTAGAACAGATTCTGATTTCATTTGTCAGGTATCGTGTCCCTCCATGAGAGGGAATAACTGCTCATGGATGTTTGCCTTAACCTGAAAATGAATCATAATTTGTAACTTTCCTCAAACCTTTCCATCTCTTCTGATTAAGAAAAATAAAATCATAGTACTTTAGAATGAGAAAAAAAAAGCCTTGAAGCTTATGTAGTTGCAGTCACATTGTTTTATAGGTGAAGAAACTGAGTCAGGTCAGAGAAAGGAAGGATTTGCCCTATGTTGCCCAACTAATTATTGGCAGAGCTTTGACTAGACCCCCTCTCTGGATTGTGAGAGTAATGCTCCTTTTTTAAAAAAAATTCTTTTTTATTGTAAACTTAATCACAAACACAAAAATTCCAAGATGTAAAGAACAGGAAAGAGAATTGTATACAGAACTGTGAACTTCTGTCACATGGTTGTGGTGTTTTTTTTTAAACAAACGATAATAGTTTAACAAAGAACTTTTTAAAAAATTCATATCTTTCTGTACTTCATTTTCATTCTACTGTCACATTTTCAAAAATGTTTTATTGATGATTATTGTAAACATATCTGTCATTACCTAATAACTTTCCTCTTCCAACTTGAAGCCTTCCATAGTAATAAATATATATTGTTGACCAAGAAAAAAAATCAGCCCACTGACCTGTAAGGTAGATTCTTGGTATTATTATAACTATTTTATAAATGAGAAAACTGAGGCTTAGGGAAATTAAGTAGAAGAAAGACCTAAACCTAGGTCCTCTTTCTTCTACAGATTAACTCTAGTATGCCATGCTGACTCCCAACAATGCTTTCTATTATTCACTCTAATTTTCTGAATGGTCTTTTTCTGTTCAAAATGATAAGGATAAAAATGATAAATACAGTTTATCTATCATCTTTCTATGTATGTATGTATGTATGTATGTATCTACTTATCTGTCTGTCTATCTATCTATCTATCTATCTATCTATCTATCTATCTATCTATCTGTGTTACCTTAAAGAGCTCCTTTTAAAGAAAAAAATATGCTAGCTGGGAATGTACTTAAAAAACTCAATGATTTCCTTGTGTGACAGTATACAACACTATACCTTGACAACAAGGACTTATTGGACTTGTACTATTTTTTTGATACTGTGCTAATATGGTGGGACCTACAAAGTATGAGACAGCCCTGACTTCAAGTCCTTGAATCTTCTTATAGCTTACAAAATGGTAACTTGTGTATTTTTTTTAACATGGAAACTCTTTACAAAGATTATTTTAAACATTATACATTTTTGTACATTAGTTTTGAACTGAATCTGTCCATTTTTTGCTGCATTGTATACCATCTTTTGTCTGAGTTGGATTCCATTGTGTTTTTTAAAGATAATTCAAAATTTTACACTGACTTTCTACATAAATAATAATTTTCCTTTGGGATCAGGTACATGAAACTACCCAAAACACATAGAATTAGAGTCTGCTCTAATCTTTTGTTATCTGAAGGTTTGTTTTTGAATCCTGACTTTTAAAAGATAAATATTTGCAAACATTTATAATATATGCCTTACTTAGTATGCTATTTAAGTAACACAAACATGAAGTTTAGAAATATAATATTTCTCAAATGTTCTCTTAAGTTTGTGTTTTACTAGTGCTTGTGAGGTCTTTCAAATTATCTCATTAAAATATTTGGTTCATGAACACTGATTTCCATATCCAGTACTTTTATTTCATAGACTCATTACTTTTTTGAAAAAGTGAGTGAACTCACAGGGGTTTCTGCACTGGTGATGAAATCTTGGTGAAGATAATCATGCAATGAAATGAAGTAATATTTATTATGTCTTTGAAAATATTCTGCTTTCTAGGAAGGTTACCACAGTTAAGATTTTGTTTTGTGTTTTAAATTTTGTTGTTTTCTCAAGAACAAAGTTCAGAATTCTCTTTTTTGTTGGCAGATCTGCTCATAGTTTTTGTGAAATGAATTAAGTGTCTTTGAGCTAGAGAGTCCTCATCAGTAAAGAGAGGTTTGGATTTGGCCTCTGAAATGCTAGAGCTCTAAATTTTGAGTTCTAAACCTGTGATCCTTTGAACTTAGCAGAAATGAATTCCTACCATCTGAGGTACCATCTCAGGAGAATTAACATTGAGCAGTTCTGTCCTTGTCTTCAGAACAGGAGCTTAATGGAGCTCATTCATCCATTCAGGAAACATTTTGGTAAGCACCAGCTATGTTTAAGGCACTGTTTTAAGTGCTGGGCAAGATAACTAAATAGCCTATAGCACTTATTATGTGCCAAGAACTTTACAATTAATATCTTATTTGATCATCACAACAACCCTAGGAAGTAGATACTATTATTATTGTTATCCCCATTTTACAGATGAGGAAACTGAGGATAATAGATGACAAGTGATTTGTCCAGCATCGTATAGCCAGTGTCTCAGCCCAGATTTGAACTCAAATCTTCCTTATTCCAAGCCCTGCGCTCTATTACACTCTGCCACCTAGATGCCCCAAAGACAAATGAAAATAGCACAAGCTCTCATAAAGCTTATAAAATAGTAAAGGATATGAGATATATACGTATATATATATATGTATATACACATATACACATGCATACAATGCAAAGTAGGGTATGTAAGTGCAGAAATGGATTTGGATGTAGATGAATTCATGGTGTGACTATAAATTTTCCATATTATTAGGACAATGTGACATAATAGATAAAGTCCCAGACTTATTGTTTGGCTGACCTGATTTTGAATCTTGCCTCAAACTAATCTCTGGGCAAGTCAGTTAACTTATCTAGTCCTCAGTTTCCTTATCCAAATGGGGGTGATAATAGTGCCTCTCACAGATTATTGTGAAGATTAGATGTTATCATTTCTGGAAAGCATTTGCAAAAATTAAAGTGCTATATAAAATATTTGGAGTAATAGCAGTAGTAGTTGTGGTGGGGGTAACTACACCTCAAATTTCTAGTATTAAAATTTCCCCCATTTGTGTATACATATATATCTGTCTCTATAACAATCTCTCTCTCTCACTGTAACCCCTTTGTGTTAGAGAGGCCACATCGTCAAAGGGATAGGGACTGGATCTGTGATTTCATTAGTAGGAAACTCCCAAACGAGAGAAAGTTCATTCTACCTATGTAGTTATCACTTTCTCTGCTACTTAGTTTGAAAGAGTTACTTAGAGCACTGAGAGGTTAATTTGACTTGCCCAGGGTCATACAGCCAATATGTGGTAGAGATGGGACTTGAACCCAGGTCTTCCTGCTTCAAAGCCAGCTTTCTATTGACTACACAATGCTATCTAACCCTATCCCTGTCTTCCCTAATCCTAAAGCCATGATAGGCCTTGAGAGCATTGCTTTTGTTTTACCGAGCCCAACTGTGTGTTGATTCTCTGTCTCAGTAAGGCACCTCCCCCATTGTCTGCTCACTGTTCTCTCCTGCAGGCTGACCCCTTTAGTCAATAATTTGGCTTCTCGAGGCCACTGGATATTTTTCCACAGCAAGGTCTTAAGGCATCTTCTAGGCAACATTAACAACAAGATGCCCTCTGCATTTTTACAAAGATTAAAGCTCTTTTGGTTAAGTCCCAGTTTCCTTCACTAAAATGTCAGAATTGGGCTCCTTCTCTGGAGGCTTCCACCTGATTTTAGCTCCATTACCCTTGGATTTGTTGCTTGCACCAAAAAGGTGTTTTCCTCTTCTGGAGCATATTGTGCAGATTAAACAACAAAGAAAAACTGTATAAAAAATAACCATTGTATATCAGGTTATATTTTTCCACTGTCACTGTTAGCTAACCCTTTCCCCTTTTAACTACTATTTCCAGGTTTTTATTTGCTTTTAAAGTTTTTATTTTATTTTTTCAACTATCAAGCATTCATTTTCCCCTCTACTTCCTCCCCTTAGACAGAGAGAGAGAAGATCTCTATATCATGTAAGCATAGTAAAGAAAAACAAAATTCCGCATTGTTCACTTTTTTTTTTTTTGCGAGGCAGTTGGGGTTAAGTGGCTTGCCCAGAGTCACAGAGCTAGTAGGTGTTACTTGTCTGAGGCAGAATTTGAACTCAGGTCCTCCTGACTCCAGAGTCATTGCTGTATCTGCTGTACCATCCAGCTGCCCTGGTCACTCATTTTTTATTTGTAACTGAGAGACTATTTTGATTTTCATAAATCCCTTAGGATTACAGATGCCTGGGTTTATACCATTTACTTTCCCCACCTACTTTCTTATTCTTGCAAGGTTCACAGCTCTGTTCTTTACCTGAAATTTCTCTATCCCAGTGTTATGTACAGAGCAGACTTTGCTAATGAACTCCACTGCTTTTTTTTTTAATCTAAAGTTTTATCAGTGGGAGGAGGGAAGGGAAGAAGTCACTTGGATTCTCTTTGTATTGCTGCTTGTCATGGATCTAAAGAGAATAACTAGGTGATGATTGTAAGGTAAGAATGTATGTCTCCTAAAAAGGAAAAGAAAATGAACAATTCTTAAGTTTTCTGATAATAGATAAACTCAAAAAGCACAAGAATAGAAAGGGTTATTTTTATGGGTCAACTTTGTAATCATTATTGTTACCCCACACTCTTAGCCATGTGTTTGTTA
This sequence comes from Phascolarctos cinereus, assembly GCF_003287225.1. Classification (NCBI taxonomy): domain Eukaryota; kingdom Metazoa; phylum Chordata; class Mammalia; order Diprotodontia; family Phascolarctidae; genus Phascolarctos; species Phascolarctos cinereus. The sequence continues at coordinate 414,550,252 of NW_027555847.1, forward strand.
ATTGCTTTCATTTGTGTGGTCAGAAGCCTACTGTACAATTTTGGTTGTTTGAAAAGTCAGAGGTCTTCCTTTCATTAAATACTCAGTTGTCACAAATTCTTTTTTTTTTGCCAAGATCTGCAGTTTTGAAATCTCAAAAGTGAGGAATCATGTTAATATATTATTGCTATTCAGTGACATTAATTTTTTTTAAAGCTTATTCCTAACTTGGAAAAAAAATGACATTTGATTTACTGCTGGACAAATAAAGGCATTGAGGATTGGCCAAGAAGAGTGGTCATAAGTGATGGTGGTGAATCAGAAGGATACTCTAAATAGAGTTCTGTTTAAAAACAGACACTTTTTTTTTAAAGCCTCCCCTCCCCACAGCTCCTTAAATGGTTGAATTGCTCATTTCATACATGAGTTAAGTGTGACTTGAGCAGTGAATCAGTATTTGTCAGCACTCAGTATCTGGCTTGTATTCTGACTTTCCTTACAAGATCTCAAGAGAAGGTCTTTGTATCACCTCCACCCCACCCCATACAGAAGAGGGGAAGTGAAAAGTCTTTTTAAACTCTTGCTGTTTTGAGTGAAGTTTTTTTTTTCAAAGTTGTCTGATTCAGCAATTGTTTATTTGCCTTTACTTCTTGCTGCCTTTCCCCTCACTCTTCTGCCATCCCTTCTCCCCTCCAGTCACAATTGTCCCTCTTATTTTAAGGCAGCCTATCAGTCTTCCTGTCTTTTTATCCTTTTTTAATAAATCTTTTGATGGTTTCATGAATGTATGTATTTTTGAGCAACATTAGAACATCATTTCTGTCCATTATCAGTTATTGATGAAGTTGCCAGTAATTCTTTATTGTTATGATACAGTTTTCAAAAACCAATCCTGATTCAATCATAAATTTAAACTAAAATATTTGCCCCTCTTCTTCTTTCAGTACAGTCCTTTAGTGGTATAAGACTTTTTTTCTAGATAGATAGAATAATTAGTTTTGTGAGAGAGGAACAAATTTTTTTTCTTAATCTTGATTGTGTATATAGCTAGCTAGCTAGATAATAAAGATTGCCAAGATATTTTTAAATTCAAAGACTAATAGTAATGTGAAATTATTCATCTATTCATGAAGTAGAACTGCCTATGCAGGCTGTATGCTGTTCTCCAAACCCTTGAAACAACCTAGACAAAAAGCTGATTACAGTCTGATTTTGTCTCTCCAGTTTCCTTCTGTGTGGCCTGAATTTCTGACCTGATCATTGCCTATTGCCTGCAGCTTCTTGTTCTGATTGGATGAAAAATGGTTTGTTTTCTAAGGGAGTGGAGTAAAAGAGGACATCTGTAGAAGTGATACACCATTCTTTGGATTAAACTGTTAGAATTGCTCATTGGTGATAGTAAACTGGATAAATAGAAGATGTCAGTATATTGATACAAATCAATGATGTTTGTTCCCTCTTTCTTAACTTAAACTTAACTGACATATTCTAAGAATCTCATTTTCAGTTAGAAGAGAAAGATCACAAAAATAGGGTACATGTTAGGATCTGATATTTTCAGTGTGAAAATTCAAGTAGATAGAATTAATTTTCTTTTGGCAAGTATGTTGTGATAGTTGTCTTTTTTTATATATATGTAGAAGTACTTCATTTTTGATGAGCTAAATCCATCAGTAAAGAAGCAAAGTTATTAAAGATATACTAAGGCTAGATGTTGTGGCACAGTTTGGTGCGATTTGGGAGACCAAAGCTGATAGATATCCTAAACTTGGGAGTTAGGAGGTTGGTTATTCATTCATTTCAGTTGTGTCTGACTCTTTGTGACCTCATTGTTTTTTGTTTGTTTGTTTGTTTTTTGCAAAGATATTTGGAGTGGTTTGCCATCTCCTTCTCTGGTTCATTTTACAGAAGAGGAAACTGAGGTCACACAGCTAATGAGTGTCTGAGGCCAGATTTGGTGATCTGAGTGACCTGATGCCACAGGTCTTCCTGAGTCCACGCCCAGCACTCTCTCTACTGCGCCACCTGGTGATGGACTAAATTGATAAGGTGTTGACACTAAATCAAGCATGAGACCCCAGTAGTTGAGGGGGACACCTGGTTGCCAATGGAGGAGTAAACTTGTTCCAGTTGGAAATAGAGCAGGTTGTTCCCACAGCAGTCAATAATGGTATCAAACACTTGAGTTACTCATGTATTTCTGGCCAGGGCAAGATAGATAGATCCAATATTAAAATAATAATCATCATCATAATTTTAAAAAGATGTACTAAGTAATCACTCTAGTTCAGGTGTTTTAAGAGAGGGATTTGAGGGGGCATTAATGATTGTTTACATTTACCTATTGAGCTACCTCAAAGCTCATAGGGTTGATTGTGAGCAGACACTGAAATAGACTTCTTCCTATTTGCTTTGGGTCACTGTACATGTACACTTTCCATGTACCCCTTTTACTAGTGATGAATTATTTTTCCCTGTGAAGAGATACAAAGCAATCTTCTATAAAATATGGAGAAGAGACCTCCATTTGATAACTTTTCTTTGGAAAATATACCTGAGGGAAGAACATTTTAAACAGTTTTTTCATGGTAAATTGAGAGTTTTAGTTTTGACCTTTCTAGTTAGCTCCAATTATTTTCTCACCACCACCACCACGATTGCCTTCTCCTTTTGGCCTGTTGCCTTTTCATATAATGTAATTCAGTGTAATTAAAACATTTATTGAATTCCTATTATGTGCAAGGTACTGTGCTAGGTACAAGTGATAGGAAATAAAACCAGTTGTTGCACATAAGGAGCTTGGGTTCTCTGAGGGAATACATCATATATAAAAAGAAATATGAACAGTATTTTGCAAAGTAATTTCTTGGAGGGATCCAAAATGGCTTTGGATAAGAGGTTGGGTAACAAACATGAACCAGTGTTTAAATAATGAAAGAAAAGCTATTTATGAAAATTCATTTTGTAGTTATATAGTATGTGTTCTTGTTTTAGATGTGTTCTAAGAAAGTATAGAAAATAAATAGCCAACAAGAAAGGTGGCATAGCTTAAAAGTGTCTCCAGCCATCGATAAGATCTATGTTATTTTTGTGTCAGAGTTCTGTTTATCAAATTGTTTAGAGTTTTTATTTATATCTTTTGTTTTTATATCATGTCTCCCTCCTACTGTATTCCTCCCCCAACTCCCTCTCAAAGAGTCTTAAAAAGGGATAAAGGAAGAAAAAAATTCCCAAAATATATATCAAAAAAAGTTTGATGTTATAGTTATTATCTCACACCCATGGTCTTTCCTCTCTACAGACAAGCAAGAAGACTGAGGATTAGGTGTCGTACTATATTTCTTCTTTTGGACTTTTTGATTTTGTAAGATTAATTTTTGGTTGTTTTGTTTTTGTTATTCTTTCCATTCACATTACTGTCATTGTGGGTTTATTTTCCTGCTTCTGCTTACTTCGCTTTGCATCAGTTCATAGAAGTCTTTCTGTTTCTGCATATTCATCATGTTCATCATTTCCTACATCATAATAACATTCCATTACATTTATGTATCACATTTTGTTTAGCCATTCACCACTGTAAATGGGCATCTACTTTGCTTCCAGTTCTTTGCTACCACAAACTGTGCTGCTGTAAATATTTTGGCATGTCTAAGGTCTCTCTTTTTGTCATTGACCTCATTGGGTTATATGCCTAGCAGCAGAGTCTTTGGGTAATGAAAACAGACATTTTAGTCACTTTCTTTGCATAATTCCAAATTGTTTCCAGAGTGATTATACTATTTACAGCTTCATCAATAGTGTACTAGTGCGCCTATCTTAAGCACTATTTCCAACTTTTGTCATCTTTGCAAATTTGCTGGTGTGAGGTGGAAACTTAGGGCTTGTTTTGATTCACATTTCTTTTGTTATTAGTGTTTTGGAATCTTCTTTCATGGCTAATACTTTGTAATTCTTTTGAAAACTGTGTTTTCATATCCTTTGATCATTTATCTATTGGTTCACCAAAATTTTGATGGAAAGATAAAAGTGATTTTTAAGATTCACTCCAATTTTTGAGGATGCTACAAAGATACTGAACTTCATGTCTAGCTTTATAAATTGGTAATGGGTAAAACATCTCTTACAAGCTGTTCTGGTAGAACAGATTCTTCCTTGGGTAAGAGGTTGAACTCAGTGACTTTGAAATCAACTCTATTGCCATTACTTGTTATAGAGGTAGAATGACAGGATTTAGCACCTGATTGAATGTGAGAGGTGATGGATAGGGAGGAAAAGTCGAAGATGACTGTTAGGTTACAAACCTTGGTGAGTGATGCCCACAAAAGCAGTAGCTGTGGTAGTTTCTTGTATATTTTTACTTCTTGAGAATCTGCTTTAAATGGGAGAAATTATTAGAATAAATGTGGTATTGCTATCTTTAATACAATATTTCACAAGAAAATGTAAGTTGATAGTTTACTGTGAAACTCTATTTCTTGTCATTCTTTGGCACATTGATGTCTGACTTTTCAAAAAGTTTATTATGGTCTGTGGGCCATGGGGTGTGTGCATGTTTTCATGATTATAGCCTTTTGGGGAAGTTATCCACTTGTGGCTTTATTTTCAAGAAATGGTTTGGTTTCCTCTCTCTTTACATATCCTTAAGAACTTTAGAGGTCATGGCAATTATACAGTTGAAGGGTTTGACATTTTGGACTTCAGTTTCCATGAAGTAAATTGAAACCTTAAAAGGTCTATTCACTAGTGTGGGACAGTGCAAAGTCTGTTTGACGAAAAGTTGTGAACAGAAAAACGTGATGATTAGAATAATTTCTTTGTTTGAGAAGTTGCTTGCAGCAACTTTCTGGTCCTTTGTCCCTTTGAACAAAAGTGCTTAAGCTTCATGCCATCCCTCCTTACCCCTTTCTGTTCACATGCCTTTGGATTCATGCAGTTTTTTCTTTGTTTTTTGATGAAAATAGGAAAGTGTGGCACCTAGAACTGAATCCAGGACTCTAGGCATAATTTGACCAGCACAGAGTACAGCAGTACTATTTTTGCCTTTGATCTGAGTACTATATTTCTGTTAAAAAGATCTAGGACCTAATTAGCTATTCTAGCAGTCTGGCCTCACTTTTGACTCAGGTTAAGCTTTTGGTCACATGAAATTCCCACATCTTTTTTCATATGCTGTCCATTCATGTAGTACCACTTCCTGTATTGCTATAATTTATTAATTTTTAACCTAAATATAAGGCTTATCCCTTTAAAATTTCACTTCTTGCTTTGAGTTCATGGTTTTAACTTATTAAATTTCTTTTGAGTCTTAACATGTTACTTATGTCTCTAATCTTTGTGTTAAATGCAAATTTGATAAGCATACCCTTGTCCTGTTTGGTGATGAAAATGTTGAAAAGGACAGAAGCTTATCTTTAAAACATTTCTAAGTCCTCTTAGGCTTTACTGTAACAACCTTTGCCCCTTTCCATCACTCTCAGTGAGTGAACAGTTATTTTACCAATTGGCCTCCTCTTGCTTCTGTTGGTCGTGATTTCTTACAGAATAAACAGTCTGAGCTTTGGACTCCATCTGCAATGTCAGTTCTTTTAATTGTTTGACAGAAATGCTTAAGCCTTGGGCTGCACTTATATCATCTGTGATGTTGACTGTTGCAGGAACTTGAGGGCAGTAGCCAAGCTTTGCAAAAGGAGGAACTGTCTGTCATGGAGTGTATTAAATAAACGTTGGGTTTTCCAGTGCTGACATGCAATTTCTTCTGATTTGCAAATAGTTATTGGAAAGAAACATTGTTTCTGTGTCCTTTAAAAGAATAGCCTCACTATAATTTTGAAAAACATGATTAAGTGAGGCCATAAATATTTTTGATAGTTTTCATAAGACATGATGTACAAAAATCAGGAGGAAAAGGAGTATTTCTTTACCTGTATAAGTTTTGTGGATTCCTTTTTTTTTTTAAAGTCTTGTGAGTTGATTCATGTGGAGTACTCTCAAGTGTAGAAACTCTTTCCACCAAGACAAATCAGCATGTGTGTATAGTCTCAGAGAGTTGCTTGGGAGCTCTGAGAGGTTAAATGACTTGCCCACAGTCATACAATCAGTGTATGTCTGAGACAGAGTTTGAACTGAGGGCTTTCTGACTCCAAGGCTGGCCGTTTTCATGACTAATAATTAAATAGGAAGATATCATAACTTTGTGTGCTAGTCCTTTGGTATCAAAACATCTTTAGAGCTTTTCTGAGTTGTGTTATTTTTTGCCTTTAAAAATCATGTTTTTTGAAAATTCACATTTAAAAATGATTACAACCTAATTGACTGGCTTCTGAGGAGTCATGTGCTCCCTGGGTCCTGTGGGTGTCAACTGAGTGCTTCTCAGAATTACATTAACCTTGTGATCCTGAGGTGCTACAGTGATGTGCTATGGGGCTCATGATGCTTCTGATTCAGTTTTGACACAGGCCTAACAATATCTTGTGTATATACCTGAAAGGCTTATACAGGCAGCCTCTGAAGCTTCTTATTACTTTTTCCCCCTAGTCCTTTGTCAGTGCTGGGGAGGAACTAGAAGGGAGTGGATATATATATATATATTTTTTTTTCTTTTCTCCTTAACATCATTTGTATCCCCTAGCTGGACAACTGAGGAGGGCTGAGCAATTCATTTTTACACCTGGGGCAACAGGATGGAAAGGAACTCTCAATTGGAGGGAAGGGAAGACAAAGACCCCAAAATCCCATCTCAGAGGGTTGAGGATTAGATAAAGAATTTTACTTCCTGAAGATCATTTGGTAGCTTTCAATCCAATCCAATCCAATCCAACAAGTATTTATTTAAAGTGCCTACTATATTTCTATGTTCTAAGAGTTTGGCTGTGAAAGGAAGTAGAGATATAGGTTATCTTCAATCAATCAGCTAGCATTTATTAAGCAATTAGTATGTACCAGGCACTCTACCAAGCACTGGGGGTGCAAAGGCAAAAGCAAAAAACAGTCCTTATACTTAAGGTGTTTACATTCTGAAAGTAATAGAGAGCAATGGCATTTACTGAGTAAAGGGGTGACATGGCCAATTCTGCTCTTTAAAAAATAACTTTGGTAACTGTGTGGAGGATGGGTTGGACTGGGGAGAGGCTTGAGGCAAGTATTCCGATAAGGATGCTATGACAATAGCTCAGGACCTGAACTAGGATGGTAGTCAGGAGTAGAAAAGAAGAGACGTAGCCAGGAGTTGTCATGAAGATAGAAATGTGATTGAATGTGACATGAGCAAGAATAAGGAATCAAGAATGACAGAATGACACTAAAGTTTTGAACTTGGGTGAGTGTAAAGATAGTAGTAAAGACTATTGCCCCTAAACAATAGGAATATTCAGAAGAGGAGAGAAGATAATGAGTTCTATTTGAACACATTGAGTTAGAGATACCTATAGAACATCCAGTTTGAAGTATCCAGTAGTAAGTTCTGTGGGACTGGAGTTCTGGAAAATGATGATGGGTTTTTCTTAGAACAAGTCTATTAAAACAGATGACATCACCAAATGAAAGAGTATAGAGAAATGTATTCTTTTTTCTCTCTGCTCTCACTGACCTCCAAACTAAGCCACTTGCCTTTTTACCACATCATTCAACTGAAATGGCTCTTTCCAAAGGTACTAATGATCTGTCAATTGCCAAATCAATGACTTTTCCTCAATCTTCATCCTTCTTGACCATTCAATATCATTTGACACTGTATACCACTCTCTCCTCCTAGATATTCTCTCCTTTCTTCATTTTCATGATACTACTCTGCTGGTTCTCCTACTATCTCAGCTTTCCGTGATAGATCTTCATCCATGACATGCTCACTAACTTTGGAAGCCCCCCTCCCAATTCTCTGTCCACAGTGGCTAGCTTGATGTCTGGAACACAGGAAGTGTTGAACAAATGCTTTTTTTAGAAAATAAATTTTATTGATTTTTTTTTTATTTTTATGCTACCTAAAAAGAGAAAAAAAATCAAATCAGCAAAACTGACCACTGCATTGAAAAAATGTGACAATATTTACAAAGTTCTTCCCCCACCTCTGCCAAAGAATTGGGGGAAGGTGTTTTCTCATATCTCTTCTTTGGGACCAAGGTTGTTCTATATAATTTTATAACATCCATTTTCCATTGTTTTGTGGTTGTCGTAGGCTGTCCTACATTGTTGTATATATTGCTTCTTGGCTTTGCTTATTTTGTTTTAAATCAATTCATGCATTTCTGTGCTTCTCTGTATTCATCACAGTCATTGTTTCTGTGGGACTGGATAATATTACTGTGAAATATTACACATTAATAAAATTACACAATAATAGAATTACTGTGGCACAGTAATGGTCCATTACTTCTTTTTTTTTAAATTTTATTAATTTATTTTGATTTATCAACAATCACTCCATATGCTTTTGAGTTTAAAATTGTTCTCCCCATTCCTCCCCACCACCCTCCCTAAGATGGGGCACAATCTGATATAGGCTATACATTTATATTCCTATTAAACATATTTTCACATTGTTGAAGTTGTAAATAAAAATTAAAACCAATAGGAGGGGAACCATCAGAAAGAGGAAACAAAACTCAACAGAAGAGAAAATAAAATGATAGTGATTCAACTTCCATAGTTCTTTCTTTGGATGTGGATAGCATTTTCCATCATGAGGCCTTTGGAGGTGTCTTAGATCCTTGTAATGCTGAGAAGGGTTAAGTTTAACATTCTTAGTCATCGCACAATGTAGCTGTTATTGTGTACAAAGTTCTCTTGGTTCTGCTCACTTCACTCAGCATCAGACCATACAGGTCTTTCCAGGTTTTTCTGAAGTCAACCTGTTCATCATTTCTTATAGCACAATAGTATTCCATTACAGTCATATACCACAACTTGCTCAGCCATTCCCCAATTGATGGGCATCCTCTCAATTTCCAATTCTTTGCCACCACAAAAAGAGCTGCTATGAATATTTTGGTACATGTGGGTCCTTTTCCCATTTGTATGATCTCTTTGGGATATAGCCCTAGAAGTGCTGGATCAAAGGGTATCCATTACTTCTTAATAAATGCTTGTTGATTAACCCAGATCTTCCCATTGACCATGGTAAAAGGTTCCTTCCAGTCAGTAGGGAACTGGATATTCAGGATGATGGAAAGCCAAGGTCCTCCTACAACATGTTACTTGGAGTTGGAATAATCTCAGTCTTTCTCTCCCCACCTTACCTCTAGCCCACATGCTAGGTGGTTGGCTTGTTCCCCAGCAGGGAAGTCTGACTTCCCTAAACCTTGAATAAGAGCAAGAGCTTGGAGTATTAGCCATTTTACCACTATTATTAACCTCTCAAACTTGGACCACAGTATCCATAGCTGCTTCTTCAGTGACTACAGAACTAATTTGATTCCCTGTGAATTTGGTGATGTTTGGAGATAAGCAGCCCACCTGCTTTGCTATAGTTGTAACTCTACAGTCAGTAAGAGTGGAGGATGAGTTGTATTGTAAATGGCTAAACTAACCCTTTGTTCATCTCCATTTAGCTGATAGGCATGGGGCTTCTGTTAAAATGCAGTATCATGACCCTGGAGGTCTGTGTTTTAAGGGACTTCCACTAACTTTAGTGAACTAGAGCCTCAATTTATTAAATAGTACCCCTGTGGAAGAGTTAACAAACCCCCTGAGAATTACTAATTTATGCCTAGGGAGCAGTTTATTAATTGTTTCCATTTAGGTCAATGCCCTTTTCCCCTCCTACTTAACTAAAAGTGCTTCTGAGCTTCCTTTCTGTTGGATTTTTATAGACTTTTTTTATGACAGTGAAAAGTGAGTATGTGTTCAAAATTATGCATCCAGAATTAGTTATATATGCCTTGAATATGGAAAATTTGCCCACAAGCCTCAAATCACCAGGATGACATATTTCTATTACAGTGTTGGCCTTTGATCTATATAATAACACTGCCTTGCTCATATAAAAGCCCAAATTGCTAATGGTGTAATGTAAGCTATGAAAGCACAATGATTAAGGAGAATATTTTGTTTGAACATGTATTAATGCAAAAAAAGGAAAAAAAAAAAGATGACCTGGTAGAAATGACTAAATTATTGAGAAGCAGCATGTAGTAGCAATTTAAGCATAAGACAAATGGAATAATTCTGAGTGATTTTTAAATATAGCCTCTTCAGACTTTGATTTCTTTGTTTATAGTCATGTTACCTGATGAGCTTGGTAAGTTAATGACCTATGGTAAGGATTTTTGGGTCAATGCTTATAAAATCCTTTGATTAGGGAAAGAAAAGAAAGAAGGGAGGGAGAGAAATCTGCTACCTTATAGGCCTTTTTTTATTGTTTTATTTACTAGCATGTTTTTCAGACTTCTATAAGAAGCTATAAAATCACATGCTAAATATCATTTTTAGTTCCAGAATTTCCGAATTGTCTGTTTCCCAAGCTCGTAGCACTGCATTCTCTATTGTGGGACAAACAGAATTTAAACAGTGTGACTCAACTGCACCTTTTTTCAGGACTTCTAGAGAGAATATGTTGGATGGGATTAAACAGAACACAGCAAACTATATATGGAAATAAAGGTTGACAGCTACACTTTAAATTTACTTCACTGGATCATTTTAATTTATTAAAAAGAAAATTTGAGAATGTCCAGACTTTTAACAAACCTTGTAATGGACCTTTAGTAGTAACTATAAAAAATTATGTAATGCACATACATTTAGCATAGTTGACTAGTTAAAAACCTTTCTTTCTCCCCACCTCCTTTCCTTTCAACTCAGCAAATATTTATGAAGGCCTACTGTGTAGAGAACTTTATTAAGGCCCTGAGAAGGCACACAAAAGTTTAGGTGAGACATGGTGTCTGCCCTGTTGGAGAGAATGATACAAAAGAGCAACTGTCTCATGACATACAGTACAGGACTTGCTATATGTGGATATAGTTGGTGCCTAACAGATGTTTATTAAATTTAATTGAATTTATTAAGATTGGCTTTCATCCTGTCATGAAAATCTGTTACGTTACTAGTTGACTATCTGGCAGAATTGACTTATCAGGGGTTGTTTTTTCTAGTTAAATAGCCATAATACTCACTTTTTAAAAAATTATGATGTTTTGAGAGTGGACTTCATAAAAGTCTATCTTAACTCAGTAGAGAGTTCCACATAATGCCAGCACATACATATTAAAATGTTTATTGTTTTCCTGAAGCTAAGCTGGAGGGCTAGGATCTGATGCCACTGATTGATGGCCTCTTCATAATAATCAGATCATGAATCCCTGATGAATACAAGGGAGCCTTCATTATCTTCTAATCCAATGCATTGTATTAACTTCACTTGGCAGTGTTGTTGAGACTTTGAACATATGATTTTTATCACATCAAGAAAATTGCATGGCTTGTTCTGGAAAAATTTCCCATTTGTCTCATGTCAGCTATTTGTCATAATTTAGAACTATATTGGTATGGAGGAGTCTTACTCCCCCTAGATAATTAGATCACCTGTACTTTCAGAGAAAATATATCTTAATTAGTCTGTTAAATTTTTTGGTTGTAATAAAAGTTCCATCTTAAAACATTTGCCGTTTTCTTTCCATACAGAGCATGGTTTATATCTGTCATCTGAAGCCTGTGGTAAGTTCTGATTCTAGTAGTGAGTTTCTCTTCCTTTAAGAAGAAAAAAACATGTTTCAGAATGGGCTAATGAATTTTAAGGAGAATATTAAAAACAAGAATTCTAAGCATGTTTTATATATTTGTGAGTACTAAAAGTCATGTATCATGATGTGGAATGCTATTTCAATTATTTTTATTTTTCACTTTTACTGTAAAGAGATACTAACTTAAGATGTTTTTAAATAGAACAAAATGCTCCATTATAATCTTTTAAAGTTAATTTACCCTTTGTACTACAACAAACTTATTTTAATATATTAATATAAGTACTTGTATCAAATATGCATAATCTGTGTATTCCAAACTACTTATTTTCTATATGTTGATGAAAACTTATTTTTCTCTTCATGTATGTGCATTAACAAAAAAAAATTCTATAGTTTTTTTCTAACTGTAAATGTTAATGAAATGAAACTCCCAAGAGTAATTTTTCATTGTGGGGAAAAAACTTTTCAAGAACTATGTAATGCAACCAAACCTTATTGTAAATCTTCCACAATCTAAAGAGCTACTGTTAAAAGTCACATGCCCATTGTATTACCATTTGCCTTAAACTTGTTGCTCATTGTGTTAGATTTTGGAACAGAGGTGCAGCTTGTCACTGGTGTTATCTGCAGCCATGAATCTTATAAATGTTTACCAATGCCTTTTTGAGTATTATTAAGACTTGAAGAAATTCTTTGCTGCAAAGGTTTAGAGAAAAATCTTGAGATTTTTGTTATGTAATACCAAGAAGAATCAACCATTAAGAGTTTTGGTTTCCATTTTTTTATCCAGTCTTAAAAGTTAATCTTTAGGTAAGTGCATAAATGCCTAGATAAGTAATGGGCATTATTAGAATAGTCTCCTAAAGTCTAAGTAAAAAATCTTTCTGGTTTGCTGAGAGCTTATTCTTTGCTTAGATCTGTGGTTTACTTCTTCATTTCTTTTTTAACCAAGTATATAACACCAGGACTTTATTATACTTGCCTTCCTCAAAGCTAATGTCTAAAATTTAGGCCTTTGGTTAAGGCTTTTAAAAAACATTCCAAAGCTATGTCTTCAACTACCTCTTTCTCCCTCAATATTTCCTGTGCTCTTGGATTTCAGAGGAACTGGAGTCTATTATAGAAGAGGATGGATGAAATTTTTACTCTGTTAAGAAAGAAAGAAATAAAAACACTTTGAAAACAAAATCGTATTCAGTCAAAACGGTTTGTTAAGACAGTTAAATCAAGTTAAGTTAAGACATGGCCATTAAGACAAAATGTCAGCTAACATTAGGGAAATACTTGAGAAGAAGAGATTCAGGCAGCACCGACCTTTCAGACACAGCAACAATCACTGCTTGCTTATTTTCAAAGATATGGTTTGGCCTTGAAATATGTTTTAGTTTAGACTAGACATCTAGGCACTATTATACTGCTTCCTTTCTTCTCTCCTCTCCTCATCCTCTCCCTCCTGCCATGCCCCAAGAACATACAAACCTGCCTCCTCCTCTGACTGAGGAGCAGGAAAGAATTTTGGATATTGGCTTCTTCTACCTAGCTTTTGGGTAGGAGAAGTAGGTTTGCCCAGAATAAAGACTGGGGAATGTTGAGAGAGCCAGAAGAGAGGAAATTTTGTAGGCAAGGGGCTAGTCATGTGTTTAGGGAGAGTAGGAAGACAGGTTGAAAACTATTGTCAAAACTGGTTTAAAGTAACTATGGAGCAATTTTCAAAAGCTTGAATGAGGATTGTCCAATCATTTAAATTACTTCCAGAACTGATTAGCTAATAAAGTGTAGTAGGAAAAGGACTGGACTTCACCTAGGAATCAGATGACCTGTTTCTGCATTCCAATTCCTGTATCTAAGTAAGACCTGTTTGACCTTAGGCAACTCTCTTCAATGAGTCTTGGCTTCTTCATCTATAAAATGCGGAGGTTGGGTTAGTTCACCCCTAAAGGTCCCTTCTACCTCTAATACTTTGTGAAAAGCTCCTTTGCAATTGTAATGTTCTGTAAAGTGGTGGTGGGGGTAAACTGAATCAAGATATTTTCAGTACTTTTACCCCTTCCTTTTTTGTCTCCACATTGTCTTCTCTCTTACAAAACTTTGCCAGTATAAAATATATCTGTAATTGCATGACAAATAGTTTATTGACAATAGCAGTTATTTAAGGAAGGGTAAGATTATATTTAATAGACATTGTCTCAATAATTCTTGGTGAGCATTATTTGACCTTAGTAATCTTATTTGGTTCAGTAGAGGTAGATTTGGTGACACACTTGTAATTGACATATTGTATTTCAAGCACTTTTGGGGAAAAAACCAAACTGTAGGGGGAAAAAAGGAAGGTGATTCTTCAAAGTGAAATATAAACTTATATGTAAATAAATAATTCTTAAGTAGATGAAGGAATGTTTTTGGGTGATATAAAAATTATAAGAAGTTTGACATTTTTTTGGATAGTATTCTGTTTCACTTTGCACAGTGTCTGGGACATAGTAGGCACTTAATAAATAAATGCTTGTTAACTGACTTAACCTGACTTGTTTCCTGGCTTTGTTCTTCCTCTGATCGGAAGGGACTGCTTTGATTTTGTTGTTATATTTGCCAAAGTGCTGTACTCCATGATTAACTCTTGGAAAAGATGGATACCTAGCTGAACCCTAGTAAATATTTCCATAATATTTTTTAAGCAGGCTGGGATCAGGATGTTTGAATGGCATGTTCAACAAACATTTAAGGTGTTGACCCAATTAGCACTGCTGAGTGCTGTTTAAATGTTCAGTAGATTTCATGGTTCTATTCTGGGAAATAAATTGTAATCTTTAGTTGTATGACATTCTAAACTAGCTATTTGACTCTAAAAACCACTTTACTGAGTTGGAGAACTACCAAATTCTCTCTTGCTTTCCTTGCTGGGTCAATAAGATTTAGAGCTTTTGTCTGACCCGGCTAACACTTGGACATTCTCCTTTTTTAGAAATTGAAGTACCTGGTCCCTGTTTTGTAGCTATGAATCATCCAGGAGATGCTTAAGAAAGGCAAAAATATTCTTCACCATTATTTATCACTCTTTCCAGCCTCATAATCTAAATTAGGATCTGTTTAAAATTAAAATGCAAGGGCCTATCACTTATGCCATAACTGAATAGTCTGGTTCATTCCTTCATTTGTATTGAGTATGAGTGAGTGATGATTGCTAACTCAGAATCGGCCAGACATAGACACTTGAGCCTCGCTTTCATTCGTTTCTAAAAATACAGCATCTTATTGGCTCAGTAGGTCAATAGCCAGTTTTCAGTGATTGAAATGCTTCTCATATTACAGTGTGCAGATTGATTGTACTAAATGTTCATTGTGTTTACACCCATGTTTATTTAAACTTTGTACATTAATATGAAGCAATATTTGGACAGATCAGACCAGTTTTCAACATTAATACTTTGTAGTATTTAGGTGTGTCAGCATGGGAAAGTGGTGAGAAGAAAAGCTTATTTTGGCAAGAGCATTCTAAAGTGATAAAAGGGCACTTAATGTTATGGCGTTGTACTAAAAAAATGTCCCTTGTTCTGGCATTCTTACATTTCTAATTTCAGTGGTAAATACAGTAAGTTGATCAATTCAAAAGTACTGTAAATTGTATATGGGGATTTCCCCCCATCTTTGAAAGACAAATAAATTCATTGTTAAAGGGGATAGTGCAAACTTTATGCAACAAAAACAGTTAACATTGAGAATTAAGTTTTGCACAGAGCAGAAAAAAATGGATGTAGTCAATTATAGGTGAAGGGAGAACAGAAATATGGGGAGGAGAATTGGTATTATCTTTACCTCCATTTTGTTCATATCCATTTTATTCACAGATTCATTGCACATATGGTGTCTCTCTTAGAAGGGTAGTTGGTCATGGCGATATGAATAAAGGATGTTTCTTTTAAGTAACATTATTTTGAATATTATGCATTATATATTTGTGTGTGTGTGTGTGTGTGTGTGTGTATATATATATATATATATGTATATACGTAAGTACTGGGCCTGTGATTTCATTAATATAGGGAACTTTTGTTGAGGCACTGCTTATAATGAAGATTGGTATCTGCTCTGCAGTTCACAGTTGTAGAGACTTATCTGAGGCACTTAGAGGTTAGAGGGTGCTATTTGCCTAGAGTCACTTAGCTATACATCTGTAGTATATATAATATTTTATATACACACAGACACATATCTATAATGTGTCTACTATGTGTCAGGCACTGTGCTATGAGCACTGGCTATACAAAATACAAAAGTTAACATGTTTTCCCAGGGATGGCACTAAATTGACTTTGAGTTTTTATTACTAATGATATATTTAACTGCAGTTTTTCTTCAAAGGGGATAGAAATATCTGGAGTTTTATTAGTTTGAGAGTTATATATTTACATTACTTCCAGATTCCATATATTCCTATCTATCCTATCTTTTAAACTCATGGTATTTGGGAAAAACAACCTAAGAAAATAAAAAAACCAAAAATAATAATTTTACACATTATAAAGCCTTTTGTATTTTTTCTTTTGATTATTATGCGTGGATCTTATGGTCTATCTCCTTTAGTAGATGCCAGTGAGCTGCCCTCACAGCTAAATTTATGACCCTATTTAGATTGGAATAATATAAACTTATTACCAGTGTGATATTGTAAAGATTCTTTTTACCACTGAAGCTGTCTTGTCCTTATTATAGCATTAGATTGGACAAAATACAAAATTGTGTAGAATAATTAAGCTATAGTGAATAAGTTTGGTATAACTGCAATGCATCTTCATGTTCTTTAGGGATGGATTTCATATATTTAGACCTACTCGTGGTTTAAAAACTTATTACCTCAGGTGGTAGCAGAGAGGGCCTTATGACACAGATGCCTTCAACATCTTTAGATTATTGGATCAAATCTGATTGAATAATTTTTTTCATTTATGAGTTTGTTTTTTGATCAATCTTTAATGGTTTGTTGAGGTGAGGTGCTAATTTCACAAGGTTATGCCTTTGATCTTCACTTTCCTAATTAGCCATTAATAGAGGGGAAACACTTTTGTAGATCAGACTGCACCCCTAATCTTGGCTAGTCATATGGCAAATTCCTGCCATTGTTAACAAGGAGAACAGGCAAGAGCTGCTAGCAGATAGTCATCTGAGTGGATTAGAAATACCATCTTCAAAAGAGTCATTTATGTTATATGACTAAATGGCAAATTTGGCTAAACATTCCCATGGAAAAAGTGAATCAAGTCAGAAGTAAGAAATGGATTGGCAGTGTGTCAAGTCTTTATGTTCATGGCCTCTCCCTCAGATAGACATTCTCTTTTATCTGTCGAGGTACTATACTAATTCAATACCTGCTTGTTAAATGGTTCTGGCAAATGTAACATCAGTATAAATATATCCTTGCTCCACTCTCTCTGCCAACCCCTTATTCATTCATTTGAAGATTGACTCAGATGCCTGGGGCAGTGGTTTGAGTAACCTGTGATCTTTCTGCAGAGGCCCTGCACCCTTATCTTAAAAGAAAAAAAGTTTCTTTTTTATTCTATTCCTCCTCAAAAGGGAGTGAATGACAGACAGGTCTACTTCTTTGCTTGGAATTCCCTCAGGCCAAGTTTACTTGTAAGCTTTTTCATTTGAAACCTGTGTCTCCCCCCTTACCAGATAACATAGTGAGCTTTCTGTAGTAACTTAATCAGTTTGTATTCACACAAAAAACTCAGAGGTTTACATCACGAAATAGATCTTTGTAGTTCTTTCCATGTGCTGTGTATCTAACACTCTTCTCTTGAGGTTTATACATATGTATAGTTTGCTTGTTCCATGATCTAACCTTTCCACTTTCTTTTATGTTTGATTTTTTGAAATTAGGAAGAGTAGAGCAGCTTTTGTTACTTTCACCTGTCAAATAGGGTTTCTTTGTCACCTCAGTGGAATTCCTTGGAGTCTTGACTGTCTACATTATATTTAGCTGTACTTCAATCAAAGTAATGTGCCTGGCTGTTATGTTTGTGAAAAGATGGATGAAGGCAAAGATATAATAATACTGGTTTGATTTGCATAAAAAGTTATCTTGGCCCAGTTGATCTATGATAACCTTTTAAAAGTAATATATTTTGTTATAGTGACTACTTTATTAATTATGACTACCATACTAATAGTTCTTCTAAAAAGTAAATAGTAACTGATGATCAAGGATGTGCATAAATGACTTATCACCATTGCACTGCATTTACCATATGTTTGAGTGTCTTCAACATTTTTATAGTGGGTTTGGCAATTTAAATTATTTGCATAATAATGATTTTGTTGTTGTTCAGTCATGTCTGACCCTTATGACCCCATTTGAGGTTTTCTTAGCAAAGATACTAGAGTGGTTTGCCATTTCCTTCTTCAGCTCATTTTACAGATGAGGAAACTGAGGCCAACTGGGTTAAGTGACTTACATTCATAGCTGTCACTCCCTCTGCACCAATCCTTACTTCTAAAAGAAGGGAAATATGTTTACCACCTACCTGTTCTTTGAGGCTAAGATTAGTCCTTGCATCTAACCTTAGTGCTGCTGCTTTTTAAACGTTATTTGCTTTTATATTATTGTAGCAGTGGAATATAATGCTCTGATTCTGCTTTCTTTACTCAGCACTAGTTCATTTAAGTCTTCCCATATTTTCTGAATTTCTCAAATTACAGTGCAGTAACATTCCATTATAACACTTTGTTCAGCTGTCCCCCACTTGATGGACACCTACCTTTGTTTTTAGGTTGTTGACGGTGTTTTGTTTTGCTTTCTTCTCCGAAAGTCCTTTGCATCTTTTCACATACACATAGTTTATGCTATTTTCTGATGACTATAATCAAAATCACAGGCTAAATTCAGACCAATTAAATTCATAACATATGTGATAAAAATAGCGGAAATTCTACTAAAATTGTTTTTATCCGGAAGTTTCTCAAATTTAGGGTAAATGAAGTCTGGGTTCCTTTTTTTGGTCACTTTGGTGGCATTAATTAGGGTTTTGGTGAGATTACCAGGTTGTGGTCAGAATTACAGTGATCAAAATCTGGGGAGAAGAAATTTAACATAAAAAAATTTTGGCCAGGAATACAGAAAGTCTGAGTCGGGCTGCCAATCCAAAATCAAGATTATAGGATGCTCTGTTTTGTAGCCAGTAGACCTCACAATTCTGGCTCTCTAGGTAGAATACTGGATAGGGCTGGAGAGATAGATCGCCAACACAGAGTGCCTAGGGATAATTAAGTGCCTTTCTGCACCTGGTAATGTTTTCTTTTTTCTATTCTGACCCTATTTTAGATATTAATCCTTGCATAGTCAGCTCATTAGCTTTCCCCACAATGTCTTGACAGTAACACATTGGAAAAATAAGATCTTTTGAAAGGTGTAAATGTCTTACTCTTTTGGGATTGCCTCCACCCTTTTTTTTTCTTTCTCTTACATTCATATTCAATTTTCTTTTGTTACTTTTGTTATAGAAAAGGTGTTTGTCGTGTGCAGGTGTGTTTTATTTCTTTTAAGGGGCTCCCTTTTCTGAGAGTAGGCATAAATAGTTACCTTTATATATTCTATAGAATCTTTGAAATGATGAGTACCTAGTAAACTGTTTTTGTATCAAATTATACTCCAACTTTAGGTTTTATTTTAAATTTTGCCTGTAACTAAATTTTGTTTATAAATTATATATTTTTATATTTAAGTGCAGCTCTGTATTTTATAATCACTAAGATAATTAGAAAATAGCTTAGTCCTTTATATTTTCTGAAATTCCTTTGGGAGGTTCAGAATGCTAGGTATTTATGTAAATGAGGAAACAAAGAATTCTCAACTATGTTTTTGGATTACTAAAACTCCTTAAGAATATCATTTTGTTGTTGTTGCCCACTTATCTCCATTGATCTCTAAATAGTTTATCTAACAAATAAATATTTGGAGGTGGTTTACATTCAAAGATTATTAAAAAATACTGGTATCAGGCAAAAAACAATATCAGTGCCAAGCCAGAAGTCAGGAAGACTCATCTTCCTGAGTTCAAACCTGGCCTCAGACACTCACAGTGTGACCCTGGGTAAGTCATTTAACTCTGCCTCAGTTTCCTCATCTGTAAAATTATCTAGACTAGGAAATGGCAAGCCTCTCTAGTATTTTTGCCAAGAAAACCCTAAATGGCGTCAAGAAGAGTCAAACCCAACTGAAATGACCCAACAGCAACAACAATAACAAAGACTGTATGTACTGTGCTAGGTAGGCCCTGGGGATATAAATACAAAAAATGAAACAATTCTTAAGCTCAAGGAGAACTGGAAAAGAAAGAATAAACAAATTAGATCCTAATATGCCTTAGAAGGTTAATAGGGGCAGCTAGATGGCACAGTAGATAGACCATGGGCCCAGGAGTCAGGAGGACCTGAGTTCAAATCCAGCCTCAGACACATAACACTCACTAGCTGTATAACTCTGGGCAAGTCACTTACCTACCCACCCCCTCAAAAAAAAAAGAAGAAAATTAATAGTTCCTTAGTTAATTAGTTTAAGAAGCAGACTATTTTGGTATAGCATATAACAGGAAATCAGCCTCTTCTAGCAAATGCTCACTTCAGCAGAAAAAAAAATAACAAAATAATACCTTGTTCTTTTCTTTGTAGACAGTTCCTAAAGGTTAAATGTTAGTCTGTTTCTGCTAATATTAAGTCTCTTTATTACTAGAAATTCAATTTCTAAGAATTGACCGAATAGTTCTCAATTGTGAAATGTAAATCTTCTTGAAATTCAAACATACTTGGGAATCGCAGCTATAGTTTCATTTATTAATGGCCACAAATGCTTTGTAATCTAGGCAAAATCTGTAAGCTAAGGAAACTTTAGCTTTTTAGCCAAAAGTATAATTTGAGGACAATTTATATATACTTATGGTTGTTTTCTTTTATATATATTAACTAGCATTTGGTCTTTACCTATTGTATATATAAAACTTACCAACAAATTTTTATTTACTACAGAAAAACTACAGCAGCAAATCATGACCTAGAGATACTTTAAAAGAAAAATAAAGAATATTTTTGCATGTTTGCACAATGGGAAAAGGTATATCAAAAAGCCTTAAAATATTATGCAGATAGAAGTTGGGGAAATATTTTAATTTTGTTCAGAAGTGATAGTATTGGAAACCAGTCACACAAGTATTAGGATATAAACAAATTCATATTTTAAGATGATGAGGAAAATATTAATTGGCATTCAATTACAAGATCAGAGGATCATAGATTTAGAGCTGGAAGAGAATTGAGAGGTCACCAAAATACAAGCCCTTTCTTTTGGACTTAATGAAAATTAGATTGAGAAAAGCTAATAGCCCAGAGTCATACAGTAAGTAAGTGACAGAGCAGAAGAAAAATGCTTCCCACAATTTCTTAGAGGCACACAAGATGACAGCAGAAATAAAAAATTTATACAATATTTGTATGATAAATGAGACTGTAAAATAATTGTGGGAACATGGAGGTGGAGACCAGATTTTTTTTTTAAAGTAAGTTAAAGGTTAGGCCAATGGTTAGATTAATTGTTCATATTGTTTTATATTTAAGATGAAGTATTTCTTTAAGCATATTAAGTATAAATCACTTATGCAAAAGTCTGAATTTAGACAGTCCTTCAAGCTATAGTTAATTCTGACTTTTCCCTAGTAATTGTTTCTGTCTCTCTGATGAATGTTAAGTGATTATGCTTACTTCAGAGGGTATAATTTGCTTTGGAAAAGGAAATGTGGTTATACCTGAAGCAATTAAGGAAAATATACATGGATCTATTCTTTACCTATAGTTTACTCGGGAAGTTTTGAATTTTTTTTAGATTGATGGTAGAGGGTACTGCCTGGTGATAAGTCAAATAAGTATGCCTGTATTACAAAAAACAAATAACTTTTTAAAAAATGCTCATTCAGATTGGGCAGATGGAGCTAAAACATTATTTTCCTTGACTTTAACAAATTCCACAACATTTATTACATTCTTACTATGTGTGAAGCACTGTGCTAGTCAGGCTAAGCAAGTTATAATAACAAAGTACAATTTTTGTCCTCATGGAGTTTGCTGGATTTTAGAAATTATTACTACTCTTTATTGTTATGCATACAGTGAAATTTACTTTTTTGATTAAAATATACTTCCATTAGGAAAAAATGTAATCCAGTTATTTCTTATTCTGAAATTACTGCAATGATTTTTAAATGCTTTGTAGTGCTAGCTTACATGTATTTAAAACTTTACACTTTACAAAGTGCTTTTGCAGTAGTTATGGAATTGTAGGCATGTACAGATAGTTGTATATTTCAACAAGAGACGCAGAAAAAGTTTTATTTAGAAAGGGAATGCAAATGGGAGAAAATATATCAAATGTCTAATATACTACTTATATTAAAATTTATCATCAACTATAATGAATTCATTTCATGTTTTATTTCATGTCTTGGGCCATGAATATACAGTTTGTATCACCGAGCCATACTGCTAAACATTTGTCTTTTTTCCTTAAATTACTTACTTCACTTTTTCTCTCTTTCTCTCTGTCTCTGTCACACACACACACACACACACACACATGTATGTATATATACATAAAATTAACTCTATGTGTTTTATAAGATACTAATTTTTAGAGTTGGAAGAGACCTTGGAGGCCATCAAGTATAACCTCCTTATGTGCCCAGAAACTTCTATATGCAGCTACACTTACTTTATATACCCATATCAAAATCTTTATTGTGGAATTCATGGTGAAATATTAACTTTGTAAGAAAAGTAACATCTTTTACTTTTAAAGTTTTTCAAGGCATGCTACCCTTTTTCTGCTAAGTATTGCCAAATTAATATATTTGGATTGAGCTCTAAATCTATGATCCTTTGATTTTACAATTGAATACCAATTAATATATTCTTTATATCTTAAAATACAAATTCATTTACACCTTTAATCAAATATATTAATATGTTTAAATTAGTATATTTGAATATTGAATTGAAAAAAATATGGATCCCTCAAGGGAAGAGCAAAGTGAAGAAAATGTCAAAAACAAAAAGCCTTGAAATGAAGTGAGTTTTTAATATGAGAAAGTGGAAGAGATGTAAAGAGGATCAGGGAGAAGGACTTCATTAATATTAATATATTCACTAAATTTGCCACCTCAAATCATTTTTGGAAATAAGTGATTTAAGTATGACAATCAAGTGTCCCACATTTTGGAGGAGATTTCTAATTTCAAGAAAGAAAGTTGTACTTTCAATATAACTTTGCAAAAGCTAGACCATATCTTCTAATCTGGGATTTAGAAAATATAGTTATAGTAGCTATAACTTCTAATTAAATATTAAATACTTTCAAATGTTAACATAAAAAATGAAAAAAAAATTATCACCAAAAGACAGGTGTAAAAATTATATGGGAGGAAAACTTATAACTACCTTAAGTTTGGAAATAGGTATAGTAGCAAATTATTTACTTAATATTTTCATAAAACATACAGAATCTATCGGATAAAACTCTTGATACCAAAGCCAGTCACAGATTTTAGAGGGTTTCTCTTGCTGTACAAAATCACTTTAGAAAGGCAATTGCCCAGTGAACAAAGGTAGCTGTGAATGGTTCACATAACTTACCATTTTATTAATTTTTCTAGGAATCTGAAAACTTAGAGTATGTTATTCAGTGGGGAAATCTTCAGTTAATAATCTGTCTCTCTTTTTTTTTTTTGGTAGTTTTCCTTGTTAGTTTGGAAAACAATGGCTCTTTCAAGTACGTATGCCGCTCAAGTCCTTATTGAATTGAATTAAATGCAGACTGAAATACTAACTAAAACAAGATTTTTTATTTTGGTCACAATATGATTCATAAGGAGTTGAAATGGATTAGCTTATTTTCATCAGCATGTCTTTTATCATCTTCTAGGGTCCCCTAGCGGGATTGGCATGGGGGAAGGGGAGTATATGGCTGGGCTGTTTCTGTCACAACCTGGGGTTATTCAGCAACTTAAAGTTCACAGAGGGCAACCCAGAATCAGTTTTTTAAAACCACAGCAAAAAGGAGATCATTCAAAAAATGTTTATGAGAATGATACTCTTTTTTTTTTTGCCTTTTTTTTTTTATAGGCGCTTGGGGTTAAGTGACTTTGCCCAGGGTCACACAGCTAAGTAAGTGTCAAGTGTTTGATCTGAAGCCGGATTTGAACTCAGGTTGTCCTGACTTCAGGAGTGGGTGCTCTACCCACTGTACCACCTAGCTGCCCTTGAGAATGATACTCTTAAAGTCTTAGATGTAACTATCTGAGGTGGGGGAAGACAGAAAAAGTGTAGGGGAGGATAACAGTGATTAAAACCACTGGAACAATTAGTCCTAGATGGAGAAGCACAGAGTAAGACTGTGGGTCAGGGTCACAATGCTCCAGTACCAACTGACTTCACCTAGTTTATACACAAAGACCAAGACCTTGGACTTGCTGCAGTTTGTTTCGGGGCTTCAGGTTCATTGGGCTTCATCTTTGTCTTTGCTATGTTGATTCTTGGTTCTCTGACAATGATCTCTTACCTAGAGTCAGCCTCTTCTATCTTGTGTGTAGGAACTAGGTTAAGGTGTTGAGGTTCCAGGCAGTCTTTCTAGGTTTGAATTTTGACCCTTATCTGTCCCAATTATCAAGAGAGTAGGTAATCCTGTGTCTTTATCTGGTATCTAAGATGCCCTAGAGCATATTTATTTATTGACCATCTATTTGATTGTTGGACTGTGTGCTGGGCCTAGATTAGGAGACCTGAGTTCAACATGACCTCCATTCACTTAACTTCTTTCTATCTGCCTCCATTTGCTCTCTAACACAGTTGTAAAATGGGTATAATAATAGCACCTACCTCACAGTATTTTGAATTTCAAATGACATAACATTTGTAAAGTGCTTAGCACAATGCCTGGCACCTTGGTAGGTGCTTGAGTAATAGTTATCCCTTTCCTTTTCCACTAAAGGCAACAGGGATGATGGTTCTGATGGTTGTGGTTTTGAATTAATCTTGGAGTTCCAGTCCAAAGTTACCAGACCTAAGACTATTGGGGAAAAGTCTCAGTGGCCCAGTACTCTAACTTCTGCAGAAGGACAAGTCCAGTTGAAGCTGCCTAAGCAACAACCACGTCTGTCATCCATGAGGGTTTCCTAGGTGGTGGGTCACCTTTTTAAAGGTAGCTTTGGCCATATCCAGTGTGGCTTGTAGGATGGCTTGTATAGCTTCCAGTTCCTCTAGATGCTGCTCAGTTGTGTAGTGGGTTTAGGGAATGAGCATGAAGAATTAAGTGATGAAAGTGGAACACATTTTTCTTTTGGGGGAGTATATTTTGAACCACAGAATTACAGTAAGAAGGGGCCTAGGGGACTATTTACTCATTTTTTTGAAAACTAATTTCCTCTATGGTATATTCCACAAGTCCTTGCTTGAAGACGAAGATGACTATATCAGACTGATGTTTAAATGAGATAAAACTGTACAGTGGGCAGCAGAGGCAGCCAATTTTACTGCTGGTGGGAGATGTAACAAAACCTAAAGTCCTTTCATCCATTTCCAGTCATTCATTAGATTAGGATTATTTGAAATTAGTGTGTCATAAAGTATACCCCAGAAATGGGTAGAAAACCGGGAATAGCAATATGAAATGATGTCAAGTGAGGTAACCTCTAAAGGTACAAAATTTCCCAAATAAACACATAGTAGGAGGCCTTCTTGTCCTGGAAGAACCATTTTTTGAGAGTGTCTGCTGCCATCGTAATGCAGTTTTGATTTGAACAGGGGGAGGTGAGTCAAAAAAAAATCCTCCAGTGCTCATTGGGTATAGCAGCTAGTTAGAGGAGCCTGAGGGTTTCCTGATGGGCTTCCTAGCCTCATTATAGAATATAGTGGGTTACCTATCATTCTGTGCCAGATACACAGTCACTAGAAATCCTAGCTCCTGGGTAGTCTTCCATACTCCCTGATTTTCTATTTTTGGTCCATTGTGGCAGAGATTCAGCTCATCTAATTTGCTTTTCCATGGAGAGAATGTATACCTTGTATGTCCAGTGCTTGATTTGGTTTCTTGTGGTTGCAGTCAAGAATTTCCCTGTTGATGATGAAATAGTTTTGAGCAACTATATCAACTTGCTGCTGTGGTGACGAAAAAGTTTTCAGGCTTAAAAATTGGCTAGAGGGTTAGCTCTCTCACAAAGTTCCAAATTTGGGCTTTTTCAGGAATATATACCTGAGTAAAAGTCGTCTTGCCCCCACAGGTGGTGTATGTGAAAGTCAGACCAGGCAAAAAGACCATGACACAGTGGACATGCCTGTTGACTTAGCTTTTGGGCAATATACAAATGCTTCAGTTTTGGGTAGTAAGACCTTAGAATGATAGGTTATTGTCTCTCAATTTGCAAAAGCCTAAATGCTGTCAATATCATCAGAGTCATCATGCTCGTCATCATCTCTCAAGTTGAAGATGCCAGGCTTCCAAGGCTATCCTTATTTTTAGGAGCTTTCCCCCCTAGATCAGGGGTTATTAACATGGGGTCCACAGACCCTGCCCAATGGATTCATAGATATATGTCAGGGTGTTTGTGAACTTGGATAGAAAAAAAATTACAGCTTTATTTTGATAGAATTATTTTACTGTGTAATCCTATGTGTTTTATTTTATGCATTTAAAACCATTTTTTTTTTCTGATAAGGGGTATATAAGCTTCACCAGACTGCCAAAGCAGTTCATGACCCAAAAAACCCTATCTAAGATATTGTAGTGGTATTCTTTTGATAAAAACTAACTGAAAGTAGTTGACATGGGACAAAGCATATTGGATTGTGGCCCTTGGGGAGATAGGATTATCTTGATAGCTATATTGGATGTGTCTGCTTCTTTTATAAAGGAGTGAGTGGAATAGGTCTGGGTAGGCCTCAAAATGCCAGTTCAGATCCTGAACCCTGGCGAGGGACTTCAGGAGTTTGCATTCAGAGAGGAAAAGCCCATAGTAAACCTCTGGTAGTAATCCCTACCACTACTCAAACAAGAAGACCTTGCCCACCTCCTGGGGCTTCATGAAAACCTGTTTTCCTACTGTGAACCATAGGAATTTTAACTGCTTCTTTTAGATAGGCATCATTCATGTTTGGTTTATAGGTAATATTCCCAGAGATTAGCTAATGCTGCTCTGACTAATTGCACGTGCCTTCCTGAATCATCTAACTAGTTTAAGGTGTTACCCAGATAAGGGATGCTCTAGTTGAGCATATGTGTCAGCTGATGTCAGGCTGAAGTCTCTGTAAAGTGAATTGCAAAGTCTAAAGAGTATTCAAACTTTTGTAACCTTTTCTGAAAGGCTATCTTCACTCATCCTCTTTGCAATTGTGGATTTTGGTAATCAGTCTCCTAAAAATCCACTTTAATGACTACAGTAACCATTGGTCCAGGGTTGGAATGGAGGGGGATTTAAGTCTAATTACATTTAGTGGCCATTAGTCCTCTGGAAGGTCATAGGATTAGAGCTCTAGAGCTTTGAACTTGGAGTCAGAAAAACTTGAGTTTGAATGCTGCCTCAAATCCTTAGCTGTGACTCTGGGCAAGTCACTTAACATTTCTGTGCCTCAGTTTATTTTATCCATAAAACAAAGAAGTTGGATTCAGAGGCTTCAAAGGGCCTTTCTAGCTCTAAGGCTTGTGAGCTAGAAGTAAAAGGGATTTTAGAGGACAATGCCCTCGTTTTACATTTGAGGAAACTGAGATTTAGTCTACCATCCTTCTCTTTAAGAAAAATCTGCAGTCCTTTATGACAGAGTTTGTATTTCAGGACTGGTTAAAGAATACAATTGACCTGAAAATGTTGGTGTCCCCATGGATCATGTTTGGCACAGTTGAAACTTAGAGGTGGAGCTAAGGTCTCAGCTTTTAATGGGCAGAATACTTGGGCAAACTTTTGTATAGGTAGCCTAGAAAGCCTAGCTTTGAGCTCAAAAGGGAGAACAAGCTGCTGGAAGTACTCAGGCTCCAAAACAAACCTTCCATTACTTCAGACAATATGTGATTTATTCAGTCCCAACTACCAGACTCTATCATTGGAAACATACAGGAATTTGAATTGTAGCATCAGTGGATTTTTTTTTAACATTTTCCCATGTGCATTTGTGGTATTAAAGAGTTACATCAAACACAGGAGCAGTACATTAACTCTGCACATTTAGCAGGGTAGGCTAGGGTTAAGGCAGGATCACTTCATATTTGTTAAGACTAGTGCCTCTCTCAAGTTACCTAGTGTCTCCAAACTAATGCATGCTTGGACAGAGAACTTCTTCTGGGATTGTCAGTTCTAAAAGAAGTGATAGATTTAACACCGACCACCAATATAACCGATTGAAGTTGTTTTATAACTTTCTTTTACATTTTAATTAAACAATAAGATATGATATTTTTCATTCTCTTCTCCTTAAGTTTTCAGGATTCTGTTGATTCTCATTCATTTTTCCTCCTTCATGATTGTAATTAGGATTTACTACATTAGAAGGATTTTTTCTTATTTTTTGGTGGACTAACCTTTGAAGAAGGGAGTAGTAAAAAATTTTATTTGGCCCAATTTATGACTGGATCCTGTGTGCCCTCATGAATGAGTAGATAAGGGCAGCTTCATATTATGTGAAGTTATGATCTAGGTCTAGCGTCTAAAAGAGTTCCACAATCCTTGACTGGAGGCCCCGTAGGATAAATGGCCTCATCCTATGGAGTCTTCAAAAGTTCTTTGCATCTTCTCAATGGAATGCTCACAGTTAATTTTCAGGGAGCTGGCCACATGAAGGAAGGAAATGATCCAGTTCCTGGTGAGGAAGTATCTTGGCCTGACCACAGAAATAAAGCTCAGTGGCTATAGTTTTAAACACAGCTACACCTATGCTGTTAAGCCAATCCATCTCCTTGGTATTGTCTGTGAATGACTTTGTGGGAGTCAGGAAGCACAGTTTAATGCAATGCCGAAGAGCTGGTGCTATAGCCACTGATTTCCCTTTCTCCGTAACTTCACTTGGCTACTTAGTCTAGCATTTGCCAGCTGCATCCAGGTATTTGTAAAACGCGACACAACACAACAAAACAAAATAAAGCAAAACAAAAAACAAACAAAAAAAACTGCTTATTACAATATAGCAGTGCTGGTCAAAATGGGCCCTTACAAAGTATAGTAAAGGAGAAATATTTAGGAAGGAGGCAAAATGTCACCCCTTTAAGGTATTAGTAACTAAAGTCCACTGAGTATTATCTAGAATCAGTGTTAAAACAAGGAGGTAGGTCATTGACAGAAGTGTAAAATAGATATGCCAAAGCTTCAAAAGTTGGAAGGGAAAACTTGGGAAATGCCAGTGGAAGTATTGGTCACCAATGGAGAGCCCAAAGTGGAATTGTCAGGTCTAGCAAACTGCCTAGTCCAGTTACCTGAAAGCTCACCGAGTTTAAGTGAGCCACACTGAACTTGCCCTGAGGGACTGCCATGATTTACTGACTTGGAAGGGTGGGAGTCCTTCCCTTTAGCTTTAACTCCATCCCCTCCTCCTTGTATGGAATTTGGTGTCTACACTATGAGTTCTAAATAATTCTGGTTATTAGAAGGTAAATTGATAAATTTATGTATTGCTTGTCATGATTTAATAGAGACTGTAATAAAGTTTATTGTAAATAAGATGTTTATTATGGACCCTGCTCTTTTTGGGTCATTAACAGATTTCTCAAAGGGTAATATTGTGATAGTTCTTTGTTTAGTGTTAACATGGGCATCAACCCAAGAAATATCATTAATGCCTAAATGCATTTATTATTTCCTTCTTTAGAGGTTCTTGACTATGGGGTGTTCGAAGGTGAATTCATTTTTCTGAGAAGGTGTTAATCACACATTAGCAGTTTATGTAGAAACTTCACTGATGTTCTACAGCAAATTCTCTTTATTTCTATCAAACATTTTAAAAGAAATCATTGCAGATTGGAGGAATACAGGCCAAATGGGAGAAACTGGGCATATTAAGAATATAAGAAACTTAATGACTTAAAAAGGTATACATTAGAGGAAAATATAAAATAATTTTTTATTATAATTAAAAATCTATCTAAAATCTATCTCTCAAACTTTAAGTAGAGGTGATAACTAGGCATGATGTGCAACATAAACATTATATAACAGAATTAAGCTTCTAATAAATATATTTAAAGTAAGAGGAAGTGATTTAATGTAGTACTTATGAAGAGGTCATCGAATCTATTTGTATTTTTTTTATTGCAACTTGCTTGATACTCCCAATAATCTTACATCATTGAATCAGAGAGCAATATTTCTTTGGCTCATGAGGTGGTGAAGTAGGTTACATGCTGGACATGAAGTCAGGAAGACATGAATTCAAACCCAGCCTCAGATACTCACTGGTTGTATGACCTTAGGCAGTTCACTTGACTGCTTTCTGCCTCAGTTTCCTTGTACATAAAATTGGGATAATAATAGTAACCACCTCATAGAATTGTTGTGAGGATCAAATGAGGTAATATTTATAAAGTGCTTTATAAAACTGAAAATGCTATTCTTGTTGTTGTTGTTGTTGTTGTTAATGAATTGCCATGGCAAAAAAACACTATTTGTGGCCAGTTTTCTGGTGAAGTCTTAATTAGGCTCTACTTCATGTAACAGTTGTATAGTCCAATGGCAGATTCACTTGAGGCCTCTCTTTCTTGACGTGACCTGCCTGAGTTTGCTCTCTGCAGCCGCAGCCTTCTAGAACCCAGCTACACTTTTATACTACATTAGTAGGGGACTACAACTTAATAAATGTTATCATTTGTGTGAATTTGCAAGGGAGCCTTTGTTATCTTGGCAGAAATTGAGACTGAGAAACCCTAGCACCTAAGATACTCAAGAATTTTCTGCTTTACAAACTAAAAAAGATATACAAAAATTGGTTCCTCCTTATCTCTGTGCCAGAGTGGAGATGTTTCTAAACCATTCTTCTCATGTCCTTCACTCAAAAAAAAGAAAGAAAGAAAGAAAGGAAATCATTTTCTCATGTAGTGAATTTGTTAACTGGATTAGGACCCAATTCACTGGGTCCTAAGGGTGTTGTGGGAGTAGTTCCTAATTTGGTGTTAGGAACTGATTTGAATTGTATCATTCCGGTAACATTAGGGTGATTGAACTTCAATTCTTCATTAAGGTTTACGTAAAAATTTACTGATTTAAGAACTCTCACATAAAAGTGCTTATATACACAAAAGTATATGTAAAATCTAATATAGTTAACATAGAGTTCAGTGAGGGAAGTAGTAAATGCTATGTGACAGAAATTCATGGATCATATACAATCCTCTTTTTGTGCTTTGTATGTTGGAATATTTGTGTTTGTTGATGGTGTTGTTCATAATTTAAAAATCCTAGTATACTGACCTGAAAAGGTTACCGTGTCTTGAAAATCAAGGGCGTTATTTCCAGGAAATACTAATGTTCCTATTTGTCTTGGTGGTAGCACTCTATTGGAGCATTATTATAAAATAGGGGCTTAAGCTGTAGGTAGGATATGCCACTGATCTGGAATTGGTGCACGCTAAAACTGTGAAAACTCACACAAAGTATATTTCTAAGTCCATTTAGTTGTGGCTGGTGATCAACCATTCCAAACAACTAATGCCGATGAGCTAAATTTGCTTCTTAGACTGTCCTGAAATCTCTGATCAGTGTACTACTTATTACTCATCCTATAATTACACTATTATTCTATAATTACAGAAACATACAGTTAGGGTGAAAGAACAGAAGCCTAGTAATTTTGTGCTATCCAACTTAGTAGACTTTCTCTAGGATGAAGATTTATCAACTTGCTTAGGAGGGGGGAAAATCATTTCCTTTTGAGCCATTAAGTGAGTTACAGGCATTAATTTTTATATGTACCACAAGCTAAATAAATGAGACTTTTTAATGTTACCATTTTAAGTTTCCTTACTTAAAGTACAGGTTGTATAGAGACTCTACCTTTTTTTTTTTGGTACATATAAAGCCTAGTTATAAGGCTCTAAGTACACATACAAATACTCATAAACACACATGTTCTCTATAATTTGCCAAGACTCGTAGGCACACATTCAACTGATAATTCAAAATTTTTTAGGTGATCTAAAGGCCAAGTTCTTTTGTCGTGTGTGTGTGTGTGTGTGTGTGTGTGTGTGTGTGTGTGTGTGTGTGTATTTGGTATTCTTCAAAGCCCCTAGCTTCTTAGGTTTGCATGTGTCAGAAGAATCTGCCCCCAAGAGCCAGGGTACTTGGCACTTTATTTATTGTGTAGCACATGTGTTTTCTTTTTGGTTGTAATAGAAAACATTCCAAACTGAAAATATACAAGTAATGCTTGTGACTATTATATTCCTGATGTGACTCATCAGTACTTAAAGTTGGTGCTTTTGTGCACATTTGATCTGGCTGCCTATCAGATCATGAGATTTTTGAAACCCTTCATGTAATGAAAGCAAGAGATAACAGATGGGCATCTTTGTGCCCCTTGGTTTTCACATACTATCAGGAGACCTAGAGGAAAGCACCCTATCCCATGGCATGATCACAGTGGACAAGGTGTTTCACAAACTGGGCCACATTGAAGTATGATAATAACTTTATTTTAATCTGAGTAACTTGTCTTACATTTATTTAAACTGTATATAATCTTATCAGTTTGTTGTAGGATGGGGAGGTAGGTACCTCTTTCCAAAGCTGACTTGTATAAGTCTGAGAGTGGGTTTTAGTACTATGCATATAGTTTCCCCACTGGTAAGGATGGCAGTGGTAGTAGCAGGAGTAATTGTAGTGAATGAGTGTGTTGGAGAAAAAGTGCTATAAGGTTTGCAAAACATTTTACATATGTTATCCCATTTGGGTCTCACAACAACCCTGTGAAGGTACATACTGTTAATGACCCATTTTTCAGATGAGGAAACTGAGGCTAAAAGAAATTAAGGGCCACAGGTAAATGTCAGAGACAGGATTTGAATTCAGGTCTTCCTGAATGGAGATTCAATGTTTTATCTACTGTACTATGTGGCTGCTTAAGTAAGGAAAGCAGACTCCTGTTTGCAGGATCAGACCATCCCACCCATTCATCTATTCCCAGACATCTGGCTGTCTGCCTTGTCTTCCCTCTAGACCTCTGGGTGAGTGCTCTACCCGCCCCCCTTCTCTGATGTTAATTCATTGGTCGTTAGAATGTTACTCTGGGGCTGAGACGCCTTGATTGGTGAACAAGAGCAAACTCACCTAATTCATTATGTCTAGCCAGTTCCAAACTATGCTTTTGTATCCCCATTCACCTATGGCTTCTTAATATTTACCCTACCCTTGCACAAGGAAGCACCCTTCTCTCTCTTGGTCTTAACACAGTTAATCAAATCAAGTCATACACAAATGGTTTTGGAAAAAGAATGACAATCAACTTCCCTGTGACTCCCTTGACCTCCCTGAGTCTTCCTTCCTGGCTCATACTCCCTTTTTTTTTTCTTATCTCTATTAAAATATAACCTTGATGGCACCTTTGTCTTACTTGTCTCCCCAGTGACTGGCTCATAGTAGATGTTTAATAAATGCCCATTCATTCATTCATGTAGCTATAGCTTAGTGTCAAAAATGATAAGCAAACAAAAGAAAAAAGAAAAGAGGAGTTGGGTGGAGTAGCCTGGTAGTAGTAGTGAGGGATTCAAGCTTTGCTACTACTGAGTGAGAGCAGGTCTAGGAGTTGAGTGAGAGAAAGTGGTTTTGACAGAGATTAAATGAGAGCACCTTCGGTTAGCCTCTTCTTCCTTAGCAGTGGAAAACCTGTTGAAATTCTAGGTTTGAACTACTCTTTTCAAAAAAAGCTAGTGGTGGAACAAAACTATTTTTGAGTTTATCTCCATATGTTTTTAAAGTTTTCATATGGCATTTATCATATTTGAGGATAGACTATGTATAGTCTATGGCATAGGGCAATGGTCTTAAAACTTTTTGATTGTTTATCCCTATTGATTTTTTTTTAAACACACCTAGAACACAGAGCTTGCTCTATGAGGGGTGCCTATCGAACCTAAGAGGTGATATATAGGGCAGGATGTTGGGGAGAGCCTAACCTTTTCCCAGTGGCACCTGTGTAGCTGCTGCTAGAGTAGAGGTTTAGGTAAGTCATAAAGAAAGACCAAAATGGACTCAGAAGGGGAAGATTTCAGAGGGAGGACTCTTAATGGGGAGAGTGTTGGGAAATAAAGATAAGTGCAGTTGTACAGTCCCAGCATTGGAAACCAGTCTTTCAACCCCTTAAGTGTTTGATCACATAGTCCTTGGGGAGAGGCCACACACCCCCTCACTTTGGAGACCCCTATCATAAAGGATGGGGAGCTGGCTTCTGCAAATATGAGCATCTGACTAAATTTACATACAGTACTTTTATTTCAAAACATAAAAATTTATGTGAACTTATTAGTGTAGAAACCATGAGTACTACATATTCAGGCGTAGTCATATATATTACTATTTGGGTGAGAGGGAGGGTCTAGACTGGCAACTTTATCTGTGTAGGGAACTCTATGGAAACTCTCCAGTGATATAGATTAACAACCTTCTTTCACTTAGGATCTTAGAGAATTACCTAGAGTATACTGAGAGGTTGTCAATTAGTCAATAAGCATATATTAAGTCACTTGAAATGAAAATTCATTTTTTTCTAGCCATCTCTAGGGCAGAGAGTGGGAAAGGAAGAAAAAAAGGGGAAAAAAATTCATATAACTTTATTATATTTAAAAGGAATTACAAGTTGTCCATAATAGATTTGCAGTTTCATATGCATTGACCTTTTAATTATACTATGTTATTGAAATGCCTGTTTTATTCCATAAATTACAAATAAAAGAAATGAAAATGCAAAAGTAAGTCAGTCCTTGCTCTCTGTGAGCTTACATTCCAAGAGGGGAGTACAATATGTTCACAGATAAGTGATACCTTATCCATTCAAAATAAATACCAGGAATGGGGAGGGAGGGCACTAACAATTAGTGGAATCAGGAAAGGCCTCTTGAAGGAAGTGGCAGCAGAGCTAAGCCTGGGGGGAGTGGCAGGTTTTAAGAGGCCAAGGTGAGGAGGGAGAGCATTCCAGGCAGGGGGGACAGGACATTAAATGTTGTGCACAGGGAACACTAAGTCATTTTGGCTGGGACATAGAGCTCATGAGGGAAGAGTAATGTGTAATCGGCCTGGATCTAGATTGTGAAGGACTTTCCATGTCAATCTGAGGAGATGCCTGTTGACACACTAAAGCTTCTTGAGTGACATGGTGAGATCTTCGCATTAGGAATGTCATTTTGGTGGCTGTGTGAAGAATGGATTGGAAAGGAAAGGGACTAGCTGCAAGGAGAGCAATTATGAAGCAGACCAGAGGTGACGAGGGTTGTACAGTGAGTAGAGAGAAGGGGATGGATTTCATCAACAATTAACAATGAGGAAGTCGAATCACAAGACCTGACATCTCATTGACCATGTGTTTGAGAGAGAGTCATAAGTGACTAGGTTTTGAATCTGGGTGACTGGATTAGTGATGATGCCCTTAACAAAAATAGTGCAAAGTTAGGAAAAGTAACTTGCATGTCTTATGGTCGGTCACCTATAAACTATGTCAGGGGTGGTACTTGAACCCAGGCTTTATGACTCAAAGGCTGGCTTTTTAAGGCAGTCTGTTTAGCCTTATCACACATTAAATTCCTTTTACATATTTTGTGCTTTGGTCAAACTAGGCCGCATCCCCTGAATATTTCCTGTGTTCTCTTGCTTCTTTGCTCACTCTGTTCTCCAGGCCTGGAATGTGCTCTCTCTTCATAAGTAAATAATGTCTATCTATGCAAAATGAAATTTTGTCTTATTGACTTTGCCTCCTATTAATTCAGAAAGTCAAAGGGGGAGGCGATTTTCCCTCTATAATAGCACTCAATTGATAAAGAAAAATCTACATACGCAAGTTGAATATACTGGGCTTAATTCTTCACATAGTTCAGACATTTTTTAAGAGCAGGCTATTTTCATGAGTCTCAAGGAGAAATGCTGTATTTTATTTATTCTTTTGTTTATGATACACACTTAGAGCTGCTCTCAAGCCTGTTTTGTTTTTTAACCAAGTACACTGGTATAACATTTGTGTAAAGGCTGTAAATGATACTATATATCTGAGAGACAGTATGCTGTAATGGAAAGAACAGTCACCTGTGAAATGAGGATGTTGGATTATAGCATCTCAAAGGTCCCTTTGGTTCTAATATTCTACTGTCCTGGCTAATTTGTGCATATTTGTTTGTAAATTTCCAGGGTGGTTTGTATGTATTTGTTAGTAGATCAGAGGTTAGAGGGATTTATGTTACATGAACATGTTTCTGTTTGCCTGCACACATATTCATATGTATATTTTGTGTACCATATATCTTTAAGCTATATGAACTATTTATGATTTTTTAAAAAATTTATTGATCTTTTATTTTTACATTACCTTAATTTCTCCAGTGTAACTTCCCCCTCATCCATCTCAGAGAGCCATCCCTTACAATGAAGAATTTTTTTAAAAAAGAAAGGAAAAACATAAGCAAAACTGGTCAGTATAGTGAACACATCTGACATATACATACATTTCCTTATTTTCTGAATAAAGCTAAAATCTTACATGAGAATTTTGTCTATTTTAAAAGTGTGAGGACTTGAGCACAAACATTCTGTGTAAATTTGATTAAATCACTTTGCCCTGCTCAGCCTCAGTTGAGATGAACCCTTTTCTGCTAATGATTATATATTTCATTTTTAAAAATTTTAATTAGAATCTTATTGTAATGCCAATATTTGGGAACAAGAATGACAATTTGCATTCTAGGCTTTCCATGGTATAGTTAGAAAGCTATATAATCCACCATTTTGTACACAAGAGAATGTGATTTGACCTGCAACATAGCTGTGGACAGTTTTCTCTTACAGTGAGTGGGTGGACTGTTATGAACTTCCCCCTTCCCTCCTGAGCTCTACTGGGCCTGCCTCATCCTCTGACACCTGCAACCCGATTTGCATAATGCAGTTTAAGAAAAGCCAGAACCGTCAGTGGATCCCATAATACGCTTCTGGCTTTATGTAAA
The DNA here is from genome assembly GCF_003287225.1 of Phascolarctos cinereus. Taxonomy (NCBI): domain Eukaryota; kingdom Metazoa; phylum Chordata; class Mammalia; order Diprotodontia; family Phascolarctidae; genus Phascolarctos; species Phascolarctos cinereus. The sequence continues at coordinate 414,587,113 of NW_027555847.1, forward strand.
TTCGCAAATTGGGGCAGAATGCCAGTGCTCAGAAAGGGCAGCAGCAGTACATCCCAAAACCTGGGTCCTCCAATCAGGGACCCCACACAGGGCAGCCAGTGAGGGGAGAGGGATGTCTGTTGATTTTATTTATAGGTCACCCCTTCCTAGAACATAGGTGACTGCTTTGATGAAGGAACAAACTACAATTTATTTACTATTTCAGAAGGACATGTAAATATTAAGAAAAGAACAATGTAAAATGACTGATATCCTTTATGAAACTAGTTTGTTGTAGATAGCAAAAGGATTTTAAAAAAACATGAAAAATAACATGTAGGACTAAAACAGTTTTCTCAGATTTTTTTCTTTTTTGCTTAAAGCCATCTGTACATTGGGAATTCAGAATAGGACTGGCAGGAGCTGGCTTTGAAGAATAGACTATCTTTTATTTTATTTGTATTTTCTTGGTGTGAAATGAATGTTTATTAAGTTCAAAAGGGGGGGAAATTGTAGAACCTTCCAAAAACTATATGGTTTCCTCCCCGTGGTTATAGGAAAACCAGTTTAAATAGCTCATAATTTTAAACTTCTTGGTCTTTTTGGTACCAGAAAGGTTGCAAGCTCCCATTTTCAATTTTGTGCAAAAGCCTCTTTCCCCCAGTTCTAATATCTGTGGTCTCAAAGTGTTGATAGTTGCATATTATTCTTGGTCAATGGACTCACAATGAATAGATTGTTTGTTTTGTTTTTTTTTTTGCCCTGGAACCATACGCCAAAGTCTGCCATTCTTCTGATTCTAGGCTTGGCCAAGATGGTGGATCTTGACTGGGTTGGCCCCAGAGAATATTCTTTTGGCTGGATAACTTCTGTACCCGAAAGTGTATGTTTACTGGTTACACAAGGGTCCATGATACTATTACATCTTTATACTTCTTGACTGACATTTCTCCAATCTCCTCTCTGCCTAGTAAAAGTTTATACAGCTTGTTTCCATTATGCTCGGGCCCTGTTCTTAGTTGAGCTTTTATCTGTGTCAGTATGTTATTCTTCCCATATAAAATATTTGCATTGCAATAGGACTAACTAGTGTCACAAAGAAATGACTGTTAAGGATGGGAATTTCAGGCATTGTATAAGCCTTGTTAGGGGAATTATTTGGAAGCAGGGAGGAAAATGGGTTAAGAAAATCGGGATAGAAAAGCATTTTGCTTAAACCCTGTCCCATTTATGATTGCCTGCTCTTTCTATGTTTAGGGCTTGCTACAGTCATTGCTTTACATTCAGGAAGCTGGAGGACTATGGTTCTAACTTGAACCTGAAGAATTGCTCATTAAAGACCTCTGAGCAGCTCCCAAATGGACCCATTTTTCTATAACTAGAACGGACCTTCATGGATGCCCTGTTCAAGCTCTTATGCCTATTTGGAACCAAAGTGACAATTATGCAGATGAAGAGTAGAAAAATGTCATGGAAATAAGATGCCAAACAGCTGTTCATCTTTCTAAATTTGACTTCATGCCAGACTGGCTTCTTATTTTCTCGTGGAATGAATGAATGAAAAAAGTATTTCTTTTATTCAGTACCAATCATTGTACTTAGTTCTGGGGATGCAATTACAAAAGCAGAGTCCCTGCCCTCAAAGAGCTTACAGTCTAAAGGGAAGGCAGTACTCATATAGGGAGTGGCTTTGGCCCTGAGGATTACAAAGCAGGTGTGTGGGTTTATAGGGGAATAGATTAACACTACCCTCCGGGAACAATGAAAGAGCTACTATGATCCAGTGTAATGCCTATGGCATTTTGCATTATTCAGCATTGAACTACATACCTTAGACTGAACTCATTAAAATGATTGAAAATGTCAGTTCTACAAACATTGATTAAGTGGCTACTATGTGAAGAACATTGTGTACAAGTACTAGGCAAAGTACTGGGCTAGGCACTGTGGAATGGAAGGGCAAACACCAAACCCTCAATCTCAAACACTTTGAGTGACCAGTTTTCCATGTTTCTGGGTCCTATGTGCAATATCACTTCATGATAAACCTTTATTCTGATTGCATTAGATTCACGTTACGCTTTATGGAGCTCAGCTAAACTCCTATTCCACTCTAATTTGTAGTCTGAAGGTGACTTTGCATAATAGCTAGCTAGCATTGATAGAATTTTTTTTTATCTTTGCAAAGTGCTTTACAAATATTATCTCATTCTTTTTTTGAGATTTTTTTTTTATGTGGCCCACAGGTCAGGGCAGCAGACTACAAGGTCTGGCAGGTACTGCTCAACTTACTGAGCTGGAATTGTGTTATATGTCTGTCCCATTAAGATGTCAGCACCTTGAAAGCAGAGATTGTTTCATTCTTGGCATTTGTATCCCCACCACCTATCACAGTGTTTGGCACAGTAGACAATTAATGACTGCTGACTGAAAGTTGATTGATCTTCTGAGGGCTAGTCTAGCTAATTTTGAAGAGGCTCATCCCTATAAAGATTATCTGCCAGATGATACCTCTTTTTGGCCAGAGCAATTCATGAAATAGTCTACCAGGACATGGAAGGACAAAGGTCTATGGTAGGGGAGGGATGAAACACCAATAAAACCATCGATCCTTAAAGTAATGGAGTATGTGCAATACAGAGGAAGAATGGCTACTGTTCTTGTGACTGACACTCTGGTTTACTGAAAGGCACAAAGCTGGCTTATTTAGTCTGCCTTCAAGAAAATAATATTCTTCCTATTGAATGATTTAAGCTTATTCTATTCTAGGAGTATTATAAAGATATGCTGGCTGCAAAGCAAGCTCTTGTTTCTATTGCTAAGAAGGGACCCTTGTTGCTGAGCAACACTTTCATTCCAGATGTCATTCTATTAATTGAGCTTTCTGGGGTCTATATTGGAGAATGGAGTTAGAACTGTAACATTCTATGGCCTCATCCTTTGCTCTTAAAAGAATGAGGACTCCCAGTCATCATTCCCTGTTTCTGCCCCCCAACCCCATTCACACCCTTAACAACAGAACATTTCATGTGAAGAGCAGTATCTTCCCTAATTATCCTTTTTGTATTCCTTGTCCAGGGCAGCAAGGTGGCACAGTGGATAGAGCACTGGGCATGGAGTCAGGAAAACTTGTCTTCCTGAGTTCAAATCTGATGTCAGATACTAGCTGGGCAAATCACTTAACCCTGCTTGCCTCAGTTCCTCATCTGTAAAATGAGTTGTAGAAGGAAGTGGCAAACAATTCCACTGTTTTTGCCAAGAAAACTCCAAATGGGGTCACAAAGAGTGGGACATGGCTGACGTGACTGAACAACAACAACATTCCTGGTCCAACACATAGTTTGGTGTGTTTTAAATAATCCAAACTACTTGAAACTACTCAGTTCTCCCCAAGTCGTACCCACTATTTATTGAAATATTTTGGTTCACATTAAGTAGAGAATGAGGCTATTATACAATTTGCTTATCATCAAGAGTAATCTATTGGTGTTATGGATGATTTATATTTTCATGGGACATATAGTTCCAGTTTTCAAAGGAGTTCCAGTTTTCAAAGGAGTCACTAGTTTGGAGGGTTCATTGATCACATCTTATTAGTGGTCAATTAAAAAAAGAATTATGTACCAATTTTATTTTTAACAACTCTTTGCTTACATTATTCCCTTTAAAAACATTATGAGAATATTTTAGTTTAAATGTGCTATTTATTTTTTCATATGGTATATTAGGTTTACGCTATCCCTATCATACACTAAAATGGGGGGGGGGTAACATACAATAGGAGCTAATTTCAATGAAAAGCCAGTAGTGAATTTTTATCATCACAGGAATTTCTACAGTAGATTATTTTCAGATAAGTATGATAAATTCAAAGATTTTTGGCTTTGCTTTAGGTTGTATCCAGCAGATTTCAGGGAGACACCTATACTTTGTGTGTTTTGGTAGAGTTCTTTATTAAGGAATTAAATATCATTACTTGGAGGAGAACATTTATAGGAAGGAAGAGCTGGGGTTGAGAAATGATTCTTTAGTTGACCTGTGAGAAAGGTATTTTCTATTTTCAGTTTAGGTTCAGATGACCTATTTTTAAAAAAAAATAATAAACCATCGCTATAATGATATGTATATTAATTTCATTTGAGTGTCAGAGATTTCTTTGGAATATAGGTTTTCTGTACATCTCAGATCAAGGTATAAATTCAGATAAGTTCAGAAAGGGCTAACATTTCAAGGCTAGAGGCATTGTAGGTGTGTCCAGATGCAATTTGATCCTTCAAATTCTTTCCCTTTTCATGAGATAATCTATGTAAAGCACTTTGCAAACCTTAAAAGTTTTTTTTAAAACCTAAACATATGAATGTTAGATATTAGTGGTATTATTGGTATTTAGTTTTGTGTCATGGATGGAGCACTGAATTGGGAGTCAGGACTAGATGAGTCCCAGTATTTGCTTCTTTGCTTTGGGCAAGTTGTCTGACTTTTGGGGGTCTAGGTTTCCCCTGGGTAAAATAAATGTTTGGATTAAATAATCTGTGAGGTTTCTTCCAGGTCTAAAATTCCATGATTAGTAGGCAGTCCATTTGAATAGTCTAAGGTATGTAGTAACTTTTGGACTTGACTGAGATTTGTAAATAAAAGTCACTTCTAGATTGGATGGACTCAAAATTTTCCCAGAACTTCCAGTCCAAATATAAGGACAAATTACTTTTTATACTTATGTCTACTTTTTTCTCCTCTGGCAAACCTGGAGTTAATAGAGTTTTGGAGGCTGAAATTTAGAAGAAACTGTGAATATAGTAGAAGCATATAATCCAATATCTTATCAATCCCCCAGCCCTCCAAAAAAGATAAAAAGTTCACCAATCCAGAAGAATCTTATCTAGTCTAGCAGCCTACTTCCACATTTTGCTTTTCTTATTTCCTTTAAGTCCCATGTGGAATTACAGAACGAAAGAGTAGTTGAGGACAGGTTGTATAAGCTAGGGTTCCAACTTAATGAAGTCAGTTTTCTGTGTAGCATTCAACATTTTTGACTACCTTTTTTTTTGGGGGGGGTACTCTCTTCTACCTTGGTTTCCATAACAAAGTTATTTCCTGGTCCTTCTGCAGACTCTTTCTGCCTGTAACTTAATTCAACTTCTTACCTACATACCCTAAGTGTACATATTTTTCAAGACTCTTATCTCCTGAGTCATCCTTGGCTTTTCTCACTCCTTCAAATTTCCCGCATCCAATCTACTACTAGGTTCAATTGATTATACCTTTGCAGTACCTCTTGTATTCATCTTCTCATTTTTACCTTTGTTTCCATAGTTGCCATCAACTCCCTCCTTATACTGTTAGTATCATCTTCTGGTCTTTAGACTCCAATCCATCTTCACAGTCATGGTTTAGAGTGAGCTGAATACAGAGTTCTTACAAAGTACAAATGTCACTTGCATGCTCAAAAATCTTCAGTGGTTCTCTACTACCTAAAGAATAAAGTACAGATTCTTAATTTTAAGCTCTTCTATAACCTGCCTGCAACTCACCTTTTCCCCTCATACACTCAGCATTGCAGGGAAACCATTGTTCACCATCTTTAGATTTTACCAAGCCCTCTTCATCTTTGTGCTGTGTACCATTCCAAATGCCAGGAAAGTATTGTCCCCTGGACTTCAGTATATTAAAAGCCTTCCTTTAAAGCCCACCACAGATGCCACCTCTTCCAAGTTTCCTGTGCTACCACTCAGCATGAAGTAATATCCTCTCCCAGAGCTCTTATACCACTCTGCTTGACTTTCTCCCCATGTATATCCTAATTTGTATCATTATTACTTAATCACATGTCTTATGATTGTATGTTCCTTCAGAGCAGTGACTCTTCTCCCTTGCCCATCTTTGAATCATCAGTATCTAGTACAGTTCTTTGCTGTTTATTGAATTGAACTGAAATGTATTGGTTGGCATTAATATGACCCAGTGGGAGATGGTGCCCCTTCTCTTTGCCCCTGATAATGTCCTTAATCTAGATGGCATCAAAGAACAGAGAATGCTCTTTCAAGTCAAAGCCTTTGTAGATCCACCTTCCTTCATGCCAGTGCCCAGAGATTATATCCTGGTTATCACCAAATTTAAACACAGCCCCTCCTCTTTCCCCCCAAAAAAGAGATTAAAAAGTAGCATAAGTCAAGGCCTGCTTCTAGATAGGCCTGTTACATAAATCTCCCTTACTTACATATCATATTTTTGTGCATGGATTTAATTATTTAGGCAGTTCTTTTAATTCTCTGCACTTATAGGGGTGTAACTTCCTCTTCTGAACTTCCATATTACTATTGAAGACAACAAAATCCTTCAAGTTATCCAGGTTCTCAACCTTATTGTGTCATCATCCTTGACTCTTCTCTTTTATTTTATTTTTAATTCATGGGATAAAACAAGCATTTTGATAACTTAGTATAATAAAAAAAAGATGATTTACATGAAACTGCAGATCTGCTATACTTGATTCCTCTCTCATTCCATATATCCAGTTAGTTGCCAAATCCTGCAGTTTCTTTCTGTACAGCATCTTTTATATACATTCCTTCTCTCTACTCACACAGCCACAACCCTAGATCAGGAGGGTCCTCTTTACCTCTGGAAGTGTTGCAGTAGTCTGCTACTCCCCAGTCTAATTCTCTCCGCATCCCAAACCATCCTCTATACAGCTGCTAAAGTGATTTGCCTTAAGCAAAGATCTGACCACATCACCCACACCTCACATGCTTAATAAACTACAATTGCTCCCTCTTAACTTCAGGATCAAATTTAAAGTCCTTTGTCATTTAAGACTCTTCATAACCTGGTGTCTTCCCACATTTTTAGTCTTTTCACACTTTCTTCCAGTCTCTATAATCCAGCAATACTTGCCAATCTGTCTTCCTTGCACATGATATTCCATTTCCATCACTATAACTTTGCACTGGCTCTTTTTTCATGTTTGGAATGCTTCCAATCTCTGATTCTTACAATCCTTGGCTTCCTTTATGACTCAGTTCAAGGTCTACCTCTAGGAAGTCCTTCCTAGTACTCACCCCACATTCCTCCCCCAGCTGTTAGTGCCATCTCCTCTAATCTTCCATTTGGCAAGAGTTCACATGGAAGTCAGAAGAAGCAATACAAGGACACTCTCAAAGTCTCTCTGAAGAACTTTGGAATCGATTGTGAGACATGAGAGACACTGGCATAGGACTATACAGCATGGCATGCCCACATCAAAGAAGGTGCTATACTCTATGAGCAAAGCAGAATTGTAGTAGCTCAAAAGAAATGTGAGAAGCACATATTTCCACTCCAAATGTTCACGTGGACTATTTGTGCCTGGCCTGTGGTAAAGACTTCTGAGCTTGTATTGGTCTGATCGGTCATAGTTGGACACACTGTACTTTGACACCAACATAGTGATGTCATTTTGGTCCTCTTTGAGAAAGAAAGACAACAACCAAAATTATCTATTTTGTATTTAATCTATTTGTTCTGATTTTTATGTTTTACTTATCCCTTGCCTTCAAGTAACTTTTAACTGTCTTGAAAAATCAATTACTCCAAAAGTATTAAGATTAGTAACATGAAAAGAAAGTCAAAAGGATATCCCACATGTTCTGATGATACTTTCAAATATGAATTCCAAATATGTTTTGAAACAATGGTAGTTTCTCAGGATGGCTACTTTGAAGGGAGGCAATGAGAACATAGATGGTAAGCTGGAAGAAATCTTAGAGGTTATTTCAACTTCATTTTGCAGTTAAGAAAACTGAGGCTCAGGGAAGGTTGGTTACTTAACCAGGGTTTTTCAGGTCGTTAAGTGGGAGAGCCAGAATTCTTATCCTGATCTTCAAAAACAGTATTCTTTCCTCGACACCAGCCATTTAAATTCTGGTGTGTTTGTTAAAAACAAAACCAAAAAAAACCTGGTTCATTAAAATTCAGGAGACAGATTTTTGTACCTGGCAAATTGTGGGAATTCACTTTGCTGGAATATGAATGTGTATGTTGAACTTTTTTCTTTTAATTGTTGTTTGATTGGGGGAAGGGAAGCAATGGGAAGAACTGATTATAAATACATTTAAAAATAACTTTTAAAAAAGTCTGGTCCCTTACCTTAGATATGAAATATTTTTTCTTTCAAGGCTTTCCAGTGCTTTGCAAACAGTACTTTTTCAGTTACACAGCATTCCTGAAAAATAGAAAGGTAGAGAGGTGATACTTCTGCAAAGTACGTTTTCTTTCCCAAATGCCTTGGGTTAGATATTTCCTGCTTTGTGATTAGAAAAAGGAAAACTAAGGTAGAGGTTATATATATCCATCCTTAAGGCTTATTAAAATTACTTTAGCCTTTAGGTTTGTTCAATTAAAAATTCTGGCCTCCCTTTTAGGAATAGCCTTTTTTATGTTTAACTGCCTGATATGAACCCAGCATTCCCAAGGATGTGAATCACTTGCCAAAATCTTGCCACGGAGTGGCTTATTTCATTGTCTTCAAAAAGCTTTGTGTAAGTAGGAGTAAGGGCAGACAATTTGGCTCCCTAGCAGGGAAAGGAATAAGAAAGGGCTTCTGTGGCATATGTCATACTAAAACCTCTGACCAAAATAAGGTTTTCAGAGTTAGATTGTACAAGTTGTGAGAAAAAAAAAAACAACCAGTCACTTTCCCAGTAGGATGTTAAGAGGGGGAGAGAGTAGGATGATATCTTTCTTATAAAGAAGAAAAAACACAAAGGAAGAACACAGAGTTGTAAGTGGAAAGTATGGCTCATAATTCATATAGTAAAGCTGGCTCCTAATTTTTCATATCTTATTTTTTGTTTCTTTACCCCAAATTAAGAGCTAAATAGCTTAATGTATTTTTGTATGTTACGTATACAAATACACACACACACACACACAACACACACACACACACACACCCCTATATATATATATATAGTATTCAAGTAAAAATTGATTTGTGAAAGAATTCTTTCATCCTTTGTAGAACATTTCTTGAAGCTATAAAAACATTTTTTAAGGTAATACAGACTGTTCTTTTGAAAGGTGCTCCTGTTTGCCATTTTGTGCAAAATGCTTATTTTTCTTATCGGAACACACACATACACAACAGAGGTAGGTTTGCAAGTGATTTAGTTCTCCACAGTCCCAATCAAAGGATTTATTTTTTGAAAGCATACTCATATCTTTTTCCTGCATGGTTTTGTCCCTCTCCCTTCTTTTCTCTCCTCTCTTCTTTCTTCTTTTCCTTCATATCTTTAATGACTCTTTGGGGACCCCTAGCTTCTTGGGGTCACATGATTATAGAAGTATACATTCAACAAGAAGCTACCATACAATAAAAGTGGGTTTTTGCAAAACAGAGGCTGGTTGGGAAATTATATTTAGAAGATTTTTGAAAGTGGCTGTTGAGAATACTGTTATATAATATTGTTTACAATTTGGAAAGGCAGTGAAAGCTTTTATTTTCTAATGTGTTGAAGGAACACAAAGGTCAATTGGTTAAAATTTGTCAGTTGTACTTCTCACCTCAAAGCCAAGTGTGATGAACGAAAGAAATATAGGGCTAGAACTTTATTGTTTGATGTAAGACTTTAGTCACAGTCTATCTTTAGAAAACTTGTGGTTTTGTTGTTTGGTTTGGTGTAGGGTTTTTGGCACAAAGTGATTTCCTTTCCCATATTGTGTGTATGGGTGTGACAGCAACATTGTGTCAATAGAAAGGTACAAAGGGAAATACAAAAGTGAATGAAAAGGATGCAGAATTCAGCTGGCCCATGGCAGAGACTATTGCCAGAAGAATCCACAGAACATCTTTGTCTAAACTGCAGCTGTTGGAAGTAAGTGAAGTACTTGCTTTCTGGACCTAGTCTGGAGTAAGTGGAGTTGTGTTTTCTTGGCTATTTCTTTTTGTGGACTCTGGACTTAGATTTCAATAAGAGAGAAGACCTATTAGAGAAGTGGAATGGATGAGACTGAAACATAGAATGAAAACTCAGGGACTTAAAAAAAAAATAACCAATCAAAGTATCAGTAGAACACCAAGTGGAAGGTACTTCCTTAGCTTTGACTATGTCCTCCAAATGAACTGTTGTGCTACCTATTATCTGTCAGTGCAAAGTCAGAATTTATTTTGTGTGTGAACTTTTTTGGTCAGGAATAGAAGTGTAAAGCTTCTGGCAAAAATAAGAAACATCCAGCTGCAGTATGATGAAATGAATTCACTGAAAAGCCATGTAGTTTAATTCATAATGGCTGAAGAAAACTACTGCAGAATAAAAATGTATATAGCACCTGATGATTATATTGTTTCTTACTTTGGCTTTTTCTTCTAAATAGAACATTCAAGGGTTGTGAGTACTGTAAAATGACTTTATGTTTTCTTTGAAAATTATATTATTCCAAACAACTTTCTTTTATAATACTTTTTATTTCCTCCTGATTCTTGCTAGTCTTAACAGAATACTTCAATCTTCAAAAGTAATTCCTTGACTATTGTGCTATAAGAAATGATGAGAGAGATGGGTTCAGAAAAACCCTGGAAGACTTAGATGAACTGATACAAAGTGACATAAGCACAACTAGGAGAAAATTGTACATAGTAATGAAATATTGTGATGATGATTGACTGTGAAGGACTCAGCTACTCTGGTCAATACAATGATTCACAACAATTCCAAAGGACTCCTAATGAAAAATGCTATCTACCTCCAAAGAGAGAACTGAAGAACTCTGAGTGCAGATCGAAACTTTTTTTTTTGCTTAATTTTTGTTTTTGGTAACATAGTTAATATGGAAATATTTTTCCTGACTTTACCTATATAATGGGTTTCATATTGTTTGCCTTCTCAGTGTGTGGGGGAGGAGGGGCTGGAGGCAAAGAAAGTATTTGTCCCTCAAAATTAAAAAAAAGTTTAAAAATAAAAATAAAAGGAGAAAATTAAAAATAAAAGCAAAGTAATTCCTTGAAAGTGACAGTAATATGATTTATATATTATATAATTTATGTATTATATATAATATATATAATTTATAAAAAAGAACTCTAATTTATTAGAAAACTGTATTTCATGACAGTTGGACTTTTGGGAGAATTTGACTAATTAGGGCAGGGGACCAGAGTATATGTTCCTTAGAAGAGCAAATGTATGGGGCTTAAATTCCCTCAGGAAATCTTTATCTGCTCTTAATCCTATTTACTCCTTTTCTTCCACTCTGAGGCTATACATTAAGTCAGGTTGGAGTGACCCATTAATGGCAATATGGTTTACTTTAAAAAAAAAAAAGTAGTCTCTCACCCTGAGCTGAGACCTGATTTTCAGCAGTTCTCTCCTATTTACATTGATTCCACAGAGAACCATTCACTGTGTTTCCCCCAACATGGAGGTTTTTCTACCATGAGGGGGTAATCCTAGATTTGGTTCCCAGATCTTATTTCCTCCTTTTGTAGAGCTTCTTTTGGACCGATATTGCAGTTCCGATAGGGTACAAGGTTCTTCTAAGGCTTCTTCTAAGGGTTCTTCTAGTAATGATAAAAAAGGGGTAGGAGTGGATTGATTGTACATCATGGGAATTTTTTCACACTGGTTTTTTAAACTCAAAACCCACAACATTATCTAGCACTGTAGTTAGTATACAGATTAGATAGCAAAATTAGAAATAGCACTTAACTATCAAGTCAATAAACATTTATTAAACACCTGTAGTGATGAAGGCATTACAACAGGCACAGGGTATGTACTAAGATCAGAAACAGACTCTCTACCTTGGAGTTTACATTTTATTATCCTGTGTTCTAGCATCTGTTTACCTCATTCATCCATCCCTCCATTCATTGATTTAACATCCAACAAGCATTTTTTAAATGCTTACTCTATTCCAGCCATTATTGTGTGATACAGTTTAGGGGTTCAGGGGTCCTGGGACCCCAAAATCACAACAGACGGGTCCTATCTGAAAGAATTCCACCCAAGCCTTCTTTTAGCCAAAGACAAGATTTATTAGAACATCCATCATATTGGGCAGGCTCTTAAGGAGTCTGAACATGAGTAAGCAGTGGCTAAATTATAAGGATCTGAGCATCTTAATGGAGACAAGGTGGACCTTATATACAGAGAGTGGGAGGAACCTAGGAGTGGCCAGTAAACTGGAGTGAACAGAACTCCTGGGACCTGCACCTCAGGGCCAAGGGACAATGGAGCCCAGCTAGGATTAAGGGTGGGAAATGGCCAGGGGCCATACATACGGAGGCAAAACAAAAGATTTCCAGGCTAGGTTAAAGGTAGCAGAATTGGGAGATTGGGTGTAGCCACAATGAAAGGCCAGTTGATGGGATTATAGCCTCAGCCAAATGCCAGAGATTTGGCCAAGTGGGAAAGTCCAAGGTTTTTCCTTTCTGGAAAAGAACCAACCCCATCGTTGTGTTCTGAGGATATACATTTAATAACAAATCAGAACTTGTCCTCAAAGAGTCCCACTACCTCTTCAGACCTGAGGGACATTCTGTGTCCATTTTCTCATCTCATAGATGACACTATGTGTTCAATATAGAGCTACTTACTTTTCTCCATTTATATACTTTAAAAAAAATTTTATTTTAAGGTCTGTATTCTCTCCCCCACACCCCTTCCTGATTCCTCATCCATTGAGAAAGCAAGAAAAACAAAATCCATTACAACCATGAATAGTCAAGCAAAACAGAATCCCACATTGGCCATTCATGTGTATATATGTTTACATGCATATGTGTGTGTGTGTGTATGAACATGTGTATTTATGCCTCAATCTGTACTCTGTGTCTATTATCTCTCTATCTGAAGGTGAAGGGCGTGTTCTATCTTGAGCCCTCTGCTCATGATAGTTGGTCATTCATTCTATTGCTCTTATTTTCTAAGTCTTTCAAAGTTGCTTGTCTTTACAGTATTGTCTTCATATACATTTTTCTCCTGATTCTGCTCACTTCATTCTGCACCAGTTTCTACAAATCTTCCCAGGTTTTTATGAAACTATCTTCTTCATCATTTCTTATAGTACAATAGTATTCCATCACACTCATATACTGTAACTTTTTCAGCTGTTCCATAATTTGATGGGCACACCTTCAGTTTCCAATTCTTTGCCACCACAAAAAGAGCTACTGTAAATATTGTTGCACAAGTCCTTTTCCTCTTTCTTTGATCTCTTTGGGTTATAGACCTAGTATCAGTATCCCTGAGTCAAAAGGTGTCCACAGTTTAATAGTTTTTTGGAAATAGTTCCAAATTGTTTTCTGGAATGGCTGGACCAGTTTATTGTTCTACGAATGGTGCATTAAAATACCTGTTTTTCCATAGCCCCTTCAGCATTTGTCATTTTCCTTTTTTTTTTTGTCAACTTTGCCACTCTGATAGATGTGAGGTAGTATCTTAGAGTTATTTTAACTTACATTTCTCTAATTATTAATGATTTAGAGCATTTTTTTCAAATGATTATTGAAAACTGCCTTTTCATATCCTTTGACCATTTATCAATTGGGGAATGGTTCCTATTCTTATAAATTTGAATCCATTCCCTATTTCTTAGGAACTAGAATCAGGGGTGGGGAACCTGCAGCCTGGAGGCCAGAGGTGGCCTTCTAGGTGCTGCCTTTTGACTGAGTCCAAGTTTTACCTCACAAGACATGGCGGCAGCAGGTTCCCCATCCCTGATTACAAGACTATTATCAGAGAATTGCTGCAATGATTTTTCTGCAGTTTCCTGCTTCTCTTCTCATGTTAGCTGAATGTAATTGACATGCTTTTCTAGCTATCTCCACTATTTCAGTCTGTGGTACTGCCATTCATGCTTCTTTCTATACTAGACTCTTCATTTACGTCATCTTGTTTTATCTGATTACTCACTAAGTTAAATGAATTCAATCTGAATTTCATCATCTGACCCCTTCTTTCTCTTCTAATTCTCATCTCATGTAGAAAGTCAATTTTTCATCACTACCAGCTTAATTTTGCCATAGCTTCTTATCAGGTTTTTTCAGTGTTATTCCTAGTTGGTTCCATACTTGATTCTGTGGATCTCTTTACCTAGTAAAGTACAAACTCATTCCTTTGCTTAACATTCAAAGCCGTCTCCTCACTGTCTGGTACCTCCTGATTTTTTTAGCCTTATTTCATGCTACTCCCCTCTACCTAGACAAACTAGACTACTTTTTCACTTTTGAATAAACCCGGTGTTCCCTTGCTTCTGTAAGCTTTATTTTCCTCATTTGTAAATAAGTAGATGGGACCAGATGACCATCTTTGGATCTAAAGTATAATATCTTAAGCACTACATTATGAGATCACCCCTTTCTTGGGTACTTCCTAGCTCCTTGCATAATAGGTGCTCAATAAATGTTTAATGAATGACTGAATTCCTCCTAATTATCTTATTTGAGCATATCCCTTGATATGATATTCTATTTATCCGTTGTTATGATCTCTTATTTGAGTTATTCCTTCCACATTGCAACTTTCCCCATTTCAGTTTCAACATATCACGAGTCGGCATAAGAAATTAAATGGGAATTTTGGGGGAATTTTTTGGAAGCTTCAGACAACACACAAAGGCCAGCAGGTGACACAGAACAAGTTTAGAAGCTCAGAAATGCATAAAATATATGTATGGCATTGTATAATACCGACACATTTTATCTTTTAATACCATAATAATTCAAAATTCTCTGGTACAAAGGGAGGGCCAAAAAATTCTACACAGATTTTCCAGATTGTGGTGGTGCCATGCTCCTAACCCCTGCAATGTGGAAGGGAGAACTGTCTTTCTAGAAATATAAACTCTTTTTAAGTTTGAATTATGCTTTAAAACCCCTACATCTTTTTTTTTTTAAGTTTTATTGATGCTTTTGCCTTTTGGTTTTAATCCCACAGTCACTTGCTGGTTTGTACCTCTCCTTCTCCCCTTTTAAAAGAAAAATAAACCACAAAGAAAAACACAGAGGTCATACCTGATAGCATACCTATTATTCTGGACCTTTAATTCTTCACCTCTCTATTGAGAAGAGGGATTGATATTTCATCATCTGTTTTCCTATATTTCATGATATTTTATTTTTCCTGGACCAGGATTAGTGGTTGTATTTCATCCGAGGTGAGCTGTCACTAATTGTTATGTTCATTTACATTGTTTTAGTTGAGTACAATTTCTCCTACTTTTCCTGTTTACTCTTTGTATTACTTTACATTTCAGTCTTCTCATATTTCAGTTCTTTAGATTTGTCATTAGTTCCAGCATGCCAAATCTTTTTAAAATAGGAACTTCTGTCTATCTATCTCTGACCAATCCTGAACTGATTCATCCTCTTCTGACTGTCCTGGGTCTTCTTTACTTCTCCCTGGAATAGGTTTCCAAGAGGGCAATACCACCCCCCGTGGGGCACTGGACCAATCCAGGGTGGTGGTAGTAGTTTGAAATGGCACACATTTAAAAAAAAATTAAGGGTTAAAGAAAGTAGATTTCCAGGGGTGCACTGAGTAATTTTTTTAAAGGGGGTGGTAGCTCAAATAAGTTTGGGAACCTCTGTATTTCATTTGGTGATCTTATCAGCTGCCATGGTTTCAATTATTGTCATCATGCTGATGATTCTTACATCAGTTTATCCAGCCCAACCTCTCTCCTAACCTCCAGACCTACATCTCCAACTGCCTATTAAACATCTCAAATTAGATGTTCCGTAAACAGCTTAAAATCAACATGTCCAAAACCAAAATCGTTGTCTTCCCCCCCTTTCCAAACTTCTCTGTTATTGTTGAGGGCACTACTATGCTCCCAGTCACCCAGATTTGTAACCTAGGTGTCATTCTTAACTCTTCACTCTCTCATACCTGTATCGAATTTGTTGCCAAATTCTGTCCATTTTACCTTTTGTGTTTTTCAGTCATTTCAATTGTGTCCAGTTCTTTGTGACATCATTTAGGGTTTTCTTTGCAAAGATACTGGAGTGGAGATACATTTCCTTCTTCTGCTACTTTTACAAATGAGGAAACTGAGGCAAACAGGGTAAAGAGTGTTGCCCTGGGTCACACAGCTAGTAGTTGTCCGAAGCTAGATTTGAACTCATGAAGATCAGTCTTTCTGATTCTGAGTCGAGTGTTCTATCCACTGCACCACCTAGCTGCCCCTTTACCTTTGTAACATTTCACATATATGCCCCCTTCTCTCATCATCACCTCATGCCTGAACTACTGTATTAGTAAACTATTTGGTATCTCCACTTGAAGTCTCCCCATTCCAAATCTGTTTTCCACTCAGTGATCTTCCCTAAAGTGAAGATGTGGCCATATCCCCCACCTCCACTCCCCAGCCCAGCCCCACTCCCCTCCATTCAATAAACTGTCAGGACTCTCCTTCACCTCCAGGATCCAATATAAAATCCCTCTTTTGTCCTTTTAAGTCTTTCATAACCTGTCCCTCTCCACCTTTCCAGTGTCCTTAAACCTTGCATCTCCCACCCACCCACTCTTATTCTGCCACATTCTTATTCCCCATTCCTGGAACTCTCTTCTTTCTCATTTCTGCCTCCTGGCTTCTTTTAAGTCATGGCTAAAATCCCAACTTCTACAATAAACCTTTCCTGATCCCTCTTCAATCTAGTGCCTTCCCTCTGTTGATTATCTCCATTTTATCATATATATATGCACACACATATATATGTGTATACGCACACATACATATGTGTGTGTCTTGTTTGTAAATAGTTGTTTTAACTCCCTCTCATTAGACTGAGTTCCTTGAGAGGACTGTCTTTTATCTTTCTTTATATCCCCCTCACTTAGCACAATGCTTGGCACATAGTAGGTACTTAATAGGTATTACTGACAATCAACTGACTTTCCAGCTTCTTCATTTAAATCTTTCCACTATGTCATGCTGTCATCAATTTTGTTAAATGTCTTCCTGAAATCAAGATGCCTCATCTGCAGTGTTTCCCTGAGCAGTCTAGTAATTCCCGCAAGCTGTCTGTTTCCCGGGGGTGGGGTTGCAGCTGGGTTCTCAGTTGTTCGTTGGACACTGCTTCTTTTGCCTGTCTGCCTGCCAGCCTTCCCTTGTCCTAGCATATGACCTAATTCACAAATCATTGATTGATTCATTTTCATACTAGTGAGACAATCAAAGCCTTATTCTTCCTGATTTCTACAACTAGTGATGACCTTTTGGAGAAATGAAGCCTCCCAATCTTATCTTTCTTTGTTTCTTTAATTTTACCATCACTAGAGCCTCACAGTGTAAAAATCATAAGAAGCTAAAGGTAGAAGACACATAGGAAACAGGCATTAAGGAATTACTTGTTCAAGGTCTCACAGGTAAGTATTGTCAGAGACTCCTGGTCTCCTGACCTTTAGTGTGATGCTATACCACACCATGTGAACAGGCTTTGCTAAATCCTCTTTTTAAAATATTTTTTAAAAGTACTTATTCAGGATTTATTACTACTTTTGTAATTTAATTCAATTATTTCAGGAGTTTAACTCCAACTAAATTGTCATTACTATTGGATCATTGGAGAATGTTTGAGATTATTGTGCAAAATTCATGATAAATAAGTTATTCTTTAAGCTTTGTTGGTAAGGCAGTTTTCTTGTTTTGTTATCGTAAGTCACATAATATTCAGGGGAAAGGACATGGAAGAAAAAAATAAGTGATCCAACCTTTTGGTTTTAGCATCTATGTAAGAAATCACAGAAACAGAAGTTAATTTTCATTTTTGTAATGGATAACAAGAGACAAAGTCAGTTTTTTTGTCTTTTTAAAGTTGCTAGAAATTATACCAGCAAAACTACCTTATTCTTTGTGTCTTTGGGGCTCTATTAGATTAAAACTGAAATGTCACTTCAGCAAAAATTCTCAAGGAGAAGGATTATTTTAAGAAGAGTGATGAACAAAATAGGTGAGGCATCTTCTCTCCTCTCTCTCTCTCTCTCTCTCTCTCTCTCTCTCTCTCTCTCTCTCTCTCTCTCTCTCTCCTTTGAAGGCTAAAAGCTACAGGAAGTTTGTCTTTGATACCCTTCCACCCCCACTACTACCCCCAAGTAGTCTTATTTTCTTGGCCATTGGGGGGTTGCCCACATTCATCTGTTGCTACTTGGAATCCTGCTAGGGAAAGGAGAGGACAGAACTTTTGAAGCATCCAATATGCATCAATAATGGTCTGGAAAATGTCTTTTATCCATAAAAATTCATGCTAACTTTTATTTTCTGACCTTCTTACTTCCCCTTTTATTCTCTTGCTCTACTTCTCCTGGGAGTAATAATCTTGTAGTTAGTCTAAGCAACTTATTTTTCTATAACCATTGCCAAAATTATGTTTTTATGGAGGAGAATTAAAGATTGGGTTACTTAGAAGAACCTTCCTTCAGCCAATAGATTTGAAGTAGAAAAATTCAACAATTAATGAAACTCCATCACAGGCAAAGAAACAGCATTTTATGGTGGGAAAATCACTGGACTTGGAAACAGACTCAGGCTTGTGTCGTACTTAATTCTACTTCTTCTTAGCTGGGTAATGGGGGCCAAGCCACTTATCCCCTTGAAACCTCAGTTTTCTCATCTGTAAGATGGATATGCTATTTAGACTACCTTCCTCAAAGTGTTGTGAGGAAATCCCTCTTTAAGCTGTAAAAGAGTATATTAAATAAATGTAAGCTATTGTTTTGTTATCTGCATATTTGGAGGGAACTTCATATTGGTAATCTGAATCTTTGAATGAGCTATTATTTGTATATTTAATTATTACTTAATCATGTTAGCAAGAACTGATTATAATATCCTTTATAAAAAGTAATGAAAACCCTTTTTTAGTCCTTGGTGTTCTGTGACTGTCCTCTTCCTTTTCACCTTTAAAGGAAACTCAGCATTGTGAAAGCTCTTGTGTATATAGTTCTGTGAACGGCTGAAGATGAGTCATGTTAGTCATGAATCACAAAGGATGTTTCTGTGGTGTTTTCCTTTCCTGTGGAGACACACACACACACGTGCTCAAACGTGCACACATTCTTTTTTTTTTTCTTCCAGTTTCAGGTAGTAAAAGAAGGGCTAGACACCAAATGGATAGATACCATAGAGATAAGGATAAAGATTGTAACTGTAATATAGCTGATAAAGGGAAAAAGAAACTATCAGTTCAAGTTGGCACCTTCTCTGCCACAGATAGCAAGTTATGACTTTAGGCACCTTAGAGAGTTGTTTGAGATACTAAGGGGAGAAGAAGGAATAAGCATTTATGAAGCAACTACCCTGTGCCAGGCACTTTACAAACATCTCATTTGATCTACACAACAACCCTTGGGAGTATTTTACTTTCCAGGAAACTGAGGGAGACAGCAGTTAAGTGACCTGTGCAGGATGACACAGATAATAAGTATCTGATTGTGGATTTGAACTCAGGTCTTCCTGACTCCAGGTTTAGTGCTGTCTTCACTGTGCCACCTAGCTGCACAAAAGGTTAACTGATTTGGCCAGGTTGAGTATAATAGGTGTGTGAGAACCCAATGTTTGCTCACTCTAAGGTCAGTTAAGTAAATGTCCAAGATGGAATTTAAACATAGGTTCTCTGACTCCAAAATCAGTGATCTTTCAATTATATTGCCCTGAATCCAAGTCGCATGACCATAATCAATTTTTATCATATTACATACTGTGTGACCTGAGGTAAGTCCCTCAAACGCACAGAATCTTCATTTCCTCATGGTAATCTGAACATATTAATGGTTGTAATTACCCACCTACCCTATGGTGGTGATGTGAAGGTCAAATCAGATAATGTATGGGAAAGTGCTTTTTGAAGATTAAAGGCTACAGAAGTATAAGCTGTTAGGAATGCTATTGAAAAGTAAAAGTTATTCAGACTTAATGTTAAGGATTGGTCAGTCATTCACTTGGTAATAGCTTATTAAGCACCCACTGTATGCCAGGCACTATGCTAAGCTTGAGGTTACAAATGAAGGCAAAACACAGTCCCTGCTGTCAAGGAGCTCACAATCTAATGGAGGAAAGTGGAAATGACCATCTCTCCTCATCAGTTTATTACTGATTTTATTGACTACCTGTGTTGTTTGTTGCTGTCGTAGTTTTTGTTCTGTTGGACCTGTAGCTTGATTTGTATAGAGAACGCTCCATGGAGAAACTCTGTTCTTGGAGTGAAGAGTCTTAGACATTAAAGCATTTAGTGCCCGCGGGACCAAAACTAAGAAACTGAATGCTGCCCAGTCATAACCAGGAGGTGTGGGAGGTAGCCCTCACATCCAGGTTTTTCTGATTCTGAGGTCAACACTGTTCAACGCTGCCTTTAACTTTGTCTTTAGGTGAAGATGTTTCATTTAATTTGCTTTCAGTTGAAAGTCTTGAGAACCTACTTCTTGAAGGGAGAAGGGGGAACATTCATTTATTAAGAGCCTACTATGTGCAAAGGAGTGGAAGTGTAGTATCTGTCTTCTCTTATCTCTTCTTTGGGGCCGAACTTGGTTATTATAATTTCTCAGTGCTCATTTCTTATTGTTTTGTGAGTTTTGTTCTATCCATTTATATTGTTGTAATGATTGTTTTCCTGGCTCTGTTTGTATCACTTTGCCTCAATTCATCTGTTTCTCTGAGCTTCTCTGTATTCATATTCACCATTCTTATGGCACAGTAATATCCCATTATGTCCACAAGCTACAATTTGTTTAGCCATTCTCCACGTGAAGGGCATCTACTTAATTTCCAATTCTTTACTACCACAAATGTGTTACTAGAAATATCTTGATATATATACACAGTCTTTCTTTCTGTCATTGACCTGTCTGAAATATATACTAAGTAGTGGAATCTTTGGGTCAATGGGAATGAATAGTTTACTAATTTTCTTTGCATGATTCCTAATCATTTCCCAGAATTGTTGTACCAATTCACAGAGTATTAGTGGGCCTATCTTTCAAAAAACCCTCCAATATTAACCATTCCCTTCTTTTTCCATCTTTGCCAATTCACATAGTGTGGTTGAGGTGAAATCTCAGGGTTGTTTTGATTTACATTTCTTTTATTATTGATGATTTGGAGCATTCATGTGACTTTTAGTAGTTTGAAATCCTTTTGAGAACTGTTCATTTCCTTTGACCACTTTCTACTAGTGATATCCATCACATTTTAATGGGAAATTAATAACTTGTGTTATATTTTAGTTCTATTTCTTTACTCAAAGAATATTTAGCATGGTTTCAAATCACCATACTAAAGGATGGTGGAATATACAAAGAAGTGTAAAACATTGCATAAGAAGTGTGATCCTTTTCCTTGGTCAATTGGTGACAGGTGCCCATTGTCATTGGGGAGAAAAGATTGAAGCATTAAAAGTCAAATAACAAATAAAAGCACTATGAGTGAGGAGAGTACACAGATTTAAAGCAGGTGAAAACTTGGCCTTACTAACAAAGTTTTCCATGTTTTAAGTGAGTTAGTTGTATGCCTATTTTATTGAAAAGGGAGAAAAAACAAGAGAGTCAAGCAAGACAGTTAAATCTAATTAAGAATTTATAATATCATCTTGTTAAAAATCAGGAAAGAAAGATCCCTTTGGGGGAAAAGGTAGGGAAAGAAAATGAAATGGTTCTTATCAGTATTAACCTTGTAATTAATTTGAACTGACAGCAAATTGCTGCCAGTTAAGCAATACACCGAAAGTGCTGTCGAGCTCGAATTCCTGCTGGGTCCATAGCTCGTGGTTGTGACACTGCTTTAAGTTCCTTATGCTTCAGTTCCCACATTTGTTTAAAAAATAACAGCTCCACAGAGCTACTTGGATTATTTGACCAACACAACAACTAGAAATAAATAGTCCATGTTAGTTCAATTTAGGATAAGCTACACACAGAATCATTTATTAGAGAAATAGAGATTTCTTCCTCACACCTCCAAACCCAACTGAATATCATGCCCTCAATTGGAACCTTGGAAAGCAGCTAAATTTAGTTGCTCATCAGGAGAAACAATATGGGTAGACTCATGAAGTCAAGAAACCTGGGTTCATGCCACTTCTGACTTCCTGACTGTTTTACCTTAGGTAAGTCACTGAACCACTGAGACTTAGTTTTTTCATCTGTAAAACAGATGGAGCAATATTCGCATTACCACCTTTACAGGGTGGTTGTGAGGAAAGAGCTTTAAATTTAAAGCACTCTATATCTGGGAAGGCAGCTAGATGGTACAATGGTTAGAGTGCTGGGCTTAGGGGTCAGAAAGACTCATCTTCCTGAGTTCAAATCTGGCTTCAGACACTTACTAGCTTGTGACCCTGGGTAGGTCACTTAACCCTGTTTGCCTCAGTTCCATGTCTGTAAAATGAACTGGGGAGGGAAATGGCAAACCATTCCAGTATCTTTGCCAAGAAAACCCCAAATGGGGTCACAACAATTCAGACGCCACTGAACAGCAACAAGAACCACAGCAATGAGGAATTTGTTTTTCAATTTTTAATGATTTCTTCTTTATTGTTAATCTAGAAGGGTATTGTTTGGTCTGTTCAGAAATACAGGTCAAGTTGAAATAGCTGCAACAATTTTATGCAATGGAAAAAATCAATTGTTAAAAATGAATGTGCATCATAATATAGCGAAACTCTTTGGAGAGACTCCAAAAAAAATTGAGTATATGTGCCTGTAGCTAAAGAGATGAAAACCAATTACTCTACCACTCATAAATCAATTTGTATTCTCACCTTATTTCACCTAATTAATTTTTTTCAGGGGTAAATTAAAGTGAATGTTATGTTTCATGTTGATTATTTAGGACTTCATTGATTAGCTTGCAAAGACAACAATGCACACATAAATAGGAGAAGCGTATTTTTGCTTATTCCTGACTAAGAAAACTACTTAGCCAAAGAAACTATATCCTGCCTTAGATTATTGGTTTCAGTTTATTGATTTCAAATCAGTAGCTGTGATTGATTTTTATTTCAAGTTAGCATATGTATACATATACAGACATAAAGTTATATGTAAATTATTATGGTACATTTCTGAAAGTCTTAATTTGGAGGGGGAGAGGGGGCTCTACTGTGTTTTATTAAGAGAAAATTATTTCCCTTTAGTGAAAAGCAATCTTCATTACTTAAGGACTAACTATCCATTTAACATAATAGCTTTGTTCTTGATTTTTAGATCCCACCCTCCCCCATATACTCATAAGTCATTTTCTAAGTGAATGAAAAGACATTGGTTGTTGCATGGTTTCCAAGAAGGTGTTTACATTATTTGTTTTATATAACTCAAATTGTTTTTTTCTTAGTGAGAATCAAATGAAAGTCAATAGAAATTTGGCTACTGAAAAGAAAGACTTCAAGACCTTTCTTTAATGTGTCAGGCAGAACCCTATTGGTTAATGTGAGAAGTGCTGTCTGGGTGCCAAAAAGCAATTATGGTGAAAATTGACTATCCTGTTTCCCAGCTTTCTTTCTGGTGCTGGCTGACTGGAAGGGGCTGGAGAATGCCAATGCCTAGCCTTCTTGATTAAAGTATTGGAGATGTGTTCTCTGATTCTGTTCTCTTCTCCCCTAACATCAACCTTTTCCCCAACTGCTTGTCTGTGGTTGCCCCCTAGAGGCTGATTTCCCTCTAAGCAAAATCAATGGCAGTAGTATGCTGAGGAGGAGTAAGTTCCATTTGTAGTGCTTGTCTTTTTTGTGTGTATGTGTAAGGGGGAGGCTCTCATTTGTTATAGTAGGATTAGTTCTCTATTTTTTTCTTTAATATATTTTGATGAAAGAGGAATTTGACCATCTATTTTGTTCCATCATTACGTCCTCATCCTACTATTGTATTCCTCTTATAAAATTATCAATGAACATTTATTAAGCATTGTGCTAAGCTCTAGCAATACAAAGAAAAGCAAAATCATGGTTCTTGTCCTCAGGAGGCTCTTAATCTAAGGAGGAGACAACATACAAACAATCATATACATATAAGATATATACAATATTGAACGGGAGGTAATTTCAGAGGGATGGGTGATGGAACAGGGAAGACTTCTTGCAGATGGTGGAATTTGAGTTGAGACTTTCTGGAAGCCAGAGAAACTAGTAGTATGTGAAGAGAAAAAGCATTTTAGATATTTGGATTTCAGACAGTGGAAAGATATAGAAATGGGAGATGGAATGTGTGCAATGAATAGCTGGAAGGTGACCAATGTTGAGGGATTATAAAGTCTCACTAGTATATTGGAAGTAGAAGCTTTCTAATGAATGATTTTGTTTTCTATTCTTGTCTTAAAGTACTGTTGTAAAACCTTCTTTCATTAGGCTTTATGTTATTACTAGTAGTGGTCTTAAACTTTTTATCACCTATGATCCCTTCCATAACAACAAATAATTTGTTGTTGATTTAATGGAAGGAATTTTCCAAATTATTTTTTCCTACAGAAGTTATGCATGCACCTATTGTCTCTATAATTTGGAATCTTGATTATTTGGTATGGATTTGGAATTTGGACGTTTCGCTTCTAACAACGTGGCACTTTGAGGCACTCACTTAAGCTTAAGCATGCTTCTGCATGCTAAAACAAAAAACAAAAAAACCCCAGAATTTCCTCCCCTTTCTTATATGTAGCTGCTAGAGTTGGTACCAAGTATTTAGCCATTCAGAGAATAAATGTTCCATCTTCTTACAGGAAAACATTTTATCTAGTTTTTGTTTTTATTTCTCCTAATGTTAAAAAAAATGAGTATAACTGAGTCTTTGATGACTTCTTCCAAATACTAAAGTTCAATGACTGATCCATGATGTCATGAGGACAATACGTTTGTCTGAGAGAGTCTGTCCATGACATGGCATATTGTCTGGGGAATACCATTCAGCATGAGCTTGTATTACTACATTAGAATGGAATCAGAGTGTGTTATTCTCTTAACACAATCTAGTGATTTCTAAAAAAAGAATTTCTGAGAATGTCCTGAATCTGGGTTACAAATGTTACTCTCTCTCACCTGTCTTGGTCAATTAGATTAGGACTCATCTTTTAGACATTCCATTTGAAGTCAGTTATTGCAAACTTTGATGACTCAGGCTGGATACAGTAGAGTGATTGAGTGAATGAGTTGTCTGCTTTTTAACACTGTAGCCTTTTCTTGTGATAAAGGCTTGGTCCTTACTAGAGGATTAAGACAACCTGGTTTAAAAAGTGTTGGCTCTATCTTGCTTTGTAAAATGCCATATTTCCTAGCACTTAATTTGTGGATTTTGTTCTCCTATGGAGAACTAAGTGATATTGGCAGGTTCACAAAAACTTGCTGTTTTCATTTATGATACCTATTTTGTCTACTACATTGGGACTTCTAAACTAGATAGTGACTGAACTAAAAAGTAGAATGATAGTTCATTAATGTGTATCTCACCTTTTTTTGGATGAGAATTCTCCCCAAAATTGTAGTAATCTCTATTCTTAGGCCATATTGTAGAGTCTAGTTTAGGAGGTTAGAGAAAAGCAAGGGCACCCAAATAGGGATTGAAATGCAAAAAAACCAACCAACCAACAAAAAAAACCCCAGATCAAATAAAGTAGAAAATAAAGTACAGACACTTTTTTGAAATGCTAAACTATGAGAACACTAAAATTAAATATTTAAAATAGTTTCACCAACTATTTCTTAGTGAAATATTGAAAACAGCCATTATCAAATGCTGATGAACTTCTCTGAGGCAAGTAAAATTCTGCTAGAAGGAACTTAGTGTTGTAATGGAAACAATGTGGAATTCAGCAGTGTGCCAAATAAAGATTTATATTGCTCCAGGGAGATGGAAATGTTAAACTTTTTGTTAGAGAAAATCACCTAGGTGAGTGCTATTTGTCAACCACCTTAAGCTAGTTCATAAGATTCAAAAGAAACAAAAGACTTCCCTTTCGTTTCGACATTAACAGGTGTTAAAGGATTTATTATATATTGAAATAAACTCATCAAGATTTTATTAACCTATGTAGTGACCAGCTTTGTAGGATATACATAAACATTATTGAGAATGTTAATCAATTGTAATATTTACCACCTGGGTCTTTCATAGCCGAATTTCTAGAAAAAGCTGTCTTCACTCCTTGTCTTTACTTTCTCACCTCTCACTTCTCACTTTGTTTTCTCCACTGCTCATCCCTCAACTGAACTGCTTTCTCCAAGGCTACCAATGACTTAATTGTCAAATTAGTTAGCCTTTTCTCAGTCCTTATCCTTATTAACCTCTATGAAGCATTTGGCACTCTTAACTCCCTTCTCCAAGATAATCTCTCCTTTTCATGCCCCTCTTTGACATTTTTATGGTTCTCCTATCTGTCTAGGTGTTCCTTCTCAAGCAATTTTGCTGAATCATTATCCATGTCCCACCCTTTTATGCATAAGTATGTCTCAGGGCTCCTCCTTTGGACTCTCTTGTTTCTCATCACTCTGATTTTATCAGCTCTCATGATGTCTATTTATTCAAACCTAGTGTCTTTCCTGAAGTCTAGTTCAGCATTACCAACTGAATATTGGACATATCCAAATATTCAGTGTCCCATAGATATTGAAAACTCATCATACCCCAAATGCAACTCAGTATCTTTTTTCTTAAATCATCCTCTTTTTCTAACTTCCCTGTGTTTTTGAAGTACCACTATCCTTTCAATCACACAGGTTTGCAACCTTGGAGGCATCCTTGACTTCCTTCTTTCTTACCTCTCATATCCACTTAGTTACCAAAATATTTTGATTATAGTCCTACAATTTAACTTACATTTGTCTGTCCTTTCCACTCATATAGCTGCTGCCTTAATCTCACCTGGATTGTTTTAATTGCCTTCTTCTAATTGTATCCCTGAATCCCTAGTCTCTCCCCTTTCCAATCATCTTCCACAAAGCTGTCAGATGGATATGTCTAAAGCACAAGTATGACCTTCACAGTTCCCTGTGGAGGAAACTTCAGCCAAGTCCTTATACTTCTAGGACAAACTTCCAAGTCTTCTGTTTGGTATTTAAAGCCCTCCTCATCCTTGTTCTAGCTCACCTTTCTAGTGTACCCTTATATTGCTCTTTCTTGTACACTTTGTGTTCTAGCTAAAGTGGTCTACTTGCCCTTCCCTAGACCTGACATTCCATCTCCTATCACTGTATTTTTCAGACTTTCCCTCATGCCTGGAATGCTCACTCTCCTCACCTCCTCTGCATAAAATCCAGGGCAAATGCCACCTCCTACAGGAAGTCTATTGTGATCTCCACTAGTTGCTATTCTGGTCCCCCCCCCCGAAATTACCTTGCATCTATTTATATTTAACTTTCTGTGTCTATATTGTTTCCCCTCTGTGGAATTTAAGCTCTTTGAGGATGGAGATTTTTTTTTTTGGTATTCCCATTGCCTAGCATAGTTCTTGAACCCATAGTAGGTACTTAATAGATGCTTGTTGAGTAAATGTTGTCATTGTTTTACAGGACCAGAGAAATATGAATTTTTTGGTTTTCTTTACTTACCAATTTAACTTTTTTTTTTTTGGCTAGGCAATGTGGTAAAGTGACTTGCCCAGGGTCACACAGCAAGTAAGTGTTATGTATCTGAGGCTGGATTTGAACTCAGGTCCTCCTGAATCCAGGGCTGGTACTCTATCCACTGCGCCACCTAGCTGCCCCATAACTTTTTTTTTTTGCAGATTTCCTTGGTTTTGTTTATTTCACAAAATTAATTCACATAATTTGTTTTTCTTAATGAAAGCAGATTATGCTCTTTTAGAGCTCAGTCTTGCACTTTGGCCTCCTAACAGCGCTCGGGTTCTGAAAAGTATTTAGAAAGAAAATGAAGTTCAATCATAATTATTTCTTCGCTGATGCAGTAAAGATTTGTTGTTGTTGTTGTTATTGTTTGTTTTTTGTTTCAATATTTACGTCTCTGCCCTGCAACTTTCAAGGACATTTCTAGATAGGGAGGGCAGTCATTCGAATCTGATACTGCCTGTATTCCCAATTTGTGTATTTTAATTTTGAATACATTGTGTTTTCTGACAGTCCCTAATGAGTTAACTGCCTAAGGCTCTCCAGTCATCCCTAGTCTGCCCCTAGGTCTCACTAGATGCTGGTATCACTGATCCCTGAATACAATTTTCTTAAAAGAGAGTTTATAGGAGGTAGTGTAGAATCGTAAATAGCTAGCCAGCCTCAAAGTCCAGAAGACCTAGTTTCAAGTCCCATTTCTGACAAAGATTGCCTATGTGATCTAGGCAGGTCATCTAACTTCTCAGTGGCTCCAAGAAACTCTCTAAGACTGTAATTGGAAGAGAAGGCACTAATCTGAGGGAATTTCCCCCAACTGTGTAATCACTGACCTTCCCTTTCCCCTAGAACAAATAAATAAGGGAGTTTACAAACCCTCCCTGACCTCCTTGGTTGGTGGTAATCTGGAAGTTGGGTGAGATGGAACAGTACTGTCAAAGTCAAGTAGAAATTGGGGCCATTAGCCCTATGTAAAGATCCCTACAGGCTGCATATTGACTTAGTTTTAAAGTGTAATATTATCTATGTTTTATTGTATTTTTATTTATTTTGTTACATATTTCCTAATTACATTTTAATCTCATTTGGCCACACAATAGTATTATTGCAGGCATCATGTTTGACACCTTTGTTATAGAAGACACGTCTACTGAAGCATTCTCCTTCATATACTAATAAGTATTGAAAGAATAGGAAACTCATCATCCCAGTGAAATTTCAAAGCAAAATGCTTCTCCCTAGCCACCACTCCCTTATAGGAATTATGTCCCCTATTAAGATGTAAGCTCCTGGAGTTAAGAATCTTCACTTTTGTATTTATACCCCTAGTGCTTAGTTTTCAAAGTACATTAAGTTGGTACATAGTAAGTAAGCTTAATATATACTTTTTTATTCACGTATTCATCTAACATCCAGTTTTCAGTAGAAAAATTATTTACAATTTTTCAAATCCAGCTTTGTGACTTTACTATCTGGATAGGTAACTGACCTCGCCAGATCTCATTTTTCTCATCTGTAAAATAAGAAAGTTGGACTAGATTACCTCTAAGGTCCCTTCCAGTCCTAGTTCCAGTTGACACAATGAACCTATAAATGATGGAAAATAATCCTAGAGAGGAAAATTTATCTGTCCAAGGCATTTTGAGTTGAGGTTAAAAATTCTCCAACCTGCCACTAACTAGGTATAGGAACCATATCACTTAATCTCTCTGAGACCTAGTTTCCTCCATTATAAATCGAAAATGTTGGTGAACGTGGTTACTGAAGTCTAAGAAAATGATCTTGAAGCCTACAAATAGAATTTTAACACTGAAATTATATTCTATGATCTCTAGGTGAAAAGTTTTACAATCATACCTCATAAAGGGAATAAAAGGATGAAGAAAACATGCAAAATCATAATAATGATAATAGCTAACACTTATATAGTACTTAATACCAGGCACTATGCTAGGTACTTTACAAATATCATTTCATTTAATTGTCCCAACAACCCTGGAGGAAGGTACTATTATTACCCCCATTTTACAGATGAGAAAACTGAGGCTTAGAGAAGTTATGTGACATACTTGTTCAAGGTCACAGAGCTAGTAACTGTCTGAGGCTGGATTTTAACTCAGATTTTCCTGACTTCTTGGGCAGCTAGCTGGCACAGTAGATAGAATGCCAGGCCTGGAATCAGGAAGACTCATCTTCCTGAGTTCAAATCTGGCCTCAGATACTTACTAGCTGTGTGACCCTAGGCAAGTCACTTAATCCTGTTTGCTTCAGTTTCCTCATCTGTAAAATGAGCTAAAGAAGGAAATGGCAAACTACTACAGTATCTTTGCCAAGAAAACCTTAAATGGGGTCACGAAGAGTTGGACAGGATTGAACAACAATAACTTCCTAACTCCAGGCCTCAGCACCTTAAATTCATTTAGCTCCTCAAGGAAAACAAAATAAACAAAATTATATGGTAATTGTGTATTTTGATACAGTCTACATGTGTATTCTAATCCATTAAGTTCCCAGTCTTGGAGTTTGAGAGCTGCCCAGGACTGGATTTCCTGTTTTGGCATTTATAGCCCTTTTCTCACTTTACCTACATATCATTGAGTGGAGGGAACAAGATAAGGAGGGAGTGAAATAACAACTCAACACTGTAAGGTAAAACTGATTTTTTGCAACTTCAAGTCTTGGTACAATAATGGTCAAATTTTGTTTTATTGCATCAAGAAAGGAAGAAT
Organism: Phascolarctos cinereus; assembly: GCF_003287225.1. Classification (NCBI taxonomy): domain Eukaryota; kingdom Metazoa; phylum Chordata; class Mammalia; order Diprotodontia; family Phascolarctidae; genus Phascolarctos; species Phascolarctos cinereus. The sequence continues at coordinate 414,617,332 of NW_027555847.1, forward strand.
GATTTTGTTTTTTAGGTCTAGGTAATTCTGCTGATAGCACTTAGGTGGTAACCTATTCAACCAGATTTGTGAGGATAAAGGGAAATATTTAAGGAAGAACTATGAAAAGAAAAGGGTAGTATGTCTGACACTATGTATTTTTTGTACTTAAGTAGCCAGTTTATTTTTAAACTGAGGGGGAAAAGGAGTTCCTGTTTTATATTTGGATTCCCTTATGTGATTTTAATAATAAATCTAATTAATAATAAGTCTACTTATTAAGGTAATACATTTTCAGAAGATTGTATTTTTAAAGTACTGAATATTTTCTTTGATTTCTCTTACTTTGAATTCCTTTAGTTGGATAATTATTTTACTCAGTGTCCTGGAAAAAGGTATATATGTGTTAACAAATACTATATATGTATATAATAAACACATAGATGTAATAAATATACAGATAGAGAGAGGATGACAGAGAGAACAATTTTGGTTTGAGACAGTACTTGTATAATTTTTTTTAATCTGAACTTATGAAACACATCTCCAAAGAGCATTTGCATATACAAAGTAGACTACTAAAGAAGATTGTATATGAAACCATGAATTTCTATTCTTACACATTTTTTTAAAAAAACCTCTTTGTAGACATTACAATTTTGAAAGGATGCACTTGTTTCTTCTTCCTAAACTATTAGAGTATTAGCCCTTTTTCATAGTATAGCCTCTTTCAATTGCTGAAATATATTTACCTTTTGTGGGTTTCTCTTGACTCTTTTTGTTTGCATTGTTCCTATTGAGCTTTGGTCTTTTCATCAGAAACATTTGAAAGTCCTCTATTCCATTGAAAATCAATTTTCTCTCCTAAAGGATTATACTTAGCATTGCCAGGAAGTTATTCTTAGTTGCAAGCCTTTTTCCCTTTGCCTTTTGAAATATTGTGTTACATGATCTTCTTTCTTAGTATTCTTGTGTAATCTTGACTCTGTGTCTTGGGTTCTTGAACTGCTTACTTCTGGCTACTTGTAGTATTTTTTTTCTTTGAAATAGAAGCTCTGGATTTTACCTATGATATTTCCGAGACTTTTCCTTTTGGGGTTTCTTTCAGGAGGTGATCAGTGGATTCTTTCCATTTTTAGCTTTCCTTATAGTTCTAATAGATCTTGGCAGTTTTCATTTTGATTTCTTGAAATATATATAGTCTTCAGACTTTTTTTTTAAAAAAGTATAGTTTTCAGAGATTCCAGTGATTCTTAAGGTATCTCTTATTGACCTGTTTTCTATAATTCATGGTAGAGTGATTAAGAACAGAAATAGGGTCTCATTGACCCTATTTCTAGAGTCTTGGTGAAGAAATAAGGAATAGAGATAGGGCTTGGGTCCATAATTTCATAGGTGTACGGGCTTCTTGGATGAGCACTCACTCAGTGAAAATCATCTTCTGGGCAACTTTTAGTCTAAGAGAATGCTAGAGCAATGGGAGGTCAAATGACTTGTCTAAGTTATACAAACCATTATGTGTTAGTGGTGAGATCTGAACCCAGTTCTTCTGGTGTTGAGGCCACTATCCTATGCTACCTCTCAGACACCATACTCACAATGGTAAATTGCATTTATTTCATGGCAAGTCTCATGGGATTGAGTTTATCAAAGGCAACTGGCATTTCAGCCAGGATTTTCAGAGTATCGCCCCAAACCCTTCATTTCTTTTAATTATTTAGCCATTTAGTTGAATGTACTGTTTAAAAACAGATGTGCTCATTTGACTTTTTTTTCTACTTTTGCAAATAAAAGAAGGAACTTTTAAAAGCCTTCATAAATACTATGAATAAGTGAAAAGGCATTTGTAAAGCACTTATTATGTGCAAAGCACTATGCTAAGATCTAAGGATACAGATAGAAAAGCAAGACATTCTTGTCCCCCGGAGCTGGTGTGCAAACAGGGGAGATAACACATATAGGAGATTTCAGGTGCAAACAAGATAGATGGAAAAGTCCTGTGGTAATTAGGGTGCAGTGCCAAAGCAGATGATAACATAACTTCTTTGATATTATTTCCACTGATAAAAGCATATCCATTTCCTGTATTAAACTATTTGACAATGCCAATAACTTTCACATTAAGAAATTTCTTTTCTGGGCTTTGGTAGCTGTTGCTGCTGATGAGGCAAGGGTTGCAGAAAGTTGTCAGGGTAAATATCCACCAAGGCTAATTACTTGATGATATCTGCTGAGGCAAGGCTGGAAGGTAGGAGGACAGGCTTGCTGTTTGCGGGGCTCTTGGACTAAGGGTACTGGACTTTCTCAGTCTAGGTCTCAGGACACCTTTGCTTCAACCAGGCTAGCCTGCCTACTCTATGGGCTATAGTGATGGTTGCCCCTTCTTCACAAGGATTGATTTCTCTGGGGGAAGGCTGTGAGAGCTGAACAATGCCCCACATTGATCTAGGGGGCATTGCTCAGGGTCCTGGGCTCTCTTTTGCAGAGACCGAGGGGAGGTGTAGTGATTGAGGTGGTGGTTGTTGGTCAGTAGGTTTTGACTTGCCCAGCACATGCTTTACCTCTTGTCTTCTCCTCAGGATACCCTGCAGCTTCAGCTACCTTGGCTTGCTTTCCCTGTGGGTGGAAAACTGAAGCCACGTACTTGGTTGGAGCAGAAATTTTAGTCCATCACTTGGGCAGTTCCAAATTTTACTTTGTATCAGCTATTCCCCCACCCCTATCCTCTTGCTCTAACAAGGCAGATTAGCAACTATTCTGAAGTTTATAATGCATAAGTTCTGTAGGGTATTGACAGAGTAAGTGACTTGTTCAGGGTTATACATACCAACATGTGTTAGAGGCAGCACTTGAACCTGGGGCTTCTTGACCTGATATCTGTTTATCTATCTATTATACCTTGTAGGTATACTTGAGCAAATGTTTAAGAATGAACATTAAGAGTCTCTGGTGAATAAAGGTTAGCCATCTACAGCAAGCTAAGAATGATTTTTCACAGTAAAGTGTTATTGTATTTAAAAATGTAAAAACCATTAGGAGAGGCAGGCAAGATTTGACCCACAGGCTTTAATTTATTAACCCTTTACCTAGAGGAAAGCAGGAACAGTACAAGGAACAAGCATGTATACAAAATAAATGGCGCTACAGGCTAAGGTGATACTGTCAAGATATCATGTAAAACTCAAGTGATTTTTATAAAAGATGAGTATTAGCTTTACTTTCATTAGGGTGAGTAATAAAAGCTGTTTTCTGTTTGGCTAGTGATACCAGTGATTACTAGAGCATAGAGTTTTCCAGGGAAAGCAGAACTCCTAGCTTGCAAGTGACAAGGATGTCCATTTTCCTCTGATATTATGAACCACTTGTATTTGGAGGCAAATGTTTACACTTCCCTGTTATATTTCATTTTGCATGACTCAAGTACTAATGTATATAGAATTGTGGAAGAAAAATAATTTCTATGTGATTTTTTTTTGTTCCTTTTTGGACCAGTCGTGACTTCATTGGTGTAGAGAACTTCCAGAATAGTAATTTCTTCACTCCTGCAGATTAGCATCTTTAGTTACGGTGTTACCATGTTTCTGGGCCACGGAGAGGTGAAGGGATCAATCACTAGCCCAGAATCACAGGGCTCAGATATGTCAGAGACAAAACTTGAACCCAGGTCTTTCTTATTCCCTAGTCTGCTACTCTGTAGCCACTCAATATGATTTTTACTTAAAGGAAAAGATATTAAATAACAAGAACAGAATGAAAGCCATATGTGATATTGAATGAATTTTGTTCAGTCATTTTTCAGTCCCCTTTTGGGATTTTCTTGGCAAAGATACTGGAGTGATTTGACATTTGCTTCTTCAGCTCATTTTACAGATGAGGAAATGAGGCAAAGGGGTTAAGTGACTTGCCCAAGGTCACAGAGCTAGTAAATGTCTGAGGCTGGATTTGACTCCAGGTCTGGCACTCCAATGACTGTGCCACCTAGCTGATCCTATTTGATCTAATTTGAGATCCTAGTTTGATCTCATTTGATTTATAAGGATCAAATGAGATCATTATAAAACTCAGCACAGTGCCTGGTACATAATAAGCATGATAGAAGTGTTAGCTATTATCATTATTATAAACCTTGCAACAACACTGGGAAGAAGGTGCTATTACACCCATTTTACAGTTGAAGAAATTGAAGTAAACATTGGTTTGACTTGCCCAGGGTCAAGTTGTTAGGAAGTGTCTGAGGTAGAATTTGAACTCAGGTCTATCCTATCTCCTGTATGACTATCCCGGTCTATCCAGAAGTCTGTCCATTGTGTTACCATTTGCTTCCTTGTTAGTATTGTGCTGGTTGCTGCTTGCTGCTCATCCCTGTTATTAATATTATATATAAAATTATAAATAAATATAATAATATAAATTAATTATATGATTATGAATGTGATTATTTATAAATAAATCTGTAATATATAAAATACATAAATATTATACACACATATCTCCTGGGGTATAAATAATGTGGTGTCACTGGGTCTAAGGGTATGAACAGTTTAGTAGGTATAGTTCCAATTAGAGTGAAATGTATTCTTAAAACAGAGAGGACAAGAAGAAGAAAGAGCTTTTATTGTAAAAGTCACACCATGCTGAGAGGGCATAATGGAAAGAACAGTAAATTAGGAATTAATGTACCTTCCCCCTAAATTACCCTCTCTCTTTTTCTATGTATTTCTGTGTATCCAGATTGCCAACTCTTTGATAATAGGAACTTTTGCTTTTGTCTTTGTGTCTTTTCTCTGTAACCTACTAGCTGTGTGACCCTGGGCTAGTCTCTTAACTTTGCAGTGTTCTAGGTAACTCTAAGACTTGAATTTCAGAGAAGGATCCAACCTGAATGGTGAAAGCACAGGTTTTATCCCTCTCCCTCCCCCTCTTCCTATCCTTCTCCCTATCTTTAACCCTAGCTCTATCTCTCTCCCTAAACCCAGATTCAAATCAGTGCCTGGGATATATTAGTTGCTTAATAAGTGTTTGTTAATGATTGATTTGGAGACTTGGGTTGGATCCTCAGCTCTTTCGTTTATTACCTCCAGAATTGTAGACAAGTCATTTAACCATTATGTCCCTCTTTGGTCATCGATAAAATTGGCATAATAATACTTCCTTACTTATTTCACAGGGCTAATTTTTTAAAGTGCTCCCTGGGGCAGCTAGGTGATGCAGCAGATAGAGCTCCAGCCTTGGGGTCAGGAGGACCTGAGTTCAAATCCAGCATCAGACACTTGATGCTTACTAGCTGTATGACTTTGGGCAAGTCACTTAACCCCAATTGCCTCACCCCCCCCAAAATAAAGCAAAAAAAAAAGTGCTGCCTTAACTGAAAGTGCTAGAAAAAATGTATTTATCGTTAACTTTGTAAGGCACTAAGAAATGAGACATAGGCTGCTTTTAAATCCATTTGGAATTGATCTTATGAAAAATGGAAGGAAATTTCATGTCATGTAGAGAGAACTCAATTTATCAGGCTATTTTAATTTAAATCTGTACCTTGAGGCACTTGAAGAGTTTGATTATGGAAAACAGCTACATTCTTGACCTCCAAAAGGTACCTGGCCCACGTATCCAGTGAAGCATATTCCTCCTCCAACCACAGCAATAGATAAATGCCCTGTAACTTGTATCATAGCATAACAGATGAATACATACAGACCCTGATGAAATGGGTTAAATTAACTGACCCTAACTGTGTTCATAGGAAGGTTAACAAGGAAGCATTATCTAGGAAACCCAGCAAGTCAAAGAAGTCTGAGAAACTTCCCGCTCTTGATGCTTATGGTAAAGGTTAGGGAGACTTTATGTAGATAGATGAAATGAATTCTCATTTTACTGTTTGCCCAATCACAGGAGCGTAGATTTAGAGCTGAAAGGGACCTCAGAGGCCAATTAGTCCCAAACCCCTTATTTCACAAATAAGGCAACGGAGGCCCAGTAAGGTTGAGTCACATGCCCAGCATCACACACAGGTAGGAAGTGTCAGAAGCAGGATTTGAATTCTTGTCCTCTAGCTCCAAAGTCAATATTCTTGTCACTCTAACACACTAGGATGCAGGTTAGGCTTACCTATTTGTGATAAAAACTTAATTGTATTTACCTTGATTTTACCTTAATGTGATAATAAATGCAATCTTCCTTCCTTTGTGGTTAACTTCAATGAATCAGGTAGTGTTTATATTAAGAGTAGCGCCCAATGATTGGGCTGTAACCAATGGGAAATAGAAGACAAATAATATGTACAACCTCAGTTCTGAAGGAATTTATACATTAATTGAGAAGAAGGATTTTATACATTAATTGAGAAAGTAATAAGATTTAAGCTCAAGAAACAGAATACAATATGTATCCTTACCATGTTAGCATGCACAGATAATAAATATGGTCTCATCAGACATGTTTATGTAGTATGTATACTTAGACCTAAATGGCATAATTCATTTACATAACATTAGAATTTAGGATTACATTTCCCAGCTTTATTTCTCATGACATTTAATTAATATGCCATGATATGAGAGGATAATTTGCTATTTCTTAAAAGATTTTTGTTTGTGGCTTTCATTCTGGTATATGAAATTATAATAAGGTATTTCTGCCACTGACATTATTTTCATATCCTATTTAAATGATAAAATTGAGAGAATAGATGTCACTGATAAAATGAATATGCATTTATTGAGTTTGGAGGGCAGAGATAGAACATTATTTAACATTTCTTTTCCTAGACCTAGAACAGCATATTACACATAGGTGACTGATTGTGGAATGCACACAGTAATTCTACATCAGTATCAACTGAACTCTAAAAGAGACAAAGATGGATCTCTGGATTTGAGATCAGGAAAACTAGCCATTGTTTAGCTCCATATTTTCTCTCTCTTTTTTTTTTTTTATTAGAGAAGAGCTTTTACAACTTTTAAAATGGGCCATTACCTGTTACTTGTTTTATAATTTTTGAAGGCTGATGTTGGTCTCAGATGTGATATTATGTGATAGGAATGGTGATAAATAACTTTATCTTGCTAGATATGGCAATTATTAGACTTTATTTCTAATTGGTGCTGGTTTTTTGTGTTCTCTCCTCACCCCACTCTCAGCCCCCAAGTAGAAGATTGCAAGTAATTTTTGAAGTAGACAAAAAGATATTCTACAGCCATTAACATATGGCCCTGCTTTTGAGACAAGCATGTCTGGCATTTTAGGGTGGATAACCATCATCAGAAGACAAATGGCTTGGGAATGTTTGAAAGAAAATATAAAACACAACACTGATTAATTACCATTTGGCTTTGAATCTAAGTTTTCATAAAGTCCTTTTGATTGTATGCTGCTGAGGATTTAACCAGATATGTGTACACCTATTTTATACATATGTGAGGATTTAACTACACATGTACATATGTATAAATACATTGATATACATATGCATATGTTATTCGTCTTCCCATTTGACTTACCATAGCAATATACTCTAAATACAATTGCATCATTTTTATTAAACCTATAAAAATGGAATATGTGTGTGTGTGTGTGTATATATACATAATAATTATATTCTAGTGTAAAATTTTCCTGGATTTAAAAAAATTTTTTTTTCAGTAAACTTAAGAGGTTGTCAGATTTCTAAATTCTGGGAATGTAAGTTGACTGATATGCCAAATTATAATTACTAATACCAAATTTAATTGACTTAGGTTATGAAAAGCTAAAATTGAAACATCATGTAATTGGATATTTATGCTTATAAAATCAAATAAAGTGAGAATAAATGGCACTAAAGGAAACTGAAATGCGTTTACCAAAATAATCTCATAATTCCATTGTAAAATGTATATATTTAAAATTAAAATAGACTTCAAGTTAAAAATAAAAAGATACTTGTAATTGAAAGAAGTTGACTTTTTTCTTTAACAAATTTCTCTCATATTACTTTGTTTTTGAACTTGAGGGATCTCTTTTTTGGGCTTTTCTTCTGTTAAAAGGAGGAATAATAAATCAAGAGTGGGAAACTCTAGCATCCAGCTCTTAGCTTTTAGTCATTGTATTTTTTAGGGAATATTGTTTTGACAATGTGATGCAGTCCAAATTCTCATCCATCCAGTGGTGGGCTAGTGTGTCAATATCATTCAGCATGTTTCCCTTTCAGTAACAGCCAGAACCAGGTATTTCTTTCTGCTTTATAGTTTCTCATCTGCTCAAAGAGCAGGTTGGAAAATAGAGTAGTTGAAGACCTGTGAAGACATGTTGTCATAAGAATTTTAAAATTAACTAAATTTGAAGACCATAGCCCAAAAAATAAGTTTACCAAAGCAGTTTTCTTACTACTAATGCTCACCTTAGAACCTAGTAAACCTTATCACCTATCTCTTTCCCTCAGTATCTTTCTCTCCGTCTGTGTATGACTTTCCTTTTTCTCTGTTTTTTTTTCTTTCACTCCTCCAAATGTATTGAATGCATGTATATCTGCTACTTACCTCTTTTCATCATTCTCTCCTCTTCTTACATTCTCTATCCTTTTTCCTTTCTTTTTTCCATTTTCTCTTTTCCACCTTTTTGATCTTCCACTAAATAGTCATGTGACTGATTATGTGGCATGGAAGTTTTTTATTTTAGTGTTTTTCTGCTTGGTGAATAATGTTTTGTTACTTGTTTGATTTTTTTATTGATGCCTTTTGTTTTATATCATATTTATTTCCAAATATATCCCTCTTCTCCCTATTCATTGTTTAGTGTTTTTAGTTCAAAAACAAGTGTATTGGGCATTTGAACATCTCTCTGAAAGAAAAATCTAATATCTAGCTATGGAAAAGAAACCAGGTGAAGTTGCTCTTGATTCTTATGTGATCATTCCACCCCCATCCTCTCCTATCCCTCCTTGTTGTTCAGTCGTGTCCTTACTCTTTGTGATCCTATTTGGGGTTTTCCTGGTAAAGATACTGAAATGTTTGGCCATTTCCTTCTCCAGACCAGTCTACAGAAGGAGAACTGAGGCAAACAGGGTTGAGTGACTTGCCCGGGGTGACACAGCTTTTGAATGGCTGAGGCTAGATTTGAACTCAGGTCTTCCTGACTCTAGGCCAGGCACTCCATCCACTGTGCCACTTATGTGTTCCCTCCTCCTCCCCTATAAAAATGCTTCCCACCCACTCCTGAAGTGTCTTCTTCACCATGTCAAGGCAAAGTTATGAAACAGGTGAAGTTTTACTTGGGTGCTTTATTTCCTATTTAAATGCACTAGTATTTCACATTGGTACTGTCTACCTCCCTTATCACTGCTCATAACCCTCAGCTGATTGTTTCCTTGAAGCCCAGGATCCCTTTCTCAGGTTCCCAAGCTAGAGAATGCCCATTGCTCAAATTCAGTATGTCACTATCTTGAACTCAATATATCCAAAACTGAACCAGTCATGAAATATTAATTCTAAAGCTTTAACAGGCAATGTTACACATAGCATTCTTATGAAAGAATACCTTGTGTAGCTATAGAAAAATTGGTTATGGTTTAAAATACAGACACTATAAGCAAAATGAATTGCTCTTCCTAATGTCATTTATTAATCTAGTTGCTTTTCTTGTCTAATTCATTTCAACATTTCTGCAGTGTAAAACCTTGGATTTTCAGAAATTGGCTAAATCTAAAGCAGTACCAGAGAATGCTGACTCATGATTGTTATAAAGCTGCTCTGGTTAGTAGTGATTAACATGTTCTGTAAAACAGGGAACTGAATGGCAAAGAAATATTAACTTTTCTCCTCTAGGTCAAATTGGCGAATCTTTTTGATAGGAATATTAAGGTATCACTGTGGGCATATACACGTTTTTTCAAAGTAGCACTACTAAGGTTATAGCTCCAGAGTCTTTGCAGTGTTCTTAACAAATGTTGCCATTTGACTTTTATAACAGTAGTTGAGCTCTGATGAGTCATAATTGCTACTTCATTCTTTCAGTACAGAGGCTAGATGCATTGTATTTCACAATATGGCACTTTCTTTGGGCCACTTAGGCTTTCTGTTAAGGTACTATTATAGTTCTCATTTTGCAGATGAGGAAACTGAAGCAGATAAGTGACTTGCTCAGGGTCACAGAGCTAGTGTTTGAGGTAGGGTTTGAATTCAGGTCTTCCTGATTCTATACACTATGCCACCTAGCTGCCCTAAAGAAATCATATAGGGATTAATTAATGTGGTCATAGCATTATTTGATCCTTAAATGAAATGTAAGCTTTTCCAACACAAAACATTTCAGTATTATTGCAGTAGATAAAATAATGTTTATCATGATAGGTAGGCGGGGAGGCTAGGCAGCTAGGTGGTAGAGTGGATAGAGTGTCAGGCCTGGAGTCAGGAAGACTCATCTTCTCAGACACTTACTAGTTGTGTTACCTTGGGCAAGTCACTTAGCACTATTTGTCTCAGTTTCCTCATGTGTAAAATGAGCTGGAGAAGGCAACAGCAAACCACTCCAGTATCTTTGCCAAGAAAACCCCAAATGGGGTCATGAAGAGTTGGCCATGACTAAAACAAGTGAATGACAATAGCAAAGGTTAGCAGGCTGGGTTCAACAGTTTCTAGGATACCTTCTAAATCTAATGATGTGTAAACTCTTATTATCTGCACTGACAACATATATGTGTGTGTGTATAAAAATCACAAAAGAATAGAAATAGAATGATGATTTTCTCTTATAAGTAGTTGCTATATGTTTTAAAGTATTCAGGCTTATATATTTAAATTAAATATTTTAAAGTATACAGGCTTATATATTTTCTTCTCATTTTGGAAAAGCATTAAAATAATAATTGTAACAACTAATTTATACCAATTAGAATAAGTCCAGTGGCCCATATTCAGAAATAAATTAGAACCATAGAATCATAAATTTGAAAATGGAAGATGTTACAGACCATCTAATCTAACTTCCCCATTTTACAGATGAGAAACAGGCCCAGAGAATTTAAATGAGTTGTCCAGGGTCACACAAGGAACTGGAATCAGAGCTGGTACTTTGCCCACTGGATCAGGCTGCCTTCCATTGAAAGCAGAATTTGATTATCTCTGAATGAAATTAGGCTGCATGTCAGCCCCAGTTTTAACTAGTAGTAGATTCTGCTTTATGAGTCCAAAGATCTGAGCACTTATTGTCATCAGATACTTTCAGCCTGCCATTGACAGCTATTCATCTTAAAAGGGTTCCACATACTTTTTAATAGTACACGAAATAGAAATCTTTTAGAAAAGGAAAACTTTTTTCTTCTTTTTTTTTTCCCTTGAAGCTAAAATATAAAAATCATCTATGTAGTCTGCCTTGTTTGCATACCCATTTCAACTCAGCAGCATGTGTTTGTGGGATGTATTCAAAGGCAAATTTTTCAGAGTTTTTGTTTAATTGGAATGAACATTTTGCCAGGTCTTTGATGAAGCTGTAGAGTCTTGGTGGAATATAAGCTTGCATGCTTATAGGTTCAAATGAGTTTTTGCTAGCAAACCATTAATAATTCATTGCTGGAGGGAACCAGGATACAGTTGATAAGAAATTAAATTCTTTCTAGGTAGCTGAGATCCAAATACTATATAATTTTGGGCATTTTGTTTTTTAAATGAGGCAGTTTAAAAAAAGAGCTCTTCTAGAGCATCTAAGTCTCTAAAGTGGTAGGGATTGATGAGCTTTCTTTAAGCTTCCTACCAATGTTGGTTTTTCATTTTGTATAAAAGAATAGAAGCTAGTATTTTTGAGCTCATTTATCATGTTAACAAGATTTTAGAAGTTTTTCTTAAGGTCAAATCCCATGGTGAGTTGTTATTAATAAAATGCTTTCTCAGGTGAAATGAGTGAGTAACTTGGGTATCATTCCTTTTCTGATGTAATAAAGCCTGTTTTTGGTGTTCAGTAAGAGATAATTCAGAAAATAGGAAAGTTTTTAATTCCTAGAAGAGCTTAAGTTATTTAGGCAGAAAATGATTTTACTATTTTTTTCACTTGGCTTATGATAATTCAGGTAGTAGATTAAAGGAGACATAGGCTCTGTCTCCTCCCAATCTTCTCATTTTTTCTTTTGTGTTTGTGTACAAATAGAATAAGCTTTAAAATATGTTGTCCTAGTGGAAGGAAAAAATCTTAAATTTGCTTTCTTGACAGTTCTTGATCAGCATGAAAACAATTGAAAGCTGACATTTTTTTGGGGGGGGGGGGTGAGGCAACTGGGATTAAGTGACTTGCCCAGGATCACACAGCTAGTGAGTGTTATGTGACTGAGGTAGGATTTGAACTCAGGTCCCCCTGACTCCAAGGCTGGTGCTCTAGCAACTGCACCACCTAGCTGTTGCCAAAGATGATTCCGAACTTTACTTTTGCATTGTATGATACAAAATATCTCATCTCTCTAAGCCAGCGTGTGAGTGATGTTTTTCACTAACTTCAGCTTTTTCCCTTAAAAAAAAATATTTTTATTGATTATCTTTTCTATTTAAATTCATTTCCCCTGTTATTCCTCCCCTTTTCCCTTCCCAGAGAACCATCCCCATTAATAATGTTTTTAAACAAAAAGAGGAAGGAGAGAAAAATATCAGCAAAACATAGAAATAGATTGAAACAGTATGACATTATATGAAGATGTTATGAAGTGTCCTACCTGTGCACTTCCCCTCCCTCTCAAAGAAGTATGGAAAGGTATCTTCTCATGTCTCTTCTTTGAGGTCAAGCTTGTTCTTAATTATTTTGTAATATTCATTTTTGATTGTTGTAGTTGTGCATATTATTTTCTCAGCTCTGCTTTCTTCATTTTGCATTAGTGTATGAGTCTTTCCCTTATATTAATCACATTCAATATTTCTTCCAGCACATTAATATTCCATTATGGTTATGTACTTATATACATTATAGCCATTTGTTTAACCCTTCCCCAGTCACTGGGGATCCATTTTGTTTCCAGTCCTTTGCTACCTCAAAAAAAGTGCTACTTTTAGTATATATGGAACCTTTCTTTTTACCAGTGACCTCTTTGGGGTATAGATGCCTAGCTGTGTAATCCCTGGGTTGAAGTGTATGGACATTTAACAACTTTCTTTGCATAATTTCTATTTAGTTTCTAGAATGGTTGTACAAATTCACAATTCCATCAATACCATATTAGTATGCCACAACTCCTTCAACACTGACTCCTCCCTTTTTTCCATCTTTGCCAGTTTGTCAGTTGTTTTGATTTGTGTTTCTCCTATTACTAGTGATCTGAAGCATCCTTTCATATGGTTATTAGTAATTTGTACTTCTTTTGAGAACTGTTTATTCATATGCTTTTTATCACATGCCTTCTGTCTTATACATTAATATTATTTATCTACATATCTTAGATATCAAGCACTTTTCAGAGATATTTTATATGAAGTTTTTTTCTTCTCAATTGGCCATTTTCTTTCTTATCCTAGAAATACTCAATTTGTTGGTGTAAAAAATTTTGTTTATGTAATCAAAATTATTAATTTTATTTTTGTAATTGTTTCTTCTCAAAACCAAAGTTTTCTCATGCTTAGATTACATATTCCTTTAAATGCTAGCATGAAACATTGATGTAGACACATACGTGCAATTTAGCATTAGAAGGGACTTCATAGATCGCCTCGTCTAACCCCCTTATTTTACAGATAGGAAGCTGGGCTCTGGTGAGGCTTGCCTAAATCCCTCATGATACTGCACTCTTCTTTCTGTACCTAACCTTTTTTAAAAAATGTAGTTGGGAATTTATCTTGTTCTTTCCTTTTGTACAAGATGCAAGTGTTTAAGTACAAATGTTACAAGATATAATGTTTAAATAGGGAGATGATTATCTTTTTTTTAAAGCAATAATATGATTGGTACTGCTTTTCTTATTTGGCAGTAGAAATTGGATTTTGATGGAAATGGGAATCCTTTTAGTTTAGTAAGAGGTATGGATATGCATCTGCCTGTGGATTGCAGTTGTTAGATGGAGTCAGCAGTTGCAGCCCTGATGCATTTGGGGAGTGGATGGGCAGACAGTTGAGAATGAAAGAGAATTCCCTACATAGTCACTGCGCTTTCAGTATGATGTAGTCCTACTCTGCTTTATTTTGGCTGGTGGCCAGTATGTTGTTTATAATGCCTTGGCTGTCTGAATGTAGCAATCTCATGTATACTTAAATAGATCCATTGATTAATAAATAATTAGTTGGCCAATAATATAGGTCAGGATTTGATAGTCAAGTGTTGAAGAAGGAAGTGAAGCATCTAGTCACACAATGAGCCTAAGCCTGTTTGCATAGTCTTTATCTAGCAATTGGTGCTTCATGAAGTGGAATTCATGGCCTGAGAATATTTCTTTTCCTTGCCACAGTATTAGACTTGCTTTCATTCACTGGATATGTTTGCTGGAAATAGTTTTACAGAGAATAGTGGATACATTCCTCTGTTTTTAGTTCCTGCCTGAATTAAATCCATGTGTAGTGGCTGTGATAGTCACCATTTAACACATTTTACCCATTTGGTGGTATGGATTCCAACTGGGATCAAATTTTCACATGAAGTCACAAAAACAAAAAAAAATGAAACTCTATCTAGCTTCCTAAATTGGTGACTTTGTATAATACATTTTATTGGGGACAAAATTTGGCATATATATATATATATATATATGTATGTATGTACACATACACATCTTTGTATATGAAGGGAGTTCATTTGTGTTGAACAAAACTTAGTGGTAAAAGGCAGAAAAGATGTTTATATATTTTCCTTGATAGTGATCAGAATTTGTTCCTTAATTTGTTCGTCACTTTAAAATGTTTACAATCTAAAAGATACTGTTACGTTCCAATTGCATGCTTGGTTGTTATGTGAAACTTGAAGCCAAATATGTGGTATCCAATGTTGCTGAATCTCTCATTCAAGTCATTCAAAGAGCAGTGACTGTACTGTTTAATCATTATGGTTTGGCATTACTTTCATACCTTAATTCTTCCTGGGCTGAGTTCTCTCATCACATACTTAAGGACAAACCAGAGGGCATAATGAGAATGTGGCTATTGTAACCAATTTGTCTTATCCTATCCTGGAATCTTATCCATTCATCAATTTTTTTTTGTTTTTTACAGTTTTCATTTTGGGTAGTTTTCATTTTCTTGTCTCCAGTTTATTTCTGTTTCTCTGTAAGTTATCACACTTTTTGGTCCTGCTTTCTTTTATATCAAAAAGCCAATTTAGGTTTTTTGAGAGATAGAATCTTCCATTATCAAATTTTATTGGTTAATTCATGTTTATAAGTGGCTTCAGAAAGCCAATTAATATTTTCCTGTATTAAAATAAGAAAACCATAACGTAATTGTATTTGAATAATATTTCTTTTTCTATCTTGAAATAGACAAAATTAAAGCCTAACTACTGTTTACTGTAATAAATTTAATTCCCAGGGCTTACCTGTTTTTAAAGTATAAAAATGTCACAATAAAAACCTTTGAATTTTCAGAGGTTTTTTTGGTGATCTTTAGTTATCAAGAAGTCATTATTTTCAGTTTTTTTCTTCAATGCCATTAAGAATGTGCATCTATTGATTATTTTCCCTAGAAATTTATCACTTTTATTTTTAATTGTGTACACAAAATGAGTTTGCTTTATTTTGAGGAAAAGATGTTATTTTTGATCTAGTATAATCATAGACGTTCTTTCTTAACTAGTCCCTTGCACTTTTTTGTGTTGGGAGTTAGCATGAAGAGCTATTTAAAAAATAGAAAGTAGAAAGAAGTTTCCTAGTTAATGAAAGGGTCTATTTGTTTCTGGAGTTACTTTACAAAAGGTTTTTTAAAAAAAATATATTCATTACTCTTTCTTATTTCAGGATAAAGCATGTTTTAAATAAAATATTCAGATTTAATGTACAACACTCCATCTCTTCATTCTGAATATTTTCACTGGTTGTCCCCCATGCCTGAAAACTTCTCCCTCCTCACCTCTACTGCCTGGCTTCTTTAGCTTCCTTCAAGTCTCCGCTAAAGCCCTTCCTTCTACAAGAAGCCTTTCTCAGTCCTCAGTCTCAGTGCCTTCCCTCTGAGACTATCATGAATTTACTTTGTATATCTTTTGTTTGTAATAGTTGTTTGCATGTTGTCTTCTTCCATTAGTAAGGTCACTGCTTGAGAGCATGGACTGGGTTTTTGCTTTTCTTTGTTTTCCTGGTGCTTATCACTGACCTTGGTGCTAGTAGGCTGCTTAAAAAATTCTAGTTGACTGACTGACTTGAGTTAGGCAGGTCTATATATCAACTCTGCAATATTGGCGAGGCCTTGTCCTGGCAGTAGAACACGGAATCAGAATCTTGGTTCTAACACAGATGCTTTTTAGAAAGAAATGCTTGGTAGGTCATTCTTCCTCTATAAGGCAGCCTTATTAAGAACAGCTGATGGGGTTGTTGTTTTTTTTAAAGCAGTAATTTGTTTTTGTTTTACCAAGTACTAGGTTTTGAAGTCTCGGTTTCATTTAAACAACAACAAACAACTGACCGCCACTAAAAACCTTAAATCACTGAAGAGTGATGATATGGTAGAAACAAATCGAATCGATTCATAACTCTCCAGAGTTCTCTACCTTTTGGGGTGGGGGTGGGGTCAGGGTGGAGAGAAAGATTCACCACGGAGGTCGTGGTGGTTATACACGATTATTATCAGAGTGCTTCATGGTGAAAAAATATTTTAATAATATGTAATGGAATAGCTGAAAATATTGAATAATTTAATATTTTAGAAATTATATATAGAAAGGGAGAGAATAACATTAATTTATGATTGTAATTCATTACAGATTTCTATGGTAGCAATTTGTTTTGATGAATTTTTTTTTAAATAAAAGACTGGGTCTACATCCTCCGAACTATTTCTGAAATTGGCTTCCTTTAAAATTCTAATCTAGGTGGGATTCTGGATTGGTGGATTCTAGATTTAGGTTAAATACTTCTTTACACATATTATTATCCAGTATTTTACAACTAAATAAATTAAATTAAATAATAAATTAAATTAATAAATTAAACTATTAATAAATTAAATTAAATACATTTAATTAAATAAATTAAAATTCACTTTATTAAAATATTTGAATATTTAACTTAAAATATCAAGTTCTAGTTAAAATATTTAAATTCCAAAATGTTAATGAGTCTATTACTTTTGAACACATGAGTAAACACACACTTGATTTGCTACTATGCCACACCATCTCCAACTTGTTCTCTTATAAATATTCTTTTATTGGTATCACTGTTAATTTTCAGATACTGCAGAGGGATTGATTCCAATAGGTGTATCTAGTAATCATTACATCATGTTACCACCTATTTTAAGTACAGCTAGGTAAGCATGAAACATTCAAGGTGTATGTTGATGAGGTTGTAAAGATATTTTTACTAAGAAACTAGTGAAAATCTCTGAAGGATGTGGATTTCTAAAAATATAAATCGAGCAGTAGCTTTTTCTGGAGTTATGGAGAGTTATTGTCCTATTTTGAACTAATTAATTAAAAACTTAGAAATTGTACAGAAAATTTTTTAAAAAGCAGGAAACTGTGGTTGTTGTTGTTTTCCAGAAGAGAAAGGTAAACACAGTTATAACTGTGTAACACAATATCTGCTTTTTAATATTGAACTGAGTGGTCAGTTCTGTCCAATTTTTGTTTATTTTTTTTTCTAAAGCCTAAAATGATTAAAATAAGAAAAATACATCCAAAAAAATTTTTTAAATCCAAAATATACAACTTTGATGTGCAAATACTATAATCTCAGATCTGAATATCTTTGATGTCGGTGCTCCCCATAGTGGTCCAGTTCATGATCTATCCAGCTCTCTTACCCTGTAAGAGTTTGTCCATTCCCGTTAGTCCTTCACAGAGTGTCCACCTAGTGTGGTAGGGACCTTTCTGACGTTGTGTGATCACCAATTGAGTCTGAAGATTGTGAAACCACAAAATCAATCTGAAAAATAAGCTTTAAAATCCATAATGTATCACTGTTTAAATGAAGCTTGCATAGAAACATTGTGCTGTCGTGGAAATAACTTGTTAGAATCAATCAGAATACTTTAATTTTAGACCCAGTTTTGCCTCCCAATTGGTTAGAGGACCTTGTGTAAATTACTTCATCTGAGTGGGCCTCAGTTTCTCCATACAAAAAATAAGGCAAGGTGTTCTCTAGATGGTGTCTATAATTGGTCTTTCTTGGGCCTGAAATTTTTCATTTTCTTTAAGTTGTGAAGTTTAGAAAATAGATAAGGGCAGATAAGGGCACTTTTTTTTATAGTAAATAGATGATTAAAACATAATTGAAATAATGTTTAAAATAAAATCCATCCTAGTATTTGATCTGAGTTATTATCCTGAGTCTTTATTTCCACCCTTCCTTGCACACAATAGTACATTTAGATCCCACTCCTTCTCACTTGAGATGTCCTCCCCCATCTCTTTCCCCTCGATGTCTTTGCTAGGGAACAGTTGCATTTGAGCATTACAGAGGATTAAGAGTAATCGTTGTCAAAGCCTATTGGATAGGAAGTCCAAGCAGAGCAACTGTTAACCAGCCTGATATTTTGGCAAGCTGTGCAAACTGTAGGACATGTCTATAGAGTGTAGTGTAACACTAAGAACAAGAGAAAGCTTTGGTTATCTTGATTTGGTCACTTCTTTGTGTTGAAGTCCAGACAAAAAAAAATAAAGATTTTCATTTGGAAGAGATTTTATTTCTCTTAAGGGAAACCTATTCTGACCCTATATCTGATGAAATTTGTGAAAATGGTTAGAATCTGAGAGGGCAAGCCTTTGATATTTTTTCTAGTTTCTTAAATGTTATTTTTATAATAATAAATGGATTTTTCTTCTCCATTGATGCTAGCAAAAAAAAAAGTCTTTTGAAAATAAAATTGCATAAGTTTGAAGTCTATTTTTTCCCTTCAATCAGACAATATAACAATGTTACTTAGGTTTCATGATGGAAGTTTATAAGAGTAACAGTGAAAAAAATGAGCCGAGATGTGTGTGGATATAGGTAGAGGGTGAAGAGGTCTAGGGGTTTTGGGGTGCTGGGACCCCAAGATCGCAGTACTGGGCCCTGCTGAATGAATTCAACTCAAATCTTCTTCAGCCAGAGGAAAAGTTTATTAGTGATAAATCACATTGACCAGGTGACGCCCGTAGAGACGAGCGGGCATGAGAGGTTCTCAGCCTTGTGGACCTGAGATTCTCAGCATCTGAATGAGGGCCAAGGTGGATCTTAAATACTAAAGTAACTTTGGGTGGCCAGAGAAGGGGGTTGGGGAAAGGGTCTAGGTAAGAATTCTAATTGGGGAGGTCAGACAGATTGAATAGACAATGGGAATAGATAATGGAGGGAACAGGAAGGCAGAAGTTTGAAAGGCATCTGCACAAAATCAAGGTGGGGCTAGGACTTTCAAAAGGAGATAAAGGAAGTCGATAAGGAACAGTTTGAGACCAGAGAAGGCCTTTCTGGGACCTATAGACAAAAGGGAGCCTAAGGCTTTCAAAGGGAGATGAGGGTCTGGGGCCTGTGAGTCAGATTCACTTTGGGGCAAAGGGCGAAGATCTTGGCTTGGGCCCCGCCCCTATCAGAGGGTACCAAGTTTTATTCTGTTCAAAGAATGAAAATTTTACCTTAGTTTTTTTATTTATTACTGTTTATTACTGTATTAGAAATTACTACTCCCCTATATCCTTTAAGGCTTTTTTGTGTGCAAAGGTGATAAATGAAAACAACTTAAGTTTATAATTCAAAAGGAAATTATTCCAACGCCTTCATTCCATGTTTCATTTTCTTTTATGTTCTAGTTTACGGTTGTTGCATATGTTTCAACCTCATAAATATGCCTTTTACAATAATTGAGAGTGAAGCAAGATCAGTTTTATGTGATTCTTTTTTTTTTTTTTGCAATTTAGTTCCTCAAGGGTAATTTTCAAAATTGACACTTTTATTCCTGAACCCTAATTTGTGGGCTTGATCATAACAGTAATCATCAAATACATAAATTAGTGCTGGAGTCCCCAGTTTTGCCACTTGCAGGCATGTCTATGAATATCTAAGTATCTTGTACTTTTCTTGTCACTGTGTTGGCTATCCCCACCCCCACTTTGATTTTGGTTTGTTGTATCTTACTATTTTTGTTGTACAAAAAATGAAATAAGTTTTGCTCCAATGTTTATTTTAAAAAATACTAATAAGATGATAGATCACAACTTGTCTTAAATGTAACAGGCAATGATTATATATACCTACCATAGACACAGTGGGTTTCATTGTGTTGAGGATAAGAGTGACAAGAAATGTATTGTTTAAGTATAAGGGTTATATGCTGTTTGAAGAAGAATGAAGGAACAAGTGATTTTATACAAAAATTTCAAAATTGCTTGCTTTTTACTTTATTTTCCAGAGTATCTTCAAATGAACTAGTCAAGCAATTAGGGTGTAAGAAACATTATTCTTATTATCCTTTTCAAGAAAGTTTTAGGGTGGTCATAAATTCTAACCTGTTATTAGAATAAGCAACTTGTGATGATTATTCTTCTATTGTAGGACCTTTTTTTAAAAAAAAAAAAGAATAGCATTTTTTGTAGCAATTTTATAAGCTATGAGGGAAACAAGCTGAGGCTTGACCCAAAGACAAGTAGAATCTTCCCTCAGCTGAAGTTTAAGAATAAACTAACAATGTGCCTGTTTTGCAGCTGTCATCACTTCCTATTTAATCAAAACTTTATTTCTGTCATAAGCTGAGTTAGTTACACAGTGGTATGGATGTGGGAGCATTTTTATTGAGCTTTATGACCAAGAAATGAAATGGGTAAAGAAAAATGAATCTCATTCAAAAAGAATATACGTGCACAGTCACAATACTGCCTCTGGACACAAGTGCTTCTAGTAACAATGTGACTGGCTTTCCCTATAACTTTAAAGCTATTTCTTTGAAGTGATAACAGGTGTGTATTATTGGCATTCATATTTTAATAACAATTTAATCTGGTTCAAATATGTAAAATATAGGAGAAAATGAATATACTTATGGGTTTACCAGTCAGGAATATTTGAAAATGACACTTTTCTATCTTTTTTTTTTGAAGTTTCAGAATCTAATAACAAGTAATAAAAATTATTTAAAAGACATTAAAAAAACTAACAGTATTTTAAAGACTATTTAAACTAGAAAAGTATCATCTTCAATTAGAGGGAAGTGGTACACCACTCAGTATCTTTTCTGCTAGTTGATTTTTAACTGAGGCATTGAGTCAAAACAATATTTTAAGCATTTAGTAGAATGCAGCATTACACATTTGGTGAACATAGTGGCTTCCATAAAACACTGATTTCCTAAATGCATGTGTTGTTGTCCCAAAATTAAATGAACTGCCTTTTCTGGAAATAGGTTTTTTTGCCTCTTTTGTTTTGAGTGTGCCTCTCCTTCTGTGCTTCAAATATGATAATAATGATTTGATCCTTTTTTCTTTTGAATGTTCCCTAAGTATTCCTGTGATTTTAGGCAGATTTCTTCACCTCTTTGGCCTCTGATTTCCCCATTTAAAAATGAGAAAATTAAGCTGTATTATCTTTAAGTCTCCTAAGATTGTTATTGTAGAATATATTTTAAAATTTTATTTTTAAACCATATAATATTGGGGAATACAAAACAGGAAGCAAAAATAAAATAGACAAATAAGACTCCTCTTCTCAAAATGTAAATTACTCCTTGCTATTCTACTTGCTTATGATTTAGCTATTTATTAATGGTAATATCATCAAAAACCTAAAAAATGGAAGAGACAAAAGACAATTTTCTTTTTCCTTTGGCTGTCAATTCAGAAAGTAATATTAAGAGAGTTTTTTAAAGAGATTCAAAGCTTTTTACATTTATTATATTTATTTCTAAAATTAAAACTAATATATCATTCAAAAATATTGAAGTGCATTTTATATTGAATAAGAAATGCTTATTTTTATTGGAATGCAAGAAACATTTCTTCATTTTGTCTTTGCTTTCTGCAAATTTGTTGAATTGAATTAAATACTTCCCTATAAGAAAGTCTTTTTTTTGGGTCCTAGGGATATAGAGACAAAAAGGGAAACATTTCTTGCCCTTGAGGAGCTTCTCTTTTATTGGATGGTGTGCAATGAAGGCACAGAAAAAAAAATGAAGCAAGCAATAGACAAAGTGATATCACAAGAGGAGCACTAAGAACACTAATGCCAAAAGAAAAGTAGGAGTGAATAAGGAGGAAAGGCCTCACTGGGTGAGGAGATGGAATTTGTATCCTAGGAACAGCTGGTGGACATTATTGACTGGAATAGAGTGTGTAAACAAGAGTAATAGAAAAAAAAATCTGCAAGGCAGGTAGGAGTCATACTGTGGAGCACTTTAAAAGACAGGCTGAAGATTTTTTATTTTATCACAGGGGCCACATGAGGATCCTGTGAAGAGTTTTGAGAAGGGGTGAGACTTGGTCAGATTTGGGTTTTAGGACTATCAGTGTGGCAAATCTTTGGAGGATGAGTAAGAGAAGGAAGAGCCTAGGGTAATGAAGAATAATTGGAGGCTATTACAGTAGAGATGACTAGGGCTTGACCTAGGCTAGATCATCTATGAGAGGAGACTAGGGGACAGATACCAGAAATAATGTGGAGATAAAAGTTAACAAGACTTAGCTACTGATTAGATTTGGGGGTTTTAGGAAAGGGAAGAATTAAGCATGTCTCTATGGTTGGGAACTTAGGTGAATGAAAGGATGTTGATGTCGTCAATAGAAACAGAAGTTTGAAGGAAAAGGGTAGGTGAGGTTTAGGTCAAAATTTGAGTTCTCTTTTGGGCATGTTGATGTCTAGGGGGCATTCAGGTAGAGATGTCCAGCAGAAAATTGGTAATAAGGCAGGAGATTTGATAGACTGTTTAGGGCAGCTAGGTGGGTAGAACACTAGATCTGGAGTCAGGAAGACTTGTATTCGAGTCTGACTTCAGACCCTTCCGGCTGTGTGATACCAGGCAAATCCCTTAACCTTTCTATGTGCTTCAGTTTTCCCATTTGAATAGGGATAATAATAGTACCTACATCTCAGAGCTGTTGTGAGAATCAAATGAAGTCATAATTGTAAAAGTGTTTAGAATAGTTTATGGCACATAGTAAACTCTATATAAATGTTAACTATTATTGCTGTTGTTGGGTGGATTTTTTATTTGTCTACATAGAAATAAAGGAGCTGCTAGGTGGGGCCATTGAATAGTGCTGGGCCTGGAATCAGGAAAACTCCCCTTCTTAAGTTCAGATCTGGCCTCAGATACTTACTAGTTGTGTGACCTTGTTTGCCTTTGTTTCCTCGTCTATAAAATGAGCTGGAGAAGGACATGGCAAACCACTTCAGTATCTTTGCCAAGAAAACCCCCAAAATGGAGTCACAAAGAGTTGGATATGACTAAAACAACTAAACAACAACAACAACAAACATAGAAGTGATTTATAGTTGATGAGATCACCAGAGGAATGACTATATAGAGAAAAGCAAAAAGGGCTTAGGACAGAGATTTAGGAAATATGCACATTTGGTGAATAAGTGATGGTGTTGAATTAAGGGATACTGAAAAGGAATAGTCCCATAAGCAGGAGAAAACACAAAAGAGTAATGATTACAGAAGCTGATGGAGAATGATTGACCATGTTAAAGCATGAAGAAAAGTCAAGAAGAAAAATGGGAACTAAGAAAGGGACATTGGACTTAGCTTTTAAAACATCATTGTTATTCCTGAAGAGATTCATTTGTAGATGGACTTGGAAACTTGGTTGTGAGGGACTGAGAAGGGAACTGATGGTAAAGAAGTATCAGAACTGAAGGTAGATAATCCTTTATGAGGTTTGACTGTGAAAGAAAGAAAATATATAAATTGGTAATGGGGAACAGGGCCAGTGAAAGTTTTTTGGTGGTTTATTTTTACTTAAAACGATGGCAGAATCCTTGGTATGTTTTTTAGGCTGTAGGCAAGAAGCCATTAGATAAATGGAGATTAAAGAAGAAAGAAAAAGGGATTGACTAAAGTAGCAAGTTCTAGGTTATGATAGAATCATAAGTAAAAGTGGAGGGGTTGGTTACACTTGGCAAAGCCATCTCTTCATCAGAGAATGAATCAAAAGCAGAGACAGTGGGAGGAATGAAGGGTGTAGTGGAGAAGAGGGAGCTTGAGGTGGGTGGTCGTTAAATCCTCAATAAAGTAAAAGATGAGGTCGTTTCTTGGAAGCAGGAGGGAGGAGGTGATGTTGGAGGTCTGAGAAGGGAAGAGATTTGGAATTATGATTTAGGAATGTATTTAGTATGAAGCCAAGTTGTCATGGGCTTTTTTTTTTTTGGTCATTCGGAGCAAAATATATCCTAGAAATCATAGAACACAATGTAGGAGGTAAATGTACAAATCTACACTCAGTCACTCATTTTTATGAATTTGTTTTATTAATACAAGTTACTAAAATTTCATTAGCTTTTCATCTTGGAGGTATTATGGGAGGAACATAAAGGTTATTTGTCAGTGAGCTTTTTATCATTTTGTCCAATAAGCTGCATATATGAATACTGAGAGGGGGATGATAATTTCAGGACATCTTGTAATATGTTTACTGTAGTCATCCAATAGAAAACATTTTTAATGCCTTCCCATTATACTCAATCCAATGGGAGAATAAAAAAGAAATAGAAGTTATGGTCCTGCTCATAGCTTAGTTGGGGAGATAAAACATTCAGCAATTCAATTCAACTAACATTTATGGCATGCTTAATATATGTAAAGCCCTGTCTAAGACACTGTGGGAGACCAAATACACACCCAGGGCAACTGAATAACCTGCCATATTCTGCCACTCTTATTACTAGTCCTTATTGCCCAGGTTTCTTCTATTGTCAAGTGACACCTTGGTAGGGGAAGAGGTCTTTGGATGATTCTGAATTCCAGAGGCCTCTGAGGAAATGGTATTTTCTGACTTAAGGAATCTTGCTCTTTCTTCCTTGACACAGGAAGTCCCTTTTGAAAAATCCTGACAATATAGTGCAATTTTCTCTCTTAAAAACAGCTAAAAATCCTTATCCCTTACTATTTCTTCCCATCATCATCTTCCTTACAGCTCCATGTTTAGCCCTCCATTCCTTTTAGATAATATAGGAATGAGTATGAGGTCAGTACCAAAGAATAAGTGTGACACTTTAAAGGTGGAAGCCATCCAATCTTCTTCTGAGCTTAGACTGAGCTTAGGTTCCATATTCTCTACAAATCCATCCTTGATTCTCCCCAGTTAGAAATGAAATCTTCGTTCTATTATTAATCTATTCAGACATCATCTATCCACTTGCCATATTCCATCTTGTACCTTAGTTATTGTATACATATTTTATGCCTTATATATTTATGCTATACTCATTTATTCTCTGTGTCTGAAAAAATTAAGTTTATTGAATTGACCTGTTCTCTGACTTCAAGAAGCTAATAATCTAGTAGGGAAATATGGCATAATATATTTCTGTAATTTAAAGTACAGCATAATGGGTGTATAAGAAAGAAACAAAGTTGCTAAACGGAGTCTAAACAATGAAAGATTACCAGGGTGATCTGGGAAGGCTGTATGGAGAAAGTTACATTTTATCTAGGCCTTGAAGGATGGATAGGATTTCAGCAGACAGAGAATAAGAAAGGATGACATTTTAGGAATGGCATAAGGAAAGAAATCATGATGAAAAGAAAAGCACAGTCTGCCTACAACTAATAATCTGGTCTGGTAAGAACTTTTAGTACATGGTAAGGGAATGGTATATAAGATAAGGTGGTGCCAAGTTTAAGAGTTTATGCCAAATGAAGGAAATTGTAGTTAATTTGGTAGGCAATTGAAGGGTTTTGAGGAGATAAAGGACGTGTTCAGATCTTATCTAGGCATATTAGAAATACTTTGAAATCCACATATTGACAAATAATGATGTTTATAATCAGCCTTGGCTTTTATGATGTAAAAGGGAATCATAGCCTTGGTATGGTAAAATGATGGTGAATTAAAATCATTATTTGTCTTTGGAATGCATTTATTTTTTGAAAAGTCAGTTTACCTGAAGAGTTGCATTATGTGTAGGGTATTATTTAAATGATTTTGAATTCCCATACTAACAAATGGGGGGAGAAAAAGGAAAGAAAACAATTTCTAGAAGCTTATGTGTGTCTATTTCTAACACTTGAACTTATCTATACTCTCCCTTTCATTAGTATAAATAATTTGGCACATATAAATTTTAGAGCAAAGGCTAGGTAGCCTTAAGAGTAGTATCTATTTAATTACTATATATGAATTAATTTATTAATTTATCTTCATTATTCATTCATTTGTTTTAGTGTTGCATCTTGTAGTACAATCCTAATTTATTTTGTCTTTGTTTCCCCTATGTCTACCTTGGCCCCTAGTAGGCACATAATAAAATCTTACTAAATTGAATTAAATAAAATTATGTCCTAGCTGGAGAATTTCTAGCCCATTGCCTAGAGCTGGCTTCCACATACCTCCTAGCATGCTTTAAAAAAATGATGCCCTTTGTGTGGCCATGGTTGTGAAAACACAGTGCAGTTTTCAAAGTCTTTAATGGTAATAACTTAAAAGATATGAAATTGCAATATTTCTTCATGAATCCTATCTTTTGTTTTTTAAATCTGTTTCTTCACTTCTTTCTCTGAATGTGGGCCATTGTGATCCTAGCTCACTCTTCATTTTATATGTGTGTGCATGTACTTTATTCTTTATTTGTGTATATGTGTTTATCTCTATGTTTGAGTGTCCTGGTAATATTTCTCTAAATTACGGTAATTTTATTAGGCATCCTCTATCAGGTTTTTGGTATAGACGTGTTGGTGGCATTGAGCCTACTTAACTCTGTGGGGTAATGTTTCTATCAAAGTCATGAAGACTACACTGTCAATTTTCAAATTACTGGTCAATCAGTCAATAAGCCTTTATAAGTGCTTACTATGTGCTCAGTACTTTTCTAAGTACTGGGAAGATAAATACAAACAAAAAGCAGAATTCCTGCCCTCAAGGAGATTACAATTTAAAAGGAAGCTGAAAAGCAGAGGTGTATGGAGGCGATGGAGAAATCCAATGGACTAGCCTAGTGGGAAATAGACATGGTTGACTTGGGTACCCCTCATAAATGGAAGTGCTAGGAAAAAGCCCTAAGCCCTCTGATCAAGGAAGGGGCCCTCAGGGCAAAGCATACTTCAGATGGAAGTTCTAGTGATTTGGAATTGGATCTTGAATATGTCCAGCTGAAGTGATCTTCTAGAAAAATGTTTCTAGGGCATGATAGAGAAGTCCTGGGGAGTGCAGCCTGGTACTCAATACCGCCCCCACCCCCCACCCTAAAAAATCTCTATAGTTTCCTGGCCAAAAAATGTTTTTAACCTTTTCCTATTCCTGGGCAATGTCACATATGCTACAAATTGTACTTCCCAGACAGAGTAAAATCCAGTTTTTGAAGTAGAGGCAGAAATTATTATCCAGTGGTTTATTTGAAGTTTATTGCAGCTCTATCACTGATTTAATAAAGTCATTTAAATATTTTACTCATATCTTCCATGATTTAAAATAAGAACACTAACTTATTTATTTGTTTTAAAAAAAGATGTCATTTATTTATTTACTTATTATTTTAATTTATTTCATGAACTATTTCCCAATTACGTGTAATTTAACATTTATTTAAAATTTTTTGAGTCCTAAATTTTCTCTCTCCTTTCCCTTTTCCACCCCTTGATAAGGCAAGCAATGATATCAGTTATGCATATGAAGTCAAGTGAAATATATTTCCATATTAACCATAATATTTATTTTTTAAAAGTGCTTTGAAACCATTAAACATGCTATAGCAACAGAAGTTGATTATGTTTTTATTTTTATACTTTTAAAAATAAAACTGACATATTTAAAAATTATCACAATTTTACTGTATCTTAGAGTACAGATATTGTACTTTGAAACTAGCCACTTTTGGTGAAATATTTTTGAAAATGAATCCTTTATTCCTTCATATAGGTGATGAAGCAGGGACATTGGCTTTCAGGCAGAGTTGTTTTGACTTTCAATGGAGCAAGTATCATTTCTAAAAATTACTAAACCTTTACTACTCTGAAGGTATATAGTATTTAAACAATAACAGACGTTTTCCTTAAGGCTGTCTGAGAGCAGCTGAGATTGTTGTTTTAATCAAAGCTTTCAATCTAAGGCTTTTCCAACATTCCTGGGAAAGTTGTATGATATTCCTTTTTTTTTTAAATATAGCTAATTCCCAATTTATAAATCGGTTTCATTCCGAAAGTTTATTTGTAAGTCGTCTATTTGGAAATTAGACTATCTTTTCCCATAGAAACAATGTTATAAATGGTAACTAGGTCGGAACTCTAGGGCATATAGTATTTTAGAATTTAACTGCCATTTTTCATGTGGGAAGATTTATTCTAATTTCCAAATAACAACTGTAAAACATTTAGAGTTACCAAAGCTTATGAATCTTCTGAGCCACTGAAAATACAACTTTTATTGTGTGTAAGACTTCCCCCAATGTGACTTACCTACAGTTCTTCGACTGACACACCATACTATATCTTCATGACTGTATTAAAATTTATATCACTATATTATTGTGACAGTTTATGTCCACCTATTGAAAGCATTGACATAATCCCAGTGCTAGTAAATCCCATAAAGCTGAGACCTTTTTTTACTGGGGTTTCTTATTTCAACTCAATCACTCTTTTTGAGTATATATGATAGACTCAGTGTACAGCTTTCAAATGATTTAGTTCCTTTTTCTCCAACAACAAAGATTGATATTCAGCAAAGAGTTACAGTCCCATTTTGCTCCTCTCTCTCTCCATATCATTTTGTGGCAGCTGTCATCAAAAATAAGTCACATTGTTCTTGGGGCTGTGATAGTCATTTTTTAAGGCAGCAGATATTATGTATGTGAGGCCATTTGGGTAAAAGATTCTGTTATCAGGACAATCCAGCTATGAGAAGAGGCTTATTATACAGCTGCATACCACACTTGTCAACAGAACTAATATTAAGTGGTTTATTACCATAAAGTAGTAGCATGGAGAAAATTCCCACTATTACACATGGTAGCATGTTTACAGTTAACAAAAATTACAAAAAAAAAACAGGTAGAAAAGATTAGTAAACAGGTGATTTTTGTTTTTTAAAGCAAGCATTTGAGCCCAGCATAACTAATGGAAAGTGGTTTTATGTTTGCTGTAACTAAGAAATCTTTCTAGAAGTTCAGCAGAGTCTTGGTATAAGTGTGGCAGCTGACTACCTTATTCTCTTTTCACTCTCTGTGGACTAGTTAGCTCACTCAACATGCCCTCATACTGGCAGGTCAAAGGTTCCCAGATGAATGGCCACCTTGCTCAGTCTCGGGGTTTTAGGGTAATCCTGGTGGAGGGAATGTACTCTTATAATTACTCCGAACGAGAGCACCTCAGCCCCTATTATTTAATATGTCAGTCAAGATGATACTAAGAACTTTTAATCAGAAACATTTACTAAATAGAAAGTAAAGCAGCAGTAATTAAAACATAACATTCTCCCTATAATTCTGGAATGTACTCTCCTATCAATGCATACAAATTTACAATACCATGAAAGCAAAGCACATGAGTTGGGAACATATGTGTAGGAGCAATTTACAATTCTAGATTTTGGGCCTTGGATGTCCATTGTTCCTCTCAGGAAGGGTCTATAAAATAGTTCACTCATGGGTGGGATTACTCCCCTTTTGGGGATCTCTATTCTCTCTCTCTCTCTTTTTTTTTTGCCTTTTTTGGTGAGGCAATTGGGGTTAAGTGACTTGTCCAGGGTCACATAGCTAGTAAATGTCATGTGCCTGAGGCCAGATTTGAACTTAGGTCCTCCTGATTCCAAGGCCAGAGCTTATCCACTGCGCCACCCAGCTGGGTCTCTATACTCTTGCTAGTTGGGATTGCTTGTCTGCTGTCTTCTAGATGACATGCTATGTTAAGCTCTTATAGTAAAACAGAGCCCTCAGCTTGGGTACTAAAGAATTTTTCTAGTTTTTCCCAGGGTTGGGCTCTAAGGGGTTTCTACCTGTCAGGAAGTGGATGGAAATGTTCTTCCCAGTAGCAGTTTGTCCAACTTTGTACCCAGTTCATCCCTTCTTTGATCCCTAAGTTTAGATCATCTGCCAACAGCAGCTGACTAGCCTGTCTTCTTTCATTCAGAAGGCAGTGCAGATTCTAACCTCTTCTCTTAGTTCTGCTTCTCTTTGAAGTTTTTTTCTCATCTGGGCTCAGCTCTCCTTGCTTCATGGTTGGGTCCTCTTGTATATAGCTACTCACCTCTATCCTTTGGTGAGAAACCAAAATCCTCATTTCTGTCAGCCATGCCACAGATAGGCAATATACAATCATCCCATAGTCACCAAACAGTTCTTTGATTCAGGATTTACCAGCTGTGAACCTCAAAGTGTTCATAACAGACATATGTAAATTGGCTCCTTGGAAAACACGACCATCTTTGCCTTCAGTAAGTACTCTTCCCTGAGGGCTAATTATGTGAGTGTTTTCCATACAGCTGTCATTTCAACAAATTGAAATATCCAAATAAGGAAGAGGCAGCACCTTACAGGAGAATGTCAAGGACCTGGCTTCCAGGAAGCCAGTTTTTTGAGAGAGAATTATTCTAATTTAGTAACATGGAAGTGAATCCAGGGATAGTGGGTCAGTGTTTTAACAGAATATTAGTAACTTCAGCACAGACAGGTAAAGATGGAGTCAGCTAAAATGAGGTTGTATATTAACCCAGAACTTTGTGAAAACTCACAGAACTTTATTTAAACTCACTGTTAATGACTTAAGGAAAATAGTTCTTGCAATCACAACTGTCTAGGCTTAAATTAGTTGTAAATTTCACTTCCTCTCTCAGTTGAAACATTTCCTTTGTTAAATGATCTGGGACACAAACACTGTTTCATTGTCTTCTTTGCAGCATTCAGGAAAAAACATTCAAGTACTTTAAATAGATTTGCAGTAGGTTAAGGTTCAGAATGCATTAAAGTTTTTTTAAATAAGAAAAATCAGAAAGTTTTTATATCTAAATTATAAGATGGATTTTTGGAAAGACAATCTCTACTTCCAGTTTCCCTTAAATTTGAAATTTGAATTGATAGGGTTTAAATTGGGTGAGGATTTTCAGGTCTAGCTCCATTTACAGAGGAACAGAATAAGGGTAAAGTATGGAATATGAATGTGATTTGAACCTTTAAACTGAAGCTTGAGATAATTATTTTGGAATCCAACTCCTCCCTTCCTCATTTAAGTGTGGCACTTTTGCCAGAAACAAAAAAACCAAAAAAATAAAACCAGCAACAACCTCAGAATAAGTTTAAAAAGGAAGGCCATTTAAGAAATGTGGCTTCATAACATTCAAATGTGGCATGTATTAACAAATTTTAGTTAGTTGGACCTATATTACCTTGTAATTATTGTAAATATAAAAAATCCCCTAGCCTGTTGATAAAGCTATAAATTGAATTTATATTGAAAGAATCTTTGATTTCTCAGAGCATTAGTTTGAAAAAGCTAATCAATTCTCAGTTAGGTTCCCCTTATTGATTAGTGAGATCTGAAAATTTACAGGGTAAAAAATTATCTCACACTTTATATGCAGGCCCCAAACCCCCAGTTTATCATATAAATTATATAGTAATAGAATCTGAATTGTTAAGATTTTGTACTTTTTTTTCTGTGAGGGTGGCATCACAAAAACTAAATTGGCTCTTGTGGATTTAGGTTGAAATTTTACCGAGAAATATGTGCGCAGTTGATAACTTTTACAGGAAGTCAACCAGGGTCCATGTACTTTCTAGTACATTAGGCAATTGTGGGAATGATATGCAAATCAGTATGCCAAATGCAACTTGTTGTCTTGGAGCATTGCCTGGAGACACTCAAAGGTTAAGTGACTTACCCATGGTCTCATAACTAGTCTAAGCCTATCGGATGTGAAACTAATCTTTTTTTACCATGAGGTGAGCTCTCTGTCCTCTGCAGTACATTGTCTCTGGACCTATAGAAAGATAAAAAAAAAATTAAGATAAATTATGACAATATCTTTTATAATTTCTGCTTGGTAGAAATGTTGCTAGGTAACACCATAGCTAGAGTCAGGAAGACCTGAGTTCAAATCTGGCCTCAGATACTAGTTGTGTGACCTTGGGCAAGTCACTTAATCCTGTTTGCTCAGTTTCCTCATCTGTAAAATAAGTTAGAGAAGGAAATGGCAAACCACTCCCATATCTTTGCCAAGAAAATCCCAAATGGAGTCACAAAGAATTAGACAAGACTGAAACAACTGAACAACAACAGAAATTTTGCTTTTCCATTGAACAGGCAGAAGAAAGAAAGAAAGAAATGTGAAAAGAGTGGTGAAGATGAAGGCTCTCATGATAATTTTTTTATGAGGATGTATGCATATTTAATGAGGAATATACCCTTTTAACAACATAACCTCTAAAATTTCTAATCTCATTTAATGAGAATGCATTTGCTGATCTAGCTCTATAGTATGTTGTAATTGAAGTTAAACAATTAGGAAGCATTTTTTTTCAAGACTGAAGATTCTATAAAATTTTTGTATAGTAGCAGACTCAGCTTTTCATGAAACACACAGCAAGTGAGCAGAATCTGAAATGGGGAGGTTTTAAATGTTTTCTGAAATAATAGATTTGGGGGCTTTGGAGCTACGTGTGGTATAGTTTAAAGAACCCTAAATTTAGAAGCTGAACACCTAATTTTGAGTTCTGACTTTATGTTTGCTTTGCTGTGTGACCTGGGGCAAGTGATTTAGCCTATCTGAACCTTAGTTTTCTCATCTTTAAAATGTGGATAAATATTTTAACTACCTCACAGAGCTATTGAATCAATGAGAAAAAGTAACTAAAGCAATTTGTAACCACAACATGTTCTTTGTAATTATTATTATCAATAAAATAGCTTAGAGAAATGAGAACGACAGCAAAACTTTATGCCAACATGCTAAAATCATTTGTAGCTTACCTATTAGGTAAATACATTTCTTTTATATAAATGGCAGTTTCTAAAATAACCAAGTTTTCTTATACTTTGGGCATAGAAATTGTTAATAGATATTATGTTCTTTTGGCTCATATTTCATTTATTCCTTTATGAAAGATTAATTTGCATGTGTTTTAGTCAAAGGAATCATTTTAGCCAAAGCACTTTGCTTGCCAGGATGAATAATGGTGTCCTGGGTAGTCTGCAAAGTCTGCCCATATTTGCCTTCATAGTATATTTTGTGAGTGTGTTTCTTAGAAATAACATCCTCTTAAGTTAACGATGGTTTTCCCTGTTTGCTTGAGGAAAGCAGCAAAAATTTGTGAATTCATTGGGCAGGTAGCAAAGGACACTTGTTTAGAAATGTGTACATTGTACATAACTCTATGTGTACCTTGGAGCTGCTTAATTTTATCACAACTGAAATACCAAATGTTGTAAAAAATTTAGTTATATAGAGTTAAGATGGATCTTTTGATATGTATTAATGATCTGACTTTTTTTTACAAGTGAAATACCAAATGTTGTAAAAAATTTAATTATATAAATAGAGTTAAAATGGATCTTTTGATATGTATTAATGATCTGACTTTTTAAAAAAATTTTGCTTTTAAGCATAAGATCCTACTCTTTTGCTCTCCAGTTTCAGTTTCAACGACATTGTCAAGAGATGGATATTCCCCATCTGGTTACACTCCTTTCTTTAGGAATGAGGAAGGGTGGAAGAGAGGGAGTATAGTGAGAAGGGAAAGGGAAATGGTAAATGGGAACAATTAGTTTATTACTGAAATATTTATTGTCTTATTTTGTCATCTTTTAGGGCAGGCTTTATATTTTAGACAAAAGAGTTGGATTAGCATTAAAAAGAAGCAGGACTGTATCCACAGAATGGTTCGTGTTGTGCTTAAATGTGTATTTGCCTCCCATATAGTTCAGCCTTGCACAAAGAAGATGATGTAATCTTTTAGCTGTTGACCACGTGGCAAGCATTCTGTCTTTGGTCTTCCCATGGATACCTCAGTGCTGCTTTGCTTCATCATCTCAGGAGTCTCTGTACATTTGCAATTTGAATTGAATTGCTGTCACTCTGCCTTGGTCTGTCCGTTTGAGTGCTCTCCTGTATCTTTCGCTCAAACTACATGTGTTTACATGTGTGTGTTTTGTGAGGGGGTATTACTATTATATACACATAGGATAACAGGGATAACTTTCACAAAGAAAGATGATAAAATAACATTATAGACAAATGTTGAGGTTCTGCTCCTCTACTGGTTTAGAATTGGGGGAGGGGAATTAAAGTTGCTATTAGCAACCATTTGCCTTGTTATAAAAAAAAAAAAGAAAGAAAATTGCTCAGGATTTTCTACATTTTTTCTTACCCTTTCCCTGAATTTCAACTATGGATTACTTGAATCTATACATTTTCTAGAGTTGTGGACAATTAGAATTTTATATGTTCAGACAGGCTTATAGAATATGATTTCTCCCCCCCCCCAAAAAAAAAAAGTTAGCTCTGCTGCAAGGAAAGTGATTTAGAAGTTGTTTCTTTCTCCATATTCAACATCTCATCTCCTGTTTTCCTTATGGTACCTGAAAATGGCTTGGTAGTATCTAGGATTAGACTATGGAAGCTGGATTAATATTTCTTCATTTAAAGAATCATAGAACCAGAGTGGACCTTAGAGCCATTCCCTAATTCATAAATGGTCTAAAGATATGAATACTCAGTTCTAAAAAGAAATGATCAAGGCTATTTATAGCATTTTTTAAAATGATCCAAATGACTTCCAAATAAAGAAATGCAGATTAAAATAATTTTGAGGTTCCACCATGTACCCAGCAAACTGACAATGATGACAAAAAAGATAAGTGTTTGGAGAGGATATAGGAAAACAGTCACATTGATTTGGTTTTTGTAGACCTGTGAATGGGTATAGCCTTTTTGGAAAAATTGTACACAAAACTGCTTCTAAACAGTTAATGTTCTTTAACCCAGATATGTCACTGATAGGTCTGTACCCAAAAGAGACCAAAGAAATTGGGAAAGGTTCTATATTGTTTTACAAAAATATAGCAGTTCTTTTTGTGGTGACAAAAAACTCAAACAAAACAAAATTGGAAACTAAGGGTGTACTCATCAATTGGGGAATGGTTGAATAAATTGTGGCATAGGAATGTGATGGAATATTATTGTGCCGTAAGAAATAAAGAAATAGATAATTTCAAAAGCGTATGCAAAGACATGAAGGGATGCAGAGTGAAGTGAGCAGGATCAAAAGAAAATTCTATACTACAACATTAACATCAAATATATAAATGAACAATTGCGAAGATTTTTACAAACTGGTGAAGAATGAAATGAGCAGAATCAGGAAAATAATTTATATAATATCAAAACTGTAAAGACAAATAGCTGTGAAAGCTATAAGAACTATGATCAATGCAAGTAATCATCCATGACTCCAGAGGATCGATGATGAAACATGCCACTCCTGACAGAGAAGTGATGGATTCAGGGTGCAGAATGAGACAAATATCATTTGAGCATGATAAGAGAATATGTTTAGATTGACTATGCATATTTGTTGTAGGAAAATTGTTTTTCTTTTTTCCCGTCTCTCTCCCCCCCACCACCCACCTCGGTGGATTGAGAAGGAAAGGAAAAGAAAACAGACTCATTAATTAAAAAAATAAAACCTTTTTTTTAAAGAGATATCACCTAATGACAGAATCTTAGAGTTGGAAGAGACCTCAGAGGCCAGCCAAACCCAGATGTTAACAAAAATTTATTTGACAACATTCCCCACAAGCCTTACCATAAAGGGGGACCAGTGACTTCTAAGAAAAGTCTATTTCACTTCTGTATAGTGCTGATGGTTAAGGAGCTTTTCTTTACATCAGTCCTTAAATATACTTCTTTGTAACTTCTTCCTATTGGTCTCACTCAGTGTTTCCCTCTGGGGCCAACCAGGGCAAATCTAATCTCTCTTCCAAGTGACAGCTCTTCCAATATCTGAAGACAGCTATCACCTCTCTCTTCTTGGCCTCCCTCCTCCTCTTCTCCAAGCTAAACATTATTCAATCCCTTCCTTTTATAGAAAAGGGAAAGGTTAAGCAAATTTGATCCTTTGGATCACTTCTTCAACTCTTCTGGACGAATGACAGAAAAATATATGTGCGTGACATCAGGTAAGGGAAAAGCTCATTCTGTTTATTAATGTTGTAGAAAAGACACTGATTTCAAGTCAGAGGATCTGAGTTTGAATCCTAGATCCCAGGTAGCTGGGTGATGTAGCATAGAGAGTGCAGGTCTTGGAGTTAGGAAGACCTGCATTCAGATCCTACCTCTGACACTTTAACTCTGTGATTCTGAGCAAATGCCTTTGTTTCCTTTTCTGTAAAATTGGGATTATTAATAGCACCTGTGTCACGAGTTGTTGCTAAGAACGAATGTAAATAGGTACAGTGCTTTGCAAACCTGGAAGTTCTATATGAATTCAATTTGTTATTGTTGTTGTTGTTTTATCTGTGTGACCTTAGGCAAATCAATCACTTCCTCTCTCTGGATCTATTTCCTCAACCTTAAAATGGGTTTGACTGGTCTATTTCTATGATACTTTCAAGCTCCAAAACTATGATTGTGGGAACTCCTCCTTTATAGGAGACTTTAGAATATAGAATATTTGTCCTGACATAGATAACCAGTTTGTTTGTTTGGTCTTTTGAAAAAATGTTTCTCTCCCATGGTATCAGTTCCTGGACAAGAAATGACCTACCTTCTGGGCCATGGCTTCATCCATTATTACATCATAGCATTTAGATACTATTCCATGTTAATGAAGAACAGATTATGGAGGATTGCTTGATTTCATGGTTGATGTGTTCTGAAGTGAAAACACCTTGATTATAATAACAAATTAACCTGTTAGAAACATCATGACATGGAATTGGGTTTGGGCTTAAAGCCTCTGGTGACCTTCTTGTTTTAAATGTGCCAATACTGATTGTGATTAGCTCCTGAAGACTTGATAGAAGCTGACAGAATTTAACTGCTGTGTAATTAAAAGCCAGGGGGCCTTAATCTGAGAGAGTCATTAACTCCCATGTATTTAAAAGCCAAGGGAGCCTTAATCTGAGGAGTCAAAGTGCTTTACAGAGAGTAAAATGGTTCATCCTTATGACAACTTTTAAACAAAATGAGACTTAAGTGGATTAAGTTGCAATTGTTATTGTCCTCATTTTGCATTTTAGGAAATTGTCAGAAATATTTATTGGATTCCTACTGTGTGCAGAGCGCCAGGGATTAAAAAAAAAGTTATCCAGGTAGTGTGGGGTAGGGGGGTTCTGAGAGAGGGCATGATTGTCCTTCATAAATTTATTAATATTC
The DNA here is from genome assembly GCF_003287225.1 of Phascolarctos cinereus. Lineage (NCBI taxonomy): Eukaryota > Metazoa > Chordata > Mammalia > Diprotodontia > Phascolarctidae > Phascolarctos > Phascolarctos cinereus. The sequence goes on from NW_027555847.1 coordinate 414,654,880, forward strand.
TAAATGAAAGAGGACCTTCTACAGCAATACAAAACTGTAAATAAATAATAGTGGATATTTAGTCTTTTAAGTTTTCAAAGCAATTTATAAATATTATGTCATTTGATATTTACAGTTCCTTAGGTAGATACTGAAGGTTTTATTCCCATTTTACAGATGAGGAAACTGAGGTCAGAGAAGTGAAATGATCATGCCTTTGTTTACACAGGTGGTATTAAGTGTAAGAGGCAGGATTTGAATCAAGTTCACTGCTGTTCCTGTTCTTTCCACTACACCAAGTAGTAGGTTCAGATTTCAAGAAAAACACCAAATATATATAGCCTTGTACAGTTCCATGAATATAATGGTCAATAAAATTTTCATTGTTTATGATAATATGACAAACTTTTGACTTAATATTTTGTCATGTAGAAGGATGACAGCAAACCTTCTTTGACTGTAATGACAGTTCACATTTGTATAGTTTATAAAGTACTTTCTTTACATGTGAAACTCTTAATGGAAAAATCATTAAAATTTTAAAAAAACCTGAGGCATAGGGACTTTTCTGAGGTTATGTTTTTCTTTTAAATTGACCTAACCAGCTATTTTTGCTTTTGACATGTTCTTTAACAGTATATTGTTATAACTATTATAGAAGCTAAGAAGGTATAGGTCCTTTCTGCTGTAACCTTATCTTGGCATTAAGTTTTTTCCCTGATCAAAATAAGGTTCCATCAAAAAGAATGACCTACTTCTTGTTCTTTCTATAAATCTCTCACATGCAAACACACTCACATATATCCATATAACTGTTCAACATAGTTGGACTTCCCATGCAAATAACTTTGAGTTCTCTTTTCAAAATATAAGTGCCCTCTAATTTATCCATCTAGTTGACTGATCTTCTTGCTTTTTCTTTCATAGTGTTTTCTAAACCTTCCTCACTTTCTAGCCTTTCAAATATAGCTTTACTGTAGATCCTAATGACCACACTAGACTCTTTTCCAACCCTTCATGTGACTCTTCAGTGTCACTCTGAACCCAGGTTTAGTGATAAAAGGTAATGGTGAACTTGACTTTGCAGTTTGTCTTCCACAAACATCTGTAGCCCTGACCATGCTGGTATAGATAGAGCTTTGCAGGTCAGAGAGCTGATGCTGTCCCTTGAGAGTTTTGGAACTGTTCTTAGTGTTTTAACACAACCACTTCCACGGGGTTTTTTTTCTCCATCTATTTCTGTTGAGGTGGTGTTCCATTAAAGTCCTAATTTGATGCTTGAGTACAAGCTTTGGAGGGTCCTGCCAAGGCAGAAGACCTTAGAGTATGGGCCTGATGAAAAAAAAAATATATGTCTGTTGCCCAGGGACAACTATCCAAGTTCTGGAAAGTTCCCATGGCCAGATTGGTTATCATGTGATTTAGTTTTCAGTCATAGCAACTCTTTAGAATTACTTTCTAGGTTATAATAATAATAGATAATATTTACATAGCACTTACAATGTGCCAGGCACTGTGCTAAGCACTTTACAAATATTATCTCATTTTATCCCCACAACAATGCTGGGAGATGGGTGCTGTTATTATTTCCACTTTACAGATAAGGAAACTGAGTCAGACAAAGGTCAAGTGACTTACCTAGGTTTACATAGCTAATGTGTTTCAGAGGCTGGTTTGAACTTGATCTTCTTGACTTCTGGTCTCACTGCTCTACCCACTGTGCCACCTGCATTGTTGGAAGGAATATCTCTATTAAGTCACATATCCTTAAAATAGTTAGCTGATAAACCAGTGTCTTGAGTGTCTCCCTTTAAACTGTTGTCTTTCAAGGTCTGGATGAATATTAGTTTAGTATTTGTGTCATCACCATGTTAAATCAAGATTGCTCTCTTTTTCTTTATGTCCTATCTCATAAACCTAATGAAGAAAAATGGCCTTAGGGCAATTTCTATAACAGATTGCCAGACAAGTACAGGCAGCCATGGACTACTTATGCATGACCCAAATATAAAAACAATCAACACCCTGCTAGTCAAAGAAAAACAAAACAAAATGCAACTTGGAGGGTTTTGTTGTTGTTTTTAGGGAACAGTTGAGTACAGAATAGGAGAAATATGAAAATGACTAATCTCTTAAAGATACTCATCCCTGGAGCTGGACTCCTAGTTGCCCTTTACAGTGGTTCTTTCACTGGAATGTATTTTCTCATGTACAGCCTGAAAATTTTAAGTTCCTGTTGTCTGAAATGTCACCAATTTCATTTGAGTTAATAAACCTCTCCCTTTAAACATGCAAAATGTGGTAAACTAGGGAGTTTCATCCTGTCATTATCATAAACAACAATGTAAAATTTATTGAGTTGCCATTATTTCCATGAAGTTATTGTGTTAGCCTACATACAATAGGCATTTTTTCTTGGAATATGAACCTATACATTATCATGGAAAGAAAGAGAGAACTAGTAACTGGAGTCATTTATATGCATATTCATATTGCTTTGGATTTAGCATCAAAGGCCTTGGATTTAAATTTACTCTTACTGTTTTCCACCTGTGTGATCTTATGTAAGCCATTTAAGTTCCTGGGTCTCAGTTTCAACATTTGTAAAGTGGGGGTGTTGAACGAGAGAATAGTGAATCTCCTTTCAGCTGTAAATGATTGATTCTTTGTTTGTGAGTCTGTGAACTTGCTGCTTTCAGCTTCATTGAGAAAATGGACATTTTGATAGGGGTGGGAGGAAGAGGCAGACCATTTTGGGACTTACGGTTTATCAAGGTTAAGACCTAGAGAAGGTGCCACATCAGGGGACTTAGGATACTCTGGGAGACCTGGGGGCCTGGAGAGAGCAATGGCAGTAGGTGAGAGGGTGCCCAAAATAAGTATTACCCCTTTCAATATTTCTCCTCATCAACCTAGTGCTCAAAATGGAAAGCAAAATTCTCTTCCTCCTTTTTCTTTTCTTTGCTTTTCCACCAATATTACCTTATTCCTACTGCCAGGATTGACAACTCAAGTAGAAGAAAGAGAAGCAAAGGCATAAACAGGCATTTGTGGGCTGTCTGGGAAACTTAAACACCATTTATAACATATACACAAATACCAAACTATATTTCACAACATCCAAGATGCAGATTGTTTCTGCTCTATAGATATCTAAGTAAATACTGCAGTTTCATTTTGGTACATACATACATGAGCTTAACTAGTTACAACTATTACGGAATTTATTTGAGAGAAAAATCCAAAGGAGGACCATCTATAATATCTGTTCTTAATCTACCAGTTGTGGTCTTTCAAAACTAAAAGATTTATGAAAATCTAGTTTGCTCCTCTCTCAAGACAAAAAGTCTAGAAAACAATCCATTTGTTGCACAGCAATTCATGCAGAATAATGTATTGATTGCCCTTATTTTTTTTAAATTCACCTCACTTCTGGTGAAATAATCAAATATTGGAATCCTCTGTGCATACGCACTTATGCAAGTATGGGTATAAGACTAGCTATTTGGGTGACTATCTTTAATAGAAAAAATGTATAAGACTAAATTGTTAAATACTTTAAACTATTCAAGATGCTCAGGAAGTACTTGTTTGGGAAGCAGCCACTTCTTTTTCATTTCCTTTTTACCTTTATTTGCAATAGTGTTTTTGTGGCAAAACCTGGCAATGCTTTCAAAGTGAAAATGAGTGTTCAGTTTTTATTTGTATTTGAACTTGAAGCAACCACTTCTTTTTTTAAATTAATTTATTTTGATTTATCAACAATCACTTCCGTAAGTTTTTGAGTTTTAAATTTTTCTCCCCCTTCTTCCCCACCTCCCTCCCCAAGACAGCACGCTATTTGATAAAGGCTATACATATACATTCCTATTAAATGTATTTTCACATTAGGAATGTTGCAAGTAAGAATTAGAACCAATAGGAGTAGCCACCAGAAAAAGGAAACAAAACACAACAAAAGGAATAAAAATAGCAAATAGTATGCTTCGATCTACATTCAAACTCCATAGTTCTTTCTTTGGATGTGGATAGCATTTTCCATCTTGAGAATTTTGGAGATGTCTTAGATCCTTGCATTGCTGAGAAGGGTTAAGTCTGTCAATATCAGTCATCTCACAACGTGGCTGTTACTGTGTACAATGTTCTCCTGGTTCTGCTCCCTTCACTCAGCATCAGACCATACAAGTCTATCCAGGTTTTTCTGAAGTCTGCCTGCTCATCATTTCTTATAGCACAATAGTATTCCATTACATTCATATACCACAGCTTGTTCAGCCATTCCCCAAATGATGGTCATCCCCTCAATTTCCAATTCTTGAAACAACCACTTCTAAGCCCTGTCTTTCATCTGCCCTTAATCTCAAGTGGCCCAGGTTTAGTTGTTGTTGTTGTTGTTCCTTGGTTGGTTGTGGGGTAGTTAGTTGGGTAACTCATGTCAGGTTCTTCCTTGGCCCTTACCTATGTGGGTTGTAGGGGACTGAAGAAGAGAGGGCTTGTTACTGTTTTCCCCTTGTGTCAGAGATAGCAAGTCTTATACCCAGACTTGCATAAATGAGTATACACTTAAACCAAATTGCATAAGTGAGCATGGAACTTAAAAAAATATGTTTAGATGAGTTACACCTGGACCAAAGAGGTTCTGAGGATATGGTGAATATAGCCTCGATATGTGAAGCTAACCTCAAGCTTTATTTATATTTGTTCAATGCAAGATGTACCTCTGATTCTAGGCAGTATTTAAAATGCTTGTGGATGGTTTCTGAAGACTTATGATTAGAGCTACTGAAATAGGCAGACAAAGCTTATGCAGCTCCCTATGTATGTCTGAGATCTCATGTCTTGAAAATTTCATTATTCATTTTACAGAGATAAAAAAATCTGTTCCATCGATATAGATTATACCTCTAGCACCAAGTAGCCACTATAAGTGAAGGGTATTTGCCCCTTCAGGGGAAAGCAGCATTTCAAAAGAGTTCAACTTCATGAACAATCTTGGGGCTTAATACAAAGTCAGTGAGTGAGCAGTTTGTCATAGTTGGCACAGATCAAAGGCAATTCTGATTAAATCCATATGAAAATTCTGGAAAAGGTATACAAAAGGAAACCAAAGTGTTGCTGAAAAGGTCTTACACTACGTAGAATTCCCACTGAAAACAGGCTGACAAAGTAGACTAGTTTTTGTAGAGCCATCTGCATGGACAATGATCCTGGCAAGGACTGGCCAGAAGCAAGCAGAGTGTCATAAAAGCAGAAGAGCCAGTTACTCAACAGGTTAAAAGTAGGTGGAGACCAGATAAACAGAAGGTTCAAGATCTGGAAGTAAGTTATGTGGTAGCACTGGCAGCTAAAGAAAAAACAGGCAAACATGTGCTAAAGTCATATAACAATATCAGGAACTGGGTATCCAGTGTGCTTGAGTTCATGAAAAAGAAATATTTCCCAATTTAACTTGCTTGGTTCAATTACTGTTCCAGTACTCTTTTGAGCCTGAAAGTTTGGTGTTGATCTAGTTCTTTTTTCATCTTCTGCACAAGCTCAGCTGTGGACAGCTCCCTGCCTCTGTAGGTTATGTCTTTGATTGCTTTTAATTACCCCAGTAGGTTTGTAAAGAGTAGCAACACCATGCCCCTTTCTAGGGCTGTGTGGGTGCTCATGATGCAATAGATTATTTCATAGGCATGGAGGCTCTGAGAGGGATCCTGTGGGCTACTTCTCTGATCTATAGCCTCCTTAGTTGTTGGATATTGTATTTGACTCTGTTGACATTGCCAATCCAGTACCCCAGTGCCACTTCCACTTCTGCTAATACTGAAGGTGGCCACAGTATGGATGAATGCAGTGGTAAATACTCAAGAGTGTCCAAAGCTGAGACCAAAAAAACCCTTGAGTGTATTTGTATCAAGTTTGGGGCAAAGAGCTCCAAAACAAACAAATAAACAAACAGAAAACATAGAGAAGGTCCTGATGCCTCTAACCTATAGCTTGCAAGAGGGCATGTGTGCTGGAGGTCTTTTGTTGAAAGCCACTACTTGTCTTTCCTACTTGCCAGAGCTCTTCAAGTATCCAGTGATAGATTTGATCTCGTGTCTAAGAAAGTTTGGTGGTATCCAAGGTGGGTAAGAAGCAGGGTGTGCTAGAGCCAGCTCTAACCAGTTCAGATTGTTAAATTTTCAGAGTGAACATTTACATGTCAGAGATTGCCACAAAACCTGGCTTGATTTATTGTTTTGTCAATTTTCTAAACTTAAGAGAGTATTAATAAGGCAGATAAAACTTAGAAGTATGTGTGTGTGTGTGTCTGTATGTGTGTATGTGCGTGTGTGCACACGCATACATGTGCCCCCTAGACTCACCTCAGCCAGACTCTTAGCTATTTACCACCATGTCCCTGTATTGTTTTATAAACATTTCTTGAACTCGGTAGGAGTGAAGTAGAAGGCTAAGGGAATGAAGCCATCACCAGACTCGAGGCCTGATGACTGGAGGCTATTAACAATAATAATAATAAAAATAAGAATAATGACTGGTGCTTATATAGCATTTTAAGATTTGTAAAGTGTTTACATCCCTTCTCTCATTTGAGTCTCACGTCATCCTTGGTTTTAAGGGTGACTCATTGTCCTTCAGATCTTGGAGGTTTTGCCCAGGTAAAACCTACGGGATGGTAGTGGGAGTTAATTATAGTAAAATATTGGGAGTAAAAACTAGTTTTTTCAAAGAAGTGTGTGTTTTGAGTGGATGCATTCATTATGAAAACAAAATTCTGTGGTAAATGATGAGGAGAACTAATTGTCTTGGGTGATGGGGTATACAACACCTCAGGCAGTCCTCAAAGGTCCATTTGGATCATCTGGCCAACCACTCAGATTTTGAATGTTGTTGAATGGTGAGGTTACTACCAATAAGGTGGTGGAAAGTGCTGTCCAAAAGTGAGACTCAAAAGAGATTCATAGTCTAAGATAACATAATCTTGGGGACAGAAGGTCTTGCAGAGAAACAGTCTTTGACAATGGATGGTAGGGATCCAGAATAAGGGTAGAAGTACTTTTCTGTGTGTGTTGGGGGCGGGGGGGCTGGTTACCATCTCCAAGATAGATTCTGGCCCTGGTACTAAGGCAAGTTTGAAGTCCTAGGAAATCTCCAGTTGGGGTTATGAGAGTGAGAGTATCCTATAATTTATATGGCTTTTAGGATTTCTTAATTAGTTCTTTTATTGGCCTATACCTTGAACATGCTAGGTAAACACATGCTATGTTCAAGGCCATCAAAAAACAAAACAAAACAAAAAAAACCACAAAAAAACCCAAGCCCTCTTAAGGAAAGCAAGGAAAGTCCAAATCCTGATTCAGTAGTGATTATAAAGCTGTGGTTTGCCTACTTTTTTTTAAACCATTCTCATGGTACTCTACCAGTGTAGTTGCTGCCCATAATCCTTTTCCAAAGGGAAAATTTGCAAATGATTATGTATATTTCCAGGACCCATCACTGTTCCTGGGTTGGGGGGGGGAGGAGGTAAGGGAACACAATTCCATACACATGTCCTACTGCTGGTGACACAAGACACAATATAGTAGGCCTATATAGAGACCGCTTCTTCAACAGTAGTGGGAGCTGTGGAATCTAGGGCTCAAACTTACAGCTTGTTTTGTATGAGCTTTTTGTGATGGGTGTTGCCACATCTTTGTTATTTCAGAACTATTTGAGCAGATGAGAACTGCCCCAACAAATGTTAGAAAAAACCTGTTGAAGCACCAGAGCTGAAATGTATCAGGGACAGGACTTTTGGTGGCCTTCCGTGTGTGCTTATGCAGGCATTTGGCACATTCCTCTGAATGGCTGTTATTAAAATCCCTATTTGTTTTCATTTATTAAGCTAAAAGTCTGGGAGAGAATCAAGAGTTAAAGATACTGCATGTGGAGTAACAGATCTAAGTTCATTTAAGCTTACCCCCTGAGTCATCTCTGAGAGAACTCATTTTTACCCCATACCAAAGAAAAGTTCTCTCGGCTTGTCCTTTTCTCCTCTGGGCCCATGTAAATGCAGCTTTGAAATTAGACTCTTTTCCTCTTGGCTAGTGAGGTGTATAAGAACAGGAGAAGGACATAGATTTGTTATAAAAGATTAGGAAAAATGAAGATTAATACCGAAAATTTCTCTTTCTTCCTGCATTAGAAGACCTTTTGCTCTCCTCCTGCCCAGTCCTTCTCTTCAATTTTCTCATTTCTAACCAAACACATATTGAAATTAAGTTAGGTGAAGACAGAGACAGAAAATTTCCAAAATGTAGATATTTTGTGATTAAATACAATACATACTAAATTTTTTGCCTCCTTATTTCTTATTCAGTATTTAGTTTAATTTCCATTGTGTATTTTTAATATACAAAGTGTTTTCCCTTTTAGAATAAAAGATACTAAAAGTTAGGGAATATGTCAATTTCATTTGTTGTTATTTAAAAATATCTTTACACTCTGGCAGAAAGCACTTTATATAGATGATGCATCTTTACTCTAAATGCTTTGTTATAAAATACTAATAATATGTATATTTAAATATACATTGATCAAGGGATGGAGTAGCAAGAAAGTCTGCTGAACTGAAGTTTTCAAAAAGTATTTTTCTATTGAACTTTGTAAGTTAAAGAAATCCATGCTTACAGAAATAATTTTTAATTTATTGAATTTTATTTTGGAGGCAGTTGAGGTTAAGTGACTTGTCTAGGGTCAGATAGCTAGTAAGTGAACTCAGGTCCTCCTGACTCCAGTGCTGGTGCTCTATCCATTGTGCCACCTAACTGCCCTAATTCATTGAAATTTAAAAATCCTTTTGTTTTCATCAGTGGCTAATGTCTCATTGGACAAGTTATTAAGCATAAATAAGGCAGTGATGAAAGACTTTTAAATTTGTAGTAGATTAATAGAATCATTGCTGGCTTATAGTTTATGGAATCACATTTGATCCATTTTAGAAGAAACAGCTTTAATATTTTTTAACATACTGCATTTTGAATTTAGCTAGTCACTAGTGATTCATATTAATTGTCCATTTGGTAAGACAAACAATTCACATTTATCACTCCACAGTGATTGGGAGTTGTTGGGCAATCCATAAATATTTTCTGATTGGTTGATCAAAAGAGATTGAACTGTACAGTAGTGACTGCAGCTGTACTGGGTAAGAGTAGAGTCCAGCTTGTTTTTACATAGCAGGTGTCCCTGTAACTAATAGTCTTACATCTGACTTTTAGGAGAAGAATTATAACTTTGTGGGAGACCAGGAGAAGTTAACATTAGTGTGAGGACTGTCTTTTGCCTCCTTTTGCATCCCCACTACTTAGCATAGTACATGGCACATAGTAGGTACTTAATAAACGTTTATTGAATTGAGTCTGTAGGAAGTTCGTCTGTAAATTAGAGAAGATAATACAACCACCTATCTCACAGGGTTGTTGTGAGGATCAAATGAAACAGTATATGCAATGTGCTAATAAATTCTATTATTATTACTGACATTATTATTATTACCAAAGAGCAACAATTCCCATTCTGTCTTGAGAAATATTCATTGAAGTTAATTGCAGTATGCTTCTTAAGCATAGGATGGTAATGTTAGAGCTGGAATGGACCATAATGGTCTCATTCATCCTCTCTTATTTTTCAGATAAGTAAACTGAGCAACAAATGAAATGGCACCCTCATTATGATACCACCATTAGTTGGTAGTTAGAGAGAGGTATGACTTAAATCCAGATGGCCTGGTATTCAGCTTACCTCATTTCCCCATCCTTGTCCTTTAAGCTATTTCTGTTCTTAATACTTACCCAAAATATCAAGCATAAGAAAGTTAAGAAATTGTGCAGAGGATGTATCATACACTAAAATATCCCTAGTTCTTTAAGATGTTACTTCCTTTTCTGTTCTCTTGGTTTGTTCTGGATTTTTCTTTTCCACTAAACCAATGCTGGTTACAGCAAAAGATGAAAAACAACATTAAATTGTGTGGAATTGACTGTTATACCCCTGTAACAATTGCGTCCTTGTAGAGATAATACATTCAGACTTTATTTTCCTTAGAGTTCTGATGTCGTATAGGTTATGACCAGAAATAATAGCTTCTAAAAATATGTGAAATGATAAATTAAACTGTCCAACTGTAACTCTAGTGAAAATGGGTTATCCATGTAAAAACAATGCTGTCCCATAACTAAACTCATATTTTGGTGTAGTTTGCAGACATCTGGTTGGTATTTTATGAGACCTGGATTTTTGAATACTCTATTCACTATCTACCCGTTTTATAATGCCTGATCTTATTAGGAATATCAGCAAATATTTGCATTTTAAATGTTTAAGCAAAACAATAGTGAGCCAAGTCAGATTAATATCCAAGATTGAATTTGAGTTTTGCTAATGTAGGATGTAGCTTCCTATGTCATTAAGCAGACTTTAGACAAATCACTTCACACCTCTTTGGGCCTCTGCTTTCTCATCAGTAAAAAGAGAGAGTTGTAGCTCATTGATTTTTTTTTAATTCTAGCCCTAAATTTCTGAGATTCTGTCGTTCCATGCAACCCGGGAAGCTTGTTTGGACATTGTTCTTATCTTTCCTCTCAAACTGATTTTTTTTTAATTCTAGCCCTAAAATTCTGAGATTCTGTCATTCCATGCAACCCGGGAAGCTTGTTTGGACATTGTTCTTATCTTTCCTCTCAAACTCTGATCTAAAAATTCAACCTAGTTAAAATGCTTTTTGTTTTGATTTGCCTTTAGTGCGTGCACATACATTAAAATAGCTGCTTCCACCACTACGAGCTTTGTTAACTCACACATGCTGCCTGCCACACTGTGCACGCTTCACATCCTGTGAATCACACTGCAGGCACTGCAGTGAAAACGTTGGGAGTAGGAATTGCAGACCAGCTTGGTTCGAAAGGATGACATCACCTCCATTAATGTGTGATAAGGACGACTGGCTCAGGGATCGCCAAGCTGTGCAGATACTGAAGACATTCATATGTGTATTCAGGGATCTCTGTGCATAGTATGTGCATCTGTTTTCTCTAAACATATAAACTTGTTCATTATTAAAATTCTATAATTCTCATCAGCACTAAACAGAGCTATTAACATATCCTCTAAAATTTTAAAATATGCCACCTTTTATTTATTTTTTTATTGCTAAACCCTTTGGTTTTTTGAAGATGGAATTTGTTAGGGTTTTTTTTTTTTTTTAATTCCCTCACTGGTGATTTCCTACTCAAGTGAACATTATGATTTTGGAACTGTCGGGCAAATGAGACCTTTGAAAATGGATTAGTAATACAGTTTGTATTCAACATTGTCTTATAAGGGCAAATCCACATAAAGGAAGCAGGGCAGACATGCAGAACAAGTTCATTTTCATTGGCAGTTTCAGTGATCAGGAAATAATTGTGGTTTTTCTGACCCTAAATCAACATCTGAGTCATTTAATTTGAGAATTATGCAAAATTTATAACAAGTGCTTGCCAGATATCCCAAAGAGAAGTTCAGGAGAATATTATTAGTAATAATAAAACTCCTCTGTTTTAGTGAAAATTATAGTAGGTAAATTTTGCTAACTTTATTTTGAATAGCCAAAATAAAACATTTTTCATTGATAATGTACATGCTGTGTAAAAGCTTTTGGCCACTGCTAAAGGATTTCTGTGAAGCCTTTTCTTTTAAAAGGCAATGTATAACATGTGAAATATTTTTATAATTGTACTTCTTTTAAAAATTCAGTACCAAAAGAATGACTGAAAAAAATGAGCATTAGATGATTAATGACTGAGTAAAAAAAAGGAATGTTTTTTTAATTACCCCAAATTCCCAAGAATACTTTAAATACAACTCATTTCAAAGTCTCTTTAAAAGTTAATGCATTATTGATTTAAACAGTAGCATCCTATGTAGTTCAAGTTTCAAGTTACCCATTCAGTAAAAGTTTCTCTATTATAGAAGGGTAACTACCATGTAGAATATTTCTTCTTAGGGAAGAGATTACTTTTTTAAGAGACAAAATTTAAAAAAAAAACCTAGCCATACCACACAAATAGTGCATTTGTAGATTTTTTTTTTCATATGGGTGACTGGAAACTAAAATGGATCTGCTCATCCTAATGTTCATTTTCCTCTCTCAGAAATAAAGGGGATGAAATATTGTGCCTGTAGTCTGAACTATTTGGGAGCAATTATAGGCTGATGAGACATTATTTTATAATTATAATGTGATATGATATTATAATTATACTAGACAATGTTAGTTTCATCTAGGAATATGTCATATCAATAATCTATACTTTAGTTTTAAAAACCAAAGTGAATTATGATAAGAAACATGGTGGGGAAGCCCATTAGGAGTTTCAATCAAAAAACCCTCAGGCTGGTGATTAGTTTATAAACAGGTTGATTTTAGAACAATGCTAAATTCATTGTCTAGAACTGTATGTAAAAGATGTATGTAAATGTATGTAAAAGATGTATGAAGTATGAAGTATTGGGGACACTATATTATGTTTTTGTAATTTCTTTTCAAACTGTCACAATTTGAATATAAATATCAAGTTGATTGTTTTAAAGATTACAACAAAGGGCAGTTAGGTGGCTCAGTGGATAGAGTCAGCAGTACCTGAGTTCAGATAGGGCCTCAGACACTTGACACTTACTAGCTGTATGACCCTGGGCAAGTCAGTTAACCCCATTGCCTAACCAAAAAAAGCAAAAACAAAACAAACAAAACAAACAAAAAAACAAAGATTACAACAAAATTTTTATTTTCAATTAACAACATGCTGAAACATTAGAATTTTACATGTTGAGATTAAAAATGACTACTGTCAATGTCTAACTTGACTGAGAAGCAAAAAAATTAGTTATTTCATGCCCAATTTCAGTCTAAAAATGATCTGAATAATGTCTTCTAACCATTCAAGCAGCGTTAGATATGACTAATTCTGAGTGTAACAAAATAATTTTATCAACTTTTTGAAACTTGCTGTTATAGGATTTCCTGTTTCTTGTAGAAGCACTATTTAGAGATTTTTATATTTCATGGTTAGGAAATTAAAATCCACTTGTGGATGCTGCATCATCCTGGATGTGAGTCTTTAGCTTTGATGTCCGCATCTGTAGAATAGGTAGGAAGCTGTTTCTTACCTAATGAATAGGAGGACTATTTTGAGTATATTGACTATTTTGAGGACTACTTTGTAAAATGCTTTTTAAAAATTTCTTTGACAAGAAGAGGCTGTAAAAACACCACAGTTGTCAGTTGTTGATCTTAATATAGGTACTAGTTTTCCCGTAGAAACCATACTTAATGTTAAACAAATGGCTAACAAAATGAGTGACTGAGGGCAAGTTGCTTCACTAATTTAGGTCTCAGTCTCTTAAAATGAAAAATGAGAGTTGGATTACATGATCTCTAATGTTCCTTCCAGTCTGAAAGCTCTATGTCCATCTATACATCCAGTATTCATTCACATAAATAGAATTAAACCTGATTTCTTAACCTAAATCATTCCTTCCCCACCCCCAGTTTGTGCAGACCTTTTTTTTGTTGTTGTTTTAAAATCAGAACTTTGCTAAATTTTGTGGACTATTTTTACTCTCATTCCTAAATCTCTCCTTTCTTGAGACCTCAAGTCATGTGATCTTTTAAAATGGAATGAAATTCACTGTTTTCTGATTGCTTTTCCATTTGTGTTCTTCAGAACTCATCATCTTCATCTGTAAAATGTGGTGGCTGGATTTAGATAATCACTTAGGTACTCTAAAATCTTGTGATCCTATGAGTTTCATTATTTTCAAAGAAAATTCAAGATTTTAGGATTATGATTGGTTTTTGCAATTTAATACTTGATGGGGCCCAAGAAATCATCTAGTCCTTTTGTAGGTCCACAGACATTAGGTATGAGCAACTGCCCTTTAATTTTGGTGGTTCTCCCATCTATTTGTCCAACCCCCTTCACCACTCTTGACCTCCAGGCTTGCCTCTCCGGCTGCCTATTGGACATTTCAAATTGGACCTCTCATAGACACCTTAAACTGCATATGTACAAAACTAAATTCATTACTTTTTCCCTAAGACCCTCCCATCTCTCTAACTTTCCTAATACTCGATGAGAGTACCATCATCCTCTCCATTACACAGGTTGACATCCTAGGTGTCATTCTTCCTCACGCCATAGTTCGAGACCTCCTTATCTCACACCTGGACTATCACAGTAGCCTTTCGGTTGGTCTTCCTGCCTCAGGTCCCTCCCCACTACAAACCATTCTCTACTCAGCTGTCAAATTGCTCTTTCTAAAGCTCAGATCTGACCATGTCATCCACTGGAGTTCAGTCAACTCTTGTGGTCCCCTATTACCTTCAGGATCAAATGGAAACTCTTTTTTCTGGCTTTTAAAGCTCTCTATAACCTGGCCCCTTCCCACCTTTTCAGTTTTCTTACACCTTCCTCCCCTCCATATACTCTGTAATCCAGAGACACCAGTCTTAGGGAATTCAGGGACTTGAATTCTAGTACCATATCTGCCACAACTCACTGCCTGACATTGTGGAAACCACCTTATCTCTCTGAGCTTCATTTTCTCATTATGCAATGAAAGGGTTGAGCTAGTAACTAGCTGGTAGCTAATTTCTAAGTGCTCTTCCAACTGTATGCTTTTATTATCCGAGGAGACCTTTCTTCCTTTAAAAAATACCAACCCCTTTACTTCCCACTTAGAATATTCCTCACTGCTTATTTCAGGTATCCCTCTGGTTCAGTCTTCTGTTTTTGAAGATTCCCACATGAGCCACTGCCTAATCTGGGAAGCAGTATGATACAGTGAAGAGTAGAGATTTGGGAAGAGAGGACCTGGCTTTGAATCCTACCACTGCCATTTAGTATCAGTTTCAACTCAGGCAAATCATTGACCCTTTCTGGATATCAGTTTCCTTGTGAATAAAATGAAGGGCTAAATGGACTAGATCTATACGGTTAAACTCAAATAAAAATGGGGGCTAGTAATCTGTACATAAAGGTAGCTGTAACAGGAATGTTGACTTAGTTTTAAAAAGAAAATATTATCTGTTTTATTGTATTCTCATTTATTTTGTTAAAATATTTCCTAGTTACAACTTAGATATGACACCCCTGTACTAGATAACCTCTTAAGTCACTTCAGACACTGAATATTTGTTGCTATTATTCCTTATATTAATATATATGTATATATATATTATACTGTGTTACATGTAATATATATGCTTAACTTAATATACTCCAATTATTCCTTAAGGTGACTCTACTTTGTGTTTCTTCAATTAAATTTATTAATTATTAATTATTAATCACCAACTGTGACTGGGAAATTCTTTCGTTGTTGTTTAGTCATTTTTCAGTCATGTCTGACTTTTGTGACATCTTTTGGCGTTTTCTTGACAAAGATACTAGAGTAGTTTGCCATTTACTTCTCAAGGTCATTTTATAGTTGAGGAAACTGAAGCAAACTGGATGAAGTGACTTGCCCAGGGTCACAGAGCTAGTGTCTGAGGTCAGATTTGAAGTCAGGAAGAGTTTTCCTGACTCTAGACCTCGCATTCTATCCACTGTGCCACTTAGCCACCCAGGGAAATGCTAGTAAATATTATTTATTTAATAATATAATGTGATATAATATCTTTGTGATAGTCCTATCACAAGAGGCCACAGAATGGTTAGTATTACTCTGTCCAAAAGTCATGGGATATTCTCTGTTACTCTTCATTGATTTAAGAATATAGAAAACATTTCCATTCTGTGTAGCGTAGCTGCCTTAAAATTCATGGACAAATAGGTAGGTCTGAGAACCTTCAGATCAGGTCTCCCAGGGGAGATACTCAAGGAGACCTCAATTGGTGCTCCCAGATTGTGTGGCTTCTTAAATATCAGACTAGCTGTCTGCAAAATCTGGGAAGGAATCATCAGCTGTTATGTCCCTCTTACTTTGTTCATGCCAGTCATGGCAACACCAATCCCTAAAACAAGAGGAAGAACCCTGACTTCAACCAGATTTCAATAAGCTAGTGTTAGTAGTTGGAATGTGTTCTAGGTATGAGATGAGTGGGCAGACAAGTTCCATTTTGAATAGGTAGAATACTTGAAAGGTAAAGGTGAAGTAGTTTTTGAAGGCTAAATTAGAACTAAATTGTGGGGGAGCTTAAAAGCCAGGCTAAGATATTTATATTTATCCTGAAGGTCATGGGGAGCCACTGAAGGGTTGAGGGAGGGTGATAGAGTTTTGTCAACTGTGCAAAGAATGAAGTAAAGAGTAGAGAGGCTAGAAAGGAGAAGAATAGATAATGAAGAAGGGATTTAGGTTGACGGCCTTGGGAACAGAGATGGGTAGAGGGTGAAGGGAGAGAGACAATGGAGATGGAATCAATAGAACTTGACAAATGGAGTCTCATAAAATGTCATTTGCAATTAGGAAAATGTATTTTGTCATTCAGTCATAGGTAACTCATTGAACTATGTGGCACCATAACTGTTTATATTCTTTTTTTTTAACCATTCCACGCCAAACACATAACTTTTATCTTTGTTGTTGTTTGTTTTTTTCCTCTTTCATTTTCCCTTTCTTCTCTCTCCCTCTTTTACTTTCTTCATCTTTCCCCCCTTTCTCTCTCCCTTCCCTATTATTTAAGCCTTCTAGTAGTACAAACATGTTTTATTTAGTTAAACCTGCCATTGGAACTTGGAGAAGTAAAAAGGCTGGTGTGCCCTGGTCTGGTCTGTAGCAGAAATAAACTTTTATTTTGATACTGACTTTTTCCATCTTTTCAGTTTTAAGACGTGAGAGTAGTTTTACAATTCAGGTGACATAATTTATCACTGCTTAGTTTCCCTTTTACTTTCATAAACTCAACAATAATGGGTAGAGCAGGGGGTAGGGAACCTGTGGCCTCGAGGCCACATGTGGTCCTTTCACTGAATCCAAACTTCATAGAACAAATCCCCTTAATAAAAGGATTTGTTCTGTAAAACTTGGACTCAGTCAAGTCTAAGGACCTAGAAGGCCACATGTGGCCTTGAGGCTGCAGGTTCCGCACCAGGATAGAGTATTTTATTGCTTGGAGAGGAAGCTAGTAAGCTCTAGGTCTTAAAGCCAAAAACAGATGATGTGCCTCTTTAGAGTGATCTAAAATCACTAGAACTGCACAGAAGCCATTTGCTTTTTTAAAATTGTTTTATGGTCATGCACCATTTACATATGTATGCCTTAGGGGCACCACGCCCACTTGGCTTTTTGATCTGGCAAAGTATGATGGCAAAGTCCTTCCTGTTCTTTATTGAAAGCTACAGAATTAATTGAATTGGGTGTGTTTCAATTAAAATATAGGCAGATGCTAGTGATGATTAAAAACACTACTTAGTTAACAAGCACATTGGGCACAGACATTATGCCTTTGTTTCTGAAAGACTGTTAATTAGCTGGATATTATCTGATATCCAGTAAACATTTGTTAAATGCCTACTATGTGCCAGGCACAGTGCTAAACACTGGGGATACAATTAATAAAAAGAAAGACAGTCCCTGCCCTCAAGGAGTTTACAGGAGGTGAGTTGGGGAGGAAATCATGGGGTACCTGGCACAGGGGAAGGGGGCATCTCCCTCTGTGGAGGTGAAACCAGAAAGAGCAGCAAAATGCATGTGAAGTGAGCCCAAAAGTCCAGTTTCTGCCCTCTGTAAAGGAAGGCATTGGGAAGAGTTTGATACTCAGTCTTCCAGACCTCCAATAAGAGGAGAGAGGAGGCTGAGAATTATCCAGGCTTTGAGTTTGTTGTATGATGTTAAGATTAGGGTTGGTGAGCAGAGCAGCAGACGCAGAGTAGAGTGAGATAAAGTGATAAAGCTTTTTGGCAAATTTTTAATTTACAGACGTAGATTAGCCAAACTAATTCTCTCGATTTAGTGTGTCACTGTTACTCCATAAAAATAAGGTTAGCAGGAGTACATTTGCATCAAAAGGCTCTTTTTGCTGTCTTTTAAAAGCAGGCTGACCATTAGGATTCTGTGATTTTCTTATTCTCTGAATTGTTCCTTGGACACCATTCCCAGCTCCTATGTCACCAGAAGCCATCTAGGAAATGAAATGAGCTGATTCATGGTCTTTTGTTACAATTCTCCCTTGTCTATAGCTGCAACCAATTCACATGGAGAATCCTGCTTTAAAAACCTGATGGGATTTCAGAAGTCTGTGTTGTATTCAAACCATGTCAAAATAGATGACTATTGCTGTAAAGAGGTGGGAGTAAAAATATACTGTTTATTGGGATTTTTGTTTAAATCAAGACAGTGTGATAAAAAGGAAGGAGTTCCCTGGTTCTCTTCCCTTTCTTCCCCTTCATAGTTTGGGTATGGGGGACATCTCAGAGTCATACCTTCAAGTGAGAACCTCTCCTGTGGAGTCTAGGACCATTTCTTGTTAATAGCTTTTGTCCTCATACCTGGCCAGTTTAAGACACATCTGATCATAGGACCATGAATTTTGAACCGAAGGGAAAATGTAGAAGTTCTCTAATCCACCATCCTCATTGTACAGATAAGAAAACTGAGTCCTGGAGACAATTAACTGACTTGTCAAAGATCTCAGAGATAGTAACTGGAATACCCAGGAATTGAAAACCATAGGATTTGACTCTAAGGGAGATAAACAAATGTGCACAAAGCGTCAGTTATTGCTTATTGGATGGATAGTCTCTGAGGAAGGGATAGCAAATATTGTAGGTGTGGATATGTCCAGAATACAAAACCCTTTTCAAGTTTTTTTTGCTATGAAATTTTACATTTCCTGTGGTGGGAAAAAAAATCCCAGAAAGCTCAGTAAAATAAGCAGTACTATCACCAGTGTCAGAGGACAGGGACACCACCAATGTAGGGGTAATAATACTGTTTAGGAGTCAGGAGATTCCAGAATCACCAAACCATTTGACCTCGGACAAAGAATTTCACCTCTTCAAACCTTTAGTTTCTTAGTGTATAAAATTAGTGGGCTGTGACTGAATTGTTTCTAAAATCTTCCCCACCTCCATAAACCTTGTACTCCATGGCTTCTTAACACTTCTGTAAATCAGTTTATCTGCCTTCATGGTACTTAGCAGCAGCTGATTGAGTGCAATTCAGCAAACTTTTATTAATGGCCACTATGGACAATGCTTTGCTAGTCCTGGGAATACAAACATAAATATATATGTACTGTGTGTGTGTGTGTGTGTGTGTGTGTGTGTGTGTGTGTGTGAGAAACCCCACAGTCTTTGGCCTCAAGGAGTTTACTATACTTTATTATGGTGATATAACATCATAGCTAGAATAGTAATAACTAGCATTTGTATAGCATTTTAAAGCTTTCAAAGTACTTTACAAAAATTGTCTTATTTTGTCTTCACACATATCCTGGGAGAGAGGTGCTATTATTATCACAATCTTACAGATGAGGAAACTGAATCAGATAGAGGTTAATAATAATGATAATAGCAATAGCTAACATTTATACAGTGCTTAGTATGTGCCATTTACTGTGCTAAGTGCTTTAGAAATGTTACCTCATTTGATCTGCACAACAACCCTGGGAGTTAGGTACTATTATTATCTCCATTTTGTAGATGAGGAAATGAGGCAAATAGACATTAATTGCTTGTCCAGAATCACACAACTAGTAAGTTTCTGAAATAGGATTTTTTTTTAAGGCAATTGGGGTTAAGTGACTTGCCCAGGGTCACACAGCTAGTAAGTGTCAAGTGTTTGGTCTGAGGCCACATTTGAACTCAGGTCCTCCAGACTTGAGGGCTGGTGCTCTATCCACTGCACCACTTAGCTGCCCCTGAAGTAGGATTTGAGTTCATGTCTTCCTGACTCCGGGTCCAGTAATCTATCCACTGTGCCATCTCATTGTCTCACATATAATATGTAAAAAAGCAACTATGTGATGATTCAAGGAAGAGCAAGAGTGTACAAACTACTAAGGAAATCAGTGGAAAGGGCTTCCTGTAGATGGCAAATGAACTCCATTAAAAATGAAGCTATGGTTTCTTGGAGGTGTGAACACTGCTGTGCCCCTATAAACTGTCAACCTCTTGGTTTAAGTCAAGCACTCATGAATGAGCATTCTTCTAGCCTAGGACCCCAGAATGTTTCTCTGGTCAAGTGAGGAAAGAATTAAAACTTATGACACCTGGATTGGTTCTTGCTCTACCTTGATCTTGGTTAAGACCCTTTCTTTGCTTCTCAGGACCTTCTTGTTTATTTGGAAAATGAAGAGATCAAATAAATTAATCTCTGAGATACTTCCAACTTTAAAATGTTCTGATTCTAAATGTATGGAATACATCCAATTTAAGTATGAAAATAATTCACTAAGGAAATAGGAGAGGAAGTACCTATGTTTGAACAACTATTTAATAATAAATACAACTTGGTTAGATTAAACATCTTGGCAGACAATTTTTTTTAAAAGCCCGTGGCTCATTTTAGAAACTGGGATAATGGTAAAAATAAATACTTTAGGAAAATTTGAAATAATTTGAGGAGAGTAGCACCATCTCTCTAGGTCTACTTTCTTAACCCTCTCCTTTGTAACGACAACAGCAGCAGCAGCAACAGCAATAATGATAATAATACAATAATAGCTAATATTTATATACCACTTTAAGGTTTGCCAAGTGGCATATGTGTCTTATTTTAACATCTAGCTCCAATTTATTTATCACGTGTTGGAGGGGGGAGAGAGGACAGAGAGAGAGACAGAAAGACATGGAATTACTGGATTCAGTGTATTTTTCGACCTCTTCTCCCTGCTTTCTCCCCATTTCTCCACCTTTTTTGAACTTCTTGTTATTATAGTTGAATGTCAACTGTGCAGAGATGAAGGATGAGATAAATTTAAGTTTGATTTTGTTTTTCCTTAGTCACATTACCACTAGAACAATTTATAAATACTTTTCATCTTCTGATTACCATTCTCTCTTTCCTATACTTTCTCTAATGTGTGCCTTAATCTGCTCTTTAGCTATATTAAGGATTATTCTTCTGAATAGTAACTGCAATGTCTACTACTGTGTAGTAGTAAAAAATAATTTACCCTAGTTTTGTTTTCTGTATTTACAAGTGTATAATATTTATAAACTAGAAGTTTAAATGAAAGGTTTGGTAAGTTAACAGAATTTGTGTTTCATTTTCATGTTATGTTAATTAATATTTGTTTAATCCAAATTAAACTTTCTCCCACTGCTAAAGAAAATTAAGATCTAGCTTTGTTTACCTAACTCATTCAACTTCGCTATATGTTTTATAAATAAATTTTATATTGAAATATGAAATATGGACTTCTATTAATTTACCTTGTCTTAAATTATGCTAGTTCTAGGGATTTGAATGACTATAGCAAACCTTTCCTTGTGTTGTGTCTAACTTGTTAGCTAAGTGGTGCAATAGACAGAGAACTGGGCCTGAAGTCAGGAAGACCTGAATTCAAATAGAGCCTCTGACACTTGCCAGCTGTGTGACCCTGGCCAAGTCACTTAACCTCTGCCTCAGTTTCCTTGGCTGCAAAGTGAAGATGATAATACCAATCTTCCAGGGTTGTTGTAAGGATCGAATGAGATAATAACTGTAAAAGACTAAGTTCCTGACACATAGTAAACACTTAATACATGCTTGTTTCCTTCCTTCCTTAAATTGGAAAGAATATCTTAGATGTTAAGTTTCATTTGATCAGTCTAGTAATTTTATTTTTTCCTTATATATTCCAGGATTTCGCAAAAATGACGAAATGAAGGCTATGGATGTACTGCCAATTTTAAAGGAAAAAGTTGCATATCTTTCAGGTAAAGTTGAATTTTTGAAAGTTGCCTTGTTCCCTTATTTATTTATTTATTTTTGGCTGGGCAGTCGGGTTAAGTGACTTGCCCAAGGTCATACAGCTAGTAAGTAAATGTGAAGTGTCTGAGGCCAAATTTGAACTCAGGTCCTCCTGACTCCAGGGCCAGTATACTATCCACTGTGCCACCTAGCTGCCTCTACCTTGTTATTCTTTATGAATGTCTTTGACACTTTTCAGCTGTTGTTTAAGTATTTTAAATACTAGGCAAGATCACCTACCACAAGGTATTAAAGAATTGGTATCCTTAGGGATTTTTCATTTTGTAACAACCAATTTGTATAAAAGTTTTACTCTTCTATCATTTTTTAGAACATTAATATACAAATTAGTTTATTCTGATTTAAAGATATACTCTTAAGTCACTTAGCTGTGGGATTTAAAATATTTGTTCATTCATTCATTTAACAAACTACTGGTAGTTTACCATTTCAATAAATTTACCAGTTAAATAAATCTACTGATTTTTTTTAACCATATCAACTTATCAGAAACTAATTAATTCATGGTTTCACCTTACCTTTCTTAGCCTTATATATTATATTACTCCATTCTTTATATGGCAGCCAAATTTTGCCCCCAAACACCCATCGTTTACTGCCTCCATTGCTTTGCTAACTCTGTTCTCTCTATCTGTTCCCCACATTTCCGGTTTCACTTGTTGAATTCAATCCTATTTTTTCAAGCCCAGCTCACATCCCTGACTATTTCTTATAAACTTGAGGATAACATTGCACTTTATTGTATCATACATTTTATCTGGTAACATTATAGAGAGGCAACATGTTGGATTGAGTAGAGCTGTCCTAAGAGACAAGAAGACAGGTTCTAACCCCACCTCTGCTTTGTGTTGACTGTGCCACCCTGGGGCAAGTCACTTACTTTCTTTGTGTCCCTGGCAATTCTATGAGACTATAAAGTTACAGAGAACATTCTGACCTTAATTGGTATAGGAAATATTTCATTGGCATGCTTACACCAATGAAACACAGGTCTAATTTTTTTTTAAAGACATTGATTGAAAATGATGCGTCCCAGAGGAAATAGGTAGCTATTTGAGGGAGTGAGAAAAAGGTGGAAAAGATAGTCTAATACTTTCTTGAGACATCCCACTTTACTGTGTCCTGACTCTCCAATGACCCTTCATAACCAGCTCCCAGACCTCAGCCTAGAAAGTGAAAAAATTCTGATGGATTTAGGAATCCTGAAGATAAAGGACTCCACCTTTAAATTAAAGGTGGAGAACAAATCTTACTACAGTGGCTACTTTGACTGCCTGCTATAATGTCTAAGAAAATACAACTCAACAATTTGCAATATTTAAGAAATACATTTAAAACAAATACAAATGGAGAGTGAAACTGAGTGTTTAGAACTAAATCTGATATGCATCAGGTGACTAATATATATAAGAAACAATAAAAATAAAGTCAAGAGAGAAAATGGGGAAAAAACTATATTCTTTAAAGTCACCATAGACATTGAAAATATAGCAGTATTAAGTGGAAAAGCACCAACAAAGTGCAACATCTAACTTTTTTTAAAAACCTAGGGAAATTGTGGGAAAAAAAAAGATGAAAATAGAAACAAAAAATTGTGGAAAACTTTTAATGTGCCTCTCTTAGACCTTGGTAAATCCAATGGATAAATAAGAACAAAATACCAACTTTTGTTGACTTCTTAATGGGAATATCAAGGAATGCAAATATTAAATGGTACACCACAATGCAATCATGTTAAAAAGTTTATCAACGAAATTAGAAAGCACCATAAAAAAATCTAAAGGTCAAATATAATAAATGTATCCTTTATAGACCAAAATATAATAAAATAATAAAGAAATAAAAATATTATCCAAAGCTATGGACCTAAATGGAGACTAAATAATGACATAGAAAATAATACATGGGTCAAAAAAGGCATTATTAGAACAAAAATTTTGTTAAATATGATAATACTAGAACAACACATAAAAAAATTTTCTCAGAGAAAAATGTGTCTCTAAAAACATATATTAACAAAATTAAAAAGGGAGAATATGTGAACCTAACATATAAATAAAATGATTAGAAAATGAAGCTCTCTTGTCTTCTGGCTAGAGCCAGAAGACCCACCACCCCCTCACTCCTGGAAGGAGTCAGAAATTCCCAAATGGGAAGGTGAGACATTCTGGATCATCTCAGGGAAATCAGGAGGTGAGATCACCTTGCTCCACGCCATGTTCAGCATTGGTTTTGATCTGACAAGTTGTTCTAACTGGATGCAAGGACTGCTGGGGTAGAATGACTCTCGTAGCAACCATTTGCTATCTTTTAAAATGTAATCAATTTATCCCAATGGATAAATCATCAGTGGATATAAATGAACAGTTCTCAAAAGGAAGATTGAAACCTATTGTCAAACATATGAAAAATTGTTCCAAATTACTGATAATAATAGAAATATAAATTGAAACAACCTTGAATTTTTGTCTCACACCTTTGCAAATTGACAAAGATGACAAAATATAGCCATTAGTCAATGGTTGGAGGAGTTGTGGGATGATAGGTATACTGATACATCTTTGGAGAAGTTGTGAAATGGCACAACCATTTTGGAAAATAATGTAGAATTATGCAAATAAAATGAATAAAATGTCCTTACCCTTTGAAACAGAGACTCCATTTCTGGACTTTTGACCCAAGGAAGCCATTGATAAGAAGAAAGTCCCTATATACACCAAAATATTTATAGAAACGCTTTTTGTGATAGCAAAGAATCAGAAACAAAGTAAATGTCCATCATGGGGAAGGACTAAACAAATTGCACATTAATTTAATGGAATATTACTGTGCTCCAAGAAATGAAGTACGTGATGAATACAGAGAAGCATGGAAAGATCTATGTGAACTGATGCAGAGTAAAGTAAGCAGAGCTAAAAAAAAAAATGCATGACTACAACAATGTAAATGGAAAGAACAACCAGAAACACAAAAATTGAAAGTCAGTGTAATAAAATTTTAAAGATCAAGCACGATTCAAATGAAGAGAAATGAGAGGACACACCCAACCTAAACCTTTGTGGAGATGGAAGGTCCTCTGGTATTATGTATTACACATTTTTAGACTTTTTCATTGTATTGAACTGACTGACTTTATTTTTTCCTCCGTTGTTTTAAAAAGATAATTTTTTTTATGGCTTTTTGGGAGTGGCAGGAGAAGGAATACTGGGGAAAACTGATGTAATGATCAGAAGACATCAATAAAAAAATCATTTAAAAACAGAAAAAAAAGGAAATGAATGAAATTTTAACCCTAAAATAAGTCAAGAACAAATATTTAAAATTAGAGAAGAAATAAAGAAGTTTGGAAATAAAAAGATTATATAACTGACAAATAAAATCAAGAGCTATATTTAGAAGACTAACAAACTAGAAAAACCATTAATTAACCTGATTAAGAAAAAGCACATGGAAAATAAAATTACTGAAATAAAAATGAATAGCTGATTTCACAACAATCCGAAAGAAAATTTAAAAAATTAGCAGATATTACTATACATAATTATACTTCACAAAACTAAGCATCTATCTGATAAGTTGCTCAAGTTATTATTCTTTTTTGTTGGTTAACCCAGTGCTTAGCACAATACCAGATGTATAATAAGTGATTGATAAATGCATTCTAATGTATCTAATTCAAAAGAAATATGAGTATCTACAGCAATATAAAATATCCAAATTGACAAAACAAAAACTAAAGATTTTAAATAACCAACCCTAGACAAAGTAATTAAGCAAACCATAAATGAATTGTTAACAAGAGTGAGACCTTGACTCATGTTTCCTTACAAGTGAATTCTATCAAATAATCAAAGAGGATCGATGCCAATACTATGAAACGTTTCCTCAAAAATAGAGATAAAGGGCATTTTATGAACTCATTTTATGAAATAAAATCCTGATAGCTAACCTTGGACAGATGAAGCAGACAAAGAGGACTTTAGACCAAGGTCCTTATTAAATATTTGTACAAATGGTTTAAATAAATTCCTTTCAAAGAGACTACAAATATATTCAGAAAATAATTCACTATGACCAAGTAGAATTTATACCAGGGATTTAAGGGCATTTCAGCATAAGAAAACAATTAGCCATATAGAACACAAGAAAACAAAAACCATGTGATTATTTCTATAGATACGGAAAAAATCTTTGATAAAGTTTTGCACTCATTTACGTTAAAAACCCTAAAAAGAAGAGTTAGTGAAGAATTCTTCTTTAACCTGATCAGTTCTTTAAAAGAACTTGCATTGTTTGTAATGAAGAAGCAGCAAAAGCTTTCCCAGGGAAATAGAAACAAAGTAAGGATGCCTCTCTGCCAACTATTATTTGACATTTCTAGGAATGCTTTTTATAGCAAATAAAACAAGAAGGAAAACTAAAAGATAAAATATAATAAATTTTCAATATTATTAACATTTCTATACAGTACTAATAAAAACCATGAAAAATAATAATCAAATTTAATTTATAATATATGAAATAAATGCTAGTTTAACCTACTAATACACACAAGATTCATAGAAATACAATTGAAAGACACCCTTGACTGAAATAAAAGTAAATGAACAATTGGAGAGAATATACTGTTCATAGTTAACCTGGGCCAATAAAATAAAGTAGCAATATTACCCAAGTTGACTTACAGATTTGGTGCTATGCCAATCAAATTACTGAGAGGATACTTTTTAGGACTAGGTTAAAAATAACAAATGTCATTTGAAAGAATAAAAGGTCTACAATTTCAATGGAAAATAATTTTTAAAAGATTAAATGAAGGAAGCATAGTATTATCAGATTTCAAACTATATTATACAGCAGGCATCTTCAAAACTATTTATTACATGTTAAATAAAATAGCCTAGTAGGTCATTAGAACAGGTAGCCAAGTTAGGAATAGAAGTATTGGAAAACATGAGTCTTTGGTTAACCTAGGTATATACATTGCTGGGAGAAGGACTCTTTTTTTTTTTAAATAAAACAAGAACTGTTGGGAAATTTATGAATCAGTTCAGCAGAAATTTAATTTAGTATTCAGACCAGCATCTTATAACCATATACCTCCATGTACTAATAAGCTCAAAATGGATTCTTGATCCAAATGTAAAAAAGCATAACATTTTATACTTGGAAGAGAATGCCGATGAAGTACATTTCACAGTTGTGGCTATGACAAAAGTTCTTAACCAATGAGTAGAGATTGTAAAGTGTGAAAAAGACAATTTTTTTAAAGATAATTTTTAGTAATAAAATTCAAAAGCTTTTTTACAGAGTCAAGTATGGAATCAGGAGATGAATTATTTGAACAGAAATATTTTTGCTTCAATTATCACAAATAAAAGTCTGATATACTGTGTGTGTGTATGTATGGAATAAACACACACATATCTATATCTGTATATCTATCTATCTATCTATCTATCTATCTATCTATCTATCTATCTATCTAAACCTCAAGAGCCATTTTCCAATATATGTGATCTAAAGATATAGCCAATGATTTTTTATTAAATTTCAAATTTAAATGACCACATGAAAGTATGTACCAAATCACTAATAGTAGGAGAGATGCAAATTAAAACAACTCAGGTTTCCTTTCATACTTTACAGATTCAAAAGATAATAGAAATGAGACTACCTAGGAGGGCTGTGGAAGAATAGGCATACAGAAGTGCTAATGGTGGAGGTGTGAAGTGGTCTAATCATTCTGGTTTTCTGATTGGAATTATGCAAGAGGAAGTGATTGTCCACACTAACCTTACCTTTTGGTCCTGCAATCTTGTTACTGAGCATAGGAAGTCAAAGAAAGAAACATGTGCAGTGTATGCCAGAATATTCATAGCAACACTCTTTATTAGTAAAGAATTAGAAGCAAAATAGATGCCCATTGATTAAGGAATGCATGAAAAATGTGATATGTAAATGTAATGGAATATTCTTATCTAGGAAGAAATTATAATAGTGAAGAATTCAGAGGAACATGAGAATTGGTATACATTGATGTAATGAAATAAGCAGAAACACTAGATCAATATGTATAATGACTAAAACAGTGAATGAAAATTCACTAAAAGAAAGTCATTCTGAGTAATTGAAAAATTAATGATGTTCCTGGGGCATAGCCAATGAAAGACATCCTCCTTCATGGAAGAGAAAGAGGATTGGATATTTGTTGAATTGTTTTCTTTGTCATAAAGGGTAGTTCCGTTTAGTGGGAGATGTGAAATGAGTGTAAAGACAAAAGCAGTCAATAAAATGTCCTTTTTAAAAAATCAGTCAAATTAAGATATCTTAAATTTCTTATGTCCCTTTCTTATTCTCTGTAACTGCATATCCCCTGTTGTTCTTTGGTTTTTGTTTTTTTTTCCTTCATTCTTTCCTGAAGTAAAACCAAAAGAACTTGGATCACAGACTATGCTTCTGAATGGGGCTTCCTTGCAGGTAGAGTTCTTAGACACCAAGCCTGATATATGACTTGGTTATAAAGTGGGCTGAAGTACCCCAGTTTGCTTGAGGCTAGCTTAGAGAGCCTAACTGTTACCTGAATTAGGTTCCTTAGGAATGTCACAACAGAGTGAAGTATCAAGTCTTTTAGTGCTATACATCTTCTACCACTGACTTCCATTTGGAAGAAGGGTTAGGGCTTTGTTGTTTACATACTTGAGCTTCCCTACCTATGGGAAGTCACATCGCTGTAGTAGTTCCTGTTAACTCATTTCATTCTGAAAGATTTTTCTTCTATTTTAGTAGGTGGGAAACCTATAGGCTTGTGTTGATAAGGGTAGCCATTAATCCTCGTGTTCTAAAGATGTCTGTCCTTAGTCATAGTTATACTTAAACAAGAGGATCCTTATAATACTTTGATGTATTATTTTGAACATACTTGTTTTAATTTATGTAGATTATTAAATCATCTTATATATTCATTGTATAGGTAGTCCTATATATTTCAGGCATTATTGGATCATAAATTTTGGACTGAAAGGGACTTAAGGGGTCATCTAATCCAGTGCCTACATTTTACATTTGGGGAAACTGAGACCCAGAGCATTTAAATGAAGTGCTTACCTAACCATTTATGAACCATGCTACTTTTTCTCTGTTTGTCATCCTTACCTTCTCCCCACTAGAAATTTGGGTACCTCGAACTACTTTGGACTTTGCTAAATTCCAGGTCTTCATCTCATTTCTAAGCTCTCTTCAAGCCATGCCTCTTCTTGTATGCAGTACCCTCCTCCCTGTCTGGCTCCCCTTTAACATGTTATCTTCCTCATTCAAATATAATATTCTTTTACAATATAATTAGAATATTAGAATAGAATTCCATTAGAATATAATGTTTGTTAAGGGCAAGGACTGTCTTGTTATCCCAATACTTAACGTAGTGCTTGACCCATACTAATTACTTAATCTCTCCACCCATCCATCCATCCATCCATCCATCCATCCATCCATCCATCCATCATTTCTCATCTATGTATCTGTTTATTCATTTCTTTATGTAATCTTCCAAAGCTACACAGGGAGCAAGTAGTAGACCCAGAATTTGAACCCAGGTCCTCTGACTGTAGAACCAGTGTGTGGTACTCTGTTCCTTTGCTTTTTTCTCCCCATGAATAATAGCATTTCTGGGCACTAAAGGCTTCAGTGGCATGGGAGAAAATTCACCAGATTCTGACAATCAAGAAACCTGGGTTTCTACTCCTAGCTCTTTTATTTACTCACTGTCAGTCAGTGAGTCAGTAAGCATTTATTAAGAGCTTACCATGTGCTAGTCACTGTGTCAAGCTTTGGGGATACAAAAAGAGACAAAAGATAGTCCCTGCTCTTGAGGAGTTTATAATATAATGGCGATGACAACAAGCAAACATGTACAAATAAGTTATATACAGGATAAATACAAAATAAGAGAGGGAAGGCACTAGAGTTAAGAGAGATTAGAAAAGGCTTCCTGTAAAAGTATTTTAGCTGGGACTTAAAGGAAGCCAGGGAAATTTGTAGGGTGGAGTCAAGGAGGGAGAGCATTCCAAGCATGGGGGACAGCCACAGAAATTATTTGGAGCTGAGAGATGGAGTGTCTTGTTTATTAATATCTTTGGAGAGAGGAGTTTCAGCTGAATAATGGTATTGGAAGTCAAATTGTAGTGAATTAAGGAGAGAGTGAGAGAATAGGAAGTGGAAGCACATTTTGTAGACAGCTTTCCTAAGGAGTGTAGCCACAAAAGGCAGAAGAGATGGAAGGATCAAGTGAAGATTTTTTAAGAATGGGACAGATGTTTTTGTAGGCAGTAGGGAAGGAGCCAGTAGATAGGGAGATATTGAAGATAAGTGAGAGAATAGAGGTGACAGAAGGGGCAGTCTGTTTGGAGGAGACAGGAGCTGTCCTGACCTTGGACGAATTATTTAAAATCTGTGCTTCTTAATTAACTTCATGTATAAAATGAGAATTCTGGATTAAATTATCTCTAAGATTCTACCTCATATTCCTTTAATTCTACTAAGTACTATTTGATTATGAGCAAATCTCATGTGTCCCAGGATTTAAGAGGGGGTGGGGAGGAAGGTATATAGGGAAAATGCCTTAGAACCTAAAATACCATCATAATTTAATGAAATTTAAAAAGATGAGTAGGTTTTTAATTCTTGTGAACTAAAGTTGCAACTCTGACAATTTTCAGGCTTACTAAAAATGATTCTGAAATGTTGGGGTAGGAAGCAGCAATTGCTTTTCTAAAATTTCACACTGATACAACAACATAGAAAGGACTGTTGCCATTTTTGCTCACTACTGATTTTATGGTTCAAAAAATAGCATTTTAAAGGCACTATAATTCAATCCCTCTATTTGTAAACTTTGTGGTATGCAAAAAGGGAGACTTATAGATAGCTGGTACATCATATTCATCTCCTATCAAGCCTGCTTCCTCTGAAGGCTGAAGCTGAGATGGTGCCATCTGCTGTCCCCACCACCATTATTCTTTCCAGCTCTGTTCCTGATTCTTTCCCGTTAGGTAAAAAATAAGGACATGTGAAATGTCAGTGTGAAATAGAGATTGGGCATTTTTATTTTCACAAGCATGCAGATTAGTACAAGGCAAATTACTGACATGCACTTTTCTTTCTAACTTGCCCTTCTGAGGATAATCTCATTCCTTTCAACTAGTAAAAGAAACAAAACCAGCAGCTTTTAATACATTATTATAAGTGTTTACTGGCCCATAGCATTCTGCAGGGTTAATAAATATTTTTCTTATTATAAATTAGTGTGGAACTAATTTAAAATGTTGGGGAAAATAGAATTTCTAGTAGATATATTAACCAGTCTTTTTGCAAAAAATGACGTTAGTAGGTGCCACCACCGTTTTAAAAATCTTCCTTAATTTATGACACAGAATTGGCAAGCTTTGTTAGAATGAGCTCATTGCTGGTTCCTTTAGAGTTGCAATTATCTCTTTTAGGAGAGAGAAAGGGGGAAAAATCATAAAGTTAAAAACAAATCACTTACATGGCCAGTGGATCTTATTTCTGAAACTTGCATGGACTGAGTCTATATTTAAACTCTGTCAGCCCAATGGTTTTTGATTAGTTTCCACCTCTGACCCCATTTCTTCACATATTACTCATTGTGACTTTTATAAAAGCTTTCTGAGTGAATGATTTTTAGTAAATTGGAAAAGGCTTACATGGAATGACAGAAGTTATTTTTCATTAGGTAAAAAGGGCAGAAATACTAAGAAACACTTAGTAGGTTCATAAGATAACCCCGTAAGCACCAGTAAAAATTCTTTTAACTGTAGTGTTACTGATATGTGGATATGCAAATCATTTTAAAACCATGAAATCCTCATTGAGCTTTTTGGAGTTAGGAAAAAAAATCACTTCCTCCATTGAAAAAATAAATAAAATTAGGTGAAATGGCCCAAAGTCACTCTTGCTCAGTTGGTTCTCCTTTCAAGGGTAGGATTAGGAATGCTTTTGACGCCAATGATTAGATTCAGAAGTCTCATGAATAGGTAGCAGTAAACAACTTTTCTAGAATAACATTGGTAGAATCTTTGCAATATTGGTAGTCTGTGATAGCTGAGTTTAATAAATAGACTTCTTGCCCAACAGTGAGCAAGTATTTGCCATTTGATTCCACAGACTTTTGATCATTTTGCCCCCAATGAATACATATAATCTATTCTGAGTATTTTCTCTTGCTGAATTTGAGGTTTTGTAGTATCCCATACCAAATAAAGAAAGCAGGAAAAGTTTAATGGATTCATTTAAATTCAATTCACCCCCTTAAGCAATTATTCCTTACCCTTTAACAATAATCTTATTAGGTGAAAGATAAGTGTTTTAATTCATTTTAAATGCCAGTGCTATTGTATCATGTTTTTCCCTCTGCTTTCTAGTCTGTCTGCCACATTTCTAGTGAATGAATGTACTGAACCTGTCTTTATATGCCCTGTAGCAGGACTTAACTGAAAAAATGCAGTTGCTTTGCTTTGCCTGTCATCACTCTTGAGGAAACTCCCTTTCTCAGGCACACAGAAGCTGTCAGCAAATTCACCTTTACATCCTCTGCATCTAACTATCGAGTCAAGATCCTCATTTCCAATGGAAATAATTAATGTCTGGTTGGGTTGTTCGTATTTTTCTACTTTTTTACTTATTTCCCTTTTGTCATCATCTCAGAACGTCCCAAATTTTCATTTTCTTAAACTCAGATGCTATTTTGGAGCAGTTTTGCAGATCATTTTAAAAAATCTTGACAACTTAAGAAATTTTGTTTGGTTGTAAAATTTTGTCCTAACTTTGTATACATTTAGCATAATACTTCTGTAAGCCATTCTTATATTTCCACTTCTCCTATATTGTTAAGCTAAGAGAACACAAGCATTTCTCTACAGCTAATTTATTTTCATTTCTTCTATGAACTCAATTTCTTTTATACCTAATGGATAATTTTAATTAGTCCCATGCACTAATTTTCATTATTCCCTCCATGATTCCTTTCATACTCATTTTTTTTTTTGGCTAGGCAATGGGGTCAAGTGACTTGTCCAGGGTCACACAGCTAGTAAGGGTTATGTGTCTGAGATTGGATTTGAACTCAGGTCCTCCTGACTCCAGGGCCGGTGCTCTATCCACTGCACCACCTAGCTGCCCCCATACTCATTTCTTAGTGGTGGTTGTTGTTTTAAAAAATTTCTGCATAGCAATTGCTTTGTGGCTTCTTGTTACCCTATCACAATAAAAGAAAATGAACTCTTTCCACCTTCACCTTTACCTTTAATCTGTGAAAAATCCAGTTTGTAAGCATCATGCTGACCATAACTGAAATGCTTTGATAGCTGTCTAATCTCACTGATGTAGATGCTCACTCCACCAGTGAAGAATGCAATCCTTTGAATATTGTGTCATTTTTGTCCATGAATTTCTGTGTTTTCCACAGAATACCTTCCATAGAATAACAATGTGTTAAAAGACTTTCTCTTTCCTTTCAATATTTCCTGGATTCTGCAGCACCCTGGCTATCCATTCACTAAGTTGCTTTTGCCAGAGGCTGTCTCCTTTTTCATCCTTCCTGTTGTCTTACTCCACTTCTTGTATGCAGGTTATATCCTTGGCAATATTGCTGCAAAATGTTTAGACTTACCAAGTATGTTTCTGTGACTCTTTTCATTCTTTTAAGACCAAAGTATTAGTTGATTTTCAGCTATACAGCAATGTGGGGAGAATATATTGCTGTTAAAATGATGGCCTTTTGCAGCAGGGAACAATTTAGAATCATTTGAAAGCATTGCGCAATATAAGAAATGTCATGTTGCCTGATCTTCATCCCTTGAACTCTGAGCCTACCTTATTACCCATCTGTAGTGCCTTACCAAGATATAAGCTTCTGATGTACTAGCATAGTAGTCTCCTCATTTAATCAGGTAATACGCTGACCAATATGCTTTTTTAATCCTCTTTACCTTTTCTGTATGGATCACAAGGGTATAATCATTTGAGTGACTGGGTTAAATCCACCTCTCCTACTTGCTACTTCTGTGACTCTGAGTCACTTAACCTGTATGGTGGACCTTAGTTTCCTCTTCTGTAAAATGAGGATGTTGGATTAGGTAGATTAGTTCAGAGGTCCCTTCTAGCTTCAGATCTATGACTTTAAGCACAATGTCATATGCTAACAGGTATATCAGTAGAAGTTTACCATCTATAAATAATTAGCATTAATACATCCCTTTAAGGTTTGCAAAGCACTTTATTATTATCTCATATCATATTATCTCATTTGATCCTCTTTTATTATATATAATTCATATGTGTAATATCTATATAAAATCTTCCTTCTCTTGAACTTAGTGCAGGGCATATTTCATGAAAAGTGTCATTAATGGATTCAATAAAATACTTTAAAAATTAACTTTCAGGACTTAAAAATCCTTAAAACATTATAACAACATAATACTACTTGCTCTGACTCACATGTATTTGTAAAGAATACTTATATTCAGGGTATGTGTTATCTTTGTGTGTCTGTCAGTTTTCTCCTCATATTTAGAACTTTGAAGAAAATTTGTTAACAAATACAAATGAAAAGTTAGTTTTCCTTCTAATGAGCAAAACAATGAAACTTATTAAAAGATACTTAACAAGAGCTTTTTGACAACTGCTGTGGCTGAGTGTAATAAGGTGGAGCTAGTTACTCAACTCAGTTATGCAAACCTTTATGCAGTCTAGAATTGTGGAATGTTATAGCTGAAAGGCCCCCTGAAGGAATTCAGCCCAACATTCTGCTCCCTATTTTGTTTTTATGTGTGTGTATGCAATACCTACATATATGACTTGTGCTTATATATATATGTGGATGTTGAGTCCCTTGGTAAAAGTACACAGATCCTTGAGGCCAGGATTTCAGATCACAGAGAATTTGTACAATTTTCATTTCTTGCCTATCAAAGAAAAAAAAATCTACCTGAGGAAAAAACTTCTCATTTAATATCTAAGATTGTGAGAGCACGGGCATCATCTACCCTGAGATTTCCTTCTTTGCCCTTTGATCTCAGGAAAATTGCTTAATTTTTAACATCATATATCCAGTGCCTAGCATCACACCTGGCTTGTTGATCAGTGGATGTATTTTTACAGATGAGAAAACTAAGGCTGTACACAAGTCACATAAACAGTTTTAGAGATAAGATTCAGATACAGGTCTTTCCCACTATGCTACATTGCTTCTCCATAGGTGTCTGTAAATGCTTTTTGTTGGTGGTGAAGCTATAAAATAATTCTAAGGATTTCAGGTCACTTTATGACACTAATTAAAAGGATAGATCCTTATTTTCTTCTACCCTAAATATCCAACTCCAGCTGAATTTCTGTGATAAGTTTCAGATGACCTGCATATGAAGGTGATTTGCCCTTAGTCAAGCTTGCCATTGAATTATACTTCTTTTGAATGCCTTCAGCAAGGAAGACCATTGTTGCTGAGGAAGTGTTCAGCTGAGTCAGGCTCAACCTTCCTACTTCTCTTTCATACTCTTCTCCATCAAAGAATGAATAAAGTGGTTGTGCACTATTCAGATTCCTGAAATATTTTTACTGACAGTTTCCAGGTTCTGATTATACTACCCAGGGTAAAGTGTGCCTTAATGTTAATGCTGCTGCCAACTATAACAATAATTAACAATAATACTAAATAAATAATTATACCAACAATAGCAATGTTAAACCCTTGAGAGAGGCAGTGTGGTATAGTGGCTAGAGAGCTGGTTTCAGGTTCAGGAAGACTTAGGTTCAAGTCTCACCTGTTTATTATGTGAATATGGGCAAGTCACACAATCTCTCATTGTTTTAGGCAACTTTGAAACTATTAGTTGGAGAGAAGATACTGACTTGCATTAGGGAACTTGGGAGTTCCCAAAAGCAATAAAATCACAGGTTTAATTCCTCTCCCTCTCCTTATCCTATCCCTTATAATAACATTGGTCCATGAAATTTTAAGAACAGTGTTTTGATAAATGTCTCATAATAAATGGGCACAATCTCCACACTCTATGGAATTTCATTTTGAATGTGGGGACTTAATAGACAAAATCAGAGTGGAGGGAACATGATAACATACATGTTGCCATCATCCTGTCTGCTACTAGAGTTGTCCTGAAGATGCTTAGAGCAAACCTCCAGAAGATTAGCTTATATTCCAATACTTCTATCAATTACAAAAAAGCTGTCGATTTATCCAACTGCACAGTAGTCTAAAGAACGTGAAAGAAAATAATGGTAGGAGAGTGATTAATCCTAGGACCATTTCTATTTGAGCGCTATCAGACAAGATGAGAAGAACAAGATAATAACAATTGACATTTATTTAATCCCTTTAAGTTTGCAAAATACTTTACAAAGTAACTTGTCCATGGTCACAAAGCTGATAAGCATCAGAGGACTCACTTTGAACTCAAGGTTTTCTAACTCCAATTCCAGTGGGCTCTCTACTATATCACACTGAAACTTTGAGAGGAGAGCATGAAACACTGGTCGTTCTGTCATATATTTACTCCTCTCCTTCTAAGAACATATCATTGTGTGTCCTTCATTGAAACAAACAAAATGAACCAAAAGCCAAATTTAGAATGATGGTCCATAAATAATTTTTTTCCCTAACCAATATCGGGTACTATATCTGAGTAGAATCAATATGCTTCTATAATACTTGGGTTAACTCTTAATTATTAAAAAGTTTTTACTGTCATCAAAGCTCTCTGTAACTTCTACCCCCTGGGGCCAAAGAGAGTAAGTTTAAAGAAACCCTCTCCCACAGGACAGTCCTTCAAATGCAGGAAGACACTATATAGAATTCCATAAAAGATAAACACAGAGTATGTACAAGGCAACCTAACCTTATAAGGAAAAGCATGTGAAGCTATGGGCGACCAGCAAAGACTTAGTAGATGACATTTGAGCTGATCCTTGAAGAAAGCTAAGTGAATATATTCCAGTCAAAGAGGACAAGAAGGGCCAAGGAGTTCATGAAGTCTGGAGATGGCGCATCATGTAGAAGGAAGAATAGTAGCAAGAAAACCAGTCTTACTGGACCATAGAGTGTTAGGAGGGATATACTGTGTAAGGAAACTGGAAAGGTAGAAAGGGGCCAGATTTGAAGAGCTTTAAATACCAGGATGTATTTGTATTCTATTTCCCTACTAAAAAAAGTCTTAGCCCTATAAGGGAAGGGGTTGTGTTTCATCTAAATCTGATATTTCTTCTAGTATCTAGTAAGTACAGTGCTCTCCCCACAGGACACTTAATAGTTATTTATTGAAAGAATGAAAGATTGCATAAAAACGTATTTAAAGAGCCATTATCCATTTGTGTTTCTGCCCTTTGGCCTAACATAGAAACAAGGCCAAACTCCAAGGCTATGCACCAAAACATTGAAGCACAAAGGTTTGGGCTTTTCCTGAGATCAAAGAGCAAAGAAGGAAATCTCAGGGTGGATGCTGCTCATGCTCTCACAATCTTAGATGTTAAATGAGAAATTTTTTCCTCAGGTAGATTTTTTTTCTTTGATAGACAAGAAATAAAAATTGTACAAATTCTCTGTGATCTAAATAATGGCAGTCTATATAATTTTTTTAAAAATTATATAGTTTGTTTTTATAACATTTATACATGTTCATAACAGTTGTGATTCAATTTTCTTCCCCATGAAAATTAAAAGCTGAGTATTTATAATTTAAGGTATACCTCTTATCATGTAATATATGTGAAATTTGAAATTTTGGTTTTTTTTTAATCTCTTACATGATACACTTTATGAGACCCATAATCCTCTTGAAATCTAAGTCATCAATATTAAACGGATTTATTTTGCAAATTCATTTTTTTTCCATATAATAAGGTGTACCTGGGCTTGTAGTTTCTTTTCCATTTGAAAATTAGTAATTTTTAGAGTTAATATTTTAAGTACTTTGAGTTATGTATGAAAGAAGTTATATAAAACAGTTATTTGATTATTTCTATAATACTAATAATAATAAAAATGTTTTTCAAGAAAAAAAATGGGAATATTTGTAGAAGACTCTTAGTGGCAGCTTTGTGAAGTCTCCTTAAATTTTCTCCATGTCCACATTCAGATGTTTCAACCAGAAAGACCATGGTTGTATTTACTTATGATTTGTACATCATTTGGCAGCTTATTCATTTTTTAGTTCAAGTTTTTACTTTTACTTCCCTTTGGATAAGAATTTTTCTTTCTTCCTGTCCCCTGTGTCTATCCCTTCTCTTCCATTTCCTGAAGCTGAATTGAATATCTGAGGTATCACAGATGGATACATGGGAAGGAAGGGGCATCAGCAACTGACCTTAAGCCTGTGTTTGGGGAACTACCCAACATGACGCTAACAGGAGGTAGAAACAGTGGTTGAGCATTACCTTGAAAGCAATAAATATTCCTTTGACTAGATGAGTAAGTGTAGGCAAGTCATATTTTCTCTTTGCATCCCATTTTGATCATTCAGTCTCCACAGGGCCTTAGTTTCTTCTGCTGTAAAATGCAAGGGTTGTGTTAGGTAGCCTCTAAGGTCTCTCTCATAACTAGATCTTGGCTCTGGGATCACAATAGTGATCCTCCTACCAGTTGGTTATTTATTTAGTCTCTAATTGGATTTTTTCCCATTTTACTCATTATGATCAATATTGATTTGATATTTGTCAATAAGTTAAAACTAAAATGGCCCTTAGCTAATCTCAAAGGAATATTGAAGGGATTAATTAGATGAATGCTGCAAAATGTCTTAAATCATCTTAGAAAATACCAAATGGGTAGGATTTTAATAGTGACAAATTCACCAAAATACAGCTGTTTTTCTGTTTCATAGGACCATGTTAGCAAAATTAGCACAGTTGTTACCGTACAATCCCTTTTGTCCTTTTTTGCCTTTTGCAAAATTGTCAGAAGAACTTGTTCAGCAAATGGATTATGGATTTATAGATGACTCAGAGCTGTTTTCTCTGGAATTTGCAAGACTGCATGTTCCAGTCTCTGCATGAGGAAGTTTTATTGCAGCATCTTGTGCTGATTTAAACTATCAGAGTTAGACTCACATCTTGTAAATGTTCCAAATCCACAGAAGAACCTAGGAAACTTTTGAGCGACATTGTGGAGAAGTGGGCTAGCATGGTACAGTGAAATGGACACTGGGTTCAAGGAGTGAGAGGGCCAGGGTTTGGATCTTCAATCTGCTATTTTGCTGGCTTTGTGACTATGCTTTTTGATTATTTATGTGATCCTGAGCATTTCACGAATCTTTTCTTGGCCTTAAGTGTCCTCATCTGTAAAGTGAGGGGATTAAACTGGATCAAGTTCTTAACCTGGTGTCCATAGAACTCTAAATTTTCAGGGGACGTGTGATGGATGAGAAAAAATTACACCTTTATTTTCACTACCCTTTGGTTTCCTTTGTAATCTTATGTATTTCATTTAATAAAATATTCTGAGAAGGGACCCATGATACAAAAAGTTAAGAACTGAACATGATGATCTCTGAGGTCCCTTCTGTCTCTAAACTTAAGATTCAAGATTCTTCATAAAGGTTTCATCCCTTTTTAAAGGTTTTCACTATACCCCCTTGGTGTCCTATTTAGGAATCAGGAGTTTTACACTTTGATGATTATGAAGAGCAATTATTACTATAATAGTAATAGTTTGGAGGAGAGATAAGCGAAGTTGCAAAACTGGAAACCAAGCACATG
This sequence comes from Phascolarctos cinereus, assembly GCF_003287225.1. Lineage (NCBI taxonomy): Eukaryota > Metazoa > Chordata > Mammalia > Diprotodontia > Phascolarctidae > Phascolarctos > Phascolarctos cinereus. The sequence continues at coordinate 414,694,570 of NW_027555847.1, forward strand.
AAGGAAGAATTGTTTTTCCTTTATTCTTGCGAAGCCTGGTAAAATTGCCCTAAGAAATGTGATGATTTCATGAGAACAACATTCTCATTGATTTAATTCTTTTATTCATTTATCCATACAGTGGGTACTGATTGAGCACTTGGTGTTTAGCAGTGTGCTAAGTAAAGATTTGTATATGATACAGTTCTGTCTCTTCACAAGTTTATAATTTTACTCTAATGGTAAGACATGAATTTGTAAAGAGTTTAATAGGCACAAAGTAACCTATGATTAAGTGACAAATTAGAAAGACAGCAGGTACCATAAGAGTTAAGAAGACTACATGCTGTGGAGGCAGCGGAGGGTACCTTAAGAGTGTTAGACTTGGATTTATGAAAGACCTGTGTTTGAATGCTGCCTCTGACACTTGCTGTGTCACAAAAGGCAAGTCATTTCACTTGTCCATATCTCCATTTTTTTCCTGTGTAGAGTGGGAATAATAATATTTCTAGTGCCAATTTCACAAAGCTGTTGGGAGTTTCAAAAGAGATAATGTATGTAAAGCACTTTGCAAACTGTATTTTCTGACCTAAATTTATTCCAACTCTCTTTTAGTAATAGGATTTCTCTTTTGAGCCATTTTGAAGTTTCTTCTTGTTGTTCTGGATCTCTGGAGAGTACTCAGAATTCTCTTTGGTAAAGTACTCTTCTTCATATGAAATTGTTTGCTTAATACTTGTACTTGGGTTTCTCTTAGTGGTTTTACTCATTTTTCTTCTTTCACTTTTATGATCCCTTCTGTTGGTTTATTTGTTTGTGCCCCTGAGATTTTATGGAAGCTTTTCCTTTTGATATCTTTGGTGTTTCATGCTTTCTTTAGTGCTCTTCCATCCCTTGCCCTCTGGTCATTCTCTCTTTCTTTTCTGACCCTGTAGACTACCTAAGGCTGGCCTGCTGGGCTACCTCAGCTTCTTTGCCTTAGAGGGTTTAGAGTTTGTTATCCTGGATCTTTGCCCCTGAGTAACTTTTAGGTCATGAAGCTGGTTCCACCTGGTTTCCAGTCACCTTTCCCCTCAGGCCCAAGGCCGGAACTTGCACAAGTTTATTTTTAGCCCTCTGGATTCTACCTCTGCTCTCTTCCTTTCCTTCAGGATGCTTATTTAGAATTAATGCCTGTTAGTTCTGACCAGATGACTGGAGGAAAGGGATATTTTTTGATGCACCCCAAGCAAGCACTTGGGGTGGAGTCCCTTTCTCTAGTGTCCGAGATCCCAGGCAAATTAGCCTGGCTGCTTACTTAGTGGGGTGGGCACTGAGTACTTTAAATATCAGTTGTATATTTACTGGTATATACCACTGTTATAAACTGGAATATATACTAGTATATATACCAGTAAAGAGTATAAACTCTTTAAGTTAGAAAAAATAATAACAAGATTCATTTGGAAAAACAAAAGGTCCAGAATATCAAAGGAACTAATGAAAAGAAATGCAGGGGAAGGTGGCCTAGCAATTCCAGGTCTTAAATTGTATTGTAAAGCAGCAATCATCAAAACTGCTTGGTACTGGCTAAGAAATAGGGAGGTGGATCAGTGGAATAGGTTAAATATGCAAGACACAGTAGTCAATGACTATAGTAATCTATTATTTGATAAACCCAAAGACCCCTGCTTCTGGGATAAGAACCCACTCTTTGAAAAAAACTGCTGGGAAAACTGGAAAAGAGTATGGCAGAAACTAGGCATAGACCCAAATCTCATACCATATACCAAAATAAAGTCAAAATGGGTTCAGGACTTAGATATAAAGGCTGATACCATAAGTAAACTGGGACAACAAGGAATAGTTTACCTATCAGATCTATGGAGAACAGAAGAATTCATGACCAAGCAGGAGATAGAGAACATTATGAAAAGCAAAATGGATAATTTTGATTACATTAAATTGAAAAGTTTTTACACAAACAAAGCCAACTAAGATTAGAAGGAAGGTAGGAAATTGGGAAAGAATTTTTACAACCAGTCTCTCTGATAAAGGCCTCATTTCTAAAATATATAGAGAATTAAGACAAATTTATAAGAACACAAGCCATTCCCCAATTGATCAAAGGATATGAACAGACAATTCTCAGATGAAGAAATTAAAGCCATCTATAGTCATATGAAAAAATGCTCTAAATCGTTATTGATTAGAGAAATGCAAATCAAAACAACTCTGAGGTACCACATCACACCTATCAGATTGGCCAATATGACAAAACAGGAAAATGATAAATGTTGGAGAGGATGTGGGAAAATTGGAATGCTAATACATTGTTGGTGGAGTTGTGAAATGAGCCAACCATTTTGGAGAACAATTTGGAACTATGCCCAAAGTAATGTGCATACCCTTTGATCCAGCAATAGCACTTCTAGGACTATATCCCAAAGAGATCATACAAATGGGAAAAGGACCCACATGTACAAAAATATTCATAGCAGCTCTTTTTGTGGTGGCAAAGAATTGGAAATTGAGAGGATGCCCATCAATTGGGGAATGGCTGAGCAAGTTGTGGTATATGAATGTAATGGAATACTATTGTGCTATAACAAATGATGAACAGGCTGACTTCAGAAAAACCTGGAAAGACTTATATGGTCTGATGCTGAGTGAAGTCAGCAGAACCAAGAGGACTTTGTACACAATAACAGCCACGTTATACAATGACTAAGATTGTTAAACTGAACCCTTCTCAGCATTATGAGGATCTAAGACATCTCCAGAAGCCTCGGGATGGAAAATGCTATCCACATCCAAAGAGCGCGAACTATGGAAGTTGAATCGCTATCACTTATTTTTACCTTCTGTTGAGTTTTGTTTCATCTTTCTGATGGTTCCTCCTATTGGTTTTAATTTTTACTTACAACTTCACTAATGTGAAAATATGTTTAATGGGTATGTAAATGTAAAGCCTATATCAGATTGTGAGCTGTCTTGGGGAGGGTGGGGGGATGAAAAGGGAGAAAAATTTTCAACTCAAAAGCATATGGAAAAAATTAAAAAAATTTTAAAAATTAAAAAATTTTTAAAAAAGAGTATAAACTCTTTATACTAGTATAAACTGTATGTACCTGGTAGAAACTCAAGAGACTTTCAGCTTGTCTAGGGGTTGTTTGTCTCTTATGAATTTAATTATGATTACTTTATACTTGTTGGACAATTCCTTTGCTTGGAGGTTGGAGAAGTTTATAGAGAGTGACTAATTACTATCTTGAGGGTCTTGTCTGACTTCTTGAGCTTTTTGCAAGCCTTGAAAGCTCCCCTACCTCTCCCTTTCCTTTTCTCTCTCTCTTCCTCCTTTCCCCCTCCTCCTCTTTTTCTTCCTCCTTCTCCATATATAGTTATAGATATATTGTTATTAATAGTGAAAACTGGTATGATTTAGGCAAGGTTTTCTGTAGTATTTCAGTCTGAATTTGGACCTTCAAAGATTTGGATTGGTAGAGAGGAGGCAGGGAGAGATTTTAGATTAAAGGAATATTGTCAGGTGACATCATTCTACCTGTGGAGGAAGGTAGCAATGGGAAATATGGATTAAAAACACAATTCAGAGACAGATTATAAAGGGATTTGAATGCCAGCTTGAGTAATTTGGACTTTTTATAGGCAATAGGGAGACATTAAAAGGGTTAAGATCTGGACAATTATTAGTAGGTGCCTAGCATAATGTAGTTACTCAGTTAATGTTATTTAGGGAATGAATGCATCTTATATGAGCATGTTCAAACACTTGTTTGATTTTACTGGAACCCTTACTTCTTGTACTAAAACATAACCAGACCCCCAGACTTCTTAGAGATCTTAAAGTTCATCTGCCCAAATTCCTTGACAAATAGTTTTACAACTTATGCTTGAACACTGGAATTTACTACTTTACAAAGTAGTTCATTGCCCATTCAGCGAGCTATAATTATTACAGGTTCTTATTTGAAAAGTAGTGAGAGAAAGCAACCTTTACCTGTGTCTTTGGCCTTGTAATACTCATTGCACTAAATGTCAAAGAACCAAAGAATCTCAGTTGGAAAAGATCTTTGACGGCAGTTGTCAAGTTCAACCATCCCTGAAAAAAAGACTTGTCCACAACACGTCAGCTTCTGCTTGAAGATCCTTAGAGATGGCAAATCTACTACCACCTTAAGCATCCCATTCTACTTCTTTTTCAGCACTAATCTAATTGTTAGGAAGTTTTTCCTCACATATATCCTCTTTCTTCTATCACTCCTTGTTCAGGTCTCTAGGTTTACATGCCAGCTCTTCAAGATACTTGAAAAGTGCTACCATATTCTATCCCCCACCTCATGTCTTCTCTTATTTATATTAACCATTCAGCCCATTCAATTGATATTTGTATGAGAAAGTTTTCAGTCCTTCAACTATCCTGTTCATTCTTTTTTGGATTACTTATTTGACACTATCCTTTCTAAAAATGTGCTACCTTGACCTGAATACAATTCTCCAAATGTTTTAAAATGATCTTTTGGGGGAAAATCTTACAGTTACATCCTTTTTAGTTGGAGGTCTGTGTTCTTTTTTTAGGTCACTAGATGCCTTTTACCAGTAGTAAACACATTTGTTTCCATCATTAGAAATTTTACTCACATTAGGAGGAAGTGGTATTATTGACCAGCAGACTGTCTTTTACTGTGATTTACACTCATATAATAAGACATTACTAAATTTGTTGTCTCAAAAACTAAGTTTAATTATAACCTACATGCCATAGTAGTATTTGTCCAAAAAGTAACAACAGCAAGAGAAAAGTAGTGGTTTTGATCTATGCCCTTAGGTTTTTTGTTTTGTTTTATTATTGTACTTTGGAGGCCGCAATAAAACCTGATAGTGCATGAGGTGTGTGAATAAGAGGAACATAGAGTAGTCTGAATGAGGAGGCATCTGCAGAAGTCTAGAATCCAGTTCCCAACTTCACTATGGAAAAATATCTTTGTGTGTACCCGTAAAGTATGGGAAACATCATATGCCACTAAGATTAAGTTTCTGTTGGTGAAAATTATTACATTTCCTCAAATAATGTCACCAGATGACTAAAATGCATTGCTATCCTATTTCATCCTTAATTCAGATACAGCATTTGGCATGGATATGTTTCTGTCATGAGGCAGGAATAAAGTTTCTTCTTCCTTGTCAGGGACTAATAGTGATGGGAGAAGTGTTCCTATCCATGGCAGTTAGGCTGACGTACCAAATGATTCCTAATTTGCAAGAAAAAGCAGGATAAAAATATGAATAAATAAATGCCATTGTCAAAATTTCACTTATCATCTGGAACAGCTCACATGCCAAAGGGCATCCTAGATGCTCTTAATTTCAGGGAAGTGTTTTTTTCTCTCTTTTACTGGCTCCAGGGAACTTCAGAATTAGTCTGACATCTCAACAGCACCACTCCCTCCACCACCACTACCCCCCCCAAAAAAAAAAAAGGTAAGGGAAGAAAGCTGAGCAGAGCTTTCCTTTCCTCTGACTTTGGACCATGGACCATGAAGTTATTCTGAGCTGTGAGAAGCCAAGTCCTCAGCTATTATCCATTAGCTTGTCAAGTTTTTTAAGTCAACACATCCCAGTAACTTTCATGAATTGCTTTATCTCACCTAGTTGTAGTTATTATGTCCTAAATTCAATATACAGTTTTATGTTATATGAAAATTTATGTGACACCCCCCCCAGTCACCTCTTCCTTCCTCGTACTTTTTGGTTTCCCAAGTTTATTTACCAGTTTTTATATGGGGTATCGTGTTGTTTGTTTGTTTAAGTGGTCTGGACCTGTGATTTCATTGGGTAGGAGACTCCTTCTATCAATAAAAATCTCTAATTTTTCTACAACTTAAAGTTTTAGAGAGTTGCCAGGGCAAGTGGTTTAAATGATCACACAAACAATATGTATCATAGGCTAGATTGGAACTTGGACCTTTCCGACCCAGAAGTACCCTTCTATCTATCATATTGTTGTTGTTGTTCAGTTGTGTCTGACTTTTTCTGATCCCATTTGAGGTTTTTTTTGGCAGAGATACTGCCAATGATTTGCCATTTCTTTCTCCAGTTCATTTCACAGATGAGGAAACTGAAGCAGACAGGTTTAAGTGACTTGCTCAGGGTCACACAGCCAGTAAGTGTCTGAGGCCAGATTTGAACTCACAAAGAGGAGTCTTCCTAACTCCAGGCCCAGCACTCTATATCCACTGTGCCACCTAGCTGCTTCTATCCTCCATGCTGCTTCTCAAATAGAGCTTGCCTGACAAATAATTTTCTTGTTGCAGCCGACTTTTTGTAGTAGGTATTGCTGTAGAAAAACGCAACAAATCCTGAAAACTGCATCTATCTTGTAAGAGAGCCTTATCCTTAAAGAATGAATTATAGTTTTTCACTCTAAGAAGGGAAATGGACTGTGTAACTTTGCTTTGCATTTTTTCTGCAATAATTTAAGAGATTAGAAGGGGAGGGGGCTGTATTAGAGTAAACTCAGTTTTCAAGGGTTGAAAGGAAGGGGGCTGGAAAGACACAGAGACAGAGAGAAAAGAAGGAGGAGGAGAGGAGGAAGAAAGAGAATTTTGTGATACCTTATACCCCAAGTTTGTCAGTCCTTAACAGATCAAAGAAGTGTGAATTACTCTTTTTTTCCTTTTGTTTGCATGTTCTTTACTATTGGAGAGAAGATGCTTTTGTGGGAGAGCTCTAAGCCAAGAATTTTCAAACTTGATTCAAAAAGGTGTCTTGTGGCACCTGGACTATATTTGGTGTAGGGTTTGTACTCAGTCACCTTGCTGTGGAAAGAAACTATTTTTAAACATTTCTCATGCCATTGGTTTAGTTTCTTGTGGTTAGTTTAGTTCTGGAATCCCTGGGACTACGTATTAGAAACAGATATTTGCGGTTTCACTGGGGCAAAGGAGGCATTGGATATTCAGAACTGAGATGCAGATTAGTTAAGAATTGAACAGAGCTTGTTGAAATGCCCTTTTCAGCTAATTGCAGTAATTCTATTGAATTTTTGTTTCCATGTACTCTTGCCAGAGGGCACAGACTAGGTGAGCAGGGTGGCATTCATTATGAGGTACAGGTCAAACCTCAACACTTGTGACCTTTTTATAATGCAAAAGAGAGCAGGCTCCCCAAGTTCCCTTTACTCAGACTTTAAATCTAACATGCAATTGTGGCTCTTCTATTGAGTCCACTTTTAAAAAAACCCAAACACTTAAAATAGGCAATGGAATAAAAAAAGACTGTTTTAGTATTTAGCTGGTATAATCACACTATGTAAATGTTCTCATCTGTAAAATGAGGGAGAGTGAGGTAGATAATCTTTTACCTTTTTTCCAGCTCTAGAATCCTGTGATTCTATGCATTTCATATATGAATGTACTTAAATCCCATTCTGAGGAATAATTTAACTGTCTGTTGGGATCTAAAGTTATGATTTGAAAAGCAGTGCCTCTTCCAATATATGTCTCACTATGTTTCTTCAATATAACGCTTCTCACCTTCCCTTCCTCAGAGAGTGGCCTGGGGGAAAATGTCTGTTTAATCGATAAAATTCTAGGCTTTGGGCCAAGACACTCATGTGTAAGCTAATAATCTCAATGTATGCATTAATAAGAAAAAATAAGTGAATTTGGCTTTTAAAACATTGGTATAAAATAAGATGAAATTTTGGGTAAGTTCCAGATTTTATCTGAGGTTTATCTGAAGTCTTAAATTTACAAAAAAAAATACTTCATTTAATTTATATTTATTAAAATATATAACTAAATTTGTCTAGCAATTATAAAAGATAGAGCTTTTGGTAATACTCTAAATGAATAATTTCAACTGTCATCCTCTATAACTAGATTTTTTTTAAAAATTGTATAATAATGTTTGCAAATGGCATTATGCTTTAGATATTTTTAGTGAAATTACTGAATTCTGATATCTTTTCAGTTGGTACAAGGATATTAGCTTTTCATTCTTTTTGGTTTTTCTTTTGTTCTTTAATTTATACAAATTTGATACACATTAGAAGTGCAGTCATTCTTAACACTCTAATAGGTACAGTATAAAAAATTTATAATTTAGTTTGGAACATAAGATAAACACAGGAAAATATATCTAGCAACACAACTTTGTATCCAGTAAATGCTAAATGACTGGTATAGAAAGGAGAGAACAAGCCTGTGTGTACTGATGTGGTCAAAGCATGTGGGACAACTTAGGTTGACCCTTCGATGGGTCCAGTAAGAGATCCAGTAAGGAGAACAGTACTTGGAATTGCTAGACATAGAAGGAGAAACATATTATTTTGTTATACTTTGAGCCTCTATAAGAAACAATATAAAAAAGAGGAAAGTCTGCACTCCCAACCTTAGGACAATTATTATCTCATTTTCCTTCTTCTCTAAACCCTCTTTTTGCTCTTCTTATCTCCACCAACTCTTCTTTAAAAAAAAAAGCCTCTTTTTAATATAGAGTTGTCTGCAAAATGTCAAAATTTTTGTTTAATTTCCATTTTCCCCATATACTTTGATGATTCTATAATTTCTCTTGTGCAAGCATTCCGCTCTACTGAAGATTGCAGCCCCTCCGTTACTTTCTTGTTTCATGCAGTTCCTATCAATGTTTTTTTTCATAAATTCCTCATAGGTCAACCAACCAATGTCCTGCAAGCTATCTCTCATTTTAATTTAATGCAGCGCTCTGGCTATCCTTTTAAAGATTCCCCATCCTTGCCATGTGACTAGTCATACATGTTCTCTATATTTTATGTCACTTCTTGCATGCAAGTCATCCTTGGTCATATGCTGCATCTTAATTAGACCTAATATGTGACTGTATTACCTATTGGATTATTTATTTTTGCTTCATTTTAAAAAAAGACCTTGAATTTAAATACCAAATAAAATATACATTTCCATACAAATAGGTCAGAAAAAGAGAATCATACATGAAACTATAAATATTTATTATTTACAACTTGCTTTTCTTTCAAAACATAGTGTTCCCAAAAATCTTACACTGCACTAAGACTTTTGGGATACCCCATATAATTAGCTTGACATATAATTTTCAGAGCTGCCCTATTTGTGATTCTTTTTAGCTTTCCTTCTCTTCTGTTCAACATTCTGTTTAAAAAATGTTTCAGTGATGCTCTTTTTTTCTTATATTTTGTGGGTTATCTTGTCCTTTTTTAATCCTTTCCCATCCTTACCCCCTTTTTGGATTACATTTAATTAATATTTTTATAAAGATTATGTGTTCTCTGATTCTATAGCTATGGAGAGATTATTGGAATCAAAAAGATAGGATTTTGTGGAAGTGAGCAGTCAGAAAAATGACTAAAAAGAAGAGATCAGGTTGGATTGCATTAGGAAAACTACCCATCCTAAATTGAGTGGACCACATGATCCCAAGATGCTCAGTTCCACAAAACCTCATTTCTTTAATTCCTGTCTTCTCTCATGTGGCTGTGAGTCATGAATGCAACATATAGTCATTGTAAAATATAAAATTAAAAGTAACTCGGAAAGGGAGTAAATGGGAAGGAGAGCGCAGCTAGGGATAGAGTAGTCATGAAAAGAAGAAAGAAAAGAGTCATTAAAATTCTTGCTGACTCTGTTACCTACGTGCTGTTGCCACGTTTTCTGCTTACTAAGCCCTGAAGTGATAGTTTAAATGCTGAACTTCCATAATCGCCACCAACCAAAATAGATGTCACACACCATGCATGCGTGTTTATGCACACAGAAACACACACAGATACACGAACCTATACTAGATCTATTCTATTCTTTCATCCTTCTGGTTTTCTTCTGATGATATGAGCAAATTTTCTGTAAGCTAATTTTCTCTTTTTGATATTTTGTGAGGAAATATTCCCTTAGTTTTCTTTTATCCTTCGTTAGTCAACAAGCATTTATTAAGTACTTAGCACATGTGTGTATAATTCTTAATAATTCTGAATGGATGTTGCATAAAATACTCTGCTCTGTCTCTGTCTATCTGTCTGTCTGTCTCTCTTTGGCAAGGAGATTATATGTGTTCTATTTCGTTGTTGGGGCCATTGTTTTGCATTAGTTAGAAGCTCTGTGTTATAGCATAAAGAACACTAAATTTGGGGTCAGAGATCCAGGGATTCAAATCCTAGCCCTGGTACTTCCAACCTGGGTGCAATTTGGTAAGTCAGTTAGCCCTGTAAGGCCTCTTAAAGTTTCTTTTAAAACGAATTAGGGGGTTGGACTAGATGATTTCTAAGGACCCTCCCAACTTGAAATTCCATGATTCCCCGTACGTTCTATAAGAAATGATCTTCATTAATGATTTTACATTTGTCCATCTTTACAGAATCTTTGGGTTCTCAGTGGCCATTTAGTTCAAATTATGATTGAACAAATATCCATTCTACTTCACCTTGTACAAGTGGTCATGTAGATAGGGGGTTTTGTGGAAGTGAGCCTTTTAGGATCACTTGGTGCATTGAATTTAGGATAAACAGTCTTTGTTTAAAGATAACCACTGAAAAGGAACCAAATATCTCTCAAGGCAATCTGTTCCACTTTGAAATAAGTAATGGTTAGGAAGTTTTGGTTTGTATTTGTGTGTGAGTGTGTGTGTGTGTGTGTGTGTGTGTGTGTGTGTGTGTGTATCTTTCTACTTTTTAAAAAAAAATCAGTGTCACTTTCTAGTGACTTTCTGCTATCCCCCTCCTCACCCCACCAAGGGAACCCTTCCTTTTAATATATATAGCAAGCAAAACAAATATACACATTTGTCTTGTCTGGATAAAACATGAGCCTCACTCCCTCCCTCAGCATGCCTCCTCTCTTCCCAGAGGTAGGAGATATGCTATTAGTATTCCAAAGCCATGGTTAGTCATTACCGCATTGATCAGATTTCTAGTCTTTCAGGGTTGTTGCCCTTTACGTTTATTGCGGCTGTCATGTAAATTGCTCTTCCAGTTAAAGTGTTTGCTTACATCTATTCCTAAATCTTTATCTCTGTTACCTCCACCAATTACTTCTGCAAATGATTTCTTTAAGTCAGCTGACTGTTGAACACAGGTCAAGTTGGAATACTATAATTGCATGAAGTGTCTCTTTTTCATTTTTCTATTTTCTTCCAATTTGCTATTTCCTTTGACCTTTGCTTTAATCATTCACAGGTCTAACTGTAGTCAGGCAACTGATTTTGAAGTGACTGTAATGTCTGTATTTAAGTCATCAGATGTTTTAGTGGAATGAACGTTATATTTGGGGTCAGAAGACATTGACTTGAACCCAAACACTTCAACTTTCTACCACCTGTGAAAGTTTGGGCAAATTAATTAACATCTCTGAGCCTCAGTTTCCCTTTACAAAAATAAATATTTGATTAGATGATTTCTAAGATAATTTCCAACTCAAAGATCCTATTAGTTACAGCCAATTTTGTTTTTGGAATGTCAAGCAGTCTTTGCCAAGTCTAACACCTTCCAACTCTTTTCTTTAAGAAATTATTCACATTATATAGGCCTAACTGGCCTATAAACCTTTGACTACTTTAATTTCTTGGTCCCAAACCATATTTTCCAGCACAGTTTTCCATTTTTCCTCCCTATCCCCCAAGTTACAGAAAATCAAAGTGTATGTTGACTTTGTTTGGAGTATCTTGCCAGATTCTTCAGAGAACTTCTCTATTTCTTCACCTTTTGCCACCATTGTTGATACATAAACTGCAGCTATCTTCATGGTGGTCTGTTTATTCTGCTTCTGAGCAGCTGCAAGTATCTTCTGATGCTGTTTCTTGCTGCCTTTGGGTATATGATGAAACCAGGTCTTGACAGCTATTTGTTTCTCTGAGTAGATTCTTTGAGCAGTCTTTGCGTTTAGCACCACTTTTATTTTTTAGTCTTTTGTTTTCACTTTAAGCAGATATTTAAATAGAAAAGTGGTTAGATTCTTCCAATAGCCTATGGACTTTCTGTCATAGGATAAAGATTATGTAGACTGTGGGTCTGCAAATTATGGTGATGGGCCAAATCCTAGCAACGTCCTGCTTTTGTACAACCCCAAGCTAAGAATGGTTTTTGCATATTAAAATAAAATTTTATTGCATTTAAAAAAGGTAAAAGCCATTCTTAGCTCCCAGGCCATGCAAAAATAAGTCATGGGCAGGTTTGGCTCTCAGGCCATAATTTGCCTACAGCTGATAACAGACCACTAGCTAAATACATATTTGCAAATATTTTAAGAAATGCATGTGTTTATATTCTGCCCACTCTCTAGGCATGCATTATGAATAACTTTTATATTTTCTCTTATTCAGAATTCCTGTGAAAGTCATATTATTAATTTAATATTATTATTATTAATGTTATTCATTTCCTACCAAAAATGGATTAACTAGCATAAAAATCTTAAAGAATGTGTCTCCTTTGCTTTTTGGTCACTGATAACAATTATCATTTTAAAAAATAATTATAATTCTCCTTTTTGTTGTGAACTTAAGTCATCAACCAAGAATAAGAATTTCAATAAACAAAGAATAGAGTATTATATAAGAAATTGTGATCTTTTCTTATATCTCATGTTTAAGATGTGTGTGTGTATGTGTATATATATACATACATACATACATACATATATATGTATATATATATATATATATATATATATATATATATAATTTTTAAATATGGCAACAGTACTGTGTCCTTTTCTGCAGTTTTTTGTTCTGTGCATTTTTAAAATAAATTAATGTAATAATAGATGTAAAGCATTTTGCAAACCCTGAAGTGCTAAGTAAATATTAACTATTATTATGTCATTCAGTCAACAAGCATTTATTAAGAGCCTACAATGTGCCGGCCCGCCTTCTGAGTGCTGAGGATACAAGGACAGTACCTTTTCTCAAGGAGCTCACAGTCTAATGGAGGAGCTTGAGTAGAAGCCTCTCTTGTAAAAAAAAAAAAAGGCCTGCAAAAGAAATCAATATATTGACCATGTCTAGTGTTATATCTCATTCTGCACAATCCTATATGATGAATAGTGTGAGTGTGATTGGTTCCATTTAATAGATGAAAAAACTGAAGCTCTAAAAAGTTCAGTGATAGTTACACAGCTAGTTAGCAGCACAGCTGGGACTCCACAACTGGCTGCCTCGCTTGACATTCAGTTCTCTTTCAGCTGTATCTGACAATTGTCATCCTCATTGAAAGACTAGAAAGAGATATATAACAGGAAAAAAGATGAGGATTGGTCTTATTGAGTGAGAAAAAGGATAACAGATAGACAGCCTATGGGTACCTGTCAAGAGTTCTAGAGGAAGACTCATAGCACATTGGATATACCTCTTGTTTTATATGATAGGAGAGCATGGTCAAAAGTCAGATACGATAAGCTGAGAGTGGATTGTGACCTGAATGTTAGAGGAGTGATCTGCATCATTGGAGGGAATAGCTTCATTGTTAGATCACCAGTTCATTGCTGTATTAGTATAAATGTAAATCCTTATTCTTGGGTTCAGAAAAATCAAATTGACAAGTACCAGACAGGTAATGGTTCATCCAGTTGTGATCTGAGAGCTCTAATGGAATTGTAATATTAGACAACAGTGTGATAGTGAAAGCAAAAATAAAATCCCAGTGTCTAACAAGGGAGGTAAGAGTTTGGCTGTACTCTCTTCTGGTTAGACCATATCTTTCAAGTTGTATTCAGCTCTGAACATCACATTTTGGGAAGCATATTGGTAAGTGGGAGAGATTTCCAGAGGAAGGTAACCAAGTTCTTGAAAAGACTTGAGGATAAGTTGAAAGAATTTGGGATATTTACACTGGAGAAATGAAAATGCTAGGAGACATGAATACTGTTCTTGAATATTTTTGAAGAACTGTCAAATGAAAAAGGGATAAGACTTTTTCTAGGAGCAGTGGGTCAACATTGCAGAGGCAGAAGTTTGCTGTCAGGAAAAACTTCTTTAAAAAGCTATGCAAAAATGGAATGAGGTATTGGGTTCCTCTACAAAAGAGTTTTTCAAGCAAAGATTTCATAACTACTTTCTGGGATTTTATAGATGGATGCTTGTTCAGGTGTGGGTTGGACTAGGTGGTCTATGGCGTCCCCTTCTACTTTGATACTCTGATTCTATAAATGCTGGGAAAAAATGGGATTGATCCAGATTATGGGATGTCTTAAATGGCACAGTCAGGAATTTATGTTTGATAGGTACTGGGGAGCCACTGAATATATTTAAATTTGAAGTAACATAATCAGAGTAATACAATAGGAAAATTGTTGTGCAATAGTTTGGAGAAAGGGTGAATTAGAGAGGGGACAGACTGAAGGGAAGAAGACCAGAAAGAAAGGTATTATGTTAGTCTAAACTGCAAGAGATGACTTTGTGAATGAGAAGAGGTTTGAGTTATAATGAACATTAGAAAGTGCATGCAAGTGATACATTTTTAATTCCAAATTAATTCCATTTAATTTAATTAATTAAAAACAAAACCCATTACAAATATGGATAATCATGCAAAACATTTCTATATTGGCCATGTCTAATAATAATAATAATAATAATAATAATAATAATAATAATAGAATTAAATATGTTTCAGTTTGCACTCTGAGTCCATCAGTTCCCTATCTAGATTTAGATAGTATGTTTTATCATCAGTACTTTGGATTTGTGAATGGTCATTGTATCAATCAGTTACTAAGTCTTTCAAAGTAGATTATCTTTATAATATTACTGTTAGTGTATAAATTGTTCTAGTTCTGTTCACTTTGCATCATTTCATACAAGTCTTCTCAGGTTTTTTTGGAAACCATTCCTTTCAACATTTCTTATGGCACAATAGTATTCCATTATATTCATATACACAACTTTCTCAGCCATTACTCAAATGATGGGCATCCCCTCAGTTTCCAGTTCTTTGCCACCACAAAAAAAGCCACATGAGAGATATTGTGGGGTTAGCGTCATTAGGATTTGACAACTGATTGGTTGTATAGAGCTCACTTTTAGGCTATTGTTCACACATATATATCAAAATCCTTATATTATGGCCAGAGAACTAACTGTTAAAGGGAAGGAGTGCTGGAAAAGCAGAGGAAACCTCTCATGACTTTCTGCTATGGGGCTAACTGGGTGATTTTCCTGTTTGTCTGCATTTGTGTTCATGTTCCCCTATCTTTTTTTAGGTCTCTGGGAAAGTTTCATCTTTGGGCCTGTGCTCTGAGCTACCTGGGGTCTTAAGTAGCACAGTGCCACAACTGCTTGGGGGTTCTCATAAAGTCATTATGGTCACTTTCATAAGAGGTAGGCATAGAAGCTAAATACGAAGTAATTGTGGAGCAAGCAGGTAATGAGGAACCAGAGACAATACGTGTAGATTATTATGTTTAAAAGTTTGCCGATAAAGAGAAGCAAGAGGATATTAGTTTGTTTTTAGTCTTCAGGATGACAAAGTGAGGGAGACATTGAAAATGTATTGAGATAACAGAGGTAGTTAATGGGACCATATCATCAGGAAGAATTTTGATATATCAAAGTTCTAAGGACAGGGATTACAAGGCAGTCACCTATAACATGGAGACTAGAGGGAAGGAGCTGAGGGTATGGGCTTTTTGAAGAGCTTAGAGGAAATGGAGAGGGGAGTTAGAGAAATTCATGTTAGTGTGGTGCAGGGGAAAGAATATTGGATTTAGAGGCATAGGATCTGAGTTCAAATCCTACCTCTCTCACTTACTACAGTTGTGACCATGACTATGACTTTTCTTATTAGACTCATGTTTCTCAACAATACGAGATATTTATATTACCATCAACACCACTTTTCTGCTTTAAACATATAATTATATAATGACTTCAATCTTTTCATTAATAATAGGAAGTGAGGTCATCTGCTGAGAATGAAATGGGAGGGAGTATAACTGGGGACTAGAAGGGATAAGAGATTGTCCAAATCACTGTTGGGAATGTGATAGTAAGAGATCATCAAAATGATTGTCAAGCACGAGGGCCACCTTGAGGTTAGATAAGCATACATGTGTAGTGGACGTGCCCAGCATGGTTTTAGGACCTCCTTAGTAGCATTTATCTTCTGTGAAACAAGGGCAGAGTAGGTAGGTAATAGAAATATCCCAGTTTAAGCACTGGGAGGACGGATGTTAAAAGTAAAGAAAAAAAGCACCAAGGTAATGGCTGATCATAGGGTTAATAGTAAGGTAGAGGGGACCAGAATGACATTGATAGACTGGGAGGAAAAAAGAGAAATTGAGGGGCTGGAGGT
Source organism: Phascolarctos cinereus (assembly GCF_003287225.1). Lineage (NCBI taxonomy): Eukaryota > Metazoa > Chordata > Mammalia > Diprotodontia > Phascolarctidae > Phascolarctos > Phascolarctos cinereus. Next base: position 414,710,843 of record NW_027555847.1, read on the forward strand.
GGCAATCCTGTCAAGTCAGTAAGCATTTATTTAGCACCTGTTATGTGCCAGGGATGGTGCCTAAAGGATGGGGATACAAAGAAAGATAGAAACTTGTAAGGGAAGGAAGTGGGAGAAGTAGAAAGACAGCAAGAAAAGTGCTGAGGGGCATTGCAGAATTCAAGAACTTGGAGGTAAGGTCATTCTGGATGATACCGAAATCTAAGTTGGGTTGGGGAGTATGTTGGCTGAAGTAGAATGAAAAAGGGAGTTCCGAATTTCAAAGACACATTAGAAGAGTCTTCAGTTGGGATATCACACTCTCTAAGGATAATAGGGAAGAGGAGCAGATAAATAGGCGTTAAAGCTAGGTGTCAAAGTTTGGAGAAAGTTGTGAGAATTTCTAGGTGGTGGGTAAATGATGAGGATTTGGAGAGAGTGGGTATAGTCAGATGGCATGAACTTTGAAGCAGAAGAAGTTGTTGAATTAGGGTGACAGAACCAGGGCTTGGTGGTGGTAGTAGAGAGCAATGAGCATATTGACTTGATTGCTAATCCTTGCTGATCAGATATTGTGGTAAAAAAGATTAGTTAAAACTGGAGAAGGCTGCCATCAGTATGAAGTCTTCAAATAAAACGATCATTTGAGAGGATGCTGAGTCCTTTCAAAGAATTCTTAGTAGAGTAAAGGCAAATGGTGCAGTAGAAGGAAAAATAATGAATTTTGAGTCAGAGGACTTGGATCCAAATATCAGTTCTTCTAATTTTACCATAGAACTATGGATCTCAGTTCCCTAATCTGAAAAATGGGAGGTCTGGACTAGATGGCTTCATAAGGTCCTTTCCCATTCTAAATCTGTGGTCTTTTGACAATGCAATCAACCATCATTTATTAAGCATTTACCTAATGTACTGGGAGCAGCTAGGTGGCTCAGTGAGTAGAATGCCAGGACTCCAGTCAGGAAGACCTGAGTTGAAATCTGGCCTCAGACACTTACTAGCAGTGTGACCCTGGGCAAGTCACTTAACACTGCTTGCTTCAGTGTCCTCATATGTGAAATGAGCTGGAGAAGGAAACAGCAAACCTAGTATCTTTGCCAAGAAAACCCTAAATGGGCTCACAAAGAGTCAGACACAACTGAAACAACTGAACAACAACAATAACTTAGGTTCTAAGCATTCTTCTGAATGTGGTTTGTGGAGTTTCTTTCCAACTGTTACCTATCCAAATCCAACCTATTTTGGAAAGCCCAGTTCTGGCCTTTCTTCCTTTATGAAGAAACTTTTCTTGAGAATCCCCATCCAGAAGTGAGTTTCCTTTTCCTGAACTTACAGAGCATTCCCTGTGTCACTGATTAAGGTTCATAATATACTGCTGTGCATTGTTATTCATTTCTCCGACTAGATTGTAAGTACCTTGAGTGTATGGATGTCATATATATATGTGTGTGTGTGTGTGTGTGTGTGTGTGTGTGTGTGTGTGTGTGTGTGTGTGTATACATATATATGTATATATATGTATATGTATGTGTATATATATGTATGTGTGTGTGTGTATATTTTTTTTTTCTTTCTGCATTTATCCATCTTTCCTAAGTTTCAGATCTGTCATCTGTAACACCTGAATAATACTTTAAGGACTTCCCTCAGGGGGTGTTGTGGCTCAAATGAGCTGATGTATATAAGAAGCTCTGCAAATCTTAAAGCTCTAGATAAATGCCAGCTATTTCACACATTTTTCAGGGCCATCAGCATCGGTTGCAGCACCTGCAGGGATAGTTGTTTTCCATCCCTTTTCTTTCAGGGCTAGAAGTAGATTTTTTCTTTGGTAGAAAAGGGAGGATTTAAATGCTACTAAAGGTAAATTTATTCTGTACATATACACTTTAAACTTTTTTCTTCCAAAATGAAAATTCATTCTTCTAGATGAAGGAAGAACAAAACACATTGAAAAGACAGTTCATGTAGCAACATACTGTGAATGGTATGCAGGGCTGTGTGGTGACCCACTGACATTTTTCATTCGATGAGCTGCCAAGAGATTAGAAATAGCCTTGGCATGCCTATGGTAAAACAAGGACTCTTGGCTGTTGGCATTGCTGTACCTGACTGCTGCTTTTGATTAAAATGAGCTTTTCACAGTATGTCTTGTATCATTCGTTTGGATGGAAATGAAGTCTTTAAAAAAAAATCCAAAGGCAGAGTCATGTTTTCTTTTGGTTTGCTATTACTGCCTTCTGTGTGTTTTCTAAGTGTTTTCTGAATGTATGTTTTTCAGGTGGTAGAGATAAACGTGGAGGTCCCATTTTAACCTTTCCAGCTCGCAGCAATCATGATAGAATACGACAGGAAGATCTGAGAAGACTAATTTCATACCTAGCCTGTATTCCTAGGTAAGTTGTGATTTTTGTTTCTTGTAATTTGTAAAAGGTAAAACATTCTGGTAATTTACTTAATCTGACTAGTACGTAACTTTTGATGGTGCCCTCATTTTCCCAGGAGTGTGCCATCCTTAATGTCTTCTTGACACTTCCCTTATCGATTCAGTCTCTGCATCTTATCATTTGGCTCTCCAAAATGTCTCTTTCATCATTCTTGTCTTTTTATTCCCAAAACCCTAATTCCAATTCAGGGCTCTCATTGCCTGTTGCCTGAACTACTGCAGTCACTTATTACCTGGTCTCCCTGTCTTCACCTGCTCCCTCTTCCAGAGTTATCCTACAAATTGCAACCAGATTAGTCTTCCTAATGAATGCTCCAAACACATCACTCGTGGACTCTTTGAAAACCTTCAGTGACTCCCCATTGGTTCTCACATACATTATTAGCAATGTGATCTTTGGAAATTCACTGAATTTCTCTCAGTCACAGTTTTCCCTTATAGATAAAGTGAGAATTATACTACTCATGCTACCTACCTCGCATGAGGCTGTAGTGAGGAAAGTGCTTTGTAAACCTGAAAGCTCTCTTAGAGAAATGTGAACTGCTATTATTATTAGCCTAGTTTTCAAAACCTTCACAATCTGGCTTCAGCTTTTTTTTATCTTATCTCCTCACTCTTCATGTACTTTACATTGAAATCAAACTTGCTTACCCACCCCAACACAGTTACATTTTCTGCATCTTTGGTCATGCCATCCTTATACTTTAAATACCTTCTTCTCCACCCCTCACTCTAGGCTTCCAACTCTACCTAATAAAATCCTGTCTATCCTTTATTATCAACTTCATATGAAACTTTCACTAGTCCTCTTCAGTTGAAAGCAATCTCTTCCTGTCTCTCCTCCCACCCCCCAACAAATACTTCATGAACTTGTCATAGGACTTTTCCATAATTTTTTAAACAGATTTATCCAACAATATTTGGTTTTGTGCTAATTTGTATATGTTTTCTCTTATAATCAATAGATTATAAATTCCTTGAGAGTACAGTTTGTATTTTGTCATCTTTATGTCTCTCCTTGTGCCTAGCAAAAAAGGTCTTTATGTAATAGGAACCTAACTAATGTTTTTAGATAAATGATTGGTCCCCAGCAGCCACTTATACTCAAGTTAACGATGATTTCCTTAATTTTTCTAGTTGATGTTTTTGACACATTTCTTGTTGCTTTATTAACATACATCAAAATAGGGGGAAGTAGAGTATCCTGGTGACACACTGTGGTACTGATTTAAACATATTGCAAAGTGGTCCATTGGAAGGGGAAATCATAGTCACGTGTTGTTTACCTACATATCCCATTTATTAGGGTACAAGTGGGGCAATAATCAAAAATTAATTTACTGTCATAAACACAAACACATAAAGGATGTATGTATGCACATTGGCTAGAAGAATAGCCTTGGGTTCGGGAAGACATAGGTTCAAGTCCTGCCTTCAATAAATACTAACTTTGTGACCATGGACAAGTCACTTTGCCCCTCAAGTGCCCCCTAAGCTTCTTAAGACTATAATAAGTTGAAGAACAGGTTGCAGTCTGCATTGGTGGAGGGAGTTTTCACTCTGATGAAGTCACAGATCGAGACTAAACAATCAAAACCACAAACCCCATTCTCTACTCCTTTTTGTCAGTGACTGTGTTATAAAAATATTCAGTTAATCCAAAGCATTATTTGTGTAGAAGCTGTCACTACCATGTATATCTATATCGGGGCAAGAAACAAAATATCTAAAGTATGAATTTCCATTTAACCATCAATTACTCCTCAAAATATCTGACAGCTTATTTCATAACAGTTGTGCCTGTGGTTTGGGGTGGAGGGTATGAATGCTGGTGTTTAGAAAAAATAAACAACCTCTTTTCCCTATAGGTCACCCAGCAGTCTTGGTGAGAGGTATTATTAGAGCCTAACTTTATAAAAGATACTATCTTTTTGAAGGATACATTTATTCTTACTCTTGGTATATGTTTTGTAAGTTAATTTATAGGATAGCTAACAAAAGAGAGGAAAAAGTTTAGGTAATTCACTGAGAGCTTCTTCTTCCCTCCTCCTCAGCTCACATCACTCAGATGCCTTCCAATACTCTCTTCTTCTTTACCCCTGTCTCACATGAAGAGGTAGCTCTTCTTCCCAAGGCAAGCCTCTCTACAGCTACATCCCATTCCATTCCAATTTCTTCAGCACGTTGCCCTCTGTATGAGCCTCACTTACTCACTGATCTGTAATCTCTTCCTGTCTACTGGCTCCTTCTCTACTACCTACAGATACTCCTATGTTTGCCCCATCCTCAAAAAAGCCCTCACTTGATCGATCCGTCCATCCCCTCCACTATCATCTCATGCCTCTCCAGCCCTTTGTGGCTCATCTCCTTGAGAAAGTTATCTATAATAGGTGTCTTCACTTTTTTCCCTCTCACTTGGTTCTTAACTCTCTGTTTCTGAGCTTCTTAACTCATCATTTTAACTGAAATTAAGTTGCCAGTGATCTCATAATTGCCAGATTTAATGGCTTTTTCTCAATCCTCATCCTTTTTTTTTAAACCTTACTGCTATCTTTGATACTGTCACTCCTCCTAGGGTTTTTTGTTTTGTTTTGTTTTGTTTTTGTAGGGGTTTGTTTAGGCAATTGGGATTAAGTGACTTGCCCAGGGTCACACAGCTAGGAAGTGTCAAGTGTTTGGTCTGATGTCGGATTTGAACTCAAGTCCTCCTGACGTCAGGTCCGGTGCTCTATCCACTATGCCACCTAGCTGCTCCTTTCCTGTTCTTTTTTGATGTTCTCTTCTTTCTAGGTTTTTGTGACATAGCTTTCTCCTGGTTCTCCTCCTACCTGTCTGATCAATCTTTCTCTCTCTCCTTTGCTGTGTTTTCATTTGGTTTGTAACTACTAACCACAGATAACCTCCAAGGCTCTGACCTGGGACTTCTCTGTTTTTTTCTTTAAACTATTTCACTTGGTGATCTCATCAGCTCTTATGGATTCAATTACCATATCTGTGCATATGAGGAAAAATGAAAAAGATTATGATTCTTAAGAGACATGATCAAGGTCTCTTAAGATCATGAAGGGTAATGATAAATGGAGCATGTTTTGTTTATCCAATTCTGGTATACTAGAATATGGAGGTATTCCTTCAAGTTCGAAAGAGATAAATTTAGGACAAATAAGATTACCCAGTGACAAGTGTACCTTTGTATAACCTGTCCATTGATACCATTTTCATATATAGAATATTGAAACTTTATGGCTCAACTTACCATGCTAGGTTTTAAGTGTTCATCATTTCATCAGATCATCAGTAGAGATCTAACCCCTTTGGGAAATGGCGATCATTTTCTCCTTTCCCTTTAGTTTTTCTGCTTTATATGATTCTACACATTTGTAGAATCTTGGAGTTGAAGGGGGCCTTTAAACTGTTTCTCTAATCCAACCTCCTTCCCACTATAGGAAGTCCCCTCTACAACATCCCAACAGGTGCTAATCGATCTTTGCTTTGTCATTTCTTGTCCATTGAGTCTAGTTATACTTTCTGGAACAAAGCACAAGTCTCTCTTCTACATGACAGCTTCCACGTGTCACACTGTTGAAAAAGGGTAAGATTTGGAGTTAAAAGATCTTGGTTTGAATTTTGCCTGTCTGACTTCCCACCTGTGTGAACTTAGGCAAATCATTTAACTTCTCTGGGGCCCAATTTCCTTACCTATAAAATGAGGGAGTTGGTACCTTCTAGTTCTAAGTCTATGATCCTGTGTCTTTGTTTTGCTCTTTTTCCTTCTCTTCTCTAGTTTAAACAATATTCTTCATATGGCATGATTTCTAGATTCCTCTTCATCCTGGTCATCCTACTGAATATAGTCCAGTTTATTGATGTTTCTCTTTAAAATGACACAGAGCTGGCCACAGTTCACTAGATTCAGTTTGAACAGAATAGAAGGCTATTCAGGGGGGCTGTCACCTCTGCCTTATTCTGCTTGATTTTCTGTTCCCCTCACCTGCTTCCCTTTGGTGCTAACAGCTGAAGTAGTAAAACTCACAGTGAAATGCCCGTGTGAATCTTCTGGGGAAGCAAATAGCTGGACAAGTCTTTCTATTTGCCATTGAAGATGTTATTCAGTTTTCTGTCTGTAGGCTTATAGCAACAACTCTAATAATATTAGTTCTGGTACTTTTCTAGTCTTTGATTGAGTTTTTCCCTTGCCTGAATATTTAAATCTCTAGTATACTCTGTGCCAAATGTATTCTGGAACATTTTGCTTTTCTCAAGGATAGTTTACAGGTGGCTTCATAAGTAATCTATTCTGACATGGTGCTTCCCCTCTTACTTAAGGTCACAGTTATAGTAGATTGAAGATTTCAGTTTCATCCCTCACTTTTTAAACAGGAAATCACTTTCATCAGCTCTGTGCCCAGTAAAGTCAAGCTTCTGTTCCTTTAGAAAACTATTTTAAAAAAAGAAAAAGAGGAAAGCTACATCGAGTGAGAACATTACTATTAAATTGGGATTCTGTTTATCTTAAAGGAAAGGAAGGACTGTGGGCAAATTGCCCTTGGAAACAACTGGCAAATAGGCAGATGTGTGTCATGTAGCACATGTCTTGAAGTAAGGACCTTTGTATGAATGTCTGGCATGTAACCACTCTCTTGCTAGGAATTGTGCATTTGATTAGGTCTCTATAAATACAAACCGGCCTCTTACATGCCCGTAATTCATTACTCTTTAAATAGCACCTCATTTTCTACTTGGAAAAAAAATGGATTAGGAGAGAGATGCACAGTTAGCACTATTAAGCTACTATTTTTGAAGCAACTGGGTAGTAACTATTTGATTGGTGGAGAGGATGAATAGTTAAACCTTCTTTAGAGAGTACAAAGCACTTGGCTATTCCAGATAATCTCCAATCTATTGTTTTCCAAGTATTGTGCTATACAGCCTGGAATTATTTAGGATTCCTTCTAAGCCTTTTTCAAGTGGAAAAGCTTTGTAGTGTTGTGTAGGTTATGTTAAGAGAAAGATTGTCTATGATAAAATCTATCTTGATCTAATGAAGATTAATATTTAAATTACGGGGGACGGTAAGGCAACTAATAAAACATAGCTGCAGGTTTTCTGATGGCATTTATTTGGTATATGAACACAGATACTGTTGTTGGTGGAGTTAAGTACTTCAGTAGCAATAGCATGCTAAAGTACATCATAGAATTAGTAGCACATTATGCAGTGATAGATTTCTGTACTTTGACCTATGTAAACCTAAAGTAAATATTTGAATGAGAACTAGCATGCTGAGCCCCATTAAAACTTAATAAGACTCAGATTAATTGGTTTTGATGGGCCTGGTTGACTTTAACAAGTCTAAATGCTCTATATTTTATGCAAATTAGGCAATGAAGCACAATATGTTTCCATTTATATGGTTACTTGGATTGAAATTTCTTAACAGAGAGTAGACAGGAAGTGGAGGGAAATGATGGTGTGAGAATGAGTTATATAAGTATCAACCAGTTTTAAATGGAATCAATTATTTAGGGAACTTTGAAAGGGGGTAATATGGTAACTCCTGCCAAATTTATCTTTTCCTTCAATCATGTAAATCCTCTGCTTCATTGAATCTAACCAGGTATGACTCAGCTGCCACACTACAACAAACATGCTGATAAGAACTCATTCTTAATTCATTTTGTCATCCACATAGGAATATAGGTATAATATGAACTCTAACCTTAAAAAAAACCCTACAATGTAAAAGATTTATCATCTTTATAAATCAAAATAAGAAACAAGTGGGTTGGGGTTTATGTCTGTGTATGTATATACGCATATACATGTTGCAGATTAATGTATTATTTTTTAGCATTCTGTGGTAAAGGGTACAGAGAAGATAATTTTAAACATGTAATTAAGCAGAAAATCCACACTTAGGTGTAGCATTTAGTTTTACAAAGATTTAAATTTAGGCCTGTTTCCAAGGTTGATTGCCTAAGGCTAGATGTCAGATGATTTCTCCATTGTCACAGTAAAGCAGTGGTTCAAATTAGGTGAAAACCTAAAATTATCATTGGCATTCACATAGTACTTTGGTATTTTCAAAGCGCTTTACAATCATTACCTAGCTAATGATCTGGCTCCAACACCATTAGACCACACAAGCTGTTTTTAGTGAACAGACTATGTAATAGTGAGGATTAGAATTGTTCCTTGACTATGTATATAGCCTTCCCTAGAATACAGCACCTGAGGCTGTTACCAAGGGACCCTAAGTCAAATGTACTTCTTTCCTGCCTGGATTAAAGGGAATTTTAAGGAGAAAGTGAGCTTTTTAAAAAAATATATCTATTCTGACTGTAATACCTTGTATGATATCTTTATATCTATCTGTGTCTGATATTTATGTAAACTACAAGTAAACCTCTTTGTCTCAATTTCCTCAACTGTAATGTGGAAATAATAACAGCACCTACCTCCAGGGTTGTTGTGAGGCTCAAATGAAGTAATATTTGTAGAGTGCTTAGCACAGTACCTGGCATGTAGTAGGTGCTCTATAAATGCTTATTCCCTTCCCTTCTCCTACCAGCCAGCCATCAAGGAAAAATGTTGCTCATTGATCGAAGTAAAGCTTGAAAAAAAAGCTTGCTCCTAAACTTTTTTCTTGAAGATTTTGTATATCTGACTGTTTTGCCATAGAGCCTTAACAAGGAGAGTAAAAGAAATATGGCAAAGAAAGTAGGGGAAATCTTGAAAAGTTGGTGAGAGAGATGCTTTCTCCATCTTGAATCAGGGAAATAACTTGCAGACTAGAATTTCTATTGTTTTAGAATTAAGTATTTTAGTAACAATTATTTTTAAAGACCATCCCTTTGTGCCAAGAGTTCTACAGTCTTTTCCGCCTAAGAGAACACTTTTGTTTTCCCCCTTAAGAGATACAGGAAAAGGTTATGTTTATTTGTTAAAATAAATTTTGATGATTCTTGATAAATGATTTCAGAGGGCACTGGTAAAACCTCATTCGGATTATTATTTTCAGTTCTCTGAGCCAAGAATTCTTTTTGGTTGGTTGATTGGTTCATTTCTAAATGAATTTTTAATTTATTACTCACAATAGCATTTATATACGTTTGGAAAAATAGTAAAAACATATTTGTGGGAAATTGATTCAGCCTACAGAAGGCAGATTAGCTCATTTTATTATATTGAGTTATTTGAGGAGATGAACTCCTTGCAGTTTCTTTATCATTCACAAGCTGGGAACAACTGATTTCATAAGATCATAGATTTAGTGCTGGAAGAGACCTCCAAGGTCATTTAGTGATTTGCAGTGCAGTGTGTCTTCTCTCCCTATCCTTTGAGAGCATCATTAGATGATGAGAGATCATTAGAACAGGTCATGTTTAAACTTTTGTATATAGTGTTATCTCATTGTTATATTTTCTTCTGATGTATAATTTTACCTTTTTTCCTAATTAGTTGATAATCTCTTTGGACAGGGACAGTTGGTTTTGATTTGACTTCCATATCAATAACCAGTCATTGTTTTCCTTCCTTCCTTCCTTCCTTCCTTCCTTCCTTCCTTCCTTCCTTCCTTCCTTCCTTCCTCCCTTCCTTCCTTCCTTCCTTTCCATGTCCAGCTTGGTCATCTAGAATAAAACATGCATTATATATAGGTTTATACACTTTCATTCCAAACTTAACCTCTTTCTTGGTTTCTGTGGCACTGTTCTCTCGGGTTCTCCTGATATTCTGACTGCACTGAAGATACATTATCAACAAACTGAATGACCATCTCCTGAATATTTAATTAAAAATTTAAAAAGTTAATTAAAAATATATCATTATATATGAAGTTACTAGTGTGACATATAGCTATTTAGTTTACCCCTGCTGTATATATTTATTTTTTTATTTCCTTTTTCCACAGCGAAGAAGTCTGTAAACGAGGATTTACAGTTATTGTGGACATGCGTGGATCCAAATGGGACTCTATTAAGCCTCTACTGAAGATTTTGCAAGAGTCCTTTCCTTGTTGTATTCATGTTGCACTGATAATCAAGCCAGACAACTTTTGGCAGAAACAAAGGACTAACTTTGGCAGTTCTAAATTTGAATTTGAGGTAATTTTTATTGTAGCAAGGCTGGCCAATGTGATGGTCTTGGTTAATTATGTGACAACTCCTATTCATCATTTAGTCAGAGAGTAGATTATTTTTTATAGGTCATTAAACTTGTAGCGGCTATCCCCAAAGTACTATAAGGATATATCCTTAGATATTGCTTAACAGTGAATGAAGGATTGGGTAGAGAGAGTGAAAAATGGGTGTGGAACTGGGGTATGGTATGACCATTCTGTGAATGAAACAAAAATTTGATAGGATTTTTGCACTCCACATAGACAATGTATTAGCTGTATTTGGGTAAAAGGATTACCAAATTATGCCTCTAAAATGAGGGAGAACCAAAGAGGAACACAGTGACTCTAGTTTCCTTGCAGTTAAAAATGAAAAAAGAGTGCTGTGCCCCTTGCAGCTCCCAATACTCTGACCCAAAGTGAATAGTAAGGAGAGTGGTCTAGCATGTTTAGTTGCTTTAATTAGGAGTCCTTTTCACACACAAAAAAGTGAGGATTGTGGGAGGAGGCAGGAGGTAAAGAGGAGGGTGTTCCTTTAATGATACTTAGACTGAATTGAAGGCCAGTCAGAGGCATCTACTTACAGGTGACTTAATCCTAGTTGACTTAACTGTGAGCCCCCTAAACAGTGGAGTGAGTACTAGTCCTAAATGCTCCAATTTTCTTTTTCCACCCCATTTTCACCTCCTCACTTCTATAAGGTACTAACATCCTGTGAGGTGGTTTGATGAGGTGATAATGGGAATAAAGAATTCTACTCTTCCATGAATGTTTTTAATAGAACTTGATTGCTTGTGTAAGCTTTTTTTTTTCTGGTAGATTTTTCCTTTGAACAGTTTTAGCCCAGAGTTATGTCCAGTATGAGGGTTAAGTATAACTGTTGCTGCATCTCTGCCCTTACTGCTTCTCCACTTCCCCACTTTGTTTCTTTTATATTGATCCTTCATCTTGTAATTACAATATGAAGTCAGTATAGGATTAAGAAATTTAGTTTCACCAGCTCAAACAGAAGAAAGATGAAGTCAGTCAACTTTATGCTACCATCTTGCACCTGGCTTATACTTATCATTCGAAGAAAAGGATCACCATTGAATGGCATTTCACTAGATTTTAATGAAGTATTTCTCATCAAAAAAATTTAGACACCTCGAAGCAGGTACATTTTGTTATGTACTGCCTTATTTTCCAACAGAAAGGGGAAAATGGTGATTTGGCAGTGTAATTATGCAAAACTTGGGGGCATTCTGCTGAGCCTGTCTCTGGACTTTTGAAGTCTCCTTCACCATTTTTTCCATCACTGTATATGTATATTGTCTTTCCTCTCTTAGATAGATTGTGCAGGTGACTGCCTCCAGGATTTTGCCTTCAGGAAGTTATTAAGTCAGTGCAAATGAATCTGGCTCCTTAGGGATGGGACTTAACCTGCAGCAACCTTACAGGCACAAATGCTGGTTTAGGAGAAAGTCTCTGTATTTGGATGTTTTGTCTAGTGCTGGGTTTTAACTTGCAAACTGATGCTAAGTCTTGTTTACTGGGCATTTAGAGGTAGGAGCAGAAGCAGGACCAGTACCAGAATGACCTCATCTCCATCAAACCTTTTTTTTATATCCTGGATACAACTAGTTTATATGAGTATGCTTGTATAATTTACTAGTTTACTTATATAAGCTAATTTATATAAACTAGCAAGGTAGATTATATGAGTAAACTAGTTTCATTCAGCTGTGTTGTTTTATAACTTGTCTGCTTTTTCCTTTTCTTTTATGACATCTCTTCTGTAAAGCAGAAATCCTATTTTACAACTAGCTAGGTTGAAGTTCAGATCATAGATTTATTTCTTGCTCGAGTAATAATTGACTAAAACTTTCCATATTTTTCTTCAGGTCAGAATATAGGACAGATTGTTAAAGCATATGGCCATTAAGGACCCCAGATTTAGAGCTTAGAGGTCGTTTAGGCCAACCCCTTCATTTTACAACTGAAGAGGCTCAATGAGAGTAAAGTAATCTGCCCAAAGTCATGCAAACATTAAGTGGCCAGTCAAGGTGACCCCTGGTCCTCTGTCCCTCAGTTCAGCTCTCTTGCATGCACCATGTTACCTAGTAAACTTATTCACTTTTTAAAAGGGAAGCAGATTATTAGCGTTTCTTGTGCTTTTGCATTTGTGAAAGGGGAAGGGGAAGGGAGTAATCATTTATGTAGCACCTCCTGTGTGTCAGGCACTGTGCTGAGCTAATCGTTTCTGTCCTCTAGATCCCACTATTTTTTTCCAATTTCAGCAGGTTGTGTTATTGTCTTTAGCTGTTCATGCCTCATCCTTTACAGGGTAGAGGAAATTGGAGCAGACAGAATATGAAGTTTGTTTGGCAGGAGTGCCATATAGCCGATAACTGAAAGAGCAAGTTGATGATTAGACATTCTGACTTTTTTTTAAAAAACAAAATTCCTTTTATGGATGGACATCATTGTAATCATTCAACAATGAATTTAGACTTAAGATACTGTTGATTTGAGGTCCACAATGGGTCCATTAGGTAATGCTCCTGAAAGGAATATGTTAATTTATAGTTGACAATCTACTTTTCCAAGTAAAGAACTTATGTAAAAATGGTTAAAACATGCTTTAAAAAAAACACCAATACATTTTTTAGATTCAAGTCACCCCAGACCTCCAGAATGTCTAATCATCAACTAAGTAGACAGCAAGTATTAGTCCATGGGCGGGGAAATGACTTTGGAAAAGTCTGAAGTCAGAGATTTGTTTTATATAAGATATTAGATCTACAAATGCAGGGAACATCAAAGGCCATTTATTACAACCCTCTCATGTTACAAATAAGGAAACTGAGTCCAAGGATATTAAGTGACTTTGCCCACATTCCTGTAGTTCAGAAGTGTTAGGTTCTCTAGCCATCCTCTCTAGAACCAGGTTTCTTTTCATCTTTCCACTGTAATTGCCACAGAGTTCTCAGTAGGGAGAGACATGGTTGTAATAGGATAGTTTATAAAGGAGGGAGACTGAAGGTCAAGAAACTAGTGAATGTAAAATTCTATTGCATCTGCCTTATGCTTATATTTTGGAAACTCATGTCATGGTTAAATAACCTCCAATCAGTTAATGTCAGGATTTCTTGGAAGGAAACTAATTGATTTCTAATGTGGCTCTGATCAAAATATGTCAGATTCCACAAATGGGATGTTCTCTCTAAACATTTACATGATGCTTTTATGAATTCACCCTCTTGCTGACCATGCTGCTTTTATTTTTATGGGGAAAGAACTAAGGTATGTCTTTTTTTTTTGTCCTATAAATAAATTACTTTCCTTAAGTTTTAAAATCCATGACAGAGCAACAAAAATAGTACTGAAATTACAATACACAAATGTGAATTCTTTGTTTTCTCATACATGTTTTTTTTTTCTTCTTAAGACAAATATGGTCTCTTTAGAAGGCCTTACCAAAGTAGTTGATCCTTCTCAGCTAACACCTGAATTTGAGGGCTGCCTGGAATACAACCATGAAGAATGGATAGAAATCAGAGTGGCTTTTGAAGATTACATTAGCAACGCAACTCACATGCTATCTAGGCTGGAGGAACTTCAGGATATCTTAGCCAAGAAGGAGCTGCCTCAGGATTTGGAGGGGGCTCGGAACATGATTGAGGAACATTCTCAGCTGAAGAAGAAAGTGATCAAGGCCCCCATAGAGGACTTGGATTTGGAAGGGCAGAAGCTACTCCAGCGGATACAGAGCAGCGATAGCTTTCCCAAAAAGAACTCTGGGTCAGGGAATGCAGACTTGCAGAATCTCTTACCCAAAGTGTCCACCATGTTGGATAGACTTCACTCAACACGGCAGCATCTGCATCAGATGTGGCATGTGAGGAAGCTAAAACTGGACCAGTGCTTTCAGCTGCGGCTGTTTGAACAGGATGCTGAAAAGGTAAAAGAGGGAGATACACAAAATGTGAAGCAGAGGGAAAGAGGAATCAGTGCCGTCGTGCCTCATGACCAGGTTTTAGTTTATCTGATTTAGTGAAATGAGAGGCAGAACAAAAACTAGGAAATACTAGTCTGTTCTAGTTCGAATCTAATAAGTTCCTATTTAGCCAATGTCACTTAACTACATTTTTGATTTTTATTCAAACTGTTATGAAAAGACACCTTAGAAATTTTAATTGAATAGTTACTGACCATTTGGTTTTTGAGTGCCATGTCGGGTAGCACAATGAACTGTTTTAATTATAGGAATGGATTATTTGTAGAATTATGCTGCTGAAAGCAATTAAATGTGTTTATTGTTAATGGCTAATATCCTCATAAGTGGGATAGAACATTATTAAGTTTTCTGACAGAGGGACAGTTACTGGAATTAATAAACCTTTTTTAAAATGGCTGTCTGGGTAATATAAAAAATAAGTACCCACAATGTCATGTTTTATTCTTGTATTTTAGACAGAACAATGGTGTGAAAGTCAACCCTAGGCATTTACTTTCTAATTCAACTGCAATGATATGTGAAAATAGAGCATTTATTTATAGAAATTTGTTGTGAGCCCCAAACATGGGGTGAGTTAGTCACTCTTAATTTGTGTTCATTGAAATTTCTTCATGGATGAAGGGATATTTTGTAGTCTAGAGAAAAATGAGATCTACATCTGTGAAACAAAATACTTATTTGTAAGTGATGTAGACCACATGATATACAATAGTGTTTTGAAAATATTTAATGTGTGTATCATTTCTACTTTTTTTTAAGTAGTACCTTCCTCCTTGGCTTATGAGAAAAATTGATCACCAACTTTGGCACAGTGGTTCAAATCTGGCCAGCTGCTAATTGATATTCATTTCCCAGTCCCCATAACTGTTCCCTTGATCATAATGATCCTTCTTTTGATTGACAACTTTTTCTCAGGAGTGTCTGGATGGAACTCCCCATGGACACTATCATCTTTGTTTTCAAAATTCCTCTTGTAAGGAACAGTCCAATTCCAATAACCTAGCCATATACTAAAACTCATTCAAAAGCTAAAAAATTCTTTATTATTGGATTACTTTTTCTCAGAAATAATGAAGTAAAGCTGAGGAGAGGTTTAGTGGGAAGGACATTGCACTGGGTTAGCTTTGGGTTCTAGACCTGGCCTTATCACTTTTCCTTTATGTAACCTTGAACAGTTAATTAAACTTTTCTTGATCTCAGTTTTATCCTTTGCAAATTATGGAGATTGGATTAGTTGATTTTTAATATTCCCCTCATCTCTTGAGTTCTCTGATGTGTAGTTCACAGTGATTGACTTATACTGGTGTTGACTTTTTGTGATATATTTTCTCGGTAGAATTTAATCTTCTGAAGCCAAATACTCCACTCTGTGAGAATTGTAGGCCATTCATATTAGCCTGGTGCCACCATACCTGAATATGATGCCATTGTGTTCAGGGTAATATTGAGTTGGGTTTTGTTTTTTTTGTTTGTTTGTTTTTGTTTTTCCTTCTGGTAGATGTTTGACTGGATCACACACAACAAAGGCCTGTTCTTAAACAGCTACACTGAGATTGGAACAAGTCATCCACATGCTATGGAGCTTCAGACACAGCACAATCACTTTGCCATGAACTGTATGGTAAGATATTAACAGCTTTATATCCTAAGTGTAATGGCGTCCTGGACCTGTGAGAGAGAATATTATGCTTTCAGGAGGCACTTAAGCAGAACCGTCTCCAGGCAAGTAGTAGGAAGAAATGTTATATTATAGCATCTTTAGAATTGCCATTTTGAATATAGGAGCCTTTTCCTAAATATGGCTTGTTTCCCCACACTTCCAATTTAACTAAGTAGCTCTTAAAATTAAAAATAAAATTAAAACTGAAGACTTTTCCAGCTCAGAATGGTCAGTTCTTAAGCCATGATTTCAAGCCATCCTGACAACACATAGGAGCCTGAAGCAAAGCATCATAATGATCTACAGAGCAGACAGAGGTTTACACAAATATATATTATTCCTGGCAGATGGTATTGAGATGAGAGCCAAGCCATTGTGGTATCATTCAGATCCAACGTCATGGTCACCTGAGAGAGAGACTCTTGAAAATCTGAATTTTTTTAGGCCTGCACTGAGGGATTGCATTCCAGATTTCTGATCAATATCTTGAATCATCTGGCCTACCTAGAAATGGAGCTCATTGATGCAGCCTTGTTATGGTGATTTTTGTGGTCTTCAAAGATGACAGTGGAGTCATCCTGGGACTATAGTGGGCCAGATTTCTGGCTCCATCCATGAATGACAGTATGGTAAAGCCTATCAACTCCTTCTCAGAATGTTTTAAAATGAATACAATAAAATATGTAAGCATACAAAGGACACCAATTATATAAAAATATAGTTATCTAATTATTTTTTAAAAAGAGAACACATTCATAGACCTCCAGGTGAAGACCTCTGAATTAGAGCAATTAATTAGTTCTCATGGATTGACTGTTGTGGAATCACTCATGAACAAGTTCTAGGTCAAGTCTCTTGTGAAAACCCATTATCCAAAAAATTCATCTTATGTCAGTAATATTCACCTGGGCAACAAGACATCTTGGACCTGGGAAATATTTGTATGACCATCACAGTGTTGAATTACAAAAAACCATGAATAACTTTTCAGAAATAGCCCTACAATTAGGTAGGTTAAACTTGAAGCTATTTTTGAAGGAGGATGTGATCTTGAACACCTGCTGCTAGGAGTTTTTCATTGAAAGCTAAGGATTTGTAGGTATTTCTTAGGAGTGATTCTAACAAGAAGTGTATTTGATGGCAGAGAAATTTTCTTCCTCAAGAGGAGAAATTAGCCACATTACGTCCAATCTTCAACACCTGAATTGAAGCAGGGAATTGAAGCAATGTGAAGATAAGACCTTTGGTGACTTCCCAGTTAAATTTTAGTTGGCTAAAATGACTAGAGTTTGGATAGAATAAAAGATTTGCTAAATTAGCAGAAGGATGAAGTTGTATTATAAACGCCAGCTGGCAGTCAACTCATAACTTTACATCCAGTTTGGAGGAGAGGACTCAAATTGTCTGCTCAGATTTCTTTTGGAGAAAAAAGGGCAGGAGGGAAGTAGAAGAAAAAATCACAAAGATTTTTATTAAAACACTTGATATGTGTAGGCATAGGCATATATACTAAGAACTGGGAATATAAGGACATATAAGTCCTCTAGGAGCTGATATTCTAATGGAGTAAAGACATATTAATATATGTATATACTGAATATATGCAAAATAAATACAAAGTATTTTAGGGAGGAAGGTACTACCATCTGTGAGGATCAGAAAAGACTTCATGAAGTAGGTGGTGCTTGAACAGTGTCTTGAAAGAAACCAGGAATTCCAAGAGATGGAGATGAGGAAGAAATGCATTCCAGGTATGAGAGCAAGCTATTGTAAAAGCCTCAAGACAGAAAGTCCTATGTGAGGAGGCAGTGCAGTGGGCCCTGGATTTGGAGTCGGAGGACCTGGATTCAGATCCCTACTTTGTCACTGAATGCCTACATAACTTTAGGCAAGTCACTTAACCTTTTTGGGCCTCAGTTTCTAAATCTGTAAAATGAGAGGATGGAACTAGATGACCTCTAAGATCCTTTTACCTCTAAACCTATTATGCTGCATTCTAAGGCAAAGAGATATTTGTTTCCTTTCTATTGCTTCCTTTTTTATATGAGACAAGTTCTGAATATGAAGTTCCTTCTAATTCTGATGTTTCTTTTCCTATAAAACTTGTTACCTGAGACTAACTTAATCTACCTGTGGATATGTGTCCCCAGAGGTCATTGTAAAGAACCACCTAGGACTCTGAAAAGTTAGACTTATGCTTGATCATCTTGTTTTCAAAGGTCTGGTAGCCAGTGCCCATTAAAGATGGAAGACCTTTTTTAAAAAATAGGGCAGGATTTGTGGTGTGGTGGGTGAAGAATTGAGTCTGTATATGAAAGGAGTAAATGAGACAAGGACTAATATGTTTTTCCTCTCCTAAATACATTGACCCCTCTTCACAGTTTGCATGAATTGTTCCCTTTTGTAGTAAGGTAGATGGAAAATATCGTTGGTTTGGCAGACTGCCTTATAGAAGGCAAAAGGATATCTCATCTTAGGAAAAGCACCACTTGAGCACACATTACATAGGACTGAATGATGGAGCTGAAGGTGGATCAGTCTACAATGGTCCAGAAGAGAAAGCTTCAGAAAAGAACTGGGTCCATTTTGGATCCACATTCTGAAAGTTGCCTGGTCTTTTGATTTATTAAATGTCTATCCTCTCCAGTCTGTCTTCTTCCACAGAATGGGGTTTAACACCATTCATTATTAACTAGGAAATAATTAAAATTCGGAAGAGTAAGACAGAAATGTTGTTATATTTAGAATTTTTGGCTAGGAGTGCCCCGGTTTTACCACGGCATCTAATGATGCCAGTGGGATTAGGGCTGTGAGGGGGCCCTTATGACTCAGAGCACTCCATTCCCTCAGTGCCCCTGCCGTTCTGGGACTTGACAGACCTAAGTCAATCTATGCCAGCCCTTCCCAGAGAAGCATAGCAGTTTGTGGTCTGCCCCTTTGGTAAGTCCCAGACTTTGTATCTGAATTATCTCAAGAGGAACTCCCATAGGTCAGGAAAGAATTGGAATTGCCCCTGTTCTATCATTATGTGGCATAATGTTCCAGTATTGAGCCCTCCTATCCATTGTAGATGCTCTGGCAAAATGTTTAAATCTCTTGTCCTGGAAGACAGTAGCTTTCCTCCAGCCTCTTTCTGCTTTTATTCTCAAAATGTCCTCATGTGGGGTTCTCTCTTTGTCTGAGGCTTTCCAGAAATTCTGCCCAAGGCAAGAAGGGATGAGCTGACAGTTAGCCTAAGGCTGCTTATAGTCTTATCATAAGTTCCAGCTGCCATAAATACATGCATTAAACTTGTTTCCCTCTTAGGCTTATTTGGCCTGCCTTCAGGTCTCTGAGGACCCCGTTCCATCAATTCCTCAGTCTGCCATGCCTCTTTCTAATATTATTGGAATATCCCACTGGCATCATTAGATGCCATGGTAAAACCTGGGCACTCCTAGCCAAAAATCCAACATCACTGGATTCAAAGAAATAGTATTGAGAAGAAATGTCATGCTTTTCTTTGACATTTTGTTTCTATCAAGGATTGTAAGGCAGTGCAGTGAAAACGGTGGACTTTTTTTCTTATATTATCCATGCCTACTTAACTTCCAGGAGAATCACACAACTAGCTTGGGCTTAGAATTGCTCTGTTCTCTTTTGTTCTTCTTTCTCCATTTTATAGATGATGAAATGGAGGTTTTTGAGAGGTTAAGTGACTTGCTTACAGTTTGAGGTGGAATTTGAATCCAGGTCTCCTGACTACAAGTCCAATACTGTCCACTAAATCAAGTGTCATACATGCAGGGAACCAGATTAAAATGCAATCAGGAAATATTTAACAAAATAATTCAAAATACAATAGAACATAGATCATGTTAATATGTGTTTTTCTAAGTCAATACATGGCCTACATAGATACTTATGTATTGCTTGGTGGCCTCTGTTTTTATTTCAGTTTGATGTCACTGCATTATGCCACACACTGCTTCTCAGGTATGCAGTAAATGTCTATTCATTGATCCTGTAGGCATTGGGGAGCCAGTGAAAGTTTTAGAGCTAAGAAGTGATAGATATAATCATACCTTGTTGAGCATTACTTTTCATTTAAGTCAGGGAAAGGGAAAATGAATAGGTATGACTATCTCTCTGGATCATCAAGGACTTGTTCTGAGGCATTTAGGAACTCTATTAATATTTGTAGAAACTAGAACTAGATGGTGCCTCGGAAAGGCTATAACATTTGGAAACTGAGTGGTACAGTATTGAACTAGTGGACTGTCATTATTTTATCCGGTGTCTTTTGCCAGTTAAGCACTTATTTACCTTTTGAACTTTAACAGAATTAATAATTTGCAGACCAGAACCAAGAACCTCTTTTCTTGTGTCTCACTATAACATCTGCAGACTAAATTTGATCCCATTAGGATGGCTAGGTGACTTGACAATGGCAAATTAATTTTCATGCCCTACAGTCTCTGCATTGTGCAAAAATAGAAAAAAAATTCCCAATATTATTAGTAATTTGCATGGGCATCTCACTGAAGCATTAAATAGTCTTAGCAAAGGATATAAGAATTGTTTATTAAATAGGGTAATTAAATTGGACAAGCCAGAGTGAAAAATATGGCCTACATATTCGGCTCACACAAACATAAATATGTGTTTGTGTCTATTATCAAAAATTTAAATCTTCCTATTATATAGATGCATATAAGCCTATGGTATTAAAATAGTGATCCCCCAAAATGTTATGAGATATAATTATTCTCTATATATTTGTGTTTTATCTTTACTCGTATTTTATGGGCAGTGTCTGAAAGAATATATTTCCTGAAATGCTTGAGAAGAAAGGTGTCTGTGTAAATATAAGCCTTGAAGGGAAAGGGTAGGGTTACTTATTGAACTTTCTTATAGTAGACAACTAATGCTTCCCAAAATGTCAGTCCCCTTAGTTTATCTACATTTATGTTAATTTAAAAAAACTTGGTATGAATAAAAATGCACATGGATAAATGCTTCTCCCCCCCTTCCCAATACCTGCAGGAATTAAAGGTACAAAGAATGCCAATAGAGTGAGCTTTAGGGAAGGATATTATCCATTTCATCTTGTAGTGTCCCAAGATTATCTAGAGTTGGGCCAACTCTAGAGTGTGGGTTTCTAACGATATGTCACTAAATGCAAACCAGAATGGACATTGGCCCTTGGGTAATGACAGTTGAGATAACAATTTTTGGAACATTCAGTCTTTGTAGCTGCTTCTTGGAAAAGCATCTTGCTATTATGCTAACTCAGACTTGACTTTCCTAGGACCCTTTTACCTTAGCTAAACCCAGGAGGTACAGTTAACCTACCTATTAAACACTCTGGAAGCTCTAGGAATGCTGCTCTTTTAATTTAAAAAAAAACACCTCTCATCTCTCATCCTTTCTCTGCAAATCAGATTTTTTTAAAAAGAAAAATAAAAGGGAAATAAAGTATATGAACTGCTAAACTGAGTGACTGGGAGAGAAGCATCTCACAGTGTGAGTTTAGAAAGACCTCCATTCTGGCCCAGGTACCCTTTCTTGCCCCTTCCACTTCCCAGTTTAAACAAAAAAAATCAGAAACTTTGCACTTTTCCTATGCCTTCCCATCTCCATATTAAGAATGCTATATCCCTTTCCTCCTTTTACAATGATAACAGAATCCATAAACTTCTCATTTTATGTTCTGGAGCATATCATGGTGTGGAGTCAGCTTCATTTTCTGCTCATGATACATATGGTCTGGGTGACCACGAACAACTTGTTTAACCTCACTGGGATTCAGTTTCTTCATCTATAAAATGAGTGAGTGGGGCCAGATGATATTTATTCATTCAACAAGCATTAAATACTGTTATGTACTAGATACTATGAGGCCCTGAGGCTTCAATGACAAACAGAAAACAGTATTAAATCTATGCATTGCTACATGGGGGGGGGAGAATCTTATTATCAAACTAGTAGTCAAATTTACAAGCTTTAAATTTCAGAGTGGCATAAGACTGTGCTATGACCCAAACATATATCATACTTTTCTAGCTATTTCTTAGAATCCCTTGGCAGTATTCCATGTACTTAATAGAAATAAAAAGTCTAAACCAATTTAGTGTAGTTAGTGCCTTATCCCAATGCCTAAGTAACTCAGTATTATCTTAGATAAAGATTTCATAGCTAAAATTCTCTAAATACAAGACAAAATACCAAGGTGTCAGCTTTTCCTTGAAATTCCACAATCTTAGGAGCAGCTAGGTAGTGGAGTGGATAGAGCACCAGCCCTGGAGTCAGAAGGACCTGAGTTCAAATCCAGCCTCAGACCAGATGCTTGACACTTAACTAGCTGTGTGACCCTGGGCAAGTCACTTGACCCCAATTGCCTGAAAAAGAAAAAAAAGAAATTCCATAATCTCTCAAAACAGGTATTGAAAGCAAGTCTAATTCTCCCAATTCTAACTTAAGGATAGCAAGACAAAACTCTGTATATAACAGGGAAAGATAATTGAAAGGAAGGAATGAAGGAGGGAAGGAAAAAAGTTAGGAAAAAAGAAAGGAAGGAACATAGGAGGAAGGAGGAAAGGAAGGGAAGAAGAGAAGAAGGAAGGAAAGAATTGCTTTGTGCTAGTACTGTGCCAAAGGCTTTGCAAATATCTTATTTGATTCTCTCAACAGCTTTGGAGGTAGGTGCTATTATTATCCCCATTTTAAGAGGAAACTGAGACAAAGGTTAAGTGACTTGCCCAGGGTCACATAACTAGTATGTTTGAGGCCAGATTTGAATTCAAGTCCTTCTGACTGTAGGCCTTTCCTTGTGCCACTTGGCTAGATAGGGTAAACCTTTTTTACACATCATTGTGTGTGAGGCTTTTGAAGGCAGAGACTATTTAAATTTTGTCTTTGTCATTTTTGACTCACAGCAGCACTATACACACAGTGAGTATTTTATAAATGTTAGTAGAATTGAATTATAACTACCATATTCCTGTTTATGAGTCAACCTAGAAGTTAATTATGACGTTTTTCCTATGTCTCCTATATTGTTTTAGGTGTTAAGACATATAACAAGTAGAGGTGCTAAAGGAAGTCATTTATTTAAGAAGATGAAATTAATGCACAGGAAACAATAAATTATCAAACTAAATTCTAAATGACAAAGCGCCATGGAATTAAGGAGAGGGAGAGGTCAACATGAGCAATTTTTATGAATGGGACCCCTCACATATATAATATGGGCTGGCCCAAACCATTACATCATTATAAATTCTAGAAATGTTTATGTCCCTTTCAAAACCACCTGCTCGATATGCCCTTTGACAGAAGAGGTAATATATATGGCAGTTTAATTATCCTTTGACTTAAAGTATGCAAAATAAAGAAGGCAGAGAGCCCCAATAGAAGGTACTTGTGAGACTTAAATATTTAGAAATCTGCTTTATTGAATTTTAAAGGTAGAACTAGTTCACAGGTGGCTTAATTTTATTTGCCCTACAATCAGAATTAATGACATTAATAGATTGAGTGGTTCCAAATGCTTTTCTAAATATATGTTTAGTTCAGATATGGAAACTATTCAAAAAGTTAAACAAATATACTTAAATAATTGAATATATTCATGAACTCTGCTGATGCGGGTATTCCCTTCTAAACCTGCAGGTTGTAACTCATCTTTATCCTGTGTGATTCTTTTTCATGGTCACTCATGAATCCTCCTTGAAGGATCTTCCCTGGTTTTCTATCTAGCATTCTTTGCTTCTGTCACTTCCTTCCTCAGCTTTGGGATCTGTTTTCCTTCACTCTTACCTCACCACATGACTTGACCCCATTCTTTTACTGATCATATGTTGATAGATATATTTTCAAGTTATCACCCATTTATTAAGCACCTACTGCATGCAAGGCATGGTACTAGTGCTGGGGATACAAAGACACAAGTAACTGACACAATCACTGCCTTGAATTACTTGCATTCATTCAGTCAGGAAGAATGATGATATTTTCTATTCTACGTCTTGCAAGCAAGTTATCTTTGGAAATATGTAGCAGCTCACCATGCTTCTCTGTACTGCCCTTGGGTCATCTTCGTTTTTAATTCTTCAGAGATTATGATGTTCCATGCTTTATGGGCTTATGGTTTCATCAGCAGAAAATTAGTATTAAAGTTTTTTCCTTAATTTTTAAAAATTTATATTTATGGTCAAGAGTTCCTAACCTGGCCTGGACCCTTAAAGGTATCTAGGAATTTTTTAAAATTTGATAATTGTATTTCAACACAATTGACTTTGTGATCCTCTGTATTTTTTATATGCATTTAAAAACATTCTACTGAGGAGATGTTGATCAGCTTCACCAGATGGTGAAAGGAGCCTTGACCCAAAAAAAGGTTATGAACCTTTGCCCTTTTTTTATTTGTTTTGTGCCCTCCCCACCTCATCCTCACATTCTGACAACAAACCACATTGAACCCAAGGACAGAAATTGTCACAATAAACTTAAAATTAGAGAACAAATAGGATTTTTTATGCTTCTTTTCACAATTTTGTATTTTAAGAGAAAATAGTGTTCTCTTTCTCAGAACACATTCTCCCCGTCCCCATGAAGCTTCTTAGGCTTGCTCAGAACGGAGAGCTTGTGTGACAACAAATAGCCTTTGGTTGCTAAGTAAAGATTTTCAGTTTCTGGGTTTGCGTTGGAATCTGAAACATCAGGTTTCTTCAGCTCTGTGGGACTACTTGTCAGTAGGCTTGCCATCTGGACGGTGTTCAGTACTCAAGGCCAAAGAGTGAGTAATATTATATTTATATGTGCACATATGTGTGTGTGTGATTGCTGTCTGCTTCACAATAATGCCTCTCAGCCCAGCTGATTTTTAATTTTACAGTTTTAAATATAGAAATTAATGGCAATATTTTATGGAAATTGATACAGAAAATAATATATACCAGGTGATTCTTCTATTATACATCTGATCTTTGGATGAGTAGGTTGGGTTTGGGGGAAAACCATCTGGATTTCTTAGAAAGAAGTGTCCTTTGCTTGTCCTATTCTAATGGATCCTCTTTTCCCCCGTTTCTGTAGAATGTGTATGTAAACATAAACCGCATCATGTCAGTAGCAAATCGCTTGGTAGAGTCTGGCCATTATGCATCTCAGCAGATTAAACAGATTGCCAATCAGCTGGAGCAAGAGTGGAAGGCTTTTGCTGCAGCCTTAGATGAACGAAGCACCTTACTGGACATGTCCTCCATCTTTCACCAGAAGGCTGAAAAGGTCAGTGCTTGGGTATACCTAAAGATCGTAACCGTACATGTTTAATACTCTACTTCACTAATTATAGCTCAAAACATATAGTAATGTGGCCACCCTGCTATAAGAGACAATCATCCTGAGAATTTTTTTGTGGGAGTTAATGTAAAGAGCATTCAGATCGGAAGCTCTGGGTTCGGATCTTGACCATGCCCCACTCACTGACACTGTGACCTTGGGCAAATAACTTAAATTCCCTGAGCCTCATTTTCCTCTTCTGAAAAATGGGCCAGTAGTAGATAGAGCACCAGCCTTGGATTCAGGAGGACCCGAGTTCAAATGTGGCCTCAGATACTAGAACACTTACTAGCTGTGTGACCCTGGGCAAGTCACTTAACCCCATTGCCTAGCCAAAAAAAGAAAAAGAAAAATAGGTCAGTAAAGGTAATGCCTGCTTTGTGTACCTCGTGGGTTGTTTGGAAGTTTATTGATTAATGTCAAGTAACTTGTAAGCTTAAAACTCTACATAGATGTAAGCTCATTTTTATTGCATTTGCATGAGATAGTTGCCCAAAATGGCTTCCTTTCTTATTTATTCTTGGGTATCTTTATTGTGACTATAAATTGAGTTTGATATGTGGTTTACAGGTTTTTGCAAATATACTTTGTTTAAAGAAAACTTCTTGGGTAGGGGGAGGGGAATATAAATTTTTTTTTAAAAAAAAGTTTTTAAAAATATTCTCCCCTTCCCTCCAAGATCTTGTGTCTATGTTACTAGAAATAATAATTGAATGTGATGATAGAATGAGTCAGACTTTATACATGAATGGTGAAGTGGATCTATTTATTATATGGAGCCAGAAACCCTTGGTTCAAGTTTTCAGATTTTGCCCCCATCTAAGGAACCATGGGATCACTGTTCCATCTATAAAATGGTCATAATGATTCCTATAATACCTACCTCATTGAGATGTTGTCTGGCTCAAAGGAGAATGATGTATGTAAAGCATTTTTTAAAGAAAGATAAATTTGAGTTATTTTCAAATGTAAAATGTCATCTCAAAAGTATGGAGCTCTTAGTAACGAATGGGGTAAGGAGTAAAATTAGCTAATTTACTTTTCTAAGAAGAAATTTTCAGATTTCTTGTTCGGGAATAATCTTGGGGGAAAAGGAAGGGAAAAAGCACAGCTTTAAGAGGCATCATTACCCTGATTGACTTCCAAGATGAAGTCTAATCTGCTATTATTCAGTGTAGAAGAACACTGAAGTCAGTATAAGTAAGATAAAGGCCTGAGCTTGCATGAGGTTTCAGCAAGCCAGTAAATGAGGTGTTGCACAAGAAACTAATTAGCAGTGATCTCACTTATCACAGTACAAGTAAAAACCTGGAAAGAAGATTGAGGATTACTTAGGGCAGAAAGACTCATAGCAGCTTGCATTGAAAAGCTGTGAGTGGGAATCCTTTAGCTTTGCTAGTATAGCTATTTCTGCTTAGCAGCAAAATAAACCAAGGAAAAGAATGTAGTTGCTTCCACTGTAATGGATACTTAATGTAGCACAAACAGTAGGAACCAATCACAGTGTAAGATGATCTCCATAGACCTGAGGAGTTCAGACTAATAAGTTGCTCAGTGGAAGTGGAAATTAATCTAAAGGTGGCATAGGTTTAGTAGAATTTTTTTTTCAATTATTTGGAGCTTTTCATATAATGGTAAGTAAAACTGGAGAGGTTAATCTGTGTTCACTTCTGTTTTGGAATAATACAGACATTTACCCACACAGGACTATTTTTATTTTGCACTTATGAGTAGCACTAGTTTGTGTTTTGCGAAAGGGAAGCCTTGCAAAAAAAAAAAAAGCACAATGAAATAAATGAGTTAATCCAGACCAGAGGTAGCATGGGGGCTTGACTAAAGAATCTAAGTACTTGAAGGGTCAGTGATGAAGTAGCTAGACTGTAGGGCAAATAAATGTTTACATGAATTGTGTATATGTGCTATGACTTCATTTGCTGAATTCAAGACTGGTACTAGGGGTATGATTGAAGACTAGAATAAGAGTGGAGTGGATGGGGTGTCAGTAATGGAAAGTTACTCTTTAATTGCTTCTGTTTTCATGGCCAAGGACAAGGAAGTTTGGACTGGAAAGGACAAACAAAAGTGGCTACTGGGGTGCTGGTAGTCAGTAAGTAAGGGGAGAGTAAGAGTACTGAGTGACTCTTGAGGAGCACAAGTTACATTTGTATTTTTATTCTTAGTCCTTACGTCCTTAATACTACTTATTGAATGATTAATTGATTGAAATCAATTCATCGGGGAGAAATGACTTATCAAGAATAGGTCATGCCCAGCCAACATATTTAGTTAATTGATAGAGTTACTGAACTGGGAGTTCACAGGAATATTGTAGGTTTAACTTACCTAGATTTTAGCAAAGCATTTGATAGTCTCTTAGATGGTTCTTATGGAAAAGATAGATAAATAGCTAGCTCGATGTAAGGAAAATCTTCCTAATGATTAGAACTATACAGAAGTGGAATGGATTTCCTGGGAAGTTGGTGAGATCATCATTGGAAGTCTTTTTTTTTTCCTTTTTGGCTAGGTAATGGGGATGACTGACTTACTTGCCTGGGGTCACACAGCTAGTAAGTGTCTAGTGTCCCAGGTCACATTTGAACTCAGGTCCTCCTGGCTCCAGGGCCGGTGCTCTATCCACTGTACCACCTAGCTGCCCCCCTTGGAAGTCTTTAAGGAAAGACATTACGTGGTCATTTTTTAGACGTGTTATACAGAGAGTCTTTTTCAATAATAGTTGGACTACATGCTTGTTTGGCTCCCTTCCTGCTCTGTAATTCTGTGAATGCTAAGTAGAATTTCAGAAAGTATTTTAGTGTGAAATTCTTATGAATGATAGAAGCTCTAGAATGGATGAAGTGCTTTTTCATTTCCAGGAAGGCAGACAATGAAATAAGTAAGCTTTATTCTCTCCGTCTTGTACTTAAGTTAAAGCTATGTTCATAGGCCTGGTGAATGAATAAGCAGTTAAAATTTTCAATTGTTAATATTTGTTGTGTCCTCTTGGTGTCACTTTCAGATCTTTTGACAGGTGGGTCAAAGAATAAATCATAGAAATAATTACAACTATGTAAAAGAATAAAAAAAAACCCAATACAACATACACAAAACTTCGGGGATATAGTCAAACAATCCCCAAAGGAAATTTTTTTTTCTGAAAGCATATATTAAGAAAAAAATAGATTCATCAACTTGAGTATGGAATTTCAAAAAATTAGAACATCAATGAATCAAGCACCAAAAAAACCCAAAAGAGGACATTTTAAAAATCAGAGGAGAAAGAGATAAAATGAAGAACAAAAGAAGTATTAAAATGTTCAACAAAACTAAGAGCTAGTTTTTTTTTTAATGTCAACAGAATTGGTGAACTTTTAGTTTATCTGATCTCAAAACAAAATCCACCCCCAAAGAAGAAGAAAATTAAATCTTTCAAAGTCATTTTAAATCTGATTGGGAAGATATAGGACACAAATATGCTGCCTCCCTAGACAGGTGTGACTTAACTGCCTCCAAAAGCTTATATAATCTTACACTACATTAAGAAGGTATTGTGTCCTGCTTCAGTACTGGTGTTGGAGGTGCTGTTTTCCACCCTTATTAGACAGCTTCAGTTCTGGGTTCTGCGTTTTAGGAAGGGCATTAATAAGCTGGAGCATGACCAGTAAAGGCATCTGGATTATGCAGTAAAAGGATTAATGGAAGAAATGAGATGTTTATCTTGAAAGAGAAGATGGAGGGAGGGAGTTGAAAGCAGAAGACATGATAGCTATTTTTTTGAATACTTGAAGATCCTTCACATAGAAGAGGGATTTGATTTGTGCTGCTTGTCCCTAGAGGACAGAAGTAGGGGCAAGTGTGGAACTTGCAAACAAGCAAATTTAAGTTTATTTTAAGGAAAACTTGCCTGAAGTTAGAGCTATCTTGGAGTGGAATGGGCTGCTTTGGGAGATAGAAGTCTTAAGTCAAAGGCTGTTGATTTTTGATTACTTGCCAAATAGGTTGCAGAGGGTGTTTGCCTATAAAGTTGGACTAGGTCGGATACTCCTCGGATTTCTGAGATTCTGTTATGCAGTACATAAACAAGCATTTATTAAGTGCCTGTAGTGTGCCAGGCATTTTGCTTGCTGCTGTGAATACAAAGATAAAAACAAAATAGTTCCTGAACTCAAAGAGCTTGTGTTCTGAAAGGGGAAACAACATGTACTTAAATAGGTATAGTAAGATACATGTAAAGTAGATAGATGATAACTTTAAAGGGATAGACATCACTAGGTCAGGGGACCAGAAAAGACCCCTTGTAGAAGCTGGTGCTTGGCCTAAGCCTTGGAATAGACTAGGGGTGTCATGTGGAGTTGATAAAGAAGGCGTTCCAGGTATGGGAGGCAGCTGGTTTAATGGCAAAAAGATAAAGGTGTGTCATTTGTGAGAAATGGGAAGGAGAACAATGTGGTAAATCAGAGGGTATGTGGAAGGAGGTAATGTATAAGAAGAATGAGAAAGCTGGAAAGAGACCATATTGTGAAAAGTTTTAAATGCTAAATGGAAGACTTTATGTATCATCCTAGATGTGATAGTGAAATTGTCAGTTTGTTGGGTGAGGAGGTAAAATAGATGGGCACGTTAGGTGAATCACATTGGCAGTTGTGTTGGATTAGAGAGGAGAAGACCTTTAAGGGAGAGTGAAAATTAGGAGGCTATTGCAGTAGTCCAAGGAAGAGGTGATGAATGGACAAGGTGGTTGTTTTGTGAGGGTAGAGAAGGGAGCATTTATGAGCAAAGTGGAGACAGAAGACATGATCTGACAACTGATTGGATGTATGGGGTGAACGAGGAGGGATGGAGGATAATATAGTCTTGGAATTTGAGGTATTGGAGCTTCATTAGATATCTAATCCAACCCACACCAAGGAGAAGAACCTCTGTGAGAGCATACACAGAACTCCACCCATTTCTCCTTAGTTCTGTGCTCTGGGCCCAGGCACATGTCTGATCCTTTTTCTGTGGGACAGTTTTTAAATGCTTGAAGACTTCTATTATGGCCACTCTTCCACACAGTTATTTCTCCAGGCTGAATATCTCCAGGTCTTTCAGCTGAGGTGGATCTTCATATGGAATGAACTAGAAGCACTTCCCATTCAGATTACCCTCTTCTAGATATTCTCTAGGCAGCCAGGTTGCTCAGTGGTTAGAGCGTGGGGGCCTGGAGTCAGGAAAATTCACCTTCCTGAGTTCCAATCTGGCCTCAGACACTTACTAGCTGTGTGACACTGGGCAAGTCACTTAAACCCTGTTTGCCTCAGTTTCCACATCTGTAGAATGAGCTCGAGAAGGAAATGGCAAACCACTCCAGTATCTTTGGCAAGAAAACCCCAAATGGAATCACAAAGAGTCTGATGCAACTGAAATAACTGAACAACAAAAAATGATATCCTCTAACTTATCAGTGCTCTGTGGTTCTCAGAACTGAAATCATTCTCCAAAAAAGATTAAAATGGAGAATGCTTTTTTTTTTTTACATAGGAGCACAAAGGAAAGTAGAAATAACAAGAAAGAAACAGAGTCTATATCCAAAGATTCTATTTATGAGTTCATTTTGATCAGTAACCTGTTGGACTGCCCACTTAAAATGGTACAGGGAGATGTAGCTTTCATCATTTTGAGGGAAACTTACTTTGCTACATATTAGGGAGATTCTGTCCCCATTTCATTTCATCAAAATGAAACCAACCATGTGTGCTAAGCATAAGCTATATCATAAGGTAGAGCTGGGGGGGAGAATTAACTAGCTGTGAAGAATGTAGGTGTGGGTGGTAGTGAGGCGGAATAGACAGTAGGGTGCTTTATAGCTTGGTGGCCCTCTGTCTTCTAACAGATGGAGAGTTGAAAACTAAGTGCTTGTGAAAATAAGCCTAATTAATCATTAAAGCTCCCGTTTGCTGCTTTCTTTGTATTTATCAATATTTATCAATATTTCTTCATTATTTTTATCCAGTTTTGAATATCTGACCTCCTCATCTTGTGTTCAGATGTAGTTTAAAAGAACAAATCCTTATTGTCCCAGTCATCTGCCCCCAGACCCCACATTTTCTGAAATATGTTCATTTGTTGAGATAGTATGATAGACTTGGACATGGCTTAGAACATATGACTCATATTTTCACTTGAAATTGTCCTGTATGTCCATTAGATCTCCTAAGTTATTTCAGTAAATTACCACACTGTGCCATTCAACTTTTTGCCCAGGTGATTGCCAGACTAGTTTTTTCAACGTGTATGACTTGGTAAAGGGGTTTAGATTCTTACTGTAATGTGTCTCTCTCAAAGAATAGTTCTACTCTGTTCATATGGTTTCCATGGATTTGGATGCTAGGGGAACATTACAGTCACAAAATTGTAGAAAATTATTAATTTTTATTAATTCCCAGGGGTATAATTGAATGCAGGTGTCCAGAAACTTATTTAGTGCAGTAAACTTAAAAGCAGAAAGTCAGCCAGTTGACTTCCTGTTATGCCCAATGACTTATACCATACCATAACTATAGAGGTGTAATTTCATGTGGCATACATAGATCATTGGACTGAGAATCAGGAGAACTATAAGCTTATGAAAATTAATTAACTTTTCTGGGCCTCAATTTCCTCATCTGTAAAATGAGGAAGTTGAATAAATGAACTGTAATATCCCTTTCTTACAGGACTAAATTCCATAAGCCCTGACTCTTGTGCTCAGCCTAGAAAAATTTACTTCTTGTCTAGAAACAGCCTAGATTTATTTTAAATTTATTAAATTTATTTTAATTGTTTTAACTTATTAAAATTAAACTTATTGTCTAAAACAGCCTAGAAAATTTACTTATTGTCTGACAAAATGTTTATTCTTCTCTGCACTGCTTGCCACAAAAATCAGACACAGTGAGTTTGACAGAGTGATATATTTATTCTCTCATTCATAAAATGAGGTCCGAAATGTTATATGTTTGTGTACTAAAAACTCACCTTAATTGTTTTGTATAAAATATTATAAACTTTTCTGAAGAAGGAAAGTTAGTTTTGTTTTGGAAGTTTTGATCTTTGGCCAAAAACAATTAATTGTGCTATAACTTGACTTTTTACAAATGACATTTAACATTATATAGTATATTTCAAGTCAATCAACCAACCAACAAACATTTATGGAATGCTTCCTATTTGTCAGGCATTGTTCTAAGTGCTGGAGGTTCAAAGAAAAAATAAAAACAGTCTCTACCCTCAAAGACCTTATTCTGTAATGGAGGAGATAGCATATACTTAAGTTGGTACATTTGAGATGCATACAAAGTAGATGGAAGATTTAGAGGGGAAAACATGTAGAAGCTAAGAGGACCAGGAAAGGCCTTTGAGCTGGGTTTTGAGGGAGGCCAGGGATTCTAGAAGGCAGAGGTGAAGAGGGACAGCATTCAGGGCATGGGAGATAGCCAGAGCGAAGTCACAGAGATGAGAGATGGAGTGTTCTTTGTGAAAAAACAAATAATCCTTGCCTGTACAGTGTGTGGATAGGAATAAATTTGTAAGAAGACTGGAAAAGTAGGAAGGGGCCAGTTTATGAAGACCTTTAAATGCCAAAGATCAGAGAGGTAATAGGGAGCCCTTAGACTTTATTGAATTGGGGGAAGAGGAGCAGGTGATATACTGAGACCTACACTTTAGGGAAAAAATTACTTTGCCAGTGAGTCAGTAAGCATTTATTAAGGATCTGCTACATATTAGACATTGTACTAAGTGCTGCGGATAGAAAGAAAGGCAAAGATAGAGTTGGGGTTGGTGGAACAACATGCAAATACCTGTGAACAAACAATGTACAAGCTAAATAGGAAATAATTATAAAAGGACATCATTAGAATTAAGGAGGGATTGGGAAAGGCTTCCTGTAGAAGATGGGATTTTATCTGGGACTCCAGGAGGTAGAGATGAGGAGTTGAGAGCATTCCAGGCATGGAGGGACAGCTAGAGAAAATGCCTGGAGTGAGAGTTAGATTGTCTTGTTCTTAGAACAAAGAGTAGCCTAGTGTCACTGATTGAAGAGTATAAGTAAAGCGTAAGAAGACTTGAAAGGAGTGGGGGGGGCAGTGCGCGAGTACATGCCCATGTGAGGCCTGATCAGACCTGGAAATCACTTTGGTGGCTGAATGGAGGTTAGACTGGGGTGGGGAAAGACTTGTGGCAGGCTGTTGCAGTAATCTAGGCATGAGGAAATAAAGGTTTTCGCTTCCAGGGTGCTGGCAGTATCAGAGGAGAGAAGGGGGCATATGTGAGAAATAGTGCAAAGGTGAAATCAGCAGTCCTGGGCAAGAGATTGCATATGGTAGGTGAGAGATAATGAGGAGCTGAGGATGCCACATAGGTTGTGAACCTAGGAGACTTGGACATTGGTGGTGGCCTCAATAATTGAGCAGGGAGAGATTTGAGGCAGGGATGCTAATTATGAGGCTAGTGGGAAAGTCCTGGAAAGTGATAATAAGAGCTGGACCTAGGGTGGTGGCTATGTGAGTGGAGAGAAGGGGTCACACCTGAAAGATGACATGGATGAAGACGCTACCAGACTTTGCAATTGATTGGATGTGTGGGATGAGTGAGAGTTCAGAATCAAGGATAACAAGGGTGCAAACCTGGGTGTCTAGAAGTGTGGTGATGTTCTCAACAGAAATAAGAAAGTTGGGCAAAGGAGTGGGTTTGCGGGGGAAAAAACAATGAATTCTCTTTTGGAAGTGTTGAATTTGAGATTCCTGCGAAACATCCAATTTTATGTGTCTTAAATATTTTATAACTTCTTAATTGCTATCTATTGTAACAATAGAAAGGGTAGAAAGAAGAACTTAGATGTTTTGTTAAATCATCAGATCATAAGTTCTAAAGCTGTAAAGGATCTTGAGGGCATCTGATCCACCTTGCTGTCTTTAGGCAAATTAAATATTCCCATTTTATGAAATAACTGAGGCCCAGAGAGTCTTAATCACTTGCCTAAGGTCACACAGCTAGTAAGTGGAAGATAAACTGAGGTGTCTTGGTGCTTCCTATAGTATTCTTTTCATTTCTCCTAAGTATTATTGCAGATCTGAACATCTTATTATGGGTATAAATAATAATAATAATAATAATAATAATAATAATAATAATTATTATTATTATTATTATTATTATTATTATTTTACTCTCTAGTGCATGAGCAATGTAGATACCTGGTGAACAAAAGATTAGTTGTATTGCATTTTGAAAGGCATATAGTAAAATTCCTGATTGGCAAATACATTGTTATTGACAGTCATTTTGGCCCTGTCCTACTCTTCATGATATTCCTTTTCCAGCTCGTTTTACAAATGAGAAAACTGAGGCAGACAGGGTTAAGTGACTTGCCCTTGGTCACATTCGAACTCAGGAAGATTAGTCTTCTTGACTACAGGCCAAGCACTCTATCCACTGTGCCATCTAGCCATCCAGCAAATATATTAGCACAATGCTTTGCACATAATAAGGGCTTAGAGTAAATTCATTCATTCATTATTCGTTCATTCATAATAACCAGTCATCCTTTGCTTTTCTTTATATTTAGGAAAATGTCTTAGTGGAAAGGACATAAAAGAATTTAAAACAAAGAGAAAAAAATGTTTATATCTGTTTAGCTTAATTGAATTAGTTTCTAAATTAGGCCTTCTGCTGTGTGTATGCCTCAGACACTTAACTGTCATAGATTCTAATAGGCCATCTCACAAGAAAATTGGCAGTGATTTATCAGTTGTTTGATTAACAATGGGGAAATAAGGCAGGGAAGAACTAAAGAGAGATTGGAATGACTTTCAACTGCTAGAAACTGCAGCTGATATTCTCTATGCTGTTTGGTATAGCTAGGACTGTTCTAGTTAATATGCAAATTAGGTTAGGACTCCAATGATTTCACTTGCTTCCATATGCCCTTATCTCTCTCCCAGATTCAACATCCTCAGTTGAGAACTTCAGTCTCCTAGTGGTTTAATTTTAGTCCTTCTGTTCATTTGCTTTTGCAGTGGGTAGAAAAATTGGTCAGGCCATTCTTGCTAATGATAGGTAAATGGCTTCTTTCATTTGCTTTTATTTTTCTATTGATCCTTAAATCTAGGAGGGGGCAGTAGGGCTGAAAGGGGCTTACAAAGTTGAGATATTTTGGAGCCCTAACTTTGGTGGAAGTTGATGATAGCTAATGGAGCTCTGCTCTGTGCACCCAAGAATATAGTGGAGTAAGGAACATGTTTTCAAGAGGTAGGACTTTTCAATTAATTTGATTACTCCTTAAAGCCTGTTAACCATTTCCATTGAATTTTAAATTATTATTTCTTCAGAGATACCCTTTTAATTGCTCGTCCTTATAAATTGCTTCCAAAATGTATGTTTCTAATTATTTTTAAGTTATTAGGGATAAAGGTAATATTTTTTTTTTTCCAACTTCCTAGTACATGAGCAACGTAGATTCATGGTGCAAAGCCTGTGGCGAGGTAGAGCTTCCTTCTGAGCTGCAGGATTTAGAAGACGCTATTCACCATCACCAAGGAATATATGAACATATCACCCTTGCTTACTCAGAAGTAAGTAACCTGTTGAACTAAAATGTCAGCAGCAATATTATTGCTTTTTTCCATGTCCTCCAGTGCTTTAAAATAAGAAATTATGAATAGTCTGGGAAGCACCTTTAGGGTTCTTGAAGGCAATTCTGAGAGAAAGGACTTAACTTTGCTTCAGTTGTTTAAATTGTTCTTTTAAATTAGATATTGCTTTATTGTTTTTTTCATCTGCCTCAGGTAAGCAACTAAACTTAAGTCTTAATGGGCTGATTTTTAGTCACAGTATGCATTTATTTTTGTTGCCCTAGGTCATTCTCATTTTATTAATGTTTCCTTTAAATCCTTGTATGTTATAGTAATCACTCAATAAATATTTGCTCAACAGAATTCATCTTTTTAATCCTCCTAAATAAGACTTTCCAGGAAAGAAGGTCTCATGTCTGAAATATCTTTCTTTTCATATGTGCTATTGTAATTTTTTTTCTCCAACTAAACATACTTAGATAAATTATTTGTGGTACTTTTTCCCTATTTTAATTTGAATAGTCTAAAATGTGTTCTTTTTCATGTTAAGGCAGTTTATTTCTGAGCATATTCAGAATAGATATTTAAAATGTGTATTTTAAAATCAAGTTTATTTGTAAAGTGCTTAGTGCAATGCCTGGCACACAGTGCTATATACATGCTAGATATTATTATTATTATTATTAATTCATAAATTATATTAGGTTAGCTCATGCCAGTTCATATTTATATATACTATTTTAAGGTTATGAAGTGCTTTTTAAAGAACCATGTATATGAGTTAGGTTTTTCAAATATTATCACCATTTCGTCATTGAGGAAACTCAGGTGTAGAAAGGTTCAATGAATTGCCCATAGTCACACAGCCTCTCACCAGACTTTCAGAGCTAGGCTTAAACCAAAGGCTTTTTACTTTCTAGCCCAGTATTCCTTTTAGAAAACACTGGGAACTTCAGAGTTTACTTTTATGAGAGATTTGACAAATATATAGATCATTTGAATAATAATTTATATAAATCTATGTTCTTGGGTGTTTTATAATTTCAAGTCTTAAGGGTTTAAACCCACCTCTTATGAACTGCTTACTGATATTTCTGTGTACTGCTTGCAGATAAACTCACAGATATGCCGCTCAAATGTTTTCACAGGATCCAAGTGAGGAGAATGTTTTTCTAGAGTTCATAAGGGCCCCTTCTCTTTAGGTATCTCTATGATATTCAGGAGTATCATCCCCAAATCCAAAATTTTTGTTTTTAAAACATCAGTATACACACCTATATGTATGTAAGCACATATCTTGGGAAGGAAAGAGAGAGAGAAGAGAAGAGAAACTTTATGAAACTGGAACTTCATGAACACTAAAATGTTAGAGCAACTTATTATAAAGTAGAAATCTTAAGCTACAAATAAATATTCTTTTTTTCTAGTTCTTGCCTTTGGTCCTTTCACTCTTTAAAACACTTATTTACCTTAACTACGTCTCAGAAACTGGGCCAGTTTGTCCAAAGCCCTAGGGAATACTGGACATAAAAATCTCAATAGCTTATTCCTTGCTTATAGCTTTTCTCTTAAAGGATTCTCTTTTTTATTGGTTGCTCTTGATCAGAGGTGAGACATGTTTGGTTTGGGTTTTGTTTTTTTTTCTTTTGAGCCTGCAAAACCTCTCTAGTGTTTGCTTAGTACGTGTTCTTCATATAACATAAAAATTCAACACCATTGTTCTCCCACTACCTTTTGTCCATCTCCTCCACCCCTTGCTTTTGCCTTATAGAGCATAAAGTGATCTTTTTCTTTAGGGAGAACAGAAAATTTCAGAGAATATTTATTAACTGACTAACTCCTGCTGATGTTTGAGGGTAGAGTGTGGCTTAAGGAATTAAGAATTCCAAGAATCACTGATTCTTTTTCATAATTCTGTACCTGACCAACATAGGGTAACTTCTCTGAATCTCAGTTTTTCCAATTGTTATTCTTTTCTTTGCCTATGAGGAGCACTGCTCACTTGCTGAGAATAGAATGTATTGTCTGAGTTGTATTTAGTGGTGGTAATGTTTGGACTGTTCAGTCACTCCTTTGACCTGTGGCACATGTTTATAAGATGCATGGCTAGGTCTATAGCCAAAGAACTATATTTATGCTCTGAGAGAATATGAGGGTCGTATCTGGGACCTTGGCCTTAGCCTTGTGGGGTTTTTTTGTTTGTTTGTTTTTTGTCTATTTGTTTTTTAGGCAATTGGGGTTAATTGACTTGCCCAGTGTCACACAGCTAGTAAGTGTCAAGTGTTTGGTCTGAGGCCGGATTTGAATTTCAGGGCCGGTGCTCTATCCACTGCGCCACCTAGCTGCCCCTAGCCTTGTGGTTTTTAAGAAAGGTACTGTGAGGTTAGAAATTAGTGTTGTTTTTATTATTACATTCTCTTGTTCACTTTTCAATTGGAAATCAGATTCAAGTTCACAAAGAAAATGGGGCACTTAAATATGGGGCATGTGTTCATCTGCCTAGGATAGAGTCTCACAAGATTTTTTAATTGGTGTAGATCATTTAAAATGGACAAATTGCCTAGAAATAAAAAGGTCCTTAGACTGAGGTTTTAAGCCATACTTTTTCAGCCTTAGAATATGTTCGTAGAGAAACCCTAAGCCTCAGAAGATCGTAATTAATTTTAAAAAGACTGACAGAACTTTGCATGGAGCTGAATAAAATCCTGATGCTGCCATGCATCTTTTCAAAAATGATCTTCCTTTTCTCTTAAGCTGTTCAGACCTCACCCTGGGGTGGTAGTAATGAGTGAATTCTTTGGCTCTAGGAATTGTAGAATCAGAATGTCAGGTCCACTGAAGAATTTAGAGATCATCTAGAACAAACCCATCTTTTTATGGATGAGAAAATGTTCAGGTTCAAGGCAAACAATCACCTTGTACTTTTAAATAAAATCCTTTCAAACTTTAAAAAAAGAGAAAATTTAAACAATCTCCATTCAGCTTTCCTTGTTTCTAGTGGTACCGATGATGAAGATAGGAAATAGGAAGACTTGCTAGTATTTTTTTTTACATAAACACCTGTTTTGCTCTGTTTTAATTAGACTTGCCCTGTTTTGATGCTGTTTGTATTTCAACAGCAGGAACATACCTGAATCTTATAAACGTTTGCTTGCTTCAGCTTGCCAGATTTTCAGCTAATGTACTTGATCACCCAGATGGATAGGGCAGTATACATAGAGGGTTAGGATGTCTCATAGTTTTACTTTTTAAATAATTTACTGATGTAACAAAACAAATAGGAAAAAAAATCTGTCTCTTCCTCCCCCTAGAATTAGACTTCCTTTTAAAATAAAGTATAGTTAAGCAAAACAGACCAACACATTTGACTTGTAGTTTTAGAGATACTGGCCATATTACTGGATTAAAGGTCTCAATTGGGTTACATTTAATCATTGAATGAAACAAATTATTCACTAAAAAGCATTTACCACTTTAAAACATAAAGAGTGATCTATAGGATTGGGGCAGGAGACTGGCCTCAGTCAGCTTTTTTTCTTGAACCTGCTATGACTCCCACAAAATTAGGCAATGCCAAGAAACGTGGGTTTTCATTCCTGCTTTGCCGCTAACCCCTTGTGTGACTTTGGAAAGGTCACTTTATTTTTCAGTTTCTTCATCTATAAAATGAGGGCATTGGATGGGCAAATCTTCAAAGTTTTTCTGCTCTGATATTCTATGGTTTTATCTAACTTTGGCAAACTTACTCCCTGCCTCAATTTCTTCTTTTGAAAAACACACACACACACACACACACACACACACACACTTTCTCTCTCTGACTCACCACATGCCTCAGCAGGACTTTATGAAGTTTAATAAGCTCCTCTCTGCAAGCCTGTTGTGTTTCTTAGCTTCAAGGCACTGTATAAATACAGGATGATATTATTATTGTCATTAAGGTAGGGTAAAAACAAACAGCAAAATATGTGAGTCACCCCAATCATTAGCTTTGTAAAGTTACACCTTTGTTATGGATATAGAATCTCAGTTGCCTTGATAGTAACTTTATAAACCAATTATTTTAAAGCCTCATCAAACAAAGCAGTGTTGCATTGGATTTAATAGATTATATCAATCTTTGGCATAACATCAGAGCTAATAAGTTTCAAAAAACAGTAGTTGTTTTTCTTTTTCCCATCCCCTTCCCCTTTAAAAGCATCTCCTAGAGAGTTGAGGTGTTTCCAAGCTGCAGTATTATAGAGGGGGGAAAAAATCCCCCATAAAATCAACCTGAGGCCATTCTAGAAGACTAATGCCATGTGCCCATAGGAGATAACTAAGAAAACCTTTCGTGGTAGCTTTCAAACATGCTTCTAATTTAGGCGGTTCTAGTAACTATTTGGGCAGCTAGGTAGAACAAGGCATAGAGTGCCAGGCCTGGAGTTAGAAAGACTCATCTTCCTGAGTTCAGATTTGGCCTCAGACACTTACTAAATGTGAACATGTCACTTAACCCATTTTGCCTCAGTTTACTCATCTGTAAAATGAGCTGGAGAAGGAAATGGCAAGCCACTCCAGTATCTTTGCCAAGAGAACCCCAAAATGGGGTCATACAGAGTCGGACACAACTGAAAAATGAACAATAACAAGTAACTAACTGCCTAGCGGTGGCAGAAGAGATGAATCATCATGGAGAGAGCTAAGTAGGGACAATATAGTATTGTTTTGTGCATCAGCGAAGTTCATCTGTGCAGCAAACCAGAAGCAGAAAGGCTAAATTACAAATCCAGGTTCTAGAAGTTGATTCTAAAAGCTGTAGTTGCACATAGGCTGCCATTCCAGAAAGGCAGAAAAGCTAGAGGCATAGCCAGGACAGTTGTCTTCAGCTCTACTGCATGTATTATGCTCAGTTCAACACAGCTGGTATGGAAACCTTTTGACAATTAGTTTCAGGCGAATTTCTGTGTTAACTTCTTAGAAGGGTTGCTTCATCCCATATTTTTCAACCTCTTACCTGCTTCTCTGAATCTGGGGCAGATGCAAGAAACTTTGACCATCCTAATCTCTTTGCTGGTAATGACCTGGGATCCTTGAATGTCATCCTATCCTCCCTGCCTTCAGCTTTATCAGAAACACAAAATGAAAAAGGATTATGTTAAACCAGAGCTGGGGAAGAGAATAGGCATTACTAAACCAAACGCAGGATGAATATTAAATTCTGTGCTATAAATAGTAGCTGCTGCCCCTGACCCCAGGTCTTTTCCCTCACCCCACCAAAAATAACAAGACACTGAAAACTTCTGCCTTGGCAATACATGTATGATCTCATTATT
Source organism: Phascolarctos cinereus (assembly GCF_003287225.1). Classification (NCBI taxonomy): domain Eukaryota; kingdom Metazoa; phylum Chordata; class Mammalia; order Diprotodontia; family Phascolarctidae; genus Phascolarctos; species Phascolarctos cinereus. Next base: position 414,752,269 of record NW_027555847.1, read on the forward strand.
CTACTTGTACCTCCTAGAGAGTTCTTTATTCTTTTATTCTTCCTCACTCCTCCCAAGAAAGGTTTATCTTCATTACTTATATCTTCATGATATCAGAATATTTTGTTTTTACTCAGCATTCTTTCTCAATTCATTAGAAAGTGCATTTTGCCTCTTGAGCATCAGGTGGTAGCAACCCCCCTTTTAGATCTGAAATTTTAGATTTAAACCAAATAAACTTACCTGATGTTTGGTTGGTTTTGGTCTTGAGTTTCATACAGATGCTTATGTCGGGTTTAGCCATAGCCAGAAGCCCTTAATGCTGCTTCCTGTTCTTAGATAATTATGAAACTTGGACATTTTGCAGGTGAACAGGTAGATAGTCCTGTTGGAGTCATTTTAGCCAGATATAATCTAGTAGCAAGTTCCAAGATCCAGATACCAGAAACAGAAATTATCAACTTGGCAGTGAATTTCTGTGCAATTTTATTTTGTCATGTATGGCAGAAAAAGTACGGAAGGTTCTTTCTGCCTCAGAGGCAGCTTGCAGTGTAATGCTTAGATCACTGGGCCTGAAATCAGGAAGACCCGATTTTAAATCCAGCCTCATACCCTTACTTGCTTTGTGACTCGGGGTAAGTTGTTTCACCTCTTGCTTGCCTCCATAAAATGGAGATAATAATAGTACCTACCTCTTGAGGTTGTTGTGAGGACCAAACAAGATAATATTTGTAAAATGCTTGGCATTGTGCCAGGCATGTAGTAGGCACTATATAAATGCTATTACTGTTATTATTCTTTATTTACTTTTCATTAAAATGGTTTAATTAATTGCTCACTTAGATTTCAGGCACTTGTGTTTTCTTAAATATTGTAGGCAAAATACTTTTTTGACATGTTAGTACTGTTCATCACATATTTAAGCATTTATTGCTTTAATTAATCTTTGCATTTTCCTTTCATTTAGCTGCAAACATTTGCTTTTGATTTGGTTATTTGTAAAAATTTTTATAGCATGCAACATAACTCATAGCATCTTAGTAACCTTTCCCAATGTACACACACACACACACACACACACACACACACACACACACACACACACACATACAATTTGGCACAAAAGGCAATTTGAGATAATGAGGACAATTCAGCTTACAAATTAATGGCAGAAGACTTATTGTAATAAGAATTGATATGATATTTGCTACTGTTCACCCTACGAAGATAATCTAGAAATAAACACATTTTGAAATTGGGTTGATATAACTTGTTTGAATCCATCAGAATTTACCTGGCAGTAGAATCAAGACAGCCCTGAAATACTTAGCACTTCATGAGCTTTTTATTAATTGCTTGGGTTAGGCTTTTGTTTAAATTGTCTGTAATTTACTTGGCTTTCCTTTTTCTTTGCAATATCTCCTTCTGTTCATCTCTTTCTGGGATATGCTTGGATGAAGGATGTTTATTTTTGGAATCTTTTGCAAAATAGACCATTAGGCTTTAAATAATCATCATGTTTATCTTGGCCACAAAATACTGTTTTGCTGAGCGTAAGAATAAGCAGGTTTCTCTGAGTTACTGAAATAGGTTGCGCTTATCTTATTCCCTTAAACTGTGTAAACTCTGTCAGCACATTTGCATACAGATATTCCTATAATTGGCAGATATTCCTGATGGTAGTTTTTTGAGGTTAAGAAGAAAAAGTGAGTCTGTCTTCCTAGTTTACTTATGTTTAAAAATAAAAATTTACCCCCAGTTATTGACCATAAAAATTTCTGCTGCTACACTTTTTTTTGTTTCTGCATAAGCAGGCAATCAGCCAGTCAGTCAGTAAACATTTATTATGTGGCAGACACTGTGGTAAGCACTGGAGATACAAAGAAAGACAAAAAACAAACTCCGCTATCAAAAAGCTCACAGTCTAATGGGGGAGACAACATGCAAACAACTATGTAAAAACAAGACATAGCTAGGATAAATTGGAGATAATCAGCTGAGGAAAGGGATTACTAGCATTACAGAGGACTGGGAAAGGCTGGTGGTAGAAACTGAGGTTTTAACAGGGATTTAAAAGAAGCCGGAGGAGCCAAATTTGGAGATGAGGACAGAGAGGATTCCACTCATAAAGAACAGACAGTGAGACCACATTTGGGGGATATTTTCTTGTTCAAGGAGGCCAGTGTTACTTGGTCATAGAGTTTGTGAGGGCGAGCAAGGTGTATGAAACAAATGATAGAGTTTCATTAAACGAGTGTATGTCTTTATTGAACCTCCTGGAGAAATGTATTGTTGTAATTGTTTTTGTTTTTATAAACCCTTTGTTAAGTTTTCACTGCTGAAGTAGATGTTGAATTGTAAACGTCCTTGAGGAAAGAATGGTAAATGACACTCTTGTTACTGGAGCTATTTAATCAAATGACAGTATGAAAAATGTTCATTGCACTGGAAATTGATGGCTTCCATATTGTGTGAGAGCCCTTGAAAATTTGGTATGACCAAGTATCCCTTCCCTACCCTACTAAACTTTAATCAATGAACTCTTGAACTGGGCTCACATCTCGGTTGTTGGGAAAGGAGTGAAGTGGGGCTCTCACACTCCCCCAGCTGCCAGGCCAGCTAGGCAATCCCTGTTGTCACCCTCACAGTTAAAGCCCCAAATATTCCCCCTCCAGGCTGGTACTGCATAATCTGACATCACCTAATCTTGCACTTGGACTAGGAAAATGTTAGAAAATAACTCTGAAAGCATTCTTTCTTTGCTGTTAGTGAAAATAGTGAAAATCCTTGCAGGCTTTTTCCATTTCATTCATTTATATTTGACTTCTTGCTGATTAGGCCACAGCTCCATTTATCTGTCTTGTGGGTCAGCCATATTTTGGTCCAACAAACAGTTTTTTTCTGGTAATCACGTGTTTAATGGCAAACAAGTAATGATTACCTTTCAGGAGTACAGTTACCCTTTAACCAAAGAGCTCACATACAGGCAATGGGGTAAAAATGTGACATTCTAGGAAACCCGGTCGGAAGTGAGACAATAGACAAGGTTATGAAATACTGCATGCCTTACTTGCTACTAATAAGTAGTTTCCAAAAATTATCCTTGTAATGTTATCCTTTCATGCATTCACTGTATTTTCCTCTTTTTTTTCTGGAAGTGAAGTGTCCCCACTTATTTCCCTCCTTTAATAAAGGATCTAAACCCCTAACGTGGGTTTTCAGTTTTAGAAGGATGTGGCTAGAAAGGTAAGAAAGAAGTACATCTTTAGAAATCATTCTGTGCCTTTCCCCTGGCCAAATGACAATCCTCTTGTTTTAGGCACATCATTGAACTCTCCTGAGTCTAATGATAATTTTCTGCTGTGCTTGCCAGAATGATTTGTAATAGTAATCTATTATTATTTAGTATTGCCTGCAACAGAGTAGGTGCTTAATAAATATTGATTGATTGATTGAGTAGGCATAAGTGCACATATTATGTTTCTTCTTACATTCTACCGTTAGCACTTCCACCTTTTATTTACACACACACACACCCACACACACACACCCACACACACACATACACACACACACACACATCTAATAGTAGTTTGATAATGAGCTGTCACAGTATAGCATTGCAATCTCTTATGGGAAATGACAGTATCTTAAATTGAAAATGTATTGGGTTTTATTTAGACTCAACTTTGTTAATTTTGCTAGTATTATCTGACGTATATGTAGAATTTTTATCAAATTATGTCAATGAATAATTTAAGCACCTACTGATTATCCAGCACTATGTTGGGTTTTTTTAAAACAAGAGATTTTTCCAAATTTGGTGTTTATATTTTGTGTTGTCATGATGCTTTAGAGCATCTGTATGGCATAATGGATTTAATGCCATACTTGGAAAAGCTGGATTTTTATATGTGTATATGTGTGTGTGTGTGTGTATACATGTATGTATGTATACATACATACATACATTGGGTATATATAAATATACACACAGTAATACACGTGTACATACACATATGTGTGCGTATGCAAATGTACGTGTGTATGCTTGTACGTATGAGTGTTTACCTACTACCTAGTGTGCTCTGTTTTTGGAGTACCAACTATCGATCAATTCAGATTCAGTAGTCATGTGATTTCAGTGTATCTTTTTAGGAAAGGATGGTATATGTTAATTTATTAACAATTACACTAGCATACTCACACAGATAAATATCTAACATGTTTCTGGTTGTTAGTTATGCTAAGGTGTGATAGCTCTAACTTTAAGAAACTACTTTTTGGTTTCTTGTCATCAGATAACTGATAGAAAATCTTATTTTTTTCTATAGAAAAATACATTTGAGTAGAAATTAAGTCTGCACATATATAAGCATATATGTAAGGAGGCAATGCATGCTGAACAGAGCCCTCAACCTTGAAATAAATGCTAACTTTATTCCTGGGCAGGTAAGCCAAGATGGGAAATCCCTGCTCGACAAGCTCCAACGACCTTTAACTCCTGGCAGTTCAGATTCATTGACGGCCTCTGCAAACTACTCCAAGGCTGTTCACCATGTTCTTGATGTCATCCATGAAGTCCTTCACCATCAGAGGCAGCTAGAAAACATCTGGCAGCACCGGAAGGTCCGTCTGCATCAGAGGCTTCAGCTGTGTGTTTTCCAGCAAGACGTTCAACAGGTCGGTTCATGTTGCCTACGACTGTGAGTGATAAAACTTGGAGTGTTGTGTGGTACAACAATATTTGGTGGAAAATAAGGATGATGGTAACATACTGAGGAGGGACAGTGTGACATTGTGGATGAAGGACTGGACTTGAAGTCAGGAAGACCTGAGTTCAAATCCTGCCTCAGATACTTAACCTTAGCCTCTGATCTTCAGTTTCCTTATCATTACGGCAGGATGATAATAATAGTATTTAGATCACAGAGTTGTTGTGAGGATTATTGAGATAATTTTTATAAAAGCACTTTGTAAACTTTAAAATGCCTTATAAATGGGAGCTGTTAGTGCAAAAATGCATCTGTATTTCCAGTATGATGTTGCTAATTATTGCAAAGTACAATGATGCTGATTTGAAACTACTATGCATCTTTATTGGTTACTACTATTTTCCCCCTCTGAAGACTGTTTATTAGGATTTCAATAATATCTATATCCTGTCTTCTTAGAAAAGTTGCATGACAAATGTTACAAATTAGTTGCAGGAATGTACAAATATTAACATTATTAACTGTTGTATGTCTGTACGTACCTCTGTGCACAGTCATCTAAAGGCATCCAAGCTGTGTTTATCGGTCAACCCCTTGAGCCAAGAGAAGTCAGAGATACTAGCTAGGCAAATTGAGCAAAGCTTCATGGAGGAAGGGACATTTTTAATGGGGCTTGGGAAAATATCAGGAAGCAGAAGTCAAGGTATTTCAGGCATAAAAAGTGGTTTGAGTGAAAGCAAAAAGGTGGGAAAGCAAAATACATGTTTCAAAAGTAAGTCCAAGGGGGCAGGTAGGTGGCGCAGTGGATAGAGCACCAGCCCTGAAGTCAAGAGGACCTGAGTTCAAACCTGGCCTCAGACCAAACACTTGATACTTATTAGCTGTGTGACCTTGGGCAAGTCACTTAGTCCAATTACCCAAAAGCAAACAAACAAACAAACAGAAAGTAAATCCAGTTTGGCCAAAGCACAGGATCTTAGATTCAAAGTTGAAAAAAGCCTTAATGAACCAACCCCCTCATTTTACAGATGAGGAAACTAAGATCCAGAGGCAAAGTGATTTACACAAGATCACACAGCTAGTACAGCTAGGATCTGAACACTTGTCCCTAGTTGTTAATTCAGTCTTTCTTTCCACCCTACCTTATGAGGTAAGGATGGAAAAGTAGTCAAGGGCTTTATTGTGAAAGGTTTTGAAAACCAAATTAAGGAGGCTGATCTTTGTGTTATAGGCAATGAGAAGCCACTGAAAGTTTTTAAACAGAGGGGGAAAAAATGTTCAGACATATGCAAACCAAAAAATCAATCTGGTGGCATTGTGAGGATGGATGTTAAGAGAGAGATTTGGTAATTGTAGTCATCTAGCCAAGACATGATAGTCTATGATATAGGGTGCTGGAGGAAAGTATGGAAAATGGGACACAGTTGCAAAAAATATTAAGAATGGTATTAAGAAGGGGCCATATCTGGACAATAAAATTAAGGGGTGAGAGAGGATTATACTGGGAGAAGGAGAAAGGGAGGGGCAGAATGGGGTAAATTATCTTACAAAAAAAGCAAAAAAGAAAAGGCTGTTACAGTGGAGGGGAATCAGGGGAAGGTGAGAGGGAATGAGGGAATCTTATTCTCATAGGATTTGGCTTAAGGAGGAAATGACATACACACTCAACTGGGTATGAAAATCTGTCTTACCCTACAGAAAAATAGGGGGAGAAGGGGACAAGAGAGCAGGGGAATGATAGAGAGGAGGGCAGATTGGGAAAGAAACACTTCTGAGGAGGGACAGGGTCAAAAGAAAGAATAGAATAAATGGGGGGGTGGGATAGGAATAAAGGAAATAGAGTCAGTTTTTCACAACATGACTACTGTGGAAGTGTTTTGCATAACTGCACATATATAACCTGTATTGAGTTGCTTGTCTTTTCAGTGAGGGTGGGTGCAGAGGGAGGAAGAGAGAAAAATTGGAACCCAAAGTTTTAAAAACACATGTTTTGAAAAAAGTTTTCACATGTAACTGAGAAATAAGAAATACAGGAAATGGGGTACAGAACTCTATCCTGCCCTACAGGAAAATAGAAGGGGAAAGGGAAAACAGGGTGGGGGGAGAGATAGAAAGGAGGGCAGACTAGGGGAAGGAATATTCAGAATGCATACCATCTTGGGGTGGGCGGAGGGGCGAGATGGGGTGAAAATTTGGAAATCAAAATCTTGTGGAAGTAAATGTTGAAAACTAAAAATAAATAAATTTAAAAAAAAAAGAATGGTAGAAATTGTGGAGGACTTTCACAACTCATTAGAGGTGGCCAGCAAGCCAAGAGTTGGAATTAAAGATGACTTCAGAAATCCAAACTGAAATGTTTATGGTAAAAGAGGAATAGAGAATAAACATTTATTAAGAGCCTACTATGTGCCAACATTGTGCTAAGTGCTTTACAGATAGTATCTCATTTGAAACTCATGACACCTCCCCTACCTGGGAGGTAGGTGCTGCTATTATACTCATTTTACAGTTGAGGAAACTGAGACAGACAGCAGTAAAGTGACTTATCCACGATTACAGGACTATTAAATATATGAGACTATTAAGTATCTGAGGCTGGATCTGAACTCAAGTTTTCTGATTCCAGGCCCAGTATTTTATCCACTGTGTCAACTAGCTGCTTCTAAAATTAAAAAAAAATGCATGCTGTCTATGAAATGAGAGGACTTGGATTCAAATCCTGATACTGTGCCATTTACTGCCTGTATGACCTTGAGCAAGTCACTTTCCTTCTCCAGACTTCAGTCTCCTCTTCTCTAAATTAAGGAAGTTTGACTAGATGAGCTGAGGTCCCTTCTCTTTAAATCTATGACCATATCATTAGGAAGTAGAGTATCAGGAGAATGAGTAGGTTTTTTTAAAAATTGTGAACTTTATCAATGAACACAAGAATTTCAGCTTATAAACTTTTAAAAACAAAAAGATGCTTCTATAAAAAGCTGTGAAAATCCTTTAAATATGTTTTTTTTAAAACAAGTGAAAATCCCTTAAATATTTTTTTTAAAGAAGTGAATAGGTTTTAGGGGAAATTGAGTATTTTAAGTATTATACTTGTTGAATATTAGGTGTCAGTAGAACATCCTGGAGGAAATCTCTATTAGGTAGCTAGAAAAGTATAGCTGGAGTTCAGGAGAGAGGTCAGGACCAGGAGGACAGTAGAAGATTCATTGGGATAAAGGTAATAGCCAAAGACAGTAGAAGTGCCATCCCTTTATCCCTTGGTTGGAAAAGAGAAGAAAGGATTCAAAACCTGACAGAAGGTTCACATTAGGGGTCAAGATGAAGAAAAAGAAGAGTCAACAAAAGGGGAAAGAGAAGGTTTGTTATATCAGCTGCCAAAGTCAAAGGAGAAGAAAATGTCAAAGGTCTGGGAGAGGCAGGGGAGGTAGATGTTGTAAAGAGAATTGAGTGGATGAACACTTAACAAAAACCATTGCATTAGGTGATTTAGAGATCATTGGTGACCTTGGAGAGGGTAAATACAGTTGAGTGGTCAGGACAGCTGCCAGAATCCAAGAAACAAAGGAAAGATTACATGGTGAGGAAGAGGAGGCAGTAAGTGTAGACTACCCTTCTAATAATATTGGCAGTGAAAATCATTAGCAGTTTGAACTAGAGCTTAAAATTTTCCCTTATTCTTTGCTGAGGTCTCCTATGAAAATTAAATAATTGATTAACTGATGTATAACATTCATTATGGCTTATTAGTAATTTGTTATTAGTCATTATTGCATAGTAGTAGCAAGTAGTTTTTTTTTTCTTTTCTCCAAAAGGAAAAAAAAATAGTTTGCAAGTAGCAAAGAATTTAGAAAGAAAATGAGGCAAGACTTGACCTCATCAAATTAATAGTAACATTGTCTAAAAAACAGCTCCCAATAACATTTCCATATTATAGTCTTTTAATCCTGAAAATGAAAACTACGCTTCTAACACAATTTGGGGAGTTAAAATGTTGGAATATATAAAACATGATTGTATTAATGTTGAATCAGACATAAGCACCTGCTTTTTGTGATTTAGAGGAGGAGACTGGTTTATATCAGTTGTCAGCTCTGAGAATGAGGAATTGAAATGTGTAACAAGGAATCCTATCAGGGCACAGAGAAAGATGGCGTTAAACCTTAGTGACATGTCTAAAAGAAATTCTTCTATCCTTAGGTGATGAGAAATTGTATTGTTAAAACATGTACTAGCTCAGATTTCACTCTTAAATAGTCATCTGAAGGGGAGCATGGTTTATGTTAAAAGGACTAAGATTTTAGAATTTTTTCCTGTCTTCTTGATCAACACAAAAGCTCTCTCCCAAGTGCCTGAGCATAGTGCCTTACTTAAGGTCTGTCCTGTAAGGTTACATTCTTATAATTGTTTAATGACTTTTAATGCCACTTAGTAAGCTTGACTTCTCATTATGTTTTAGGTGAATGTTCTGTGTATGATTGCCTTGGTAATCAAAATTCTGATATTGCTTCTGCTTCTCACTGTAAGCAAGGAAAATGGCATGGCGGAAAGTGTCCCATTTGGAATTAGGAGACCTGGTCACAAAGTTCTGGCCCTGGCACTCCTGGCTGTGTGACATAGTACAAGTTACTGCTTTGTTCTAGATGTAAAATGAGTGTGTTGGATTCAGTGACCTCTAGGGTCCCTGCCAGATTTAGGCCTAGTAGTTCCTAAATTAGTAAATATCCATTTTTAAGAGAGCTTATGGAAACTGAGATATCAGTGACTGCATATATTTCCATTTACTTTTAATTGTCCAAGAGCAATTGTGTCTCATATACCCTTAATATCCAATGAACTTCTTTAATCAGCAGGTGAAATGTTGCAAATTCACAGGTGGAAGCCCTACTTGGATTTATGACTAAATAGGAGAAATTTTTCCCATTCTACAGAGTAGGAGTAAAAGTTGTGTCTCCCTCCTCTGAATAAGTCCTTTCCCTCTTCTCTTCCCCTCACTCCTTCACACCAACTGATTGAAGCTGAAAGGAGAAAATTGGGCTCATTAAGAAAGGCAGGGGTGGAAGATACAAAGGAAGAACTAAAGTGTAGCCTGAGAATTCTTAATAGCCTGCTTTGGGGCCAAACTGTGTTTTTAATGGGCTGGAATTTTAAAACAGCAAACATTAATTTTGATATGCAGGAAGATAATTAAAATGGGGATGTAGGCCAGTTCACTTAGCCAGCTTTTTTTTTTCTCTCAAGAGCAGCAAATAGGGTATCAGGTTGTAAGTCAAAGGATATGTAATAGAAATAATGTGCACAGTCCTGTTACCATACCATATAAAATATATAATTGCCCTTTAAGGGAAACAGTGCTGTTTTGTAGGCTAAATTTAATCAGGAATGGTTTGGACTTGTTCTCTTGAGAAAATAGGAAATTACATGTGGGCTTGGTTTGGGGAGTGATGAGAAGTGTTGATAAGGTGAATCAAAGCAAACTCTTTTTACTTTGAAGAAGTGGGTAGGAGACAAACTGAAAATTATTTCTTTCTCTAAAACTCAAATGGAAAGCACATAGGGAAGTCTTGTATAATTTATTTGGTAGAGAGAAGCAAAGGGAGTGGAAATTTTGAAACATTGGTTCGTTCACACAGTGGTTGCCACCACTCTGGCTTTCTTCCTTCTGCTGGAATTTGGATTGCCACCCCTGGGGCTCGAGGCTTTGATAGGGGAACTTTTACTTTATTTCCCAGAATGAGACCACCCTGCCACTTCCTGGCTGTCTCTCTTTTTTTTCCCCACCCCTGTATGTGTTGTCTTTCTCCATTAGAATGTCAGCTCTTTGAGAGCAGGGACTATATTGCTGAATTATGTCCCCGGTGATTGGCACAGTGCCTACTATATATCGTTGTTGTTGTTCATTTGTTTCAATTGAGTCTGACTCTTCATGACTCCATTTGGGGTTTTCTTGGCAAAGATTCTGGAGGGGTTTGCCATTTCCAGGGTTTAGTGACTTGCCCAGGGTCACACCACTAGTAAGTGTGTAAGGCCAGATTTGAACTCAGGAAGATGAGTCTTCTTGACTCCAGGCCCAGCACTCTATCCGCTGTGCCATTTAGGTGCCTGCTTACCATATGTGTCTTTTTTAATTGTTCAGGGAAACTCTTTCAATACAGGATGTAATAGTAAAGACAGATAATAAAAGCTAAAGGATAGCCGACTAATAACATACTTGTGTGGTTTGTAAAAGATGTACAAAAAAAAGGTGAAAAAAGGTAGAAAATATTATCATCTCTATTACTCATAAGAATGTGATTATGAAATGATTCATTTCCATTGCATTTTCTTGATAGCAAACTTTCTAGTATCTTGCAGTGAGTCATATGATTTTAAGTCTTTTAAGATGCAGAACTTATTTTTGGAATGATTATTGAAATAGAATGACAGTTTGCAGATGAAATATTAGAAGGATGCTGTCATTTCATAATTCAACAAAATTAATATTTTCACTCCATCCTAGAAAGTGTATTTGCTCCATTTGCCTTTGATCTCATCCTTTCCCATCTCTTTACAGACTTTGGTCTGCTGATAATCGCCTTTCTTTCCTGTCTTCATCACCTTTCTTTTTCTTAGCTCTTTCCACTCTGCCTTTAAACATTTGAAGTACTCCTTTAACCTTAAAAAAACAAAGAAAAACACTTTCCCTTAATAATCCTACCCTCTCCAGCTATCATCCTATACCTTTCCTCCCCTTCATTGATGGATTGGGATGATGATTACATTAGCATAAGGAACTCCTGAATGGGGAAACCCTTTCTGCCAATTAAAGTCAGCATCCTTCTCTCAACTTACAATCTTATAGAATTTTCAGGAGCACTGAGAAAGCTAAATGATTTCAAAAGGATTGCATAGCCATTATGTGCCACACTGCAAATCTTTCCGAAAGAGTAATCTACACTTTCTTCCTTCTCTTTCCCTATTTAATCACTTAGTCTACCAAGAGGTATCCATGAATTCATAGCTATGTCTTGGGCACTGGGGACCCAAAGACAAAAACAAAATAATTTCTGTAGTTTCTGTCTTCAAAGGTCTTGGAGTCCATGCTAACAGTATATATGTAAATAGTAGTGTGTCTATGTGTGTGTGTCAGAGAGAGAGAGAGAGATACACACCAATTTGTGATGGGAAAGTACTGTCAGCTAAAAGGCTTAGTAAAATTTCAATGAAGAAGGAGAGATTAACTGATTTTTAAGAAAGCTACGGATTCTGAGAGGTTGGAGGTGAGAGAAATAATTATTTTTCTCCTATATCAATAGACAGTTTTTGTGTTAGGACTAAGGTTTTTTCCCCCCTCACTTTTCCTCATTTAGAAATCAACCTCTGTAGGCCATTCAGATAGCCTTTGAAATGCAGGGCTCATAATGAGGTGAATTAAATATTGGATGAGACACACCCAACTGGGAAAGTTTAGATCCAATCAGAAGGTAAAGAAATTTTAATTTAGGTGAATTGGTAGATTCTGGTCCAGGCCTATTATGTTTTAGTCAGACAGGTCTGGGTAGAGGTGGATTCCCCCTTTTCTCTATACCCTAGATGGGGTGATATGAGTCCAAGTGCTCAGAGTCACATCTCCCATTGTCTCATTAGAACAAGCTTACCTCATTATAGTATTCATTATTTCATTAATTGTTAACCAATCAGAGTTGATTTCTATTCTCAGGAATACCCACTTGTTTTATTAATTATGCCAGCAGATAATTAATAAATGGGGTCAGTGGCACTTTCCAATGCCAAAGAACCCTCATGGAACTCACTCAACTCTTATAATTAATAAAACGATTAACTACCCAGAAATTATCTCTTGGACTTTTTATATATAACAGAGGTGAGGACAAAGTATATTTCAGGTATCAGGGACAGCCCTACAAAAGCATGGAGGCAGAGATGGCGTGTCATGTGGAAGGAGCAGTTAGATGGCCAGTTTGGTTTGACCATAGAGTACATGAAGGAAGTGATTTTTGATAAGCTTCAAAAGGTAGGTTGGAGTTAGGTTGCAAAGAGCTTTAAAAGCCAAATAGAAAAGTTTGTATTTGATTCTAGAGGTAATTTAATTCTAAAACAGCTAGAGTTTATTGAGTAGAAAGGTGAGACTTATGCTTCAGCAAAGTCACTTAGACAAGTGAGTGAAGGATAGACAAAAGAAGGGAGAGATCTGAGGCGAGGACGTCAGTGGGAAGGCTCTTTCAGGAGGCCAGCTAAGAGATGATAAGGGCCTGAACTAGGGTAGTAGCCATGTGTATGGAGAGAAAAAAGGGACAGAAAAGCAAGGAGTTGAAGAGGCAGTTGATTAGATATGTTGAATGAGTGAAAGTCACGACTCAAGGATGACATTGAGACTTTGAACTATGATGACTGGAAATATGATGGTTCTGTCAGCAGAAATAGAGAAGTTCAGAATAGGAGTAAGTTTTGGGGAAAGAACATTAGTTTAGTTTTTAGACATCTTGAGATTGAGATGCCCTTCAGACATCCAGTTTGAAATATTGATTAAGAAGTTAGCCATGTGGGAATGGAGCTCAGAAGAGAAAGTAGGGCTGAAAATACATAGAGATCTGGGAATTATCTGCATTGGGATGAAAATTTACCCAATGGAATCTGATGAAGTCACCCAATGAGAGTGTAGAGAGAGAAGAAGAGGTTCTCAAGAAAGAGCCTTGGGAACACCCGCAATCAAAGGTTATTGTATAGAGGAAGGTCTAGTAAAGAAATCTGATAAGTAACAATCAGTTAGGGAGGACAACCTGGAGGGAGCAATGTCATGAGGGAGTATCCAGGAGGAGAGGCCTGTTTACAGTGTCAAAGGCCTCTGAGAGGTTAGGAGGGATGGAGATTGAAAAAAGGATAACAGATTTGGCAGTCATGAGATTGTTAACTTTGGAGAGAGGAGTTTCAGTTGAGTAATGAGGTCAGAAAATAGATTACAAACGGTTGAGAAGTGAGTGAAAGGAGAGGGAGTGGATATAGAGTTGGTAGCTTCTACTAGGAGTTTGACTAAGAAAGGGAGGAGGAATGCAGGGCAGTCGTTTGAAGGTGGTGGTAAGTTTTAATAAAGAGTTTTGTGTTTTTATTTTTTGTAAGCTGGAAGAAATTTGAGCATTTGTTTGTAGATATTAGAACTAGAACCTGTAGCTAGGGTTAGATGGAATATAAGAGAGGAGGTTGGTGTAGTTAGGGACACTATGCTTTAAAAGATGGTTGGGGATGGCACCAAGGGGTACAGGATCCCTTATACCTCATCCTTGCAATTTCTTTTTTGTCCACACTACTCTACTGCAAATGATCTCTCTAAGCTCATTGGTGGCCTCTTAATTGCCAGCTCATCCTGTGTGACTGAATCTGTCCCACTGAAGAAGGGGGAAAAAAAAAAGATGAAGGGACTCAGTCACCAGCCACTGGCCCAGAATTCAGAGGGGAAACCACGAAATGATCTGGGGGACAGGGTGTGGATACACTTGAGAAGGGGGAGGAATTTTCTCAACAAGCATCATCCTATCCTACAATTGATTAATCATGTAACCCCTTGGGGTCATTTCACAACCACCAGAGGAGTGGGGTGTCATTTTGGAAACCACTTTTATCAGACAATGTTGATATAATGGAAAGGACATAGTATGTGGAGTTAAAAGACAGGTTTAAAGCCTGATTCTGCTACTTCCTATATGAACTCTAGAAATTGACAACTTCTCAGAGTCACATATCTTCATCTGTTAAATGGGAATAATATTGTCTAGATTACCTGTTTCACATCATTGTGTGACATCTTCTAAATCTTAAATACTATATAAATGTGAGTTATTATTATAGGATAAAATGTCATTTCCAGGCCTTTAAGGCCCTCTGCAGTCTGCCTTCAATGACCTTTCCATCTTAATTTTACAATATTCCCTTTCATACAATATTCTCCTTCTAGTGAAACTGAATTATCAGGTATATCCCTTATTTGTCATGTACTCTCCCACCTTATCTCATTTGGATTGTACTTCTTCCATATCTTTGCTTGTCGATATTCTTCTCTGTTTTAAGGCCCAGATCAGATGTGTTTTGAACCTTCTTTTATCTGAGTGATAGGAGAGCCTCAGTTGAGAAGGGTTTTATGTTAGTTTAAAATACTTGGGATCCTTGTATCTTGTGTCTTACTACTACTTTTTATACATGTTTTATCCTGCCTTCAGTCATGGCATAGAGATATAGATGGCTTTTAGTCAAGAAGACATGAGTTTACGATTACTTCAGACAGATATTGGGCAAGTCACTTAATTGCTCAATGAACTCTTAAAACTATAAATTGCACAATAGGTGTTGAGCTGCCTAGGTAAAGGAAATTTCTTCATCGGAAGTATCTGATAACCTATAATGAAATCCCAGGTTATTAAAAAATAATAATAATAATACCAATAATAATGCAAGACTCTTAAAAGTCAGAGACTATAATTATTTTTATAATGCTTTGTACATGGTAGGTGCTTAATAGGTCATTGTTGAAATAATAAGTTAAATTGATGTGTCCTTTTATGAGTAAGAATATTCCTTCCAATTGCTACTGATCACATTCCAACCATATCTTTTCATTCTGTGACTCGTCCATGTTCTTCCACAAGTGGTCCATGTTGGGTCTGACCAATGTACTGAGGAACTTCTTCTAAATCTCTTATCATTATGTGGATACCATGAAATGCGTAGGCTGTCCATTGATTATTACTTCTTTTTGCTATGTGTTATATAATATTAGATAATAATATATATATATAATATTAGATAATAATATTTGTAAAGCACTTAACACAGTGCCTTCCACATCGTAGGCACTTAATAAATGCTTATTTTTTCCTCTTCCGACATCTCCCTGCTTTGTCATGGACAATAGACTTAACTCTCTTAAGTCATTATGAACTTACTTGGTTCTTCAGTGTTTCAGGGATTGAGGCAATTAGTGCCATGCCATCCACACACAGCAAAATATGGAAGATCTCATCATCTGTAAAGGGAACTCTCCTTCAGTTTGGTGTCTGAGCTGGATGTTTTCCAGGGCAGTGGCAAACATATCTATCTAGCATAGTCTGCTTCCTTTATGCCTAAATATTAATGAGCCAAGATTCTTTAAATACAATTATCTCTATTGGTATCTTTCAAGGAATCTTGTATCATTTTCACATGTGCATGGAAGATACCTTACTAGAAGAGAATCTTTAAGGCAATAAATAGTGTGCTCTACAGAAACAAGTGCTTAAAAAAAATCAACAGTTTATCAAGGGATCTTGTATTCTTCTACACCTTTCAGTCAGTTATGTAAACTGCAGATAGTCTGCTATAGATTCTTGTCTGCAAAAACATACTTGTTCTTATTTCAAACCTTCATCAAGCATACTCTTGTTCATTACTCTCAAAAAAATTTGTTGAAATTGGATACAAGTCAATAATTATTGTTATTTTTCTCCAGTGACTTTTTTTGATAGCAAGAAGTTCCAAGATTTTTCCCCTAAGCCTTTGGTATTCTTTGGTCTTTCAAAAATCTTGAGAATTAAAATTATGTCACCTTCTACACAAATCTTCTCTGTATCTACTTTTTCTAGTTTAGCTATTCTTTTTTTCTTTGCCGTTTCTACTTCATAATGTAGCGTATCAGAAAATGGTATATCAAAGGCCAGATGTGGTTATCTTCATTGCAGTTGATGGATAATTATTTTTATAGAAATTTTTACTGATTATTTCCATTTTTCATACATTCTTTTTGTCTGTTGACTTCCTTCCAGTTTTACTTTGAATGCCCATGGGATGCTTTTGTGTCTCTAACTAAACTTTCTATGCATTTATTTTTTATTCTACTTCTTTTTGCTATTTTGTGAGCTTGTACTGCCTATAATCTTCCATAATACTTCTCCATGACATTTTACTCCATGAATTTACGTTTTTAATCATTATTGCCTTGGCTACCGTATCTCTTTTTGTCAAGGATATTGTGTTTTCTGGCTAAATTGACTTCTATGCACTTTTGGTCTCTTCATTGGAATAAATTTTCTGAGGACGTGGTGAATAATTTTTTTTATACTTCTCTATGCTGATCTTTGCATTCAAGTCAATGAAAATTAAAGTATACTGTATACTTATTAATTTAGAGGGTCTTATTTAGATCTTTATAGACTTTCCTTGCCAGTTCATCTTCTGCAACTGATGTTGACTCATAATCTACAGTTATTTTCATGGTGCTATTTTTGTAAATGCTTATCATGAGCATTATAATATGAAATAGCCAAATATCTCATAAAATAATGTTTCTTTTTACCTTCAGACACATTATAAAACCATTTCTGCCAACTCATTCATTTGACCCTCCCAGGAAAACCTGTGACCTCTTCTTCCATTTCTCTACCACTTCATTTTCTTTTCCTATTTTATTTATAGAATCTCAAGCTTTATATAATTCAATTCCTCCGCTATTACATGTGCACAATGGTCCCTGGATAAGAATCTCACATTTAGAGTATAAGCACCTATCTAAAATTTCTAAGACAGTCTAGAATCTGTGTGATTGTTAACACCCTCTGCCCCCTTTTACATCTCTGTGACGATGTGACTTCTGGAAGTGGAAGAGGCCACAGAAGATCAAAAGCCATTTTATATTTTTCTTTATTACACAGGGAGCCAAAGACAGAGAATTGATCCTGTTCCGTATTTACTGAGGTTGGCACTCAGAAAACAGTGAGTGTTGCTGGGACCATGGCCTTTCCAGCAAGTTAGAACCTTCCAGAGCTTGTGTTCAGTTAGCATAGCCTTTTAGAACCCAGGCTCACCTCCATACCATAATGAGGCCTACGCTAATGAATTTTAGAGTTTGTTGACTGCCCTGATCCAGTGCTGGAGACAGGCCAGAGTTCCAGCTTTCATTAACTGGGCTGGCTCTGTACAGTACCTGTCTTGTCTAGCAGCTGTATTCTAGATGAATACATCTGTGGGGAGGGCTCAGTAATATTGTAGCAATCACCATTCCCACCAAGCTATCTTCCTGAAATCCTTTATCATCTCTTTGGACATCCTCTAAAGCAAAGCTTCTTAACCTTTTTTGTGTTATGGGCCCCTTTGGCAGTTTAGTGAAGACTATAGACCCCAGGATAATATTTTTGAATATGCAAAATAAAATGCATAGAATTACAAGGGAAACCAAATTATATTGAAATAGTTGTCAAAACTTTTTTAAGTTCACAAACTCTAGGTTAAGATCCCCTGCACAACCCAGGGCTGGGCAGTGTTTCCAGAGTGCTGTGCCAGATTTCTCAACCCTTGTTCTCCTGCCATTTGTGCTTAGAGAGGGTGTGGGAAGGTAGGGGGGTTCTCAAATTTACACACATACATCCCACTCATTTCAAATTCATTTTGCTTAACAAGCTTTTCTTTTAACATGCAAATAAGCCCTGGGAAGGTTGAGCCAATCAGTTAATAATTAGTTAATTAATCATTAATCCTTTGGTGTGAACTGCTTTAATAAACTGCTGGACCACCTTCAGATAATTGTTAAACATCTGACCAAGAACTGCTTCACTGAGAGTGGGGAGAAATTGGAGTGGGATGGTATATGAGGTGTCGCCAGAGGATATTTTGAATCGTGGAGTCTTGGTTTTGGACAATCAGGGGCCAACAAGAGGGCACAGTAGGTCAGAAGATAGGCCGTGATGTGAGAAAGAATTGCAAGGAAACGGAGGTGAGCTATCTTTACTTGGCAGTTTTGCTTCCGACTTTGATAGCCACTGTCCTGTGTGTCTATCTCCCTGAAGCCTTTAATATAAAATGCCTTAGGTTGTCAGTACTCAGAAGATCAGTGATGAAGTTTCAGACTGGTATTTACTGACTTTTACTACTCCCTTCAGATCATCACCTGTGATCATGATCTCAACTTATTTCCAATTTACTCTTTGTGGGAAAGAAGCTTCATCAGTAATCTAGGGCCCCAGTCCTCTATTCCAGTCAGCTAATTTTTTTTTCCTTCTGTGTCCAATTTATTAGTGACCACGAGGAGATGGATGATGTGGTTTTGCTTAGCTTGGCTTCTACTAAGGATGGAAGAGCATGGCTAAATGGGCCACTTCTGTTTGAAATTAAGTACTCCCTTGTATATCAGAAAAGAAATGCTCAGGCCACCTCAGTCAGGAATAGTGAGTGTGTGTGTGTGTGTGTGTGTGTGTGTATTTATATATACACACAGACACATATATATGCTAGCTGTATAACATATATATATATATGCTAGCTGTATTACATATATATATGTGTGTGTGTGTATATATATATATATATATATATATATATATATATGTGTGTGTGTATGTGTGTGTGTGTGTGTGTGTGTGTATATATATATATACATGCTAGCTGTATTACAGGGTATCCCAAAAATTTTAGTACAGTTTTAAGCTTAGAATTCAGAGTTTTGGGACGCTGTCGAATAAATTTTTTGTGTATCAACTGTGAAAAAAATTAAGTTCATTTTGTGATTTTCATTTTTTTCCGAGTTCATAATGACACACTGATTGTTACCCAGAGCCAGCCACTGGGAAATGACATTTTCAGAATAAAGTGTTCACCAACTTATATTTAGTAAAGTGAAAGTGATACTGTCAAATTGCTTGATCTCATTTTACATAATCTAAGGTAGCTTTGACTTAATAAATTTTAAAAATCCTGGATTCTAAATGTTTCTCCTAAAGAATTTAACAAGATTTTCCAAAAAGATTTTATAGAAAATAAAATATTTTAAAGTTAAAATAATGCAGCAATGTACATCACTGATGATTTAAATTATCAAAACCAACAGGGCTTGAACAAGGAAGTAACTAAAACAAATGAAAATATGTTAATTTTAGCTTTATAGAGAATTCAGGGTGGAGCACAGAGGAAGTCAATATTTTGCAACAGGAAAAAAAGATATGATGTTGTATAAAAAGAAACAAATCACGTTCAGTGTCAAAAATATTTAAAACATGTAAGTGTTTCTTTTTTTCTTTTCATTTAATGGTTTTTTTAGTGTTTTTTAAATCATAGGTGTCTATTCATTGAAAATTCATTTTATCCTGTCTACTATTAAATGTGAATTAGAAGGCCCCTATCTTTAGTAATCTGATATTTTTATTCATACGTTGCACTATCCATTTAAAATTCCAATGCATCAGTTAAAGTACTTTATATTTGGCTTGTTTCTTCCACACTTGAATGTAGCTCTGATTTCACTGGTGTGAGTACTGCCTCCACTATAATGCATCAAAAACCATCTACACCTTCATCACCTAGGCAGCTAATTAGAATAGTGCATAGAACATGAACTTGAGATTTGGCGGTCCTGAGTTTGAATCTTGTTTCAGACACTATTAGCTCTGTGACCCCAGGGAATTCTCTTAACCTCTCTGTGTCTCCATCTGCTGTAAAGTAAGCATAATAATAGTGCCTACCTCTCGGGGTTGTTGCTAGGATCAAATGAATTAACAGGTAAAGGACTTTGTAAGCCTTACTGTATTATATAAATGCTAGCTATCCTTATTATTATGTTATCATTATCATCATCATCCTTATTCATCCTCCTGCAAATTCTCCACCTTGAGGTAAATTATTTTTTGTTAATTATTCCACAGAAGTTGTTATATTTGTTTTCTGTTAAATGCCACTAACTGCCCATGAGTGAAGTAATTGTTTTTAGTCCCAAGTCTTTATAAGTAACAATCGAAGAGATGGCATAATAATTTTGGAAGTTTTTTTCATCAGTTTTATCAAATAAGATCATTTGGGGAGTAGTTAATAAAGAACACACATGGTATACATTTTATTTGATGCCAGATACCTACTTCTTGAGGTATCATATCTTCCTTTTTTATATCTTTTGTACATAGTAGTTGCTCAACAAATATTTGTTGATATTATTGCTATTGATAATTTGATAAGTAATTGAATTAATAAGCAAATAAAACCTGTGAAATAGAATATAGATTTCTTAGACTTCATGAACAGATCCTTTCAGGCCTTTATTTGGAACCTTTTTTTTTTCTTTTTGACACAATCCTAACCTGCTTGGTTTCCCCAGCCCATTGTAGAGTATGAGCAGAAAAAAAAATAGGAAATATACATGGGGGGGATGGAGTTTGGAATCATAATATGAGGAGGCAAAGAAAGTAGGTAACACAGATAACAAGAAATAACATTTTCTGGACATTAAGGGAATAGCTGGGAGGAAAAACCTTAAGTAGACAAAAATCTTTTAATATTATAAGCTATTTGAGGCTATTTGTTGTAGAAACAATTAATCTTTAGAGTGATGCTGCTGTCATCAAGAAAAGATTAAATTATGCTACTGATTTGAAAAAGATTTCCATCCAAAACAGTTAAAGTAAAAGTTTTTAAAGGAAAATTCATTTCTTAACATTGTTGGTGAGATGTTGTAAACTTTTAATATTTCTCAAGCAAAACCACTGGCCTTCCAGCTGGCTGAACAGTGGAAAGGCTGTTGAGTTTGGAGTCAGAGGGCCTGTATTCAGATTCCAAAGTCCCCTCTTATTAACCCTGTCCCCTCGGGAAAAGCATTTAACTTCCTCAAGCTTCACTTTCCTCCTTTGTAAAATGAATGAGTTGGACTATAAGATATCAAATGTCTCTTCTAGCCTTAAATTTAGGATTCTGTGATTTGATTCTATGCACCTACAATCTCTGAGCTGTAACAGGTCTCCTCGGGAGTCAGGCATTATGGAGCAGCCCTTAAATTTGAAGGTGCCATTTTGGCCATTAGAGGGCATTGAAACACAGAGGAACCTGGATCACATCACATCCTGCTCCTTCCTGCTTAATCTGAACAGGAAAGGGAGTCAGCACTGGTCTACTACCCCTGAAAGAGAGTGGGCTGTTTTCCACTCTCATGTTCTTCTGCCCCTGGCAAAAGCGATCAGGCTTCTCTGAGCCTGGGAGGAGAGCAGCAGCTGGGATGTGAGTCCTTTTGTTAGGGAGGGTCACCAGGCATCCAGATAGGCAGCAGTGCTTCTGGCTCCAGTTTGGTTGGCTTGGGGGAAAGAGTTAGATTGGGAAATGCCTGTGGTTAGCCAGCCGAGCCCTGGGCTTTGATGAATGAAACCCCTTGTTCTGCAAATGTTTTGGCTTGAAAAATTTAACAAGCATTTCTTTAAAATGTTATTTGGACAGATTTAAGTTACAACTGTTGATGAGGAATTCTTTGGAAAGCTGGGAAGTGTATTACAAACTGCCAAACACAGAGCATCCCCAGGGAAATCTTGGTTTTGAATATCATCTTTGATTGCATGACTGTCTTTGATTATTGTAGATCACTGTATGGCACTTCAGTGTTCTTTTTTAAAAAGTATTTGTAGCTTGGCACATAGTAGGCCTTTGTTGATGGATTGAATTTCCTTTGTCTTTGTTGGAAATCTAATTGTTGGCTGCTTGATTGAATTTCCCTTGCCATTGTGGGAAATTTACTTACATTTACGATTTCTTTTTGTGAGGGGCCAGGGATGAAGAAGACATCAGGTGATGGACTGGGAGTTGAAAAACTATTGATAACTGACTTTTTAAAATTCTGCATCACTGAAACTTTAAATTAAAAAAAAATTCTGTCATAAAAAATTCATCTTCTGATATTCTTTGACTTGTTATTTTCCTATTCTTTTTCATTTTCAAAATTGTGGTCTTATGTAAAATCTATTCTGGGATTCATCATCTACCTGTGTTTTGTTTGTGATAATAATAACAATAATAATAGTAATAATAGTTAATATTTGTATAGCACCTACAATGTGCTAGTCACTGGGCTTTGCAAGTATTATCTCTTTTGATCCTTTCAACATCCCTTAGACGTAGATGCCATTATTATCATCCCTATTTTACAGATGAGAAAACTGAGGCAAAACAGAGGTCAAGTGACTTGCCCAGTGTCACATAGCTGTTGTCTGTGACTGGATCTGAACTCATCTTCCTGATTCCAAGCCCTACACTATCCACTGAGTCACTTAACTGCCCATTTTGCTAATGACTTACTCCTTTTTTTCTGTATTAGAAAAGCACCGGATATATAAAAAATGCAGAGTAGACACAATATGTTGTAACTAAGAAGAACGAAATAGACTTTGTGGCCTTTCTGTCAAATTTTAAAAGTTGAATGTAGCAGAGCTATTATTTATGCATCTCTTTACATTCCTTTCAGGCTTAAAATATTTGATAGCTTTCTTCTGCCTGGTATTGGCTTTATGCCCAGAGGCACATTCCGTTAAATGTATCCAGACTTGGAGGTTAAGAGATCTTGAAGTTGTCATTGAGACATTTTTTTCTGAGTGAGTGGTGCCCACGTTTCATAATGTGTCCTCAAAGGATTTTTGGTCACATAAACAATTTAACTGCTTGTTATATGTGCCTTCAAATCAGGTGACTAATACAGCAGCACCAGCTGAGGGCATCTGTTTCCTTAAAACTTTTAGAAAAAAGTGCTTAGCCCTAAATGAACTCAACAGTCAGCTTTGATGGCAGGACCCACGTTCATCTAAAAGGGAGGTATTTATTTCTGTGAACCTAGGAAGTCAAGTATATAGTTCCTCTCTTCAGGATGCTTACTCAGATGAGGAAAAGATGTGACATAAGTGCAAATTCAACTCTCATGAATAATAGAATTTTAAATAGAAAAGACAGCAGACTCATTGAATTTGATCATAAAACAATCCGTCAGTCACCTTTCGGTATCACTCCAGGCTTAACCTGGAAATCTTCACAGCAGCCTGGTGGTGGTGTCATCTGGGAGGCCATATAAAAACTGTGTGTTGGCCAATCCACTACTAGGTCAGATTTGAAGGTGTGGGACCAGACCAGGAGACTAGGCCTGAGTAGCTTTAGAAGGGACCTGTATTTGCCTTCAGTCCAGAGTTCTCCAATCAGATTAAATTGGTTCTGGGCTAGCCTGATAGATTAAATTCACTTAGAGGGTTCAGAGAAAGAAGTTACTAAAAGCTACAGGGCCGAACTAGCTAGTAGGGTGACATCTGGAATACTAATACAATGCTTTATAGTTTTTAAAACCTGCCATACATTATTTCATTTGAGCCTCGCAACAAATCCTGTAGGATATGTAGTACCAGTATTATGATCTTCATTTTGTAGAAAACTGAAGTTTAGAGAAATTAAGTAATTTACTTGTGGTCACACAGTAAATAGCAAATGAGACACTTGAACCTAGGTCTTCTGACTCCCAAGGCTGGCATCATGCCATGCTGCTTCTATGGAAAGAATGTCGTCTTGTGAGGGAGCCTTAGAGCAAGTGTAATCAATAATCCCCCAACCAGACTCACCCCAGTGGAATTTTACCACTTTCCTCAGAATCAAAATGTTCCCTAGGAACAGAGACAAGAGCCTTTCTTGACAGCCTAACACATTCTATATTGTGATATGCTTATAGCCTGTCAAGTAGTTTGTGTAGCAGTCTTTTCAGCTGCTAGAGTTAGTCCTTTTCTACTGAAGACTGTATAATAATTCAAGGTCATTTTAATGATGAGAAATAATGGTGAAAGGTAGAGAAGAAAGGGAACAAGAAATTATTAAATGACTACCACTTTCCAGGCACCATGCTAAGGACTTCACAAATATTATCTCATTTGAACCTCACAACAACCCTGGGAGGTAGGTACTATTATTATTCCTATTTTACAATTGAGGAAACTGAGGCACACAGATTTAAGTGGCTTGCTCAGGGCCACAGAGCTAGTGTAGTGTCTCAGGCCATATTTGAACTCAGGTCTTTGTGATTCCAGGCCCCAGCACTCTATTCAAAGTGTCACATAGCTTTATTAAGTATTCAGAAACATCGAAAAAGCCAAAAACAATTCCATTTGGTTTTGAATGCATGATATGCCCTTTTGATTCGCAACATTCTCTTAATTATTTTTTCTGAGAAAATCACTTAAATGATTTTTTTTTAACCATCCTTACCTTATTAAAACTGTGGCTTCAGTGATAGGGTAATATCCTGGTTCCTTCCCTAACCTTAGCTGCTATTTCTCATTGTCCTTTGATGATTCCTGTTCTTTCTCCTACCCTCTAGATATAGGTGTTCTTCAAGGTTCAGTCCTCGGCCCTCAGCAGTATATATAGTTAAGTACTAAAAAGAATAGTGTAAATAATGAGTACTTTATGAGCTCAGGCTATAGTGATTGGAAGGAGATAGAGATGGGGCTTCCTGAAAAATGGGTAGGATATTGACAGGTAGATAAGAGGTAGAAAGTATTTCAGGCAAGGAGAATACATTAGCAGAGTCTGAAAGGCAGGGGTTGAGCATCGCATGTAGAATGCATTTAGATGAATGAATCCAGAGATAATCAGTCTGGGAGAGACAATGAGTAGACTGGCCTGACTTCAGCAGAGGCTTCATGTTGTGGTATCAGGTTGAATGGAGTCAGATGGAGAGGGCTTTGAATGCCAGCTTGCATCTAGTTACTTTCCTCTGTTCAGTAATGAGGATCCATTGAAAGTTTTTGAACTGGGAAGTGACATGATAAGGGCAATGTTTTCAAAACAGTAATCTGGCAGTAAAGGATAGGTAGGCCAGTCAGGAGGCTGTGGCAGTGGTCCAGATTTGAAGTGGTAAGGATGTCCCCTAAGGTGGTGGCAATGAGAATGGGAAGTAAAAGATAGATTCAAGAAACATAATAGAGGAAGAACCAACAGGATATGGTGAAAAGATGGGAATGTTTATAAAATTATTTTCTGCCTCCAAGTGCCTGGAAACATGGTTGCTGTTAACAGAAATGGGCTGAGTAACCAGCTTCAGGTGTAAGACAGAATACCCATATGGCACGTAGGTTTATTTTCTCCACAGAAAACCTAAGTTGGCCCAAAGTTAAAGGTCCTCAAGAGAACAACCTAGAAAATCAGAATATAAAGATTGGGGCTTTAGAACCTGGCCTCTTCTCTGTTTCTGCTTGTACAACAAGACACATTGACAGTAATTTCAGAGAATTCTAAAGCATCCCAAATGTATTATTATATGTGGCATTTACTTTAGAGAAGACTAAATGTGTAAGAGTTACCCAATGTCTGAGGAATAGTCCCATAGCTGCTTGATAGTTAATTATATTAGCTCTGGTTTGCATGGGGGAAGTTCAAGCTAACTGTGAATGATGGAGATAGCCTCTATCAGCTGCTTCCTCCTCTTTCCAGAGGTCTAATTGTCACTCAGTTAGCCCCAGCAGTGCAGAGCATGGGATCTCTATTTCTCAGTTAACAAAGGATAAAGGTGATCATGTATCCCTAAGCTACTAACTCTATCAACCCCATAAGATGTCGTCTTAGCTCTGTGGTCACTAATTTTTTAAATTTTGGTAAAGAATCATATTTTGATCTGCTAACACAGTTACAAATGTTACCAGGATAGCCAATCCAATTTCCCATGACCTCTGTTGATTCTCATAATTTTATTGTAATGCAAAAGATGGTCAAAATTATTCTGAATCATCCATCATTCAGACTTAAATATTATATATTGTACTTTTCAAGTATTGGTAATTTTGTAAAAATTTTGATTTAATTATTTAAATAAAACACTTAATTTTTAATCTAGTATTATACATGACAATTACATGCTCTTAATCTACCCTCACCACCTTTGGAAGAAAAGGGAGTCAGGTAAGGTGTATACAATTATTATAATAAAAACATTGTTTTTTAGGTATAGTCAATTATCCATGATTTTTTAGGTGGAAAGCTAGCAAACTATTCATTGTATTGTAGTGATAAGTGAGTGGCTATTCATTAAATAGTTTAACTTCTTTGTTTTTACTAATCTTATTTACTGCCATGGTATTTAAAGGAGAGAAAATTTTTAAGTATTTCAGTTATGGAATTATAGCTAAAAATCCTCAATCTGTGGAACATATTGTTGGTCAAATAGAAAAGAGGGTCTAAATCATCTTTTGCATGAATTTCTTTGTTTTCTTGTGATCTAGTTAATAAACCTGAAGTTTCTAACAGTGGGTCAGAAATTACCTAGTTAATGCATGAGTTGAGTGTGAATTTTCATTTTCAAAGCTAACAGTTATTTTTCAAAGTGCAGAGTTAACTGAGCCTTCTCAGCTTTATAACTCACGTAATATCTAAATGGTTACATTTCTGCTTTTAGTGTGACATTTAATGTAAGATCTGATTAAAGTCCTATAATGGAAAAGCTGATAAAAGATTTGACAATAAAACCTGTTATATACCAGTATCTCAACATCACTCTTGAATTTCCATTCAAATCTGGATTTTCTTATCCCAGTTTATTCTATGGCAGAATTTAATCTTCACTAACCAGCATTAAAGCATTAATGAGAGCTCTTCTTTGCTTTCCATCCTAGGTGTTAGACTGGATTGAGAACCATGGAGAAGCATTTCTAAGTAAGCATACTGGCGTGGGCAAATCTCTCCACAGGGCCAGAGCACTGCAGAAACGTCACGAAGATTTTGAGGAGGTAGCACAGGTAGGTAACTTACTTTCTACTGTCTCTGCTTCTACCAGCAGTTTTCTTTGGTTTTTTTACAAATTAGTATCTTAACATTATATGTCATTATCTCATCTGGAGCCTTACCAATATGCATTGGAAGATGATTTCTGATGAGAGTTTTGTTTAATTTTCAGTCAATCAACAAACATTTATTAAATGCCTGCTGTATGCCTGGCACTGTTCTAAAAGATGGATCTATAAATACAGAGAATGAACCGATCCTTGTTCTCAGTTCTCCCTCAGAAGCAAGAAGTAGATCAGTTGGTTAGCTCTTTTGTAAAGCATAGTATTTGAAAAACAGAAACATCAATTGCGTGTTTTTGGTGATCTGCTTCTGGTAATTGGTATGGTCCGTCTAGCCTGGTGTGCATCAGGGAGCCAAGTTTCTAATTAAATTCTCACTACTTTCCTTAATCTTTTAAATGAACATCATACCTTGTGCTTGTGATGTTTGAATTGCTCCAAACCTTGAATTTACAAATAGACTTAGAGAGCAGGCTTACCCTTATCGCCATGATTAAAGAAGAAGCCACAGGAAGGTAGTAGCTTTTAAAATGTTTGCTAGTTGTTATCTTTTAGCTACATCCATCCTACCACAGGCCAGTGAACTGGAATTCTCACCCCTTGTATCAAATAATTTACCAAAACATAGATTCTGCAGCTTGTTTAAAGAAAGGGGAAGTAGAATTGTTGAAAAATCCTTTAGAACTTACAGTTCCACTAGTACCTGGAGCCTCTTGAGGTCCCTTCTAGTTCTGGATCTAAGATCCTATGATTAGCACGCAATCCATGCTTGGCTAAATACGTTAGCATATTGGAGAGCAGTATGCAAAGCAGCATGGCATAGTGGACCGTCAGGAAGACTTGGGTTCAAACTTTAAATCTGTTTTACACATACTGATAGGCAAGTCCTTGAACTTATTGCCCAGAAAACTCTCCAAGTTGCAGAACAATTGCAACTCTGTGTTGATGTAGGGAATTTCCTCACCAGGAATGAGTTACACCAATGAAATCACATCTTTGGGCCCCCCTCCAAAAAAAAAAAAAGAGGAGAGAGAGAGAGAACAAGTAGCAGAGAATTATTACGGATAGAAATAAGTGGAATACAAGTGAACAAAGTCAACATTTTCATACAGCATAAGCCCAGGTTCTTTAGCACACAGGAAACTAGCATATAAAATTATTCAGTCCATGGCTTCCACAGTAATGAGACCCAAAATTACAGGAGCAAAGCTGCTGGTAGGAGATTGCAAAATAGTCCCCTGCCAGATAGTATTCTTTAATTTACAAAGAAAATATCTGTAGAACCACGTTACAGAGAGTTAGAAAACACCTGCTTTAAAACATCTAGCCTCCTTTCCTAAGGAAAAAAACCACTTCATATGTAACTCTGAGTTCCATGGCCTGAAGAGAGCTTTAATGAATTAGCTGAAATGATAATGTTCACCCAGCATAACCATGCCAATTTCACATAGCATCTTCCTACATCTTACTGTATTAGTGAACCACTCAGCATTATATTTTATGCATTATGTCTTTAAGGAAGACATAATGTGCCTCAGGCAACTTACAGTCAAGCAGTAATAATAGTAGATGAGAGGAAGTATGGAAGGAAGGAAAGAAAAAAGAAAGGAAGGATGGATGGATGGATTTCTTAAGTACCTACTGTGTGCCAAGCATGGTGCTTAGGATTTTACAAATATTATCTCACTTGGTCCTCACAGTGACACTAGGAAGTAGGAGCATTTATTATCCCAGTTTTACAGTTGAAGAAACTGAGGCAACCTGCAGAGACATTATATACCCAAAGTCCCATAGCTAGGAAGTGTGTGAGGCCAGACTTGAATTCAGGTCTTCTTGACTCCAGGCTCAGTGCTTTACAAAACTTATCTCATTTGATCCTTGCAACAATTTTGTAAGGAACTGCTCAGGGAGTATTGTTTGTTTTGTTTTATTTTGTTTTGTTTTGATGAGGCACTCGGGGTTAAGTGACTTGCCCAGGGTCACACAGCTAGTAAGAGTGTCAAGTGGCTGAGGCCAGATTTGAACTCAGGTTCTCCTGACTCCACGCTGGTGCTCTACCTACTGCACCCCCTAGCTGCCCCCCAGGGAGTATTATCGTCTTCCTCTTTTTATAGATAGTGAAACTGAGCTTCACAGAGGTTAAATGACTTGCCTGTGGTTGCACATTTAGTAAGAATCAGAGGCAGGATCTGAGCCCAAATTTCTCCTAATTTTAAGTCCAGGACTCTTTCTACTCCACTCTGCTGCCTCTCTCAGCTAAGATTAAAAAAAAGTCATGCGGTGGAAACACAGAAAATTCAAATACTCAGTTGTGTGGGCTGATTAGATCTGTAGTAGAAAGAGCTTCAGCCAGTAGTCAGATATGGGCCAGGGACTGTGTGCTGAGTGGATGATAGGATGTCCCATGACCAAAGCATTCATAAGAAGATGCCAGCTGATCACCGGGCAGCTTCAGTTCTAGCACCCAGAGGAGGCTCAAAGTTGGGGGGCTTAGACTAAAATAATCCTCAGTAGTAGAGAAGCTCACTCTAGTTAGCTGGTCTCCTGGGTTGTTCTGCTCCCAGTCCAAGTGAGCCTCAGAAGTCTGAGAGGTAGGTGGAGAGGTTATTATGGTAATTAACTCTTACACTGCTCCCAGTGTGTTTTGAACTGCTCTGGAAAATACTTAAGGAAAGGTCTCATTTGAATCTGATCCTCTGGGAGGGTCAAACAGGGCAGAAACAAGACCTTGTAGTCCAGTACTACAGGCCTATGGCCTCCTGGAACTGGACTCTGCATTCCAGGCTTAAGGCTCTCTATAGATGCCTCATAGAGGCACTTGTGTCCAGCTGCAAGGGGTTTCTATTGTTCATCATTTCTCCTCCTCACCTTCACCCCGTTGGGGAAATGCTCCTCTTTGAAATCAGAAATAAAATATGCCAGCATCACATATTAGTATGTACATTAAACATACCAGATTCAGACATTAAAGTCAGCAAGCATTTATTAAGCACCTACTCTGTGCCAAGCACTGGGACTACAAAGAGCGCCAAAAAATAGTTCATGCTTGTGGTCTTATGAGCATTTATGTAGTGCCTACTACATGTCAAGCACTGTGTGAAGCACTTTGCAAATATTTCATTTGATCCCTACAACAACTCTTTGAGGTAAGTGCTGTTCTTATCCTCATTTCACAGTTGAGGAAATTGAGGCAAATAGATGTTAAGTGACTTGCCCAGGGTCACATAGCTAGTAAGTGTCTGAGGTCAGATCTGAACTCAGGTCAAAGTGGGGAAGACAACGTGCAAACCACTGTGTACAAACAAGATAAATTGGTGGTGTCCTAGAGGGGAGGTACTAATCTTTGTCTTGGGATAATAGTGCTTTCTTTGACTTTAATGCAAAAGTG
Organism: Phascolarctos cinereus; assembly: GCF_003287225.1. Taxonomy (NCBI): domain Eukaryota; kingdom Metazoa; phylum Chordata; class Mammalia; order Diprotodontia; family Phascolarctidae; genus Phascolarctos; species Phascolarctos cinereus. Next base: position 414,782,913 of record NW_027555847.1, read on the forward strand.
AATATACTGTGTTAGTGCAGCTTTTTTGTGATATGTTTTGATGAGGTATTCACACTCAAACAGCAGGGGTCATGACAGAGGTCATGCTCAGCCCTAGTTCCCCTTTTACCTGTCTTTCTCTGTAATTCATCCATTTATATGTTAACTCGATGTCATCTGCAGTTGCAGAACACATTTTGTGTTGTTTTTTTCCTCCTGTGCAAAGGGAATTGTTCTATAAGGGATGTGGCCTGTGGCCTTTTCTTCCTCATGTACTCTACAGCTGAGTTTACTGGTCCAGACAGCTTGATTTAGTACCTCATAAAAAAAATAACTGGAAAAAATCTCATGCCATATCAACAGGATTTGGGACCAGAAATTAAAGAGTTAGATTATACAACAAGCAATTGAGGAGGCAAAGCAAAGTCCTGGAAACTGGTCATATTCTAATCCTGCTGTTTGCAGAATAATTCTGGGACATCAGATCGTTGGTACATGTGCATAGCAGCCATGATTTCACACCTACACATAAGAATTTCACACCTGGAGGTCTTTGAATCAGTTGGTCCCTCTGCTGATTCAAATAGTACTCCTCCCTCCGTGCCTCAGTTGACTATTTCCTGGGTTGGGGTGGCTGAAAAAGTTCTCTCATGTGTTAAGCAACCTTCTGGGGATGTACCTCTCTGACCTTAACTGTGCCTCAGGTAACAGTCTAGTGGTTGGCAAATAAGCTTGTTCATCTTGGTATAGCCTGTTAGAGCTGGTGTTTCGCTGACAGCCTTTGAGGAACCAGGGGCACCTGTGGGCTCCAGTGAGGCATTGAAGGATTTTTTTTTATGTTTAGAGCAGAAATAATATAGCACATAATAATAACATAGGCTGCCTACATACTTATTTCTTGAGTGAAAGTGTGGCACCTCAGAAGTGTGTAAGAGATTATAATGTTTTATGGTTATATTATCGATCACATAAAAAATCCCAACCTAATACCATTTATGGGGAGGGGAGTAGTTAAAGTAATTCTTTGGAAGGGTGGGGGGAGTGGTAAAGGGAAGAAGTTGTCAGAAATCTCTATATTCCCAAAATGTAGTAACAATCTACAAGCAGTTTTTAAGCGCCTATACACCAAGCTCTGGGCTAGTTGGTGCTGAGGTTACAGAGACAAAAATGAAAATAACATGTATTCATATAAATAGATGCAAAATATATGCAAAGTAAATGCAAGGTAATTTCATCAAGGAGTAACAGCTGGTCTGAGGAGGTGAGGGCTTCATGTAAGAGATGCTGTTCTAGTTGAGCTTGGAAGGGGGCTGGTCCTTTTAAGAGGTGAAGTTGAGAAGAGGTAACATTTCAAGCCCAGGGTTCGGTCTAGGCAAAGGCACATCAACTACCTGTGGAAAAGAAGCCCCATCTGACCTCTTCTTATGTTGGAGATTTTTGAAATCTTTGCTTTTTGGTCCACAGGTAAGGACCAGCCATTAAAATAAGGGTAAGAGAGGAGTTAGGAGTATGATGTACTAGGATAACTTGGAATCAGTAGGACCTGAGGTCAGATCCTTGCTCCGCTACCTATTACCTGTCTGACCTTTCCTTCTCACCTCTACCCCATCTGGGAAATGCTTCTCTTTGAAATCAGAAATAAAATATGCCAGCATCATAAACTAGTATGTACTTGTAACATACCAGATTCAGACATTAAAATCAGTCAGCAAACATTTATGAAGGACCTACTCTGTGCCAAGCACCGGGAATACAAAGAGAGGCAAATCATATATACATATATATATATACATATATATATATATATATATATATACACGTATACATATGTATATGTGCATATATATTGAGTCTCAGCATCCTCATTTGCAAACTGAGGGTTAGAGTTAAATGATCTTGACTGTCCCTTCCAATTATAATGTTCTGTGAAAATGTGATGAACTTCTCTATCTGATCATCCTTTGTTTAATAAGGATTTTATTTGGGGCAATATTTCCATCCCAATGACCTCATGGTGCTGAGACAACTCAACTAGAGCTCTGGTTTTATTAAGATGTGGTATATAGAGGCTGTCTAGACAGGCAGTGTCCTCAGGAACAGGGCAGAATAATGCTGTGTGTTTATAGCACCATTCATTCACTGAAAAATCCCCATGTCTTTGGCAAACAACAAACTAATATTATTCTTTCTTCATCATAGGAGAAATGAAGCACACTAAGATAAATTACCTCAGCAGATACCCCCTTTCACCCTTCCTGTCCTTGCCTGCTTTCTGTCAAAACAAATTGAAGTGGGCATGTGCTTGTGTCGAAGATTTTCAAAGTCTATGTTTGGAACTGTGTTTGTCACTGAGCATAGCCTAACTCTGGAGGTACTTTAAATGAAAAAGATGTTGTTGGTGATCAATCAGGAAGTAAAAACACACCATTTCAGAGTTGGAAGAGACCTCAGTTGCCCTCTGGTCCAACCCCAAGACCAAAAGATTTCCCACTGTAAGATACCTGACAAAGGGTCATCCATTTTTCTACTTTAAGCCCTTTAAGATCGCCTAAGGAGATGGAAACTACCATCACTATGGGTAGTCCACCCTTCCTTTTTGACAGCTCTAATTGTTAGTTTTTCCTGACCCTAAATAGAAATTGGTCTCTTGCAACTTCTACCCATTGCTCCTGAGGCCAAATGGAGCAAGTCTGTTCTCTCTTCCACATGACAGCCCTTCAGATACTTAAAAGACAGTTGTCTTGTCCCCTCTGAGTCTCCAATCTCCAGGCTAAACATACACACTTCCTTCAGCCAATCCTCATGATGCAGACTTAGGGCTCTGAACCATCTTGGCTGCTCTTCTCTGGACACTGGCTAGCCTGTCCATATCCTTCTTAAATGTGGCACTCAACACTGAACATGGCACTCTCCCATGAGGTCCGATGATGGCTCACTGTTCCAGTGGCTGTGCCCGTCTTGATTCAGCTCATAAGCTTGTCTTGGCTGCGGCATCCCAGAGCTGACTTGTCGAACATACAGTCCTCTAAAATCTCCATGCCAGAGCTACTGCTCTCTGTCTATGCCTCACTAATCCTATATTTGTGAAGTTGATTTTTTGCACCCAAGTGTAAGACTTTACATTTATCCATATTGAATTTCATCTTGTTATATTCCAGTCAGTGACCTAGCCTGTCAGGATCCTTTCAGATCCTGAAGAGGTTACTCACCGTTGTAGTTATCACTCCCAACTTTCTGCCATCTGCAAATTTGATAAGCGTAACATCTATGCCTTTATTTATATCATTGATAAAAACATTAAAACTCATGGAATCTTCTACGACCTAGGTTACATTGACCAATCATGATAAATACTTGACTCTAGAAAACAGTGGTCATCAGAGAAAAAAGGAGACACATCAGTAGAGGAAGAACTTTGATAGTTAAGTCCTGATTATGTTTATCTTTCCTTCCTCCAGCTGTCCAGTAGGCTCTAAGCCTCTCTTTTTATGAGAATCCTCAGATGCTAGAAATTAAAGTATGAAACCTAAAGTCTTGTGGTTAAGTAATCTTCCTTCTGTATATATTCCCTTTCCCACTGTGCTGGTATGATCTTGCCCTTCTCTTTCCCAGTGCAGAAGCAGTCTTTAGCTCTACTCAAAAAAATAGAGCTCATGATGGAGAGTGGAGGGCCTTGTACCTGTACTTGGAAGGTCTGAGTACCTGTGTCACATTTGTATATGTTTGTTGACTCCCCCCATTCTATTACGAACTCCTTGAGAGCACAGATTGTTTTTTATCTTTTTTTTTTTTATCCACAGCACTGTGTACATTTGCTGAACACGTAGTGGGTGCTTAATAAACATTTACTGACTAAATGACTCTCCCACGTGCTCCCTTCCCTGGAAGCAACCCTCTTTTACCTTTCTGGTCTTCTGGAAGGCTGGCCTTCTTGTTGTTCCTCTCACAAGACATCTTCTGTCCTGCCTGTCTCCTGCCTCTGTGCATTTCCACTGGCTGCCTCCCATGCCTGGAATTCTCTACCTCCTCATGCCTACCTCTTGGTTTCCTTCAAGTTTGCCTAAAACCTCACCTTCTACAAGAAACTTTTCCTGATTTCCCTTATTGCTAGTTCCTTCCCTCTGTTGATTATTTCCAATTTATCCTGCCTCTATCTTATTTGTCTATAGTGAGGTGCTGTCTCCCCTGCTAGGCTGTTAATTTCTTGGAAGCAAGGACTATCTTTGTATTCCCAGCACCTAGTATAAAGCCTGGCACACAGTAGGCACTTAATAAATGGTTGTTGACTGACGAAACCTAACTTTTTCTTTTAGTATTTCATGTAACTGAATAAAATGGAAAATTTACTATATTCAGTTTTTTCAAAATAGTGAGTTCTGGAATAATATAAGGGGTGGCAGAGGCAATAAAGTAAGTAGTAAAAGCCTCATCAGTTTAATTCCCTTAAAATGGGCCAAAATAAATATTGTATGACATAATTCTAATATGATAAAAATGAGGATTCTGGGAAAAGCCTCATATTTAGACATAGCTAAGATGAATTAACCCTATGGGTATAGTATATGTATGCTCCATATTGATTGTCCCAAGTTTCAGAATTTGTTGCAAACATCCCTGGCAGTCAGATAAAAAAGGACATCAGTCAGTTTTGCTCACATTTATGCAGCAAAGGACAAACTATGGTCTCGAATGAAATGCCATCTCTTTTTCTTGCATCATACAAATAATTCCAAATAGATATAGCCTTCTTTTTTTTTTTTTTTTTGTGAGGCAGTTGGAGTTAAGTGACTTGCCCAGAGTCACACCACTAGTGAGTGTTATATGTCTGAGACCAGATTTGAACTCAGGTCCTTCTGACTCCAAGGCTGGTGCTCTATCCATTTCACCACCTAGCTGCCCCCCCCCCAGATATAGCCTTCTGAATAACTGAGAATCAAATAACATTTTGACCAATTGCATAGTCATATTTCTTATTTTATATCCCCTTCTGAGACAAATTTGCAATTCTCTCTATGAAAATTTTGCAGACCAACATTCTAGAAGAAAAAAGCTAAGATGAACATTTCTCTTGTCAACCAAATAGTTTCCCAGCCCAGCATTATTTTTATTTTTCAAAACACAGCTAGTAGATCAGGAAACATAGTGCCAAAAGCTGTAAAACAGAAGGAGCTGATTTTGATAGCACTTCCAGAGTCTGTGACAGTAAATCTCTGAGACATCTTCCTTCAAGAAGTATGAGGTCATTCTTTGAACTTACCGCTCTCCTCACCCATCATCCCCAAAGCAACTCATCCTATTTTCCAGCTAGGGTGAAATATTTCTCCCATTCTCCCAATATTATTTTCTCAGTAATTTAGCAATTTCTATTAACTTCCTATTCATACCATTTAAAATTTCTTATAACTTCAATGAAATAAGTAAACCAGAAATTGGCAAGTTTTGCTGTTGTTCTGCATTTACACACATTAAACTGGGTGATAGTTTAGTTTCATATTCATTCTCTACCCCTACTTCAATCCTTTCATCTTTTTTGAGAGGTTGTGGGCTTATAGAATGTGTTTTCACATTCCAACTGTTTTAGAAATTTCTGATTTGCTACAGATGATAAAGTTTTTACAGCATACAGCACATTACCCTTTTGGGGTTAAGCACATTGTTATGTTGCTATAAAATACCATGCTTGTAGAGTAGCTTATCTACAGAAGTTCTATCATTTGATGACAAGTTGTTAATGAGGGACTCTTAATGCAAACTCCATTTGCAATCAAGAAATTCTTTCAAATGGGTATTTATTTTCTTTCAAAGGCTCAGCCCCTGTATTCAACTTTCTTACCTGGTTTTTTTTTTTCCTTTAGAAACCTCCCTCTAAAAAAAACCTAGAACTCTCATGACTTAAATTTTACTCATAAGAATTTTAGAATTTGAGGAAAAATATAGTAAATTAGGGTATAGTAGTGATGTATTTGCATGTGTTTGTGACACTAACCCAATATAGTCCCAAAGACCTGAGAGTCCAGTAGTTTCACTTGGGTTATAACTGCAGTTTGCTGCTAAAACAAAGTTTTCTGAGTAGCCCAAGGCTACTTTTGTAGATACCTTTGTTGTATTTGTGACAGTGGTTACTGGGTGGCCTTAGGGGAACCCCTGTGACCTAATGACCAGGAAAGTTCTCGTGGGAGTAGATTCATTCTACTGTTCCCATCCAAGGGATTTTCATTGATTTCTTTGACCCAGATCTAATTGGAAAGACTCCAGAATCACTCAGCTCATCTTGGGGTTTGGGGAACTAGGAACTGGTCCAGGGTGGGACAACTTGGTGAGAATTAATAAGTTTAAGAAGATTTGGGGCCCACACCATAGTGGAAAATGGGAACTCTCAAGTTACTCCTTCTCCCTACCCCCACCACTAAGGTTTATGGGGGACAAGCATTTGTTGCTTATGACATCTGGGCATACTGTGAGTTTCAAAGTCAAATGGAAGTAACAAGGTGGTGAGGTAATTTTTTTTAAACCAAGTATACCAAGATGCATGCATCTAAATGTCTCATTTAAATTAGTCATCTTGCACATTTATTCCAGTGGGAGATTGCATGTTGTACCAAAAAGGGCATTCATTTGGAATAAGTCCTGGGTTTAAATCTCATCTGTGCTGCTTACTTTATGTGTAACCATGGGCAAGCCATTTAATTAAATTCTCTGAATATCAGTTTCCTCAACTATAAAATGAAGATGTTGAACTAGCATGATATTTAAGGTACTTTCCAATCCTAGGACCTATGATTGTGCTTAACACATTTGCAGGATAGGGAACTTATATCCTATAAAAGGGTAGGGGAAGAAAGACATGTGCATGACAAAAAAAAAAAAGGCCTAATGAGGTAAATTCAAAGGAGAGATCAAGTCAGTCAATCAGCAAGCATTTTAAGTATCTACTGTTTGTAAGGCACTATGCTAAGCTCCTAAGATCTTCACAAAGGACTGTAAAATATTTGAAAAAATGAATTAAAAGTACTGTGCTAGGTATTACAAGTATGAAAGTGAGACAGTCTCTGCCTTTAAAGAGCTTATATTCTTATAGGGGGGACAAATATCATATAGGGGAATAGGGGCCAAGGACGGGTGTTTTCCTTTAGAATACCATTGAGATGGTGAGTTGATTGATTGTGCCTTATGTATAAGCAATATTGATATTGATCTAATTATAGTTGCTTGGAGGGTAAAGGAAGGAACAGGGAATATATGTGCAGCCTCAGGGTGGAGGGTAAGAAGATAGCTGGAGTAAATGCATGGATGGGATGTGAAGCATGGTCTGGAGCCCTCTGAGATATACTGGGCTTTATAAATTTGTGTTCACTCCTTAACCGATTAAGACTGTTTGGGGTTGAAGTTCCAAATTTCAGTGGTTCAAATCCCCTAAGCCACAATCTCTGGATGTTTGGTGGTCTGGAGTACAGTGACAAAGTGAATAGCCAGATGGGTTATAAAGTATGATCTGGAGCTAGCTAATTATACTCATCCATGTTTGGTCTCCCCAGTCAGGATGGAGCAGCACCAGAATGGGAGGGAGCCATTGCTTTGAACTCAGCAGATCAGGGAAAGTTTCGTGATGGAGGTGGTACATGAGGTGGGGCTTTGAAGGATAAGAAGAATTTTAGCCTCCTATCTTCAAATATTTGAATGGATGCATATGGTGTAGTCTATATTTTATTTTAACCCTAAATGACTATTTAAGAGACTATGTCAGAAATAAATTGAGAAACCAATCTTGATTGGAGTACAAAGCTGTGTGAGGAGCCAGAGAGAAGCAATAGTTACCTTTGAATATTTAAAGGCGTTCTTTATCTAATTATCACAGAGAGGCTGAGTTTATTTAACTGTGGGAAAAAGGTCAGGGCTGGAAGTCATCTACCCACAGGTACCAGTTAAAACCATAAAAATGATTAATTTCTTCAAGGAGATAATATAAATAGAGTAAAGCTTAGAGAAAGGGACTGAAGTTGGGGAAGATGGGAGGATAAAGTAGAAACATAGGAGTGGTCAGAGACACTGGGAGAAAACTAAGTTTGTATCGTGGAAAAAGGAAAGAGAAGCCTACAGTGTCAAAGAGCAAAAGTCATTGACGATGGCAATATAGAGACTACATGGAAGGCAGAGGAAGCCAGTTAAAAGTGAGTGGCACTACAGGCATAGAACCAAAGAAGAAAAAAGGAAAGGGCATTTATAAAAAAAAAATATTTATAATAGGGATATCCCCAAAAGAAAAAACACTTTTTAAAAAAATCCACAGAACAAGAGGTTCAGAAGGAGATACAGATAAGTAAGACTTAACAGGTTGAAACTAACATGTTGAATTTATGATATTCTTGTAAAAGTACAAGCAGTATAGAACAGAGAGTCATGTTTCATTTATAAATAGTATGGAAATGTTCAGAATAAGAATTTTTTTTTTTTAATTTAAGCAAGTGGGACGAAGTAAAGGTCCAATCCATGCAAAAATGTTTAGGGCAACTCTGTTGTAGCAGAGAACTGGAAATAAATGAGTACTGATTGATTGGAGAATGATGAATAAAAAACCTATGGTTTATGAATGTATTGGAATGTTATTGTTTAGTAATAAATGAAAAATTAATTCAGAGACAGGTGAGAAGGTTTGTATTAACTTATTAATCAGAACCAAGAGAGTAATATACATAGGAACTACAACAAAGTAGGGAAAATAACCCTTGGAGGAAAATTGAAAACTAATGAAGTTCCCAGATAGCAGATAATGAAATATACCTCCTTCATGGCAAAGAGGGCAGAGATTGTTACTGTAGAATATTATGTATGTTGTCAGATGCCCTCATATAGAAATGTTTGTTTAATTGCTTTTCTTTATCACAAAGAAGTGTTCAGTCTGGGAAGGATGAGAAGACTATGATGTAAAGGCAAATAGCGCTAGTAAGCCATTAAAAAACTAAATGGAGTTAGGAATATGTATAAGCATTCTGCACTTAAGTAAAAATTTTAATAGTGAAAGGAGAAAAATAGAATGGTAGCTAGAGAGGCCATATGGTGCTGGTCCTTTGAGGCCCACCTTTAACTGTGTGACCCTGGGCAGATCACTTTTCAGTGCCCCAGGGAACTGTCTAAGGCTGTAAGAATTTTCCACAATGAGATTTCCCCACTGGATGGAATTACAGGCCTGGATTCTCCTGGCAACCTCTTGTCCCCCAACAAAACAAATCTTGCTGTACGTTCTAAATTTTTGTTTTTTTTCCAAGGGAAACAGGACCCACATATTTTTAAAGGTCCGGGTAAAGGTACCAACAGAAAGTGAGAGATTGGAGATATTGGAGAGAAGGGAGATAATTGAGGAAGTTAGGTCTAGAGGTTGGTGGAAGGGTCTGCCTCAAAAAATAAAAGCTAGTCTCTTTGCCTCTGAATCTGAGAGAGGTTGTAGAGATAGAAATACTTTGTAGTCCAGGGGAAAAGAAAAGTGAAAGGAGCTCATTACACTCATCCTTTGCCAGTTCAGTTTCATTTTATACCTCATTATCACTTTGGATTTGGAGAAGGTATCTTTTGTTGATACTTTGTTGACACAGTGGGATAATTTTGATCCTCTCAAGTTAAGTTCAGAGCCAGGTCACCTACCTGGTCAGGGGATTGGAGGATCAATAAAAAGTGGAAGTCTAAAACCATCAGTCAACAAGCATTTATTAAGCACTTACTGCATGCTAAGCACTAGGAATATAAATAGAAGTAGAAAGTCAGTCTTTGGCTCCAAGGAATTAACATTCTAATAGGAAAGACTATACTTAAAAAAGAGTTCCATAGGGGAAGAGGGGGAAGAAGATATCAGGTGTGGGGAGCATGGTAGAGAAAATACTGTGGAGATGAGTCAGCAATGCAGCCTGAAGAAGGGTGAAGACATGTTTAGCCTTGGCCTCTTGCATAAAGTGGAAGTTTTGGGAGGAGTTAGCCAGGTGAGGTCTCAGGGGCAGTGAGTCTTCCAACGTGAGGAGTAGTCCTGGGGTGCAGTGAACTTTCAGGGTGAAAAGGTTATATATAGTTATTTACCTGATTGAATAGATGAATGAAGAATTACTTATTAAGCACTCACTATATGCCAAGTGCTATGTTAAGTTCTGGGAATAAAAATACAAAAAGCAAGGTAATCCCTGTCCTCAGGGGATTGCTTGTATTCTAATATAGGGGAGTAGTGACTACAGGGAGGTGTTTTGGTCTGGGAAGTCACAGAGATCAGGATGTAAAGTCAGAGATATTACAAGAAAACCAAGCATGAAGTTGGGGACAGTCAGTTAACAAGCCCTTTTTGAAAGCCTTGGGAATGGCGAGATTTTGGTGGCTGTAAGTGCAGTACTGATGAGCGGGTATCAGAAAGAAGCATGGTCAGGACTGTAGATATCCAGATATGCTGTGCTTTTGTATCCTTCCTAAGCTTTTTCTTCTCTGGGCAAGGTATGATCAATTAATTCTGTTTTTTAAAAAATCTAAGTCTTTGTAGAAATAAAAATGTTTATGTTTTTGTCTGAGTACTGGAAAATGCAGGTAGAAATTTTCATTTGTTTTTTTGTTTTTTTGGCTAGGCAATGGGGTTAAGTGACTTGCCCAAGGTCACACAGCTAGCAAGTGTTATATGTGTCTGAGGCCGGATTTGAACTTGTTTTTTTGGCTAGGCAATGGGGTTAACTGACTTGCCCAAGGTCACACAGCTAGTAAGTGTTACATGTGTCTGAGGCCGGATTTGAACTCAGGTCCTCCTGAATCCAGGGCCAGTTCTCTATCTACTGGACCACCTAGCTGCCCCCAGGTAGAAATTGATTTATCATACTACCCAAAAATATACTCAATAGACTTTTCAGTGCTCATGTTTTATATGTATACACAGACACACAGACACACACACATATATACACGTATATAAATGCATATATATAATACATCTAGACACTTTTCATTTCTGCACCTTATTATACTATTCTCCCCACATTATTATACTATTCCTATAAATATCTAGTAGTACATAGATACTCCGGGGATGAAAGATGGACTATGGAATTTAGTTTTTTAGTGTTGGGCTGCATTGGCATTTACTAACGTGCTATTCACTAGAAACACTGAGACAAAAATGAAACTATCCTTACCCACAAGGAGCTTGTTCAATTAGGAGAGGAGAAGCACACGTACTCTGTAAAAGTATCTACAAAATGCCTGCAGGGTGATTTGAGAGATAGGGAAGTACCCACTGCTGGAGGAATCAGGAAAGGCCTCATGGGGGTGGCTTAGAAGCCAAGTTTTGAAGGAAATGAAGCCTTCTAAGAGGGTAAGATGAAGGAGAGTATATGATAATGGCAATGATAAGGTTAGCATACACTGACATGACTTTGCAGTTTATGAGTCTTTGTCTCACAAAAACTGAATATTCGTGAGCAGTATGCACATTATTATCCCCATGTAATAGCCAGGGAAACTGAAGCTCAGAAAGGTGTTATGTCTTGCCTAGTCTCCCACAACTAGTAAGAGTCCGAGTCAGGATCCAGGTCTTCTCACTTCAAATCCACTGCCATTTCCTCTTTTTCTGTGGTAGTTTTTAGTGATAATGCCTGGCTTACTGTGATCTCCTATTTAATCTTCAGGTTAACTTGACCTTCGCTACATTTCTTTCATATTAATCAGTCTCTATATTTGTCCCTCTTGCTCCGCAAAAAGCAAAAGCTTTTGGATATTTTCTTTAAAAAAGTCAACGAATCAGTCAAGCAACAAGAGAGAAGTTTGCTGATATGCCATATTCTCTAGAACTCAGTCAGTAGTCTAACAAAATCAAATGCTTCCTATCCTGGCCACTGAATTCTAATTGACCACCTTTTGTGTGGGATACTAGAAAGAGAAATCAAAGTGACTTCAGATTTGGATAGGCCTAAGGTCAGTCTTGGCTTTTGTCATTTAATTCCTTTAATTTCTGAGTTTTATCAATTGAATCCTTACCTGCTTTCAAAAAAAAAATCCTATATAAGAACTCAACTTATTTTTAATTTTTTAAAATATTCTTTTTTATTATGAACTTAACAAACATAGACATTTCAATATACAGAGAAGAACAAGAAAAGAGGATTCTATATAAAACTGAACTTCTCTTAGGTACAATTTGATTTTTTTTAAAGTATATTAAAATGTTTCATCAGTACTCTTTTTTCTTGTCTTTTCTTATCTCTATTACTACCTTCCAACTCCAAACCCCTCTGATCACCACCCCAAATCAAAGCCCTTCCTTGTAACATATAATAATGTAAAACAAGCAAAACAAATAAATACACTGACTGTATCTAAAAATGTATGCCTTATTCTACCCCTTTAGTCCATCACTCAGTGCCAAGTAGTGGGAGGAGGCATGTTTCATTAGGAGCCTTCTTGAAAATCATGATTGGTTAGTGAATTGATCTAAGTCCTGGAGCCTTTCAAAGTTGTTTTATTTTACAGTTTTGTTGTCCCTGTAAATTTTTTTTTGGAGGTTGGCAAGGAATCAGGGTTAATTCACTTGCCCAGATCACACAGCTAATAAGCGTCTGAGGCCACATTTGAATTCAGGTCTTCCTGTCTCCAGGGCCAGTTGCACTGTGTGTATTCTAAACTAATTTTAAAAATTAATGTGAATTGGTGCAGTGGATAGAGCCCTGGAATCAGAAGGACTTGAGTTCAAATGCGGCCTCAGACACATAACACTTACTAGATGTGTGACCATGGGCAAGTCACTTAACCACATCGCCTAGCCAAAAAAACAAATAAAATCAATGTGATTACAGAAAAATTCTCATCATATAACTGAGCCTGTCTCTCACAATGAACTTTGTGGAGGACTCAGTCCATAATAACACCGGTAGGAGCTATCAGTGAAAGTACTGAGAAAGGAGTCGACCAAAATTGAGAATCCAGGAGTCACAGGAATTCAGTAGAACTGGAATGGATTCTGACAAGGTTGTAATAAGTCAAGAGATTTTCTTTGTTTGTGGCTTCAGCTGCCTGTCTGACTGTCAAGCTGACTAATGAATAGCAGCTGACACTCAAAAAAAAAAAGGATTCAGGTAGGATCTCCCTTATGAGAAGAGCCCTGGACTGAGTCAGAAGACCGGAATTCTAAATCCTGACCAAAATATATAGTTAGCCTTGCTACATACCATAACGCAGAACATGTGCTCTTTCCATGGCTTTGAACTCCTTCCTCATCTGACTCAGTACAGTTTTCAGGTCTGAAATCTGTCATCTTGCAAATCTATATCATTGTTCACAGCATAGATCAGGCGAGGGAATGGGAATGAATTAGTACTCTAAATCCACCACCATGATTTGCAAATAGTGAAAGCATGTGCCTTAATGATCTGATTTATATATCTTTCACATCTGTCTCCTCTCCATTCATATAATCATAGTCCTGGTTTGGGCTTCTTCACCTCCTGCTCAGACTATTTCAGAAGCCTTCAGATTATTTCCCCCTGCCTCAAGTCTCTTCCTGGCTTCCATCCATCCTCTAGTCAGTCAATAAACGTTGATTGAACACTCAGTTATGTGCCAGGCACCATGCTAAATGCTGAGGATGGAAAGAAGCACAAAAGCAGTCCCTTCTCTCTAGGAGCTTACTATACAACAGGAGAGACAATATACTAACAACTAAGTACAAACAAGATATGTAGACTAAATTACAAGTATTCTCAGAAGATGACAGTAGCATTAAGAGAGACTTGGAAAGACTTCTTTCCATGTTTTTCTTCTTTCTTCCTTTTTTTTTTTTTGAGGCAATAGGGGTTAAGTGACTTGCCCAGGGTCACACACCTAGTAAGTTTCAAGTCTGAGACTACATTTGAACTCAGGTCCTCCTGACTCTGGGGCTTTATCCACTGCACCACCTAGCTGTCCTTTTCCATGTTTTTCTAAGATAACTGAGCTCATCATTTCTTATAGCATAGTAGTATTCCATCACAGGAGAGGGAAAAAATGAAATTTATGTGATATCTTTATTATATAATTAAAGGAATAGCAAGTTGTACATAATAGATTTGCAGTTTCATGTACAATCATCTTTTTTTATTATACTGTGTTATAGAAATGCTTGTTTTGTTCGATAAATTAAAAATAAAGTAAATAAATGGGGGCGGGGAGAAGAAAAGACTTCTTGCAGAAGATGAGATACCTGAGCCTTGATGGAATCCAGGAGATGAAGGTGAGGCCAGGGAAAATGTACCAATCTAGCAAGAGGAACAGAAGGGGAAAGCACAAAACACTTCATGAAAGCCAAACTTCAAAGACTCAAGCAAAATGAGCTAAGACTTAAAAAAATATGACCGCCAAATAATCTTCTTACACTTTAGGCCCCACCACATACTCTGCAGCCCAGGGACACTGGCCTCTTGGTGTTCTTTGAACAAGACAATCTGTCTCCCAACTCTGAGCATTTTTCTTGGTTGTCCCCAACTCCTAGAACTCTCCTTCCTTCTCTCTGCCTCTAGGTTTGCTTCAGGTTTCAGCTAAAATCCCACCTGCAGGGAGATTTTCCCAGTCTTCCTCACTCTACGAAGCTTCCCTCTCTTGATTATCTCCAACTTATCTTATCTGTGTCTTATTTGTACATTGTTGTTTGCCTATAGTCTTCCCTGTTAGATTGTAAACTGCTTGAGAGCAGAGGACGCCTCTCTTTATATCCCCAGTATTTAGCAGGGTGTCTGGAACATTTTGTTCAGTTGTTTCAGTCGTGTCTGACTTTTTATGACCCTATTTGAGGTTTTGTTGGCAAAGACAATGGAGAGGATTTACAGATGAGGAACTGAGGCAGACAGAGTTAAGTGACTTGCCCACAACTAGTAAATGTCTGGGATTGGATTTTAACTCAGGAAGATGAGTCTTCCTGACTCCAGGCCCAGCACTTTCTCCATTTCACCACCTACCTGTCCCCACCTGGCACATAGTAGGTACTTAATAAATGCTTGTTTACTGACTGATTGAGGAACAACAAGGAAGCGAGGTTACTGGATCACAGAGTGTTTGTATCTTGAGGACCTAGCATAATAGCTGGCCCATTGCAGGCATTTGATGAATACTTGTTAATTGTTTCCTTGTGGGTCAACAGCACCTTAAGGATATGTGAAAGTTACTACAATACACCATACTCTATTATTGACCCTTAAGAGTATCTTAAAATATCTCAAGTATGCTAGGATTGATGATGGAAACACTTTTGAGTTGTTACTGCCCATTGATATTAACACCTTGATTTGTTTTCCTTTTTCAAAGTAACCATGAGGCTTCTAGTCACCAAACTCCTCAGAAAAAGAAAGATGGTGCCTAGTCTGGAGTTACATTGGAACAAAATGGGGATAACCTGGCCCCTGGAGTAGCCTTAATGACTGTTATATATACACAATATATTATTCCAAACTTTTGGGAATTAGGCAAACTGCTAATCTGCCCCATACTGTACAGTAATTGATGTTCATTTTGCAGGGGACCTGTGGTTTGATGAATGTAGGGAGTTTCCTGTGAGGAAACTCCCCCTACCATTCCAAGTCAGCACCCTCTGCATCATGTAGCCTCAGAGCAGGGTCTCTTAACCTGTGATTTGTGACTTTAAAAAAAAAATGTTGATAACTGTATTTCAGCGTTAAAGGTTTTCCTTTGCAATCCTACATAATTTGTGTTTTACAAACACTCTGAGAAGGGGTCTATAGGCTTCACTAGACTGCCAAAGGCAGCCATGCCATAAGAAAAGTTAAGAAGCCCTGCTTTAGAGAGTTTCCTGGTGCACTGAGAGGTTAAGTGATTTGCCAAGGATGAGCAAGCCAAGTACATTTCAGAGACTGGCCTTCACCCCAGGAATCCTTCACTCTGTGACTAGCTCTTTAGCTTTCTTTCAATATAACTTTTAACAAATATGTTACGTTTTATTCAAAGTTCATATAACCTTATCTTATACTTTTAAAGTTTATAAAATGAAACATTTCATGTATAACTACATGACATAACTCCAAAGAATGATCACAGATATCACTATCTTTGTCCTCAATAGTATCATTATTAGGGACTCTGTGACGGCAATTACTGCCTGGAATGTTGATGCAAAATGAATTCTAACACATCATCATTTTTTGTTAATGGGGGGGGCAGCCTGGAGAAGGGGAGAATCCCTAGGAAATATAAACAGAGAGGAATATATACCTTGAAAGTGAATGTGAAACCTTATTTCTTTTAATGTTGCTGAAGAGCATAATGCATTTTTGCATTTTCCTTTTTACCTGGCTCTTTTTCCCTAATATCACCCACATTAGTACTAAAATCTCTCAAATTTTACTTGACTAATTCTACTCTATCTAAAATATTCTTCCTGTATGTACTTTAAAAAAACAAACAAAAAAAATCCTTAATTTCACTCTTGCTTCTGATCTGTCAAATTCTTACATTCTTTGCCTCCCAGTCAAAATTAACTCCTCAAGGCCTGCAGTCCTTAAATCTGCTCTCTGTTGAACTTTAAGGTACCTCCTTAACCAACTCATTAGTTTCAAAATCCTGTCTCAACTGCTCCTCCCAGTGGACACTCACACCCTTAGTCTACTTTAAAAGTGAGAGGACATAGTCCTGGTTGTTTAATGTAAAAGACCTGACAGCAAGCCCCAGTTTCTCAAGAATCACATGGAATGTGTTTTTAAAGTGAATATTAAAGTGTTTCTAAACTTAATTTTTAGGTCTTTAAAAAAAAACAGAGATAAAGATGGTACATACTTATACTACTATTATAACCTTTATGTTCAGCCACAAAGAAAGGAAAAGCTCACTGAAACTTAGAATACATACATGAGAAGAGCAGGAATGGATATTTTAGGAACTTAACTGTCTAACCAGCATCTTGGGAATTACCATAAAGACACATATACCACCCAAAAAGAACAGAATTAGAGCACTTTGTACTGTTATGAAACTGGAAGGAAAAAAAAGTGAAGTGGACATTTTACTGTTCCTGTGTGTTGGTAGCCATCTGTACAACTAAGGAGGCATTTTATTCTTTGGTTCTTTAAGGAGTCAGTTGAACCAATGGATTCTCTTTATAGCTCAGTGTGGAAGGACTTTGCCATAGGATCGGATACTTAGCTACTTAATGTCATGATAATGAAGAGGTTATTGCTGAATGATTTTAGTGGCTAACTATCTTAGTGTTTCCAGTATTTCTTTCCTATTCGAATTACAAAAATACCAAAACTTGATGACTTGGATGCTCTAGCAGGTAGTCTTCTTGTCTCCTGGCTTCTACCCTTATCTGTTTTTATTTATTTATTTATTTATTTATTTTTTGTTTTGTTTTTTCTGCATGCTCTCTTGTGCAGAACACATACACCAATGCTGATAAATTACTAGAAGCAGCTGAGCAGCTGGCTCAGACTGGAGAATGTGATCCAGAAGAGATTTATCAAGCAGCCCATCAGCTTGAAGACCGGATACAGGATTTTGTTCGTCGGGTTGAGCAGCGCAAGATCTTGCTGGACATGTCTGTTTCTTTTCACACACATGTAAAGGAGGTAAGGCATCTGTAGCTGGAGTTTTTCGAATATAAATTTATAACTGGTTCAAAAAACCACCATTTCTAGAATCAAATTTGAATCTTCTTGAAGTGTAGTTTGTGAAAGTGGATTAGAAAAGTGATTGCCTTTGGGTTGTAGGTCATGAATGTATCAGCTGATTTAGTTTAATTCAGTTCTCATCACTCCCACATCCTTACATGAAATATTTTAAGAGATCAGGTTTACTGGTAGATCTCTTCCAGTTGACTTCATTCAAACAAGAATGTAATACGTGCTTTTTCAGAAGTGATGGGTCTAGGGGACAGAGAGATTGAAGGAAAAAGGGAACAATTTATAAAACAGAAACAGAAAGAGGATACTTGTATACAAAGAGTTAGCTATTCTTTCTGTCCCTGGATTGGCATTATAAGTTGTTGTTTTTTTAATAAGAGTTTGAATCTGTCTTAGTCATATGGCTGAAATCATGATTGCCTCCAGATTTTATCACACCAAGTAACTCTCAGTCAAATGCAGATTAGTATTAAAAACCTAAAGGGATATGTACAGAAGTTAAGATTAATTTAGTGATGTTAATTTGTCAACCTAGAATTTATGTTTTAGATTTCTTCTAGTAAACCTATTAGAACAGTAAGGGGAGAGGGATGGTTGGGGAGAGCTAGGTAATATATTATTTAGCACATGACAAAGACTAAGCTCATGTTTTTCTGACTCTTTATATAATGCTAGTTGGAAGGCCTAACAGTTGGGTTAATCATAGGGTTTACATTTTAATTTCATCGTATTTTTGTTGTTTTTTTTGGAGGAAATGGTGTCTTGCATGGTCCCATCAGCCCAGATGATGGCAGTTTAGGAATTATATTGGCTATTGGAGATGAGGATGCAGGTTTGACATTTTTTTCAACTGTTGTTTTCCAGGAAGAATTCTTTTCTATGGAATTTTTCCCCTTTCTAGAACATGGGATGAATAAGTTCCTTTTCAAAATAAAAATTAAATTTAGTGAAATTTTAGAGTGCCAAGAATGAATACAGACAAAACAGAGGCTAACCACCTCTCTGTG
Organism: Phascolarctos cinereus; assembly: GCF_003287225.1. Lineage (NCBI taxonomy): Eukaryota > Metazoa > Chordata > Mammalia > Diprotodontia > Phascolarctidae > Phascolarctos > Phascolarctos cinereus. The sequence continues at coordinate 414,801,511 of NW_027555847.1, forward strand.
TCACTTCCAGTGATTTCAGATTTTGATAATTGTGAGGGATGGAAAATTTTCCTACCTCATGAAAGGACTCTGTTCTATTATGGTTCTGTGTAAATGGAGAATGAGATACCATCCGGGTCTCCTTTCAGGATCAAGAGGTACTAAAGTCAGAAAGATGGTGAGACTTGTACAGATTTTGGATGACACAGTTAACATTAGGGAGAAATCATTTGGATAAAAGAGCAAGATCTGGCCATTATTTTCCAAGGGACCATTAGTTACGTGACCTTTCTGGACCTGTTTCTACCTCTGCAAAATGAGGAGATGTTAATGATAGCTGACATTTATATTATACTTTAAGCTTTTGTCACAAAATGCTATATATGTATTATTTCATTTGACCCTCACATAACATTGTGAAATAAGCACTGCAAGTATGTTATCATTCCTATTTATGATAAAGAAACTTAGGCTCAGTTTTCTCATCTGTAGAAAAAGGGGAGATGGTTGGACTGGGTGATTTGTATGGTTATTTCCAGTTCTTAAATCCCATGATCCTATAAAATACTTTCAGAAATATAAGCTTTGGAACCAAATAATTAAAATAACACTCGAAGAAGCCTGCAACTTTGAAATGGGTTATGTTCCAAATTTTGTTTTTAAGTCACTATTTAAGTATTAGAAGATAGTTTTCCCTTGAAAAAATATCGTACTTGTTAGTGATGTTCCCAGATTAGCAAAAGCCTGTTTGTCCACATGATAAAGCTGGAAATACTTTGCATTTACAGTTTTAAAAAACAGTAGAAAATAACAGAATACTAGTAATTAAATAAAATTTTAAAATAGTAATCTCTTATTCTAAATCTATGATCCTGAAAAAACTAGCAAGAAGATAGTTTTAGGGTTTTTTTTAAAACTTTATCTTGAAAGCTGATGTATGAGAGAGAATAAAAGCAAGTTCAGAGAAGAATGAGGAAGTAGATGGAAACTTGTGGAGATGCTTCAGGGTATTTCTATAAACTTTCAAGACTTTAAGGGATTATGGCATTGGTTCCTCATTATTTCTAATTTCACTTTAAAACTTTGCCTTTTCTTTTTCTTGTGACTAGAAATATCAATATCCTCAGCAATACTCATGTTTATAGGCCCTGGTTAGGTGTCTCTTTGAAGAGCAGAAATGGAAAGAAGTAACCGACAAGAGATGATAGTGAGAGAAAAAGGAAGCTTATTGTCAACTAGGGTTTGTGTATGAGAAATTACTAGCAAGGGAACTGAGCTCTGAGAGCATGGCTGTTTTATAACTGTCACCAAGGGGTAGTGATGAAGGGAATTTTAAAAAAAATCTAGATGTGTGATTTCATCTGTAAGAGGCCCCAATTTGGAAACTACCTTAAGTGATGCAGATCAGCAACTTTTCTGAAATGTTTATTGTTGGAGAGTCACCTGCAGTGCTTAGTAGTTAGATGGCTTCTCTGTGGTTCCTCCAGCTTAGTATGGGTCAAAGGCAGAACTTGTATCCGTATCTCCCCATGTTTAAAGGCCTTCTGATGCCACTGGAGTAAGGAAGACTCATCTTTTTTGAGTTCAAATCCATGCTCAAACATTTACCAGCTGTGTGACCCTGGGCAAGTCACTTAACCCTGTTTGCCTCAGTTTCCCATCTGTAAAATGAGTTGGAGAAGGAAATGGCAAACCACTCCAGTATCTTTGCCAAGAAATCCCTAAACGGGGTCATGAAGAAGGGTTTGACATGACTGAAACGATGGCAACATCTCTTTAGAAAATGAGGAAGAAATTGTCAGGCAGTTCTTAGGGGATACCATCAGATGAGGCCATAATGGGGACAGAAATGGGGGATAGTGGGAAGAATGATGAACTAATAGTCCAAAGAGGTCTGCCACATACATTGGTAATTTTGGACAAGGTACTTCATCTCTCGCTGCCTCAGCTGGCTCAGCTATAGACTGGGTGATCTTTAAGGTCCATTCCAACAATCATGTTCTGTGATTGCTGACTAGAGCAGCTAAGGAGAGAGGAAGTGAATAAATATTTTCAGAATAGATGGCAAAGAGAGACAATGTAAAGTTAATTAAAGATTCCTCTGTGTTATAAAGTCAGTCACTGAACAGGCCAGTTTAGTGCCAAACACTGTGTTAGGCACCAGGAATAACTACTATAAAAATGAAACCATTAGTTAACTGTTAGGTAGTTCCCTACCCTCAGGGAGCTAACATTCTATCTAGGGAAATGAGATGCACACATATAAGTAAAGACAAAAAGAAATACCAGGTAATTTTATGGGAGAGGGCACTGGCACGTAGGAGAATCAGGAAAGACCTCCTTATGTCCTTAGCACTGGATCTAACCTAACTTTACTTGCCTCGTTTATCCCCCTTCACCCACTCCACGTTCTGGTCTAATTGGACCATTAGTTGCTCCCCAAATGCAACCTGTCGTCTCCCACCACCATGTCTTTGTGTGGGCTGTGTCCTAGGTGCCTGGGATGTGTTTTCCGGGTCTCTGCCTATTAATTAGCATCCTTCTTAGCTTTCAAACCTCAGCTCAGGTGCTGTGCCCTGCATGAAACCTTTCCTGATTCCCTTCAAGTGAAAATACCACGTGCCTTCTCAACTTTTCTTCGAACACTTCTCTGAATCTCTCCTTTGACTTCATCATGTTTTAACCTAGATTATAATGCTTTCTGTATATATTTTAACTCCTCTATCAGAGTGTAAACTTCTCAAGAATAGAAACTATGCCCATTTTGTTCATACTTATGAACTAGCAGTGTCTTACAAAAACAGGCTCTTCCAATGTTTATGGAGTTGTTTTTAGTAGTGATTGATATTGATGGTAGCAATAATGACAGTAGCTTCCATTTGGGGGCATTGAAAGAAAAAAGCATTATCTAATTTGAGCCCCAAAACAACATTATCATATAAGTGGCATGTTATTATCCCCATATTATGGATGAGGAAATTGAGGGTCAGAGAAGCCTATTTCAAATTCAAGCAACTAAAAAGTGGAAGAACAGGAACTTAAGCCCAGGTTTCTGACCTCATGTCTTATACTTGTCTTACTACATCAGTCTGGCATTTAACTTTCTGTTAGAATGAATCATTACCATGAGAAGGTGCTTCATAATGTTAGTTCCATTAATTTTTTTTTCTTTGACCTTATCAGTAGTTTTCAAAAGAAAAAAGAAAGGAAAGGAAAATTCTGTGTGTGTGTCTGTTTATTCATTTGTTTTTACAATAGCAATAGTTTTCCAAAGTATTCTGATTTGCAAACCACCTTAGCTATGTCAACATATATTAGGAAATCACTTTTAAATGAAGCTGTATTCATTTGAATTGGTCTTTAAGCATTAGAAACCGATATAGTCAGATAGATGACTGATATGACTTTTTTTACATCCAATAGTGTATCCTGAAACTGCCCTGAGACTTGGACCTACTTTTAAAGGTCCCCCCCTTCCCCCCTTTAGATCTGTTATATTTACTCATGTTGGAGTTCTCAAGCTCATTCATTGTTATTTTATGTGGCTCTCTCGAACTTCGAAGTTATCAGGGTTCCCAGGAAATGGCCATTTTGGTCAGATTGATGGCCAAGTAAGAATTTAGAAATAAAGTGGAGAAGAGTTTCCAGGTGAAAATTACAAAAGGACAGATTTATTTTTACAGTACAGAAATATAGAGAAGTTGACCCAGGTGCTTTGGAATGTTGCCTGATTATCTCCCTAGATATTATTTGAATCCTTGTTAGAAACAATCAGTCTTTTAGGTAGAGTTATTTTCCCCCTGATACCCAAAGGTTTTTCTACATTCACTTTTGTTTGTTTACATAAGGCTCCCATTGCCGTAGGAATCTCTATAGTGGGAGTTAGAGGGGGAGCGTTTGTAGAGGAAAGCAAACATTTCTTCGTATTTGTTTTTTGTAAGCAGAAGTTGTTGGTTGTTTTGATTTTTTTTAAGCACATCTTTCAGAAATCGTGTTTTGAACTCATATAGCAAAGCTGCTACCTTAATTAGTTTAAGAAGAAATTAAAAAGTGGAGAGAGGTAAAATAGAAGCAAAAGGCTAATTAAATGTGTTTTCACCACAATATCATTAAAGACAGACAGTGTAAAAGTAGACCAGTTGAAAAATGTGGACCAATTCCTCCTGGGCAGAGCATATAATTTAAAACCAAGGAGATGAAGCTAGAAAATGCAGATTTGCCCTACTCCAGCTACACTAGCGTTTGAAACCCCATAGAGTTAAGTCCCAAAGGCTTTCTCACCCAGACTATTACAGAAATTAACCCTGGCTCCCAGCTGTTTTGGGTATGGTGTTGTGTGTTCCATTGCTCCCTTCCTCCAGGTAAAGAACTCCCACATGTTTCCTATAGTCAGTTTATTGTCCTCAGAAGAGCATGCAATGTTGATATCACAAAACCACAAAGATAGATGAAAAATGGAAAATTCACCAAGGCTTGGTGATGACTCTTTTTTATCTCTGGAAGGCATAGAGATAGGATGGTGTGGTGCAGAGGAAGTATTTAACAAAATAAATAAAAATTCGATAGAATACAGTCAGTGTTTAGTTATAATTATTTATAATGTTATTTAGATGTGTGACCCTGGGCAGGTCACTTAGCCCTGTTTGCCTCAGTTTCTTCATTTGTCAGGTGAGCTGGGGAAGCAAATGACCAACCACTCCAATATCTTTGCCATAATATACCCAAATGGAGTCAGGAAGAGTTGGACTCAACTGAAAGGACAGAACAACGACAAAAATGTTAATGTGTGGTTTCTAAGTCAATATGTGGCCTTCAGGGATCATGAGTTACTGTTTAGTGTTCCCTGTTTCTATTTGAGTTTGACCCCACTGGGGTAGTGGACAGAGAGACCCACCTCTGACACATGGTAGCTGCGTGACTCCGAGGAGGTCCCTTACACTGTCAGTATCCCAAGCAGCTCTCTAAATTGTCAAGTAGTTGCTCATCTTCATTGGAAGTGAGAATTTCCTCACTGGAAGTTCTTATTTTTTTAAGCCAGACCTAAGCAAATCAGCCATAGATCTGTAACTTATGTCCTTAATTGTCCAGAGTCACACAGCCAGCATGTCTTAGAGACATCCCACTTAGACCCCTACTGCTTCTCATTGCTGAAGTCACAGGCCTGGGGTGGGAGTGGGGTCCAATTAGAACTGGAAGAACTCACCATTATAAAATTATCGTCATGGGTGTCTTTGGATCATAAATTGAGAGTTGGATAGCACCTTATTCCAACCCTCTCACATTTTTTAGATGAGGAAACTAAATCCTGGAGACCTTAAGTGATTTGCCCAAGATCACTCATATAATAAGTGACGAAACCTGGATAAAACCCAAATTCTCTGGCTACAAATCCAGTCCTTTTCTCATTGTTCCAGACCAGGAGTGGAGAACCTGTGGCCTTGAGACCACATGTGGCCCTCTAGGTCCTCAAGTGTGGCCCTTTGAAAGTTTGGATTCAGCCAAAGGGCTGCACTTGAGGTCCCAGAGGGCCACATGTGGTCTCGGGGCCACAGGTTCCCCACTCTTGTTACAGACTAACTTACAGATCATGATAAAAGAATGTTTTTTTCAATTTTGATTTGCTTAAAACATTTTTTATTGTTCTTCCTATTTCTAAAAAACTTAACACTGATATTCTAACTGTTGGAAATTTAAGAGAAGAGTTTTCACATGGAGTTTAACCATTGAGAAAGGGGGAGCTGGAAGAGAATGTGAGCAAGTCTAGATGGGGGGAAGGGTTCTAGATTGAGAAGAAGAGTTGTATACTGAATGTAGAGTCTGCAAGCCCTGGATTCAAAACCCACTTATGAAGTTTCTCTGTGCCTCAGTTTTCTTATCTGTAAAACTAAGTGGTTGGACTCAACAGCTCCCTCCAGCTCTAAATCTGATGCTATGATCCATAAAGCAGGATGAGGTATAGTTAAAATATGCTCAAGGTTTATGTGGAGGGTCATGAGATAGGGTTTCTATGTAATTACTCACTCCCCATTAGTAAGCAGATTAGGAAGCACTTTACAGCAACCTTCCCTTCTGCCACCCTTTCTTTTGTCTTTCCTCCTAATAGAAATTGATGGAAATTCTTTGCCTGCCGTTTTCAAGTCCCAGCAATGGAGAATGCCCTGTTCTTAATTCTTAAAAGGGAACTTTTTTTCTACATAATTTGTTTTTTGAAGTTAGTCAAATATGGCTAAATCTGTCCAAAAATTCTATTTCTGAAACATTGGGTTTTCTTCATTTGTATTTTGGCACTTCTGTCTATCATCACCCATTTTCAGCTCCTTTGTTGTGTTTTTATCAGATTTATTCTGTTCTGCATTCTTTCAAATATGTTTTCTTCCCTTACCTTGTTTTTCTTTTGAACCTCTCATTTTGTGTTTTTGATTTTTTTTTTCTGATGTGGTTCATTATTTATTTTTCTCTTCCTTTCTTACTTTTAAAGAGTTGGTGTGTGAGTATTTTGTCTGGGCACTGGATAGAGTGCCGAACCTAAAGTCTAGAAAATTGTTCTTCCTGAGTTCAGATCTGTCCTCAGACACTTACTAGCTGTGGGATCATGGCCAAGTCACTTTACTTTCTTTGCCTCGGTTCTTCATCTATAAAATAAGCTGGGGAAGGAAATGGCAAACCACTCTAGTATCTTCGCCAAGAAAATCCCAAATGGGGTCATAAAGAGTCAGAAATGACTGAACAACAATAGATATGAGTATTTTGTTTTTCCTAGTTTAGTCTTCTACTAAAAGAATGTTATAGAGAGATACGATTCTACCTCTCTCTTCTTCTCAGCTTATATGTTTTTCCCCCCATCTCTTTCACACCTCTATAATGATGTGGATATAGGGAAAAAAACACACATCTTAAATGAATGAATCAAATTGAATAAAAATGCATTTATTAAATATTTATTATGTGGCAAGCATTGGGGATAGAAATTTTAGAAGTGAGACCTACTTTAGGAGCTCACACTTTAATGTGGGAAACAATGCATAAAAGATAGTTCAGTTGCAATGTGGATGGAAGGGCCCCAGATGTCCCTTGATTAACTGAATGATTATTTGCTCTGAATTACACTATCTCTTTACTGTCTAAAAGAGGACTGACTGGATCTCTTGAGGGGGCTTCCTTTCTGTGTTTCTCTATTGCATATCTCTCTACCCATTCCATTTCTTTTTTGCTCTCTCTTATTACTTTCCCCTTTCTTTCCCTCCCTCCCTATTCTCTCCTTTCCCTATCACGTAGACTTAGTTGGTCCAGATCAAGGAATGTCAGGTGCTTTTAATGGGTAGGGTCTTCTGCAATAATCATTATCTTTGGCTACAAAGGCCCAGTCATGATAACAAACTATGCAACTAATCGGAGAATACCCTAATCTAAGACCTGTCTCTAGCCTTAGGATGTAGATAAAAGTATCTTTTAATATTCATTGTAGCCTACATCTCTCTGGCCCATCTATTTGAAAGCAATGAAATGAAAGTCACCTTCAGGCATGTGTTTTGGGACATCAGGATAAATAGTGTTTGGTGTGCTGGCCAGGATACTACATTGTGAAATATAGGACTTGGAGGTGTTGACATAAGCCTTTGTCTTAATACAAGGTTGCTCCCCTTTAGCTGCTTGATCTTGAGGCCTGTAGATTGTCAGTGTTTGATTAGATTGCAAAATGCTGAAGCAAAGACCTCTCCTGGTTGCAGTGTTCCTACTTCACAGTCAGTACTGGGTTTAAAAAAAAATAGAAATCAATAAACAATAAACTTATAGGTAAAACAACTATTAAGAGCCAAGCCTGCCTTGTTTTATCATGCAGTCAAGTTGAGTTTTTTAATCTCTGTGTGGTTTTTAAACTTTTCGAATGGGCTCACCAATTTTAAACCTTTTGGTTACATGCTTCTCTGAGATAGTTTCCGATGTTTGTGTTCCCTAAATCTACATACAAATTACTGTCAGTGACTAATGAAGCATAGCTTCATCAAGAACAGGGCATGCCAGAGTAACCCCATTTCCTTTTTTGAGAGGGTTACAAAACTTGTCAGTCAAGGAAATGCCATAGTTATAGTTTACCTAGATGTTAGCAAAGCACTGACAAAGTCTTCCATGTTATTCTTGTAAAAAAGATGGAATAATATTGGGCTAGACAAGAATGCAATTAGAAGCATATGGAAATGGTTGGCAGGACCCTAAGAAAATTCATTAAAAGTTCATTGTGGAAAGGGCACTGGATTCTGCCTCAAAAGACATAGGTTTGAATCCTGGCTTTGCCACTTACCACCTGTATGGTCATGGACAAATAACAACCTCACTGGGTCTCAGTTCCTCTTGTGCAAAATTAGGAAGTTGGTGTAGATGGTTGGATACCATGGTCCCTTCCACCTCAGCCTGTGATCCCGTGTAGACTCCAATTAAACATTCCAGTGGTTTGTACTCCCTGTGCTACTTAAATGTTTTTGTCAGTGACTTAAATAAAGGCATATATTATATGCTGCCCAAATTTGCAAATGACATCAAGTGGAAAAGATATCTAAGCTAGGGGATTATAGAGTGTGACGTTTAAAAAGTTCGAGAGGGAGAAGCTAGATGGTACAGTGGATAGAGCACCAGCCCTGGATTCAGGAAGACCTTAGTTTAAATTTGGCCTCAGACACTTGACACTTACTAGCTGTATGACCCTGGGCAAGTCACTTCACCCCATTGGCTCACCAAAAAAAACCCCAAAAAGTTCAAGAGACAGTTTCTGGGTAATTTAATCTATTAATAAGGTTAGAATGTTTATTAATAAAAGGAAGTTCTCAAATGCCAAAGAACCCTCTGGAGGTGGGCTCAAACATTTATATTGCCCTTGGCAAGTATTTCAGAGGGTGGCAATCAATTCTGATTGGTTAACAATTAATGAGAGAATGTATGTTATCATAGAGGTGGGCTATTTTACAATGAGAGTCTTGGAGTCTGTGACTTGGGTAACCCAAGTCCTAGTCAGAGACTTATCAATTTCTGTATCACCTGTCTGAAGAAAGGGAGAATCTACATTTTCCCAGACCCATCTGAGTAAACACAATGAGCAGGAATCCTCTCATTAACCGAAATTTCTTTTGCTGTCTTTTGATTAGATCTTTAGTCTGAGTAAGTCTTTGAGCAAGATTTCCCACACTGGTTGATTAGTAGATGAGGAAATAGAAAAGGAGAAAAACTTTGTCATGATTTAATAATTAGTTATTAAATACAAGAGGGAAGTAATTATTTCTCTCTAGAGTCAGTCAACACAAGCAATTACTGCATGCTTACTGTATACATGTTAGGCAGCTAGGTTATGGAATGGACAGAGCGCAGGACCTGGAATGAGGAAGGCTCATTTACCTGAATTCAAATCCAACCTCAGACACTAGCAGTGTGACCTTGGCCAAGTCACTTAACCCTTTTTATCTCAGTTTCCTCATCTGTAAAATAAGCTGGAGAAGGAAATTACAAACCACTCCAGTATCCTTGCCAAAAAAAAAAAAAAGCCCAAACCCAGTCACGAAGAGTCAAACGGGACTGAAAAACTAAACATCAAACATACTGCGTGCCAGGTACTCTAAGTACTAGGGATATAAAGAAAGGCAAAAACATGGTCTCTGTCCTCCAGGAGGTCACATTCTGATGAACTCAGGATCCCAAAAAATTTGAACAGGCTACAACATTTGATCTTGAAGATCTAAACAGGCAAGAACATTTATCCAAATAGAGATAAATATAAAGTTTCACATTTGGGTTCAGGAAATCTATTTCACTAGTATAAGATGGGTGAAATATAGCAAGGTAACAATTAACCTGTTCAAAACAAACAAAATGAAACCTGGTAGAATGCAAGCTCTCACTATGAGCTAACAATGAATGAATGAATATTTTTTGCACGCCTCCTGTGTGCCAAGCACAATGCTTATCCCCAAGTCCTAGGGATTCAAAATAGAAAAAGGTAGACAATACTTGCTCTCAAAGATCTCATACTCTGATTGGGGAAACAGTGTCCTAGATGGAGTCAGAAAAGCTAATTCACTCTTTAGGCTGAATTAAGAGAAGCCTAGTGTCCAGGGTGAGAAGGTAGTCGAACTGTTTTGCAGTGAAACCTCATCTGGGTTATTGTTTTCAGTTCCATTCTTCCACATTATGGAAGGACTTTGATAATATGAGGCTCCCTCAGAAGACAACCAGAATAGTGAAGGGACTTGAATGGTTCTGGGCTGCTCCTGACTCTGGTCAGTCCTCGGGTAGTTTTTTTGTTTGATATTGGAACAAAATGAGACACTTGTAGGTCATTCAACAGTTAACAAAAGGAGATTTACCCAGCCTTAGCAGAAGGATAGCCAACCAGGATAAGAAAGGAGGACACCTGGAGCTGATTCAGCTAAACGAAGCTTCCTTCCCTGAGTTGCCCATCAGTTTCCATCAGGCAGGCATTAGAGAGAGCACTTGGTGCTCTTTGTGGTTGTTTTGTACTAGGCAAAGAGGAAGTGTTTAGTCCCCAGAGTTCCCAAGTCTCAAGTCACAATAGTTTTTGGAGAAAAACTAGCCTGACTCTTGTGGGGGAAAGGACTCAGGATATTGCTCCCAGTGTATAAGTTAATGTCGTAATAGAAGTGGTTGAAATTAACTCTGCATATTTAGCCTAGAGAAGACAAAGAGCATGATAGTTCCCATACAGAAGCAGCTAGATGGCCCAATGGATGAAACACTTGACTTGGAGTCAGAAAGATCTGAATTTGAATCCTGCCTGTATACTTACTGGCTGTTTGAACCAAGGCAAAACAGTTAACCTTTCTGGACCTGAGTTATCT